>NC_142033.1:42737835-47537835 GCF_982192425.1 Myodes glareolus | reverse complement strand
TATTTATTATATTAGTTGTTTTCCACATCTACTTTATATTATTCCCTTTTTATTAGAAACAGTTTTTCTTCCTGAAATATACTCTGTTTATACATTCCTCACTGCCAACTCCTGCCAAATGTTCTATACTTCCAGTCTTACACTTTTCACGTTCTTTCTCTTACTTGCTTCTTAGCATAAAATTGTATCTAAAGCAATAATAATAATAATAATAATAATAGAAAGAAAAAGAAGAAATGGAAGCAAACAAACCAGACTGGGACAAAGAGACACAAGAAATGAAGCAAAAGAAAATCACAAAACCCACATATATATGCAGATACATACAGAATCACACACATGCAGATATCAAATAAACAACAACAACAAAATAGAACCTGTAATATATAAAAAAAGACATGTAAGGAAAAAATTATTAAGATAAAGATCTGAAAGATCACTATAAGAAAAAAATATCAAAAATACCATTGAGTTGAATCTGTAGATTGTTTTGATTTTTGTGTAAAATGGTCATTTTTATTATATTAATCACACTCACCCTTGAGCCGAGCATAAAAAATCTTTGCATCTTCTGATCTCATCTTCAATTTCTTTTATTAAAGAACTTTAAATTTTAATTATAGAAGTCTTTAAATTTCACTTCTCAGTTAAAGTTACATTCAGAATATTTTATATGATTTGAGGCTATTTTGAAAGATGTTTCCAGATTTTTTTCTCAGTCCATTTTTCATTTGTATATTTTAGTATTATTGTTTTTTGTTTCTTTTCTTCCTTTTTCTGTCCTTTCTTATTCCTTCTTCCTATTTTTGAATTTATTTTGTATTACTCAGCTACTTTGCTGAAAGTTTTTATCATCTGTAAGAGTTTCCAGGTAGAAATTTAGGTCACATATGTGTATTATTATATTATCTGGAAATAAAGATACTTTTACTTATTTTCCAATTTGTATCCTCTTCCTTCCTTTACTTGTCTTATTGCTCTAGCTAAAACACTGAATACTATATTGAACACATGGAAAAAGTAGAAAATTTTAACTTGTTCTTATTTTCGTGAGCTTCTTTGAGTTTCTTTCTGTTTAATTTGATGTTGGATATAATCTTGCTCTAAATTGCCTAGGTATGTCTTTTATATGTCTAAACTCTCTATGACTTTTATTGTGAAGGGGTGTTGAATTTTGTCAAAGGCCCTTTATGCATCGAGTGATATAATTGAGTGTTTTTGTCTTCCAGTTTGTTTATATGATGATTATATTTATTAATATTTGAATATTGAATAATTCCTGCTTCTCTAGGAGGAATCATCCTTGATCATGGTAGATGATATTTTTGATGTGTTCTTGGATTTGACTTGAAAGTATTTCACTATTTTTGAGTTAATGTTTATAGTGGAAATTGGTCTCCCATACTCTTCTCTGCTGAGTCATTATGTGGTATGGGTATCAGCACAACTAGGGCCTCATAAAATGAATTTGGCAATATTCCTTCTGCTTCTCAAATCCAAGTAGATCAAAGATCTTTACATAAAACCAGATACATTTAACCTAGTGAAGTGAAAGTGAAGAGCAGCTCTGAAAGCAAAATTGGTACAAGAAATGTTTTATGAACAAAATACCATTAGCACAGGCCCTACATCAACAACAAATGCAATGTCATAAAGCTAAATTCTCCTGTAAGGCTTAGGACACTGTCAATCATAGAAATTAGCATATTACAGAATACAAAATTATATTTACCAACCCCAAACCTGATTGATGATCAATATTCAAAATATATAAAGAACTCAAGAAAATAGATGTAAAAAATAATCTAATTAAAATGGAGTACAGATCTAAACAGAGAATTCGCAATAGAAGAATCTCCAATGACTGAGGAACACTTCCAAGGATGTTCAACCTCCTTAGCCATCAGGAAAATGTAGATCAAAATGTCTCTGAGATACTATTTTACATCTGTCAGAATGGTTCATTTCAAAAGCTCAGGTAACAGCTCATGCTGCCCAGCATGTGGACTTAAGAGAATACTCCCAAGTTGCTTGTGGAAGTATATAGCCACTTTGATAATCAATATGGCAGTACCTGAAAAAGTTGGAAAGAAATCTCCCTCAAGAACCAGCTATATCACAGCTGAACATATAACTGAAGAATGTTCCATACTACCACATGTATACTTGTTCAACCATGTTCATTCAGGACTTACTCATAATAGCCAGAAAGTGAAAACAAGCAAAATGTACCTCAGCTGAAAAATGGGTAATGAAAATGTGGTACATTTGCAGAGTGGCATATTACTCAGCTGTTAAAAAAAATAACATCATGAAATTTGCAGGCAAATGGATGAAATAGAGAAAAATCTGGGCAGTGGTGGTATATGTTTCTTTTTTTTTTTTCAGTCACAATACTTGGGTGGCAGAGGCAAGCCGATTTCTAAGATTTCTAGGTCGGTCTGGTGTACAAAGTGATTTCCTGATGGAGAAGGGTTATCTGTCTATGTGTTACTTTCATTGGTTAATAAAGAAACTGCCTTGGCCTGATAGGTCAGAACATAGGTACGTGGAGTAGACAGAACAGAATGCTGGGAAGAAGGGAAGTGAGGCAGTTGCCATGCTTCTCCTGCCCAAGAAAGATGCGGGTTAGAATCCTCCCGGCATCTCGTGGTGCTACACAGATTACTAAATATGGGTTAAAGCAAGATGTAAGAGTTAGCCAATAAGGAGCTACAGATAATGGGCCAGGCAGTGTTTAAAAGAATACAGTTTTCGTGTAATTATTTCAGGTGTAAGCTCGCCGGGATCCGGGCGGCAGGAGCGCAGCCTGTTGCTCCTTTTACAGAATGGAGCTCCAATGTGGTAACTAAATCAACTTGAAAACCTGAGAGGGCTTTAAAAAAAGAAAAAAAAAGGAAAGAGAGTTTAACATAGCTTTTTGCTGTTTGCTAGAACGTGCTGTAGGGAGATTTCCTGATTCAGCAACAGTAGCAGAAAAAAAGCTGCGTCATTTTAAAACATGGCTTCCTGGGCTGTGCCACCAGTGCAGACTCTGGCTATAAAGCATTTCAATGACTTTTATGAGACTGGATGTTTGTGTGCCCACTCAAGATCGGGAAGAAAGTACTCTGAACTTTTAAAAACCGTGAACTTTTAAAATGCCGGCTTTCTGGGCTATGCTCCTACTGCGACTTCTGTCTCTTGTGGGAGACAGAGAACTTGAATTGGGTTTTTGTGATTAAAATGCTTGCTTGCTTGATGGCAATGTGGACTTGCTGTGTGCCTGGAACTATGATCGGCTCAGGGGCACCAAATGGCTGAGGTAGGAGTGGCTCCGGCTCCACTCAGCCATGCTGAACTGTGCTGATCCCAAGCAGGATCTATCATAATTACCATAATAACAGCACAGTTAAGGTTTAGACTGGGCAGGAAACAAGTGGTACCGTATTACCCCTATGTGGCGCAAGCTAAAGTTTTTAAGAAGCGCTTAGCATTTTAAGAACTGCTCCTGGACAGTAAAGAATTACAGATTCACAACAGGACAGATTCAGACATAAAAGACCTCTAAATGGGTCACAGTGTTGGATGACAGTACATAGGCTTGGGAGAGAAAAGAAAAAGAATAAAGTTAATGCTTTAAAGAAAAAGGGTAAAGTCTTTAAAGAGACAGAGTACAGATAGTTATAGATTAAAAGAAATAAAGAAAATAAGCCACGCAAAAATGGAAAATTCACAGAAAGTCTGGATTATGTACATTGTGTTTTCTTTAAAATTTTTGACTGTGAAGGAGCTAAGTACAGCAAAACATTTCATTGTATGGGCTGCAAAACTAAACCAACATATATGTTCTAAAGGTATCTTGACTTCAGGATTTGGGTCTGAGAATATGATGCTTTGGAAAGGAGGTCCTTCTTTTGTTTTCACAGATGATGAGACCCTGTGGGTTGCTTCTATCTCAATATGGTGTGATAGACCATGTCCTTCTGAAAGGTTGCTGTGAACACCCTCAAGAAATTACTTTGCTCAACTGCCAACTGAGATGAACCTGGCACAAAGGACACACCATAAAAGACCTGATTAATAGCATAGTATGGAGAGAAATAGCTACATCCATATTCCCAAATACTGCTTATACATGTTCTTTTACTTTTAAAGGGGGATATGATATAGATATGAATAATTTGCATTGGTATGGATTTTAAGGTCAATTTTGATATATATATATATTATATATATATATACAGATATATATAAGGTATTGTGATTGTGTAGTTCATTTAAAAATGTAATCTATAATTAGAAATTATAGGTTAATGGATAATCATCAATAATAATCAAGCTTGTAGTCATGTTAGTTAGATTTTCTAGATATATAGAAATATATATCAGTTAGATAGGCATTCTTCATATCTTTCAAAGACTACAGAATATGGTATTTAATGTTTTAATAACTTAGGGCTTTTCATGACAATGAGACACATCTGCTCCTGGCAGCACCAGCTACTTCAAGAGGAAGATGGGCATCGAAGAGGCTCCTTATGTAGTTGGTTAGCCATTTGGGCAAGAAACTGCTCTTGCCTGAACTGTTGCATAAACTGGACACAAAGAACCCACAGAAAGAGGACTGCTAAACTTGCCTAAAGGTGAGATGATTCTTTGGGGTTCCTGATTCATGAAAGAGTCTGCGAGACATTCTTCAGGACACAGCAGATAGTGACTGAACTGTCTTTGAAATTTCCTGCTTCCTGGAAAAGTCTGCTGGATACTATGGGCCTGAAGGCCGAAGATGGATGCCCCAAAGGCACAAAAAAACTTTGGGTGACTGTCCAGACAGCAAGATGTCTCTGTCATTTCTAGAGTTTTAGAAGTTGCTTACTTCTTGTTTACTTAGGTAATATTATATCCTTCTGGAGTCTTTGATGGAGTTGAAGAATGGTTAGTTATAGTTTTCCTTAGTTATGATAAAAGATAAAATAGATATAAAAATTGTGACTGTAATTTTTGCTTTATAACTGTTGTGCTATATGTAATTTTACTATGTTAAAATGAAAGCCTTTCTTTTTTGTTTAAACAGAAAAATGGGAAATGATGGAAGAGGGTCATCTGTCTATTTGTTACTTTCATTGGTTAATTAATAAAGAAAACTGCCTGGCCTGATAGGTCAGAATATAGGTGGGCAGGGAAGACAGAACTGAATGCTGGAAAGAAGGCAATGAGGCAGATGTCATGGCTCTCCTCTCCGAGATGGACGCCAGTTAGACTCGTCCTGGTAAGCCACAGTCAAGTGGCAATACGCATTAATAGAAATGGGTTGAATCAATATGTAAGAACTAGCCAATAAGAGGTTATAACTAATGGGCTAGGCAGTGTTTAAATGAATACAGTTTCCGTGTAATTATTTCGGGTAAAGCTAGCCGGGAGTTGGGTGGCAGGACACAGCCCGCTGTTCCTATAATAATTTCCAAGATACCCAGCATGGTTACACAGAGAAACACTGTCTCAAAAAAACAAAGCAAATAAATAAGTAAATATAAACAAAGAAAAAATATTCTGACAAAGGCAACCCAGATCCAGCAAAAAATATGGTATATATTTGATTATACCTGTACATTAACTATTAAGTAAATAATTACTAAGCTCTAATCTCTAGACCTAAAGAATTTACATTAAGAGGGGTGGTATGGGTGCATGGATGGATATCAAAAGAAAGAAGAAATAAAATATATTTTATGGACAGACTGGGAGCAGGTATGGACGGGAGCAGGGAATCAGTTTGGGACAGAGAGAACTGTAGTAAGGAGGCTACTTTTTTGCTTCCTGGCTGCCCAAACTCCTGAAATACAGAAACTGTATTATTTAAATTACTACTTGGCCCATTAGCTCTAGCTTCGTATTTGTTCACTCTTACATCTTAATTTAACCCATCTCCATTAATCTGTGAATCACCACAAGTTTGTTGCCTACCAACAAAGTTTCAGCATGTCTGTTTCTGGTAGAGGTTCCATGACTTCTCTCTGACTCTGCCTCCCTTTTCCCAGCATTCAGCTTAGTTTTCTCTACCTGCCTAAGGTCTGCCCTATGAGCAGGCCAAAGCAGTTTCTTTGTTTACCAATGGAATTCACAGCATACAGAGGGGAATCCCACATGAGAGAATACAGAAAGAGATGGCTGGAATAGCTGGTGGGGTGTTTGAGGGAAGTGAAAACCTAGTTTAATGGATACTTCCTAGAATATATAAATATAATCCCTAAGAGGACCACCAGTAATAGCAGATGTTAATACAAACTGAACATCTATTTTTACCAAGTAAATCTTTCATTAGAATGACTTTGTGCTTTCTATTGAGTTGTTGGCCAGGGGGGTTCAGGAAACCCCCAAAGAACCCATATATATATATATATATATATATATATATATATATATATATATATCCAAAAATGTAATTTGTTTATTGAATGAGAGTGTAAAATGCTCACATCTAAATAGAACATATATAACACACACACACACACACACACACACACACACACACACACACACATATATATATATATATATATATATATATATATATATATATATATATATGAAAAGCTCCTCCCAAGTCTCATGGATCACTTTTGAAGGGTGTACAAAAAGAGTAAAAGATATACAGATCTTACATTAAAACAAAGAAATGGTATCATCTAGGCACAGCATGTCACCTCCACATACTAACACAAAAATTTTTGAAACCATTTTCAGACCTGTTTAAATCCAAGACAGGCCAAATTCCAGCATGTAGAAGGAGTTTAGGTATGAATTTTTGCCTTTAACTGGGAGCTATTGACAACTGCAAGCTGTAGGGAGAGGGAAGGTTGATTTGTTTAAGAGGGTGACATTTTGTTTACTGATTACACACAAAGAAATATATGCATCCAGAAATTGGCCTTAGGTTTAAAATCGTAAATAGAGGCACAAAGTTGTAATGTTGAGAAGCAGATGTGGATCTCAGAAGACTGAAGAAGAGAGAGGGAGAATAAAATTTTCACATGAATAGTAAATATATGATTTTAAAAATAGGAAACAACTATTATTTTACAATGCATACTTGAAATGGGAATTTTATGTCATATTCTCTGAATATTTACAAATAAATCAACAAATTTTTGTTACCAAGCAAATAAAACACACGGTTCTTGGAGTTAAATAGTTGAAAAGCATGTAAGTCAAATATGTGAACATTTCCACTTATGTAGGCAGTGCATTATCTTTGAAGTCCCAGACAGCTAGAGAAGCAATATTCAAGACAAACATTGTAAGACAAGTGCTAAATTTTTAAACAAGGTAAACTCACTCTAGCTTACTTTAAGAACAGCAGAATAAAAGTTTCATTAACGTTGTCAAGAATCAAGTTTCTAGATATTTATGTCTAGATTATGAAATTACCATATTTTTCCCAATGATATATATTGTGCCATAATTCAAAAAATAAGTTGAAAACACTAGATCATTTTCTAAGTTTAACTTGTTCTTAACTTTTTCTCCATTTAAAACATTCATCTGTTTAACATAAAGTAAGAAGTATTCATCTCTAATGAATAATGAATCTGAAATTATAACACACTATTGAAATTATTTTTTAAGACATAGGATTAAATTCTCCACACAGTGCTGAACATTGCTATGGTTTTAAGGTAGCATAAATTGGAATAACAAAAGAGTATTTTTCTATCATGGTAGCCTATAGAAAACCTCCCCCTACCATGAGAGTTAGTCCTTGTTGCGAGATGCTTTATCACCTGTGATAAGACGTCCATGTTTTACCTCATCTACCTAAAGCACCTTATGATTGGTTTAATGAAGAAATGAATACAGGAGAGGAAAGACAGAACTTTTGGACAGAGATAGAAACTCTGGGAAGAATCAGAGAGGCAGGAGACTCACCAGACACAGAGGAAGTCAGACTTCAGGTACTGAGGATAGTTAATGAGAGTCATGACAGAATGCAGATTAATATAAGTGGGTTAATTTAAGCTTTGAGAGTTAGTTGGGAATGCGGTGGTTTGAAAGGAAATAGCCCCCAAAGGGAGTATTACTATTGAGAGGTGTGGCCTTGTTGGAGGAAATGTATTACTGTGCGAGGGTTTTGAGGTTTCTTTTCTATTCAAGCTTTTCTCAGTGTGACAGTTTGTTGATGGGATCCATGTGACTTCTTTGAGGAACAAAGCTTGAGAGTAACACACAGAGGTTCTTTTTGTGGCAAGGCCCTGAAACGTTTGGCAAACCCTGTGGACGGTTGGCTGCATAATTCTGGAGATGACCCCAGGAGCAGATGTGCTACATGTTCTTCTTGCCTTCACTGCACTATCCCTATAGCTGGCTTCCTTTAGTTCCACTTACACTTTTCAGTCATGGATTTTACAAAAGGAAAATTTCCCTGTGATGATTCTCCTCTGAGGGAGCCATAGTGGATGTTGCTAAAAATATACGGTAGACCTAATTCAGCACCTAAAGCTTTTGATGTTTCAGGTGTGACCATAAATTCAGGATTCTTAAGAACAGGATATTGAGGAAGCATGGAAAAATGTATAGCTCAATAAAAAATCAATTAAAAAAAAGAAAAACAAAACAACATGACGTTACCTTTCCTACAACAAGCACCCTGTAACTAGAATGAAAGAATCACAGAAACTCAAAGTTTAACATTCCATATTTGCATAACTGCTCTGGAAAGTATGCTTTTAACCCCAAGAGTCTTTGAAAAATGCTAATAAATAGATGATATCAGGAAGTAATGGAAACAGTCTAGAGACAGAGAATTAAGTAGAATCATGGAAGCCCACACTTCCCTCACTTCTAATAGCTGCCAATACCCTAAGAAGTTATAAAGATAGACATGAGAACAAGGGATACACTGTGCCAAATTTTAAGAGAAACTTTCCAAGTTACATTGCCTATAGGATAAATGGAAAACCCTGGTATATCCTCTGAGGAGTTAGAGTGGTACAGAATGTAGAATGAATTGATCCAGCTTTGGCCGCTGAGTTGATAGAACACAGACCTTAACATATATAAATATTAATCACTCGAAACAAAACTGCCCCTAACTTTGCATGATGCTGTAACCACAAATGCTGCTAAAACTGGTTACAATAATTGCTAGTTTTTTCCTTTGCAACATTTCCCTTTTGTCCTCCAACTTTCCTGCTGGTAACCATTACTATATGATCTATAGCTCTAATGTAGAAGTGTAAGCAGTGTTGCAAGCCACAAAGAAAGTTTTTTAACTAGACACACATACAGGTAGGAGAGAGGGGCTACTCATTTGAAACAGGTAGTCACTTAACATATTCATCCCATCACATCTGACTGCCTGAAAATAAGCTTCCAGTGGTCAGTTGAGTTCTTGTTGCCTGCAAGATGTTGCATTCTTAGCTCCAGCACCATGTCTGCCATGGTCCCTACCATGATGATAATGGACTGAATCTCAGAAACTGCAAACAATTTGCCCTCAATTAAATGTTTTCACTTACAAGAGCTGCTGTGGTCATGGTGCCTCTTCACAGCAAGGGAGGACTAACATTTATTTCAGAAGTGAACACTCTCATAGGTTGCCTGTGTGCTGCGGTAGTACCTTCCGCTCCTTCAGCCAATAGTCGCTGAAGTACAGCCCACAATGCTGCGGGAGCACCTTTTGCTCCTTCAGCCAATAGCTGCTGAAATACCAGCCCATTGGGGCGTGGTATATTTCTCTTTAAAAAAGAGTGGCAAGCCTCAGCCTTGGTTCCGGAGCTTGGTTCCGGGGCTTGGTTCCGGCTCCTGCTCCAGTGACTAGGCTCCTTTCCTGACAGTTTGTGTGTATGTAAGTTTTACTCCCCACAATAAATACCCCTTTAAAACCTAACTGATGTGGGATTGATTCGCCATTATCTGGCACCCAGCGTTTGGTTTAAGAACCACCTCCTCTCCCCCCCACCCCCCCATCCCCCCCACCCCTGTCCCCCACCCCCCACCCCCGTCCCCTGGCTCAGCTGCCAGCCTTTGGCTTGGCTAAAGTTCCCGCCATCCGCTATAACTGATTGGGAGCACTGCAAGCAGTTTGACCCTTAATCCCAGCACAGAGACACAGGGCCCAAAGCACTAAGCCTCTTTAGGAACAGCACAGTGGCTGTGTCACGACTCTCTGCATCGGGATGAACATAGCAGCAGGGCAGGAGAGCTCGGCCGGGGTAGGCCAGGCTGCATGTTTATTGGCCACTAGAAGCTCTCTGACCTTTCGTGCTCTGTGCCTGGCCTCTGGATTTTCTCTCTGTGTACATCTGACCTCTCAATTGACTCATTTTCCCCAGTTTTTAAACAAATAACAGAGCAGATTTAAAAACAGGATTTGTTGTGAGGCCTACAGTGGTTCCAGTCTCTACTCGTAGACATTCCCATCTGGTGGCTGACAGGTAAAATGGCAGATTTCTTTTTTAATGGGACTCTAGCTGCAGCTTTTGCTGCCACTTTGGTAGAAATCACAAGTGGCCTATATGCCTATGGAGGTACCTCGATTTATTGGTTATTAGGTTTTAGTTTCCTTCTTAATGTTATGTCATTGTGGAAATATGTGGCATTAATTGATAGGATTAATACTGTGATAGGCAAAATTGACTCCTTATCTAAGGGTATGAGGAAATTATCTGAAAGGATCCAAGCTGTTGAATTTGACATTGAAAAGTTATCACAGAGTTTTGAGAAGGTAACAGACAGAATATACCTCCAGGATGGCAATTTCCATGATATCCAGGGGCAGTTCAAGGAGGAGATATTATCTTTAAAAGGAACCATTAAGACCTTGGAATCACAAGTGCAGAATGGGGACCAAAAAATTGATACCTTAGTGAAATCATTAGAAACACATGCAGGTCAGGAGATTCAGGATTTAAGAGAGACGATGATACAAAGATTTGAAATGATTGAAAAAATTATTGGAACTGATGATCCAGGTGAGAAGACACAAGGACAGGATACAATGCCACCACCACCTGTTAGAACTGGCTTACCCAGGGTTTTAGTGACATACCCTGTAATTTATTCTGGCAAAGCATCAACTTCTAAAGGTTCAAAGGGAGCCAAAGAATCTAGATGGACACCAGTAGGAATGAATGACTTAAAGGAAATTAAGCAAGCCGTTGTTAATTATGACTTGCACTCTACATTTGTTAAGGAAATGATAAGAACTTGGGCTTCTAATGTCAGGGCTATCCCCATGATTTCTCACAGTTAGCTCCAGCGGTCCTCAAAGATGGACCTTCCTTGATGTTTGGACTTTATTTCAAGGAAGAATCCAAACATATGGAACAGCAAGGATGAGCAAAAGGTGTGGAGGTTTCACAGGATCAAATTCTTGGCATAGGAGCTTACGCTGATCCACAGGTCCAAGCTCTTTATGATGATGAAGTATTGTCTCTATTCCACAAGACAGCTTTAAATGCCTGGGGTAGACTACCAGAGTCAGGAAGAAAAGTAGAGTCATATACTAGGGTTAGGCAGGGACAGGGAGATCCCTATACTGACATTTTGCAAGGATTAATTAAGGCTCTGAACACAGGAATAACAGACCCAGAAGCTAGACGACTAATTCTTGAATAACTGGCTTTTAAAAATGCAAACTTAGAGCGCAAAAAGATAATTGGACCTTTAAGGTCTAGATCAGCACCTATGGATGAATGGATCCAGCATACCATGAATTTTCAGACCTTTAATTATGATGATGAATCTTGGGTAGAAGAAGCGATTTCCAAAGCGATGAGGGGACATGAACCTGCCAAATGTTTTAATTGTGGTAAATTTGGACATCTAAAAAGTGATTATAGGCAAGGTATTTCTAGGAATAACACTTCATCTGGGAATGGCAGGAATAGGAAACCTCAGCCTTCGGGTATATGTAGGAGGTGTGGTAAAGGAAGACATTGGTCAAATGAATGCAGATCAACAACAGACAGACAAGGCAACCCGATACCATCAGGAAACTCCCTGAGGGGCCTCTCGCAGGCCCCCAAGTCAAAAGTGGCCCAGTCATTACCAGTAACCATGGAGGACATGTCACACCAGGAAAATTAAAAACTCTAGAAGCTTCTGTACAAGATCATAAGGCTCTAAATGATGCAAATTTGGAGAATAAGTTAGAAATTCAATTAGGAAATAAGAAATGTGTATTTTGGCAAACTTCTATAAATGATCAGAGACCAAAGCTGAGAGTATGTATAAATGGAATTGTGATTGTTGGCTTGATAGACACAGGAGCAGATGTGGGTATCATCACTCCAGAATCTTGGCATTCAAATTGGCCTCTTCAAGAGGCAGATATTCAATTACGAGGAATTGGAACCAAATCTCGAATTAAACAAAGCACGAGGTGGGTTCACTGTATTGGGCCAGAGGGTCAAAGAGGAAAGTTAAGGCCATATGTAGCTGATATTGCAATAAATTTATGGAGCCATGCTACAACAATGGAATACCCAGATTAACATTCCTGCAGTCTCAGGAAGTCTGGGAAGAATGTAATAAAGTACTATGCATGAAGGTCACCAGTCATTCAGACTGTACAAGAACATAAAACAACTAACAAACCTTTAGAGGTACCTACAGCCCTACCTTTAAAATGGTTAACTGAAAAACCAATATGGGTTAAACAATGGCCTTTAGCTGAAGATAAATTGCAGGCTTTAGAACAATTGCACAGGAACAATTAGATGCTTGACATATTGAAGAGTCCACTAGCCCTTGGAATTCTCCTGTGTTTGTTGTAAAAAAAAATCTGGCAAATGGAGAATGGTGACAGATCTAAGGGCTGTCAACAAGGTAATTCAACCCATGGGCCCTTTACAGTCTGGACTTCCTCTGCCTTCTCTGTTACCCAAAGGATGGCCTCTTATAGTTATTGACTTGAAGGATTGCTTCTTTACCATACCATTACAAGAATAAGATAGAGAAAAATTTGCCTTCACAGTGCCTACTTATAATAACTTCCAGCCTACTAGGAGATACCAGTGGACTATCCTCCCACAGGGAATGCTCAATAGCCTCAGCCTGTGTCAATACTTTGTAAGTCAGCCAATGGAAATAATACATAAGCAATTCCCTAAATTTTTAATATACCATTACATGGATGACATTTTGCTATCCGATTCAAACATAGATACTTTAGAAAGAATGTTTGTGGAAGTAAAGATAATTTTGCCTAAATGGGGATGACAAATTGCTCCTGAAAATATTCACAGAGGAGATTCTGTTAATTACCTAGGTTACAGAATAGGTTTACAGAAAATTAGGACACAAAAGGCACAAATTAGGAGAGACTAGTTACGAACTCTTAATGATTTTCAGAGATTGTTAGGAGACATTTCCAGTCTACGACCGGCTGTTGGGATAACACCTGATATAATAATTCATTTAAACAAAACCTTAGATGGCGACAAAGATTTGAATAGTCCCAGAAAATTAACAGCTGAAACAGAAAAGGAACTGATGATGATTGAGGAAAAATTACAGGAGGCACATGTAGATAGGGTGGATCCAAATCTTAGTTGAATTCTAGCCATATTGCCTTCCAGAATTTCTCCTACTGGAATTTTAATGCAGAGGGAAGATACTATTTTAGAATGGATCTTTTTACCATACAAACCAAGTAAAAAATTGAAAACTTATGTAGAAAAGGTCTCTGAATTGATTGTAAAAGGTAAACTGAGACTTCGTCAACTAGCAGGTATAGGCACAGCAGAAATTATAGTGCCTTTCACTACTGATGAAATAAAAAAGGTATGGGAAGACAATGAACCATATCAAAGGGCTTGTGCTAATTTTTTGGGAGAAATTAATAGCAACTATCCAAAAAGCGGTAGACTTAACCTTATAAAGAGAACTTCTTGGATTCTTCCTCGAATTGTACATGATGCTCCAATAACTAGAGCCCGTACATTTTATACTGATGCTAATAAATCAGGGAAGGCTGGTTACTAATCAGATGAATTGAGTAAGGTGGAACAAAGCCCTAATACTTCTGTCCAGAAGGCAGAATTATATGCCATTCTTACGGTGCTAAGGGATTTTAAAGAACCTCTTAATATTGTTACAGATTCACAATATGCAGAAAGAGTTATCTTGCACATTGAAACTGCTGAATTTATACCAGATGATACAGAGTTGACTTCATTGTTTATCCAGGTATAAGACATAATCAGGAATAGGCTTTGCCCGATGTACATAACACACATCCAGTCCCATACGGGTCTGCCAGGTCCTCTAGCAAAAGGTAATGCAGACATTGATCAATTATTGATTGGAAGTGTGTTGAAGGCCTCAGAATTTCATAAAAAAACATCATGTCAATAGCAAAGGTTTAAAGAAAGAGTTTTCCATTACATGTCAACAAGCTAAGGAGATTGTAAAGAGATGCCCTACTTGTTCTTTATATAACCAAACACCACTACCTGCAGGAACTAATCCAAAGGGTATTAAAAGGAATGAAATCTGGCAGATGGATGTCTTCCACTTTGCAGAATTTGGAAAATTAAAATATGTACATCACACCATTGACACTTATTCAGGCTTTCAGTGGGCAACTGCTTTAAGCTCAGAAAAAGATGACTCAGTAATCACACATTTATTAGAAGTTATGGCCATTATGGGTATACCTGCACAAATAAAAACAGATAATGGTCCAGCTTATGTCTCTAGGAAAATGAAATGGTTTTTTGCTTATTATAATATTAAGCATGTTGCAGGTATACCATACAATCCTACAGGTCAAGCAGTCATAGAAAGATTAAATCGAACTATAAAGGATATGTTAAATAAACAGAAAGGGGTGGAAAATGCCCCCAGAAATAGATTACATAATGCCTTATTAACCTTGAATTTTCTTAACGCTAATGAGAAGGGAACAACAGCAGCAGAAAGACACTGGATAATGGGAAAGTCTGTGGAACTAAATCAACCAGTTTATATCAAGGATGTGCCGACCTCTCATTGGAAGCCAGGAGATGTGCTATGTTGGGGAAGGGGTTTTGCTCTTGTTTCCACAGGAGAAGAAAAATTGTGGATACCATCAAAATTAATAAAGGCTAGTTTTGAAGAGAAGAAACCTCTTGGAAAGGAGAAATGACAGCATCTACAATGATGATGACCATACAGGTGGTAAGAAAAACAAAATGGGGGCAGGGTTCTGTTCTTATCTCCACAGGAAAACACTCATCTTTGAAAAATTCAAGGGACCCTGGATGTTTGAATACTGATAGATGGAAATATAACTACCCAATAAGGACTATCAAGAAAACAGAATAGGTTCTGTGAGTATGAAGCTCTAGAATATACTAAATCATATTTCTGAATTTATAGGCTGGTTTTGGAGTTGGACTCTTGGCTCGGTCCCTCTCTAATTCCAAGCCTGTTGTTAAGAGAAAAACCCAGAGTTTTTGGAGTTTCTGTCTTATGTCAAGAGCCATGATATGAGACAGAAAGAAATATGAGTTTAGAAAATATCTTTGCTTTTCTTCATATCTATCATACTTTTCATTGAATATGTCTATCATACCTTTCATTGAATGTATGTTTGTATATGTCTATATAATTAATGTTTAAGTTTTCCACAATGAACAATGAGCTTTTCCTGCACTGACATTTGAAGTTTCCAGGAAGAAGATGGGACCTCCAGAACAACAACTCCACTCAGTTGATATGATGTCATGAAACTGATAGTGCTACTACAAGTCCTGTTTCGGGTATCAGCTGCACAGATGATTCCAACTTGGTTAGCTGAAATGGTGCACATCTTGTACAACATTCAGGCCAGACCTCCACAAAATACTCAGAGACTGTTTGAAATTTTAAAAGACATTGATCTTGAAATTTAACCATCATTTTACTTTCACAGGTTCCTCCAGAAAAAAACATACCCCTGTGACAGCTGGAAGTAATTCTAGAGGACAATGTCCCCTCTCTCAGCAAAGTTTGTCCTCAGGTTTAGGAACAATATTTAGGGATTGATTATATTTAGTATATGGTTTAGAGTTGGGAAATGAATTTTATAAGCTCAGAGATCTTTTTGAAAAGAAAAAAAAGGGGATATTGAATAGATAATAATGGTATTTGTGAGTTATTGTTTATAGATAATTACATCGGCATAGATTTTTGTATATGGATACAAAGTTAAATTATATTGAATATTGTATGTATGCATGCTTCTACCTGTTTAAAATATTTTTTATGTGTTGATACATATTGTATTGATATATGTGTATCATATTGCAGTGTACATTTCTACCTCTGATTAAGATACTTATATATTCTTTATACATTGATATTTATTATTTACATTTTGAGGTCATTGCTCTCATTTATTGCATAGTTGTTTATTCTCTTAGTCTTTAAGTTAGATACGTGTTAAGAATTGTAGATCAATAGTCATCTATGTCTGTCATATTTATGGTTAGACTAATCAGATTCTTTAAATACATAGAGATTATATTCTGTATAAATAGTCTTCAACCTCTTCAAAGAGCTGTAGAAAATGGCATTTAATTTAATCTTAGAATTCTGTGTAATGAGACACAATCACTCCTGGCAACACTGACCTATTCCCGAGAGATTGTTGAGCACCAAAGACACACCACTTGGAGCTTGTCTTCTTGACAAAACTGGCCTCTGGGCAAGGAACTGCCCATACCTCAACTACTGACAAATACACAGTATCTGGAAATGGATAAGAAGAACTGTCAAATCTTACCAAGACAGGGTAAGACGGTTATGAAAAATCTCTTGCCTGTTAAAATCCAGAAATGGGTCAAATCCGGAAATGGATAAACAGAACTGTTAAATCTTGCCAAGACAGGGTAAGATGGTTTTGAAAAATCTCTTGCCTGTTAAAAATAATCTGTCAGTTATTCTAGGCCTTAGTCAAAGTTGGTTGCTTCAATGCTGCAAACAGGTCTTTGGTGATTGCTCAGGTAGCCAGTTGTCTCTGTGATTTGTTGCACGTTTTGGAAGTTCTTTGATTGCACTTCCTAATTACTCAGGTAACATTATTTCCCTCTTGGATCTTCTATGGGGTTGAAGACTAGGTAAATGTAGTTACTTTCCTCTCTTGACTTGGCCAAGTTATTTATTATACAAGACTTAAGCTATTTAGAATAGGATATTTGTACTTATTGTATATAATTTTGTAGGTTTGTACTTACTGTTTATAATTTCGTAGTAGGCTTAGAACTCTCTTACTTAAACAAAAGGGGGAGATGCTACGGGAGTACCTTCCGTTCCTTCAGCCAATAGTCACTGAAGTACGAACCCACAATGCTGCGGGAGTGCCTTCCGCTCCTTCAGCCAATAGCCGCTGAAATACCAGCCCACTGGGGCGCGGTATATTTCTCTTTAAAAAAGAGTGGCAAGCCTTGGCCTTGGTTCCGGCACTTGGTTCCGGCTTCTGCTCCAGCAACTAGGCTCCTTTCCTGACAGTTTGTGTGTATGTAAGTTTTACCCCCAAAAATAAATACCCCTTTAAAACCTAACTGGTGTGGGATTGATTCACCATTACCTGCGGTCAATTGACCAGTAGTAAACTCATAGAATTTGAGTAGAACTAAACATACTTAGTTGATTTAGTGTGTGTGTGTGTGTGTGTGTGTGTGTGTGTGTGTGTGTGTGTGAGAGAGAGAGAGAGAGAGAGAGAGAGAGAGAGAGAGAGAGAGGGAGGGAGGGAGATAGAGAGAATTAGAAAGAAAAGTAGAACTTGAGAAGGAGATGACAGGAAGGAAACAAGCAGTTGAAGAGGTAGAAGGAGAGGTAAAAATAATGAAAATACAGCACATATTGTATTCATGCAGGAAATACTCAAAAGTGTTTCATGAAACTAAAAAGGATATTGTAAAAAAATGAATGAAAAACTACTATAAATGACTAATTTTTATACCTTAAATGAATGTTTTGGAAATTGATGTGTTAACTTTTTTAGTGACAGATTATCAAAATAATTTAATAACTGAAAAAACCTAATAGCATTTTCTTTAAATGAAAGGTAGCGAGTGAAAATTCATTGACCTATAAAATAATTGATTCCAACTTGCTGCAATTATTACCTTTACTATTTTTTCAGCCATGAAATAGTTTTAGTAAGACTTATAAATATTTCTGTCATCATCTGTGGTTTAATCTGAAAACCATCACATTTTGATGATGGAAATCAAATATTTAATTTAAATTAAAAAATTATCAGTGCATTTCCACAAAATAGGTCTAACTTTTTAAAATTATACTTATTCTGCCAAAAATGTATCTTATGTTTATTTTATCCCATGTATGAAATATAAACATCTATCAAAAAATTTCATGCATAAATCAATATTTATACTTGCATTCATTGACTAGTTGTTGTTTACTATCCATGAAACACAAAGTACCTACTCTAAATGGCAAAAACTCTAAAGCAACTGTGTGTAACCTGAAATGCACTCTAAATACTATATGTTATACATTGCACATATATTATATATAATGTAAATTTTCATATTATCCTTAATTAGAAGAGTGATGAGTTTGACAACAAACCTTTGAGCCCAAATACAATTTTCTTTGTTCTTTTTTTCTTTTGTTTGTTTGTTTTTGAGACATTATTTGCCTTTGAAGCCTGTTTTGGCATTAGCTCTGTAGACAGCTTGGCCTTGAACTCACAAAGGTCCTTCTGCATTTGCCTCCAATGAGAGGTGGTGAATGAAGAGAAAGAAATGCTAAAACATGGAGAATGTAGTAGCAGACTAGAGATTTGGTGTCTTAAGAAAGAGTCTTTGTTTTTGACTGATTCTCTCCTGTTCTATCCTAGAAGATTACTACCCTCTTGTTTTTTTTTTTTTTTTTTTTTTTTTTTTTTTTTAGTAAAGAGATATTTAGTAGATTACAATGTGAAAAACTGTGATGTTAAGTATCAAGATACCAGTGTTTAGTATGGTTCTTCTTGCCTCAGTATCTCATGGTAAGGTAGGAAGATTGTGAAGCTCTAACCTGAGCTTTGAGACAAGAATAACCAAAGTATACCTCTTCAAAAACTCTTTCCTAATATGTTAAAATCAAAGTGAAATGTTCATATAAACATTACAAACCTTTATTCATGTTTAGAAAAATTTAGTGTATCCTTCTGAAGTGTGTTCGCAATCTTGAAGATCAGAATTCTAATAGTTCTCTCTTCACATTGATGATGGCGATACTAGCTATTGTCTCTTGGAGGCCATCTCTTTTCTGTAGTGAAATAGAGAAGAGTGGATCTGAGGGAGAAGGAAGGTGAAGAGGCTGGGAAAAGAAGAGGGAGGGAAATGAGGTACAGATGTACTACATGAGAGAAGAATCCATTTTAGTCAAAAAAAGTGTTTTACTGTAAATGATAAAGGAAAACAATAATGGGTTATATTTCACAAATTTAAAATATTATTGAAAGACATTACTACTTCTCTGTTAGAATAAATAAGAATAAAATGTAGAAAATTTATAAGTATTTTAAAACGTGCTATTTTAAATTGGCAGGACTATTTTATCGTTGCCTTTGATTTTAAAAGCATTTTACTTTATATGTCACTACAAATTTAACAAGTGAGTCACTTAATTAAATAATCTTTCATTTTTTGTTAAATTGTCTCATTTATTTTATTTCTCAACTGCAGCTTTCTATTCCTCCTTCTTTCCTCCCATTTCCTCCCCGCTCCTCCCTTCTACCCACAGCTTCTCTTCCCTTGTCTCAGGGAGGTACAGGCCAAGTCATTTTCTTCTTGGATTATGCATATTTTCCCAACAATTCTTAAATGACATAAATAGTTTTTTTCAGATAAAAATAAGCCTGAGGTCCAGAAAATAATCCGTGAAGTTTACATTTATTAATAGATTTCAAAAATGTATAAAATCCTGTTATGTCATTTTAAGTAATACCTGATTCAGAAAAAAAAATCATAGAATCTTAATCCTCCATGCTTTAGACATATGATCTGCTTCTTGTCCTTTTTCTTGTCAAAGAAAATTTCTATTAGCTATTACATGATAAAATAATACAATATTTAACTACTGTGTTAAATTTGTATGTATGTATCTGTAGATTTGATTTCATGTGTTGTTTTTAATGTGTTAAGCAGTTTATTACAGCTAACCTTTATTTTTTGAATACCTGTGCTTAAGGTTCCTATTTCAGTATGATGCTCAATAATCTACATAGCTAGAATTAACCTGTCCATGTCTGACTGAACTAAAGCATATTCCATTTCTACACTAAATAGGGACATAATCATCTTTTTTTCTGGATTTACTTAAGGTCATTGAGTTATTTCTAATTTAAGAACAGCTTATTCACAGCAGAAGCCACATGGTTACTTTGCCATGGTCTTTACTCATGGGCCCTGACTCTAACCTCTCAATGCTTGTTTCCAGTTGCTGAACTTCGGCTTCATCAGACATCCACCTTTTTCATATTCTGATATATGTAAGCATATGTTTTGAAATATGCACTTTTGGCTACATTCTAAAATATTATGACTTTAACATATACTGGTGATCAACATAGTGGTAACGAATACCCCAGTGACTTGACATGGTGAACTGGACCAGACTTCTGAAACATCCATTTTACAACACTCAGCAATATTACTTCAAAAATTGTTATCCAGACTTATGTTGAATTTCACCTGCATTTAAAGCTTTTTCATTAAAACTTTTATTATAAATAATGTTCTTAGAATTAAGTTATTATAACAAAAATTATCTTCTCAATGTCAGCTTTTAAAATTATATATTGGACCACTCAAACAAAATAGTTTGTAAACACATTGATCTTTGAGCTAGTTATCCTCACTAAAGTAAATAATTTAATAATTGTTACTATTAGAATATTTGTTAAATAGAATCATATATTGCAAATAATATACTGCTTATTTTTATTCAAAATAAAATGCATAAAATAGTATTTTTTTCAAACCTCAGTGTTTGGAAATAGCTTACTGCATTTAGACTGTTAACAGCCTTAAATGTACACTGTTTTAGTTATTATTTTTTTAGGGTACATTATCAAAAAGTTATTATTATTTATCTTATAAGATAAACTAAACACAACAAAATTAGAAATCTAAAATCAAACAAACATGTATACATAGAGACAAAATCAAACACAACACAAATTTTAATCTATAGAAATCTCTGATAGATTTTTGCTGCTCAGGTCATCTTGAGATTGGGCAACTCATTGTATACAGTTTCCTACCTCACCTAAGATGAAAGTAAAGAAGTCATCATTAAGGTAAAATGAAGAATGATGACTTTAATTACAAATTATCAACCCAAAGCCTTTTGACAATTTCCTTTCGTTTCATAAAATGCAATTCTGAATAAGTTCTCTATCTATTACTAAGAATTGACTGAGAAGAGGACAAATATTTATAGATATTTCCACTAAATACAGATTTAAAATAGTATAGAGGATACTTTTATTAAGTGTGTGTCACTACCTTTTTAAAGTTTCCTGAATATATGTATCTGTTTCACAGACTCAACTTAGAAAGGTTTTGAAAAGTAATAATACTCTAAGAGCCCACAAACATCTTTATGTCTACAAAATTAAGCTAGTAATTCTACTTTGATTACAGTAAAACAGAAATATAAAAATTATGAATTTGGATCACTTTTCTATTTGGTAAGATGACAAACATAAAGTTTTTATTTTTTATGGTTTCTATTCTGTTTTGTAATTAAATACTTTATTTGTGAGAATCTGAAGAACTTTGGTACTAAATTATGTTTTCAGATCTTGTTACAAGCATTTGACATATATTGTAGCTGTATTTTCTTAGTAGAAAAGTCTTAAGTTGAATTCTTAAGTGCTGATGAGTTATATGACCAGTTATCTGATGAAGAAAAGGTACATGAGGGGCTGGAGAGATGGCTCAATGGTTAAGAGCATTGCCTGCTCTTCCAAAGGTCCTGAGTTCAATTCCCAGCAACCACATGGTGGCTCACAACCATCTGTAATAATGTCAGCTGCCCTCTTCTGGCCTTCAGGCATACACACAAAAAGAATATTGTATACACAATAAATAAATAAATATTTTTTTTAAAAAAAAGAAAAAGTACATGATCCGGGAAAGTGAGTCAGAGATAAGAAAATGCATCTGGGAAAGTGAGTCAGAGATAAGAAAATGCATCCTGAAGAAACATACAATAATTTGTAATGGATAAGCTACCAAGATCACTGGAATTTCCTAAGAACAATCGGGAAACTGGTCACAGGCAGCTCTGAATACTGACAGTCATTCATGGTTCTTCCTTTCTGTTTATTTTAGGTGTAATATTTCTGTGATATACTTTATTTCTGCGTGGGCAAAGTAGGTGAGTTGTGCTTCAGAGACTCTAAAATGAGAGATTAGTAAGGAAATGTTTGAACTAAGTGCTAATCCCCATGGAACTGTCACCAAACAGATGAGCCAAAGTGAGAAGTAACAAAGCGATAAAGAAGGTGTTTCTTATGGTTATATGATTTTAGGGAAATCAAAACCTAAACATATGAAGTGTTAAAATAAATGTATGAAAAAATACAGAATTTCATCTTATCCATACCTTTATACAAAATATGGAAGAATAAACTTTAATAATTTAAATTAATATTTACATAAAAGAAAAATCAAATTACAAAAATCCTTTGCCAAATTCTGGTAAGAATGGCTAATGTATCAAAAAACAAAAAATTTAAATGTCATTAAGCTTGATATGATGCCCTTTTATTTTTTTTGATATGATGCCCTTTTAAATGCAGTTGTGTTCGAACATATTTATAGATTTGTAGACAGATATCTTAATACACAAATTTAAGCTTTTATCAGGCATTACAGCATCTCTCTTACTTCAGTAAATGATGGAGATGAATAAAGTGTAAAGCAAAAGGGATATTCAATTTGAGAGAGAAACAGCACATTCAGAGATAGGAGGAAATGAACCATGGGATAGTTATCACATTGTATTTGAAGGAAGCAGAAAAATTTAACCCACAATAAAGGATTAGATAGATACCCAGGTGTTAGACAACCAACAAGGATGCCAGTATGGAAGCTGAAGAAAGGACAAACCCTATTAATTTTCTAGGGAGGGAGAAAAAGAGAACAGTACACTATAAATTTTATTTTGTGAAGTCTAAAGTACAGTTATCTCCCTGACTCTGTAAAGACAACAAAGCAGCTTCCTGTCCTTCATGACCTTCCTGAGTTGATTTGATTTAGATGTCAGTTGAGCTAAGATTTATATTTTTGTTTTATACAATTTAAAGTAACCTTTGAGTTTTGGCACTTGCTCATTCAGAAAGAGGAATGGAAGAATCTTGAAACGCTTTTTTTTGTCTATTTTTTTTTTTTTAGAAGTACTGGGGTTAAAGCAAGGCTTTCCAGAAATCTGTTAACCACTGAAGAACAGAGCTCTCAATCTCTCTATTTTAAATCAAAGACTCAAGGAAATCATGTAGAATGTATTGGAAATGCATCTGGTATTTATCTCATGGCTGCAGAATTGTACCTGGAGTTTTAAAGAGTCCGTATGTCCAGTCATAATGATGACTTTTATTTTTCTTATTAATGCTACCAAATAGTCATAATCAAACCAAGAAAGAACAATATATTCAGCATTATCACAAAACAAAAAAAAATGATATATAGCTGGCCTCAGTTGAAGAAGATTGAGTTTTATGAAGAGTTAAATAAAAGCTATAATCTCCTAATTAATGCAACATTTTATAAACGCTTTATTCTTTCAATGACAACATTCACAACATATTTAAAACTGCATCCCTTAAAAAGAGCAAAAGTTTGGTTAAGTTATGGAATATTACATCAATTGAAAAGAAGAGTGAGATTGAGTAAAAACTGCCACAATCAAAGAAAAAGTCAGATGATCAATACAATTATGTTCTAGAAAACCAAAGCCTAAACATTTAATAAATTTCATATTAGGCATAATATACTTTTAATCATATCAGTGAGTGGGAAATCCTGAAATAAATACTGACAAGTTACAATATTGTGAATTGCTTTTTAAACTAGTGTTAAATAATGCTTTATTTGTACTACATCTTTTATAATAATGAATTAGTTAGGTGATAGTTTAATACATCAAATGCTACTGATAATTTTATTTAACATTTGTTTAAACAATCTGAAACAAATCTTTTCATCTAAGTGATAGTAAATGTAAAATATTTAGCAAATAATTTATTAATTGTAGATTTATGTCATATGGGCTACTCCTTGAAGTATAAAATTCTGTATTAATTTTTAAGACATAGTCTTTATTCTTTATTAGTTTTTCTCATATGATACATCTAGAACTCTTTGCAGATATAGATTTGATCATGCAAATAAATACTATAACCAAATAATGCCAAACATTCTAATAATTGCTAGAAAACACTGAAACATTATTTCACTATGGAAATAATTTTGTTGATTAGCTTAAGACACTACATTAAAGAACTTCCTTAAAACCAACTTGTTTGCCATAGATTCTTTTTTCCACATGTTGGTAGACAGACAGACACAAACAACCATACTATTGATTGAGATAACTGCAAGTATTTATAGTTAGAATGACTTGAACTGAGATTAATCACTTTGGGAAATGTCATAATGAAAGTTTTTTAAATGTCCCAGTGCCAAATTCAGCATGTTTCTCAAATATATTGTACATTGTTTCTAGTTTGACAGATTGTGGATGGAAATGCGGGAAATGTAAATGTTATATTTACAAACATTTTAGAATTGTCATAATGCATTTCTTTAAAAGAGATGACATTTTATCACTGAGTTTTACTGAAAAACTCAATGTCATGAAAGCCCTAGCATTTGGGTAATATATGCAGCTAATAACGTATCCTGATGACACTGATGATGTATATGGTCTCATATTCTATCATAACAATGGTATCTCTGAGATGATTCATCAGGATTGTACATCACCATGGTGACATTCTGTTACTGCTAAGGTACCAGCAAGAATACATTCCTCAGAATAAACTCTTATTTTAACAATAACTATTTAGTTTTCTTTATTTTGTTAGATAAATATACTGTTATGCAATTATATACCTTATAAGAAATTAAAGGGTAAAACAAATGTAAACGTATTAATTCTGTGAATTCACTTCTCTGGTATACTTAATAAATGCACAGAGACTTAAATGGAGAAATAACATAAATATTCATTTTTTTTCTAAAATTGGTTTATTTCTTTAGTATGCTTTGTCTTAAAATTCCAGTGTTGTAATCTCGTTCACCATTTGGTCACATGTTCATTTTAAATGATTATGTAATAAATGAGCTTAAGGTCCAGTCTGTTCTTGCTAAGCTTTCAACACAACAGCAGATTTCATGTACTCTAACCAGGTAGAAGTTCACTGGGTTGTAAACATTTGGTCTGATTATTTTTGGTGTGTGTTTTATAAACTTGCAGAATTTTCATAATAACATTTTAATTAAAAAAACAGATTTCAAAAATTATTAATTTCTGGTATCCTCCTCAATTTCTTTTTTCAAAGACTTAAAGTTCTTGTCAAATAGGTCTTTCACTTCCTTGGTTAGAGTTACCCCAAGATATTTTATGCTATTTGTGGCTATCATGAAAGGTGATGTTTCTCTGATTTCCCTCTCTGCTTCTTTATCCTTTGTGTATAGGAGGGCTACCGATTTTTTGGAGTTGATCTTGTATCCTGCCACATTACTAAAGGTGTTTATCAACTGTAGGAGTTCTTTGGTAGAGTTTTTGGGGTCGCTGATGTACACTATCATATCGTCTGCAAATAACGAAAGTTTAACTTCATCTTTTCCAATTCAAATTCCCTTGATCCCCTTATGTTGTCTTATTGCTATTGCTAGAACTTCAAGCACTATACTGAAGAGGAATGGTGAGAGTGGACAGCCTTGTCGTGTTCCTGATTTTAGTGGAAAGGCTTTGAGTTTCTCTCCATTCAATTTGATGTTAGCTGACGGCTTGTTGTATATTGCTTTTATTATATTTAGGTATGATCCTTGTATCCCTAGTTTCTCCAACACCTTTATCATAAATGGGTGTTGAATTTTGTCAAATGCTTTTTCAGCATCCAATGCAATGATCATATGATTTTTATCTTTCAGTTTATTTATATGATGGATTACATTGATAGATTTGCGTATGTTGAACCAACCCTGCATCTCTGGGATGAAGCCCACTTGATCATAATGGATAATTTTTCTAATGTATTCTTGGATTCGGTTTGCCAGTATTTTATTGAGTATTTTTGCGTCAATGTTCATGAGTGATATTGGGATGCGAGCACCCACTGATACAAGGGGACTGATCTAATGAGAGTTCACCAAGGCCTGTTGGACTGGGACTGAATGAGGACGTGATCCAACCAGATTCTCTGAATGTGGCTGGCCCGGAGCCTTTTTGAAAAGCCATTGACAATGACACTGGGAATTGCTTCCTCTGCATATACTGGATTTTGGCGCTCCAGTCTGTTTGGACTCTCACCTTCCCTGGACCTGGAGGGAGGAGGGAGGAACTTGAACTTCCCACAGGGCAGGAAACCCTGACTGCTCTAGGGGATGGAGAGGGAGGAGGAGAGGGAGTGGGGAGAGTGGGAGGGTGTTGGGAGGAGGGGCTGAAATGGAAACTTTTATAATTTAATAAAAAAAAATTATTAATTTCAGGGGATAGAAAAATGTATGCCTCCTACTAATTCTCCCTCTTTAAACACAGAAAAATAAACACAAAGTAATTCGTGATTTTAATTTAGTGACGATTCACATCTTAGTAACTTAGGATCTTTATGCAGCCTACAAATTTTCTATTTGGAAATGTGTAAGAGAATTTTAAAAAATATGCATTTCTTTTTCAAGATAGTTTAAGGTATGTAATTGTGGAAAATCATATTAAAAGTGCTAATATTGCTGCAGAACACCAACTTATCTATCAGGATGCCATATAATAATATTAGTTGTAATTAGCACAAAATAGAGCAGAATTCTTTGAGAATTTTGGCATTGAATTTAGTTTATCAATACAGAGACCTTTTTTGTACTGTCATGACTAAAGTACTTGAAGAGTTTGTTTGTATTTAAGCAACTTTAAGAGACATAACTAAAGACAGAGAGACTAAAGGGGGAGATGCCTAGTAGTATTTGTTTGCAATATGAAACATAATGTCATTGAAGACACTCATCTGCATGGCCTAAAAGAGAAAATTGAGAACTTAAAGTTGAGTCTGGTGTACATGGTCATGTTTTAGAGGATATCTTCATTCACTCAAAAGTCAGTCATTAAACATTTAACTTTGTACTTAAATCTTGCCTTCAGAGAACTTTGGGGCTTTAAGAAGATACTAAACAGATGCAATAAAAGGAAATCAAAAGAAGATTATATGAGAATTGCTCTTGGAGGACTGGGATCATTTTCAAGAAGCATAATGAAATATGCACTGATATATTAAGTAAAGTGATGTAAACAAATTAGAGAAGAATATATTTCATTTGAATTCAAAATGGGGTGTTATTTGCTGATGTAATATATGTGATCTTATCTTAAAAGTCAGATATTTAAAATTTACTAACTTAGTGAACAAATACTTATTTAAATACTTATTTAAAATTTCCTAATCAGAACATTTTATCTTTTTTCTCATTTTTACACTTGGCAATTGATGAAATAAAACCATTGAAACAAATTTCTTCTTTAATATATCTATCTTTCAATATACTTATTCACAGGTTTTATAAACAAGTAATGTTATAATTTTATACTTATATGTAATAATTTAGCCAACTTATTACAATGACTTTTAAGCATGGATTTTTAAAATTGACCTGGAATCACAATTTAATCATTTTTAAGAGGCTGGATTTTTTTGTCTTTGTATAGTAGGATATATCAAAAACTGTATTGAAATAGACATACATACTGGGTATGGCAAAGAATTCACATGAGAACAGATGAGCCCACCAAGATTAAAACCAGGTGCTAAGGGAGCAGAATATTTCACAGTTATCTCAGGTTTTAAGTTTAATTCATGGATGCTCTGTATTTGAAAAGTCATTAAAGAGTGCAAAAGAGGTTGACTTTCAGTATTTAAGTATACTGAGGATCATTTCACTATTGATTCTATTTAGTTATTTACTATATATATATGAAAAGTAATAGTGTCCTTTTTCCTTGATTTCCTTGTAATAAAATATTATTATCTATATTGCCAATCTAAAAATATATGTATATATGCTTACATTTTCATCACTAGAGCTTTGAATTTTATAAATTATTCATTTCAAACTAATAATGGAGATTCAAATCTTAAGTATGAAAATATGAAGTTATTTCCATAGCTGACTGTTGGGAAAATATAAAAGTGTGAAAGGCAACACATTTTATTATCAAACTGGTGTGGGAGATCTTCATGTCCATGTCTGGTGTTACTGGTTACTGAATAAAGAGCTGCCTTGAGCCTATGGCAAGGGCAAAACAGAACTAGGTAGGAAAAGCTAGGCTATATGCTGGGAAAAAGACGGCGGAGTCAGAGAGAAGCTATGGAGCAAAACACTGAAACTTTAGCAGATATGCCACAAATGCACAGTGATATACAGATTAGTGGAAATGGGTCGTACTGCTGTATAAGAGTTAGCTAGTGGGAGGCTGAAGCTACTGGGCCAAGCAGTGATTTAATTAATACTTCTCCTGTGTTATTATTTCAGTTCTGGGTGGCCAGAACGAACAAGCGGCCTTCCTGTTATATCCAAGAAGCAAATTATCATAGTTGCCTAAATACAGTGAGTCTAAATTGTGTTACTGAGTATAAATGATGCTGTCACTAGGACAACACACTTGTGAGTAAGCAAACACATATGCATACAATTTAGATAATCTATTTGTAAACATTTCCAGTTCCACAAGTGATAATAATGAAGCTAATTCTTTATTTAAAAAAAAAAACATTACTAGGGCTAGAGAGTTGGATTAGAAGTTGAGAGTGGTTGAATTCAAGAAAAGTTATTCAATATGCCTGCATTTCCAGCAAATCCCTCCTAACTCAAATATATTTCACATGTTCAGAGCTGTATACAATGGTTTGACTTTTTTTTGTTTTGAAAGTAATTTTATTAAATTATAAAAGTTTCCATTTCCGCCCCTCCTCCCAACACCCTCCCACTCCCCCCACTCCCTCTCCATCCCTAAGAGCAGTCAGGGTTTCCTACCCTGTGGGAAGTTCAAGTTCCTCCCCCCTCCCTCCAGGTCCAGGAAGGTGAGTGTCCAGACAGACTGGATCTGCAAAATTCAGTATATGCAGAGGAAACAAGTCCCAGAGTCATTGTCAATAGCTTTTCAGAAAGACTCCGGGCCAGCCACATTCAGAGAATCCGGCCACATTCAGAAAATCTGGTTGGATCGCGTCCTCGTTCAGTCCCAGTCCAACTGGCCTTGTTAAACTCTCATTAGATCCGTACCCTTGTATCAGTGGGTGATAGCATCCCTCGCAGTCCTTATTTCCTTTTTCGTTTTCTTCGTCCTTCTGCACCTCATTTGGACCTTGGGGGGCTCAGTCCGGTGCTCCAATGTGAGTCTCCATCTGTATCACCATCCATCGTCGGATGAAGGTTCTCTCTGGTCTTGCCTTCTTTGCTCACGTTCTCTTTCCTTCTGCTTCTCCTTTGCACCTCACTCAGTAAAGCGTTTTCTATTTCCATCCATTTGCATGCAAAATTCAAGATGTCATTGTTTTTTACCGCTGAGTAAAACTCTAATGTGTATATGTTCCACACCTTTTTAAACCATTCTTCTATTGAGGGGCACCTAGGTTGTTTCCAGGTTCTGGCTATTACAAATAGTGCTGCTATGAACATAGTTGAACAAATACTTTTGTAGTATGTTAGGGCATCTCTTGGGTATATTCCCAAGAGTGGAATTGCTGGGTCCTGAGGGAGGTTGACTCCCAGTTTCCTGAGAAACCGCCACACTGATTTCCACAGTGGGTGTACAAGTTTGCATTCCCACCAACAATGGATGAGTGTTCCCCTCATTCCAAATCCTCTCCAGCATAGGCTATCATTGGTGTTTTTGAGTTTGACTATTCTGACAGGTGTAAGATGATATCTCAAAGTTGTTTTGATTTGCATTTCCCTGATCGCTAAGGAGGTTGATCATGACCTTAAGTGCCTTTTGGTCATTCGAAGTTCATCTGTTGTGAATTCTCTGTTCAGTTCAGTACCCCATTTTTTAATTGGGTTAATTAGAGTTTTAGTGCCTAGTTTCTTGAGTTCTTTGTATATTTTAGAGACAGACCTTTGTCTGATGAGGGATTGGTGAAGATCTTCTCCCAGTCGGAAGGTAGCCTTTTTGTCTTACTGACAGTGTCCTTTGCTTTGCAGAAGCTTCTCAGTTTCAGTAGGTCCCATTTATTCATTGTTTCTGACTTTTTTAAGTTTCCTTTTGGAATCATCAACCATTGACCACCTCGGCAAGTACTAATTTAAATTTACTAAACTGGGCATCTGTGACTAAATTATATACTGCTATTGCCTTGAAAGGAAATAGAAAATGCCAAAGACTAATGATTTATATGATATTTTCTTAGACATGTACTCACGCATAAGTGGTTTTTAAATATAAAGCAAAGAAAACCAGCCTACAAATCACAATCCCAGAGGATTTAGACAGCAATGAGGACACTAAGAGAGACCTACATAGATCTAATCTACATGGGAAGTAGAAAAAGACTGTATCTCCTGAGTAAATTGGAAGCATGGGTACTTTGGGAGACGGTTGAAGTGGAGGACAGAGGCAGGGAAGGGAGCACAGAAAAATGTAGAGCTCAATAAAAATCAACAAAAAAGAGAAATATAACAATTATGCACTAAAATTCATATCATAGAAACTTGAATAATCAAAAAACTTCAGATTAAAAACAATTCAGAATGAAAATCGTCTGGTAAGCAACTGTAAATGAATACTATATGAGGATGAGAGACAAATGAAGCGAGAAGGAGAAATAGGAGAATAACAGAAATATTATTAGAGAAAAAAAGCCAAGGGGCAGAGGGCTAAAAATAAAATTATGATTAAGTGTAGGAATGGAATTGTCTTGATATTTCAAATGTATTTTTATCACAAATTTTGTGCATTGTGTAATATTTTATTACAATTTCTTAAATAAATGGAAATAGGATATACACTGCTGGTGATGTCCACCACAGGAAATTTTATATAATATTACATAAAGTGAGTTATACTTCAGTGTTATAATAGTAAAATCAAATGGATTTAGGGCGTTTTAATATTTAAATGTATAATTTATCAGTGCCTCCAAACGTTAATTTTTTTGAGTCTCTATGGAGTGATTGTGTTCTCATTTTTTCTAAATGAAGACCTATCAAACAATAAATGTGAGCTAGAAAGAAAATAATACTGATAATTTGAATAAGTTTATTTAAGGTATTTTCAATCAATGTTTTTTTTATAAGAACTCGGGACAAACTAATAAGAAAAACTATTTTGCAATTGTATATAAGGAAGTAACTTAAGTAACTAAGTCACAAAATGAACATGTCATGCAGAATATAAGCAATTAAGCTACAAAATTTTTGACTAACTCTCTCAGAAAGTATACAGGTATAATAAGAGGAAAAATATTGGGTTTAATTATTTTCTTCAGCAAATATAGTTATTTTGAAAAGATTATTCTTTTGAAAGCAAATCAGCTCAAACATTTATTTAGTATAAGTAGTTATTATTTAGAGAGAATGGCTTACAAGATTTCCTCCTCAACCCACTCTTTCCTTTGCTTGCCTTTCGTTTTCTATTTTCCTTCCTTCTTTCCTTCCTGCCTGCCTGCCTTCTTTCCTCCTCCTTCTCTTCTTTTTTTCTTCTTTCTTTCTTTGCTGATATGTATTCAAATTTTAGTAACTTTGTGCTTTGACTTAAAACACAATCACTTTCTGAAAATACATTTTACCATTTCAGCACATTATTTCTGCATTAATCCATGGCCTTAATTTTTGTCCTTGAATTCTGTGTCACAAAGTTGAGAGGATATAGACAGTGATTAATATAATCTGCATTCTAATTCCTCCCCGATGGTATTGCTTCTGTTCATTGTATTAACTCTTCTCAGAAACATGTAGGTGATTATTTTTTTTAAATTAAGTCAAGGTCAATGAAAGTCTGTTACATGCATAGATGTAGTTGCTGCACATTTGCCTCTAAAATGAAACTGGCAGGACATGGAGTATTGATTTGATTTTTTTTGGCTATAAGCACATTTCAATTTTATGTAAATAATAAATAGCTAATACATAATAGAGGCAACTACTTTGTCTTTTGAAACAATTCATGATAAATTATGTTACTAAATGGGTAATAGGTTTTATTCTTATACTTTAACATCTTTTCAAAATTATAGAAAAGTTATGAAAGGGAACATATTCCTGTTTAAAGTACTAATTCTTAGGCAGGACATCTACTATATGACTTTACTTTATAAAAGTTTAATTAAGCATGTACAGTTTTATAATTATGATGTAAAATACATGCACTATAACTCAACTTTCGGTAAATTTCTGTGAATAGTATAATTAAATCCAATATAGTTCAAATATTAAATACCTCATAATAAAAGTTGTCACTTAAAATTGATCTTTGAAAGCAGTTAATTTTAGTTTTCAATGCAAAATTTACAATTATTTTTTCTCAAACATATATTGTAAAATTTTGTTTTCTATTATTATAAGTATTATGTATAATAATAAATTTAATACTATTATGTTATTATTATATTTCATATAATACATATAATACTATTACATATTAAGTGTCAGGAGCCATTTTAAACACTTTAGATACAGTCCTTAACTATTTTAAATACTTTAAAGTAATTCATTAATAAAATTTCAAACAATTTCTATAGTATCAATTAATTTTTTCAAATTTTCATGTGAAAATCTGATATAAAACTAGGTAAATTATAAATAAGAAAAATAAATTGAGTGAGTGATAATCTGAAATCTATTTCAATGTAGCCTTTTTTACATGTGCTTAGAAGAATTATTTTAGGAGCAGAGGTGATAATCTCTTAATACCAGGCAAGACAACTGGAATTTAATTGCCAGGACCTACAGATTGAAAGGAGATAACCAACTCCAACAGCGGTCAGTTGTCTGACCTTCTCTCAAGTACAGTGGAACATTCACATATGCATGCAAACACACATGTAAATTACTGAAATTTAAAACAGTAAGTGCTTTAGTAGTTGTTTAGTCAAACATTTAACAAATGCCAGTGATAATGCATATGTAATTAATTAAATTAAGCAAGCATACATTCTTTAATATGCTTTTCATAGCAAAATATCTGTTTATGTTGAGTCTGTATTTGCTTTGCAATGCAGTCAATCAGAATTCATTTCAGTTTTTGTTAAATGGTATTCATGATGTACTGTTAGTGTTTATTAAAATTGAATATTCCATAATACATAGAAGTCTGAGGGTATTTCACTTATCACTTTTAGAATCTAGGCAATACTTTTCTTATTTGTTTTCACTTCTCCAGTATAAATATCCTCTATAAGCAAAATAGAGCCACTGTGTATAGCTTGCAACCCTTCAAAAGTTAGTAAAGAAGCAGAAGTATCATTTTAACTATTAAACAAGACTTCAAAAATATTAAATAGCATTTGATGTACCTTTATTTGAATAAATGCGAACTTAAAATAACTCTTTGAATTTCTTATTTCTTTTTCTTTTTGCTTAAAGGAAATAAAAGCATTGGAACCATGCCACATTAAGGAGTACAATTAGAATCTCATAAATAAGAACATACTTTGTGAACCTGCAATTGTGTCAGAAAATTGAGGATGTGTAGTTAATAAAATAGAAGAGACAGATACATCAAAGTGTGTTTAACATAAAGAAATAGTTTTAAATTTCAAATTACAATCAGGAAAATGTTGCTACTTACAAATTACATATTTATTTAATATGAATGCAGCATCTTTCAATATTCATGGTATACACCTACTTGGTTTTGCTATACTCACATCTGCAGCTATGCTCAAAATTGAAAAAACTTAATGAAGATTAGAAACAACTAGATGGATATCATATTTCGTTCTCAACTTGAAATTCATTGATATGAAATATTGATAGATATTAAACTTCCATTCAAAAATAAGATTATTTTTCTATTTTTCAACAATTTTAATAATGAATAAATACTATCAACACTCATACAGATGAACTCATTTGTTTTTTAATATATATTTGATAATCATCAGATATTGCATTGAATTTTGACTTTGTATGTGTATGAGTGCATTTGTAGATATTTTCTTTCCTTTTTAATCAGTTCTCATGATGTGCTGCATGATTTTATGTAGCACTATTCATTTCACGAATATATTATATTGAGTAGGAGTTAAAACAGATATAAAGGTACAAAGACCATTTAGTAAAATTACGGCATATCATGGGTATATTATTTATGGTTTCAGTAAGATTTGCTATGGTCAATCAAAATATTTTCAGTTTGGTAATACAGTGTATCTGTTTCATTATGCTCACTCTAAATCAAATATTTAGCATATTTATTCTTATTTAATTTATGAATTAGGTATGATAATTTAGTTTTATCCTAATTCTTCATTAAGTATTTTCTACATTATCTGAGAATTCATTTTGACTTAAAAAGGTTTAGATAATTTATGAGTTAAAATGAGTTTAGGAAAAGAAAAACAGAAATGCAATGTTTATGCATATACATGTCTTCTGTGATATACATATTATTAAATGTAAGATGAAACCCTTTACTTTATTAATTTTAATAATTACTTAAATTTTATATGTTAAAATAAAACATGTTTATTCTATGACATTTTCTACCATTTTTCCTTAAAAAGTCCCCTTTAAACAATTTGTGATCTATTGGGTATTTTTAAATTCATTGTTAAAATCTCAAAATAATAGCATGCAAAAGATGCATCCTGAGGTAATAGAAATATTTTTGAATACCTTTGATTTAACCTTTACATAAATGGATCAAATACAGCATTAAAATTGAAGTCCTAATAAATCCTCAGTAATAATGTCATGCTAAAAGATTAAATTCCCCAGATTCTTTCAAATATTATATTTAGCTTCAGTTATCTAATAAACTATTAGGGTTATAGATGATGGAAACTATTGAGATTGAACTGAATTTTTCCCTTCCTCAGGCAAATAGAGTTTATTTTAATAACATTAATTCAGTGACAGCACAGTAAATATTACTGGCTGATAACAAGAACTGTGGAGTTAATCTGGTTTCTGAAGCTTGACAAATTACTTACAAATGTAACTGTCTGAGTAAAATTCCTACTGCTACTATTAAGACTTATTGGAAAGTAAAAAGTGAAAAGAGGCTGTCTATTTTAAATAAATATCTATAATCTGGAGTTTTTCTACCTTTTAGACCTTATGTAGTCATCAAGCAGAGTTGAAAAAAATAAGATAATTTACAACATATGAATATGGATGAGAAAACAATATAGAGGAAAGGTGAGAATTTCTAATGGAAGCTAAATTTCATCATGGAATATCAAAATGGTCATTTATTCAATTCATTGATGTATAGAGTGCAAAAAATGTTTACGTTTACCAACTTTACATAAATAATCTTGCATTTATTTGATATGTAGTCCTATGGTCATCATGTTAATACTCATTGAATAAAGTCATCATAGAATAAATTATTTAAAAGATAAGAACCCAATATAATTTTAGTACATAGATGTATATTTTGGCACCACCTTCTCTGAATGTTTCCCTCTTTTCTCCCAGTCCATAACTCCTTTGCACATGGCCACTAACCTTATTTAATAGTAAAGTTCTGTAACAATCACACTTGATCAGCAGACCTGGAATTTTCTGGATCAGGGAAATAGGTAGTGTGGCAAGACTTAGGAGAGGAAGGTAGACCTCAAAAATAATAATGCATACATTTTGAACATTGTCTGACTGTCCTTATTTTACTTGATCACACTTTCTAGTGTTTTCTTTTCTCAGTAATTTCTTTCCAAATTGCTTGTTGACCTCATAGACAAATTCCTTAGTGTGTGTCTTAAGTTATGGGAAGTCATTGCAGTATCAAGTAAGAAGGTAATCTTAGATCATATTAAGAGAGACAAAATAAAGAAAAACTGGCCTAAGTCATTAAGAAGGAAAACAATATGTATTAAATAATTGAATATTCCCTGGAAAATATGAAAGTAATTTATAAATTTTATTGTAATTTCATGAAGCTACAGAATCCAATTGATTTCTACACAAATTGTCTACTTTTAGTCAGTAAACGATAACACAGCAAACGTTGTCATGCATAGGGATTTTAATAGATCCATGAGGGTATTCAAGGAAATAAAAAATAATTTCAGTTATGTGAAAACTCATTCTGTGTTTTACGATGTAGGCAACCAAGAATAGTACCCTAACATAAGATTCACAAATTCTGGGTTTTTTCCACCTTACAACATTTCATAAATAATCATGTTTACACATATTATCCTCATTTCTAAGAGTTTCCAGAAATGTAGAATACATTTTTTTTTTTAATTCTCAGACACTCAGCATAATTGGAAAACTAATTCAACCAAAGGCATGCCTCAAAGATATGGTCTACACAGGGGCAAGTGTCAGGAAAATGAACAGCATACGCTTATGTTTGACATTACTGGGATAGCAGTAACCTAACTGACCGCAAAAGTATTTCAAAATTTCATTTGGAATATTTCATTTGACCTATGCAGCAGTGAAAAATGTATTAAAACTAACTTTAAAACATCATCTGATGTAAAATGCAAAATAATGTTACAGTTGGTATTAGGAAATAATAGAAATTCATATTTATATTACATAATGTAGAATAGCATGCAAAGTTGTTTAAAAGGAGATATTTGTTCAGAGATCTAATGATTCCAAGTCTCAAGCTGTCTGATTGGTTCACTGAAGCTGTAACCAATCATATTTAAGAAACCCATTGACCTCAGCAAGACACGGAATGACAGAGGAACATGAACGCTTGTAAGGAATGATCTGTACGTTTAATAGTCTTTTTGAGTCGATTTGTAGTGGTTTTTATAACACTGGTAGCTTAAAAAAACAGGTGACTATAGCACAATTAAAAGTCCTATTGTGCCTGGAAAGTAGTGTTTCCTTGGGATCACCCATTTCTTCTGAATCTTATAACTTTCTACATCCTCTTCCATATAGTATCCCGATACCTGAGGGATGGGGTTTGATGAAGACATTCCATTTAAAACTGATTTTCTCAAAACCTTTCCTCTCTGCACATTTTCCAGTGTTGGATCTCTGTGTTAGTTCCCATCTACTGTGGGAGTTAGCTTTTCTGGTGTTAGCTAGATTAGACATTGTTCTATGAGTATAGCAGTTGGAGTCATTTAATTGTTGGGGTCCTATAACAGAACACTGGTACTTGGTTTTCTTCTAAGTCCATGGCCTATCCAGTCTAAGGTTCAAGGCCACCAAGTCAGTGTGAGGAATGATTTGCAACTTGTAGCGTGGACCGTAAATCCAACCAGAGAATGGTTGGTTAGTTTGTGCAGATTGTACCAGCATTTATTGAATAGGTCAACAATGTAGATAATAGGTTTTATAGCTGAATTGAAAGTAATCCTCCCACTTTGTAATGTGCAGAGTACCTTCCCAGTACAAAGAATAATAGTCTGTAGGGGTGAAGTCTAATTATGTACCTGCTCAACTTCTATGTGTTGAATGTGATATATAAGTGTTGACTTTAGTAGTAGGGTCTTACCAACATTTTGTGCAAAAAAAAAAAAAAAATCGTTGGCAATAGTCTGAGGAATTTAGGGATTTTCATGGTGTACCATTTGGCCAACGACTATACTAGAGGGAATTCATGCCTAACACTCAGGTTTTCACATTGTGATGAAAAGTTTACAATTGGGACATTATCTCCCCATTAGTTAGTGACTCCGTTTAGATTTATGTTTTACATTTTTTTTTTACTGAAAATCCCAACCACAGTTCTCCTTCTTCCACTCCTCCTAGCTCGACCCACATATCCTTTCCTGAACACCCACTCCTTTTCCTTTTCAGAAAAGAGCAGGCCTCCTAAAGACTGCAGCCAAACAGGATAAAACAAGATTCAATAAGACAAGATGAAAGCCAAAATAATTGAGACATTCCTCCTCCTCTTCCATGACTTCCCCAATCTCCAAGGGGAGAGGCCTATAGAGACCTTCAGTTTAGCAGGCAGGGGAAGACGTCTGGTGACAATTAGACACTACACCGATCTATGCGCATAGCAGAATATCATTAGAGATCATTTTTACTGATGTTTACCCCCAGGTTTGTATGGTTCAGCCTTTAGTCTTTCTGCTGTTCTTTTTCTCATCCCTGATCATCCACGAAGTACAGAGCATTTATTCCTTCTAGTGTCATGGGCATCATATTAAACCAAACATTGATTGGCCACTCCCACAAGTTCTGTGTCACTATTCCAATTCCCACAGCACATCTTGCAGGTAGGACAGATTGGAGGTGGAGGCTTTTGTGGCTGACTTGATGTCCAGATTATATTCTGTATCCTGCAGAGTACCTTCCCGTGCCAAAAGACTAGAATGTAGGAGCGAAGGCTGCACGCAGGCACCAGCTCAGCCTTTCTTCATTCAATGAGCTGTGTGAATACTGTCCTCAGCAATGGGGTCGCTCTCAGATTTTGGAGAGCAATCCTCAGTTCTAGCATCAACCTCAGTTGTTTTACCGATCTTCACGGGACACTCTTGGCCAACAACTCAACCTAATGCAACCCAGTCACACCACAGTAAATTTCGGCGGCTAAAAATAATGTTTAGGTCAGACTCCATATCTTCCATTACTAGGAGTTCTCTAGAGAGAACTAGGAAGTTTTCACAGAACTAGGTTGTAACACCACCTCCAAATGTGTCCCGAATTCCAGTTGTCTTTCTTGCATGGTCTCATTCTATCCGATCTCCCTAACCTGATATCTGCTGGCCCTCTCTCTACCTGAACCAATTCTACCCTCAAAATGTATTCTATTTTCCAAAATACTGTTTATCCTTTTTTTTTCCTAAACAGAAGTTAGGAGAAAAATATGTCTGTAAAATAGACATGAGAAACAAGATGTCATGTAGCTTCGACTGAAGTGTATCAGGTTTTCACAGAGCTATGGAAAACGCAGTCTGAGGTGTTGCTACAGATGTCTTTTTAAAGGTGCCTGACACTGTCAGGTGTAATAGCTGAGGAAGCTATGTAATCTTGTTTGATGTTGAATCCAAGGGCAAAGTCCTGACTTATTTGCCCAGAGCAAATCTGTTAGGTGACAGAAAGCTTCTATTTCTAGGTCTGAACCTCCAGGAATTTTTTTCAGAGAATATTTCAGATGACAAAGAAAAAAAAACTAAATTGAGAAATGTAAAATAATGTTTATTTATGTGGTCCCTGGCATGTGAATTTAACATCATAGGACTAATTCTTAAAATTATAACATAAATCAAATTGGAAACAAAAAAAATGTTATAACTGTTAACTGAAAAAATGATTTAAAGAAATTGACCTGTGAAGTTTGCATGCCTGTTAAATAGCTCCAAAGAAGTACATTAGTAAGAATTTGCCAGGTAGGATAAATAGGATCTGGATCAGAATGCAATAAAGGAATCTAAAAATAAGTCGATAGATCAATGATACTTTAATTATATGACTCTGCCTTACTAATTTAAAATTTTGTAGATTTAAGAGCTACAACATTTTTAAAGTCAGAAAAAAGGTAAGTACACATATATATTTGTTATGCTAAAGAATTAATATAAAGTACTAATTAATTCTCAAATTTCTAAATTGTAATAACTATATTTACACATTTTAATAAAGGTTATCACATACTTTACAGTGTTTCTAACTGCTACCATGAACTCAAGCTTCAATTTTTCCTTGTATAATTTTTTTGTATTTTATCTGAAAGGAACTAACAATATTCAGATATCTATAAAACTTTAAAAATATAAAAAAATGAGAAAATAATCTAAAGGAAAATCAATTGTCCAAAGTAGATGACTAAAATCTTGTTAGGAAAATGCCATTATATATTTTTCAATGTCAAAATATAGTATCTTCAAGAAATAATATAACACATGTGAACTATAACTAGAGAGGGAGGCAAAGGATATTACATCCTGACATTACTGTAATTAAGGGATGAAAAAATAGCCGCATTTCAGGACATAACAAAGTATACCATCTGGGCTTGCCAGCTCTAAGTATTAAATATGGAAAGAGAAAGGACAAACAAAACTAATATAAGCATTGAGTGATTTTGCAAATTCATAAAGAATCAAAGGAAATCAAAGAATCATTATAGTCTCTAAATGCTTCTAAGAGTAATTTGTTGATAAATAGAGTTGGCATCACTTCATAATTTACAAAAGAAGATAGAAGGCAGATGTCAGAAACAGATGCACACTTCTCAGAAGGGGTAAGAAGAAATGCTAGAACAAATTGGGATCTTTTGAAAAACAGACCAAATCAACCACAAGAAAATAAAGACTGAAAAAACATGAGCTTCTCAGAGTTGGTTTAATCATCCCATCCTATTGATAAAAATCACTAGGCCATAGCCTCTCAAGTGTGGAAGTGTCAATCAAAATGGAACTGAAAACTTATTGGTAGTGTATAGTTCTCAGAACACTCTGGCACACTGAAATAAATTATTTTAAATTAAAGAAGATAACTGGACAGACAAATTCTGCAAAGTTGATAGTGTGTACACAAGTCAGATTATTGGTGCATTCTGCAGAATATAATGGGAAAGGAATGCTGCTTTTATCCACCAACTATCCGCCATTGACCATTGACCATCCATTTATCTGATGATATCTGAGACAAAAATCAAAGTATATTCTTAGACAAAATACAAATGATTATTTAGAGTGAAAACTTCCTATTTTATGTTGGGATGATCAATTCCAAAATTAGCTCTTTATCATATTTGACCATATACTGGCATTATTTATTTGAAAGCACAAATGCGAACTCTGCTTGTGTAAGTATCTCCTAACAATAATAGAATTAGCTGAGAATAATTTTACTTTTTGTTTCCCTTAACCATATCACATATATCTGTGAATAGTATGCATAATGTCTCATATATTATATATACATATATTGATTTGATAAATATATATATATATATTGATTTGATAAATAGTTAGATTCATAAATATGTATATGGTTTAGATGCACAACCTATTTGAAAATTGTGTTTATAATAGTATCAAAGTCTCATTAGTTTAATCTATGAAAACTTAATTCCATTAAGCAAGACATTTGATATTTACAGAATTATTTTTTTCATTTATCTGCTACCTCATACTCAAAATAAACCCAAAGCCCCGGGAAACATTTTACCACTGACAATAGTGATCACAAAGCCCTTTCCTGTTACCTACTAGCCTTAGTGAGCTTTCTCTTTGAGGACCAGCTGTTTCAGTCTAATCTATTCTACTTAGCTCTTTTTAGAAAGACAAGGTCAGACAAATTTTCAACCCCTTTGAACTTGCAAAATACTTAATGTCAATTTCATTTATTATCAACGAACTACGATCAAGCAAGTAACTTTAAAGCAAACGCTGAGTAAAATAGTTTATTCCGTTTAATATTTATGCTTTTGCTTTACTGAAAAATGTTTTATTGACAAACACATATTTGAAACATATTCCAAATTAGGCTTCATGAGAATTCAAAAAACATGTATTGCTTCATCTACACTATAGATGGAAATTGAATAATAAATATATAACAACTCTAAACGTCCAATTTTTTTGCACTGCTATTAAGTTTACAAGACTGTTTAGTTCTGGCAATTTAGCAGCAATATTTTTGTAGAGTTTCCATAAAATGATCTGTCATCAGATCCAGAAAATACACAGTGTTTGTTCTAGAAGAAAAAAAACTTTGAAAACAAAAGGGCCTACCACAAATCCTTTTAGTAGGTTCAATCAGCAATATGTGTTCATGAGTCTATATATAAACAATCTCGTGTTTGGTCTGTAAGAACACTAGTTTACATTTGGCCTCTTAAGTATAAATGATATCTCTTTCATTCTCCAGGCTATATCAAATTGAATGACCAAATTGAAAGTCTCCTGTCTTACGTGTGTGTGTGTGTGTGTCCATAAATTCTCTCTCTCTTTCATACACACAGACATTCACATATATATTAAGATTAATTAAGTCTCATATTTATTTTCCTTTTTGATATTTCTCCAATTTCTATACGTATATCACACACTTTCTTATATTCAACCATACACAATAATTGAGTATACAAATCCATTGCCATGTATATTCCTACCATAATTGAAGGTTTCTTTTCACAACAAATTGTTAAATACTACATTAAAACATCAACTCCAATAATTTGTTTAAATGGAAAATAATCAAATGCACAAGAGAAATCTATGTGTGTCATAGATGCATATACCTAGTTACTACTGAATGCTGCAAGTTGGAATATCACAATGAAACTTTTCCCTGGCAAATTGAAAAATGTCTCATTAGATAAAACTGAAGATGGAATATTTGTAATTGTTTTTTTTAATCAGAAGTATGATTTAGATTTATAAGGTGTGTTTTAGAGATGTTGTAGTAAATAGGTTGCATCCCATAACCTTTAATTCAGTTGTATGTCCAGACACTTGAATGTATTGTCACTGAGTAGAGCATCAATAATCAAGGAATATAAAAGTAATAAACAGCTGAGGAGATAGAAACATATGCCTTTTAAACGTTTTTCTTTTTATCTTTATATGGATTTATTTATTTATTTATTTATTTATTTATTTATTAAAAATTTCCACCTCCTCCCAGCCTCTCTTTTCCCTCCCCCTCTCCACCTCCTGCTTCCTCTCTAGTCCTAAGAGCATTAAGGGTTCCCTGCCCTGTGGCAAGTCCAAGGTCCTTCCCCCTCCATACAGGTCTATAAAGGTGAGCATCCAAAGAAACCAGGCTGCCACAAAGTCAGTCCATGCAGTAGAATCAAAACCCAATGCCATTGTCCTTGGCTTCTCAGTCAGCCTTCATTGCCAGCCACATTCAGAGTGTCCAGTCTGATCACATGCATACTCATATCAGGAACAATTCATCAGGAGGAAGTCTCAATCCTGATATCTACGCCCCTAATATAAAAGCACCCACATATGTAAAAGAAACATTATTAGAACTTAGAACATACATCAAACCCGCACTCTAATAGTGGGTGATTTCAACACTCCTCTCTCACCAATGGACACGTCAACCAGACAGAAACTTAACAGAGAAATAAGAGAACTAACAGATGTAATGAACCAAATGAACCTAACAGACATCTATAGAACATTCCACCCAAACAGAAAAGAATATGCCTTCTTCTCAGCATCTCATGGAACCTTCTCAAAAATTGATCACATAGTTGGTAGAAAAGTAAACATCCATAGATATAAAGAAATTGTAGTAATCACCTGTGTACTGTCGGATCACCATGGAATAAAGCTAGAATTCAACAACAATTGTAACCCCAGAAATTCTACAAACTCATGGAAACTGAACAGTCAACTACCAAACCATCCCTGGGTCAAGGAAGAAATAAGAGGGAAATTAAAGTCTTCCTTGAATTCAACGAAAATAAAGACACAACATACCCAAACCTATGGGGACACTATGAAAGCAGTGGTAAGAGGAAATTTCATAGCACTAAGTGCCCACATAAAGGTAACGTTTTCTTTATATTTATAATATGTATAGTTTTCTGCCTGCATATACACCTATAGGCCAGAAGAGGGCATCAGATGTCATTACAGCTTGTTGTGAGCCACCATGTGGTTGCTGGGAATTGAACTCAGGATCTTTGGAAGAACAGTCAGCACTCCCAACCTCTGAGCCATCCCTCCAGCCCGATACACATGCTTTTTAGCTCCATCTGAAATTTAAAATAATACTATGACAACTCAAACAGGTTTACAAAACAACCTGGTTTGTTTAGAGCAGGCAGTGCTAGTTAATTCTTCTTTATAGATTGCCTCAAAAAATTTGTCATTGAAAAATACCGGATAAGACATGAACAGGTCTTTTATTTTTTTTTTCTTCTACAACCATTTTTCAAAATGTCAAATCTCTTGACACTAGTGCATGTCAACTCAGAATTCCTGCCTTTCCACTCTCTCTAGCAGTCCTGATATAATCCACATACTTTTCTTACAACTCGATTATTCTAATTTCAGAAGAAAGCACACTGAATATAAAGTTATTCTATATTTGTTTGGCAATATTATGAAGTAAATAAACATTATTGGATCCTTTACTCTATAATTAGAATTTGTGAAGGGAGATTGTTGACTGTAAGTCTTTGATAAGAGAATTTAATCTCTTTTGAATATCGTATTTAGGTATCTGCAATGTAATGAGTTAAACATGTATGTTGAATAAGAGAAATAGGGATACCAACTTCATAAAATGTTGACTTATAAGCCTTTGAACTAGAAAAAATATATGCAGAACAAAGAACTGCAAATGCAATAATGAAGTGTTAAGAGTTATTGCTTCAATTCTTTGATGTGTACAACATGATGTTTATGTATGACAGATGAACCAATAAATATAGTTATTTATGCGCAATTTTTCATTGAATAGTATGCTCATTTTAGAGAACCTCCAAACTTCCCATGTAATACACTCTGTCTCTTTTTAATACATTGAAAGATGCCCAAGGATGTAATATAGATAGATAGATAGATAGATAGATAGATAGATAGATAGATAGATAGATAGATAGATAGATAGAGATAGAGATAGATAGCTATATTTAACATTTGAGCTTATGCCCTTGTCTTCCTTGTCATTCTCTAGGAACGGGTATTCTGTGCTACTGACATGTTCTGAAGCTGACCTTTGCCTAAAATATTAGACCTAATAATAATTAACTTTTCAATAATATAATTCAAAAGCAATGTATGAATATAAGAATGATTGCTAGTTGACATTATTTTCTGGTATTATTAAGTTGACATAAATACAGTGCAATGACAGAAGTGACAAAATAAATGACAAGTTATTTTTTAAATGTGAGTTATGTTGAGTTGAAGTACTTTTACAGATGATTGCAAATTCAAAGTCTTTGTGGTAAAAAGTGCTTTAAGGATGACATCACCATTACATTGATGCATATGCTTTCAAATGTAAGTGGGTTTTGTGCCATTTTATAGTTTATTTATTTTTACACATTATTGAAAACAATTTTGCTTTTTAATGTTCATCTGGTTTTATTGAACATTTTATTAATTAGACATTTTAATTAAGATTTATATTAATAATTCATCAAAATATACCTGACAAATACTAGCTTTTCAGCACCCATTGCACAATTAAAATAATTTGATAGTTTTACATTTATAAATATATTTTTATTAACTTTCTAACACTAATGATCATTATACTATTTCAATAATCGCATCAATCAAAAATAGTAATGTTACTAGTATAGTTCAACACAATGATTATAATCCCTGTATATATTTTTTCCTTTTGTTTTTTTGTTAATTTTACTTACCAACCACAGTTCCCCATTCCTCCCCTCCTCCTGATCCAAACCATTTTCCCACCCATTATCCAGTCCTCAGAGAAGGTAAGGCCTCTCATGGGGAGTCAACTAAACCTGGCATATCTAGTTGAGGCAAGTCCCTGCCAACTGCATCAAGAATAAGCAAGGTAAGGACTGGAGAGATGACTCAGTGGTTAACAGCACTGGTTCTTCTTTCAGCGGACCTGGATTCAATTCCCAGCACCCACATGGTAGTTCAGTAGTGTCTGTAACTGAAGTTCTAGGGGAACTGACACCCTCACATGTACATACATGCAGGCAAAACACCAACCTACATAAAATAAAAATAAATAAATTATTAAAAAAAAAAGAATGAGCAAAGTATTCTACCATAGGGACTGAGTTCCAAAAGTCAGTTCACACACCAGGGATAAATCCTTGTCCCATTTCTTGAGGTCCCACAAATAGACCACCCACACAGCAGTTGCCCAAATTCAGAGGGTCTAGTTCAGTTCCAGGCAACCTGCCAGCTGTCAGTTCACAGTCCGTGAGTTTCCACCAGCTCAGGTCAGCTGTCTCTGTGGGTTTTGCCATCATGATCTTGACCACCCCCACCCCCTGCTCATATAATCCCTCTCCCCTCTCTTCGACTGGACTCTAGGAGCTCAGACCAGTGCTTGGCTGGGGATCACTGCATTTGTTTTCATTAGTTACTTGATGAAGGCTCTATGATGACATTAAGGGTATCTACTTTCACAAAGAAGAAAAGGTTCATTCTGCCTTTCAATTCTTTCAGTAATATTTCACTTTCACTTTATTAGTTGTATTTTAGAATGCACTTCTGTTCTTCGTAAATTAGTATTTTCTCTGAAGAATTTCTGTATTAAACTTATTAAAGATTCTTGATATTTGATAGATAATAAATAAATCATAAACAAATATATCAATAGGTTACAGAAAAGTAATATATAGATAGATAGATAGTAGATATGTGACAAATAGGTGATAGGTAGGTAGGTAGGTAGAAATATAGAGAGCAGATAGATAGACAGACAGATAATAAATACATTCATAAATACAAACATACATACACAAATATACACATACTTAGATGATAGATTGAATGCATTTTAGATGTGTTACTTTGCATGTAATCACAAATTTACAACACAGTTTCCAATGATGAAGCCAAATGAGAATCCTCAAATGTCCTGGACATTATGACATCACTCTAAGCGACATTTCAGTGAAGTTTGAAGAGAGAAGCTATGTCCTATCTTTGAAAGTGTGAAATTCACACCCCAGGATTCAAAAGAAGAATTTGTTGAAGACCTCACATAGGACTGGATTTCTTATGAGAAGAGCCACATACAGTGAATTCTGTCCAGAATATGGGGAAGGATTAAATCACAGCCAGGAACCAACTAGCAAAGTTCATGTTACAAATAGAATATATATAGAATTAGCAAATATCAAATCATTTGAAAACAGCAGCAGCAATTAGTTTTAGAGCCACAAAATCTAGAACATTAAGAAACAGTGTCTGCTTGGTGACTTGATTGGAGAAATTCATATTTTTTTTCTAAATTGCCACCTCTATCTTACAGTTTCATCCCTTATGCCCTTCTCTGTCTCTCCTGCTCAGTACAGTCTCCACACATCATTTATTTGATGTTGCCTTCTGCTGTTTACTTTCTTGTATTACTGAAGAAAGAGCAGACAACAGGTCAGCAGTGAATGGTTAAGTTTATGGAGTGCCAAAGAGCATAATATGCTACTAAACATAGAAAAATTCTCACAAAAGGAAAAGCAGAGGGAACACACAGATGATGCTATTAGAGTAATGAAAGTTCACTGGTGCATGGGATCGCAGGTGATACAAAACTAATCTCAACGACAGCAGTAAGGTCTGCAAATTGAATAGATTTACCTATGTCTAGTATTATTGACATTTTTTTCTACTGTGGGGCAATCTGTTCAAATGCTGTCCCATAGAGAGGGCACTCAGAGTGAAAAAGTAAATAAGTACACAGTGCCAAGACCAGAACTGACTACAAACTAAGTTGGCAACTTCTCAAGATACTGAAAGAAACAATTATACTTTAAGTTTTCTACAGAATATGCAATATTTTAAATGTTAATTTAAAAAGTCATTGAATCATGATTAATACAAGCTCAGGGTCAAAAATTGAGGTACAACCCGAAGATCCAAATCAGCAAAACAGCCTGCCACTGGTTCTTACCTAGACGTCACTCTAAACTGATGATCCTGCCTCCTAATATATCAGAAGGAGACTACATGTGAGAGCTGTCTTCGCCTGTTCTATTTCCCTCTCTAGAGCTGGGATTAAAGGCATGCACCACCATCATTAAAGGCATGCACTACCCAGTTTCTATGGCAGCTATTGTGGCTACTGGAATTAAAGGTGTGTGTCATTATAGCTACTGAGATTAAATGTGTGTGTGTTACCATAATCAGGTCTGTATGGCTGACCAGTGGGACTGTTTTACTCTCAGATCTTCAGACAGTCCATATTTATTAAAATATAAATAAAATTCACTGCAGTTTCACTTTCTGTCTAAAATAAAAAGACTATAACTAAAATTAGAAACTACAATAAGTACAATGACTATATACAATATATACAAGCAATAAATATATCAACAATGTCTAGTCCATTTACATTTGACAAATTCAGAGTAAAAATCACATCTATTCTATCTTGGTGAGTCCAAAGTCTTATCCCTAATTAACTAAACTATTTAATCTTTAACTCCCTCAGAGACCCAAGATGGAAATAATATAACTGCACAAGCAGAGAATACAAGAAAGTGACTCCAAAAAATATGAGTAATGACAGAAACATCTGGCTGCCTGGACAGCCACCCAAAATTCCTCTGCAACATTGGGACATCCATCTTTGGCCTACCGGCCAAAGATATTCAACAGATTTTTCTGTGAGACAGGATAGTTTATGTCCTGCTTGTATAATGAGGATAGCATAATGTCAGCAGCTGAGGCAGAGGTATTTTCTTGCTCAGTAACTTAATTTGCTACAAAGAAAATAAACTCCATGTAGAGTTTCTTCATTGCCCATTATCTTCTCTAAAGAAGATTGGTGCTGCCAGGAGTTTGATGTTAGACTTAAGAGTCACTTTCTGGCATAACCTTTTCCAAAGTTATTTTTCCTTCCTGACCATTAAGTCTCCCCCTGGCATACACGCAGACAGACAGACAGACAGACACACACACACACACACACACACACACACACACACACACACATGTGCACGCACAAACGCACACAAACTTTTTATTTCTGAAATCACCATTACTATTGAATTGGCAATACCATAATATTGGTGTTTGGAAAGTATGCATATTTCCTTAAATCTGTGTCAGTATTTCTTTTTTTAAAAAAGTTATGCTTTACTCTCAGATTTCAAAATCTTTAAAATAATAGCTGTTTCTATATCTTTGCTTTTTTTCTTACATTATGTCTGACAGGCTTGTGTTTGGTTGAAGTTTACTTCTGATAACTTCCAATAAATTTATATTCTATATTTTGTTTATTGTTCTTGTTTCTTATTTTGCATTGATCTGATATTTGTAATTTAACTTCTTAAACATATAAAATATTGTCTGACTTTAATCAGCATTTCTTTAAAATTTACCATACATATTTTATTTTAGAGTAATATTACCTTATAAATTTCTATTTTAAGAAACATTGAAGAATTTTAGACTGAATTGAAATAACAGTACTGCTTCTTGATATGCTGTCTGGAATGTGAGAGTCCTATATTTTTAAGCTTTGATAAGACTTTCCTTATCTAGTCATAAATTATTTCTATTCAGAAAATATGCCTTTGTTCTGCTGACTTTCCCTGTATTTCCCTTCATTATTACTTTGTATATGTTGATAATTCATTTGTTGAGAACACATGAGTTTACCCACTTTTTAATTGATACAGACAATAATTGAAAATATCTATTTACCATCATTTATTATTTAATAATCACTAAATTTTAGGGTAATTTATTTTTAAATTTGTGAAAATAATTTCTTCAAACCAATGCACATGCATAGCCTCAGTTTAAAGATTTGGTTAACTCTTCTTTCTGTATAATGCATTTTTATTATGATTTTTAAATATATCTAATGTGGCTGCGCATGGTGACATATGCCTTTAATTCCAGTCCTCAGGAGGCATACACTGGTGAACAACAATGAGTTTGAGGCCAACCTGGTCTTCCAGGTTCCAGGACAACCAGGGCTGTTATATGGGGGAAAAAACAGCCTAAAAGCAAGTGAAGGGAAAAAAGTAAGAAAATATATTTTACACTAACTCAGTGTTAATCTTTTATATGAAAGGACAGTCTTCCTTCTGTATAATAAGCAATTACAGCAATTAATTATAAGCTAATGACAATTATAAATTAAACACCTCTATTTCAATGCAGAAGATCAAGGTGCTGGGCTATGCAGTTCCTGGTGAGGGCGCACTTATTATTTTACAGGTAATGAGCTCTGCCTTCTATCTTTACCTCACCACTACTTGCTGGACAGAAAGAAGGAAGGAGGAATCAATATTATTCTAACAGAATTAATTCAATCATGAGAGCCCTACCTTCTTTACAACTCCTAGACCTAATTCCTACTAGCTACTATAAGGTTAATAATATTTTGAGAAAATTGTATCCTGCTACATTACTGAAAGTTTTTATGAATTGTAGAAGTTTCTTCATAGAATTTTTGGGGTCACTTATGAACTATTATATCATCAGCAAATAGTGGGAGTTTGACTTTTTCCTTTCTGATTTTTATTCCCTTGATCTCCTTTTGTTGTCTTATTGCTCTAGCTAGGACCTCAACAACCATTTTGAATAGATATGGAGAGAGTGGATAGCCTTGTCTTGTTTCTGATTTCAGTGGGATCATTGTGAGTTTCTCTCCATTTAGTTTGATGCTGGCTCTTGGCTTGCTGTATATTACCTTTATTATGTTTAGGTAGGATCCTTTTATCTCTGCTCTCTTATGGACCTTTATCATGAAAAGATGCTCTATTTTGTCAAAACGTTTTTTAGTATCTCATGAGATGATCATGTGGTTTTTATTTTTCAGTTTGTGTATATGGTCCATCTGTGCCATAACATCTGTTAGTTCCCTTATTTCTCTGTTAATTTTTTTTTTGCCTGACAGACCTGTACAGTGGCATGTTGAAGTATCCTACTGTTAATGTGTGTGGTTTAATGTATGATTTAAGCTTTAGAAATGTTTCTATTACAAATGAAGGTGTCCTTGTATTCTGGGAAGGCATAGGTGTTTAGTATTGAGATTTCCTCTTGATGGATTTTCCTCTAACTAATATGTCTCTTTTGATTACTTTTAGTCTTAAGTCTATTTTGCTAGATATTAGAATAGCTACACCAGCTTGTTTCTTAAGTCCATTTGATTGAAAACTATTTTTCCAACACTTTACTCTGAGACTATGTCTGTCATTGAGGTTGAAGTGTGTTTCTTGTGTGTAGAAGAAGGATGGATTCATTTTTTTGTATCCAATCTATTAGCCTGTGTCTTTTTATAGGTGAATTGAGTCCATTTATATTTAGGTATATTAATAACCAGTGATTGTTATCTCTTGTTAATTTACTTTTCAGTGTTGGTAGTATAATTTATGTGTTTTTCCTTTCTTTGGGATTTGCTGCTATGAGATCATCAATTTTCTGTGTTTTTATTTATGTAGTCAATTTCCTTTGGTTGGTGTTTTCCTTCTAGTACTTTGTGTAGGGCTGGGTTTGTGGCTAGGTATTTGTCAAATCTGGTTTTGTCATGGACTATATTGTTTTATCCTTCTATGGTGATTGAAAATGTTTCTAGTTATAGTAGTATGTGCTGGCATCAGTGCTCTCTTAATGTCTGCATAACACTTGACCAGAACATTCTGATTTTCATTGTCTCCATTTAGAAGTCAGGTATAATCCTTATAGGTCTGCCTTTGTATGTTACTTGGTCTTTTTATTTGCAGCTCTTTATATTATTCCTTTATCCTGTATGTTTGATGTTTTTATTACTACATAGTGAGGGGATTTTTTTGATAAAAGTCTATTTAGTGTTCTATAAGTTTCTTGTATCTTTCTTTAGGTTGAGAAAGTTTTCTTCTATGATTTTGTTAAATATATTTCTGTGCTTTTGAGTTGAACTTCTCCTTCTTCTACACCTATTAATCTTAGTTTGGTCTTTTCATGGTGTACCATTTTTATTGGATATTCTGTGTAAAGTTTTTGTTAGATTTAATGTTTTCTTTGACTGATGAATCTATTTCCTTTATTGTATCTTCAGTGCTTGAGAGTCTTTCTTTCATCTTTTGTATTCTGTTGTTTATGCTTGCTTTTTTGGTTCCTGATAATTTTTATATGACTTCTGTTTCTATAATTTCCTCAGCTTGAGTTTTCTTTATTATCTCTATTTCAGTTTTCAAATCTTGAATAGATTCTTTCAAATGTTTGATTTTTTTCATGGTTTTCTTTAAGCATTTGTTGATATCTTCCAATTTTTTGTTTGTCTTTTTCTCCATTTCTTTGAGAAAAATTTTATTTCCTCTTTTAGGGCCTCAAATATTCTCCTAAAGTTATATTTCATGTCGTTTTTTTCTGCTTCATCTATATTTGGTTGTTCAAGTCTTGTTATTGTAGGGTCACAAGTTTTTAGTAGTATTCTGTTGTTCTTTGTGATGTTGTATGTGTTCTTACCTTGTCTGCCCATCATTTTCTCTGGTGTAGTTGGGGATCTCTGTGACTCTGGTGATCAATCTTCCAGGTGACAGTAGATCCAAGGCTCAGATAATTGTTCCTTGTGGTGCAGCCAGGGCCACGGGTAAGTCAGCCCACTGTGCACTCTGTTTTCCTGGAGATCACTTGGTGCTCCCAGGGTTTGCTCTGCTCCCACAGAGATTGCTTCCATGGGGCTCTTTCTGCTGAGGTTGCTTCCTTGGGCCTGCTCTGGCAGAGGTCCTGGCTCAGGTATACTTCCTTGGTGGGTGGTTCTGGATTAATGCGCAGAGATCTCTGGTTTCTGCCTACTCCCTCAGAGTTTTCTGCCTGGACCCAACTTCTTTATATAGACATTTATTGTTGTAAACTTTTATTTCTAGTACTGCTTTCATAGGGTTCTTTCATAAGTCTGAGTATCTTTATTGTCATTGTATTCTAGGAAGTCTTAATTTCTTTTTTTATTTCCTCGTTGGCCCAGGAATGATGCAGTTAAACATTGTTCAGTTTCCATGAGTTTTTAAACTTTCTGGAATTTGCATTGTTGTTGAATTCTTTTAAAAAAATACTATCTTATTTTACAAATCAATTCCAAGTCTCTTTCACTCCCATTCCTCCGGATTCTCCCCATTCACTCCTAAGAGAATGTTTGGTCTCCCATGAGGAGTCAGCAAAGTCTGTTACATCACTTGAAGCTGAACCAAGGACCAATCCTATGTCTCTAGCCTGAACAAGGTTTCCCTTCATACAAAATGGTCTACAAAGGGCCAGTTCATGAACTAGTGGTTAATTCTGGTTCCCCTGCTAGTACTTCACAAACTGCCCTGCCCAAGTCATACAACTGTCACCCACATTCAGAGGGACTAGTTTAGTCCTATACAGATTTCCTAAAGGTAAATCCAGAGTCAGTGAGCTCCCACTTGTTTGGTTCAGCTGTTTCTGTGTGTATCCTCATCATGGTCTTGCCCCCTTTTCTCATAATACTGCTCCTCTGTCACAATGACTGGAATCCAGCAGTGAGGCCCAGATCTTATCTGTGCATCTCTGCATGTTATTCCATCAGTTCCTGGGTGAAGTTTCTATGAAGATAATTAAGGCAGTCATCAATCAATATCCACTTACAAGTGAGTACATACCGTGCTTACCTTTCTGTGTCTGAGTTACCTCACTTAGGATGGTTTTTACAGTTCCATACATTTGCCTGCAAATTTCAAGATGGCATTGTTTTAGCCACTGAGTAGTCCTCCATTGTGTAAATGTATCACATTTTCTGAATACTAACTTTAAGCTATGGTGATCCATTAAGATACAGGGGGTTATTTCAATATTTCTATATCTGTTAAGATTTGTTTTGACATCAAATATGTGATCAGTTTTACAGAAGGTTCCATGAGGTACTGAGAAGAAGGTATATTATTTTGTGTTTTCATGGAAAGATCTATAGATCTCTATTAAGCCTATTTGAATCATAACATCTGATAGATCCCTTGTTTTACTTTTAAATTTCTGTCTGGAATTCTTTCCCTGGTGAGAGTAGGGTACTGAAAACTCCAACTATGAGAGTGTGGGGTTGATGTGTGAATTTGTCAGTCAGTATACTTTATTGGGTTTGAATATTTTTCTAATGCCTTCTGTAGGTCTGGATTTGTGGATAGGTATTAGTTAAATCTGATTTTGCCATGGAATATCTTGTTTTCTCTGTCATTGGTGATTGATTCTTTTTCTGATTATAGTAGTCTTGGTTGATGTTCTTGGGATCTTAGTGTCTGCATAATGTCTGTCCAGTACTTTCTAGTTTTCAAAGTCTCTATTGAGAAGTTGAGTGTCATTCTGATGAGTCTGGCTTTATAAGCAACTTGGCCTTTATCCTTAGCATTTCTTAATATTCTCTCCTTATTCTGTATTTTTGGTTTTTTGATTATTATTTGGCAAGAGAATTTTTTTTCTGGTCCAGTCTATTTGGTGTTCTGTAAGCTTTTTATATCCATATTGTTACTTTCATCTGTAGGTTGGCAAATTTTTTTTCTATGATTTTGTTGAATATATTTTCTGTGCCTTTAAGCTGATATTCATCTCCTTTTTGTATCCCTAAGATACAGAGGTTTCATCTTTTCAAGGTATCCCAGATTTCCTGTACTTTTTGAGTTATGCTTTTGTTGACTTTAATATTTTCTTTGACTTATGAATCTATTTTTTCTATTGTATCTCCAATGCCTGTGATTATCTCTTCTATTTCTCACGTTATGTTGATTATGTTTGCATCTGTAGTTCCTATTGTTTACCAAATTTTCCATTTTTATGATTCCCTCAGTTTGTGCTTTCTTTATTACCTCCATTTCAATTTTCAAGTCTTGAACTATTTCCTTTACCTGTTTGAATGCTTTCCTTGGCTTTCTTTAAGAGATCCATTGATTTATTTCACTTTTTTGATTTTCCTCTGTTTCTCTAAGGTAATTTTTAAATTTACTCTTTAATGGTCTCTATCTTCCTCTTCAATTTATATTTAAGGTTGTTTTCTTCTGTTTTTTTGAGGGGGAGGGGGATTGAGATGTTCAAGTCTTTCTGTTGTAGGGCTGTGGGAGTCTGGTGTTGCCATTTTGCTTTTTTGGTTGTTGAATGTATTCTTGCATTGGCATCTACCTATCTCATACTCCACTTGGTAAAGGTAGTGTCTTTGCCTCTTCATCCCATCATTGCTGTCTGTGACTCGGTCATTAGTACAGTCACTCTCTTTGTCTCAGGTAGTTGATCTGGGTGTGTTTGTGTAGTTGCTGCCTGTGTCTCAGGAGCCCCTGAGGTCTTGGGAGGTGGGTGGGCTTATGGGCAGGATTAGAATTGCATATTACAGGGTCTGATGGAGGAGTGCTGTAGCAGTCTACCTATTAGAGGCTTAACCTTGTGTCTGAGGTGGGTGGTGGAAGTACCTAGCGTTTTGCCCTGGCATAAAGAGCCTAGAGACTGATCACTCATCTCTTGTTCCACTCTGTGTAAGTCACAGTGTTTTACTCAGAGAGTTGCTGAGGTCACAGGGCATTAGATGGGTTTGGGAGCACAGAGTAGCTTGTAGATTATAGCATCTGCCAGGGGAAGTGCTGGGGCAGTCTTTATGTATAATTTTTGCCTTGCAGTTAAGTCGGGTAGAGGAGGGGCCCAGGGTTTGCCCCTGGCCATAATGCCTAGAAAATGGGCTGTCCATCTGAGAGACTGGTCACTCACTTCTTGTGACACAGCATGTGCCTCTCAACAATGTTTTAAAGTGCAAAATTCAAAGTTTCTTCTAAGATTCATGTAATCTCTTAACTTTAATCACCTATAGAAATCAAAATCAAAGAGCAAATTACATACTTCCAACATGTAATGGCACAGGATATATATTACCACTCCAAAATCCAGGGAAGAGAGCATAACAATGAAATATCAGATGAAAGCAAGACTAAAAAGCAGGTGGGCAAACTCCAAACTGTGCATCTTCATGTCCGATGTCAAAATGCTCTTCGTATTTCTAACTCCAAATTTTGTTCAATGCCACACATTGATTTCTTTTGTACTGAGTCTGCTTTCTGTTGGCAGCACTCTGGCAGGTGTTTTAGGACACCATCACTGTATCTAACATTTGGAATTTTCCACGGCATTTCTCCATCCCAATACCCCTCCAATCCTCAGAAAGGTAAGGCCTCCAATGTGGAAGTAAGAAAGTCTGACGCATCAAATTGAGGCTGGAAAAAACCCTCCCCTCTGTATCTAGGCTGAGCATGGTATTCCTCCATAGGGAATGGGCTCCAAAAAGCCATTTCGTGCACTAGGGGTATCTATTTACATCCTTGAACACAAGACTTAGTTACTGTCCATTTTTCAGTGTTCCTTTTCTCTTTAAATTTTATATTTTGCAACTTATCCTGTTTAGCTTGTTCATTTTCATTAAAAATATCTATTAGAATTCTCACCTGTAATCACACCGTAGTCTATACTAGTCTGTTTTGAGATTACCACTGCCTAGGAAATTAACCAAAAATTTCTTACTTTAGCCTCAGCAACCTTTTGAGACAGAGGAAAAAAAGCAACCACTTTCTTCACCAAAATAACACAAGAACAATCTCTAAACAATGTCCTCAAATTCTTCAACTCTGTAAGCTCTTGAGCAAGCTCCAGTTAGGTCTTCAAATCACATTCAACTCCACTATCTTCCTTGCTCCTACTACTATGTCCCATTAAACAGCATTTAAACTGTTCAACTGCTTTTCTAATCCACAGTTCCAAGGTCCTTCTACCTTCAAAGAAAACATGGTCAGGCCCATCACTGTAGGCTGAAGTTTCTGTTCCACCCAGTGCTGCAGCCTTTCTGTACCAAAGAAACACACAGAGTCTTATATTAATTATAAACTGTTTGGCCTATTAGTTCAGGCGTATTAGTAACTATCTCTTAAAACAAATTAACCCATAATTATTGTCTAATTTTAGCCAAAAGGCTTGGTACCTTGTCTCAGTAAAGCATTTTCATGTTGCTTCTTCTGCATCTGGATGGTGACTCTGTCTTTCCTTTCCTCTTCCCAGAATTCTATTAGTCTGGCTGTGCCACCTATACTTCCTGCCTGATTACTGGCCAGTCAGCATTTTATTAAACTAATACAAGTGCCAAATCTTTACAGTGTTCAAGAACACTATTTTCCCTTTTCTCTTTTCAAAACAAGAACACTGAATCTAACGTCCTCTGTTTAACTTTTTTCCTGATCATTATCTATAACAACTTGCAACCAACACTCTAAATAAAACCAGGCCTCTGTAATCTACATTTTGGGAAAATGGTCATAGTTTCATAATTTTCTAGGATATTTCCTGATAATTGAGGAACACTGATAATTTTATGGGGACCCAAAGAAAATTTAGGATTATGGTCAAGTCCTGACTGAGGCATTCTGTGAGACTGGATCATCTTAGCCAACAGTCTTGAAGCTTTCCTGGATTTGTATAACTCATCGGAAACTGATACAGAGTTTCTTTCAAACATTGGATCATCAGGACAATCCACTCATTGTGGAGATGTTTCAGGGGGTCTTCTTCAATCATACCTTAACTTTTCTTAACCAAGAATGAATCTACAGCCTCTCATTTCCTGTGGAAACAAAAAAACAAAATCTCTTCTCCACAGTAACATATCTTTTGACCTAAATTTTGAAGTAAAGGCATTTTTAAAATATAGGTTGGGTTAATTCACAAGAATTTCTAATCAAATGTCTTTTAGCAGCTGTTGCTCCTTCCTCAGTAGTGAAACAATACAAAATCTATATAATAGCATACAGTATCCAAATTCTCTGTGTATTTTTTCATTTTATTTGGCTTTTTTAACTCTTTTTCTTGTATTTATTTATTTATTTTAATATTTGGCTTTCTAGAAACTGTTCTCTGTGTATCTCTGGCTGTCTTGCTCATAAGCACAATTTAAATATTTGGTCACAGGACCTCTTAAACGAATTTGAAGGTTTTTGCCACTAACACTAACTCAGTCAATCTTTCTTAAAAATGTCATGCCTCTGCTTTCCTCTAGCAAACAGATCCCACTCAAGAAAATGCTACTACCTTTGAAGTCATGCTTAATTCTGTTCTTTAAGGTCTACAATTTTTTTTAAACTTTCTCAGGTTTTATGTGAAATTCTTGCCAAATGTTTGGGCATCATGTATAGGCTGAAGTTTCTTTCCCACCCAGTACTACAGCCGTTCAGAACCAAAGAAACACATAGAGGCTTATATTAATTATAAGCTTCTTGGCCTATTAGTTCAGTCTTATTCTTAAATAGCTCTCACAACTTAAATTAACCCATAATTCTTGCTTATGTTTTGTCGCTTGGCTTAATACCTTTTCTCAGTATGGCATTCTCATCATGTTTTCTCTGCATGTTAAGTGGTGGCTGCATCTCCTTTTCTGTTCCCAGAATCCCCAACTATATGCCCCACTTGCTTTTTGACTCCTGGCCAATCACCATTTTGTTAAACTAATATGAGTGACAGATCTTTACGGTATATGAGAAAATTATCCCATAACATATGACAACAATATTCTAGACCTTGTACCAACTTCTGTCTTTGTTAGGATTTCAATTGCTGTGAAAAGACAATATGACCATGGCAAAGAAAAGCATTCATTGGGGTAGCATACTTATACTTTCAGAGGTTCAGCCCATTAGCATCATGGATGGAAGCATGAAGATGTGCAAGCAGATTTGGTGCTGGAGTATAAGCTAACAATCCTGAATCTTACAAGAAACAGGATGTTAGCTGACATGCTGGGCATGATCCTGAACATAGGAAACATCAAAGTACTCCCCAATAATGATACACTTCCTCCAACTAGGTCAAATCCAGCAAGCAAAGTCTCCTAATATTGCCACTCCCTATGAAATAATGGGGACCAATTACAAGCAAGCTACTGCAGTTCCTATGTATGAAGGTATTGTACATTAAAAACTTTTCACCTGTGATTACTATGTGTTAGAGTAGGAGTCACTGTAAAGATACTGATTATACTACATAGCCAGCTGGATATACACATGATCATTTCCAGATAGTTAATAAATGTTAGCAAAAACATGGGTTATGGGCAAGTCATTTGGTGGGCTTAGTTGTATGAGAAGCTTGAAGGGGGACTGGGAATAAAAGCAATATTATTTCATGTTTTATGTAATAATCCTTTTGTATACTGTGAACATATATTACAGACATTACTCATATTGGTGTATTAAAGAGTCAACTGACCAATAGGTAGGCTGGAAGAGGTTATATGAGAAATCCAAACTCAGAAAATGCTGGTAAGGAGAAGAATGGAGTTACCAGTCTGAAGAAGAAACAAGAGATGGACATGTCATGCTGAATAAAGATACCACCATGTGATAGAGTATACATAAAAAATATAGGTCAATTTACATTTGAAGAACTGGATAGTAACACACCTACACTACTAGGAGATCATTTATAATTAACAATAAGTCTTAGTATGTTTTGGGGGAGTGGGCTGACAAGAACAAAAAATCTGCCTACAGTGTTTTTAAAGGAGTTTTACATTTTCCATCTGAAGACTTAGAAATCCTACTATTTCCCCAAAGTATGGTTAGGTGAAGTGTAAGAGCATAAGGCCTTGTACATGGCTGGTAAAATATTTTTTACTGGCCATATTCGTAATTTGTTCTTTCTTTCTCAGTCTCTCTCTCTCTCTCTGTCTTTGTCTTTGTCTCTGTCTCTGTCTTTCTCTCTCTTCCTCTGTCTTCATGCAATAAGTTATTCAATTTAATTGAAGGATGTGATTTATTGGGTTTTAGCCTCAATTACTTTCTCTGCAATCATGGCAAATGCTGACTCTGAAGGTGGTCTTCAGGTTAAGGGGTCACCAAGGACATCAAGGAGGGGACATCCAGGATCTATTCATTAACTCACATCACTACATCTTTAAGAAAACCCTCACTCAGCCATTTTGCCAGGATCCAAAGAACTCCCTTATTTTTACACCCCTTACACTGATCACAGACAAGAAAAACATTTCAAGAGTTCTTGTAGGCTCTTTAATGAATATTTTATGCTTGAATTTAAGCCAGAAATATTTTAGCAGATCGAGACAATCTTTACAAAATCAGAATTGCTTGAGCAATGTTGCAATTGAATGATCTTGGGCTGTCAATAAAATGACCAAGTACAATAATGTTAATAAAATCATTTTCAAAACTTAAAAAAGAAAGAAATTGCGAATTTTCTTTCTGACTGTACAAGACTCTTGTCCCTATGAGTTCCCTGTTCTCCTTGTCAACTTGTTCCCTTCTAATCTAAATCTACTACAGTCTTTTCCCCCCATACACATCAAGCATGGTTTGAGTGCACATGCTTAGTGTCTCCTAAAGTGCTGCTTTTATCTTAGTTTCATTTCTCATAACCCAGCAGCAACCTCTCCTTATTTATTGTCAACAGTAAAGCACGGACTCCTGGCTATAAACACGGTGTCTATGACAATACAGACAAATAATAGTAGTAAAGCAGACACCCTTTCTGGTTCACCCTGGAATTCTAATATATTCTATTTTTAAAATGTGTGTAAAAATGCCAATTTATCACATTCACTTGAGTTTCTAATGCTTTCTGCCTTTTCTTTTGTAATTGTTTATATGTAAATTAGAAGTGTTTTAGTCCTATCTGTTTTTCTATTTTTTTTATGGTGAAAAAAGACCAAATCCATTGAAATGTTTTTCTTATTGAAAATACATTCCCTATGTCATTTTATAATTGTATTTCTAAATTATATAAAATAATTTTGGGCTGGAGACATGGCTCAGTGAAAGCACTGGCTACTGTTTGAGAGGACATCTATTTGTTTCCCAGCAACTGCAAGGAGATTCACATTTCCAGGAGATTTGATGCTTACTTGTCTCTCTGGTTACCATGCATACATGTGGGACAGATATGCATACATACATACATACATACACACACACATGCACACACACACACACACATATATATATGAATATGTATATATACATGAATATTTTGTAAAACAGCAACAATGAATGCTCCTAAACTATTAAAATTAAAGACTAAAAGGTTAAAATATAAAATATGCTATTTCCTTTCAAATAAAAAATAAAACAAACATTGGGAAGGTGTTATTTTTAGCCTTTCAGTTTAATATCAGTATAGTAAAGATTCATTTGTTTTTCCCTCTAGTATTCCTGGTATATTGACTGTCTTTTTCATTTTAAGTACTTCTTAAACAACCTATTTAAGAAAAAAAGGAAACTTCTTAAATTTATTAAGGTCTCTGGAAATGGCATCCATACTCCCAATATACAGAGTAACTTGAAGCTGTCATGGTCCTTAATACAGCCAGACTTGACACCAGGACGTTGTTTCAGTGACAGGTATTCATTTTTCTGAACTTAGTCTATTGGCCTCTCTGCCTCTCTCTTTATCTCTCTCTCTCTCTCGTCTCTCTCATTCTTCTCTCTTACTCTCTCCCACTCTAAGTCCCTGCCTCCCCCACCACATATAATGCTTAAAAAAGACACTTTCTAATATTTCTATTACTGATTTCTTTCCCTAATATAGGTGTTATGTAACAGATTTTTAAAAAATTTTCATTTTTTTTTCATTTTTTATAATCCAGTTATGTCCCAAGCAGGGGATCAGAAATATTTTTAGCAGTGCTCTGGCTTGGCATTTTATTTTGTTTAATTGGCAAGTATAACTTAAATTTCATTCTTAACATCTATTTAGAAACGTAGATGAAAACAAAAGTGACATAGTTTAAATTTTAATGGCAGAACTTTATGTAGAAGCAATCTGGGGTCTTTTAAATTTTCCATGAGGAGTTTTCAAATCAAATGAAAACTTCATAGTTATGGGCTACAGTAATCATGATTACTTGAATCATGATTCAAGATTGATTAGATGAATCTTGTTGGTCATCAATAAGACTACTATTATCTTATATTTATTCATTTTAATGTACTTACTGAAAAGTTTGACTATATTTACAATACATCTTTTTCTAAATATGGCTTTATAGCCATGGAGCCTAGGGTCAACATTTAAAATATTTTTATTCTGTTAAAATATAACCAAATTGTTATTTCACTTATGATGTTAAGAATTATAAAAAGAATATATACACACACATATATAAATATTTCTTACAGTTGTTGTGAAGAAATGAATTGATCTGAGTGATGGCTATTTCAGGTTGTCAACTTGACTACACTGGAATTTACTAAAACACAGATGTCTGGAAAAACCATTGTAATTTTTTTTCTCAAATAAATCATTGAAGTTGAACACTCAGCTTTTATGCAGATGTGTGGGAAGAATCCACTTTAATCTGACTCTCACCTGCAGGAGGATATAAAAAGAAAGGTTTCTGGTTTTGCCTGTTGGATCTTGGTCTTGCTGATAATTCCATCCTGTCACTGTTATTAGAACCTGCTTCTTCAATATTGCAATAGACATAGAAGACCAGCTGAAACATTCAGTCAAAAAGATGGAAGAATGACTGGATTCCTAGTTATTCTCTTGTCAGAAAACCATTATTAGAGTAGGTAGAACACACCCTGTAAGCAACTAAAATAAATCCCCTATATTATGTGTTAAAATCAATCCCATATGTTATGTATTATACATTTATTGTATTTATTCTATATAACATAAGACATAAATATAAATGTCATATAGATGACATAATATATGTGGGGTTCATTTATTGTTAATGTATATACACATTATATACATATTTTGTGTATAATGTATGTATGTATACATTCTATGAGTTTGTTTCTCATCAGGGATCCTGATAATACAATCTATTACCAAGTTTGCAAAATTGATCAGTGAACAAACAAGAATTTTTAAGATCTTGGAGCATACTAATTTGTTTTTGGTGGGTTTTTTTGTTTTTTTTTTTTTTGAGATAGGATTTCTTTGTGTAGCCCTGGGTGTGCTAGAACTCCCGCTTCAGAGCACTCCTCTGAAATTCACGAGATCCACTGGCTTCTGCCTTTCAGTGTCAGGAATAATGGTATGTACCACCACCACCACTACCATCAGGGACTTGTACTAAGTTTTTAGGCACCACACAGCCATAAAATTTACAATTGCAAAGAATATGAATATTCTCAATTTAGCTCCTTTTGCATTTTTAAATTGTAATATTTAGTATTCTGATGTCTAGCTTCTTGAGTTCTTTAAATATTTGGGATATCAGCTCTTTGTCTGATGTGGTGTTGGTGAATATCTGTTTACAGCCAGTTGGCTACTATTTTCTTATTGACTGTCTTTTTTCTTGCAGAAACATCGAAGTTTCAACAAATCCCATTTATTTATTGTTGCTTTAAGTTTCTGGGCTATTGGTGTTATATTTAGGAAGTGGTCTGTTGTGCCCACACTTTCTTGGCTTCTTCCCATTGTTTATTCTATGAGTTTCAGTGGCTGGATTTATGTTAAGGCCTTTGATCCATTTGGACTTTAGTTTTGTGCATGGGGATAGATATGGGTCTATTTTCGTCCATCTACAGGTTGACATACAGTTATTCCAATACCATTTGTTAAAAATGCTTTCTTTTTTCCATTGTGTAATTTTAGCTTCTGTCTCAAAACTCGGAATTTCAAATGTGTGTAGATAAATGCCAGGGTCTTCAATTAGAATCCATAGTTCCACCTGTATGTTTTTATGCAAATACTAACCTGTTTTCAATATTCTAACTCTATAACAGAGCTTGACGGCAGGAATGGTGAGGTCTGCAGAATGTCCTTTATTACACAGAATTGTTTTGGCTCTTCTGGGTTTTCTTCCACATGAAGGTGAGTATTGTTCTTTCAAAGTCTGTCTGGAATTGCGTTGGGCTTATGATGGGGATTACTATGAATCTGTAGGTTGCCTTTGCCAGGATTGCCATTTTTATTATGCTGATCCTTCTTATCCATGAGAATGGGAGATCTTTCTATTTTATGATAATTTCTTCAATTTCTTTCTTCAAGGACTTAAAGTTCTTGTTGTACAGTTCTTTCATTTATTTTGTTAGAGTTACCCCAAGATATTTTATGTTTTTTGTGAATATTGTAAGTAATGATGTTTCTTTGAGTTTTCTCTCAGCCCATTTATCATTTGAATATAGGAGGTGTTGTGTGCATGTGTTGATCTTGTATCCTGGCACATTACTGAAAGTGTTTATAAGCTACAGGAGTTACATCATATAATTTTTGGGGGTCACTCATGAATATTATTGTATCATCTGCAAATAACAAAAGTTGTACATTTTTCCAATTTCTATCCACTTGATCTCCTTTTGTTATCTTATTGCTCTAGCTAGAATTTCAAGTACTATGTTGAATAGATACAAAGAGAGTGAACAACCATATCTTGTTTCTGATTTTAGTGGAATTGGTTTGAGTTTCTCTCCATTTAATTTTATGTTGGCTGTCAGCTTACTTTGCATTTCCTTTATTATGTTTAGATATGTTTCTTATATGGCTGATCTCTCCAAAACCTTTATCATGAAGGGGTGTTGGATTTTGTTAAATGTTTTTTCAACATCTATTGAGACGATCATATTGTTTTTATTTTTTTAAGTGTTTATATCTGGTGATTTAAATTGATAGATTTTTTTTTATATGTTGAACTATCCCTGCATTTCTGGGATGGAACCATTTTAGTCATGGTGGGTGATTTTTTTTTGATGTGTTCTTGCATTTGCTTAGCAGTATTTTATTGAGTATTTTGTCACCAATGTTCATGAAGGAGATTGGTCTAAAATTCTCTTTCTTAGTTTAATCTTTGTGTGATTTGGCTCATAAAAAGAGTTTAGAAATTTTTTTTTCCATTTCTATTGTGTAGAATAATTTGAGGAGGATGGTTACTAGCTCTTCTTTGAAGTTATGGTAGAATTCTGCATTGGGCCCTGGATTTTTTTTTTTCGGTTGGGAGGATTTTTATGAGTGCTTCTATTTCCTCATAGTCTATAGTTCGATTTAAATTGTTTATCTGGTCTTGATTTAATTTTGGTGTTTGGTACCTATCTAAAAAATTGTCCATTTCTTTTCCAATTGTGTGGAGTATAGGTATTTTAAGAGTAATATAATGATTCTCTGGATTTCCTCAATGTCTATTGTTATGCCCCTCTTTTCATCTCTAATTTTGTTAATTTGGATGTTCTTTCTCTGCCTTGTCATTAGACTGGATAAAGGTTTTTCTATCTTGTTTATTTTCTGAAGGAATCAGCTCTTTGCTTTCTTAATAACATTTGTTAGTTCTCTTATTTACCTGTTAGATTTCTGTCTGGAAGATCTGTCCATTGGTGAGATTGGGTTGTTGAAGTCTTCTACTATTAGTGTGTGGGATAGATGTATGTTTTAACTTTAGTAATGTTTCTTTTACACATTACTCTTGTTTTTGGGAGATAGATGTTCAGAATTCAGACTTCATCTTGATAGATTTTTCCTGTGATGAGTATGAAGTGTCCTTCATTTCTTTTGATTGTCTTTAGTTTGATCAATTTTGTTAGGATTTAGGATTACTATACCCACATTTTTCTTAGATCAATTTTAGTGGTAAATCTTTTCCCAACCCTTTATGCTGAGGTAATGTCTGTTTTTGAAGTTGAGGAGTCTTTCTTGTATGCAACAGAAAGATGGATCCTGTGTTCATACCTATTCTGTTAGCTTGCATCTTTTCATAGGTGGTTGAGTCTATTGATATTAATCGATATTAATGACCAGTAAGTACTGTTAATTCCTGTTATTTTTCAATGGTAGTGTGTTTGTTCCCTTCCTTTGGGGGTTGAGATTATCTGTTGACTGTTTTTTACATGCAATTTATTTGCATTGGAGTTTTCTTCTAGTACTTTCTTCAATACTGGATTCAAATAAAGATGTTGTCTAAATCTGATTTTCCCTTAGAACATCTTGTTTTCTCCACTCAGGTGAGTGAAAGCTTTGCTGGGTACAGCAGTCTGGGCTTGCATCTGTGGTCTCTTAGTGTCTGCAATTATATTTCCAGGACCTTCTTGCTTTCAGGGTTTCCATTGAGAAGTCAGGTATAATTCTGATAGGTCTACCTTAAATGTCTTAGCCTTTTTCCTTTCTGTTCTTAATAGTCTTTCTTTACTCTTTGTGTTTAGTGTTTTGATTATTATGTGGAGATGGGAATCTTTTTCCTGCATTGGTGCCTACCCATCTCTTCTTCCAATTGGTGCAGGCAGCGTCTTTACTTCTCAGTCCAATCGCTGTAGGTGGTGTCTGTATTTCAAGGGTCCTCTCTTGGAACAGTCATTGCAGGTGCTTTCTCTGAGGAGTTGATGATCTTGGTCTGCTCTGTGAAGTTGCTGTCTTTGAACCAGGGAGCCTTTGAAGTATCCCCTGGGCCTGGGTACATGTGAGGGTGGAGTGGGACTTTAGATTACAGAGTCTAATTAATAAGGATGTTTTTTGATGCAAACTGCCTTCAGGTCTCTTGCCTAAGGCTGGATAGTGAAGCAGAGACTGGTGGGGTAGGGGCTGGGATTATGCCCCATAGCCTAGAGCCTAGTGATTTTGCTCTCCAGCTGGGGAATTGTTCCCTCACTTTTTGGTCCTCTCTGTGTAGTCACAGTGTATAAGTCAGAGATCTTCTGAGGCTGAAAGAGATTGTTATTTTTGGTGGTGGAGTTAGACTTGTAGTTAACAGGGTCCAATCAATGGAGACTTTAATAACTTTTGATGGATATTTTTTCCCACAGGGAATGAGAAAATGCCTTATTTAATTCCTCACTCACAGCAACCCACAATAACAAGTGAGTAAGAAGGACTCTATAAGAGACACCCATGCAGAAGGCTATTATTAAACAGTAAATGAAACAAGCTATGAATCAAAAAGAGGACATATAGGAAAATGCTACTAAATTAAAAAAAACAATTCAGAATGACAACTGATATATGTATATACATATATTCAGAAATATATATTCCTGAAAGAGTTAAAATACTAGACATGGTAAGAAGATGAGCGACATATAAAAATAAATGAACAGGTAGGATAGGGTATACATAAGGAATAGAAAATATTTTGTGATACCATGCTATTTATGTATATAATATGTATGCACACACACACACACACACACACACACACACACACACATATATGCTCCAAACAAATAGAATGTATAAAACCATGAGTCAACCCTCACTAAACTACATTCTGAGCAATGATGTTATATCATTGGCATTCAATATTTATTAGAAAATTTGTTCTGTTGGAGGTTGTCACTAGTAGAAATGCAATGTGGGTATGAATTCAGAGCAGATGAGATAGTTTTTACATTCCTTAAACATTTCTGTGCATCTAAGTTCTCATTCATTTTAGTTTTTTTTATTTTTTTGTTTTGTTTTGTTTGTTTGTTTTTGGTGGGTTGTTTGTTTTTTAAGAAACGGTTTCTCTGTGAAACAGTCCTGGATGTCCTGGAACTCACTCTATAGGCCAGCCTGCCCTCGAAGTCATAGAGATCTGCCTGTCTCAACCTTCAAACCGAGAATTAAAAATGTGTGCCACCACTGCCTGGCCTTACTTTTCTTTAAATATGAAATTTTAAGAGTGCAACAAATGTAATTTGTTCTGCCAGATTGATATTAGTAATTAAATTACATAAAATTAAAAGCATATAATAATTCCATGACCCAGAGCTAGTAGGTCTTATAAAAAAGAGATAGAATAATTATTGAAATTTTTATAATGGAAAACTGTTTTTGCAGTTCGAGGAAATTTCTATAACAGACGGTGAAATCTCAAGCTCATTACTTTTGATATTCATAAAGCAGGGATAAGGTATTCAGGACCTTTGAAAACTTGTGAGAAAATCTTCCCCATGACAGTGTGTAATGACTAGAAGCAGAGTTGTCTATTTCCCATAACTTTGTGTTCAATATGTTTGGATACTACAGACTCTAACTGAGAAATATTTTCATAAAATTCAACAAAAATAGCATATCAAAATTAAAAATTGAGGATTCATGTTTGACTTTTGAAATCAGGAAACATATGAAAATGAAATACTATACTGACTAAACAGATTCTTATATTTATCAACAGGAAATTTCAAACTGCTGCTTAGTAAGGTCAAGGACAGAACATAGATCCAAGGAATTCCCTAGAGTATACCTCAATTCTTCTTTCAAAGAATTAGTCTATGGAAAACTATCCTAAATTAACAAAGATTATAAGCACCTCCTGGTGCTCCCTATCCCCATTGCTTTCTTGGCTTCCTGGGTCCCCCTTGGGGGCCACCTGAGAGCACAGGAATCCCCTTAAAACTGGATATTCTTTAATTTGACTCGTTGTGATTTGGTTTGATTAAGATTTTTGTGTTGGCAGAGAGCTCACATTAGGAAAATTTCTAACAGGAAGAGGGTACCATCCACTGAAAAATTGCATCCATCTGATTGGCTCGTAGACAAAATTGTATGGTTATTTCATTGACTAATGGTTGAGGTTGGGATGTACAGACTGTTGTGGCTGGTGTTAAAAAAGCAAACAGAGTGAGTCATGGGGAAAATAATAAAGTAACATTTCTCTATTGTGTCTATTTGAATTTACCATGGATTTAAATACATAAAAACATGAGGCATTAAATATTTGCTCCTTTAAAATTGCACTAGATACTAATCAATATGAGTTGGATTAGAATGATGTGGGATTCCCCTCTGTATGCTGTGAATATGTTTTATTATATTTGGTTAATAAAGAAACTGCTTTGGTCTATGGCACGGCAGAACATAACAAGGCAGAAAATCCAAGCGGAGATAGAGGACCAAAGAAGTCAGAATCAAAGAGACATCATGTGGCTGCCAAAGTAGAAAGATGTCAGAACTTTCCCAGTAAGCCATAGCTTCATGGAAATACCCAGATTAATAGAAATGGGTTAATTTAAGATATGTTCTATTAGCATTGGTTAATGAAGAAACTGCTTTGGCCTATAGCAGATCAGAATATAGCAAGACAGGAAATCCAAGCAGAGCTAGAGGAGGAAAGAGAGCAGAGATAGAAAGACACCATGTAGCTGCTAAAGGAAAAAGATGCCAGAACCTTACTGGTAAGCCACAGACTCATGATGATACACAGATTAATAGAAATGAGTTATTTAACATATAAGAGCTAGTTAGGAATATGTCTGAGCCATTGGTCAAACAGTATTATTATTTATATAGGTTTTGTGTGATTATTTGAGTCTGGGTGGCTATAAAATGAAATAACAATCTCCATCTATATTAGTTTGCCTACTAATGTAGTTAAAGTTATTTAAAAATCAAGTGACTCACCAGGTGTTGTATATAAGGAATTTTGGAGGGAAGGAGTGGAGAAATTATGATTAAACTGAATTATCAAAAGTAAACAATAAAAATATTTTTTTTAAAAAGTGTAATTTACTCTTGGTTATATAGAAACCCGAGTTTAAGACACTTTGAATTTTTGAAAAGATATTGGATTGTTAAGGAAACATAGGATTTTACTTGTTTGGATTTTTAAAAGACATTGGAAGTTTTAAAATATATTTGCTTCATATTGCAATGTTGGTATTAATATGAGAACTGTAGTCTGAAGAAGGGAAGGCTATGATATAATAGCAATGTCTTGGGGTGTCAAGATGACAAGGGGTAAATATCATTTTATACTTTGCTTGTCAGTTTTACAAAATTAGAGTCATCTTAGAAGAAAAACCCCAGTAAAGAAAAGTCTTCATAAATTAATTGATTGAGGGACATTAATAGCTGATAATGGAGGGTCTGGCTCACTGTAGACCATGCAGATGGTTCTGGAGAATATAGGAAAGCAGGCTAATCAAGCTACCAAGAATAAGGAAGTAAGATTCATTTCCCTGTTTTATGTTTCAGCTCTGGCCTCCAGATTCCTTCATTGCTTTCTTGTGGTGTGACTGCTTTCAGTGATGACCACAGTCTTAGATAAAGTAAACAACCCATCATCAAAAATTACTATTTTGTTTTAAGTCATATTTACTCTATAATTATTAAATAGAAAGAAGTCCATCAGTCCCCAAAAGTAACTGTTTAGTTCTTCCTAGAGTGAATAAATGTGTTTAATATAATAATATCCAGAAGACAGGACCAGTTGTAATTTTCAGCACTTATCACAGACTTGGCAACATCTACATCTCCATACAGTCTTCAAGGTGAGAAACTCTGCTATCCTCCAAGGCACAAGGATCCTTATTAGAAGCAATAGTAATGGATGAAGTCCTTATGCCCTACTTTGCTCCTTTATTGTTGTTGTTGTTCAACTCTGTGTTTGTGTGTTTCATTGTTAACTGGTTAAGTGATTGTTCATGTGTGCATGTGTGTGTATGTGTGTATGTACATGTGCAGACGAACCCGGTGGGTAGTGTATATGTGCATGTAAGAGGGCTACTTTCTGTATTTCACTCTCTCTCTCTCTCTCTCTCTCTCTCTCACACACACACACACACACACACATACACACACACACACACACACACACACTCACACTCACACACTATCCTCTGGTCAAGAACTATTTGAGATTAGATGGATCGCTCTAATATTATTAGTAAATTTGCAATTTTTGCTGGTTAGACTTTATAACGAAAAGTTTTCTTATCGAATTTTAAGGTTATTATCAGAAGTGAGAATTAGTCATTCACAGTTTTTTTCTGGTTAATTTGAAATTTAATTTAATTTAAATTCTATTATTCAACATTTACACACTAGAATTTTTATTATTTTTTAGGTGATAGTGTTTGACTATTTCATAATTTGCATTTTATTATGTACACTTCTAGTTAAATTCTTTTCTGTGCTCTCAGTCCTACTTTTTTCCATGTCTGTTCCTGGGATTCCTTGTATAGCTATAATTCCCTTTACTTTGCCTCAGAAGGTTTTTATATCTCCTTCTGTTCGGGGGATAACTTCATGGAGTACAATAATCTAGGTTGGCAGTTCTTATTGTCATTTTTTGAATTACATTCTTTCATGCTCCCTTGGCCATTAGGGGTCTACTAAAACAGCTGCTGCTCTGGTGATGTGTTCTCTATAAGCAAATTTGTGGTTCTCTAGTTCAGGTTCCTATTTTCTTTTTTTTTCATATATTCTTACAAGTTAAAATATATTATGCAAAGATTTTCTTTTATACTTCTTTCCTTGGGGACTCTAAATGCCTTCTGTACCTGAATGTTTGTATTTTTATATACATGGGTTTTCTCTACTTTCTTTTGCAAACTGGATTTTTAATAAAACAAATGAATATTCTTTTGTTTCTATGTGGTATGTGTTTGTGCTGTTTTTTTCCAGGGGACAAAGAGTAAATTCTCTCAGTTCATTATGTAGGCTCTATGCTTATATTATTTAGTTTTTTAAATTTCTGAACATAATAATTTATCAGATTTGCTTTCAGCCCAAATTCTTCTTTCATTTGATCTATTCTTTTGATGAGGCCTCACACAGAGTTTTTATTTGATTTATTAATCTAATAATATGCAACATATTTGTTATATATATATATTAACTTTTTCTTTTGCATCTTAGACTGTTGTTTGCTTTTCTATTTATACATCTGTTATTTCAGAATTCATTGAAAAAGGAAATGTACCCTTGTTAACTATTCAGCATTTCAACCTCTTCACTTCAGTGGTTTTTGAAATTAGTTACTGGGAAATTACGAATGTTTGGAGGTGCCATGTTGCTTTTCTTCATTTGTCCTGCATTGTTTAATGCGACTTATACATCTACTAAGATGGATATTCTCTTAGTGACTTTTATGTGGTGAGTAGTAATCATGACCAAGGAAATGCATAAATGGTAAAAATATAAAAGCTATTTGGGTCAAAGTTTACCAGAAATAAGAGTCCACCATGTTCGGAAGGTGTGGCAGGAAGCAAGCATGCATGGAATAAGGAATAGTGAGCCAAGAGCTCACATGCTAAGCTGCAGAAAGAAAGCATGGAGAGTAAACAGACAGTCATGCGAAGCTTTTAATCTTGAAACCTGTGCGCAGTGGTGGGCTTCCAATAAGGCTTTACCATTCATACCAGGTCTCATTTGAGTCACCCCACAGATAACTTGTACCTGAAGGCAAGGCTCATCATGTATGTCATTCTAGTCTTGTTTCTAAAGTTATGCTTTATTGTAAATAATCAATACAAGTTAATTTTCTTGTGAATTCCTATACTGTTATAAGTGGCTTTTGACACTAACCCTGTTTTATTGCTGAAATTCCTATACTCTCTGATGGCTCAGCCTTATTATAAAGCATGCAGTGTTGCTCATTTTCTCCTTACAATTTCTTGACATTATGACACAGAATTAAGAAAAAAATAATATTTTAGTGTAGAGGGCCGCAACCACACTCTCCACCATAGATGGCGCTGCACCGCCAGGTGAGCTAGAAAGCTCACATGTGTTGGTATTTTCCACTACTCCCAAGGTTTCACCTGGGACTGGGAGCAGTTGACCAATCCAAGAATGACACGTCCAGAGCGGGGTCTGTTTCCTTTATAAGGGATGGGTTCCATCTTATCTGGGTCCCCGGCCATGTTGGCTTATGCTCTAGCTCCCAAGAGGATTAAAGCCATTCCTGCAGAAGGATCCTAGTGTTCCGTGTGGTTCTTGCTGGCGAGACGGTAGCGTGGGACAACTGGTGCCGAAGCCCTCGGGACGCCGAGGAATCCTGACCACCGCACCGACGGGGATCTCTTGGATTCACCTTGGATTCAGGAAGGATTCAGAACTGCGGGTCTGCATAATCAGAGAGGTAATGTCTGTTCCTGGATTTTTCGGTTTTGAGCTTGACTTGTCTCCGCATTGGGAAGGTTTCATACAGGCCTTGATGCTTATCTTAGCAATTCTCTTATTTTCCGTCAGAAATTGCTTAAAAGATGAATCTTGCCAAGCGGTTGTTGCAAAGGCGGAGGAAATTCAGGACAGAATATCAGAAACTGAATGCAGTGGGAGGTTAGACGCGCGCGTGAGAAAAAAAATTAAGGAAAGAGGACCCTCCAGGAATTCTAAGGAAGTAAAAATGGGGGAGAACATTGGCCCACAAGGCCAAAAGCATGCAGGTTTGGCTGCAGCCATCATGCAGTCACAAAAACACCCTTTTAAAGGGCCAGACAGAAGAGTTTGCTTTAAATGCGGGAAGCCAGGACACTTAAAAAGGCACTGTAGGTCATCAGAAAAGGAGAGAGCGCCCCCTATGCTTTGCTCACGCTGTGGTAAAGGTTATCATAGGGCAGAGCTCTGCCGCTCCGTTAGGGACGCCCATGGTAAGATCCTCCCACCATTAGGAAACCCACAGATTGATGATCCAAAAAACGGGATGGCGGGCCCTCGGTCCCAGGGCCCCCAAAAATATGGGAACAAGTTCGTCAGGGCAACGACCGAGGGACCCTCGGAGGCAGAACAAGAGTGGACTTGTGTGCCTCCACCGACTTCTTATTAATGCCTCAAATGGGGGTACAGCCCGTCCCTGTGCAGCTGCCTGAGCCCCTACCCCCTGGAAGCGTGGGCCTGATTTTAGGACGTGGCTCGCTTACCCTACAGGGATTAATCGTCCACCCAGGTCTCGTTGATAGTCAGCACACTGCTGAGATACAAGCCCTATGCTCTTGCCCTAGTGGAGTTTTTTCCATCAGTAAAGGAGACAGGATAGCTCAGTTACTGTTTCTCCCGGCAGACATCCACCAGAGGCCGGAGAATAGATTAATGGGGTCAACAGGACAGGATTCAGCCTACTTGGTTGTTAGCCTTCAAGATCGACCCAAACTGCCCCTTTGGGTCAATGGTAAATGCTTCGAAGGCATTTTGGACACCGGCGCGGACAAAAGTATTATCTCATCGCGCTGGTGGCCACAGTCCTGGCCAGTTACTGAGTCGTCTCATGCCCTACAGGGCTTGGGCTACAGTGCAAACCCACCATTAGCTCCACCAGATTAACCTGGGAAACAGATGAAGGGCAGTCAGGATATTTTACACCATATGTCCTCCCCCTGCCGGTCAACTTATGGGGAAGAGACGTGATGCAGGGCATGGGATTGACCCTATCTAATGCATATTCATCTCAGGTCCAAGATATAATGATCAGAATGGGTCATAGGCCAGGAAGGGGCTTGGGTCGCTCCCAGCAGGGAATACGGGAGCCAATAAATCCTAAACCTAATATCAGCAAACAGGGCCTGGGTTTTTCCTAGGCGCCACTGGGGCAGCACGGCCCATACCGTGGAAAACAGAGACCCCCGTATGGGTTCCCCAGTGACCACTTACCTCTGAAAAACTGGAAGCAGTGAATCAACTAGTTAATGAGCAGTTGGCTCTGGGACACATAGAACCATCCACCTCTCCGTGGAATACACCCATTTTTGTCATTAGAAAGAAATCTGGAAGGTGGCGCTTGCTGCATGATTTGAGAGCAGTTAATGAACAAATGCACCTCTTTGGGCCTGTGCAGCGAGGACTCCCGGTGCTTTCAGCTTTGCCCAAATGGCTCTGTTCACCATAAATTTTTTAAATCTGGATGATAATGGCCAAAATGCTGCAACACGACATTGTTCGGATCCACAGCAGCCCAAAGATTTGGTTAAGTGGAAAGATGTGCTTTCTAATGAATGGAAAGGCCTGGATCCCATCTTATTGAGATCCAGGGGAGCTGTTTGTGTCTTCCCACAGGATCAAGAAAGCCCATTCTGGTTGCCAGAGCGATTGACCAGAACAGTGAAGAGTGATCCACAACATACGGATTCGCCTGAGGACCTGGCTGCTGTTCCTCCTGCCATTTTGCGGATGGATGACAGAGCACCGATGGAGGACGCTCTCAGCCTTCCTGAAGTTGTTACCAGTCAACTATAGGATGGCGGTGTCTCCCCGATTTTTTACAACCAATAAGACTCTGGGCCCCCTCCCTACTGTCCTAGAGATGATTTATAAGCTTGGCCGTAAGACTTCAGTCCTGGGCCGTGTCTCTCATTCCCCTACTTCAAAGAATGGGTGGGGGTGGAAATGTTTTGGAACAGTCCTATGCTATGGATTAGTGTTTTTCCTCTGGATGGTCTGCTGACTCAAATCCCAAAATCGTAGGGACAAAGTGGTTATTGCACAAGCGTTGGCTGCCCTGGAACAGGGGGCCTCTACTGATGTGTGGTTATCTATGTTAAAGCAGTAAGGTTTAAGCCAACCAGCTCCTGCACCCCTAGGACTGTGGTCCATTGCACAGGGTGGAGTGCTTGGCTTAGCTAGCCCTGAAGGTTGTCGAGCTGAAGAGCATCGCACAGAGAATGGCCCTCTCTGAGAGATAAGTCGCTCTGCTTAAGGGTTTCTTGCCATATATTCCCTTTCCCAGAAAATTGGCAGAGGGCAGGCCGGATAGGTTCCAGGTGTCATGAGCCTAGGGACAGATTCCGTGTAAGCCCATTTTAATGTTTTCATTTTGGGAAGTGCGACCTCTATCTTTACCTTCCTAGGGAGTTGCCTTTCTGCAAAGAAGTAAAATTAGGGGGAGATGTAGAGGGCCGCAACCACACTCTCCACCATAGATGGCGCTGCACCGCCAGGTGAGCTAGAAAGCTCACATGTGTTGGTATTTTCCACTACTCCCAAGGTTTCACCTGGGACTGGGAGCAGTTGACCAATCCAAGAATGACACGTCCAGAGCGGGGTCTGTTTCCTTTATAAGGGATGGGTTCCATCTTATCTGGGTCCCCGGCCATGTTGGCTTATGCTCTAGCTCCCAAGAGGATTAAAGCCATTCCTGCAGAAGGATCCTAGTGTTCCGCGTGGTTCTTGCTGGCGAGACGGTAGCGTGGGACATTTTAGTTCATGGTTTCAGAGAATTTCAGAGTTGTACAATAGAGAAGAAAAAGTACAATGGTTTAGTTTATATAAGGGTAATATATGAAAGAGTTTCTTTACTTTATATCGTATAAGGTCACAGAATAGGTAGCAAGAGTTAGGGGCTAGATATTACTTTCAGAGTCTGATGCCTTCTCCCCTATCTTTGGATATTATGTCAAACGTATTGATGGTTCCCAAGCCTGCCAAATCAGCTAACAGCAAAATATTAAAGACATAAAGCTATGAAGTACATTTCAGATTAAAATCATAACATTCCACCAAAGATTTAAAATCATCTCATGATGCAAAATGTGCTTTTTAAAGTTTAGACATACCTAAAGTCTTATTAGTTTCAGTCATTAAAAGTCCAAAGTTCAAAGATATTTCTGAAATTTCAAGGAAATTGTTAGGTGTTAACTCCTGTAAATTAATAAAAATATTACAAGTGCCTAATATAAAGGAGTCCAGGGTAGTCATTTCCTTTGCCATTGAAAAGAACACAAGAATGGTAAGGGGAAGAAATGAAAAATAAACCAAAAGAATGTAAGACAAACATGAAATCCTATCTATGTTCAGTATCAAAAGTCAAAGGATGACATGCAAGGTAATATCCAATAGCTTTAAGCAATGCATTTTCAAGGGCTTTCCTATGTGGAATATGTGTATACTTTTATATTGGGTTGGTATAACTTGACACCTGAAGCTTTCTTTAAAAAATATCTTAGGCTGACATCACAATCTTCATTATGTGTGCAGTTTAAACAAAACCTTCATGGTTGTATACGTTATTCTGTCAAAGCATCCCTATATGCAGATATGTCTGTGTGAATGTGTGTGTTCATGTGTATATGTATGTGCATATGTGTGTATGCATGTACACATACCTGTGTGTGTGTTTAGGGATGAAATCTTGGGATTAGAAATGATATCAGGAGACAAGTAGGGTGGCACACTCCTTTAAATCCAGCACTCAGGAGGTAGAGGCAGGTGTCTACAGAGTAAGTTCTTGAAAGGCTCCAAAGCTACAAGAAATGTTGTCTCAAAAAAAGGAAGAAAGAAAGAGAGAAAGAAAGAAAGAAAGAAAGAAAGAAAGAAAGAAAGAAAGAAAGAAGGAATTACATCAGGGACTCATTTCTTTGTCAATACAGGTTCTCTCTTAGCAGCCATAAACTGGCATTATCTTCTAAAAACTCTCCCATCAACACTGACATGTGACAGAGTATGTTCACATCAGAACTCTAGCTAATAAGCCAGATAAGAAAGACAATGTTGTATTTCTTGCCCTACTTTGTCCATTATGGAGGGCTAGGTCACTGACTGTTGATTACTGATCAATCACACAGTTAGACCTCTTTCAACATCTGGAGATGGACACTCCAACTTTAAAAATAACTTGTGATCATCTCTAGCCTGCAAAATCTATTAACAAATATGATGGATAAACCACTAACTCCCACTATGCTCTGACAGTACAGTGTAGTCATGTTAAATATTCAGGAAAAAGCAGTCTTAGTTTCTCCTGTGAGTATCTCTGAATGTAGAGTATACTGTAAGAACAATGAGGGGTTTGTTTGAGGGGTGTGGACAGTCATGTGATGTCTAGTCCAATTAACCCCTGCACAATCTCACACATGATGATCTGAGTGTTCACCAAACACTAAGCACTGCCGATTGTTATGGAAAGCTGCATTTCACACAGCAATCCACTTATTTGAAGCCTTTATGTATTTTGTACTTCTTAGCATTATGTATACACAACACAATGTCTAGGCATATTTGCTAAAAATACACCATATTCCCTTATTTAGGTAACAAATTTATATAAATTAGATAATGCTTTAAACATGTGTTCGTTTTTGCAGCTTTCATTCCTATCGGGTGTTATAATTTTTTGTGCTCCTTTCCCCATATGATTTGAATGCTCCAAGGGATTTTTAAATGAATCACTAATACTTCTAACAACTATGTAGTATTAAAGAACCTAATTAAACATCTGTGGACATTCCTAAAGCAATAGACATTATTACTTGGAAACTGCATAAATATCCTAAGAATTTACATGCCAGTAAAATCTGTAGTTAAAATACATAAATGGGATTGAAAACTAGAAATTTGGAGATATACTAACAACATTGTGTTATTTGAAAATATAGCTGTATATCTATCTGATCATGATGGAATGTCAAAATTCACTAAAAGATTCAATCATACTAAATCATAGGGTAATAGAAACATGTAATAGTGTGGATTACTAACTGAAAAATGTAAAAATTGTGTACTTATTTAAAACTTTATTTTCTACTTTGTAAAGAAAATTATCCAAAACAAGTTTAAGTGTACCTGCTTGTACTTCTTTGTTTCAAGCTTAATTTTATTTTCAATTATGTGAGTATGTGTATTAGTCGGTGATCTTATTCTTGGATAATTACAGCGTTTTAAATATTGCCAAAAGAGAAATCATATCTCCAGAAAGTGGAGTTACACCAACAAGAGTGCTGGAAACCAAAGTGAGGTCAAGTGTAAAAGCAGCATACTAACACTGGACCACATTTTCAATGCATTGTGAAAGTTTCATAAAACTTTGTACATGAACTAACAATATTTGTCATATCATGGTCAATTTCTCATCTTCTTGAAACTTCAAAAGAATTACAGACATCTAAACTCTTTCATGACAATAGAGAAAAACATTTCCTTCCTTTGTATGTGAAGTATTTGTTGATGTAGTTTTAAGGACAACATCATCTTTTTCACAGTTTGCACTTTCCTTGTTTAGGTGATGTGCTCTATAGCATTTGGAAGACTATGGTTTCAACACTCCCAGACAAGCATTCTTCCATTCCTACATTTACAACTTAATTCTGATATCGTTTTCTGAAAATCAGTTTTAATTTCTTTGATAAATGTTCATATTTATTAATCAATAAATTTGCCTGTTACTAAGTTTATAGTATAATAAAATGACTTTTATTGTGATATAAGAAATAAGAAAAACTTCGTACTGTTATGGAAATACATGAATAGAATCAGAGCTTCAATGGTTGTAATGTTGGACAGTCTATGAAGTGATAAGATTTTCTAATGACTGTAATATAAATTTATTATTTATCTACTTAATGATGCTTTGTGGACAGAAGAGGTTTATTTCATATGTTATATAATTTTCAACAAACAATACACCATTACATTTGTAATGTGAATCATATTAGTTAGAGACAAAATTACTTAACTAAACAGTGGTGTCTGAACCTCATGGGTATCAGAACATTGTAAAATGAGAATGTGGGTATCTAGTGAAACCATTTCCAGTCTCTATGAGGAATTTGGAAAATTAATTTGCATAATAATGAGAAGCACAGCTGTATATTAATTGTGTTTGTTCTTTGATAGTGATTTCACTCTCAGATGAAATAGAAATTAAGAATTAAATCCTAGATCTCTCTAAAGAATTCTACCGTACAAGATTAGAAAGTAAATTTATTCAACATAATTAAACTGGGAACTATTTTATTATACAATAAATATTAAATAATCAATAAAAATACTGTTTCACAAATTAAAATTCATGAATTATTTTAAAAGACTAATATATATTGTGTATAGTTTATGCAACTGATATACTATACTATTCTAGAGGGTCTAAACATTACATCAAGAGTTCTTTGAAGATTATTTTTCCTCTTTACATATCTTTTATCAATTCTCTAATAAACTGAGCAAAATATAATTTAAGATAATTTGTTATACACACTACGGCTGAACAAGTAGGAACATTTGCTGTATTGGCTGGATGATGCGAATTCAATCCCAGGGACCTAAAATGTGAAAGGAGAGGACCAACACTATATGTTTATCCTTTGGTCTCCATGTGTTCTATGTGTCCTACTTACATATCCATACAATTCAGAAATGCAATTGTACACTAATATTACTACTACTATTAATAATAATAAATATATTTTGGAAAAAATAATTTTGCATCTTAGAATATCAGACTCAATACAAATTATAATTTCAACAAGACCCTCTGCTGATCAGGTTCAATGTTTTTTTTTTTTGTTAAATTATAATAGTCAGGGCTATTTTTTCTTTTTTATTATGTTTCTTTTGAATGTAATACATATACAATGTACCAAAAAATTCCATTCAAGGTCATAAATGATGTTTTACTTCATAGAAATAACATTGTATAAGCCATAGCAGGATTTCCTCTTTTTTAAATTAATTAATTAATTAATTTGCTTGTTTATAAAAATTTCCACTTCTTCCCCTCCTCTCCATTCCCTCCCATTCCCCCCACTCCCTCTCCCCCCCCCCAACTCCCTCTCCTCCTCCCTTTCCAGTCCAAAGAGCAGTCAGGGTGTCCTGCACAATGGGAAGTTCAAGTTCCTCCCCCCTCCCTCCAGGTCTAAGAAGGTGAGCATCCAAACAGACTAGGATCCCAAACAGCCAGTCCATGCAGACGAAAGAAGACCCATTGCCATTGTAAATGGCTTCTCAGTCAGCCCCCATGTCAGCCACATTCAGAGAATTCGGTTTGATCACATGCTCGTTCAGTCCCAGTCCAGCTGGCCTTGGTGAGCTCTCATTCGATCAGTCCCCTTGTATCAGTGGGTGAACGCACCCCTCGCGGTCCTGATTTCCTTTTTCATGTTCTCCCTCCTTCTGCTCCTCCTTTGGACCTTGGGGGGCTCAGTCCAGTGCTCCAATGTGAGTCTCCGTTTGTATCGCCATCCATCGTCGGATGAAGGTTCCCTCTGGTCCTGCCTGTCTTGCTCACGTTTTCCCTCCTTCTGCTTCTCATTTGTATCTAGGGAGTTAATTCCAGTGTTCCAATATGTGTCTCTGTCTCTATCTCCATCCATCGCCAGATGAAGGTTCTACGGTGATATGCAAAATATTCATCAGTATGGTTATGGGCCAAGGCCAGTTCAGGCACCCTCTCCTCTGCTGGCCAGGGAAGAATCTGGGGACCTCTCCTTGGGCCTGAGAACCCTTCCAGAAACAAGTCTCTTGCCAACCCTAAAATGACTCCATTAGCTGAGATATATACTTGCCTGCTCCCATATCTATCCTTCCTCCTCCCCATCTCATTCCCCCACACCATCCCCAATCCTCCCCCTCTCCCTTCTCTCTAACCATCTCCCCTTACTTCCACCCCCCCACCCCCCACTCCCGCGCACCAAAGTTTGCCTTGCAATCTTGACTACTTCCAATATCCAGTAGGATAACTATATGATTTTCTTCAGGTTCACCTTCTTATTTTGTTTTCTAGGATCATGAATTATAGTCTCAAAGACCTTTAACTATGACTGGAATCCACTTATGAATGAGTACATACCATATTCCTCTTTTTGGGTCTGGCTTACCTCACTCAGTAAAGCGTTTTCTATTTCCATCCATTTGCATGCAAAATTCAAGATGTCATTGTTTTTTACCGCTGAGTAAAACTGTAATGTGTATATGTTCCACACCTTCTTTAACCATTCTTCTATTGAGGGGCACCTAGGTTGTTTCCAGGTTCTGGCTATTACAAATAGTGCAGCTATGAACATAGCTGAACAAATGCTTTTGTAGTATGATAGGGCATCTCTTGGGTATATTCCCAAGAGTGGAATTGCTGGGTCCTGAGGGAGGTTGACTCCCAGTTTCCTGAGAAACTGTCACACTAATGTCCACAGTGGCTGCACAAGTTTGCATTCCCACCAACAATGGATGAGTGTTCCCCTCACTCCACATCCTCTCCAGCATAGGCTATCATTGGTGTTTTTAAGTTTAGCTATTCTGACAGGTGTAAGATGGTATCTCAAAGTTGTTTTGATTTGTATTTCCCTGATCTCTAAGGAGGTTGAGCATGACCTTAAGTGTCTTTTGGTCATTTGAAGTTCATCTGTTGTGAATTCTCTTTTCAGTTCAGTACCCCATTTTTTAATTAGGTTAGTTAGAGTTTTAGTGTCTAGTTTCTTGAGTTCTTTGTATATTTTGGAGATCAGACCTTTGTCTGTTGAGGGATTGGTAAAGATCTTCTCCCAGTCAGAAGGTAGCCTTTTTGACTCACTGAAAGTGTCCTTTGCTTTACAGAAGCTTCTCAGTTTCAGGAGGTCCCATTTATTCATTGATTCTCTTATTGTCTATGCTAGTGGGGTTCTACTCAGGAAGTGTTCTCCTGTGTCTATATCTTGTAGACTACTTCCCACTTTCTCTTCTATCAGGTTCAAAGTGGTCAGATTAATGTTGATGTCTTTAATCCATTTGGACTTGAGTTTTGTGCATGGTGATAGATATGGATCCCCTTTCATTCTTCTACAGGTTGACATCCAGTTATGCCAGCACCATGTGTTAAAGATACTTTCCTTCTTCCATTGTATACTTTTAGCTCCCTTGTCAAAAATCAGGTGTTCATAGGTCTGTGTGTTAATATCCGGGTCTTCTATTCGATTCCATAGGTCGACTTCTCTGTTGTTATGCCAATACCTAGCTGTTTTCAATACTGTATTATTATACTGTATTATACTGTATAATATATTATATTATAATATACTATTATATATAATATATATATATATATATTATTAATATATATAGTAATATATAATAATACTGTATTATAGCTCTGTAATAGAGTTTGAAGTCAGGGATGGCAATGCCTCCAGAAGTTCCTTTATTGTATAAGATTGTTTTGGCTATCCTGGGTTTTTTGTTTTGCCATATGAACTTGATTATTGTTCTCTCAAGGTCTGTGAAGATGTTTGATGGGATTTTGATGGATATTGTTTTGAATCTCTATTTTCTGATATCCTCCTCAATTTCTTTCTTCAAAGACTTAAAGTTCTTGTCACATAGGTCTTTCACTTCCTTGGTTAGAGTAACCCCAAGATATTTTATGCTATTTGTGACTATCATGACAGGTGATGTTTCTCTGATTTCCCTCTCTGCTTCTTTATCCTTTGTGTATAGGAGGGCAACTGATTTTTTGAAGTTGATCTTGTATCCTGCCATAGTACTAAAGGTGTTTATCAGCTGTAGGAGTTCTTTGGTAGAGCTTTTGGGGTGCTTATGTACACTATCATATCGTCTGCAAATAACGAAAGTTTAACTTCATCCTTTCCAATTCGAATCCCCTTGATCCCCTTATGTTGTCTTATTGCTCTGGCTAGAATTCAAGCACTATGTTGAAGAGGTATGGGGAGAGTGGACAGCCTTGTCTTGTTCCTGATTTTAGTGGGATGGCTTTGAGTTTCTCTCCATTCAGTTTGATGTTAGCTGTCGGCTTGCTGTATTTTGCTTTTATTATATTTAGGTATGATTCTTGTATCCCCAATCTCTCCAACACTTTTATCAAAAATGGGTGTTGAATTTTGTCAAATGCTTTTTCAGTATCCAATGAAATGATCATGTGGCTTTTTTCTTTCAGTTTATTTATATGATGGATTACCTTGATAGATTTGTGTATGTTGAAACAGCCCTGCATCTCTGAAATGAAGCCCACCTGATCATAGTGGGTGATTTTTCTAATGTGTTCTTGGATTCGGTTTGCCAGGATTTTGTTGAGAATTTTTGCGTTGATGTTCTTGAGTGAGATTGGCCTGTAATTCTCTTTCTTGGTTGTGTCTTTGTGTGGTTTTGGTATTAGGGCAACTGTAGCTTCATAGAAAGAGTTTGGCAATGACTCTTCTGTTTCTATATTGTGAAATACATTAAGGAGTGTAGGTATTAGGTATTCCTGGAAGTTCTGGTAGAATTCTGCATTGAAATCATCTGGTCCTGGGCTTTTTTTGGTAGGGAGTTTTTTGATAACAGCTTCTAAATCTTCATGATTAACAGGTCTATTTAAATTGTTCACCTGGTCTTGGTTCAACTTTGGTATATGGTACTTATCTAAAAAAAATGTCCATTTCTTTTACATTTTCCAATTTTGTGGCGAACAGGCTTTTGCAGTAAGATCTAATGATTCTCTCAATTTCCTCTGTGTCTGTGGTTATGTCCCCCTTTTCATTTCTGATCTTATTAATTTGCATGTTCTCTTTCTGCCATTTGATTAATTTGGATAGGGGTTTTTCAATCTTGTTGATTTTCTCCAAGAACCAGCTTTTTGTTTCATTGATTCTTTGAATTGTTTTCTGTGTTTCTATTTTGTTGATTTCAGCCCTCAGTTTGATTATTTCCAATCTTCTACTCCTCCTGGGTGAATTGGCTTCTTTTTTTTTCTAGAGTTTTCAAGTGTGCCATTAAGTATCCAATATGTGCTTTCTCCGTTTTCTTTAATTGGGCACTTAGTGCTATGAACTTTCCTCTTAGCACTGCTTTCATAGTGTCCCATAGGTTTGAGTATGTTTGTGTCTTTATTTTCATTAAATTCAAGGAAGATTTTAATGGCTTTCTTTATTTCTTCCTTGACCCAGGGGTGATTTAGTAGTTGACAGTTCAACTTCCAGGAGTTTGTTGGCTTCCTGGGGGTAGCACTGTTGTTGAATTCTAACTTTAATCTATGGTGATCTGATAAGACACAGGTGGTTACTAATATTTTTTTGTATCTGTGGAAGTTTGCTTTGTTACCGAGTATGTGGTCAATTTTTGAGAAGGTTCCATGGGCAGCAGAGAAGAAGGTATATTCTTTCCTATTTGGGTGGAATGTTCTATAGATATCTGTTAAGTCCATTTGATTCAATACCTCCAATAATTCTCTTATTTCTCTGTTGAGTTTCTGTCTGATTGACCTGTCCATTGGTGAGAGAGGAGTGTTGAAGTCTCCTACTATTAGTGCATGTGGTATGATGACTGCCTTGCCTTCTAGAAGTGTTTCTTTTACATAAGTGGGTGCCTTTATATTAGGGGAATAGATATTCAGGATTGAGACTTTCTCCTGATGAATTATGCCTGTTATGTGTATGAAATGTCCATCTCCATCTCTTCTGATTGATTTTAGTTTGAAGTCAATTTTGTTAAATATTGGAATGGCCACACCTGCTTGTTTCTTAGGTCCATTTGCTTGGAAAACCTTTTCCCAGCCCTTTACTCTGAGTAGATGTCTGTCTTTGTGGTTGAGGTGTGTTTCTTGTAAACAGCAGAATGTTGGATCCTGTTTTCGTATCCAAAACGTGCCTTTTTATAAGTCAATTGAGTCCATTGCTATTAAGTGATATTAATGACCAGTGGTTGTTGATTCCAGTTATTATTTGTGTGTGTGTGTGTGTGTGTGTGTGTGTAGTAGTAGTAGTAGTAGTGTTTGTGTGTTTTTCTTCTTTGAGTTTTGTTTGTGAAGGGTCGCTAGATGTCTGGGTTATTGTAGGCAGTGTTGGCAATGTTGGATTCCTTGGATTGCGATTTTCCTTCTATTACTTTTTGTAAGGCTTTATTTGTAGCTATGTATTATTTAATTTTTTTTTTATCCTGGAATATTTTGCTTTCTCTGTTGATAGTGAACGATAGCTTGGCTGGGTATAGTAGTCTGGGCTTGCATCCATGGTCTCTTAGTTTCTTCAGTACCTCTATCCAGGACCTTCTGGCTTTCAAGGTTTCCATAGAGAAGTCCGGTGTAAGTCTGATAGGTTTCCCTTTATAACTTACTTGACCTTTTTCCTTTGCAGCTCTTAATAGTCTTTCTTTAATCTGAATGTTTTGTGTTTTGATTATTATATGACGAGGGAATTTTTTTTTTTGACCCTGTCTATTCGGTGCTCTGTATGCTTCTTGAACCTTCATACTGATATCGTTCTTTAGGTTGGGGAAGTTTTCTTCTATAACTTTGTTGAATATATTTTCTGGACCTTTGATCTGCAATTCTTCTCTTTCTTCTACCCCTATTATTCTTAGATTTGGTTTTCTGTTGTGTCCCCCATTCCCTGAATGTTTTGTGATGAGAATTTGTTGGATTTGCTGTTTTCTTTGATCAGAGCGTTTATTTTCTCTATGGTGTCTTCAAAGTCTGAGATTCTTTCTTCTATCTCTTGTATTCTGTTCGTTATGCTTTTTTCTGAAGTCTCTGTTTACCTAGATTTTCCATAGCCAGCCGACCCGCAGTTTTTGTTTTCTTCATTGCCTCCATTTCAGTTTTCAAATCTTGAACTGTTTCCATTACCTGCTTGATTGTTTTTTCTTGGTTTCCCAGAATTTCGTTTATGGATTTACTCATTTCTTCAAACCTTTTGGTATAATTCTCTTCCATTTCTTTACTCATTTCCTCAATCTTTTTGTTATACTTATCTTCCATTTCTTTACGGCAGATTTTCACCTCCTGTTTAAGTTCCTTTATTATTTTCATAAAGATCCGCTTAGAGTCGATTTCTTCTATTTCTTCTGGAGTGAAGTGTTCAATTCTTCTAGTTTCATGATCCCTGGATTCTGGTGATGTCATGTTGCCTTTCATGTTGTTGGAGGAATTCTTGCATTGGCACCTGCCCGTCTCCTCCTCTCTGGATGAAACTCCTCGCACTCTCTGGATAGAACTGCTCAGCACTCTCTGGATAGATTCCTCAGCACTGAAACAGGGACATCTGGTATTCCAAGGACTAGGAGACAAAAGGGCGGTGGCAGTGGAGGCAGGGAGGCGTCCCGTGGAACACTGAAGACCCTGCTGCAGAAGTTGAGTGGGGGGAGGCTGTGCTCTCTTCCTGGACAGACCGCCCTGGCGAGCACCCACTCACCTCTCTGGACTGAACTCCTCAGCACTGAAATAGGGACGGCTGGTATTCCAAGGACTCAGGAGACAAAAGGACAGCGTCAGTGGGGACAGGGAGGCGTCCCGTGGAACACTGAAGACCCTGCCGCAAAAGCTGAGGGGGCATCAGGTTCAATGTTGTTATTAACATTGAACAAATAACTATGATTTGTATCAACCTATTCACTCATAATTTGTATACATATTATTTAATTTCTGAATATGCTCAAATATATGTTTTTCATCTCTCTATATTTGTTTACCTGGTTTTTAATATAATGAGAACTAGAGTCATCCCATGAAAATGGTTGGTGACTAAAGATGATAGTTATCACACCTGATATGTTCTTGAGGTCAGTGATCAATCATAGAAATGCTTACTAATATATATACACACATTCATTTACAAAAAAATAACTGAATAAATGCAGTAATAAAATAAAATACTGAGAGTGGTAAGATAAACTGAACAAAAGCAAAAACATTTATAAGCAATTCCAGGGCTTGACAGCAGCCTAGGTGCACCGTACTAGCGTGAAACAGCATCTGAAACACAGCTTGGCCTTTGCTGATAGCAAAGTGAGATAATTTGGGCATGAAAATAGCGTGATAATACTTTATGAATTGGAACAATATTAAATAATGGCCTTGAAATCTCACTCTTAGGTGCACTGTCTAAATAATTGTAATAGGTCTGAAGGAGATTCTTGTTTGAATGTATTTGTTGCAGTACCACCCACATTGGTTACCAGAAAAAAAGTGTTGGTTATCAGATAAAAGAGTAAATTGAATGTTTTTTGTTCATAAATATTACTTAACCATAAAAAGAACTTATATTTGATCTTATTTTTGCTAAAATCGAATGAACATTCAAAGCTGTATTCAAGGAAAATAACCTGATTGAAGCTATTATTAACTTTATGTACTATGTATATTATGTATAATTCCAGTTTCAGGACACAGAATTTTCCATGGAAAGAAAGAGCTAGAAAGTATTTAATGTTTTCAAGGTATCTCTTTGGAATTACAGAAAATTCTAAGTTGTATAGAGTTGATAGTTTCAACACTGGCAAATTATAATGATACCTTCCAAAATAACTAAATATTTCTCAGATAAGTAATTGATTTTAGTCATAACACATTGTGTGTGCACTAAAGTATGTTATATATTTAAAATTGTAGAGGAAAAAATGAAACATATGTTAAACCATGACTGTTTGTCTATCATCTATCTATATATCTATCTCTCTATATCTATCCTTTGTCAGCTGTAATCCAACAATATACTTATCTGTCAGAGATAGTTCCTATCAACCATCTATTTCTTTTACCTACTTGTCTATTTCTAAAACAGTCTGTCATATACATCAACTTGTTTTTGAGCAAGCCATATATGCAAAGTCAACAAGCTATGTTGTCTAACAAGAACATGAACATCTTATTTATTCTCCCTAATGATTCATGGTAATAATTACAATAATACATTACCATTAAGTGTGTTATATGGTGCTGAACATCAAAATACAGCTTCGTGCTGCTAGGTAAGCACCCTATTTGCTGATGTACATTCCCAGATATACATATTCATAGTACGGGATGATTTGGTGGTTATTGAAATACATTTTTGATGGTCATAAAATAAATGAGCTAAAAATCATTTTTTTCCTGGATCAAAATTCTTAGATTGTTCAATATATGCTCCACAAAATGTTAAGTGTAATGCTTACATGTTTTATGTTGCCTAGTAGACTCCTTGAAAATTATTTAGGGCTAACCTAAGTAGACAGTCAAATTTTTGGTTATCAAAGACAATTATTTGTGAATTTGTTTTCTAATTAAAAAGATGCAGAAAATTTTGTAAAACCAAATCATGATATTGAATATAATAAAATATATTTCCCTACTCAGCCCATGAAAGTGATAGAGGGACAGATTTCTTTCACTGAATCTAATTTGAAATTAGCTTCAGATGTCTATAAAGCAAAAAGAAGAAAAGAAGAAAAAAGAAGAAGAAGAAAAGTGGGAGGGAGAAAGAGACAAAGGTGTTTGCACACAAACACACACACACACTAACACAAACACACACACGGAGGCAGGATCAGTAAAACAAGAATGCTTCTCTTCTATTTGTGCTCCAAGCAAAGGACTATTCATGCCAGCATATTTCCCATAGAGTGCACAGGTAGGTGTCTATCTTATATCTCCCTGGCAGGAAAAAGCCAGAGTAGCATGGTTTAGTAGTTTTGTTTAATGCCATGCTGTTTACTTTGTGATACAAAAGGTACCCTGTGACTTGAAGCTTCTCACTAAGCCACACTCAGCATGCTTTCCTACAGAGTTTTACTTTTATGTTGCAAAAGCAAATTCAAAGATGCTTTCCACAAATCAAATAAGCACTGAGTCACAGAACTTAGAAAAAAAGACACAGAAAGAATGCCAGCTCTTCAGGAGAGAGAGAGAGCACATCACTGGTAGTATGTGAGCTGTCCAGATGCAGAGCTAATGTTGTCAATCTGAAAGAGACTAGACAGTCTAGAGTACATGGGAAAGAGATGCGAGACAACTTTTGTACCTGGAAGGTCTTCTGAATCTATGTGACAGCAGAAATCTCTTTTGCAGTCAATTGTGTTCAGTCCTACACACTCAGTCGACTGGCAGCATCCACTCACACATTAGCACATTCAGTGAACCTGTAAGCTCCATTCATTTATATTGATCATTAGAAAGTGTTCATATCTAGCTTGAAATCATAGTCTTACTTGAAAGGAATTCTTCTGTGTTTGTGTAATTTCATGTCTTTGAATTCTGGGCTATACCTTCTATTTGACACTATACAATAGTGGTTCTGTAGCAAGCAGGTAGTAATAAAGAAAGTTGACACTAAGTATTTTCTAAACAATAGTTGTATATTTTCTATAAATTTTCCAAAAGATAGTACTATCATTTACTTCTAACATAAAAGGGAATGCTTAAAATTTTAGAAAAATAAGATCACAAGATTATTCATAGTAAAGCTGTGTTCAGTTTCAGTAAACAGTAACATTGCCTCCTTATGTTAACTTTATTATATCCACTTTACCTTAAGAAATATCTATAGTATGGATATTTATTTAAAAAATTTATCAAAAGTTATTGATAGAGGTCAGATTGTCATAAATGATAAGAATGAATACACTGATGAGAAATTCACTACAGTAAAAAATTAATCTTAGCTTTGAAACAGTTAACCAAGTATATCCAGAGAGATGGGGGGGGCAACGAGTGGGAGGAAAAGAGAGATGGAGAAGTAGAGTGAGTAGAAGGGAGAGAAAATGAAGAGGGAAAAGAAGATGGAATAGGGAAAAAATAGAGACTGGAAGAGACAGAGAGAGTGGGATAAAGAGAAAGAGAGAGAAGAAAAGAGAAGAAAAGAAAAGAGATGAGAAGAGAGGTGAGGAGAGGAGAGGAGAATAGAAGAGAAGAGAGAGAAGGAGAGAGGAAGGCAAAGGGAGAGGGAAAGAGAGACAGATAGGGCAAGAGTTTGAGAGAGAGCTGATGGAGGAAGAGAGAGTGTGCAGATAAAAGGATAAAATTGGTGGGACATTTGGGGGTGAGGTACCAAAACCTAGTACAATGGAAGCTTTCTATAACTTATGAAAGTTGTCCTAATGAGGACTCTTCTTAAAGGGGGATACTGAATCTCAAGATGCCATCTCTCATCACCACGTGAGACTTGCGGTGGTAAAGCAGTGTTGCGTTCAAATGAAGTTTTAGCTAAGAGGGTCCCAAGCAATAGCCAAACAACCCAGGTTATTGCTAAGTCAAAGGATTATTCTTGGCTAACAAACAGCAGGGTCTCACTGTTGAGTGCAATATCCAAACAACTCATTGAACACTGAGAAGCTGACACAGTACTTTCCTGGAGTATTCACTGCAATGATGGAATCTCTTTGGTTTAGAAAGGTACTCTGAAGAACACTGAAAGATAAACACGGACTCCAACCATAATCAAAGTGTTTGCTACAATCTGTAATACATATAAAATATGTTAGGAACATGGTAGCACTGAACTTGTGGAAGTTGACAACCAACACTTCATTTGACCTAAGTCCTGCTTCCAGAGCTACAACCCAAAACCCACAACTTCTTTAGTAATTTTGCCATTAACTAATTGATAACAATGAAACAATCAATAGACCCAGAGAATTATGAAAAGAACAAGGTTCAGGGGGAGCATTTTTCTCCCTGTAAAGGGAAATTGAATAGATTTTAAGGGAGGCCTGGTGGAATTTGGGAATGTGAGAGGGAAAGATCAGGTGTGGAAAGGAGGGAGAGAGTGTCGGGGAGATTGGCAAGAGTTGGGGGAAAAGTGGGTGGCTTAGAATCTCAATGCAGTTAAAACTTCCTGATAGCTATAAAGGTGATCCTAAAGGAAACTCATAGGAATGGGGAGTATAGAGTCTGAATTTGCTACCTCTTGTAGCCCAGCAAGGCTTCTAGTGGCAGTTTTGTGCTGCATTCAAATGAGTTATAGCCATGGGGTCCCTTTAAAATTCACAATAACTCAAGCTATTGCTAAGACAAAGGTTGGTTCTCTGCACTCTGACATTGGGGGTTGCCCATTGCCAAGGAGAACACCCTCACAACACACTGGGCATAGAGAATACTGAGGCTTGGACTACATGGAGACTTCACCCCCTACATTCTAGTGTCTTGCAGGTAATCTGCAGGCTATCATGAGGGAAACATAATACAATATCTGTCCTGCCTGCAAACTCTGCTGAGGAAACAGTACAAAACTTCTGGGAGTAGCCAGCAAATGTCTGATTTCATTTAAGGTCTACGCCATGATAAGGAACTCATAACTGGAATTGCTTGATAAACCAAACCCCAAAAACTAGATAGATCAATTACAAAGGGTAAAACTAAGCACAACTGTTTAAAATTAGTTAATTAATAAGTAAAATTACTCCTAGTGATATTATGTGATATTCCTAGATCAGTGCCTTGTCCAGTCATCATTAGAGAGGCTTTTGCCAACATCAGATGGGAACGGATGGAGTGCCTCACAGTCAGACATCATGTAGAGACTGAGTATGAATCAGAGGTCTCCATCAGTCCTTCAGAGTACAGGACGTCCTGCAGAAGAGACAGAAAGTGCAGGTTGCCCTGCCAGAGGAGTAACAGTTCAAGGTGTCAGTCCATCAGGAGACAAATCCCTGATAGACGAATCTCTGATAGAAAAGTCGCAGAGACCACAGACTTCCGAATGCCGTTGCTTCTGCTATGCCTTTACACTTTTGTCCATACCATCTTTCTCTGGGATCTGAAATGCCGTGTGTGGGTATGCGGAGTTCCGCACTGCCTGTAATGTAGTGTGTTTATCTCAAGGAAACATCCCATTCTACCGGACATTTTTACCTGTAGATTTTTATGAAGATGATTCTTTCCTGGAATATACAATGTAACTGATAATTATAATGTTAGTTTAAATAGAGTTTTGATGATTAAAACTACTAACAAGGAAGATATAGCCAGAACATATAAGTTTCTATTGAGGAACTATATAGACTGTGGCTTAGGTTAATGACTAAGATAAACTATTAGCCCAGTAGGCCCAACTAGCTTATATTCTTTTAATGGTGATTTGGGAGGTATGCTCACATATTTTAGAGTACATTATAGCTGAAACAAAGCTTTGAAGGTAACTTAGAATTGGACTAAAATGTTTTGTGGATAAATTTGAGGTGAAAAACCCAGGAAGACAATTTAAAATTTTAGAAAGGTACACAGTTGAGTGAGGTAGTCTAAGATTAGATAAGAAGAGCAAATCAGCATAATTATAATTAGTTAATGTGACTTTCTTGCTAGGATTGACTGATGACCAAAGGTGTTAATTAATTCCTTATACACAATTATGTCCTCAATTTTCTCATATTAAAAAAAGTCTATTCATGAGTATTGATATATCCTAAAAATTTAAAGTCGAGATGACTGTTTTTCAAGTATAAAAATTTAGATTTATGATTCCTTTAAGATTCCTTATAAGATTCCTTTCAAGATAAGAAATAAAGTGTTTGGTCCTTTCTTGGTAACTTTCAAACACAGCCTTCCAATAGAAGAACTGATTGAGAACAATCTTGCTTGCTCATACCCTGTTAATCTGTAGCAAGTTTTTTTGATGTAAATGTGATGATTTTTTTGTGGTTTCTTTTTTTTTTCAAAGTTTATTAAAATATAAAAGTTTCCATTTTCGCCCCTCCTCCCAACACCCTCCCACTCCCCCCACTCCCTCTCCTCTTCCCTCTCCATCCCTAAGAGCAGTCAGGGTTTCCTGCCCTGTGGGTAGTTCAAGTTCCTCCCCGCTCCCTCCAGGACCAGGAAGGTGAGTATCTAATCAGACTGGATCCCCAAAAATCCAGAATATGCAGAGGAAACAGGTCCCAGAGTCATTGTCAATGGCTTTTTAGAAAGACTTCGGGCCAGCCACATTCAGAGAATCCAGCCTCCTCCAGAGAATCTGGTTGGATCAAGCGCTCCTTCAGTCCCAGTCAACTGGCCTTGGTGAACTCTCATTAGATCAGTCGCCTTGTATCAGTGGGTGATCGCTCCCCGTGATGATTTTTTTTGATGTTCTTGTGATGACTTAATTTTAGTCACTTAAGGGAGATAAATACATGTTTTTACCTGTGTTCTTTATAATTATTCACTTCAAAATAGAATGTAACTGCATTGCAATTTCTGTATATTGTCTGAAAGATTTTGTGGGGTTATATAAATTGTAGAGGAAAAAGTAGAAAATCAAGAGGAGGATGCAGAAGAATAAAGAAGGAAACATCATGATAGAGTGTTAGTGTGTTCTTCCCTTACATCCTCAGATAGAGAAGTCTACTACATGGACTCTGTGATTTCCTTTTAATCACTGTGCCGCTGAAGGCTGCTCCCATCCATCCCCATTGGCAGTGATAGGAGAGAGTGAAAGAGTCAGAGGGAATGAAAGATAGTAAGAGAAGATGAACCTATAAATCAACTAAGAAAAGTACAGAGAAGGTCGCAGAAACATAAGCAGTAAGCATGGAGCCCTAATGGCCCATACCAAGTCTTCTGCATACATCACAGCTATTTGCTCAACATTTTTATGGACCACTGATTATAACAATATTTATGCCACTGATTCTTTTGCCTCCTCTTGGGACTCTTTTCCTCCCATTGGGTTGAAGTATCCAACTTTGATATGAAAATTTTGGATTCAACATATTATATTTTATTTTATCATATTTTATTGTTATTTTCTAGAAGGCTGTTCTTTTCTAGTGATAGACAGAAAGGGAGTTGATGGGGGAGTAAGTGAGAAGAACTTGGGGAGGAGTGGAAAGAGGGGAAACTATAACCAGGATAATTTATATGAAAGAAGAATTTTTTAAAAAATCAATAGGTCTGTCATAATATATTACTTTGCATTTTCCCTTTGCAGGTTTTAATATACTTTCTTTGTTCTGTAGTTTAATGTTTTGATTATTGGATATCTAAGGGGATTTTTTCCTTGTGTAGCCTATTTGGTGTTTTACATAATCTTTTATCTTGATAGATATATCCTATCTTAATTTAGTTAATTTTTCTTCTATGATTTGTTGAAAATAATTTCTGTATCCCTTATCATTTCTCCTTCCTCTGTTGTAATTCTTAGGGTTGTCCCAGATTTCTGAATGCTTTGAATGTTTTATGCCAGGATCAGTTTTTCAGGTTTGACATTTTTGATCAAGGTATAAATTTGTTCCATTGTGAGTTCAATTCCTGAAATTCTCTCTTTCATCTTTTATTGGCTCTTGGTGTGGTGTTTGTTGGAGATCTTATAGTTTTCCTTTGCTTATTTTCTTCTATATGGGGTTTCTTTAGTGCTTCTATTGCCTCTTTCTGGTACTGAACTGCTTTATTTATTTCCTTTTACAAATTGTGTTTTCATTGATTTAATGGATTTATTGAATTCCTTTTAAAGAATCACAGTTTCATTTATAACGTATATTTTTTTAACTATGGTAGAATATCCCGGGCTTGATGTGGTAAGGTTGGTAGAATATAAAGGAGATGTATTGTCCTCCAAACTACTGTTTGTTTGTGTTCTTTACACTGATATCTATTAATCTGAGTTTGGGATGGTTATAATTTTAGGTGCTGATATTTGGCCTTGTCTTTAGTTTGTCCTTTCCTTTTGTTGCCTTTTCTGGTTCTTAGGATCATGTAGCAGTGGATTCCTAGGCAATGCCTGCTAGACTTGAATCTGTGATAATAACAGGAACAGAGTGTATGCTTGATGAGAAGAACTGGTGATCTGCTGCATATAGAGGAAAGGACAAAGTTAGAGGGGTTTTAGTTCGTGGTCTGCTGAACAGTTGAAAGAAGAAAGAGGGATTGGATTTACAGAATGTAGGCAGTGGTAATGCTCCGTATTTATTCTATGTGCATCCCTGCCAGGCATTGTTGGTGGGTTCCCAAGGAATTCTTGGTGACATTGGAGCCTTAAAACTGGTATGAATGTAGGAAAGTAGGTTGTAAGAGAAGATTTCTGTGGTCACTTGAGATGGAAAAGAAGAGAAGAGGGAGGTTGCAGCAAAGATGATTATCTGCATAATTTGGAATGAGTCTGGCCAGATCTTGAGGAGAGGAGGCAGAAGTGAAGGGAAACCTACCTGTTTCCCTGGCCACAGGAGCCAAAGAGTTCCCAGATTTTATCTTTTAGAATTGGAGGCTGTGATGATGACCTAAGTGGAGGGATTAGAGGGGAAACTTTGTGTGGTCCATTGAAGATGGGAGCAGGGAGGGAGAAGAAACTGCATCAGGTGATCTGCTATAGACCTGGGCCTAAGACTAGGGCACTGGATTTGGAGGAGGAGAAAAAAGTGAAGATACGCAATTAACTTACCTGTTGCCCTTTCCTATCAGTATTTTCAGGTACACTTCTTTATAGGCACCATATAAAAACCATCTGTACCAGTTAACATCAGCTGCGTTGGCAGATACCTTAATTGTTTATACTTGGGAGTAGCACAAGCATAACAGGTTTTTTTTTTTCATCCAGCTAGTCTTTGCAATTCAACTACTGATGAAAATCAATAAGAATTTTATTTGATGCCTTCCATTGTCCAAATAATGACTTGGTTATGAAAATGTAAATTTCCATGCATACACTACCATATGGCTTTCAGAGTACAGCTTCTGCTTTTGTCACTGGGACTTGCATGATGCTTGATTTCAAGTTCATCTTCTTTTCTTTTTTTTTTTGGAATGCACGTCACGTACAGGATTTTTTTTCATTTATTTATTTATTTATTTATTTATTTATTTATTTATTTATTTATAAAAATTTCCACTTCCTCGCCTCCTCCCAATACCTTCCCACTCCCCCTACTCCCTCTCCTCTTCCCTCTCCAGTTCTAAGAGCAGTCAGGGTTTCCTGCCCTGTGGGAAGTCCAAGTTCCACCCCCTCCCTCCAGGTCTAGGAAGGTGAGCATCCAAACAGACTAGGATCCCAAAAAGCCAGTCCATGCAGACGAAACAAGACCCAGTGTCATTGTCAATGGCTTCTCAGTCAGCCCCCATGTCAGCCACATTCAGAGAACCTGGTTTGATCACATGCTCGTTCAGTCCCAGTCCAGCTGGCCTTGGTGAGCTCTTATTAGATCAAGTTCTTTTAATGGTAACCTTTGGAAGTCTAAGAAAGTACAAATTGTTCTTTTTTTAGCCTATAAATTCTGATTTTCCTTTCTCGCACTTGAAATATTTTCTCATGTTTGTATTCAGACATATAATATAATATAATATAATATAATGTAATATAATATCTGTAGCTTAAATTAACATAGTATACAATGTGGAACTTTAGTTGTCATCAACAATTACGTGTGAATTTTGTGCTCTGAAGAAATGAGCTTCTCTCAAAGACAGTGTTACTATCAAAGTAGTGACAATATTTAAATGTGAAGACTATTATAGAAGGATTTTTGTATTACTTTTCTTATTTTACTTGAGAAGGAATCTGTTTTCCTCCCATTTATAACTACAGTCTAAGTAGATACAAAATAATTGCTTATATATAACTGAACATTAATTTATAGCGATAAAATACCTCCAGAATAATTATCACTATTTAAATATTTAAATTATAAAGCACATGAAGTGTATTGCTTTCATATTTACGTTCACCTTTATGTAGGTTGCTGACATTCAAGAGATCTTTATCTGTTTCTCATGGCTAAGATTGTCATGATGATAGATAGATAGAGGACTCTGTTTCTGGCATTGAGATCAAAGTGCAGTTCTGAACCCAGAAGTCTTTATGGCAAATCGTAGCTCTCATTTGCTTTGATTCTAATTACTGATGCCACGTCTATGTGTATTTTAGAATAAAGATACATTTTACCATTTTTGTCAATATGATATTTAATATTTTATATTAGTAGGTCTGTCAAAATTAATAAAAGGCAGGTATACATTAATTTCAGACTGATTTTTGTTTGCTTGCTTGCTTGTTTGTTTTTTTGAGACAGGGTTTCTCTGTAGCTTTGGGACCTGTCCCAGAAATAGCGCTTGTAGACCAGGCTGGCTTCAAACTCACATAGATCCACCTGCCTCTGCCTCTCGAGTGCTAGTATTAAAGGCTTGTGCCACCACTGCCTGGCAATCATAACTTCAGACTCTTATCATGTATCATAGTGGGAGTTCAGGGTGTTTTACTTCTTCATATCTTTGAATAAATATTTTGAAGTTTTTCTAATGTTGTTTTTCTTACAAGTCCCTTTGGCTTTGTTATAATAACCATAGTCCTGTCAGGCTCTCTTTGAAGCATGACATCATAACTAAAGATGTGATTGTGAACACCTGAGAGGCATTTAATAGCACTCCTGAAGAATGCCATAATTTCTGAATATAGGCAGTTACCTTATTATTTATAAGGTAACTAGATATTGTTTAAAAGAGAAAGGACAGTTTCAGGAGATGGCTCAGTGGGTCATGTGTCTGCTCCCCAAGAAAAGTTTTTAGTTTGAATGCCTAGCAGCACCTACCGAAAACAAAAGGGTGGGCATTGCAAATTTGCAACTGGAGCTCTGGGGTGGGAGATGTGCCAGACAGGCAAATTTCAGGATTTCTGTGGCCACTCAGGCTAGACAAATCAGTAAAGACCATGTTAATTAACAGATTCTGTCTCAACAAATAGGTTGTAGATAAATAAAGACACTTACTACCATCAACATCTGGCATCTGGCCTCTATATCTGCAGGCACAGGTTATATACTCACACACGTTCATACACACATACACACACACACACACAAACTGAAGATAACTATAAATTTGCTAATGAGGAATGACAACTATATCTCACAATTTTTTTATGATTAATGGACATTCTAAACAATATTTGCCTAATTGCAATATTACCAGATTAATTACAACCCATGTACATCATGAACCCTTCAAATTTCTATAAACTAGATAATCACAGCAGATGTGATAATTATATAAATTAGAATAAATGTCTGTACTATGGCTTAAAGTTTACAGGCTATTTGTATTCAAAGCAGTAGCTCATTTGTAGGATATTATCTAACTCATGCACATTGCAGCATTTGATATATATATATATATATATATATATATATATATATATAACTGTGAAAATAAAAATAATACTAAACTAATGATATTGATATCTTTTAAATAAGCATAAGTTTTATGAAACTTTGCTGATGAAATTTGTGAGTCTTTGAGACATCATATAATTAAGAAATGTTAAATTCAAGGTATGATATTCTAAGTAAACAGTGATTTAAAATGAGTATAAATCTCATTTTCTAGTATTTATATATTCATTTGTTTGCTATTACTTTAGTTTATTTTAAATAGAGTCTCTTTCATTTATCCTGGCCACAGTATTTAACACTAAATCTTAAAAAGAAGTAAAATTATAGGTAAATATAATAAAATATCTTGAAAAATCTGTACAGTTCTAATTAGAATAAAAAGTTTCTCTTGGGGATAGATGATGGAAGTTTCTCCTTTGGTGAACAGAACTGAAAGTAGGAAACTACATGAGTCAGTTTTATCAATATTTGCTTAAAAAGAAAAGTTTATTTGAATATTTTAGAAATTAGCTTGTCTAAGGGTATGGAATTATATTGTCTAGTAGCCTATTTATGTTTATTTTGAGTAGGACCTCATTACCATATAATAACTGTAATAAAAGAAACCCAAAACATAATTACAAGAGTCAATTTGTAATTATTGTGGCTTTTGTTTATTCAGAGTCTCTAACAGTTTCTATGATGGGTGTATGCTTTGTGCAATGTGATATATTAACAACTGAATTAGTTCATCCTAATCCTTTGTCTATCATTAGTGCAAACTCTCATGAAAGTGAAGACAGGAAGATTTAGCCTTATACGTTCTGCCTAAAACTAAATAGATGTTATAGACAATTTTGTGAGTGGTGTAGGAGTTCCTTCTGGTTATGCTTTGCTTTCATTGGTTGAATAAAGAAACTGACTTGGCCTTTTGTTTGGGAGGAACTTAGGTAGGCAGAATAGACAGAAGTAAATGCTGGGATGAAGAGCACAGTGGCAGACACCATGGAGCTCCTGCCTGAGACAGACGCTAGTTATAATCTTGCCAGTAAGCCACAGTCGTGTGGCAATACACAGATTTAATAGAAATGGATTAAATCAAGACATAAAAGTTAGCCAATAAGAAGTTAAAGCTAATGTGAGAGGCAGTGTTTAAATGAATACAGTTTCTATGTGCTTATTTTGGGTGTAAGCTAGCTGGGCAGCTGGGACAGAACAAAGGGCCCACACTCCATGTAAAATGTGAGACAGAAACTTATTTTATTAGATGTTAGAAAAATAATTAATAAGGATTTGAAAAAATATACACATTGCCCAGAAGTTAAAGCAAATTCTATCTATTTGATAACTATGTGTACTTCAACAAGATGCTGCTTAATATATCATCAGAAGTATAATTCATTATTCAAACACAAGAGTATTAAATACCATAAATCTGAATAAGGTTAAACCCTTTTAAAGCTGCAAATTGAAGTTAACAGGTCAAATTCAATTAGCTCCTCTGTGCACAAAATTGTAAATTCTCAATCACAATTTATTACAAATTGACAATGTAGTTTCAGCAATACTTAAATCCATTTCAGACAATTAAACATTCAGGTCTAATATTTTCTTTTCATAAAGAAAATGAATAAAAAGCAATCGTAATATGGTGAGTAAAAAACAATTTCTTTCTTGTGTTAATATAGAACTCATGTTGGCATGATTATAAAATATACTGCAAAAATACAAATTGTACAGTATCATTTAAATTTTTTACAGTTTTATAAGAATTGACATTTCAAAATTATGTTGTTTGCATATTATTTTATTTTTGAATAATCAAGGTAGAATGTTCCATTAAAATTTCTATTTTTTTTTAAATCGATCTCTCTGGTAATCTTGTAAGTAGCACTTAAAGAATGTGGAGCTTTTGACAGTCACTCAACCCTTTCATTACTCTGACTGGTAAGAAGTATTCCATCAGCTTTGACTGATACAGAAGGATTGTTTATACCTGGGAAACTTTGCAAGTATGTGATTCCCGCTTCCTCCAGAAAATGGCTTTCAGCATACATGTGGTGTATGACCTGAATATTAAAAGTTAAGTTTTAATTTAATTCAGTGAATGTTCAGTAGGAGTATATAATATGTGAAAACAGCTTACCAAGAATGGATGTTGGTGGATCTTATGGACACTCTAAAACTTCTAGACCATTTTGTTTTGGAAACAACTCTTTTTCCTGTGGTACACAGTATAATAAGGATAAAAATTATGCTAACATTTTAAAACTTTAATCCTTTTAATATCCTAGTTAAATGTTACTTATAAGAAATATTTTGACACTCTCTTATACATTTCTTTTATAAATATTACTTTACTACTAAATTGAATAATTAGTCTAGTATCATTTACAAGAAAGTTACCACAAACAGTAAAACTAGAAATAAACTGAAAAAAGATAGACAAAAGAGATTAACATAGTTGCCAACTTTAGAATAGTCTATTTCAGGTCCATATTTATCTTATGGTTTTCTTTCATAAGGAATTGGAGCTGGCTTATTCAAAACATGTGATGACTAAAAGTCTGAAATCTAAGAAGTCTGAATGGAATTCAATACTTAAGTCAATATATATTGGCTTGATCTAAATTTTGCCGTCTGTTTCAATGCTACATAATTTTGAATATATTTCACTCTTCTAATTATTATTAAATCATGTGATACTAATTTCTGTCATCATTGAAGAAAAACAATGTTGATATTAGATACTCAATTTAGTTTGGGCTGTTATTTAAAATGTAAAGTTTGTTTTTACATACATACATATAAATACCTATAAACCTACCTACATACATATATAATTGCATATGTTATATGATTTGTAGAGAAACTACAAACACAGGTCAGTAATTTTCAAAGACAGTAAATATTATCATTTGAAATTTATACTATTCAAAGAAAAAGCAGAAAATATTTTAACTTTTAATACTCAATGTGTAGAGCTAAAATGATGGCAGTTCACAAAGTCAAAAAGCATCACAGAGGCATCAGTTTTCTAATAGATGCCTGAGTAGAAAACGTTTTAGTTAATATGATTGACTTCAAGGCTGTTTGAACCACGGACCTTACAGAGACTTCTAAAGAGAATTTATTTTCAACACCCCCTCAGGTTAAAATGGTTAACAGCTGAATTAAGTGCTGTACCTTCAGTGACCTGAAAGCAGAAGGGAAAGAGTACAAATGAATAATTTGTCAAAATGTACTCTGTTTCCATTAAACTCAGAAGGAAAGAGATAGACATAAAAGAATTTAAGAACTGGAAGTGCCTTAAATATAGCTCAGATATTTTCTACACCCCACGCTCTTTCCTGTATACACTAGCTCCATAATTAACTAGGAATAGTTTCATTATTGTAAATTTCACTATATAATGTTACATTCTCATTTGTCTGACATAATAATGAGAAAATTTATTATATCTTCATCTCAACTCCCTGTTGTTGTGTACAGAATTGGGGAGCTTGATTGCATTTGAAAATAGCATCTTTATGAATACAATTAGACTAAGGAGTGGTCAATACTGTGCACATAGAGAAACTTGACAATGAAAATCAGGAAAATTGGCTTGGAGTGAAAAAGTAAGATTGTTAGTGCAGCTTCAGTCCAGGAAAGCCAGAGGTTGGTGCCTATATTGAAAAGTTATAAAGTGAGCAGGATATATTCTGCCCCATCGTTTTGGGGGGTAATACCAATTATATGTGCCTAGATTACTCACTTCAGAACCTTGGAATGAATAAGTAAATATACCTGATATTAAGACAATGAATTTTTACTACTTGATACCTTGGCCACTAACATTTAATGTAATATGTAACCTAACATTTTCACAGAAAACCGGAATTGCTGAGTAGACATCTTTCAATCCATATATCACAGACAGAATTAGTTTTGGGTTAATTGGAGTAAGTGGCATTCAGTGTGGAAGTTTGTACAGAATTGGTTACATTCTTTTATCTTTATATGAACACTGAGTGAGAGGACATCTAATGAACACAGTGGAGGAAGGAAGTTGACTGCAAGTTAAAATAATGCCTTGCTACATGTGTAAATTATCACATTACCATTTAAAATTTTTCACCTTTTAAAATTATATTTATATATAATCAGAGGTGAAGTCTTTCGTATATTTCACAGTTTTTTTTGTGTGTGTTATTATAGCCAAAGATGTCTGAAATCAACATGATCAATGTACCATGTCTCTATTTTCCTGAAAATACATTGGATCCTCTAATATTCTTTATCAATCTCTATTTAACTCCATTCCCCATTCTCCTTTGATTGCTTCATAGGTCGTGAGGAATGGAAAGAGCTTGTTGTCCTCTTTTTAATTTTCTGCTGCCTTTTAAGCCATGGCTGTCTAAATCAGCAACTGCAACTCTGTAGCTATCAGCAGAGGTTATGCTGCAAGATTTGAAGCCTATTAGAAAATGCCCCCCTCCTCAGGCATTAACTCTTTCCCAGATATGAAGGGAAGTTTTAACAAAATCTCTGTCCCACTGAAGAACTCAAGAAACAAACAATGAGGTGGAACACTGCTCCTCAGAGACTGATGTGCAAGTAACTCACCTCCTCTCTTTCCCTCCTTTCCAAAGTCCGGGTTCTTCTTTTTGCCCCTCCTTAAAAACCCTTCTCCACCTGACTGCTCCCTACCACTTCCTGTCAGTTAGTTACCGACTCAATCATCTGATAGCAGATAAGTTTCATTTAATCAAACATGTCTTTGCATCATTAAATAAATGTTCCAGAGTATAAACAAAAGTAACACACCTTAAAATAATATTCCACAACAAGAACTAGTTGCTTAACTTCTTGACATACTCATTACATACACTGAAATATTAGTACATGTTTGTTCTTCCAGGGTGGGAGGTTTATATTACATTATGTTATTTCTTTCCTTGAGTGCAAAGTCCAAATAACAAATATAAATTGAGGATAGTTTCTCATCACAGATCACTGCACAAGATTGAGCAAGTTCCAATGACTTCAGTAACAGAGATCATCATATACTTGGTGCAGCAACAACTGATGACAGATATACAATAGTCTTTGATTCTTCGTTATGTAGCTTCTCTATGCGAGGCCTGCGATGGCCTAAAAACCTTAAGCGAGATTGTTACTTTGACTTGCACAATCTTTTATGCTGAATTAAATATTTATGGATAACATGAAGTCTTCTCTACATTTTCACATTAAAATCCATTTTCACAGTAGAACCAGGCCTTACACTTTGCTGACCTCAATTCCAATGACATACTTTCATTTATCTATAAGACAACCTCTCCATGGTCACACCATGACCTTTATCATCACAGAAGTCTGCCCCATGCTGCAAAATGAAAATGTAAGAATTTGTTTCAAAAAGTTGTATTACCACCATCCTCACACTCTGATTCCCACTTTTACTTTTCCTAAACCATAACCACAATAAAATCATTCTTGAACCACAGTTTACATATTAGGAATTGAGGGCTCTGTGAAAACTAAGGTTTCAACATTTGTCTTAGGGACTTTTCTCTCACATATTCTGAATATTGAATAGGGCTGCAAGATTACTATATGCAAAAATGCCATTATTAAGCATAAAAACATAAATCATAGAGATGAATATTAAAGCTAATAATAGATAGATCCTAGGAAAAATATCCAGAAGCAGGAATATCTTCTTATACATGAAGCCAAAATCTAAATGACAGAATAAAAGGTACATAAATTATATATTATGAAAATTATGCACTATTGTGCTACAAATAACTTCAGACAAGGAAAATGAAAAGAAAATCCACAGATTTTGAGAATTATTTGCAAGCTATGTACATAATAACAAGTTGTATATAATAGTCTTAGGAACTAATAATAAAATATAAATAGCAAAATTTCAAGTGTTCCCACTTTCTGAAGAGATATTTCTCCCTCCCAAAAATATGAAAAATTTAGAAGAATAAAATATCTTTTTCATTGTAAGACATGAGAGAAATAAAAATCAAAATCCTATATTAAAATATGAAATCACTTCATGAGACTAGTTATAAGGAAAAATAAAAAATAAAATGTTGGTGAAAATATGATTACCTTGTAACCTTTCCTTTAGTGTGTATATTGATTAGTATAAATATTTCAGAAAATTTATCCATTTCCTCCAAATGCTGAATGACAGTGCATTACATTTTTATCACATTCAAAAGAAAAGGAAAATAAAATCCATTCAAAATCTAAGCACTAATATAGATAGTAGTATTATTCTAAAAAATACTAACTGTCTAGTAGCCCACACTTAAGAAACATGCCAAGTTTGATGTATACAGAAAAGTAAAATCGTTTTATCGAGAAAAATAATGAGCTCATTATACACAACACCCTTAGAAGGAATATTGAAAATGTTCCACTTGTAAAAGTCAGAGGATAACATTTTAATAAATTTGTTTTGAGGAGGGATGCATAGATCACTACTTTAACCTGCAACTATTTTTGGATATACCTGAGTAGTCCTTCATTTCTTTGTATTTTTCCTAGTTTCTTGATCTTCAATATGAATTTTCTGGTAACCTTCAACAGTTATGCCACTCTTTTTGGCTGTATTATTGCATTCTTCCAAAGATAAAAGTAAGATAAATTCATATACGGCAGTGGTGACTAGTGCCTAATTAGAAGTGATATTTTATTGCCATCCTCACAAAATTACTAGTAAATGCTATCATTGCAGACTGATATTTATTGTTTTGAAAGTCTTCTAGAATTCGTGAATCCAAAGTCACTACAGAAACTCTTTCTAGTACTTTCTGCAGATTAAATTTAGTAATTTCACAATTCACCCAGGAGTGAGTACATAATTCTCCTTAAATATGCCATGGATTAACACGTAGTAAATACTGTAAACATTTAGATTTTTTTGAAAAGTTCATAACTCTTTTTTAAAATTCTGTTTACTTATCAACTAGAAAGAAAGTTGCAGTACTGATATCTATGTAAAGAAATTTTGTAATAACAGGTGTCTAAGCTATGGATATTGCTGATCCATTATTTTTGATGGCTCCACATCACACTAACACTCACCTATTCACTTAAAATATCTTCTTAATAACTAACAACATTCAGAATCCTAAAAGTGCTTAATATGATTATCTTAGGTCTATAAGACCAGAATTGATGCTCTGTCCAGATAGGATTCTTAGTTGAAGACTCTGAATCCAAAGATGACTGACCTCTTTGACTCATACTTCTCAAAACAGTTGGAGAAAAGACATTGATTTCCTAAAAATCATCTCATTTTTTATCACATGAATAAACATCCTATGGTAAGATTTATAGTGGTATATGATAAAAGGAGAAGTAATGAAAAAAACAGCACAGAATGATTACTTGTTCACTCCCACTCAGAGTGAAAGACTGGCATGCTTCTACAAATTTTTAAGAGTAATTACTAGAGCAAAGCACATGTTCATTTGTAAGAAGGTCAAAGTAAGCATTTACAAGGAATGCCAAACATTCTCCAACTTAAATCACTTTTTATCAGTTATCTTTTGTTAAAAAAATTCTCAAACATTAGTTTTATTCATTAATTTCTAATTTCTACATGGTTTCTTTACTCACTAAAATTTTCTTTCATCTCCATCATAGCAATTATATTAGGGAAGAAATCACTAGGTCTCACAGAAAACACAACGAGTCATTTCTACCTATATACATACATTCCCTGTTGGAGGGAGTGCATCACTTATTCTTTCTGGCCAGTCAGCTAGGATAAACTGGAAATAATCACACAGAAAGGGTATTAATTAAATCACTGCTTGACCCATTAGATCTAGCTTCTTATTGGCTAACTCGTACACATTAATTTAACCTATTTCTATTAATCTGTGTATGGCCACGTGGCTGTGGCTTACCTGCAAAGATTTAGCATGTCTGTCTCTGACCACGGCTCCATGGCATCTCCCTGACTCCACCTTTCTTTCTCCCAGCATTCAGCCTGGCTTTCTGTGACTACCTAAGGTCTACCTTGCTATAGGTCCAAAGCAGATTCTTTAGTCATTGACCAATTAAAGCAACACACAGACAGAAAGAGCTCCCACATCAATCCACCTAAACATTGACATTTGAAACCTCTGTTTATAAAGATACTCTAAAATCCTTAGCTTTTATATTTTAAAAATTAATTTGTTTGATATTATTTTTCTAAATTTTAAATCTTATCATGTTCATATAATCATTTGGTAATTTTAACATTTTCAAAATTAAATGTTCCTTTTAAATTGATTTTATTAAGCAATACATTTTTCTCTGCTTCCCTACCTTTCTCTCCCATCCCCTTCTTCCCTTTCCCATGGTCTCCATCTTCTCAATTTACTCAGGATATCCTGTCTTTTTCTATTTCCCATATATATTAGATCCATGTATGTCTCTCTTAAGGTCCTCATTGGGCCTAGGTTCTCTGGGATTGTGAATTATAGCCTCCTTTTCTTTGCTTTATGTTTAAAAGCCATTTATACGTGAGTAAATATGATATTTGTTTTTCTGGGTCTGGGTTACTTCACTCAATATAAAATTTTCTAGATTCATCCATTTGCATGCAAATTTCAATATGTCATTATTTTTTTCTGCTATGTATTACTCAATTGTGTAAATGTACCACATTTTCTTATCCATTTTTTTGTGTTATGAATTCCTATAAGCCCATGTTTGCTTTCACTGTACTAGGAAAGAAGATTTAGTTTGGCCCAGGAATTGTCAATACTGGGGAAAAGGATATGAGGCATTATGTAAGGGGCAGAATTAAGTACTTGATAATAATTATACATAAATTGATGTGTTCCATTTAATGAAAACTCCAAGAAAAATATGTAAGAGTCTTATGAGCTCTATTTTTTAATGAAAACACAGAATTATTCTTGGATCATGATTTTATGCCACACTCTTCTAGTTGTATTGGATATAAGTGTGTTTGCTCTAGATTATCCATTATCACTGGCTATTGTTATTTGTTTATATGATTTTATAGAAAACATGGTTTTTACCATGTGTGGCCTGTCCTTGTGATTATGTCCTCAAGTGATTACTCTCTTAACTTTTGTAGTATAAATTGTTTGATGCTCTAAATAAAGTTGTCTATTGCATGAGACCATAGTCTGCCTAATTTTTTTGATACCATTCTCCTAAGTTTCACTACCTTTAAAATGTTAAACAAGTGCCCATTTAAAAACTGTGTGAGATGGTTTCTTTTTTTCCAATACATGAAGATGCAAGAATGCAGGTATTGACTGTCACTATAAACACAAATCCCAAGGCTTGACCTAGTACTGAGCAGCCTAAAGTATGGTGATAAACAAATTTATGATGGTTTTGAACAATGTTTATGATTTTTTTTATAATAACCTAAACAACTAAGACAGATAGTTAATTGATTGCATTGACTTCATTGTCCAGAATGATTCTGCTATTTGAGAAACATCAATAAATTTAGGAATCATATCAAGTATACCCCCAGGCCCTATGTCAAGTCACCATTATTGAAAACAAATTAGTAAATTAAAATAAACCTGAAATTAATTTATATTCTTAAGATAAGAAGTGATTGCTCATGCTAAAATATTCTTTGATGAATGTCACTCCCATAATCTTCAAATATTTATGAAATTTTATTTAATTTGATTATGTCCTGTATTAAATCTCCAGTGTATATATTTTAGCTGAGAGTTAGAGAAACAGGAAATAATTATAACATATTTATTTTACTTTTTTACTTATCACAGTGACTTAAATTTTGACTAAAAATATGTTGAAATTCCAACATTGCCTTTGAACTCTTTTTAAAGGATTACCCAGGGTGGTGGCTAATCCAGCAGCTGTTCTGCTGTTGTTTGCCATCAACCATTAAGCTTTCAGCCTAATAAGAGTATCTTTAATAACAACACGAAATCATTTTACATGGCCATTTCTCTTCCCCACAGTAGACAGGAAACTTACTTATGAATCATGAGTCTGATTTCTTGAATCTCTAGCAAATTACAATATATAACACCAGAGCCTTGAATTAATTTCTTATTTTAAGTCTAGCCCAAATTACCTCTCATTAAATGTCTTCTATATTCTCTTCATTAGAAGTTGATGCTCATTCATTTATGTGTTATTTCACCTACAACAACTATTGATTTCTTAAGTAATTCAGTCATTGGATGAAATGATGGAAACAAACCTCAATGCTCCCTGCAGTGTCTTAATGGTATGTTGGTTCTAACTGAAAAATAATATATATGTTAGAAGAAAATTTTAAAATGAAATGAATGACATTAAAAAAATGAAAATTTTAGTTAAAAGATACTAATAGATCAAATACATAGAAGCATAACAGTTCAGAGAATTTTAGCTTTTCTGTACATATTTCATGCTATGTTATTCTGTTTGTGTCTTCCTTCCATTTCTTCTATTGATGTAAATGGTTCCTTCTACTTCCCATCCCAGAATTATGTCAACATATGTGTCAAGAAATATCATAATAATATGATCAAATTATATCACTAGCAAACAGCCTGTGAAAAGATAAGAAAAAAATGATCAGAACTGGAAATTATTTATTTCAATCTATAACTATTAACACTTGGGAAATTTAAAACACAAGATTAGGTTTTCAAGGCAAATTCACAGATCTTTGGGCTGTGAAAAGAATCCACAGCTTCCATATGTTAAAAGTAATAAGTACACAGATACAGAAAATATAATTTTCTCTGTTTCTATCTTCTTCACTAACAGTTGTATGAAGCTCCACATATTTCTTAAAGGTTTTATTATAATATAAAATGAAACAAAATTATTATTAAAATATATTTCTTTTATGTCATAAACTTCTGATTTCTTTAGAATATAGTAAAATATAAACCTTATAAAAGCAGTAGCTTCACTTCAAAATAAATCAAATGAAGAAACTGGAAAAGAATGTCATTTATATATATTAATAAATAATCGATGATATATTTTATTGATAGGTTTCTTTGCATCCATTCTTTGTTTAAAATGTATACCATGTAATTTCTCTCTTATTTCTTAGGTAAATTGTATGACTATAATTTTTTTGCTTTTTCTTATGTACTCTAAAAGCATAACATTGGACATCCACTCGGTGATGTAACAGAACTCTACCACAAAAGTAATAGCTTAATATATTATAAATCAATTTGTTAGAAGTAAGACTGGAGAATTTTTTGCAGAAAAATAATAAATTATTTCAAATAATAAAATCAAATACTATTAACTCATACAATAATATGACAGTCAGTTCTGTTAGTAAAGTAGTTAAGTACAGAGACATGAACCTGCAGTCTCAACACATGAGAATCATGTGTTGCAATATTAGAGATTGCAACTATCTCTTCTGACTTCTCAGTGGTTCTCAAACATTCTGGTTGTAATGTACCTTACAGATGTTAAATTTCCAGGAATTCCTGTGGATTTTGACCATATGGTGGTATCTGTTCATATTTTCATCATTTAAATATAAATCTGAAAACATGTGCTACTGTTTCTTGTACATTATCCAAGCCATTTATACTGAAAATGTATAAAATAATATTTACTTTTTCCTTTACAAAACCCAAGTGATACTAACAAGACGTAAAGTTTGCAATATAATGATCTAGTAAAAGCATGTGTACCTAAGCTGAATTTGATAACCACTCCCCACCAGGTGGAAAGATGGCCATCTTAAGCATATTGTCTTCTGACCTCTACCCTCTCACTAACACACACAAACACACACACATACTTACACACACAAGCTAAATTCAATGTTATAAGTAATTTTTAATATCCAAATCAGACAGTCACTTTTAACTTTCTTTTATTTTTTGACTGATGTAAATTTGGAGAGTTGCATTTTCATATCTGACTCAATTAATTCCTTAAACTACATGTATCATGTTGCCTCTGACAAACCACTGAACAGTTATGAGGAATGATCCTGAAGTAAGTAAATCTTACATTTGTAGTATTATTTTGAAAAGACTGATGTAGTTTCACAGGCCTCTTCAATCTAACTCACTCCCAAATTCCATATTATGCAGGTTAGCAAACTCTTGTTTAACTCTAAGCTACTACTACTACTAGACAACTTCAAAAAAGACTAGGCAACTGAGGAACTAGTTTTCTAAAGAATGATGCTCTTGATTCTGTCTTAGTAAGAAGAAACACTGCAGCAATTTATCTTCAAAATGTAATATTGTGTAGTAATTTAAATCACTATATAAGAGCTTTTGAATTGATAGGTCTTTGATAGCTAATTAAAGGTAATTGCAGACATTCTGTTTTTCATTCCCCCGCTTTAATATTGATATTTCACAAATTTGTCTTTCAAAACTTAAGGCACAAACATACTTATTTAATTTAAAACAAGTTAATAATCATTAATTTTTTTTAATCTTAACTCTATGAATAAAAAGTTTGAACAAATGCTATCAAAATAATTGCTATATTTTTATGACATATAATAGTAAGCTACTACTATATACTGTATTTAAATATGCTTGAGATACTGATGAAGGTCACTGATCAAATTATAATCTTAATCCCAAATATTTAGCTTCTTTTTTGCTGAATGCAATTAAGGAATATTACATAATTATATGAAAATATGAATAATTCATTCTTCTTGGCAAATGAAACAGGTAATTATGGCTGGTAATCAAAGTATACCCTTTAATAAATAATTAATATTTAAAGATTTCTTTAGTAGAATTTTTAAGAGACCATTAATTTCAGTCAAAGAGAGCCAAGTTGGAAAATTTATCAAAGGGATATATTCAGATATGTGCTCAGAATTTTCTCTGAGAATTAGGCATAATTGAGAGAAGTTTAATCCCAACACTCAGGAAGTGGGAGTTGTTTGATATCTGTGAGTTTAATTTGAGGCAAGACTACACTTTACCTTTGGTATCAATATAACCAGGGTTACATAATGAGAATTTATTTGAAAAAAATTGAACTGCAACACAACAAAACAACAGACAAAACAAAAACCAAATGAGTGAAATTTTAATGAAACACCTGCAGCCAGTCTGAAAAATATTTTGTTCTGTCTGTCATGTTACTAGAAATGAACATAATGTTCACATGTTTGAAAAGATAAGTTATTTTCATGAACCAAATGGCAGTACCACATGCAGCAAATGCAAATCCACAAAGCTAAGTAAATGAGTAGTCATTCTTGTTAGAAGATAAAACAAATTATGCATGTAGGAGTTGTATTAAAATAAGTTTCCATAATTTTAATTTTCAAATAGACCATTATATTGAGAAATTACAAATTTTCTTTATAAAATCCCATTTAAAAGCTCTTCAAGACAGTAAAGAATTACAGATTAGCAACAGGACAGATTCAAACATAAAAGACCTGTAATGGATCATAGTGCTAGATAAAGTACATAGGCTTGAGAGAGAGAAGAAAAAGACTATAAAAAATCATAAAATAAAGTTAATATTTAAAAAAGGGTAAAGTATTTAAAGAAACAGAGTACAGATGGCCACAGGTTAAAACAAACAAGCCACATAAAAATGGAAAATTCACAGAGAGTCTGGATTATATGTATTATTTCATTTTCTTTAAATTTTTTGACTGTGAAGGAGCTAAGTACAGAGACTTTTCATTGTATGGGCTGCTAAACTAATCCAACATGTATATTATAAAGGTATTATGACTTCGGAATTTGGAATGTAATTTCGGAATTTGGGTGTAAGGATATGATGCTTTGGAAAGGAGATTCTTCTTTTGTTTTCACAAATGATGAGACACTGTGTATTCCTTCCAGACCAGTATGGTATGATAGACCATGCCCTCCTGAAAGGTTGCCATAAACAGCCTCAAAAACTCCCCTCAAAAAAAGGGGAATATGATATTGATATGAATAATTTGCATTGGTATGGATTTTGCTTTATTGATATAAATTTAAGGACAATTTTGTTATATGTATATTTTTGCTTTTGATTAAGGTATTCTGACTGTGTAGTTCATCTAAAAATGTAATGTATAATTAGAAAATATGGGTTGTTAATGAATAATCATCGATAATAATCATGTTTGTAGTCATGTTAGATTTTCTAGATACATAGAGGTATAGTTTATTTAGATAGGCATTCTTGATGGAGGAGGGTCATCTGTCTATTGTTACTTTCATTGGTTAATAAAGAGACTGCCTTGGCCTTTTTGATAGGCTAACCCGTAGGTGGGTGGAATAGACCGAACAGAATTGTGGGAAAAAGAAAGCAGAGGCAGACAGTTGCCATGACTCTCTTCTCCGAGACAGTCTCAGGTTAGGATTCTCCCGGTAAGCCACCACCTCGTGGTGCTACACAGATTATTAGAATTGGGTTAATCAAGATGTGAGAGTTAGCCAATAAGAGGCTGAAACTAATGGGCCAAGCAGTGTTTAAAAGAATACAGTTTCCATGTAATTATTTCAGGTAAAGCTAGCAGGGAGGCGGGTGGTAGGAAGTGGCCCGCTGCTCCTTATACACATTCTTCATGTCTTTCAAAGAGTAAAGAATATGGCATTTAAAATGTTTTTTTTTAAATGTAGGACTTTTCATGACAATGAAACACATCTTTTCCTGGCAGCACCAAGCTACTTCAAGAGAAAGATGGGCATCGAAGAGGCTTCTTATGGAGTTTGATAGCCATTTGGGCAAGAAACTGCTCTTGCCTGGACTGTTGCATAAACTGGACATGAAGAACTCTCAGAGAGATGACTGTTGAACTTGCCTGAAGGTGTGATAATCCTTTGGGGTTTCTGAGTCATGAAAGAGTCTGTGAAACATTCTTCAGGACACAAAAGAAAGTGTCTAATGTCTTTAAGATTTCCTGCTTCATGAAAAAGTCTGCTGGATACTATGGGCCTGTAGTCTGAAGATGGATGCCCCAACGGTACAAAAGAACTTTGGGTGACCAGCCAGGCAGTGAGAAGTCTCTGTAGTTTCTAGAATTTTAGAAGTTGCTTACTGCTTGTTTACTTAGATAATATTATATCTTCCTGGCGTCTTTTTTTTTAAACTTTATTTAACTTTATTTCATGCACACTGGAGTTACAGACAGCTGTGACCTGCCATGTGGGTGCTGGGAATTGAACCTGGGTCCTCTGGAGGAGCAGTCAGTGCTCTTAACCACTGAGCCATCTCACCAGCCCCTCTGGCGTCTTTTATAGAGGTGAAGAATAGACAGTTATAGTTATAGTTTTCTTTTGTTATGATAAAAGATAAAACATACATAATATTATAACTGTAATTCTTACTTGATAACTGTTTTGTTAAACAGAAAAAGGGGAAATGGTGTGGAAGTCATTCTGTATTTGTGTTGCTTTCAATGATTGAATAAAGATATTGCCTTGGCCTTTTGATAAGGCAGCACTTAGGTAGGTTGAGTAGACAGAACTAAATGCTGGGAAGAAGAACAGAGTCAGGCATGTGCCATGAGTCTCCGACCTGAAATGGATATAGGTTAGAATCTTGCCGGTAAGCCATAATCACATGGTGATACACACATTTAATAGAATTGGGTTAATCAAAATATGAGTTAGCCAATAAAAGGCTAGAGCTAATGGGCTAGGCAGTAATTTAATTAATACAATTTCTGTGTGGTTATTTCAGGGTTAAGCTAGCCAGGCAGCGGGATATGGACCACATCTCCTTACAAGAAATAGAGATAAGAATTATGGGTTAATGTAAATTATAAGTTAATAAGAAACCTCAGCTAACAGGCTAATCAGTTTAAAATTAATGTAAGCCTCTTTGTGTTTTTTTCTGACTGAATGGCTGCAGGATCAGGTGAGACAGAAAATCTCTGTCAATGAATAGTTCCAATGTGGACAATTACATACACATAAAACCTGAGAGAGCTTGGGAAGTAATTCTAGACACACACACACACACACACACACACACACAAAACAGAGTTAAGCATGGCTTCTTGGTAGCAACATTTTCTCAGATGGGCTCTGCTTGCTAGAGGCAAGTAGATCTCAGTTCAGAGAGACTTCCTGACTCAGTTTTATCTGCCAAACCCCTGCAGTCTTTTAAGACCATATCCCCACAAAACACTGAACCCTGTATATGAATAGCCAACAGCATGCGTCTTGGTGGTTGCAGATACCTTGGAACTCCATAGAGTTGGGACAATAAACATGGCACCCACAAGTAACTCTACCATGGAAAAAGATACACAGAAAGCTAAGTAATGGGGTGGATCCAGCCTTCAAAACCATGGCTTTAATCCTAGCCATAGCACTTAGCAAATTAAAGACTTATTTGGTCAGAAGAATATAGAAATACAGTAAATAAAGATTCAGATTTTTTAAAAAAGAAAGTCTTTAAATGATTTACAATGTGATTAAAAATATATGTAGCATTGGGTGAGAAAAGAAAAGAGATAAAGTCTTTAAAAGAGAAAGAGAGAGAGAGACAGACAGACAGACAGACAGACAGACAGACAGAAAGAAAGGAAGAAAGAAAGGAAGAAAGATGTTGGGTGTGGTGGCATACACCTTTGATCCCAGCACTTGGGAGGCAGAGGCAGGTGGATCTCTGTGGGTTCAAGGAGAGCCTGGTCTACAGAGTGAGTTCCAACACAGTCAAAGCTACACAGAGAAGCCCTGTGTCAAATAATCAAAAATTAAAAATGAAAATAAAAGAAATAGAGTTAAAATACAGTCACATAGAGATGGAAAATACACAGATAGTCTGGATACTATAAGTTATTGTGGTATCTTTGAATTGTTTGAATTATGAGGAAGGAACAACAGCTAGCTGTTAAATAACATTTGATTATAAATGCTGCTGGATGAATCTAACATATATATTTTATAGATGCCATAACATCAAAATTTAAGTCAATGATTTGTTACTTTGGAGAAAAGGTTTTGCTTTTGTTTCCACAGGAAATGAGAGGCTGTGGGTTCATTTTGGGTTAAGAAAAATCAAGTATGATCAGTTAAGATCCCCTGAAGAATCTAATAGAAACAGATGTTCTTGATGATCCAATATTTCAGATGACCTCTGTTGGAGTTTCCTCTGAGTTCCACATCCAGAACAGTTTCAAGACTGCTGGCTGAGATGATCAAGCCTTACAGGATACGCCAGTTAGGACGTAACCATAATTCTAAATCTTCTTTTGGTCCCCATAAGATTATCAGTGCTCCCAATCAGCAGGAAGTAGACTGAAAAACTATACCCACATTCTTAAAAAAGTAGATTATGGATGTTTATCTTTGTTTAGAATGTTGGTTACAAGTTGTTATGGATAATGATCTGGAAAAACAGTAAACAAAGGTGATTAGATTCAGAGTTCTTGTTTTGGATAAAAGGGGGAAGCGTTGTGGGACAATGATTTTGTACTCTTTCACTTGTATTATTTTAATAAAATACTGATTGGCCAGTAACCAGGCAGGATGTATAGATGGGGTGACCATGCAGAAAGCAGAGGCAGGGTGATGAGAACAGAAGAATTCTGGAAGGGTAAAGACTCAGTTTGCTATCATCACTCAGATACAGAAGAAGCAAGATGAGAATGCCTCACTGATAAAGGGTACCAAGCCATATGGCACATACAGGCAAGAATTATGGGCTAATGTAAGTTATAAGAGTTAATAAGAAGTCTGAGCTAATTGGTCAACCAGTTTATAACTAATGTAAGCCTCTGTGTGTTTCTTTGGGACTGAATGGATGTGGGATTGTGTGGGAAAGAAAACTTCTGTCAACATTAAGTGAAGTTACCATGACCACAAAGACAAATTTTGCAGGTTCTACTCATCTGTTATTCACAGCCACAAGTCTTTAAATGTCAGTATGTAACATGTGAGTATGTAACCACAAAAACATAAGAGAAAATGGCCATGACTGGGGGGATTCCCCAGAAAGAATAGAAAGATACAAAAGGCATAATTGGAAGTAGAAAAATGGAGATAAGTCTCCAGGTAGGGAAGAACAGAAAAAGAAAAGTCCTACTGGGGAAGAGGAATGAAAGTCAGTGCAGGAGGAAGAGGGACATGTTATTTGATATTGTCTTAAAGAATTGTTTTATATAACTTAAAGGGAGTAATATTACTGAAAGTGCTTCTGACTAGAACTGCAGAACAAAATTCCCAGTCCTAGGGACAAGTTTGTTTTTAAGTAAGCACAATAAACAATTATTTTAAACAATAAGCTTGTTTTACATATTAACTAAAGTTGATTTTTTTTTAATAAAACAGATTACAATTATATTTTTGGGTCAACTGAACAAATTGTTCTACTATTTTACCAGAAAATTATATGCTACATAGATGCATATTTATTGATATCTTGGAAAACGTAGAAAGGACATTAATTATGCAACATAATAAACAAAGTACACACATAGAAACAGCATTATCTCCATAAAAACAATACTGCCTATTATCACATCACTTTGCCCTTCTCAGAACCTCCATCCAGTGACTTAATTTCAAACACATTTTTTGGGGGGTTAACAAATTATATCTGAGGTTTTCAGCATCTCTTGTTTACTACCTAGTGTTTTGATTAATGATCAGTATTAAAGTTATTGCTTTCAAATCCCCTTAATTAAGGTTTAGAATTATTTAAAAGTTTGCTTTCTCAGGTTGAAATCATCAAATTATATTGCCCTCATATAGTGTGATTGCTAATGAGGTTCTGGTAGTGAAACACTATAATTACATTTCTAATCATTCATCTCACAACTCCTTGGTGAGGTGAGTTTTCCTACCACTCTCTGCTAACACACATCATGTTGGCTACTTTCCAGGAAGTAGTGAATAAAATCCAGTAAATCATTCAAAGTTCAATTTTTCTCTATAGAAAATTTCATTGTATTTTGTACTGTTTGCAGATAAAAAAAGCTTAATATTATTCTGTAAATCCACTATTTGAGGTTTAGAAGGTACTTGTATGTAAAAACCATTTTAATTTTTATATAAATTATTTATGTAAACATATTACACTCAGAAAATATATGAATCACAAATGTAAAACTTGATAAAGTTTTTAAATAATTCATCAGCAGCCTTCTGAAATCCAGAATTACAAGATGCAAGATCATTTCTATTTCATTTTGATTTTCTGTTCCCTATGATCTCTCCAAGACAATATTGCAAGATAATGGAAGCTATTACTCTATTTATGAATCCTTTTAAATGATCAAAATTAATCTTACACATTTGAGCCTGATTTGGCTTAATATGTGAACATAATTGAAGGGAGATTCATCTCTTCAATTTGATTAACTAATGACTTAATTTTACACTTTGACTTTCAATATTTTGTTTTGTGGATGTCAGAATTAACTTATGATTGCTTAATTTATTTGCAACATATTTTTATACTTTTCTTTAGTATACACCCTTGGTAAATATTCACATTTAACTTAATAGCTTATTAGCAAAGTAATTGAATTTACAGATTACAAGACAACACAAAATTCTGAATACTGGGATATTTATGTCAAAAGTGGTTAGCCTGCATCTTTCAGGGGCTTTCAAAAAATCAATACTTCCTTATGTTCTTTAACATTGACGACAGAGTATGTGCATTCTTAGACTCATAACCCATTCTTATCACTCCAACTTTGCGCACCTATCAATGTATCCTTATTACTAACTCTAATTTTTTCTCCTCTACTGTGAGGACCAAGTGATATAACTAGGAAGACTCTTGAAATTGTTAATATTTTGTTACAACTATAGCACCATTAATTATATACACAAAACTTTTTTTCATAAAGAACGATATCCAGAACCTCTAGTTATAAAAGTTGGATCTTGCTCTGCTAGCTTAATGTGATAAGAAAATAGGTCGGAACTCTGTATTTTAGATCTCATTGAAGTTTGATGACACTTGGATTTGGACACTATAAATAATCTCCTAAAGGTCCTTGGGTTCTTCTTTTTCCTCCAAAATTTTAGGAAGTGAGATTGCTTTAGGATATGACTGTCATTCTGTGTGTTATATGTGTGTAGATGAATTCATGGTATATATTAATTTTATGGAGTTATTATTATCTTTGATGGATCTCCCCAGTTTCTTAATGTATTACTTATCTATTTTATGTCCAGGAATTGAAAGATGTAAATTTAAATAAAGTAGCAAATATATGACTTTGATCAAGCCACATGCGCTAATAATATATTGATGGAGGAGAATCTTCAAAATGCAAAAATGTCTTGGTTTGAAAACAGTTAATATTTGGGTACATGGGTATTTACTCTCAAACTTCCTTTACAAACTGATCAATGGAAACTCCAAGAAAATTACACGTCAAAGTAATTAATCTAAATGAGTGGCTTAGGATAAAATAAACCAGACTTAATTTTGCCAAGATAATTAGATGACTATAGAGAATCAAACAAAAAAGAATTATAATTGTGGCTTTCCATGTCATCAAAAAAGGAAAATATTCTTAATATATTTTCACCTAAGAAGAGTGCTTTCTGAGGATTATACCTTTCTACCAGTATTCTCTTTTGCTCTAATTCTGTTAATTTGTCAAAATGAGTTCTTAAGACATTTTATATTAAATATATCCCACATTTTATTGTGTTCCCTGAATTACTAAAAGTGATGTTAATCTAACATTTTAGAAATTTATATATCATCAATGCAATTATTAAGTTCAAATAAAGATGACATCGGTAATCTAACAGAACATCTGGGAAAAAGAGAAATTGGTTTTGGAAGAGGAGATCACCAGTATTCACCAATGCTGATCATAGTAGTCTATACTGTGTAGGCTTTCAATATGTGTAAATACTAACAGAGCAACAGTTTGACAGAGAACAATTGTATTCTCTGAACAAAATTAGATTATCAAAAACTTTTGGAAAGTGAACTAATAGAAGCGTATCTCAGATAAATCAGACCTTTCCTGATAACCAACAATTGTTCTATAATCTTTTTCTTATTTATTTTTTGTGGTCATGACTCTAGTCATGCTGCAATTATCTACTGTTGCTTGATCATAACTTGCAAGATTCATAGTGATTTTTATACAAAAGATAAGGAAATACAAGTTAGAGCAATTGGAAAAATAATTCAAAGGAAGTTTCAGAGGGAGGCTAAAATCTCTTTGCATAAATAATAAAAATATTTGTCCAGAATCAGTGCTGTCCATTCCTGTGCAACTAAAGAAAGCTAAAAGTGACTGAAATGTGAACTCCAGAGGAAGACCCAGACTTTTCAGCTTGTGGATGTCCTATTTTTAACCAATTGTTAAAAATGTGCAGCATTGAGGGAAACAATGACTACTCTAATATATTCTCAACAATATAACTTCAGAAGAAAATAAAATACTACTTGGGTCATGCAGAGACACAAATATATATCCTAATGTGATTATATATTATAAATTTATTATAATTAATATAATTATATATTATAAATTTATATAATGTGATTATATAAAAAAGTCAACGTACCTAGTACAGACTCATGCAGGCCTCATAATTTTCATTTCAGTCTCCTTGGGCCACTATGATCCTGCTTGGTTGATTTTGTGGGTGATGCTCCCTCTGTATCTGACTGGCAACACGAACTCTGCTCTTCTCCCTCCTGTCTTTCTTAGGTTGCCCCTCCTAAACATTTTGACTGGCTACTGGCCAATCAGAATTTTATTAAATGAATTCGAGTGACAAATCTTTACTGTGTATAAGAAAATTATTTCACAGTCTAAAAATGATCAAGTATTAGATATGTATAGTTGTTATAGATATTACATATGCATCTACATATATTTACCACCTCTGTTTGCAGGTTTGGGGAATTAACATAAACGTATCAACATCATAAGTCAGCATTCAATCACAAAGATATAGTTACACTCTAATTTTTGAAGTTTTATAGTGGGTCTCTTTTCTTGGAATATTTTATTTAGAATGTAGATTATAAAGTCATTATTACTACTACCAAAATAAAAGAATAAAAAACAGGTTAGGTATAGCATGAAGAATGACAAAATATTCATACTGAATTCAACAAAACCTTTAATTATGAAACTGAGATAAAAATTTACTAACTCTCTTAAATCTATTAGCAAGAATTATGAAAAATAGAAGCTAAATATCATTGTTGGTTTCTGATGAGAATGCTTAATATAACTAGACTTTAAGTTCATTAATGAGTTTATTCCAAATGTTCCATTTCAAGGGAGATAAAACAAGTTAGAAAGATTTTGCAGATTAGGCATCACACTTGATTTTGTTTCTCCATTAAAACTTTGATCAGTCCCCTCAAATTTTTATTATACATTCCATCTTCAAGACATTAGATCATCCTCATTATCCTTGATATTTTACTACCTAATGAATCCATAAAGCTTAGAATTTACAATGGCTCAATGTATAACTTTTTGACCTTTCAATTGAATTTTATATGTGTAAGTAAAAGTCATACTTCAAAATTGAAGCATGACTTCTTTCCAGATTAGCTACATGCACTAATAATGCTTGGAAATATGGACAGCATTATTAAGCCAGAGTTTCCAGTCAACCTTGCAAGCAAAATACTCAGTAATCAATACTCTACCTTAACTGTGTTGTCAGTAGTTTCATTATGCATATGTTCAATAAATTATATGAGGCATTCAACAATTTATCTCAAAATAGTTTTTGTGTGGTTTGAGTTTGTACCATTGTAGGTTAATGAAAGTTCTGTATTGTATTGAATGAATATTAGACTAACCAATATTTTGTTTATTGTTTTCTGTGTTAAAGTCATAGTTGACACCTAATGTTATTGTGTTATAATAATTTTATTGTGAGAAGATATGACTGTAAGTTGGGGAGTGTGCATACCATAGGCAGTAGGTAACTTATATGATTATGCAGTTTTTATATACTTTTTATTTATTGTTGAAATTATAAAATGACTAAATGGTGTCTCCCTTTCCTTTTCTGACTCCAAACCCTCCCATTTACCCCTACTTGAACTCATTGAAAATTCACATGAACTCTGTTTTTGTTGATTGTTTTTACACACACACACACACACACACACACACACACACACACACACATATATACACACATATCCTTAAATATATCCTGCTCAGTCAATATAACAATATTTTTATATTTGTTTTCAGTGACTGCCATTTGGTATTGCATAACCGTGTACTGTGCTTGTTGCTCTTGAGAAGAAGAACTGAGTGAAAATACACTTGGTTTAGCAAACCACACTAACCAGATTTAAACATTAGCAATGGACAGAGTGGTTGTGACTAGGTCACTGTTCTCTTATGTCTTATTGGGGAAAATTCTGAAAAAGAAAAACAGTTGGTCATAATGTGCTTGTGAGTTTTGATGCTTCACGGTGTTCTTGTTCTCAGTAATTCAATTTTCCTGCTTGATAAAATGTTTGAAGTATCCAATTGCCCATGTCATTATATTGGTTGGAGTTTTCAGTCAGTGCTGACCTTGATCACTGTCTTTCTTGATGTCTTTTCAATAAAGAGCTTATAAGTCTCAGATACTTTAGCCACAGTGATATCTTCTTCTGAAATAGATCTGACATTGTCATTAGTCTTTTCATGTAATCTGAGCTGTTAACCTACTTTGTCCTTTCACTGAACATCGAATGCTGAAGTTTACAAAGCTAATTTTTCCTCTCTCAATCAGATCTCTGCCTACTATTTTAAAGGACATCAAATTCTGCACCGAAAGTGTAATTTTGGAATAATTAGTTACATAGTTTCCTTTTTATTTTCTCACTGTGTTATGTGGTCCCCAGTTTGTTTCTATAATTTGAAAAAATTCTCAACTCTTAGAATTCTGATTCTTTTAATCTTATGACAAACATAACAATCAAAACCATAGACTATAGAATCTAAAAATGTGAAATTCAACCAGTGTCCTTTCTTTGAGTGTTATTTTTATCCAACGCCAAAATATAATTTCTGGTTTCAGGACTATCAGTTTATCTCATATCAACATCAAAGATAATTTTTAAGAAAGGTGACATACTTCCCTTTTTTTAAAATGTGATTTTTGCAAAACTTCTGTTTTTATGATATTGATATTTAGGACTTCAAAAATCTCATTCCCTCTTTTCCGTAGTCCAATAAATTGCTTGAGCTATCATCATACAGCTCAAATGATCTTGTTTCCTACAGTGATAAATTGCTTTTTTTGTATATTCTGTTTAGTACCACAGAAATCCTGCTACAGGAATGTAATCACAATTAGTTTGATACAATTGATATACTGACATAACAGATAGAACTTCCACAGTGTTAAATACTGAAGGAAACAAGGAAAAGTACATGCTGTATAATAAAGCATTAGGAGCAAGAAAAAGTGGATTTTGTGTTTATTTTTTACTTAATTATTTCATAATTTTATTATAGCATAGATATATAGTCTATACTCTATCTGTACATCAATTTTTCAATCTAATTGATTATAATGAGTTTTTATTTCAAAACCCAAAGACACATGTTATTAAAATTCTTATTTTGATTCTAATAGCACCTAGAAGTCTAACTCTGTCAGTACTTTCAATGCTTTAGACCTATACAGCCAAAAGTACTGAATATTTAAAGTTTATGATGCCATATGAACCATAGGAATGTTGTTTCAATTAACATCTCAGAGTAAATTCAGATCAAAAGTAGTCTCCAATCTCTTGAGTAACTAAATAGTATATTTTTTGCTGTGTCTGTACAAGCTCACTACAGAGATAAGTTTAATGACTTCTAAATACTGAACTTTCCATTTCAGACAACAGAACATGGTTAATAATACCATGACAGTATATAATATCGAAGTTTTCCAACTGTAAACTCGACATTTTTTCTAACTTCTCTGAATACTGAGTATCATGTGTTTACTTCTTGCAGGCTACTATACTGTATGCTGATAATGCCTTCCCTTATCCTAGTGTTCCTGAATAATGCTAATTCCTTCAAGAACAGGCTGTATACAACGTGGAGACTAAGAGACTGAGTTTTATCCATGAAAATTTCAGTAAGGTGTGCTTACACTGAAAACAAATATACCCAAGAAAAAAAGAACAGCCCATGACAGTAAGTAAATAGAATTGTAAAGAAGAAAATGTTAAATGTAGTTCATAGCCAAGTCTCCTCTTATCTGAAATAAAAGCTTAGACGGCAATGTTTTTTTTTTTCACAAAAATCCATATGGAGACACGAGGCAAAGATATTGCACTGTGAAAGACTAGTCAACCAATAAAGATTACTCCCAAAGTTAAGACTGATTTTGTAGGCCACAATCTGCCTTTGCCATAAGAACATCGCTTGAAAAGAACTCATTAATCAGTAAATATGCAGAATTCCATTGGGGTGGTGAATGTGCATTTCGCTGCAAAGGACATGAGAGTGTGTACACCTAGTTTGTCTTGGAACTAGCTCCATAGACCATGCTCGTCTTGAACTCAGAGATTTGCCTGCTTCTGGCTTCCAAGTTTTGGGGTTAAGGGTGTGTGCCACCACCAACTGGCTCCTATAAATTTATAAACCAGTCTTTTTCATTGTAGTCCCTAACTAACCAAGCCACTTACCCCCTAACTAACCAAGCCACTTACCATTGCATGAGTCAGCATATACTTTTCACTCAGAAGATAAATGGCTACAGTATTCGATTGTCTTTTAGTTTTCTCTGTGATTTATAGCACACATCTTCATCACTATAATTCAGGACCACCTCTGAAAACAATTTTAAATAAACTAAAGTCAATTTTTGACTTTCAAAGTACTTTGCATAACCATATATTTGAGCTGATGTACAAAGATCCCAATGACTTTGGATTATGGATTGTGTTATTATGTAATTTCTTCATGTTCTTTGACCTTCACCCACAGCTAGACCTGACTATAATTCTTCCATTATGCCATATATTGCTAATAGTTTGTTAACCAGGCTAAATTATCATGTGACAAAAGAGCAATCGATCTAATTATCTTTCCCAAGAATAGTAGAAGCATTTACATGCAAGACTGATATCCCAATCACTATTCCAAGATCTCACAAGATGGAAGGTGAGAACAATTGTCCAAGCATTGTTATCTTATCTTCATATGTGAACTGTATAACACAAGGACCTGAACTCACACACATGTAGAAAAAACTCAAACACATGTGAATATATGCACCCCACACACTTACAGAAAAACAGACACCCAGACAAAACACACTAATTAACTAAATAAAATGAGGAAGCTTCATTCAAACATTGGTATTTTCAAAACGGTGTAAATGTATTCTTATTCTGTATTCATGATACTTCATTCTCAAGATGAATCCTTAAGGTAAATACTTATTTAGTCATATACATGACTTATTTCCATGACATAATGAATACAAGAAGGAATTCTCTTTCTTTCCTTTTCGTATTCAAAAAGCTAAGTGGAATCACTCTCTTTCAAAGGAAAAGCTTTAAAGGCTTTAAAGAGACAGAGGTGAGCAGAGCAAGAAATGAATTCCCCAGTTGACTCATCAAACATTAGCTATGTTTATTATCTCATTTGCTGTCCACCTGGTAGGTGTTTGGGGGCTTTTTAGAGTCTGAAATCCCATACAACAGAACCTCAGAAAGTAAATGGCGGGCTTACTTAAATACAAATGGAAGAAGAGTTATATTAGGAAGGAAATGCTTATGGCAATATTGACAGAACTATCAGAAATTGCCTAGGTCAGTGGGGAGTCCTCACTCATGAAACAGTAAGGTGAATAAGTATATTGCATTTGCGTTCTATTCTATCAAATAGAAACTCAGGAGTCTTACTGATACATAGTTAATAGCATAACTTGTTGCTGTCATATCATGTAAACATTTTCAATAAGAAGCATTAAACATAGCCCAATATAAACTTGAATGTTATAATTAAACTACAGTAAAATAATGTACTTTTTCATGTGTATGCATCTGTAGTTCATATGCATGTAGTGTTGCTTTGTCATGTGTGTATAGATGCATGTATACATAAGCATATGTATACAAATATATGTATGTATTTTGAGATGTTAGGTTCAATTTAGTTGTAATCAACACTCTCCACTTTTATTGATGCATGGCTTCTGTCTAAACTCAGAGGACATGGATTGAAGTCTAGTTGACCCGCCTGACTCAGGAAATCATGAAATCTATACAACTCCCACCTCTTAATTCTGAGGCTGCAGGCTGGTTGTTACACCAGATCATTTTTCATGTGAGTTATGTTGATTTAAATTGCTATCTGTAGAAGGACCACAACAAATATGCAATATCATGTTATCTCCAGAACACAGTAATTTTATTTTTGTAAACTACAAAGACAATTTATTTGGGAAGTATTATATTCTAATTTGATATTTTCATACTTTTAGTCATTTATTTCATGTTATATAAAATATATTGAGTATTCTATTTTGTTTGGCAGTTTTAACGATTAATACATTCTAAACATAATATACCATCTTTAAATGTATGTGCATTGCTTCATTCATAGTTTTTATAATATTTACATTTTAGAAATGGGTTTGCACTAAAAGGTTACTTAAGATTAGTGAGTCGGTCTATTACCACAAAAAATCAAATTAATCTTGTTGAAATAGTACATATATTCAAAAACATGTCTTGTCTTTCAAGGTACTTTAATCCAGCATATGATAGCAATATTTTGCTATCTTAAATAGGGATGGTCATTTATTTTAAGATGTGTCGAAAGACCACAGCATTAAATCCTCCAAAATTCTATCTTCATTTGACTGTTGGTGATTCAAACGAAATTTAGGTTGCTATAATGTTCAGAGTTAATGATAATTATCATTGTAGCACAGTACATAGTAATTCCATATTTTATTTTATTTAGAAGCATGTGTGCCATAGCCTACTTCTAAAGCAATATGAGAAATGATATCAGAACGTGCCAGACAAAAAGTGTCAAAGGAATCTTGCTTTGATAGTCAGTTTAGATGTCACATATTTTTCTTTCTTGGAGTAATGATTAAGCCTGGATGTAGCTCATTAGCATGGCCTGCTTTTTTGGATGTGTAGATTTTTCAGGTCTTTTCACACAATACACTGCATCATTGTCCTTTGTAGCATCTTCTCCATTGATAGCAGTGATTCTCAACCTGTGGGTCATGACCCTTGCAAAAGGGTTGCCTCAGACCATGAGAAGAATAGATATTTACATTACAATTCGTAACAGTTATGGAGTAGCAATGAAAATAATTACTTGGATAGGAGTCCCTACAAAAAGATGAATATATTAAAGTGTTTGAGCAATAAGAAGTTTGAAAACCACTAACCTATAGCAATTTTGCTAAAACAACAAAAAATAAAGCACATATAGGAGCGTCAAAGTACGTATATTAATTACTTTAAAGGAACCATCTTTTCTTGGTGCTAAGTTGGAAATAAAAAGTATATAATTCAATTTCAAGAAATTCCTTGAGTGAACAAAAGTGAGATAATGTGAAATACAAGTATAAGAGAGAGATACAATTTTAAATTTTTGTACTATCTTTATGACCAAGAAAGAGACGAGACTTTTAATAATCTATTCCATTTTGCATAATGTTTACAAATCAATATTCTATTATATGATTAATAAAAATGTTAAAATATTTTAATTATCTAATTATTTCAACCTAATGTTGTATTGTATAGCACATTTCAATGTGGTTTCCCATATTCAAATGCTAAATAGTCATAAGTGACAGATGAATGGTTTCCAGAACTAAACAGGTCTATATCTTCTGAATGCTTAGATATACGTACGTGGAGATAGGAACTACCAACTGTCCTCTGCACTAGTGAGCCCATAATGTCTTTCACCTTACACTCTCTCACCAATATGTAAATATTCAAATGAACTTTACTTAATCCTCTCAATATGAATCATCACATTCACTTTGAATTATCATTCCTAATATTCTACCTAACATAGGAAGTGTCTCAAAGAATAACATGTACTAAGATCAAACTGATACCAACAGAATAATTAAAAGAATTTTCAGAGAGTAAATATACCTGGTTATCCAGTTGCTAGGTAGTTACCCATTAGCCCAGAAATCACTATGGCATTTAGTCCAAGTGCATAACCACTAACTTAACTTAAAATACATAATAGATTATAGCTATGGAAATATATTTCTTTCCTGGTTTGGGTTATTCACAATACTTTACTTTTACTTAGCTTTTTTTTTCACTTTTGAGAATAGTTCTGTAATTGCATAAATAAGGAAACTTTTGTAAAGAATAAAGAATATCTTTGTGGGTCCAACAAATAAACTGGCATACTTCTGTCAGACAAATATTGTATGGAGCTTGCTAGTCATTAAACACTTAATTGGGCTTTTTTTCCTGGATAATACAAGGTATTTTTGGAGATTTGTGTTAGTTTTACATTTGCTTTGTCTCCCCATCTTCTAGAAGAGATGTCCAATCATAGAATTACCATCATATTGTAACCACACTTACATTCATGGAAAGGCCTCACAGACTTAAATCTTTCCACAAATTACCTTCTTCGCAGCTTTCCCCTGTGCACTTTATCCTTTGCTGCAACAAGTAAACCAAAAAACAAACAATGCACATTATTTCAACTATTAGTCAGAGGTAGCCACATAAGTTATACTATTTATAATTTTTTAATTCATGAATATGCCTCTTAAATATTTGGCCATCTATTTTAGTATAATATTTGCAACAATTGAAAACATTATTTTTATATTTTCAAATATTTTTAAAATTTATAACATTTCATATTGTACTAAAGGCGTTAAGGAATCAATTATGGATATCTTCTATTTCCCTAAATAAAATTCAAGAATCCAGAGGATGTAGAAAAACATTTCCAATGATTGAGCAGTGGTAATGCACTGAGCCATCATGCATGAGAGCCTAGGTTCATTCCCAAATAATAACAGCAGAAACATTTAGGGCTTTTTTATATCTTGCATCTATATGTATATAACTTATTCATTCATTGTTCAAATGCTGGTTAAATACTTTGATGATAGCTTTGATGATCGCTTTCATATAGTCTGTATTTGATAAATAACCAGAGGAAATGTTGAACAAATAAATTTTTAGATTATTAATGAACTACTAAGAGTCTCCATTTGTCCTTTTTTTGCTTAATTCTTCTACACAGCGGTGACACAGAAGAAGTGATAAAATGATGACTAAAAAAAGTGTTCTTGGTATAAAAAAGCATTGTCAGGAGTCATGTTCAAGCCTATAAACATTAACATAATTAACGCATGTTACTGAACAATTTTGCTGATGTAATATCATTTCGTTATTTTATTTTAAAAGGCTGTTATGAACTTACTTACATTCAAGAAATTATGAGGCCGAAATCTCCCTCCCTTTTGAACTGTACTATATGCTGTGTGCCTGTCATTTACTCCACAATTACAGTTTCTGTATTCTTTGTTGGTTATTAGTGTGAGGAGATCTGTACCTAGACTTGGCACAAATGGGTTGTGTGATGGGAATCCTGGGGAACGTTTGTGGTGCTTGTGCTATTGCAGCTGCTGTTCCTGGTTTTTATTTGCTGTTTCAAACACTGGCCCTGACAAGAGCAGAGACAGCCGGTGATTTAAGTGTGAAGGATCGGGCTGCTGTGATAGCAGCTGTGTCTGTGATGAATGGCGGCATAGCAAGCAAGAAGGGAGGAAGATGTGAATTAGGAGCGGATGGATGGAAAGTGACAGATTTAAAGCCATTCCCTAAAACGGCAGCCAGTTTACACTGTGAGCTAAAAAGTACACTATTTTAATTTCAAGAGGTTTTATGGAATGTCACACTAAATTTGTTTGATTCATAGTTTAAATATAAATCACTATCTACTTAACTATTTCACAAGCCTGGGAGGACCTTCTATTTACATCCTTTTCTTGCACTTATTGAAAGTTTCAATTTTCAAAAAGTAATACTCCTAATATTTTTAATAAAATGTGAGGTAGGATATAAAATCTCATCATCAATGCTAGCTTTATATTTTAGGTAAATAATAATTTCTTCCCATTTTCTATGATCATTTATAGGAAATATGAATGACTAATAAAGCAGTTATGAGTTTTCTAGAATTTTATTATGTAGACAAGCATTCATACAAGTATATTTTATATAATTTATGTAATAGTGAATGCTACGGAAAGCAAAAGGGACCATAGTGTGTAATTTTGCACAACTCTACTTCTAAAGTCTTAAATATCCATCAAACATATAGACCATATCCATTGTCAAGAGGCTTGCCCACGTTTCATTGTGTAATAGGGGACACAAAAAGTTTAAAAGGTTGAAAAATGAATACTACAGGAAAAAAATGTTTTCTGGACACAGCAGGAAATATGCATATATAAAGACATAGTGGTTTTGAAACTACACACAAGGCCCCTGGATTTGTTAAACTAGAACAAATACAGCACGAAGAGGAGAGAAAGGAATGACTGATGTTCCACCCCTGGTTGTAGTGCTTTTGGCCATTTGTATCAGTTCTTTCAGTGTTCTTTAGGAGTATATCCCTTGATAAACTGGCTATGTTGTAGTAGAAGATTATACATCCAAGTATATTAGAACAGCATAAATTGGCCTGGATATAAAAAAATATTAAAAGCATAAAGTTAGATCAGAAGAAAATGTATTAGAAAAAAGTTGGAAGAGGTTGACTGTGTTCAAAACATGCTACACTAAATTCTCCAAAATCTAATTATTATTAAAAAGTTATGAATATAAGATGTAAACATCTTGAAAGAATAGTACAAAAGGGATGGCATATAAGAGTGAAGACTGGATCTAATGTATACAATAATTAATGTGTGAAACCCAAAATCTATTAAATATGTGTTTAAAAGTTAAAAAAAATCTGAAATCTGTGTGAAGAAAATGGTTGGTGAAAAAAGAAGCAAGTTACTGTCTTTATGAAATTATCACCAGAAACAAATATAATGTAAAGCATGTTTATTAAACATGCTTAAATTAAATATATCCATTATTCCAGAGCCTGGGAAATATTGAGGATGTTTTTCAAGTTTTATTCTAAGATGTTCTAGAGTCTGTGCACCTCAGACAATGACAGCAGAACAAGTAGCAGGTATCACTACAGATGTGTTTTGAATGAGGTGCAGAAATTCTTTAAGAAGGAATTGATTCCATAAATAGCATAGTTTTTATATAATTTCTCAGTTTTGGTAAAGAAGGAGAAATAAATTTACATTGATTTAAGCTGCAACTCAGTCATCACAGATTTGTACTTCTTCATAAAAACCATATATATGTTGGCAAGAAGTAAATTCTGCAGTCCTAATTATCCCTATGATACATCTCGGGTGCAAAATTACATTATTTGGGGGTGACTTCTGAATGATTGAATCACTAGATGTTACCAACCCAGAATGAGCAGTTTCTATGCAACCTAATTCTAGCTTGAACAGCAGGCAGTGGCACAAACATTGATGGTCAAATGTAGCCCTGTGGGAAGGGCAGGAAGCAGTTGCAGCAAAATGTGCATCTGCAGAGCACTGTGGGCACCGAATCATACAGAGGTAGGCAATGGCATAGGTAACTGGATATATAATTAAAGAAAACGAAAAGGATGGCACTTTATTACTGCAGATATATTTAAAGAGTATTTTCTCCAGGCTAATATGGTATATATACTTTTTTGAGGATTCCCAGAAACAATTTTAGGAAAAATATTGAAAGACGAGGACCTGGAAGTAGCACCTTAGCAGAAGAGGTAAAATCCAGACAAACACTACTTTTATTGTCACATATCTTTCCTTCTCACAAGAACTGGTACCTTGAAATGAAGAGCACAGATAGAACTTGTAAGGCCAGAACACAAAATCTTTCATTACGTAGGCTAGATAAAAGATTCCCTAGTATTTTCAAGTAGAAAATAAGATAGGAAAATTATTCAAGACCTATGTGTACAGCATTATTATGAATTATGACATAAACTCTAGTTTATAATGCATGCACTTATTTGATCTGATGTTGCTTGAATAAGAAACTCATGTTCCATAGTATTTAATCTCCTGGTCCCTAGTGGGTGGGATTAGTTAGCAGAGTTTAGGAGGTACGCCTTGTTGTAAGAAGTTGGTCTCTGGAGGGTGTCTTTGAGAGTTTACAGGTTCATGTCATTTTCACTTCTCTTATTCTGCTTCATGTTTGCAGCTGAGCTTGTGAGTTTTCAGGATCCTCTTCCTGCTACCCTGCCTAGCCCTTGAAGGCTAAACTTCCCATCATAATAAACTCTTAATCCTTGCAAGTTCAAATCCACATAAACTTCTCTATTCATAAGTATCCTTTGTCATAATATTTTCTCAAATAAATAACAGAAAAAGTAACTGATGCAAGGGATTTTGCTAGCAAATGTTGGGTGGATATTAAGCCTCTGCGTTTCAAGCTGCCATGAATCTTAAATAACAACATGAAAATGTTTTGCACATGACACATGGTTTGCTTATTTACCATACCCTTGTCTCTAAAGCAGACATTTCTTATGGTGAGAATACATGTGTTTTTCCTTTATTATTTAGTAATAAAATACACAACTAGCCATGGGTCTTTGAGACTACTAATTTCAGCCAAAACTGTTAATCCATTGAGACACCATTTTCTTTCTCAAAACTAATGTAAATAGTAAATAATAGTATCACAAGCTTAATTTTATTGCTGGTGTCTTCTATATACAATATATGAAAATACTTAGAGAAATACTTATACACAGTAAATGTTCCCGAAAAAATAACTCTGCTGATGTGCACTTTGGGCTATTTGTTTGATTTATATTCTGTCTCATTGGTAGAGATAATTTCAGTGTACTTTATCACTTAGTATTCTTTATAATTGCAACATTCCTTTAAGCAATATTTATATTATGGCAAACATAAGGAGTATAATACAAAAGTAAATCTCATTTAAAAACATTTATCCATAATCACTAACTCCAGTAGATAAGATTCTAGGTTGGGGATTTAGCTCAATGGTATGGTGCTTGCCTAGTATGTGCAAGGCTCTGGGTTTTAGTCTTCAGCTATGAAGAAATGAAAAAAGGAAAAAAGCATATGCTCTGAATGAGATTCTATTTGGAAATTATTAAATATCCATATGTTTAAATGTTAAGAAATTTAATAGCATAAAGTAGGCAGAGAAAATAAAACCTCCATCAAATTTCTATATCAAAATCAAAAGAAGCATATTGTTGAAATAAAAATCAATGATAATAAGATTTTGTCTCAGAAGATGTCAAAGACCGGCCTCAACAAAATCACCTCTTACCAGGGTAGGAGCATGGGAATTGAAGAACTATAAGTGAAGGTTATAAAGATGCATAGAATAACAAGACAGAAAATAGAAAGCAGTACAGGGAGTGTATTTCAGGGATTACTCAAACCCTGAAATCACCCACATTTATTTTTTCCACAGCTTTTATACCCAAAGTAAACTGGCGAAGGTAATAAAATACTATATTAACATGATAAAAAGGGTAACTCTCACAGTCAACTCTGAGACTTTCAGTCATTAGCATTCTGTCTTCTAGGTGGCAAGGTTCTCCAAGTCACTCTATGTAGAAGGCCGCAACCACACTCTCCACCATAGATGGCGCTGCACCGCCAGGTGAGCTAGAAAGCTCACACGTGTTGGTATTTTTCCACTACTCCCAAGGTTTCACCTGGGACTGGGAGCAGTTGACCAATCCAGGAATGACACGTCCAGAGCAGGGTCTGTTTCCTTTATAAGGGATGGGTTCCATCTTATCTGGGTCCCCGGCCATGTTGGCTTATGCTCTAGCTCCCAAGAGGATTAAAGCCATTCCTGCAGAAGGATCCTAGTGTTCCGCGTGGTTCTTGCTGGCGAGACGGTAGCGTGGGACAACTCTAGGTAACAATTTGAAGACTACCCTTCCCTAGATGACCTCATATACAAAAGAAAGGAGCAGAAGAACAGGCATACCCTGACCACCCCTCAGAATGGCACTGAACTATCTTAACTTCAAAAGAGCAATGAAACCCCTTCCTGAATTAGAAAGTGCAGTAAAGCCTGTTAGTATCCTACTCTCTGACAATCAGACAAGGTGGAAATGGGCCTGCATTTTTTGGCCTCCACAAGAAGTCACTTGAGAATTTTGACTGTCTATAAAGCTTACATAGAAATACATTCAGAATATGCATAAACTCCACAAATATATTAAAATATGAACATATTTAATATTTATTTTCACACACACACAAAACACACACTGAACTAATTTTAAGTATTGGATTTTATTTGTTTTAAAACAAGTAAATTTTTTTCTTAGACTTTGACTAAAATAAAATGCATGGTAAAATGATCTTATCAATACATACAGCTGATGATTCTTTGTTTAGTGTTTGATATATAAGCATTGATTATTTTGTTCTATGATCATTTTAGAAACATATAAATATTCTATTTTGCAAGATGTTTTTATAAAACTTAGAAGGATATTTGGACACTAAGAAAACACCCATAGAAGACCTTGTAAGGATAAATAAAGATGTGAATTTATCTGCAAACCTAACATGTGACTCCTAAGAAATCAAGTTTGATGACTCTTTGATCTTGAATTAAACTCAATCCCTGCAAAACTATGAGAACCTTACACATTTTGTTAAGGCATCCACACAAAGCAACATAAATCTAAACTAACCATAAAATCACGTGAGTACAAGAATACACAGATTTCCAATATTTCACAATTGCCAAGCAAGCATACCTAAGAAGCAAACTAGGGCAGCTGTTTTAATATCTGACAAAATAGACTTCAAACCAAACCAATGAGAAGAGACAGGAAAGGTCACTACACAGTAATCAAAAGAAAAATCCTTCCAAAGGACATTGCAATTCTTAACATTGATAAACTGAACAAAAGTACATACAAGTTCATAAAAGAAGCACTCCCACTACAACTTAAATCCCAAATTGAAGCTGGCAAAGTGATCATGGTGACTTAAATACCCTACAATTGCCAATCAAGAGATCAATCATTCAGATAAAAACTAAATAGAAATGCTGAAGCTAGACCAAAAAAGTATAACAGACATGCATATAACATTTAGTTCTAACACAAAAAAATAGATGTCTTTTTCTTTTTCTTTTTTTTTCCTTCAGAGGTCATGGAATTTTCCACAAAACTGACCACATACTCAGACACAAAACAAGTTTCAACGAATAAAAGAAATGAGAAATAGTATTCTCATCCTATTTGACCACCATTAAAGGTGGATATCACCAACAGTAACAATAAAAAGCTTACAAACTCATGAAAACTGAGGCAAATCAGAACTTACAAAAGAAATTACAATATTTGTAGAGTTGGTTCAAAATGAATATACAAGATATACAAACTGATAAGACATAAGGTGGTTTTAAGACAAATTCATAGCATTGAGTCCCTACAAAAAAGGAAAAAAATGGGGAGACTTCATATTAGAAATTTAATGGCACACATGAAAGGGGTAGAAGAAATAACATCCAAAAGGAATAGATAGCAAGAAATAATCAAATTCAGGTTTAAAATAAATAACATAGAAGCAAAGAAACAAACAGAAAACAATACAAAAAAAGGAAAAAAGTGTTGGTTCTTTGTTAAAACTAGTATTGAAAACTAGTATTGAAAAAGTCTTACACAATAAGTAGAGTAGATATAAATAGAAAGAATTAGAGATGAAAAGGGAAAGATAATGATAGATGCTGAGGAAGTTCAGAGAATCATAAAAACATATTTTAAAATCCTATACTCAACCAAACTGGAAAATCTAAAAAGAATGTATAACTTTCTTAATATATACTATATACCAAAGTTAAATCAAGAACAGATTTAAAATAGGACCTACTAATTCCTAATGAAATAGAAACAGTCGCTAAAAAACTCATAAAGAAAAACAGTCCAAGGACAGAGAGTTTTAGAACTTAATTCAACCAGTCTTTCGAGGAATTGTCAGACTTCCCAATTTTTTCCTAAATAAACATACTACACTGCACATATTTTTTACGATGCCACAGTTTCACTGATACCTGAGTCACATAAAAACCCACATATAAAGATAGTTATGGACCAATTTTGAACATAGAGGCAAATATTCTCAATAAAATACTTGCAAACTAAATCCAAAATCATATGTAAAATATCACCCACCATGATCATGTAGGCTTTATCCCAGACAAACAGGAATCATTAAAAATTTGTAAATAGATACATGCAATTTATCTTGTAAACAGATTCTACATGACCATCTAGTTAGATGCAGAGAAAACCTGTAATAAAATCAAATACCATTTCATGATACAATTCCTGGAAAAACAGCATAGAAGAGACATACCTCAAAATAATAAAAGCCATTTATGGCAGCCCTAGCCCTCACCAACACATATGGAAAAAAAACACACAGTATTTTCATTAAAATCAAAAATAACACAAGATTGTTCACTCTTTCCATACCTATTTCCTATAGTAATAGAAGTCTTAGCTACAGTAGTAAGACAACTAGAAATAAAGATAATTCAAATAGGATGGGAAGACATCACATACTCTTCTTAGGAGATGATGTAATTCTACACATAAGTGACCCTTAAATTTCTACTGGGAAAAACCAGCAGCTGATAAACACTTTCAGCAAAATAGTCATCTTATATACAAATAAATGGACTGAAAACAAAACAGAGAAACAGCACCTTTTATCATAGCCTCAAAAAGCTTAGACTATTTTGGAAAGTCTAATCAAGCAAGTGAAAAACATATATGATAAAGCTCTAATACAGTGAAGAAAGAAACTGAAGAAGATATAGGTAGATAAAAATATCTCCATGGATTAGTAGAATTAATATTGAAAAAATAACCAGCCTACCATAAGCAATCTGCAGATTAAATGCAACTCCAACCAAACTTTCATTAAAAAAATTTCACCGAACTTGAAGGGACAGTTTTCAGCTTCATATGGAAGCATTAAAAAATTCAGGGTAACTAAACAAATAAATAAATAATAAAAAATTACTGAGGGCATTACCATCTCCTATTTCAAATTGTACTAAAGAGCAGTCATAATAAAATAGCATAGCACTGTCACATATAGATGTGTTCATAAGTGAAATAGACTCAAATACCAATATTAGTAAGTACACACACTAATGGACACCTGATTATTTATAAAGAAGTAAGAAATATACCTTTAAAAAAGTATCTTCAACTATGGTGCTGTGTAAACTAGATGATTACATGTAGAATATGAAATAGAATCCACATGTATCAACCAGAACAAAACTAAATTCCCAAATAATGAAAGACACCCAAATAAGGCAAATTCACTGAAATTGACAGAAGAAAAAGAAGGGATTATCCTTGAAAGCATTGGCACAGGAAAATACTTCCAGAACCTATCCTCTACAGCACAAGAACTGAGGAAAGCAGTTTTTCATGAGACCTCCTGAAACTAAAACTGTTCTGTATGACAATGGACACTGTCGTGAGGCAGAGAATGGGAAAAGATATTTTTTAACCAACTATTTCATCTGATAGCATGCTTATATCTCAGTCTGTAAGATGCACTTAAATCCTTAGTCAGCAACAAAAAGCATGTGAAAGTTATTTGAGAGATGCTGCCGATGCTTCTTTTTCCAAGCAGTCACAAAGATGACTGAAGAGGAGCAAAAGAAGAAGCAGACACTCCACAAGTTCACCTACTGGGCTTTGGACCTGGACCAACTGTGGCCATGTCCTTTGAGCAGCTGATACAATTGTACGGCACTGGAAAGAGGCAGTGAATGAATTTTTGACTTACACAAATCAAGCAACACTCAGGTAATTCCGTGAGAAAGATCAAGTAGGAGACATTACCCATGGAGGAGCATGAGGTTGTGAAGACACAAGTGAGGAACATGATCACCCCGCCATGATGGGCAGGTACAATGGCAAAACCTTCAAGCAGGGAGAACTCGAACCAGAGATAATCAGTCACTACCTGGCTGAGATTACCTACAAGTCCAGTGAAAAATGACTGGCCTGGTATGTAGTAGCATTTCAATTGTATTTTAATAAATAAAGCCTGCCTGAAGATCTGCGAAAAAAACAGCCCTACTGCTTAGTCTTACAGACCAGGTAATGATAACACATATCTTTAACCCCAGTATCCACAGTAACACACAGACCTTTAATCCTAGTAGCCAGATTAAGTGCCATAGAAATCAGGTGATGCATGTCTTTAATTCCAGTCATGCACATCTTTAATTATAGAACTAGAGAAGATGATAAAATGGGAGAAAACAGCTCTCAGACATGGTCTCATTCTGAGATTCCTGGAGACAGGATCAGCAATTTCTAACTGAGGTCAAGGAAAGAGCCAATGACTGGCTATTTTGGTTTTCAGGTCTTAAGGTTGAACCCTAATTTCTCTCTGAGTCTTTATAAATCATGCTTCATTTGGTGTCCATTGTGGGGCACAAATTTATGAAAAGGTCATTTGCCTGAGGCTTTTTGTCACTGACTCAGTTCAGAGCATGAGCCAAACTTAACCATCTCTCCTGCTTTTGCAAATTATTATTGTTAATGGTCAGGAAAAAAGCTGAACAAAGGAAATGAGATTAAATGTTCTTGTTTTGAAGCAAAAGTGGGATATTTGGAGGGTAGTATAACCAGAATACAGTTAAGATTTGGATCCACACAATCCACATGTGTCTCCTGTAGTTTCTCTTCAACCAAAGTCAATTCTCTCTCTGTTTCGAATGATAATTCCCTGGAACTGTTGAAAACTTTATTACCATCTAGGGTTTTGTTCAAATGAATTATTTTATCATGTGTTATCCCAGAAGTGGACCATAGATTGGAAATGTCTCCTATAAATTTTTGGAAGTAATTAAGAGTCTTCAACCAATATTTCCTGATGTGACTTTTTGTGTTCTAATATTCTGTAAACATATTTTATACTTAAATAATTGTTAAAATCTCCTCTTTACAATTTTTTTCAGGAGCAATTTGTAATCTCCAATGATGCAAAACTTTCTTATTTCTTCAAACATTCTTTCTAAAGTATCTACATTTGAATCAGGAAAAAGGAAGGAAGAAAGAAAGGAAGGAAGGGAGGGAAAGAGGGTGGAAGGGAGGGAGGAAAGACAAGAAAAAAAGAAAATTTTTATGCATAAGATCATACTTAATCTCAGTAACATTATTTAACAATATTTCATAGTTTATAATAAAAATTATCATCCAGGTATAATTAATCTTAGTAATATTTAAAGAAGTTGAGTTGCCTCAATTGAAATACTAGTCAATACAATCCAATAACTGCAGTCGTATATGAAAGGAGTGCAAAAAAAGTCTATTTGAATAGAGAATTCAATCTGGAGAAATGATGTCAGATTAATATTAGATAAAGCTGTAAGCTCAAAAAAAATCTATTTATGTAGAGAGACTTCTGTCTCTCTAAAGGAGAATTTTATCCCCATCAATTTATATATGCATTTAAATAGACTATGCACAGATATATACAAAATCATTATTATGATATTCATAATTTGGAAATGATTTCTAAGACTGAAAACTCAAGCTCTTCTTCCTAAATCCTCAGCTAATAAATGGCATTAGCCTACAATAACATGTGAATTAGCTTACTGAGCTCTGGGTTTCCACTCATTCTTCCACTATGTATATTCAAATGCTAAGAATATTTTCAAAAATTTTTCTATAATAATGCAGTTAAAAAACAGTTAATAAAGATAAAGATAATACTTCATAAGTTACAAAATCACACTCTTCTGTGAGGAGACTTTTAAACATGAGTGAAGTAAAAATTCTACTAAGTTTGCAGTTTGGGATAAGTTATCTGTAAAGATTAGAAGAACCAGGAAATTAGCATAACTAAAGTAAAAATATCAAAACAATAACATATTTGAAAGCTATTTTATTCATCCAAACAGATGTGCAACCCATGTTTAGTCATGAAATAAAGTATGCTGTTCCAAAATTATGATTTAGATAAAACGGCAAAAGAGCATTGTCCCTTGCTCTTAAATAAGAAGCTAGCCTTTTTCAAGGACTCAATCTTTCACAGAACAAGATGCAATACAGAGGTCAAGCACAGGAGGGTCTGAAAAGAAGAAGGGAAGACAAACATCATTTATTTTCCAATGGAGAGTATTTGTGCATGACCAGTTATGCAGCACTCACATTGTGCTGACATACAGGATCCTAAGAATTATGTTGAAAGCCTGACAGAGGCATAGTGTGCAGTTCTGAATAGTCTTGGAGGATGGGAACACATCAGAGTTTCATTGTCCTTGCTGACTAAATCAGTCTTGCGTATTGAAATCTGCATTAGAGGAAAATTTTGTGTAGAACATCAAGTGGAATCTAATGGACACAAATTTAATATTACCTGTAAGGGGTTATTCTATAGAAGTGTAATCTGAGGTCTTTCATATTCCTGAAAAATGAACATCAAGATGGTTTGGAGAAGTGTGTGTAATTCCATGAAGTCTGAAAAGTAAAGCCGTGGGGCCATTGCACAATTCAGCTTTGTTTTCATTCCACTTTAATTTTCTTTATTGGAAAAAGATGAAATTTGTTAATTTTCCTGGATAACTAAGGTCTTAGTTCTGAAAAAGTTGATTAAAATCTAAATTTGGTGACTTATTGGCTGCATCCAGGCATTTAAACTATTAATGGCACTTCCATTTTCTGAAAGATTAAAAAACACATAACTAACATTTGGAGTGAATAGTAACTATCAGTTAGTTTAAGACAACAAAGTTTCATGCTTACAGTTCTTCCAAATAATCTTATTAAGGATTTTCCTACTCAGTTTCCTAAAGTTGCATTCATCTCTGTATTTTCACAAGAATTGTTGATGCCAGTAGAGAAAAAGTTGAAATCAAAGATCAGTTTTCAAGTTTTCAACAAGAAGCAATTAATGGCCCTTAAGTGGGTTAAAATCAGAATGTAAATCATGGTTTATTATAGAGAATTTATTCCTTCCCATCATATACCTATTTCATTTGGGACAGGAAAGAGGTCAACAAACTAATGATAAGCAATCCCCTTGAGGCTAGAATTTATCTTCAAAGTATCATGTTCATTCAAGTGAGGGTTCCAAATTGTTTGGCTCATTGATATGATTGATCATGCCTCTGCCTCATTAGACCTAGAATGAATCATGTAACAGATCATGGGGGAAAAATATCAACTATCTGGTTAAGGTATGATACCAGGTAATCAATGAAATGAATTTGTACAAAATTCTCACTGAAACTACTGTTGATGAAATATTATTCTATTTCCTTTCAGCCATTTCTGCAAAGTCAAATCTTGCCTCTGAGAAGGTATGACTATGTGGATCCGTGTAATTACAAAATTTGATATGTGTGATCCGGGATGAAAATATTCTTGCAAGTCCCTGATTGGTCCACAGGGGAAAGATGGACAGTAGTTTTGGAGAGCACTATGGTTTATATGGGCAACCGTGAGCACATGTGGAATGGAGACTTACTCCCCGACCAGCTGCAGGCTCAGGACGGTGCCATCAACATCATCGGTCACTAAAAACAACTGTGAGAATTACATGGGACTCATCACACTGGACAATGACTGTGAAGTGCTGACCACACTCACCACTGACACTGTGAGCATCCTCTCCGTGACCCATGCTGTCCAATCCAAGAAAGGACAAGATCACCTTCTGCAGTGGCATTCGAAGCAGTCCATATGATTCTAAAGCACTGGCAGGGCAAGGATCACAAGATGATCCCCATCTCCTTTGTGGGTAACCCCAGGGAGGACAATGAGAAGGATCTGGGGAAACTAGGCGATACCCCATACAGAAAAAGTGAATGCTGACATCATCAATTTTGTGGAAGAGGAGGTGGACTCAGAGAGGCTGATGGCCTTTGTGAACACTCTGAATGGCAAGCATGGAAGTGGATCATATCTGGTGACAGTGCCTCCAGGGCCCAGCTTGGCTGATGCCATCATCAGTTCTCTTTTTCTGGCTGATAAAAGTGGTGCCATGCTGGGTCTCAGTGCCAGTGACTTCAAGTTTGGAGTAAATGCCAGTACTGATCCTGAGTTGGCCATAGCTCTTCGTGTTTCTATGGAAGAGCAGAGGCAGTGGCAGGAGGAGACATGGCCGGCATTGGTAGACTGTACAGCCAAGGCTGGAATTGCTAGCTCTTGGACTGAAGACTTGACAATGTCCTCCTAAAAATGACTACGGAGAGCAGGCATTTGGCCTTGCTGGGCTGGGCTTCCTGACCTAAGCAGCATGCCTAAGAAGGAACAGGATGCCTATGCCATGCAGATGCCTCTGCAGGGAGCAGAATTTGGCCAAGCAGAGTTACTTGACATCGAAGCCAGCTCACTCACGGACACATCTTACCCAGGCAAGAAGAAGGATAGCTATTATGTAATGCAAGACCAAAATTCCTTCAGAGTGTCCTAGAGAACTTTCCAGGTGGGGATCCCAAAAATAAAGCAAATGGAAATACAACGGATTCTCCAGTCCAGCATGCCACCAAGGATGGCATAAAGGACAAGAAAAAGGAAAACAGGAAGTGAGTCTTCCCAGGGGACTGTAAAGACCAGGTTGGACATAAACTAAGATGTGCTGTCTGCAGCTTTTACAGCCTGAATAAAACTTGAAAGTTTCTCCTTTAACTTAAAAAAGATAGAAAATGGAAAGAAAGGAAAGAAAGAAAAAGAACATATTCTTGCAATGATATCGCCATCAAGTTTCTATAATAATAAAGGTTACTTAGATTGAAATAGTTATTATTGAGTAAGTATGTTCTTCAAGGCACTATGATTTACAATAGTAATACAATTTTGCTTCTTGAATTACTTAATTGAAATTAAAATGATAGGAATACACATTGCTGGAGAAGATATGTCACTGGGTAAGGCTTTCGTATTACAAAACCCACTCCATTTATCCAGGCTTTGTCTTTTGTATTACCAACCAGTTCCCAAATAACCACACAGCCCTATTACTAGTTTTGAATGCTCAGTCTTAGCATAGTTCTTTTTCTTGCTAGCTCTGTCAGCTTAAAATGTTTATCTACATCTTTGTTTTGCCTCTGGTCTTTATACCTTTTTTTTACTTTATTGCTTGCTGGCTGGTGACTGCCTGATTTCTGGCCTGGGTCTGTCCCTTGTTCTCTCTTGCTTCTTCTCTTCTACTCATTCTGTTGTTCTTCTCTTGAGCCTAGATTTCTCCTCCTATTTATTCTCTTTCCTTGTCCACCCCACCTATTCTTCTCTGCCTTGCTATTGGCCATTTATCTTTTTATTAAATCAATCAGGTGTTTCAGGAAGGCAAGGTGAAACAAATGCAATATGTCTTTACATAATTAATTAAGCAAATGCAGTGCAAATAAAAGCAATACACCTTTACACAGTTAAAACAATATCATACAGTGTAAATAAATGTAACACGTATTTGGCCAGCTAAAATAATATTCCACAATACTGTTACCAAATTCTATCTATCTATCTATCTATCTATCTATCTATCTATCTATCTATCTATATCTATCTATCTATCTATCTATCTATCTATCTAATCTATCATCTATCTATCATTTTTCTAACTCTTCCTCTGTCTCCTTCTTTCTTCTTGGCAGAATGACAAACTCTCAGCTACTGCTCCAATGACATGCCTGCCTGATTCCATTAATTTTGCCATGATGGCCTTTAACTCTAATCTTTGCACTCAAAATCTCCACATCAACTTGTTTGTTTTGTAAGTTTCTTGAGATCAGAGTGTTTTGTTACCACAATAGAAATGTAACTAAAACACAGTCTATTGCAGTGTGTGAGGGTTTTTTCAGTTATGCTGAAATTATTTCTCCTGCTATAAAGTTTGTTGAAGGGAACTTGTTGTATTTTTGTTCAATAAAGTATAAACAGAACACCACCACTGTACAACTGCCAGTCCTAATTTTGATTCCATTATGGAAATGAAAAGATACCCAGGAGAGTAAGAGCAACCAGGATTTCTCTGCTGATAGTATTTTACTCTAGGCATTATCAGAAGTAAGAGATAAACTGGATTTTACCTTATTTTTCCTTGGGATTCAGCAGCAGGATCTGAATTTGCTATTTCACTGTCAGAATTTCTACATGACTTTTCTCTGAAAACATGTTATGTCTTTGTTCCTTATACAAAGCAAAACAGTGTTATTTAAATATTAGACAAGAAACGTGTGTGTGTGTGTGTGTGTGTGTGCATGTGAGTGACTTTGTGTGGTGTGTGTGTGCATGCATGTGTGTGTTTGTGAATTATTCAGTATCTCTTTTCCTCATTCTGTCAAAAAATGTCTAGGCTTCACAATGAGTTAAATATGTATAATTACCCTCAGAATCTCAGGAATTGATAAAATTTAATGTAAAATTCAAAGTCTGCACACCACGGAAATTCTTAATTTGAATATTTGCTTCTAAGATAAACTGATTTAAAAAATAAGTCCTTGTTGCCTCCAGTAACAAGCAGATTTTGTGAGAGTCTTCTATCTCTCTTTCCATTACTTATCCTAATATTGCAATGCCCTTCAAGAGTTATTGCAATGATTGTAATAGGCAGAAAATTCTATATTTTAGATTTATAATATTAAGGCACAGTGACTAACCTAAGGGGTGTAAATTAAATAATAATGAAAAATTAGTCTTATGTCCTTGGCATGAAGCACCAAAAGCACACTATAATTAATTGCAGCTATTTTCACACAGCCCTCATGCAATTTCCTTTTTCTTCCCAGGAGTTGCTGAATCAGGCTATATAGCAAAGTTGATGTATATCTTCTGTGGAAATGAGATGTTTTAGATGCACCCTTCTCCGATGCCAGGATGGATGACAGTGTGAGATATAACCCTTTCCTGTTTAATGCAACCTGAACCAATCTACATCCTAGAAGTCATTTGATTTCTCCCCTCCGCAGTGCTATCAGATAGCAACCTGCTCTCTGGGGACTCCATTCATGCTGAGATTGCATGAGCTAGTGATTACACTGTTGAATCAGCCTGTAATCAATCTTGCATCCTACTGATCTTCTTTGGAATTTTTCTTTTGATCACCAACTAATGGGAAACACAGCATGGTAAAGAATAATGTAGTTTCATCTAATTGTAGCTCCACTGAAAAGGCCTCTGGGTACTCTTGTATTCACCTTTCAATGAGAGTGTTTATAATGCAGTCAATTTGGAAAGTCAAAACAAATAATTATTATAGAGTTAGCTTGATTTATCAGGAGTATAAATGCATCATTTTCAAAATTTATGAGTTCTCAAAACAAATGTGATTTTCTAACGTGAAAACATGCTCTTAATTCACTTTTCAATGTCATTAATTAGTCAGTCAAAGATCCTTGGAGAAGTTGTTTGTTAAACTTCATAGTTAGGTGCAACTGTCTTTGACACAGGAATTGAAAGTTCACTATCATCTTAAAGAGTGCTTCTGAGTAGAATGTACATGTGAAGAAAATGTAACATAGCTCAGGTTTTTAGCTCTTACCCACATTGGATATGAAGATCTATGAAGCAGTAATCCTGTCCACGAAAAAAATGGGCAATAAAATTGTCAGTTAAAGTAAGATGAAGATGAGTTTAATAAACAATGTTCTTTCATATCACCTATAAATGTTTTTAATTATAAATGTGACTTTGAAGTATTCCTAAGTACTTGGATTTATATATGTTTCAGTCTATGTTTTGCCAAAAAACAACACCTTGTCTTGTAAATCATTGCATAGTATTATAACTCTTCTTTTCAAGAGGCTGATACAGGGGGATGGCAAGTTTGACTTTTTGGAGCCATTGCAACTGTGTTTCAAAGATAAGAAAAGATAAATAAAACAAATAAGCAAGCAAAAGCATAATCTGTTGGTAAAGAATTGGGTGTTTAAATGTATTTGGAACTTCCCATTTTTAAAGAAATAGAGAAGACAGAAAAGAAAGATGAGTGATGTGGGATTCCCCTTTGTATGCTGTGAATGCCATTGGTTAATAAGGAAACTGTCTTGGGCCTTTGCAGGGATTAGAGGTAGGTAGGGAAAACTAAATTGAATGCTGGGAGGAAGTAGGCAGAGTCAGAGAGAAGCCATGTAGGCCCACCAGAGACTGACACTGGAACTTTACCTGGTAAGCCACAGCCATGTGGCGAGACACAGATTAATGTAAATGGGTTAAATTAATATGTAAGAGTTAGTCAATAAGAAACTAGAGCTAATGGGCCAAGCAGTGATTTAAATAACATAGTTTCAGTGTGATTATCTTGGGTCTGAGCAGCTGGGCAGCCAGGAAACATACAAGAGACCCTCTTACAACAGAGGAGTGGAAAAGAAAAGCAAAAAGAAAATTGATAACAACACAGAGAAAGAAGTGAAAAGAAATAAAAGGGAAATAGTAAAAGAAAAAGGTAATGAAACTTATTGCCGACACAGAAACTGGCTCTTTCCCACCAGCATCTTCTCATAAAGGATACACCAGCCAGTGTCGCAGGACTCTTCCTCTACATGTGAATGGAAAAAGAAAATTTCCAATTATTGAAAAAAGAAGCCAAAAATTCAAAAGAAAACAGGGAGACATAGATGGAAGGATTTTAATAGAGGAAAGGGAAGGGAGACATCTTTATATTATATATTATCATCCCAAAGAGGAAAATCAGACCTGCCTGGAAAAAAAAAAGCAGCAAAAACACAGTTAAAACAAGCTAATATGCATAAAATTTGTGACAAAATGGCAGTCCTAAAATATTTTTATTAATCACACTTATACTCTTGGTCCAAGATTGGCATTTATCTCTGTCAGTGATAGATTTTAGCCACACACATGCTACAAAACTTTGCAAAGAATCAAAGCATGGCTATGCACAGAAATACTTCTGAAAAAAAGTGACCAAAGTAGAAAAGAAGTTCCACGTACTGAGTGTTGTGAAATTAAATTTAATGTGTCTGAAAGATTGTAAAATCCATAGGGTTTCTATGATATGTGCACTTGGCCGAGATCATACTAACATCTACATGTGATTCTTATTTCTACTGCTTTTTAAGGTGATATCATATTTTGAAATACAGGATACATGCAAAAGCAACCCTAGTAAGTCATAAATGTGGTATTTGCATCATGTTCAATGAATTGTGAAATTCTTATCACTAAAATTTTCTAACATTTCTATTATTCTTAAAAGAAACTATACAAACCTTAGTAATCATTATACCTGTTCTCTTCCTCTTCTTGTAGAAAACTGTCTCCATAGATCTAAGATCTAAGATATGTTGTGTAAATAGAGTCACAAAAATTTGAGGTTTTAGTGATATTTCATTTGGTTTATTGTTCTCAATTTTAATCTCTATCATAATTGTGTAAACTCTTTCATTCATTTCTGTTCAAGTATTATTTTCGCTGTGTATGTACATGCATGTTCACACACATGTTTGTGTATGTGTGTACTTTAGACAATCATAAATAATGATGTTGGGAATATTTGAATAAAATTTTCTTCAGCATTTATTTCCATTTCTCTGGATATTTACCTATAATGTATGTTATTACTCAACTATATAACAATGTATTTATACTTTTCAAAAATTATCATGCTGTTTATGTTACTTTACATTACATCAACAATGATAGCTCCAGTTCTTCCATGTCCCTACCATGTTATTGTGTACTTTTTATTAAAGGTCCCATATCTCCTGGAGGTTGTATTTGTGTTCTGTGTTTGAAGTTAAACCTCTTCTAATGGCTTTATTTGCATTTATATGTGATTTTTAATTTTATGATTTTTAATTTAAACTTTAGATCTCTCTTACTGTTGCTGTTACTGTTACTATTCCTGAACATCGAACACAAGGTCTCTATGAACAGTAAACAAACACTCTTTCACTCAACGTACGCTTAGATCTCATTTGTTACAGTCAGGTTTATTTTTTTATTTTTATTGAGGTCTACATTATTCTCTGTTCCCCTCCCTGCCTCTTCCCTCCCCTTCAACCCTCTCCCAAGGTCCCGATGCTCCCAATTTACTCAGGAGATCTTGTCTTTTTCTACTTCTCATGTAGATTAGATCTATGTATGTCTGTCTTAGGGTCCTCATTGTTGTCTAGATTCTCTGGGATTGTGATTTGTGGGCTGGGTTTCTTTGCTTTATGTTTAAAAACCAATTGTGAGTGAGTACATGTGATAATTGTCTTTTGGGGGTTTGGTTACCTCACTCAAAATGATGTTTTCTAGCTCCATCCATTTGCCTGCAAAATTCAAGATGTTGTTCTTTATTCAGCAGTGTAGTACTCCATTGTGTAAATTACCACATTTTCCTTATCCATTTTTAAGTTCAGGGGCATTACAGTCAGGTTTTTAAAAGCATGCACTATCCAAATCTTTTAGCTATTTTAACTACTTTTTGTAGTTTTCAAATTAAAATATAGTTAGTTCAATTTCTTTTCTAACCCTTCCCATGACTTCTAGCAATAATCTCTCTCAAGTTCATGACCTTTATTTCTGTAACTGTAGAATCCCTAAATATTTACATTTACCCTACACTATCTGTGTTACATCTATGTATATAATTTCAAGGCTGACCATTTGCTATTGGACAAAATATATGGCAGCTCCTTCTCTGGGTGGGGGAAAAGATTTATGCTGTTCTGCACACTGCTTAGTTGTCTGTAGTTTTTGTCTAAGATTAAGGCCTCATGAGACTTCTTCATTCCATGTTAGCATCTACAAAAGGGTCATCATTTTTCAGGACTCATGTCTTAAACAATACTTTATGAATGCCTTGAAAAATTAATTCCCATCTATTTTGAGCATATTAATTCCTCTTCCCCTAATTCCTTTCATGTCTCTCCTCTCAACCTCCCATCATACCTGTCTTAACTTTGAGATGTTTTTCCTCTCCTGACATTCAAGTTCAATTTGTATTATCCAGTCAGGGTAAGTAGTAGGGCCTGAACAGGACTATTTTCTCTTTTCTATTCCGTATTACTGCAATTTGCCCTAATATCAGTATTTCTTGATGAAGGATTCAATGATTTGATTCAATATTTTATTCAAAGAGTTTTATAGTCATATATTTTAAATTTATACATAGGAAGCAACTTGAAGCCAAGAGCATTCATTTAATCCCAGGATTTGGGAGCCAGAGAAAGGTGGGTCTCTATGAGTTTGAGGCCTGTTTGGTCTACAGTCTGAAGACAGACTCCAAAGCTACAAAAAACAAACAAACAAACAAACAAATAAATGAAAGAAGCACCTTGCATTAATTACTGGTATGATGTGAAATGAGATGCCAACGTCATTAATTTGCATATAGATGCCCATATGTTCCCAGATATATATTTTGAAAATGTTATTCTTTCCAGCTGTTTGGCATTGAGAAACTTGTGGAAATTTTAAAATGTTATTTCTTAAGATTAATTTTCTTCTATAGATCTACACATTAATCTTCTATGACTCCCACTATCCTACACTTAGTAGGTTGAATCAGTTAGACTAAGAGTAAAGGGCTAGTCATGCTACATAGTGATTCAAGGGAAGCCTGGATTAGATAAGACGCTTGAAAAAGTAATACATATAATGTAATGTGGCAGAGATAGAGTTAATATTTTCTGTTCCTCCTAGGATCTGTGCTTTTTGGTAAGTGCTGTACTTTTGTGAATTAAATGCTACTGTTATTCTTGCTGATGTTGACTGACACGATGCAATGGAGTCATATTGGTATAATGTGTTAATTCTATAGTCTTATGCTAGGTTAACTTAGTATAAAGTTAATGACTGAATATATTTTCCTCAATTGCCATAAAACTATAAATCTTTTAACACTTACAAACTGGCATTAATTGTACATGCATAAACAGTCATCTACATAAACACAAATATGTATATTCATATTATATATACACACACAACATTAAGATAGGAATATCTTTTTCTTTTGGGGAAAAATCTCATGGTGTATCTTGGTTGATATTTAATACACTATGTACTCTTTGCTGGCCTCCAAATCATGTTAACCTTTGTTAGCATTCCACATTATGAATACATAACTTGGAAAGCTTGTACAGCTTAAGAGAGATTACATTAAGCAAGAAATTACTTGATCTGCTGGCCTCTACGTAGGAAGTATAGGATAATGGGAATCAAAGAAAATAAATGTATAGATCATTAGAAGATAAATAAATGCTAAGAAATAAGCTTTTACAATTTTCACAAATGTTCTAATACCATATCACTAGAAAACAATAGAATTTTCAAAATATATAGCTGGGACAAATAGAAATCTATATGCAAATGAGTGTTAATGCATCACATTCCACACCAAACCGGTAATTAACTTCATTTAACTTTTTCCATATGTACTACTATGAACTCAATCATGACAGTGATTGTTTCTCTCTTTCTATGTATATTTATCAGACTATTTTTTTAAAGATTTCTTAATTATTACGTATACAGTGTTCTGCTTGTATCTATACCTGCAGGCCAGAAGAGGGTGCCAGATCTCATTATAGATAATTGTGAGACACCATGTGGTTGCTGGGAATTTAACACAGGACTTTTGGAAGAGCAGTACCTGCTTTAACCTCTGAGCAATCTCTCTAGCTCTCTCAGAATATTTTTAAATATGATAATATTCAAAACCTAGCTTACATGGATTGGTACTTGAGGAGAACATATACTTTCCTTATAAACACTTCTTTTTCTTCTCTTTGGTTTTATGTGTAATAGGAGATTATATTTTAAAATGAATTTTATGAATGAAAATTTGGAATAAGTCAACTAACACACCTTATGTGTCTCAGTAGTATGTGAGTTTGTAGAAGTGGTTTTACTGCCTGAACAATTATTTGATGATGAAACATAGATACAAGACTACAGAGGCAGTGCTCACTTCGGCAGCACATATGCTAAAACTTGGAACGATACAGAGAAGATTAGCATGGCCCCTGCGCAAGGATGGCACGCAAAATCGTGAAGCATTCCATATTTTTATATAAGAAAACTTCCCCAACCTAAAGAACGATATCCCTATGAAGGTTCAAGAAGCATACAGAACGCCGAATAGACTGGATCAAAAAAAAAAAAAATCCCCTTGCCATTTAAATATCAAAACACAAAACATTCATATTAGAAAAAGAATATTAAGAGCTGCAAAGGAAAAAGGTCAAGTAACTTATAAAGTAAACCTACCAGACTTACACCGGACTTCTCTATGGAAACCATGATAACCAGAAGGTCCTGGATAGAGATACTGCAGAAACTAAGAGACCATGGTTGCAAGCCCAGACTACTATACCCAGCCAAGTTATCATTCACAATCAATGGAGAAAACAAAATATTCCAGGATAAAAACAAATTTAAACAATATGTAGCCACAAATCCAGCCTTACAGAAAGTATTAGAAGGAAAATCACAAACCAAGGAATCCAACATTGCCAATACTGCCTACAATAACTCAGACAACTAGCAACCCTTCACAAGCACATCTCAAAGAGGGGAAACACACACTCTACTACCCCCCACCCCCAAAAAAGGAAAATATCCAGAGTCAGCAACCACTGGTCATTAGTATCACTTAATATCAATGGACTCAATGCACCAATAAAAAGCGCAGACTTAGAGATTGGATACGAAAACAGGATCCAACATTCTGCTGTTTACAAGAAACATACCTCAAACAAAGACAGACACCTACTCAGAGTAAAGGGTTCAAAAAAGGTTTTCCAAGCAAACAGACCTAAGAAACAAGCGGGTGTGGCCACTCTAATATCTAACACAATTGACTTCAAACTAAAATCAATCAGAAGAGATGGAGATGGACATTTCATACTCATAACAGGAACAATTCATCAGGAGGAAGTCTCAGTCCTTAATATCTATTCCCCAAATATAAAGGCACACACTTATGTAAAAGAAACACTTCTAGAACTCAAGGCAGTCATCAAACCACACACACTAATAGTAGGAGACTTCAACACATCTCTCTCACCAATGGACAGGTCAATCAGACAGAAACTTAACAGAGAAATAAGAGAATTATTGGAGGTATTGAATCAAATGGACTTAACAGACATCTATAGAACATTCCACACAAATAGGAAAGAATATAACTTCTTCTCTGCACCTCATGGAACCTTCCCGAACATTGACCACATACTTGGTAACAAAGCAAACTTCCACAGATACAAAACAATATTAGTAACCACCTGTGTCTTGTCAGATCACCATGGATTAAAGTTAGAATTCAACAACAATGCTACCCCCGGGGAAGCCAACAAACTCATGGAGGCTGAACAGTCAACTACTGAATCATCCCTGGGTCAAGGAAGAAATAAAGAAAGCCATTAAAATCTTCCTTGAATTTAATGAAAATAAAGACACAACATACTCAAACCTATGGGACACTATGAAAGCAGTGCTAAGAGGAAAGTTCATAGCACTAAGTGCCCAATTAAAGAAAATGGAGAAAGCACACATTGGCGACTTAACAGCACACCTGAAACTGTAGAATAAAAAGAAGCTGATTCACCCAGGAGGAGTAGACAACTGGAAATAATCAAACTGAGGGCAGAAATCAAAAAAATAGAAACGCAGAAAACAATCCAAAGAATCAATGAAACAAAAAGCTGGTTCTTGGAGAAAATCAACAAGATCGACTACCCACTATCCAAACTAATCAAACAACAGAGAGAGAACATGCAAATGTATAAGATCAGAAATGAAAAAGGGGACATAACCACAGACACAGAGGAAATTCAGAGTATCATTAGATCTTACTACAAAGGGCTGTATGCCACAAAATTGAAAAATGTAAATGAAATGGACATTTTTTTAGATAAGTACCATATACCAAATTTGAACCAAGAAGAGGTGAACAATTTAAATAGACCTGTTTGTCGTGAAGAATTAGAAGCTGTTATCAAAAATCTCCATACCAGAAAAAGCCCAGGACCAGATGGTTTCAATGCCAAATTCTACCAGAACTTCCAGGGAGAGCTAACACCTATACTTCTTAATGTATTTCACAATATAGAAACAGAAGAGTCATTGCCAAACTCCTTTTATGAAGATAAAGTTACTCTGATACCAAAACCACACAAAGACACGACCAAGAAAGAGAATTACAGGCCAATCTCATTCATGAATTCATGAACATCGACACAAAAATTCTCCAGCAAAAAAAAAAAAAAAAAAAAAAAAAAAAAAAAAAGTCCAGCAGGGTCAGCTGGACTGGGACTGAAGGAGCCTGTGATTGGGCTGGATTCTCTGAATGTGACTGACATGGGGGCTGACTGGGAGGCTATTGATAATGGCGCTGGATCTTGTTTAGTCTGCATGTGCTGGCTCTCTGGGATCCTGGTCTGTTTGGATGCTCAGCTTCCTGGACCTGGAGGGAGTGGGGGAGGAACTTGGACTTCCCATGGGGCAGGAAGCCCTGACTGCTCTTGGGACTGGAGAGGGAGGAAGAGAGGGAGTGGGGGGAATGGGAGGGTATTGAGAGGAGGGGAGGAAGTGAAAATTTTTTTATAAATAAATGAATAAAAAATAATAAAAAAAAGACTACAGAGGCAGGAAAATCAATGGTGATATCATGGCAAGAGGCCAGAAGGAAAAGTATGTACCTTAATGAAAATAATGCTTTACTAAGTAAATATTCATGGCCCCAATTCCTGGTATCTGTCATTGACATAATATTAGATTAGTCATACTCCTCCATACATGTTATTCACAGTCTAAAGTAAAAGTAATACAGAAAAAAAACTAAAACAATTTGGTGGTAGTAAAAAGATGAGTGTAAGTAAATTTCTGGGGACTCAAAATTGATTTCATAAGTTCATTAGTATCCTGACCAACACATTGCAATGGTGATATTATTCTCCATTACATAGACAATTAACTTCTATTATAAATCTTAAGATTGCATTACCTTTGCTAACTACACTTCACTGGTGGCTTAAATTAAGCAGGAAGAAAGGAGTTAGTTGATTTGTCTCTTTATATTTATATTATTTAAATCTAATAAGGTGTTGGATAGTTCTCACTTCAGTTCAGGGATTTAAAATTGTTTTTAATTATTATATTTATTAATTGCACTTAGTTAAATTAAATTTAAATAATTTTGTTAAATTTAGCTTTCAGAATATTCTATTATATTGTAATGAAATGTTTATTAAATATAATTTTTCTTATGTTAGTTTTGTTATGTTAAATTGACACAAGCCATAATCATTTAGGTAGTGGAAACCTCACCTGACAAAATACGTCTTCCAGATTAGCCTGTCGGCAAGAGTGTGGTGCATTTTCTTGATTGATAATTGACATGTTGTGGGGGGATCCCTCAGGTCTAGGCTGGTAACTCCTGCGGACTTAAGAAAGCAGGATGAACAAAAAGAACCCTGTTGTCTCTGCTTCAATTACTGTGTCCAGATCCCTGTGTTAAATTTTTCCTTGACTTCCCTGGATAATGACCTACGTGCTATAAGAAGCAATAAATCCTGCTCTCCCTGAGTTGATTTGGTCATAGAGTTTAACCACAGCAATCAAATCCCAAAGACACTTTCCTTGTTCTTCTACAATAGTTTCATTATCAAAGATTTATTATAAAGTCATTCTAATTTGAAATCAAATTAAAAAGGTCTGTCTAAACAGAATTCTCAACACAAGAATCTCAAGTGTTCAAAAGACATTTAAGGAATTGCTCAACATCCATAGTCATTAGGGAAATTGAAATCAAAATGATTATGATACATCTTATACATGTCAAAATGACTGATTTCAAAAACACTGATAACTGTTAATGCTGAAGAGGATATAATGTAAAATAAATACTCCGTCACTGCTGGTGGAAGTGCAAACTTTTACAGTCACTTTGAAAATCAACATGGTCGTCTCTCAAAAAATTGAGAATTAATCTACCTCAAGACTCAGAATTTTTTTTCTTGGGCATGTACCCAAAGGATGTTCAATCATTCCACAGGAACACTTGCTCAACTATTTTCATAGCAGCATTATTCATGATAGCCAGAACCTGGAAACAACATAAATGTCCCTCAGCTGAAGAATGGATGAAGAAAATGTGGTACATTTACACAATGGAGTATTCAGCTGAAAACAAAAGAATGACATTATGAAATTTGAAGACAAATGGATGGTCTTAGGAAAAAAGATCATCCTGAGCGAGGGAACTCAGTCTCAGAAAGACAAATATGGCAAGTATTAACTCATAAAACTATACTAGATGTAAAACAAAGGATAACAAAACTGAAGTCCAGACCCAGAAAAGCTATGTAATAAAAAGTACTCTTAACAATAGTGGAGAGGAAACCTGAACCGGTAATCTACTCTAACTTTCATCATAGAACATTTATTCAGTAACTGATGGAAGTTGATGCAGATATACACAGTCAAGTACTGGACCAAGTTCCAGGAGTTAGTGGAAGAGGGGGAGTGGGGATGATATGAGCAAAGGAGATCAAGAGCATGACGAGGAAACCCACAGAGACATCTGACCCAAACACGGGGGCGCTCAAATACTCTAGAGCTACAGCTTAGGAGCCTGCATGGGATCCGAATGAAGCCCTCTGCATGTAAGTGACAGTTCTGTAGTCTGATAAGTTTCTGAGATTTCTGGGGTGGAACCAGGATGTGTCCCTGGTGCATGAGCTGGCACTCTGGAAACTGTTCCATCTTATGAGATGGCTTTTTCAGCCTGGATTCATGGGGGAGGGGCTTGGTCCTGCCTCAATTGAATGTATCAGGCTTTGTTTACTCTCCATGGGAGACTGCACCTTTTCTGAAGAGTGTATCTAGGGAGGGTTGGGAGGAGTTTCTTGGGGAGTGAGAGGGAGGGGAAACTGTGTTTGGTATGTAAAATGAATAAAAAATGAAAAATCTGTCAATTTATTTTTTCTGAAAAGTTCTCAGATATTTGTATTTTATTCTAAAAATTTTGATGTAAATTGAAAAGTAACAGCAATTTAAAGACAAAGAAACATAAACTAAATTTCAGTCATGGTTCTCGTATTACACTATGGAGAATATATTTTAAAGAATAGAACCTCTTCATAATTTAAATGGGTCAATACTGCCAATCTTGTTCAATTGTTTTCATAAGAAATTGTTCTGATTAACAACCGATTAGTCTAGATATTGCCATCATAGCCACTCACAGATGTTTAATATTAGCATTAATTCTATAAATTTTATATATTATATTATATAAGGTTATTGATTATTATTTTTTAGCTCATTGTGCTGGCCAGGTATTTTTATTTGAACACTGATATTGTCAGTGCCAATGCTAGCCACAGATCAATATTGCAAGCTATATTCTCCCAACTGGAGCATTCCCTCAGACAGGGAATGAAGTTTAAAAACACATGAACTTTGGAGATCACTAGTAGGCTTAGCAATTATGAACACTTACTGCCTTTCCAAAGCACCAGAATTTCATTTCAAACACCCGGGTCAAGCTCTAATCTCTGCTGTGAACTTATGTTCTCTTCTGGAATCTACAGGCACCAAGAGAAAGATGGTATACACTTACATAGACACATAACTATAAAAAGCAAATAAAACTAAAAACAAAATAAACTCAGGTAGTTAATAAAATTTATGAGATAAGGTTCTAGACACCCAAGAAAATCACAGGATACACACAACTTCCACTCAAAGTAACATCAACATTAAACAACTGAGGAACCATCGAGAATCTTTAGTTAGAACTTCCTTTTTTTGAGATGGAAAATTCAAGCTATTAGTTTTTGTGTGTTTTCATTTACTCTTGAGTGGAGTTTTTGATAATACGATTGTTTTGGAGTTGTCCTAGCTCCTGTAACTCCCATAAGCTTTTTGCTTTGTTAAGCTAGACTTTGGAGGAATAGTTTCTTTTATCTACCATCAGAAACTTTTTTTTTTTATGATTTAAAATATTTTTTATTTTTTATTTTTTTTATTTTTTATTTTTTTAGTAAATTTTATTAAATTATAAAAGTTTCCATTTCCGCCCCCCCTCCCAACACCCTCCCCCTCCCCCCACTCCCCTCCTCCTTCCCCTCCGTCCCCCAGGGCAGTCAGGGTTTCCTGCCCTGTGGGAAGCTGCAGCTCCCTCCCCCTCCCTCCAGGTCCAGGAAGGCAAGCGTCCAAACAGACTGGATCCCCAAAATCCAGCATATGCAGAGGAAACAGGTCCCAGTGTCATAGTCAATGGCTTTTCAGAAAGACCCCGGGCCAGCCACAGTCAGAGAATCCGGCCAAATTCCGAGAATCTGGCTAGATCACGTCCTCGTTCAGTCCCAGTCCGACTGGCCCTGGTAAATTCTCATCAGATCCGTTCCCTTGTATCAGTGGGTGATAGCATCCCTCGCAGTACTGATTTCGTCTTTCATGTTCCTCCTCCTTCCGCTCCCCCTCCGGACCTCGGGGGGCTCAATCCGTTGCTCCAATGTGGGCCTCCGACTGCATAGCCGTCCTTCGCCAGCCTAAGGATCTATGGTGATAAGCAAAATATACATCAGTATGGTCATGGGCCACGGCCGATTCAGGCACCCTCTCCTCTGTCCAGAGAGCAATCTGGGGGATTTCTCCTTGGACCTGGGATCCCATATATAATCAAGTCTCCTGTAAACCCTAAAATGGCTCCCTTAGTTGAAATATATTGTTCCCTGATCCCATATTCATCCTCCCTCCCTCCCCCCCCCATCCCCGGCCACCAAGCTTTCCCCGTTCCTCCCCTACTCCCTTCTCTCTAGCCCTCTCCCCCTCCATCGACCATCTTACACCTGTCAGAATAGCTAAAGTCAAAAACACCAACGATAGCCTATGCTGGAGAGGATGTGGGGTGAGGGGAACACTCATCCATTGTTGGTGGGAATGCAAACTTGTGCAGCCACTGTGGAAATCAGTGTGGCGGTTTCTCAGGAAACTGGGAGTCAACCTCCCTCAGGACCCAGCAATACCACTCTTGGGAATATACCCTAAAGATTTCCTAACATACTACAAAAGCATTTGCTCAACTATGTTCATAGCTGCACTATTTGTAATAGCCAGAACATGGAAACAACCTAGGTGCCCCTCAATAGATGAATGGTTAAAAAAGGTGTGGAACATATACACATTAGAGTTTTACTCGGCAGTTAAAAACAATGACATCTTGAATTTTGCATGCAAATGGATGGAAATAGAAAACGCTTTACTGAGTGAGGTAAGCCAGACCCAAAAAGAGGAACACGGTATGTATTCACTCATAAGTGGATTCTAACCATAATTAAAGGTCTTTGAGCCTATTATTCGTGATCCTAGAGAAGCTAAATAAGAAGATGAACCTGATGAAGATTATTTAGCTATCCACCAGGAGGTAGGAAATAGACAAGAGTCCCAGGTAACCTCGGGTCCATGGGGGGGTGGGAGGGTCCATCAGAAACTTTTCTTTGGTAAAAAAGCTGTTAATTTATGGATTTGCAGGAATACTCATGTAATGTCCTACCTTTGGCCCTCTACTCCTGAAAGTAAAAGAAATTTGGATAGATAGCTACAAGAAAAAATGTCTATAAGAATAAAAAGCATTAGAATATTTAGAATGCTGATTGGGAGAATGAAGATACAAGTTTTACTAAACCTACATTGCTTTTGAATTATAGAAAGAGTGCTGTGAGCTAGGCAAAGTTTGGGTAATTCTTCATATGGAACATGATGGGAGTTCTTTCGCCTCACCTCTATTATTTTTCTACTTGTGACTTCTGTAATTAAATTAGATACAGTTCAGTATTATTCTCTTATCATCCTTAAATGTTAGCTAACTTTGAAAGAAATACGTATGTAACAGTTTCCAAAGATCCCTGAGAAATTTAATATTTATAAAATTCAGCTAATGAATGAAAGTGCATGGTGTATTTAGTGGAGAAGCTATGGCCATTCTTGTGACATTTTTACAATAACATAATTTCTCATAATGTTTTTCATGTCTTGCCTACATCCAACAATTGAAATCATTGAATTGATATACCATATTTCACATCCCTGTTGTTGAAAGGTGTCATACCTCAGACACCAGTATATCAGAAAGTGGCAGCACTTCTTTCATTGAGAACATTGTATTTTATCTATGTGACAATTAAAGGGGATTCATAAATAACATTATGCAATGGAAATCAACTGAATTTTTCCTATATATTTATTTAAATAGTACAGATGAATATACTGCCTTCATAGATAAATTTTACAAGCATATCAGAATACAGCACGGTTACAAATATCTTTCTTTGTTATATATTTGAAAAGGGTCTCCCTATGTTGACTACAGTATATGCTTATGAATATTTCTCCTGTCTCAAACTTTTAACAATATCTCAGCCTCGCCTCCCCAAGGGCTTAAAATCTAGTTGTTTGTCACTACTCTTCTTTACTATTTGCCTTTTCAAAGCATGAAAATGAAAAGAATTGGCCTTGAGTAGTTGTCATTTTATTTCTGACACTGTGCCAGACACAACATATTTCCTTCCCAAGTTAAACTCCCAGTCATTATACAATTGACTAGGTATATGTCATTTGGTTACATAAATAAATAGGGAGAGGCTATATTTTATGAAAAAAAGAATAAACACTACTCAGATTTGAACATCACAGTCAGCTGTGTTAATATTTTGTTATAGTTAAGAAGCATAATACTCTTAGAAAAGGAAAGAATAAATAAAAGCTATCAAACACATAGACTTTCCTCTGTGCCTCTGCATTGATTAACATCTTGAGTTCACACAGCTCTGATGGTGTACTGATGTCCCCTTCCACCTCTCATGATTCCACTCAGAAATGGAGAAAAAGACTCCTCAAGTAAAGAAGTAAATGAGAGATCTCATTTGCATTGAAATAGGGAGAGAATCAAAGCAAAGGACAGTCACTTAACTGCCAAGTGCATTTCTTCACTCATAATGTCTTGGTGAGGTAGTTCTTTGGCCCTGCTTTCTGTAATGCATGCCAATGCATTTTATTAAAAATTGCATTATTGCTAACTTAGGAATCAATAAAATCACTTGTAATTTTTAAAATAAAGAAGTTATTATCTGTATTTCTGCTTTAAATTATTTTATTGTTAGCTTATGTATAAGATTTTTTTTGAAATCTAATAATAAATGACGCCAAATTACTAAATAATAAAGTAGTAAAATATACCAAATTGGAAAATTTTAATGATTGGCTTTAAACATTATCAACTCTAGTTAAACATATATTTTGATCTTTTTAAATTTTTATTTTTTCTGACTAAAAGAAAATCCAAAGTATAAAATCATAATAGAAACATTATAATATTAGCTATATTTATCTAACTTTATAATCAAAGTCTCAATAAAAATACAAAACTGGACACTGTTGAAGCAGACCTATAATGATGTTACATTTCATGATCAAGTACATGAAATTAATTATTGTTTTGGTTTCCTGACTCTTTACAATTGCACTGACGCTTCCAAGAGTGTCACACCAATAAATCTCTGCTGTATGTGTTCATAGTGCCTAGCCTCTTGAGAAACATTGATTTTAAAAACTATCTCCACAAAAAATACCTTTATATAAGAATCTGGATGTGTTACAGCACTTCTCTCATACAAATAAATAAGAAATCTTACATTGATGAGGGAAGAAAAGTGACTTGCATATTTTCTGCCTCTTTATTCATTGATATCTATGAGGTCAAAAGCAATGAGATATTCTGTTTGAAGGAAGGTTGGAGAATGGAGCATTTGACTTCTGTGCAGATGCTCACCTCAGAAATGTCATGAATTCTGGGCCCAGGCTAGTACTAATGGCTGCAGAATATAACAGTATAAGGTGCCATAAGATCAAGCTTCTCCTCCTGTATTTAGTCTCGGCAAAGCAATTCAGCATGAGAAATACATTTGCAGGAGCCTTTTTATTTCTTGGCTTTACCCTGAATCCTAAGGCAGCAGACCAGACCTCTTTTGATTCAGTAGCTGTGCCCTTTGACATGATGAATATATTAACCAGCCTAATGACAGTAAATTCAAAGCCCAAATGTATATTAACCTACCATTATTGTACATTGTGTGTGTGTGTGTGTGTGTGTGTGTGTGTGTGTATGCAGGAATCTCTTTCCATTTTTGCTATCTTATTTTCTTCCAGAACCCTGGCAATTGCCAATCTGTTTCTCTCGCAGCCTTTTCTCTCTGGTACTCTCTCTGTCCCTCAAAACAAGCCATGGCAATCTCCTCCGGATGCGTCTAGCTATTCTCTCTCTAATCAACAATGAAAATCATCCCCGTAACCATGGAATGGCCATCTTGATGTTGTCTTTACTGTGTTCCTGCTTACACACACATACACACACACACACACACACACACACACACGCACGCACATATATATATATATATATGTAATATATATGTACATATATAATATATGTAATATATATATTACATATATTAAATGGAAGTAGATTAGGTCGCTAAAATATAAATTGAAATAAGGCAGATTTATATATATCTCAGCAGGGCAAGAATGGGGAAAGATTTTTCTTTAGCAAGGTTATACACAGATATGACAGCACTGAGAACATCAAATTTCCATGGCATATTTAACTTTTATTTAGCACCTATTTTGCTTACTCTGCTGGACTCCTTCCTACATGCTAGAATTGTAAAGGAATGGTTTTATCCCGCTGATTCTAGCTTAGTGTAATCCAACCCTGTCTAAAGACTCTTCACCCCAAAATTTCTCCAGCTACCTACTTCTCCTCGGTATTTTCAAGGGCCTGCATCATTGCATGGCTTCCTCTTAGGTTATCACAATAGTGCAAGTGCTAATGCCGTTCACTGTTTGCAGGCTATGACTCCAAATAGATTAAAGAGCATAAGCAAGAAACTGCTAGCAGGCATGAACTAGAAAGAGGAGGAGAAAAGGAAAAGGGGACAGAGAAAAAAAGGGAGGGGTTACATTTCAGATCAAATTATAAATAGTATAAGCAGCATAGTAGCATGTATTTTTAGTTTTATTTTGTTTTCCAGGTTCCTTAATGCTCTCGATTTGTTAAATATTTTTTCTTTTGTTTTTGACTTTTTTAAAGGCAAAGTTTCAGGGATAAATAGTGCAGTCTAGATTCCATACTACTGCTTCTATTTTATTGATTCTTCTCTGTGCAACCCGAGCAGCCCAGGTGTCAGCATCCTCCAGGCAGAGCTACCTCAAGGGTAAACATTCCTAGGAAAACATCCAAGGACTTGTTTTTAAATTCAGGTATTTAAAAAAAAAAAGTTTTTCGTTTTTTCCCCACTATTTCAAGTCAATAAAGTCCTCGTATTCAGCATTTCTTTTGCTCTGCAAGTACAGTTAGATGTTAAATAAATATAGCTTTTATTACCCGACTTTAATACTCTACTTACTTTGTAATAAGTATTTTAAAGGACATGCTCAATCAGTTCCAGAGGCCTTTAATTCCTGGGCCAGATGCAGCATTGCTAAAAAACAAACATGCAAACAAACAAACAAATCATAATGTGGTCACCTTGAAGGGCCCTCTCTAGAGGCAGAAGATTGGAAAGACGGGCTTGTGTCTTCCCCTCTCTTACTGACTATTTCATCCTTATGCTGATATGACCACAAATGTGGTGCCTAAAAAGAGCATAAATGTAGGAGATGTGGTCTCACTCCTTGCTGCAAGCTGCCTAGGATGGAATTGCTGGAAAAGTGGTGAGGAGCCCACCAGGGTGGTGACCAGAAAGAAAAGCTGGTGAACTGACCAGCTACCATCCAGACCTAGGACCAGGGCAAGGAGTTGGGCCTCCCTAACACCCACCTCATCCATTGGAGAAAGTAAAAGGGATGAAACTACAGATCCAAAGCTACAAGATCCCCACAACACAGGATAACAACAGGGTATCCAAGAGGAACCCCAATAAGAGCCCGTTAGAGATGGTGTAGCATAGGCAAGAGCTTCAAATGAGACTTATGATCATAGCAAATGAATATGGATGGGCTAAAGGGTGGATAGTGTGACTCAATGGGCAACACTATTGCTTCTACTTTTATTCTTTGGTTTATTTCGTTTTGCTTGGTTTTTCACTTTTCTTTTAAATTTTGTTTTGTTTTGTTGGGAAAGTTGCATGGGCGAAAAGCAGATCCAGATGACCAGAAGATGGGTGGGAACAGGACGCATAATGTGAAATTTACAAAGAATCGATATAAGTTAAAAGAAAAAAAAAAAGCATGAATACATGTCATATATCCACACTGTTTTCTCTGAACCAAATGTCAAAAAGTTAAGTGCACAATGTGCTTTTCTGAAAGATCTCAGGGCCAGAAGGGTGTCCCATGTTTTTGCTTTCACCTGCTTTTAGGGCCATCTGAACACCATGGCTTCTTTCCTATCCACAAAGTCAGAAGCAACAGGATCTCACATGAATGGATCACTGATACTTTAGTCCACCATTTGTGCATTTAAGGCTTCTTCTGACTATGCAGTATTCACCAATATTAATCCTGGATTACCTGGAGTTTAACTAACTAGCACATTTATTTCCATTTTCCAGCTTTTATTCTTACTACTAACAAAACAAACAAAAATGAAACATAGCGAGGTAATGACGAAGGACCCTCCCTAGAAGCAGAAGATGGAATGATGAGCTGTGTCTTTCCTTTTGTTAATATGTCTCTCTTCAGCTCACATGGACAAATTCTGGGAATGTTGTTCTTGGTGTCTCTGAGGCACAATGCTTTCGCCTGCCATGACGAAACTTGATAATCATTCCTTCCACCTGTGTGAGAGATTCGCTGGGAGCCGACATGAATCATCCTGGCTGACATCTTCCTGCAGGAAGCTCAGTGAGTGGTGGTGAATAAGCGTCTTCACACTGCTAGTTTAGCTGTAAAAATTCTAAAGAGGCCCTTTTCTTTCTTTTCTGAATCCATCCCCAGTGTAACATATTTTCGGAACTCCATTTAGCAAGAGGAAAAATTCATTTTTCACCTCTTGAAGACTGGCAGACATAGCCACTTGTTCTGATCAGTGGAAATGTAGTGAACGTCTACCTCTATAATATAAACCAAGGAAATAAACAAAGAGAAAGGGCCCAGTCATATCCACCCACCCTCTTTTTCTATGCTTATATTAAGACACCAGTTAGAAAGTCAGGCGAGTATGCCAAAGTTCCTAGAATCAAGTAGCCAAGTTTAAGTTCATCTTCCACACTCTAGAAAACAAGTTCAACACAACAAAGTTTGCTTTCAGGAAATAAAAGCTGTGTTGCTGTGCTGTTAGGAACCACTGTAGCAAAACACTTCTGCAACACATAGCAACAATATTCTTAATGACATTACAAGATTGTCCAATGCTAAACATGCCATCTAGACATTTAGAGAGACTTTATTATTTATTCTTCACACCTTAATAATAATCTCTACATTAATAATGATAACCCTATTTACTATATCTAGTTTGCATTTGTTTCAATTCTATCTTCATTCTTAAAATATGGTCTTTTTATATTTGAAACCTAAGTAATGCATACTATATGAAATTATGCATGTATTTCTGAAAGTACCTCAGTGTTTTACATAAACCAATATAGTGCATTTAATATATTAATATTTATAACTTAAATTCTTTCATTTTACAAGACAAATTTTAGAAACATAATGTTCTGTTTGATGCATCATTGGTAAGAACATTTGGAAAATGCAGAAAGATAGAAGCGAGTTGGAGGAATGACTTATATTCATAGAAATTTAAAAAATGGTAGAAAATGCTTTATGCTGTTAATCACACAACAAATGCTTAAAAGAATTAAACTAAAATAATTAGTATTTATAAAATGACCAATAAGAATAATAAAACAACTTACTAGTCTCTCATCAATATCATCCCATTTATATTTGGATTCATATTTCTGTTATAATATTTAAAATGTTTTCTCTTTAAACACTAATAAGTACAAACTCTAACATTCATTAAAGTGATGTTATATGCATACACACATATATTTTGAAACAGTTAGTATAGTCAACTATACTAATCTACTGATCAGTTGCTTTTAGCATGGTAAATGTCCAAAATCTACCATATTAACTAACCTCCTACTTGAAATATCCTATTATTAGTTGTAAGCATGCTATACTTTAGATCTCTAGGCTTTTTCATCCTCTATAAGTCCAGCAATGTTTTACTATAGAAATATCCTGCTTTAAAAGTGTTTTATGTTTTTAACTAGGCTAACATGTTTGAAGAAAAGTATTAGATACTAACTAAGGAAAGATCAGTAATTAAAAGAAAGAACACTAGCAGGTAACCTGGACTCCACTGGTTATTGATGAGTAGGGGACTTTACCTCTCAGTATTTCTGGGCTCCATGAGAAGGTTTCCACATCCTACATGCTTTAGTTTAATCATCTGATATCTGATATATATATATATTTCTGATATATATATATATATATTCATTTAAACACTGCCTGGCCCATTATCTCTAGAGAGTTAGTTACTAGCTAACTCTCACATCTTGATTAACCCATTTCTAATAATCTGTGTAGCACCATGAGGTGGTGACTTACCGGGAAAGATTCAGCATGTCTGACCTGGTGAGTGGCTCCATGGTGTCTGCCTCATTGCCCTCTTCCCAGCATTCTGTTCTGTTTACTCCGCCTACCTAATTTTCTGTCCTATCAAAGGGCCAAGGCAGTCTCTTTATTAACCAATGAAAATAACACATAGACAGAAAACCCACCTACGTCATTTCCCCTTTTTCTATTTAAACAAAAAAGAAAGGCTTTCACTTTAACATTTTAACTTTAAAATTACATAAAACAAAACAGTTATCAAGTAAGAATTACAGTTACAATATTTATTTCTATTTTATCTTTATCATAATAATGGAAAACTATAACTAACCATTCTTCAACTCCATCAAAGACTCTAGAAGGATATAATATTACCTAAGCAAACAAAAAGTAAGCAACTTCCAAAATTCTAGAAATGACAGAAACATCTCGCTGCCTGTACAGTTACCCAAAGTCCCTCTGTACCGTTGGGGGCATCCATCTTCAGCCTTCAGTCCCATAGTATCCAGCAGACTTTTCCATGAAGCAGAAAATTTCAAAGACAGTTCAGTCACTATCTGCTGTGTCCAAGAAAATTTCTCACAGACGCTTTCATGAATCAGGAACCACAAAAGACCATCTCACCCTTAGGTAAGTTCAGTAGTCTTCTCTCTGCAGGTTCTCTGTGTCCAGTTTATGTATCAGTCCAGGCAAGAGCAGTTTCTTGCCCAAATGGCTAACTGACTCCATAAGGAGCCTCTTCGATGCCCATCTTCCTCTTGAAGTAGAATGGTACAGCCAGGAGCATACATGCCTCATTGTCATGAAAAGTCCTAAGTTATTAAAACATTAAATACCATGTTCTGTAGTGATATATTAAGAATGATACAAAACTTTGAAGTTACAAATAATGTTAAATAGGTTAAAAATGCAACCACTTATTGTCACAGCAGTTATACAGTAAATGCTATGAAACTGTTCACTTATAGTTCTTCAATAAAGGTAGAAAAAAAATGTATGAGAGGAGTTCTATCCAAAGAGGTGAGTGGTTGCTAGCCGAGAGCACAGCCCCCCTCAGCCTCTGCAGCAGGGTCTTCGGTGTTCCATGGGATGCTTCCCTGTCCCCACTGTTGCCCTTTTGTATCCTGTATCCTTAGAATACCAGCTGTCCCTATTTCAGTGCTGAGTTCTATCCAGAGAAGGTCGCACTCTGTCTCCTGTGTCCTTGAAGTACCAGCTGTCCCTGCTTCAGTGCTGAAGAGTTCCATCCAGAGTGGAGGAGATGGGCAGGTGCCCATGCAAGAATTCCTCCAACAACATGAAAGGCAAAATAACATCATCAGAATCCAGGGATCATGAAACTAGAAGAATTGAACACCCCACTCCAGAAAAAAATAGAAGAATTAGACTCTAAGCAGAACTGTATGAAAATAATAGAGGAACTTAAACTGGAGATGAAAATCTGCCATAAAGAAATGGAAGAGAAGCATAACAAAAAGTTTGAAGAAATGAGTAAATCTGTAAATGAAACCCTGAGAAACCAAGAAAAAACAATCAAACAGGTAATGGAAACAGTTCAAGATTTGAAAACTGAAATGGAGGCAATGAAGAAAACACAAAACGAGGGCTGGCTGACTAGGGAAAATCTAGGTAAACGAACAGAGACTTCAGAAACAAGCACAACCAACAGATTACAAGAGATAGAAGAGAGAATCTCAGACTCTGAAGACACCATAGAGAAAATAAATGCTCTGACCAAAGAAAACAGCAAATTGTGGACAGAATGAATTGCGGTACCTTTGTGGGATCTCTGAATTTATTTATTGACTTTTCGAGACAGGATTTTTTCTGAATAGCATTAGTAGCTGTTCTGAAACTCTCTTTGTAGATCAGGATAGCCTCGAACACATACAGATTTGCTCGTCTCTGCCTCCTGAGTGCTGGAATGAAAGGCATGTGCCACTACTGCCAAGTTCTGAATTCATTCATAAGAGGCAGTAGTTATACAGATGATAAACCTACTTTAGAGACATCTGCATTGCCGTCTTGTGATTTGTTCTTTCATACTTATATGAGTTTGTGTTATCATTTGCCATGAAGCTAACATACCCTCAAACACGTGGAATGATCAGACAAATAAACTGAGTCTCCCTAAATAAATCCAACTTCAAGTATTTACTATAATAACAGAACTACTCAAAGAGATCAAATTTCTTTTACAATTCTTCCAGAAGTCCACAGTTGCATTTTTGTACTCCGTATGAGCTCAGGATTTTAAAAATATTTTGAATAAGTTTTTATTCTTAAAAATGATTTTTCTTTAACATTCAGGCTGTGGTGGAGAACACCTTTAGTCCCAGCACTCAGGAAGCAGAAGCAGGCAGCTCTCTGTGAGTTCAAGACCAGTCTTGTCTAGAAGAGCTAGTTCTAGGAGAGGCTCCAATGCTATGGATCAACCCTTTCTCAAAAATCAATATATATATTTCTTGGTCTGGGTAACGTCAGTCAGGATGATTTTCTCTAAGCCTATTTACCTTCAGTTTCTTGTGTCTTTGTTTTTAAAAACTGAGTAATACGCCATTTTTTAAAATCCATTCCTTGGCTGAGGTACATCTAGGTTATTTCCAAGTTCTGTATATTACAAATAGTTCATTCTTTGCCATGTTTTATTAAAACTAATGGGATACCTGAACTTTCCTTAATGGAGTAAGAAGAAAAAAGAACTAGAATATGGGAGCAAGGGTGTTAGGGGGGAGGGTCTGGAAGGCTGTGGCTGAAATGTAAAATAAATGGATGAATAGAAGTTGTTTTTCAGGTGCTCACTTTCTGCCAAATAATCTTAGTATTCAAACATATTGCCAACTATCAATCAAAATATAAAAGATTTAAGACATCTCCAAAGCTGTCTAACAGAAATATTTTAAAATTCCAATTTATTTTGCATACCAGCCATAGTTATCAAAAAATACACTGGAAGTTAAATGCTTAGAACACAAATTCAGCAAGATAAAAATCTGTTATTGAAAAGTTTTGTGATAAAAAGTTGAGTTAAAGACACACATTTTCTTGTGGTATAAAAACATTAATCCAACTATATTATCTCAACTTCAATTATAGTGTGGGGTCCTTAAACTCTTTCACTGATAGTTGTGGTGGTTTGAAAGAAAATGGCCCTGAAATGTAGTGGCAATATTAAGAGATGTGGCTTTGTTAGAGTAGGTGTGGTCTTTTTGGAGGAAGTGTATCATTGTAGGGATAGACTTTCAATTTTCCTTCGCTCAAGCTATGCTCAGTGTGGAACTTAATTCTCTTCCTGCTTCCTGTTATAAAGATGTAGAACTCTTAGCTCCTTCTTCACCACAATGTCTGACTTCGTGCCATCTGCCATGAAGATAATGGGCTAAACTTATGAACTAGAAGCTAGTCCATTTTAATATTTTTCTTCATAAGAGAGGCCTTTGTCATGGTATCTCTTCACAGCAATAGAAACCCTAACTAAGAGAATATTTCCCATAGAGATTGGTAGAAAAATGCTAATTATCTTACAATTTATTTTAAATGTGTATTTGTTTTAGTATATATTCTACTACTATTATTACACATGAGGAGGCACATAGCTAAAAGAAATTCATTTCTCTCTTTGGAAGGTGTTATGTTCTGGATCAACATTCAGAAACATTTGATATCCTATAATGGCTAGGTTCATGGTTAATGAACAATGCTTTCTTTCATTGTAAAGAAAGTCAATACCCATGCTTTGACATCCTTTATAAGTTCATTAAACTTTATATAAGATGAATATAAGCAAGAAATTATTTAAAAATTAATCCAACCAGTTTATTGGATCTTTGTATTTATGAAATAACAACCACACCAAAAAAATCTATCCACTCATGTTACTTTTGTGGTTGATCTTAACATATGGATTTTAGATCCGTGGCATTCAGACTGTAGCAGTACTTCTCAGTTTTAAAGTACTTTGAATTAATATAGTCTCATTTGTAGAATAAATATGCTTTGAATGAGGATGAGCCTCTAGGAAGTAGATAATGGGTGTTTGTTGATGTCTGAAAAAATGGAAGTTTGCATGTGTAAGGAAGCACAAGCTCTTAACAATATTTTAAGAAACTGAAAGGTCTGTGAGGCATGATAGAACTTCTGTGTCTTATAAAGTGAGCAATTCATGATCGCAATGGTTTTCAGGAATAATTATTGCTGTTAAAGGACTGTCAGATACTTCTTAATTTGCTAACACTTGACTTTCTCAGGATGGGAAGTTATTAAAAATTAACTTTGATCATCAAATCTGAGTGTATATGTGAGAGACAGAGACACATCAAGCAAGCAGAAAAGCACACATCTGAATATTAGACATGTGGCACCACTGCATAATTCTGTGGTCTGTATCAGCAAGTATATATTCCACCATGAGGGAGAAAGGGGCTCAAGAACATAATTCCCTATCTGAGGAGACATGGATTATCGCTGACTTCTTTCAGAAGATTGCCAGCTTTTTTTAATGGTATGACCCCTAGTACATTGATCACATATCATTAGATGGAATTATAATAATGAGTTTATAGGAAGCATTAGCGGAGTGTAATTGTGTGTGAATATATACATATATGTGTGTACATATACACACATGAAATATATTTAACATACATAAAACTCATATATATCATATAAATGACAAACATATACCACATATATGATCCATAAGTGAAATATATGACAATTATTTTGTATGTGTGTGACATATCTTATTATATAGGACATATTTGTGTCATGTGTATAAAGCACAGGTATCATATAAAGTTATATGACAGGAAGTTGGGAGTGAGGGAGGTTCGAGGTGTGGGGATGTTTCTGGAAAGAAATAAGTAGAAGAATAAGGGGGAAATTATCAAAATACATGACATCTACATATTAAATTCTCAAAGATTAGTAAAAATGTTTTCTATATTTAAAAACATTGTGTAATTCAGTGATTTTTGTAGAAAATATGATGCATTTAAATCTTTTCTTGTTGACAATTACTGATGAAGATCATATTTATTTAATAAAATTACATTTATTATGTCATTTCTGTGGTAGCTTAGTATGTTCACTTTTAATTATTAGAATAGATTTAGATGTTGGAGAACAGATGGGAAAAGTAAGATAAAATGCCACTAATCTACAAAAACCAAAAGAAAAGTTAACACTCATTATCTTTTTATTTTCATATCAAATTTTTAAAATATTACTGTTTTATACTACTCTATTAAAATAGTAATTTACTAATTTTATGTAGTAACTCAGTTAGCTTAGTTTAGCCTTTAACTTGCTGTAGAGGTGGGGTTGTACATGTGCACTGCATCAATAAAATAATATAATAGATTACCTATATAAATTTAAAACTTGCATATAAGTTATATATTATATATTGTATATGAATGCAATAAATGACTGTGTATATAGCTGTAGAATGCTAAATTTTGACATACAACATAAATTTAAAAAATATTTCAGCTTTCCATTCTATTTTGTAACTAATAAAAAAGTATTAAAATCTATGAATATGGACTCACCATGACATGTAAAATATGCTTGTCATTAAGTTTTGAAAATGAGACAAAAAAGATGTTTTCAATAAACTTTGTCCAGTGATTTTCTAAATCTAGTGTGTAAAAATAGTGAATGATTTTTTAAAAAAATATTTTGTTAAAGGTTTTTCCTTTTTCTTAAAATTTTATTTATGTATGCTAGCCCTGTCATGTTAAAAAGACAGAACTTTAACATTCTTCAGTTTATTCTCCAACTAATACATTCTTTTTCACCTTTGTTTTTTTTTCTGGTATATTTCTTGGGATTTAGCAGCTGGACTGTGATAAAGGTGTTCTATTTATTGCTGAACACAACCGTTTGTCCTCAGAGCTCACACATATGTACCTACATTGACAGCTGCGAAATACAAAGGAGGCTTTCTTGAGGAAGCTTGAAAACACTCAGGTCTATAGGTATTAACATTAGTATTTGGAAGGAAAATTGATAGCACAATTACTCAGCACATAAGAGAAGCAGTTTCTAGTTTATTTTCTTTTTACTCTCAGCTACAGGATATTGTTCAGGACTATAGGCATAAAGTTCCTTCCTGTGGAAGATGCATCAAGTTCAGTCAGAAAGCAGTAAGTTACACCACAACTCTGTACCAGTGGATACACCTTGCATCGCAGGTCAGTGCTGTAGCAGGCAGGGTCCCAAGATGAGTAAGGTATTGATATCTTTTTCTTCCAAAGAAGTCTGTAGAACACCTTCCAGCACTATGAAAGCAGAAGACCAGAAAGTGTCCTAATGGGTTTAGGATTTCTATAGCAAATAGAAAAATAAGAGAATTCAGAAATAACTCAAGGCAATAAATAGCATGAGTCTGTGTTATTTTGGAGACATTTGGGCCTCATCTGAATCATAACTTTTGGGGAGGTATCCAGGACTTGTCCTATGATTTCCATTTACTGATCCATTGTCTTGTGCATGGCATAGTCCAGCTTTCCAGGGTAATTCCATTCAAGCTCTTTTAAATTATATTTTGAATTTAGTTTAGTAACTAGTTTGTTTCCTAGAGTTTTTCGGAAATCCATAGTTTTGGTTAATTCACCTACAACTCTCTCTTCCACCTGACACCCTTTCCCCCAACCTTCTTAATTATTGAACCTTCAGTGTCTGTGGTTATCCATCTTTTATCATATAACATCTAGTATTTTCACTATTCCACTAACTAATTTTTAAAATAGATAATGTTCTTCATCTAACCTTCATTGACTAGCCCAATGAATGGATTGGGCCAGTTGACTTCCATTAACTCTTATAAACTCACCATACTCTCCTTCCCAAGCTACGTGTTCTTGGAGGAAGACATGTGAAATACTTCAGACTTCCTTCTGTCCAACTAGATGTGAGTTTTGGTTAGCCAATAGTCTCTTCTATGAAAGGATCAAGAAGAATGAGTGCAGGATGTCTGACTCCTCTGCAGTCTTTCACAATTCTTCAGACATGATATCTTGTCAGTTCTTAGATCTGAATTCTTTCAAAGATAACCTCATCAAATTTTATTCTGTCTTTCTCAGTAACTTCTCTGGTTCTTTACCTCTACAAGGAGAGACTGGGGATGAGGGGGCAAGAAACAATATTGTACTAAATTCACACTGCTTTGGAAATAAGTTTCAAATCATGTTCACTAGAGTTATATGCTTCTGTCTAGTATTATGGCAGATTCAATATGGCTTTATTTCATGCTCATAACTGCTCTTTTCCCTCAGGCTTCTTGCCTTTTTAATATCTACTCATCGGTAAATTGGTTTTAAATTGCAAAATTATTAAACTGTCTTTCTAGGTCCTTATGTGATATTATGACCCATAATAAATAATTCTAAACACTTTAATATCTTGTTCTTAATGTTCTTCACAATTACAACTGAATAACTGACTAAAACCTAGACTTAGTTTTCCTGAGCCTGTTTTACAAGTTACATCAGGAAAAGTATTAATTTAGGTTTAATAAAACTATTATATTGTGCAGTCATATTAGACTCAGAGCATATATAAACTCATGGATATTTAATTTATAAATAAAAAGCAGACTAGTAAACCTCATTGTATTTAATTAAACTTAAATTATAGATGTCCATGAAACAATGCTGTTTATTGGAAAAATTATTTGTGAAAAATATTTGACATGTAAATTCCTCACTACAATCAATGATATTATTCCAGCAATGTTTTAAAAGTCAAAAAATATTCAATACTTCCTTTGTGCAAATCTCTCAAAAATATTATTGGAACTATGACTTTTCAGGAGTATACAAGATACTAAAATAAATATTTTCTATTCCAGTAAGTACAATTTTGATCTCATCAGTATTTGTCAAAGGGAAGACAGTATTGTGATCATTAAATAATTTCTTGAGTTGGCCAGACAACAGATGAATGTTCACACTAATGTTTAGTTCTTAGAAAGATCTAATATAACAATTTCTTCTTAGTACCTAAGATAGTGTTGGAGACATGTAATTCTCTTCCCCAAACTCCATCTCAGTAGAGTCTATGCAAATATTATCATACAGAAATGTATGTCATTATTACAATGACTTTTACCACTTTCCATACCTTACTGTATATAATTATTAACATTAACTGCCATCAGTATACATAATATGCTTTAATTTGACTATGTATTTATTGTTACTTTTCCTTTGCATTAAAAATCTCATAGCACAAAATTTTAATATATTAGTGTTGTTATTTTTTTTCTTAAAATGACGCCCAGAGAAAATATTGCTAACTAATATGTGTTTAGTTATATTTGAGTAAGAAAAAATGCTTTTTATAATTATTACATACAAATCTATTTTAATATATATTTTAACTTTAATATTAAATCATTTAAAAATATAAACTCAATGATGAGTTTTTCAAATGCAATAGTTTAACAGATATGTGTTGGTTTGAATGAGAATGCCCTTCATCCATGTTTTATATGTATTAGAATCCTCAAATCTCAGTTTGTGGAGCGGTTTGGGATATCAGAGAATTGTGACTTGTCAGAAAAAGTACATTACTAGAGGAAGGTGTGGAAGTTTCAAAGCCTTCGGTCATTCTGAGCTCTCCCCCACCTTCTCTCCCCTCTGCCTCTTTCTGCCTGTCTCTGGTGTGTGTGTGTGTGTGTGTGTGTGTGTGTGTGTGTGTGTATGCACACACTCACACACATGCACGTACACACACATCTGCGCATGAACATGCATTTTGTGATCATGGTTTTGATGAGAGCACATAGCTTCCTGTACTTACCACCATACACCTACATGCTGTCTTTGCCCTGCCCTTATCAATGATAAGCAATAAGTAAATTTTTCATTTCTAACTTGTCTAACACTTGGTGCTTTCATAACAACAGTCAATTAAGTAATCCAACAGTGAGGTGTGGTTATGAATAACCAAAGCACGTTAATTGATTTTAGATGGATGTTAAAGACTTTGGAACTTCTGACTACAAATATTGTTGAAGATTATTATCTGAGATTAATGTGCTTTGCATGTAGATGCATGGAACCCAGTAATTCAAAGAACACTGTGGAAACCCAAATCATGAGGTTTCAGAATTAACAATTAAAGCAATTGTGCCTGAGGTCATTCTTGCAACATTTTGGGCAAAGTATCCGACTGTCTGTTTCAGATATTATAAGCACTAATTTTGAAAAAGCAATGGACTTGATTTTTGTCAGCAATGCCTTCAAAATATAATGATTTTGAATCCCTGACATGATTATCAATAAAGGTTATGTAAAAAGTAAAAACAGCAAATGGGGTAGAGATACAAGCTACACAGTTTGAGTATATAAAAGAATATCAAGTAACACTTTGTAGCCCAGGCTTATCACAAAAGTTATAAGTGAGAAATTAGTGCCATTAAGGAGAGGGCTTCTAGTTAACATTGAAGTAAAGCGAAGTGAGCTTTCGTGTTAAACTATACCAACCTAAGGTCTGAACTTGTGAAAGAAGGCATTGTTTCATACTAAATAACAACTGAATTAAAATATGCTGTTAACGACATTCCATAAAGATCAGAAATCATTCACATCTAGCAACAAACTTGACACTGTCTTTCACATAGTCTTGGGTTTAGAGTCATGAAGGATACAAGAGAAAATGGGTTGTGAAATATTTCCCTACAGTTTGAGAAAGTTTCCTGAAGTCAGGATGAATGTTAAAGAAAATTTCCTGGAGGAAGATAATGAGATGGCACAAGGTCATGGAAAGTTATTTTGTGATGTAAATAAAGCCAGCATTACAATAGAGATCCCCAAGGAGCATCTTTTATGCTAGTAGTTGTCATAGTACCAAAACTATTATACAGGCTGCTGATGAAAACTGCTGTGGTACTGTGGCAGGTTAGTTCGGGTCCTGAGAAGGGGAAGGTGCTTTAGTGGGAGGAATCATGTCCAACCACCAGATAATTGTCATACAAGTGGCTGCTCCAAATAACTCATGCTGTCTTTATTGAATACTTCAAAACAGGCATACTTTTGCACACTCCAGCCTTAACCTCCAGAAAAAAGAAATATGTTTCCGCCCAACTTTTACATCAAAACAAATTTTAAAGCAGAAACAGCATTCAGCATTTTGTTAGCTTGGTAAAATTTTGAGCCAGGAACATTCATAGGGACACATTTTTAAGAAAAACAGTAACATTCACAATGTGGCAAGACATAAACGCAGAAATAGTTCTGATTTGCCATAAACTACTTGCATTCAGTAAGCTTATATTTCTCCAACTCCTCCGTTGTTCTCCAAAAGGATCCTGTATGCTTATGTCTGTCTATAATGGGCACACTTTGATAATGCACTCTTTTTCCATCTTAATGATTTTTCCCCACAATTGGGGGATGTAGTTAATGTCCCATGTATTGCTTTCTTATATGAGCCCATTAACTCCCATTAACTTTTATTGTCTCTGCTCCTGTTGCTCTGAATCAGAAAAGTTCCCAAGGTCTTGTGTGACAGCTGGAATTTTCAGATAAGAAACCTGAGAAGCATCAGTTCCCAAAAAAATTTATGGGAAAACATTGGATAAAAAAAGGGAGGTTCCATTAGTGATTTCCAATCCTATGCTTACCCGACAAACAAAATGAAAGTATTAAACTGCCCAGAGACTCATCAACATTATTAGAGAGAAGAAATCATTCAAGCACCATGGCCTCCAGCACTATTCAGTACTGCTGCAAGGACCACTGGTCCTTACTGTCAAATGAGGGTCAGTCTGTTTGGGCCTTGCCTACAGAAGATCCATTAAACAAGTGTTAATATGCTGATCAGAAACTAGGCCTCATGGCTCCTAACAGGATCCATGTACATTTTTATCCAACCTTGAAATTTGTAAACTCTGAAATGATGTCTGTGGCAAGATGGGCCCACACATGCAGTAATGGAGTAGACGTTACAAGGGATACCAACTGCTTTCTGATTAGATTAAAAGATTGATCAAAGGAATGAAGCCCATTCCTGGTATTGCCAAACCTTATCAACTACCAATGATTTGGAATTCACTGTTCCCTGGTATGAACTTACAGTAGGATTTTTCTAAATGTTGTACAAAATGACATTTGAAGGTTTCAAAGAAATACTTTCAAGAAAATCTAAAAAATACAGGTGTAATAAGCACAGCTTGTAAGAAAATTGTCTTAGTTAGAATTTAATATTGTTATGAAGAGATGCTACAAACATGGCAATTCTTACAAAGAAAATATTTAATAGAGGATGATTCACCTACAGTTTCAGAGATCCAATCCTATATGATCACGAATGGGAGCATGACAGCACACAGGCAGATCTGCTGCTGGAGCTGAGCGTGCTACATCTTGCAGGTAACAGGAAGTAAATTGATTGTCATATTGAGTGAAGCTTGAGGAAAAAGACCCCAAAGCCCAGTCCCACAGAGACTCTAATAAGATGATATTCCAAATTTCCTACAATAAGACTATACCTACACAGACAAGGTATACACAGATAACACCTCCTTATAATGCCACTTCCTTTGGGTGTCATTTTCTTTCAAACAACCATATAAATGTAGAATAAAAATAAGAAAACCATCAAAGAGAGAAATGTTTTATATATCAGAAATCTTTGTAATGATTAACTCTGTAAGTCAGACATCAGCAACTAAAACCTTAAACAGAGACTTTATTGAGGTGAGGAAAGATTATCAAAGCTCGAAGAAAAGTCTCTACAAATATCAGATTCAGAAATAGTAGGAAGAAAAAAGGGGACGACTGAAGATTTATTCAAGATTTCATGAACAATAGTAAAAAAAGCAAAACTTCTACATCGCTGTTATATGTAAGGGGGAATAAATAAAAATTATGGCAGTGGAAATACTCTTAATAAATTAATATAAAAATTTATTAATTTTAAGGAAAAGAAGACATTGATAAATAGAGATTGTCAGATCTCAAAGTAATCATGAAATCTTCAGAACACATGTTTTATTAAAGTGTAAAAGGGTCTGGATGCAAGAATAATTTTAAAATCACTAAGTTATACTAACCATGTGCAATTAAATTGTTTTTTCAAAAAAAATGAGCCAGGAACAATGGATTCAGTGCTGACCTAACAAATAGAGGCAAAACTGAGTGACTTGTCAAAAGACCGTTAGATAATAAATGAACCTAGTTCTATGTGGCTGGCTGGGTTTGTGTTGAGGTCTTTAATCCATTTGGATTTAAGTTTTGTGCGCATAGTTGTAGATATGGATCTATTTTTACTTTTTGCATGATATCCAGTTATGCCAGCACTATTTTTTAAATATATTTTCTTTTTTTTCCATTTTATATATTTTGCTTCTTTCTCAAAAACCAGGTGTTCATAGGTGTGTGAATTAATATCTAGGTCTTCAGTTCAGTTCCATTGGTCCTCTGTCTGATTTTATGCCAATAGCAGGCTGTTTTCAGTACTATAGCACTGTAGTAGAGATTTAAGTCAGGGATAGTGATGCCTCCAGAAGTTCCTTTTTTTATGCAGGATTGTTTTGGCTATCCTGTTTGGTTTTTTTTTTTTATTTCTATATGAAGTTGAGTGCTGTTATTTCAAGGTCTGTGAAGAATTTTGCTGGGATTTTGATGTGCAATGCATTGAATCTGTAGATTGCTTTTGGTAAGACTGCCATTTTACTATGTTAATTCTACCTACCCAAGAGCATAGGAGATCTTTCCACTTTCTGGTGTCTTCTTCAATTTCTTTCTTCAAAGATTTTAAAGTTCTTGTCATACAAGTCTTCCTCTTGGGGCGAGTTACTTTGAGATACTTTATGCTATTTGTGACTATTGTGAAGGATGGTGTTGCTCTGATTTCTTTCTTAACCCATTTATCATCTGTGCAAAGGAGGGCTACTGATTTTTTTGAGTTAATCTTGTATTCTGCTACATTACTGAAAGTGTTTATGAGTTGTACAAGTTCCTTGGTAGAATTTTTGGGATCACTTATTTAAGCTATTATATCATTAACAAACAGTGAGAGCTTGATTTCTTCTTTTCTGATTTGTATCCCCTTGATCTTCTTTTGTTGTCTTATTGTTCTAGCTAGGACCTCAAGAACTATGTTGAGTAGATATGTGGACAACCTTGTCTTATTCCTGATTTTAGTGGGATCACTGTGAGTTTCTCTCCATTTAGTTTGATGCTGGCTGTTGACTTGCTGTACATTATTGCCTTTGTTATGTATTGGTATGTTCCTTGTTTCCTTGCTCTCTCCTAGACCTTTATCATGAAGGTATGTTGTATTTTGTCGAAAGCTGTTTCAGCATCTAATGAGATGTTCATGTGGTATTTTTCAGTTTGTTTATATTCTGAATTACATTGACAGACTTTCAAATATTAAACCATCCCTGAATTTCTGGTATGAAGCCGGCATGATCATAGTGGATGATTTTGCTGATGTGTTCTTAGATTGGGTTTGCCAGTATTTTCTTGCACATTTGTGCATCAATGTTCATGAGTGATATTGGTCTGTAATTCTCTTTCTTAGTAATGTCTTTATGTGGTTTTGCTATCAGGGTATTTGTAGCCTCATAAAAAGATTTTGGCAATGTTTCCTCTGTTTCTATTATATGGAACAATTTCAGGCATATTGGTATTAGTTCTTCCTTGAAAAACTTGTGGAATACTGAGCTAAAACCATCTGGTCTTGGGCTTTTTTTTTTTTTTTTTTTGGTTTGGACATTTTTATGGCCATTTCTATTCATTTGGCATTATAGGTCTTTTTTAATTTGCTCATCTGGTCTTGATTTAATTTTGGTAAGTAATGCTTGTCCAGAAAGTTGTTCATTTCCTTTAAGTTTTCCAATTTTGTGGAGTACAGGTTTTAGAAATACGATCTACTTATTCTCTGGATTTCCTCCGTATATGTTATTGTACCCCCCTTTTCATTTTAGATTTTACAATTTGGATATTATTTCCTTGCTTTTTGGTTAGTTTGGAAAAAGTTTTGTCTATTTTGTTGATTTTCCCAAAGAACCAACTCTTTGTCTCATTGATTCTTTGTATTGTTTTCTTTGGATCTATTTTGGTGATTTCAACTCTCAATTTGATTATTTCCTACTGTCTAGTTCTCCTGGGCGAGTTTACTTCTTTTGTAGTAAAGTTTTCAAGTGTTCTGTTAATTCACTATTGTGAGATTTTTCCAGCTTCTTTGTGTAGGCATTTAGTGCTATGAACTTTTCTCAACATTGCTTTTATTGTTTCCCGTAAATTTGAGTATGTTGTGTGGTTATTTTCATTGAATTTTAGAAAGTCTTTAATTTCTCTCTTTATTTCTTCCCTGACCTATTGTTGCTTCAGGTGAGTATTGTTTTATTTCTATGTGTTTGTGTGCTTTCTGGAATTAGTGTTTCTGTTGAATTCTTATTTTCAGCCGTTGTGATCCGATAAGATACATTGGGTTATTCCATATCTTTGTATCTGTTGAGGGTTGTTTTGTTACCTAGTATGTGGCCAGTTTTTGAGAAGGTTTCAGGAGGTACTGAAAAGAAGATATTTTTTTTTCTGCTTGTATAGAGTGTTCTATGATGTCTGTTAAGTCCATTTGAGTCATAACATCTATTATTTCTCTTATTTTCTGTAAATTTTTTGTCTGGCAGACATGCTCAGTGGTGAGAGTGGAGTGTTGAAGTCTCCCATTATTAGTGTGTGGGGTTTAATGTGTGATTTAAGCTTTAGAACTGTTTCTTTTACATATGAGGGTACCCTTGTATTTGGGGAATAAATGTTCAGTATTGAGATTTCCTCTTGATGGGTTTCCTGTGACTAATACAAAATGTCCCTTTTTTGTCTCTTTTGATTGATTTTAGTCTGACTTCTATTTTGTTAGATATTAGGATCGCTACGCCTGCTTGTTTCTTAGGTCCATTTGATTGGAAAAGTCTTTTCCCAACCCTTTACTCTGAGGTGATTTTATATTTGAGGTTGAAGTGTGTTTCTTATATGCAGCAGAAGAATGAGTTCTGTTTTCTTATCCACTTTGTTAGCCTTTGTCTTTTTATAAGTGAGTCGAGTCCATATATATTAAGGATATTAATGACCAGTGATTGCTATCTACTGTTAATTTAGTTTACATTGTTGGTGATGCAATTTGTGTGTGTTTTCCTTTCTTTGGGATTTGCTGTTCTGAGGTTTTCAATTGTCTGTGTTTTTGTTGATATAGCCAGCTTCCTTGGGTTGGAGTTTTCCTTCTAGTACTTTGGGCAGGGCTGGGTTTGTGGCTAGGTATTGATTAAATCTAGTTTTGTAATGGAATATCTTGTTCAGTCCTTCTATGGTGATTGAAATTTCTGGGTATAGTAGTCTGGGCTGGCATCCATGGTCTCTATAACACTAGACCAGGACCTTCTGGTTCATAGTATTTCCACTGAGAAGTCAGGAATAATTCTGATAGGTCTGCCTTTATATGTTACTTGTTCTTTTTCTTTTGCACCTCTTAATATTCTTTCCTTATTCTGTATATTTAGTGTTTTGATTGTTATGTGGCAAGGGGACTTCTTTTTTTTTTATCTAGTCTAAGCTTCTTGTATATTTGTAGGCATATCTTTCTTTAGTTTAAGAAAGCTTTCTTCCAAAAAGAAAAAGAAAAAAGAAAGTTTTCTTCTATGATTTTTTAAAATATATTTTCTGTGCTTTTGAGTTGATCTTCTTTGTCTACACCTTTTATTCTTAGGTTTGGTGTTTTCATGGTGACCTTTATTTCCTGGATATTTTGTGTTAAGCTTTTGTTTTCTTTGACTGATTAGTCTATTTCCTCTATTATATCTTCAGAGCTTGTGGTTCTCTCTTCTATCTCTTGTATTCTACTTTTTATGCTTGCATTTTTGGTTCCTGATCATTTTCTCATGATTTCTCTTTCTATAATTCCCTTGGCTTAAGTTTTCTTTAGTGTCTCTATTTCAGTTTTCAAGTCTTGCATAGTTTCTTTCATTTGTTTGATTGCCTTTTCTTGGTTTTCTTAAGAGATTTGTTGATGTCTTCCAATTTTTTGTTTGTCTTTCCTCCATTTCTTTGAGGTATTTTTTTTCTCTTTGATGGTCGTAAACATTTTCCTAAAGTTTAAAGTTATTTTTTTGGTGATTTTCTTCTGTTTCATCTATAGTTGGCTGTTCAAGTCTTGTTGTTGTAGGGTCACTAGCTTTTCTGGTGCTGTGTTGTTCTTTGAGGTGTTGCATGTGTTCTTACCTTGTATACACATATTATGCTCTGATTGATGTAGGTGGGAGCCAAACAACCTTAGACTTATTCCCCAAGGAAAGGTGAGTGCACTATCAATCAGATGCATAGCCCCATGACCCCGGACAATCTGATACGATAGGGACTCTAGTCAAAGTGAGAACTCAGTTTATTATTGTGTGTCACCTTATATAGGTTAAGTGAAATCATGTGATGTGTGGGTATTTCCAGTCAATGAGAGACAGCCAAACCCTCCCTCTGGCTGAAAGGGTTTCTAAATAGATTTTGCTGTCTCATCCTCACTTGGTAGCTTTGAGACTATCATTCAAACTAGAGCCAGTTTTCCTCTATCCTATAGGCCTTGAGGTAATTTTGAGGCCCTGAGATAATTTTGGCCCAATATCCCCCCCTTTTAATATCCCACTCCCTATCCCAGTCACCAAACCAGAATAACCTACCCAGGAGATAACACGGTTCAGGGCCAACTCTATCCACAGTTTTGATCTGGATACCCTCAAATTGAGAGTTCATCCGTGGGGTGAGTTGTATCAAACCTATCATAATGTACTCTAAGGGCCATGAACTGTACTTACTGTATCTGGTTTTGGAATGCTTGTTTTAGCCTTTGGAGAAAGAATGGGTAAAAAGACAGATCTATAAACAAACGGCCCTCAGCTCAATTAGGGAAGAGATGAGTGTGGTAAGCCATGGGAACCAATTAAACCACGTTTCATGAATCATTATCTTTTCATAACTCATCTAGGCTTCTTGTAACTATCCCAGAATGGTTTGAATAGAAGCAGCATTCTTCCCCAGTTGTCTTGCAAATTCTTCCCTGTTCCATAAACAGCAAGTCCAAGCTTCTCCTAATTTGTAAGGTTACCCTTCCTAAGGAATCCAAAGATTTTTAAGTAAAGTAATGCAGTCTCTGTCTTTTCTAAGGTTTCTGTCAATTGTGAGTGAATTATTTCTATTTCTTGTTTTAACAACACCAGGGACGAGATGCCCAGGGAAGTCCTTACCACCTGTAGCCCCGTCAATATGATGATGGTCAGGGCTATTAGCGGCTCTCTCTTATACCTTTGGGCCAGGAATTCTTCTTGTGTATGGTAAAACATGTGAAGGAAAATTAATGAAATCAGACAAGTATTATTATGCCTAATGATCAGTGGATCAGAAAGGCAGGGAGTAACCCCCATTTCTTGGCAGATCCAAAAATATCCATGGTCTTTGGGCACCCTCCATGAAGTTAAAGACCCATTAGCCACATCACAAGTGAGGTGAAGATGACAGTGTATGGTGTACAAGACACAAGTTGCATTCGTCATCTGCCAAAGGAGTATAGTCAGTCCCAACATCTCCCCCCACTTCTGGGTTTTCCCATCTACAAGTATCAGCTTTATCTAATATTTCATTAAAGCCATTTACCTAAAAAGCTTCAAAGTTGGGGGCAGTGGTTGTAAATAAAGCCAACAGGTCTTAGTGGCTTAAGGGCGGGTAAGGTTTAAAGCCATGAAGGCCATATGGTATCCATCAAAGAAGGTGAAGTTTCTAATTCCCCTACATCTTTAGGCGGTTTGGTGAAGAATACCTGAGGAATAGATGATGGCAGGTTGAGGTATGTAAAGTTAATGCATGTAAAGTTGAGGTATATACAGGTGTTTTTCCCATAGGCATTAGCTTGAAAATGGACTCCAGCATCTGAGATGGGTTCTCAGGAAATAACTCATTTGAAGCATGATTATATCCCTTTTTGAATAGCCTTAATCCCCACACCTTCCCAAATAACCAGGATAGGTCTCTTTTTTCCCCCCATGATCTGGAAACCTTAATATCAGAGGGTTACATCTAAACCAAGTACATCTTCTATATTAGGTGGTTCCAGGATAGGGGTACTTGGGAGACCCTGGAGGTTATTATATCTCCATGTTGTTTTATCCAATGTCCAGTCCCATTCTGCTCACATCTCCAGGAAGAACAATAGCAATCAGGAACAACCACCCCTCTCCACCAGTTTATAATAGAGGAGGCAGTCCATTTGCTTCCTGGGCATACATAAAAGGGTGTTTGTAGGAGGGCACGTCTCCTAAGGACGTGAGAACACCCAAGCTCATTAGGGTAAGATGCCTGTGGTAGGGTGCACCCCCTAAAGCCTCTTCATTCAGGTGTCCCTTTGATCCCCAGGATCTAGTTTCTGATGTCCGAGCTCTCACATGCCAAGTCACAGAAATCAAACATCAGGTCAGGCCACTATGTTCAGGGTGACATCATCTGATAAGTCTGGTTTAGGATCCCTCCTATAACAGTGCTTGATAAGATCCACCTCACCTTCTGTGGTTGTTGGGGGCTTGCTGTGTGGACCTTTTTTTTTCCCATGAGAAGAATTAACATTATTACCACTGGTAGATTCATCTGAAATAGATAAACAGGCAACAATTTCCTCAATGATCAATCTTCCTGGGCAGTAGTGATTTTTCCTTTCTTGTGTTTTTATTTAAGGATTGTCTACCATAATCTGTTTCTTTCTTTATTGGTCATCTTGGTCTTCCTTATTGTCTTGAGGGGAAGGGAGGAATTTTAAGTCATGAGTGGGTAGCCATATAGGGGTTTTCCTCTGCAAAGATAAATCCATATTTTCGGTCCTGTGTGTACAAAGGATCTGGGCCCCTCCATTGGTTAGGGAGAGGATCCTTCCACCTTACTTTTAGGCAGGGCTTCATTGGTAGGGATCCCCAATGTTTCTGGAATCTATTTTGTTCATCTTAATTTAAAATATTGATGGTTAATAATGCCTTTTGCAGTTGTAGATGGGGAGACTTCTCCCTCCTTTTGTTTTATAAGGACCTCTTTGGTGTATTGGTGATGTCTTTCCTTCTTTTGGTTAAGGGGGATGGAACATGCTCCTCCATCTAGTTTAAAGGTTGATTTGTGATAGGCTTCCCATTTGTATCAAATTTGGAGCAGCATTCTGAGTTCCAGTGGTACCTCTTGTTGGTCCCTCTATTAATTTCCAAGTTGATCACATAAGAAACATTTCCCAGGTGTTTGCTTTTGTCCAGTTGCCAGAGGCTTGAGTTTGGGTCTGGGCCTGAAGGGCCGCCACAAGAGTCTGGTTGCTATGTGACTGGGTCTCAACATTCTGTGATGTCACAACCCATTGACTCACTAACCCTTCCCTAAGGCCAGCACACATCATCCTAGTATCTTGATTAATACCTTCCCAGACTAAGAGCTTAGTAAATTGGTCTCTAAATCCACTGGTGGGCAATTTCCTCTCAAGGCTGGTCTGCACAAGGACAATAAATTCCAGAAGTGGCTCCGCTGGATTTTGTATCGTGCCAGCTATAGGTGATTCAGTGGGTCCCTTCTCTAGCTTAGCCTAGACCTCCAGGCCGGCTTGTCTAACTTGTCCCCATACAGAGCTGCAAATTCAGCTTGGACCCGATTGGAAAACCTTTCCCTGTACCAGATAGTATCGGATAAGTGATGGGAATTGGGGATAGGTTGCTCTATTGAACTCTGTCCTAGTGTGACTGGCCTCCTTAAAGAAGGCCATTCATTTAACATATTGAGATGCCCCCACAGTAGTCTTAGCCAGGTCAGACCAGTCCTTGTGTGTGGGGGGGAACACAAGGATAGTAGGCTAACTCCTGAAGGAGGGTCATGACCCAAAGAGAATTAGGACCATTCTTGACCACTGACTTCCTCAATTCTTTTAGGTCCTTGGATTCCAAAAGATACCAGGCTAGGGGAAGCAGTTAGAGTCACGGGAAACATTGACCAGAAAGGCTCGGGGCCCATAATCCTTAGCCCTATAGACCTCGGAATAAGTAGGGTTAGAATCCCATAGAGGCTCCACCCCACATTCCTTTGTATGACTAAAGAATGTACTTTCAGCCAATATCTTAACAGAATATACCCAGGCTGGAAAAGATATATACAGAGAATAGATTGAGTCAGTGAGAATTCATGTAGCCACCAGAGAAGAAAAACACAATCTCCAAGCCAGAACCTTGCTGCTAGGCCATGAGTCTCGTGGTCAAGCATAAAATAATAAAAATGGGTTAATTTAAGATGTTAGAGCTAGCTACAAATATGCTTAAGTATTGGCCAAACAGTATTGCAAGTGACATAGTTTCTGAGTGATTGTTATGGGTCTTGGTAAAGAGAAACAAATGAGCAGCCTCCATCAAGTAAATGGTACAGAAAAATCTGAACATTGATATGAAGAAGAATGAAATTATACCCTTATATCTCACTCTGCAAAAAGATATCAGCTACAAGTTTATTAAATAATTAATATGAAGATCTGAAAATATGGAAATATAAAAACAGTAAGTAACATGGTTGTTTCATTTGAGGAATATAAATTTTTATTACCACTATGGAAAACAATTTAGAATTAACCCTCCCAAAACTAAAGGAAATTCCATAGTACACTTTATTTACCTCTATATGCATTATTAAATGATATATCAGTCTACAAAATGATATCTTAGTGACTATTTTGTAGCTATTTTTAATATTTATGATATAAATTAAACACAAGAGTCTGTCAGAAAAAGAACGGCAAAAAAACACTTTTCATATAACTATACAAGTACTGAAACAATATTAATCTATAAAACTGAAACTTTCTTTTCTTGCTTTGATAGATATCACATTAAAAACTTAAATTGAACAGAGTATAGCAAATGTTCCATCTTCCCTCACATGTGGCAAATAAAATAAATAAATAGTATCAACCTAATATTAAAATAGTTTCTACTAAGCATTGTCGTCCAATGGAGAGAAATAAAGTAGGTAAGAAGAGAGGGACAGTTAATGAGTATCATGTTCAAGACTTACAGATATATGATCATTGTTCTTACTGCTAAAAATTTGACTCACCTACTTGGAAAATATATTAATTTGGTGAAAGAAGTTCATATGTCCTGTTTATTGACTTATTAAGTATTGAGGATATAAGGATAAGAAATATAATTTGTCTAAAATTCATTTGTGAAATAATTTTCTATAAATCTCAGATCAATAAGACAAAGTTATCAATTTACTTAAGCTACTATTTTAAACCAGTCCCATTATTGTTATTGGTATCAATTATTTCCCACATTTATTTTCAAAGGGGCAATGCATATATCTTGATCTTTTCACCTCAAAAAAGTATCCATAAGGATTTGTTACAAGAACAGGAATGGCAATCACATTCTATATTCTAAAAATATCTTGCTCTAAAACATGTAGAAGTAATCCTGTTTTGATGTAGGAGGGCCTTCTGTATTTCTGTTGCTTTCATTGGTTAAGTAAAGAGACTGCCTTGGCCTTTTAATAGGGCAGAAAATTAGGTGGGTGAAGTAGACAGAACAGAATGCTGGGAGAAAGAAACAGATTCAGTCAGACGTCATGATTCCTCTTCCCAAGACGGACGCTGGCTAGATTCATGCCAGTAATCCACAACCTTGTGGTGGCACACAGATAATTAAAAATGGGTTAATCAAGATGTGAGAGTTAGTCAATAAGAGGCTGGAGAAAATTGGCCAGGCAGTGTTTAAATGAATGCAGTTTTCATGTAATTATTTCGGGAAAAGCTAGCTGGGAGGGTGGGCAGGAAGCAGCCCACCATTCCTTTTACACCGTTTATAGCATTTTTATATAAATAAGCAAATAAAATGATTGCAAAAATCAACCTCCAATAAAAGTTTTTTATTTTATTTATTTTATTTATTAATATTTAAAAAAAACTATTTATTTTAGTTTTGTTTTATTTTTAATGTCTAATTTGGAACCTAGTCACTATGCAAACAGAAGGTCACTAAAACAGCTCATTGCACCTAATAGTAATAAAATGATCTTCACACGGATTCATAGTCACATAAAAATGCACACTCATACACCCATGCACGTGCACATATGAACACAAATATACGTATAGAGACACACAGAGAAATACTAGTAATATCCCATTAGAGCAGTCAATTAGAGAAACAAAATGTTCAAGCTTTGTAACATGAAGGGCCAACTTGTTGGGGTTTCTGTCCTGCCCAGTACCCCACAGCCGGCATATCCCAAAGAAAATCACACACAGGACTCCATAAGGTTATAAACTGATTGGCCCATTAGGTCAGGCTTCTTATTAGTCATTGTAGCTTATATTAATCCATTATCATTATCTATGTTAGCCACACGGCTCAGTACTTTTCTCAGCATGGCAGCTCACATGTTGCCTCTTTTATGGTCTGGGCAGGAATGGCGGAGGGAGCTTCCTACTTCCCAGAATACTTCTGTTCTCATTGCCTCACCTCTACTTCCTGTCTGGTTGACCTGCCTCTACTTCCTGCCTGGCCAATCAGCGTTTTATTAAAATACACGATTGACAGAATATAGACAATTCTCCCACACCATTTCCCTCTTTTTTTTAAAAAAAAAAAAAAGGAAAATACCCATAGTCCATTTGTTGGGAATGTGGGCGTAGTATTTCAGGCTACTTCTGGCTGGTCGGAGGTGCTGATAATCTTATGGGGACCTAAAGAAAATTTAGAGTTATAGTCAAGTCCTGACTGGAGTATCCTGTGAGAACTGATTATCTCAGGCAGCATGCTGAATCCGTTCTGGATGTAGAATTCAGACATCCAGGCCATCTGTTCCTAACGGAGATTTCTCAGGTGGTCTTTCTTGATTGAACCCGATTATTCTTAATTCAGAATGAATCCACAGCCTCTCATTTCTGGTGAAAACAAAAGCACAATCTCTTCTTCAAAGTAACATACCTTTTGACTTCAGTTTTGAAGCCAAGGTATTTTCAAAATACCTATCTTGGGTTAGTTCAGCAGCATTTATAAACAAAAGTCTTTTAGCAGCTGTTGCTCCTTCCTCAGCAGTCAAACAATTCAAAGAGAGCATAATAGCATACAGTAACAAGATTCTCTGTGTATTTTCCATCTTTTTGTGGCTTTACTTTAACCTCTATTTCTTTTATTTTTACTTTTTCTTTTTGAGACAGTTTCTCTGTATATCTTTGTCCTGGAATAACTCTGTAGACCCGGCTGTACTTGAACTCACAGAGATCCACTCATCTCTGCCTCCCCAATGCTGAAATTAAAGGCATGCGCTACCACACCTTGAACTCACAGAGATCTGTCTCTGACTCCAAGGCATTGGGATTAAAGGTGTGTGCTACCACACCTTGAAGCCACAGAGGTCAATGTACCTCTGCCTCTCAAGTGTTGGGATTAAATCTGTGTACCACCACACCCAACTATTCTTTTTCTTTTTACTTTAAGAACTTTAACTTTTAAGCCTGCATATATTTTTAACACATTGTAAACCGTTTAGAGGTTTTCTTCCTCTTTGAATCTTTCTTTACTGTATATCTCTCTTTTCCTGACTACATGAGTCTAAAACCGTGGCTTTGATGGCTAGATCCAGCCCATTCCTTAGCTTTCCAGCCTTGTTATAGAGGTACCACTGGAGCCACTTTTATTGTCACAACTCTATGGCATTTCAGGGTCCTCGCCAGCAAGCAAGCTGCAGCATTCTGCTCACAGATCACACTCTGTCGGACTGCCTGCCTAAAAGAGTCAGAGTTTGCCCTGGCAGGACAGCCCAGAAAGCTGGCATTTTAAAACAGCGCAGCTTTTTTCCTGCTATGACTGAAAATCGAAAAGCATGCGTTTAGCTTTTCATCAACACCGTTTAAGTGTTTAGTGGCAGGACCTCTTAAAAAAGCTGCAGGATTTTGCAGCTAAAGCTGAGTCAGGAAGCCTCTTTTAGATGAGAGCACTTGCTTGCCACTAGCAAGCAGAACAGACTCAAGAAATTGCTGCTACCAAGAAAACATGCTTTACTCTATTTTTTTCCCAAGCTTTCTCAAGCTTTCTGTCGATTCAGTTATCCACGTGGGTGCCATATGTAACATGAGGGGCCAGCTTGTTGGGGTTTCTGTCCCTCCCGGTACCCTACAGCCGGCAAATCCCAAAGAAAATTACAGACAGAATCTACATTAGGTTATAAGCTGATTGGCTCATTAGGTCAGGCTACTTATTAACTCTTATAACTTTTGTTACCCCATTATCCTTATCTACGTTAGCCTCATGGCTCAGTACCTTTCTCAGCTGGGCAGATTACATCCTGCCTCTTCGATAGTCTGCGCAGGAATGGCGGAGGGAGCTTCCTGCTTCCCAGAATATTTCCTTTCTCAAAGCTTCAATGGATAAGCCACAATATATGATGGTATCTGATAATAAAGCAATATTAAATTAAACATATTTGATTCTATAATTAGATTGAAAATAATTGAACCAATATGAAAGTGGGAAATGACAAATTAATAATTTATGCATGATTTGAGACACTTATGTATTAATTGCAAACAATAATGTTAGGTGCCAATTTTTACTCTTCTCTTTGAATGGACTCTTATTCTTTCCATTACATTCTGATTTTCATATAGACAATAGCAGAGAAAGAATGGTAATAGAAAAAAATTATCTGCAATGTTGTGGACTTAGCAATTAAGTGTATTTTTGCTTAAGTCATTGAAATAATTGTAATATTTTGTATTATTCAATCTTCATATTAAACTTTAATGGCACCCTGCTATTCAGTATTACCAATAAGAATCATCCAAACATTGCTAAGCCTTTCTTATTATATTAATTTACCTTAAGGATTGTCTTATTGAAAACATAAATTCAATTAGAAAATTTTTAAGTAATGTTTTTGGACATCTTTTATTTTTATAGAAAATAGATTTTATTTATTTATTTATTTAGTTAGTTAGTTAGTTAGTTAGTTTGAGATGGGGTTTCTCTGTAGCTTTGGATTCTGTCCTGCAACTAGCTCTTGTAGACCAGGCTGGCCTCAAACTCACAGCCTGGTCTGCTGCCTGAGAGCTGCAATTAAAAACCTGTGCCACCATTGCCTGGCAAAAATAGATTTTTTCTCATATGATACATCCTGATCAGTTCATATACCTCTATTCCTCTCATCTCCCTACTACCTCCCCTCTCCCTAAGATCCACTCCCAATTATCTCAAACTTTATATTGGTAATCCAACATATTAATTTAACATACAATACTCTACATTGAATTTATAATATATATTTTATTTGGAAAAAAAATTCTTTGCAGTAGTATTTTCTTGTTGGTCAAATTTGAGTAGAAGTATTTTATTATTATATTGTTATTCATGTTTGGATTATACAATGCCCTTTGAAAGATACTCTGCCTTTGTTGAAACAATTTAGTTTTAATACCATGTTCTAGGATAACCTTTTCCAATTGAAACTTTTGCCTAATAAGCTTAATTAGCACTTGTTAATTAATTGACCTTGTAATATCAATGTTAATTTTTCTAATATTTAATATATTTTAGAATTTTTTATATTTACATTGTTCAATTTAACTTTCTCATATTTTCTTTTCAGAATTGTTTTCAAAGTTGCTAATTAAAAAAACAAATCATTATTTAAATTAGATATTAGATTTCCTTTTATGATTGTTAAACCCCACATTGGACAGAGGATTGATCTCCAAAATATACAAAGAGCTCAAGAAACTTGACATCAATGTACCAAATAATGCAATAAAAATGGACTACAATCCTAAACAGAGAACTCTCTGCAGATGAGTGTCAAATTGCTGAAAGACACTAAAGGAAGTGTTCAACATCCTTAGTCATCAAATAAATACAAGTCAAAAAAACTATGTGATACCACCATACACCTGTCAGAATTGGCAAGATTAAAAACACTGATGATGCCAGAGAGAATGTGGATAAAGGGGAACATTCCTCCATTGCTGGTGGGAGTGCAAACTTTAACAGTCACTTTGGAAGTAAGTACGACAATTTATCAAAAAATTAGAAAACTATCTACCTCAAGACCCAGAAATATCACTTTTGGGTATATACGTAAAGGATTCTCAACCATACCACAAGAACATGTGCTCAACTATGTTCATATCAGCATTATTCATAATAGCCGGAACCTGGAAGACAACCTAGAGGCCTTTCAACTGAAGAATGGATAAAGATGTGGTACATTTACACAATGGATTAATACACAGTGCTAAAAAAAAATGACATCTTGAAATTTGAAGGCAAATGAATGGATCTAGAAAGTATCATATTGAGTGAAGTAGTGTAACATGAGGGCCAGCTTGTTGGGGTTTCTGTCCCACCTGGTACCCCATAGCCGGCAACTCCCAAGGAAAATCACACACAAGACTCCATAAGGTTATAAGCTGATTGGCCCATTAGGTCAGGCTACTTATTAGCTCTTTTAACTTATGTTACCCCATTATCCTTATCTACGTTAGCACATGGCTCAGTACCTTTTCCAGCGGGGCAGCTTACATCTTTCCTCTCCGGTGGTCTGGGCAGAACTGCGGAGGGAGCTTCCTGCTTGCCAGACTACTCCCAGTCTCTTTGCTCCACCTCTACTTTCTGTCTGGCTTTCCCGCCTATACTGCCTGCCTGGAAAATCAGCGTTTTATTAAAATATGATTGACAGAATACAGACAATTCTCCCACACCCGAAGTAGCCCAGACCCAGAAAGACACATATAATATATACTCAGGCACAAGTGACTTTTAGATATAAAGCAAATAAGAACCAACCTGCAGTCCACAACCACAGAGAATCTAGACAATATGGTGTGGGACAATCGTAAATGGGGAATAAAAAGGAAGGGAGGGAAGCAGAGGTAAATGTATACCTAAAAGATTTACTTAAAATTTAAAGGTTCCTGTTAGTAGCTGTGAGAAAGTCCAGTTCAGCTGAAAATCAGACCCAAAGAATCCCTGAAATATAACATACTGGGTGCTCACTCCTGAATCCTAAGGAAGGACACATGATATACAACCTTTTCATGCACCTAAAACTCGTGAAAATTAGAAAAACTCCCTATGTTTTTGATACAAAAGGTTTCTCTCTTTTGCTTCAGCAGCCCCGTCATTCTTCTGTGATGGTGATTTCCCCTAAAAAAGCTTTCCATCAATACTGATGGGTGTATCTTTTTGATTCTGGTCCCCACCATAATGCCCTACATTAATGAGAACTATACGTCTCCTAATGAATCCATCTCAGTTTCTTGCAAGCAACATAAAATTTGCTTATTATTCTTGTAGAGAGACTTCAAGGACTAGGGAAGAGGAGAAGGTATAGCCTGGTTTCTGGAAGGCAGGCAGAGACAGCTAGAATCTGGGTTCTAGATATAAACTCACTTGTCCATTTTTAACTGAATTATTTTTGAAGTTGTTTGAAAATGTTTAAATAGTTAATGTCTACATTATTCTATATTAATAGCTCTTAAGTATTTCTCTCCTTCTTCTTAAAAATGTTTCCCATTTACCCAATGACTCTGGCTAAATATTCTCTTGCTATACCAACTATAAGTGGTTGGAATGTATTTCTATGTCTTGTTGCTGCTCTCAGAGAAAGATCTACTAGGTTTGCTCAGTGTAGTGTGGTGTTAGCTGTGTACTCCTGCGAAGTGAAGAGGATTCCTAATACTCAATCCAACATTTCCCATGACCATACAGAATGATATGTCGAAAATACTGTAGTTTTATGTATAAAAAAATAAATAAATAAAATTTAAAGGTTCTTTAACTTACTAAAATGTACAATTTACCATGGTAAGTGTGTATTTTTATTTCTTCCTATATGTTTAGGCTAATAATCAATATATATATATTGATATATCTGCTAATTTATGACTTTTTATGACGTTAAGCCCTTGCACAAAATTTTAAAATTGTGTACCAATAAGAAGAGCTTTGGTTAACTAATAATGCTGTACAGGCCAGGTCTGATCACTGAAGTAGACATCTATGGTAACCTGCAACAATAAGTATTAATAAAAATTACCAAAACAATGAAATTTAGCCAAAGTATCAGATGAGTAATCTTAAAACAGTATTTGTGAAATTTATTTTACATTTTGAGGATATTTAAACATATTTTTTAGAAATTTCTATTTGATTGACAAGTCTCCATCCATGTTTGCATTTTACTAAAATCTCAGTGGTGATGCCCAATTTCTGCAAAGCTCTGATGTGGCAGGCATGACCACATGGCTTCTGCCCTCAACACTATAGTGACTAGTATGTGATTGTGCTTGTGCACTTGCTTACATTTTAATTTAGATATTCTGTAATAGATGCAAATCTACCTGACTAGTGTCCTCTTATAGGAAAGATGAACTAACCAACATGGGAAAATGTTAGAATAAGTCTTCTATGATCTTGATTAACAGAAGATTTTGCTAAAATTAAGCGTCAGTGACACCTTTTAACCTTCATGTACCTATTTAGATCTAGAATGACTCAGATATTGCCTTTCCATGTCAGAGTGGAAATAAAATACTTAACATTTAATATTTGTGCACGGTTTAAATAATAATCATTATAATATGATATCACTGTAAAGAATGTTCAAGGAATGTTGACAACATCACATATTCTTACAATTCTAAGTATAATGGAGTTTTTACTTTCATTTGCCATTCTGAAAAGTTAATGCTACAAATGATTGAATTTCTTTGGGTTCTCAGAAAGCAAAATTATTTTCTTACATTACATAAAATATGTTCACAATATATGTTTTCACTAAACAAGAATCTATAAGAAGTATTCATATCATAAAATATTTGAGAGTTATTAATTATAACTTTAGCTTCACATTGGGTATGACAAAGATTTCAATACATATGAATGCTATTTTATTTATTCTTTACTTGTCATTTTATATTTCAAAATTTTCTACTTATTATTCTTTTTCTTTTCATGTTTCTTTACCTCAGTGACTGGTGGATTTTCATATTTTAATGTTTATTTTTCTCACTGCAAACTAACTTCTTAGTGATTTATGCATGATTCTTCTTTTTAAAGAAATGACTTAATAAAATTTATTTTCTCTCTTGTCTATTTTTAATCTAAAATGTTTATTTTTGCATATTTCAAATTATCATTATTTTATTATTGTTACACATAATTAGAATAATAAATCCACAAAATGAAAAAAAATTACTTCTTTATATCCACATTTTCTAAAACAATGTATAATGCACATTGATGAAGATAATTTTAAAATTTAAAAAAAGACAAAAACCATCCCAATGTAGACATTACCTTGCTGTTTCCTCCTTAAAAGGTGAGCTAAGGTTTAAAAAATGTGATACCATCAAATTGCAAGTATCTGAATTTAAATAAATTGACTTGCTTACTTATTTTATATAAACTTTCCAAAATATATTTGAAATACCTCAATAAAATGGGAGTATACATAAACATAACTATTTTTAAAATAGTTATCCTCTAAACCGGTAGGTTTTTACTTATATTATTTTTATTGTTATTAATTTTCTATATATTTTGCAGAAATATTTTGTATAATTATTCATAATTTGTCTATTATACTATTTTTAGGTTGTTTCCTTGGTCCCAAGATTATATAACTTTTTCCTGTATGACTGAGTTCTTTATTTTTCCTATTCATTTTATTATCATCTTTGAATTTCTCATACAAAGAGTATTATTTGCATTCAATGTGGATAACTAAGCTTTATTTTTGCCAAAGTAAAACAGAGAGCATGGTTTCTCTTTATGTTTATATATGCTTTTTTGAAAATCAGGGATAGTATAAAATTATTTTAAACATTTATGTTTGACTTCTTTTTTATTTGAAATATGTGAAATAGTAAGGAAAGACAGGCATTTATCATTGAGAGAAAAAGCAGAGAGATTTATAATGCATGCATATTTTCTCACAAAAGCCTTCAGTATTTCATGAGGTATAACATAATGTTGAAGGCATTCATTTTTACAATACGAGCAAAGTAGAAAGCAAGTTTTGATAAACTTAATAGCAAAATATAAAAAGTTTTTTGAAACTTAAACATCACAGTTATCAAATTTGTATTTAACCTACAGTAGTCGTTATTTGGATTTGTCAGCGGAAACTCTAAATCACCTCCCTGTCAGATTTTTTTAATATTCCCCTTTTAATAAACAGATTATTTGCTCATAAAATATAACTTAAATACAATATCCCATCTCTTTACTTCTACAAGTTCATTCCTACCTCCTCTACAAACTGGGGTTGCCCATTTCCAAACTTTCAGATGTGTTAATAATATATTTAACAACCTTACATTATAAAATTGGGTTAAAATAGCTTAGAAAAGTAATTCAATCAGATTATTGGTAAATATATAATTATCTAGTATTTTCTATCACTCATAAAAGGAGACTGCTTCAGTGACGCCGGGGAGCTATTCCTATCTATGGTTATGCAATTAAATACTTAGAATTCAGTTGGAAATAACATTGCTTTAAGAAATCGAGAGTAGGAATTTCTCCTTTCAGGGCAATGACCTTTCGACCCATGGTTAGCTTTACAGTCACAAACATGAATTCCATCTTATTGAAAGGACTTTGAGTACAATTAGACAGCTATTGATTATCTCCAATAACACAGTGCTACTATTGTACCATAGGAAATATCTTGCCTGTCTAGTAATTGTGACTAGTAGGCTTTACAATCATTTAGACAATAAGTGACTTCTTTCCCTTGGAGACACTGATAGTATATTTCTGTTTTCAAAAGGTAGGAGTATTTATAAGCAGAATTGTTCATTAGTTAAAAGGGCTATACTATAGAGTCAACAGCAATAAAGATAAACATGTACCATTTATGGGTTCAAAGATTCAATTAAAACACTTCAGAACAGATACTCCAAACAGGAAAGTCACTACTGAGGCACACAGTTGATGGATAAGACTCGTATTGGCTTGAAATAGGATTCTGTCTTCGAATACTTCTGTAGTTTCAGGCAAGTGATTTTCCTATAATCCCTTTGTGCTATTGATTATCTGTCCCCATAAGATTGCAGTGAAGATTAGAAGAAATTACATCTGCAATGGCACTCTGAGCGAAAAGGTTCAATGTGGGAATGACAGCTCTTATGATGATTGTTGCACTCTGTATTTCGGACTCCTATCACAGAGGACCACAGACTGGATAATTTGTGATGAACAAAAGTGGATTGGCTCACAGTAATGGAGGCTGGAAAGGTCAATGTCAAATTACTGGCTTCTTGTTAACTACTTCTTGCTGAACCACCATACCTGAGAAAACAAAGTGAAAATGGAAAGAAAAACAAAGATACAGAAGAGGAGGTAGGGATAGATGGGGCAAAGTGGGGTTACACTCCTCAGTTATACTGCCCAGGCCACTTCTGAAGGTGGCATTCTTATAATCTTCATAACATTTACAGCTCTTAGCATTTGTAATCTCAGTCTATTTACAACGTTATTTTTGTTAGGGCAACTATTCAATCCTTGATGGTTGTGGTGGGGTTTTGACATGAAAGTACTGTGTTTATGGTTTTATAGTGCTTGTTATTTTTTTCTGGAAGGACATGACAAATGTATATATATATATATATATATATATATATATATATATATATATACAAAAGTGTAATTATGCCAAAGTTTTACTCAGTGAGCCAGTGCATGGTATTGAACTTACTGACAAAGCATAGACGAGGTATTATTTACTAGGGCATGGGTTACTCTAAAGAAATTGTGTCACCACAAAAATCATCATAAATTATGATCTGAAAGCTGTATCATGGAGTCTTGCTGAAGTTAATTTTCTATTCCATATATATACTAATATTTCATAAGATCAACTGAAAACTGGAGGAAGGAAAGAAGAGTACTGGTTGAGGATCTACATGACAGTCTGTGACATCACATCCTGCTCCTTCCTCTATGGACTGACAATAGACAACGTGTTACAGCATATTATGTTCATTATATTTCAGGAATTGCAAGACCAAACTCCTCTCTATTTCCAAATGTCAATAAGGTGAACTTGCTATGTCTGGTCCTAGTCATGACATAGTACAAAACAGAATCTCCAAAACAATGAGTGAGAAAGTTGAGTTTTATATAAAATAATTTTATATTTAGTACTGATCTCAAAATTAAATACAGGCAGAGTAGTGATAAGGGACCTGTGATTGTGATAAGCAGTAAAGCTTTATTAAGAACTTGTTAGTTTCCTTTATTTGATATTTGCTTGTAATTAAGCAAATATACTTACCAATGTATAACTGTGGAAATTCACCAATCACCTAGGATATTTGACTGAATGGATTCTAGTTCTTGAGGGAAAATGTAACAAATTGTATTCTTTTTATGAGTGAACTACAAAACTGCTCGAATGCATTTTCCAGTCTTAATACCCTGAACTGACAACATAAATGAGCACCATATATATTTATTCTTATAATAATAGTTGGCCTGGCTAATTTAAGTACAATTGTTGTTTCCTCTAGTTGATGATGCAACAATATTTTCCTTTCCTAGTCACAAAATACAGTGACCTAACGTTTCTCTGCCTGGATACTCTTCATATCAATAGTATTGCTATTAATGAAAGATGAATTAATACATTATAAAGTACGCATAACCAGACATAGTACACATAATATTATCTAAGCATTTATCATTATTTGAAAATCCATGAAAAATTACTAATTCAAATACATTGCTATATATTTTTTGAATTTATTTGTTTATAAAAATTTCCACTTCCTCCCCTCCTCCCCATACCCTCCCATTCCCCCCACTCCCTCTCCTCCTCCTCCCCACCTCCTCTCCTCCTCCCTCTCCAGTCCTAAGAGCAGTCAGGGTTTCCTGCCCTGTGGGAAGAAATTGCTATATAATTTTATTCAAAACCATTGTTTACACTTATTTTCTTCAAGCACATTGTGAAAAGAATATAATCTGTCTGAAGCATTTAAAATAGATTTTACTTTCGATGATGCACAAGTTTCCACTAAAACATCACAAAAATTCTTATTGTTATTTAAAGTAGAAGGAAACCACTAAATAAAATTCTGCCCCGTTGAAACAACAGAATTGAATTTTGAATGGAAATAGGAATAGTGTCAAAAGTAACACAGAAAGGTTAAAAATAGAGATAGGAATTTCATGATAAATTATAGACAGAACCTCTGCACATGTGTATAATAAAACAATTTGCATTAGTTTATTCCACAATGCTTCAAAATTTTAAAACCCAATTCACAGATATAATATATCTGTCATAACCAATGATCACATGCCTGTTCTTCCATCTTACAGATAAGTAAAATAAAACTCATAAGGAATTGGCCAGTTGCTGCCATTGTCTTTTAAATATGCTTCTGCCTTCGGTTGGCTATTGTGTTATTGACTGCATTGCATAAATTTTACATAGATATTTATGGAGAAATTATAATATGGGATTTTAAGAACATTTTTACATAAGGAAAATCAACGTATATTAAAATATAAATGCCTTTTCATCAATATTTATAGACACATGTATCTGGTATAGAAGAAAAAGGATTTATCATTCCAGGCAACATACAATATGTTTATATTCAAATGCAAATTATTCATCTTCTTAAAAATCTGTATGAGGAATAGTATGTTTTTTTAATTTTTTATTTTTATATTTCTGAGAATATAATATGATTGCATCATTTCCCAATTCCCTTTCCTCCTTCAAAATCCTCCTAATACACTTCCTTGGTATCTTTCAAGCCCTGATGTCTTTTTAATTAATTGTTCTTACATGCATAGATGTATATGTAGATGCATATAGATTAAAAATACTCAGCTTTCTCAGTCTGTAAATTTTGCTTGTATGTATGCTTTAAGTGATGACACTTTGGTATTGGATAACCTTTTGAGATGCTTTTCCTTGTGAAAGATTATTTCTTTTACTCCAAGCATTTCTTAGTTCCTTGTAGTTCTTTGTGCAGATCTGAGGGCTGCTGGAATTTCCACTGTCCACATTATGCTGTATATTGCTGTCATCTTCTGCTCAGGTTTAGACAGCTGTGTTGATGAGACTTTGTTTCTTCTTATATGCCAGGTAGGCACAGGCTTATATCTAACTCACTGATCCTCCAGTTGTTACAAATTCTATGATCATTGGTGATTATAGGGACTGGACAGAAGACTCTGGGTATAAAGGCAATTGTTGAACAAGCCTTTTAATTTCAGTCAGATCCTTAGAACCCAAGTAATGTGAGAAATAGAGAAGACTCGCTGCATGCTGTTTTACTCTGGCTTTCACACATGTGGCTATACATATGAAGCACACACATACACACACATACAAATTATGTGTTTGTCTATGCATAATTAAGAACATTGAATACTGCTCTATTAATTTTGATAAAAATCGGCACTATTAATATGTTATTATGGAATGAAATAATTGATACAATTACAGTCCTATGTTAGGAAGGCAGTTGAAGACCTGTAGTCAGGATTTGAAAACAATAGTTCAGAAAAACAGAATGCCTGAACTTATGCCATACAGTGTACTTTGAAAAAAAAATGATAATACATTTAATGAAGCCTATTATCTAAGAGAAGTAAGGCAAGTGGAAAAATGTGATTTATTCAGAGGAAAGTTTAAGAGTCAGTTTGGAAGAAGCAAAAATTTTTAAGGCAAAGTTCAGAAAGGTTTTGAATGGTCATTAATTCAAGTTAAGGTGGCTACATTGTTTCACTCATAATGAATCTCTAGGGAAAGGAAGTAGACATGAAAAGTATTGTTCATGCTGTCATTCAGGTGAAGGTGCATTAAAGTAGTAGATTCCTCATGGTGACTCTAAGAAATAAGCTTTTACATAATATATTAGATAGATAGATTGATAGATAGATACATACATACATACATAGATAATTGATAGATAGATAGATGATAGACAGACAGATAGAGAAGAGAGAGAGAGAGAGAGAGAGAGAGAGAGAGAGAGAAACCAAAATCTGTACTGGATCTGTACTGGAGGCTTTGAAATATCTACTTGCAAGCTTTTCTACTTAGATAACTAATAAGCTTCCAGAGTTACAGAATTTTTCAGACTAGAGATAACCAACATTATTGTTTTATTGTTGACTTTTTGTTTCTTTGTTAACTTCATGACTTTGTAGCTGTGTTTTGAAAAAAAATTCTACAACTTTTTTTGTTTGATATTTCATTTTTTAAATTGAGCTGTACACTTTCCGCACTTCACTTCATTCCTTCCCCCACCCCTCATGTTCCCAGTTTACTCAGCAGATCTTGTCTTCTTTGTCAATTTTGGCTGATAGATTGACTGTTACTCAGGAACCAATTCCTATTAACTAAGTGCTGTAACTTAAAAAACTTTCTCCCTTTCTTGATTAGGTAGTAGGACCTAACTATGCAGAAGCAAGCACATAGCAAATCTCTGTATCTCCCTTCATTCTGGGAACAACCAGTGGTTTTATACACACAGACATAAGGGTTAGAAGCCTGTTCTGAAATAGGTTTTTCTTTCTTTTTCCTTTGTTTGTTTTTTTTTTTTCTCTGTAGCTTTGGAGTCTGTCTTGGAACTTACTTTTGTAGACCAGACTGGCCTCGAACTCACAGAGATTCGCCTGCCTCTGCCTCCCAAGTGCTGAGATTAAATGAATGCACCACTACCACTCAGCCCCAAAACGGGTTTCTTAATAATACTAAGTATTTCCTCATGGGGATTATGTTTTTTCATATTCTGAGGAACTTCAGTGCTGATTTTCATACTGAATGGATCCACTTATCTCCCACCGGCAGTGAGTGTGGATTCCTCCCCTACTCCAATTTTGGCCAGCATTTGTTATCATTTGTTTCTTAATGATCATTCTGACCAAAGTGATTTTGATTTGAAATTGTAAATGTAATTTTAATTTGCATAGACCTTGTGAACAAGGATTTAAACGTCTTTTATGTGATCATTGGTTATTTTAATTCATCCTTTTCATACTTTACTAACTTATCAATTGAGTTATTGAGTGATTTTTCTGTGTTTAGGTATTTTTGGATTTTTTTACATATTCTAGATATTAATCATTTTTCTAGTATATAGATTCCTGCAAAGATTCTAATTCAACAGAATGAAAATTAGATTCACATCTATCACACTGAGTTTTTTTTTATCTTTCTGGTAACAGGAATAAATATAAAAGGAAAGTTTAAGAGTATAATAAAGAAAATTGATGCCAGATAGAAATTTATGAAAATTTTTTTTCCAGATACAACAGGGTCGACATACATATGAATTCACAGAGACTGTGCTAGCGTGAACAAGACCTGCCAAGCTCAACCCCCTTGAAAAATCCTGTACAGAGGAAAGACAGTCTACATGGAACCCCACACAAGTCAAGGACGTATTCACATCTGAGAGCCGATAGAAGAGGAAAATGGGGTTTCCTTCAGTGGAATATACTGACTATGTCAAATGCACTCCAGCAAAGACCTCATGCTCAGATGTAGTGGGTTTTGTTGGAGACCATCTTCAACAATACCACTTACCAGGGTAGGATCTGGAGATCAGAAAATAATAAAGAAAATGAAGACAGAAACAAGTGAAAACAAGAAAGCAGGAAACATAGGGTAGTACTGGGAAGGAGTTCCAGCGAATACTGAAATCCCTGGGTTTAATTTTCTCTACACTTTTATACCCCAACACAACGCGGGAAAGAAGACAAAACGCTGCTGTAACATGATTCAGAGGATAATGAGAACAGTTGATTGCTTCAATACTTTGAGTCATCAAGTTATTAGGCAGTGACTCTGTTGTTTAGGCAGTGAATCCACCCTAGACCAAATATCCTGAAGGCAGTCACTCAGAAGGTCAAACCTCAGAAGGAACAGAAGTATATTTGTTATCCTGAACGTTGGTCAGGGTGGAGTGGATCTACCTGTGTGGGTCATCTTAATGTCAAAATAATCAAGTAACCACACCTTAGGTCAGGATATGTAGCCCTGATTGTGTCAACAATTTTGAGCACCTTCAAACTCTCTGACCTGATAAGGGAGAAACAGACTCATATTTTTTGGGCCGACACAAAGTTCCACCCAAGCCAAGGAGACAGTCACAACTGATAGAGCTGCTGGACGATGGAAAAGCAGACACCTTCAGTGGAGAGTTACTGGGTGTGAAGACCGCATGCTCATACTTAGTAAGGTGGGTAGGGAAGCACGAGCAGTGGAAGAAACTGAGCGGGTGGAGTGAACACAGTTTGAATGTATGGCAGGAAATTCTCCAATAAATAATGATTTTTTAAAATAGTTTTTGTAAGCACTCAGAGACTTGGTAAAGAATTTATAAGACACCAGAGACACATTTGCTTCTCCTGTTAGCAATCACACAAAAAAAGGTAATAATAGCATATATGCAGTAGACCTGTTGTAGAACAATTCAAGACCGTGCTTGCAACTTTAGTCTCTGTGAGCTTCCGTGAGCCTAGTGGGCTCAGTTGGCTCTGTTATCCCAGTATCCCCCAGCACTTCTGGACTGTAGAATTTCTATCCCATCACCTGTGCAGTTCCTGATTACCAAGTGGAGGGACCCGATGATACTCTTAGGACTCTTATACTCTAGTTGGTTTCCCTTATCCAGCCTGGGTATGAGGGCTTTTACCTTGTGTTATTCTGTCTCGTTTTGTCCTGTTTCACTCTCTTTCTCTTAGAGGACTGCTCTTTTCTGAAATAGGGTCTATGGAGTGGAACTGGAGGGAGAGGGGTGTTGGATGAAGTGAATATGGAAGGAGTGGAGGAATGTAAAACAGGTTGGGACACACTATGATTGGGACGCAATTGTATGTCAGAAGAATCTATTTCAATAAAAGTAATTTTAAAATGTTTTAAGAAAAACTTGGACCAACACATTAAATTTGAAAACTTATATCTAAGTATGTAATAGAAGAAAGGTTAACTGCCCGTAGATGTGAGAGAGAAAAAAATATGGGTCCATGGTGTTGCAAATGAGACGAGCCAATACCATTGTTTAGAAACTATCTTCAATGGAATGGTACCATGTGACTTATATTAGCATTATCATTAGCAAGTCATAATTATCAAATTTAGCTTTGCTTCAAACTATATCACGGTGGGTCAAGACATTAACAAACTCGGTGCAAAAATATATATGACTGTAGTTTTCCTTTCTCAACACAATCATAAAAGCAGAAGTTTAGATATGCTTTTCAGTACTTGAAATGAGATGACCTTTCTGTAAATTGGCAGGCTATGGAAAGCTGCCGCAGTGAATAGATCAAGCGCTGTAGTGTAGTGTCACTCTCCCTCATCCCAGCCCTGTTGTGCAAGGGACAAACCTCACCACCACAGTAGGCAGTCCTGTCACTTTTCCATCAGAGCTAAAGGTACAGAAAGCTGCCTACTGCTCAAAATATAATCTCAAACTTTATTGTGATTTCTCTTTCTTTGCCATTCCTTGTTTTATTAGTCCACGAGGCAAGTGTATTTTCACCTCGAAAAATATCTCATCTTTTTAAAATCCTCAAGTAAAATACAGTTTCAACATTTTCCCCTCTCTCTCTTTCCTACAAATCCTCCCTTGTAATATTAACTCATTTTACTTAATTAAAATGGTTACACACACACACATACACACACACACACACACATACACACACACACACACACACACACACACACACAGAGAGAGAAATCCTGCTAACTCTGTTTTGAGCTGACCACATTTACATGATTTCAGGGCACACTGGTGGTACTGGATAGCAATGTAGAGGATCATTCCTTAGGATGCCTTATTCTCTCTTTCCCAGCAGTCATCAGTTACTTCTAAAGATTAATTCTCCCTCAGCAGTCAGCAGTAGCCTATGATGAAGGCCTCATGAAACTTCCCAGGTCCACATTGACTGATCAGTTGGTGTTATCACTGTTCAGGTTATGTTTAGTCAGTTACATTATTGTGAATCCATTGGTGTGGATTCCCTATGACATCTGGAAGACATCCATGTACCAGACTTTCTAGTTCTCTGCCTTTTAAAAATCTCCCCACCTTATCTTCTGCAATAAGCTTAGTTCTCTTTCTCAATAAAGTAACATCATTGTACAGAAGAAGAAAATCATCACATAAACCAACCACCTAGTCAAAATTGATCTTGTTGTTATGAAACACCATGCCCAAATCATGTTAAGGAAGAAAGTATTTATTTGGTTTACATTTCCGTCTTTCTGTTTATTATCAAAGGAAGTAAGAACAGAACTCAAACAGGACATAGCCTGAAGGCAGGACATGAAGCAGAGTTCATGGAAAGTGGTACTTACTGGCTTGCTCAGCCAGCTTTCTTATAGAACCTATAACTACCAACCCAGAAATGGCCCCGCCACAATAAGCTTGGTCCTCACCCATCAATAACTAAGAAAGAAAATGTTCATAAGCCTGCCTAAAGCCTGATTTTGCAAAGGCATTTTGATATTTCAAGTTTCCCTCCTTTCAGATGACTTTAGCTGTGTCAGGTTGACATAAAACTATGCAACACACTAACACTGCTCAAATGCAGGAAACAACTGAATGTTGGGTACCTTACCCCAATTTACAAATCTACATCATAATTTATAAACCTAAGGCCCAGGACCTAACTCTCTTAGTTCACCCAATTTTGTGGCTTAATGATTAAGAACTTCTATTTTGATCTTTTTAATTTTCTATGGAGCCACCACTTAGCATATATTAACTGTGCCAACTTAAACTAAAAACAGGTGCAGAAATATTTAGCCATAAGCAAGCAAAGTTTAATATTATCATAAACAAGGAAGAGGGAAACATTGATAATAATATCTTGAAATATACAAAAACTAAATTCTGTAAAGACATAATTTATATAAAAAGTATCTAACAGAATCATAATAATTAGTATATTCAACTTAAAAATCATAAAATATATTCTATTTTTCTAGGCATTGCTAAAGTTTAATAAATTTACATTTCAGTAAAATGAATTGTTCAAATTTATATTTTATGTAGGAGAAGATTAAATGTAATGGCTAAATTATTTCAACATATTTTACACATATTATGAGTTATTTGAAAGATAGATATCTACTACCTAGAAGCAAATAAAAGAACACATATCAGTTGCGATTTATATTATCTAGTTCACTTCCTCTAGGTGACTTATCTTGCCCAAATATCTTTTCACAAGAAAAAGCATTTATTATATAATATATAACACTACCTATATTCTTTTGTAATTGTTATACTGTTATTCACATTATTCACAAGTGTTTAGGTTCTATGTTTTTGTTTCATTAATATAGATATATAAAACATACACAGAAATTTGAATTCTTTTGTGTATGATAAAATTAATAACAAAAATTATGAGTAAAAATTTAATTATAGTTCAAATAATAAAGATATGTTTCAAATATATCAGAAAAGAATGTAAACTTTAATTATTTATAGTATATATTTATGTTAACACATTTTTCTCTACTTTTGGTTAGTACTGGAACTTTAAAATCCAGAGAACTTTGTATTTATACGAATCTAACACACAGACTGAAGTGCACATTGGTTCCCTGTCTGTTTCACACTTGCTCTCTGTTATAAATGTTGACACTTGAGAATTCACAAACAATTTTGAGATGTCTAGTCCTGTCACTGCTGTAGCTCTCTCAGAGTTTCTGGGTATTGGCATGCGGTTGTATCATGACCGAATTCTAGAACTTTGGCCCTTTAAAGAAAGTCTAGCATGGTCTTTCCCACTACACAGGATGACCCAGGTAGCCAAAGAAATCCCCACTGTACATCTGACTAGAGTGTGGAGGGAAAGAGCACAAAACCCAGGTAAAGGTAGTTTGAGTGTACAAAATATTTATTAAACAGTTTTTTCCTTTGTTTGCTGAACTGTCAGTTTCAAGGTGGGCATCATCAATATTTTCTTTCCAAACTTTTTTATTTCAACGGCAACATGACATTACAGCTAACAGTTGGGATTTACAATCCATGGCCTCACTTGTTTATTCTCAGGTATTAAATAAAAGCATAGTGAACAAAATGAGATTACTATGACAGGGTCCTGTGAATAAATGTATGGGTGAATAAACAGCACAAAACTCAATAGAATGCTTAAGATGTCTGTGTTATAATGAATACTAAAGTGTCCAAATGTCTTGAATTATTTGTCATTTACATCATTTTCTCAAATAACAAATATTTAATTATCGTGAATAAACGGGAAAAATCATTTCAAAAACAGAGGTGTTATATAATTAAATATTCAACTGGTAAAACTGATCAACAAATTTTTCCTTGAAATCTTATGAAAAATTACGTGCAAATAAGGCCTCAACTGTTTGAAGAGGCACAGAAGACAAAATCAAAGACTGGTGAAAGTGAGAGAACATTTTCTCTAGGGACAAACCTTGGTAAACTATCTAATCCTAAATGGTCAGCCCTGAACACATGTACATAAGAGAACACTTATTGGACTCAGATATAGAAGAGGTCATAAAGTCCATAAAAAGTGATGTGGCAGGAGAGGAGCCATAGTGAGTAGGCAGATGACTAAAATTTATAAAACTCATCATACACTTGTGTGATACAAATAATACAAAATGCTTATAGACCACTGCAAAATACATTTACAATTATTATAAACTATTCTTAGCATATATACTTACAAAGATTTTGTAATCTAATCCAACAATAAGCAAATGATGAATAAATTGGTAAATTATTGCATGATGATTGCTTATTCTTATAGAAAAAACATCTACTATTGTCCATCACGTGAAAAATGAATTCCCAATGAATGCATTCATAAAAGTAAAAATAACATCTGTAGGGGGTTGTTTAGGGATAATGTTTGCCTAGCATGATGTCCGAAGAAATTTCTGCTGTACACACAATAAAAAATAAATGCAAAAAATGTACCAGCCTGGCACCTTGTAGAAAAAACATTGGAAGGCAAGATGTTAAAATCCCTCAGATGAATGCTATTGTTTAGGAACAACAAAAAAACCATCTATGTCTGAAGAGCAACAAAAAGTTGACCCACAGAAAGTATGGGTCCTAAATAATTCTAAGCCTCATTGATGTAGCTAAAAAGGGAAGGATCAGTTTTCCAAATCCAAACAATAACTGTAAAAGCATGCATAGGTATATTTGTATGGGGGACTCACTAATAGATGTTAATTAATTTCCTTTAGCTGGCATAATCTAAAAACTTACTAAAAAAAGCGTAACACCATCATTAAGAAAATTAATGTCATATGACAAATGATATAAAAAGCATTTGTATAATAACAAGAAAAAATACTTAAAAGATATTGATAAAGCGTTTGTGTCAAGGAGAACACCTTAGCTTATTTTAATGAGAAATATATGCATATATACATATTTAGTTAATTAGATATGATTTTTGTATTAAATATTCTCATTTAGATATCCAAATAATGCTTAATCTATTTCATATTGTAGAAAATATTGTAGAAAATAATAAAAATGACTGGCATAATTCCATTATCTTAGAATGTTGTTTAAATTCACATCAGTTTTTTGAGGATTTATATAAGGGACTGAGAGATGAGAGTGGAGACATTGTTTAGGATAATTTTATTCTTGAAATTAAAATAAAAATTCTGGAAAAAGAACAACTGCAATGTTTAAAATAATGATACTACCATATTGAGAGTATACTTTAAAATGCGGAATTTCACTCTTGAAAATATTTAAATGATATACATTTGTATACGCATTTTATGAGAATAAAAACATTAAAAATACCTTAGCTGAGGGACTAACTTTTGGAGTTTCCAAGTAATATATTCACTTCTTAAGTCCCTTTTCTTAAAGTACAGTAATAATTGTTAACTTCAATGAAGTCATTTATAAATGCTAACTTCCATTTGAAGCATATTTGTGAGTGACTTTATAAAATACTAAAGCAGCATGAGGGAATAGGTGCAATTTTCTCAGATATGGTTTAAATTTTAAGGCATCTCTCAAGAAAAGACAGATTGTTTTTAAAAGCTGTCTCTTCACATCGCTGTACAAAATAAGCCTGTAGGTAAATCACAAGGTCCTTAATCATTAAATGAAGATCACAGAAAGTGGTATTTTTTCATTGCAACTACTATATATAATGTTATTTAGACTAATACCTTATAAAACCTCATCTGAAAGTTTGATCCTTATGAAAATGCAAACAAAATAAAAGTAACAAAATTTTCATTACTATAAACATAGATCAAATATGAAAAAAATATGTCATTGCTTTATGATTTTTATTAGATATACAGTTTCAAATAGAGGGTATTTAAATTATGCGTTCTCAGAAAGGAATCTTCTAAGGTAGACCGTGGTGATTTGGAACAAAAGATGCAGAACCTGGAATTTTTATCCTCTAGTTGTTTCTATGGATGTTGGTAGCTGGTGATCAGGTAGTAGGCTGGTAGCATCTTCATCATCAGATTGCTAGGAATCCTCGTATTAATGGGGTCGAAGTGAAGGTGTTCACCCATTTGTCTGCCTAATAAGCTATATATGGTCATATGCTTTTTTGAAATGGTTGCAATACATCCATGTTTTCCTCCATTCTCAATATAATTTTTAAGGTTATAGTTGATAACCTTATATACAATTTCTGGAATGAGATATCTGCCAGTCCATACCACATGGTGGGAACTGGACAGACAGAATCTACACTGCCATTAAACTATAGAGTGGCCAAAAACTGTTTTGTAAATGTAGTGAGCCATGGCATGAACCACCTAAAAGTCACTGTTCTAAAAATGAGTTTTTGTAATTCATATCAAGGTACAGACTGAGCTTCACAAATGTAAACGTGTATATATATATATATATATATATATATATATATATATATATATGTTATTTTCTTAGGTAACTATATATGTTCATTTTAATATTTTTCATGGAACTATATTTTACAAATATTTAATAGAATTTGGTTTCAATAAAATATTTTTAGCATGCATTTTGAAATCCAAGTTTTGATTTGAGTCATTTATTGTTTAGTTCCTGCCTTCTTTTAAGGAATGAAACTTGTCTACAAAATTACATTATCACAAAAATGGGTGATTTATACTTATCTGAGCTCTGTTTCTCAAACAAAATGTTACTGACTGGGTGAGTGATAATGAAGACAGAATCATTCGTGCTCATACTTCTGGATATTCCAGAAGAGGGAAGGGGGGTCTCATGATGACCCTCTCAGAAGATGACTCATGGAAGGAAATACAAGGCATTCCATATATAGAGGTAAGGAGAGTATGCATATGTATTTCTTTTCTGCTCTTGGTCTCCTTATATAAAAGGATTCAAACATCAAATTTCACTTTAATGACCCAAACTTATCCTAGTCATCTGGGCAGGGCTCAACCTTAGTCTCCAGTATCAGAATGAGTTTCCATATCTTTAGTACCTAAGAGGAGAATTAAATTTCCACCCTTCACATTGGGGCCAATTGGTCTTATGGTATGCAAATTTTCACATGTGATTTTAAATATATGATGCAGGAGAATTGTCTGTATTCTGTCAATCATATTTTAATAAAACACTGATTGGCCAGGCAGGCAGTATAGGCGGGAAAACCAGACAGGAAGTAGAGGTGATGCAATGAGAACAGGAGAATTCTGGGAAGCAGGGAGGTTCCTCTGCCACTCCTGCGCAGACCACCAAAGAGGCAGCATGTAACTTGCCCAGCTGAGAAAGGTACGGAGCTGTATGGCTAATATAGATCAGAATAATGGGTTAAGATAAGTCATAAGAACTAACAAGAAGCCTGACCTAATGGGCCAATCAGCTTTATAACTTATAGAGGTCGCTGTGTGATTTTCCTTGGGAGTTGCCAGCTGTGGCGTACCGAGTGGGACAGAAACCCCAACAAGCCGGCCCTCATGCTACAAATATAGTTCACGACTTTTTTTCTTTTATAATCCATTTGATAACAAGTTACAAATGAATTAACTTTAAGTGGAGTACCTAAAGAGTTCTTTTTAAAATTAAGCATTTTAAATTAGCTTGAAAGTAATTCATGTGATAGATAACATGTAATGACTGGCCTCTGCCTGAGCTTTAGTTGCCACCTATAGTGAGTTAAGTAATTAATTTAAAGAGTCCAGTGTTTTCAAGAACTTAGGTAAATTCTGGAGACAGGTAAACACACTTACTCCTGACTCCCTTTTGATTTCACATCTCTGGACTGAAACCATCTGAGACTCACACCAGAAAGTTGATTCTTTTAAGGTGAAATACTTTATCCTCAATTCCCATTTGTTTAAGCAGAAGAACTAAATGCAGGCACTAGTCTCCTATATATGACTGAATACCTACCTAAAAATTTGCTTCTTTATATACTCACTTTAAGATTAATAATGTTTTACATATCTTAATCAATGTGTATTTTCTTATTCTTCACTAGTTGATCATCATATTTATTCACTCTACGTAGAATTTAATACTTATAAAAATTAGTAAAATTGCATCCATATTCAGACACTGAACTTAAAGTTACTACAATACTGCCTGTTGACAAAGAAGCTAGGATATATTAAGAATGTCTTCTATATATTAATAGAAGTGTAGATGCTTTATCTCTCTGCAATTGGATATACAATGACTGATTGATGTTCATGAGAGACCTGCTGGCATTCTCCAGCAAAATATAAGAAATATTTCATTCTCCAGAAAAAATATAAGAGGAGTGGATATGAGTGGACGGTAAAGGGAAAACTTGGTCAGGATGTAAAAACAAACAAAGAAGTTAGAAAACAATAAAATAAATACCTAAAAATTCAGTGTGTTTCACAATGCACTGTTAGATTTGTAAAAACTGGTCTTTCAGTGGACAATGCTTCTGGTCTTAGTATCTTATTTTAAGAAAGAGTTAAAGACAGTTTTTGGATGCAAAATTCAAGATGTCACTGTTTTTTACTGCTGAGTAAAACTCTAATGTTCCACACCTTCTTTAACCATTCTTCTATTGAGGGACACCTAGGTTGTTTCCAGGTACTGGCTATTACAAATAGTGCTGCTATGAACATAGTTGAACAAATGCTTTTGTGGTATGATAGGGCATCTCTTGGGTATATTCCCAAGAGTGGAATTGCTGGATCCTGAGGTAGGTTGACTCCCAGTTTCCTGAGAAACTGCCACACTGATTTCCACAGTGACTGCACAAGTTTGCATTCCCATCAACAATGGATGAGTGTTCCCCTCACTCCACATCCTCTCCAGCATGGGCTATCATTGGTGTTTTTGAGTTTAGCTATTCTGACAGGTGTAAGATGGTATCTCAAAGTTGTTTTGATTTGCATTTCCCTGATTGGTAAGGAGGTTGAGTTGACCTTAAGTGTCTTTTGTCCATTAGAAGTTCTTCTGTTGAGAATTCTCTGTTCAGTTCACTACCCCATTTTTTAAATTGGGTTAATTGGAGTTTTAGTGCCTAGTTTCTTGAGTTCTTTGTATATTTTGGAGATCAGATCTTTGTCTGATGAGGGGTTGGTGAAGATCTTCTCTCAATCAGTAGGTTCCCTTTTGGTCTTACGGACAGTGTCCTTTGCTTTACCGAAGCTTCTCAGTTTCAAGAGGTCCCACTTATTCATTGTTGCTCTTATTGTCTATGCTACTGGGGTTCTACCTAGGAAGTGGTCTCCTGTGCCCATGTCTTGTAGACTACTTCCTACTTTCTCTTCTATCAAGCTCAATGTGGTCAGATTAATATTGAGGTCTTTAATCCATTTGGACTTGATTTTTGTGCATGGTGATAGATATGGATCTATTTTCATTCTTCTACAGGTTGACATCCAGTTATGCCAGCATCATTTGTTAATGATGCTTTCTTTCTTCCATTGTATAGTTTTAGCTCCTTTGTCGAAAATCAGGTGTTCATAGGTTTGTGGATTAAGATCTGGGTCTTCGATTCGATTCCATTGGTCAACGTCTCTGTTTTTGTGCCAATACCAAGCAGTTTTCAGTACTGTAGCTCTATAATAGAAAACGCTTTACTGAGTGAGGTATCCCAGACCCAAAAAGAGGAATATGGTATGTACTCACTCATAAGTGGATTCTAGCCATAATTTAAGAACATTAAGCCTATAATTCATGATTCTAGAGAAGCTAAATAAGAAGGTGAATCTAAAGAAAATCATATAGTTATCCTCCTGGATATTGGAAATAGACAAGATTTTCAGGCAAAACTTGGGTACACGGGGGTGGGGAGGTGGGGGGTAGATGTAAGGGGAGATGGAAAGAGAGAGGGGAGAAGGGGAGGATTGAGGAAATCTTGGAGAAATGGGATGGGTGGGATGGAGGAAGGGTGGATATGGGAGCAGGGAAGTAAATATCTTAATTAAGGGAGCCATTTTAGGGTTTGCGAGGGACTTCTCTCTAGAGGGGGGTCCTAGGTCCAAGGAGAGGTCCGCAGATTGTTTCTTGGGCAGCAGAGGAGAGGGTGCCTGAACTTGTCTTGTCCCATAGCCACACTGATGAACATTTTGCTTATCACCATAGAACCTTCATCTGGCGAAGGATGGAGATAGAGACAGAGACCCACATTGGAGCACTGAACTTAGCTTCCAAGGTCCAAATGAGGAGCAGAAAGAGGGAGAACATGAAGGAAGTCAGGATCACGAGGGGTGCGTCCACCCACTGAGACAGTGGGACTGATCAATTGGGAGCTCATCAAGGCCAGCTGGACTGGGAGTGTTGGAGCATGTGATCAAAATGGGCACTCTGAACGTGGCTGGCAATGAAGGCTGACAGAGAAGCCAAGGACAACGGCACTGTGTTTTTATTCTACTGCATGGACTGACTTTGTGAGAGCCTGGTTTATTTGGATCTCACCTTTATAGATCTGGATGGAGAGGGAGGACCTTGGACTTCCCATAGGGCAGGGAACCCTGACTGCTCTTAGGACTAGAGAGGGAGGGGGAGGTGGGGAGGGGAGGTGGGGAGGGAGAGGGAAAAGGGAGGCAGGGAGGAGGTGGAAATTTTTAAAAAATAAAAATAAATAAAATAGAAAAAAACAAACAACAAAAAGACAGTTTTTGGCTATATATTTTTCCTCCAAACTTAATAGTTTCTTCCATTAAGAAATATATCAATTATTTTCTAGAAAGTGTTACTTTGGGACACGTGAAAACTGGGTAAAAGTTTCACTAATATTCTGTGAAAGTCTTCATTAATCCTGTCTCTACCCAACAGCATTATTTCACATAGACAGAAAGACAGACAGAAAGACAAACAGACAAACATATAGATGATAGATAGATAGATAGATAGATAGATAGATAGATAGATAGATAGATATAAATATAGGTATAGATATACAAATATGGATACTATTGGAGCAAGCTGCTCTGGTAAGTTACAAAAATATGCAGTCTACATTGAGGTCTATAATAGTGGTAATTAGATTATTAACATTCCCAAATGAAAGGAGTTAGATCTATTATGAAATGAAATCCAAATATTGCACTCACCATTCTTTCCTGGTATAATCCCTTCTGGTGTAATTTTAGATGTTTTTTTCTACAATGCAAGAATAAATATGAGGCAAAAAGTTAATTGAGAGCTGGGGTCTTCTTAGTTATGTAGTGTTTAGGGATTCTTCATTCTAGAAAGTAGAATATTCAGGAAGTGTGCCATCCATGTTTCCATAAGAAAATATAGTAGCCTAATTTGTTCATCAAGTTTGACTTGTAAGAAATAAATGCTTTGGTTTTTACTGCCCTTTTTATTTGGGGTTAACATATATATCTTCTATGAAAGCTACATAATAGTATGAATTGCCTTTGTTTTTCATTATAAATAGTTTGAGTGCTTAATATTATAGTTATTTTATTGAGGTGCTATGTAGCAATGTTGATGTTGACAGTTTGGAAATTTCACTCTAAAAAAACATGTATATTACTATTATTACTCTAGATGAGTGAGAACTGATGCAGGCATGTGACTGGGTCTCCTATTACATAGTTCACATACTTCTTTAAGTGATAGTATTATATCTATTGACGAATATTTTGCATTAAGTTTGTTGTTTCTTCCACATGTATATAAAATATATCATACACTTTGTTTATGTGTATGATGGAAATATTTTATCTTACATAGTCTCAAATCTGTTTTATAAATTACCAAAGCATGTCTAACTTTTCTTCAAGATAGTATCACATCATTATCACTTTCTTAGAAACTTTTGGCTTTCAGAAATTCTATAACTCAACAGCATATTAATTTATCAATAACGCCAGAACAATTTTGACTGTGCATTGTGCATGGGAGTAACATAAAAAGACATTAACGAGGAATTGAATTTTATGACTTGTCCTTATGAACTCCCAGACTTGCCACTTACATATTTCATCTTTACTATTTCACAGTTGAAATTATAGCTAAAGACAAAGTTCATATTTGAAGTGCCATTGTTATTTACTATTTATATTATATCAGAAAAAAATGATCAAAGATTAGCCTAAGGTTAAGGGAGAATGCATTAGAAAAACAACCAAATACAAACATGAAACTAGCAATTAATGCTAGGAGTATGTAATAAGTGTCAGAATTTCTACTTCTTGATAGAGTATCTACTACTGTTGAATGTGAAAAATCAAAGGTGATAGTGACAGAAATTAATTTTGTTCATATACGCATTTATGGCAGACCCAATGTCACATAGGTTCAAAGGGCCGCAATGGTTGCCAACACAACGGACCCATTAAAGCCATGAAGTTCACTTTGAGCCACTGAAATCTTGCTTAGAAAAGTAATGAATGATCATTAGTCTTCTCGGGTTTTAAATACTGAAAAGCATAGCCTTTGTTATCCTCATTCAGAGCATTAGAATCCCAATCTAACACATTTTGTCAAAACGTCATCCCAGGCCGGTACCTGGAGCACATACAATTTTGACTTTTTTGATATGCCCTTTGTAGATTTTCTCACTGCCAGATGAGTTTTGCAAATTGTTCCACAATATTTTCTCTAATTATCTTAGGCTATCACATTATTCTGTTGTAAATTTAGAAAGTTCTTCCTTACTCTTCATAGTCAAAATACAGTAATAAAATTAGATTAAAAGATACCAAACTAAAACAAAAGCATAGATTCTATTTTGCATTTTTCTGATTGGAGTGTGAAGAGGAGTGTGGTTGATATACCAAGTGTCCCTCCACTGACAAAAAGCGATTTTCTCCTTCTCAACAGGTATCAAACAACCAAAAGCTTCTTCCTTAACGCTGGAACTTTTTGTACAGGTCCTCTTCTCCATACTTGGTTAACTGGTTCCATAGATTCCTCCTCTCCAAAACCACAGTCTATTGCATAAGTTACTGGTTACCCTCTACAACCCGATGTTAAGTTCATATCACTTACTTATGCCATTAAAAATGGAGAAATTGAGCTCATAACTAGCTAGAATTTTCATTCTTGATGACTTCTGCTCATGTTTCTGGAAGGAACTATAAACTACTTGACAGGCAGACACATGCCCAGTAACGGCTGACCAACAAAATTAACAAATTAGACTCAGAGTTTTAAATTGTTTTTTCTTAATTCTTGTCTTTTTTTGAAAATAGATTCTTTTCTCAAACAATAGATTCTGATTACAGTTTTACCCCCCTCTACTTCTCGCAGTTACTTCCTGCCTCCCGTACTATCAGAACCCACTTACTTTCTGTCTTTTTGTTATAAAAGAATAGGCTTCTAAGTGATAGCAAAATATTGCAAAATAAAATAAAACAAAGATCATTGCTTCAAAGTTGGACAAGACAAACCTACGGAAGAAAAATATCCTCAAGAAAAGACATGAAATCAGAGGCCTACTTTTTCACAAAATACACATAGGACCTGGTACAGATCATGTAGTCCTTGCTGTTTAATTCTCTCTGAGGTTTAATGATTTTTTCTCAGCTGGCATAAAAGATCTCTTCTGCTGGTGTACTCCATCCCTTATAGTTCTTACTGTATTTAGAGTTGTGTGTTCCAATGTCTCTGTCTCCCTACTTAACCCACTCTGTGTCCTTGTGTGTGTGTCCATGTGTGTGTGTGTCCGTGTGTGTGTGTGTGTGTGTGTGTGTGTGTGTGTGTGTGTGTGTGTATTATCTGACTATGAGTCATTGTACTTTTTCCCATGTGCTGCAGGAGGAAGATACCATGATGATGACTGAATAAGGTACTGACTTTTGAGTGTAGCCAAATTTCATTAGGATTCTTTTTATCACTACTTATTTTGTGTGTTTTGTTTTTAAAGACATTATTAACTGGTTTTACTCTCGGCCTCTGGGCTTTCTAGCCTTTGGTTATTTGGCTCCCAAGCAGTGCTGAGTAGGCATTTTATCTCATTGGGTGAGTTAAACAAAGCCTTAAACAAAGTAAAATATTGGTTGACTACTCCCACATACCTTGTGTCACCAAGTCCTAGCATATCAAAGTTTTTAGCTGCATTGGTGTTTATGTTTCTCTTTTGGTAGCATGTGGATGACTGTCTTCTACCAAAATTAATATAAAATATGGAAGAAGGTTCTATCTAGGCACAAATTTACCTCTCTATGTTTATTGGTTTGCATGGGTATTGTCTCAGTAGTGAGGTGTAAGTGGAGACTGTTTGTTCATTTCCTGTTCACACCTGAATAATTACACAGAAAGTATATTATTTACAACATTGTTTGGCCAGTAGCTTATATGTATACCTATCTAGCTCTTATATTTTAAATTAACCCATTTCTATTATTTTATATTTACCATGAGGCTCATGGTTTAACAGAAAGCTTCCAGTGGAGTCATTCTCCTAAAGCGGTTGCATGACATCTCCTTGACTCTACCTACTCTGTATAAGTATCTCCTCTAGCCTGGCTCTATTCTTCTCTGACATAGACTGATGTAGCTTCTTTGTTAACCAATGATAACAAAACATATCCACAGAATACAGAGGGAAATCGCAGATCAGGGAGGCCTCACTGTCAGATTATGAACTGTAAGCTTTAGTTTTAGGAACACTATGGATTGGCTGGGTAATTTTCAAGGACCTTTTTTGTCCAACAACTAAATTAGATATGATCAAGTACTGGAACGAGAAGCCTTGTTTGGTAAAAAAAAAAAGATGGTGTGATGAGATTCTGTGTCTTTCACTATTTGGAGATATCATTAGGATCACCTTCACATATTTTCGGAAGTTTCTACTGCACTAGGTTTCCATACTGCCCCTCAAATGAGCCACCATTCTAGACAGCTAGAAAGTTTTTTGCTTTTTGAAAAAAAGAGAATACAGGAAGTTGGAAGCTTAGGAAAGAGGAGGAGTTTGTGGAGGGGATTAATATGATATAATATATTACACAAAATTCTAACTTAATATATGAATTTAATACATGTATATACATACACACATATATGCAAATATCAAAGTATTTATAGGGAGGAATCCTTCCTTTAGGAAATGATTGCTAAAATAGAGTTTCACTAAGGTGAAGTAAATACTAGCAGATGGGTCTTTTGATGACATAGGAAATAATGAATTCTAATTTAGAAAAGAATATCTAAGTAATCAATATAAAATATGATACTATAATTTTCTTGAACATATAGACAAAATTATATCACTTGTCAGAAAAGAAACTATGTTTCTGTGTACAGACTCTTGTAGTTGATATAAGCGTTAGGAAGTAGTTAAAAAATAATGTAAAACTTTTCCTGTATATTTTTCAGTAAATGCAGAAGTATGGTCATTAGATGAAAGTAAGCACTTGAAATAATTCTGAAAAAAACTACTTAAATCATTTAAACAAAAATTAAACTCTTAGTTCAAATTTTTTTAGATTTTTTTTCAAAGTTTATTAAATTATGAAAGTTTCCATTTCCGCCCCTCCTCCCAACACCCTCCCACTCCCCCCACTCCCTCTCCTCCTCCCTCTCCATCCCTAAGAGCAGTCAGGGCTTCCAGCCCTGTGGGAAGTTCAAGCTCCTCCCCCCTCCCTCCAGATCCAGGAAGGTTAGTATCCAAACAGACTGGATCCCAAAAATCCAGTATATGCAGAGGAAACAAGTCCCAGTGTCATTGTCAATGGCTTTTCAGAAAGACTCCGGGCCAGTCACATTCAGAGAATCCGGCCACATTCAGAAAATCTGGTTGGATCACGTGCTCGTTCAGTCCCAGTCCAACTGGCCTTGGTGAACTCTCATTAGATCAGTCCCCTTGTAACAGTGGGTGATCGCACCCCTCGCAGTCCTGAGTTTTTTTTTTCATGTTCTTCCTCCTTCTGCTCCTCATTTGGACCATGGGGGGCTCAGTCTGTGCTCCAGTGTGGGTCTCCGTCTGTATTGCCATCCATCGTCGGATGAAGGATCTATGGTGATAAGCAAAATCTTCATAAGTATGGTTATAGTCCAAGGCCGGATCAGGCACCCTCTCCTGTGTCCAGAGAACAATCTGGGGATCTCTCCTTGGACCTGGGATCCCATTTATAATCAAGTCTCTTGTAACCCTAAAATGACTCCCTTAGTTGAGATATATTCTTCCCTGATCCCATATCCATCCTTCCTACCTCCCCCCATCTCAGTCCCCCAAGTTTTCCCCATTCCTCCCCTACACCCTTCTCTCTAACCCTCTCCCCTTCCAAGAACCCACCCCCCACCCCCCCCCATGCACCCGAGGTTACCTGGGACTCTTGTCTATTTCCAATCTCCAGGAGGATAAATACATGATTTTCTTCAGGTTTACCTTCTTATTTAGCTTCTCTAGGATCTCAAAGAATAGACTCAAAGACCTTTAATTATGGCTAGAATCCACTTATGAGTGAATACATACCATATTCCTCTTTTTGGGTCTGGCTGACCTCACTCAGTAAAGCGTTTTTTATGTCCATCCATTTGCATGCAAAATTCAAGATGTCATTGTTTCTTACCGCTGAGTAAAACTCTAGTGTATATATGTTCCACACCTTCTTTAACCATTCTTTTATTGAGGGGCACCTAGGTTGTTTCCAGGTTCTGGCTATTACAGATAGTGTTGCTATGAACATAGTTGAACAAATGCTTTTGTGGTATGATAGGGAATCTCTTGGGTATATTCCCAAGAGTGGAATTGCTGGGTCTTGAGGGAGGTTGACTCCCAGTTTCCTGAGGAACTGCCACACTGATTTCCACAGTGTCTGCACAAGTTTGCATTCCCACCAACAATGGATGAGTGTTCCACTCATTCCACATCCTCTCCAGCATAGGCTATCATTGGTGTTTTTGAGTTTGGCTATTCTGACAGGTTTATTTGACAGGTCTCAAAGTTGTTTTGATTTGCATTTCCCTGATCGCTAAGGATGTTGAGCATGACCTTAAGTGACTTTTGGTCATTCGAAGTTCTTCTGTTGAGAAATCTCTGTTCAGATCAGAATCCCATTTTTTAATTGGGTTAATTAGAGTTTATTGTCTAGTTTCTTGAGTTCTTTGTATATTTTGGAGATCAGGCCTTTATCTGATGAGGGGCTGGTGAAGATTTTCTCCCAGTCAGAAGGTAGCCTTTTCGTCTTACTGATGGTGTCCTTTGCTTTACAGAAGCTTCTCAGTTTCAGGAGGTCCCATTTATTCATTGATTCTCTTATTGTCTCTGCTACTGGGGTTCTACCTAGGAAGTGGTCTCCTGTGCCTATGTCTTGTAGACTACTTCCCACTTTCTCTTCTATCTGGTTCAAAGTGGTCGGATTAATGTTGAGGTCTTTAATCCATTTGGACTTGATTTTTGTACATGGTGATAGATATGGATCTACTTTCATTCTTCTACAGGTTGACATCCAATTATGCCAGCACCATTTGTTAAAGATGCCTTCCTTCTTCCATTGCATACCTTTAGCACCCTTGTCGAAAATCAAGTGTTCATAGGTTTGTGGGTTAATATCTGGGTCTTCTTTTTGATTCCATAGGTCAACTTCTCTGTTCTTATGCCAGTACCAAGCTGTTTTCAATACTGTATCTGTGTAAAGAGTTTGAAGTCAGGGATCGTTACACCTCCAGACGTTCCGTTATTATATAAGATTGTTTTGGCTATCCTGGGTTTTTTGTTTTTCCATATAAAATTAATTATTATTCTCTCAAGTTCTGATAAGAAGTTTGATGGGATTTTGATGGGGATTGCATTGAATCTATATATTGCTTTTGGTAGAATTGCCATTTTTACTATGTTGATCCTCCCAATGCAAGAGCAAGGGAGATCTTTCCATTTTCTGGTATCCTCCTCAATTTCTTTCTTCAAAGACTTAAAGTTCTTGTCAAATAGGTTTTTCACTTCCTTGGTCAGAGTTACCCCAATATATCTTATGCTATTTGTGGCTATTGTGAAAGGTGAAGTTTCTCTGATTTCCCTCCCTGCTTCTTTATCCTTTGTGTATAGGAGGGCAACTGATTTTTTGGAGTTGATCTTGTATCCTGCCACATTACTAAAGTTGTTTATCAGCTGTAGGAGTACTTTGGTAGAGTTTTTGGGGTCGCTCATGTATACTATCATATCGTCTGCAAATAACGAGAGTTTAACTTCTTCTTTTCCAATTTGAATCCCCTTGATCCACTTATGTTGTCATATTGCTATTGCTAGAACTTCTAGCACTATATTGAAGAGGTGTGGGGAGAGTGGACAGCCTTGTCTTATTCCTGATTTCAATGGAATGGCTTTGAGTTTCTCTCCATTCAGTTTGATGTTAGCTATTGGCTTGCTGTAAATAGCTTTTATTATATTTAGGTATGATCCTTGTATCCCCAATCTCTTCAACACCTTTATCATAAAGGGATGTTGGATTTTGTCAAATGCTTTTTCAGCATCTAATGAAATGATCATATGGTTTTTTTCTTTCAGTTTATTTACATGATGGATTACATTGATAGATTTGTGTATGTTGAACCAGCCCTGCATCTCTTGAATGAAGCCTACTTGATCATAATGGATAATTTTTCTAATGTGTTCTTGGAATTGGTTTGCCAGGATTTTGTTGAGAATTTTTGCGTCAATGTTCATGAGTGAGGTTGGCCTGTAATTCTCTTTCTTGGTTGTGTCTTTATGTGGTTTTGTTATCAGGGTAACTGTGGCTCCATAAAAAGAGTTTGGCAATGACTCTTCTGTTTCTATATTGTGTATAGAGTATGTGTATATTGTGTATTTCTTAAGGAGTATAGGTATCAGCTCTTCTTGGAAGTTCTGGTAGAATTCTGCATTAAAATCATCTGGCCCTGGGCTTTTTTTTGGTCAGGAGGTTTTTGATAACAGCTTCTAATTCTTCGCGACTAACAGGTCTATTTAGATTGTTCACCTGGTCTTGATTTAACTTTGGTAAATGGTATTTATCTAAAATCCAATCCATTTCTTGTACGTTTTCCAACTTTGTGGCATAGAAACTTTCGTAGTAAGATCTAATGATTCTCTGAATTTCCTCTGTGTCTGTAGTTATGTCCCCCTTTTCATTTCTGATCTTATTAATTTGAGTGTTCTCTTTCTGCCTTTTGATTAGTTTGGCTAGGTGTTTGTCAATCTTGTTGATTTTCTCCAAGAATCAACTTTTTGTTTCATTGATTTTTTTTGTATTGTTTTCTGTGTTTCTATTTTGTTGATTTCAGCCCTCAGTTTGATTATTTCCAGTCTTCTACTCCTCCTGGGAGAGTCTGCTTCTCTTTTTTCCAGAGTTTTCAGGTGTGCTGTTAAGACTCCAATATGTGTTTTCTCCGTTTTCTTTAAATGGGCACTTAGTGTTATGAACTTTCCTCTTAGCACTGCTTTCATAGTGTCCCATAGGTTTGAGTATGTTGTGTCTTTATTTTCATTAAATTCAAGGAAGACTTTAATTTCTTTCTTTATTTCTTCCTTGACCCAGGAGTGATTCAGTAGTTGACTGTTCAGCTTCCATGAGTTTGTTGACTTCCTGGGGGCAGCATTGTTGTTGAATTCTAATTTTAATCCATGGTGATCTGACAAGACACAGGTGGTTACTAATATTTTTTTGTATCTGTGGAAGTTTGCTTTGTTACCGAGTATGTGGTCAATTTTCGAGAAGGTTCCATGAGCTGCAGAGAAGAAGGTATATTCTTTCCTATTTGTGTGGAATGTTCTATAGATATCTGTTAAGTCCATTTGATTCATTACCTCTAGTAACTGTCTTATTTCTCTGTTGAGTTTCTGTTTGATTGACCTGTCCTTTGGTGAAAGAGGTGTGTTGAAGTCTCCTACTATTAGTGTGTGAGGTTTGATGACTGTCTTGAGATCTAAAAGTTTTTCTTTTACATATGTGGGTGCCTTTATGTTAGGGGCATAGATATTCAGGACTGAGACTTCCTCCTGATGAATTGTTCCTGTTATGAGTATGAAATGTCCATCTCCATCTCTTCTGATTGATTTTAGTTTGAAGTCAATTTTGTTAGATATTAGAATGGCCACACCAGCTTGTTTCTTAGGTCCGTTTGCTTGGAAAACCTTTTCCCAACCCTTTACTCTGAGTAGATGTCTATCTTTGTGTTTGAGGTGTGTTTCTTGTAAACAGCAGAATGTTGGATCCTGTTTTCGTATCCAATCTCTTAGTCTGTGCCTTTTTATAGGTGAGTTGAGTCCATTAATATTAAGTGATATTAATGACCAGTGGTTGTTGATTCCAGTTATTACTTTTTTTTATGTGTGTGTGTAGTAGAGTTTGTGTGTTTCTCTTCTTTGAGTTGTGGTTGTGAAGGATCGCTAGATGTCTGGGTTATTGTAGGCAGTGATGGCAATGTTGGATTCCTTGGGTTGCGATTTTCCTTCTATTACTTTCTGTAAGGCTGGATTTGTGGCTACGAATTGTTTAAATTTATTTTTATCCTGGAATATTTTGTTTTCTCTGTTGATAGTGAATGATAGCTTGGCTGGGTATAGTAGTCTGGGCTTGCATCCATGGTCTCTTTGTTTCTGCAGTACCTCTATCCAGGATCTTCTGGCTTTCATGGTTTCCAAAGAGAAGTCCGCTGTAAGCCTGATTGGTTTACCTTTATAAGTTACTTGACCTTTTTTCTTTGCAGCTCTTAATATTCTTTCTTTAATCTGTATGTTTTGTGTTTTGATTATTATATGGCAAGGGGATGTTTTTTTCTGATCCAGTCTATTCGGTGTTCTGTATGCTTCTTGCACCTTCATAGGAATATCGTTCTTTAGATTGGGAAAGTTTTCTTCTATAATTTTGTTGAATATATTTTCTGGTCCTTTGATCTGCCGTTCTTCTCCTTCAATCCCTATTATTCTTAGATTTGGTTTTTTAATTGTGTCCCACAATTCCTGAATGTTTTGTGATGAGAATTTGTTGGATTTGCTGTTTTCTTTAGTCAGAGCATTTAATTTCTCTATGGTGTCCTCAGAGTCTGAGATTCTTTCTTCTATCTCTTGTATTCTGTTGGTTATGCTTGTTTCTGAAGTCTCTGTTCGTTTACCTAGATTTTCCATAGCCAGCTGGCCCTCAGTTTGTGATTTCTTCATTGACTCCATTTCAGTTTTCAAATCTTGAACTGTTTCCATAACCTGTTTGATTGTTTTTTCTTGATTTCCCAGAATTTCATTTACGGATTTACTCATTTCTTCAAATTTTTTGATATATTTCTCTTCCATTTCTTTACTCATTTCCTCAATCTTTTTGTTATACTTATCTTCCATTTCTTTACGGCAGATTTTCACCTCCTGTTTAAGTTCCTCTATTATTTTCATATAGATCCACTTAGAGTCGATTTCTTCTATTTCTTCTGGAGTAGGGTGTTCAATTCTTCTCATTTCGTGCTCCCTGGCTTCTGGAGATGTCATGTTTCCTTTCAGGTTGTTGGAGGAATTCTTGCATTGGCGCTTGCCCATCTCCACCTCTCTGGATGAAACTCCTTCGCACTCTCTGGATAGAACTCCTCAGCACTCTCTGGATAGAGATCCTCAGCACTGCAGCTGGGATAGCTGGCCTTCCCAGTGCCCAGGAGACAAGAGTGCAGGGCAGTGGGGGCAGGGAGGGTCCGGTGAAACACGGAAGACCCTGCCGCAGAAGCTGAGGAGGGAGGGGTTGTGCTCTCTTCCCGGGCTGGCTGCCCAGGTTAGCATCCACTCACTTCTCAGGGTAGAACTCCTCAGCACTGCTACAGGGGTAGCTGGTCTTCTTAGTTCAAATTTTTAAGACAGCAAAAGATCTATGAAAATTTTATTTCAATAACTTTTTTCATTAACTACATGATCAGTGATTCTTTTCCTCAGGTTTTCAATTTAAAAAATTTAAAACAAAACAAAATTTTATTTATTATTATATTAGTCATTTCTCAAACAAGGTAGAATAAACTATGATCTCAATCTCCTTTGACTATGAAGTAACTTACTTTGCAGAAGTAAGATGAAAACAATGAGCCAGTGGAATTTAAGTATATTAAAAACATCATACATAAACATATGTCATTTGTAATAAACTTATGGAGAACCAAAGAGTAAAATGAATATATTTAAGTAATAAACATAATTAATCATAACTCTATGTTAAATCATTAAATATCAGGTAGGGCTGAAAAGAAAATTTATATGGCTTGGATGTATGTACTACTCCAAATATAGGTTCGAATTTCGGTCAAGAGATGACAGTAATAATAGGCATGGATTATTGATAACAGTTGAATTTGAGAAAAGTATCTCCAACCATGGAGTAAAAGATTTCACAGCTAAAGCAATTGTTATACCATTATAAATTTTACAATATAGTGTTGGAATTTCACAGCTTTGTAAGAGGAATAAATAATAAATCTGTAAGCATTAGATAACAAATATTCTCAGCAATACCCTGGAAAAAAAGATGAGGCATATTTTTGAAATGTCAAAGATAATAATTTTACAGGAGAAAATCTGTAAATCAAGAGATAAATGTATGAGAAAAAACAGATATGGATACATTAATGCTTATAAAATACCAAAAACTCTAGAAAACATTGTAAAACGCTGTGGATGGTGACTAATATTCAAGAAGTGAGACAAGGTGGTGCCACCTTAATCCCAGCTCCCCAGAGAAATAGGCAATAGATCTCTATAAGTTTAAGACCAGCCTATCCTGCAAAGAGACTTTCAGGGCAGTCCAGAGTACTAAAGAAAACTTGCCTCCAGAAAAAAGATATATAATTATTTTTTAAATAAACACACATGAAAAATATAAGCATAAAAATTCTTAAGATAATATAATAAAATACATATGATTGTACTTATTAGGTCATACTATAAACTTTACAATACTATAGATAGTTTGTATGTGATAAGCAAAGGCATAATGTACTCAGAATTATGCTAATCTAGGTTGCTCCATTAGTAGCTGTAGACTGATTTTTTTAAACAAAAAAAATTCTCTTGTTTGTTGTCAGAGTTTCTGTTCTGCCCAGTTCCTGCAGTCATTAAGTCCCAAAGAAAGCACATAGAGGTCTACAGTAGTTATAAACTGATTGGCCCATTAGCTCAGGCTTCTTATTAACTCTTATAATGTAAGAGTTACTTACCCCATTATTCTTATCTGTGTTAGCCACATGGCTCAATACCTTTTTCAGTGGCGTAGTTACATCTTGCTTCTTCTGTGTCTGGACAGAACTTCAGAGGAATGGGCTTTCTCCTCCCCAGAATTCTCCTGTTCTCATTGACCTGTCTCTACTTCCTGCCTGGTTGTCCTGCCTATACTTCTTGCTTGGCTCCTAGCCAATCAGTGTTTATTTAAAACATAACTGAGAGAATATAGACAACTGTTACAATATCAACATGTTTATTGAATCAGTCTTTGTTGAGGAACCTGTTTCTCATTTGAATCATGATGATCTCATATAGCAGAGGAAGATGAACATGAAAGATTTTTAACAAAGGTTCATTATTTAAATCCATTTTGGAAAAAATACAGAGGTTCAAAATTTTGATACATTAGACTAGATCTGAATTTTTCTAAAGATCACATTAAAAATAAAAATTAAGTTTCTTTCTGTCTAAGCAAAAAGTATGAAAGACAAGCAAATATAATAGTAGATATTTTGAAGTAGGAAACTACTTCATAAACAACAATTTTCATGATTAATGAAGTTGACACTGTTTACCATTTATAGAAAAGGGAGCTTAACAAAATCTGATAAAGAGATTTGAGTCTACTAAAATATCCTCAAGTATGATCAGAAAACAATTGGCTGTACCTAAAGAAAAATAGCCAAATCTCAGCAGTGGTCCCATAAAGCAGCTGACAAAAGGTTTCTGCTGTTATTTCAACAACAGAACTAATACATTCAATATATTTTTTTCCATGTTTACTTGTGGTATGTCAGTGCAAGTATTCTTTTTACAAGAAATAGTAATACTTTGTAAATTTCCATTAATACAATTATTATTAAGTAAAGATTCCCAGGGGTGTTCTTATGATTAGGAAACTTTTCACGATTTATTGTATGCTGGATCCTAAGAGGCTGGGTCATATATTACACTCAAGGAAAGCTAATCAATTGCAAAGAAGAAAATGACATTAGAATTGGTTTCACTCATACTCTAGGAATGAGGATTATAATAAATATACACCTTAGAACATAAAGAAGATAACAGAAGCAGTGTCAAAATACTTCAGAAAATATATAGCTACTGATTATTTGAAAATGGATTATTGCATTTGTTCTCAACATCTGAGTATTAAAAATGCATGTTAAATGAAAAGTGGTAATTTTTTAAGACATGGTTTTAGCGACACTAATAAATAATAAAGCAAGTGTAGTAGCTTATTTTCATAGCAATATTAATATAGAGACATCAATATTTATTTATAAAATTTAATCTTAAATCATTTGTATATACTGAATTCACTCAAAAAGAATAATTGTTTTATTTTTATCTTGAAATGTTGTCCTTTGTCTACTTCTTAAAACGCTAGTATTGTTTTTATGTCTGGTAGCACATAGGAGCCATGCTTCTTTCTTATTTTTCCCATCTTTCAAGTAGGCTCCTGTTAACCTTTGTGATGTGATCAATGAGAAACTCCAGTGAACTGTATCACCATACACAATTAATGGGTGAGCAGTCTATAATAAATGAAAATGCCATCACTGCTTGGCAATTAGCTTATGGATCTTCTCCAACCACTTAAAAACTCTTCCGTCCACAACATTTAAACATGCTGGGTGATTTAAATTACACTTAAAGTGAGAGGCGATATTCAATTACTTAGGGCTTTGTTGTGTGGAATTGTCACAATTATGATTAACCGCCCTTATGAAAAACAATTAATTTGGTATCTTGCTGCTAGGTCAACGATAAAAGCTATTTACCTTGAGGAAAAGATTATGTGTGTCAATGAAACCTCTTTTAAAAGTGTAAATCTAAAATATGAATGCTATCCCTTTAAGAAAAAAGTTTTAAAACTTAGTGTAACAAATAAATCTCCAGTATTAATCTAGAATTCAAAAAAAGAAAATATTCTGACATTTCTTTTCCTTGCTAAAAGAACATAGTGACAGGTAAAGGGGAAATAAAAGCTTCAATTTACACAGAAATCAGGTGCATTCTCATATTTCAGGTCTATCTCTGGGAACTCAATTACTCACATTCATGGGAGGAATTGCAGCTAGACAAAAGCAGTTGACTTCTCAGAGAAGAGTTCAAGTACCAGAAGCATGTTTCATTTTAAACCCAATAGCACAAAACACAAGTAACCATCACATCAGACTAAACCACAGATTTAAAAAGAAAATAAAAAACAAAGCAACAACCTTCTGCTTCAAATGTCTTCAATGGGATATAAAAGAAGTCTTCTTGCATATTCATAATACCTTGGGTGAAGAAAAAAAAAAAAGAAAAACAAAACACCATGCTGATCTTTTGAAAATCACTTTCTGTTCATATTTACATTCTTCGCTGAAGGATTTGAAATTTATAATGTTCAGTCCTATATAGTCCATGGAATCAATAGATCATTGTGTTATATAATAATAGTTCTATAATGCATTGATCTTTGTATCAGTTACACCTACATATAGTTCCAAGAAAACTCTTTAAAGAAGGTTTAAAGCTCTCTACTATTTTGCATTGCTGTTTGAAAACTGTTATCTATTGTATAATTTAATTTATTTTACCATTATCAGAGTTATTTCTTTGTTATTATGTAATATTTTATCACATTCATAGCTGTTGTAACTTTAACTATCTCATGGATTTTAAAAAGTAGAAAATATAAAAATACATCTAGTTATAGAACTGGAAAGAACTCAAAAGATGCAACTTTAGCTATTTATTCATTATAAAATAACATTGCTGGAAAATATTACAATTATGTTTCCATATGGTATGCTTTTTTCTGCTGTTAACTTTTGAATAACCTAATATAAAGCAAGGTAATCATGATTTTTTATATTTTATTTTGCATTTTTCAAATAACTGAAAAAAATAATAGTAAAATATCCACCATTTTATTAAGAGCCCTTAGAGATAATTGCTGCATTTTACTGATCTTTATCACCTTTAGTTTTATAGAATATCATCAAAAATATGTTGTTTTAGTTAGTATTTCTTTCTATTGTTATGAAGAGACACCATGCCCATGACAATTCTTATAAAGGAATACATTTAATTGGGGATCAGCTTACAGTTCAGAAATTTTGTTCATTATCATCATGGTTGGAAGCATAGTAACGTGTATGGTACTGGAGAGGTAGCTGAGAGTTCTACATTTGTATCCAATACATATACAGCAGAAAGTAACGGTCACACTATACCTGACTTGAACATTTGAGACCTCAAAACCTACCCCAACAGTGACATATTTACTCCAAAAAGGCAATAACTACCCTCATAAGGCCACACCTCCTAATATTGCCAGTTGCTATGTGTCAAGCATTGAAACATAAGAGTCTATGGGGGGCAGTTCTTTTTAGCATACACATAAGTTAATTGAATAACACTCAAATGAGTAACCTTTTAAGTGTACCTACTTGAATAAAATCACATCAATTATGCATTTTTTGGAAAATAAATTCATGTCTGACTTTTTAGAGTGAAGGAAATTCATGGGTAAATATCAATAGCTTTGTGATTTCCTAAAGAGTCACTCTCTGGTTCACTAATGTCATCTTGAGACTGTCTTTCTATACAGTAGAAGTAGTAGACTATACACTGATACCACTTTTGTAAAGGAGCAAATATAAATCAGGAGAAGCTCATGTACACCTAATAACCCCTAAATATCTTGCCTCTTAAAATTGTTACCTTAGGAGTTATAGTTTCAAAATGCAAGTTTGTAGGAGACAAAGAAGTTTAAACTATATACCCTTACTTCATTCCCAAAGCTTATTCACAACATTTTGAGGGCAAGGAATTGTGTTATTACATGTATAATAATCATTAAAATGGTATTATCAAAAAATTCTCCCCCACACACATTCTATCAGTAATAGGAGGGCATCTATCAATTTTTATTGTTATGGCAAAACATTCAAACAACATGAGTAAGGCCAATTACTTGAGCAAAGAAACATTAGGTTGCTTGGATTTTTCTGATAGAACAAATGACTTATAAATAGCTTCAACTATATCTTAGAAACTAATAAAAATCTAAACCCAAAAAAGCAAAAACTAAAACATGTTTTCTGTGAACTACATAGAAAATTCTGCCATTTAAGGTATTTGGGAGATATTTTGATTAAACAAAAGATAGTAGAATAAGAAGTATGGTTGTACAATCATCATTTTATGATCAATTTAATTGTAAGAACATAAAGACCTCTAACAAAATAAAATAAAGTTGAAATAAGGCAAACATTCAGTCCTTACTTCTCAAATGAACATTACTGGAAATGCGTGGACTTAGATATCATACCTACTGAACGATGAAACAATAAGTACAATTTGCTACAGAAAAGGACACACTTGTAATATATATGTGGTATGCAAGAATAGCTTCTAAATATATACTTATATTTGGACGATGTTTCCTTTAGATGTGCTAATATTCAGTTCCTTATTATAGACTTCACTTTTCATACTCCAACAAATATTGGTATTACATTTAATACTGTGAGAATTTCAAAATATTTAGAGATTAATTATAAAACTAAAGTATATATATACTTATTATATATACTTATATTTATACATATATATTAGATTCTATATATATATATTAGATTGCCACAAAGAAATACACATGTACACTTTTTTTAATACTATATAGCTCTGAGGACAAAAAATCATGATGCAGATTATACACAACATTATGAGTAAGGCAATTAATATGACAACAAGCTAATGTATAAGCAATAAGTAAACATGATCACATAACAGTTGGTAATAAGCATAAATGGAAATCCCTATATTGTGAAAGATTTGTAAGTGAAGGCACAGTTATGAGCAGGTGAATAACAATAGAGTGGAAACTGAGGCTCCACAAATTTGACTGCAATTTAAAAAGTAGTTTAGATTATCAATACATTTAAAGCTGTCAAATATTAATAACACATCAAGAAAAAGCAAAAGAACATAGCATTCTAGAGTAGATATATTTCTAAAATGATAACTAAGACAAGGCAAAGCTAACATTCTAGCTTAGTTTAACTAGTATAAAGCATAAAAGTTACTTACCTATCTTAATTATTTCACAATAGTTAGAGGTTGATCAAAATGTTTGGTTCTATTTAGCAAATACTTGTATTTTCTAGGAAAGATATGAAGATGATTTTCTCATCTAAAGACCGAATAATAGGCATGATATATATTAATTTGCAATAATATAATGAATCATATAAACATCTAAAGGTATGTCACGTATTATTTGATTTTAAGCACTAAATAGTTTAAGTCATAAACCCCATAGAAGAACACCTAAGTAAAAATTGATTCTAAATATGAACAGACCACTGTATATCTCATAGTATGTAATGACAAATGTAGATATTAATCATTACTTATGTCAGTGATATTCATGCTTTAATCAGCAAAACCACAGAGGTTCTCTACAGAACAAAGGAGTAGAGGGAGACAGACAGATCTCCCTAAGAAAGGGAAATAGAATAGTCAGTTCTAGAGGGAAGGATAGACGTGGAATGGGAAGATGCAGTGGAATGGGAAAGGAAAAGGGATTAAGTAAAGGAATACATGGAAAGACAGGAAAATTAAGACCCATTTGAGGTGAAGTATGGAAACCTTAAACAGAAAGAATTTCCTAACATATATACTATTTGTAGACAACTAAATAAAATCAGCAAGTGATGGGGGGCTGGAGATCTCCACATCATATAACCCACTATAAAAATCCTGTCACAGATAAGTCTAGAGATTTGACACCTAGATTATTCTAAATCCTTATCCAAATAAGCAAGCTTTTTATCTGAGAATTGAAATGACCTTATTAGTGGTACATTATGAAGCTGTGGTTTTTTTGTTTGTTTCATTCTTTTTTGAGATTGCATTGAAGAAGTGGAAAAAGACCTGATATTATATAAAAACAGATGTAGAAAAATAAAATTGATTGAAGACCTTGACATAAATCTACACCTATGAATACCAGATTTTTGATGAAGGAGCCAAAATTATACAATGAAAAAAAGAAAGAATCTTCAACAAATGGCACTAGTATAACAGATGTCAACATGTAGAAGAATGCAAATAGACCCATATCTATCACTCTGTAAAAAATAAAATCCAAGTGGATGAAAAACCACAACTTAAATCCAATAAAACTAATACTGATAGAAGAGGAAGAGGGGAGTAGACATGGACACATTGGCACAGGAACCTACTGAGCATAATGCTAGTAGATACTGAAACTGACAAATAATAAATAGGACCCCCTGAAACTGAGAATCTTTTGTAAGGCAAAGGACACTGTCAATAAGACAAAACGGCAGCCTGCAGAATGGAAAAAGATCCTCATCAACCCCACATGTGACAGAGGGCTGTTCTCCAAAATATATAAACAACTCAAGAAACTAAACATCAAAGTACCAAATAATCCAATTAAAAATGGGGGTTACAGATCCAAACCCCAAAGACAGATATTGAGTTTTAACCTGTAGATCAAAAAAGCAAAGCATTCAAGCAACTAGAGTGCTCTTACCTCTATGAAATCTTCAGATTGAAAGAGTACGAGTTCCTGTCTCATTTTTCCAAATATTCCTGGCCTGTTCCACCACCACCTGGCCTTTATGGCTACCTAGTGTGGCAGCTAAGAATAAAGGTATGTGCAAACACTGCCTACCCTGAATGGCTAACTATTGTGGCTCCTTTGCACTGAGCTTCAGGCAAGCTTTATTTATTAAAATACGAATGATATGCCACAATAGCTGGGGCTATAGAGTAATGGGATATAGAGCAGGTTGGCAAGGCAGGGTGCTGGAGGTGTGTTGGAGATAGGAATGTGAAGAAAAGTAACAAAGGAAACATCTTGATAGATAGGAGATTTCAGTTAGGAAGAAACCTCCTGCCAGGGAAAATCCCAGGAACCCACAAGTATGACCCCAACTAATGTGGAAAGGTTTCCTGAACTGGCCATCTACTGTAAGCAGATTGGTGGCTTCCATACTTGCCGTCAGAGATATATTCATGTGCTTAATTTCATGTGATTCTACACTGACCTCATTAGTTCACGATATGAATTATCCCCTGTCTGCAGATATGTAAACAAAGGCTTAAGGATATCAAATAACTTATCAAAAATCATCTGAAATTTGATATATGGGCTCTACACCTAAAACAAGAGTGTTATACTTGATAGATTTAAACATAGAAAATCTCTGTTTTTCCCTGATGCTGTTGGAGCATTTTCACCAACTCTGGTATTTGGCAAAGATCTCAACCCTGGGTGAAAAATGGATTTCATGGGGAGCTTTAAAAACACACCAATGCCAGTCTCACCTGCCAGAGATCCCAGTTGGCCTCAGGTTGAGGTCAGTACTAACGGCTTTCTTGTATTCTTTCCTTAAATGCACTCATTTTGTTTTGAATACCCTTGCAATTCTTCACATTGAGAAGCCCATTTCCTCCCAAATCTCCTGTAAGACGCTCTCTAAAATAAATAAATAAAAATTTAAAAAGTAAAGATCTTTCAGCATTTACCTCCTGAGTTATGGCATATGTCACCATAGGCAACCGTCAGGACTTTTGCTGCCGGCTTGTTTGAAGTTTTAAATAGGAGTTATATAAGAGAGCTATGGAGGGAGAAATCAGAGTGACTGAAAATGTTATTTATATTTTAGAGGGGAATTCCTTACTAACAATAAAAAGATGGTACTGTAAACTCAGATGACGTGGGAAAACTTCATTTCTATTCATTTATATGCCCTGTAATGTTTTACAGAAAGGTATGTTTTGATTATGGACATATCTGGGTCTCACCTGGAAAGGATTCTGTCCCAGTTACTCATATTTTCCATTTCTTAAAGCACAATCATTTAATCCCAAGAAGACCTGTCTCAGCTCCAGCCTTGTTCCTCCTCCTTTCTCTTGTATTTGGAGTCAACTTCAAAGGAGCTTATCCCAGATTTCAGCATTTGTAAGCCTTGTAGAAAAATGTGGAAGCAGCATCTTCCCATCCATTTGATCTGGAGAGTCATTTAGGACAGGCATGTGCTCTCTAGAGCTTTTGCCTTCTTTTAACTTCCCTGCATAGTGTTGCATGTACCGATGTAGGGGAAATGCAGGTTGAGTTAGATATTTTGAACCTAGGAGAAATTGTGAAAAGAAGAAAAATAAGAGCAAAGGATGAAAAATCAGACCCTGACTGTCCTATTGTAATCACAAAAACACACTAGTTTATTAACAGTCACTTATAGAGTCTTTTCCCTGTGACATCTGATGCAGCTTGCTTCAGGTGCCAGACAGACAGTCCCTACCCTCATGTTTTTTATAGTCCCGTGACTGGGACTTAGAACCACCCTTGAAAAAAATGTCACAGGAAATAGGAGAAATTCATGTGAAAGCTAAGGGCTGGAAGAAGGGTGCTTTCAGGGATTCTGGAGCAGGCCCTCCTTAGGCAGAGGACCTTTGACACTGAAACTGATGATTCAGACATGGTAACTCTAGAGAATTCTCCTTGCAGGAGTCCTAAAAATGGATATTCAAGTCCTATGTGTGAGATATTTACACATTCAGATTTCTTACACAACTGAGACGCAGTCTTGATGCCCATCTCCAGACAAATGGATAAATAAAATGTACACACAATAGATTTTCACTGACCTAAGATAACTGAAATTATTTGACTGAAGGTAGAGTTGGAGAATGTTCTATTAAGCAAAGTAAACAAATTCAGAAAAGACAAACATGTTTTGTCTTGTAGGTAGAATCTAGGTTTAGATACATACAAACAAATATAGGTACATATGCATGTACATAAGCATTAATTCTGTATATAAATGTGTGTGTATTTGTGTATGTGATTAAAATAGAGAAAGATATGTGACATCAAAAGAAAATGGTAACTAATTGATGAGGAGGAGACCAGTAACAGAGAGGAAAGCAGAACAGGGTTGAATAGTGGGCACGGATACTAACTGAATATAATAATAAATATGCATAAAATATCACCAGAAGTTGATTCTTTTGTAAGCTAACAAAAGATGTATCTTGAAAATAAATGGAAATCAAACAGAACTAGTTTGTGTGAGGGAAGAGTAGAAAGTTTAATTGTGCCCATGGCACTGTAAAAGAAGACAAGGGAGGAGGTCAGCAGCAAAAGCTCCTCCTGATTCTGAAGGTTTGAAAGTCATCGTGTAAATGGTGGGTTTCTTTGGGATTGTGAAAGATTAAACGACATGTAATATAATCCACACCACATTTATTTTATGATGCAAATGAAGCACACATTTGGAGACTGACCTGAAGGAAGCTCCAGTAGTGAGCTCTAGGGCAGGGAACCTTAGTATTTGCTCTTCTTACAATTATGCCCCTTGGTGAAGTGTTCAAAAGTCTAAATATGCTGTTGTTTTATTTCTGACTATACTGCAAGTGAAGAAAAACATATTCATGGTTGCGGAAAGAAGAGGAGAATGAAGACAGAGAATAGGAGAAAGAAGAAGTTTTTCCTAATTATAGTAAATGAAGACTATTATAGAAATCCTCAAATAGTTAAAAATATATAGAATAAGTGACATTTGAGTTCCTAGGCCCATTGTTACATCTGCTGTGTAACTCCTACGTCTAAGATTAAGGAAAGAGCACAGCAGCGCTGACATAAAAATTATAAGGACCAGAAAACACACTTTCATACCTTGTAGTGTCTTTAGTGCTTAACGAGGATGTTACATTCCTGTTTCAAAAATATAGCTGCCTTAAAAAGTCCTGAGAGGTTATCCAGTCCCAAGAGGTCAGATATAAACACATATACATATAAACAACATTACATCGACTAAGTATTTGTTTATGTGTGTATGAATTTGAAAATAATAGTTATAGAATAAAGGTTATTAATTTGAGTTGTAGTAGTGGAAAAGCAGAAGAAGAGGATAAAGGGAAAATATGAGTGATGAAATTGCAAATATAGTTTACTTATGTAAGAATATTCTCAAAATAATAAAAAGTAATTAAGAGAAAAAAACAGAGCTGCATCTATAAAACATTAAAATAAAATACAAAGGAAAATAATGTAATAATTTCTCTAAAATACATATTATTTTGGAAAACTGCTTCATAATTGCTTCTAAGACTTAATAATTTGTATCAACACTTCTAATTAGTGATTTTATAGTGTCATTTCACAATATTATGTTATTAGTAAAAACACTAAGAAGGTGCTAATTCCAAATGAAACTCATCGTAGCTTAAACAAATTTAAAAGCAACTGGATGTGATTATTCTGAAAGAAATCCACGTAATTGTAATGTACCTATAAAGTGCTTTGAGAATATGGGAAAAGGGGGTAGGATGTGGCCTGGATGGAGTTCTTAGAAAGGCATGTCTGCCATCAGCACTGGAGATTAAGTTGACTAATATATGAACAATGGATCAGATAAAGCAAAGATTTTCAATATACAATATAGATTTCTGAAAATACACATTATTTTCCTTTTATTCCAGCCTTAGAAAATATTACAAATAATATTTAGAAACTTATATTTAACTGTGTAAGTAGGATTTAAATACAGAAACTCCTGGTGTTTTTAGAGAATAAAACTTTATGATTTAAACAATGTTTTCTTACTTAAATCCTATCCAGCATTTTTTTTTGGTTTCTTTCCTTTAGATTGAAAATAGATTCTCATACCATACATTGTATCCTGATTATAGTTTTTCTTCCCTCAACTGTTCGCAATTCTTCCTTACCACCCCTCCTTTCCAGATCCATTTCTGTTTTGTCATTCATTAGAAAAGAACAGGATTCTAAGAGATAAAAAAAACACAACATGACAAATTAAACTATAAAATTATGAAACAAAAAACTGTCATAATGAAGTTGAAGACAACAACTGGAAAAAAGAAAAAGAACTGGCACAAGAGTCAGAGACCCACTCAGTCCAAAAACCAGAAGTCCCATAGAGACAGTAAAATAATGTTATAATATATATACAGAGGATGTGGTGCAGACTCGTGTAGGTTTTGTGCTTGATGCTTCAGCCTCTGTGAGCTCATATATTCCCTGCTTAGCTGATTTAAAGTACCTTGTTCTCCTGGTGTCTTCCAACTTCTCTGGCACTTACACCCTTTTTGCTGCCTCTTGCAGGAGATTCTCAGACATCTGAGGGGAGTGATTTGAAGGAGACCTCCTATTAGAGCATCTTTCTGCATAATAGCTGGCTGTGGGTTTCTGCATCTGTTCCCATCTGTTGCTGGAGAAAATTTTCTGATGATAGCTGAATGAGGCACTGATCTATTACTATGGCAGAATGTCATCCTATATTGATAATTTTTTGTGGGGGGAGTCATTTTTTGTTTTATCCTAAGTCTCTGTGATATCTACCATCTAGTTCTTGGTTACCCAAGTAATGTTGGGTACGGTTCATTCTTATAAAGAGGCCTTATGTCAAATCAGACATTGGTTAGCTACTCCCGCAGGTTCTGTACCAACATTGCCCTAGCATATTTTGTAGGCTGGACAGATTGTAGGTCAAAAGTTTGTGTTTGGATTGGTGCTTATGCTTCACTTTTGGTACCCTACAGAGTACCTTCACCTACCAGAAAGACTAGAGCTTAGGGGAGAAGGTCTCATGTAGGCACCAGCTTAACTTCTTCTTGTCTAATGAGTGCTGTGAGTGTTGTCCTTGACAATGAGGTCCTACAATCAGTTTTGGAAGTACAACCCTTTGTCTTAGCAATAACCTGAGTTGTTTGAAGATTTCCATGGGTTCCCTTTGGTCTATAAATGCTAACTTGTCCTATTACTGGAAGGTTCGTTTGGAGATAAGAGATGACTAGTTGAGTCTTTGTATACCCCATTATTAAGAGGCTTCAGTAGGAACACTTTAAAATGTTTTAGGAAGTCTCCACTGCACTGTGTTTCCGTATCATTTCTAAATGCTCATCATTTCTTGCTGTTGAACCCATCATTTTCTCTCTCTACCATTCATCCTTTCCCCCACTTTCCACCTGATTCTTTTTTCCCTTCACCATACTCCCCAGTCTTCCAGTAAAATCTATTCTGCTTTCCCCACTGACAAAAATCTGTGTGTCATGCTTATACTCTTCCCTTTATCTGTCACCTTTGTATCTATAGATTGTATCTTGCAAATCATTTCTTAATGACTAGTAACCATTAATAAGTGAACTCACTCGGATATTTTTTTCTAGATCCATATATTTACTGAAAATTTTCATGATGTTATTGTTTGTAACAGTTGAATCGTAATTCATTGTGTAAATGTATTATGTTTTCTTTATCCATTTTTCTGTTGAGAGATATCAAGGCCTTTCCCACTTCAATGAATAAAGCCACTATGAGTTTATTTAACCAAGTGTCCTTTTTGTAGCATTAAATATCCTTTAGTTACATGTCCAAGAGTGGTATAACTAACTGGGTCTTGAAATACACCAATTAACAACTTTCTAAGATACCACCATATTGATTTTATAGTGCCTATATAAGTTTTTTGGAGGTCCAAAAATATAAGCCAATTTCCACCTTGACCAAAGGTCAGAGAGTTGAAACTTACCTCTATTCCTTCAAGGTTATTGTTTTTCTACCTCAAAATTTCCAGTTAAATTTAAAACAGAGAGTTCTGCTGTTTCCAGGTTATTACCATACCTTGTATTTTAGGAATAGGGTAGATATGTTTCTACCTCAAACAAAGTCTAAGGTTCCAGTTCTTTATGGAGATAACATTGGATTCTACCCAGAGAGTGGTTTGCGTACAGAATGTTTTGGTATAGGTATGAGCATGACTTGTTTTGTCCAAGCAATGGAATAATTAGCTATGGATGTAACCCATGACATTCAACTGTTCTATTCATTTTCATTTATCATGTTAATGCAGTTTTTTATCTTACACCTCCTCTTAGAGTTGGGGCATTTTAAGCAATTGGAAATTAAATGCAGGCAATAACAGTCTTCACTGGAACTCCTGGTACTTTTTTATTTTATTACTTCTATTCATTCTTCATATTCTTTACTTATATTTCTAATCCTCAAACTCCTGCCCTGGCAGGTGGTACTTTTCTCAAGACTGGTCCCCAACAAAGTTTGTAGTCTCATCAGCAATAAATAAGAATTCCCTTTGTTCCACATCCTTAGTAGCAAGTTTTGTCGTCTGTGTTATTGATCTTAGCCATTCTGAGAACTGTAAGGAGGAATTTAAAATAGTTTTGTTTTGCATTTACTCATGACTAAGGATGCTGAACACTTCTTTAAGTGTTTCTTTGCCATTTTAATTTGCTCTATTGAAATTCTCTCTTTATAGTTGAACTGGATTTTTAATAGAATTATTTAATTTTTTGATATCTAATTTCTTCAGTTCTCTGTGTATATTGCATTTGAGTTCTCTATCATATGTGTATTTGATAAAAATATTTTCTCATCCTGTAGACTGCCACTTTGTATGGCTGACAGTGTCCTTTAGCTTATAGAAGTTTTCAGTTCATTGAGATCCAATTTATTAATTGTTTATGTTTGTGCCTATTCAGATAGTTATCTCCTGTGCTTTTGCATTCCCAGCTTTTCTTCACTTTTTCTTCTATGAGTTTCAGTGTATTTGGCTCCATGTTGAAGTCTTTGATATACTTGTAGTTCATTGTTTTGCAGGATGATAAGTACAGATTAGATTGGTTTCTTCTATGTTCAGATTCCAGCTTAACCATCCCATTTGTGAAAGATACTATTTCTGATTTCTTATTAACAATTATATGTCCAAGTGATGTAGATTATGTTGGGCCTCCAATTCCATTTATTAATGTGGTTTTTTTTGTCCCAATCACACACACACAACTATTCTTTAACCATGATTAAGTTTCTGTATGTAATTTTATCCATGGTGTCTGGAACTTCATGGATACTAAGGCAGAAATGTATCACAGATTATTGATTTTTTTTACCACACAAAAATATAAATTTGAACACTATCACTGACCTTATGAATATAGTAGACTTAATGAAAACACATGTAAGTGATTTTTCTATGCACTTGTTATCAATATAAGTAAAAATTCCAGCTATCACACAGTGTCATTAGTCTCTAAAAATAATAACTTGCTTGAAATGAGGTGTGTAGACGTAATCGGTAGGTACGATGAATTACCAGACAAACTCAAGAACAAGCTATATTTTAATAATTGAAAAAGGGAAAAACTCACCCTATCAGAGTGAGAGGTCCCAGATCTGAAATGGTCCGGCGAGCACAGACTAGCAAGAGAGCGAGCTCACCAGGATTTCCAGATTTTCTTCCCTGGGGACCAGGTCGCCACACCCCAATTCACTGTGATTGGTTAACAGAGTTTCCCCATCAGAGGTACCTTAGGGTTTATATTTCTGTGACGAGAAACCATGATCATGGTAACTCTTATAAAGAAATAATTTATCTGGGATAGTTCTCTTATAATTTCACAGGTTCGGTTCATTATTATCATGGAGGAGAGCATGGCAGCAAGTGGGCAGAAATAGTATTAGAGCTAAGAATCCTACATCCTGACACAGAGGCAATGGCAAGCTGACTGACTCTCACTAAGTAAAAGTTTGGAAAAAAGTCCTCAAATCCCAACCCCACAGTAACATACTTCTTCCAATAAGGCCACACCTCCTTATAGTGCCACTACCTTTGAGGGACGTTTTCTTTTAAAGCACCACATGAGGCAAAACCTAAATTGTAACATTTTGCTGAAAGGATGTAAATGTTTTCATCTGGAAAGAGGATACAACTTATTCTATCACATTTGAAAATTAACCGCGTCTTTTATGTATTTTGATATTTGGGCATGTGAAGATGCTATCTCTTTAAAAACTATCTCTCTCACTGATAGCAATAATTAAATGACTGTGCTTTGAACCTAAAAACCAGTCAAGATAGAAACAACATTGTCAACGAGTTTCTTTATCAGGAAAAAATTTATTCAAGGCAGCATTTGCTCTAGTCATGTAGGAAACAAGTGAGGAGAGTAATAAACATAGAATCTGATAATGTGATTCAAATTAGTAAATCCTCAACTATTGTCATTGTCCCATTCATTGACTATAACAGAGGCATTTTTATAACAAATTGCCTTTTCCCAAATACTTTGACTTCATATTCCTGCTTATTTGACCTGAATTTTAACTTATGTGACCCTTCGAAAGCATGACATATACTTTAGTTGGAACATGTGACTATAGGGACTGGTTTCATGCATTGTGAATGTTCTATTAATCACAATATCCAGCAAACAATACTACCAACAGACAGATTAAGGGATAAGTGAAATATGATACATAAACCTAGTGGAATTCTATTCAGTCAAAAGAACATCTAAAATTATGACATTTTCTGGATAATGATGTAATTATTAAAGTATACATTAAACCTAGCATTGCTGGTACAGGCCTTTAATCCCAGTGCTAGGGAGGCAGAGGCAGGCAATATTTTTTGAGTTTGAGGAGAGACTGGAATACAAAGAGCATTTCAGAAAAGTCAGGGCTACATAGAGAAACCCTGTTTCATAAAACAAAAAAAGGAAGGAAGGAAGGAAGAATAAATATTAAAATAAACTAGACTTAATAAGACAGTTATCAAATATTTGCTCCTTTATGAAACCTACACTGAAATCATGTGTGTCTGTACCTGTGTGTGCTTAAGTGTGTGTATGTTTATGTGTCTCTAGATTTGTATGTGTACATATGTATACGTGTATGCACATGTATCAATGGGTGTGTGTATGTGTGTTTGTATATACATGTGCTTGCATATGTTTATTTGTGTGTATTTTTATCTGGGTGACTTGAGTGTATGGGTGAGTGGTTGTTTTTAGGTCAGGGAACTGGAAAGCACATGAGATTTTAAGGGTGACGAATACTTGAAATACTCATGTTATTTAAGGTTTCTCTTGCTTTGGTGAAACACCATGACCAAAAAGCAAGTTGGAAAGGGAAGGGCTTATTTGACTTACACTTCCATAAAACTATTCATCATTGAAGGAAGTCAGGACAAAACCTCAAACAAGGAAGGAACATAGAGACAGGAACTAAGACAGCGGCCATGGAGTTGTGTTGCTTACTGACTTAATCCACCTGCTTCCTAATAGACACTAGGAGCACAAGCCCAGGGAAGATAGGAGCCACAATAGTTGAAGGGAGGACACTCGATTGTTTCCCTGCCACTTAAATCCAAAATATTCACTCAGAAAATACATTATTTGTAATACTCTTTGGTCAATAGCTTAAGCGTGTTGCTAGCTAGCTCTTATATCCTAAACTATCCTATCTCCACTAATGTGTACATCACCACAAGGTCATGGCCTACTGGCAAAGTTTCTGTGGGCTCCAGGGGAGGCATCTGTCTCTGGCAGTGGCTATATAGCTTCTCACTGACTCTGTCTACTCTCTATATATCAATTCCAGTCAGGCTATGTTCTGTTAATCCATTGTCTGAAAGCAGCTTCTTTTTTAACCAATAAAAGCAACACATATACTGAAGGACTTCCCAGACCACACAATAGTCTGGGACCTCTGAAATCAATCATTAATTATGAAAATGCCATACAGCTGGATCTTATGAAAGCATTTTTTTTCTTTTGAGATCCCCTCCTTCCAGATAATTTTAGCTTGTGTCAAGTTAACATAAAATTGGCCTACACAATACATGTGATAAGAAAGCAACAGCATCTCTAACAGGGATATTGGAAGGGAAGAAGATAGAGAGAGATGTACTGCTATGGGGTGAGCACTGTGAGAGAGCACTTGATGGAAACAAAAATATTGAATGACACATTTGCACAAACAAATCAGAATAAAATTTATTGCATCATACTATAACTTAAAACAATTGAAAGCAAATAATTAGGATTAGGGAGGGGGATAACATATAGAGTGGTTTCTTCAAATGCAAAGAGGTTTGAGTTGGATCTCAAAACACATTTAGTAAAGTTCAGCAGAGTTTGTGTAGTTGTCATCCCAGCACAGCAAAACTGAGACAGAAAGAGATCTCCAGTTCACTGGCCTCTCAGGCTAACATACCTTCCAAGTTCCAAAAATGTAAAAAAAAAAACCCCTCTTGAGAAAAAAAATGATAATTATAATTGAGGTGCACAACTCTTGAGTAAGTGCACAAGAAGTCGTATTCTAGAATGAATATGTATGCATACTGATGTTGGGGTGTTCATAAAATTTCACACATATATGTACTCTCACTCTCTTTCTCTCTCACACACAAACACATATATGCACATATGCCCTTATGCATAAATATGAAAAATGATTAAATACTGTTTTTTCTGTCATTTTCATTTCCTAACACATGTGATAGACAATTTTATGCATTTTTGAAACTATGTTCAAATAGTAACATAATTTTCAGAGTATGAAAAATAAAATGCTGTTTTATAGCAAGATATCTGAAAGAAATAAAAACTATTTTTTGGTACAGATTCCTTTTTGTATAGAAATTGTATATTTTATGTGCAATAATGTAGAGGGAGACTTCAGTTAAGTGTCTGTCAAAGAATTCAACAAATTAGAAATTCTTCATTGAGCCATCACATGTCATGGATTTACCCCCAAGTTATTGGATAGAGCAATTTTTTTACTCACACATGAATCCAGATTTGTTGAAGTTACTCTCTCACTTTGAAGTGTAGAAGAGGTCACAGAACATATAGCTTTCTTGAACATGCAGCTAAAAACTGAACCGTTGAGACTCATATGTCTTCCAAACTAAATTAAAATTGATACTATGAAAAACACATCAGTATTGTTTTAGATGCATGTTTGCTGCTAAAATAAAGAGATGAAAGCCCTCATTGTCAGATATAAAAAGTATACTCAAATGTGTAGCAGTAAACTTAATTATACATCTTAGTGGTTCATAAAATTTAAATAAATGTTTAATAAACTAAAGCAAATCATGGGAAAGTAACTTTAATAAAGTATTAAAATAGCTGTGCTGATTTTTCCACAAGTGATTAGGATCAAAAAATATATACTTGTTAAACCCCATAGTCTAGAAATACTTTAAAAACCTTCTCTAAAGAACATACATTTATAATTATGCATTTATGTGTCTTTATATATACACACATTAGTAATACCATCTATGTAACAGAGAAGAAAAGTATTGCTTTTCTACAGAGTAATAAAATTTGAATATCAAAAATAATATCCCACAGAAATAATGTCAAAAAGTATATGAAATTAAGCTCTATTTATACTATAAAAATTACCAAAACTTCAAGGCATAAACCTAATCAACAAATTAACATGAAAATTACTCTAAGTTTATTAATACTTCTGGGTCACTAGTAGAGGAAAACATGAGCATGTCCTATAGAGATGCTCTAAGGGTTCAAGACATTTCTCTTCAGACTGGGACCCTTGCCCAGTGATTAGTTCAAATCTTAATAATTTAACCTGAGTAAGTGAGTGAGTGAATTTGAGGGTGACTGTCAAGTATGAAGAGATTTTCGAAATAATAGAAATTGGCTACTCAATTAAATGACATATTTGAATAATATAAAACTGACATGTTTATATAGATAAAAGCAATAATTTGAAAATGTAATAAGGAAAGGTCAGCAAAGCAACATAACTACATATTAAAACAACTTCTGGAAATATTAATTTTTAAAGTAAAATTCAAAGAAGCAAGAAATTCCATATGAAACAAGAGTGATGTCCATATGCAATTCCTGCATGTGAAGTAAACCAGTTAAATATGCATGAATGCAACTGAACTATTTTCAAAACAGCATAGAATAGTCTCTGTAGCTAATTGTAACCATGAAAAGGAGATGCCCAGACTTTCAAGAACTGAATTGACTCAGCATCAGCTTCTTCCTGTCTTCCTTCCCAGAGGAGAATAATCCATGGAAGAGAATGGGGAAGAGATCTGTCAAGAGAGAAGGAAGTAAACCCAGGCTCACAATGTTTCCACCCTGATAGAATACTGGAAAGAGGCATAATAACGGAAGTAGGCTGAAAATTCAGTAAAAATAAAGACTATAATAGCATTTAAAGAGCAACCCAAAGGAATCAGTAAGAGAAAAAGAAAGGTCAGTAGAGGAAATTGTTGTCTGTACAGACTTGTCCTCAAACAAAACAAAACAAAACAAAAAAGAACAATAAAACAAAACAAAACAAAAAACTCACTACAGCTTCTAGCCAGATAAGCATGCATAAGAAAAACCTTTTTACATGATAAAAGAATAGCAGATGTAACTTTAACATTACATTACAAGTGTCCTAAAAGACTTAACAGACATTTTTTAATGAACAGGTACAACCTAGCAAACACATACATACACACAAACACACATACACATGCACACATATGGACACACAAAATGGAGAAAAGTTTTCTGAGTTTAAATTCAATTCAATATTTAGTTTCTTTGTCTTAGACATGTGTATCCAATTGAAAACAATGCCAGATATTTGAAGACTATGAACCTTTAGTGCAAAACATATTATACTTAGTATTTTTCATATAAAACAATTGCAATTTTAAGAGATAAAGGAAATTTTAAGAGATTTAGGAAGTGTTTTGTGCAATTTTAGTTTATTTTAGATAAGTAGCTTCTAATTTGTGCCAAGTTGTTCTACAGACCCGTGTCTATGTAATTGCAATTTATAAATTCTCCAGAATCCATAAGGTTAATAAGGTGTTTGAATAAGAAAAAGTAACTTCTGCTCTTTCAGATGATTAAATGCTAAACTACACTAGAGACTTTTTCAGTTCAACTCTTAATATCGCTGTTTGCTACGTGTACATAGTCATCTTCCAGATAAACAATTTGGAAACTACCAATCAAAAAACTATCACTGTTTTGCAATGCTTTTATTTTAATTTTGTCTCATAAGCAACAATGTTTTCAAAATGAGAATAAATACATCAATTCATTAAGTTAGATGAAAGCATAAATTTAATCAGGCTGAAAAGTATGGGCAAACAGTAGAGTAAAATATGTGAAATTCCCCAAAACTTCAATAATAAAAACTATGCTAAAAAAATCTGTTTTTTCTTATTCAAAAGAAAAAAAAACCTAAACCATGTGCATGGTATGAGGCTTATGCTCAGTTATAAGAATATTAAAAAATATTTAATGAAGTGTAATCCCAGACACATTTTTATCAGCCTTCTGCTTGATTAAGGATAACCATTAAATTACAGTAGAAAGGAAAATAATTGTTATCAGAGTCCATACATTTTATTGTTCTTTGAAGTTCAGAAGTTTTTTCTTAAATGTATGCTTTGCTAAAAATAATGAAGACCTAGAATATTTCTAAAACTTTATCATGCCATTTTATTGCACTTCTTTATTTATTCCTTATGAAGGTATATTTTTCACTCCTCATCCTGAATTTTTCTGTTTATATTCCTGATATGTCAACAATAGATTGTTGAAAACAGGTCTCTTGCAGTTATAGCACAGTAGTGACTATAACGTCTATCTATAAATGGCATCTAAGGGCTTTTAGGTGGATTTGGGACATAAAACATTCAGTATTTCCTTAAGAACTGTAAAATGTTCAATTTGATTCTGTATTTGAAGCAAAATAAAGCATATTCATCCCACAAGTCCCACCACCACCACAAAGAAACTCATACTGTATGAATCTTCTGTAGGAAGATTTTGGCTCCTTATTTTCAAATCTAGTACATTTGTAACTTAGAGACACAAATGCAATTTTTGATGATAAGACAAAGTACCCAGAGGTTTATGGTTATATTCAAGATTCAGTGTGTAATGAGTAAAATCCTGGCTATCCCAGTTGAGAGAGCTTGATACTTTCCTATATCTCCATACAGCAAGTTGTTACATTAAAAATTAACTTAGCAGACAAATTTCACAAATATTTCATAAAGGCACTTGACATGAGATGTGTATTAGACAGCAAAATAACACCAATCTAGAAGAAAAATGTGCAATTAATATAAACAGTGAATATTGGCTTTCTTTTTAAAGTTAAAATGTTAGCAAAGAAAAAGATCTTTTTCAATGAAGTCCCAGTGTATATATTAACCATACTAAAGCAAAGAACTTGTCCCCAGCAGCAAATTTCCAATACAAAACAAACCCAATGATGTTTGTGTGGATGTTTCATAATTCTCATTTGAGCGTTTTTTGCCTTTGATTATATATGGTTTCCTGAATTTCTGTTTTTATAGGATTAGTGTGTGTGTATGTGTGTGTGTAAGTGTGTATGTATTTCTTTGTGTTTCCTATTTTAAATTTTGATTAATTTTTACTTATTTATATGCTTTTTTGTTGTTGTCTGCCTATTTTTTTTCTAAACAAACAGAGAAAGAAAGGATATTAATTGGATGGGTGGAAATGATCCAGGAAGATTTGGGGAGGGAAAACTGTGGCGAGAATATGTTATATGAATTTTTTTTCATTAATAAAGAAAAAGACTCTTAAATTATAAGTAAAATAAATATTATTGGACAGTGGTGGCCCATGTCTTTTATGGCAGCACTCATAGAGCACAGGTAGACAGATCTCTGAATTTGAGGACAGCCTGATATACAGAATATGGTTAAGGACAGCCAAGGCAACACAGAGAAATCCTGTCTTGAACTACCAGAAAATAAAAACTAAGGAAAATAAAAAGTAATAAAGAAATAAAAATAAAACAAATAGCACCAATAAGTAGAAACTAGAAATATTATCAACTAAAAGAAAAAAAGCAATAGCGTGTCACATTAATCACAGAATAAATAATGATTAGGCTTGAATCAACAAAATACTGAATAATCTTATCCCTCACTGTTGGAAACTCTGTTTAACATGACAAAGGTTACATTAATAATTCTTAGCAAGTAGAAATAATCACTTATTCCCAGGGACAAATCACAGTCATGTTTAATTGTTTACTCTGCTTGCCACTAGGCTATCAACTTGCATTCATTAACTTTTATTAGTTAACTTTGCATCTGTGCCTGCAACAACTTTAAAATAGTTTCCTTTCAATAATTTAGCATACAAAAATAGCTATTCAATTCGAAACACAAAATGTATGACAGCTCAGACTTTTTGAGGATGCTTTTGACAATATCCTAGTTTTTTAATGAATAAATAAAGCAAAGTTATATTTCATGATAAGACGTTTCAGTTATCTTGAAACATTTCTGCTGAGTAACACAAATAGGGCTTGTGACTTCTTGTTCTGCTAAAAGTATTGGAATGTTGCAGGTGCACTGATTTGAATATTCTTATGACACCCATAGTAAAATACGTTTAATACTCTTACTTAAGCAAACATAGTGTGCTTGAAGTATTTTCTCCTACTTGTTAAGCAATCTGTCTCTGAAATTTTTGAATATCATTTGTATGGTTTGTGGATTAATTATACAATAATAAATTATATTGTTTTCAGATTTTTTAATAAAAGAGCTGATTTCAGGAGTCTTAAAAATGATTTATAGTAATTCAACTTAGAAAAAGTGGAAAATCAATAATGAAATATGAAAAAAGATATTGAATCAGTATGTTGAATAATGAATACAGCTGGATATTGTTGAGACTATGTTGTGACCAGGCTGTGCCTTGCTGTTACTTGAACTATATTCTATAAAACTTTTGTGTTTTGATTGTTTGTTTGTTTCTTTTTCCTGAACTTTGCCGGAGTGATTGCTTTTTATCAGTTGCTTTTGACTACATTTTTCCTGTGAAGATGATCATACTTACTGTTTCTAGAAACTATGACATCTTTAAACATATTGAGGAAGTTGGGGTTGTAGGGTTATGTGACTATGATATAACCACATAAGGAAAAACAAGTTCTACTATTAATATGATACATTGTACTAAGGATATGCTATAACTCCATGACTCAAGTCATATAAGGAAGCTGAACTTTTAGTAAGTATTTCAGTGGCGATGATCTCAATGCACTGTCATCTGGTCACCTGCGTGATTATAAGGACTCACAGCAGAGAATTCTTCTCACAGGGACTTCATCTTTTCTTTTTCCCAACTGTTAGCATAGCCTATGTCCATTGCTCACTTTCCAGTCTCCTGTTCCTGTTACGGGACATGCCATCCATCACGCTGTCTATTTCTTCTCCTGGAGCTAACTGTCCCCTTTTGTTTAAGCACCTGAACTTAATTCTACAGCTTGTCTTTCAAAGCTGTGACCTGCAGCACATTGATTCAATAGTAACATCTTCTCTCGTGGTTTCTCATTTTAAGTCTCACAAGGATTATTATGTCCCACAAGGATTGTTTTTGCATCTTTGTCTGTTTTCTTGTTTCTCAGACTAAGGAAATCTTTTGAATTCTTTTGTGGCCTCCAGACCGCCTACAGTCATTCTGAAACACACATACACACAAACACACAAACACACACACACACACACACACACACACACATGTGCATATAGCATGAATAATAAAAATCCAGTGGTAAATATTGGGGTTTAAACTGAAAATCAGAAAAACAAAGCAAGCAACCACTAGAGAAATTTTTCACCTCTACCAAATCTTCAGACCAAAAGGTCAAAATCCTGTCTGTTGAAAGAAGTGGGTCAAAGAATCCCAGACTAAGTTCAAGATATACCAGTCATTATTTTTTTTTATTATATGGAGCAAACTCATAAAATAGGAATGAGAAGTCCAACCTCAGCTGTGCAGCACAGGAACCATGGAGAGAGACAGAGAGACAGAGAGAGAGAGACAAAGAGAGAGACAGAGAGAGACAGAGAGAGAGAGAGAGAGAGAATCCTGAGTGGCCATCATTTTTCTCTAGGTACCCATAAGGTAAAGCCCTATTCTGGTCCAACATCTTAAAGATTATTGGGTGACAGAGATTCCCCATCACCTCCCACTTTTGTTTAAATAAGGGAATTACAAACCCAATACAAACTATATAAACTAGGCACACATACCAAGTATAAAATTAGTATTACAACCAGCATATACTATATCAAACAAGGAACACATGATACAAGTTTTAATAAACATTTTACCCTAAAGAGTCTAAATCTTATATTAGATAGGACTTGGCTAAGTCATAAGAGGAAAGTAACTAAGACTATCTAATTTTTAACCCAATCAAAGGCCTGAGAAAGGAAATAATTTTACTTGAGTAGGTAGGAACTGCAATCAAGCAGTTTCCAAAATATGCAATATATGTCAGAGACAACTAACTACCTGAGCAATTACCCAAAGTTTCATTTGTAATATTGAAGCCACCAACTTTGGCTAAGGCCTAGGATAATTAATAGACCTTTTTTAGAGGCAGGAAAATTTTTAGAACCATCATACCCTGTCTTGGCACAGTATGGCAGTCTTTTTCCTTGCCCTGCTTATACATCATTGATTTTGTCAGTGGTCGAGGCATTGGCAGTTCCTTACTCTAAGGTAAGTTGTGCCAAGAAGAAAACAAGATCCAAGTGGACTGTCTTTGGTGTTTAACATTCTAGCAGGAACAGATCAGTGCTGTCAAGAACAATCATGTCTCACATCAACAGAACCCTAAGTTATTTAAATGTCATGTTGTACAGATCATTGGAGTGGCTGAGATTATCTACCTATGCAGAATACAACCTCTATGTATCTAAATAACTTAATTAATCTGACTATATGTATAACAAATATGAGTGACTATTGACCTATAGTACTCAATAACTGTATAACTTAAAGGTAAGACTTTATATCAGAATATTAAACAATCTTTAAACAAGTGTGCAGGAAAAGAAGACAATGACTTTAAAATGTAAAAAATATATAAGTATCTTGATCAGAGGTAGGAACATAAATTGCAATATGATAAATATATCCTAAAAATTTTATCAATATAAAAAAGTCTTAAACAAAGGTAGAAACATACATGCATATAATCTGACAAATAACTTTGCATAGGTCTACAAACATTGTAAACAGAAATAACAAATATAATTTGAACTTCGATCAATATACAAGAAACTATACCAATGCAAATTGTCTATAAATAATAACTCACAAGTATTTACTGTATTACTCACTATTATTATTATTTGTGTGAATAAGTTCACACTAAATTACCTATTATTCCATTCAGTAAATTTTTTTCAATCTTTTCAAATGTTTTTACCATTGACTCTGGTAAAATCTGGATCTCCTGTCTGGATATCTAGTTCTAATGCCCTCATTGAGGATGTTAACGTATGAAGTCTGTCCAGTAACAATAGTGTCTCATCCTTGGACATAATTTTTATGGCATATATATTACCTTTCTGGAGAGATACCACCACCTCAGTCTGTTTCCTGAATCTGTTTACTCATCTATCTTGCATAACTCAGGGTAACCTTGGACTCACAGAGATCTGTCTTCATCTGTCTCCAGAGTCCTGAGATTAATGATACGTGGCACCAATCTCTGGTCTCTAGTGGCTTAACTTTTCATTATGATCCTTAGGCAAGCTTTATTTATTAAAATACAAATAAAATGTCGCTACATATGTGTATGTATATGTGTGTGTATATATGTATATATACATATATTGTGCAGATATTGTGCAGATATACTTGCATATACATTGTGCTGTGATCAGAGAATAAACATTAGTAATTTAAATTGGAATAAAAGAACCTATGTAAAGATTTTAAATACAAAATGAAGTAAGATATTTTAAGCTTTTATCATGCTTTTAACCACCCATCAAGCCTGTGTGGGCACAACTGAGAGTCACTGTTCTTTTAGTAAAAGCAACCTCAAAATATAATCCCTGTTATATTTGCAACTTAAATGCAATTTAAACATTGTACACACACATTAAAGAAATAGACTGAGGAAGTTCTTTATGTGTAAATAACTAAGACCCACCGAAATACTTTCATTATTCAATCTAAAAAGCAACAGAAAAGAAAAAGCACCCTATTATGATATAAAAGAGTAATTACATACACAAAAATTTAAAAGTACTCTAAAATCTAGAAAAAAATAAAATGAACGTTCTTTCTTCAATTTGTTGTATTTATTTTTTAAATCTGGGGTGGAAGTCAGGTCTGAAGAATCGTGAGCGTTTAGAAAAGGTACTAAAACACACTTTTGCACTACACTGACGTGCCTTTTGAATCATGGAGTTATGCCATCTAGCTGAACTGAATTATTAGCTACTGAATAAACAACAACAACAACAACAAAAAACCATTTGTCACATTCATTTAGTTGACACCAGACTGCAAGGATCAAAATAATCTGGAGGCTAATTTGGCTACTCCAGACTACTTTGGAGGTACATTTACATAACAGCAGTGACCATAGGATGTTTGATATATTTTTCTCTTTCTTGATTGTTTTACTATGAAGCATATTTTAAAGTAATATTTCAGGATTTTAAGCTTTTACATGAACAGTCACTGTAGATTTTAAAAAGCTGATTTCTAAGCTAACTTTTGAGTTTGTTTTGAGTCTTATTAGTCCTATATATTCAGGTTGGTCAAAATGCAAAGGCCTCCAAATAGAAAGGAAGAATAAATATGCTTCTGAGATCCATGAGTCAAACAGTGAATGTTTCTTAGATCATAAACCTGCCTCTTTAAGATGATGTTCACTCTTAACTTGTCTGATCTCACAACCTCACAGTTTTAAGAAGTGTTGCCTCATCTTATAGCATCCTCCCTCTTTGTGTATGCACATATATGTGTATGTGTTTGTGTGTATGTGTGTGTGTGTGTGTGTGTGTGTGTGTGTGTGTGTGTGTGTGTGTGTGTGACAGGGAAAAGAGGGAAGGAGAAAGGGTGGGAGAGATGGATTAATCCCAACACTAGGGATCTCTCTGATTTCAAGGTGTGGTGATAAACATTGTTAGTCCTAGCATTTGGAAGACAGAAGCAGGTGGATCTCTGTGAGGTTAAGGGCAACTTGGTCTACAGAGGAGTGACAGGAGAGCCAAAGAGACACAGAGAAACCTAGTCTCAGTATCCAAAAGTTAGAAATAAAAATAAAAGAAAGAGAGTTTAAAATAAAGCACATACAGATGAGAGTCTGGATACTGTATATTATTTTATTATCTTTAAATTGCTTAATGGCTGAGGAAGAAGCAAAAATTGCTAAAAAATATTTGATTATAAATGCTGCTGGATTAATCCAACATATATATCTTGAAAATGCCTTGACCTCAAAATTTAAGTCAAAGGCTTTTTTACTCTGGAGAAGTTTTGCTTTTGTTTCCACAGGAAATGAGAGGCTATTCGTTCATTCTAGGCTAAGAATAATCAAGTTTGAACAAGGAAGACTCCCTGAAAAATCTCTGATATGAGCAGTTGGTCCAGATGTCTGAATTCTACATCCAGAACAGCCTCAAGGCTGCTGGCTGAGGTGATCGAGTCTCACAGAATATTCCAGCAAGTACTGACCATAATTCAAGATTTTCTTTAGGCCCCCATAAGATTATCAGCATCTCCAAACAGCAGTAAGTAGCCTAGAAAACTATGCCCACATTTCCAAAAGATGCATTATGGATATTTATCTTTGTTTAGAGTGTTAATTACAATATGTTATGGATAATGGTTTGGACAAAAAGCTAAACAAAGGATATTAGATTCAGAGACCTCTTTTTAAAAAAAGGGGGAGAAAGTGCTATGGGACAATGGTCTTTTATCCTATCCCTTGTATTATTCTTAATAAAATGCTGATTGACCAGTAGCCATGCAGGAAGTATATGCAGGGCAGTAGAAGTGGGGCAATGAGAACAGGAGATTGCTGGGAATAGGTAAGATCAGTCTGCAGTCGTCACCCAGACAGAGAGAAAGCCAGACACAGAGTAAGCAAGACATGACTGCCTTGCCAAAACAACTACCAAACCATGTGGTTAACACAGACAAGAATTTTGAGCTAATATAAGCTATAAGAGTTAATTAGAAGCCAATAGGCCAACCAGTTTATAATTATTACAGGCCTCTGTGTGTTTATTTGGGACTAAATGGATGTGGAACCTGGTAGGACAGAAACCTCAGTCAACACAGCTAACATCACAAACACATTTTGCTGGTTTGATTTGTCAACTTGACATTGGTTCCCATTACTTGTGAAGAGAGAAACACAGTTGCAAACAACTTTGGGAAATTTTTATGATTAATGGGTGATGTGGGCGGGCCTCAGCCAACTATGTACGATCACACTCTTGGGTAGCTGGTTTTGAATTATATAAGAAAATAGGTAGAATAAGTAATAAAGGGAACACAAATGAGGAGCAGTTCTTCAAATCTCAGCTTCAGTTTCTGCCTTCTGTTCCTCTCAAAATTTCTTTTCATGGATAACTATAAACTGGAAAATGAAATAAAACATTTCTTCCTCTAGTTGTTTTTGTTCTTGGTCTTTAATACGTAAGTAGAAAGTTAATTAGAATTTCATTCTTTATGGTCCTAAACTGAAATTTGAGATAAAGTAGAGAGCCAGGGATATGACTAACTAAGCATTCTCAGTCTCCATGTTTTCCTGTTTCCTCTAGACACATCCTTGCTTGGGCTTCAGTCTCATCCTGTAAGGTGGTCTGGAAAGCTGTTAGAATTTTGTTTAAATGACTTTCTAGGTAGCAAGTCTTCCCTCTGCTGGACCATCTTACTTCTTTCATTTGTTCCAAGGGGAATTCTCATTTTCTTATAGCCAACTCTGATAAGCAGATTGAAAAACACTAGTAAAAAATGTGCCCCCTTTTTCCATTTTAAACAACTAACATAATACTCAGTTCATAAGCTGGATTACAACACAGATATTGATGGTGAGGAGGCTCTTAGAGTTCATTTGAACTGATATCCTAAAGAAATATAAACATTACAAAACCTTTTTTATTGTTCTAGAGACTAGAAAATTCTAATCAAAGTCATTATATCTTGAAGGACTATTTCTATGACCAAGGTAATGGATGGTCTTTAAGTTTCCAGAACTCTCTTCTGTCTCTTTAGTTCTCTGCATAGTATGAGAACATGGGAACTTTTTGGAATATGAAAGAAAAATCTGAGCCAACCACACTTGCAGCCTGATTGAATTTTTTGCCAGCTAAGTCTCAAGAATTTAGCACCAAAGACATTGCTAAATGATTTTGTCCTGAAAAATAACAATAATGACAAAATAAAGCAAACAACCCTCCTACACAAAAAAGAAAAGAAAAAATAAGAAAAAAGGCAGCTTTCACTTCAGACCAAAAAACAGAGTTTATTCTGTAGTCAAATTACTATGGCCCACAGATTAAAATTCTACTTTTTAACTCTTTGGTTTGGGTAAGAAGTACTTCAGATCATGGGCAAATTTTGCCACCTCTTCCTCACTCTACACTCACAGTTATTTGAGGAAGGAATACAAAAAGGCTGGTATTTTATTTTATTTTTTTCTGCCTACATTTTGAATTTGACGGACTTTTTTTTATTTCTTGCCAAGTTTAACCTAGGAATCTAGGACACAAGATGACATGGTCACCCAAAAATCCACCAAGAACCACCCTATAATCTCTGTTATTGAAAGGTAAGGGAATTCTTTTAATTCTTTATAACTCTTTGAACTGTGACCTTATAGTTATAAACAACATATTGGTGTCTATAGAGAATCCTAAGACATGTAAGTAAGACCCTTCTTTCAGAAACTAGCACCCATTTTCTTATATAGATTTCATTTTCTTGTTGACAGTTTCACTTTCTCTTAAAATTTATGGTAAAATTCATACTAAAATTATCATTATACTCTAAATCTACTATTTAGTGGCTCATTCAAAATTCTTTCTAATTATAAGCAATTATTAGTTACTTTTATTTTGTTTCAAAGAAAGAAAGAGGAAAGAAAGAAAAAAAAATGCATCTCGACCAAAGCAACTTCTACAAGAGCTTGGTTTAGCTCATGGATCCCGAAGGTCAGAGTCTGTAATGAGAGAAGAAGCAGGAAGGTGTGATGGGTAGAGCAGGAAGGTGAGAGTAGACATCGTGAACCACAAGCACAAACTAAAGCAAACAAATTAGAAATAGCATGATTCTTTTAACTCTCAACGTCCTCATCAACTGACATACTTTTTTCAATGAGAATGGACTCCCCAAACCTCCACAAATAGCACCATCAATTAGGGAATCAAGTGTTAAATACATATTCTTGTGTAAGATGTTTTAGTTCAAATCACTACACCAAAGATCTGGCATACTAAATCAAGGTCCCCAAAATATTAAAGTGATTTCTGAGGCTCTGCTAGTGAAAGCATAGAGTCTGATCCACTCCCTGCCAATTCTGATGCCTATTCCTTACAATAATTATAAGAGGAATTCAAATGAATCACATAGAACACAGTGTAGAAAACGAGTAGAATTTATTTCACCATAACATGAAGTGTTCTTATTAGTAGGGCTATACATCAGCCAAAAAAGATTTTCTAGATGAATATACTCTCACTCCTGTTAGGTAAGAGCAGAAAATGAAAAAAGGGACAATGGAACCAACTTACTTTTTTTTTTTTAGATCAACTTCAAGATAGAGGACAAGAGGAATAGATATAGGAACTTTTATATCTTCTACTTTGAAGGCGTATTTATACTTTATATTGTATAAATAAATTCACATGAACATACTATGAAGATTAACATGTACAAGCTGTTCATGGTTTGCATATATTGAATTAATGTGCTTCCCCAGTCTTGATCCTCTCTGCTAATACAAGGCTGATACTGGAAGACACTAATCCACATTTAAACCAGTGCTTGGTGCCAGATAGCCACATAATGAGGGAAGAATGCAAGAGATGCTAACAAGAGAAACAGGCGTCATGAATCTGAGAAATCTGGCTGAGCGTCTGACCAGAGGAGCAAGGCTGAAGTCTATGACTGGTCACTTTGCTCTCTCACTTCCCCCACCCCACAATCTGCTTCTTATATGAATGTTCTCGCTGGAGATTATTTAAACCGCAATTCTGATTATGTTAACCTGCTGCCTTCTCAGATGACTGGCACTCTGAATAAAACCCAACTCAAAGATGCAATTACTATCTCTGCACATTCGCTTTTGTGGTGCCATACAGTAGCAGTCCAGCCCTGTTACAATCATAGTGTTTGGAAAATTTCACCATCAAGCAGCTTTCCTAAGATACATTTTCCTGTCCAGGTGGTTGATCATCTCCTGGATTAGCCGTTAATGGAGGGGATATTAACCTGCAGTTAATAGCAGGCCTCTGTGCTTCACTAGAAAGCGCTGACTAGACAATAATCTCTTGATCTTCTGGGCATTTAAAATGGTATGGCTCCATGCTGTGTTAGGGATACATTCAATTCTCATGTTTCTTACTAGTGTGAGTGAAAATTCCTAGAAAAAATCTTTCCTGCAGAAACTGATTGACTCTTTACAACTGCAGTGATGCAGAGAAGTTGGGAAGTAGAGTAAGAGGTTGCTTGTTTGCTCCCAGCTATTCAGACCCAAAATGTTCACACAGAAATTATATTATTTAAAACACTGCTTGGCTGATGACTCTAGCATATTTTCTTAGCAATCTCTTACATAAGATATTAACCGATTTCTATTATTTCATGTTTTACCACTAGGCTCATGGCCTACAAGCAAGTTTCTGGCTGGCTGCTTGTGTCTTCCTCATATTGTGGCTTCATGGTGTCTCCCTGACTCCGCCTTCTTTCTCCCAGCATTCAGGCTTAGCTCAATTTCTGCTAAGCCACTGGACGAAACAGATTTATTCATCAACCAATAAAAGAAATATATATACAGTCGGACTCCCCACACCAAAGAAAATTGTAGTTACAGAGACTAATTACCTTGCTTGGACTAGCTTTAGTCTCCTTGATACCCGTTCCCTATGCATCTGACCCCTGTAGGAAAAAAAAAATATGTGACTAATACATAAAAATGTCTTGGAGCCTATTAACTTAGAAGTTGATTAACTTATGTCAAACCAAAAGCTAAGAAAAGCATCCGAAGTATATGGAAAATCTCCTATCTTGTTGAAATGTCATTCCAGATGTAAATCTTTTAAATTTGCCTTGATTTATAGCTATCTTTGTTCTGTAAAACCTTAAATTTCATTAAATTGACTCCATGTTGGAACATGGAATTTAGAGTAGCCTAAATCTATATTCTCAGGATATAGTCATTCAATTTTGGCAAGAAAATTAACTTTCCCCAACTCCTTTTAAGGCGAGAACTGTGCCTTCTGCAGTGACACTAGTTATCAGTATTAGAATTTCAGTTTCTGGGTTTTTCTTTATGTTGTTGGTTAAGATCAAGGTCTTCATTCAGAAGAGCTTCTTGCCTTCTGGTTGATATTATTTTCATTGATAGTGTCCTCTAATGGTCGATGGGGAAAGTAGGTCCCTGGGAACTTTATTCTTCAAGAGAGTTCTATAGATGAATATCCCATTTTTATCATTCCCAGAGATTTAACCTCTAAATATTACCACACTGGTGACTGGTTTATAATACGTTAATTTTGAAGAAGGGAAAAGAGTTCCCTTTTCTAGAATCAACTTGAATTCAATTGCCAATTAACATCAAAGAATTCCACTGAGAATAAAAAATTCCTACACAGTTACCAATATATATTTAAGGCCTTTCACCCCTTCCTCTTGTAAATATCCCATAGACTTTATAACATAAATACTTAACCTTTATAACCACATGATACTGTGAAATGGATCTAATTGTCTTCCTCATAAAAGTAAGTCATATACCAACAGCCAAACTTGTTATATTTATATAATATTAGCTATTTTATCTATGTGTCCCACAAAGCAATACAGAGACTGCTATGACCTCAATCAGACTAGAATATACTCCTAGCTTGTGATGGCTATAGTCTTACAGCATTTTTAACTATAGAAGGCTAGATTCAAGCATTCAAAAATTGTTAAAATATTATAGCTTTTAATATTAAAATATTAAAGACACAAACACATACCTTCATATACTTAATCATTGAAAGATTAAGAGATAAATTAGAGATTATTACTTTAGTTCTATCTAAATAATACTTCACTATCACTTCCAAGTTTATGTCAGGAAAATATGAATAGATATGATTTTTCCACTTTAAAGAATTATCTAATGCCCCTTGAATTCCTTCTCTTGGAAATGACATCTTGCCTTGGGAGTGAAATTGTCTGTCCATCTCATGACCTCATTCTTCCCTGTAGGCTTCCCAATTCATCATCAGCCTCTTCCATAGTGAAGCACGTATTAAGCCTTCTGTCAGAGTCTAGGTCAGAGAAAACTACCAATCCTGTTGTCTCATAAGGAAGTAAGCACTGTTGTCTGAAGAAGAGCTGAATAGCAAGTAACATCAGAATTACCCAGGTAACACCAGGATAATAGAAGGATCCAATAAACAGTTATTACTTTCTATACTTAATTGTGAAGGCAAAGATGTCAGAAGAGACAGGTACTGAGAAACCCATGTAAGTAGAGAAAAAATTGTCAAGTTGTGTAAAAATTTGTGAATACATATGTGGAATGGAGTGACACTTTCTATGAATTGTTACAAATATAAATTTTATGTAACCTGAACCAACAACTGACATCAGTTATTTTGAAAAGGAAATATCCTGAGTCCATACATAAGCATATATAACTGGAGATGATAAGAGACCATATACATAGACCTATCATGCTTTACATCCTAAGAAAAATAGAAAAATGCAGTATTTTTCATGTTGTATAAATTTTGCAGTGTTTAAAAGAATACAGTTTCTGTGTAATTATTTTGGGTGTAAAGCTAGCCGGGAGCCAGGCAGCGGGAAGTGGCCCACCACTCCTTTTACACAGCTGATAGTGTTATATTCAAGGTAAAAGAAATTTCTCATGGATTATACAAATTAAAATCAACTTTGTTTTTCCAAGCCTAATACAGTAAATTTATTCTATAAACAAATATTCACTATTGCAATAGAACTTTGTTTCTATACCTTGGATGTGTGCTTGTTCCTTTCTGGTATCATGGTACATACACAGAATTGAGAATGTCATCAAATTAAGCCCATGAATTTGTAGAACTTTAGAGGCTAAAGGGTTTTTTTTTTGTTGTTGTTGTTGTTTTTTGTTTTTTAGAAATAATTTAATTGAACACATTTATTAGGTTAAAAAGCAAAGGCATAAAAACTGAGAATATCTTGCTTTTTGCAGGAGCAAATTAGTTTTTTGCTAAATTTGGAATCTACGAACATTTTTACAAACCTCTCTGGTTCTTCACTATGCTGCATTTGTTTATGTGTTTGATGTTCACTAACAAACAGAAATACTCTGAGAGAATAAAACCATATAAATTGTGTGTTTCAAAAACAGACTTAAACATATACACACAAAAACAAAACAAAACAAAAAAACAGAAAATGTGAGAAAAATAAAACCATGTGAAATAGAATCATTAGTGTTGATGAAATGTGTGTTAAAATATACATTATCAGCTGGGCAGTATTGGCACACCTCTTTAATTCCAACACTCAGGAGTCAGAGCCATGTAGATTTTTCTGAAAATAAGAGGTCAGATTTTCAGTCTGGCTTTATACTCTAAATAATTTCCCAATGTTGAGTGTTCTAAGCAGATAACTTTAACACTCTGCAAAAAATGTCTTCATATTCATAATAATTTGAGAATTATCACTTTAGTTTCAAAAATCTTTAAATACATACACCTACAAAAAGAACTATGCATTTTTATTTTTATTACAGTTGCATGGTTATAACTATTCATACAGTCGCATAATTATATATAGTGTTATTTTACATATACTATTATTATTGAGGACTTATAAACTTTAGTGAACAGGTCTCTATTTTGTATTATTAAAAACTGTCGGAGAAGTATGGCGCCTCATGCATATATTTTAGTAAAAGGACTGACTAACAAAAACTATTATGAATAATTATGATAATTTAATAAGAATATGGATTCTTACTGAGATCTAGGTTTGACTGAATTATAATGGGAGGACATATTTTTAAAGTCTCCTTGTTTAGGTTTTGTTTAGGCAGTCATGTCCTTGATACCTCATCGGTCCATCTTTCTTTGAATAATAATTCTATGAATCATTGTTTCTCAAAGGATACCCTGCTCCACTGGTTCTTGCAATTTTCTGCCCGCTTTAATATTACCCTAGCCTCAGACTCAAAAGTATGGTTATGGGTAAGTCAGTTGGAACTAGACACAACAGTAAGTTGCTTTTAGTAGTCTGCTCAGTTGTGATTTTCAGTAATAATCCCCATATGTTGTAAATGTAGACTTCTTTGACAGGTAACAACTAAACTATGCATATAAGCATGGAAATAGATTGAATATAGGAATTATGATGGTTTAGAAAACTGGTGGGTTCTCTTTTAAGATTAATGGTACTTGGGTATCTAGCTTAGTTTTTATTATCAGACATGGTTTCCTATTTGTTGAGATTGTTTAAGCCCAGTTAGAGATCTGTTGGTTACACCAAGATATTAGTGTCATTGGTGAACTCTTCAGATTTTCTTGCCACTCTAGCCATTGTTGTAGGTACCATAACTAGATCGCATTATGGGTCTCAGATTTTTCACCACCACTTCAGCAAGCAAGTAATTCTTACAAAGGTGGAAATTAGCAGTTAGCCCATTTAATCTTGTGACCCACTACTTCATAGGAATAGCTGAGACAATAAAATATTTTGTAATAATTATCCCTTCTTTTAAGAAGAGTTCAACTCTACTAGGAAGTGATCTATCTCAGTACAAAAAACAGGGGGAAATGATGTAGGAGGGTCTTCTTTCTATAAGTTGCTTTCATTGGTTAAATAAAGAGACTGCCTTGGCCTTTTGATAGCAGCAACTTTGATAGGCAGAGTAGACAAAACAGAACACTGGGAGAAAGGAGGCAGAAAGAGAGAGCTGCCCACCATGAAGCTGCCAGGTCAGACATTCTGAATCTTACCCAGTAAGACACGGCCTTGTGGTGACATAGAGATTATTAGAAATGGGTTGAATCAATATGTAAGAGCTAGCCAATAAGAGGCTAAAACTAATGGGCCAGGCAGTGTTTAAAAGAATACAGTTTCCGTGTAATTATTTTGGGTGTAAAGCTAGCTAGGAGCCGGGCAGCGGGAAGTGGCCCACCACTCCTTTTACAACAGCTGATAGAGTTATATTCAAGGTAAAAGAAATTTCTCATGGATTATACAAGTTAAAAACAACTTTTTCTTTTCAAGCCTAGTACAGTAAATTTATTCTATAAGCAAATATTCACCATTGCAATAGAACTTTGTTTCTATACCTTGGAAGTGTGCTTATTCCTTTCTGGTATCATCAGAACAAGTCCAAGGACCAGTACTACAGCATACTAATATGGAAAGGAAAAATCATTCCAGAGCCAAACCCAAACAGAATACTACAGGAAATTAAGGAATTCTAAAACATGATAAATAGTCTTCTCCAAGAAAGACCTCCTAGTAGGCTATCTAGTAGTGGTAAGCCCTCCAGTCATAGACATACAAGTTCTATCCTTTAATCTCAGCAGATGAAATAAAAGGATCCAGAGATCATGAATTTAAAAAATAGCAAGTGTGGATAGGGTATATGGACATGGTTGGATGGAGGAAATGGGAAAATTTTACAAGTATATTTTAATTTAATTATGTAGATTTAAAAATCTCAAACACTTCTAACAATCATCTTTTCTTCTTGCCAGACTAGAAATTATATAAAACTTTGTTAATTCTGAAGTAAAACATAGAGACTGATCGTGAGGCCAATGACATTGGAAAGACACCTTTATTTATTTATTTATTTATTTTTTTGCTGGATTTCCTTTTACACTAGATCAAATTTTGCCAATGCCTCCTTGTTTGTGAAACATACTAAACATCATGGTCAGGAGTACATTGAGATGTGAGGATGCTTGCATGATTTTGACATGCCTGGTTTCCTACTGCCATCCCAAGACCTGGGGACTCCAGTTGCTCATTCTACCAATACTAAATTAAACTCATTGCAGTGAATTTATTAAATTTTTTAAATTAATGGGGATATATGCACTACAAAACCTATCTATATACTGTGTTCTTCATCAAGATGCTAAAGAACCATAGGTGTGGTGTTGTGGGACAATCCTTTCATATACTGTAAATATTTGTTACTTGTATTTGTTTAATACAATGCTAATTGGCTAGTAGCCAGGCAGGAAATATAGGTGGAACATCCAGACTGAGAATTCTGCGAAGAGGAAGAAAGAGAGATGCAGTCACCAGCATATGCACAGGAAGCAAGATGAAAGTACCTCACTAATAATGGGTACCAAGCCAAGCATCCAAACATAGATGAGAATTTTGGGTTGTTATAAATTGTAAGAGCTAGTTAGTAATAAGACTGAGGTAATAGTCCAGACAGTTTATAATAATTATAAGCCTCTTCATATTTCCTTGGGACTGAATGGCTGCAGGATCAGCAGGACAGAAACTTCTGTCTGCAGTATGGTTTTTGCAAAGATAATAGATTATGATCATAGGCTTCTTCGAAGTTTTAAAAAATTATTATTGCAATATATAAGGGTGTATGTGGTATAGGTTACATTTTCAGTCATATGTATTAGATTAGAGAGAGTATAGCTTGGAATAACATTTATCGATAATGCATTGTATCATTTATCTGAAGCCTGTTAAAATCGAGGAAGTATGATGCCTTCTATTGCATCTCAAAACTGCAGTCATAGATCATATGGTTTAACTTGGCCTGTTCTTTTGTTGATGGCTATGACTTTACTCTTTAAAAAAAATCCATCACTTTTACACTTCTCATCCTCTCCCCCCCCCCAAAATACCTACTTACGAACAGCAGAATATTAAATTTGATCTCATAGCGGTCTACGGATGTATAGCCAAGCATTTATGTTTGAACTGAATTCATATTTTACTCCAGAAACTGGAAGTGTATGAGATACGAACTTGCATTTCATAAAACCATGTTATATACATTTCTTTTATTTATGAAAGGTTTCCTTTACATCTCAGCCTTTGCTCTTCTCTCAGCAAAACTGAATAGATGTTGATGAATAAAGAATTTAGATATATTGGCTTCAGGGCAACTGAGTTCAATCTCATTATGTGATATTGTTAAGGAAGTGTTAGTTTTATTCAGGCTGACCATTATATGTGACATACAGTATGTTCAAGGTTAAACATATATTGTAAATTTTTGAAACGTGATTCAAATTAAAATAGATTCATGAAAAATATGTGTTACTATGAATAAAAAATTATAGGTAATTTAAGCCTTAATTTAACTCACTTTATCACATTGAACTTTCAAGATGGAATAAATGATATTTTTAGTTCATTCAAAGTAAAACACTAAATCCATAACAGCACTTGGACACAAGATTAAATTTCATTGCTTCCAAACTATGTATCATTTTTCCATTTGACTTTTCTTTTGTTTTCCAACTTCCTTTTTTCTTTCTTCTTTTCTTCTTTTTTTTCTTTCCTTCTTATTTTTGTTAATCTGAAAGTTGTCTCTGGGGTCTCATTTTTTTCAAAACAAGAGACCTTACACTGGATTATATATGAGTTCTTATGAAGGTGTGAATTTCTCATCGGAACACTATTATATTGTCATACGCTTTCTTAAAATAAGAAGCACTCTTACACCATTTAAATTACTGGAACTTATGAAATCAGTACATTCATTAGATTGCTATAATAATAACTTGTGAAATTATCTACATAAGAAAAATTAAACTGAATACTTGGAGGTAGAAGGCAGAGTCAGAGAGAAGCCATGTAGCCCTGCAAAAGACAGAGGCCAGAAGTTCATCAGGTAAGCCACAGGCTCATGGTGATACACAGATTTATGGAGATAGGTTAATTTAAAATATGAATTAGCTAAAAAACGCTTGGGCTATTGGCCAAGTAGTATTCCAAATAATATGGTTTCTGTGGGATTATTTAGGGGATGAGCCAGGAACAAACAAGTGGCCTCCTACTATACATCATGACAAACACTTAGTCATCAGTTCACAAAGAATTAATCTAGGTAATGGTCCAGGGGAAGATTTTTTTTAAAGTAAACTCACTTAAATAGGGAATCATGTTCAAATCTGACAAATGTCCAGACAGCATATGGCGCCATATTTCTTTAAGTTAGTCACACTTTCTTCTGCAATATTATGTGTTACACATTATGTAATGTAATGAGGAAGTGAAATTATCTGGGCCCACCAACCATATATTTTTTTTCAGGAGTAGAATAGTTTTTACAATATAAACAAGTGCCTTTTGTTTTAATTGAACTGCATAGCAAAACTGTTTTGTGTTCTTGTGGTTTGATAAATCTAGCAATGTCCTCTTGAAAAAAAAGGGAAATGTTGTTAGAGTTTTGACAGGAAAGTTGTACAATTCCTTAAAGCACGTCCTACAGAGAGGATAATCTATAATAGCATCCATCTCATAAGCTCTATTTATAAGAATTTTTCTTTTGGACATGGAAAGAGCATGCATGCTCTGCACTGGAGGTGTAACTCATAAGACAGCAGGTGCTTAGCATGCATGATTACCTGTGTTCAGACAACAATGCTGAAAAATTTGTGTGTGTGTGTGTGTATGTGTGTATAATATTTTATTGAGTTTTAGAACTTTGGCATTTTTATGCTTTTGCCTACACACACACACATGTGTGCAAGTGTAACTTCAAAGACATTTGACTGTAATTTGTTCTTTCTTTCCAGTGTAGGGTTCAGAGGTTGCACTCATGTAGTTAGACTTGGTAGTCACTGCCATTACCCATGGAACCATTTCACTATATACCAATCTGGATTTAAATGTTTAATATAATGTATGTACAATTGAACTAATTGCATTGTTAGGTAACAGAATTGTACATGGCTAAAGTCTCTCTGGAATTAAAAAGAAGAAATAATAAGGAGTACTTACAATTGCAGAATCAAAGAACATTGAACAATTTTAGATCATATCTCCACTCTCAGAAGCAAGATATAATAAGAAAAATGGTCCATATAGGGTCCTAATTCTATGCTGCTCTTTTGTGAGAGAGTGAGCACATGGTTGATTTTTCCTTGTCCCTTCGCTTCAGTGTTTTTTTCTTTTTTAAACTGGAGGAAATTGAGGCATCAGAAGAAAGAAATACAACCGAGGGGACAGTTTCTAAATTTTGTGCCATGTTTGTAAATCCAGGGTGATCATCTATTAAAGAAGAGGGAAGGAACATCTGAGTTTAAGACATACTGCTACCACAGCTAAAGACTTAAAACCATGCATTAGCATACTCAAAGCTCAGTGAAATTGTGCTTCAGAAGTATTGATGCAGATAAACACACAAGAATGAAATGTATCTGTCAATATTTTTCATGATATTTAACAAAAAGTCATTAATGTTCTAATCTTTTTAAAGGAAGGACATGATTCATCAAACACCACTAAATTACAATTATTCCAATGGAAAAATAGTGCCTTGAGGTTATATCTTAAATAAAACTTCCATTGGGAGGAACCCTTGACATCTCTGAATTATCCCTAAACAGCTTGGAGACCTCCCCTAGATAAGCAACTCTAAAAGCCTGCAGACCTCCTACATGAAATAAAATAAAATATCCAGAGTGCTGTAAAAGAGCGAAATGCTGCAAGCCTGTGAACTCCTTCCTATTTCTGTTTTATTTATACTGTTTATAAAAGTAAATTACTTGTTTGAAGCACTTACTCTCGAAGCTGCCTGCATCTCTATGGGGAAGGACTCCAGTGAATCCTCTTTTATTGGAGGTGGTTGATCTTTAGCCCCAGGGAGGAGATCTGCAAGGTTGAAAAGCTTTGCTTTTTAAGAAGAGAGTCAATCTGATTTGAGAATAGAGAGAGACCTTCTACTAAGAGCCAGACCTGGTAGAAATTGCTTTTTAAAAACCTACTCCCTAACTCCAAACAGTGTACCCAGGACACCTGTATTTCTGTGAAAAGCTGTACAATCTTGGCCTTTATGTTTCATTTTCAAAGAATGCCAAAGTAACACCATGTTATCATCAGAGCAAATAGTGACTTATTTTTCTTTTACTTCCTGTCTTTATCACCAAGTTTCAATTCAGCTATGAAAAAAATTATTCTTTATTTGGATAATATATTTGAAGAGAATAAACAATATATTTTCAAATACAAATATTTTTCCTCAATGCATTTCTTTAGTATGGAGAAAGTTCATACTTCTAATAATCATCTGACTTGTGCTTCATAAACACATCGCCTGGGAAAGTAAATAGCTCAGTAGTTAATGGTACATACTGTGTTCAAAGTGTGCTATATGTTCATCAATATTATCTTACTTTCAAGGACCGGAAAGTAACAAAAGAAAATGACTATAGACTACACTGATTGGGGAATTTCTTAGACCCCATCTAACAACTAGAAAACCTTATACCTGGGACTTGGGGTTTTGTTAGCTAGTCCATGGTTCCACATTATTCACAATTCAAAATATTGAAACGTTTAGTTGAAGTACAATACTCATTTATTTTTTATTAATGTGGGGAAAATTAAAAAAGCTGTCAAACAGTCATAGATGCTATCTAGCTACTAAAAAGCCTCCAATCAGACCTACTGTACTCTAAGAAATACTTTTCAGTCGACCTAATAATGACAAGTGTTGTCAAGGCAAACCCTGAGATGTTTAATTACCTTTCTGAGTTCCCCATTGACCATATATGTGTCAAGTTTATTTCTCTTCCAGTTAATCCTCTTGTGCAGTCCCAGGGAAGGAGTGTTCTTTACCTGTCTTAGCTTAGCACCATTCTCTCTCAACATCTTCAGAGTCTCCTCAATTGATGTGTCTTCAGGTATGGTCCACATTTCTAATTGAATCTCTTTACCCTTTATCGTTAGCTATTCTCTGTAAGTATACACGGATGCTTGTGTGTGTGTGTGTGTGTGTGTGTGTGTGTGTGTGTGTGTGTGTGTGTGTTTATGGCCTCCTGAGGCTTTGTGCCATAGCATTTTCACTTTCAAATATTGTTCCTTATGTCTTCCTTGATTTGTTTTTCCACTCCACTTTTTGGCATAAAGAGGTTTATTCATTCGATTTAGGGTCTTCTAATTCATGCTCTCATTGTCTTCTTTGTTTAGTGCTGTGATTATTTATGATTATGTACCAAATCACTCACAATATATTTGTCAAATTTCGTATGTACTTCAAAACCTACATCTTAAGTCTTGATCATGCAAGGCAAGTATTCTGTGCTCCCTCATCTTTTAACCTCAGCATCCTGACACTCCCAATTTTACTCTTGTTTTAGATACTTACCTTTCTCAAGTATGTGACTTTCTTTAAATTCCCTTACAATTACTGCATTATCTTGACATGTAACTGAATATCTGTTACATATCATATCTGTTATTTATACAATACAAATATTTTATGCTCTTCTTAGATTTTTTTATGTTTTAGACTTAAGTTTTTTAAAATATTTGAACATGATAACAAATTTCATTGAGAAATGTTATCTACTTAATGAAAAAGGGCTCCACATACATATAGCCTAGACTGGTTCGTTTCAAACAGTAACATATTTGATGAATCCTGCAGGTATATAATTTCCACTAAGCACCTTACAGAATGTTTGACTCTTCTGAATACACACGTAAAACCAAGACTCTTATAGAGGTAATGTGATCAACAGGAGGGTATGGGCTATTCTCCCCTTGATCTCTTTTTCCCAAGCTTGGATCAAATTGGTCTATAGGTCTAAAAGTAGAAATCACAATTCCTTATGAACCCTATGCTTGGAGCACTCTTAAAATCACTTCTATCCCATTCTTTTGAGAAAACCTAAGTCATGAAGCATTCCATTTCCAAGGGGTAAAAAGGCTCTACACTTTGAGGAAAATAATGACAAAACTGTATTCTTTTTAAAATGATAGAAATGTTTTTATTGGTTTGAAACTTTCAATGTATTTTTATCATAGTCACCCACCTTTTCCAATTCCTCCCACATCTATCCACCAAAATCTGTGTCATTTTTCTTTTGTAAATCTATCAGCTGAACTGTCTGCCATATACTAATAGTTATGTGGTTTTCCACTGGAGCATAACCAACTGAAAAGAGGCTATTTTCTTAATAAAGATAACTATTCCTCTTCTGGATACTATGAATTGCCAAGAGCTACACAAGCAGGGGTGGTACATCGTGTCCACCATCCCTCTTCATGCTGCAATTTTGTCTGGCTTGAGTCTGTGCAGAACTCATGCAGTTGGTCTCAATGACTTTGAGAGTTCATGCCTGCCTCACTCTGTTGTGTCCAAAAAAAAAAATTTTTTTTGGTATCATCAACTGCTTCTGTATCTTTAAGTCTTTCCATTTTCTTTTTTACAATTTTCTCTGAACTTTAAGAAAATGTTTGTCCTTATATTTATGTTTAAAATATAAATTATCATATAATTTCATATTTTTCTTACAATTTCTTCCCTCCAAACCCTCAAGTATAACCCTACTTGATCCCTTTCAAATTCATGATCTTTTAAAATTAATTGCTGTTACATGCATATAACCTTGGCTGACTTGTCTTGTTCAATACTTCCATCAAGGCCACCCAGGCATTTATTTTCATCTTAGTCATTGAGAAATGAAAAGCACAAGACAGAAAAGGACAATTAGAAAGATATAAAATCTTAGGCATTCATTAGAAAACTTGAATTGCCTCTGTCCTACTGATCAAAGCAAAGCAATTCATTCTGGGAAATAGATATATACTCTATTCCAAAGTGGATATCAAATTTAGTTAACAATATATACTACGTAATACTTATATTTGTATTATTTAACTGTAGAAATGTTAATATTAAAGAAAACTTTTATTTGGCTAAAATTTACTTCAAAATGTAATTAGTCACTTTTATTAAAATATCTAGATAACTAATACATTTTATTTTGGATAAATGTTTTCATTATAATTTCAGAAAACATATGTGCTTGACTTACTTGGACTGTGACATTTGAGGTAAAGATAAACACTGACTTATTCTAAAAACTATATGAAGTAGACATTGACAAGACTTCAAATAGCCAAAAAAAAAAAAAAAAACTAACATGGAAGCAGGAAGGGTTCATAAAACTGCACCTCAGGAAGTTTGGTTTTCTTCAAATATGGAGTCTGAGAGAGGCTGCACACGTTTTAATAGATAGACTTACACCCATGATTAAACAAGCACCAATAAATGTACTAATGTTGTTAAAAAAAACTGCATACATTTGGGAAGGAAAATTGGCAAGAGGTTAGGAGGGTATTTGAAAGAGCAGGAATGGGTGCTCATTTGATCAAAACGTCAGAAACCTGTCAAATTCTCAAACAATAATGTATGATAAAAATTTTAAAGTTACAAGGCTGGAAATTTCCAAATAAAATTGCTTGGGTGCAATAATTTCTGGAAAAAAGGCCCATGTGCAGCTTATAGAATAGAAACAAGCCAATTTTCAAAGAAAATTTGTAAACAGGAGAAAATCATCAAAAACTGTACAAGGGAGATCTTATTGTGTACAATGGGTATTTTCTACATTAAATGATAACTTGATAAGTCCACGCATGAGAACTCATGAACTTGTGTGATGCATTACTTAAAAAGTGAAAAACACTTGTGGCCTTAATTAATTAATCAATTAACTTGACTATTTGGTTTAAAAGACAGGGTTTCGTTGTGTAACTTGCTTTGTAGACCAGGCTGGTCTCAAATTCAAAGGTATGTCTCTGCCTCTTGAATGCTAGGATCAAAGAAGTGATGTGCGATGCCCCTCTGTATGTTGTGAAGATGTTTGGGTTTCATTTTTCTTTCTGTCAAATGTATGACATTTAAGAAGGAAAAGAGTTTTCTATACATATCAAAGAACCTACCTTGCTGCAATTTGTTTTCACAGGTAGTCTGAGTTTAGAAACTGTCCATGAAGGACATCAGTGTACTTATCTAAAAATTGAATTAAAAAAAAAAACAACAACAACACTACATTCCATGGCTTCTATTCATCCTTTTTCTTGACATCTCCTTTCTTTTGACGTCTACCACGTGAATTCCCTGGGTCTGCTTTAACTAATTCTTGTCATAAATTGTTTTTCTGCAGTACATTAGTGTTGATGACTAGACGAACTTGGTTCCCTAATTAGCTCCTAATGGTCTTTAGGGAAAGGAACACATTTCTATGTTAAATGAAAGGTCCAGCAATTCAGGTTTTTATGAATCCTCAATGACACACTTCTATTCTATTCTTGAGTTTTAAAAAAATATGTTACTTGTTAACTATTTCCAATATTGTATTGATATTCATTAATTCGATCTGTTAGCAGGTATGCTTTTATTTAACATTTTTATTAAAAATTGCTTTTTTATTCTTGGTTGTTACATATATGTATAAAATAATTTTTATTGTTCTGACCACTAATTATTATCTATTCTCAGCTTTACTTATTTTCCTACAGAAAATCCTTTCTTCTGGAAGGCCCTTTCTTATTTGAATGTCAGTCTTTGTGTGTGACACACTGATTTTTTTTAATTTATTTTTTTAAAGAAGAAAATAAACTATCTTTTTTTTTCATCATGCATACCAATCCAAGTTCCCATTTTTGGTCCTCCTCCCATTCCCTCCACACACCCTCCTATGCCACCCGCATCCACTCCTCAGAGAGGGTAAGGCACATTGCTTTTGGGACGGTTCAAGGCCCTCACTACTCTATATAAGCTAAGCAAAATATCATACAATGAGAATAGGTTCAATACTGGTGCCACTCAGTGGGAGTGCCAGTGGCCCCTAAGTCTTTCCTAGCCATGCAACTGTCAACTACATTCAAAGGGATTAGTTTGGTCCTTTGTTTGTTTCTTCCAAATCTGTCTGGAGTTGGTGAGCTCCTATTAGCTCAGGTAGACTGTTTCAGTTTGTGTACCAATTATGGTCTTAACATCCTTTCTCCTATTCTGATTCCTCCCACTCTTCAACTGGAATTTGGGAGTTCAGTCCAGTGCTTCGAAGCGATGACCCACTGATCTTATTCAAGATCGTGAGTGATTACAGGGCACATGATCATGGCGTATAGGATTCAGGGACATCTTTCCCTCCACAAGCCATTATCTGTCAATACACCCTTATCTAAGTGTGGGACAATTCATGGTGAAATGGTGACAAGCCCGATATTGTGAAGGCACTGAGAGGCTCACATTTTTATGTGAATAAAATATTCCCAGTACTTTTGCCATTGCTGGCAGAGTTCCTTGTTGGGAGTGACTTACCAGATATACAGATTTTCATTATGGGTGCCATCAAGTTCTCTTGTCTGTCAGTCACACACACACACACACACACACACACACACACACACACACACAGCAAACAAACAAGCAAAAACAGGTACCAATTACTCTTTTTGGACTGCTAAAGTGCTGAATGAGATTTAAAAAAAAATACTCCATCTCAACCATCTCATTCCCCTCCAAGCTCTCCCCAATCCTTCCCTTCTCCCTTCTCTCTCCCCCTCTTCCCGTACCTCCACCCCACCTCCACCCTACCCCACCCACATCCTCCCAACTTTTTTTCCCAGCGATATGTCTGCTTTCAATTTCCAGGAGGACCTATAAATGTTTTTCTTTGGGTTCACCTTCTTATTTAGCTTCTCTAGGATCACGAACTATAGGCTCAGTGTCCTTTGTTTATGGCTAGAGTCCACTAATGAGTAAGTACATTTTATATTTGTCTTTTGGGGTCTGGATTATCTCACTCAGGATAGTGTTTTTTATTTCCATCCATTTGCATCCAAATTTCAAGATGCCATTGTTTTTTACCGCTGAGTAGTACTCTGAGATGGAGGAAGGGTGGATATGGGAGCAGGGAAGAAAATATCTTAATTAAGGGAGTCATTTTAGGGTTGGCAAGATACTTGACTCTAGAGGGGTTCCCAGGTGTCCACGGGGATGTCCTTAGCTAAGTCCTTGTGCAGTAGAGGAGAGGGTACCTGAACTAGCCTTGTCCAATAGTCACACTGATGAATATCTTGAATATCACCATGGAAATTTCGTCAGGCGAAGGATGGAGATAGAGACAGAGACCCACGTTGGAGGACTGAACTGAGCTCCCAAGGTTCAGTTGAAGAACAGAAGGAGGGAGAATATGAGCAAGGAAGTCAGCATCGCGAAGGGTGTGCCCACCCACTGAGACAGTATGACTGATGTAATGGGAGCTCACCAAAGCCAGCTGGACTGGGACTGAAGGAGCTTGTGATCAAACCGGACTCTCTGAATGTGGCTGACAATGGGGGCTGACTGAGAAGCCAATGATAATGGCACTGGGATTTGTTTCTGTTGCATGCACTGGCTTTTTGGGATCCTAGTGTGTTTGGATGCACACCTTCCTAGGCCTGGAAGGAGTGGGGAGGGCCATGGACTTCCCACAGGGCAGGGTACCCTGTCCTCTCTTAGCACTGGAGGTGGATGGAAGAGAGTGAGTGGGGGAGCGGGAGGGAAATGGGAGGAGGGGAGGAAGTGGATCTTTTGAATGGTATTATTTATATAGCATAAAAATTTAAAAAAAAACTCACCGATGCCACAGTTAATAAGATGTGCCTGTCCTTCGTCCAAGTGAAGTTTGCTCATATTGCCAATATGTGGGAAACACAGGCTTAACGCAACTATATGCTTCTACACACATACCTTTTCCAAATCATGAAGAGAGACAATCTCACAAAGAAATTGTCTTAATAATAAGTTTAGATTCAGAACACACCCAAAGAAGAAAATGAGCAAAAGTATTATACTGTTTTTCTATCAGCTGTTACTTGCTTTTCTTATCACCACCAAATACAGTCTCTCAGTGTGTTGACAAATAAATGAAACTTCATAAATTAAAAAAAAAACTCACCTGCTTCATTCAGCCTCATTAGCCAAGTCATTCGATCTCTGAAATTGGAATGATCCATTTTTCTTTAATTATAATTTAATTATAATTTCCGGCTGGAAAGGAAGAAGTAAGGGAATTTGACAGAATTTCCTGTATGCTAGACTTCATTTCCTATTCTATTTGATATTTGAATACAGTTTCCCAGTTTTGTTCAATGGCTTAGAAACATCTTACTCGTCAAATGGTAAAGTAGTAGTCCTATAAAACTCGGCTGCACACTTGTTAGAATTTGCACAAAATCCATTCAGTGAGAGCTAAGACTTGCAAAGCAAGAAAGTGAACTTCTCAAGATAGGAAGTTTTATAACTACTGTTGTGTTTAATAATGAGAGAAACCTTGCAACTTCCCTTCTTGCGTTCTGGATATAACAATCTGGTTATCTATGAGATATATTCATGCAAACTTTCTGACTAAAAGTATGCACTGCATTATTAGGTTATTTCTACATTGTCTCGCTCACAGCTACTTCTTGGACTGAGTTAGTAGTTCAATATAACTACTACAATTTGCCTTATCTAGAAAATTTGAATTTTCACATTTATAGAAAGACCATTTTCAATATATGTCACTCTCAATCAGTCAAAATACCTTTTCCAAAAATATTTCTTTGTAATATTTTCCATTGGTTTTTTAGGGAGTTTACAGACTTCTTCAGAGACAAGTATAGCCCTTTGCTGCAACTTATAGTACATACATCAGCAAACAAATGATGCAAACAGAAGTTTTTCAGTTTGATATCTGGCCCCTTTCTGACTGGAAAAGACTTTGCTACTTGGAGAAGAGATTATAGAGTCTTCCATTTCAAGCAGAAGGACAGTACCATAGGTGGTCTTTTCCTGGGACACTTTAGTTACATAATATTTGTTTGTTGTGCATATCTTCTTACCAAACATTAACAGCTTAAAACAAACAGACAAAATTTTTCCTTCCCCTAGAAGCTCAATGATGTTTTTAAGTTCTGTTCAAGATTCTGATATATTTAGGTTTCTCCCTGTGTCTATGATTCATGATTTTTGGGCAGGTAGTAAAATATGTACTTCCTTTTTCCTGTCTCTCTTTGTCAGTTTAGTTTACCATTGTTGAAATGTCAAAAATCAAATCTTTGATTAAAAGTTTCTTATAATTTTTTATTGAATATTGCTGTAAGGTAAATTTATTTACCTTATTTTAATCAAAACTATGCTGTGTATGTTGGATAACCCTCTGAATCCATTAAGGGTGAGGACCATGCATTCTTTTTTCTTTCTTTTTTTTTCCTAGAGAGACAAGAAACCTTTATTTGCAACTTCTGAGCAAGACGGCTGCTGGGGACAGGGTCCTCTCTAACCTGACTAGCTCAGTGAGGGCAGATACAGGTGCTCCTCTGTTCAATGGCAGCAGGCACAGGTGTAAGACATGTTAGACCCGGGTCCAGGGCGAGAACACTCAGCTCCCTGGCCAAATTCAGTACCCTGCTTGCCTTCCCTAGAGCAGACACTACTGAACAGAAGGAGCAGGAAGCCTCTGCCTTTGGCTTCTCTTCCCTCTCAGTAGGGCTTTCAGTGTCTGCTCAGAGTTAGGGAACAGGGCTGACGATGGCCGACAGACAGAGAAGGTTATGTCATTTATTCATTAGTCCTGTCTTCTTTCCTATCTTAGCATCCCCTCCTCACCAAACCTGTAGAGACTTTCTACCGCAGCTCACTTCCAGGCATAGACACATGGCTGTGCAGGCTCAGGGTCACGGCCACTCAAGTCAGTCGTCCATCGTACTTTCCGGAAGAGGTGAGCCATGGACTCGCCATTGTGAGTCCTCCGAATCGCCTCACAAAGAATCAAGCTGATGTCCACAGTCTTTATCTTGGGACACTACAGTTTCTGGAGCGCGTGAGGGACAGTGTTTGTCACCACCACCTCATCAATGGAGGACTCCTCAATCAGACGGGGGAGGGGGGGACTTCAGCAGACAGGATGCCATGTGTGGCCATGACATAGATCTTGTAAGTTCCCCTCTCTTTCAGGATCTCCGCAGCAGTCACAAAACTCTTCACGTCGTCAATGGTGTCATCCACTATGATCACAATGCGTCCCCCGACGTCCCCAACTACCGTTATTGGGGGCTTCTCTTTGGCCATCCTCGGGGAAGCTACAGGCCCGAGTGCAGAGTAGCATTCTTGACCATGGCGGGTGACTGTCGACCATCATCCATGTCCAGCTCTGTGCACTGAGCTTCTCCGTAGATCACAGCCAGCCCCAGGCGCAGTCTCTCGGCATAGGACTGAGCCCTTTTTGCAGCATCAGGAGACTTAGCTACAATGATTGCATTTCTGTAATTTCTTCCTGGATATACTGAAGCAGGAAAGGTGAGGCTCTAAGGTTGTCCACGGGAAAGCTGAAAAAGCCTTGTATTTCCTTTTGGTGAAGATCCATAGTGATAATGTGAGTTAAACCGGCTTTTGCCAGCATGGAAGCCAGGAGCTTGCACACGATGGAGCCCCTCTTCCTCATCTTGCTTTGCTTACTGTATGGGAAGTAGGGGATGACACCAATGATGTTTCTGGCACAGGTGGTCCTCGGAAAAGGGCGGGAAGGGCGGCGTCACCTCGATAGTCAGTTCTGAAGGGTGAGCAACTAGTTCGCATGACCACTTGATTTTTGAGTCTCTCGGGACAGGTATTTTAACTTCACGGTTTTGAGTGATGCAGCCAAGATTAGTGACCTCGGACGTTTTCAAAAGTTTTGTGCCAGGAGTCAAGATGTCGGCCTCAGGGCCCGGAGATAATCTAGCCTGGCGCCTCTATGGTCAATTGGTGCTCAGCTCCCGGCCCCTGCTCGTGTGCACAAGCTGGGCTTTATTTTCGCTCAGGACCATGCATTCTTTCACTACAATTGCACCATTTCTGTACCTCAAGGGATTTGATGTGATGATTCACCTTACAGTTCTAGGGAGTAAGAATTGACTCAGAAGAAACTGGTCTAAAATAAATAAGTCCTTCTGCCATGCCATTTCATGAAGCCTCCAGAAGATGACCCATTCTTCACCCAATCTTCTTATTTGAACCATTGCAAAATTATTTTCACTTTGGAATCAAAATTTATTTTTTTATTTTCAGAACTCAAATCAGAGAATTAAGATGCGCATCTCTTTTCTATTCTTGACTCCCTACTTTTCCACAATGAATTCTGCAATTCTCCAATTATTACTATATAATTTCTCAATTGAAATATATTTTTGGAAGTGGCCCCACTATGCTGGCCTTAATAAATCCATAGTATTTTCTTGATTGATGATTAATATGGTACAGGACAATTATTTGGCAACAGTCTTAGGTGTTTAAGAAAGAAGACTAAGCAAACCATGAGGAGTAAACCAGTGAGCAGCATCCCTTCTTGTTTTTCTGCCCCAATTCTGGCCTCTGGCACCCTGCTGATTTTCTTCCTTGGTTTCTTTCATTAAATGATAAATAATCTGTCAGATGAAATGAACCATTTCCTCCCCAAGTTGCTTGTGGTCATGAGATTTTATCAAAGCAAAAAAAAAAAACAATAAGACATTAATTTAATGAATAAATTTCCTGTGAACAAGTTAATCATATTGACTTGATAAAAATTTAGACAATTTTCATGTAGCTCATCCTGTGGTTTCCACTTTTCCACCTATATAAAACGCTGATTATAATTTCAAAATATTTCAAGAGTTTTGCTATTTATAATGATGAATAGTGAGATTGTCTTTTGTGATATCTTTAATATGTCTGAATTTTATTACTGATCTTTTCCTTTCTCTTTTTCTTGTCATTTTACTTTGGCTACAGTAGTTGATTTTTCCTTGGCAATCTCTTTTGCATTGATGAGTATTTCATTATTGATTGTTTTGAGTTCTTGCTCCATAAGGTTTTAAAGCACCTTATATTGTTCAAGAGTCTTTACAGAAGTTTTTCAGTTTCAGGAAGTTCTATTTATTAACAGTTTCTCTCAGTGTCTGTGCTACTGAAGTTATATTTGGAAAGTGGTCTGCTCTGATAATGTGTTCAAGTGTACTGCCCACTTTCTTTTCTGTGAGGTTCAGTGTGGTGGTTGGTTTAATGTTGAGGTCTTTGATCCATTCAGAATAGAGTTTTATGCACAATGATAGATATGGATCTATGTTCATTCTTCTACATGTTGATATCCAGTTCTGATAGCACCATTATTTTAATATACTTTCTTTTTTCTATTTTATATTTTTGGCTTCTTTTTCAAAAATCAGGTGTTCGTAGGTATGTGGATTGATATCCAGATCTTTGATTAGATTCCTTCGGTCCTCCTGTCTGTTTTCATGCCAATACCAGGCTGTTTTTTTCCTTATTTATTTATTTATAAGAATTTCCACTTCCTCCCCTCCTCCCAATACCCTCCCACTCCCCCCACTCCCTCTCCTCCTCCCTCACCAGTCCCAAGAGCAGTCAGGGTTTCCTGCCCTGTGGGAAGTCCAAGTTCCTCCCCCCTCCCTCCAGGTCCAGGAAGGTGAGCATCCAAACAGACCAGGATCCCAAAAAGCCAGTACATGCAGATGAAGCAAGACACAGTGCCATTGTCCATGGCTTCTCAGTCAGCCCCCATGTCAGTCACATTCAGAGAATCCGGTTTGATCACATGCTCATTCAGTCTCAGTCCAGCAGACCTTGGTGAGCTTTCATTCGATCAGTCCCCTTGTATCAGTGGGTGAACGCACCCTTCATGGTCCTGACTTTCTTTTTTATGTTCTCCCTCCTTCTGCTCTTCATTTGGACCTTGGTGGCTCAGTCCAGGGCTCCAATGTGGGTCTCCTTCTCTATCTCCATCCATCGTCAGATGAAGGTTCCCTCTGGTTATGGGAGCAGGGAAGTTTATATCTCAACTAAGGGAGCCATTTTAGGGTTTGCAAGAGACTTGATTCTGGAGGGGTTCCCAGGCCCAAAGAGAGGTCCCCAGATTGTTCCCTGGGCAGCAGAGGAGAGGGTGCCTGAACTGGCCTTGGCCCATAACCATTCTGATAAATATTTTGCATGTCACCGCAGAACCTTCATCTGGCGAAGGATGGAGATAGAGACAGAGACACATATTGGAACACTGGACTTGACTCCCTAGGTCCAAATGAGAAGCAGAGGGAGGGAGAACATGGGCAGGGAAGGCAGAATCAGGCTGTTTTCAGTACTGTTCCTCTCTACTAGAGTGTGAAGTCAGGGACTGTGATGCCTCCGTAAGTTTCTTTACTGTACAGGATTGTTTTGTCTATTCTTGGTCTTATTTGCTTTTCTATATGAAGTGCAGTATTGTTTTTTGAGGTTTGTGAAGAATTTTTCTGGGATTTTGATGGGCATTGCATTGAGTCTGCAGATTGCTTTTTGTAAGATTTCAATTTTATTATGTTAATTATGACTATTGTGAAGGGTGATGTCTCTCTGATATCTTTCTCAGCCCATTTATCATCTATAAAAATAAGGGTTACTGATGTTTTTAGTGTTAATCTTCTATCCTGCTATATTACTGAAGGTGTTTATGAGTTGTAGGAGGTCCTCTGTAGAATTTTGGGGTCACTTTTTAAAATTATTATATCATGAGCAAATAGTGAGAGTTTGATTTCTTTTTCAGTTTATATCCTCTTGATCATTTGTTTTCTTATTGTTCTAGCTAGAACCTCAAGTACTATTCTGAATAGATATGGAGAGAGTGGACACACTTGTCTTGTTCTTGATATTAATGGAATCTTTGAGTTTCAGTCAATTTAATTTGATGTTGTTTGTTGATTTACTCTATATTACTTTTATTATGTTTAGATATGTTCCTTGCATCCATAATCTTTCCAAGTCCTTTATCATGAAAGGGTGTTGGATTTTGTTGAAGACATTTTCAGCATATGATAAGATGATCATAATATTTTTCCTTTCACTTTATTTGTATGGTAGATTACACTGAAAATTTTCATATGCTCCGTCCAGCATGTGATCAAACCGGACTCTTTGAAAGTGGCTGACAATGAGGGCTGACTAAGAAACCAAGGACAATGGCACTGGGTTTTGATTCTACTGCATGTACTGGCTTTGTGGGAGCCTAGTCTGTTTGGATGCTCACCTTCCTAGACCTGGATGGAGGAGGGAGGACCTTGGATTTCCCACAGGGCAGGGAACCCTGACTGCTCTTAGGACTGGAGAGGGAGGGAGAGGGGGAGTAGGGGAAGTGGGAGGGAAATTGGAGGAGGGGAGGAGGTGGAAATTTTTGATAAAAAAAAATTTTAATAAATAAAGAAGAAAAATTTCATATGTTGAACCATCCATGCATCAATGGGATAAAGCTACTTCGATTATAGTAGATTATTTTGGTGATGTATTCTTGGATTCAGTTTGACAATATTTTGAGTAATTTTGCATCAATATTTATAAGGGAGATTGGTTTGAAATTCTCTTTCTTAGTTGAGTTTATGTGTGGTATGGGTATCAGGATAATTGTAGCTTCATAAAATGAGTTTGGCAATGTTTCTTCTTTTACAATCATGTGGAACAATTAGAAACATATATGTGTTAGCTTTTCTTTGAAGTTATGGTAGAATTCTACACTGACACCATTTTGTCCTAGGCTTTTATTAATGGGGAAACTATTTCTATTTCCTTAGGGGTTATAGGTCTATTCAAGTTGTTCATCTAGTATTGATTTAATATTGCTATGTGGTACCTATCCAGAAAATTGTATATTTATTTTAGGTTTTCCTTTTATATATATATATATATATATATATATATATATATATATATATATATATTTGGAGTACAAGTTTTTGAAATATGACCTAATGATTGTCTGAATTTCCTCAGTGTCTGTTCTTATGTCCCCCTTTTCATTTCTGATTTTGTTAATTTGGATGTCCTCTCTCTGCCTTTTGGTAAGTTTGGATGTCTCTCTTGTTGATTCTGTCAAGGAATCAGATTTTTGTTTCATTGATTCTTTATATTTTTTGTTTCTATTTTATTAATATCAGACCTCAATATGACTATTTCTTGTCGTTTACTCTCTTTGGTGTGTTTGCTCCTTTTTGTTCTACAGCTTTCAGTTGGGTTGTTATATCACTATCGTTAGATTTCTCCACTTTATTTAGCACTTCGTGCTATGAACTTTCCTATTAGCACTACTTTCACAGTGTCCCATGGGTTTGGGTACATTGAGCCTTCATTTTCATGAAATCCTAGGAAGTCTTTAATTTCTTTTTCTTTTTTATTTCTTTCTTGACTTGGGGGTGATTCAACTTAGCACTGTTAAATTTCCACTAGATTTTAGGATTTCTGCAGTAAGTGTTGTTGTTGAATTCTAACTTTAAGCCATTGTGATCTGATAAGATACAGTAGATTATTCCAATGTTTTGTATCTGTTGAGATTTGCTATACTACCAAGTCTGGGTCAATTTTAGAGAAGGTTCAATGACATGGTGAGAAGAAGTTATATTCTTTCATGTTTGGGTGAAATGTTCTATAGATACTTATTAAGTCCATATGAGTTATGCCATTTGTTAGTTCCCTATTTTTTTTCTGTTGAGGTTTGTCTGACAGACTTGTCTATTGGTGAGAGTGGGAAGGTGAAGTCTCCTTCATTAGTGTATGGGGTTTGATGTGTGAGTTAAGCTTTAATCATGTTTCTTTTATAGATGTGGGTGCTCCTGTATGTGGGAAATAGATGTTTAAAATTGAGATTACATCTTAATGGATTTTTATCTGATTAGTAGGAAATGTCCTCCATCGCCTTTGATTGATTTTAGTTTGAAGTCTGTTAAATATTAGGATAGCTACACCTACTTGTTTCTTAGGTCCATTTGATTGGAAAATCTTTTCCAAACCCTTTACTCTGAAGTAACGTCTGTCTTTGAGTTTGAGGTATTTTTTTTGTATGTAGAAGAATGGATCCTATTTTCATAGCCATTCTGTTAGCCTGTGTCTTTTTATAGAATGTTAGAGTCCATTGATATTAAGAAATATTAATAAACAGTCATTGTTAATTCCTGTTACTTTTCAGTGGTAGTGCACATGTGTTTCCTTTGTTTTGGGTTCCCTGGCATGAGGTTATCTATTACTTATGTTTTTGTGGGTGCAGCTAACTTACTTTTGCTATAGTTTTCCCTCTAGTGTTTTCGATAAGATTGAATTTGTGGATAGGCTGTGTTTAAATCTCGTTTTGTCATGGAATATCTTATTTTCTCTGACAATATTGATTGAAAGCTTTCTTATCTATAATAGTATGGGGCTGCATCCATTGTCTCTTACTGTCTGCAGCACATCTGTTTAGGACATTCTGGTGTTTAGAGTTTCCATTGAGAAGTTTGTTGTAATTCTGATATGTTTTCCTTTATATGTTACTTGGTTTATTTTCCTTACAGCTCATAATAATTTTTCTTTACTCTGTATGTTTAGTGTTTTGATCATTATATGGCAAGGGGACTTTTTCTTTTGGTCACATTTATTTGGTGTTCTGTAAGCTTCTTGTATCTTCATAATCATATCCTGTAGGTTGTAAAAGCTTTATTTTATGATTTTGTTGAAAATGTTTTCTGTGTCTTTGAACTGAAGTTCTTCTGCTTCTTCTAACCCTAATAATTCTACTAATGCCATCCATTTTCTAAAACCTGTGTTTCTTTCTTGAAAAAGGTGTGTGTGCCAGTTTGAATTTAATTGACCTCCCATAATCTCATAGGGAGTGGCACTATCAAGAGGTGTGGCTTTGTTGAAGTAAGTGTGGCCTTAATAGAGGAAGTACATCACTGTGGGGACAGGTTTGAGGTCCACTATGCACAATACAACACCCAGCATCTCAAGCAATAAGAAGTTGCCTGAGACATCAATATATAGCTACTTCTTTGCCCTCAGCTCATTCTCCAGCACCTTGTCTGCTGGCAGGCCATCATATCCCCTCATAATGATAAAGAACTGAGTCTCTTTAATGTATCCAAGCCAATCCATTTAAATATTTCTCTATATAGGAATTGCTGTGGTCATGGTATCTTTTCAGAGCAATGCAAATTCTAACTAAGACAATGTGTCATGTATCGGCGAATCAATCCCACACCAGTTATGTTTTAAGGGGTTATTTATTTTGGGGGGTAAAACTTACATACACCATAAACCGTCAGGAAGGGAGCCTAGTCACAGGAGCCGGGAGCAGGAGCCAGGAGCAAGCACCGGAACCAAGAGCCGGAACCAAGAGGTCCTGATCCGGATCTGCTTCTCTTTTTAAAAGAGAAATATACCACGCCCCAGTGGGCTGGTATTTCAGCAGCTATTGGCTGACGGAGCAGAAGTCGCTCCCCGCTGCACTGTGGGCTCATATTTCAGCGACTATTGGTTGAGGCAGCGGAAGTTACTCCCACAACAATCATGTTTTATAATAAGACAAATAAAATAATATTAGAATAATTTTGTATAGTTACTTTTAAATATATCACATTAAAATTTTCAATGTAAATGATAATATATTGTAACTCATTCATATTTAAGAAATCTTTATCATTAAAATGTTAAATCCATAAGAAAGGTAATAATATATCCTAAATCTCATAAATTATTAAAAATAAACTTTAATACCTGATTATTCTACATATTCTCTCTCTAGTTTCTCCCAGATCCTTCTCATATCACCTCTCATCCAAACTCACTTCTCTTCTGTCTATTTAAAAAAATAGATAGCTAAGGAATTATAATAAAAGTAATAATAAAATCAAGTCATAATAGGACAAAGTAAGCAAACAGAAGAAAAAGATCCCTGCCCTCGTAAAAAGAACCTGAAAATCATGTAGACACAGAGTTGCATACATTTGTACAAAGAGAAATTTCATAAAAGCAGAAAGCTGGAAGCCACAAAATATATGCAGAGGATCTATAATGTTAAAAAAAGAAAAAGAATGTCCTCATACAACATAATTAGACAACATGCCTCCAAAGCTGCTATTTGGTTTGTTTTGTGATGGTCATCTACTGCTGGGCAGGAGTCCTACACTTAAGAGTAGCTGCTTTCCCACGAGAATATGTTTACAAGGTCCCATTGCCTCATATCCTTCACCCTATCTGGATCTTTCCACTTTGTTCTCCCCTTCTTCTATATATTTCCTTGAGCCCTGAAATCCAAATTTTATGGAAACATCCCATTGAGAGTTTAATATTCCAAGGTCTTTCACTCTGTGTAACTGGCTGTGCATCTCAGTATTATGCTGCATCTATTTAAGAAGAAGCTTCTCTGATGATGACTGAACAAGGCACTGATTATGAGTATAGCACGTCTTTAGGAGACTTTTTATGTTCTTTAGTCGTTCAGTACTATTTGATTTTCCTTAGGTGTTTGACTTATCTAGTCTCAGGTTCTTAGGTACCTGAGCATTGTAGTGTATGGACTCCATTTTATGGAGTGGGCTTAAATCAAATAATATCTTCGGTAAAAAATTTATTTAATTTTAATATTTTCTTTGACAGCATGATATTTAAATACATACAATTTTCTACTACTAAGGATTAAAGATTATGTCTATGTGGTATTATTTGCTCCAATGTAAACAAATACACATTATTATGCAAAACAGAGGTATGTAAATTCAGATTTTCACACAAAACATAAGCCATAAAGCTATATTTAATTAACTTCAAAACTGGTAAACAAATGAGGATGTGTTTCTTTTGAATTTTACTTTGGCATAATTATATTTATCAAAATTGGTTTACAGCTTTATAATTCATGATTATTGTTACAATGAACTATGAGAAATAATGTGATATTTACTGCTTGTTCTCCCTGGATTCTCTGTCCCTTCCTTTGTTCTTTTAATTCTTGATTCTTAATGTAGATTTCTTCCATTGATTGTTCAAGTCAAAAGCACTTGTGTCTCATTATACGTATTTCATTACCCTTAGATTTTTGAAACTACACTGCCTGTTCAAATCATATTTATTTCCATATTTATTCAAAGTATACAAAGTGTATACTCCTGAGTATGAAGTTTTGTCCCCATTCAGAATGACTCATAACCAATATCTACATTATTTTCTGTACTGCACATTTTTCAAATGATTTTTGAATAAAGGCTCCAGAATTATGCACCTGTGACATTGCTCAGATCATGTACTTGGCAAGTTTTCTCAGTTTAGTCAAGCCTTCAAATACTAAGATGCTTCTATCCCCTTCAGGGATGATTTCCAGACTGTCAGGTTCTTAAAATTATCTTAAACTATGGCATTGTTTCAGTTGGTATTACTTGACTGACAACGGACTTATCTCTATGTTCTCCTAAGTGATGTTATAAACTCTCCACTCATCTTTCAGCTCTGGGTAATATAAACATGCTTATCCCTGAAATAAAATGAATTCTCAAACTTAAAAACAGACACAATGTATATGCAATTATCTGACACATTGATTTTTCTCAATTTAGCACATGGTGTCAACGTAAAAGCGGAAATAAAACAAAGGCAAAGGTCTGTATGGGTCAAAAACAAAACAGTATAAAATCTCACTGGATCCTGACACCCTGATAACAGGTCCTCCAAGTCTGAAAATGCTCCATCTTCTGGCTTGTTGCTTAGAAAATTGCAAAATTGCACTCAGTCACTATAACTTCTTTTATGAAATTATTTTGAACAATTGTCAAAGGAAGCCAGGAGAGTAGAAAGGTTTTTCTTATGACAAATCCTGTCATTCTCTGAGTTAATGTTGGGTAGAATCTCTCTAGAATATAACTGCTCTCTTTTAACCCTTCTAACAGTCACTGCCTTCCAAAGTTTATTTTTACACCAGGGTTATTCTTCTTCTCCTCTCAGTCCTAGAAGTCTCTAATTTTTACACCTACATTTTCATTAATTCATACACAGCAGTATATGACTAATGTATGCTCATAAGTATAAACCATTTTATTTACTTTGCATCAAAATTACCAACTAAATGGCATTCTCTGTCTTCTGTTAAATCTGTTCTTGGTCAGGTTCCCAACAGAGAAATAATTTCTTAATCATCTCTCTCTTTTCAGTCTGTTCTGGTTTTCTTTTCAACCTTAGAGATATACACACGCACACTCCATACACAATGATACTCACATTAGGAAACTCAGTTAATTTGAAAATAACGAATCTTAAAGCCATTCTTAATTAATTATCTACTACATATTTTGTATTAATATGTACATTAATCAGAACAATATGTCATACGTGCTGATGCTAGTTTAGCAGCTGAGATTGTTGTTTTAGTTGAGGACAGAGTTCTGTTCCCAGGACCCATGACAAATGTACCTCTTGCTCTATGGCAACACATTCATGCCCAGCATATCCTCCCAACCACACACACACAAATACATATGGATAAAAAAATAAAGTATACTAAAAATGGTTTATAGAGGTATAGCACAATATTTGTCATATTCTCTTTACCAAAAGCTGTCATTGAAGTTGGAAGTGTTTATATGAAGGAGCAGTTCCAGGAAGAAGAAATCACATGAAGACACTTTAGGTTCTCTGTTTGCTGTAAAATCTAATTCGTTTTTATGATTTGAACTCATATGCAGACATTTGTTCCAAATCAAAAAATTATTTAACTTTTAGGTATGTTGCTATAATTTGGGGAATGTGCTTTGAAATTGTGATTCATTTTTACAGATACAAAGGTATACAGACCCAAAATACATGCACACATAAAATAATAAAATTAAGTAAAACTCATTATAAAGAAGTTGAAATAGTGATTTCAAGTTATGTAATTAAGAGTTCACTTAAGCAACTTCACATGCTTATTATTATTAGTGATTACTTTATTTTCCACTTTTGTGTGCTAAAATTCTTACTTGTTTGTGATGATTTTATCTACTTTTTATAATCTACTATTTATGTTAAATATCTATTGTTTATATTGCCTTATAAATATATCTACAAGCTTCAGCCTGAAATCTTCAGTAAGCTTTTTTTTTTATTATTTCACTTCAGTCAAATACATTATTGTTTGTAATTGGCTGTTGGACTTTACCCTTTTTAAAAATAATCTTTTCAATCATTATACAGTAATGATAATCACCTTCAGATGTATATTTTAAAGATCAGCAATGAAGCCTTAAAATGTCATGTTTAATGGGCCTTGGATTTAGTTGAAAATTATCCAAACATTTATTTGTTCTACTGTTCTTTTAGACTAACAGAGAAAATGTATTTTTGATTATTAAATTATAAAGAAGATTTTATATTTCTGAGAACAAATTTTCCATATCTAGTTTTTGTTCCCTCCTAGATTAAATTTTACATTTTTAATTTTTCATATCTAGGCTGTACTTAACACTTAAAATTATAGAGAAAATTCAAATAGATACATATGCTTTAATATTGGAAGCCTAAAATATAATATGAAACTGCCATGGTTGAGTCAGACTATCATCAATCCATCTGGGATTTTTGGTTGTTTCTTTGTTTTGTTTTTTTTTAACAAAATTAATAATTTTTGAAATGTTTCAATAACACTATGTATTTGTATTGATAATTTTATCTCTTCTTACAGACCCCAGAATACTATTTCCTTGGTTTATCAATGATGATTTATATTTCCTGTTGATTTTATATAGTATATCCATTATCATTTTATCTTTATTTTGACTTCTGTATTGAAATTAATTATTATAGTTTATGCTTTATTTAACCCTCTTGATAACCATTACAGGTTTACTGAATTTTATTTTTATAGATATACTTCAGGATAATTTTTTATAAAGGAAATCATTCCAAATTACATAGTGTTTGTGTTTGGTATCATATGTATATTGAGATAGTTTTAGTGTACGGTAGAATGTACAAAAGTTTTTCATGTAAAGCCCAAAAATTTTACCCAAATTAATTTAACATTCTTATATGTTTCATCTCTGGAGGATCCTGAAGCCAGTCTGTCGCTGACACTGAGCAATAGCTATGCAACAAAGGGATGATATGGAGGCATACTTCCTAATGTTAGTGATTTGGGAAATAGAGGAATGTTTGTTTAAAACATGGCTTTATCATTTTAAGTTTATGAAGTCAAACTTTGTTTTTTGGCAACACATAAATCCTATCTACCTAGTTGACATAGAATAATACCAAACAAATACTGTCTAATGACTATTACTATACAATGATTTGCTAATTATATAAAGAAATAATCTCTTTTAAGAGCAATGCCAGCACCTTGGATATATGCTGCTTTAAAACTGTATTCAAAAGCAGGCATTTCTATACTGTTGGGTGGAAGAGAATGGGTCACATCAGTAAGCTCTGGGTTCAGTGTTGCACCCTGCTTCACTTAATACATAATGCTTGCAGAGAATAATAGAGGGAATCTCCAAATATTAGCTTTTGTACTTCATATGCATGCTCACATACCTGCATGCTCACGTACATGTGTTCTCATACACAAGAATACACGTGTGAACTATACCCACCTATCAGCACTGAAAATAATTAAAAGGAGTATCTTGGGAAGTGAGAACACATTTCAAAGTAAGACAACCAAGTACCAACAGAGTATACTAGTAGACTGAAGCTCTTCTTCCTCCAGAAATCATATGTTAACATTATAAATCTAAATGGGATTCTAGTATGAGGTGGATATTTTGGGGAGACTGTAGGTAGGTAGAACAGAATTCTCAGAACTTCAGTTAATATCATTAGCTTAAGATGTCAGAAAGTTCTCCTAGCCTTGATCTACCACGGAAGGACACAAGAGCTTACTGTCTGAAAGGGGAGTCACTTAGACTGGGCCTTGATATTTTTTTTTTTTTATCCTCCACTACTGTGAGAAAAAATAATGTTATTTTGAACATAAGTAGTTCATTCTAATATTTTGTAATAGTGATTTGAACTAAGCGGTAAAAAAGAAAATATGCTATGGACCGTCAGCATAGAAGGCAAACAGCTGCTTTTCTGGAAACAAGAACATGTGAGATAAAACACAAGCATCAGTAAAATCCCAACTGCTATGTGGCAGGGTGTGTGTCTGGAGGGTTAACGGAGACATATTAACAACCAAAAGATCAACGAAGACATCTGCTCCTTAGAGGGAATGAAGAACAATTATGTACTAGCATTTTCCTGTACAGAGATGATCCTACCATTGTACTAAAACATCCATTGAGAAAGAAGGTGTAATTACTAGCAGGTGGAAATCAGTTAAAACCCATTGACATGAGGAGGTTCAAGTAATATGGGAGCAGTAGTTTTTAAATGAGTGACACAGGGGATGCTTCATTAAGATAAATATCTTTAGATGAGTTCAAAACTAATAAGCTAGCATTTTAAATTATTTAGCTCAACTATGCTGTAGAAGTAGATTTGGAAGTCAATGAAAGGTACCAATGGAAATTTGAGCAGCTAAAAATTCTGTGTTGGCATCATCTTTCATTGTTTTTCATTTTTTCATGATTCAGTAATTGTTTCTAAGAATGTTTTCTCTTTCTAAATTAAAACAAGAACTCCAATAAAAAAGTGAATTGATACATTGAAATTTCATAATACATTTGTTTAACTTATGTTTTTTTTCAAAAATCAATGCATATAGCCTACTTATGTATTTTTGTTATTGTTCACTAGGTTGTTTTAGGCAGAGTTTCATGAGATTGGGTCCAAATTTCCTATGTAGGTAAGAGTTGACTTGAACACATGATTCTTCTGTCTTCACCTTCCAGCTACTAGGATCACAGCCTGTGCCACAACGTCTGGTTTCCTCTGTATTTTTTACAATATTATTCCAATTTCTGGTTTACAGAACTGATGGTCAATCTAATACTTTATCTTATATTCTTTCTTCCAGTATGATATCATCAATAATAACTGTCTTTATTAGTAAAATAATTAATTAAATGAATACATGAATTAAACAAAAATCTCATATTAACCAGACAGTATGAGTGTAAAGTTAATCACAAAATGATTTTTGTTGGCAGTACAGTGTCATTTTAGAGGAAGTTTTTAAAATTGTTACAGGAAGACGACAATGGAAGCTGTAGAATTGTTCTGTGCATTATACAATTTGTTCTGATTTGGGGTATGTACTTGTTTTATTAATGTTTTAGCATTAAGAACTTATGAGTAACTTACAGCGCTATGAACCTGTTGAAAGACTAGTGTGATGACTGAATGTTAAAGGTAAATATGTATTGTCTCCTCCCCCAGAAACTTACCCCAAAATTATAATGAAAAGCAAAAATTGAATAATTTTGCTAGTCTCTTTATTATTATATTTATGAATTTTTGTCTATAATAGTTACCACTTTAACTAATGACTTATGTTTAAAGTAGGATTTACTCCACCTTTGTTATGGGTCAGCAATGGAGAAGAACAAGCATATTTAAGCCCTATTCTCCTTGCCAGAAGGAATTTCACCAAAATAAGAATAGATTCCCAAGTAAGCATATTATTAGTGTAGTTGAATCTTATCCCATGGCCTGTGGTTTTCAGGATGTCAGCAGCTTAACTGATTGGGTAGATGACAGATTGCCACAGTATAGTTGGCCTGCATTTGTAATTAAACAAAGAGCCTGAGTCACAGAAGCTTTCTTAAATTAGACATTCCATGGAGTTCAGATTCACACAATATAACTTGAGTATCTTCACGTGTGTAGCACTCTGCTGAACACCCAGATTGAAACTTTGCCATTTGATTCCTTTTTCGGTTCACCAGGAAACTGTGGGTCATTTGGAGACAACAGACATCAATATATAAAACAATTTAAGTTAACCACGGGGCTGCTTTTAATCAACCTAACACAGTTGCTGGAAGCATCTACTGAATTAGTTTTGTTGAGCCACAAGTTCAATCCCAAACTTAACATCATTGCCCTTGCTGATGTGGCTCTGAGCCAGGGTAGGCAAGAGGCTAACAAAATTTGTCCAATTTACTCCAAGCAATTTGATTTAACTGGCAGTTGTTACCTTTGTGTCCGATCTCCTGACAGGCAGATTTAGAGGATTGCAATATCCATTCAGGCTGTGTGCCAGAGTGTCAGGACCTAACTGTAACTGGCCTGGCACTCCCTACTGTAATCTCTATCAATAGCAAACAGATTAACAGTTCACAGGCAAATCACAGGGCAGCAGCTAAAAAACCAAGTCCTCTTGCCTGTGTGGAAAGCAAGCGCTTTGTTCAGTTTTAAAATAAAGTCAAAGACAGAGGTGCCTCATGTCCCCAACTGGAGCAGAAGGTAATGGAGTTTTTAGCAAATTCAAGAGGATGCATGTGAGTCATAAATCAACATGGTTTGTGATTTTAACTCAGTGATATACATGTGTAAATACGAAGTTCCAAATCTCACATCACCCATTATAATGACTGTAAAATGGATTAGGTCCATCCACAAGGCTGCTGGCTACTAATTGCATGCACAAAAATGGGTCTGTGAAAAGTCATATAAAATAGTGAATATTTTGACTGGTATTCTGCTACCTAGGTGGCTAGGTGTAAATTACATTTCTGTTGATGATCAATAAAATGATATTTAAAAAGCATATATTTTTCTTACTTTTAGCAGCTGGAGTTATTATTGTTCATTCTAGAGACCTGTTCCAGTCCTGAATTGTATCTCCACATCCTTTTAGCATTATTTGCACAGTAAAGATAAGAATCATTTTTGTTGCTGTTTCTCTGTTTTATATTTTTGCAATAAGGTTTAGAAGTCCCGGATACCTTTTTAGACCAGGCTGGCCTTGAACACCGAGAGAGCTGTCTTCCACTACCTCCAAGTTGTAAAAACTAGTTAGTAATAAGCCTGAGTTTCCAATTTAGCATTTACAATCAATATAAGCCTTTGTGTGAGAATTTGAAAGCAGATCCCAGGATGGGAAAACTACACTTAACCTCTTCTCAACACTCAAGCACATCACTTTCGATATTTCATCTTGACCCTTGAAGTCACATTTTCATTTCATCACGTAAAGCGTGTTGAGACTATCACTAAAAGTTCACTTTCTTTAGATTCAAGGCTATCTCTTAGCTATGAGCTCCCAGAAAAAAAAAAAAAGATTAAATTCTACAATTTCAATGTACACTGATTCATAAGAAATAGTCTCATTTCAGAGAGAAATGAGAAAAGTTAGATAGATCAATGAAACATATGAATAAGAAGTTTAAAAAGGCAGCACTGATGGGACTCGGTGGATTACAGGAAAAATTAGACCAAAACCAACTGACCAAGCAAACAAATAAACAAGTAGCCAAAAAACACAAGCTGGAGGAAGAAAAATTGAAGAGGGGAGCCTGAGTTAGTGGAAAAGGTCTAAGAGAAGATGGGTTGGATGGATATGATCTAAATACACTGATTTAAATTGCCAAGAATAAAAAAGTAAATGAATAAAAACAAAAACACAAAAGAAAACAAAAAATCAGAGTAAGCATAAGCCCTTCACTTCTGTGTATAGAATGTGGAGCTAATAATGGAATAACTTGTGTTCCAATAGTCTGGGGCAGCCAAATATTTCCACTTCTGCCTCCAATAGCATATAAAAACACTACTCACTTTACCTGTCTCCACTCCATGCCTACAGCTTTCTTCATCTGATATCCCACTGTTCTATCATCTCTGATGTCTATTGTGGGGCATTCACCAGTACAGACTGTTACGACATGGGTTAAGCCAATAGAAAGTCTTTACTAGCCAGCCATATAGTTCCGAGCCTTTCTCAGGGTGAGGATTTTTTTCCTTGATTTTGGAGAAAAGGTTTCTCAGTAGCTACGGAGCCAGTCTTGGGGCTAGTTCTATAGACCAGCTGGCCTTGAACTCACAGAGACCCATCTGCCTCTGCCTTCCTTCCAAGTGCTAGGATTAAAGGTGTGCACCACCACTGCCCGGCCCCAGGGTGAGTTTTAAGCACAAATACCTTGTCCTGGGTTTACACACTTCAGTTAACATGAACAGTTAGCCAGAAACAGAACTGCAAAAACCAAAAGCAAGGTTGATACATTTAGAGACCTTCCCATATCTATACATTTTAATGAATTCATCCTTTGTTTAAGTTTGTGCAGGTGTTGTTGTCTACCTGCTGAGGTTTACAGCCTGAATGGTACTTCCAACTTGGAGTCAATTGTGCTAAGATCCCGAATCCTACTAAGGTCTATGGCCCTGTTACACATCCTGAGGTCATTCATCTTTGCAACAAAATTAGTCTTGTATTACCCGAGGGTTCATGATTTCCTTGCATGGAATCTTAACTTGATAGGCATGTTTGGTCTTATCAACTTTCCTGACAAAGAGGCCAAGTCAGAATATCCACAGCACACTTGTATCTTTAATGGTCGTAAAACTGACACCGAACAGACAGCAATGCCAAGTTTTGTGGCTATCCTGAAATGTAGACAATCTTTGTTATACCTAATGACAGTGGCTTCTGATAGACTTTGAAGCTATTCTATTTTTCTTTCTTCTGGGTTGATTAAAAACTAGCCAACAGCAAATTGGGAGAGATAACGTTTCATTTACTTTACAGGTTACAGTTCTCCATTAAGAAACACCGAGACAGGAACATGAGGCAGGGAATGAACCAGAGACTATAGAGGAGATCTGATTATTGACTTGCTATCCATGTTTTACTCAGTGTCCTTTCTTATACAACCCAAGACCACAAGCCCAGGTGTGGTACTTCCACAGTGACCAAACTATCAACCATTGACTAATTAATAATCAATTAAATACTAATCACTAATTAGTTAAGAAAATGCCACAGGTGGCTCTCTGTGAGTTCGAGGCCAACTGGCATACAGAGCTAGTTCCACGACAGCTAAGGCTGTTACACAGAGAAACCCTCCAAGAAACGAAACAAAACAAAACAAAACAAAAAAACAAAAAACAAAAAACAAAAACTGAAAAAAACTAACCAAACAGAAACCTCAGACATATGCACAGCCAAAACTAGTGGAGGCAAATTGGTATTTCCCACTCTTACATGCTCTAACTTATATCAAGTGACCAAAATTGACTGGCCTTGGGAAATCACTTACTAATGTTCCTGCTTTTGAGCCAGGTATTTTACAAGGTATTTTTAAGTTCGGTTCTCTGTTTATAAATGAATTTACATTTTCACAAATTGTAGCTTTAGTTTATAGAGCATTACCTTCAGGATGTATTTTCTATTGTCACGGCCCAGATTGCAGAGGCTACTCTTTAGGAGTCTCAGCTCTTTAAGCACGGGAGTTGTTTTGCTGTACTCCTCTCGACAAACTGCCCATTTCTGTATACTTCTGCTTCTACAGATTCTCTTGCTCTGAAACCCTGGATAGCCTCAGGGAACAGTAAGTATAACACAGTCTGAAGGGCATTCTATCCTGAAATTTCTTTTACAAAATATTTACTCCACCACTTTATAAAAATTGTTATCAAAATAGAATTTTTTCATATAATATTTTCTGATTATGGTTTTCCTTCCCATCGTGCTTCCTGGTCCTCACCTCTTCCTTGCCCACCCATATTTCTCCCTCTCATTAGAAAATGTACAGGTAACTGAGTGTGGTAATACAAGTCTTTAATCCTAGAACTTGGGAGGTTGAATCAGGGGATCTCTGAGCTCAAGTCCAGCCTGGTCTGCACAGACAGTTATAGGAAACTCAGTGGTACACAAAGAAATGCTGTCTCAGAACCACATGTAAAAACAAGACTAAACAAAACAAAGCAAAACAAAACAAAACAAAAAAAAACCCAAACTCTTAAACAGCAACAGGCATCTAAAAATAAAAAAGAACAGAAAGACAAAATGCTTAAGATAATGCACATGAACATTGAAACACATATTAGTATACTTAGAAAACCCTGAAAAACACAAAATGGAAAATTATAATGTTTAAGTAAAAGATCTTTGGGGTAGGATAAAGAAATAAAGAAAGAGACAGAGAGAGATCCAAAAAAAGAATTATGAAACAACAAAACAAAACAAAACAAAAACATCCTCTAAAATGCCATTGAGTGTTTTATGTTGACTACATACTGCTAGGCATGAGGTCTGATCTACAGTGGTTTGTATACCTTCTGAGACTATGATGGAAAAAATTGATTTGTAATTTTCAAGTACTTTTCAATTGAAGAAAGCGTCTGTATTAGTGATCTGAACATGTGTCTACTTACATTCCATGCGATGGGACCCATCTGATTTAGACCTGTGCATGCTATTAAAATCTAAGTGTTCATATGTGCATCAGTCCTGTGTTTAGAAGGGGTAGTTTCCTTGGTGTTCCCCACTCCTGCTCTCTCTTACAATGGTGTACCTCCTCTGCAGTGCTCTCTGAGCTATGACATGAGGGGACTGATGGAGACATCCTACTTACGACAGTGTCCTCCTGCAATGGATGAAAATAGATAGAGAGGCCCACCGCTGGACAATATCCCTAGAGTGAGAGAATGCACTACTTTTGAGTTAAGAATACACATCATTTGAGTGGGCAGAACATGTGGAGTATATATGCAGATTAAAATTGCTAAACTATGGAGTGATTGGTTTCTAACTCAGTTACCAAATAAGTCCCATCTCCTCTGAAACTTTGTGATCCAGGTCTCTGTGATTTATACTTTTCCTCTTATTATGCTCTTTTAATGTCAAAAGGCTCCCCTTTCAGCTTTAGAAGCCTTCTCTTACCTTCAGGTCCAAGCTCTTCACACTCATCTTAACAATTTCAAAGGCTTATGTGGTCAGTTTTATTACGGCAATATCAACACTCCTCAATTCCAATTGTCTTCAATGGCTAGTCTTCTCAATGTTGTGACAAAATTCCTGTCAAAAGCAAATTTAGGCAGAAAGGATTTATTAGGTCTCAGTTCTCTAAAGGAATACTGTTTTGGGAAGGGAAGTCATGATAACAGGCATGTCCAGTGACTAGTCACTGTTATATTCTTACTGTGATAAAATACAGGGGGAGAAAGTAATTATTAGAAAGAGACAGCTTATTCAGTTCATAGTTACAGGTCGGGGAGTCCAGGCAGGACCTTGAGGGAGCTACTCACATCCACAATCAAGACACAGATTCCTGAATTCACATATAGGTCAGGATCCTCTGACTAGAGGATGGTATGCAAGATCTTCACAAAATAATCAACATAATTATAACAGTCCATGATAGACACACTCATAGGTCAACCCAGTGTAAAAATCTGTATTTGGAACTCTCTTCCCAGGCGATTCTAAGTTGTGTCAAGTAATATTTAAAGATAAAACTTGGAGTCACAATGCACAGAAGTCAGTAAGCACAGAAGAGTGATGACTTTCAACTTTCCCTTTAGTGAAGGACTCCTGTAGTGAGTGATATTTCATTTGTATTTTCATAAATAAACCGTACCTGAAGATCAGAGAGTCAAACAGCCACCCTGATCAACCTTACAGACCAGTCAGTGGTGACACACACCTTTAATCCCAGTAGCCACACTAGTTAACCACAGAAACCAGGTGGTAGTGTAGCATGTCTTTAATCCCAGACCTAAAGAGGAATATAAAATGGGAGGAGACAGCTCTCTCACACAGTCTCATTCTGAGATTCCTAGAGGCAGCTTCACATTTTGGACTGAGGTAGTGATAGGAGCCAGTGGCTGGCCATTGTGCTTTTCTGAACATCAGATTCAACCCCAATTTCTATCTCTGAGTTTTAATTGTGCTACAGACTCCAGGTCAAAAGAATGTGTTGTCCATGTTCAGAGTAGATCTTCCTTCTTCTATTGAACATTTCTGAAAATATCCTGGTACACACACCCAGAATTATGTCCATATAGAGATTCTAAAGTCAATGAAGTTGACAATAAAGACTAAGAATTACAAATAGCACGCAGAATTTTTAACTAACAAAATCATGACACTTTTAGAAAATACAAATACTATTGCTGTTAGAGTAGCACATGTGTGCATATTTTGGGATGAAGACATTTCATTTCTATAATTAAGAATAATTGTATTAAACATATTGAAGTTAATGTATGGTGATTGATTTGCAAATATTTATCCCAAAACTATTAAGAACTCATTATTTCCAGGTGTTGTTGTAAATGATTTCAATATGCTCATGTTGCTGAAAACAGCCCTATGAAGTGAAATTATCATCTAATTTTACTCTTGCAATTACTGAAACACAGACAGAAACTAGTTTGCCAAAAGTTTCACAGATTGTGGGAGAATAAAAAATGTGTAACAAAGAGGTACAGAGAGATCGCTTATGCAATAGCATTGCAAGGTAGTGAAAGGAAGGACTCTTTCTCATTTGTCCTCAGGAAAAGCTAAGGCCATGTAATGAGTACTTACTGCTTTATTTACTTTTCCACTGCTGTGATGAAACACCATAACTAAGCAACTCATTAAAAAAAAAAAAAGAAAATGTTTGATTTGAGAGCTCACTGTTCCAGAAGGTTAGCTTCCACGAACAATATGGCAGGGAACATAGCAGCAGGTAGGCAGGCATGATGCTGGCACAGTAACTGAGAGTTTCCAACTGATCCACTAACACACACTGTAGTGAAACACCGGATATGGCACAAACTTTTAAAACTTCCAACTGACCCCCAATGACACATCTTCTCCAGCAAGGCCTCACATCCAAATTCTTTCCACACAGGTCCACTAACTGAAGACCAAGCATTTGAATATATGGGCCCCTGGGGGGCCACTCTTACTCAAACAACCTCATTTTCACATTTTAATACCCTGTAAAGGTGAATACTTATGTTCCTAGCTTTTTATTTCTGTGAAAATCATGCCTGAAGGAAATAACTTAAGAGGGAGTTGATGTTTTTTCATCTCCCATTTTCCAAGAGCAAGCATAAGATTGCTTTGCCACCTTGCATTTAAACATGAACCAAGGCAATGACTCAGGACAGAGTATTTGGAAGAGGAAAGGTACTCACATTAGTGAGGCTAGGAAGAGAAGATCAAAAAAGAACTGTACTTCTAACATGCTCTCCAAGGGATATCTCGTGACCCCTTTCTCCTATTATACCATCCTCCCAGGGCTACTATCAACTAGACACTAAACCTTTAACACATTAGATTTTGGGCAGGGTATTTAATATCTATGCAATAATAATAATAATAATAATAATAATGTAATAATATTGCATAGCTGTCATTTTAATATGCTCAATCAGACATTGTTTAGAGATTAAAATTAAAGTATCTTCTATGAAGATACCTATTAAAATGCATGCAGTTTAAAATCTTTTGAAATAAAAAGTATGAAGATTCTCTCATGGGCAGTTTATTTATTATAAAGTATTATTTTTAAGACTCTTTGAAAACAGGGTCTCACTATGTAGCCCAAGATGGTCTTGAAATTCCTTTATAAAGTAGTCTGACCTCAAGTTTTCAGAGATTCATTAACCTGTGTTTCTTGCACGTTGGAGTTAAGAGTATATGTAATATGATGCACTAAGTATTCTAAAGAATTTTAAGACAGTCACACCCACATTGATATAGGCTTTCAATTTTCCCCTAATCAAAATTGGATCATTTTGTATATTTTTAAACCATGAGAATCAAAGTTACAAAAAGTAAATGACTCCCACATATCATTATCATACAAGTCATTTATAGGATTCTAGATTATATGTTAACTAAGGTGTTGAATTTATTTTCTTGGAATAAACTGTTAGCCTTCAGTTGAGAGTTTATAAAATAATTGAGCTCATCTATCTAAAAAATGATTTGCATAAAATGCACTTTAACAGAGGCCAATACAGTTGGTATTGCATAGCACTTTTAATTTCAGGCTGGAGAAATTGTGTATGGACATTCATACTGGATAATTTCCTTGTGGAAATATAAAAAAATAGCTATGTGTAAACTCTACATGAAAGTTAAATATTCTAAATCACCCAGTCTTTATTCTCTGTATATACATACATACATATATGTGTGTGTGTGTGTTCTCATATATATATTTGGCATCTATAAATTTGGGAAGCACAGTAGAAGAAAAATATACCTAAACCTCCAAACAAAAGGACATCACATATCTTTCCTCTAACTTCCTCTAGATACCAGAATATCACTCAAATCAGCACACAGAATGTTTAAAATTCAAGTTAGGATAGCAAACTTATTGTTCTCATACTCTGTGCCTTTAAATTTTCTAATGTGTCTGTGCCTAAATAATTCACCAGCCTGCTTAAAACCCAAGATTATATCTTGGATCCAATAGATGTGAATCTCTCCCCTTCCATTTGTAATGAAGAACAGATTAAAGATTTCACTAATGAAAATGATTGAGATTAATCCAGAAAAGCTAGGACAGACCTTCCCAATAAATAAGCCGGCTTTAAACACTGTTAATCTGATGAGGCTAGGGAGAGTTTAATTAAAATTCTGTCTCTCATTTATCTAGTATCCAACAGTAAAGTATCTACTAAAACAGCTTCCTCTTTGAGCACGAGTCTATTCCCTCAGTATTTATTTCTGCCTACTAGAAGAAATCAGCTCTGAAGAGAAACATAGCTCCCTGAGGCTTTTATTTTTGTATGTGGAAGTAATCACATCTGTGAGGCACTAATGAAGATAAGAATCTGCTCGTGGAGTAGGTGGGTCTCTTATGTGAGATTGCTGAAAGCAGCATAATATAAACATCCTGGACCGGCTGCACTCCACTCAGTCACAAGGCTTTTAAGGCGGTAAACCGCAGAATAACAACCTGGACCTGGTTTTTATGTCCTTAACCAATGACTCAGTTGAAAAATAGATTATTTGTAAACAATTGACTGTGGCTCTTGTTATATTCAAATGTATGTCATTACTGAAGGGACCTAGAGACAGATTGTGTCTGTCAAGAAGCTGATTCTTTCCCAAGTTAGGGAACCTCATAAAAAGGTACAATAGGGAGGAGGAGAGTGATGAGTTACTAGTGCTCACTGACCACAGACAGGCCAGCCTAGATGAACTAGTGAGTTCAGTGTTCAATGGAATACCCTGTCCTACAAATAATGCAGAAAGTGTGGGATGATACTTGCTTTTGGCCTCTGTACATGAGCACATACAGACATGTAAACACATGTGTACTATACACGCACATCACACAATACAAAAAAAAAATAATTGACCATAATGTCAATCAGACAACCAAAAGTGAATCTCAAAATTTAACAAAGAAAATAAATGGATTGAATTTTGAATTTTAATTTAGTGTATTTTAATACATACTTAATATTTTGAAATATATAAATATGCTCCCACTTATAACAACTATATTTTACATGTCAATGTCAATAGCTGTTTGGTGAGGGAGAATTGTCTGTATTCTGTCAATCATGTTTTAAATAAATTCTGATTGGCCAGGCAGGAGTTGTAGGTGGGAAAACCAGACAGGAAGTGGAAATGATGCAAGGAGAGCAGGAGAATTCTGGGGAGGAGGAAGTTGATTCCTCACACTCCTGCTCAGACCACCTAAGCAGCAGGATGTAAGCTGTCCCACTGAAAAAGGAACTGTGTCACATGGTTAAAATAGATCAGAAAAATGGGTTAATCAAGATGTAAGAGTTAGTCAATAAGTAGCATGACCTAATGGGCCAATCAGCATTTATAACTTACAAAGATCTCAGTGTGAATTTTCTCTGTGACTAAACAGCTGGGGCCAGGGCGGGAAAGAAACCCCCAAACAAGCAGGCTTTCCTCATGTTACAGTTGTTTATGATATTCAGACCTTCACTCAAACCTTTACTGTTTTACAGAAAAATCAACTTTTAAATCCATGAAAAGGTAGTCCAAATGACTCATGCTTGTTCTCTTAGTCTGCAGGACGCCAAGGCAGAAGATTTACTAGTGTAAGGTCAACCTGTTCTGATCTATAAGATCCTGCCTCAAAATATTTACAGTAATCTACTAAGTGAATATTTTTTGTAGTTAAAAGACAATATGTTTAAGATTGATAGAAATGATAGCTGGGTTTTTATTACTAGCATGAATAAGAATTAAACTATGATCAAAAAATAAAAATCATGTAATTCTCATTGGTGTATATCTTTGCTGCTCCTGATTTCATTAATCAAAACACTAAGATTGCAGTCAAAAATCAAAGTATTGGATGAGCAGCAGGTCAAATGCTATCTTTTGATAGAAAAAAATAACTTTTGGAAATTCATGAAGGAATAAAAATAATTAATTTTATTCATTATATATCACTATTTGGAAATGGAGAATTTGTTTACATTTGCCATGAAAAATGACAAAATTTTAAAATAACAGATAAACTGATTTTTCTGAGCTAATCAGTATAAATAAAACCCGTGAATAAAAAACAACTTGTAAATCACATATATGTATAAAAAAGCATGCCTGGGCAGAGAATAAACAAATTTTAGAAAAAAAAGTCACAAAAAGCAGATGGGATTAAAATAGCAAACAAAACACCACTGAACTCTATACTGGCCAATAATAGATCAACTGTGTCATTGAAATAAAGTCAGTCAACCTATTAGTGAGGATCTTGTTGACTTTAAGCAGTAGAATTTTCATGGCACGATAGTGTAGATTCCAGCAGACAAGGTTGAAACTATTTATGTATCTCAATCAATAGAAGACAGACAGACAGACAGACAGACAGACAGACAGGTAGGTAGGTAGATAGATAGATAGATAGATAGATAGATAGATAGATAGATAGATAGATAGATTTGTAGATGGATAGATGGGTAGTTGATGGGTAGATGGGTACATGGGTACATGGGTAGACTGATAGATTGAAAGACTGATAGATGGGTGGGTGGACAGACAGACAGAGAGATATGTAGGTAGATAGGTAGATAGATAGATGAGAAAGAGAGCGATGGCTTAAGTTACTACTAACCCTAGAGGTTTAGATTAGGAAGCAGAAAAGAGATTGTACCTAAACTGAGTCATACACTACTTGTGGAAAGCATTCTATTACATTGTCATGGTTTCTTTTCATAGGATTTACTTTTTAATTATGCTTAATCAATAAAACTCATTTAGAAGATATATTAACAATGAAGATATTGAAGACATACCAAAGAAGATGTAGAAAAAAATGATGCTGAGCTAGGTGTCTGGAATCTAAGTCTTTGTTGTTCAACACCTGTAGAGATTTTTGTCACAATGCCTGAGCTCTTAGAAATTCTTGCCTGACTTGTCAAAAAGCTACAGTAGATATGCAATTACTGTTCTTTTCTTTACTGCAGAAACTTTTAATTTAAAATAGAAATTTCATGAAAAAACAATTTTTCCTAAAATGTTATCATTTAAATAAAGCTAATTTGTACATTTTCTGAAAATAAAAAAAAATAATTTATAAGGTGCTATCATGAAGTTTTACTATTATTGGATAAGATGGCATAAATTTTGAGTTTTATATAAATTGTTAGTTTTCCCATGCAAAACATAGCTTTTGCCACTTCTCGAGAACCACTTTTTCAAAATAGCAGTAGAGTTTTTATAATATTGACTATATGTCTCTTTAATAGTTAATATTTATTTTATTACCCAGGCAATGTATTAATAAGTCAAAATGTTTCTTACAAAATATACACAGTGTGCCCTATCTCTCTTCCATACATCAATCCAATGTCAGTAAGAGCTTTTATAGGAAACTAATTGTTCCATTTTCAAACCACTTTCTTTTGATCAAATCCTTTAGTTAAATTAGTCTAATGGGTTTTGTCCAAGCCATTTGTCCAAAATTGACATGTGTGATAATGTCATTCCTTGTAATTTTATCTAGAGGAAAATCTGAATGCTTCAAAGATTGATTATAAAGTACCTTTTAAAATGTTTTTATTGAGATTAAATTTACATAACAAAATGTACATCTTAAAATTAACAATTCTGTAGCATTGATATTATTCAAAATATTATGCATCTCTTTCACATAGTTGCATAGTAATTGCATTCCCTACAAAGCAATGTGCTTTTTCATTAATCACTTAGTCACCATCATCACCAGCCAGTGTACTGAACCATCAACCTGCTTTCTGTAGGCTCATGTCTACCTTCTCTGAATACTTCATGTAAGTCCAGTAGTGCAATGTATAATATTTCTGTGTGAGTTTTTCACTTGGTATGCTTTCAAAGATATTTGTTCAAATTATAATATACCTGAATATTTAATTCTTTGTTTTGTTACTAAAAGAGAGATTAAAGGATATTTATATCCTATGTTCAAGAATGGATCTTGAGGCTAAGAGAGGTGTATGTGGTAAAGGCATTACATTCAGCGTGATTCTTTATGCAGGAATAAGCACTTTAAGAAGAAAGCCATTCTGGAATGTGCAAGTGATGAAGAATAAGAGTCTCTTGAAATGGAAGCACATTATGGTTTAGAATGGATTTTTGTAATGAATGTTGTTCATTTTGTTTGTATTTTCTTGTAAATGATGTATCATCTTTGATAAATGCTTATTCAAATTAATTTCCAATATTTAATTAGTATTATGCCTTTTGATCCAGAATCATAGGATTTTAAAATGTAGTCTAGAGATTCAATCTCCTTCAGATATGCAATTTTCAAATATTTCTCACATTGTCAATATTTCTTTATTTTTTTGATAATATTGTCTATGTACTTTTTATATTTTTAAACTTATTTTATATTTAAGATAATACTGTATTTGAAAATCAATTGCAACATTTACTGTCACAAACATTTCACTGCATTCTTAAGTTTACAGTAATAATATTTGTATTTTGGCATGTAATTTTATTTTTAACCAAACTTTAACTGCAATTATAATTTTCTATCCTTTTAATACCCCTCCTATATTATCTTCCTCTAACACTTGCCATTACCCCTCCCTTTCAGATCATAACTTCTTTTTTGGTTATTATTATTATTATATTTCTATTGTTTTATTTTATTTTTGATATTGCTATTGAACTATGTTTTTCTCTTTCTTCAATACTTTTCCAATATACCCTACCCTATATTCATTAAATTTATTTTCTTTCTTCAATTGTTATTTAATCTTCAGGAGTATTTATATACATATATTCTTAAATATAATATATTTGTATATAATATATCATAAATATTTTACATACATATATATGTAGATAAAGATGTATGTGTCAAGTCCTTAAAATATTACTAGTATATATGTTTTCAGAGTTGACATCATTTGTCCCTGGACAACCAATTGGTATTCTCTTTCATTGGGGAACCATATCTCTCCTACTCACAGCTATACTCAGCTTCCTATATTTCTTTGAGTAGGAGGGAGGCATCATGGCCTTTTCTACATGTACTTTGGCATGCTATTTGTGTCATCCTTGCACAGCTTGAAATTGACTGGCCATGTGGATGAGTCTTTATGGGTATAGCTTCTGATGCAACTAGGACACATGATCTCATTGAAAATTCCATGATCCTGTGCATTTGGCAGTCTTTTCATCTTCTCTACTGAAATGTTCCCTAAAGTTTAGGTGACAGAGTATTCTGTAAAGGAATCCAGTGGGTTGAGGCTCTATAACTCTGTAGCTAAATTGGTTCAATTTTCTATAAGGTTCTCTCTGTTGCAAGGAGAAGTTTCCTTAATGACAAATAAAAACTGTGCTTATTTGATGTAATTTGCATTCTCCTAATTGCTAGGAATTCTAACTAACTTTTGAGGTTGCACAACAATTTTTACAATAAGTAATTTATTTATTTTCTGAATCCTTGTTTTTTTAGTTTACTCTTTATTCTGAAAAGCAACCTTTATTATATGTATAGCTAATAAAGATTCTTTCACTTTCTATGGTCTTCATCTTTATCTGATGGATTGTTTCATTTGTTGTGTAGACACTCTTTAGTTCAAGAAGTCACACTTGCTAATTGTTGATTCTAATTCTTGAACAATTATGCTTGCACGTATATATATACATACATACATACATACATACATATACATATAAAATCATCCATTCTGAGTTACATTTTGATGTGGGAGAATGGTCTGTATTCTGTCAATTATGTTTTAAATAAATGTTGATTGGCCAGTAGCCAGGCTGGAAGTATAGGCAGGATAACCAGACAGGAAGTAGAGGCGGGCCAATAAGAACAGGAGAATTCTGGGAAGGAGAAAGCCCATTCCTCTGCAGTCCTGACTAGATCAGAGAAGAAGCATGATGTGACTGCCCCACTGAATAAGGTACTGAGCCACATGGCTAACACAGATAAGAATGTTTATAGTTAATGTAAATCTCTGTGTGATTTCTTTGGGACTTAACGATTGCAGGAACCGGGCAGGACAGAAACCCCCCAAACAACATTTTTTTAAAAAAATTTTCTCTGCCTCCTGAGTGCTGGGATAAAAGTCATGTGCCACCACCAACCAGCGTGAGTTACCATTTATATGGTGCAAAAGGTTAAGCTACTTGTGTTTGTTTAGTCTGCATCACTTATTGAGTGAGACTCTATTTGCCTGCTATGAGATATTACCATACTTATTCATATGAACAAATGATTAAAACAAATATTTGCCTCCAGAACTCAAAGTTTTGTTATTTTTCCATCATTTTATGCTTATTCCTTATTGTATGATATAATGTGGGATAAGAGGAAGCAAGATGAGAATGCTTTACTGAGAAAAGATACAAAGTCATGTGGTTAAGCATAGACAAGGATTATGTGTTAATTTAAGCTGTGAGAGCTGTCTAATAATAAGCCTGAGCTAATAAGCCAAACAGTTTGTAATTAATATAAGTCTCTGCATATATCTTTGGGACTGAATGACTGCAAGACCGGGTGGGACAGAAACTTCCATCAACAAATGATGCCCAAAAGTTTAACAATAATTTTCACATAAAGCCTGAGAGAGCTTTAAAATAAAAGGATTCTAGACAAATAAGAACAGAGTCAACCACTGCTTCTTGTTAACCATTTGTCGCCTGTAGACTATTTGCTAGAGCCAATCAGAGGTACAAACCCTTTAAGGAAAATGCAGGCAGATTTTCGTGAGTTTGAGGCCAGACTAGTTTACAGAGTGAGTCCAGGAGAGCTAAAGATACACAGAGAAACCCTGTTTTAAAATGACAAGAATTAAAAATGAAAATAAAAAAAGAGCAAAAAAAAGCCTCATAAAATGGAAAATACAGAGAGAATCTGAATACTGTATGTTATTGTGTTGACTTTGAGTTGTTTGACTACTGAGGAAAGAGCAACAACTGATAAGAGATGTTTGATTATAAATGCTGTTGGTTTATTCCAATCTATTTATTTTGAAAATGCCTTGACTTCAAAATTTAAGTCAAAAGATATGTTACTAGAGAAGAGGTTTTGCTTTTGTTTCCACAGCAAATGAGAGGCTGTGGTTTCATTCTGAATTAAGAAAACTAAGATTTAATTGAGGAAGACCCCCCCAAAAAATCTCAAATGGGAATGGATAGCTCAGATGATTCAAAGTTTCAGAGCACCTCTGTTGCAGTTTCTCAGTTTCCTCTGAATTTTATATCCAGAGCAGTTTCAAGTCTGCTGACTAAGATTATCCATCCTTACAGAATACTCTAGTCAGGACTGGACCACAATCCTAAATTTTGTTTGGGTGTCCATAATATTACCAGTGTCCTTAATCAGCAGGATGTAGTCCTCATTCCCACAAAAATGGATTATGGGATGTTTGTCTTTGTTTAATGTTCCAGTTCCAAGTTGTTATGGATAATAGAAAAAAAAGCTGAATAAAGGAAGTTAGATTCAGTGTCTTGTTTTGAAGAGAAAAACAAAGAAAAATTCTGTAAAATATTGCTCTTGTACATTGTAAAGATTTGTCACTTGTATTGGTTTAATAAAGTGCTGATTGGTCAGCAAACAGACAGGAAGTATAGGCAGGGTGACTAGGCAAGAGATTTCTGGGAAGAAGAAGACAGAGTTACAGTCACCACCAGAGAAGAATGAGATGAGAATGACTCACTGAGAAAAGATAGCAAATTACATGGCTAAACATAAACAAGAATTATGATCTAATTTAAGTTGTAAGAGCTAGTGAATAATAAGTCAAAGATAATAGGCCAAACAGTTTATAATTAATATAAGTCTCTGTATTTTTCTTTTGGACCAAATGACTGTGGGACTATGTGGGACAGAACTTTCATTAAGAAATACCACTCTAAAGCAATGAGGCATCAGTACCTCTAAACATTTATTCTCAAATTTGTATGGTCTTGTGCCTCTAAAATTTAAACTATTTCAATAATATAACATAAAATCAAGCAAGAATTTTCAGGTGTATGTAAAAATATCATAACAGTGAAAGTTGTCTAGTCCAAATATATTCAAGTATATTGAATATATTGAACAACAACCAACTTAGTGTCCATTCAGTGATGTTATGAATTTCTTTTTCTGATCTAGAATCCTGAGAAAAAGCAGGTGGTAATTTAATTTTTATTGAGATATTGAGAATAACTTAAGTTCAGTAATAGAGCTTCAATGAGCTTAATTTTGTAAAAGTAAGCAGATTTTTGCCAGTATATACTGCATTTGCTTTCTAAAATCAAAAGTATAACTAGTGATAAAATATCTAACTTTACCATTTATATTTTACAATGAAATTGAAAACTTTATATTGATAATCCAGTCTATGTCATGTAAGAGAAAACATGATTGTCTAAAATAGTTAAACATCAAATAGCAACCAAAGGGTTTTTTTGATAGTTAAACATTCTCTCATTATTGAACAACTAATATTCATGCAAATATAGATGGATATTAACTATTAAGTATGTCATTACTGATTATTTGCTCTTTTACTTAACAAGCCTGTTAAGGATTCTGTCACAATGTCAATATATAGAAACCATTGACATTTGTGTACAATATTTTCCCAACAGTCTAAATGGCCATGTGACATCTTCAGACTTCAACTTTTCATTAGCAATAAACAAGAAGATTCACTTTCTAAGGTGTTAATGAGCTATTTAAAATGCTTTCTGAATCACAAAACAATACTTATATGGATGTGAATGCACATAAACACATACTACACACACAGGATATAGAACTATTCTTAACTAAAATCACTGTTTTACCTCCTGAAATTAATAACACATAGTGATTTGTATAACACTGTGCAAAAGAACATATGTATTCACACTGATTTTCTTATATCCTGAATATTCTGAGTAAACATATTTTTAATACCTATCCATAAAACACTGTAATTTGTCCTCTGTGTTTACCTACAAGATAAAATCCTAACAATGGAATGCCATCTATTCTCATTATCCCCGCTCTATAGGCAGGTATAACTTTCTTCATCATTATAAGTATGAAGGTTGCAGAAAGAATTGATCATCTGGAACTCAGTAAGAAAAATATTTTTCCCTTTCTTGAACTAAAACTATTTGAGATCCAAAATGTGAAAAAAATTGATGGATATCTTATTTGGGTACAATATCTATTATTTTATGCCAAGATTCTCTTCATGATGGACACAGGACTTGACAAAGGCAAAAGTATTTGCTAAATCACTCTCTATTTCATAAATCATTTTGTGAGCTAGGTGAGTCTATAAGGAGCTCCACTGCTAGTTTTTATTTTAAATTTAAAGGAATTGAATTAAGGAAAAGTTAGAATAATTGATCCTTGGATAAATGGGAAAATCTTTTCACTTTTCGTCAAGGGATCACTTTGTTTTGTTCAATATGTAATACACTAAAATTAATGACTCAGCTGGTTTGACAGATTTTTAGGCTGAACTTGTTTTCTTATACAATATCCTCCTTCTCTGTTCTCTCTCTCTCTCCTCTCTCTCTCCCTCTCTCTCTCTCTCTCTCTCTCTCTCTCTCTCCCCCTTTCTAATCTCTCTGTTTGAACTTTATTGTTATATGTCATTATTTCAAGATGTTTCATTAAAACCAGCAAATATTTGCTATTGCCAAATGGAACAGAATAAAATTTAATGTGGTCATGAAATAACTCTTTAGGATATAAATGAATGTGTTAGCCAGTTTCCACAAAAACTTTATGTAAACAGCTTACATGCAGAATGAACAGGAAAATGACCCCTGTTCAGTCTTCCTTGTGTAACTCTTCTCTACTGTTGGGCATTTTATGCTGCCAAATTTTCAAAGCATAATTTTGCCCAAGGACTGATTTAGTGACAGTCTTGGGATTAGCATTTCATTAGCACTGCAGTTTAACTTATTGCAGCCAAAAGTTAGTAGCTTTGTTTCTGAGATACATTGAAGCAAATTATGGACCTTTGAAAAATGATGCTCAGGGGGTAAGATAAATTATAAAATTTTGTTTTACAAGTAGTATTTTATTGAATTTGTTATTAAATTTTCCTATTGTTTCAAAATTAACTTTAACTTTATTCAGTACTGTCAATTTATGACTCACACTTGTCAATACCATGTATTGCAAACCGAGGCACTTTTATTCATTTCAGATGTAATGATAAAATGTATTATAATTGGGTTCCCAAATGTTTCTTTACAGCACAGGTATAAAATTATTTTAACATCTCCCATTGGAAACTTAAGTATCCTATTTTGAAATCATGAATTATAACTAATTGTTATAGTTAATGTTAATGATTTATGGAATCACATCTAGAAACACCCATGTTAATTTATTTAAAAAGATATTGCTAGTTATTTAATTGATGCCATTTTATTCCCAGCAGGAATGAGAAAATATTCAAATTATTTTAGTTAACATGCTGTCATCTTCATTTTATCAAGTGCAAAATCTTTTTACTTGCAATATGTAGGTTATCTTATAAACTCATAGAGCTCTTCATATACTTTACATTTTATATATACTCTTAATACACACACACACACACAGTATTTCTTCACTCTCACTTGTTAATTTATTCGTACCTTGCGGAATCTTTTAGCACAAAGTATCTTCTAGAAAGATTAATTAAAGATTAATTAAATATTTTCCCACCTGCTTTTTCCATTGAGAATTTCCATTATGTATATATTAGACTAGTTCATATTGTCTCATCCATTTCTGATGTTTTGATTATTTTTGCCTTCTTGATTCTTCATATTCTTTTATGTGGATCCCCTTACTTAAGTGTTAAGATCAGTAATCTCTTTCTCTACATGGTTCACAGAAAATAATCTCTGCAGACTACGTATATGTTGATGACATTTAAAAATCTCACATCTTTGTCATGGAAAGTTTCACTCTTCCTGTTTGACATGTCTTCCCTGGTACTCTACTCAGAAGACTCTTTACAAACTAGAGAAATCAATGTAGTGGTTCCATGGATTTTACTCTACCACAATCACCTTTAGTGCTGCTATGTTAAAAAATGTAGAATGCATTTTTGTTTGTTTGTTTGTGCTTTATCTGTTCTGACCATTGATTGGTACATTTAAAGCAAATTGAATCTGATTCTATATGATTTGCATTGGACTAAAAGGAAGTCTGAAACCATGATCAAATTTAAATATGTAATAAATGTTTAAAGTAACTTTAAAGGTATTAAAGGTTCATGGGTATTTTATTCTGCTGTAATCAAAGTTGGAATATTATATATTCTTAAAAAGTTTATCACCTTAACAGGAAGACAGTATCTTCAGCCTCAGGCACATAATAGATATAGAAAGATTATTTTATTGTAATTTGTGTGGGAATATATGTCCTAAATGAATTTCTTTAGTTTAAATCCTTATGAGGACGTCTACTACTAGATGAAGAGTATTAGGAATGAAAGCATTCTTCGGTTCTGTTTGTTTATTTATTTTAAAATGTTCACAAATTTTAAGGATCTCTTAAAATATATGTTGTGTTAGTTGATTGGTTTGATGTGTTTTACCTTAGTCTATCTATAATAGTAGTCTGGTAACGTGTCTTCCAAATTAACTAATTTCCACTAATAATCACAATTGTTTACAGCTAATAAACATTCTGTATTTTTTCAGGATGCTATTAATTCTCGTTTCCTTCCAATTGTTTTCTTTTCTCTACATTTTCTCCTTCTTCCACCTTCCTTTTTTTCTTTTTGCTCGTCTTCACTTGTGATCTCTCATTCTCACCTTCCTCTTCTCCCTTTATATTTCTTCCTGTCCGATTGCATTCCCATCACTTTCCTTCCTATGCTTGGCACCAAACATTGCTCTGTGCTACTTGACTGAAGAAGTGATATACTCAGCAGCCTCAGACCCTGGTCACCATGTGTCCCCACTATGAGAGAATTCTCCTCCCATTATGAGAAAATAAACCTTTGTTTTCTTAAGCTTTCTGTGGTGTTTAGTCTAGAAATGAGGTGAGCAGCTAATACAAAGGTTATGCAGGGTGTTTCTAAAAATTATTTCCTTATTTATTTTGTTCTAAGAACTCAGTCTTTCGAAATTACTGAAAGTAACATTTCATCTTCACGCTTATAGCGCAATATGCAATGTGAACTTGTATCCACTTTCCTATTTGTGGTGTGTTCCTCTCCCAAAATAAGCATTATAAAATAGATCCATGAAATACAAGAGCTACATGAGAAACTATCATATCAGTTTTTTAAATATCTTTTGAAATTCTTTGAACTGTCCCTGCCAGCATTCCTCAGAGTTTGAAACTGACTCATGTTCTGTTGCAAAGAGAAACAACGCAGGGATTTACAATAACAACCACTCTAATATATATATATATATATATATATATATATATATTATATAATTTTAAAAAATAAGTTATATCTTATACCTTGGAGCAATTCAAATCTTTGTGTTACCACAAAGAAAAAGTCCATGTGCTGATATGTGATTATACATGGCTTTAGGGCTGAAACATACAGATTCCAACAATCAGTGTACTAGTAAGTCTGCACCAAGTGAATGCAATGACCCTGGCAAGAGAAGAACTACAACCTAGTATGGTTCTTCAGTTAGTTCTAGAAAAATTCAATTAGGTGAAATGCTAAACCTGCAGCATAGACAATGCTACCCATAGAGTGTGCCCACATATATAATAGAGAAGGTATGACCATATATGTATGTTTCTAGAAAACTTGTATTTCTACACTCATTTTTGACTCTACAGATTTGATTACTGATGTCTCACAGATATAGCCATATGCAAATTATTACTTTATATTTAAGACAAATATTAGCTTTCAGATGATGTAGGATAATAATATATTTCAGTGGGATTGTTTGCATTCAGCAATTATGCATCCCAGACAGAAATTATTTGCAGACAATCTAAATTAAGTAATGTGTAACATTTATAAAACAATACATTTGAATTATTTAAGTTGAGTTAAAATTTGATAAATTCTTTTCACACACACATGCACAATTTAAAGTTTCTTTGACCTAACACTTTGGCTTTGACTATATTCTCTTCCAAATCTAAAAATTTTATATCTTATTCTAAGATATAAAATTTGCTACTTAAAAGTAATGTAAATTAATATGCAAACTGGAACTTTAATAAAGACTCTTAACTAAAAACTATGATCAAAATTAATTAATAATCTTAATTATTAGATTGATTAGAGAATTTTTGGTTGTGAAATTGAAAGACTGGCAAAATTTTTTTCAGATACAATGTTCTACAAAGATCAAAATGTCTAAACTGATATTATACTTCTTTTGGTAATACATGCATTTATATAGAGTGAATTCCTAGAAATACAGAGGAACTGATCAAACAAAATGCAAATTTTATAAAATTTTTGATGGCTTAGTTCTTATATATTTTATAGGAAGTATAAAAATACAGATATTTGACATTGAAAACAAGCATAGGAAAGACTTTCCTAAAACAATAGCAATAAAACTTGTTAATTAAATATCTAAATTATATTGCTGTTTAATATCAATTCATCAGTCCCTCCATTCACAGAAGGTTTTCACTTCAACTCACTGACTTTCAAACCTTGTTTCCTTTTCCTCGAAAAGCAAGTATGGAGAGTTGTTCTTTTACCACATGAATGTTTTGAATTCTGCACAGGAAAAGATTGACACAATTCAGCACTCAGCTTTAACCACCCATCTTGAATTGTGTAGTATTTGAAGCAATATTATTTCCTATGTAATACACCATTTAAATTAGCAGAAACTCATTGAAACTTAACTTCTTAGCATTCACAGACCAAGGAGGATGTGTTGCAAAGAAAGAAAATAAGAATACACTGTAAAAGTAAAAATTGGTCTTTCCTCAGGAAGCTGGGCATATATCTACCTCATGATGCAGCTATACCACTCTGGTATAACCAAAGGATGCTTCCTTCTATTACAGAGACATTTGCTCAATCATGTTTATTGCTGCTCTATTTATAATAGCCAGAAATTGGAAACAACCCAGACATCTGTCAGACACAGGGGAAAAAAATCTATGATATGTATTCTCTTATGTGTTAGCTGTTAAGACATTTGTACACAAGCTACAATCCATATAAATGAGAAGTTCTAGAATAAGTGATTACTTGAGAGCAGATTTCCCTTGAAATTGAAAACAGAATAGAGTTATAGATGGGGATATTAAAAGCATGCACATTAAATGGGGAAAAATGGAAGAGGATGAAGAAGGAATATGGGAAGGGGCAGCTAAACACAAGAGTGATTGAATGTGGTATAGAAAACTGGTAACATAAAGGGCAGACTTGTGTTATCTGTCCTGACATCCGCTACCTCACAGCTGGCTAGCCCCAAAGAAAATCACACAGAGAACTCCATAAGATTATAAACTGATTAGCCCATTAGCTCAGGCTTCTTATTAGCTCTTGTAGCTTATATTAACCCGTTATTCTTATCTATGTTAGCCACATGTCTCGGTACCTTTCTCAGTGGGGCAGGTCACTTCTTGCTTCTTTGGAGTCTGGGCAGGAGTGGGAGGAATGGGCTTCCTTCTTCCCAGAATACTTCTGTTCTCCTCTCCCCACCTCTACTTCCTGTCTGGTTGACCCGCCTATACTTCCTGCCTGGCCAATCAGCGTTTTTTTAAAATATGATTGACAGAATACAGACAATTCTCCCGCACCAAAAGCTAACCTAACAGAAACTTCCAAAAACATACACATATTAAGGTAATCTAAATTAAATCTACAAACTAGGATAGAGGTCCCCAAGTGAAAATCTTTCATAACCAAATTAAGCTTCCACTACTCAGAATGGTTAAATTTATTGATTTTTAAAGGGGTCCCATAGGAATTTCTAAACAATGAAGGCTATAACCAAGGCTATTTGTTCCACTCCACAAACTGGCAGTACATCCCTAATACTAAAGACAATAACTACATAGGTCATTAAACACAGAGAGGTGAAACTGGTACCTACCTGGAACAGTATACACGACTGTTCATGTACTAGAATGTAGTGACATTTCAACTGTATTTTAATAGATAAAGACTGCCTGAAGATCTGAGAGTAAATTAGTCCCACTGGTCAGCCTTACAGATCAGATTATGGCAACACATACCTTTAATCCCAGTATTCATAGTAGCGCATACCTTTAATCCTAGTAGCCACAATGATGCACACCTTTAATCCCAGTATCCACCCTAGTTGCTATAGAATTTGGGTGGTGCATGCCTTCAATCCCAGTAGTGCACACCTTTGATCCCAACCCTAGAAAGGAACGTAAGATGGGATGAGACAGCTGTCAGATGCAGTCTTATTCTGAGATTCCTCAGAATCACTGAGGCAGTATCACCATTTCAGACTAAGGTTGAGGTAAGAGCCAGTAGCTGACTGTATTGATTTTCAGATTTTCAGGTTTAACCCCAATTTCTTTTTTTTAAAATTTATTTATTTGTTTGTTTATAAAAATTTCCACTTTCTCCCCTCCTCCCAATACCCTCCTGCTCCCCCCACTCCCTCTCCTCCTCCCTCTCCAGTCCTAAGAGCAGTCAGGGTTTTCTGCCCTGTGGGAAGTTCATGTTCCTCCCCATCCCTCCAGATCTAGAAAGGTGAGCATCCAAACAGACTAGGATCCCAAAAATCCAGTACATGCAGACAAAGCAAGACCCAGTGCCATTGTCAATGGCTTCTCAGTCAGCCCCCATGTCAGCCACTTTCAGAGACTCCGGTTTGATAACATGCTTGTTCAGTTCCAGTCCAGCTGGCCTTGGTGAGTTCTCATTCGATCAGTGCCCTTATATCAGAGGGTGAACGTACCCCTCGCGGTCCTGATTTCCTTTTTCATGTTCTCCCTCCTTCTGCTCCTCATTTGGACCTTGGGGGCTCAGTCCAGTGCTCCAATGTGGTTAGCCCCAATTTCTTATCTTGAGCTTTTATTAATAATGCTTACTGGAAGGTACTCTGCATGCTACAAAAGGAGAAAGGTAAACACCAAACCACCTACAAAACTTTTGATCTATAGTTAACTACATGCAAGATAAGTGAGTCTAATAGTGGTCAAAACCTTGTGGAAATCAACAACCAATTCCTGGTTGTATTTACAGCTCACTTCATAATCTAAAATCCATACCTAATACTTCATAGGTAGGTGGTCAAGAACCCTAGACTAGATAGGTCAGGAGCCCAGGGGAAAACTAAATAAATCTGTTCTGCTAATAGCAAGTAGTAATAAAATGACCCTAATAATATTCTATACTCACAGATCAGCACCTTAGACATCATCAGAAGAGCTTCCTCCCAGTATCCCAGTTCACTTTCTTTTGTCTACTGATCAAAATGTAAGACTCTCAGCTCCAGTACCGTGTCTGCCTACAAGTCACCATGCCCCAAAATGATTAGAATGGACTAAATCTCTGAAATTATAACTGATTCCATTAAATATTTTTCTTTATAAGAGTTACTGAGGTCATGGCATCTCTTCACAGAATTAGAAATTCTAACTAGACTAAAGGTGGTACCAGGTGTGTGGTATTATGACAGGCCAAGTTTTCATTTGGAGTAAAATGGACTTGGAAGTTTCATTAGGAAAAGAATAGAATGTTTGAGCACTGCTTAATGGTCCATGCTAGTATAAGAAAGGAAGATAGTGGTATTAAGACTTATTTCAACTGTAGGGGACTGACTCAAGAGCTTTTAGAGGAGAATATTATTAATGTGTGTAGTAGAAACCATTTTTTGATGTTTTCATGAAGAATGTGACTGCTTTCTACCCTTGTCAGAAAAGTCTGCCTGAGCCTAAAGTGAAAAGATTTGGATTATTTGGCATAGGAAATCACAAAACATCCTAGTATAGACTCTGTCTTTCATGTTTATAAAAATGTATAATATAATATAAAAGGTAAGCAGGGTAAAATAACTCCTAGTTGTAAAGGTTTGAAGACAAAGCAATAGGCAGATCTTACTGAAATTGTACCCATTTGACTAATTTTAGTAAAAGAAAATAATCCCGGTACCTACATTAAAAACTAGAGAGACTACAGTAGTCCTGGAAGAGCTAATTAATGAGATAAATTCATGTTAAGCACAAATAAATAATTAGTCTTCAGCAGAGGTGGCAAGGTCTTTATAAAACTACATCAAAGAAGTGTTTGATATGCCATTCTAGTTTTATTTGGTATGACAATATACACTGGAACACACAAAACACTTGAGATTTGAGAAACTGAAGTGTATAAGGTGGAATGACTACAGTTACTGAAATAAAACCAAAACTAGTCTGTAGCACAGATTCTAATTTGTCTTAAGAATAAAAACCCGGAGTCGAGATATTAGGGGGTAAAAACATAAAAATCAGAGAAGCAGAGACACCAAACACTAGTTCTTACCTTTACTAAATAATCAGACCACAGGGGATTATCCCATTTGTACAAGTCCACAGACTGAATGTTGAGCTCCTGTTTCTTCCCTCCTTATATTCCTCTCTCTACCCAGCCACATCATTTATCTTCTCCAACACTCTAGGACTGGGATTATAGGTGTGAAATAAATAAAAATTCAATTTATTTTTGTTAACAATGATAACAATCTAATAAAAATAAAACAAAACTGCACTGCCCCAGATTGGAAATATGTTGATTGAATCATTCATATTAACTACAATCAGTGGATAGGGCATACCTAAAATTAAAATCAGAAAACTAATTTCATCTAGATAATATTTGCATGTCTTATTTTAGTAAAATTTAGACTTAGTGTAATGAATAAAAAAGATATAGGGATTTGCTCTGAAGTCTTGGCCAGGATTCTTTTATTTGGACTTATGTAGTTGCTTATATATCTGTTTCCTTTTAATTTCACTATCAATCTAAACCTATTCCCTCTGTGTGATCAGAGGGAATCCTGTCATGTTCTGTCTATGACGCTTATATTTAAAGATCATGTTAATACTTCATGGTGTCTCAATGAAAAACTCCATAGAAATTCACTTTGATTCTCTGGACTTGTATAACATCAGTGTCTGATACATTCTCCATTTTCTCTAACATATCAAACAAAATGGATCACTTCACAGTGTGTGGCTGGTACAGTTCATTGATAAGACAAAATATAAACCTATACCAACTTTAGAATTTGGTATATGCACAATTACCAACAACACAACATAGACAAAAAAATTCTACAGGTTAAATTCTACAAAATTCTACAGATTAAAGTAGAGTTTTAATGAAGTATAACAGTGTACCATTCTCAACATTTCAAAAACTGGAGTGGTTTGTGACAAGTATTTTATCAGTTGATGTTCTTCAGTCTTTTTCTTTAAGACTCAGTTAACAGAGTCTTTGCAAGCAACAAACTACACTACTCTTTTTGAATCAAGCTTTAAGTCATGATTATCATTTAATAAGTATTTTAAAATGCTAATTATTTTGCTGTTCTTATTCTTTAGCAATATTATTTCTACTGTTCTTTTCTTAGAAATTAAATATTATATCAAAATAAATTATTATGATAGAAAAACAAATTTGTTTCAAAATATGCCATGGTGAGACAGAAGTTTTTGTAGTGAGGATTTTATGCCTGTGTTTCATTGGGAGGTATTGTAGTGTCAGCTTTTCCCTGTGAATCAAGGTACAAAGTAAACCTGCTTAGTTGGTTTTTGTCTGAATAACAAGAAAAGATTAATCAGATGAAAGAATAAATAAAGCTGATTTTCCCTTTTCATTTACATAGAGACAAAATCCATGAACATCTTTGGTAAATAACAAAATATTATATGGAAACAAATAATAAGTCATGTTTGCAAAAAAGAGGTTATCTCTCAGTATTTACCTAATTTCCCACAAATTGTGGATAAGTAGATTCTTGGATTTGAACTAACTGAAGCATATCAATGATGACCAACAAATGATGTGACCCGATTCATTTTCCTTAGAAAGAACTACCTTTTAATCCCAACATTATTAGAGAACAAAGAATCATAAGTCAGTACAAGGAAATCAGAGCTTACTGAATTCATAGAACAAAGAAAGTTAAAATGTTATCACTTCAAAAGACTTATTATTATGCTGATTATTTGAAAAAGTCACTCAACTCCACCTCCATTGTATGGCTGACTGAAGTTCTTAATGAAATACTTCCTGTGAGTGAAATAAATTGTGGCTTATCTATACAAGAAAAGATGAAGTGCATTCTATGGCATGGTGAGTATGGGCCAATATGTGACAATAGAGAAGGGCAATTTTTTAAATCTTGCCACTTTAATCTACTACAAATTGACACAGTAACATAAGTTTGGTGACTTATCCTAAAGAATGCTAATTCATACTGTGCACATAACTGTGAAAGCAATATGAAGCCTTTTGGACTTCGATCATAATTTTAATGAAAGTCTATTTTTGAATTAATTAGTATTTGAGACCCACATATATCTTATCATTTTTCCTTATGAAATTGTTATTATTTTAAAGAAGTTAATTTTGTTTCAGTAATGCAGAAGCCATGATTGTAACTGTGGCAAAATTTAGTGGGTTCTAAGGATACAACAGAAATAAGTAAACAGATTCAACTTTAGTAGGATTACTCTCTGATGATGTACTGCAAAGAATACCGTTGAAAACAAATTGGGGTTGAAATAAATCCTTGGGTATCAGTAAATCTTACAGAACCCATACATGGGCATGATTAGTCACTGTCACATAAGATTCATAGGGAGTACAATGAAGTTGTGTTGAATGTATTTCTTTTTCTTGAAAATGAATTATTCTAAAGATAACTAAAATAGTAATAATAGCAATGTCTTATTTGCTAGGATCACAGAAAGAATGAATTTGACACTTTGAATATTATTGTGCTCTTCATCCACCTAAACAAGAGATATTCTTGTGGGATTTGAAGATTACCTCTGCAGTTTTGAATGGTGTGGGAGAAAACATTTAAATATTAGAGGTTAAATTTGTAGCTTAGTTTTATCATTAAAAGAATATATTATATACACAGCAAGCAAGAGGAGAAGAGTTCAATATCAGAAGAGCAGCTACAAAGTGTCCTTTCTGCAGGAAGAAGGAAAACCCAAAAAGATTGCTTGAAGCATCAGAAAAGAAATTAATCGGGATACATAATAGAAAAAAATAGTTTAGAAGGAGTTTTAATTGAAAAACAGACTGGTAGGAAGACGTGGCAAACAGTTCCAGAGATGACCACCAACACTGGAAAATGTTGACTAAGGGGGCAGTAGAAGCAGATAAGTTAATGATGTTTTTACCCTCTAGGTTTTTACCTAATTGATAGCTAATGACTGCTTTTAATGACTTTGAGGGAATAAAATTAAATGGATATTTGTTGGAAGTTATATATTGTCAGTAACAGTATTTTGTCAATGGTGATATGAAATTAAAGTTTAAGGATGAATGCAAGAACAAAATGTAGAGCAAAGAATCTATTGAAGAAATAAATAATAGCAAATTGTTGGGGTGGGGAGTTAGATGAAATGTTATCGAAATCTAAGTATACATGAGAAACAACTGCAACATCAATGAGTTACTGAAAAATGTGAATGGGGAATTTCTTGATTAAACCTAGAAATGGAGCAATGACCTGTTTCAGCAAAACTATGTAGCAAAATTCCCCTTAATATTGGACAATAAGACATAAAGCAAAAAAATATGGAATAGCACATATATTGTAAAAATTTTTTAAAAATGGCATAAAAGAACATGGTTTGGCAGAATTATCATGTGCATCATTTATTTTAATCAACGTTTATCTTTGAGATATTATCTTTAATATATACAATATTTAGTGTTGGAATAGTATTTTTATTGTATTTTAAATATTGATTGTAGTAAATGCTAATAAAGCATTTTCTATGTGTTAAGTTCTACACAAAATAGATAGGCCTTCCTATTAATAGTTTGCATTACAAGGAGGAAAGGTGAAACTTAAAAGCAGCTCACATTTGTAAAAATAGGAACTTCAAACAATCACACAAATAAGCAGAGCCAAAAACAGGGATTCTAATTACTGTGAGTGACTGAGAAATTTAATACTGCAGAAGAGTGACCCTGACTCTCTGCTAAGAAACAGGGATTAAGAACATAGTGTAAATTTTACCAGAAGGAAAACAAGACTACCATGTTCACACTGGGAGAAAGTATTCTAGAATTAACTATAATCTATGATCATATTTATACTGCAACAGAAACACAGAAGAGAGACAAAGAAAATTGATGCCTACTAAGGGTGCAATAAGTACTCTTCCAAGTCATGAGCCCTTTAATAGCTCATGCAATAAAAATTGGTTATCCTGCAAACCTTAACCACAATCAACAAAAACACATTTATCAGATCGCATTTATATGGTTTCACACACACACACACACACACACACACACACACACACACACACACACACACACAAACTAGACTATTAGTCAAAGATAAAAAGGCCATAAAGTTGAATGCTGAATATAGTTGGAAGGAGGGAACACGGGAGAGACTAGATGGGGGAAAGCAAGAGGAGATCAGTGGACTGTATTGTAACTTATAGTAATTTTAAATGTCTGATGAAGGGGGGGAATAGAATGACATGGAAGTATGTAAAAAGAATTTTTGTTGTTGTTGTGTTTAATGATTTTGCTTTAAATGTATAATGTAGGATCCCAGGTTTTCCTCCTGCTCCTTGAGGTGCAAATTGCAAGGACTGTTTATGTTAACCAGCCAAGCTTCCTGCTAATTTCTGTGCTAGCTCAGCTTTTAGCCTGGTGATCTAGCTGTAGACTTTGTTAAACCTTTGCAATGGTAATTTCCCACCTGCCCAGAAGATTCCCATGGTGCCTAGTCCCCTCTCAACTGTCTGTCGCTGCCCTCTGCCCACTACCCCCTGCCGGGAAGGAATTTCCTACACAGCATCAGGTTCTATCTCGCCTGGCTTCCCCATCTGGCTGGGAGGGTATCTCCTTTACTGGGGCACGGTATATTAACCTTGCAGAAAGCTAAATAAAATTGGCATTCGGTTATCTCTTGACGAATGACCCAAGTCTCTTTGTGTGTGTCTTTTGTTCAATCCCCAGGCCTTCGCCCCAGCTTGTAGTAGGTACAGAAGGCACGCAAACTGTACCGGGAGAGGGAGGCACAGATTCGGGTGGAACAGAATAAGATTATTTGAATATGCCACATATCATAGTAAGCAGTGACCAAAGAGTCAAATGAAAGATTGGAGGTATCAAGCCGAGCAGTGGTGGTGCATGCCTTTAATCCCAGCACTTGGAAGCAGAAGCAGGTAGATCTCTGTGAGTTTGAGGCCAGCCTGGTCACAAGAGCTAGTTCCAGGACAGATTCCAAAAGCTGCAGAGAAACTATCTCAAAAAACAAACAAACAAACAAACAAATAAATTGGAAGTATGAATAACAGAAGAAATCACCAGTATAGTGGCTTGCTTTGTGTGTCAAATGATACAAACCAAAGTCATTGCAGAAGAAAGATCCTCAGTTGAGGAAATGCCTCAAAGAGAACCATCTGTAAGGGGTTTTCTCAATAAGTGGTCAATGTAGGAGGGCCCAGAACATGGTAGGTGGTGCCATCCCTGGGCAGGTAGTACTGGTTTTTATAAGAAAGCAAACCTAGAAAGCCATGTGAAGCAAGCAAGTGACCAGATCAGCATCCTTCCATGGCCTCTACATCAGTTCCTGCCTCCAGGATCCTTTCCTGTTTGAGTTCCTTTTCAGATTTCCTTCAATAATGAACAACAAGATGAAAATGTAAGTCCAATAAACATCTTTTTGTCATCTTATTTTTGGTTGTGGTGTTTCAGCATAGGAATAGGAACCCCGATGAAGACAGCCAGCATGCAATGGATATTAGGAGAAATGAAGCAATGTATGAAAAATAAAATTTTTGCAGAAAAAGATGCAAGTTAATAGCTTAAAAATGATTTCAGTATTATTGATTAAAATGTGTGTTGCAGTAAGCATTTAATAAAGGATATACATTCTTTAAATGTGTTGTATTTCTCCTAAATTGTGCATATATATAATACAAATACAGATTGATGTTAAATAGTTGGTAGACATGCATACAGATACATACATAGATAGATATCCATCTAGACAATAATCATTTGATACATATTGGGACTTTCTTATGGATTTATAAACACTAAAAATCTTACTACATCCTACCTAAAATGTTTGAAACTGATTTATTTCAGCTTTATTTTAGGAACAAGTTTATTAAATTTATTTTTTTCTGTATTCATTTTTGGATGACTCTAATTTTAAAAAGTAAGTTGCTTAATATTATATAAAGAAGACTAGCACTGTATTATTGATTAAATACCTGCTTAAAAAATATTTTAACCATTTATTCCAGTTAAGCATATTTTTGATTAGTGATGTGTTATCACATTCCATTCAGGCAAACATATTTCATACTCTATTTTTTATTCCTTAATGCAAGTATTATGAATTTCTGTGATTTCTAAATTTATTAATTTGAATAATGTAACTTTATTGCCCTATCAGGTAAGATAGGATACTTTATATTAAACTCTTTTAAAGTTATTTTTAAGCTTCTTAAATATATGTCTTTCATAAAATGTCTGTCTCAGGAAATAAACAAAATACCTGTCTTCCCTGCCCATCCATACCACCTATCTCCTCACTTATCATCAAAGTTAGCTTGATGTTCAACAGACCACTGAATGTTGTCTACTATGTATATATGCAATATTTTATAAGATATACATATGAATGTTTATCCATACCCCTAATTCTAGTTCCTGACATGACCAATCATCAAATAAAACAATGTCCTATTGTTTGCAGATGGATTGTTCATAATGTAATATCTTTGAGGATGTAATGGGATCATCCATAGTAGATAATTCACAGTATTACACTAATTATTAGAGAATTATTTACATAGTTATAAACCATGGCATCACTCTCTGGAAAAGTAGAGGTCAATATGTACCCCTTATTTCTCTAAGGAGCCTAAACTTGCTTATCTACAGCATTCGTTGTTAAACATTTTGACACAGTTTTATTTGATCCTATTTGACAGCACTTAGCACACTCATCACATCTGACCATGAATTCTTAAGGTAACTATGTCCTGTAATGCTTGCATTTCTTTTCTAAGGAGGAAAGATTTATCTTTATGCTGATCTGCATATTTCTCTTCTTGATATTTTAGAGTCTTGACATATCTGTAACTCAAGATAAAGAAATGTGTTGCTATGTAAAAATGTACAAACATATTAAGCTCTCTTTACCACTTGTTCTATGAGGTAAAATATAAAAGGAGAGCATTTAGAGGGTGAGCTATTGTTTCTCAGATAATATAGTTAAACGTCATTGAGATTTTCTAGTAATTTTTCTTCATAACAAATTTATTGATAGTAGAATAATACCTGAATAATATGTTTAGGAGAAGGGCAACCTTCATAATTGTATGAAATCTAATGTTGAACTTTTTTTACGTATAAGAAAAATGCAACATACGAATCCTATATTATCCTTCACTCATCCTTTTCTATAATTAACATTTTATAATACCACACTGCATTTAAATAATGATCTTTCTAATTACTTAGATTATTCTTATTCTTTTATGATTCCACCGTGTTACTTTTGGTGAAATGTATTTTCAGCTTTCTCCTTTCATCAAGGACATTGGTAGTGGCAAGAATGATGACTTCCTGCCTGTTCTCATGCTGAAGCTGAAACAGGACCAGGAATGATATTTTCAGTCTTCACTGTTTAATGCAGTCATTGTTTATCCACAGTGAATTTTTGAAAAGAGAAATTATGGATTTTATTCTTTTGCTTTCCAAGAATTTTTGCACTCAATATTTGATGTCAGTTTTTTCTAAACTACTTTTACTGATGTGTGGAAACAAAGCCTTGAGGAAAGTAAGTTAGGGAACTAAGGGTTAATAAATTCTTAGGCAGGAAAGTCATGGTGGCAGGGGCTTAAGACCTGCTTGTGACCTGTATTCTTCATCAGAAAGCAGAGAACAATAAGAATCACTGCTCAGGGATTTATTTTTCTCTCTTTTTTTCAATCTAGTACTACAGCTTATAGAACACAACTTCCCACCGAATCCAGATAATCTGTCACTTGTATCTGGATGCTTTCCTAATTCATTCTAACTTCAGGAAAATTAGTAGTCAAAATTAACTACCACACTGACCAGTACATAAATACCTTATCACATTTTGATGTCTTTGCCATAAAAAGGAGGAACAATTTGTTGCATGTTCTCTTCAACATGGATATCCTATTATACAGTGTAGAGTTATTTATATATAAACAACTATGAGTGTGTATATAGTATAATGTTTAGAAAGGAGACCCAAAAAAAGGTATTATTAGGTGTTGAGGAAGTACTGAATGTAGGAAAAAGGATACACAAGATACATAAGAAAAGATAAACTTATTTTTACAAATAAGTTTAACTTATTTATTTTTACAAAGAAGTTTTAACTCTTCCTTTTTGTGTGTGCATGTGGTGTATAAGTCCACAAAAATGTAATTCATAGCAACTGTATTTCTAAACAAAACTCCAAAAGTTCAAGGGGGCTATTCTAGGTGCATAAAGTTAACTATCATACATGGAGTTTGAAGAAGGCAAGAGTTTGTTTGTCTGCATAATTAATCTAACTGTGTGATGGGGCTTTTATTTTTAGTTCATAACAGTAAAGTGATCAAAGTATGAATTGATATATTTAATAATTTGGAAAAAATCTTAGGTGTCAATAAATCTTTGTAAATTATGATTAATTAAATACTTAGAGTAATACAGCTTAATTTATGTGGAAATTATGTTAAAATGATGAATATTATCATTATTCACTAAATATCTGTTAAGCACATACTAGAAATCATTAGAAAATAAACGAAACAATACAGACATTCATAGAGGTAATTGGTGGTCATATTGTTTTAGAAGGTTCAATAAATACCTACTTTCAGAGATAAGGGTACTAGAAACATTAGAGAGCTGTTTCCTGGTGTCTTATATAATTAATCTCATAACTAACAAGATAAAAACATTTTATATATCAGTAAGTATTCATAATTCAACATATGCATAAAGTGTTTCATGTAAAACAAGTGAAAAAACCATTTACAAGTGTTTCAGAAATAATCACAATGCTCAATGTTATGATACAAAAAATAAAATAAGTATGCTTCCCATCAGGACTTGAAAATATTCTTATTATCTAGTTATTTAGAGTAATGAATAAACTGTCTTTATCACATAAACCTCCCACTTTGGAAACCTTCATTTATCTCTTTAGACTTTTCTCTTTATATATAGCACTTGTCAAAATATTTTACATGGAATCCCAGAATCTTGGCCGAATTTCTCATACCTGTCTTTGATGTTTCTCTTCCAAATAAGCAGTGGTAACACTTATCAAATATTGAATAAACAATATGCTAGGCAAAATCACAACACCTTTAGTCATCATCTGTTTCAAATAATATGGTCCTGAAATAGCAGTTCGAGTAATACTGTTTAACAACTAGCAAGTAGGCTTGGCAGGAATATTAAAGCAACATTTGGTGATAAAGCCATTTCTGGCAATGTGTGTTATCTGTTTTTGTCAAAGACAATGTACTTGTTACCTTTACATTGGTGTTTGAAGAGATGGTTAAACAAATATATCTAGACAGAAAACACATAAGACTGTTTATGGCAGGCACTGTATTAATAGCTCCTTGCTAGTAAGAACGGGTCTGGCTTTGCACTCTCATGAAGATAATCAGACATACTCTAACGACAGCAGTGTATCTATAATCAAGTTGTCAAGAAAGTTATGTGGTTTTAGTTGACCCTCGTTTTCTTTGCTCTTCATATAAACCAACCTACCATTTGGAGAAGAGCTCTGTGGAATGGTACATGTGGCAAGTTACCAATGAAAGCCTACACTGTGCCACTGAGATCTCAGTTCAAAAATATCACAGATACACAGCCTTGCCAGTAATTAGCTGAGAAAACGGGAAGTGGATCCAATCAGGTCCAGTGATGACTGTAGCTAACTGGGCACACACTTGATTTAGGAACTGCGATAAATGTCTACTGTGTTATAACTGTAAATTTTGTAATTCCTGCAACAATAATTAAGAATCTATTACCTCTGAATGCGACTGTCAGTGAGGGCTGACTGAGAAGCCAAAGACAATGGCACTGGGTTTTGATTCTACTGCATGGACTGACTTTGTGGGAGCCTGGTTTGTTTGGATGCTCACCTGTATATACTTGGATGGAGGGGGGATGACCTTGGACTCCCCATGGCATAGGGAACCCTGACTGCTCTTATGACTAGAGAGGGAGGGGGAGGCGGGGAACAGGTGGAAATTTTTAATAAATAAATAAATAAATTTTTTAAAAAAATCTATTACCTAATGTTATTGGCGGTATTTCTCTCTCTTCCTTACTTGTGCTACAATATTATCTTTGCAAGAGGCAGGAAAGAAGCGAAGCAGGAAAGCCTGATTTGTAAATCTCCCATTCCAAGGCGCATTTCCATTTCAAAGGAGATGTTCCAGGGAAAGGCATTTGAAGTTCAACAATAGCACAAAATTTAAGGTCCCTTGAAATTCAACCATTTTCCTTCTGAGGAACAGCCTATTCCAACCCTGGGTGTGTGACATAAATGAACTCTGAATTCCTAATACAGATTAAAATTACTCTTGGTCTATGCCACAGAGGTTCTCTTCTTGATGACGTCCATCTGCAAGTTATTTCAAGGTTCTGAATTCTCATCTCAGTGGAAAATTAATTGTAAAAGTATCTCAGCTCTTAATGGATTTTAAATGATCTAAAAGCCCTTTCTGTGTTTCTAATGTATAATTCCTTTATAGTAACAGCTGAATAGACATAAAAAATAAATTTTATGAGGCATGCACCACATCTTTCACTTCCATATATAGGAAGTTCTTCTTATGTCTTAATGTATGCTCTGAATATAATTTTGTATACATGAATTTGCAGTTTATTGGAAAGGACAATAGAAACTTTGCTACTTCTTTCCAATGACTGTTGACTATTTTTTTCTTTCTTGTTTAGTGCAACTCCTTTTGTTCAAAACATATTTCAATTTATTTTCAAAGTTGTAAAAAATAATTTCAAGCATAAACAATGTTTTAGATACTAATCTAGGTAGCAAAATTGTTCTAATCATTGGTAGTACTACCTCAGAAATTTGAGATGAATGATAGAATATAAGAAAATACATTGTCAGTTTTGATAATAGGGATTTGATGACGACATGTTTCTTTTAGATTGTTACTAACTGTAACATTACCTAAACTATTGCAAATTTCACTTTAAAGCACCAAAGTGTTCAAATAAAACACTATTTTAAGATTGATTTTTAATTAGGTATCTTTATCTCTCTGTGTGTGTAGGTAAAACTAGTGCTTCCAAAAGCAGAAATGTTGTCACAACCCTTGGAGCTGGAGGTACAAGTGGTTATAGCCTCCTGATATTGGGCCTGGAAGCTCAACTCCAATACTCAACAAGAGCAGAAAGTGCTCTTAACTGCTGAGCCATCTCTTTAGATCTGAATTATTCATTTTGATCTATGGTTATCAATGTCTCCATAGTCTTACTTACCAAAGTGAGAATGGTATAATAATTCCTATCTCACAGAGTTGACTGGAGTACTATTTAAGTTACAGTGGGAGTAGAATAGGCAGAATATCTAGTGTATAAAATGCTATATGTGTTTTTCATTACTATTTTAACATAATAGCATGGCTCTGATAGAAATAACTGTGCTGATAGTTTGTTTGTGCTATAACAAAATAAGCTTGACTGAATATGGAACTAGCCACTAGCTAGCCAGAGAGGCCAGGCAGTGGTGTCATACATCTTTTATCCCAACAGTTGCACTTGGGAGGCAGAGGCAGAAAGACCTCTGTGAGGTCAAGGTCACCCTGGGTTACAAGAGATTGTCTAGTCTCAAAGAGAAATAGAGCCAGGCAGTAGTGGCTCACAACTTTTATCCCAGCACTTGAGAGTCAATTAGCTTTAATCCTGTCTCCTATGGAGGTAAGGACAGAAAGTGATGTGGTTGGCTGGAGAGAGGAATAAAAGGCAGGAAGAGACTGGAGCACAAAGCATTCAGTCAGAGAACTTGTAGAGACAGGATGTCCCATTCAGTCAGAGGATTACATAGAAGTAAAAAGTAGGGCCTTGTAACAGGAATGGGCAGGGGCCCTGCTTTTTGTCCCGGCTGCCCAGCTAACTTATACCCACAATAATCACATAGAAATTGTATTGATATATATCTATATATATCTATATATTGTATTGATATATATATATATATATGTGTGTGTGTGTGTGTATTGTATTGATAAATGTACCATATTACAGTGTACATTTCTACCTCTGATCAAGATACTTACACATTGTTTACATTTGAAGATCATTGTTCTTATTTATTGCACAGTTGTTTATTGTCTTAGTCTTTAAGTTAGATAGGTATTGAGAATTGTAGATCAGTAGTCATCTATGTCTGTCATATTTATAGTTAGGCTAACCAGGTTCTTTAGATACATAGAGATTACATTCATTATAGATTATATAATCTTCAACCTCTTCAAAGAGCTGTAAAAAATGGCATTTAAGCTAATTTAGAGTTCTGTAGTAGTGAGACACAATCGCTCCTGGCAACACCGATCTATTCCCAAGAGACTGTTGAGCAACAAAGACACTCCACTTGGAGCTTTTCTTTTTCTTGGCAGAATTGGCCTTAGGGCAAAGAAAAGCCCATACCTCGACCACTGACAAAGATACAGAGTATCCGTAAAATGAATAAAACAGGACTGTCATAACCTGTCAAGACAGGGTAAGATAGTTCTAAAAAGTTTCTTGACATACCTTTGAAAATGGTATGCCAGTTATATTAGGCCTTAGCCAAAGTTAGTTGCCTCCACATTGCAAATGACCTTGGGTGATTCCTCAGGTAGTCAATTGTCTCTGTCATTTGTTGCACATTTTGGAAGTTTCTCGATTGTACTTCCCTTTTACTCAGGTATTATTACTTCCCTTCTCAGATCTTTGATGGAGTTGAAGATTAGATAATTGTAGTTACCCTCCTCATGACTTAGCTAAACTTAATTTCAATACATTATTTAGACTTTTTGAAATAGAATACTTAGTAAAACTTTTGTTATGTGTTTCTTGCTTAATATTGTTTATTGCTTGTAATTTTATATTTGGTATCTGTTCCTATTGTATATAGTTGTATTGGGTTTGGTTCGATCTTGTTTAGACAAAAGGGAGAGATGATGGGAAAGCTCAGCCAATCACATCTGGCTTGAGTGTGGCCCCCTGGAGCCAAGTAGATAGATAAACGGGGGTAAAGATGTGCACAAGCTCTTTGCGTGCGCAGTGATTGCCTGGCCCATTTGGACTTTGGACTTTTCTGGTAGCATGAGTTCCCCATTGTCAATTATTAAATTATATCTGTTGTTTTGAGCTGCTCTGGTTATTTTAGTGTACCTATTGAATATGCCTTCACTTACATGTATCCTGTTCATCAACATGTGCCAGGTTCATCTCAGTCAGCAGTTGAGCAAGGTAGGGGGGCATGGTTTATCATAAAATATTGGTCTAGAAGAAATCCACAGGGTCTCATCTTCTGTGAAAACAAAATAAGAATCTCTTTTCCAAAGCATCATTTTCTTAGACCCAAATTCTGAAGTCATAATACCTTTATAGTATCCATGCTGGTTTAGCTTAGCAGCCCACACAATGAAATGTCTCTAAGTACTTAGCTCCTTACACCCAGGCCCACAAATACTCTATAGGCAGAGTTTGCACCAGCAACAGGGCCCAGGAAGCCTCATTTTAAAATGGTGTGGCTTTTTTCTGCTGGTATTGCTGAGTCAGGAAAATCTCTCTGCAGCACACCACCAGCAAACAGCAAAAGTTGTGTTAAAATCTGTTTTTGTTTTGTTTTGTTTTGTTTTTCTGTGTGTCTAGAATTTCTTTTCAAGCCCTCTCCGGTTTCACGTGGAGTCAGTTTACCACAATGGATGTCACTCTGTAACAGGAATGACCAGAGGCCCGGCTTTTTATCCTGGCCACCCAGCTAGCTTATACCCACAATAACCACACAGAAATTGTATTAATTGAATCACTGCCTGGCCCATTACCTCTAGCCTCTTATTGGCTAACTCTCACATCTTGATTTAACCCATTTCTAATAATCTGTATATCATCACAACATTGTGGCTTACCAGGAAATACTGTAACCATGTCTGTCTCAGGCAGGAGAATCATGGCTTCTCAACTCTGCCCTTCCTCCTCCCAGCATTCTGTTCTGTCTGCTTACATAAGTGCTGCCCTATTAAAAGGCCAAGGCAGTTTCTTTATTTAACCAATGAAAACAACACATAGATAGAATAGCCTCATAAACCAGGGGCTGGCTGCTCTGCTTTTCTGATCTTTCAGCTTTCACCCCCTAATATCTCGGCTATTTTATTATTATTATTATTATTCAGACCAATTACAAATTGCACTACAAATAATATTTTATCATTTGGTATAAATAGTCATTCAATATAGAAATAAAGAAACACATCAATTTGACTCATGGATGTTGACTGAGGTTTCTGTCCCACCAGGTACCATATCCATTTAGTCCCAAATAAACACACAGAGGCCTACATTAATTATAAATTGATTGGTCTATTATCTCAGGCTTCTTATTAACTCTTAAACTTATATTAGTCCATAATACTTGTCTGTGTTAGCCAGGTGGCTTGAAAGTTTTGTCAGTGAGGCAGTCACATCTTGGGTCCTCTGCGTCTAGGTGATGACTGAAGACTGAACTTTCCTCTTTCCATATCTCTATGCCATGATTCTATTTCCTGCCTGGTCGCGATCACCCTGCCTATACTTCCTGCCTGTTACTGGCCAATCAGCATTTTATTAAAAGCAATACAATAGACAAGATAAAAAACCATTGTTCCACAGCACATGGAGATTTTCTAATGTTTATTATATAGCAATGTAGATGAATCAATACTCTTTCTGCTAATAAGAAAGTGTAGACCAACAATAGTAGGTAAGATGTGTGAATATTTTAGTAGGTATAGGCATACATACATGTATATCAATTTACCTAGCTTAATATATACATATGTAAATAAAATGCTTAAAATGATGCTGGCATCTTTCTTGATTATATAGTATCCAAAAAAGTAGCTAATTATCCATAGACTTTAGTATATTTATTTCAGTTGAGTGTAAAAGAGGTAAATACACATATATTAATAAATGATTATTTCTGAATAGCATTAGAAATTCAGAAGTGGGTTTACACAATATGTGCTATGATCTAAGCCAAATGATTTCTCAAGATAATCTTATAAAAAACAAAAAAAAGCAAAATAATGAACAAGAAGGGGTAGTGATGTGAGAAATCCTTCTATCTGTCACTTTTATTGGTTAATAAATCTGTTTCAGTCAGTGACTTAACAGAATAGAGCTAGGCAGGAAAACTCAACTGAATGCTCGAAAAAAGAAGGCAGAGTCAGGGAGAAGCCATGTAGCAACCACTGGGGACAGATGCCTCTACTGGAGCCCGCCAAAATTTTGCTGGTAGGCCATGACCTCGTCATGATGCACAGATTAATTAAGACGGGTTAGTTTAGGATATACAAGTTAGCCAGAGATACACAAAAGCTATTGGCCAAACATTATTGCAAATAATATAGTCTCAGTGTGTTTATTTCTGGACCTGGTGGACAGAGACCTCTGTGAACACAGAAGAGGCCAAGAACATTTTACTAAAAACTCAAGGTGCTAAGGAGAAAATCAAGTAGCTAAAGGGTTGTGTTAGTGGGAAGAATGAAGCAGAGTATGCAATGTGAAATAAAGTCTTCGGAAAGTAAGCTTCAAAATTATCTGATGTAAGTTAATTCCTAAGTTTCTAATATTGAGACAAATTTTAGGCTCTATTTGCATTTTCAACATGCGTGTATAAGTAGATGTTAAATTAAAAGCATAATGTTTATGTAAGAATAATGGAATTCTCCAATATTTTTTTGGAATGACTTGTTTGTAAAGATACTATATTAATCAGTCTCTACCAATTATAGGCTTTCTATTCTGTACTATGGTATATAAGTTTCTATTCTGTTTTGTGGTAAATCAAAGTGAACTCTGTTTTTTCAGTTTGTGGCACAGTGTACTTGTCATTTCAACCATAATACCTTCAAAATTTAATTGCTTTCAATTAAGATAATTTAACATAAATCATTTGCATCGCTTAAATAAAATGAGAGAAGCTGACAAGTATGTTCATTCATAACACATAAAATATATCCATAAAATATATCAGTCCCAGCTGTATCCAGCCATCTGAATTATATTTTATATCACTTCTTTGCAGTCATATTGATAAAGTGAAGAGAAAACATCATAACAGATAAAGAGAAGTTTTGGTGGCTTCTCTTTCAACTAGTATTAATTAAAACAATGTTTTTCATGCAGTGATACTTATTGTTTCTATGTTCTGATGATACTAATTTTAAAGGGGTAGCTTTGATTGATAGTAACTTACACTTGAGAATATTTTATGCTCTTAAGTGCTATGTAATTATTACATATATGAATACGTATATGTGTACCCACAGGTTATATATGCATGCCTGTGTGTTGCATTTGTGTGTGTGTGTGTGTGTGTGTGTGTGTGTGTGTGTGTGTGTGTGTGCTTCCAGTTCAATTTCAGTGAATCCCAAAAATCTCTGGAATGGAGTACTCTGAGAAAGCTAGCTCGTCTTTGGAGTTCAGCACCATGTCTCCTGCCATGTTTTTAAGTCAAGTCTTCAAGTCTCTGCCATCAGCTAACTAAACTACCTTCAGCAAGTTGATTTAACCTGTTGCTGAAACAGTTCCTGTTGTTACAATTTATTAAGAGTAATAGAGTTTTTAATCATATGGAACTAATTAGGAACACTGTATGAGCATATCACATATACTATCTGCTACTGGTGGTGGAAAAGATTAGACAATTTTCCCATGTGGTTTTGGACTAGATCTAGTTTTCTCAGAAAAGAGCCTATGAGGATTTCACATTCTGTGTAACACTGGAAATATTTATATAAACCTTGAATTTCCAAGAGTGCTGAAAATGCCTTGGCTGAAAGTGAGCCAGAGAACACAGAGACACCAAGTTTTCATATTTTCACCTTTACAAATAACCAGGTTCTCTAAGTAGACAACGATTTGCCTTTGTGTGATACCAGTGAACTTCATCAGTGGTTCTTCTCTGAGGTACAATGGGTTTTCTAAGGGCTTGGGTCATTTTAATTTTTTTTGAAGCAAATTAATAGAACCTTTTTTTTTGCTACAAAGGACTAATTAAAAATGAAATATAGGAGCCAGATAAGGGTAAGGATATTTGAAAAAGATTTAGAAACTACAGGAAATCGCAGAAAATCACACTAGAATAGAAATAATTGGGTCTCTAGTACAAAAGAAAATACTCATTGTTGTTGGTGACTCTTCAAGAATGCACCAGGACAAAACAGTGATCTAAGACTTTATTTGTGGAGTTACTCTTTAGAATTATTGCCAAGTGAAAAGGGTCCTTTTTTTACCTTCTGGGGAGGCTATAGCTAACGTTCACATAATTTTGAAATGCTAGTTTTTGTTTTGTTTGTTGTTTTTTAACAAAGGCTCCAGAAATCAGATAAAATATAGAGAACGTGAACAAAACAAATCACAGTCTATTGAAGTTTAACACATTTTTGTGACTTTCTTTTCTATGTTTTTCCCTTTTGAAATATTTTTCCACAGTAAAACTACTTGGAACCCTGTGACTTTATGTCCATATTAACCTCACTTCTGAAACATTAATTTATACTCTCATTTCTCTGGATGCTGACTGAGTTAGGTTATATTTAATATTTTACTTTGAAGATGATCTATACAACTACTCTCTAGAAGGATTATACAATATTTTAATCAATGCTGACTTGTTGGAATATTTGCCCCAACAGAAGTCAATTAAGTGATGTAGGCAGATTTCTATCTTTAAAACTTATTTTAGTTAACTATAACATTTTTATAAAGTACTACTTGATACTGATGTAAAAAAGAAAATAAAAAATTACAAGTATTAACTGTAAATCCATTAACCCTGCATGAAACATTCATTGAATTAGAGACTGTAAAACTATTTAAATTCAAAGTATTTGCAAAAAAAAGTACTAAAAATTAAGGATGATAAGCAAGGTAATGAGATAAGTAACACTGTAAATAATCATGAGTGTATGTGAATTGATGACCTAAGATTTCATTCTGCTCGTAAGGCAACAAGATAATGGGAATCTTCATCATGGCGTTTCTTAGCTATTAAGGTTTCTAGCTTATTTGATATGCATGCAGCTTTAACAAATTTGGTCCTAACATTAATATATTCCTTGTTACTTTAAGTATCTACCTATCTATCTATATGTTTTGTATTTCATAAATAGGATATTTATACCATTTAATCAAAAGCAAACAATAACATTGATCCTTTTTATAATGACTTAAGTTATGAAAATATTTGGAGCAAGATGGTACACATCTATGATGCCAGGACACAGGGGAAGGAAAATGAGGATTTCAAGGCATGAATTGACTACATAATAAATTCAATTATATGAAACACTCTCCACCGAGCTTTCCCCATTCCTCCCCTACTCCCTTCTCTCTAACCCACAAAAAAAGAAACACTCTCTATTATATGTACATATTTCTTTATACTTTATAGTTTTTAATTTACTAATATACCATATTGTTGACATGAAATATTAGAATACTCTATGAGTATCTTACCTTCTATTGCTACAAGAATGTTTATGAATAACACAAATGTGTTAAATACATTTTAAACAAAATAATATGCACATTGCTCTGTACATAAAATAATATTAGAATTTTTTTTAGACAAGTTTTCTCTGTAGCTTCAGAGCCTGTCCTGGAATTAGCTCTTGTATACCAGACTGGTCTCAATCTCACAGAGATCCACCTGCTTCTGCCTCTCGAGTGTTGGTATTAAAGGCTTTCGCCACCAATGTGCGATGTGCTATTAGTTTTTCCCTTAATTAAAACCTTTTGTGTCTACAGCACATTGTACTAGCCTGTAATATTTCAAGTCTTCAATGCACTGCCTACTGTATTCCTGCTAGAAATAAAAATAAGAGTCATCAGTAGAGCAGTAGAGTTTGAGAGATTTAATTTTTCATTCTATACCATATTCTATACAATATAATTATATAGATGTGATTGTTGCAAATATATTTGCAGTTACATACACACAAAACTGTCACATAGTGTCATCTTAAGAACAATTTATGTTACAGAGAAAAGTAAGTTGTAATGTATATTGGTGAAGTTTTTGCATATCTTAAGAAGTATAACATTTTACCTTTATAAAACACAGACATGGATTAAAACTTGCAAACAACTCTCATTTGTTTTATTCTCATTATGCACCAACTATTTCTCCATTGGGAAACTAGGATAATTATCTTTGTTTCCTTCCAAATCTCAATTCCTCCCATGTGAACTAAGTATTGTGCCATGGGCTATTCTAGGTGCCTGGAATATATTATGAAGCAGAAGGCACAGATATTTGCCACTTTAGGGAAACTTCCAATTGTGAGAGACTTGATAAAAAATAAACACAAGCAGAAAACTGTATTGTATCTTTGAAGATCATACTCTAAACAAATTTGAATACAACAGAAAGCAAATGAATGAAACAGTGTGTTATCAGAATGTGTAACAGGACTTCAGGTGGTACTTATTTGCAAGTTAAGATGTTGGGAAAGACATAAAAGCCTTGAGGAAGCTACCTAGCAGAAGAAAATACCTGGACAGGCAGAAAGAGGTACCTGTTTTAAACATTTTCAGGCCAATTAGAAAAAAAAAGTGGAACAAAGAGTCGGATAAGAAAGTGATTAGAATGCACAGATCTTAGGAAATTCTAGTAGATAGGACTGTTATTAGATCAGGGTAAGCACTCTGGATTTTATTGTGAATGAATAAAGGAAAACTGTAGCATTGATAGTTTCATGGATATTTGCTATTGATGTCTAAATGGATGGGTCATAAATACAGGTTTAACTAACATGTTATGGTATAGGAAAACTAGTTAAACTTTTCTAAAGAAGTTGTCCCTTTACAATTGCATCAGGGCGATGTGGAAGATTGTGAACTAACTGAGAAAGTAGATGTCTTTATAGGTATGAAAAAGAGGAGGTAGAAGGGAGAAAGAATAAATTGTTGCATAAATAATGAAGGTCCTTTTCTCATTAATTTCTCTAATGAAGTTATACTTGTGGGCAATGGATAATGATCAGTCGGTGACAAGTTGCCCCATATGAAATAAAATGTCAAGAAGGAGAAAAAGTTCCCTTTATGAAAGTCAAATTCCTGTCCTGCCATGCCACTCTAACCCTGAAATAGAGCTGTACAGTCATCCAGCTGCTGTTGATGTTCTGAACTGTCTTCTTAAATAAGACCAGGGCTATAAAGCCAGTTGGTATCTGTCTAAGAAACACCCTGATTCAAACTGAGTCTTAGTCAGTGGTAGGTTATTCTTCATTGAAGTACATGCCAAGAATGTTGCATATTGGAAGATGAGTGTTAGCCATTAAATATTTAGATCTACACAGAAGAGAAACGTGAGTGAAAAACTGGCTATTAAAGAATGGGAGGTTGGTCAAAAAGTACCATGCATGGAAACAAGAACAAAGAACATTTTTCTCATAATAAACTATTTCAGACAAAGGTATTATTATTATTAAGTGATTCAGTAGAAATTCCGTGAGTCCAAGGAAACTACATTTTGTGCTGAGTTATCAAGGACAAGATATTAGATGCTGTCTGACATAAAAGGTGGCTTATGAGTTCATTACCAACAATTGCTGCCTTTAACTGCATTAATGTGTATTTTAGAATATGTTACAGGCTACATAAGATAAAAGGAGAGGTGAAAGTCAATTCAGACATCAGTGCCATATTTCAAAAGCCATAATGAGATCGGTATAGAATAAGTAATGAAAAAGCTGCCATTAGTGCTTGGTAGCCTAATAATACTCATGGGTCCTTTAATTCAACAGATCATAAAGTAATGGGGAATGTGTCATTTGACACAAATATAGACATTTGTCTTTTGAAGAATATTCTGGAACATGGGTATTTTGGATGGAAACAAATATCTAGCTAAAATCTACAAAAGAATAAATTACAGTAGTGAGATTTAGAGTAAAACTTTCATTCATGTATCTAAAAATTAGATCTTAGTAATTATGAAAAGAGGAATATTTAGGAAAGTAAAGTAGAAGCAAATAATGGGATTACAATGCCCACACTGCAGTTTGATTAGTTTTCTTTTTCGTGAGGTGAAACTTGTGGTTTCACATTTGTTGGATAAACATTCTTCCCCTGAGCCACATCTTCAGACTTAACGCTGTCGTTTTTTAACACTAATACATTATAATGTAGGTCAGAACCTATTTTATTTTGTGTGGGTGTATGGGATGAGAATAAATCTTTGAAAATTAGCAGACAACAACCAAAATATCCAATATCTAAAACTATAGTTTGAGTCAGAAAGACAAATTTTGTTATAAAAGGTGATATAGGTGGAAAAAGTGTAACACAAGAATGGGAAGAAAAACATCAAGGGAGAAAGACCCTCAAAATCAGAAGAATCTACACAGAAAAACACAGACCCTGAGTCTGCCCAAGTCTGCAGCAGACATTGAAATAGAGCTGAAAGAAGTGGATGCATTTTCCCATTCCTAATTCAGAAACTATCTCCCACTGATAACCACTTACAAATATATTTGAGTTATTTTATCCTTAATGCTACTCCCTTAATGGATCAAAACTACTCTTAAGAGTAGACTGTAAGTCCAAGAGTAGATGGCCAACAGAATTTGATCTTAACAATGTCCTTGGAGATTTCTTGTCTCATAATGTCAATCAGGTTTGTCTGCCTACTTTTGTTTTTTAGGTTTATTTTTTAAAATTTTATCTTGTTTTACATATCTTATTTTGCATATATTTGGGAAAATATAACTTTTGTCTCTCTTTCTACCCTATAAATACTTTACACATATAATATTTCTTCCTGTTTAAAATTTTGAACAGAATCCAGAGTGACAATGAATTAGTCTTTGTGTCAGAGATTTTTTTCCTTGAGTATTTTCTTTAGCTCTTTTCCTTCTGTTTGTTTGTTTTGGCATATTCATATGTGTCATCATATATCATATCATATCATTATATCTTAGACATCTGTTTGTTCTATAATGAGAGACAAAAAGGGATATATTTCATGTGGAAGATGAATTAGGGATGAACTGAAAGAAGTAGATGGAAGGGAAAATATAATCAACATATATTTGTGTTAGAAAAAATATTTTCAATAAAAAGAAACTAGATATATTGAAAAATTGATAGATGATAGACAAACAGACAGACAGGCAGACAGACATTAGATAGATAGGTAGGTAGTTAGGTAGGTAGATAGATTGATAGATAAAATGATATAAAATGAATTGATAAACAAGACTGTTTTAGTATCATGGTGAGGTTGAATGTTAGAAATTTAGAAAGGATAATCACTAACATACACTTCACAAAGGAATCTCCAAAAATGTAAATAGAGGTGAATACTCATCATATTTTATCTTTCTGACTCTGGGATACCTCACCTAAGATGATACTTTAATTCCACACACCTTTATGCAAATTTCATGATGCTATATTTTTAACAACTGGATGATACTTCCCTGTTTAAATATACCATAGATTCTTTATCTATCTTCTCTAGAAGAAAAGCAAAGTTGCTTCCAGTTTTTGGATATTATAAATAGAACAACAATGAACGTGGTTTCTATGGAACTTTCTTCAGGGAGACGAGGCTGAAGAGACGAGAGAAGCTAGTTAAACACCCCCCATTCCATAGGGTGGGTTTTGACTTGAATAATGATGTCCTTTGTTGTACAGAAGTTTTATTTTTAGCTCTTTGAGGTCCTATTCCTTAATTATTGCTCTTCATGCCCCCATTACTGGAGTCCTTTTCAGAAAGTCTCCTACTGTGCTTATAAATTAAGGCACATTCTCTGCTTCCTCCTCTTTTATATCCAGAGTTTCTGATCTTATGGTGAACACCTGATATATTGAACACTGAGATTAAGCATTAGGTGACGATATATATTGATTATTAAAAATGTACCTTTCTAATTGAATCAATTATTTTTTTATTTTCTCAAGTGTTTATTACTGGCTTTTTTTGTAAAAAAGCAAGTGACTACTAAGAACTTGAACTTCATTCTAGATGCTCATGTTCTATGCTATTGCTTGTTGATTCTACTTGTCATGCTACTCCTGTGTTATGTTTGTTATTTTAGCTCTGTAGTGTAACTTGAAGTATGGAATGGTGATACTACAGTGCTTTGGTTGTTAGGGACTATTTTTTTAATTTTATTTTTTGACACCTTGAGTCCTTTGTGTTCCCATATCAATTTTGAAATTATTTTATTACTCTTTATGAAGAACTGCAGTGGAATCTAGTGATAGTTTGAATGAGAAATGTCCCCTACAACCCTGTGAATTTGAACACTTTCTCCCCTGTTAGTGGTTCTGCTTGGCAAGTTTTAGGTGATGCAGCCTTTTTCTGGAAGAAGTAAATGAATGGAGTCAAACATTGAAAGTAAAAAGCCTGTTAGCTTTCATTTCTCTTTCTGCTCTGTGCTTGTGTTTCAAGATGTTGTCTCCCAGCAGTTTGTTCCTGCTCTAATGCCTGTCACCATTAAGGACTGTAACACTCTGGACACATGAAGCAAGATAAACTCTGTGGTCCATATGTTGCCTTGGTCATGGTGTTTTACCAGTGAAACAAAGATGAAGCTAGTGCACATTTTGATGGGAATTGCACTGAATCTACAGACTGTTGCTAGAGAGGCCATTTTCATGACATTGAGTCTACTAATCTGTTGACAGAGGTTTCTGTCACACCCAGTCCAGCAATTGTTCAGTTCCAAAGAAGCACACAGAGGCCTGTGTTAGTTATAAACCACTTAGTCTATTAGCGCAGGGTTTTATTAATTAATTCTCACATCTTAAATTAACCCATAATTCTTTTCTGTGTTAGCCATGTGGCTTGACACCTATTATTAGTGAGGCATTCTCATTTTGTTTCCTCTGTGTCTGGTGGCGACTGCAGACTGAGCCTATTCTATTCCCGGAATTCTTCTATTTTGGTCATCCTCCCTACACTTCCTGCCTGGCCACTGACCAGTCAGCATTTTCTTAAACCAATAAAAGTGACAAATCTTTACAGGGTACCATTGTCCCACAGTACTAATGTATTAATAAGGGAGATCATTACATTATTTGGTATCATCTTAAATTTCTTTCTTTGGTTCCTTCATTTTTTTTTTACTGTACAAGTCTCTTAATTCCTCTCATATTCCATATGTATGAACAAATATACATATACATATGAAATATATATTATATAATGCTATTTTGACTGGGTTTTGCTTAAAAATAGGGAAACCATTACCAGCTAAACCTCTGACAAAAGGCTTGTCTAAAGCACTCCAAAAAAATTTTGAAACCAACAAAAAAAATCCACAAAAACAAAAGTAAGGAAACAGTCAATCTAATTAAAAATTGGGAAATGGAGACAGAAACAGAGGTGCACACATTAATCCCAGTACTTGGCAGGCTGAGAATCCCATGGATTCCTCAAGTTTCAGCCCACGCTGATCCAGAGAACTAGTTGCTAGACAGCCAGGGCTACACAGAGAAACCTTATCTTTTACACAGTTATTAAAAGGAAGTTATTAAATCAAACAAGATGTTCTCAAATGAAGAAATACTGAACATATTTAATATTCTTGCCCATCAGAGTCTTGTAAATTAAAAATACTTAAATATTTCATCTTACCCCAGTCAGAATGGCTATGCTCATAAATGTAAGCTTAAAAAAAAAATACTGACATGACGTCTAGTGGGAGTTCAAATTGTTGCAGCCACTATGTAAATCAGTGGGTAGATTCTTAAACAGCTAGACATATATTTACAATTGGCAATGCTTTATCATTCCTACTAGAGATATTCTTGCTCATCCATGTTCATTGATGCTAACTTGACAATATCTGAGATAAAATGATGTCTTAGATGTCTAACAAATGATTAATGGATGCAAATTTACTGTATATACACAATGGAATATTCATCTGTAAATATCCATTAAAGTAAAATTTTTAAGTAAATAGAAACATTTTGAAATAACCTTTCTGAATGAGATAATGCATGGCTAGAATTCATTTGTACATTCTCATATGTGTTGACTATTTCAAATCCTTGACATCTATGCTTAAATTGTAGCACTGCTAGAAATTAAAGCAATAGTAAGGAAACATGTGAGAAAAGTCCAAGGGAAGGAGAATAGAATAAATACAGTTGATATGAAGGGGGAATGATAATAGCAAAACAGGAAGGATTATTTAGGCTAAAAATAGGAGGGCAAGGTAGAGCAGAAATATAAAGAGGTGTAAATATCAGTAATTTTATTTTTACAAAGCCATATAGAAGCTTCCTACTATAGAAGATTCTCTCTCTCTCTCTCTCTCTCTCTCTCTCTCTCTCTCTGTGTGTGTGTGTGTGTGTGTGTGTGTGTGTGTGTGTGCATGTTTGTATCTCCCAACATAATGATCATGAACAGTGGAGCAGTGCTTCCATAGATACCATAGACCATTAAATAAAAACTCTAATGCCCGATACGGAATAACTCTTGAATTTTTAGCAATGGAGTACCCACCAAGCAGTATAGGTTATTGCCATCATTTTTACCCTCCATACCTTGATAGTATGAACCTACTGTTGCTGCTACCACATGATTGTGTCACAGAACATAGAGAAATCAAGTTTATACTGACCTGGAATCATAATCCACACTTCCTTAAATTCTTCATGCTGGAAAGACCTCTGCACACTACTCAAAGAAAAAGGAATCATCAGTCTGAATCAGCTGGGAGTCCTGAACGACAAAATAATGATTATCCTGACAAGAGATGCCCAGTGTTGCAACAGTGACACAAATGTTTCAGAAGTATTCCATGTCTGAACTGCTCTACAAAATGACAGGTAACATTAACTGAGCCAAAAATATGGGACTTGCTAAGTCATACATCCTCAGAACATAATACCGAATATGAGTATTATATTCTCCCAAATGTCCACATGAACAAAATTTTTACTAAATTGTCATCTTTTAACTTTGTCAGGAGCCATGTAGCCTAGCCTTGGATCAGCCTAAGACTACATGTCCAACAGGTTTCTTGGGACAAGACATCCATGGAAACAGACTCTCACTTGGCAAGACCAGGTAGTTAGTTCACAGGACAGTGCAGGAATTTGCAAAATTCGTGCAGCTTGCTGTCTCTTTTCTCTCTCAATAAATAGCTTATTTTGGGGGAAGTTTTCTAGCTTTACTTTGTCAACACACATGCAACAGCTGTAATTTCCCCAGGAATTTCTCTTCTTTCTCAACCATTTTTTCCATAAATTTCAGCAGGGGGCTAATGATTTTCAAATCTCTTACCTGTATTAGCAGCTACTACTCTTAATCCTAGGAGCTTTTCTGACTCAGAATTACTAACTACAACTCCTAATTCTACGAGCTTTTCTGACTCCGAATTACTACCTAAAACTCCTAAGAGCTTTTCTGACTCAATAGAGACAATTAGGTACATATGAGAAAACAGTGCCTGGAACACTAACCATGTCCCACAGATCTGGAAGGGAGAGTAGGCATGCATACACAGACTAGGGAAAAAGCCTCAAAAATACACATAGAACCAACTCGTGACAGTAATTTCACTGGACACCAAGCATATAGAATAAATGATGGGACCCAGTATGTCCCAATGGGGGGAATTGCAACAAGAAAGATGGGATAGATAGATCCATCTTTACCACACACAGGAGCTTACGGTAGAAGAGTGCCTTATCAAAGTCTGTCTTTTACAAAGAGATTGAGACATGGGGCCATCTTGTAGCAACCAGAACTGAGTGAAAGCATATCTTATAGACACGAAATAATTGTTTGGGTTTGAATATTATTGTCATCAAAGTATTGTAACCATATCTGTTACTTTTTAACTTTGTAACTGCATGTAGCTGCCAGTTGATACAAATACTGCAAGAGCGGGATATGTCTGGCTCGATATTTAGTTAGTCCTGCAAAAATGCATCATTTATTGTAGTTGAATAAGACTGAAAAACAAGTTCTCCATTCTCATTCCATGTTTAATATGTATTATTTTTTCTTCTAGTTTAATTTAGTGCACTATTTTTATTAGGAGCATATTTAAAGGGAATAGCATGTAATACCTTCTTCTTGAAGTTATCCTAAATTCCTCACTCCTGTGTGAGTGAATTACATCTATGATGTAAAGTTTGGAAGCCCATGGTGTAAGTACGTTGTAGCAGACTTACATTTTTTCAAGATTGTGGATCCTCTGTTGGAGCACTATTATGAGGTTGTAACGCAATCCCTTTGCCTCTCTTTGCCGTGTTCCACACACCGATTCTTTATGTCTTTTATTCTTAAGATCTATGTTTTGCTCTTTAACTTGCATATATTTGTATAATATATACAATATATGAGTTATATGTGCATATATTACATTTTTTACATTGAGTGATATGGAAAAGATTACAATAGAATCAACATAATATAAAAAAAATGATACTCGAACCAGTCTTGGTGGCACCTGCCAGTTATCATGGCACTCAGGATATTTAGCCAGGAAAATCACGAGGTTTGCTAGTATGCTGTGCTACATAGAGAAACCCCAATTCTTAGATGAAAATATAAAGTTTAAGGAAATGTTCAATTTACTCTTCTGTCATTAAGAGTTTCACTTTTTAAAAGTAATGTTGACACATGTCTTCTCTAATAAGTAGTCACTACCTGGATGACACAAATTAAAATGATTGAAATGATGACCAGAGCTTACTGCTGGATTTTCAGCATTTTTGGGTCACTTCAATTCCTTTAATATGCTGAGTTATCTTCTTTCCAGTACATTGCTTAGCTATAAACACAAATGGTCAATGACTTTGTCACTTGGAAGCTAAATTCAGAGTAAAGTTTACAAATTGCCAAGCAAAACAATTTTACTATAACTTAGGTCATATATTAGTAGTATTAAGTGTTATGTATATGTAGTAAATATTTTCATTCCCTAATGCCTCTTTAATATGCATTGGTTTTCTTTTATTAGATGATGATTCAAAATCCAAAATATAAATGGAGGATAGACTAAAGGAACTAGAAGTCTTGGCAAAAACATATTTTAATGCATCAAGGTATAAATCTAGCAATTCATATAATCACAGAAACTATTTAGTGTTTAAATCTGACATCTATTTTTGTACTTGCTCTAGCATAAAGATAGTGCTGCTTTCTCTCCAGTAAAACCACCTGACAATACCAGCAAATGAACTACCTCTGGTTTTCAAAATTATGTCTCATTGTTTCAATGGTTATGAATCCTGAGTGAAATTAACATGTACTGTTTTTACTCACATTGATTAGCTGAGACCAGTGCAGGCACCAAGGTGTGGCTTTAGCATCTCTTTGAAGGAGATGCTCTATGTCTTACTTCAATTTTTTTCCACAGTGCACTTACCTTCAAGTTGTTAAATACAGGTTTGCTTGAATCTGCTTTGAAATAAAAAGCTTGTTAAATTGAAGTAAGAGAAAGCAGTTTCTACTTTCTAGCATGTTGAAATTTTCTCATCAAATTACTGATAAATATTCAAATCAAATAAGACTGTAGAAGCCTGGTAAAGACTGAAAGCAAAAAGGAATAATTGACATTTAACATACACCTTTGGGCACTGGGCATTTTAACGGCATGTAAGTCTGAACATGACTGTCTGCATAACTTATTGAATCAACTGTTAATAAGGAATGGATGGTATTTTTCTCCATCCCTTTGCAATTTTAAGATGCTTTTTCAAACGATTTGAATTCTGAACACTCATCCAGGAAATATCATACATTTTTTTTCCTTTGAAGCTTTTATCTATGTATAAGTTCACAAACAAAAAGTAAAGTCTGCATTAGTCGCTTCCTACACATTTTTCTATATCGATGCTCAAAATGCGTGCTCTTTTCATTTACCAGGACAATGCTTTCTCATGAAATTAAACTACAGAGGTCTAGAGTCTTAGATCTGAAATACATCAGCTTTTATTTTTTGAAACCATAACAATATCTCCATATCAGAATGTGAGACCACACTCTTTAAACTCTGCCAATTGCTGGTTTTAATCTTTCCATTAAATATTTAAACAATATAGTTTGATTATATTCTCTCCGTTACCCAGACTTCTCCCAGATCTCCCCTTCCTCCCTATGCACCTGTATTCATAACTTCATGCTCTCTCTTCCTCCCTCCCTCTCAAAACTAATCAAACAAAAAGAAATAATTAAAACAAACGACAGAAAGGACAAAAATACCAAACAAAATGCACAGAAATAAATGAAATGCATTTTGAGTTAGCCAACTACTCCTGGCCATGGTGTCTGTACTGGAATGTGACTGATATGCTGACACTCCATTAGAGAAAACTTTATTTTTCACTTCCCAATGGTACCAATGCCAAATAAAACAAATGTTATTGGAATAACCAGGCACTATAGTATGGGATTAAAGGCCCACTACATTATAAACAAGATACCTGGCAAGTCTAAAAGGTCCAAGGACCTGAGTTGCAAAAGTTCATGGCCTCTGAAGAAAACCTATTAATATTATTTTTCTAAAGGACCATGGCAATAAAATCATTCCTAATGATATATTGCTATAACTACATATCATTGCATAAAAGTTTGTCCCTCATCTGAGAAGCTGCTTCATGAGGCAGATGGCAATTAACACAGACCAAAAACCAAAAAAAAAAATACTCATGAATAAAAATCTTGGAGCATTAAGTCATAAATGGAATTTTTTTCAAATACTTCATTTATGTGGAAGAGTAGACATAAAGGTTTTAAGAGCCAAAACTGGAGAATTACTCTAAAGAAATAGGCTCTTCTAGATACAACAGAAACAATACATCTATTAATTCATAGAGGCTGTGACATCATGCACAAGAGATGCATATTTCAATAATGTTTAACAACAGCATTAATGAAAAAACAACCATAATTAAAACTTCTGAATCTCTTTTTGTGGTACAATAGAAGAAGACATGGCAGAAAGATTGTAAAAGGCAGAAAAATGGAATTTTCTTTGAGATTGTGTCTCCTAGAAATATGAGAAAAAAAACCATAAACTCTCAACATTACCATTACCTAATCATGATATGAACAAATATCATGCTAACATGATTCAGAGAAAGATCTTGAGGTTCCAGAGCTAGACAAAGAAGTACAAACATTTAAGAAATGCTGAGAATAGGAGAAATAGTATATTGCACGGAAAAGCACTCTGATTGATTATCAGATACCAAATGGTCAGCTCTGTGTGTGGTGGTGGGGAATGTGGGAAATATGTGTATATTTATGCATATATTATGTACTATGAAAGTTTGCTTTCCATTTCGGAGGTACTAGTAGATGTGGTCTTGTTTGAAAGAGGTATATTATTGAAGTTGGACTTTGAGGTTTCAAAAACTAACATCAAGTCAAGGATCTATCTGCCTTCAGTTCAGGAAGCAAACTCTTAGCTCCTCCTCCAGAACATTGTCAGTCTGTCTGCTGGAATGCTTCCCATCCTGATGGTCAAGGATTAGCCCTCTGAAACTGTAAATAAACACCATTTAATTGTTTTCTTTATAAATGACCTTGGTCATGACTTAATGCAGGACAATATAAACAAATAAGATCATTATCAGATATATAGAGATATGTATATATATATATAGATATATTAAATGAATGTGTGCATATATGCACACATATATAACAACAATACAAGAAAATGAATTTTAAATTTGAAAGATAATGTGAGTTGTAATCTGCATAGAGGGTTTGTATGAGCGAAAGGGAAGGAAAAATAATGCAATCATATTACAACCTAGCTTTTCTATTTTTTTATTTTAAAATAGATTCTCCTCTCAAGATATATATCCTTACCACAGTTTCCCCTCTATCCACTCCTTCATTTGTTCCCCAGACCTCCACCTCCCCAGGACACACTCTTTTTTTTTTAATTAAAGGAAATCTAGTTGCTAAAACATTTAGCTTAAAAAGAAAATCTATGGTGTTCCAAGTATGTCTATAAATGAAGACCATTTTACATTCCCTTTATAGTCCTGAAAAAACCTGAAGAAAGCACCTGAAATTAATTATGTTGTAGTGATCTTAAAATAATGAGTCCAGTTTAACTTTTTCTAACTTGAGAATTTAAATGGCAACTTTGAATCGGGCTCTTTGCGTTTATGAACTTATGAACTAAAGCAACCTAAATTTAGAAATCTAGGATGGTTTTGGCCATGCTGAAATTTGTCTTGAGGTGATTTCAATGTTATCCATCCGTGTAGTGTTTTATTACTGATTAGTATTGGTTTATTATGGCTTGACAATTTTTTGCACTGTCTTAAGGCACCACATATATTTAAATTGCATCGACATTTTTAAATAATTTTCTGTTACTATAAGAAAATGAAAAATAAGCATATTCCTATCTTATCTAGTTCAGGACTACAAAAGACTACTCCATCTTTTACACACAAGAACATTATGTTAGCAATTCTTTTGTCTGTTTTACGAAGAATACATTTTTATTCATTTTCTCAAAAGGCACTGAATTGCATTGGAGAAACAAACATCCTCACTACATAAAATTGAAAATTGCTAATTTCTCACTTATATGGATTTCTTAGAACATTTTGTTCCTTTTTTTCATTCCTTTCTTGAGCAATAGCTTTGTAAATTGAGCTGTTAAACTGATTCATGCTTAGGCCAGCAAAAAAAGAGCCGTAAGTGCCTCTGAATCTTTCATAAATGCTACTGAAAAGATTTCAGTCTGTGCTTGCCCCTTACCCCTGCTATTTTGTGTCATAATGCATCATTACAAACTGATGTTCATTCTGTGCAAGTCAGCAAAACAGGGGATTACATAGTGTATGTTGGCTCCTTTCCTTGAATTAGCCGTGTCACTTTTGATTTGTTATTATTGGACTGTGTTTTAGGGCTTCTCAGCACAGGCAGCTGTGGCACAAATACACTCAGCCTTTCCAAGTGGTCTGCTAATTTGTTACCTACTCCCTGTATATTTTCAAGAATTTCATGCGATACAACCCATCTTAAAATGAAACAAAATAACCCTCAAAATTGACAGATATTAATGCTGGTCAATCTGAAGGATATTCTTTGGAGACAGTTTCTCATAAAATTTATGGTAGAGAGTTGAGTTATTTTATGGACTCAATAATGAGAGAAGTTTTAAAAAATTGAGTATAAAAGGCCCTCTTGGGCAACATGGAGTGAAATAATTCTTTCAAATGCCAAGTTTGATCTGAATCAGTTAATATCAGTGATCCATCTGTATTTTAGTAAAATAGTTTTGTTCACGAAGAATCTATTGCCATGATGGATACTCAAAATTTTAAGCTATAATTCAGTTTTTTCCAAACATTTTGCATATAGTTTTATTCTTTGGCCCACAGGTCGAATGCAAAATCAAGCATTTGTGTGCTTATGAATCATATTTGTTTTGCATTGCTTAACAGTTCGAAATTGCACCAGACCCAGCCTACTTAAACTTTATTTAAAGAGGTTTTTTTTCTGCAAAATGTTATACAGATACATCATTTGTCTGGATTTTGTAACAAATAACAAATATTGAATAATTTGAAGGAAATAAGATAAAGGTTTTTTTTTAACTCAAAAAGTTCAATAAAAATGAAAACAGTGACTAAGAATAAAGATTAGAGTATTTTGCAGTGGGTAGAGTTGGTATTAACAAGACCTAGGCTTCAATTTTTACTTTGAGCTTACTGTATGATCTGGCATAGACATGGGTGTGTATATTTTTGAAAGAATTCTGTGGTTAAAGTGTTGCACATTGAATGCAAGATAGGTAGATGATACCACAACCATTTCACAGTTAATGAAATGTTTTTCTGAAAACTTTCATATGCTGTCCCGGGAAACGGGATATTTCCAAATGTATCAGCTGACAAAAAGAGAATGTTGAGAAAAATGTGATATTCTAGTATAGAAAAAATTGATACTTTGTGAGGTCAAGTACAGAATTATTATCCTTGCGCGTTGATGTTTGTAGGCATGCATGTTTGCGGGTGTGCAGGCTTACATACATGGCCAAGGTGCTCTCCCTTACCCCATGGATTTAGAATTTTTGAAGAAAGTTTTTATGACCATAGAAGGACAAAAACAAGAATTTGGAGTTGTATCATTTACTAAGTGGAAATGTAGAAATATTTTATTTATTTAAATGACTACTAAACATTTCATAGGCTCTATTACCTAGGAAATATAAAAAATAAGGTTACATACCTCTTAATTAACAATTGTTTAAATAGACTAAAGTTTTCTTACTTTTTTATCTGTTGCATATTTAAAATTAAGTAAAAATGATCGACATTTGTTAAATAAAAGAAAAATGGAGGGAATTTATACCGTATCCAATGGGGAAATAAGTACTTAGAATGTCTGTAGTACAAAGCCTGATCCATAGCACTTCATGTGAAGAAAAATAAAAGAAATGCTAGTACACATATATTTTTCTCACTGACATATATATATATATAATATATGTGTGTATGTGTCAATGTATACACACACACACACACACACACACACATTAGACCTTGCAAATCATACAAATTTGCATGTGACATAGCCTTTCCTTTTCTCACAGGAAATAATAGGGAAGGATAAACTATCAATGATACATCTAACCATAAATAATGCCAAGCATAACTAGCAGATTATCATGTAAAAGGGGTTTTCCTTCTTGCTCTGCAGCTTGCTCTCTTACTTTCTTAGTCAGTTAGGTTCCTCTTTCTGACACTGAAACCGGCTATTGTTTAATTGAGGATGTTACAGACAATCAATCACATGGAGAAGACGGCTCCTGTGCCATCACCCTGTTTGCTGAAATGATTAACAGAGGGCAATGACAAGGCCTGCTCAAGCAGGGTTGCTAATTGAAGATTAGAAGTGAAGATAAAATGCAGAAATATTAAATCATTCATGTTACTAAAAGCTGAAATAAATTTAACTTACACATGAAGATATTACATATGAAAGAAAGAACATTTTTTATTGATTTTATTGAGCTATATATTTTTTTCTCTGCTCCCTTCCCTACCACTGCCCTTTCTCTTTCTCCTTCTCCCATGGTCCCCATGCTCCCAATTTACTCAGGAGATCTTTTTTTTTTTTCTACTTCCCATGTAGATTAGATCGATATATATTTTTCTTAGTGTCCTCACTGTTGTATAGTTTCTCTGGGATTGTGATTTGTAGGCTGGTTTTCTTTGCTTTATGTCTAAAATCCACTTATGAGTAAATGCATATGATATTTGTCTTTCTGGGTTATCTCACTCAATATAATATTTTCTCAATCCATTTATTTGCCTGCAAATTTCAAAATATTATTTTCTTTCCGTTGTGTAGTAATCCACTGTGTAAATGCATCACATTTTCCTTATCCATTCTTTTGTTGAGGGGCATTTAGGTTGTTTCCAGGTTCTGGATATATCAAACAATGCTGCTATTAACATAGTTGAGCACATTTATTAATTGTTCCTCTTAGTGTCTGTGCTACTGGGATTATATTTGGGAAGTGGTCTCTTGTGCCAATGTGTTCAAGTGTAACTTCCCACTTTCTCTTTTATGAGGTTCAGTGTGATTGACTTTATTTTGGCTTTATGTTTCATTCTTCTACATGTTGATGTCCAGTTATGCCAGCACCATTTGCTAAATATACTTTCTTTTTTCCATTTTATATTTTTTTCTTTGCCAAAAATCAGTTGTTCATAGGTACGTGGATGAATATCTGGGTCTTTGATTCAGTTCCATTGGTCCTCCTGTTTGTTTTTATGCTTGCATGCATAAGTTCACACACACACACACACACACACACACACACAAACACACACACACTCAAACACACACACACACAAAGGAAAACTGGAGTCAGATAGGATGTTCTTGTACAGATGGAGGGCATCTATTAAATAACCAAGAATCTTAGTGTATATGTTATATACAGTACAAGGTGTGGGGGTGTGTGGTTCCATTGTCCATCAGCCTTGAAAACATACATACAAACAACATTACACAGACTGGTCAGGTTATATTTAGGCATATATGTATGTGTGTGAAAAAAATGTTCATGAATTTAAAAAAAATAGAAATATAAAAATGGAAAGAGAAAAGAAATGGGAGAACTTTTTAATTATATTATTTTTTTTACTTTTTTTAAGTAAATTTTATTAAATTATAAAAGTTTCCATTTCCGCCCCCCCTCCCAACACCCTCCCACTCCCCCCACTCCCCTTCCTCCTCCCTCTTCGTATAATCTCAAAAAATGATCCAAACAAATGACATCTTCTTATGTATGGTATTATAAATTAAAACAGACAGGGAACCCTGACTGCTTTTAGAACTGGAGACTGAGGGGGAGGGAAATAGGAGGAGGTAGAAATTTTCAATAAATATATGGAATTTTCTTGTTACTGTTTTAATATAGGGTCTCATAGAACGTTGTGTTCCCTTAAAACTCTTTATCTTCCAGCTTCAGAATCCTGAATAATAGCTTCACAGATGTTTCCCATGGATATTATAATTTTTATTAGAAAAGCATGTGAATTCAACTGAAATTTCATTCTATATTTCACTCAGATATTATTATTAGTCCTGGATAATTTTGAGACTTTGATCTAGACAAATTTACAGCAACAGATGTCAAAGTATCTGGCTACATTTGCCGTATTAGTTAAAAATCAGAACAAAATTAATATATGAGAAAAAATAACCTCTCTAGCGAAATGCGAAATGTATTTTTAAACTAAATTGTTATGTTAAGACCTTGTTATTTGTAGCTGATTTTTCTACCCTAGCTTACCAGAAATTACACTTTTAAATAAAATATCACACTAATGGCCACAAAGTTTTGATGAACTATCAAACTTCATTTGCCAGGCTGCCATTCTTTGCTTTTCTTTCATCTCTACTTCCAAGTTCTGCAAAAGGCTCAATAATATCTAATCATTCAGTGACTTTTTCAGTCAAAAGATTCCAAAACCACCACATTATAAAACAGTATAAAAGCCTCATAGTCAGATACAGCGCAACATAACCCCATGTTCCTGGTACCGATTACAGTCTAGTTTGTTTTCTGTGGTGTGATAACCAACATTCAAAACCAACTTGTGGAGAAAAGGATGCATTTTGTCTTACTGTTTGTATTATTCACTGTTCTATAATGTAGCACAATTTATAGAATGGGTACCTATCTATCTAATCTACATGAATGAAAGAACAGGGATTTATTAGAATCATTTACAAGCTTTGGTCCAACTATTCCAACACTGGTAAGTAATGAAAAGTAAGGTGAACTCAAAGAAAAACATGTACGGACCCACCTGGTGGTTGGAGACAGACAGGGTCACCTGACAGGATTGGGAGCATGGGAGTAGGTTGGAGGGTAGAGGGTGAAGAGGAGGGGCGAATCGGAAGGTAGAGGAAAACTTGAGGGAATGGGATGTTAGAGATGGAGGAATGACAGATATGAGAGCAAGGAGAGAGATACCTTGATTGGGGGATTATGGGGTTGGCAGAAGCCTGGCTCTAGAGAAATTCCAAGGAATTCATAAGGATGATCCCAAATAAGACCCTAGGCAATAGTGGAGAGGGTACCCAAACTGGCATTGCCCTGTATTCAGACTGATGATTACCTTAAATATCACCAAAAACCTTCGTCCAGCAATAGATGGAAACAGAGGCAGAGTCTCACATCGTAGCACTAGACTTAGGTCCCAAGGTTCAGTTGAAGAGTAGAAACAATGAAAATATGAGCAAAGAGGTCAAGACCATGAAGGGTCTAGATGTAGTGGGGAGGGCCTTGGACCTTCCACAGGACAAGGTGCCTTTACCTCTTAGGTTTGGAGGGGGTGGAGTAGGAGGGTGTGTGGAGGTACTGGGAAGAGGGAAGGGAGTGGAATTTGGATTGATATTTTTTTAAAAAAAATCTAATAAAAAATAATTAATTTAAATCAGTTGTTTAACTGATGTTTCAGAGTTCTAAATTATTTGTATATGGACCTTCTATGGTAGCCTGTGGTGATTCAAAAAGAAACAGAAAGCTTTAAAGTAAAAATGACTCAGAGGTTTGTGTGTAAGCCTATTCTTAGAAACAATTATAGTAAATAAAGGACAGGGTCGGGTTATAGAATTATAGTCTGTAAACTGCTTACTGCTTTCTTGTTATTACCACAAGTGCTTTGTAAGCACATGCTCATGAACTCTTGTCATCCTATACATTATCAACACTTAGTATATTTATTAACTAATATTTCATACTATTTAAAAGATACACTTAGTTGTGATTAGGAAATGTTTGTAGTAACTAAAGTTTGGGGTTTCTTTTAGCTATTTATAACTAGGCTTGCAATTTTTTGACACAGGATTTTGTTTAAGGGGGAAACTTAATCTTTTCATTAAATGAATAAGTAAATATTTTAATAATATTAAATAAACACAGACTTCTGCTAGCAGGCAGCAATGGTTTTATAGAGATTAGTAGTTTTTTGTGTGTGTGTCTTTATTTTTTTTCCTTATTTATTTACTTAAAAAATTTCCACTTCCTCCCCTCCTCCCAATACCCTCCCGTTCCGCCCACTCCCTCTCCTCCTCCCTCAACATTCCCAAGAGCAGTCAGGGTTTCCTGCCCTGTGGGAAATCCAAGTTCCTCCCCCCTCCCTCCAGGTCCAGGAAGGTGAGCATCCAAACAGGCCAGGATCCAAAAAGCCAGTCCATGCAGACGAAACAAGACCCAGTACCATTGTCAATGGCTTCTCAGTCAACCCCCAAAGGTGTGGAACATATACACATTAGAGTTTTACTCAGCGGTAAAAAACAATGACATCTTGAATTTTGCATGCAAATGGATGGAAATAGAAGACATTAGTAGTTTTTAAGGTGATATGAATGTGACGTGCCTGTGTTGTAAGAGGATGATATTGGTATTGCTGTGGAAAAAGCCTTTAAGTGACTGAGGTGTTTTCTCCATCTTATAGTTCCTACTGCTGTTCTTGCATGGGATTTAAGAGTTTTTGTTCTTCATTCATTTACTTCATTCTCCTGTTACCTGAGAAAAAGAATTATCCTGCTCTGTCTGGCGAGCTAATAAGATTCTTAATGAATGATGTTGATTTCAATGAATGGACAAGATAAACAAACTAGTATGAATCACACACTTAAACAAAATTTTAATACCTATATGAACCAATTGCTGTCCTTCAATATATATTTTTTACCTTTTACTTATGAACCAACGAGTTTATCTAGAAAAGGAGTCTTACTCTGCAAATTTTCAAAATATGCTATAATGTATATTTTTGAGATCTTCCTTCTATTTTCAACACTGCACTCCAAGGGACATAGACATTGAATTGACAAGACAAACACTTTATGGATCAAGACATGAAAAAGCTGGATTAAATGTCTCCATACTTTGATTATTCAATTTGATTACCTTTCAACTTGAATCTCCCAATCCACATTTATCTAAACTAATCTTTTTTGAAGGACAAATCATTATCTTTAATCTTCTGTTTTTTTTCCTCCAAAGCCAGATACTTAAAATGAATTTTGTATTTCAAATTATTTATGATATTCGTACATCCATTGTCATTGAGCAAAAAGTACTGGACATTAAAGAAAAGAGAAGTCCAGATACAATAGTAGTGGTTGACTTTAATACTATCAAGAAATGTTGTACAACAAAAAATAAAGAAATCAGGATTGTAGAAACTAAACTTCAATATAGATCAAAATACTAACAGATAATTGTAGAACATTCCATTACAAAGGATATAATATACACTCTTATCAACATCTCATAGTATGTACTCCAGTACAGTTCACATTTGGGGTCAGAAAGCATCTCTTCACAAGTAGAAATCTGAACACTTTAATTAAGTCATGGGATCATTATTTATCGAATTAAAAATTGACAGTTTTTCAATATAAAAACTACCAAAATTATGCACATACATAGAGAATGAACTGTATATTTCTGCAAGATCCTTGTGTCCTTAAAATATTAAAAGACAAGGAGTTTTCAACAAGATGTTAATGAATTTTCAGGTTCTATGGATTTTAGATGACAAACAGGCTTAGGCATTTGAAAACTTGGTCCCTAACTGGTGAATCTGTTTTGGAAGGTTATAGGATATTTAGGATATGGAGGCTTGTTGGAAGAAATATGCCGAGTTAGGTTTGAACGGTTATAGCCTAACCACTTTCAAGTTTAATTCCTTGTTTTATTTGGTTTCAGTTGAGATGTGTTCTCTTAGCTTCTTGCTCGTGCAAGTTACAACTATCCTTCCACACCTGATAAACTCTTGTCAATAACATTGGTAATGGTATTTTAGCACAACACAATCACTACCAACAACAGCAAGACCTAATGCAAAATTACTAAGTGTAGACTGTATAATGAGATAGGTTTCATCACAGGACTGTAACTTATAAGTTTTAAACAAAAATTTATTGATATATCTGTGTACAAAAAACAAACATAAGCACTAAATCAAGAAATTAAGTTTATCTACAAAATCCTAAGAAAGTACACAGGATTTATCAGTGTTAGACAAAGATATACATTGGTAAAGATTCAGTTAAGCAGGGTGGAGTAAAACCTCTACATTGAAATATTTTTAATCCAAGAAAGATAATGGAAGACATTCTGTTTCATAGGTCTTATGCATTAACTTTTAAATGGCCATAATTTCACAAGTAATGTATAGATTCAATGAGATGCGAATTAAGATCCCAAATAATAGCTTTTCACAAAAATAGAACATTTCTCTAATTCCCATAAAAGTAAAAAAGAAAATCCTTGAAGCAGAAAAACAATATTGAGCAAAAATAGCACACTGAAAGTGAAAAATTAAAATTTTACTACAAATCCAGTTTATGACAACCAACATGATGCTGGACCAAACCAAAGGAATAGAATATGGGGCTCAAAAATGAAACTACATGGCTATAGTCATTTGGTTCTTGACAAAGGTATGAAAATGCACATTGGTTAAAAGACAACCTTTTTAGTGAATACTTTGAAAACTGTGGAATCCCATGCAGGACAATTATAGAAGATGCCTATTGCTGTCCTAAATTGGACTAAATGTCTAAAAGTGAGATCTAAAACTTAGAAACTATAGATAATTGAAGATTGATTTGTGGAATTACTTGGCCTCTTCATCTGTTTCTTTTACCCATGTGGCTGCACTAAATAAATATTTCTTTTCTGTGTTATATTCTCCTTGTAGTTGTCCTATTCACTAATGAACATACAATTGAATCTGTAGAGCACATATTCTTTACTCATTCTTTATTTATAGGCATGAAATGTTGCCATTTTTACTAAAATGTTGGAACTGCATACAATTATAGTAAAAAAAGAGCCATTGTCATCTGAATAATTTTTATTGATTGACACAGCAATGTTTAGAATTACCTAGGAGACAAGCCACTGCATATTTCTATGAAGGATTACCTAGATTAATTTACTCACTGTTTGTGACTCTAGGAGACTGCTTTAACTGGGACAATCCACATTAATTTCACAGAGAGAGAGGTGTTCAGCACCATCATTTAAAGGTAGGTCTCTGCATCTTGACTTTGAATGCAGTGTGACCAACTGCTTCCAACTCATATTGCCAGATCTTTCCCACCATGAAAAATCATATCCACAGATCAAGAGTCACACTAAAGCCTATCTTCGGCCTCCGCCAGCCATCCCAGCTTCCATCCAGAGGGCCATCGGAGGGGTGAGTGTGATTCGGGCCTGCGGCAGGGGCCCGGCGAGGAGGAGCTCGGACTTTCTCCGACACCATAGGCTCCCAGGCCAGCCTGCACTGCTGGCTTCACCCTGCTAGCGTCCCCGCTAGCCATCCCAGCTTCCATCCAGAGGGCCATCGGAGGGGTGAGTTTGCTTTGGGCCTGCAGCAGGGGCCCTGCGAAGAGGAGCTCGGTCTTTCCCCGACCCCATAGACTCCCAGGTCAGCCTGTTGTGCTGGCTCCACCCTGCTAGTGCCCTCTCCAGCCATCCCAGTCTCCAGCCAGTGGGCCATCGGAGGGGTGAGTTTGCTTCAGGCCAGCGGCAGGGGCCTGGCAAGGAGGAGCTCGGACTTTCTCCAACCCCATAGACTCCCAGGTCAACCTGCAGTGCTGGTTCCACCCTGCTAAGCTCTCCCGCCTGCCATCCCAGCTTCCATCCAGGTACAAATTTCTATATTTCTCCCCTCCCACTGGGGCCATAAAATTTCCCCAGCTCAGCTGCCTTGCACACTGGGCCTGCTCTGTAGGCGCATCCCGGAAAGAGGGAGTGCCTGTGCTTCAATAGCCTGCCTGAGGAAAGGTAGGCATACTATCAGTGAACTCCCTGCCCAACAAAGAAACCTGACCCGCTACCAGAAGTTCCAATAGAGAGCATTTGAACGAAGAGATGGGCAGACGCCAAAGCAAGACCTCCTCCAACAATCTGAAAAACAACATGAAAACACCAGATCCCAACGACCCTACAACAGAAGGATTTGAACACTCTAACCCAGATGAAGTGGAAAAAAGTGCCCTATGAAAGCAATAGAGTCCCTTAAACAGGATATGAATAACTCCCTTAAGGAACTGGTCGAGAAGTATAACAAAAAGTTTGAAGAAATGAGTATAGAAATGGATGAGAAATATAACAAAAAGTTTGAAGAAATAAGTAAATCCGTGAATGAGACCCTGAGAAACCAAGAAAAAACAATCAAACAAGTAAAGGAAACAGTCCAAGAATTGAAAACTGAAATGGAGGCAATGAAGAAAACACAAAACGAGAACCGGCTGGATATGGAAAACCTAGGTAAACAAACGAAGACTACAGAATCAAGCATAACCAATAGAATACAAGAGATAGAAGAACGAATCTCAGATTCTGAAGATACCATAGAGAAAATAAATGCTCTGGTCAAAGAAAACAGCAAATTCAACAAATTCTCTTCACAAAACATTCAGGAAATCTGGGACACAATAAAAAAAAACAAATCTAAGAATAATAGGGATTGAAGAAGGAGAAGAACTGCAGATCAAAGGCCCAGAAAATATATTTAACAAAATTTATAGAAGAAAACTTTCCCAATCTAAAGAACGATATTCCTATGAAGGTTCAAGAAGCATACAGAATGCCGAATAGACTGGATAAAAAAAAAACGTCCCCTCGCCATATAATAATCAAAACACAAAACATCCAGATTAAAGAAAGAATATTAAGAGCTGCAAAGGAAAAAGGTCAAGTGACTTATAAAGGTAAACCTATCAGGCTTACACCAGAATTCTCTATGGAAACCATGAAAGCCAGAAGATCCTGGATAGAGGTACTGCAGAAACTAAGAGACCATGGATGCAAACCCAGACTACTATACTCAGGCAAGCTATCGTTCACTATCAACGGAGAAAACAAAATATTCCAGGATAAAAATAATTTTAAACAATTCGTAGCCACAAATCCATCCCTACAGAAAGTAATAGAAGGAAAATCGCAACCCATGGAATCCAACATTGCCATCACTGCCTACAATAACCCAAACATCTAGCGACCCTTCACAACCACAATTCAAAGAAGAGAAACACACAAACTCTACTACACACACACACACACACACACAAATAATAAACGGAATCAACAACCACTGATCATTAATATCACTTAATATTAATGGACTCAACTCACCTATAAAAAGGCACAGACTTAGAGACTGGATAAGAAAACAGGATCCAACATTCTGCTGTTTACAAGAAACACACCTCAACCACAGAGATAGACATCTACTCAGAGTAAAGGGTTGGGAAAAGGTTTTACAAGCAAACGGACCTAAGAAACAAGCTGGTGTGGCCATTCTAATATCTAAAAAAATTGACTTCAAACTAAAATCAATCAGAAGAGATGGAGATGGACATTTCATACTCTTAACAGGAACAATTAATTAGGAGAAAGTCTCAATCCTGAATATCTACGCCCCTAATATAAAAGCACGCACTTATGTAAAAGAAAAACTTTTAAAACTCAAGGCAGTCATCAAACTACACACACTAATAGTAGGAGACTTCAACATAACTCTCTCACCAATGGACAGATCAATCAAAAAGAAATAAGAGAATTACTAGAGGTAATGAATCAAATGGACTTAACAGATATCTATAGAACATTCTACCCAAAAAGGAAAGAATATACCTTCTTCTCTGCAGCTCATGGAACCTTCTCGAAAATTGACCACATACTCGGTAACAAAGCAAACTTACACAGATACAAAAAAATATTAGTAATCACCTGTGTCTTGTCGGATCACCACGGAATAAAGTTAGAACTCAATAACAATTCGAATTCCAGAAAGCCTACAAATGTGTGGAAGTTGAACAGTCAACTACTGAATCATCCTTGGGTCAAGGAAGAAATAAAGAAAGAAATTAAAGTCTTCCTTGAATTTAATGAAAATAAAGACACAACATACTCAAACCTATGGGACACAATGAAAGCAGTTCTAAGAGGAAAGTTCATAGCGCTAAGTGCCCAATTAAAGAAAACGGAGAAAGCATATATTGGAGACTTAACAGCACACCTAAAAGCTCTGGAAAAAAAAGAAGCATACTCTCCCAGGAGGAGTAGAAGATTGGAAATAATAAAACTGAGGGCTGAAATCAACAAAATAGAAACACAGAAAACAATCCAAAAAAATCAACGAAACAAAAAGTTGGTTCTTGGAGAAAATCAACAAGATTGACAAACCCCTAGCCAAACTAATCAAACGGCAGAGAGAGAACACTCAAATTAATAAGATCAGAAATGAAAAGGGGGACATAACAACAGACACAGTGGAAATTCAGAGAATCATTAGATCTTACTACGAGAGTTTATATGCCACAAAGTTGGAAAATGTACAAGAAATGGATTGGTTTTTAGATAAATACCATTTACCTAAGTTAAATCAAGAGCAACTGAACAATCTAAATAGACCTGTTAGTCGCGAAGAATTAGAAGCTGTTATCAAAAACCTCCCCACCAAAAAAAGCCCAGGGCCAGATGGTTTCAATGCAGAATTCTACCAGAACTTCCAGGAAGAGCTAATACCTATACTCCTTAATGTATTTCACAATATAGAAACAGAAGAATCATTGCCTAACTCTTTTTATGAAGCTACAGTTACCCTGATACCAAAACGACATAAAGACACAACCAAGAAAGAGAATTACAGACCAATCTCACTCATGAACATTGACGCCAAAATACTCAATAAAATACTGGCAAACCGAATCCAAGAATACATTAGAAAAATTATCCATTATGATCAAGTGGGCTTCATCCCAGAGATGCAGGGCTGGTTCAAAATACACAAATCTATCAATGTAATCCATCATATAAATAAATTGAAAGAAAAAAAACATATGATCATTTCATTGGATGCTGAAAAAGCATTTGACAAAATTCAACACCCCTTTATGATAAAGGTGTTGGAAAGATTGGGTATACGAGGATCATACCGACAGCTAACATCAAATTGAACGGAGAGAAACTCAAAGCCATTCCACTAAAATCAGGAACACGACAAGGCTGTCCACTCTCTCCATACCTCTTCAATATAGTGCTTGAAGTCCTAACAATAGCAATAAGACAACATAAGGGGATCAAGGGGATTCGAATTGGAAAGGATGAAGTTAAACTTTCGTTATTTGCAGACGATATGATAGTGTACATAAGCGACCCCAAAAACTCTACCAAAGAACTCCTACAGCTGATAAACACCTTTAGTAATGTGGCAGGATACAAGATCAACTCCAGAAAATCGGTAGCCCTCCTATACACAAAGGATAAAGAAGCAGAGAGGGAAATCAGAGAAACATCACCTTTCATGATAGCCACAAATAGCATAAAATATCTTGGGGTTACTCTAACCAAGGAAGTGAAAGACCTATTTGACAAGAACTTTAAGTTCTTGAAGAAAGAAATTGAGGAGGATACCAGAAAATGGAAAGATCTCCCCTGTTCTTGGATTGGGAGAATCAACATAGTAAAAATGGCAATTCTACCAAAAGCAATCTATAGATTCAACGCAATTCCCATCAAAATTCCATCAAACTTCTTCACAGACCTTGAGAGAACAATAATCAAGTTTATATGGCAAAACAAAAAACCCAGGATAGCCAAAACAATCTTATACAATAAAGGAACTTCTGGAGGCATTACCATCCCTGACTTCAAACTCTATTACAGAGCAACAGTATTGAAAACAGCTTGGTATTGGCATAACAACAGAGAAGTCGACCTATGGAATCGAATAGAAGACCCAGGTATTAACCCACAAACATATGAACACCTGATATTTGACAAGGGAACCAAAGGCATACAATGGAAGAAGGAAAGCATCTTTAACAAATGGTGTTGGCATAACTGGATGTCAACCTGTAGAAGAATGAAAATAGATCCATATCTATCACCATGCACAAAACTCAAGTCCAAATGGATTAAAGACCTCAACATTAATCTGACCACTTTGAACCTGATAGAAGAGAAAGTGGGAAGTAGTCTACAAGATATAGGCACAGCAGACCAGTTCCTAAGCAGAACCCCAGGAGCTCAGACAATAAGAGAAGCAATGAATAAATGGGACCTGCTGAAACTGAGAAGCTTCTGTAAAGCAAAGGACACTGTCAGTAAGACCAAAAGGCTACCTTCCGACTGGGAGAAGATCTTCACAAATGCCTCATCAGACAAAGGTCTGATCTCCAAAATATACAAAGAACTCGAGAAACTAGACACTAAAACTCTAATTAACCCAATTAAAAAATGGGGTACTGAACTGAACAGAGAATTCACAACAGATGAACTCCGAATGGCCAAAAGGCACTTAAGGTCATGCTCAACCTCCTTAGCGATCAGGGAAATGCAAATCAAAACCACTTTGAGATATCATCTTACACCTGTCAGAATAGCCAAACTCAAAAACACCAATGATAGCCTATGCTGGAGATGATGTGGAATGAGGGGGACACTCATCCATTGTTGGTGGAAATGCAAACTTGTGCAGTCACTGTGGAAATCAGTGTGGCAGTTTCTCAGGAAACTGGGAGTCAACCTCCCTCAGGACCCAGCAATTCCACTCTTGGGAATATACCCAAGAGATGCCCTATCATACCACAAAAGCATTTGTTCAACTATGTTCATAGCAGCACTATTTGTAATAGCCAGAACCTGGAAACAGCCTAGGTGCCCCTCAATAGAAGAATGGTTAGTAAAAGTGTGGAACATATACACATTAGAGTTCTACTCAGCGGTAAAAAACAATGACATCTTGAATTTTGCATGCAAATGGATGGAAATAGAAAACGCCTTACTGAGTGAGGTAAGCCAGACCAAAAAAGAGGAATATGGTATGTATTCACTCATATGTGGATTCTAACCATAATTAAAGGTCTTTGAGCCTATTATTCGTGATCCTAGAGAAGCTAAATAAGAAGATGAACCTGTTGAAAATCATGTAGCTATCTGCCTGGAGATTGGAAATAGACAAGAGTCCCAGGTAACCTCGAGTGCATGGGGGGATGGGAGGGTTGTTGGAAGGGGAGAGGGTTAGAGAGAAGGGAGTAGTGGAGGAATGGGGAAGCTAGGTGGATTGGGATGGGGGGAGTGAGGAAGGATGGATATGAGATCAGGGAAGAATATATCTCAACTAAGGGAGTCATTTTAGGGTTTACAGGAGACTTGATTATAAATGGGATCCCAGGTCCAAGGAGAGATCCCCAGATTGTTCTCTGGACAGAGGAGAGGGTGCCTGAACCGGCCTTGGCCTATAACCATACTGATGAAGATTTTGCTTATCACCATAGATCCTTCATCTGACGATGGATGGCGATACAGATGGAGACCGACATTGAAGCACCGGACTGAGCCCCCCATGGTCCAAATGAGGGGCAGAAAAAGGAAGAACATGAAAAAAACTCAGGACCGCGAGGGGTGCGATCACCCACTGATACAAGGGGACTGATCTAATGAGAGTTCATCAAGGCCAGTTGGACTGGGACTGAACGAGCATGTGATCCAACCAGATTTTCTGAATGTGGCCGGATCTCTGAATGTGGCTGGTCCGGAGCCTTTCTGAAAAGCCACTGACAATGACACTGGGACTTGTTTCCTCTGCATATACTGGATTTTTGGGATCCAGTCTGTTTGGATACTCACCTTCAGGGACCTGGAAGGAGTGGGGAGGAACTTGAACTTCCCACAGGGCTGGAAGCCCTGACTGCTCTTAGGGATGAAGAGGGAGGAGGAGGGGGAGGGGGCAGTGGGAGGGTGTTGGGAGGAGGGGCGGAAGTGAAAACTTTCATAATTTAATAAACTTTAAAAAAAAAGCCTATCTTCAGGGCTGCTCCATATGCAGCCTGGTACTGTAGACTGAGGCAAAGTCCTGGGGCTGGGGTGATCACAGGCCCTAACTGCACAAAACACTACTGTGATTGTACTACATTGTCATGTTGTCAAGCTGCTTTCTACACATTTGTATTTATAGGCATTGATTTACAAACCTTTCATCTTCATCAGGGAATCCTAATTGCTGTAGGTGGCAGTTATTATAGAGATTGATAACTTGTTAAAGTGCTAACAATAAAAGATAGAGAAAGGATTTATTAAAGATAGGAAAAATGTAAAAAGTTCTCTTTATTTGTACAGTCGTAAATAAGTTTGATATTGTTTGAAAACTATTAATCTTTATAAAAGTTTCAAAAGATACAAAATATGGAGCTGTCTACTTGGTCATCTTCAATGTTACCACATATATTGCTTTGGGAGATTAGATCATAATTGATACCTTAAAATATATACATATATTTAGAACTGTGCCTCTATTAGTGGTTTTATACTGTTTTTTTTAATTTGTCAAGTAATTCTAACTTCAATAAAACTGAATATAAAAATAATTTATTAAAAGTTTGTTATTACCAAAAAATAGATATTAGATTGCTAGTCTTTCAATTTTGACCATAAAAGTAATATTTGGAAGAAACTCTTTCTTTGCAAGCCATTTTACATTAATTTTGAAATATTATATATGGTTGTAAGTATTTTTGAAAGAATTGACTCAAGGCAGGTGACTGCAGTAACTTTAACTTGGTTAATTAACATCATTACTTGGAAAAATCATTAGAAATCTTTATCTTATAATATCTTAGATATCTTAGAATATCTGTCTAACACATCTTCAGTGCTACAAAGACAAAAATCAGAATCTGTGGGAATCCTTCTTATTCAGTGCAGTAAGGCTATGGTGTAAATAGGAACGATTGTGGAAAACACTTATTTTATTTATCATTTGTAATGATTGCATATCTGTTCCACAGGAGAGATATACGATAAATGGAGAAACAAAATTCATGGATTGTAAAGGGAAGCTATCTAATCCTTGCCACATTCTATGAGCAAGTATATACCTAGTAGAAGTATAAAAACACACATAATTAGGAAATTAATGAAGAAAGAAGATGGAAGTCTTCTTTTTCTACAATGTGTAAGGTAGCAAACTGATTTAATTCCTATTTCATTCTTTAAACTTCTGGTTTTATTCTTATTTATTCAATCAGGAATTGACACCTATATATTTATATATTTAATAATGCATAGGAATTCCAATTTTCCTTTTGTGACACTAAAGTGGCTGTGATTTGAAACCTTTTATGATTCTATTATATTTATATGTGAAATAGCCTAGACACATGTAGCAGGCAGAAGGCATGATAGCTATTTCCTTAAAGTTTTATTGAAATTTAATGTTTATTTTAAATGGAAGCATATTTCAAAAATAAAGTACATTAAAATTTGGCTTTGTTTCTGACTTAATGATTTGTACACAATGATATTCTATTAGATGCTGAAATAAGGACTATACAGATCTTATCCTAGAAGATAAAGGCATACTAGAACATTGTCAAAGGATGATCAAATTTCCAATTTGGAAAATACTTTGTAATATATAGCAAGAAAACAAAAGTTATTTTATTCGGTAACTCTGACTTCATCAAATATCTCTTGTTTAATCCAATCATTTTTAAGTATTTTGTTGATATAATAATGTAATTGGTGCTTTAACAAGAATCATGTGTATTAAATATATAGAAAACAAAATCCTTAATTGCAGAAATATGCAACTTATTTCTGAAGACAGCAAAGCCTAGCACTTGTTTCTTTATTTCCAACAACATGTCACATATGAAGTAACTAGTTTTGCATAAATTTATTTCTTATAATATGGAAGTTGTGAAATTTGTGACCAAGGTACTAGCATATGATAAGAAAATCTCTGCTGAGCTACAACATGATGGAAGGCTTTCTTAAGTGATCAAGCTTGTTGAGAAAGTGCAGGAAGAGATAGAAGCTGAACTGGCTTTTTTTTAAATAAACTGGACTCACAGTAACAACCACCAAATCTCCAGGAAGGACTCTACATAATGAGCCTTAGGACTGAAACATTTCTGAAAGACATTCCCTTCCTACACAATCATAGTGAAAACTCAATTTGATGGGAGATTTGGAGAAACTATTCACACTATTGTAACTGTTAGGAATATTTCTTAAGACAAGTCTCTCCACTCACACAAATAATTCCAATCAGACCAAATTAAATTGAATCAACGCCCATGTTTACTAAATGCAGCATTCCCAGGTGACTGGTGAAGCATGGCAGGGGGAAGAGAGAGAGATGTGGGGGACCTCACAAACCCTGAAGACCATGTGTTCTTTTTTTCAGCGGCAGTGTAAAAAGATGGAGCTTTCTGTTCCATTTGTGTTCCATTGACACTCTGAGGATGAATGCCATGGGCTGGGGTGACGCTTTCAATCATTCCAGACACCTTGGGTATAGGGATGTCAGAGTACTGGGGCTTATTTTCTATCAAACAACCCATACTTCATGGATATAGGGGCATGGGCTCAAGTCTGGCTACTTCCTGAGGGCATGGGGTGACATGGGGAGAGCTGTGTGGTGAGTTCATGCTCAGTGAGAGGTGTGGATGGAGTGACACCTGGTTTACTGTCAACCTGGAGCCCTCAGGCAGCTGCTGCTTGAGGGAGATGAGAAGGCAGGTGGCTAGGAGGGAAAAATATTGTTATTATTGGCCCTTTAAAATGGGCCTAGCCATGGGAAGTCTTTAACTGCCACAAAGAATGGGATAGGGAAGTGCCCTGGTTGTAGAGGTGAGGCTTGGTTCTCTAATTGGGACACAATAACATATAAAACCAGATTTTAGTTGGTCCAGGAGATATGTTATCAATGGTGAAGTCCTAGGAGCTAGTGTAGGTGTTGGCCTTGTCTGGAGACCGCTTTGTCCTGTTGCCAAGGCCCAGGCAACAGGAGTGATGTATAAAATATGATGCTTGAAACTGGGTGTGGTTAACGTAGCAGGACTTTTTTCTGGAACCTGTAAGAGAACTGGAACAGATTTACAACTTGGTGTCATAGCCAAAGGCTATTGCTTTTAGGATACACCTGAAACCTGTTAATCCTGGACTATGAAGCCTGTTAAAGAGGCACACCTGTCTGTATTTTAGCAAGAATCTTAACAAATAAAGTAATGAGCTACCAGTACCTTAAGTCTTCAAATGCCATTCGACAGATCTGGGAAGGATAAATGAGCAGAAATAAAACAGGTGGTTTGTTGTTGTTGTTGTTTGTTTTTGTTTTTTGCTACACAGTCAATCCCAAATATCTCCCAGTCCTTAGAGAACACCAGTCTTAGAAACAGGGCTTGCTGTTAGCTGCTGAGTACAAGGGGCCCAAAGGTTTTCCTGTGAGGGGGAAGATTTAGTCTACCTGTCTCCGCAGGATGAGAAATCGATTGCCTGGAAAACATCCAGGAAGGTGAAGAGGTAAAAGGCAGCTTTTTTCTGTATGAGTGGCTTTTCCAAATCCAAAGGCAGGACTTCTGTCTGCTGTACCCCCACTTCCAGCCTTTTCAATCAGGACCTGCTTTGCTATTGTTGGGTTTCTCATAAACATATTTTAGAGTTATCATATATTTGTAGTATAGCCTTAGCATGTGAAATATCCACAGAGTACCTTTACTTATAAATGAGTTAATTGGTATGTCATGTGCATTTTGTATACAAGTTCAAGAAGATTTCACCTACTTTGAGAAAATAATCTAAAAAACTGTTTTGTAATTGATCCTGAAAGACATTAACTAGCCTTCAAAGGAATCCTTTAAATAAAAGCATGGTGTCTTCATGGCTGTGATCTTTTTAACTGTAAAAGTCACCTTCATTATGGTAGAACAGTATTAAAGAAAAATTACCCATATGTAGAAAGTATAAATTTTAATATCTATAATGTTCTTAGAATTAAAGTTTCTTCATGTCAAGTGATTAAACAAATTGCAGGTGATTTATCTAAGACTTAATTCTTTAGTGAGAAAAAATACATATTTTAAGAAAAATATTAAACAACTGATTTTTGCCTATCAAATATTTATTTATATATATTTAGTTTATATGTTTTGGAGTTTCTTGAACATGTTTAACAATTGAAATTTGAATGGAGTTCCTCAAAAATGGTTGTGGGATTATCTTACTTAGTTACACAGTTGTTCATGGGAGCATTGTCAGCCCAAGGGGGATACTTTAATTTAACCATTTAAATTCTCTCTCTGTCTCCCTCCCACACTCTGCACCATTTCTCTGTCTATCTATAGAGAGATGTGTGTGTGTGTGTGTGTATACACACATATACAGGTATATGAAATTATGTATATTCTATGCAATTTTGTTTCTAAATAATAATATGATACTTATTTCTATTGTCTTCATTGCCTCCCAGACATAGATTTTTCAGTTTGTTTTGTTGATGAAACCATGCACTTCAGACACAGGACCCCAGAGAACCATGACTGTGCGGTTATTAGTCACAACTAATACACCTACTTGTGAACATAAGATTCAGGGAACATTGTGAAAAAGGTGATAAAGATTATAATAGACAGAGAACCAGGAACTCTGCTGTGACATTATATTTCCTAGAAATGATAGACAAATCATACCCATTATATAATTCCAAAATAGTCATATTATTATGTATCTTAACTGAAACCTGAAGAAGTACACTAAGTGATAGGCAAACATGCAAAGAAGAAATCTCTCAGGGCCCTACCCATAGACAAAGAACAATAGGCAACTAACAAATGCTGATAGAACATTTTCCCTTTCCACTGACAAGCCACCTAACTTACTACACAATACTAAGTGTCCAACCCTATAATAATTTACATACAAGAGGCTGGAAACAGACTCCATGGTTGTATTCATATATTTAGAGATGTAGAAATAATTTCAGTGGTGAGAACAATAAGTAAAGCAGAGGCCAAGATTTTAAGTGGGAGAAACAAGAGATACATAACACGGATTGGAGGGAGGAAGAGTAAGTGAGGAAAGGAAGTAATTACATTTTAAATTAAAAATGTTTTAAAGAGGAAAGGAAACTAAAATGTAGCTCATCCAAATTTCAAATCATTAATTAAATTCAAGCTAAGGAAGCCATTAAAGTCACTTGCTAAAAGAATAAAGACTAAAATATCAGTTTGGGTGTAAGTTCCTACATTTCTTGCTCAGATGTGTTAGCTCTTTAATATGCCTTTCTGGCCAATTTTAAATAAAAAAATACCTATTTCTTTAAAAAAAAATTATAAAAGGAAACGTAGAACACGTACAAATTAAAGTTGTAAAGCAGCATTCACTTCTGAGCGGTGGTAGAAGAGGTGTGATGTTTGCAGCTGGGGAAGCAATCAAAGGCCCAGAATGAAGCCAACCCCCTTCCTGGAGCAGCTGCTGCCGAGATAAAACACACAGGAGGCCCTAGTGATAGATCTGAGATGGGGATACTTGAGTAACAAAATAAGAAATACCTTTACAGTTCACTTGTGTTGGTTTGGGATATTTAGTTATTTAAACAACTACAAACCAGCATCCCTCCCTTTCCCCCACAAAACTGTGCTACATTTATGCCATTTTTATGAAAAATTTTTAAATAATACTTGTAGGTAATATATAACGATCTATAGAATTTCAAGGTAACAAATCGCCATTGAAAATATTTCCAAACTGATATATCAGAACCCAGGTGTATTCTGTATTTTCTTGTATCACATTTTCTACCCAAATCATTATTATTTTCTTCCATGTCTTAAAACCTGGTATAATTCATGATTTTGAATTTTTTATAAATTGAGCAATTTATGAAAGCAGAAAAGAAATTGTGTTTTGTTCACTGTTTAATGTGGCTTTCCTAACACTTATAGAGATAATTAGGTTTGAGAAATCATATTTTGATTCTTTAAGATTTTGCTTTAAAAAACATTGTATTTTCAACTTTAATGTGAAAGTGTCAACTCATTAAAGATAATCTTATAGCTATTTTAAAAGGTATCTGTTAAGCCAAAAATGTGCCTTCTACTTGATTATTGTATTCTCTAAAGATAAAACATCTCACAGACCTGTTATAATGATATTACAGGATATATGACTGTTTAAATTCATGTTTAGATTAAAAACTCAGTACAAAGATGTGTAAATATATTAACATAGTGGTTTTCAAAGATAGCTAATGAATGTTCCAGGTCAGTCCTTTTATTATAAGTGAGAAAAATGCTGAAATCTCTGTGTTTGTGGAGTTAGGGAAGATAAAACTCTCTCTAATCAAGATAAATATATTTTCCTTTAACAATTAGTTGATATTCCAAGATTTTAATTTAATGGCAATGTTTATTTAAATAAGCAAATTTAATGAAGGTCAGAAGTAATTTTGATTCTTAAGATAAAAGGCAAATGAGGCAACAAATTAATGATTTGAATATATAATCTCAAAGCCAATGAACTTTGACACATTTTAGCAGTTAATAGAAAAGTAAATGTAGACTAACACAAAATTGTATTTATTTTTAAAAGAATATAAAATATTTTGTGCAATTTTGTCCTAATTAGATATTAAGTTTTCAAATTTATATTTAAAAAGAGTACTAAGAAACAAAACATAAATTTCACTTTTAATATCATTCACAAATATTCTAATTGTATATTATAATAGTAATTTTAAAAGGTTGCTGTTTCTCTCTAAGATTGTCATAGATTGTTTTTATTAAGTTTTTGAGTTGCAAAATTAAAGCATGAATTTTCAGTTTTGGCTGTCTTTTTTAAAAGTAAACTACAAATAAACTCATTTCAATATTTTGGGGAAAATTAGATGTTTTACCTGTTTAATATCAATAGGAGAGCATGATTAGCATAATGCACTTTTGCATGAGCAAGTTATAACTCTACTTATGATGAGTGATTGAAGAGGACACAATGACTGAGGTACTGCACTCTTGTAAAGCAATGTTTACATTATTTTACACATGGGAAGTGATTAAACTATTGGAATATTACATAAGTATGTAATAACAGGTATGTAATTCAAAATAATGAATAGTATTTTGTTATTCAAAATAGAAGATAATTGGAAAATGTTTCATATAACTAAATGCAAAGTTATCTACATTTTACCATTAAAATTTCCCTAAATTTTCACTTTTAACATAAACCAATTCATCATAGGATTTCATCATGGTTCAGGCAAGTAATTGTCTTCTATCTTCATTGTCTTGGATTACTTAGAAAAATGTTGTTTAATATCAACAAGTTTGTCTGCTTTTAAGTTTGGTTTTGTGCTGTTGGGGAAGTGCAAGAGAAGAGAACAGGTATGGGGGACAGGGAGATAAACAGGATTAGAATGCATAATGTAAAAATCCAAAAGAATAAATGAAAGTTTTTTTTTAAAAAAAAAAAACAACATATTTACAAGCATTCTTCAAGAAAAATAAACAGGGAATTGATTATCCTTCTACTGGAAATGGAAGGACACTCAACCAAAGTGACAACGTCTGCCAGAAAGTAAAGAAGGAAACAGTCTTCACCATGGATGAGGCATCTATTTGGTTATTTGATTATCCATAACAAAGTGGTAATCCCCAAAATAATTTATATACAAGAAACAAGAAAGGATAGGAAAGAATGATGTAATTAAATTATAATTTTTCTTTTATTAGAAATAGATTTTTCATGCTATATTCTATATAGTGTATATATCTCATACTATATTTTGTTCTTTTTTATTTCTTTTTTATTATATTTGTTATACTTGTTAGGAATATTTCCTAACGCGAGCTCTCTGCCGACGCAAAAATTCCAATCAAGCCATATCATAACAAACCGAATTAAAGTATGTCCAGGTTTAATGGGATTTCTGTGCTCTTGGGTGCCCTCCCCCCAGGGGAATCAGGAAGCTGCCAACATGTCTTGTTTGGCGTGGGACAGGGACCAGGGACAGGGAAGGGGACTGATGGATACAAAGGGACTCTCCAGGGAGCAGTTTAAATAGACTTGGGAAGTGGTCAAAGTTTGGTGGGCTGCCTTGACCCTTCTCAGAGGAGGGGTTAAGTTTGGCGGGCACAGGGCTTTCCCTCCAAAGATGAGGCCAGAGATTGGGACTTACAATTCTGATTCTTCTTCCAAATCTTCCTAGTTACTCCCCACCTCATCTTCCTCCCAGATCCTTTCTTTCTCTAGTTAGAAAACAAACAGACATCTAAGGAATAATAATAAAAGAAACAAAAACGAAAGCAAATTAGAATAAGACTGAACTAATGTAAGAAAGCAATTCCAAAAAAATCACGAGCAACTTACATAGAAGCATACATGTTCTCTCACACAGGATTCCCTTAAAAACATAAAACCAGAATTCATAATGTATTTACAAAGGACCCATAATGAAAACAAGATGAAAATGCCCTGACACAGCATTATGAGACACAAAACCTACAAGAATGTTTTGTGTTGGCCATCACCTAGTGAATGTGGGGCCTCCTCTTAAGAATCGTTTGTTTCCCAGTGAGACTCCCTTGAATAAAGCTAATTTTTCATTGACAACTGTTTATCAGTTGGAAATGACATCTGGGTTATAAATGGGGGCTTGTGTCTACCTCTTCTCTCATCTGAGGCACCCCACCTGATGCATACCTGTGTGGTCCATTAGTGTGATGCCATAAAGTCTCCGTGAGTTCATGTGTATATCAATCCTATTGTGTTTATAGAGCCTTGTTTCCTTGGTGATATTCATCCATTCGTAGTCTTACACTATTTCTGCTTCCTCTTCCCCATAGTTTCCTGAGACCTGAGGGGAGAGGCTTGCTGGGGGATGTCCCATTTAGGGCTGAGTGTTCCATGGCCTCTCACTTTCTGCACATAGTCTGGCTGGGTGTATTTTTTCCCATGTACAGAAGGAAGACGCTTCTCTGATGGTGGCTGAGCAAGGCCATAATCTATGAGTATCACAGAATGTTTTTTTATTATTATTATGTCCATATTTCTTTAGTAGAACAGATGTATTTGGGTTTCTGCTATGTTCCTGTGCTACCTAATCTCTGGTTCTTGTCCAACCAACATTGTTGCGTATGGGTCTCACTGAATGGGACTTAAATTAAATCAGATCTTTGTTGGTTGCTTTCACAATTCTATTCCACTATTGCACCAGTGTTTCTTGAAGGAAGATAATACTTGAAAATGATGTTAATTATGCTTTAATATAAAAACAAAAACATAATTTAAAAATCTCCTTGATAGAAGACAATACTTATTAACAGCCATTTGCAGAAACATCAATAACACAGGCTCAGAGAGTGTGTGGATTTATTAACATCATTTACACTCGCACAAAAATGTGTGACAACTAGCATCGTTCACACGCATGTGCAGGGAGTATCTGTCTTTACTTACAGCATTCACAGTGTTTACCATTCCTAGTTCTCCTCATCTGCACACTGAGATTTCTTTTCTCTTTACTTTTGTAGAAATCCGGTAGGAAGAAGATGCTGGTCACAAGACACCCCTTGTCACTCTTAAGTGGCTATAGCCTCCAGAAAGTCGATCATATGAGATTCAGCATAGCTGTAGGTAAACAACTCTCTGAATTATGTATGCTATCTAAAATGGTGGTTTGATACAATGACCTTTATACTACTCCAATTTGTGAAATTCTCTGTCTGATAATATTAGCACATTGTTTTTCATCAGAGAGCTGCATACATTTTGTGAGCATACTACAACCTTAATATTTTACTGGAATATATTCCTTTGAGTAATAAGATTTTTGCTTGCATAAAAATAAAATGTTTTACTAAGGCATCATATAAAATAACACATATTCCTTTAATCTGATTAGTTATAGCTTTTGGTGTTCCTAAGCTTTATTCCCAGCACAGCTTTAAGATATGAATTGAAAAAGAATAATAACAGAACAGGAATTTTTTTAAAAAAAGAATCCTTGAATGTCACAGTCAGACTTACTTGGGCAATTAATGTTTTAAATCATAGTAGGGTCTTGAAAGAGCATTCAAGATGCATGGGTTATAATTACTTATTTCTTCACAATTGGGATAAATAAAAGTATTTTGGGTAAAATACACAAAATTCTAACAAATTTGCAATTTAGGTAACAGAAATTAATATTTAAGCAAAAAGTATATTAATATATGTATCTTCAATAAAAATACTTATATTCCAAACAGGGGATAATGAAGTTTATAAATTTCACAGCATTGAGCAAGATGCTACCAGAATTTAATGGTCATTAGGTAATTGCAGAAGCACAGATGAACATATTTCATGTGATAATTACCAAGAATCTGTATTTTATATGAGCTAACTCAACTGGCTAAGAAATCCCAATGAAAACTCTAAGTAGAATCAATAAGACATGTTGCATTTGTGAATTTATTCCAGAAAACTGGAAAGCTCCTTTATAATCTAATATGCATGAACTATCTGGGATGTCAAGGCATGGGTCAGGGGACTGATGAAATAATTGGATAGAATTGGTAATAATCTGCGAGTGGCCATTCTAATTACTCAAGCAATAAGTACACTTGTACTGCATTTGATCTCACCTTTAAAAAAAACTAAAGCATAATAAACCATTAATTAGTAATATCTTAGAATCACTACATTATGTATTAGGATTTTTTTCATGAAGTTGGATTTTTAAGAAGAAATTGGAAAGCTGCAATTATTGTGTTTTGATGGATATCAAATGTCGATGAAATGACCTATTGTAGAGAAGCAATATAAATGTAGAAGAATCAAGCCGATAGCGTCCAGAGGTTTTTCCAAGAATAGTCCAGATTTCAAGTGTACTCAGAAAGAGCGGCTGTTAAAGAGTACAGAGCAGCATTGAGTGAAAAATATCAGGAATATTTAAAGGAGATCAAATGCATTAAACACCGCTGAGGACTCAAAAATGAAGACAAAGCAACTTTCATTGATTTTGGCAAAGACAATGCTCTCGGTGACCTTGACAAGGATTCTAAAGGGTATGTTGGAAATTTGATTAAGTATCTTAAAATGTCATTGGCAGAAGAGAATGTCTCAGCACTTTATCATGTGAAAAGTTATTTTTTTGTGTGTGAAATAAATGGAAAAAGAGAAGACAGAAGGCAGAGGTACGCATCTTCTTTTGGAGTGTAGTTTATGAGTAGTATAAGGACGGCAAATTGCAATAAAAATGTGGAAGAGATGTCCTTTGCTAATAACTATTGGCAGGAAACAATCTAACAAAATTAAATTCTATGAACTATATGAGGCCACTCCAAGTCTGGCTTGCATGCTTGTAATCCTAACACTCAAAATGGTGAGGTAAGAGAGTCAAGTATTAAAAGTCAGGCTCCCTTACACAGCTACCTGAGTCCAGACTATGTGGCACGACACATTGTCTCAAACAAATGAAGACTATAACACAAGTCTGAATGTGACTGAAATGTACTGGTGGTGAGAGAATGAGCAAGCACATATTCCATTGGATCAAAATTTTTATACATTCTTTTTTAAAACATAAGAGTCCTGTGAAAATTTCATGCACTAAAAAATGATCATGCTTGACGTCCTCTCACAGATTTCCCCAGAGCAGATCCTTGTTCCCCTAGACACCTAACTTCCTCTCTTTTTCCCCCTGAAGGACAATTTATGCTGCTACCCAAACCTTGAATTTTTCGCCTTCCACTGGGATGTGATTGACTTTCCAGGGGCTAAACCTTTCAACCCTTAGAAAAAACTTCCTCTCTTAGTGGGTCCACTCTCCACAGTGGAATTTTTGTCTGCCTTGGGCTTACACATTCTTGTGTATACTGTCACATGTGAGTTCATGTGTACAACTGTCCTGCAATGTCAAGATCATATTGTTTCTTCATAGTTACCCACCAACTCTCACTCTATCCTCTCCCCACCTCTTCTTTCACAATTGTCCCATCCCATGAGATGAAATCTATACCTGGTACCATTATTGCACTGTGAGCCTGAAGACAGGTCAGAGACTCTAGGAGAAAAAGTGTACTTATCTGGTGAAGTAGATAAAGTCATAAAGCAATTCCTAATGACTCATCATTGTATTTATAGATGAATTAATTTTTTTCTTTAGGTTGGAAGCGTTTTCTTCTATGATTATAGATATGTAATGTTTGGGAATTTATCTTTGTTTGCTATGTCTGTGTCTCAGGAATTCTCTGAGGTCTCTCTAAGCCTGCTCTCGTGGTCTTCTCTCCTGGTTTACTCCCTTGGTCCTCTCTCTTGGTCGCCTCAGTGTTGTAGCAAGCTCTTGGTTCTTTCAGTATTGTTGCAAGCTCTTGATATCCTCCGTATTGTAGCAAGGTCTTAGTCCCCATCAGTACTGTAGCAAACTCTTAAATCCCCTCAGTATTGGAGCAGACTGTGTTTCAGAGTTCCACCAAGGTTGCAGGAGGATAGGTGAGTTTTGGGGCAGAGTAAACTAGTATCTTGGAGGGTCAGGTGGGTGGGTTTGGGTTTGAGCGGAGCCTACGAGCAGGAAGGTCTCCTGTTGGCTGGCTAGAAAAGATGAGTAAGTTGTGGAATGGTCCTGGGGTGTTGTCCCACTGTTGATGTCCAAGAGAGGGGGGTGTCCTGCCATGTTCACTCACCCCTTAAATCCCATCAGTATTGGAGCAAGCTGTGTTTCAGAGTTCTACTGAGGTTGAAAGAGGACAGGTGAATTTGGGGGAGGGGTGGGGCTAGTAACTTGAAGGGTCAGTTGGATGGGTTTGGGTTTGGGGGATGCCTACCTGCAGAAAGGTCTCCTGCTGGTTACGAAGTATAATTTTGAAAATCATTTCCTCAATATCTAAATTATTTATCAATGTGAAATGTAGATTCAAATCAGAGCAAATACATTTCTTGACTGTATAGTTCTAGGCTCATTTCTAGTAACTTCCTTATATAAAGAAGTAGTAGGTGCTACTGAGAAAGAATCAGTACACTGAAGGAACACTGGAAGTTGGTAACAGTTTGGAGTTATGATTAATTAAGGTTCTTTGGCAACTCTTTTATGTATTGTCGAAATGAAGATGTTTATGTGTATACTTTCTATTTTCAAAAATAATAAATATACAAGCTGGGTCTCATTTTGTAAGCATACCTAATTATCTTGACCCAAAAGTGCAAGAGGGTTTGCATCAGTAGGTTAAAATTAATTTTAAAATTATTTGAAAATATAAAACTACTTTGAAATACATTATTTAACTTATACCATAGATAGATTAAGTACAATTATTAATATTCCAGTTTACAGATGAAACAATGGCAGTGTACCTCAGATGCATATTCTGTTCAGGTTTGCTCATCTAGTAAATTGCATCCTATGAACTAAGCCCAGGCAATCTGGTTTTGATACTCACATCCTTAAGAATGTTACAACCAAAGTGAGCACAAATACAATAATGCATTTTAATGGCATTTCATTGATCTTTATTTCTGTGGAAAATTAATTTCATAAATTTAAATTTCAGTGTGCAACCAGAAGGCTGCCTCTTATTTTATGTACATAGATACTGAATTTCACAATTTAAAATAACCTAGAAAAAAAATTTAAAGCACTACTTTTATCAAGTTTACAAAAAAAGGTGCAATATCAAAGCTATCAATTTAATCTTGAAACTGAATGATAAAGCGAAGTCTGCTTAATATTTAGAAGGAGGAAATAATATAAAAAGTATTATAGACTTTCTAAAATATTTAATAATATATTGGTGAGTGAATACATAACTATTTGAAATCATTTTTGTGTTGACAATACTAACATCTCGGGCTACAGAGATTTAAATTTGCAATGTAAGAATCAACATAGATACATAATTTTGTTTTTTTCATTAAAACAAACAAGTAATTATTAAAATATTTAATCTTTGTGATATTACACCATAATTGAGTAAAGTATTTTCCATAGAAATTAATAGTCTTATTGTTTGATAAGAACAAATGTAAATTTTGAAAAGGAGATAAATACATACAAATATTTGTTTTCAATGTAAATTAAACACTCTGATAATTAATTAGGAATAATACTTTTATTCTAACCTTAATGAACTTACTTTATTCGCTCTACAATTGAAGCTTGATATTTTTCTGAAGAAACAATGTTTCTCAAGAATACTGTTTTATATTACGTGACTGGGGAAATTACATAGCTGTATACTGAGCATTGGCAAACAAACCTAAGCATGGGGAGGCACTTGATTGTTCAGATAAGCAAAAAATATTTGATTAGAATAAATATATATCATTTCTATATAGGCTTCCATTGTTCATCTGAAATTAAAATTTAAGTTGACATTCTTTTTTTGATGTGTCAAATCTGGCTACACTATGCAAGCCACAAGACCGAGAGCATGCTGGCTACACAGTAGCCTATATTATGTATCATAGGTTTAGATTTAAGTTTCTGGACTACATTTCAAATTTTCTTCCCTCAAGAGCAGGGTTGTCTCGTACTACTGTGGTGTTCCTAACCAATGAGCAATCGTCAAAATAAAAGTCATCCTTGTAAAACATTAGCAAGGCTGTGAGCTGATGTAGAAGTAGGTTTTAGTTTTTAAGTATCATAACATTACAGAAAAACAGGAAAAGAAATATTTATCTTCATGATAATAAACAATTAGAGAATAATTTCAGAAAATAATGTAGACTATTTTATGAAATTGTTTATGTATACCTAAATATGTGGCTTCTTCTCAAAATAAATATTTTAAGCTTAATTTTTAGTTTATATTCCCTCTTTTATTCAAGTCTCATGGTTGATTTGAATAGATCATTTGGAAGGATTAGAGAAGCAGAAAACACATTTGTCTTCTTTATTCTCTTAATGATTGAATCTATACAAAGGGCACATATTTATAAATAGATGTGGCACTTTCTTAGTTAAAAGCATGAGTTCTCCATTGAGAAAATGTACTCCTAAGTGAATAAATAATACTTCCTCATTACTTTTAAATATCTTTTCTTTAAATCCTATCTGAGCATTTAATCAATTCTATGCAATTACCTAGAACCCCACCACCATCATCAAAATATTGTATAGTTCTTATCAGGCCAATTAGAAAACTTGCCAGAAGGTTTTAAAAACACTCTATATTTTAAAGACATTATAGTTGTAGAAAACAATGATAATTGTATAGTCGTAAGTATAATACTTACTCCTGATTCCAAAATCATCCACATTATATAGTTCATATCACCTTTAGAAAGAAGTGCATTTTACAACCTGACTCAGTCTTTTACCTTCTGATACTAGTGGATGATAGAAGTTGTATAGTGCTATTTCTGATTTATCTTTCAGTGCTCTCCCATAGGTAGCTCAATATCCATATGACCACATAAAGAATTAGGACTATTACTACAATTATTTAATTCTATGGTCTAATGAAATAATCATTATGAATGTACTTCCACATAGCCCATTCCTTAGTTATTTGTAGTAATATGCATAAAAGCATGCCATCTTCATTTCCTTGTATGTATGATTTTCATTCCATGGTCTTCTAAATAATTAATTATACTGTGAATTATTTGTGTAGTAATAAGCAATTACTAAAAAAATTAATACCACTTAATTCATTTTTAAATATCTACAAGGTGAATAAATATGTAGGGCTCATGAGTACAGAAATAGATTTTTAAATTATAGGGAATTGCAATACATACGCAACATGAATGGAAATGAAGGAAATTAACTTTGTTAAAAATCTAACTGAAGCTAGAGGTGTTAAAAGGGGAGCACTTATGGGTTGGGCTAAATAAAACAAGGACATATGAAGAAACCTTCGCAAAATTCACTACATTCTACTTAAATATATTTAATATATAAAAATAGAGTTTGAAGAGAAACATCTTGTGTAGATTGGGAGTACGTCTACCAGTAGGCATTGGTTATTAGATGAATATCTCAGTACAATTAGAAGGATACTTCTCTTGTATTACAAGGAATAAATAATATTTATAAATAAAGAGGTAATTTTAAAAATAACAATAAATTATTTGTCAAGGAGGTCTCAGAGACACCCAGAACAACACAACCTATGCTCATTGCTCTTGTTTGCTTACCAACAACTAAATGGTTAGACAATATTACCTAAAATACCTCTGTTAGGAGAGAGAATATAAAGAAATGAACTTCAGTTGATCAGTGAATTCCCCCTGCTGTCAAACTTTCCTAATGTCAAACAGTGCTATGCAGATTCGGCAGTTAAAATATATCAGAATCTCTACCAGTTCTAGACTCTGCATGTTACGATATTAATGTTCCTGGAAAAACTTATTCGCTGGTGCAACAGTGACAAAGTACATTTTAAAAACATCCAGCCGTGTTCTGACTAAATATGAAGCACAACCCACAGAAGTAATGTCATATGTGAAATGGTTAGACTCAGCAGAATCCCATAACTGGGGAGATAAGCCCAAACAGGGAACTTTTTCTTGTTTTGGTACAGCCATGATGTTAAACTGTCTTCAAAATAAAAAGACTTCTCTCTGTCTCTGTTTCTGTCTCGTTCTCATTCTTTTTCTCCACCCCCTCTTTTTCTCCCTCTGTCTCTTCCTCAGTCTATCTCTCCATTTTTCACTCCCTCACATTCAGAGGGTCTAGTTCAGTTCCATACATGTTCCCAGACTGTCAGTCCATAGTCCATGAGCTCTCACTAACTCCTGCCAGCTGTCTGTGTGGTTTTGTCCATCAAGCCCCTTACTCACCTTATTTATATGATCCCTTCTCCTTCTCTTCAACTGAATTCCAGGAGTTCAGCCCAGGCTTTGCTGTGGATCCCTGAATGTGTTCTATAAGTAACTAGATGTAGCTTCTATGATAACAATTAGGGTAGTTACTAATCTGATTAAGGGGGGAGGGTCTTTCAGACACCCTAAACACTATTTCTGGGAGTATTTTTTTTCAAAGTTTATTAAATTATGAAAGTTTCCATTTCCGCCCCTCCTCCCAACACCCTCCCACTCCCTCCCTCCCCCTCCTCCTCCCTCTCCATCCCTAACAGCAGTCAGGGCTTCCAGCCCTGTGGGAAGTTCAAGTCCTCCCCCCTCCCTCCAGGTCCAGGAAGGTGAGTATCCAAACAGACTGGATCCCAAAAATCCAGTATACGCAGAGGAGACAAGTCCCAGTATCATTGTCAATGGCTTTTCAGAAAGGCTCCAGGCCAGCCACATTCAGAGAATCCCGCCACATTCAGAAAATCTGGTTGGATCACATGCTCCTTCAGTCCCAGTCCAACTGGCCTTGGTGAACTCTCCTTAGATCAGTCCCCTTGTATCAGTGGGTGATCGCACCCCTCGCGGTCCTGAGTTTTTTTTTTTTCATGTTCTTCCTCCTTCTGCTCCTCATTTGGACCATGGGGGGCTCAGTCCGGTGCTCCAATGTGGGTTTCCGTCTGTATCGCCATCCATCGTCAGATGAAGGCTCTATGGTGAAATGCAAAATCTTCATCAGTATGGTTATAGGCTAAGGCCGGTTCAGGCACCCTCTCCTCTGTCCAGAGAACAATCTGGGGATCTCTCCTTGGACCTGGGATCCCATTTATAATCAAGTCTCTTGAAAACCCTAAAATGACTCCCTTAGTTGAGATATATTCTTCCCTGATCCCATATTCACCCTTCCTCCCTCACCCCATCTCAGTCCCCCGAGTTTTCCCCATTCCTCCACTACTCCCTTCTCTCTAACCCTCTCCCCTTCCAACAACCCTCCCACCCACCCCACCATGCACCCGAGGTTACCTGGGACTCTTGTCTATTTCCAATCTCCAGCAGGATAACTACATGATTTTCTTCAGGTTCACCTTCTTATTTAGCTTCTCTAGGATCACGAATAATAGGCTCAAAGACCTTTAATTATGGCTAGAATCCACTTATGAGTGAATACATACCATATTCCTCTTTTTGGGTCTGGCTTACCTCACTCAGTAAAGCGTTTTCTATGTCCATCCATCTGCATGCAAAATTCAAGATGTCATTGTTTTTTACCGCTGAGTAAAACTCTAGTGTATATATGTTCCACACATTCTTTAACCATTCTTCTATTGAGGGGCACCTAGGTTGTTTCCAGATTCTGGCTATTAAAAATAGTGCTGCTATGAACATAGTTGAACAAATGCTTTTGTGGTATGATAGGGCATCTCTTGGGTATATTCCCAAGAGTGGAATTGTTGGGTCTTGAGGGAGATTGACTCCCAGTTTCCTGAGGAATCACCACACTGATTTCCACAGTGGCTGCACAAGTTTGCATTCCCACCGACAATGAATGAGAGTTCCCCTCTCTCCACATCCTCTCCAGCATAGGCTATCATTGGTGTTTTTGACTTTAGCTAATCTGACCGGTGTAAAATGGTATCTCATAGTTGTTTTGATTTGCATTTCCCTGATCGCTAAGGATGTTGAGCATGACCTTAAGTGCCTTTTGGCCATTCAGAGTTCTTCTGTTGAGAATTCTCTGTTCAGATCAGCACCCCATTTTTTAATTGGGTTAATTAGAGTTTTATTGTCTAGTTTCTTGAGTTCTTTGTATATTTTGGAGATTAGGCCTTTATCTGATGAGAGGTTGGTGAAGATCTTCTCCCAGTCAGAAGGTAGCCTTTTGGTCTTACTGACGGTGTCCTTTGCTTTACAGAAGCTTCTCAGTTTCAGGAGGTCCCATTTATTCATTGATTCTCTTATTGTCTGTGCTACTGGGGTTCTACTTAGGAAGTGGCCTCCTGTGCCTATATCTTGTAGACTATTTCCCAATTTCTCTTCTATCAGGTTCAAAGTGGTCAGATTAATGTTGAGGTCTTTAACCCATTTGGACTTGATTTTTGTGCATGGTGATAGATATGGATCTACTTTCATTCTTCTACATGTTGACATCCAGTTATGCCAGCACCATTTGTTAAAGATGCTTTCCTTCTTCCATTGCATATCTTTAGCCCCCTTGTCAAAAATCAATTGTTCATATGTTTGTGGGTTAATATCTGGGTCTTCTATTCGATTCCATAGGTTGACTTCTCTGTTCTTATGCCAGTACCAAGCTGTTTTCAATACTGTAGCTGTGTAATAGAGTTTGAAGTCAGGGATGGTTATACCTCCAGAAGTTCCTTTATTATATAAGATTGTTTTGGCTATCCTGGGTTTTTTGTTTTGCCATATAAACTTGATTATTGTTCTCTCAAGGTCTGTGAAGAAGTTTGATGGGATTTTGATGGGGATTGCATTGAATCTATAGATTGCTTTTGGTAGAATTGCCATTTTTACTATGTTGATCCTCCCAATCCAAGAGCAAGGGAGATCTTTCCATTTTCTGGTATCCTCCTCTATTTCTTTCTGAGGTTATCTTTGTGGGTTCCTGAGAATTTCTCTAACACCAGATTTCTCTCTAAACCCATAGTGGCTCCCTTTAACAAGATATCCCTTTTATTGCTCTCTATCTTCATCCCTCCTCAAACTCAGGCTTCTTGATCTCTCATGTTCCCTTCCTCCATCCCCTCCTTTCTACCCCTGTTCCCAGTTTATACAGAAGATCTTAACTATTTTCCTTCCTGAGGCTCTCCATTTCTGATTGTGGATTGTAGCCTGGTTATCCTAAGTTTTATATCTAGTACCAACTTATGAGTGAATACATACTGTGTTTGTCTTTCGGGGCCTGCGTTATCACACTCGAGATGCTTTTTTCTGGTTCCATCTACTTGCCTGAAAATTTCAAGTTGTCAGTATTTTTTATCATTGAGTAATATTCCCTTGTACAAATGTACCACATTTTCTTTATCCATTCTTCAGTTGAGGGGCCTTCTAGGTCAGCACCCTCATGAGCTCAAATGTGCAACTGCAACATGCCACCTATAACGGGTTCTCATTGGGATTCCTCTTGAATATCCTGTTATTGTCCTCTTATGGAGATCCTGCTTCTTTGGATATGTAGGTCTGTTCCATGCTACAACATTTTATTTATTTGTGGATGTTGGGGTAAGTGAACTAATAGCCCTAGTTCTGAACCTGTGTGGTAGCTGTGTTGGTCAGCCTCCTAGCTTTCCCTCATCATCACACACTGTCTGTCCTCTCCATAATTTCCTTGCCTAGCTCACCCAATGTAGCGTACAGAATATTGCAGGTGAGTTCTCAGGTCCTTAGATCCAAGTCCCCCTCACTCATGCCACTAGGGATAGCCCCATTGTTTTGCCCTGGCAAAGTTCAGGGGTCTTATTCTAGATTGTTGTAAGAAGGATATGAAGGTGGGGAAGAAACAGATTTTTTGCTCTTATGCCATCAGGGATGGTTCACTTGCATGGGGCACCCCTAAAACAGGGTCAGCTCTAGTGTGTTGTCACAGTAGGGGGTGCAGCCTGCTCTTCTGGCAGCTACAGGTAATGTGGGGGCAGGATTATTCCTCCCACACTCACTGCCCAGGGCCAGCCAAGTAGTAAGGGACAGAGAGGAGGGCATCTTTCCTTCACCCATGCAAAGGAAGATGAGAGGGGGCAGGGTCAGCTGTATTGCTTTTACACCCTCAGAGCTGGTTCACCTGTGTCCCTAACACCAGGATCAGTTCTAGAGTTTTGCCAGGTGAGTTGGAGACCTGTGATGAGGGATGGGGCACTCTTCCCCAAGTGCATGGGGAAATGGGGAGTTTTAGCTCTTCAGCTCTTCTTTAAGAGGTGGGACCAGTTCACAATTCAGCAAGATACAGGGCTAGCAAACCCAGTGCCAGTGAAGGATAGGGTTGGCTCAACCAAGCATGCTTCCAAATGACCCCTCTGATGATATGACAATGGATGGATCAAATAAAATAAATAACCAAATAAGGAACCCTACATAACTTTTAATGTAAAGTATCCATTCTGAATTTATTTGCAAATGTTTCAAGCAGAAATAGTAAGTATTCTGTTGAGAAAGGTAAATTGATTTGTTCAGAGAATAGATATTTTTAGAACAGAAATGAATTCTTGCTTCAGTTTTTTCACTCATTTCAGATTTTAACTAGCTTGTTCGTATTTGTTGTTTATTGTTAATGTTATTCTTATTAGAATAATACAGATATCTAAACAATGATGATTAGCTGGATGTGACACTATTCTAAAGAGTACTGTGTAAATTTATGTCATGGTGAAAAGAGAAACAGCAGGCAGTAATTTAAGACTTGAAAGATGATTTTCTTCTTTTGCAGACTGGACCCTTAACTGAGTTTTATTGCTATAAATGATTATCAAATGTCTCTGTGACCATTGTATACTATAATGTTGTGTATTAAATTACTTTCAAATAATCTGTGTTTTCTTTTTTTATTGATTTTCATTGAGCTCTACATTTTTTCTCTGCTGCCCTCCCCACCTCTCTCCACCCCTTCAGCCCTCACCCAATGCCTCCATGCTTCCAATTTACTCAGGGTATCTTGGGTTGTCTTTTCTACTTTCCATGTAGATTAAATCTATGTATGTCTCTCCTAAGGTCTTCATTGTTGTCTATGTTTTCTGGGATTGTGATTTGTGGGCTGGTTTTCTTTGCTTTATTTTAAAAACCTTCTATGAGTGAGTACATGTGATAATTGTCTTTCTGTATCTGGGTTACCTCACTCAAAATGATGTTTTCCAGCTCCATCCATTTGCCTGCAAAATTCAAGATGTTGTTATTTTTTTTTTTCTATGTAGTACTCCATTGTATAAATGTACCACTTTTTCCTTATCCATTCTTCGGGCAAGGGACATTTAGGTTGTTTCCCGGTTCTGACTATGACAACAAAGCTGCTATGAACATAGTTGAGCACATGTCCTTGTGGCACGATTGAGCATCTTTTGGTAATATACCCAAAAGTGGTATAACTGGGTCTTGAGGAAGGTTGTTTACTAATTTTCTGAGAAATCACCATACTGGCATCCAAAGGAGCTGTACCAGCTTGCATTCTCACCAACAATGCGTGAGTGTTCCCTTTACCCAACAACCTCTCCTGCCATTTTTACAGGTATAAGATGGAATCTCAGAGTTGCTTTGATTTGCATTTCTCTGATGACTAAGGATGCTGAACATTTTCTTAAGTGTCTTTCAGCTATTTTAGATTCCCCTGTTGAGAGTTCTCTGTTTAGGTCTGTACTCAATTTTTATTGGATTATTTGTTCTTTTGATGACCAATTTCTTGAGTTCTTTGATATTTTGATGTTCAGACCTCTGTCTGATGTGGGTTTAGTGAAGATCTTTTCCCATTCTGTAGGTTGTCGTTTTGTCTTGTTGACTGTGTCTTTTGATTTTCAGATGCTTTTCAGTTTCAGTAAGTCCCATTTATTAATTGTTTCTCTCAGTGTCTGGGGTTATATTTAGGCAATGATGACCTGTGTTTTCTAGTACTTAACCAGACACTTCAACTAAACTTGAGAATGTTTTGAGCACTTCAATACTTTATTTGTGTATGACAAGAATAAGTATAAAAAAAGCATCCTAGATAATTCTAAACCTTTAGGGTAAATAAATAAATAAATAAATAACACAGACCCAGCAGAGGCAGCAAATAAAGACTAATGGCTTGTTCTAGTGGCATCCAAGATATGAGTGGATTCAAAACTCACTTTATAAAGTTCTTGAAGTATCTAACATGCTTATATGATGATCAACAGCATAAACAGCAAGAAAACTCAACTGTCCTTTCAAAATAATATATATAGCAAGAGCATTTGTCATAAAATGATTTGTAGAATACAATTACCTTAAAAGAAGCTTACTTATTTAACTCATTTAATCCTTGGTTATTATTCATAGAATTATGAATTAATATAAAAATTATCCAAACACTTGAAAATATGTAAGTTTTATTCATAAATATGGAGTAATTATTTTACCATCCTTTTAAATGTTAAAATTATGGAATGTCTTTATCACCATTAAAATACATTTTAACATATTAAAAAACTTGAGATTCCATTAATCCATAGTTTCTTGAGTTATTTGGATTACCATGTCATCAGCTGACTGGTAACTAAAATACAAAGGAAATACAGCATGATATCTTTATCACTGACCACTACCTTTAATTATTCTTACGTTGGATTATATAGCATTACCTTCAAACCACTTCTCTAGGAAGGTGAAATCAAATAAAACACCATGTCTTTCCAATTTCCTTTAAAATGATTTATTTTCTGTCTTCTTGACATCATAATCCAGTAACCCAAAAGTGAATCCTCTGTCCCATTCTGCCCCAACACTGCGCAAGCAAAATCTTATCTCCTTTGAAGGTTATATCAAGACAGCATTGACTCTTTGTGCAAAGTGAAAAGATAATCACAGTGAAAAGAAAGTCAAAAGTTTGTTTTTCAAAAAGTGTTAAAATATGTTCTTATATCTTTTCTCACAGAGTTATAGAAAGAGGTAACTGTTTCTATAAAAAATAAACACTGAAGAAGTAGGTATTTGGCAATCAACAGAAAAATATATATCATACATCATCTTTCCTCTGGTTCCTGGAATTAGTAAAAGCTGATATCTACAAACATGTTTAATCTATTTTATTGGTCTTTGTGGTTGACAGACCAACTGTGAAGTGAAGGTCTCCTTTTCTTGTGATTTTATTGACATCAACTTGAGAAATTAATTTAACTTTTCTAAACAGGTCCATTTATGATCTTTGGTTTTTGACAGACAACAGGTACTATAGCTTGAGCAAATGTACACACCTGCCTTCAGATACTCATTTGTGTTCTCATTTGTTTTGCACCCTCTCTAAACCCATCGAAGGCTGCTATTGTACATCGTTGATTGTGTCAAATGTAGTCAATATCACACAGTTTTACACTTATATTTACAAAAGTAAATGTTTCAGTCATACATATATGTCCACATGAAGACACACCCATATGCACACACACACAATTTTAAATAGCATTTTAGGTTCTGAAACTGTGGACCAGTTTAGCTGAAAGATGGCTGAGTAGGTAACAACCTTTGCTACACAAGCCAGAAGAACTCTTTGAGTACAAGAACCCCAAAAATGTTCAAAGTGGTGAATAGCCACTACAAAGTGGAATGTGTCCTCTACCCTCCTAATAATGACATTCACAATAAAAAATATCAATCAAGGGAAAAAAGAATAGCTTTGATAACCATCACTACAAGAACAGTGCTGCTCCTTGAATCACTTTGGCTACACTCCCATTTCCCAACCACCCATTTACTCAAATCTCAGTATTGCTGTGTTTTTATGCTTTCAGAAAAGATTCTAAAATGTTTCCTGTTTGTATAGACACAGTTCTCTAATGTACATATGCTTAAATATTATAACATTTAAGATTTCAGTAGATTGCTAGTTTCAGTGGGTAAAGTGCTATAAGCATCATAGCACAGGACAAACTGGAGATGAATGTTAAGTCTTTTTTAATTTTATTGTGTTACAACAGTGAAATTTATGTTTCGGACAACATGGCATTCAATCTCCAGCTCCCAACCATAGTGATTACTCTAGCTCTGATTTCAAATGTAGATACAACAATATTTTAAAATCACAGATGGAGTGAGATATTTGACAGGTTTTGGGGGGCATATTAAGTATGTTAGATTTAATCCATCTAATGCTTTGTAAAATAAGTTCCAAATGATAATTATGCAATATGATACTTAATGGAAAGTATAGGTCAGAGATTCATTTTTACCTTGAAATAATTCCACTCAAGTCATAACCAACTTATGCTGAAATGATAAATATTTTGTTGAAGGGAAGTGGAGTAATCTTCAATAATTTGTTTTCAGAGAACATAACTAAGATATAGAGCTGGATAGTAGAAGTTCTAAAACATCTTTAATTTTTCTCACCAAAAAAAACATTCATCATCAATCCAAAACAAGAGAGTAGTTGAAAAATGAAGAACATGTACCTTTTTTTGTTAATTTAAGTATGCTTTTAGTCAACATAGATGCAGTATGAAGTTTAGTAAATGCCTCTAAATAAGTGAAATATTTACATTGTTTTTAAATTGAAAAAATGTTAAATATCTCACTTATTATTAAAAGTTGCGTTGCTAGTTTGGGGTCTATTTAGTCAATTCACCTCATCTTCAAATTCAATTGATGAAGATTGTAGCAATCTTTGGGGTTGAGAGTAACAACTCCAAAGTTTTATCAAAATGAATTATATGATGAAGATACATATAGCAAATGATAGTCACACACAGACACATGATAAGATTCATATGTATCAATATTAGAGACATACTGTTCTGCAAAGTTGGTAGGCTTAATGTATTAAAACATGGTATTATCAATGAAATGTAAAATTCAATGCATTTTATGCATTAAAAATATGGTTGATATTTGAGATCTGAATTCTTTTAAATGTGGAGGTAAGTAAAGAAGTTATTTGCACTTTTATTGGAAAATAAGCTTGCAATGCTAGTTCTTAAGATTTCACACACACACACACACACACACACACACACACACACTACTTCCAATTCTCTTTTAAGGGAAGAGTAGGGCAAGAAAACTTAGAGGAAGAAACTTCTCATTAAATTCATTAAATTGTGTATTGCAGATATTTTCATGGGGATATTGGTATCCTGAAAGCAATACTTAAATAATTTCCCAGCATGGTATAATCTATGCCTGCACATATTTTGCATAAGTTATTACCTTTCACCAAGGAATGAAAATGAGAATTGTTTAAAATGGGATATGCATGATAGTGAATCAAATTTCTCTAGTATGCAAATTATTTCCTGGGAGTGAATGAGGCACATTGGGAGCAATTTAATAAATGATACCCTAGAGGTCTGAATGGATTAAAGAAGCTGATTATCCTTTTCCTGCAGAAGGAGAAAGCTGTCACTCTTCAGTTAGCCTAAGCTGAGCATTCCATCGTGGTACTTCGAGGTATTTTGTGGGGAGAATAGAGAAAAATATAGGTAGCCCATTTAGTTCTTCTTGGGGTAGAAAGACTATGCATGGTTATTTTTTTTCTCTTTTTCAGCTTTTTGTCATTAGAATAGGGAACATAGTCTTATCAAAACAAGATTATGTATATCTTGATAAAAAAATAGAAGCAAAACACACACCTGATGCCTCCCTTTTGCTTTACAACCTGCTCTATGGGAATATCTAAAGAGCCTTTCCCAGATCCCAACATAGACTTGCACTGAGCTCCTCAATCCTGCCTTACAGGTGTGTTTTGTTTTATAAAGCATGTCTATGGAATGGGCTCAGTTTCAAACTAAACTGAGAAAAGTAAGTAGAGCACATTTAATGCCAATAAGAAAATGGCATCTCATAATTTCATATAAAGTATCTAAATTGATTTTCTCCTATGTGCAACAAAGCATTACATTGCAGATACTTAAAACTATAAAACAGATTATTTGTGTTAGTAATTTTGAAACTGCTAGAATAAAAATACCATGAACTTCTTGACTTTAATTTTTTGAAAATTTACTTCTTACACTCTGGAGGTTATGCTGTTGAAGATCAATTTTCTGACTAACTTAGTACTTGGAGAATACTCTCATACCTGTCCCAGATAGATAGAAACTATCTGAGAATTTTTTCATCCCCTCATGAGTGTATCTGTCCCATTATGGTTGTGTCATCCTCATGACCTTATTTTAAATCATAGCATCCCAAATTCCTTGCATCTAAATGCTATCTATTGTGAGTACAAAGCATGACTGTCAAAAACTCAGAGACAGAAATTGGGCTTAAACCTGAAGGTCAAAAAATCAAAACAGCCAGCAACTGGCTCTTACCTTTACCTCATTCCAAAAAGGCGATCCTGCCTCCAAAATTCTCAGAATGAGACTGAGATTGACAGTTGTCTCCTCCCATTTTATAATCATCTCTAGTCCTGGGATTAAGGGTGTGTACCACTACCACCTGCTTTTTATAACAAGCTCATGTGGCTTCTGTGAATCATTGACACCTGGTCTATAAGGCTGGCCAAAAGTCTACATTAATAATAACTGATTGGCCTATTAGCTCAGGCTTCTTATTAATTATTTAAAAGCTAAGTTAGCCAGGCAGCCAGGTCAAACAAATGCTATCTCCTCCAACACTTACATGCTACATTAACACATAATTCTTGTCTGTGTCAGTCAAGAGACTTGGTATCTTTTTATCAATGAGTCATTCTCATCTTTCCTCCATTGCAACTGCACACTGAACCTTTCCTCTTTCCCAGAATTCTACTATTCTGGTCGCCACTCCTATACTTCCTGCTTGGCTACTGGCTAATCAGCATTTTATTAAACCAGTACAACTAACAACCTTTACAGGGTACAAGACCAATGTCTCACAGCAATTCATAATTGAGTCAAAAGAGCATTTGAAAGAATTGACCATTCTGAAAGGAAGGGCCTGAGAGTTGAAGATTTACTTGCTCTTCCTGAGGAAGGGAATAGCACTGCTCTGAGACTTCTGTGAAAGGTGTAGTGCTATGTTGGGCACATGTTAATAACTATCAGGCCTGAGAACAGTTCCCGGTGAATATTGAGAAAGAATTCAAGAAAACAGTATTACAGCTGGAAGGTGTGAACTTTGCCACCATCTTGGATGTACTTATAATAATAATGACTACCCCTAACTTGCTAAATTTCTAATCTTTATTCTAAGTCCCTTAAATACTTATGGAATTTAAGATGAAAGTATGATTAGTTTTTTTTATAAGAACTTTGATCTACAGGTCTCTTCACCAAAGAAGATCAGCCAAATAACCCACTTTTGAAAGAGATTTGAACTGTTTACCCTGATTTAGTGAATATGAAGAAAATTATCGAATGGGACATCTGACCCAGACTTCAGGAGGCAAAGCAGCATCCCCCCTTTCTATTGTTCAGGTTCTGTGACTTCAAAGTGAAATCTCTACAACCATGAAACCCAAAGGTATCATTACCTAAAGGCCAATAATCCAATAACTGCCTTCCTTGTGACAATACTGCACTGGCCAGACCACTGTCAGCTCACCTTCCAGTGAACTTGGTCCTACTGTTAGGTCACAAAGTCTTAGCCAATGTGAAAAGTGTTTGAAAAAAAATCAGAATAAAATGAACAAACAAAAACAGCAACAAAAAAAATCCAAAGTCAAACAACAACTAACAGCAACAAAACCCAATTTTTGTTAGGCCTTAAGTCTTCTAAAAAAATAGTAGAGGGTAAGTAATTAGAAAAATAACAACATTTTAATTTTACAGTTTATTTTTGACTCAGTGATAAAAATTATAAAATTTTTATTTATTACTTAAAGACAAAGAAACAAAACAAGAAAAATAAATTTCTAACAAAACATCTAAGGTTCTCTCTTAAAAAGAACCTCCTAACACTGTAGACACATTCTCTATGTTACCTCATCTTAATCGTGTTAGACATACAGAATACTGTTCTATTTGAGAGCAAATTTTTACAGAAGTGGTGACTTACTGATGCATATGTAAGAAGAGAAGCAGCATTGTGTTCCAGAGACATCAAAACCAAAGGGAACCTGAGCACAATCTCCAAATTCCTGAAACTTGAAGTGTCACTGAGAAATAAAATGACGGTCTGAATACTTCTGAAACTCAAAGCAGAAGTGTACATGTTTTGAAGTGAAAACTGATATCATGTAAACTGAAACATTTTATAGCTTAAAATTATAAATGGAATGTTTTATACTACTTGAAAATAATCCCTTACCCAGCAAGCTGGAATGAGCTAATATATAGGATTGTAAAGAATTATTTGTCAACACAAATATGGTATGTTATACACACATGGTTACAATTACTGGCAAAATGAGTTTTATGGTGGGTGGCATTTTCAGTTATTTATATATTTTTGTACTGGGTATTAGCATGTAACAGGCTAGACTGGGAATTATATTGATATTCTTGATTCTGCTTCCAGAAAGCAGTGATTGAAGGCATGTACCATTATGCTTGACCTGATTACATTTTTAATCAGGTAGATACTAAGTATCTCCACAGTTGGAAGTCACAGAAGTTTATAGTTCTGCGGATTCACAATATGGATTGGAAAGAGGAAAAAATATGGAGTCAAGAGCTATATTTTCTCATTTTGTTTTATTTATGGTAAATTGATAGGTATCAATTGTGTTTGGCTTCGATAATCCCCAGTTCCTGTGTTGATGAAAGAAAACATACTTAGCCAGAAATATGGATCACAATGTTTAACCCAAAAAATTAGCATATAAGACAAAGCAGACAGCAAACAAATGTTTAGTGTTTTGATTTAACATATAAACAGGAAAAAATCTGTGGAAAATATTAAAAATATTTTGTAGGATCATTAGGAAAGATTATAAAATAGAATGAGGCTAGTATTCATTTCAAAGACTAAAGAGAAGGCTACAGAAATGGAAATTACCTAAAGTTCATCTCATCAACAAGTTTAGAATAAATTGTGTAATAGTTTTTGTTCAGGTTTATTTCTGTTTATTTATTTTAAATAACTTTAGTCAGTGTAAATTAATTGTACAGATGAGTGGATTTCATGAAGATATTCTCATACATGAACATAGGGTACTTTGACTCTATTTCTTTGCTATTAACTGCATATCCTCTACATCTACCCTCCTGTCAGACCCACTTTTCTTCTCTTGCCTTTTTTGACATATATATATATGTCAAAAATATATGTATATATGTATATATATATAATTATAACATTTACCCTTGCTTATCCTACATTCAAGCTCCCATATAAATCTCTTGATTTTTAATTAAATTCATGTTTTTATTAGTTATTGCTATACACAAAAACATACATGTTTTGTCCTTGATCAGTTCATGCTGGTGAGAATTTACAGGTGTGGAATTTTATATTCCTAAGAGGTAAAATTCCTCTGATTTTTTATATTTTTTTCTGTCTCTGTGATTACAATGAGTTATAGTTTCAGGAGTTATACTCTACATATATCAGTTCAGACTCAGCTTCAAAACTATGCATTCTGATTGGACATGATGGGATTTATTTATTTTGCTTTGCTGTGGTCTCCATCTTTTGCAAAGCTATGTCTCCTTGCAGAGTTGTGAATAATACAGTGTTGTTCATATGAGTATCGTCACTGCACCCTTAGTGTTTTCATACCATAATGGCCTTTATTGTACTTCATAGGTATCACAGCTGGATAGGAAAGTTGGGTGCACCTCTCCTTTGGAAACTTGAATTCTAGTACCATGAAAGCTAGTCCTCAGGTAGGAGACTCTATGATCAGTTCCAACACAGGAGTATTGTGCCTGAAACACATGGTGTCTTCAGCAATGAAAGCTTATCTTACCCTACTGGGTGGAAACCATGAACAATCACAGTAGTCTATAATGTCTTGGAAGACTATTAAGGAATTGTTCTCAATTTTTCTAAAGCTGAAACTCTTTAATACAGTTCCTTATTTTGTAGGAAACTCAAGCATAAAAGTATTTCCTTTCTACTTTGTAACCATTATTTTGCTACTGTTTCAGATCATAATATAAATATCTGATATGTAGACCATCAGATACTTGACTCCTGTGAAATGGTCATTTGACCCCCAAAGAGATCATGATCCACAGAATGAGAACTGCAGCTCTTGACCAACCCTGATCAAATTCTCAAAATTTGGCTTTACATGTCTGATTTTTGTTAGGTGATCTTTTGCTCTGGAGAAAGCTGGATAATATTATACATAGCTCTATTTCCAAAACTCGGTATTTATATTCATTTATTGACTCCCTTTGAAAAGTGCTCCATTAATATTCAATGTATCTTTTTCATCCATGTTTTAGAAGTAAGAAAAAAGTAAAGGAAACAAGGAGTTTGCACAGCTAGAAAAGTTTTATTTGTCAATATCACCCAAAAAACCTTAAACCCATGAGTTTAAAAAAAGTAGAAAGACTACATGTTCTATACCATGCCAAACAAAGGATGTGTAGAAGACACAGGGCTGAATGTTTCCAACTGAAGCTCTACTAGGAAATTGAAATAACCATAGAATGAACTCAGTGTAACTGGATAAGAAGTTTGACACCTTTTAAAGTTCTGTGTAAGTCAAATGTTATGGGACTATGTAAGTGGGTGCGATTAGTTTAGTAGATGAGTTTAAGGACAATATCATATAGAAAGCAATACCTACATTTTATTTTAATGGATAGGGACAATTTGAAGCAATTTTATCACTAATACATTTTGACAGAGACAAGCTATGTTTTCTTTCTTTGGATTGAACAAATTCTCAGTTGGGAATGAAGAGAATTTTTTTCTTTTTTTCATAAGACAAAGCACACTTATTTACTAAAAATGAAAAAAATCAGTCTATGAATATACTAGGAGAACATTTTGCTACCACATGCTAAACTACATTAAAGTATACCTTATGTACATCAGTTTTTCTAAAAATAGTATATGATTCTGATGAAATGCAATGTCATCTAGTGAGTTAATAAAATTTATGATCTAAACTGAAATCATGTGCTTTATTGAACTCATATAATAGAATCAATAGATGGCATCTGAATGACAGTGCCTTCAGCAGAAGGAAGATTCCGCAATGAGGTTAAGATAGCAACACCAAAACACACAAATTTCAATGTGTCCCATACTGTATTTGCCTTTCCTACCTTGACCTGAAAATTATGTTCCCTTTTCAAGATGCCTTTGAGAAAGCGGGGAATGAATCTTCACTGTAGGCAGTTTCCAGACGCCCCTATCTAGTCATGTTTGGTTAGATCTGTAGTAGGAGAGTATATAAATGGAAGCAGCCTTACTCCTGGTCATTTGGTCTCCCAGGAAGTTATCAGGACCTTTTGGGTCAGTGACTTTATGGGCCAAGGGCATTGCTATATCCCAAAGGTGCAGAGCATCATCCAAAATGTTGACATCTCTGACAGAATGCAAGCACTCAGTGATCCTTTATGGAGAACTCTCTCTTGGAAAAAAAAATATTTTAAAAAGGAAGTAAAAATGAAAGTACACATAGAAGATTGGGAAGAGGATAGAGTTGATTCCTGAAAATTCATTGTGAATTCCATGTTTTAACATGTGAAAACGATTAAGTGTGTTAACAGAATGTATTGAAACTTGATATTGTTCTATAGTGTGATATTATCAGTTTTATATCACTGGCACCGAAAAACAGATCCAGAGTCTGAGAGACATAGCTAAGTAAATAAATTATAAAATTAAAATGATTCAATTATATATGACCGTAACCAAAATGGGACTTTATCAAGACAGTGAATGAGAACAGAGAGCCGCAGAGATAGAATAAAAGGAACATAAAGTAACTGCTAAGGTCGAATAGTAGCAGAGGGTCACTAACTGCTCCAGGCTATGGAGATACTGAGCTTAATTCTCTCAAGAAAAGCAATGCTTCTGAAACAGGCAACTAGGTACAGAAAACAAAACAGAACAAAACAAAAAGCTGTAATTGTCATTAGTGAGAGAACTGTTTGTCATGGGAGATAGATAGAGAAGACAAGTAGTAAGCATAAGTTATGAAAATGCAAAGTTATTTTTTAGTGCAAGTGTCATCATGGCATGAAAATGCAGCATTTGTGAATAGTGTGAATATTTAAGTGAACACCAAGTGAACTATAATGAAAAAAAATCTCCATATCCATTCTGGACATAATTGGGTGGAGGAAGAGTGTTTTTGAAAGAGGTATCTGGCATGACACAGGAATGGCAGTGTGCCCAAATCTAGCACTGAAGTTGGTATTGACATGCATTGTAATTACAGTTTAGTTTCGGAAAGAAACAGAAAAGTTTAATCTTAGATAGTCCCAGATTTTTCTCAAGATTTCGGTGGACATTTTGTTTCAGTCAATCGAGAAATAATAAAACGATTTTAGCTGGGGTGTTTAAGAATCGGGTTTGTATTTAAAAATCAGAGTTGATTTGAACGGAAAAGAGAAAGGTGAAGAGAATGGGTCTGTAAGAGCAAGGAAGAGCAGTTGGCGCCTCAACTACAGCAGTTCAGGACCCCAAGAATGGGCAGCAAAAGAGATCCCAAGGAGCTTATTAAATGTATGAAATCAAAAGCTCTTTATGGTCAATAATATGTACTGGGACCTCGCTGTCTGGCTATAGTCAACAATCAGCTCTCGGGGGACAGAGATCGTTGCCTATCCTAATACCTGGTCCCTGGTTTCCTGCGGAATAGGACAATGTAATTTTGAGTGATAGAAGAAAAGAAAAAAGCAAAAAAAAGAATTGCAAAATGAAACAGCAACAAAATAAAACAGCTAGCTAAAATAGAACACCTTTCAGAGTCAGTCACACAATTAGAGTTCAATAAATACAGTTGTTGAAATGGTCAATCATTTTGCTAAATTTCTCTCTATTCTCTCTATCTCTCTTTTGTGAACATAAAACTAAAGAGAGTCTTGCGGCCTTGAGAAAAGCAGAATTATTTTGCGTCATATGATAGATAATAATTAGATGTGGTTGAATCAAAGCAGAGTGCTACAGGCATTTTCTCTGAAAGTCAACTGCCTCTAGGAGGAATGCTAGTTAACACAGAGGAGCGAACATGAGTTCCAGGGTTTGGAAACTATGTGAAACCCAAATCTCAGCCGGTTCTAAAACTCACAGAGTTTACAGGGCACCTCCCAAACATTTTACAAGCAATGCCAATTACTGCATAGAAGAGACTCTCCTCCCAGCAAGCTGCCAGTAAGGGATGTAGGACTCACCGGAGAAACAGCTTTCATCAATGCTGGGCTTTATGTTGCTCCAGCTAACTTGCAGTAACTCCCTTGCTTCTGTAAGTCACTCTAATGATTCAACAATTTACTAAGTTAGACTAGAGTGAGTTGTTTATTTGGTGTGTCATCACTGTTTTGTCTAGTGTTGGCTTGATTCTCTCAAGGAGAATGCAAACAAATGGCCACTCAGAACAATGTCTTGAAAGACAAACCTGAGAAATGGTAACATTAGGTTGACTAGAATTATGAGAATGAAGGAAAAACTGAAGTAATTACAACTTGCAACAAAACACGTTAACTAAATTTAAAGGTAAGTAAGAATAAGAAACAAAGGCAAGCACTATACAAATAACACATTAAACTATTACTGAGGAAAAATTTGATACTGAGGCTGCAGTTGATATGATTTTTTTTAAAAAAACAAAGGTATATGAAGGTGAAATGGAAACTTTGGATGCAGACTAATCATTTCTTACATTGCATAAGAGAAATTGGGTAATGCATCAGTTTTAAGAGAAAGAAAGCGGAATAAAAAAGAAAGACATTTAATGGAGGTGGCAAACAGTTACTGTATTTTAGCCTAATGAAAAAACAAGCATCGCCAGGTGGTGGTGGCACATGCCTTTAATCCCAACACTCGGGAGGCAGATGGATCTCTGTGAGTTCCAGGCCAGCCTGGTCTACAAGAGCTAGTTCCAGGATAGGTTCCAAAGCTACAGAAAAACCCTGTCTAACAATATAAAAAAAGAAAAAGAAAAAGAAAAAAACAAGCATCAATGAAGAGAAAGAAGTAATACAGGAAGCAATGGAAATCATTTATTGATTAAAATCTTCCCAGACTCTGAAAGGCAATATTTAGTAATTCTAAATTTAATATTAGGAAAGAGTTACTTATAGAAACTGAAATTTTGTCTCATCACTCTGGCTCCATTTTCACGGCTATTTCAAAATTAGTATGCAATTGTCTCAGATTTCCTCTAGAATTGGGCCATTTCTGAAATCCCTACATGGTTTGACAGGTGAGCACTACCCTTCCATTATACATTCTGAAACATTCTGTCACATCATGGGAATTTGTGGAGAATATTAACTAATATTAAATATGGGATCCAAGATTTAGAAGAAAATGCTAAGAGAATCTCTATAAGAAATTTCAATTTAAATTTTTTCAGGTGCACACCAACTCATTGTCTTGCTTTTAAAATTCAGCACTTAACTATCATAAACTTTTGTATAAGTGGAGAAAATTTCCTTGTACTATCTCAGATATTTGCACATCCCATTATTCTGTCATAAGTTACAAATTTGTTTGCAATTTACCCATAAATATTTGTCTATTCCATTTGACATTGTGACTTTTATTAACTTAGGTTACTTAAAAAGTTAGCACCTACTTTGGCATATTTTGCTTATAAGAGTACAAAATATTTGTATCATATTTTAATCATAGCATGGCAGTATTATCATTTCAGTAGGTTTTTAGTTAAAATCTCCGCATACAATTTAATTCTTAGTGAATTGTGTTACTATATGTAACTAAAATTCACAAAGTAATGTCTTAGTAAAAGAAAATCTTTCAATTTCTATTCCAGAATTTGTTTATAGGTCCTCAACTTTTTAAAACCAAATCTTGTGATTATTGAAGTATGGTCTTATCTTATTTTGTAGAATAATATATCACTGATCCTAGTAGACACAGAAAAATACAATAGGTTTTACTTGGAATCATGCCTATGTTACAAAGCGTAGGTATACATATGGCTACAGTTGGTACATTAGTTGGAATCTGATATTTGGAGACAATGCTACCAAATATAAACTTGTGAGGAGTAAGTAAAGATAACAGTAGAACAACTTTAAAAATAGGTCTAGTAATTATTTGCTCAGTAAGTAACAACCAAAATTCAGGAAAGTCTATCAGTACTTAATTATAATAGAGAATGAAAGTTGGAGTATCAAGAGCTACTATTTTAAAGTAAGCATGAGAAAATACAAATTCTTTAATTAAAAGTTTCTTATCTTTTCCAATAGATTTACCCTCAGCGACAGAATATTTGAGGAGTAATTTCAATAATTTATGAAATGTATATAACTAGACGGAGGATTACATGCTTATTTATATAAGCTTTTTATATAGGAAAATGCAAAAATTAGCTGCAGAATAATATGTGTTGTATGATAGCAAACATGTTCATATTCGGCTATGTCTAATTTTCACCAATAGGAACATTCTTCATATGATTAGTATATTTTACATGTGTAGAATCTGATGTATTTACTGTGACTGCAAATAGGTTACTATGTATTATGACTTTATATAAAAATCATAAAAGTTTTGCATAGCATTTGCACAAGATAAATATTTTGCACAAATCAAATATAAACTCTAATAGATTTCTTGAATATAAGCACAGGATTAATGATGTGAAGAGCAGTTTTAGGTTAGGAATAAAAAGTATAGAAAAGACTACACTTGTTAATACAAACTTCCAAAAATATATTTCCTTTTAATTGAGCCATTTATCTCACACATGGTTCCAGAATTTTCATGGACTTGGATTTTACATGAATAAGTATGAAAATACCATATGAATTCAGTTCATGTTTCATGCAGTTACTTTTAAATTGGGTTTTAAGGACAGACAATTTGAAGAAATCACAATTCTTGAATGTAGTTATTGGGGAATAGCTAAGACCCTGCTCCACTAACATCACTGAAGCTTGTTAAGAACCTGAACACATAATATTCCCATAAAGTTAAATAAATAAATGTATAAACGTCTATCATAAGAACTGAGAGCAAAAAGTTCAGCCTAGGTAAGCCCATCAATACAGAGAAATCCCAATCAAAGTTGCCACCTGATTACTTCAGCTTCTGCCATCATTATTTGGCTGGCTGATTGACGATTGATTTGATGTTACTCTTTGTCTTCTCAATCAGACTCCTAGAGCTGTCTATGCTAGCTATTTTAAAAGTGTCATTTGACAATACTTTGTTATCAGGTGTTTTGAGCATTCTGATTCTTGCTATTTTTTTTATTTTGATGTATCAGTATAAGATTAACAAACTCAGTCAAAATCAAAACAACAAAAGTCAAACAAACAATAAGAAATGAATCACATACATGCCATGACACTGGATAATAAGATTAAATAGTTTACAGGTAGAAGAATTTTCACCAAATAATATAAACCATAATGATTTTGTCAATGAAATCCTACCCACTTAAAAAGCAATTGAGATAATTAGTAAATATGTATGAAAAATTGTGAAGTGTAGAAAGACCACAAAAATTCAACTGCTGTGTGCAGGTTTTACCAAACTTGGAAGCATTATTTTAAAAATTTTAATGCTTAACACAGAAAGATTCTTTTTTAAATTAATTAATTAATTTATTTATTTATTAAAAATTTCCACCTCCTCCCAGCCTCCCTTTTCCCTCTCCCTCCCCACCTCCCTCTCCCTCTCTAGTTCTAAGAGCAGTGCAAATCAATGGAAATAAAACTTTTGAAAGTCTGTGACTGCTAGGCTTCTCAAAGGCTACCAACTTAGTACAAATGTCACAAGACAGCTTTGCCAATGTTGCTAGAAAAAATTATCATGCATTAGGAACATCAACCTATTATTACATCCTTCTTCAAACCATAAAAAATAAAAAGCTGGATTAAAATAAATCACAAAATTTAGTGTTGCAGATAAACACTATAATTTGTTTTTAAAAGCATGGACTTATACGCACAATGAATATGCTAGCTTCTTCTAGTTTTTGGTTTACATAAGGAAAACAAATTATATTACAACAAAAGCTGCATCTACAGATATTCACAGCAGATAAAAAGGACTAAAAGTTAATTACAAGTCAGTGAGCAAATTGTGTTATATTCTTGTTTTGGCGTACCTCTTCACAATAGTTTTTTAAAAAGTATTTTTATAAACACAAAAGCACAGCAGTTACACAGATAAATCCTAAAGTTATCTTTGAGGTGAAAATCTGTATTATTTAACGCTTATATAATTTCAGAGAAATTGACATAGTGGTGACAGGTTCATTCCTTGTGAGGTAGATTTTTCACTATCAAGACCATGAAGGAATTCTCTTGATTTTGTGCTGGTTATACAACTATACTCAAATGTCAAGTGAATTAAACCATATAAATCAATAGGTTAATTACATGTAAATTATGCCTCCATAAATCCATGAATTTCAAAAGTAAAACTTCAAAAACAATGGACATGTCAAATAGAAATTTAAAATGTGTAGAAAATATTAATGAGGTGGAAACTTCTTCCAGGTAATTACTGAGAATATAGGATAAAGACCTTACAAATGCTAATAGTGGGCTTAGATGATGGTTTGGTGAGTAGACTACTTGTTGTGCACATGTGAAGATTTGTTTTGGATTTCACAGATACAGCAACATGCATATGTAATCCAAGGGCTACTAAGACAAAATAAGAAGCAGAATCAGAGTATCAATGTAAGCCTGTGGGTCATCAACTCCTTCATATATTGCAAAAATGCAAGAGAATGCAACTAAAACTAGATAGACAGTACTCAATAATACCTGAGATTATCCAAACAAACACTATAACAAGCATGTATTCATAAACACACCCTAACTTTCACGCACACATACAAATAATAAGTGAAATGTAAACGCCCACAGTGATAAAATATGCATAATGAAGAGCTCTCTGCACATATTCATATAGATACATTCGTCTAAATATATACATATGCATATATATGTATATATGTCACATAGAAACATACAGATATATTTATGTAAATATATAAATATATCTGTATATTTATGAGTAAGTTTACATACACATATACTAAGGCTTTAATTTTTCAAATATGAAGAAGTATACGACTTCAGATGCAAGAAAACATCAGGATATGAGTATCTGTACAAACCTGAATCCATAACTAGTATGTGTAGACTCAAAATACTATGAATATTGCTAAACATAAAAAAGAGGAAAAATTGCAAGATATTAAAATTCACCAAGAATTTTTATTAAAAATTGTCCCTAAAAGGGACTAGAGAGATGACTCTGTGGTTTTAAGTCATCTACCAGCTCCCATATTAGGTGATTCATAACAATCATGAGCTAAACTCTCAGGTGATCTGATCTGATGATCTTTTCTGATTCCTGCAGGCGCCAGTGCAGGACTAGAAAGAAATATTTCCTAACTTCATTTACTACACCCTAATGTATCATATAAAGATAAAAGAGAAATACCTAGGCTTCAGGTAGATAATTTGAAAAAATCTTACAAATACTACTAAAACATAAAAAAACAGGTAACAATGAAGGACAGATGGTAATAAATTATTCTCTAAAAGATATATGTTTTCATCATTTAAAAATTTTCTATAGATATGTGTAACAAGGCAAAATTGTGATAGCATTTAAAATTTTGGATTTGAAACAAATTTGAAGGAATCATCTGAATTTATCATAAGTTATAAACAATAAATAATTGACCCAATATTGTCTGAACTTTTTCTTATTAATCAATAATTAATTGTCATATATACAAGCTTTCCAATGTCTCAAAATTCATTGGTTCAAGGGTAATATAACAATTAAATATAAATTTTTTTTTCTTCCCCAGGATTTGTAAGTTCTCATATTAATTTACATTTAAGATTTTAATTTCATAAGGTTGACTTAAATGTTTATCTAAATATAAATATTTGATGCATCATTTAATAAGATTCATATAGGAACAACAGAATTTATACTAAAACATTCACTACTAACCTCTGTCTTCGGCTGTTCATGCCTTTATTTAGTCTCTTTCTCCACTGCTGTATTGTTTGATATCAATAGAATATTATTCATCTCTCCTTTTTATTTCGCTATATCTCTCCTACATTTATCACCAAGGGAGAATGTGAGTTCCCTATTGTCCCTGTCTGGAAGAGATCATCTGGAGAGGGGTATGTCACCAATTTCATTCATATCTCTATCATGATAAAGCATATAATACTTTCTACTTTTGGTCATGAGCTAAATAACAAAGAGCTTTAAACCACCCCACTGAGACTCTTTTAGTTCACAAACAATAACATACAGACAATGGAGGCTATGTTATATACATTTAATTGTTATGTGTTGACTTGCACATACAAGTATACTGACAACTTCAGTAAAGTATGTCCAGCAATGTTCTTCATACTACTACTTTTATGGGTGTGACAAGAGCAATTCAAATCTATTTTGACAAACTTCCAGTCTACATGGTAGTATTATTAACAAGTTAGCATGCTGCACCTTAATGCATGTAAGTTTTAAAATTGCACCCTATGACCAGAAATGTTAGTTCTGTCAATCTTCTGAGAGTTGAAACAATTTAATATTCTTCAATGTGTCAGTTTCCTACATGTTCTGATGCTTAACCTAAATACATAAACCATTAATAACTACTTCAAAACATGAACACATTTGTTATGTATACTTAAAAATGTCAAAAACTGGTATTTTCAAATTGGATGGTATAGATGGTCACAGTAATATGTTTAAGACAGATTTCTTTATAGTATTTAACATGGTGTTAGCATAGCTTTCCACCTTTAATTTCCTGCAAAATTGTCTGCCAATAATGACAGTTACATTTTCAACAATTTGAATAATTGCACCCACTGAGACCTTGTTTAAAAGGTTAATACGAACTTACCACCTAACAATAAAGGACTTAAAGTAATAATGTTAAGAGGGTGTCACCAGAGATGTCACTAAAAATACTGACTGAGAATTGTTCCCACTCCTTTGTTCCCTGGGTGAAAAAAATATGGGGATAACAACACAAAATCAAAATCTATATTATTAGCAGTATCTATCTAATTTAACCTATATGTGCAGTACCTAAATCGATATCCAATAACTTGTAAAACAATTGATTATGGATGAAAAGCATATTGAACAAAATGTAATATAAACCCGAAGTTTAGTCAATTTGTATTATTTCTAAAAAATATTAGCCATGAAGTAAAAATTTTGGATAGTTGTATGTTTCACATTCAACTCAGACATTGAACTCATGCTGCTGGCCATGAGTCTGTTCCAAGCTCTGATGAGGGGGGCTATTATCCACTCAAAGACAATACCACAAACCATCTAAAATTAATTTTCAAATGGTACTTTACAAGTCATAATGGTATACAATCAAAGAATAAGATGGTAATTTAAACAGATGTCTCCATTCAATTCTTTCTGTCAGTGGTCAGGGAACCCAGCTTAAGAGGAGACAGAAAGAATGTAAGAGTCAGAAGGGATAGAGGACACTAGAACATGCTCTTTAAAGTATTATAGACAAAGGTCATATGAACTCACAGAGACTGAAGCAGCATGCAAAATGCCTACATAGATCTGCAACAGGTCCTCTACAAACATTATGTCTTTTAGTTTAGTGTTTTTATGGGACTTCTGAGTGTATGAACAAGTGGCTCTAGGAATATTATGTCTTATATTAGGTTCTTTTCTTTCTTCTGGTTTACTTTGTCCAACTGTGATGTGAGAATTTTGCTATATGTTATTATATATTATTTTATTATGATATGTTATCTTATTGAAGCCCATTCTTTTCAACTGAGAGACAGAATTGGATTCAGAGAGCAATGAAGGTGAAAAATAATTGGGAGAATTAGGAGGAGGGAAACAGTAATATGGGTATATTGCATGGGAAAAATCTATTCTTAAAAACTAATTAAAAATAAACATACTTTTAAAGAAAAACCAAACCAAAATAACAACAGCAACAACAGTAAAATCAAAAAGCAACCACAAAATAACAGAGAACCACCATAAGAAAATGTACAGAGAATAAAAGCTTTTGAAATACTCAGGCCTAAACTGGGTGCCCATATCACAGACCTTTCATATAAGGGATGTGTAATGGAAGAAGGCACAGAATGGAAAAAAGACACAGAAAGGGGAATTATTTCAAGGACACAGTTTATTTGGTATACCCAAAATATAACAGGAAAGTTGTACGTGTGAACTTTGTGACTGATAACATGGACAATACTTTCTCAAGCTCACACAAGGTGAAACATAGAATTGAGAAGGGAAAGTAGACCCAAAGTCCCATCTCTAATCTTGAAGTTATCTATAGCTGATAGCTCCAAGGAGCTATAAATTCATCTTAATGAAATAAAACTGGATTTAAAAATCACATTCCAGGATAGGTCCTAAGCATATGAAAAGATGGCCAACACAATCTGGATACTTAAATATATAAATATAAAATGTATTTAAACATATATATGTTAAAACATTATTTTTCATTTTTATGATAATACATCCACATCCCAAACTCTTCCCATTTCCTCCGTTTCCCCATAACCACTCAGTGCCATGTCTTTTTCTCTCTTTCTAAAATCAATCAGCAGAACAATAAGCAGCTTTTCTTCAGTTGAATCTCCAATTCAGAAAATGAAGTTGAATCTTGAAGAAAAATTTGCAAACGTACTGCTCCCAAAACTGGGATTCTGACTACCACCTGCATCATTCATGAGACTCTATGTTCTTGGGGTTAAAGATATATTGCATGACTGGTCCTTGATCATGATCTTGTCTAATTTAGCTTCTACATAGCAGTTGAAAACAGAAGTTTGAGTTGTTGACTTTCGAGTTTTAATGTTTTCAATGTCAATGTCAGCCTAGGGCATAAGCCCCTTCACCATTCAGTGTTTATGAAGCAAGGGGAGAGAGAATTTCCCTGGACCACATTTCAGATGTTAAGCTTATTAAATTACATTAAAATTGATTTTTAGGGGCCATAAACAACCTGTATATACTAAAATTATGCTGATCACAGGTTTGTTCAGGTATTATTGAGAGGTGATTTTTGTGTGCACTGGAGGGTGCAGCTTAAGGACATTATCTCTGAAGCATGGATATTGCAAATACATCAGTTATATTCAGGACTATACAGATGACTCACCTGTCAACACTCAGCTAAAGTAGCCAAAACTCATTCCAACTTATTGTGAGTAGAGAAATCATAGAAATGGAACAAGCACAAGAGTTTTTATTTGTTCATTTATTTTTAATTTATTCTATATTTTCTTTTGGACATTTAATGTTGGTACATTATAATTTCTAGGCATATTACATTAATATGAATATCATTTTAAATCATGTATTCTAATGTTTTACAATGGTTAAGAATGTAATAACTATTATTAATAACTATTACTTAGAAGAAAACTGCCTTAAATCCCATACACACACACACACACACACACATATAATCTGCTAATGAGCATATCTCCATATTGACACAGACTATACATAGAAGGGAAAGTTATGGTTTAATATTTGTATAACCTACCCATTTTATTTTTATTGCTTGTTTTTGTTCTTGAGTTCATATTACTGAGTGATAAAAACAACGATGAAAAGATGAAGATATTGATGTTCAAAAGGACGTTTAATTTGAGTGCTGCCAAAGGATTGATTACTAAAGAGAAGTTTAGTATTGGGTAGTTTTATTCAGGACCACTTCTTGGTATGATTTTAAAATTTATTTTGAGATTTTCATGAATGAGCATTATATATATAATGACTTTCCTCCTTATTCCACTCCTTCATCAAACTATTCTTGTGTGCCATTTGCTTTTTCCATTTAGTGCTGTGCATGTGTTTGGGGATAATCCCTTGAAATGCTTCATTGTTGGGGAAAGCTGATTCTTCTCTTTCAGAATTCATTGATTGCCTATAGTTTTTTTTTTATATATACCTTCTGAGATTTCTCTCATTTATATTGACTTCTCATCTTGTAACCTGATAATGCTGACTTTGTTTAGCTAACTTTACTATTGAGATTCATGTGATCAGCATGTAATATACAGAGGAAACTATCCAAAAGCCCATGAGAATTGTGATCTTCTGCTCCCAAAATGTTTCTCCTCCCTTTCGCCAATGTTCCTTGGTGTGAGTTGTACTGTAGCTATTCCAATTGGTTTCAGCCTGCCCACATGCTCATTATCTCTGCATTCTGACCAGTTATAATTTTCCACAATCAGCTTCATCTATTACAAAAGAACATTCTTGGTTGTAGGATGAGAACTATACATACAGGGCATATGAGTGAGGCGGGAAATCCAAGCAGATAGAGTAAGAAAGAAGGCAGAGTCAAGAAAATGCCATGTAGATGCAGAAGGAGACAGGTTCCTGGGAACCTTATCGGTAAACCACAAGCCTTTAGGTAAAAAATAAAATAATAGAAATAGACACTTAAAATGTAGGGGTTAGTAAATAATGGGCCTAAGCTAATAGACCAAGCAGTATTGCAATTAATACACTCTCTGTGTGATTATTTCGGGTCTGGGATCCTGGGAAACAAATGAACAGCATCTTCCTATAGTCCATGATTTCAGTAGCCATGGTTCACAGCAACATATAAGAATTTCATAATGCTGAGTAGGCCTTAAGCACAATGAGAACCCTTTCTTACAAAAAAGATGTGAATGACATTAATGCATCACTGTGGGTATTTTGCCAGACTGATCATTGTTGTCTTCATATGCCTTCAAGATACATAGGACTACTATTTGGCTTTTGTCTTTCAGCAGCTTGTAGAGCAACCTCATATATTATGATTTCCAATTTGAAGTTCTATCTGAAGTGTGTGGTGTCATAACCAAATTGTTTTTAAATTCTAGATAAGTGAGGCAACCATGGGTGACAGAAATAGACTATTTTGTTTTTGAAGTTTCTGGAATTTTGTTGACCACCAATTCAAAAGGTTTCCATGCCTGATACTGGGGTTTTTGAATATACATAGTCCATGGCTTGTCAATAGGGGAGCATTGTCCCCACAAGTAGCAGGATTTCACTTGAGCTGTATTTATACATGTTTACAGTTATCACTAAAATACACATTTGAAGAAGAATAAAACAAAATACTTGCCTATAGATTGTCTATGCTTCTATCTCTCCTTCCTCCCTCTCTCTCCCTCACCTGCTCCAGTTAACATCTTTGTTTTCTTCCTTTTTCATTTAAAGTAACTGTAGTTTTACATCTTTTAACAAATATTTTCTAAAAATATTTTATATACTTTAAGAGGTAGAGGGTATCGATAGAAAGTCTGCCGGAATTTTCGGGGAGTAGATCTTTATACTGCATCTGATTCACTGTCAGAAGACTTTATGGTTAAAACACGGTCACCACTGCATTTAACAAATAAAACAAAATGTCTCATTTGCCATGTGGTGGTAGAAATAACCTTTAATCCCAGCACTCAGGAACAAACGCAGGTGGATCTCTGTGAGTTTGAAACCAACATGGTCTACAAGAGCTAGTTCTAGAACAGGCTTCAAAGTTACAGAGAAAAAATATCTCCTTAAAAATGAAAGAAGCATGTGATAGGCATATTTATTTCATGCTGCCTGGAGAATTTGATAAGTTCTTTGTCTCTGAGGAAGAAGTTAAAGTAGAAATTGAAGACTGTGGTTACAAAAGAAACATATGTAATTGACTAGAAAATGGAAAATGTTTAACAACATTTTGCTTTGAATCTTCTTGATTGTAAATGCTCACAGATGATACATTGCTCTATGTATCTATCATTTGATCTGTTTGTGTGCCTTTCTGCCTGCCTGCCTTTCTGTCTGCCAGCCCACTTCTCTCTCTCTCTCTCTCTCTCTCTCTCTCTCTCTCTCTCTCTCTCTCTCTCTCACACACACACACACACACACACACACACACACACATACAGTGTTGTTTGGTATATATAAACACATATATACATACTTACCAAGATAAAGCAGAGGCTAGAGGAGGGTGTTGAATGTCTTATTTTAACAATCTTTCTTGTATTCCCTTTAAACTGACATTCTGATACAACTGGTCTTTCCATTTGGACTGATCTGGTGGCCAGTGATCCACAATATTTTTTTTCTCGAAATATATCACAGTGCTGTTAGAGTCTCACTTGACATGATTTTTTTCCCAAATGTTAGGCACATTTTCATACCAAGTCATCTTCCCAGTACACTGTTTTGGTTGCTTATTTTATTATTAAATAAAGTGTTAACTCTTTTTTGAGAGCATTATTTGCTGAACACTTTAATACAAAATATGATGAACGTACTTATCTACATACTGATTTTATAGCATGGACTTGAATTCACAGAGAATGCTAAAAGATACTTTAAAAACATTGGGTTAATAAATTGTTGACATTGGATTCATCTTAAACACTAAGAATAGTAATTATATAATATTAGTGGTATTCATAAAGTGAGGCATGGAATCACTTTTTAGATAAAGCTAATTTAAAAGATAGTGATAGACTTTTTATTATGGGACTGAACAATATCAGCAATCCAGTGATGAAAAAAGAAAACACTCAGAACTCAGAACTTTATCAGCAAAAAGCTAAGCTATTTATACCCAAATAATTTTGTACTAAGAAACTAGAATACTCATTTTGCTTTGGTATAAAGATTAATTACAGGGAGATAATGTTCATATGCAGAAAAATCAGGCCTTTATTAATTACTCAAAATACTAAGATACAGTGAAGAAGTGTTAAATGGCAATTTTATAACAAAACGATGTTTGCTGTGACTAGAAATTCTAATTTATTTATGATATGGCAAATATCATTAGTTTGCCCAAAGAACTTGTACTAGTGTTTGAAGTAGCTATGGATACAAACATCGCTTTGTTTGTCTTCATGATCACAAAAGTGCCTTTTCTCATCAGGTGCTGTCTTTGCTGCACTTGAGAACTACAGAACATTAGAGTATATGGACCAAAAAACAGTGAGAAAAAATAATTCAACTGTGATAAGATGTGTTGCAATGTTAAAAATCAATTACAGCATTCTAAAATTCATACGCACCAGAAACTCTGTGGATATCAGATGACAAAAATTGACTTAATTTAGGAAGGATAGACATATTCTTATCTCACTGAAATACAATGATCTCATTACAGAGTATACTGCACTGCAGAAGACAAGATGTGTGTCAAGATAATTTCCTCAAAATAAGATTACTACTAGACAATGAATTTTTATTGTATGCCAAATTGGACTATTGATATTTTTATCCTTATTGACTATGCACAATTTTTAATACAGCTACTCTTCCATTTAGAAATGTGATTCAAAAACAAATCTTTCTTCTAATTACATACTGTCATCTAGAGGGCTACTCAGCATCACCTGTGCCACATTTCTTTAAAATCTGGTTCTGGCATAGATAAGGACAGCCTACTGCTTTTGAAGATTTTTTTTTAAATCTTATTTATGAAATAGCACTTTTTAGGTGAAATTTGTATTCATAAGTACTCAAGAATTGTTGTGTAATATATATTAAAAATATAATAGTGTACACAGTATATATGTATATCCCATATGTGTATATACACATTATATGCATAAATACTCAAAAGGTGTTAGTTATTTTATAGATATATATTTAACCTACAATTTATATCGAGATTTGATTATCTACTTAGCTGTTCTTTGCTTTGAAATTTTGAAAAGAAAACCACAAAAAATGGTTCAGAAAGGGTCATGGTTTGTGAGTCATATGCAAGGCTTAAATTAAAGAATGTGAATTATATTAGGTAGAATTAAAGCAATTATCTGTCATAAAATGTTCAAGGAGAAAATTTTAAATATATATATATATATAATGTGTTCATTATATAAATAAAATATAAACATTATAAAAGGAATATATATGTCATATTTATAGCATTATTTGAATAATGCAGTATAATTTTTGTGAAAATACTGCAAAAAAATGACTGTTTAAAGTTTCATTTTTCAGTATTCTGGGTAGTAACATTAAACTGTAGCACTGTGTTCAAATAGAAAAAAAATTCTCTTTTGTACTTTTTTACCATTTTTTTGAGATTAAGATTTTTCCCACGTCAATTTTTTCCCTTCAATTGTATTTCCTATGTATCTCGTTCTTGCTCCTTCATGGCTTCTTTTCTTATTTGTTGTTTAATGCACATACTCACACACAGTTACACCTTTACCAGAATTTCATAAATTCAAGCTTGTGAGTATAATTTAACTTGAGCATATGTTTTCAAAGCTGATTTGATAATCTTGAGTGTGCTCTTTTCTAGAGAAGACTATTTCTACTGCTCTCAGATTTTATATTGAAAATTTGATCGATTTTACTCTTGATATACAATGCTTTGTAATGCTTATACACACAAGTGAAAATCCATTGGAAAGTAAATTATTCTGGTCAGGGTAACAACTTGAGCAAAAGACTCAGAGGCAAATTATGCATTAGAACATTATAATAAAAAAGAAAATAGACATTCAAACTAAATACATCAATTTTGGGTGTCACCTTGAAATAACCATATAATTGTATTTCTTCCAGGACCTAGCCTTAAATTCCTATCATTGCTTCTTTCGATGGTGAACGGCAACCAGTCATCTAAACAAATCATTTCCTCTTCAAATTTCTTTGTTTTCGGAGTGCTGCACACAGTATCATATACTCAATTGGAAAAGAAAAACATTTAAAGTAATTTTTGTATTTCAAAAATTATTTGTTATACAATATAATAATTGCAACATTTCCCCTTCCCTTTCCTTCCTCCACCCACTCCCTTATATCCCTCCTTTTTCTCTTTTGAATTTATTATCTCTTTGTTCTCTGTCCATTAATTCTTGCTGCATACATATATGTATCTGAACACACACACATACACACACACACACACACACACACACACACACACACAAATCCTGTAAAAGCTTTTATATGCATGTTTTATATGACTGACGATTTTGTTTCCAGGGCTGGAAACCAATGATATGCCCTTTTCACTCTCAACATTTCTTAGTTACTTATAGTTCTTTGTGTAGTATTGAGGCCTAACGAACTCTTCCTCCTGTAATTTTGTTGTTGATCTTTTTCAACTCATATTTAGGTAGTCATGTTGATAGACTTTCCACTGTTTCTCAGGAAACTTCCTGTTCCTCTGTTCCTCTGGTTCTTACATTTTTTCTAGTTTCTTTTCTGCAATGCTTCTTGAGCCTCACGTTGTAAGAGTTGCATTGCATGTGTATTAAATGAAGGTTTTCAATTGGGACCTTCTTCTTCTTCTTCTTCTTCTTCTTCTTCTTCTTCTTCTTCTTCTTCTTCTTCTTCTTCTTCTTCTTCTTCTTCTTCTTCTTCTTCTTCCTTCTCCTCCTCCTCCTTTTCTTTCTTTTTTTGTTCTTCTTCTTCATTTTTGGTTTTTTTTCCTGAAATACTTTCTCTGTGTAACAGCCCTGCCTGCTAGCTCTTAAAGACCAGACTAACCTCGAACTCACAGAGATCTGCCTGCATCTACCTCGTGAGTGCTGGGATTAAAGGCATGTGACACTAATATGCAGCTATGGGTTTAGCTTTTAATGGTTCTAGTTTATTGTAATGATCTCCATCTGTTTGTAAGAGAAGTTGCTGTGATGAAGGACAAGGACTGTTCTTTTCTTTCGGAATAAGGATACATGTTTAAATATCAGGGATTATGCTAACTTAATAAAGTAGTAATTGTATATTGTCCTCAAAGATCCAAGACTTCACCAGTCTTGGGAAGCAGGTCATGTACTGCTAAATTTAATTCTCACTATCCCTTGTTGGTTACCTACATGTTATGTGTGCCACTGTTGTACTGTACTACTGTGTCATACCTGGTACAATCTATTAGTTTCTTTCTCATTTGGAAACTTCATGTATGGTGAAATAAGTAAGGATGAATCAAAAAATCAAAACAAATCATGCCATTAACTACCTAAAAACACACGTAATACATTTAAGTAAGTGTACATACTAATATATAGCTTAAATGAAAAATTTCCATCTGGACTGAAAACAGTCTTTCCATGATCTATCAATCATCTAACAAAAATCCTACATCCAATCAAGAGAAACAGTTTGTTGCAGTTGATGAGGTTGTCCAAAGCACTCTGAAACATTGAAAGCCATTCCTGATGCCTTTGGTTGCTCCCTAGAAGTAACAATGGCTGTTACCAAAGACAGCATGCACTTCAATCACAGAACCTATAGGCTTCTGAACAGGAATGACTACAGACATTTAATGCGACTATATAAGCAAAAACTCCCTAGCAAAACTGACAGTCCACAGAAGAAGACATGAGCATCTTGTAAGTAAAACAACAGGAATTAGAATAGCAGATGCTGTGAGAAAGGGGCTACACAAAGAATATGAGCAACAGTCTTCCTGAGCTTACACCTAGGCAAACGACAAGAGGTTAAGAGTTTGAATTAATGTAGGAAGTACTTAATTCCATATGATCCTTCACATTTGATTTTGACAATGAAAACTGTCATTCCCCAATTTTATTACTATTCATGAAAACAATAATTTTAAGGTAACTTGTCACAGATGATTAATATTTCCTAATATGGAAAGGAATTTTTGTCAAAAACTAGTCTCTATGTCCTGAAATATTCAGTGGAATGAGTTCATAAATTGGGAACTATATTTTAATACATTTTAAAGTCATGAGATTTATCATGACTCAAAGAAAGTATGCTCTTATGTGTTAATGTGCCCTGGTGACATCTGTGATTATGAACTAAATGCTTAGGATACAGGTCATGAAGGAGCACACTATTGCTCAGACTCCCAGATCCTTTGCTCATTTCCAGATCTGTCCTTCCTGTGGTTCCTCCTGCTCTCCCCATTTTGTGAACTTCATCTGAAAGCATCTGAGTGCAGCCATACTCCCTATAATTGCACCGCTAACCTTTGTATTTTAATTTTGAAGTTTTGTAATTATATAATCATTGAAACATATTGTACATAATATTGCCTTGCATTATCCACTCAATGTATCCATTCTGATAAGTTTCTAATTTATTCATTTTTGTTATTATATGATATTAGTTTGTATCAGCCAAAGTTTTATTTGTCAATATTTCATGTTTTGTGTTTGTTTAAGACAGAGTCTCCCACTGAAGGCCAAACTGATGTCAAACTCATGGCATCCTCTCAGTCTGCCTTCCACGTGTTAAAATTAGGGATATGGGGCAGCACGCTTGACTATCTGACTTATTTTAGAAATATGTAAAGTCCTCTATTTGAGTCAGAGTAAGCAAAATGATTGTGAATACTCCAAGTTACATATAATGATTGATGCAGGCAACAGGTTTTCCTATAAGGATGGAATTTCTGGAACACATGATAAGAATATGCAGATTTTATTGGTTAAATATGAACTGTTTTTCAATAATAACAATGTATAAGAGTTTTTTAGACAGTGTAATTACTAAGAAAATTTTTTTCATAGAAGATAAAAATTATAAGAAACAGCTCTCATTAACATCTACCATACATTCTATCAAAGAAGATGCTTATTTCTTCTTTCCCAATTAAAAACTTGGTATTAAAATTTAATTGTAGATAATTATTTTCTGTTTAGTTAACATGTAATTTTTTTTCAGAGCATTGATTCTTTTTCAGAATCAAAGCTTACCTTTATTTCTTCAGACTTAAGAATGCACTATTGGTGACAGATATTGACCACCACTATAGTAATTTTCCCTGATGTTCTAAATTTGCTTCTTATTTTTACACATATATTTTTATCAGTTCATTCTATCTCAATACCAATATGCAAATTATTATAACACTTTCAAAACAGCTTTTATACATACCACGAGTGGAAATCAGTTACTACTTACATTTTCAAAAACAAAATGTTTTTGTCACTTTTCATTCTACTATCCAGTTTCTTATTTTGTCTTAATTTTGCTCAAGATTAATCAAAGACATAGCATATTTAAATGAGGCATATAAACCTTTAAATCATAAAGATTAGATTATTTCTAATAAGGCAATTCATAGTTTATTTTGCCATAATGGGATATTAAATAGATATTTCCTGCATATTTTCTTATCTCCAAGAACAATAATAACTTCAAAATTTGGTTTTAAACAATGGTATTTATTATGTTTATTTTTGTATTATCTAAGAAGACATCTATTTTCAGCAAAGCAAATTAATTTTAAGCCCTCATACAAATGGAATATATTTTTTTCTCTTAAATCACTGGAGTTAAAGTGAACTCTCGCTTTGTAGACCAAGAGTTGCTTTACACTTGGTTCTTCAGGAACTTTTTAATTAGGACTGTTTGTCCTTTCTTTTACTCTTTCAAAAGTATTTTCTAAGATAAATTAGTAAGTATGTATGATTATATACATATATATATACATTCAACAATTGATGCATAACTTCAAATCTTAGCCTGTGCTTTCAGAACTTGGTTAAATAAGTAGATATGGATATAGAAAATGAAATGGTTAATTGAATTTTTGAGAATTTGCATAAATATCTCACTGGTATTAAAGTGAGGGACAGAGAGATGAACCAGAGGTTAAAAGCACTTGATTCTCTTTCAGTGGAATGTGTTTAGCTCTCACGATGCCAACAGTGGCTCACAATCATCTACCACTCCAGGGGATCTTCTGCCTTCTCCTAACCTCCATAGAAGCTGTACACATATACTGTACATATACACTTGCATGTAAAACACTCATACACATATAAAAAAGAATAGTCCTTAGCATTTTTTTTAATTTTGATGTGAAATGAAGTACTTTACTGATTTTGAGAAGACATTTTCAGATTTTGTTTTTAATTTATGGAAAGAACTCAAGGTACTAGATATGGAAAAACCCAAATAATCCAGCTTTAAGATGGGATATGAACCTAAACAAAAACTTTCAATAGAGAAATTTCTAATGACTAAGAAACACTTAAGGAAATGATCAACATCCTTAACCAACATGGAAATGAAAATCAAAGCTACATTGAGATTCCATCTTACTCCTGTCAGACTGGCTAAGATCAAAAACACAAATAACAATGTACACTGCCAAGGATGTTGGATAAGAGGAACACTCTCCCACTGCTGGTATGGTGCAAATTTATTAATAATATCCAGAAATTGGAAACAATCTAAATGTCACTCAGCAGAAGAATAGATTTATACATTGTGGTATTTTTATTCAGTGAACTATTACTTAGGTACCAAAAATGACACCATAAATTTGCCAACAAACGGAGGGAAAAAAAATCCTTGAATGAAGTATCCCCAGACACAAAAATATAAATATGGTATGTGTTTGCTTTTGTGTTTATATTATCCAGTAAATAAATGATATCTAAGCTACAGTCCATATAGATCCATAGAGGTTAGGTACAGAGGAAGCGATTATGTGGGATAAATGGATTACCCTGAGAAGGAGAAAGGGAATAGATTGTATGGGTATAGTGGGGCAAAAGACAAGTGAATTTGAGAATCGAGAGGATAAGAAGAGGAAATGGTGTTGAGGAATGAAATGTGGGGATGGCTAGAATTGAGGGACAGTAGAGGGGTGGAATGGACACCGAGTGCTTTGGAAACTTCTTAATATACATAAAGGTGATCCTAATGAATTCTCCAATCATTGACGGAGACTGAGTCCCAACTGGCCATCAGTTCTCACCAAATGCAGCTTCTATTACTGGGACCTTAGTATATCCAGTTGATTTGTTGGCAAAAGGAGTGCCATGGAAACCCCTAAACAACCCAGACTGTTTCTAAGACAAAATGTTGTTCTCCAAAAACTTACAGCAATGTCTCTATTGCTGAAGGCTAAACCCACACAACTCATTGAACAAATAAACTTGTACTGGTGCCTACATAGAACCTTCACCCCTATGTTCTATTTTCTTTTATACAGAAAGGTACTTTGTGGGCTTCCAAAAGAGAAACTTAAACACCTCCCCAGCTACAAAACCTTATATCTATAAATCTGTTCTGCCTAAAAAATATGTTAGGATAGCTGTGGCACAAACCTTGTGGGAGTAATCAACCAGTGTATGATTTTACTTAAAATCCTCTCCATGAGATGGAACTCATACTTAGTGCTATTTTGGTGACTAAAAACTAGAGACTAGAGTACCAGAGACCTAGGTTATAATGAAACACTATTTGTGGGGAACAAAAACAAGTATTAATAAAATGACTCCATTGATATTATGCTATATTCATAGATCGTATTCAGTCATCATCAGAAAAGCTGCTACTGTCAGCAGATGGGAACAAATGCAGAGACACAGAGCTAGATATTAGCCAGAGAAACATTGAAATACACAGTACAAAATGAGATATCTCTGCCAAATCCCTGCCCTCAGACAATAAGGAGCAAAGAATGAAAGTTTCAAAGGGTTTGTAGAACCCAAGAAAACCAAGGACTTTTAAATCAACTGAGCAAAGCAGAACTTAAACAGCAAGGGTAATATCAACATAGGCCAGCACTAAGTCCTCTGCACATATATTACAGCTTTTAGTTTAGTAATTTTATGCAATCCTTATTGTGTTAATGAGTGGGTCTCATTTTCCTTCTATTGGTTTACCTTGTACAACACTCATATTGTATTTTATTTTGTTAATCTTCACTGTCTTCTCTTAGAAATGTGTTTTCTTTTTCTAAAAAAGTACCGAAAGGGATCTGGATGGGGGGGGATATGAAGAAGAACTAGAAAGAATAGAGGGAGTAGAAAATGTAATCAATTAGATGATAAAAGAAAGTATTTTTAATAAAATGGAAAAAGGTCAGAAAATGTCTTGGGAGGAGAGGAGAAATTAGAACCGAGGAGCTTGTTGGAGTGAGGGCAACAATAGGGGTGAATATGATTAAGGTAATATGAAATTCTCAAATAATTAATATAAATGTATTTAATGAAAATTATTAAATTTACTTCCTAGGAGTCATAACTGAACATTTCCAGTAGTATTGGGATATAGTTATGCTTGTGATGCCTGTTTCTATATAAAAAAAAACAAAGTGTTCCTTGAAAAAACACCAAAAAAGAAGAGTGAATTCTTTGGTCCTTTGGCCAAAGCATCCTAGAAGTACCTAGTTAACAGTAAATTTAGCAGAACAGGTACAGTCATTGAAAATTAAATACCCAGCATTCTAGGCTCACATTTCACAGGGTACTGGAGCTCAGCTAGCACTGCCTTTGAAACAACTGCTTACCCTGTAGAAGGACAACAACTCAGAGATGCTTGTGGTCTCAGGCAATGACTTGGGGAGTTACTGATAGCTCTTCTATGACAAATATAATTCATATGTCTTCAGTTCTCTGCAGTATTCTAGGAGAGGTTAGAAGTAAATCAGAATTGTTTTAAAACATACATTTTCACCCATGTCTATCTGGTTAATTGTATTAATATATTAACCCCTCCTAACATGAAGACATTGATAGAGTATTTTGACTAAAAAAATTGTATTTATTTTGTTTTCTTTTAAGATATTCCCATTTTACATTATATTACATCTAGATATGGAGTATGTTAAATATATAGAAAAATTTGTCCTAGATTTAATAAATTCAACTTTTAAAACTCATATCCAACTTTTAAAACTCAAATCCAACTTTTAAAACTCATGAAGCTCTGGATTCTCAACTCATCTAAGTCATCAGTATCCATGGAAACAAACCAGGTAAAAGCTGAAGATTTTGCCTCACGAAAATGATTCCGCATGTAGAAAATGACATACTCTATGTATAAAGTTGTATACCCACCACAAGAGATTCTATGGAAGCATTGGAGTTGAAGAAAAAAAAAACAGAAAGTCCATCTCTTCCTTTACAAAAATGTTAAAAGGAGTGAAATGATTTTATAGCAGCACAGGACATCTGAACTAATTTAGAAATCAAGATTCAAAATTGTGAGATAAGTGAGGTAATTATAGTCATTCTTTATAAAAGAAAAAGGAGTTACAGACTTACATTTCTCTCTAAATTCTTGTTTGTCCTGTCTGAAAAGTTTTTGCATTGTGATAAGCCTCTCCACAAAAGCAGCAATCAAAATCAGACAAAATCAAACTGAATTAGAAAAGGCCCAGGTTTAATGGGTAAAATGCTCCCTGATGATTTTCTGGCTTCCCAGAGAGAAGACTGGAAAAGAGAGACCGGGGGGGGGGGGGGGGGGAAGAGAGAGAGAGAGAGAGAGAGAGAGAGAGAGAGAGAGAGAGAGAGAATAGGGGAGAGTGGAAGTAGTTACCTCTTCAGAAGGCTGACAGGAAGAGAGAGCAGGATGGAGAAGATAGAGGAGAATTATAACTGTAGTATAGGATCTTCCTGAAAAGCTTGGTCCAAACTCGACTATACTAACTCTCAACAGGTAAGATTTATACTTACAAAAAACAAAGAAGAAAAATCTTTGCAATACAAGCTTACTGATAGAACTGAAAATAGTTGAGAAAAGCTCAGTGTTATTTTAAAGCAGGATTGGATTACATATGCAGTGGTTTTGTAAGAATCTTAAAAGTACATACCAATTTAAATTATGAGACTTATTGCTTTCTTAGTGTGGAATGAGATATAATGAACTGAAAACTTTTAACAGTAAGTACATATATATTGACACACAGTTGAATTTAAGTTCCACTTAAAGTTAAATGAAAATTGAGCTATGGGAAGCTGCCTAGGGAAGGACCTTGTGTGAAGAATCTGCTGCCAACACTCTTTGACTAGGGGACGAAACTCTGGCTCCGCCTAGTGTGGAGGTCCTTCTGTCTATGTGCTGCTTTTATTGGTTATTGAATAAAGAAACTGCTTTGGCCTATAGCAAGGCAAAACTTAGATTGACCAGGTGGGTGAGGGGGGCACATAAACTGAATGCTGGCAGAAAGAAGGCCTGGAGTCAAAAAGACACCATTAGCCCCACCAGAGACAGACACTGGATGAAACCTTGCCGGTAAGCCACAGTCATGTGGCGATATAAAGATTAATAAAAATGGATTAAATTGTTATGCAAGAGCTGGCCAATAAGAAGCTAGAATTAATAGGCCAAGCAGTGATTTAATTAATACAGTTTCTGTGTGGTTATTTTGCCTCTGCTGGGAGGCTGGAAAACAAACAAGCAATCTCATATTACATCCTCCCTTCGTTAAGTTAAAAAAAAAATGGTGGCAACCATGGTTGTCCATTTGGTGTAACTCTTTAAATTTAGCTGTTTGCTGGTAGAAGTTAGAAATGTAAGCCTGTTTCCCACAGGTGAGGAAGAAAAATAAACAACCAGCTTAGGCCATTATCCATTTATTGATAAGGTAACAGGGGCCAAGAAAGGACAGTTGCCCAAGAGGCAGACTTAGGAACTAACTGAGGAGTACTCTGTTCCACAGGAAGAGCAAGGCAGGTGCAGGGGCAGTCGGATTCCTTTGTGTGGGGCCAGGGAGATAACTGAGTTCAATGGAGAGATTGCGTAGCTGTTGCTTAATGAGTTCCTTGGCCCTCTCAACCTTTCTGGAGGACTGTGGACATATAGGGGATGTGGAGCTTCCAGGACATGTGGAGAGCTTCCAATATGAGCTCCACGACCCTGGAAGTGTAGTCTGGCCTGGTGTTCATTCGGATGATCTGTTTCATGCCAAACCAAGGGATGGTGTGCTCTAGGAGTGCCTGAGCCACCACATCTGCCATTTCCCTGGAGGTGGAAAATGCTTCTATGTATCCTGTAAAAGTGACATCGAGATAGTGGTGCTCTTTTTGTGGCATGTGAGTGAACTCAACCTGCTGATCCTTGCCTGATTGATGTCCATGAAGCTGGTGCAGAGACTGTCCTATCTGGAGGGCCTCATGTGGGTTGACCTTGGCACACATCTGAAAGGAGGAGTGAATCTGTAAAATATGAGCTCAAAAAGGAGTAGGATAAAAAAAGGGGTTCTAAGAAATGGTAAAAAAATTTTGGGGGTTTTGTGTAAGGCCTGGAAGATGTCTGAGATCACAGACAATGTATGTTCTTGAGGAAGGATGAGATGGTTATTTAAGTAGAACCATCCATCCTTTGTTCACATGGCCCCTTTTATCAAAAGTTTGTTCCTCTCTTCTGATTGATAACAGGGCTGATAGGAAAGTGTCAAAAACAAAATATGCTGTATTGGTCCAGAGAAACTGGAAGCCAGTCTTTGGGCTTCTGAGTCAGCTTTTGCATTATAGTAGGCCACTAAGTCCTCAGAAGACTGGTTTCCCAGCAGTGAATTATGGCTACTTCTTCAGGTAGCTGGAGTGTCTTCTAAAGTTGACTATAAGGGGTCCATTAACTATGGATGTGTCGTAGGTAGTGAGGAAGCCCCTTTCTTTGCAGAGGACAAAATGGTTATGGGCTATGATGTTCTGGTGGAAGCTCCATGCCAAGTGTTCTCCTCCATCTCTTTCCCAACTCTACCTCATCTCAGAAAGTCTGAAAAATGATGACCCCTCCACAGAAATGCTCAAGTCCCTCAAGACCACTTCCGTATGGTACTTAAACTACCACATCCCCCTGGAAACACACACTTTTTCTTTTTTGATATCTCTTCCCTGTCTCTTCTCTGGGGACAAGGGGGGATGGAAAATCATCAGAAAAATTTTATCTATTAAACCTGGGCCTTTTCTAACTCAGTTTGGTTTGATCTGAATTGGATTGCTGCATTGGCAGAGAGACTTATAAGGTGCAGAAACTTTTCTTTGTCTTGTTTTACAAAGTAAATGTTCAGTATTTCAAACATTCAGGCTCTCTCTTATTAGTATAAATATTTGATATCTAGAGATTGTAGGTTATATTCTTTTTTAAATTTTCCTTTTTTCTACTTAAATAACATTTTTTTCATTTATTTTACATAAAAACCAGTTTCCCCTCCCTCCTCTCCTACCATCCCCTTCTCTTTCCCATCTACCCCTCTACCCACTCCTTTTTCCACTCCACTCAGAAAAGAGCAAGACTCTCAAGAACTTGAATAAAGCATGGCCCATCAATTTGAGGCAGTACCAAGATTTTCCACTTATGTCAAGGAAATACAGTATGGAGAACAGGTTACCAAAAGCTTGCTAAACACGAGGGAGGGGTCCTGTTATCACTCTCAGAAGCCTTACTAAGAGACAAATCTACATGATTTTCACAGACCTGCAGAGAGCCTAGGTCAGTCCCTTGCTGGCTGACTATTGATTCAATGTCCATGATCTCGGTCAAACTCAGATCAGTTGTCTCTGTTGTGAGTTTCCCCATCATTACACTTCTGGCTGGTTAAATCTCTCCTCCCTTTCTTCCATCAGACTGTTGGAACTCAGTGCAGTGCATGTCTGTGGATCTCTGTCTCTGCTGGATAGAGTATCTATGATGACAATTAGAGAAGTCACAAATCTTCTTGCAGTTCAGACACCCTCTCCACTATTGCTAGGAGTCTTAGCAATGTGTGTTTCATGTGTGTTTCATGTGTTTACCTGGCACCAGGTTTCTCCCTTACCCCAAAATGCCCCTCATCAAGTCTCTTTTGTTAGTGTACTTCTCCTTCCTTCCTTCAACCTGCCTCCAGCACACAGCCAGCAAAACCTGCTCCCTCTAATTCCTACGCCTTCATCCCCCCCAAACCCCTGCCCACAGTTTAGTAAGGAGATCTTTTCTATATTCGATGTATTATTTGGTATTTGTCAGTATAAGTCTTTGTAATAAGCTTCCTTTGAAATGAATCATGAAACTCAGAGAATTATGGAGATGTACATAGGTGTGGTAGGGGACAATGAAGAGACCTGTGCTTATATAAGAAAAAGTCTTAGAGTGAACTCTTTTGTGGTTACTTTCTCATTGTTTACATTCTAATAAACATAGCATTTACTGTAAAAAATAGAGCAATGGACAATAAAATATATAAAATTAGCACAAATATTGCAAACTGCAATTTTCATTACCTAAAACTGACTTTTAAATTTTATTATATTTCTCTTTAAACAGAAACAACAGCAAAAAACCCTCAAAGGTTAGCAGTGCATTAATAAACTTTACCATTTATTCCAAAAGTTTCTCAAAATTTTTATTTATATAGGAATTGGTATAATGCCGTTCAATTTGAGGTAAATATCTTCTTTTGAATTTCTACTATTATAATTATTTGTAACAAAATACTTTAACATTTTAGCAAAATTTATTTTATAATATGGAATATATTAATTTCCATGGTCCTCTTCACAAGAGAATCATTTAATGTAACTTACAGGTAAACAAAAACTGACATTAAATTTTTCCCATTTAAAGAAAATTCAACTCCCTAGTAGTTAAGCTTCATTCATGGTTTGTTGACTGAAATTTCTTGCTCTGCTTGACTAAATTTGCCCTCAAATATTCAGCCATTGTTTAGGACTGAATGAATGCTTTTCTCACTTCTTCTTAATACAAGCACATATTTTCCTTTAAAGAACTAGATTGTTGAGAGGAAGAAGTGAAGAGAAGAAGGAAGGTTGGAAGGAAGAGGGAGGAAAGAGAAGGAGGGGAAAAGAAAGAAAACAATGGGTACATTAATTAATTCTACTTTAATTTATTAAAATAAAATTTAAAATACATAGAAAACTTACTGATTTTAGAATCTTTGTCAAGATATTTTCTTTTTTCTGTCTCTTTCATAATACCTCACCTTAATATATATGTATATACTTATTTATATACTGTCTGTGTGTATATATATGTGTAGTATATCTTCTTTCAAAGTCTTGGTATCACAAATAGTTTCTCAACCACAATTTAAAAGGGCATTGCAGATTGCAATGAGTTATAAAAATATATTAAGCTCATTCTGTTTAAGTGTTCCCCCCATGAGTTGTGTGTGTGTGCATGTGCTTGTGTGTGTATGTGTGCATATAATATAGACCCCTCTTAATAGTTGCATTCAATAAGTAGATGATATTAAAATTTTAGTCTTTTTATTAATACTTTGAAAGTTTGTAACATGGCTCAATCAAATTCACCCCCATTCCCCAGCCCTTCCCTGATCTCTTCTGTTTCCTCCTCATTTGTAATCTCTTATTTTTTTCAGTCTTATAAGACCTTTTTTATTGTCCAAATACTCTTGGATATAAGATCTACTACTTGAGAATCTTTGCCATACCAGGGGCTAGACTCAGAGGAAATTGTTTCTGCCTCTTCGAGAAGGTAACAATAGCTCTGTGACTAGGGGTATTATTATTTTCTAAATTGTATTTCCATGCTGAGATTGGGTCAAGTTTCGGTTTTAATAAATTTTGTGCATTATCTCTCAATCACTGCAAGTTCAAATACACAACTGCTTTGCAGGGTCCAAAGATGTTTCTTAGCCATCATCTCTGGTTCCTACATTCCACAATAATCTTTGAACTATGGGAAGGGGTGTTTACAGTTTGCTTTAGGGCTGAAAATTTTGAGTATCATATTCTCTGCAGTTCTGCCAGTTGTGGGCCACTCTGGTAACTATCATCTACTTCACAGATAGAATCCAATAGAAGACTCACAAATGAGAGTGGAGAGAAACATTGATAAATAGGTTTAACTATAAGACATTAATTGTTGGTTTAACTCTCTGTATATTTAGTAGTATAATATTTGTAGGTTCTTCCCTTGGTCCTGTGCCATGTCTAATCATTGCTCATTAGCTTAATAATGTTGCCAGTTATGAGATTCATCTCTTAAATGAGACTTAAATCCAAAGAGCAAGTATTTGGTTATTTCTAGGCTGTTTGTGCCACCATTGCAAGAGTATGTATGACTTCCTGGGCCTGTTATAATTATAGCACAGAATTATAACTGAGTGTGATTGGGGATTAACTTTTTTCCACTGGTAGCTTGCATGGACCTGTATAGCACTATGAAAACTACCTATTAGGGATCAAACTTCTAAATGTGTACCAGTTTGGTTTTGTCAATTTCTAATCTTAAATCCAGAAATGTGAGGAAAAGAAAAATGTATTTACCTTTCCAGTGGCAGCACCAATTTTAATTCTCAGTAGCAGAATTGTTTCTTTTGTTTATGAACTCCTACAAATAATAAAATTAAATAGGTTAGTTTGAAATTAGGATACCTTATTCATGAAAGAAGGTGGGATGGATACACAATTGGTAGAGCATATATGCCATGACAAATAGGTTTCTGAACTTTGCTTTACTATTCTGAGACTTGAACTTCTTATATACATGAACATAACTTATACATATGTTAATTGTTTCACAAAATATAGGTATAGTAAACTGTATGCACTAATTTTCATTGTTTGTAATTTTAATTTGTGTTATCTTTACTATTTGTATTTTATATATATTAGATAAGCTTAAGTTATAAGGAAGCAATAAAAGCATATATTGAGTGATTGTATCATAGATTTTATGACTTTTGTACTATTTTTGTATCCAAATATTCTTTTAATTCAGGCAGCCAAAATTTGAAATCCCTGTGAGTACATAGAAGAGCAGACTATCAGCAAAGGGAGTACATAAAGGGAGTGAATGTAATAAAAAGAAAGGAGTGTTTTTATTGAGGGGAAGGGTGAAACGTCAGGAAAGAGAGATTTACTACTCTCAGATTCTGCTGATGTGGTATCGGAATCAGATCTCATTCCACAACTGAGTTTGCACTTTTCTTTGCTATTTGAAATGTCTCTACTTTCAACAATTAACCATCCAGTTTCTTTGTCTTAAGTTGAAATATGGACATACTGTAGTGTAAAATTTATTTTGCCTTTTATTCCTACAACCTTTCTGAATTCGCAGAGCTGCTATAGAATCATTTCTGTGTTCTCTCAATTTGAATTTCCTATGTGTGTGCCCTGTGTCTTTGTAACCTGTCTTTAATTTGTCATCTAATCTTGTAAACAAATAAAATATATAATTGATATCCCTCAAACAATGTGACACAGGATCAACTAAATATCCAAACATAATTTTAATGATTGTTCTTTCCTCAAATGTTTATATGAAGTATTAAATTGTAAAATTACAGTTACAAGGAATTATTCACAGAAAATTATTTATAATAATATTTCTAACAGGCCTTTAGGATTTCCACATGCATCATTCCTATGCCCCCCTCTGGTAATATGGGCCTCAGAAACCAACACAGACCCCAGCTGCAGTAGGACCATGGACTCAGATATAGGTCTTGGCAATAGCAATTCAGACCTGGCGGTCACCATGATCCTGATGGCAGAATAGGCCATCCCAGATTAGTATGACTCCAGAAGCAACATGGACCTAGGACACGAACATAGTTCCCCAGTGCCACTAAGATGAACGAAGAGGTGTTGGAGAGGCGGGAAACGTGGAGGAGTTAAGTGTTTTTTCTTTTTATTCTTTGTTTGCTTTGTTTTTCATTAATAGTGCTTTAAAATGTTGGGGTAAGGAAGGCTACAGGGGTGAGGGGCCAATATAGAAGAACTGATAATTGATCAGGATTAGGGTGTATGGTGTGAAATTCCCAAAGAATCAAAAAAACCGTGTTAAATAATAATAATAATAATAATAATAATAATAATAATAATAATAATATTTAAAAGGAAAAACTAACATTTATTTTTTTAATTAAAGTTTTCATTTATTTTACATACTGACCTAAGTTTTGCTTCCCTCCTCTTCTGTTCTCCTCCTCCGCCTCCCGTTTACCCACTCCCAGTCCACTCCTCCTCGGTCTCCATTCAGAAAAACACGGGCCCCCTCCCATGGGCATCAACAAAGCATAGCACACCAATGTAAAGCAGAACCAAGAAACTTCTCCCGCTACATTAAGTTTGGGCTAGGCATAAGTTTTCCAAACCCAGCTAAAGTGCCCGGAACAGGTCCTAATCCCACTTCTAGGAGTCCTACAAACAAACCAAGCTACACAAACTGTATCACACATGCAGAGGGCCTAGGTCTGACTTACGCAGGCTCCTTAGCTCTCATGAGTTCGAGTTAGTTGCCTCTGTGGATTCTCCACTCAAATCCTTGACCTCCTTGGCTATACTATCCCTCCTCCCTCTTTCAACACCCACTGCTCTGCTGTGTTTTTCTGCAACTGATTCTATCAGATACTGGATGACGGCTCTCTAATGAAAATTAGGGGAGCCAACTAATCTAATTATAGGAGATGGTCGGTTTAACATCCTCTCCACTATTGTTAGGAGTCGTAACTGGGGTTATCATTGTGGATTCCTGGGAGTTTCCCTGGAACCTGGTTTCTCCCTAACACCGAAATGCCTCGCCGCCACCTAATCAAGGTATCTCTTTCATTATTGTCCTCCTCATTCTGGCCCCCAACCTGTCCAAACTGATCCCTCATATTCCCATCCACATCCCCACCACCCACAGTTGACACAGGACATTTATTCTATTTCCTCTTCCCAGGGAAGTCCCTGGATTCCTCTTTGGGCCCTCTTTGTTATCTTGGAATGTAGTCTGGTTATTGATACTTTACACTTAGTATCCACTTATGAGTGAGTACATACCATGCTTGTCTTTCTGCATCCGAGTTACCTCACTCAGGTTTAAATAATAAAACTTTCTACATATAGAAGGATGAGTCTTATGTAAGAATATTAGCTACTTGAGTATGATTGTATACACCTGTAATACCAGCACTTTCCAGGGAGATGCAAGAGAATTACGAGGTTGAGGCCAGTTTGGGATGCTTAACATGTTGCAGTTCTGCCTGGCCTCCATATAAAAGCACCCTCTCAAACAAGAAAAGGGAATATTATTGAGTGTTTTATGACTACAATATTTGATTTATATTCTGATGTTGTATGGAACCCTTTCAATTCTCTGTTGACTTTATTAATTGCTTCTGTGAAATGTAAGCAGGGGTTTAATAGGTTATTATCCGGCAAGGTCTTTTTCAAAGTGGCTCTGTGCTTATTCATCTCACTTCATCTTGAGTTTGTGTTTGTTATTTTAGAGTTCAATGTATATCTCTGTCTGATTAGATTGGAATGTGTTTGGTGTTTAAACTCTTCAAGATGGTAATTGGCCTTAGCAAGAGAGCATCGAGAAATAAAATCACAAAATCAAATAAATCTTCTGATCACTATTCTAGCAAAAAATGTTTTTGTTTAAAAATAGAAGCAGATCACAGTCCTCTGTAATTTTATGTGTTCTTTTGTCTCATTAACCAATGTTTTAATGTTGTTATGCTTGCTATATAAAACATTTTTTATTTACAACAATTTCTGCTTTACTTCTGAATTTTTTTTGTTTATGGTGGTTACAATGTTCACATATCTCACTCTGCTTTACCTGGTTTTACATTTTTTTCATTAGCAGTCAGTATTCAATGTTTTCTTTATCATTATATAATTTTGTATTATAAAAATTATAAGTAACTGCATGAAGTTAAGCAAGAGTTATTCTTTTGTCAAATTGATGTTCCAGTTTCTGGAATTCCAGAAATGATTACAATAAGATGTGGTCATGGTAGAAACTATTGAGAACATTGAAAGGAATATCTTTGTGTGCCAACAACCTCTCTTTTGATTGGGCTTTTTATCTTTACCAGTATAATATATTCTCATTTATAAACAATCCATCTCTTCAAATACTGTTTGTTTGCTTTTCAGTAAATAAATAATAATATCTCATTTGCTTTTCAATGTTTAACTTTCATAGGAACCTATATTTGAAAGGTTTGAAAAAATGGACAGATTGAATAACCATGGAGAACCACGTTGAATGTATTTGCAGCAGTATGCCAAAATCATTTAGATCATTTTATAGACGTAGAGACTTCAAATGTGAGACTTCTAAGCCAAATTCTGTTTTGTCGTCTTCCTTTGAGCACAGTTGAAAAGGGGATTGTAAGGCCTTCAGCATATTTAACATATTACACTCCCAAGGTATATAAATGATTTGTGATTAATTCATGCTTTTTTTTTTAGTAAATTTTATTAAATTATAAAAGTTTCCATTTCCGCCCCCCCTCCCAACACCCTCCCACTCCCCCCACTCCCCCCCTCCTTCCCCTCCGTCCCCCAGGGCAGTCAGGGTTTCCTGCCCTGTGGGAAGCTCCAGCTCCCTCCCCCTCCCTCCAGGTCCAGGAAGGCGAGCGTAAATAAGCAGTTTTTTTCACATAAATGAATCTATTATTTTAATTTTGAGTTTAAATAAAATAAGTTGTAAGAAAGTATGGTCACATTTTAGAGTTCTCCAGGTGAAGAAAATCAATAAATTACATGTATTTTACTATATGAAAATTATTAAATTAGAGCCTGAAAATTTCAGGGGAAGATTCTCACCATCTAGGAAGCTAGTTAGCTGTTAGCTACTAAGTCTCAGATCCCAGATACCTCAACATTCCAAGTAAGGTAACAAAGACATATATGTTCCAGGAAGTGGGGCTGGTGCTCTGTTTATGTTGATTGGCAAAGAACTGAAGTCTAATGCCCATATAACATGACAGCACCAGAAGATATACCCAGCTTATATAGAGATCTTCTATGCACAGCACCATCATTCTTTGACACTTTTCCCTCAGACCATCCCACAAATCCCAGCTTCATTCTATCATGGCTCTTCCTTTACAATGAAGCAGAACAAATATGTGACTTGTTTTCACTATCAGAAAGTTACACAACCTGGATGTCTAGGTTAAGAAAACCTGGTATCACACAGCTTTCAACATTTGGAGTCCAAACGTGTCATGTAAGAAATGTGGTTCTATTACTATCGAGTAGTCATGAAAACAGCATATCAGAGATAAGATAGAATTGGTAAGATTATGATATAACCTGAAGAAAGAGAGAGAGAGAGACAGAAGGAGGGACCAAGTGACAAGCAAACCTCAGTCTGCCTCCTGTCTCTGAATAACAATAGGTATAAGACTGAAAACTTTCTATAGTGCCCCCCTCCATGTAGTTTTAGGGAACCATAATTCCAGTTGTCATGCAATGCAAGCAAACTACCCTGAAATTATCTTTTAAAAATTGACAACAAATTTGGCTAAGTGATAAACTACTTGACTGACATGCTTAGAATCCTGAATTCAATGTCTTGTCAAGTTGATTATCAGTGCAATCCCATATACTACCAACCTCAAAACATTACAGACAACTGTCATTGCTTTTGGTTACTCTCCCCACTTGACCAAACAACCTTATTGAAGAAGACACTGCATACTTGACTCACTGTACATAGAGAAATCTAGCCGGTATCAACTATAATCATAATCCTTACTGACTAGCTTTCATAGTCTTCAAGACAAAGTATATGCTTTCCTCATATAAACAATATGTTGAAAAGCCTGCTTACTAGTGGAATAGCCTTTGTGGGGCCAACAGATTTAAATGAGGTCATGATGCTAGAACTCATAGTACGAGACTAATATCCTAATATAAAAATAAAGATGCAGTTTCATATTCTCTCTATATATCTATATATACATATATACATCTATCTCTACCTCTTGTTTCCTCCCTCCCTCTCCCTCTGTCAGTCTCTCTCTTTCTCTCTCTCTCTCTCTCTCTCTCTCTCTCTCTCTCTCTCTCTCTCTCTGTGTGTGTGTGTGTGTGTATTTGTGTCCATTATGTGAGAATGCATAATGATGAGTCAAGTATCTCCATGAAAGAACTTTGATTTGTTCTTCAAACTACGAGAAATAAATCTCTTTTATGGTGATTTTATTATAGAAGTTGTCTAAAGTAAAGAAATAGTTTTGGAAAGCCAAATTGTCTTACTGAATTAAAAAGTTAACCATGGAGTTACTGACATTCAATGACTTTGGCATAGCATGACATCACTCTAGATTAAATAAGTGGTAACTTATCAACAACAAAATAATTACAGATGTTGGCAAGGTCACTGTTGAAGAATTTTCAGAGAATACAAGAAATGATAAAGAATTAAGGTGGCTATGCTTACTAGTATGGGAGTAGACTATATTTCGAGTAATTGGTTTCATATCACCGACATTGGATTCAAGTCCCACTTCCCTAGTTCTGAACTAGCACTTCGCCTTTTGTAAATTTCTGGTGACTCTGCTTCCTCACTTCTGACATAAAAATATAATTACAACTATTTTAAAGGTGTATTATTAAGATAAAATATTAAAATATCCCTATGGGCCTGAGGAGATGGTCCATCAGCTAAGAGTACTAGCTACATCTCCAGAGAATCAAAGTTTAATTCCAAGTATGCACAAGACAACTAGCAGCTGTATGTAAATTTAGTTCCAGGGCCTCTGACACCAACTTCTATCCTCCCCTAGGAACATATAGACACATGATGCAGTGAGATACATGCATGGAAAAAAATACACATAAATAAGTTAATATTAAATTAAAATAAAAAACTTCAGGCTTCTATAAAACTATCTCATAATAAATAATGAATAAATAATAAATAATGAATTTAATAATAATAAATACTGCATTCAGTAGTGTGAGTAACAAATCTAAAATAATATAGAAATTATCTTGTGTCTGGAATGTTGACTATTTAGGTAAAATGTTTAATGATCATGAAATAAATCACTTAACCTGAGTGAAAAAGAAGCAAAAGCTCTGACTTTCACTTTGCATGAATGCAAAGGAAGCGATGTGAGCAGGGATGTCTCAACTGTAGCTCACGATAGCTTCTTTACTTCAATACCGATAAAAAAGACAAAGGGAAAAATCCCATCTGTCCACATGACAAGTCCAAAATCAGCCACCTGTGTGGCAAGCATGCATAACAGTAAGTATCGCAGATGCTCTAAATTTAGAACAAACCATATGCTGGATGATTTACTTAAATTGGGTTGGGAGGAGGATCCACTATAGAAAGAGTCCGTGGAGCAATTAAGAAACAAGATGCTTTGCTGCTCTCATCTCATCATCCCTCCTTTTGTCCCAGATGTTACCATCACTACAGAGACATTAGTCAATTTGTTAATTTAGTGTCAGATTGTTAAAGGTTTATGAAGATTTTGACCCAGTATGCTACATTTGTTTTGGCAGCAAGATTAATTTAATTATAACTGTCTTGGGGACCAAAGGAACACAGTAGGATATCATCTGTTCTATTCAAATGGTTTAGTGCTTACAGCAGGCACTCCAAGCATGTGTACATGCCTAGTCTTCAAGTATGTGATTTCACAGTGAGCCGAAGAAAATCGAGCATCCAGAACGCATTCTATGTGCTTTAAATGACAATGCTTCATTTTACATAAGTTATAAAGGGACATCTAAACGTGTACTGACCTTCCTATACTTCTGATTTCTTTACTTTCCTTTTTTTTTCATGGTAATATACTAATTTGACTCGTTTAGTGTGGCTTGATAATTTTGATGTTTACATTGTTTTATTTTTTGAAATTAAAATATCATGTCTGCTTTACTTTCCTTTTCTACAAGCACTCCTATGTGTCACCATACACTTTTTCACAAATTCAAGGCTGCTGACATCTTTCTATTTAGTTGCTATTGCATAAATACATTTCCCTGTAAAATGATTATGTTTATATGATACAGGACTGACCACTTTCTCTTGGATAACCAAGTTACGAAGATAACTGTAAGGGTGCAATGGTGTCACTCACATCTTGTGGTTATAGCATTGTATTTGGACTCAAGGTGCTCTCAAGAAGAGAGAAAATATGCTTACTATCAGAGAGCTAGCCTAGAGATGAACTCATTTGTATTGGAGGAGAATCTATAATTTTCATCAACATAAATTAGCATAATTTCTAATTTATAACCCAAAATAAGAATCAATCACATCCTGTTGTTGGGGACTGCTTGCTTGTTCCTGGCTGCTCAGCCCTGAAATAACCACACAGAAACTGTATTAATTACAACACTGCTTGGCCTTTTAGCTTATGCATATTTGTAGTTCACTCTTACATCTTAATTCAACCCAATTCTACTAATTTGTGTATTGCCACGTGGCTTTGACTTACTGGCAAGTTTCTGTCATCTGTTCCCGAAGACAGCTACAAGGCATTTCCTGACTCCGCCTTCTTTCTGCCAGCATTGAGTTTTATTTTCTTCACCTACCTCTACTCTACCCTATCATAGGCCAAGGTAGATTCTTTATTAACCAATGGTATTCACAGCATACAAAGGGTAATCCCACATCAAGATAGGAAAAGAAACTGTTTACTCAAGGACAGGAATAGGCTTGTGGTTAGATACTGACTGACTGTCTATGCTGTGTTTTGTTCTGCTTTTGTGTGTAAGCAGGCTCTGAAATAAACTCAGGGCTTCTTGGTATTCACCAACAGACCTCCTGGCTCTATCCTGTTTTCTGTCTCACTTTCTTACAAACTGCCATTTCCTCAACCTTGCACCCCCTTCCAAATACTCCACCTGACTTTGTTGGAGCAGGCTCCAACACAAGATGTTCTGGGTAAGAACAACATAGTTTGATTTAATTATAATAGTTAATAAAAAGGTATCACATCATATTTGAAACATTATATATGATAGCAATGTTTTGACTTAAACTATTGGTAGAATTCCAATTAAGTTGAGTTTACTTGGTCATATCTTTTTGAAAGAAAATTCTACCACATAGGTTTTATCATATTTGTCTCTGACAAGCATCTCAAACATGGTAATTCATTGAGTTTACCTGGGGTCTGGAATTCCTGAGTCTAACTCTCCTCATCTGCTAACAAGTGCAGTCAGTGACAACATTATTGGTTAATCTGTACAAAGGCTTTTTCAGTGTCATAATGAGCAAGGCTATTCCAATATTGCACTTTTTTATATTTTATTATATAACTCAAATTCAACTCTAATTTCTTTGAGGTTATGCCTCATAATATACATCCTAATAGGATACTAATATAGGCACACCTAATTAAGGTTTGAGACCTCATAAGAACTCATTAAATACAATAGATTTAATTGGATTTCAAATAATTTTTTACTCTGTCAATGATTAGCCAAATACAAAGCAACAAAAAAATCTCATAAAACAATGACAAGTTGTCAAAGTTTATAGAAAAAGTAAAACAGCCTTAGTCAGTGGATTTCATATATCTTCTGCAGGTCAGCTACAGCAGAGTCACCTGGGAACTTGTTAGCCTAAAAATTCTGAGCCTTCAGCTCTCAACTAGTGAATCTGAAACTCTGAGGGCAGATGTAAAGAATGAAACAGAAAAAGCCTTCAAGCTGATTTTCACTTATACTTATGTACAATCTACATAAAAAATAATACCCTATAATTATTTGCAGTATTTGACATAGACTCTCATTTATAAAGTAGAGTCTGTGAGGTCAATATTGTTTAATCTGAAACCTTTACTTGCTATACCTTAATTAAATAACTACTCCAAAATCGTTATGAAAAATGAGAACAGAACACTTCATAAGATTCTCCGGCGCATTACATTTCAATATAGCTTTCTATAGTGATGAAAGTAGTCCTTATTTCTGAGGTTCGAATATAGAAATGGTTATCATAACTGACAATGTATATTTATTGTCAATTAGATATAATACAAACTTACAGACACATATGGCTAGTGGCTACCATATTAGAAAAGTCTTTGTAGTCCTTGTGCCAATGCAGTCTATTCATCTCTGCATGACGATCTTTAATGTTATATCAAGTGAGACATTTCTCAAATGCCAGGAAGTGCAATGGAAGATGTTAAATCCTCCAGAAAGAGGTATTTTGATGGACATTTGAGGATAACCTTGAAACTCAAAGGGGAAAACTGTGAAGACTGTAGGTAGAAGCCAAGACATAGTAGAACAACACGTACATGATAGCTAAACTGACCAAAACAAGCAATTTGTATTTAAAATGTAGCTGGGATAACTGAAGAAATAAAGATGAAATTGTATCTGGACTATGAAACACAGAGTAATATAGGCTTATTATCACTTCTTTAAAATAATGATTAGTATTCGTTAAGACAAGCCTCTGAAATGCTTCACCATCCTGGAGGGTGTGGGGTGAAAGAAAGAAGAAACACAAGAGCCCCCCAAATGCAACTGAAGACACCAGAACTATGCACTGAACCAGGTCCAGTTAATTACATGATGACTTCAGTATCGGTGATATGCCAAAATGTCCTGGTTTTTCCCGTGATTGTAGAAGGATAGTTTCAAGTTTAAAAGCAGACTTCTTAATCGAATGCTGGGTGTTCCATTGAACTTAAGCACAAGCCCCAAGTATGTATCCAAGGATCTACATAATACTTGGAGATTTCTGTGCTGTTAATACAGAGTAAAACACTTTAGGAAATAAACATGTTATTTTGCAATTAAATTATGACTTTAAGTTTTGTATTTTTACGAGATTCATAAGCATGCAAAGGAGTGGGTCTCTGTGTCTATATCTGTCTTTTGCTCCTTTTCTTAGACTCTTTTCCTTCTATTTATTTTGTTCTATTTTAGTATATTAGATTTTGTTCTATTTTAGATTATATTGTATTACATTATTATATTTTATTATTATTTCTTAGAAGTCTGCTTGATTTCTAATTTTCTAAGGAGAGACAGAAAGGAGGTGGATCTCAATGGGAGGGCAGATGGGGAAGGACTGGGAGGAGAAGAGGAAAGGTGGTATATATTATATGAGAAAAAAATCTACTTTCAGTAAAAGAAATAAAACTAAAAAAGGAATTCAATGATTTTTTGAAGCATATTTATTTCTTTTTGGAAGAGGCTTTATTTGGCTTACACTTCTGAATCACTGTCTTAGCATCTCCACTGAAGTGACGAGACACCATGACCATAGTAACTCTTTTTTTTAATTGATTTTTATTGAGCTCTACATTTTTTCTCTGCTATACTCCCTGTCTCTCCCCTTGCCCATCAACCCTCCCCCAAGGTCCCCATTTTCCAAATTTACTCAAGAGATCTTCTCTTTTTCTACTTTCTACTTCCCATGTAGATTGGATCTATGTAAGTCTCTCTTAGTGTCCTCATTGTTGTCTAAGTTCTCTGGGATTGTGGTTTATAGGCTGGTTTTCCTTGCTTTATGTTTAAAAACCACCTATGAGTGAGTACATGTGATAACTGTCTTTCTGGGTCTGGGTTACCTCACTCAAAATAATGTTTTCTAACTCCATCCATTTTCCTGCAAAATTCATAATGGCATTATTTTTTTCTGCTGTGTAGTACTCCATTGTGTAAAAGTACCACATTTTCCTTAGCGATTTTTTGGTTGAGGGTCATTTAGGTTGTTTCCAAGTTCTAGCTATGTCAAACAAAGCTGCTATGAACATAGCTGAGCATATGCCCTTATAGTACGACTGAGCATCCTTTGGATATATACGCCAAAGTGTTATTACTCGGTCTTGAGGAAGGTTGTTTCCTAATTTTCTGAATCATCACACTGACATCCAAAGGGGTTGTACCAGCTTGCATTCCCACCAACAATTCAGAAGTGTTCCCTTTTCCCCAAACCTCTCCAGCATAAGTTTTTATCAGTGTTTTTGATCTTGGCCATTCTTACAGGTGAAAGGTGGAATCTCAGAGTTGTTTTGATTTGCATTTCTCTGATGACTAAGCAACTCTTATAAAGGAAAAGCATTTAATTGGGGTGGCTTTCATTTTCTGAGGTTTAGGCCATTATCTTCATGGTGTGACATGGTGGCATGCAGGCAGACATATTGCTGGAGCTCAGAGTATTGTATCTTGATATGCAGGTAACAGAAAGTGGTCTGAGATACTGAGTAGTATCTTGAGCATATATGAGACCTCAGAGTCTTCCTCCACAGTGTCATACTTCTTCCAACAAGGCCACACCTCTTAATAGTGCCACTCCCTTTGTAAACCATTTTCTTTCAAACCATCACATTCCACTCCCAGTCCTCCAAAGGCCTATAGTCATATCATAACACAAGAATGTATTCAGTCCAACTTCAAAAGCCCCCATAGTCTATCGCAGTCTCAACAATGTTTAACAGTACAAAGTCTTTTCTGAGATTCATGCAATTTCTTAACTATAAAATGAAAATCAAAAAGCAGATCACATACTTCTAACATATAATGACACAGAAATTACTATCCCAAAACATAAGGAAGAGAGCATAATGAGGAAATACTGAACCAGAGCTAGACCAAAAACCAGTGGGCAAACTCCAAGCTCTTCATCTCCATGTCTGATATTAAAGCACACTTCAGATTTTTTTCAGTTTTGTTGACTAAAACCCACTTGTCTCTCTTGGGGTGGTTCCACTCCTTATTAGCAGCTCTCTTCAGCAGGTATCCCATGAATCTGGCATCTCCAACACCTTAGGTTCTCCAGTGCAATCCAGGCTTCAACTTCACAGCTTTATACAATGCCCTCTCTAGGCCTCCAATCAGGGACACCCCTGACACACCCTGACACACCCCTGACACATGCCTGGCCTTAGCAGCTTTCTTTAGTCATGGAGACAAGTTCCATATCTCTTTTCTTCTATCTTTAACCCTAAAGCTAGAACCACATGGCTGAAGGTTGCAAGTTCTGTTGCTTTCTGAGGTTGGAATAGGGTCTCCTTTTTCAATTACTTCACAAACTTTCTATTTTTGACAGTTACCTCCACTGCCTAAGCTTGGCTGTCCTTGAATTTGCTCCACACACTAGGCTGCCCTCAAACTCAGAGATCACCACCCTCTGCCCTGGAGTGATGAAATTAAAGGTGTATACCACCACACCTGGCTTTGAGCTTCTTTTTAATTCCTTTTCACAACTTAGAAATTTAGCTGGGTGAGATCTTGCCCTGAGATAACCATTCCCTTTATTTCATTTCTTAATCCGTTTATCTCCTTGAACACAGGATTTAGCTCTATTCCACTTCCCGGTGCCCCTTTTCTCAGTCCACATGTTTTGTATCTTCATTTGTTTAGTTTACTGCTTTTCATTATAAATCTTCATCATAGTTAACATTAATGACCACATGACAGAGTCTATACTAGACTGTTTTGAGATTTCCTCTGCCAACGGAATTAATCCAAATTTCTTCACTTTGGCCTCAGGCAGACTCTTCAGACAAGGACAAAAGGCAGTCACATTCTTCATCAAAATATTACAAGAATGATATTTAGGCTACATATTAGTATTCTCCTCTAAGCTTCTTGAGCCAACTTTCCACAATTTAAAACATTCTGAGCACCATTGTCTTTCATTCTTCTACTAGGATGGCCCATTAAGCAGCACGTAAAGCCTTCAACTACTTTCCTAATCCATAGTCCCATGTCCCCATATATCTTCAAACAAAAGCACAATTAGGCCTGTCACAGCAATACCCCGATGCCTAGTACTAAATTCATTCTTATTAAGGGTATCTGTTGCTTTGAGGAGACACCATGATCACAGCAACTCTTATAAAGGAAAAACTTTTAATTGGGGTGGCTTATATTTTCAGAGGTTTTGTCTGTTATCTTCATGGTGTGTGCATGAGTGGTATGCAGGCAGACATGGTGCTGGAGAAGTAGCTGAGTGTCTTAAATCTTGCTGGCAACAGGAAATGGGTTGCATATTAATTTCTAAATGCTTTGTCTGGGTAATTTTTTAAAACTTATAAGTCTTTTGTTTATTTATTATGGTTCCTGGAAAAATGTATTTTTACTGATATTCTGTAAACTGTGTAATGTATGTGTCACTGGATCTAAATATGTCCTGGTACTTTCTCTTTTGCTATTTTTTTAGTGTATTTGTTTGTTTTGTCCTATTGTTTTTATTGGGTTTTATTTTATATTATTTTATTATTAATTTTTCAGTTTTATGTTTTTTTTAATGAGTGAAAGAAAATATGCAGATTTGGTTAGGTGGTGATGTGGAGATCATCTAGGAGTTGGAAATGGTAAACCATGATCAGAAAAAGTATGAAAATAATCTATTCCCAACAAAAAGAAAGAAAGAAAAGCTCCTATTTAGTTGGGTTGGTATACTATTTTATAAATTTCTGACCTTGAAATGCTTGAAAAGCAAACAGAAGAAGGAAGGTCTTCTTTTTGTTAGCAGTACCAGGTACAAAAAAAAACGTGGAGTGTAATCCAGGTCAGTGTGAGCTTGAGGCAGTTGGGCCTATTACATACCGTGTCGCAAAGGAGAAAGAAATAAACACTGATGGTCAAACGTCTTTCTTCCGGACAGAATCCTAGCCTATGGAATGATGATACCTTCATTTAGGGTGGACTTTCTCACCTCAGTTAATCATTACAATCTAATCTAGAAATTCTTATCTAGAAATCCCCTTGAAACCTTTCCCAATGATTTGTATCCATGGTGATTCTAAATGTCACCAAACTGAAAATCAAGATTAATGATCAAAACAGCGTAAAGCTAGTTAAAAATATAACATTTAATAATTTCACTAAAATACTAGCTGACCTGTGGTTGGCATAGGTTTTAGGGTTTTTTTGTTTTATTTTGTTTTGTTTTGCTTTGCTTTGTTTTTTTGTCTGCTTGTTTGTTTTTCATTTTCTTTTCTGCCAAGCTCATAAAACTAACGGCTCCAGCTTCAGTTGCCAGCATCCACATGATGGCTCAAAACTGCCTATAATTGTATTTCCAGGCTCTATGGCACCCTTTGGACCTCCTAAAACATGAGACATATGAGTAGTGTGTAGACACACATATAAGAGAAACACCTATACATATGAATAGTTTTTGTTTTTTTATACTTTTAGAATGGGTTTTTTTTTTTAAATGATTGCTGAATTCCTGCTATAGGAGTTTCTAATTCTAAGATTAGTTTTTTCTCTTCTATATAGTCCAAAACCATTTTTAGGTGGAGCTGTCAGTTTTAGGAAAGACGACAGCATTTCAAAGATTCTAAATGACTACATCAGACAAACCTCCAGGACATACGTACAAAATACTTGCTAAAGTAATAAGAGTCTTAGGGGTGGGTTTTCTGCACTTCCCCAGTAACTTGAATTTTCCTCCCTTATTGCAAGAAGACAGTTTGGGCATTAATGCTATGCGGTCTTACCTATGGAAAAGGGTTGCTCAAACAGCAACATTATAATAGTTTAAAGTATTTCTCCCATAGAATTAGTTAAGATTGTAAAATAAAAAAGAACCCATTTCTTATATTGGTGTACCTTTCAACTTGCTAATTACTTAATCAATTACATTAAAGAAAAATATTTTCTTGTATGTAAATGCCTTGCAGTCTGTTATAACTTACGAGGTTAGGCAGGTCTTTCAACTCAGTGAGGAAAACAGCATGGGGGGAAAGGCTCTGAACATCGCAGTAATTCAAACATGCTGTCACTGGAAGAAGGAAAAGGGCTGATGGGATTGGTTCCTTCCTTAGCCACAGGGCAATAACTTATTCTTATCACAAGCTTCATATTCAAGGAAAGTGATTGAACTGTGAAACATAGACAGTCTCCAACTTCGTTTTACCCGTGATGAATTCCATTTCCTGCATGCAAAAGTAGTTCTGTAAATATATTAGTTCTGATATATGAAATGAGAGTAATGGACACACTTTATAGAAAAGAAGAATATACATTCCTACTTGATTTCCAAAGTGCTTTCCTTTTACCTGTCGCAAGTGATTAAGGATAAAATATCAGTATTCGTTGGGGAATTCCAAACACTATAAATTCTCAGGTCTCATAGTGTGTATACAATTTTTCTCCCTATAATTCAAGTCTGTTTACCAGATATTTGCATATTGCTTATGCTTCTTGGGTGCTGAAAATTGTGAATCTATATTTAGAATAATGTATACAACAAACATTTACTTTTCTACATTAAATATTTATGACATATTAAAGACATCGTGCCTCTTCCATTTTTAATTAAAAACATAAAAGAGAAAATGGCTAAGTTATTCTCAAAATAGATATGTGATTCTATTGTAAAATCAATTTTAAAACATAATGCTAGTCAATAATAGTACCTTAATACACCCTACAGTTTTCCCCCTTGTAATCATTCAGCTCAACTATAACTCAGGTAAGACACTTTTGCATTATAGTAACAAAAGTTTCCAAAAAAAAGTTTGGTGCTAAGCAAGAAACTAAGAAAACAACACATTGTTCATATTCCATTGACCTTAAGAATAGCTAAGTGGTCTTTGCCAAGAGTTGCTTATTCTCCAGTTTAAAATTGATGAACCCAGTGGAACTGAAAATACTGGTGCTCCAATCATTCAGCCGCTTATCAGCAGTACACAAACCACACACATTGCAATGCAGGGTTTCTACAAGAAAACTCCTTTCTCTATCACCTCTTACTGAATTTTTGAAAGCTGAAAAAAATTTCTTTTCAAAAGTATTTAGATCAATCTTTTCAAATGTCATACGTTGTATTTTGACGATTCTCATCGAAGGTGATCCTGGACAATACTAATGACATGTAAGCTCTTTGAAAGTTTATAAAAGCAGTTGGGAACTAATTTTTGACTTCCATTAAAACTGAAAAAATATGAATCTGACTTGGAATGTGTTCTAAATCATATATTGCTATAACATAGTAATTGAGCCTAGCGCATAAAATTTATCTATATTTCTTAATAACTGGAATGATGCCCAACATGGCAAAAAAAATGCATCAGTTTCACTTAAAGTTGCGTTTCAGACCATTTTAAGTACCTGACGTGAGTATGAGGAACAAAACCTGAGTCCCCCACAAAAGCAGTACTCGTTGTACAACCACTTAGGCATCCCTCCAGGACCCTACCTGCTACTCTGTGATCCCAGAAGACGATGGTTGCAGAACTGTTCACTTAGTAAGACAGGATCAAGTTACTTATCTGAAAAGATCAAACTAAAAGAGCATGGCAATATATTTTAAGGAATTGTTATCCAGGAAAGTAGAATACAGAGTGAACATTGAGATATACAAAAGAGAACAATTTAGTTGAAAGGTCTCCAAAAGACTTCAATACATGGTGAACTTAAATACACTGCTAGAAATTTGTCTTAGAATGTTATTTGCTGAAAGTTTTTGAAACTGCCGTATTCTGACTAAATTGTTATCTTAGCATACACATGGTAATGCCTAATGAATACTACATGTTTGTGAAGGATTTTCAAGAAGAGAGAAAAATAACTACTAGTTAGAAAGATTAAAATGCAGTGACCTTTGATCTTTTAAGGTAATTAAATCATTGCATATTTTTAAAGAAACCAAATAAATTGAAATACATATATTTTATGAAGGGTAAATTTATGAGTTCCTAAACTACTTAGTCAAAATATTAGCATTTTAAAAGCGAAGAAATGCCACACATTTACTTCATAATGGTGCATTTTTGAAAACAATTTTCTTCTCTGTGGAAAAAAAATAACACAGTCCTTTAGTTGAATTCCCTTGTCAGACTTATCTTGTGTTGCTTCTGCTGCAACTTTAACCTGAATACACTTGATACAGACTTCAAAAGAAACTCAGGGAAGCCAAAAGTATCCTTTCTTTTTAGACATATGTACCCCACTCTTGAGTATTGGAATTGCATTTCATATCTAGTTTGGAACTCAGCTCTGGAGAGTCAAGCATAATCATCCTTAATCCGTTTGGCTGCTTGCTTATTACTTTGAAGAGTAGGAAGAAAGGTGCCTCTATTGGGTTTACTCTTCAATCGTGCCTCTTTAAAGAGTGCAGGTGAATAATCTATATTTCAAAGAAAGATGACCTTTACTTGATTTAATGGAATCTCTCTTTCAATATCTGAAATGAGAAAGTGATTAAAACTTTGGTTGATAGGCAAGATGTATTTTAGGAATAGATAAGCATAAAGGTCAGACACTGTCAGAAAGGATTTTACCTTTCCTTAATATTTAAGTACTTCATGTGAGTCGTGGTTTATGCATTAATAATATATTTTGTATGTTACTTTAAAATCCCAGCATATTTTGTGTCATTCAAATTTAGTTTATGGTGAAAGGTAAAGATATTGGGTAAAGCAGTTATATTTCTGCTGGTATTTTCATAGAGATGGATATAATCTATTCTTAAAAGTTCATATAAAAAATAGGAGTCATTTGACATACTGTTTAGGGGAATTTAAAGTTATGCCTGTTATATTTCTAAATCCTATGTAATCTGACTTTCTATACTTGATATTTTTAATCTAATAAAACGTTTTTGCTCAATGACTTATTAGAAAAACAATGATGTGTAGTGAGAGTTCAATAATTATCAAATGTTTTGCAAGTTACTTTAGAGGGATAAAAAGGCTAACACTTGACCTACTATGAAGATTTGTAAAAATAACAGAAGAAAACTTTGGATGAGGCAGATGTATTTAGCAGCAGCACTTTATAAAAGGGTACTCTTTGACAAGAAATTTAAAAAGATTGTTCAGAACCATGAAGTAAATAATAGAGCTAAGTTTCAAAATGGGTCCCAGAGTGAAGATTAAGCTCCTATATATAAATATGTACTGTTATTTTTAATGTTATAGAGAGCCTATAACATATATGTATAACATTCTAACTGAGCAGAATGCTTTTAATCACTTTCAGCATATCCCAAAAATCAGTGCAAAATGTGTATTTCATTGATATTTTAGATGCTTCCAAATGTACTAGTAGCCATTATCTACACTTGTTTTGTAAGTGGTTGGTTGATTTTCTGCATAGCTATAGTCTACAATGGAACAGATATAAAATTACAGAATAAAAATAGAGTGGCATTTTAACTGAAATTAAAGGAGAATTTACCTTGTATTCTTCATGAACACATATTTATAAGATGACTGGGAATTTGCTATGAAAATTTCCAAATGTTTTGGTGATTAAAACCGAGGAAGAACACCACAAATGATACAAACTGTAAGGTGTCTTCAGTTAAATGGAAGGACTCTCCTGGGAACTCGCTACACATTGCAATTATCTAACCTTCACTATTCTGTGTAAAAATACTGTGACATTTGCTTGCATATTCTAAGTGCTGTTCATATTCTCTGAAATCGATTATAGAACTGGATTCTTTTATTAAGCCCTGTATAAATACAAGATATTAATACTCCCTTCCCCAGTGAGAACTTTTCTCATATAAGTATCAATGAAAACATTTGTAAAGAATAATATGCATGTACTATAAATACACATAATTATGTATCTATTTATATAAAATATCAGCACAATATAAATCATTTATTTTATTTTTCTGATTCTATCTTTTACTCATATAAGTATTATTGTTATCACTGTCAATAATACAGAACAATACAGGCTGATAATCCATAGTAGGCTTACAAATAAAAGCATGGGCAAGTTGACAAACAATTTGGATATTTTGAAGAATATTATAAATCATAGTAAAAAGAATTTGACATAATTTAAGCAAAGGGCATTTTCTTCAAGAAAGTGAACTCAAACGTCAGTAAAGTTGAAAAGAGGTAGAAATTTGGAGTATTCTATGATGAAGCTGCTCTAGAGATCTCTCCACCCATTCATCATGAAGTATTGTGACTCACATGAACACACAGAATACCCATCCTCTCAGTCTAACATCATGAAATACAGCTTCCTCATGTGTTTTTCCTGTTCAAGCCACTCATTACAAGAAATTTATGGTTATTATTAATTTATCTATATTGCCTAGATTTTAAGCACAGAGAAACATATAAATAATTTTACTAAATTTATTATGTGTGCCTCACCAACTCTTCAGACTTGTCCAGTTAACACACACATCAATAAAACTGCTGTTGTAAAATATTTCTGTATACTGTGTAAATTGGGCTCTGTGTTCTAATCAATAAGCTGACTGACCAATATCCAGACACTATAGGTTAGGTGGAAAAGCCAAACTGATCATGATGGGGAGAAGGATATAGTCAAGAGAGATGTCATTCTGATGCTGAACAAGTAAAATGTGTAGAGAATGTAGTAACCAGCCTTGAGCCACATGACTAAACATAGAAATATAGGTTAATTTAAATGTAAACATTAGTAAGTGATAAGCCTGAGTTATTGATCAAGATTAGTATTTAATGTAAGCCTTCAGGTGATTATTGGGAAACAACTATTGGATAAGGGCGGACAGAGAAATTGCCTTTAACAAGCTGCACCATTTACTTGAAATTTTCTTGGTTTCTCTGATATTACCTGGCTATCCACCTTAGAACTTGGCTTCTTACAAAGCCTCAGAATGCCCACTAGTTTTTTTGGTTTTATGGAAATCTCATATCACTTAGTGAGCTGGTGGGTTTCCTTTTTATTCTCATTTCAATTTTCAGACTGTTTTGCTTCACTATTCAAAACTAATCCAGTCATGATCTAAAAGATTAAGGAGTACAACAAATACTCAGGATTCAAGATTCTGAACCCTAACTCTGCCTTAATAACATGGAACATCAGGAATCCAGACTCATCTCACCATAAAAATGATACAGCCCATCTTTGTACTCACATATCATTATTTTTCTTACCACTGATGATAAGGTGTAGGAAGTTGTTTGGTGAGAGTCTTCAATGAAAAATAGCTGAACCAAAATTGTTCATTTGTTTATACCCAAAATCTACTGGCACACAGTCTTTTTGTCTTCTTTATCTGTCTCTCTTTGTAGCAAGGCTGATATCTCCGTAAGTATCCTTTCTGCATCCGACCTCTCAGGCTCTTACCTTCTCTTCCTTGGCTTGTCTCCAGTTATCTAAGTAATATCCATCATTCCTCTTGTTGAACTACAGAACATAACTGAATCACATCCATAATATCAGGTTCTCAGACTGTCTACATCATGCAAGTAACCCCCAAACAGTACTTGAAAAATTGATTCATTATTTCTCTCTTTTCATGGGCTCCCAACCCATTTGCATTCTCACTTTACTGACTGCCTACTTTTCTTTAGTGATTCTAGCTCTGCCTAGTTTATGACGTACCTAACTTTGCCTGTTTCTCCTTCATCAAATACCCATGGAAAACATCTAAGCTCTACCTATCTGCTGACTTCCAAACTGTGTAGGCAACTTTGTTTGTACTACTATCATTTCAACTTCTAGTACTATTTACAATTGGGCCTTTATTGCTACCTGACTTCTATAACATATTTCTCCTACCCAGTCACTTAATTCTGCTTCAATAAAAACACAGAATGTCTAATTCTCCATGATGGAGTGTTCAAAACTGTATGTTATAGCCTCATACAAAAGGTTCATCTCTTTACTTTTTCTTTACTGAGAACAGAAGAAAAATATCAGTATGAAACTTACCATCACAGTTTCATTTCCCATGTTCCTATATTTTATTTTTATTATGATTCACTTATTAATATAATTAGTCTCTCTGTGGTTTTGGCTGATGCTAAGCCACCGAGTTAAAGCTAATACATTTTCATTTTGATATCCAGCTCAGTTTGTCAGTAATATCTACTTTTCTATTTTAATTTTATTACTCTAAACTATGGTGAATATTTATTCAAATAAATTTCTATCTTGAACTCTAACACAAACCACACTAAACAACCTAGCAGGTTACATTAATATATTTTTACATATACATGTATGCATTTATACTTAGATATATGTAACACTAAAAAATAGAAGAGAAAATTGTTGGAGAAGGGCTGATTGTTGGTTTTCTGATGCCCAGCTTGTTTAGACAAAAATATAACCACACAGAAACTGTATTAATGAAATCACTGATTGGCCCATTAGCTCTATCTTCTTATTGGCTCAATCTTGCATATTAACTTATTCCATATATATTATTCTGTGTATTGCTACATGGCTGTGGCTTACTGGGTAAAGTTCCCAGTGTCTGTCTCTGATGGCTCCATGACTTCTCTCTGACTCCAGGCTTCTTTCTCCCAGCATAGAGCCTAGCTTTCCTGTCTAGTTCTGTTCTGCTCTGCTATAGGTCCAAACCAGTTTCAATATTCATTAACCATAAAAGAAACATACAAACAGAGGGACCTCCCACACCAGATAATCTATATGAGAAGGATATAGGAGGACATAGAAGGGTTTATAAGGACAGTTTAAAAAGGAGTGATATAATTATATTTTAATTTTAAAATTATCCTTAAAATAGAAAAAATATAAAATTTAACAAATAAAAGTTTCTCCTGAGCTCAACTGTTTGCGGGCACTACACACATGCTATTCTGTCCTTTATAACAGCACTTGTTTTGCCTGTGTTTTCATTCACAGTAGCAAGCCTATAAAAACACTTCATTTTCCTCCCTACCTCAAATTTACTCTATTCTGTTTTGTCTTCAGCACTTCATATTGCTTTGTCAACATCAAAATGGCTACAATTTCTATATCTAATAACACTGCTCAGATTTCACAACACTGGCATAGCAACACACGTGACAGAATGAGCTCTCTGCCCGTTGTCATTGTCTTAGTTAGGCGTTCTTGCTATGATGAAAAACCATGATCAAAGCAACTTGGAGAGGAAAGACTATCTTTGGCTTATAGTTTGCCATAATAACAAAAAAAAAAAGTCAGGAGAGGAACTCAAACAGGAGAGAAACCTGGAGGCAGGGTTGATGCAGAAGCAATGAGAAATACTGCTTATGGCTGGATCATCATGGCTTACCCACTCGGTCTGCCTTGTTTTAGAACCTAGGAGACCAACCAAAGCATGGTAACAACTACAATAGACTGAGTCCTTTCACATTAATCACTAATTAAGAAAATACTCACATTTGAGTGATTATACTATATTTGACTTTCTGGGTCTGGGCTACCTCACTCAACATGATCTATCCATTTGCCCGCAAATTTCAAGATGTCATTAATTTTTCCACTGAGTAGTACTCCATTGTGTAGATGTAACATATTTTCCTTATTCATTCTTCGTTGAGGGGCATATAGGTTGTTTCCCGGTTCTGGCTATGACAAATAATGCTGCTATGAACATAGTTGAGCACATTTCCTTGTAGTATGATCAAGCATCCTTTGGGTATAAACCCAAAAGTGTTATTGCTGGGTCTTGAGGTAAGTTGTTACTAATTTTCTAATAGCCATACTAATATCCAAAAGGCCTGTACCAGTTTGCACTCCAATCAGTAATGGAGGAGGGTTCTCTTTACCCTACATCCCCTCCAGCATAAGTCATTATCAGAGTTTTTTATCTTTATTATTCTTACATTTATAGGATGGAATCTCAGAGCTGTTTTGATTTGCATTCATTTCTCTGATGGCTTAGGATGTCACTCATAAGTGGCTTTTAGACAAAAAGCAAAGAAAAACCAGTCTACAACTCACTATCCTAGAATTCCTAGAAAACAAAGAGGACCCTAAGAGAGACACACATGGATCTAATCTACATGGCAAGTAGAAAAAGATAAGATCTCGAGTAAACTGGGAGCACAGGGATCATGGGAGAGAGTAGAAGCGGAAGGGAGACAAAGCGAGGCAAGCAGAGAAAAATATATAGCTTAATAAAAACAATTTCAAAATAAGAAAATCCCTACACTTGGCTATTTTCTCCATCGAGGTTCACTTCTTTCAGATAAGTCTAGCTTGTTTCAATTTAACATAAAAATAGACAGCACTGTCATACTAGCCTTTCTCAAAGTGGGAAAGTTTCCTTCCTTTATCTTCCAAATCTTGACTGCTTCTTGTTTATTCCAAAATCCTTCAAGAATGGGAATCATGACTGTAATTTAGCAACATGGAATTTACATCTGTACTATGGAAACCCAGGGAGATTCATTCTGCTTTTTAAAAAATTACAGCCCATGTTTATACTCACATGGCATAATCTTTCTTATAATTGATGATAAAGTGCAAGGTGTTGCTGTTGACACTCTTCTGTAAAAATTAGCTAAATCAATTAGTTCTATACTGAAATAGTTTACCATGAATTCTGGATGTGTAAGAACTGTGTTTTTACCACAGTCACATTACTTAGGTAGCGGCAATGTGCTATTGAATAATGTACATATAGATGTGTTATGTGAACAATGACTGATTCCTTTGCTGGCTAATTATTATTAGTTGACTTTTGGAGTTTCTTTGAGATTCATCATCTATAGTACATTACTGAGCGACAGAATGTACCATTTTTACAAGTGATGAAGTCAGACCTTGGCTTTTATCCAGGTTCTAAGAATGAATTATCTCCTCTCCATATTATTCAGAGAAAACCCTTCCCCGTGCACTCTTGATTCTGCTTCTGCCTCTTTATATCTTGCATCATCATTCATTTAGATTCACTAAAAGGCTTCTTTTCATTTCTTTTTCCAATCCTAGAAGAAATTCACGCTGGGCATCTTCAGTGGAAAGCACATACCAATTCTTCATCTTTAGTAATAGAATCCATTAGGTCTAATATCATATCATACAGATATTTCCATCTCAATGTTCCTCATTGTTATTCAGCTAGTCACTCCACATAGAATTCTGCAATTGGCCTCTTGGCGTTCCTAACCCCCTGATCAATCACATCTAATTACTTCGCAAGCTTTATCAATGACATCTATTTTTTTCGTACAACTATACCACTCCTTTTTTATTTAACTTCAAAGCTGCTACTGTAATTCAAATCTTCATTATGCACTTCCCAGAACATGGGAAAGGTTACTTCTAGTCTTACTGAAAAACATATCTTCTTTATTATATTCTTTCAATCCAAGTTCTCACAGATATGTAAAAACTAGGATCTCCATTTTTTACAGAAAACAATTAAGTCACATCTCATTATGCAGTAGTCTCCTAATTTTCCTATTTAAACATTTCTAAGATTATACCCCAAAAGAATGATGTATGGCTTTATATTTCATGATATATACTTTGCACCTAACTTCACAAATTAGCATTTTACAATGACATTAGAGCAACATTTCTGTAACACATTGTGGTTCACTGTCTGCATAGCAGATGTCTCATTTAGAGTTGATTAGTGGACTGGGATAATTCTTATACATCTTTACTTCATCACAGCCATAATAAGGACTCAAATATTACTATGGATGAAGGGAAAGTTATAAAAGTTGTTGACAAATGAAATACTACAATTTTAAGAAGGAGACCACATATTCAGAGGCTGACTCATGTTGGATCATACTATTTCCTCTTTATTACAGTTGACAAAATGGTAAGGATAGTAGGAAGGGCCTCTTCTTTGTTATCAAAATTTTGGATTCCTTGTTTTATGCACTAAAAATTGTTCCTTTTAGGTTTTCTTTTTAATCATGGCATGTAACTATCTTCCCTTTCTCTCATACTGGTAGAGGTGAAATTTAAATTTATTTGGTTGGTTACCTACCCCCATAATATAATTATCATTGTTGAGGGAAGAAAATCAAAAATGAATTTTAGAGCTGAATGGGAAAATAGGGGATTGTGGACAGGCTGTCTATAGGAGGAGCTCATATGGGATGGTGAATATGTTCAAAGAATATTAGATGGAATATTTTAAAAATTAACAAATTAGAGTAAAAAAGACTTTGAAGATGAATATAATAGTCTCTTGATATATAATCTCACTAGATATAGATGTATATATATGCAATATTATATATAGAGAGAAACAGAGAAAGAGGGGGGTGGGAGAGAAAGAACTTTGGCTGCAATTATACAGGGAACAAAAGTGAACATCTCAGTTTCCATTATAAAATGTCACCTTCTGACTAGTTTTTCTTTTTACATAAAGGCACTATGATAATTCCAACAGGTATTTCTGACATGTTCATCTCATCCCACTTGTATAAATATTTAACTGGTGATCCTTTAGGAAACCTGGAAGACAATAAAAATACATGAAGTCTCTATAGTAGGATAGTTGGCACTCAAGGCATTCTAGATTGAAATTTCATTCATGAGAGAGCAACTGACTTCTACATTGTATCACATTTTTCATTTCAAATATGGCAAACACAATCATGATTAATACACAATAAGTTCATTATTGTGTTAACCATATGTTGACTACTGGCCATGACGTCTGTACTTAAGAGAGATTTGTATGCCTATTGACACTGTTGTAGAAAACTAAATATTTATTTATAAATGTTTATTAATTGAAGAAAGCCTCTGGGTTAGATATGTGGGCTTGTGTCCATTTCTACTCTCAGCACAGAGAGCCAATTAGGCCCAGACATGTGCAGACTCTGGACATGGTGCCACAGTCTCTGAGTATATATGTTCACTGGCACTGTTCTGTTTCATCTAATTTTCTTGGTGTATACCATCTTGCTCTGTCTCTTAAATTCTTTCCACATCTTTTTCTGCTGGGTTTCCTCAGCTGCAAAGGTAGGAAACAAGCCATTTAACACCCAGTAGCCTAAGCTTTCTCACTGTCGGAATATTGTCTAGTGGGGGGGGGGGGTTCTGTATTTTTTTTTCCCATCTACCAGTCTATTGGAGTAGTTTTTAAATTCAATCAGATGTTTGTTGGTTAGTTTCACAAGATTTTTGCCACCATTACACTAATGCATCCTGCATGCATGCCTCCATTGTAGGTCACAGGTCTCATAGCTGGGTTGGCATTTACCTTTCTCCTTTGGTAGCAAACAGAGTACCCTCAGGTATCCTGAACACTAGTCAGCAAGAGTAAAGGTATGGATAGGCACTAGCTCAACTTCACCACATTTAATGAGCTGTGTAAGAATTATCTATAATGATGGCACCTTACAGTCAATTTATGAAGAACAATCAATAACTTTAGCAGAGTGGTTTGGTGGTTTCCATGAGGCCACTTTAGCCAGCAACTTAATCTGATGCAACCCATTCTTGAAACTGGAGACTTCATTTGGTATCAGTTGGGACTCCATTTCCACCATAATGTGGTGATTTCATGTATTTCACCCCCATATAAATATTTATTTTAGGAAGTCTCTGCATCATTAGGTTTCTTTACAACCCTTCAAATGGCCTAGTTTTAGTTGTCTCTTCTAGCATTTCCTGCCTCATCAACCAAATCCCTCATCCTCCCTGTTTTCAAATTAAACAAAATAAAATTTCTCATATATCCAGATAGAAAAATTTAAAGAGGAATCTTTCATGCTGTGGACAAATTTTTGGGAAAAGGCACACTTTTCCTTGTTGTGAGAAGACAAGTTCACAGAACCAACATCCTTCCATTCTAGTGTAGAATTTATCAATTTCTAGAAAATGTGTATGTGTTTGCATTAAGGTTACTACTACAAACTTAAAATTATAAATATATTTTAATGATAAACATAAAAAACAAAATTGCAGAAGGATATATACTGTAATTTTATTCAACTATGAAATACTGAAAATTGCCTTAAATACGAAAACCCATTTAAAATATGCCATAGCATTTGAAGAATAGAATATAATATAGCTGCATAAAATAAAATAAAATGAATAGAAACCAAATCTCCATACACTTACATGGAATTCTTTTCAGGAATAAACTGTGTACTAAAAATGAAGAGAGAGAATGGAGTAATGTTGGAATCTGAATCTGCTTATTTCGTACATAATGGTGCGTTATATCCTGTACTTTGATAAGCAATGCTGTGTATTTCAGAGCACATTCAAACTAAGACCTTTAATGGGTATTTGGTGATATTAATTTTGGTCAGTAAGTTAAAATCTCATTCAATTTACTGATTTTATAATTATTACTTTTCCCAATATAATTAATAACTAATTTGCACACCAATAATTTCAAAATATGTACATGTTCCCATAAAGATCCTCTTGCTGCTTAAATCTTTTAATGATTTTGACCTGAATCACAGTTTTCTGTTTTGTAGTAAAAATTTAATTATCTCCATTATTTATTCTACATTTTAATTGAAATTACAGTAAAATAAATTTTTAGTGATCAATCCATTACTAATTGGGCAAATATTTCAAATTCATAATTTCATTTCTTATTAAGAACTCAGATTGCTTTCTTACATAAACATATATTTTGATAATGTCATACATTGATACTCAACTTGATTCTTCATGTGGTGGCTCTAGCTTGGAGATGGAGTTCCATAATTACATTTAAATACTTTTTTTTCTAGTACATCAAGACATTTCTGTCTCATATATCCCAGCATATATTAAGTGCTGGGATATATATTTTATTATATATAAAATGTGTTTCATTATGACATTGATGTAAACTATGTTTGCATTTTGTTTATATTCACCCTTTCATTTCCCTCACTTGTTCTGTTTTTCTCATTTTTTTTTTGTAACTTACCTGGATTAAGCCAGTAATCACTTATGCTTCCCCTTTCTTTGGGTTTCATTGAGTGTTATTGATATTTTGTGGCTGCACTGATGATCAGCTGTTTTCAGTTTCATTTGGCCCTAGAAAATGATAAACACATATTGTATCTTACAATCTCTATGAATGAGGAAGCCAGTTGGGCTTTGGGGACTTGTGTTCCTTCCTCATAATGTTTCTAAAATGTCCCCTAGTCCTACAGAAACAAGACGATACATGAATAAGGGAAGAATGGGTTGAAGAAGGAATATGAATCATGATACTTTCTTTGCATCCAAATCCCTGTTTAATGGTAACTATTTGAATTAGTTTTCAATTTCTTATTTTGGAAGACTGTACAAAAAAGCTTAATAGTCATACAAACCCATAAAAACTATCAAAGCTTGATAAACAGAAAATGATCGTATTGAAGATGGGCATTTTCAAAGTAAAATCAACCAATCTTGTTTATATTACATAAATTCATGAGTCAGCATAACTATATATTGTAAAATAAAGAAAAGTAAAAGAATAAAATACTTAAGAAGAACCAAAAAGCTTAATATTTTCTCTCTAATCATGGGCATAAAATATGTAAACTTTCTACTGAAAACCATAGTTTATAAATTTAAATATTTCCTTTTTATCTCATTATATATATATTTTTTCTCTGAAAAAACTAGGAAGAAATAGTAAAATAAGAAGACCCCGTGTCTCTGACATTTCAAAATTTTGAAAATGTCATCTGTGGCTAATCCCAATGATTCTCATGTTGTATCATTTTCCTTATGTAATTTACTCTCACACTGATCTAAGCAATACTAAGAAGATACTAAGAATACCAGTAACAGTGTATAACATCCAAAAGTGTGCACATTAGATATTTGCATTTCTATCCAGTCACAATTTCCTCAGATATAAAATCCATTCTAGACTGATGTCCAGACTAGAACGGAATGGATGTTTTGCCAACCTGTGTCTGACCCATCAATATTTCTGATCTCTAGTCTGAAACTAAGGTCTTTTTATTCATGGCTAAAAAGCTCATAAGAGGCTCATCCTGAACATTTCCAAAAAACATTCTGTCTCAGTAGTATTTTTCTAGACCAAACATAAAAATGCTCTCATAAAATCTCAAAAATATGATTATATAACCAATGCCTGAATAATTACACCAGTCAGCAAGCAAATAAAGATAGGAAAATTTTCATAAGGTCCCCACTTCTAGATATAGAGGGACAAACTATCAATGACTGCTGAGGTTGAGAATCAGTTCTTTTCCAGGTCTCTTACAACTTTTTAATCCTAAATTGTCAGCCCTAAACACATGAATGTAATAACATTAGTAATTGAACTAAGTAGATTATATATACATACACAATATCTGTATTTATTAGTAATAGAGATAAAGGCTGAGAATTTGAATAGGAGGAAAGAGTCAAGGGAAGAATTGTATAACTGAGAACAATTAAGAATGATGCAAATATAGTACTCAAACAAAGGTAAAATTTAAATACACTCCAGAATTCCCAACAATAACAAAAATAAAACGTTATAATTGTTTGATAGCGCTGAAATTTGAAGAGGGCCTATCTGCAGTATTTCAACTCTATAAGCACCAAGAAGTGAAAATTAACTAGAAACTATTGGAAAATTCAGTATTTTATGACTGAGCAGAGAAAATGAAATATGAGCTTGAAAATTTTGCCCTATAAGAAAGTAAGAATGTGTTTGACATAATGATGAAAAGTGTAAAATATATTAGAGGTAAATATTTATATGCTTGCATTGTTAATGACATAATACTCCATTTCATAAATTATAAGGCAAATAGACTGATTGACATTGATTCAGAGTTGTTGAGGTGCAACTCTTATAACATTTATTTGATGAAAAACTTACTGCTGGGCACTAAGGTGGTAGAGAACATCATATTTCAATAGACAACAACCTTGCGTGTTTCCCCAATGTGTTCTTGTGTGCTTGTTTCTCCTTCTAAACCTATCAGTATTCATTCATAGCACTTCTAAATATGTTTTATATTAATTACCTGCCAAAGGCCTCACCTCTGCAGCACATTATAGTTGAATTAATTATTCACTTCCTTTATTTTCACAAGGGTGATTAAAGTTCAACATAAACTTCAATATCGAAAATATATACAGCATACCGTTGGAAGGAACTTCATGTTACCTTATTAGAGATAGTTAGCATCAGAACATATAAAAGTATAAATGATTTCAGACAATAAGATCTATGAAATAATGAGTGTTTACATATAATAATTCTATAAACACTGGCATACCTGATAAATTAATTGGGTGATAGTTAAAAAATAAGAGATTGTTAATTTCAACTTTTGGCTGACAAATAGATGGAATAATATAGCTAATTACCTTTACAGAAAACTTATTAATTTTGATTTTCTTAAGAATCATCAATACATGAATAATCAACATGAGGAGGATATTTGATGAGAAACAGAATATTTGCATATTCTCAAAAGACCTCTTCTCAAATTAGATACTAATTAAAAAAAGGAAGAGTAGTAATTATGAAGTGGATAAGATGTACAATATTTTAACTAACTTATCAAAATTAGCATCACCAACATATTGTATGGGGACAGCATAGGCTGCATTTAATGCTGTCAGAAGGAATAGTCAGAACTTCATAAGAGAAATGACTAGGTGATATGTACTGTGAATATAATCACAAGGGAACATCAGGAAAATTTAAACTGAGGGGTTGTCGATACAATTATTGTCTTGTGTTCAATGTCAGTGAACTGTAAAAGTCAAAAAGTCAAAGAAAGTTTGAGAATCTGCCTCAAATAAAAGAACACTGCAGAGGTAATCTATTTCCTGTGTGAATCAGACTAAATCCTATAGTGAAAACTCATACAGAGAACATTAGTTTTTCCGTGAATAAAATTGTACCAAATCATTTGTGTTAAAATAAAGTATGCTGAAATTTGATGGATTAATAACAATGTTCCTATAATCATATAAGTAAATATTGCCTTTGCAAGTAATTACAAACTGAACTATTAAAAAGAGCACATATAGACTATGTGTGCTATATCTACTCTCATATGTTTTAAAAAGAAACAGATGCTATATATATATATATATATATATATATATATATACATAAAGGTAATGAATTAATAATTTAATCTTTTCAGTTGTGAAACATCAAATAACTAGGGAATTTTCAAATAATTCCATATTTTGTTCCAAAGTGATGTCGTTGTTTGGGGACTACAGAACATATTTAAAATATTTGAGGTTAAAGATAATTTGTATTAAAAATCATAAAATTGGTGGGCAGGCTAAAATTCTAAAAAAAATAAAACATTTTTGAGGCGCGCATCCTGGCCAGCAGGAATGAACGCCACCAAAAACGAGAATTCCTTCTTTGGTTACATCTTTATTTGGAGCCCTTCGATTGAGGAAAATTGGGGGAAGGGAAGATAGAGCAGGGACAAGAGAAAGCTTAGAGAGAGCGGGTTGGGCCCAGAGGCAGCTGCTTTTAAACGGTGGAGAGGCTTGAACGCTGTCCTGATTGGTTAATGCCATTCTGCTGTTCTGAGCATGTGCAGGCAAGGGTGCAGGCAAGGGTGCTCAGCCCCACGTGGCTACCTCCAAACTGCAGGACCACCTGTGCCTCCAGGTGGCTCCCAACACATTTTAATACTGATTCTTAGTGCTGAACATTACATGTTATAATACTAAACTGTGGTTGATATGTGCTCACTGAATCTATAGCGCCATGAAAGTTATGAGAAAAACATCCACTTTATCATAAGTTTTCAGATTTGTTGCAGGGAGTTGCTTGTTGAGTCCCAGCTAGCTTAGACTCAAAATAATCACACAGAAACTGTATTAATTAAAGCACTTCTTGGCCTGTTAGCTCTAGCTTCTTATTGGCTTACTTCTCTATTAATTTAACCCATTTCTATTAATCTGTATATCGCCATGTGGCAGTGGCTTACTGGCAAAGATTCAGCATGTTTGATTCTGGCGGCTCCACGGTGTCTCTTTCTCTGCCTTCCTACTCCCAGAATTCAGTTCCATCTCCCTGCCTGTCTAAGTTCTTTCCTATAAACGGGCCCAGGCAGTTTATTTATTCATTAACCAAGAAAAGCAACACAGAGACAGGAGGACCTTCCACACCATTTCCCTTGATCTGTTTCAACAAAAAGGAAGGCTTTACCATAGGCAAGAATTACAGTTACAACATTTATATCTACTTTGTCTTTTATCATAACTAAGGAAAACTATAACTATAAATTCTTCAGCTCCAGAAGGATATAATACCTAGTGGAGGCACATGTCTATAGTGTTTGCTGAAGGAGGCAGATGAAGGCAAATCTCTGTGAGTTTGAGGCCAGCTTGGGCAACAAGAGCTCGTTCCAGGATAGGCTCCAAAGCTACAGAGAAACCCTGTCTTGAAAAACCAAAATGGGGGGGGGGTGCTAAGAGGTAAAGCATGCCCTGGAATGTTAAATGGTCTTGAAAGTAAGCCTTTAATTAAAAATGCCATCTATACACACTCTTTCTGAGGCTGATTTTACAAGAGGGATTCCACCATTGATACCCTGGGTCTGGTCAAAGGTCTATGGCCAGAGGGATTATAAGCCTTTATTGTAGGACAACTTCCTGTTACTTGGCTAAATGCTTGTGTTATCAATCTAAACATTTTATTTATCACCATAAATTTGTACTTCCTTCTACTTTTTACAGTGAAGCTTCTTTTTTGTAGAAAGTAGTGCATAATGAAGACATTGATAACTTGGCAAACTACTGATTGTATATAATTTGTACTTCAGCTGTGGATGGGTCATCACTATAAACCATCCAAAACCCAGGAAACTTTATGGAAGAGGTAACAGAAAGTTAGAGCTCATGTGTTTGGAGAAGTGTACAGAAGTCATTCAGGAAACAGCATATCTATTGAAGGCATCATATCATAGCAGCTGCAGTAACCAATACATGACATACACAGCAGAAAGTCAAAGAAAATGCAAGAATAGAAGGGAAGTAGCTCACAGAGCTCTCCTGCTTCTCTACTAGGTTTTGATTGTGAAAGCTGTTTCTCTACTTTGAGCATGTGGCCCTTGATAGAGCCCTCATGGGACATTGTATGACCAATATCCCATGTGTGTATGGTCAGCAGTAATATTGAAATTGTGTGGTTAATAGTAATAAAAAAACCATAAAATTAAGACATAAAATTAGGATATCTAGTGAGCAAAAAATGGAATAGAAATACTAGGGGGAATTGGGGTGGGATAGCAGATGATATTGGATACATTCATGGAAATTTTAAAGAAAATAAAACATTAAAAAGTTAAAAAAAATTAATATTGATGTAGGACTTGAAAAGCAATTAAGAATTTTTATTATTTACATTATATTTGAGGAAATTCCAGAGCTGTGTCAAAATTAAAATAGCATAATTATAACTGAATGTAATTACAGATAATAAATATTAAGTTTAATTTCCAAGATATACAATTTAGAAGGTTGAGAAGGTGGCTTACTCAGTAAATGTTTATTTGCTGGCCTTCCAGATAGCCATATCACTGAGTTCTAGGATCATTCCAAGACTTTGCTTCAAAAACTATGCTAAAAAAGACAATGTCTCCCTCTCGCCATGACATGAATATGTATATACACATATATGCATGTTCATACATGTTGGCACACACATATACACAGAAATCAAATTCTTGATTTTCAACAAATTCAGATTTCTTCAATTTTATCTGCTTTCCTCTCTTAATCTGACATAAAATATTGAAGGCAGTTGAATATTATAGAGGACTCAGAAAAAATGCTCACACAATTGTAACCACCTAATGTTTCATAGAGGTGCCAAAGCATACGCTGGAGAGAAAGATAGTTTCTGAAATGTCATTGAGAAAACTGGGTATCTGCATGTAGAAGATTGATCAGAGATTGTATTTATCAGTGCAGATATCAATTCAAAATAATCAAATATCTTTTGTAAGCATGAAAGCTGAAACATCTAGAGGCAATCAGGGAAACCATTTCAAAGTATAGACATTGATAAAATTTTATGAAATAAATTTTAATATATAATTTAACTCAAAGCCATTCCACTAAAATCAGGAACAAGATAAGGCTGTCCACTTTCTCCATACCTCTTCAATATAGTGCTTGAAGTTCTAGCAATAGCAATAAGACAGCATCAGGAGATCAAGGGGATTCAAATTGGAAAGGAAGAAGTCAAACTTTTGTTATTTGCAGATGATATGATAGTGTGTATAAGCGACCCCAAAAACTCTACCAAAGAACTCCTACAGCTGATAAGCACCTTTAGTAATGTGGCAGGATACAAGATCAACTCCAAAAAATCAGTTGCCCTCCTATACACGAAGGATAAAGAAGCAGAAAGGGAAAGACTTTTGCTTTTGTCAGAAGAGTCTGCCTGAGGCTAAAGTGAAGAATTTAAGATTAATTCTGTTGGCAGAAGAAATCTCAAAACAGCATAGTGTATAGTTCTGTTGTGTGGATATTAGTGGTAACTGTAATGAAGATACATAATTAAAAGAAACAAGCTGAACAAGGAAACATATTTGAGGAGAAAAAAGGCATCTGAAAGTGGAATGGAGCTAAATACTCTGATTAAGGAGAAAAAAATGAGTTAAGAAAGAAATAAAAGGGAGTGGTAACCTCAGTGCAAGATCCTACCCAGGTACATTTCCAACTAGTGAAAAGAAAGTGGAGGAAAACTTAGAGCTGGGTGTGATGGGACACATCTTTAATCCTAGCACTGGGAAGGCAGAGGCTGGTAGATCTCTGAGTTTGATACCAGTTAGGTATAAAAATGCAAGTTTTAGGAAAACGAAGCTTAGGCAGGGAAAGACAAAAAGGTAGTGATGATGTAATTGAGAGGGTCATGTTCCAACCCTAGTAAGCAATAGAACTTGGCAGCTTTGGCCACTTGATTCTGGCTTTAGAGTTAAAGACAGAAGAAAGGAGTTTGGGGATAAAGCTACTGAGGCCTGGCATGTGTCAGGAATATCACTGAAGGAATGCCTAAAAGGGAGGTCATTGCAAGAAGCTGTGAATTTGAAGTCTGGATAGGGTTGCAAAAGTCAAGATGTTAGAAATGCAAAGGTCCTAGGATTTCTGCTAAAGAGAGTTGCTAACAGGGAGTAAAACCAGCCCAAGAAAAAGAAGTATGGTAAAGTCAAAACTGACCTGAGTTGAAGACCTGAAGATCATTTTGACATCAGACATGGAGATGCAGTTTGGAGTTTGCCCAGCTTATGTTAAGTCTTGCTTTGGCCCAGTGTTTCCTCACTGTGCTCCCTTTCCTACTTTTTGGAATGTTAATGTATATCCTGTGCAACTATATGTTGGAAGTATGTAATCTGTTTTTTGCTTGTTTGCTTGCTTTTGGTTTGTTTGTTTGTTTGTTTGTTTTTCTGATTTAAAAAGGAATTACAGTTAAGAGAGGGTATGGATCTCAGAATAGACTTTGAACTTTGGGCTTTTAAACATTGCTGAGACTGTGATATGCCATGGGAACTTTGAAAGTTGAACTAAATGATTTCTTTGCATTATGAAATGACTATAAGTCTTTGTGGGCCAGGGAGTGGAATGTTGTTGTTTGAAAGACAATGCCCCCAAAGGGAGCTGCACTACTAGTAAATGTGGCCTTGTTAAAGAACATGTGTGACCCTTGAGACAGGCTTTGGGTTTCTTTACTCAAGCTTTACTAAATGTGACAGTCAGTAGACCTTCTGTTGCCTCTGAGTCAAGAGGTAGGACTCTCAGTTCCAGCACCACAACTGCCTATAGGCTGCTATGCTCCCCACCATGATGAAAAAGAACTGATCCTCTGAAACTATAAGAAGCCATGCCAATTAGATGGTTTCTTTGTAAGAGTTACCGTGGTCATTATGATTTCTCACAGCCTAATAAATTATGTCTACTCATAAACCCTAAGACGCCATTTATCTAAGTGTCATTAATTTATTTATCCATCCATCTGTATATGATTTACATGTCTTGGTTCCCTATCTTGAACACAGAAACACACACATATATATACCCATACATGTTCACAAAGAAGCATACATATGCATATCAAACATGCATACAACACAAACATGTATATACACATATTTCTTCACATCAATACAAAATGCATACCCAAGTACCTCTAAGTATAAGTTGTAATCCTGTTACATACCACTCTTTATATGTTGGAATAAATAAGCAAATAACGAATTCATTTTGCTTTTCACAATTTAATTTTTAAAATTGGAAAGTCAACTGATATATTGCCCAACTTTTAAATTTTAACAAAGCTATTTATACACTCACTGATTTCTCTTCTCTACTGATGTATTCCTTTGCTAAATAAAATGAAATCTCCTAAACTGTGTTAGAATTTTTTGTACCAGAGAAAAGATGTAAATTTCAATAAAACTACTTATTATTGCCAAATTTTATCTCATTCACTTCTTAACATAAGGGTCCTATACGACCCATCAATTTCTTGATAAGTCAAACTTGCTCTTCTCTCAATATCATGCTAAATAAAGAGAAAAAATATGTACATGGTAGATCAAAAGATGGATCATAGTCTAAACACAGTTGGGAGCACTGGTAAGTTTCAGCTTAATGGGGACATCCAGAGGAATTCTAATGCTCCAGACTCAAGGTGAAACTGTGCTGTGCTGTCAATGTATCATGAGCAGGGTTTGTGTATGCCTGAAACTTCTTATAACCCATTAGATAGAAAGTTTCAGCATTTCTTTCATCAACCAACCTCTGAGCACAGTTGAACATCAGTGATAGAAACACAGCCACCAGAGACATAGTCTTTGAATAAAAACTGCCCCAGGAACATGGAAGCAATATTCATCATAGCGCAATTCCACTGAGTTGCACATGTGCGAAAAATAGAAGCCAGCAGGACGCTGCTGCTATAAAGTGGGGGGTAATCATAAGCAGAGAGGGCAGCAGAAACATGTTAACACTCCATAAAACCAGGACCTCTACAAATGCAGCATAAAGGTATATAAGAAGAGCCATGGTGCCAACAAAATCCAGGAAGAATGTTGCCCTTGAAGCATCAGTTTCTGATAACACACAACAAAGCACTGCACCTTTGTGTATTTCTGTCTATTTATTTCATATAATAAATTGGTTTGGAGGCAGAACTTTCTTAGCAATTATGTTTGTGTAGGCTGTTTGAATATTCTTGTCTTTTTAACTTGCTGATTGCCTCTCACACAAGAACAGCCTACATAATACATACAATTAACTTCATTTATATTGTTTGTATTTTCTCTGTTTTGTGCTTTTTTGAGACAACTTCTCTGGGTACCTCAAAATGTCCTCACTGACTCCCTAATGTTGAGATTACAGAGGGATGTTACCAAGTTTTATAATCTATCAATTTATCTACAGTCCTTGTACATTAGTTTGGAGTAGCAGCAGGTAGGTTTAGTAGCTCACATTCTAGATTTAAAAATATTATTTTATGTTTATTATAAAACTAGCAACTTTCTTGGAAAACAGAAAGGAATCTAAGCAGAGCATAGAGATGAGAGATTGCCTTTGCTTGCTTTACACAGTATAATCACAAAGTAATGAACTTGTTATTTGTCAGTGGCTTATGGAAACCATGCTCATTATTTTAGGCATGTATATTCATTCACTGAATTTTCTCAACAACAACAACAACACAGAGTTCCATGACTAGACCACATTACTAAAACCTGGTGAAAAAGGAGACCAACAGGATATAAACATGCACCGAGCATCCTGCCCCCCTCTTCCAGATCTGAGCCCTAGATAAGAAAAGGGAATACACCTATTTTCATGCAGACAGTGTTTTTCACTCCATATAAGAAGAGGTACTCAACTCACACAAACTAAAACTCTGGCAAATATCGACTAAACCTTAGCACAACTTCCAGAATTACAATGACTTTAGACAAAGAGTCAACAGCATATCATTATGATGAAAGTTTTTCCACTTTTCTGCCAACTTTTAAGAAAATTTTATGACAAAGGTGAGCTAAGTGAGTAGAAATAAAAGAAAATGTAAGGAAATTAAACAGCAAGTAAACAATTAGCAGAGATAATTTAATTTAAAAGGAGGGTTTCCAAGGTCAATTCTTTAGATACTTCAATTTCAGTGGATTCTTTTAAGTGATTCAATTGAGATAATTTAAAATTTTGCATGTAGCCTTTTTTTCCACTCTTGATAGAATTAATGAGGTACAATTTAATTGAATGACCTGAAAATTTCCTGAATTTGATTATAAGCACACATAGACAATTACTCACATTGTACTAGCTGAATACTATTCTTATCATGATTTTAGGTACAGTAGCTGTTTCCTACCTGCTGTGTACTTGTTACTTCACTGGGATTGTATGTCAACTACAACAAAAGGGTTACCGAGGAAAAGGTGTGGTGTTTCTTTGTAAAGTGGCTACAATTCTCGGAAATTTACAGCAGATTAGAATTAACTGAGAAGCTTGACTCTTCCATATTCTTTTCGATGAAAGGGATTATATCTTTTTCCTAATAAAAATTACTTCCGTCTGAATGTTTTACAAACTTTTAAATTTTCACAAAGATGTGTTTAGACGATGAATCTCTTCATCTCGGTTTCCATCATGTATGTTTTACTACCCAAACTACAGTAGACAAGTTTCAGTGCCTCATAAAATAAAGAGACTAGACGATTTTCAAGATAACCTAACAAGCTATTGAAATAAAAATCTCCATTTCAACACTAATGAATTATTAGTATTTTACTTGTCTTATTAATGACTTACTTATTGATAAGGAAGTGATATTGATTATGATTCCATAACATAAACACACTTGGAACATGTATGTTTTGAAACAATATTTAAATACCAGCATTTATCTAAACACTTTTTCTTGTTTCTTGGAATGTTATTTTTAAAAATGGCCATGTTTGATAGAAACAGACAAGACAGACTTGTCATCATTATTAAATTTCACAAATGTTTGTGCTCCATTGTTCATGGTTTCCTGGTTGAAAGCAATCCCAGTACAACAAGAATTCTTATGAGGTGATCACAGGAGTAAACATTCGGGAAGTTTTGTTGGAACTTCTTCAATGGAAGAGTTGATACCCTATGTTACTTTATTCCTTAAGTGAAATTTAACTTTAATTTACCACTGCCATGCTGAAGAATCTATTTGAGAGTAAGACGATAGCTATATTTTATTGATGGTGTTTACAAGTAATCAAGGAAGAACTATTAACAATTTTATCTATGTAAAAAAGTCTTTGAATTGCTAAAGTTCTATTATATTGTTCCTCATGGAATTTAACTACATGTCAGACAGTAAATTATTTCACTTTCCCTTTCAAGAATACTTTGCTTATCTATATATTAACATTTAATATGTAAAAATTTAAAGCATTGAATATTATAAAATCCTGAATGAATCATGGACTGGTGATACTGAGTTTAAGCACCATCTGATTTCAGATTGATACTTATTTCAAAACAAAGAAAATTGATAATCTTAAAATGTATAGCTGATATTAGAAATAACATTTCATTCTTTAATTTTATTTAATTTTGTTCCAAAAAAGAAGTATTTTGACCTCCTCTGTATTTTTACACATTTGAATAAGTCTACAAGACAATCTCCAGGGAATAGAATATGAATAAAAGTATCTCCAAATCTAAGCAAAATGAGATTTTACCCTTAGAATATATACACATGTGTGTACGTGTGTGTGTGTGTGTGTGTGTGTGAAACTCTGATCTAAATATGCTATCTACTTATCCTTGTCAATTCTTCATATTTCACTTCATATTTCCAAAGTTAGACTTTGGAAAGTATTTTAACATCCTATATGCAACTCAGCTCCATTGATCACATTCTTCTCTTATGTATTGTTATGCACTTTATCTGTTTTCTTCATGGCTGTCTACCACATCCAAAGAGGACAGTAAACTGGCATTCCACATTGCCCTAAATTTCTGCCAAATATTCCTTCCTAAAATTTGTGGGGTTTTTGTTTTGGTTTGGTTTGGTTGGTTAGTTTTGGCTTAGGTTAATGTGCATATATTCGAAAATTCTCACTACCTTTTTTTTTCAGGAGCCCCCAGCCTTGTAAGTGAGAATATTAAGATTTTTCTACCAAAGTTATTATAATTACACAAAGATCTGGTATAAGTTCATTCTTTACAAGTTAAAAAATATCTCTAAGAATTTGGTACATGTAAGCAATGAAACATGTTTATATTTGTCCCACATAACCTCACTTCTATTCTCTCTTGGTTCATGCTAATATGCCTACGTTTTAACTTTGAGTGTTCTCTTCTCTCTCTCTCTTTTTTTTTAGTAACATGCTTATGTCAGTTAGTAGTTTTATATATTTACACATACACACACACACACACACACACACACATACATATGTGGGGGAGCATGGGTAGCCTACTCACTAGTAGCTTTAGTAACTGAAGTACTAAAGAATAATGGTTCTTTCTTCCCCTCTAGTTCTCAATATCAACGAGGTCCACATTTATTTGTGGGAGACCCAAGAGATCATATTCTAACCATATTAAGATTCTGGGTGGCCAGTCATGTTAATGTCTTATACAGTTAATCAGTTCTGTTGTGAATTCGAGTGCACTGGCCATGCCATGTCCAATAGACAACATATTATAATACCCCTTGTCCTTCCAGCTCTTACTTCCCCAATGCATGAACTTCTGATATGTTCCATGATCTTTGCCAGAAAGTTCTGAAGAGGGTTTAATGCATATACCTCGTTATGAGCTGAGTATTCATGGTCATTTATTCTCAGCACTATGTGCCGTTATAATTCACTACAATGGCTCCTGTCCACTGCAGAAAGAAGCTTTATTGACCTTGGTTGAGGCATGAGGCTTATAGATATAAGCATAAATATTTAGAAGGAAAATTGACAACACTTATAAAAATAATAACAGTGAGTTCCACACTAGAGTTCTTAGCTTCAACAACCATGGATTTTTTTGCAGCTTTACTGAACTAAACATGAATTTTGACTTCTGGATCAGGCCTTCAGTACCCTGAAATATTGATTACCAAATAACTCTGATGCCACTATTACTCTAATGTACACTAACATCCTGACAGTTCAGTAATGTATTATGTAGGGTCCAGTGCTGGGCACTAGTTATAGAATTTCCATAAAGATTGTTCAGTCATTTTTGATTAATCTTTAAGCTATTTCTTGAACTTCCCTGCTCCCCTATTCTACCTATCAAATTCCTTCAACTACCAGTATACTTACTTCTTTTAAACTATGTGTCCTACTACCTACTTCAAAACTAATTTTTACTGGATGTTAAAGCATAGGCTACAGATGGCTACCCATACCTTTCCTTTATTACTCCTTTCAATTCCCAAGATGCCTGAATCTATCTATTCTTATTATTGCATAAGCTTTTCCACTGAAGATTGTTTTACTTTCCTACTTTGTTTTAGCTATAAGTGACTTGCTATAGGAAATCCTACAGCCAGTAGTTACCCACCCACTGGGGTGTGGCCTCTTACACTATTTATGTCAATGTAGAGCATGTGTCCAGTCTCTTTTTTGGCTGTAGGATTCGGTTTCTGTTCTTCGTTCCAGCAGTGGACTCTGATTTGTGAGTTTACCCCTAAATAAATAACTGTCTATTTTTCTTAATTCTGATCTAGTGTGGTATTTCTTTTAAACGTCCTTCATCAGTGACTATATCCCTCCTTTTATGGATTTTCACTCATAGTAACCATTTTCTAGGTTTGTGGATTCTGCTTAGGTTCAAATATAAAATTGCCAAACTCAAAGACAAAAATCAAATTACTCTCTCAGAAGACACAGGAAAATTCTTTATCAAACACAGCACCATTTTGTGATAAAATTGTTGGAGAAATCTGGATGAGGAGAGCATACTTCACCATAATAAAGGATCTATAAGAGAAGTACACTCTATATGTTGATATTTTCTCCAAACGTATATAACCTCACATTAAAATTGAAATACTGTATGTTCTAAAAGTAATTGAGTACATTATATTTTCCATTATCTAAATATCATTTTTTTTCATCAGCTGAAATGTTTCTACAGGTTGTGGTGACATTATGGCTTCCTTGATAATCAAATTTATTTTTTCATTTTGTTGTAGCTTTTTAACTATTTTAAAATGCTTACTTAGCTTCAATATGTTAATGAAGTGATTCTTCAAATGGTGGATAATCTAATATGATAAGTAATCATAAGCAGAAACTAAAGATAAAGTAAGTAGCATTAACAGCTGGTGTGTTATATAGCATAGTGCTTCAGGAGCGCATATAATGATTTGTGTGTACTTAGGTAACCTGAACTCTTAAATTGAATCAGATGGTGCTATTTCTGTTTTACAGAAAAAAAAAAAGTGACTTTAACATTTGATCAAACTTATTTTGGCAATTTTATATATGTGTTTAATACATTTTTGTTATTTTCACCCATGTCCTCTCTCATCTCTCTCCTGGTCCTGGATCACGCATCACTATGGGTCACTATTTCACATTCATGAAGGTTTTGATTAAAATAATTAGATTGCAAAGCAAAATGTTACGTGATTCTGTTGAGACAGTATGTTTTCAAACCCATTTAGTTTACATAAAAAATCAATTCACTTTTTATTGCCAATTATTTTTTTAATTTGCTTTTTTATATATTTAAAAAGAAAATGTCAAAGTTTGGTATAAAACATTAAATGTCAGTTAAATGCCATGAATATTTGGGATTCCCACTGTTTATACAATGATGTACAAAATTTCCTTTTGTCTCTGTTGAAAATTTCAAAATCACACTAGTGCTTCTAATTCTGATTAATAAATTCTTACAGGTTTATTAACAATTGGAGAAAACAGAACCAAACAGTCACCACACAACTATACAACACAGAAATATCTTGTGATTTTTGTACTACAGTGCAAATTTTCTTCCCACACAACATCAATGATTCACTAAATGTAAAGCAATATTCAGATATTAATGCATATCTAAGCCTATAAATTTAATTATTAAGTCTACTAAATTATACTTTAACCAGAAATAAAAATTATTTTACATAGCAGGAGACTGAAAAAAATAATGTATCCTAACTGAAATGATCTCTCTATTTTAAAACACATAGGTTAATGGCATTCTAGAATTTAATGGAATTAACAAGACATAGATGTTCAAATTAAGCTGCTTAGCCTTTCTTATGAGGTCAATGTCTGATTTAATCTTGTTTCACTCTGTGGACACAAGATAAAAGGCCAATATCTTTGTGAGGAGCATAATTTAATGCTGATTGGAACTGTCATTTTATCAATACATTTTCTTTTTCTTTCTTTTCTTATTAAGCCATTACTTTTAGTTGTGTTCTTTATTTCATGATTAATTATATTCTCATTTCAGTGATGCTACCCTGATAACAAAAACAACAAATACAAGATTAAATTGAAAAACAAAAGTTTGTTGGTCTTTCATTTGATATCCATTAGTCAGGCTATACTGGGTATTTACTAACAATATAGTAACACAAAAGTTTATAGTAGTATTCAACAATAAAGTGATAATATTTAATTTTTATGAAAGAATAAGTTAATCTCTAAGCACATTCTGCTACTGTTTTCTCTTCCTTTTATGTAAAATGAGAAAAATAACTATCATTTCAATATAACACATACATATATAGAATAAACAAAAGAAAAAAGTCCAAAGGCCACATATTTGAGACAAAGTGATGGTGATACACAGAAAGGATTGAAGGGAAGAGCAGGTAATGTAAAATTATGCAATTATATTTTAATTCAAAAATAAAAAATAAATAAATATAAGCTGAACTACTCAAGGAAGAAAAGGAAAGTTCAAATCTGTGAAAAGAAAGTGTTGTTATTAGATAATAACCATAAGTTCAAATTTGTAAGAAAAAGACACACATTTACATGTTAATACAACTATATTTTAAATAGGTTGTTTACTGAAGTTTCTGTCCCTCCCGGACCTGTATCCATTCAGTCCCAAAGAAACACACAGAGGTATACATTAATTAATTATAAACTGATTAGCTCATTAATTATAAACTATTAGCTAAAGCTTATTTTTAACTCTTATAACTTATATTAACCCAAAATTCATGTCTGTGTTAGCCCTGTGGCTTGATAACTTTTATCAGTGAGGTATTCTCATCTTGCTTTCTCTACATCTAGAAGATAACAGCAGACTGAGCCTTTTCTCTTCCCAGAATTCTCCTAGTCTTGTCACCCTGCTTATACTTCCTGCCTGGCTACTGGCCAATTAGCAGTTTATTAAACTAGTACAAGTGACAGATATTTACAGGGTACAAGACCATTGTCCCACAGTATAACCCTTCCTTTTTTATTCAAAACAAAAATTGTGAATCTAATCTCCTTTGTTAAGTTTTTTTTCTTCGTAACAACTTTTAATCATCATTTTAAACAAAGACAAACACCCATAATCCATTTATTAAAAATTTATGCTTATTTTTCTAGGCTACTACCTGCTGATTGGGGGCACTGATAATCTTATGGGGACCTAAAGAAAATTTAGAATTATGATCTAGTCCTGACTGGAATATTCTGTGAAGCCTGATCTTCTCAACAAGCATTCTTGTGGCTGTTCTGGATGTAGAACTCAGACATCTGCACCATCTGATTTCTCAAGTGGCATTTCTTGATCAAACCTTATTTTTCTTAACCCAGAATGAATCCACAGCCCCTCATTTCCTGTAAAAACAAAGGCAAAACATATCTTTTGACGTAAATTTTGAAGTCAAGGTATTATAAAAATACCTATCTTGTATTAATTTATCAGCATTTATAAACAAATATCTTTTAGCAGCTCCTGCTCCTTCCTCAGCATTCAAACAATTTAAAGAGAACTTAATAACATACAGTATCCAGACTCTCTGTGTATTTTTATCTTTATGTAGCTTTATTTTAAACTATATTTCTTTTGTTTTTATTTTTAATTTGTGTGTGTGTGTGTGTGCGTGTTTTGAGACAAGGTTTCTCTTTGTATCTTTGGCTGTCCTGTAACTTAGTCCATAGACCAGGCTGCCCTTGAACTCAAAAATCCACCTCCCACTGCTTCCCAAGTGCTGAGATTAAAAGTATTTGCCACCATACCCTACTCTCTCTCTCTTTTTAAGAACTTTATTCTTTTATTTTCTATTTTAAGCCTGCATATATTTTTAAACACCCTGTAAACCATTTCGAAGTTTTTTTCATCTGAATTTATCTTTACTGTATATCTCTCTTTTTCTGATTATATGAGTCTTTTATTTGCCAAACAATATAGCTAGGATTAAAACTATGGCTTTGATGACTGTTTCCACTTCATTTCTGAACTTTCTGAGAGTCTAGCTCCATGGTGGAGGTACTGGCTGGAGCCATGTTTATTGTGCCACATCTCCATGGAGTTTTAAGGTTCCTGCCACCACCAAGAATCATGTTGTCGGCTAATTGTAAACATCTTTTAAGTGTTTGATGTTGGGGCCTCTTAAAAGGGCTGCAAAGATTTTGCAGCTAAAGCTGTGTCAGAAAGCCACTCTTAAATGAGACAGGATTGCCTCCAGCAAACAGCCCATCTGAGAAAAGCCCATGCTTAACTCTGTTCTTTTGTATCTAGAATCATTTCCCAAGATTTCTCAGGTTCTACGTGCATATAGTTGTCCACATTGGTACCATTTTGTTAACTGGGGTTTCTGTCCCTCCTGGTCCTGCAGCCATTCTGTCTCAAAGAAACACACAGAGGTCTACATTAATTATGAACTGGATTGCCTATTAGCTCAGGCTTCTTTTTGACTGTTATAACTTACATTAACCCATAATTCTTGTCTCTGTTAGACATGTGAGTTGGTCCCCTTTATCAGTGAGGCATTTTCATCTTGTTTCCTCTGTGTCTGGGTTACAACTGAAGATTGAACTTTTTCTCTTCCCAGAACTCTCTTGCTCTGTTCACCTTGCCTATTCTTCTTGCTTGGCTTCTGGAAAATCAGAATTTTACTAAACCAGTACAAGGAACAAATCTTTACAGGGTACAAGACCATTGTCTGACAGCAATACTTGTTATTCATTAAATTAAATTATCTGAAATCCATTAAATTTTAAATATTTTAAAATATTAAGATGTCTGAAGTGCATGAAAAGTTACAAATATTGAAGACAGATGCTTAAAAGAAATCCCACACTAGCTCAGAATGAGTATAATAAAGGATTATTTATTTAGGGATAGACTCACAGATTACAGTCCTCTGCACAAACAGGGAACAGGAACCAAATCATGCCACCAGAAGAGAGCCTGGATGGTGGGTAACTTAAAGGCTATTGACTGCAAGAATTCCTACAACACCTCCCCATTTTGTTTAAATAAAGTTTTAAGTCTAATACAAAATTATATACAATAATAACAAATATCAGGTATAAAAAATTAGAATTACAACCAGCATAAACAATATCAAGCAAGAAATATGTGATAAATGTTTCAATAATTATCCTATCCTAATAAGTTTAAGTGTGAATAATAAATGACTTTGCCAAGTCATGAGAGGAAAATAACTACAACTATCTAATCTTCAACCCCATCGAAAACCTGAGTAGGGAAATTATATTACTTGTGTAAGCAGAAAGTGCAATCAAACAACTTTCAAAATGTGCAACAAATTAAATAGACAACTGGCTTCCTGAGCAATCACCCAAAGTCTCATTTGCAACATTGGAGCAACAAACTTTGACTAATGCCTAGAGTAACTGACAGACCATTTTCAGAGACAGAAAATTTTTCAAAACCATGTTACCCGGTCTTGACAAGATTTGACAGTTTTTTTTTCTTGTATCATTCTTGTCCTATCCAGACATGGTATATTTTGTCAGGGGTTGATGCATGGGCAATTCCTTGCCCAAAGGCCAATTTTGCCATGAAGAAAAAATGCTCCAACTGGAGTGTCTTTTGTGCTCAACATTCTCTCTGGAATAGATTGGTGCTGCCAGGAGCAATAGTGCCTCACATCAACAAAATCCTAAATTATTTAAACGCTATAGTCTACAGCCCTTTGAAGTGGTTGAAGATTACCTAACTATGCAGAATACAATCTCAATGCATCTAAAGAACCTTATTAGTCTAACGATAAGTATGACAAACATGGATGAATATTGACCTATGAATCTTAATTTCTATGTAACTTAAAAACTAAGACTTCATATTAGAATATTAAACAATCTTTAAACTGTGGAAAACAGATATCATTAATTAGTAGATGGATTTCAATTAAATCATTCACCTACTAATAAAATACATCAATTAATTTAGCAAATAATTAGGTGCTATTAGATACTTATGAGGAAAATTATATTCCTGAATATTTTTAATTTTAGTCAAAGCTACTAAGTAACTGAGAATGTATGCTATTTGGAATTATAAAAAAGTCATAGTAATTTTAGAGATACAAAGACCATAAAATCTACACTAGTGAATTTATTCACATCAGGAAATAAACATTAACAACAAAAACAAAAAGAATTGCAGCTTAATGAAACACAATGAAAGAATGCTATGCTTGGGATGGCAAATATAAACTCCATGACAACTAGAATATGCCTGATTTGTGCTTCCTTTTAAACTATGCAAGGTATTGTTTGCAAGTGAAGGTCAAAATGCTGGTAATTCTGGGATGAATATTAGCTGGGAGTGATCATGAGACTGATTTCAGAATGACTACAGGTCTTTTAGGTCTTGACTGAAGTTGAGTACCTGTGGCACATACTCCAGTTCTTGGCTGGGCTGGATATTCATCTGGCATGAAGGCCCACATATGTGAGCGTGTTCCACCTTGACTAAAGTTCAGAGAACTTGAGCTTATTTTTACTCTTTCAAAGTTGTTGACAACAGATGTGGCTACAAACAAAAGATCCTGACTTAGGATATGGTTAATTAGTATTTTGATTATAGAGGTAAATCTGGTACCTTTCCCTTGCTTTTTCTGACCACTTCAAAGGAGATTGGCAGAAGCTTCCAGTGGGTGGCTACCTGCAAGACACTTACATAATGTTCGTGAAGTATTTTGCCTCTTTCCACCCCTTTTGCAGTGAAGTATATAAGCATGTTGAAAATAAACCTGGGCAGTTCAGTATTCACTAAATTTCCTTCTTAGTCATGTTCTGTATTTCTGTCTCTTATTTCTCTCATATCTCTGTTTTCTTTGCTTAAAAATTCTAATCCTCAGTAATTATCTATCGTTTGTTTTCGATCATCGCCACATGCTACTTCAGCAAGATACTGGAAATAATCTCCCTTCATCTTCAGATAGAAGACCTTACTCTTTGGATTAGTTTGCATTGGTTGTTAAATACTTATCCAACAATTTCAGGACCGTGGTGCAGATGGACCTCAGCTCCGACTCCACTTTCTCCCGATAGTCCTTGATCAGCTGCAACTTCTTGTTGGAGGTGTCAGTCTTCTGCTCAATGCTCGAAATGACCCTCCAGGCACACCGGCAGCCCCGACCACGTTCTTGTAGACCACCAACAGCAGGTTGCGCTCCTCATTGGACAGCTCAGCGCCCTACTCCATCTCATATAAACACGAGTAACTTCCAGACAATTGTGTAGAGGACTGACAGTACATTTGGTATTTAAGTAATCTGAACCAGTTCTGCAGGTGGCTGTGTTTTGTATTACTGTGAAGATATGGAAACGTAGTGCATTACAATTTAAAGTAATTGTAATAATAACACCCCGATTTCTACATTCCCTCTCTGACCCTTCTTTGGGGGTTAATCCTTTCAGAAGCAACTTTTCCATACTCTTACTGCATATTCCTTTTTTTAGTAGGATTCCGGAAGTGTTGGATTGAATGGGAAAGCCCTTTATGTATTCTTCATTTGCTGCTGTTTGAGTTGACAACTTCCTTCCCAATAAAAATTCACTTACACCTCCTGCCTTCGTAGCTCTGGTATTCACGTTACCTTGTATTCACGTTACCATAGAAGTAGCATGTTGCTGCCAGAATACAAGCATTGCTTTGGGCAAATTAAAACGCATGTCCTTTCTTAATACACTAGAAAGGGGAAATAAAGTACACAAGTCCAAGTCTAAACGTCAGTACTTTTCCATGCAGATCTGTGCACATGTGAGAGGCTGTCCAGTTTGTCCAATGATTGTTCCTTAGAAGGTCAGACCCACAATATTGTGTTTCCTAATCATTGACTGTAGTCCAAAAAAAAAAAAACCTTGTGAAATGTTATGCCCTATGTAACAGCAGAGTAACATAAAATAAAACTACATTTTATAAAACCAAAAAAAAAAAAAAATTCTAATCCTCACACTTCTACCCTGGAACGTGCAAATTTCATCAAGGCTAGACCCCAATAGATGTCACCCCAATGTATGGCTTAAGACAACTTGTACACTAGAGTTTCTTAATTTTTTTTTTATTTTTATTGTTGGGTCTTAAGAGATACCTCAGTGCTTGAAAGCACTTACTGGTCTTGCAGAAGACCAATGTTTAATTCCTGGTAACCACATGGGGCTTCAAAACTCCCTATGCCTCCATGTCCAGGTTATATGATGCTCTCTTTTGGACTTTCAAGATATATCTATATATATAGATAAACATATATCTTTTTTGTTCTGTTATATATATATAAACAGACATAATTTCAGACAAAACATCCATACACGTAAAATGAAAATAAATAAGCTTTTTAAGCTTTCATTAATATATTCATTAGGTAGGGAGTACATGACCAGGCACACATGTAGATGGCAGAGGACATCTTACAAGAGTCATATTTCGCCCTGCAATTTTGGGTTCTGGGCTATCTACAGGCTTGGTGTTAGGTGAATTTATCTGCTAAGATATCTTTAGGTAACAGTTTATGATCATTTTATCTGCATGGTTGTAGTCACATTTATCCAATATTTTAAAAAGTGTTATCATATCTACTAAAGCATCGTAGAAATTCTTCTGTCATCTTCATTCAAAAAATTGTTATACTCAAATGGAATAATAGTAAAAAGTCATTTACTGGGCTTTAACAAGGACAGTGTCCTATACTATGTCGGAATTATACAGTTATTTTGATATATTTGCTGGTTAATTTTACCTGGGAACTTAAACATTCTTTGGGGATTTAATAATTTTTTTAATTTGATGTATGACAACAGCCAATTGTGGACAGCAACATAACTGAAACTGGGCCATGAGCTGTGTAAGAGCAGAGTGAAGAGAGCTAGCTAGCAAACAAGCAAAGACACATACATGCATGCATACATACATACATACATACATCCCCAACAGGAATGCCCAGAGGCCCATCATTTCTAGATAATTCCTCAACAATACTTTTCTCCAATGTGATTCTAAGTTGTGTCAAGTTCAAGATTAAAATTAACCAGCTAAGATATCAAAGTAACTGTATGATTCCTGCATTATATAAATAAACATACATATATATACTCTTTGTTCATATATTAATATATGAATACACACACACACACACACACATATATATATATATATATATATATATATATATATAAAGTTTGCTCTTGACTATTAATGTGACATTACAAATTGTTTGATTTTACTTCCCTACAATGGACCTTTTAGTTTAAATTGAGATGTAAAATAAAATAAAGTCTTACTTCCATGTTGGTATTGTTTAGTATATTTGATCATGGAAACAAATGTAGCAGGAATAATAGCCAAATACAGGGCTATGTTTACTGAAATATCAATTTTTCTCCCCTTGAAAATTGTATTTAGTTTCCACCCATCATTTGGTTTTTTGTGATCTTTTCCATTTTGGGGCACATAAGACAGTGTGCAGAAGAAGTTGAATGGAAAGATAAGAGGGAAAAAAAATAAGCATGCTGAGGAAGGTTTGCTGAAAGAGTTGAAAAATGACCCTCAGAATATTTTATTCAAATAAATGATCTCTGCTATATTCTTTGAATAGTAACTTTATTTGTAAAATGCAAAGTACCTAATTACATGCACAGTTACTTAATGCAACCAATGGCAGTCTTTTTCTATTTGCCACACTTAAAATACTAAAACCTGTCTGATAATGACCACAATCATACCAAAATTGAAAAAAAATTACTAAAATTTCTATTCTTTTCTTGCCAAGGCAAAAATTGAACCCTGGATATATTCCCAAGAGAGGAATTGCTGGGTCCTGAGGGAGGTTGACTCCCAGTTTCCTGAGAAACCGCCACACTGATTTCCACAGTGGCTGCACAAGTTTGCATTCCCACCAACAATGGATGAGTGTTCCCCTCATTCCACATCCTCTCCAGCATAGGCTATCATTGGTGTTTTTAACTTTAGCAATTCTGACAGGTGTGAGATGGTATCTCAAAGTAGTTTTGATTTGCATTTCCCTGATCGCTAAGGAGGTTGAGCATGACCTTAAGTGCCTTTTGGCCATTCGAAGTTCATCTGTTGTGAATTCTCTGTTCAGAAGGGGAGAGGGTTAGAGAGAAGGGAGTAGGGGAGGAATGGGGAAAGCTCGGTGGACCGGGATGGGGGGGAGGGAGGAAGGATGAATATGGGATCAGGGAGGAATATATTTCAACTAAGGGAGTCATTTTAGAGTTTACAGGAAACTTGATTATATATGGGATCCCAGGTCCAAGGAGAGATCCCCAGATTGTTCTCTGGACAGAGGAGAGGGTGCCTGAACCGGCCTTGGCCCATAACCATACTGATGAATATTTTGCTTATCACCATAGATCCTTCATCTGGCGTTGGATGGCGATACAGACGGAGTCCCACGTTGGAGCACCGGACTGAGCCCCCCAAGATCCAAATGAGGAGCAGAAGGAGGAAGAAAATGACGAAGGACTGCGAGGGATGCTATCACCCACTGATACAAGGGGTCGAATCTAATGAGAGTTTACCAAGGCCAGTTGGACTGCGACTGAAGGAGCACGTGATCCAACCAGATTCTCTGAATGTGGCCGGATTCTCTGAATGTGGCTGGCCTGGAGTCTTTCTGAGAAGCCTTTGACAATGACACTGGGACTAGTTTCCTCTGCATATACTGGATTTTTGGGATCCAGTCTGTTTGGATGCTCACCTTCCTGGAACTGGAGGGAGGGGGGAGGAACTTGGGCTTCCCACAGAGCAGGAAACCCTGACTGCCCTTAGGGACAAAGAGGGAGGAGGAGAGGGAGGGGGGAGTGAGAGGGCATTGGGAAGAGGGGCGTAAATGGAAACTTTTTATATTTTAATAAAATTACTTAAAAAAAAATTGAACCCTGAAATTAGTTAATAATGTTCTAAGGTTTTTTCCAACCAGTACAAGGCATTTCAAGCCTTGCCTATCCACATCCAAATACCAGTTCTCTTGAATACACCATGGCTAGCTATTTAGATTATTTCATAAATCGTGAAGACTATACAATGCTATATTTTCTGGAAAACGGTTATAAGAACAAACTTAAACTGGATTTCTTTATCGACTTAGATTTGTACAAGAATGTACTCTGTGATTACTATCATTGTCCCTGATGCCTGAGATGGGGCTGGTGCCAGTTCATCTCATGTTTGTCATAAATAAAGAAAGTGATGACCTTGTCTTAACACTATGGATGCTGAAGCAACTGAGTATTATTGCAGCTATTTACAGGGGTCTGACATTGAGGTAGGAATAGGGAAAATATGTTTGATTCTTAAAACTGTACTATTCATGTTGGCAGTGTTAGTGTCAGAACCAGTGTCAGCTCTGAGCAAGAGGAAACTCAATCTCAAAGGGCAAACAGAGGAGGGAAGCATGTGGAATCCATGCTTGACACAGTAATGCTGTACTCAATGTTATCTAGCACCTGTGGTGTTTAAAATGAAAAATCACAGATTCACAAGCAAACATCAGTGTGTTATTGGAGTTCAGGAGCTCTGTAGGTTTTATGCCCTTTGGACAATAGAGACTGTTCAGCCTTTCATTTTCCTATGACTCATACATAAAACAGTTTGAAAGAAGTGCATCTGGATGGAGGGAAGGTGGAAAGGAACTGGGAAGAGTAGAGAAAGTGTCATCAGGATATAGTATGTGAGGGGAAAAAGTCTACTTTCAATAAAGGGAAAAAGTTAAAACAATAAATGAACAAGCAAGCAAACAAAACAAATGTAGGGAAAGGAGATCCATTATACCAAGTGGTTATAACCTCCATCTGAAACACGTTTTCTAGGTTATATAATCAAATCACACTTAAGTGTCTATTTATGGTAATAAAAAATGGAAAATGTGGTATGAGAAGAATACTCTAGTCAAATATCAAACATATTATTGCTAGGTTTCTTTTATGATAAAAAATCTGAAAATATGGTTATTAGGAAAAATCAGTAGTTAATACTATGATTTATGATTCAAGGTTATAAATTTTAGCCTCGGGCAGCGACAGACTATAGTAGAGAATATTTTTCCTTAAAAATAATTATTTTGTTTATGTTAATATAATGCAATTCTGCACTGAAGAAAATAATAAAGTTATAAAGTATATGACAAATATGTGGTGATCCATTTGTGACATCCTCAGTTTAAAGTCCCAATACAATAGGAGCTCATCTTTTTTTTTCCATTCAGAAGAAGCTTTGATACACACACACACACACACACACACATACACACACACTACCTAGTCCAAAGTTTCTCTGACAGATGGAACAGTTTTATATAGCAAAAATACTTGATAATTGTGCTGTGGTGTTTTTCATATTTACTACTAAGGAAGAGCATATTGCCTATGTTCTTTCTGGCAACAAAGGCTTTCCTTTGGCTTCCTGGTCCTCCATTCCCTCAGTGAGAGAGCAATCAAAGAAGCCTGTTGGTGCCTAGTCTTGCACCATGCCTCTAAATACACATCTATTTAAGGGGCTCCATGCACGCTCGAAGGCTGGCAGCAGAATGATCAAGTATGAAGTGCTATCAGTATGATTTTAACTGGCAATCACTGATGGAAACTTCTGACATCTGACACTACATTGTTTATTTTGTCATATTCCAGTACAGCACAATTTTTGGAAAAATTTTCCAATGGCAATTATTTCAGTCCTGAGTGTGCAGCAAAGCTCAAAACATGTTTACATTGAAACTCTTTGCAAAGTATGTATGGCTTTTTCCATAAGGATGGGTACTGTTGACTCAGAAACAATACTCAAGATAAGGATGTGGGAAGAAGGAACGCTATATACAGAATTTCCGCGTATATACACAATTAGGATTGACCTGATCTTAAGGTAAAATAGAAGTTTCTTAGATGTTGTAAAGTACAATTAATTTCTCTCACAACGGTGACCTTTATAGACTGAAAAGCAATGTTCAAGATTTAGTGGGGAATTCTGGAATAATGAAACATAATATTATGGGATACTCAGATGAAACCTGACCCTACAAATAACAAAAGATCATCAGGTTACAAACTCCATCCATTCCTAGCATTCCAGGTGGAAGACATGATGACACCGTCTTTTTTTGAAGAGACATGCCTATGTGTTTAACTTTTCCTGGTTTTCCTAGTGGTATTCTGTGCACAAGGAACTCTTACCCACTTCGGATGAACATTTTAGATTGTTTAAAACTTCCTATTCATTTTTCATAGGTTATATTTAATATATTGAAGTACATTGAATAGTAATGTGTCTCTTCACTAAACAGTACCCATTGTGATAAGAACTTCTTCTTGCAAGGTTGGGAGCAGCACAACTACTCTACCAGTGAGCACACCTTACCAGGTAGGTTAGTATTGTAGTATGCAGGACCCAGGTTCTTTCTCCATTAATGTTTTTCTCTGCAGTGCCTACATTGCATCTTCTGGTGCTTTAAAATCTAACCGTCAGTACAGTGCCTGTTCAGTTCAAGATTTTTTTTCTGTGTCCTGTAACCAACATGAGTGGTATTTTTACAAACAGTGTCTTTTTGTCTAGTTGCAGTAGGAAAATAAGAGCAATGATAGTAGCCTATATTGTTCTGGAGTACCTCTAAGGATGTTCTAACCAATAAATAACTCTTATGAATGTATTCTTTGGCTGGCTTTGACACTTTACTATACTCTCTTCTCTTTTGTACTTTGTTGTTACTTAAATCTTTATTTGTCAGTCATATTAAGTTCCTGTTCTATCATATCTCATATATTTTACATATGAATTGAAATGTCATAGATGCTAAGTATTTCTCTTTACATGTTTTATTTTGTTAAACCTTCATCTGGCCCCTAATCCTCCCATGCTCCAGACTCTACTATAACAGAAAACTTATGCCACAGGTATTACCTTCCTAATTTTCATTTCACATACTATCCACTTTACCTAAATTTCTAAATGAATTCCCTGGTCAATGGTCTATCTAGTTTCCTATCTTTTGTATATTATATTAAACTCAAAAAATGTGAAGCTAGGACTCCATATGAGAGAAAGTATGCAGACTTTATCTTTTGGGACCTGGATGACTTCATTCAGTTTAACATTTTCAGCTGAATAAATTTAATGCAAAAGGAGCAATAGATCTATGGTATTACAAGCAGTCCTTGGCCTTTTACCAAAGGGCTTTAAATCTTACTAAAGAGATCCTTGTGCAATTTTGTTTATTGCCTGCTACTCAGAGTAAGTAGGAAATTAACTTACCTTAGATGTCTATCAACTGATGAGTAGATAGTGATAAAAGACTTTCATGATGTTCAGAAAGAAAAATGTGTTATAACTCATTCAGCTAAATAATACTTTGCAATACTTTATAGGCAGTCCAAAAGTCTGGACTGTTAAAGTTTCATTCCTAAGTGTCCCCAGGAAGACTACACACTACAGACTCTGTCACTAGACTATGCTGCTACTTGCAGAAGATGAGACACCAAGGAGATTGGACCTGGAAAAGAAAGACAGATAAGCAGAGTGTCTGCAAAGGAATAATAACCTCTGGCTCCTGTGGAGGAGAGGCTGCTGCTTTCTGGTCGCCCAGCTAGCATAGACCTGAAATAATCACACAGAAACTGTATTCATTAAATCACTGCTGGTCCCATTAGCTATAGCTTCTTATTGGCTAACTCTTACATCTTAATTTAACCAATTTCTATTAATCTATGTATCACCACAAGGTCACGGTCTGCCAGCAAACTTTCAGCACATCCATCTCTGACAGCAGATCATGGTGTCTCCTGACTATTCTCTTCTTTCTCCTAGCATTCAGTCCAGTCCTCCCTTCCGACATAAGTTCTGTCCTATCAACAGGCCAACGCAGTTTCTTTATTCATTAATAGTAATCACGGCACACAGAGGAGACTCCCACATCAGACTCCTTCCTAGCTCTTATTATCTCCCCAATATCACAACATGAGTAGTTTCCTCTGTTATGCACCTCCTCCATGATGCCACTGCATGCTAAGTGCACTAGTACTAACGAAAAATTATGAGTTCAAAGAAACATTTTCTTCATTTGAAATTATTTGTATCATGCATTTGCCACATTTACAGAAAGTTAAATAAAGTAATGAAGCAAGATAAAATGTATCACCAGTATATCTGTATCTAAATATTCTTAAATATGTCATGTTTTACTATTTTACATTAATTTTCAACTATTTTTCTGGAATCAAAAAAGTAGAATCATATTGTTATTACTATTATAACTTTTTTGAGCATAACTTTTTTAGTCTTATTTCATGTTCAACTATGTTTCGTGCCTTAATATATATGCTAAGATAACCTTGCTGCTTGTGAAATTTGCACAATATGTCCTGGGTACTCCTTTCTAAATGGATTAAGGTCTCTGTCCTTTCATATTGACATTATTACGTGATTCACTCAGGGGAAGCCAGTAAAGCAATGACAATGATTATAGCATACAAATTATGTATTCCTTAATTTTCAAAATGATTATGCCAAACAAGATTTTATCATCTTTGGAATGGAGAGTGAAGAGTTCTTCTTGAAGTCCACAAGTCTCTACCTGAAACTGGCCATTCAATATCATGAAAGAATCACATCCCTAATCAACTTGAGACCTTTGACAAATGCCAATACAGACATTCTTCTTTAAGCCACAGCATTTAGAGTGATATCACACTGTAAGTAATAATCATAAATTAAATATTTTATTTTTAATCAACCAATTCAGAATAATGTTATATAGACATAGGGATTTAAATTCTTTGGATGTACTGTTCCCATTCATTAAAAATTAAAGAAGATATAGCCTTTTCTGTAAAATGCCATTTGGATCATAAAACTAGATTAAAATTTGCAAATTTATGGAATTAAATATACTTCATGAGAAAATTGAAAATGAAATATATGATCTCTCTATAGTCATATATAGTCTGAAATTCTTATAGATATAATACCATTGGTGATAATTGTGAATATTTTCACCATTTGATATGAGTTGAATCAAAGGAAAAATAAACTAACAGAAAGACGAAAGGGCAAGGTTTTGGGATTCCATTCTGTTCTTTTTAGAGATTTCTGCTTATTTAGGATTCTTACTTTGCACTCAGATAAACCTGGTGGGTTAAAAGTGTCAGAAGTATTACTGTGTGATTCACCTGGGTTATTTATGTAGTTACTGGTTGTATTTCTGCTGTCTATTATTGTATTATTATGAAGTAGTTGTTGCAAACAAGCATTTCAGTTTGTTCCAGAATATAAATTTCATTAATTTTTGTATTGTATGAACCTTTGAGGATGATTCTCTTATAAAATTCTTTTACTGACTTTTAGCGTGCTTACAGTATTTACCTATAGATGCACTACTGTGATATAAATATATATATATATACATATATATATTACAATAATATACATTATTATTATAGATTATGCACACAATATTATATATATTCTTATTTTTTCTAATATGGGTAATTTCTGAGAAAGTCAGTCAGAGACTTGGGGAGGGCTAATTATATGCCTCTCAGCAGTTGTTCATTGCCTTTAGCCAATCAATAAGAGTGGATCCCCTGTGATTTTCCTCATCTACACTGGCAATGATAACTGTTCTAAGAATTTCTTAGGTGTTGTTTAAGCAGTAACTGTTGCACCCAAGATTTAGGGAACGTTATAGTAGAGGAGTTGGAAAACTTGTAAGAGCCAGAAGAAATAAAATATCTCCCATGAGATTGTGCAGTGAAGGTGTGACCATGAAATTTCTGAAACAAGACTGCTTAAACAACAACTGGGGCCAAACATCACATGGTGAGTTTTTCTCTGCATTTTAAGTAACTCAGTTGTAGTGTTCCATAAAAGTCTTAGTCTGCAAACAAGAAAGAAGAAAAACTTCTTCTTTGGTCAGAGGTGGTATGTAAAAATCCACATTTAAAATGCATTTAGAGGTTATACTGTCTTAGGAAAGCAGCATTTTTACATTCTCCTCCAAGACACCTCGCTTCACTAGTCACTCTGAGTTGTCTAGGTTTACAGTACCAGGTTTGATTTCCCTCCTATCAATCAGGCTCTGCTCACGACCAGTGTTACAAATGAGTTGACACAACAATAAACTAAAAATCATTCTACAATTTGGAAATTGTGCACACTATGAATAGTCATAAAATAAAAGATACTGACAGGTTAAAATCACATAGGCTAACAAGAAAAGTAGGCAGTATATTGCAGTGCTTGATAAAATAAGCAGGTGTAACCTGTTTTGATGAATTCTGGTTTGTTGTCCAAACTTTCCCTGTAACTTGAGTGTAACACAAAAAAGAAGGTTAAAAGCCAGTGTCTTCCTCTCAGGGACTGTGAGGACTGCAGGCTCCATTACTATGGATAGGGCAACAAAGAAACTTGACCCTCAAATCCACTAAAAAACAACACATAAACAGGGGAATTTTCTAATCTAGAAATATATATTCTGATCTACATGATGTGAGCATTTGTTGGTTTGGTTAGTTGTCAGTTACTCAGGTATTCAAGTACATCGATATGATTTTTTTTATCAGCAAGAAGACTTTCTGGGAAATGTAGCATTAGATTATTTTGTCAGTGTTTATTTACCTCAAGGTTTCTGACATCAACCTAGATCATCCACATATCCATCACTAATTGTAGTCCCTTAACACAGGGCAGAGACTGAGTGTGCCCATGTAACAGACTGTGCTTCCCTTAATAAATCTTTTCCAATATAATTATAAGAAGTAGAATCTTATACATTCCTTAAAAAGTAAAGTGTGATTTGCATTTCTGACACAGGACTCCATGGTTCTGAGCTGCTTCTTACCTGGCAGTATTTAGAAACCTTTTGTCCAGCTGCCTTAGGAATGCGAAGTGGAGAGGGGACAGGAAGCAAAGAAGGAGAGAAGAAAGAAAAATGCGGTAGAGATAGAAATGAAGAGACAAAGAGAAAAAAAGAATGGATATTAAGATGATTCAAATTCCAACATTTAATGATAATTTGTTCTGTGAACTGTATAGAAAGATTAGCAGGTTTCCTTTTAATATGAATCACTAGGAAAGCAATTTAGCTCAGGGAGCAATCTTTTTACAAAACCTGAATTCACAGTAGAACTACTAATATAAGAATCCCATGTGGGGATGAATGGAAAGAAAAGGTTAAGAATGAAGACTGTTCAACACGCACCAAAAGTGAACTGGTAATCTGCCTCTAATAGAGTAGTGCTATTGCCCTCTCATTTTATTTCTACCTAATACTACTTTGATTATTGGATTTTCTTGTGACAAGTGCTCCATATTAATGATGAAAGTACCTTTCATGAACCAAAATGATTTAAACACAGCTTTCAGAGTAAATCTTCCCAAAATGTGCCCCTGAGATTCAAATTTTCCCTACTTGAGTTACTTCCCTTCAAGGTTTAAAACCACTTTTATATGTATTAGTAAAGTAAACACTATTATTATTTGCTTGATTGAATCTGCATGGATTATTTTTCATTAAATGGCAAAATTTAATTCTAGGGGAAAACTCTCATTAATTGTTTTCACAGAGACGTGCCCCCGGGGCACTCACATTTAGTTTCCAGTAGTGATGGGTTTCAGAAAGCTTTCAGATTCTGCCAAATCACTACATACTTACACTATTCATTAAAAATAGAATATACGAAGAGACTCCTTATGACGAGCATTTATTTTACTTATAGCTAGTATCTTCTGAGTAAGGTTAGCCCTTCTTTCCCTAAGAACAGAGAGGCAGAGAAACTAGACTCACACTGATTTGCTAATTGGCAATTGGCAGTTTAAAGTTCTCAACTTGGTCTTTAAAGAGTTGATTATTCTGGACCCTGCTAAATCCTAGGAGCAGTGAAGAGAAGTGACAGACCTTTCCTGGGGTGACTCCAGCATTTTTGGAGACCAAATACTCTAATCACCAGACATGCTTCAGATAAACACATTCAACACCATCTATCCAAATCAAAGAAGATGTGCATTCATGGCAACACCCAGAACAAGGACAGACAATAAGTTGTTTCCTGAATTTTGGCAATCTTATGAAAATGTTTGTATGTGTACACATGCAAACACACACTCCACAGACAATAAGGTAAAAGTTTTCTAAGTGACCTTTACATTTCTATAGGTTTCCTCTTGAAGAAAGCTTGGGTTTGTATTACTTTCCTCAGCTTTTTTCCCCCTGTCATGTAGATGCTTTCTACTGCAGAATGGATCAATCTTTCTTCAGCCTATAAAATTATGCCAAAATGGACTTGATTCCTTCAACCTTTCCACTTAAAATGTCAGTAAAGCTTGCATGACCAGGGCAGAATGTACTTTTCCATGAGTACATATTACTTGTGTGTCTTATTTTGTCTCTTAATAGAGGAAAATTGCAAGTGGCTGGCCTGAGTGCTTTAAGAATAAAACTCAATTTGGAATTCAAGTTACTTTACCTCTCTTATTAATGACCTTCAAAAATTACAGCAGAAAACATCCTGAAGGTTTAGTAATGCTTCAGTTGTGCGTTTCTTCTTCACTTTAGAACCAATGGTACAGAGCAATATCAAAATTATACATGCACAAAGTAAGGGAATGGTAGGGATTTTATAAACTTCTTAATATGCTTCAGTGCAATACCACTTTATTAAAGAATAGCAGGTAAAAATTCATTCTTTCTGTGATAATTGTTTTTAATGCATTTCCTTTCTGTTTCAATAAACAGAGTTGACTCATCTATAAATATGTCTTATCTCTGGATAAATGAAATAAGACACTAATAGACAGCGTATTAGAGTTAAAAAATATGAACATGCCCCTTGTTTTCATTCAGATTTTGAGTACTTGGAAATTTGAGGAATTTTAGCATGGTGCCATATGCAACATTTGATAAAACAACAGTTTACCTACTTGTGAAGCATTTGAAAGTTAAGCAGAATGTCCTGTTAGTTTAAAATAACAATACTCCAGTTTCAATATTATATTAACAGAATATTTTAATATTTCACAGAATATTTCAAATTTCAATTTTTTTATTTGTGAAATGAATACTTTTAAATGTTCAGCAAGACTTAATTAGAACTTTGTATTGGTATAATAAAGAAAGCATGTGTTTGTAAGAAGCAGAACCTGCCATGGTGATTTATAAGAAAAAATCACAATATATATGCTGAATGTAAAAGGGCTCATGTGGTAAAATGCAGGTCCTCAACTCATGTTATTTTTCAAACCTTCTGGAAACTTTAAAGGATAGGAGCTATCTGTTACAAATATGACACTAGATCCAGGTCCTTGAAGCTAATTACCCCACTTTAAGCTCTTTGTTTCTAGTTTGCTAGTAGGTAAACATTTTCTTATTCTTTCCAACTGTAACTTTCTAAAATTAGTCACATAATAAACAGCTAGTGCAATTAGGGGTAAGAGATAGCAACAAAGAGTGATATACTTCTAAATTTGGGGTTTTACTTATTAGTTAAATTCCATAGGTGGTTTTCTATAGACATTCAGTTCCAAACTGATAATATTCTAAGTTTTAAAAGTATGTGGTAAATCTAAGAATTTTATGCAATTAATAAATGGGACAACAAAAAAAAACAGTTTAATCTCAGCAGTTTCATTGATTTCAAATAGGTGTTATTTCTCTGTACCAACATAAAAAATAATCCCTTACTTCATTAAAATAAACTGTTTTATCAAGTAAAAGATGAAATCATTGGGAAATGTAGTTAAACTAATAAACATCTGAAAATAAAGAGAACTATTTTAGGTAAAAATTGTAAAAATAAGATAAAAAAGTAAGCCACATGGAAAAATACTCTCAAACTATATTTTAATGTATAACATAAACATGAAGAGTATGAAGGATGAAAAGGAGCTCAAATACACATGAACTATATTATTTGAAATATATATCCTCAGATTAAAGCAGTCAAATCCTAGGTAGTATACATCTTTTTGAAATATATTTTCAATTCTTTGAGAATTACATACAATGTTTTGCATCATTATTACCCACAATTCCTCCTCTTGATCCTCTCAGATCAGGAGCACATCCCTACCCCCACAACCTCATGTCCTCTATTATTATTTACTAACCCATCAATTCCAGTTTGTGCTGTTCATAAACTCCTAGATGTGATGTCTGTGCTAGCTAGTTTATGTCACTAGAAAGAAGGGACATCAACTGAGAAAATGCTCCCAAACAGATTGATGTGTAAAAAAGTCTGTAATACTTTTTATTAATTAGTGAATGGCATGGGTATATCTATTCCATATGGTGCTACCTTTGGATGAATTGTGCTGGGTAGTACAAAAAAGCAGACTGAGAAAATGATGACTAGGAAACCAGCAACCACCAGCAGTCTTCCATGACTACTGCTTGAGTGCCTGCCTCCAAATTCTTTTTTTTTAAGTTTATTAAATTATAAACGTTTCCATTTCCGCCCCCCTCCCAACACCCTCCCACTTCCCCCACTCCCTATCCTCCTCCCTCTCCATCCCTAAGAGTAGTCGGGGTTTCCTGCCCTGTGGGAAGTTCAGGTTCCTCCACCCTCCCTCCAGGACCAGGAAGGTGAGTATCCAAACAGACTGGATCCCAAAAATCCAGTATATGCAGAGGAAACAAGTCCCAGTGTCATTGTCAAGGGCTTTTCAGAAAGACTCCGGGCCCGCCACGTCCAGAGAATCCGGCCACATTCAGAGAATCTGGTTAGATCACGTGCTCATTCAGTTCCAGTCCAGCTGGCCTTGGTGAACTCTCATTAGATTAGTCCCCTTGTATCAGTGGGTGATGGCGCCCATCGCAGTCCTGATTTCTTTTTTCATTTTCTTCATCCTTCTGCTCCTCATTTGGACCGTGGAGGGTTCCATCCGGTGCTCCAATATGGGTCTCCGTCTGTATCTCCATCCAACGTCGGATGAAGGTTTCCTCTGCTCTTGTCCTCTTTGTTCACATTCTCCTTCCTTCTGCCTCTCGTTTGGACCTAGGGAGCTAGGTCCAGTGTTTCGACATGGGTCTCCGCCTCCATCTCCCTCCATCGCCAGATGAGGGTTCTATGGTGATATGCAAAATGTTCATCAGTATGGTTGTGGGCCAAGGCCGGTTCAGGCACCCTCTCTTCTGTCCAGAGAACAATCTGGGGATCTCTCCTTGGACCTGGGATCCCCTTTATACTCAAGTCTCTTGTAAACCCTACAATGACTCCCTTAATTGAGGTATATACTTCCCTGATCCCATATCTATCCATTCTCCCTCCCCCCAATCCCAGTCCCCCGATCTTTCCCCATTCCTCCCCTACTCCCTTCTCTCTAACCCTCTCCCCTTTCAACAGCCCCCCCAACCCCCCATGCACCCGAGGTTACCTGGCACTCTTGTCTATTTCCAATCTCCAGGAGGATAGCTACATGATTTTCGTCAGGTTCACCTTCTTATTTAGCTTCTCTAGGATCACGAATAATAGGCTCAAAGACCTTTAATTACGGTTAGAATCCACTTATGAGTGAATACATACCATATTCCTCTTTTTGGGTCTGGCTTACCTCACTCAGTAAAGCCTTTTCTATTTCCATCCATTTGCATTCAAAAGTCAAGATGTCATTGTTTTTTACCGCTGAGTAAAACTCTCATGTATATATGTTCCACACCTTTTTTAACCATTCTTCTATTGAGGGGCACCTAGGTTGTTTCCAGGTTCTGGCTATTACAAATAGTGCTGCTATGAACATAGCTGAACAAATGCTTTTGTAGTATGTTAGGGCATCTCTTGGGTATATTCCCAAGAGTGGAATTGCTGGGTCCTGAGGGAGGCTGACTCCCAGTTTCCTGAGAAACCGCCACACTGATTTCCACAGTGGCTGTACAAGTTTGCATTCCCACCAACAATGGATAAGTGTTCCCCTCATTCCACATCCTCTCCAGCATAGGCTATCATTGGTGTTTTTGAGTTTGGCTATTGTGACAGGTGTAAGATGATACCTCAAAGTGGTTTTGATTTGCATTTCCCTGATCGCTAAGGAGGTTGAGCATGACCTTAAGTGCTTTTTAGCCATTCGAAGTTCATCTGTTGTGAATTCTCTGTTCAGTTCAGTACCCCATTTTTTAATTCGGTTAATTAGAGTTTTAGTGTCTAGTTTCTTGAGTTCTTTGTATATTTTGGAGATCAGACCTTTGTCTGTTGAGGGGTTTGTGAAGATCTTCTCCCAGTCAGAAGGTAGCCTTTTTGTCTTACTGACAGTGTCCTTTGCTTTACAGAAGCTTCTCAGTTTCAGTAGGTCCTATTTATTTATTGTTTCTCTTACTGTCTGCGCTCCTGGGGTTCTGCTTAGGAAGTGGTCTCCTGTGCCTATGTCTTGTATACTACTTCCTACTTTCTCTTCTATCAGGTTCTAAATGGTCGGGTTAATGTTGATGTCTTTAATCCATTTGGACCTGAGTTTTGTGCTTGGTGATAGATATGGATCTATTTTCATTCTTCTACAGGTTGACATCCAGTTATGCCAACACCATTTGTTAAAGATGCTATCCTTCTTCCATTGTATAGCTTTAGCTCCCTTGTCAAAAATCAGGTGTTCATACGTTTGTGGGTTAATACCCGGGTCTTCTATTCGATTCCATAGGTCGACTTCTCTGTTGTTATGCCAATACCAAGCTGTTTTCAATACTGTTGCTCTGTAATAGAGTTTGAAGTCAGGGGTGGTAATACCTCCAGAAGTTCCTTTACTGTATAAAGGAAGTTATACAATAAAGGAATATTGTTTTGGCTATCCTGGGTTTTTTGTTTTGCCATATAAACTTGATTATTGTTCTCTCCAGGTCTGTGAAGAAGTTTGATGGGATTTTGATGGGAATTGCATTGAATCTATAGATTGCTTTTGGTAGAATTGCCATTTTTACTATGTTGATTCTCCCAATCCAAGAGCAGGGAAGGTCTTTCCATTTTCTGGTATCCTCCTCAATTTCTTTCTTCAAAGAATTAAAGTTCTTGCCAAATAGGTCATTCACTTCCTTGGTTAGAGTTACCCCAAGATACTTTATGGTATTTGTGGCTATCATGAAAGGTGATGTTTCTCTGATTTCCCTCTCTGCTTCTTTATCCTTTGTGTATAGGAGGGCAACCGATTTTTTGCAGTTGATCTTGTATCCTGCCACATTACTAAAGGTGTTTATCAACTGTAGGAGTTCTTTGGTAGAGTTTTTGGGATCGCTTATGTACACTATCATATCGTCTGCAAATAACGAAAGTTTAACTTCATCCTTTCCAATTCGTATCCCCTTGATCCCCTTATGTTGTCTTATTGCTATTGCTAGAACTTCAAGCACTATATTGAAGAGGTATGGTGAGAGTGGACAGCCTTGTCGTGTTCCTGATTTTAGAGGAAAGGCTTTGAGTTTCTCTCCATTCAATTTGATGTTAGCTGACGGCTTGCTGTATATTGCTTTTATTATATTTAGGTATGATCCTTGTATCCCCAGTCTCTCCAACACCTTTATCATAAATGGGTGTTGAATTTTGTCAAATGCTTTTTCAGCATCCAATGAAATGATCATATGGTTTTTTTTCTTTCAGTTTATTTATATGATGGATTACATTGATAGATTTGGATATGTTGAACCAACCCTGCATCTCTGGGATGAAGCCTACTTGATCATAATGGATAATTTTTCTAATGTATTCTTGGATTCGGTTTGCCAGTATTTTATTGAGTATTTTTGCGTCAATGTTCATGAGTGAGATTGGTCTGTAATTCTCTTTCTTTGTCGAGTCTTTGTGTGGTTTTGGTATCAGGGTAACTGTAGCCTCATAAAAAGAGTTTGGCAATGATTCTTCTGTTTCCATATTGTGAAATACATTAAGGAGTATAGGTATTAGCTCTTCCTGGAAGTTCTGGTAGAATTCTGCATTGAAACCATCTGGTCCTGGGCTTTTTTTGGTAGGGAGATTTTTAATAACAGCTTCTAATTCTTCACGACTGACAAGTCTGTTTAGATTGTTCACCTGGTCTTGGTTCAACTTTGGTATATGGTACTTATCTAAAAAAATGTCCATTTCTCGTACATTTTCCAACTTTGAGGCATGTAAATTTTCGTAGTAAGATCTAATGATTCTCTGAATTTCCTCTGTGTCTGTGGTTATGTCCCCCTTTTTATTTCTGATCTTATTAATTTGCATGTGCTCTCTCTGCCATTTGATTAATTTGGATAGGGGTTTGTCGATCTTTTTGATTTTCTCCAAGAACCAGCTTTTTGATTCATTGATTCTTTGGATTGTTTTCTCTGTTTCTATTTTGTTGATTTCAGCCCTCAGTTTGGTTATTTTCAGTCTTCTACTCCTCCAGGGTGAATCAGCTTCTTTTTTTCTATAGCTTTCAAGTGTGCTGTTAATTCTCCAATGTGTGCTTTCTCCGTTTTCTTTAATAGGTCACTTAGTGCTATGAACTTTCCTCTTAGCACTGCTTTCATAGTGTCCCATAGGTTTGAGTATGTTGTGTTTTTATTTTCATAAAATTCAAGGAAGACTTTAATTTCTTTCTTTATTTCTTCCTTGACCCAGGGGTGATTCAGTAGTTGACTGTTCAACTTCCATGAATTTGTTGGCTTCCTGGGGGCAGCACTTTTGTTGAATTCTAACTTTAATCCATGGTGGTCTGACAAGACACAGGTGGTTACTAATATTTTTTTATATCTGTGGAAGTTTGCTTTGTTACCCAGTATGTGGTCAATTTTCGAGAAGGTTCCATGAGCTGCAGAGAAGAAGGTATATTCTTTCCTATTTGGGTGGAGTGGTCTATAGATGTCTGTTAAGTCCATTTGATTCAATACCTCCAATAATTCTCTTATTTCTCTGTTAGGTTTCTGTCTGATTGACCTGTCCATTGGTGAGAGAGGAGTGTTGAAGTCTCCTACTATTAGTGTCGGTGGTTTGATGACTGCCTTGAGTTCTAGAAGTGTTTCTTTTACATAAGTAGGAGGCTTTATATTAGGGGCGTAGATATTCAGGATTGAGACTTCCTCCTGATGAATTGTTCCTGTTATGAGTATAAAATGTTCATCTCCATCTCTTCTGATTAATTTTAGTTTGAAGTCAATTTTGTTGGAAATTAAAATGGCCACACCTGCTTGTTTCTTAGGTCCGTTTGCTTGAAAAACCTTTTCCCAGCCCTTTACTCTGAGTAGATGTCTATCTTTGTGTTTGAGGTGTGTTTCTTGTAAACAGCAGAATGTTGGATCCTGTTTTCGTATCCAGTCTCTTAGTCTGTGCCTTTTTATAGGTGAATTGAGTCCATTAATATTAAGTGATATTAATGACCAGTGGTTGTTGACTCCGGTTATTATTATTTTTTGTTTATTTGTTTAATAGAGTTTGTATGTGTCCCTTTTTTGAGTTAAGCTCGTGAAGGGTCGCTAGATGTCTGAGTTATTGTAGGTAATGTTGGCAATGTTGGATTCCTTGGGTTGCGATTTTCCTTCTATTACTTTCAGTAAGGCTGGGTTTGTGGCTACGAATTGTTTAAATTTGTTCTTATCTTGGAATATTTTGTTTTCTCCATTGATAGTGAACGATAGCTTGGCTGGGTATAGTAGTCTGGGTTTGCATCCATGCTCTCTTAGTTTCTGCAGTACCTCTATCCAGGACCTTCTGGCTTTCATGGTTTCCATAGAGAAGTCCGGTGTAAGTCTGATAGGTTTACCTTTATAAGTTACTTGCCCTTTTTCCTTTGCAGCTCTTAATATTCTTTCTTTAATCTGTATGTTTTGTGTTTTGATTAGTATATGGCGAGGGGATTTTTTTTTTGATCAAGTCTATTCGGTGTTCTGTATGCTTCTTGAACCTTCATAGGAATATCATTCTTTATGTTGGGAAAGTTTTCTTCTATAATTTTGTTGAATATATTTTCTGGTCCTTTGATCTGCAGTTCTTCTCCTTCTTCGATCCCTATTATTCTTAGATTTGTTTTTTTTGTTGTGTCCCAGATTTCTTGAATGTTTTGTGATGAAAATTTATTGGATTTGCTGTTTTCTTTGATCAGAGCATTTATTTTCTCTATGGTATCTTCAGACTCTGAGATTCGTTCTTCCATCTCTTGTATCCTATTGGTTATGCTTGATTCTGTAGTCTCCATTCGTTTACCTAGATTTTTCATATCCAGCCGGCCCTCATTTTGTGTTTTCTTCATTGACTCCATTTCAGTTTTCAATTCTTGAACTGTTTCCATTACCTGTTTGATTGTTTTTTCTTGGTTTCCCAGTGTATCATTCATGGATTTACTCATTTCTTCGAACTTTTTGTTATATTTCTCATCCATTTCTTTACTCATTTCTTCAATCTTTTTGTTGTACTTCTCATCCAGTTCTTTAAGGGAGTTATTCATATCCTGTTTAAGGGACTCTATTGCTTTCATAATGGCATTTTTTCCCGCTTCTTCTGAATTAAGAGGTTCAAGACCTTCTATTGTAGGGGCATTGGTATCTGGTGTTTTCATGTTGTATTTTAGATTGTTGGAGGAGTTCTTGCCTTGGCGTCTGCCCATCTCTTCTTTCAAATGCTCTCTATTGGATCTTCTGGTACCAGGTCAGGTTCCCTTGTTGGGCAGGGACTTCACTGACAGAAGGTCTACCTTTCGGCAGGTAGTCTATTGAAACACAGGCACTCCCTCCTGCCGGGTTGCACTCACAGCCCTGGCCCAGTGCGCAAGGGAGCTGCTCTGGGGAGATCTTGTGGCCCCAGAGGGAAGGGGGGAAGAGAGGAAGGTGTGCCTGGATAAAGACTGGGACAGGATTTGGGTGAGCTCTGCAGGGAGGAGCCTCCTCTGCCTGGTGACCAGAAAGTCGAGGGGGGCGGGGAAAGTCTGAATTCCTCCTAGCCAAAGCCCTCGGGCCAGTAGCAAACTCACCCCTCCTCCAATGGATGACTGCTAGAAGATCACTGTCTCTTGCTGGCCAGGAGTGTGGCTGAGCTGAGACAGAGCTTATCTGTCCTCAGGCAGGCTCTCAAAGCAAAGGAACTGCCCCTGCCGGCCTGAGCCCACAGCCCAGGCCCAGCGTGCAAGGGAGCAGCTCTGGGGAGATCTTGTGGCCCCAGAGGGGAGGGGGGAAGAGAGGAAGGTGTACCTGGATAAAGGCTAGGACAGGATTCAGGAGAGCTCCGCAGGGAGGGCCCGCCTCTGCCTGGTGACCAGAAAGTTGAGGGGGGCGGGGAAAGTCTGAATTCCTCCTAGCCAAAGCCCTCGGGACAGGCTGCCTCCAAATTCTTGACCTGAGGTTCTAGACTGTCTTCCTTCATTAGTGGACTGTAAAGTGGAAGTGAATCAATCCTTTCCTCCCTGAGTTGCCTTTGTTCATAATGTTTTAGCAAAGCAATAGGAAGTTAACTAAAATAAGACACACCCACTGGAGCATGGCCAACTTGCTGAAGGAACTCCCTCTGCTAATGGCCTTTAAGATACCAACCCACTTGGGTTTGGTCTCATGCTATAAATGCAGCTGTAAAACTTTCACACTCCCTCCTGACTGCTGGATTCAGTTCCTGATCCCTGTTAATGCAGAGGATTGTGATCTGTGAGTCTACTCCTAAGTAAATAAGGCTTTATTATAATCAATTCTGAGCTAGTGTGGGACAATTGTATAATGTCAATTTACATGTGGTACCCATGTGAATCTCAACTCCACACCTACTGAGATAGGTCCAAAAGTCCCAAAAGGTCCAGGCCCTGAAGGCCTTTCACTCCCACGTGCCTGGCTTGATTTGACCTTCTATGTAATTTTTTTGACAAAACCCCACCATGGTGGAACTACTGAACAGTGAATTCAGAATTTCCCAGCTTCCCTTTGCCCCCGCTGCTACTTTTTCTGCCATAAGGCAACTTGCACAGATTCCACTTTGTGTTCCTTGCTCATGAGCTCTGGGTTCTTTGAGATTCTGGCCATGAAAAAACCTCACTCTGTGTACAAAATTGATTTAATTTTGTAAAAGCTCTTAACTTTTCAAAGAAAGTATATTTGCCAGTATTTAAACAGGCACCATCAATGAATAAAGCCAGATTGTTCACACCACCAGTGGCTGCGTCTCTCTGTGATGGGATTGTGATCATAACACCTGATGGCCAATAAAGATTAATATGCCTACAACAATTTACTTAAAATCTCATAATGGAGGTGACTTTATTTGGTTAATAAATAAATCAATAATTGTGAAAGTTAATGTACTGGCAGAAAATATTGCCCTCCAGAAATTTAATAACCTTTTTGCTTGTACTATGCATGACATTCTGTAAGACTTGTTTGATTTTTTCTTATACATCAGTTTATTGGATATTGGGCTTATCTTTGTTTTTTATATTATATCCTTAAGAAAAACATTTGATAACAGAGTCAAGAATCAGGCACTTTTAGAAATAATACAGTCCTTACAGACTAATAATAAACAGTTATCTGACAAAATTAATACTGTCAAAAATCAAAACTTACCTGAAAAACTTATATTATTAAAATGATAATATTAATTTTATAGACAAAATTCAGTCCATGTCAAAGGGTACTAAGGAATTATCTGAAAGAACACATACTGTTGAATTTGACAATCAAAATCTGTTAAAAAATTTATGATAACTTAGCATATAGAGTTTCTCTCCAAGAAGGCAATTTGCTTGCCATGCAAATGATATCCAAGGATGAGAAGTTATCCTTAATGGACACATTCTATTCCTTGGAATCATATGTGCAGAATGAGGAACAGAGGCTACGTGACTCAATGAAATCATTAGAAATATGTATAGCCAAGAAATTCAGTCTTTAGAAAAGACTGCAATAAAAGATTTTAAGAGATTAAAAAAAATTTGGAGCTGTTGAGAAGGGAGAGAAAGTTCAATGAAATGATTTAATATCACAAGTACCTGACAGAATCAGAGATGACTTTTCAAGGGTTTTAGCTTCCTACCCTATAATCACCTCTGACAAAGTTTTCAGAGCTCTAAGTGCCCAAAAGAGTCCTAAGAATGTAGATGGGAACCTATAGGTATGAATGATCCCTAAGAAATTAAACCAACAGTAGTATCTTATGTCTTACATTCACCATTTGTTAGGGTATTGGGGGAAGGGGGATCCTCATTCATTGGTCCCAGCGGCCTAGCCATGAAGTAATCATACAGAAACTGTATTAATTAAATCATTGTTTGGCCTATTAGTTCTAACTTCTTATTGGCTAATTCTTATATTAATTTAATACATTCCTAATAATCTGTATATCATCATATGCTGACCAGGAGCAGACATGTCACATTGTCATGAAAAATCATAAGTTCTTAAAGCATTTTAAATGCCATATTCTGATGGACTCTGAAAAATTTGAAGAATACCTATATAACTGAAATGTATCTCTACATCTAGAAAATCTAACTAACATGACTACAAACTTGATTATTATATATGACTACTAACCTATATTTCTTAATTATACATTACGTTTTTAAGTGAGCTGGACAAACTTAATACTTTAATCAAGATCAGAACTACATAAACACAGTATAATAAAATTGACCTTAAATTTATGTCAATAAAGCAAGATCCATACCAATGAAAAGTATCCAAGTCTATAGCATATCTCCCTTTAAATATAAACAAACATTTATAAACAATATTTGAGAATGTGAGCATAGTTTCTCTAAACTGCTTCCTGCTGTTTATTGGGTAAAATATTTTCTTTGTGGGGTGTTTACAGTAACCTTTCAGAAGATTTTGTTCTATCAAACCATATTGGCCTGGAAGCCATCCATAGGTTCTCATCTTTTGTGAAAACAAAAGAAGAACTCTTTTCCAATGCAACGTATCTTTAGACTTAAATTTGAGAATCAAGATACCTTTATGTTGGTTTAACTTAGCAGTCCATACAATGAATTGTCTCTTTGTACTTAACTCCTTCACAGTCAAAAAATTCAAAGAAAAAACACAATAATATACATAATCCAGACTCTCTGTGAATTTTCCATCTTTACGTGGATTATTCTTTGTTTCCATTTACATTTTTTAATCTAAGATTGTCTGTACTCTGTCTCTTTAAATATTTTACCTTACAAAAAGAGCATTAACTTTATTTTATGAATCTCTATAATCTTTTTCTTCTCTCTTTAACCCTACATTTACCAAACACTATGAACCATCAGGATATGTCTTTATTGCATATCTATAATTCTTTCCTGTCCAGGAGCACTTTTTAAAATGCTAAGCCCTTCTTAAAACTTAAGCTACAGCATCACTAGGTCAAACACGGTACTGCATGCTTGCCCTGCCCAGTCCAACAAGGCAGAGTGCTTGTGCCTGTGAGCTGTGCACACTGTCACACACAGCCAGTCCAATTTGCCAGAAAGCAAGGTGCAGCATGCTGCTTACAAACCCCATACAAATACTTGATCTCCCAAAAGAGCCAGAGTTTGTGCTAGCAGCACATCCCAGAAAGCTTTCATTTCAAAACGGCACGGCTTTTTTTCTGCTGCTGTTGCTGAGTCCGGTAAACCTCTTATAAAGGAGATGTGGAAGATCAAGAAGCTGTGTTAAACTGTATTTTTGTGTCTGGAATTCCTTCTCAAGCTCTCTCAGGTTTTAAGTGGATTTAGTTGGCCATGGCAACAATTTATTGGGGAAGGGGGCTACTCATTGGTCCCAGCCACCCAGACACAAAATAATCACATAGAAATTGTATTAATTAAATCACTGTTTGGGCCGTTTAGCTCTAGTTTCTTATTAGCAAACTCTTTTGTTAATTTAACCCATTTCTATTAATCTGTGTATCATCACATGGCAGTAGCTTACCAGCAAAGTTTTATCATGTCTTTTTCTGGCAGTGGCTCCATGAAATCTCTCTGACTCTGCCTTCTTCTTCCCAACATTCAGCTCCATCTTCTCCCCCCCACCTAAGTTCTGACCTGCTATAGGTACAAAGACTCACTCAGAATCTCAGAATAAGACCCAGTAATACTACTTTTGGGTATATATCCGAAGGATGCTCAATTGTGAAACAAGGACATGTGCTCAACTATGATTATAAAAGCTTTGTTTGTCATAGCCAGAACTTGGAAACAACCTAAATGTCCTTCGAATGAAGAATGGATAAGGAAAATGTGATACAATTACACAATGGAGTACTACACAGCTGAAAAAAATAATGACATCTTGAATTTTGCAGGAAAATGGATGGAGCTATTGTATAGGAGTTTCCTCTGTTTGTTGGTTGCTTTCATTGGTTGAATACTGCCTTGGCCTTTTAATAGGGCAGCACTGGGGCGGAGGAGACAGAAAAGAATGCTGAGAAGAAGGGCAGTGTTGGAGATGCCATAATTCTCCTGCCCAAGACAGATGCTGGTTAGATTCATGCTGGTAAGCCACTGTCAAGTGGCGATACGAATTAATGGAAATGGGTTAATCAAGATTTGAAAGTGAGCCATTAAGAGGCTAGAGCTAATGGGTCAGGCAGAAGTTTAAATGAATATAATTTCTGTGTTGGTTTGGTGCTCCCCACCCCTAGACAGACAGTGGGATCAGACTTAGGAAGACAGGAGAGTATGACAGATTCCCACCACCATACACAGAGTTGTTTCTAGGCTACACAGTGCTCTGCGTGGCAGATTTGGCTGTAACTCAGAAAGAAAGAGTTTATGTGCTGCACGCTCAGTCTCAGAGTTAAAGTGCTGAGTGTGACTCCTACCTGGCTGCCCCAGAGCTAGCAGAAATGGTGCATCCAACATTTTCAATTTGGATAGAGTTGAAGCCCACATCCAGAGCAGCTGCAACCAAGCTGCTTAGCATTTTAAAAGCTCTTTAAGACAGTAGAGAATTAACGACAATGCAATAGAACAGATTCAGACATAAAAGACCTCTAAATGAAATTCTAAATAGCTGGAAAGAAAACTATCAAAATATAAAATTTGAAGGTAAATGAATGTAGCTATTTAGAAAACTGTGTTGGTAGATTAGATTCAGAAAAACAAGCACTATATGTTCTTTATGAGTAACTAAGCATCAGATGCTTAGATTTGTGTGCCTAGTTTGTAGTTCTTGTGGAATTCAGGAATATAGATGAGAATCATTGTGGATGAGGGCAAAGACATGTGTTAAGTGAAGGGGTTAAGACAGGTGGTAGGAAGGAGTAATGAGGAATAATAGAAGGGTAGTTTAAGCTGGGGAGAATGATATGATGTTAAGGGAAGGAATGAGGTTGAGGTATAAGTAACTAATGATAAATAACTGCATTTGGAAATGTTAAATGATATTCTACATTTTATAAGCTTCTTAAGCACGTGCACACACACACACACACACACACACACACACACACACACACACTTTATTAAACTTACCCTACACTCAGGATTATTTTCCTAACATGCCCCAAGAAGCAATAAATTGCCCAAAATTCCCCAGTGTCAGATGGAGTACACCTTTCTTCAAGATTTTGGTCACAGGTACTCCATAGATTCTCAAGGTAATTAATACAGGCTTGTACTGTTGCCAAACAGAAATTGACAGTAAATCTCTATTTCTCGAGATTACACACACATTTGTCACAGGATGTTGAGAAATAGACAAAATCCACATTTTAGTTCAAAAGATTCATTCTTTTTTGGGAAGAAAAAGTAATTCTCAGTTTTACCTAACTGTGTACCCTGAAACTGCAATAATAATCAGTGGGACATATATGCAGTTTCTGTCCTGCCTGGTCCACAGCCATTCAGTACAGTAGTGGCAGCAATATTATGAGGATAAGCAATTAAATTCCTGTTGGTTTTCAGGCTCCTGCTCAAGAAAAAAACACATTCCTACTATTTTACTATGTGAACACAATATCCAACTTTTCTCTAAATTTGTATCTCTTAACCTACAGAGTATCACATTTCTCAGAATCTCAGAAGTTTATTTTGGCAGTGTATTATTTAAACAGAAAAAATGAATTAACAAACTTTATAGTCATTTTCATGGTCAAATATAGTTTGGTTTATGAGATAGTTTGTCTCAATCATAGAAAGGAGTTAAATATGGAAAGGGGGAAGATTGATTAAACTATACTTTCAATCAAAATTTGTATCTTATCTAAATTTGGATGTATATAAATTCTGAAGTAAAATGTGTTTTGTAAAAGCTTGGAGAGCTAGAGGTTTTTTTTTTCATAAATACTGTTTGCCACTTAATATGAGTATTTAAGCTCAAATCTCCAGGAGCTGTCATGATCTTATTTGTACTCTAATAAATAAAGCTTGCCTGAAGATTAGAGGGCAGAGTTAGCCACAAGTTAACAATAGAGGTCAGAAGGTCTGTACAGACAGACAGACAGGAAGTGATATAGCTGGGAAGAGAGAAATATAAGGTGGAAAGAGACATGAGGTCACCCTTTTCTGGCTGAAGAGTTAGCAAAGTAAGAATTGGCTGTGATTTGTTCCTTTCTCAGATCTTTCAGCATTTGCACTGATATCTGACTCCAGGCTTTTACTATTAATACCAATTAGAAATCATGCAGCAAGTGTTCATGTAATAGAAACCAAACATAATGGCAAAAAAAGACAATTAAGATGCTTGCAAATTAGAGACACAGAGATCCCTAGAAAAGTCTTGGTAAAACAATGAACTCCAGGTTTAGCAAGAGATCCTATCTCAGAAAATAAGAAGTGAGAAAAACGAAATGAATTGCAATCGAGAAAGTCATGTGTGATCAAGTTCTGGATTTCCAATGAGCACACATTAAGGTTCACAGAGAAAAAAAATCTCACACAAATTCTCTGTCTCTCTCTCTCATATACACATTAACATAAACTTGAAAATACACAAAATATCAATAAAGATTAAGAAAGTGTATTATAACCAAGTGGTGGTGGTACATGACTTTAATCCCAATACTTGGGAAGCAGAGGCAGGGAGATTGTAGAGGGCCACAGCCACATTCTCCATCACAAGATGGCGCTGACATCCGGCTTCACCTCCAGGTGAGCAAGAAAGCGCACACGTGTTGGTAACTTTCCACCACTGCTGTCCCTGCCTACTCCTGAGGCATCGTCTGGGATAATGGAGAGTTGACCAATCCAAGAGCGACACGTCCGAAGCTAGGACTGTTTCATATATAAGGGATGGCTTCCTTCATATCTGGGTCTCCGGCCATGTTGGCTGATACTCTCTCTCCCAAGATGTATTAAAGCTATTTCTGCAGAAGGATTCTAGTGTTCCGCGTGGTTCTTGCTGGCGAGACCGGGCGTGGAACAGGAGATTTCTGTGATTTTGAGACTAGTTTGAGTTACAACTTCCAGTATAGCCAAAGACTACACAGAGAAACCGTATCAAAGAAAGGAAAGAAGAAAGAAAGGAAAACAGGAAAGAAGGAAGGAAGAAAGGAAGGAATGAAAAAAGAAAGCAAGACAACAGTTTTATATTACAGAAAACTGATTCGTGAAAAAAAAATAATGCTTGGTCCTGGATTTAAATTTTCTACATATAAAATTACCAAGTTCACCAGATCTTAAAATACATGATAAGCTAAATAATAATATAACATCAAGATTGAATGTCTTTAATTTGCTAACTCTACTGTGATTATGAAATAAATAATATTTTCTATCTAAAGTGGGTAGAGATTTTAGGTCTACAACTTAATGTCCAAAGACACAAAAAAATTATTGCACATAAACACAAAATGGATACACAAATAAACAATAGTTGAAATCTATTAACTGTAAGGAAAAAACATGCAGCATATATGGAATTATGAATGTATTTGCAAATTTTTGTAAGTATGAATTTTTTTATTGACCATTTCCAATATTCATTTGACTGGCCTTGGGGATGTCTATCTAACTGATAAAACTTTATTTCCACCTGTGAAATTGTTTTTCTGGCCGTTATGTATTCATGCTCCTCTTTTTTATATTTACGAGCAAATAAAGGATATTTATCATTGAAATAATACATGTGTTTGTTAACATATATGTGTGTGTGTGTGTGTGTGCGCACACGTGTGTGTGTACATAGTTACATGCTTATGCTTGTATAGGCATATATTTTACTCTTTCTGCTTTTCTGGAAATCTTCTACATAACTAACTGATAAATTTAATTTGCACGCTTTCAAATAATAAATGATGCATTTCAGATTTCTCCTACTGAAAAAAAAACAACATTCTCAAATACCCTTTTTAGAAGTAACATTTGTTAATTCAATAAAATTTTTCATCGAAGTTTTCTTGGCAGAAAATTCAAGTTGATCCTGATACAAAAACTTTATTCTAAAATTACATTCATGCAAAATTACCTTTAATGTAACAGTTTGTCTGAGATTTTAAATTGTTTTTAAGAATAATAACAATAATAAACATGTTGTACTTAAATAACCTTAAGTAAAGTATGTTTTACTGCCACTGTGTTAAGCTTTTGACATTATTCTGGAATGAATAGCTCTCACTATACAGCTGGCAGCATTTTTATTTCTTTAAATTCTCTTTTTATTGAAATATCTCATGTAAGTATCATTGTTAAAATTGGATGCAATGGTTTTATAAATATTTTTGAAATAATAAATTTACTTATTACTCATCTATTTTTGCCCTTACTGTGTCTTCAGAATCCTTGAGTATGTTTGCTGTGTCCAGTGATGTTTTCTTAAATTCTGTTTGTGTCTTTCGAGAACTATATCATGAATTCAGGGTTTGAGAATGCTTAGAGGACAAAACTAATTATTTTCTCAATATTTCTGCTCAAGCTGGGCTAATTTTATGTGAAATTACAATTGTTGGCATTAATGAGTAATTTTAAAAGAAAAAAAAAGTATGTAGACAGCTTCTACCCCTTGAGGGGGAAATTAGATAAATGAATACACCAACCCTGGAATAATTGATAGACTTGTTGTATAGTCTTGAATTTTCTGGTACAGAATTAATTAAAATAATAGACAGCAAATGAATACATGCCATTGCCTAATGCTTGCTTGTTAACATATGCTTCTCTGTTTATTTATTTGCTTTAAATTATAGGTATTAAGAGCTTCAAATTGGCTCTTTTTGGACAAAAAATAAATTTCTTCTCATTTAGACTTTGGGAAATAAAACATATTTCAAGTACATTGCCATTAGATCTTAGCAATTCAATTTAGAGTGAATATATATATATATACATATATATATTATATATATATGGTTATTTTCTTTAATATGAGAATGACTCATGGTTAGAACTGAGAAAGCAAGCAAAAATTCAAAGAATAATTTTCATCTTGTTTTATTAAAGATAGGTTTATTAAAATTTAAAAAGTAACACATTATATATATGCACCCCTTTTCATAACATCTCAAGATTTAGACCTCTTTTTCATACCCAGCTATTTGTGTCTCTGCCTTTTTTTTAAGCTCATTTAGAACATCTGTGCTCTCCATAAACTCCTGGTGTGTAATGGCATCCACTATAGTATGGGCAACAACCAAAGGTCATGCTTTTAAAGAAAACTAATTTTTCTTCCTCCAGATACTAACAATTTTCATGATTATTTGTGATGTGGGACTTCCCTCTGTGTGCTGTATTACCACTGATAAATAAAAAATCTGCCTTGGCCTGTTGATGGGGCAGAACTTAGGTAGGTGGGGAGAACTAAATGGAATGCTGGGAGAAGAAAAAAGGAGCAGGGGATGCCTTGTAGCCCCACCAGAAATGCACACCGAAACTGAAATTTTGCCGGTAAACCACTGTCACATGGTGATACACAGATTAATGGAAATGGGTTAAATTAATATGTAAGAGTTAGCCAATAAGAAGCTAGAGCTAATGGACCAAACAGTGATTTAAGTAATATGGTTTCTATGTGATTATTTTGGGTTTAAGCCAGCTGGGCATCAAGGAAGAACAAGTGGCCTCCTTCCAGAACACTTGAGCTAGGTGAAGACTCCCTGTCATCTACATCATCTGGTTCTTCCACTCTTTCCAACCCCCATACCCCAACAAAAATACTCTTTTCTATGATATTCTAGAATTGGAAGCTATCTTTAATAAAGTGCCCTTAAACATGCTTTATGTTTCATAAACTCTTTAAAGGTTTTTACTTAAATGTACTTGAGCCCAGACTTTTTTAAGCACGTTCTCAGTATTCATCAACAAAGATATGAATAAATCATTTCCAGATGCCCAAAGTTAGCTCTTTGAAAAATACAATTCACAGTCAAATACCTACCCAAAAAAATGCAAGGCGTACTGTTGTGGAATAATCTTGTTTTTTTCTTGTACACTGTGAAGATGTGTCTTTTCTGAGGCACCTTCTGATATGTTTAATAAAGAGCTAAACGGCCAATAGCTACATAGAAGAAAATGGACAAGACTTCTGAGGATAGAAACAGCAGATGAATGTAAGTGAGCAAGCAATGCCAGTAAGACACTGAAGAAGTCAGACATACCATGCAGAAGAGAGGTAACATTGCAGAACATAGATTAATAGAAACAGGCTAATTTAAGTTATAAAGACTAGTTGAGAAAAGCCTAATTAAAGCCTGCTGTGGAATAATCTTGTACATTGTGTATATGTATTATTCTTGTTGGTTAATAAAAAGCTGATAGGCAGGAAGTTTAGCCAGGATAGTCAGATACAGAGGACCCTTTGAAGAAGGGTGGAGTAAGAGGTGAAACAAACCAGGTACAGACTAAGTAGGACTCACTAAAATGGTATAGTAGCAAAAAGTCACATAGCAAAATGTAGCTTAATAGAAATGAGTGAATTTAAGTTGTAAGAGTTAGTTAGTAACAAGCCTCAGTGATCGGTCAAGTATTTGTATTTACTACAGTCCTCTGTGTGGTTACTTGGGGTTGGTGACCAGGAAAAAAAACTTGGCCAAAAAGGCCAAGATTTCATAATTAATAACAAGTTTCCATTCATTCTTTGTGAGCTGGTGGCCTAAAGGAAAGTCCAACTACAGCAGACAAAAGAATAAGAAAAAAGGAAGAAAAGTTTCCATTTGTTCCAAATCAATAGCATCAAAGAAATGCAATATTTCATGGTTTCTTTGGCAATGCTAATATATGTAGTATATTGACTAGGTTTGTGTACTATGCTAATTATACAGTTGTTATATCCTTGTAGTATACTAATTTCAATATGTCATCCTTGGGTTATCCACCTTGCTGGTCATTGTTATAGATCATAGTCTTTACAGCTGGATAGAATGATTATTCCACTTCTACCATAGTACTTTCATGGCATTTTCCAATGCTATGAAAGATAGTCCTCAGGGAAGAGATTTCAAAGTCAGTTCCAGCTTAATTTCTCTAAGCATTGTGTTTGAAATACGTGACATCTTCAGCAATAGGGTTTTACCTTCACATTCTTAGAAGCAAACAAGGGTAATAGCAGATAAGGCTCTAAAACCTAGATGAGAACCTACTAATTCTTCTTTCCTAAATCATAATCCGTAAGTGTGTTCTAAATTCTTATTCTTAATAAAAATGCAGAAGAATAGCTCTCACCTCTAATTGAAGAAACTTCTTTTTGCAGCATATAGAGACTATGGAACATTTCCACTACTGCTTAAAATCCCTGTTTTGGGCATTCCAATTCCATAACAAAATATCATAAGTAAAAGCAATTTGGGAATAAAATGTTTTATTTTATCTTACAACGTTAGGGCATTATATGTGAACATCTACACTGGAGCTTAAATATAGCAGGGACCTGGAGGTATGAACTGATGAAGAAGCCATAGGGGAGTACTGTTTCCTGTCTGCTTCCCATGGATTTCTCAGCCTGCTTCATATTAACCAATGACCACTTTCTGAGGGGTAGCATCATCCCCAGTGAGTTGAACCCACCCCATCAATTGTTAAACAAGAAAACAGTCAATACAAGTTTTCCTGCAGTAAATTTTTATGGAGCCATTTTCTCAATTCAGACGTATTTTCTCAAATGATATTTCTGTGTCAAAATCAGGCAACAATTTTTATTACCAACTGATGCATCTACAACTTCAACCGTATACCTAAGGTTCAGGGAATATCACAGAACAAGAAACAGAAATATAGTAAGGGTCATTGGACCAAGATATCTGCTAAGTAATGTCTTTAATATTTGTATATGACAGGTAAGGCACAGCCAGAATAACAATTGTACAGTGAAAATACCAGGTAACACTTCAGTCGGTGTGAAAAATCTCGAAAGACCCTGAATAAATATCAAGATCTGGAAGAAATGGCTATAGAGAAAGAGAAGAAGAAGAAGAAGAAGAAGAAGAAGAAGAAGAAGAGAGAGAGAGAGAGAGAGAGAGAGAGAGAGAGAGAGAGAGAGAGAGAGAGAGAGTTAATCTTATCCAAGAAAGGGGCTCCTGATGTGTTATCCACTACCAAATGATGAGCCCTAAACACTAAATAGATTGGGATAAAAGGAGAGTTGGAAATGATATAAATTTATTACTTGTAATAGATTATTACAAATTGCTGTGGCATCTCTGGCAGGTTTGGGGCAGCGGGTCCCCAGAGCAGCCAGTCTCAGGCAGGGTCAGGGCGTGAGACCACACTGCAGGTCTCCGAAGGTGGCTGTTCCCTAGTCATGTCCCAAGCAGCAGCAAGCCATGTGGTGGTGGCAGGCAGGTGAGAGACAGATAGGCAAACCATGCAGAGTGAAGTTGGACATTTATTAGGTGGCTTATGGAGGGGAAGGGAAAATGGGAGAAGAGGAGAGAGAGAGACAGAGAAAGAGAGTGAGAGCGAGAGAGAGAGAGAGGGGGGGGAAGCAGGGGAGAAGTGGGGAGAGGCAAAAGCTGCCTCCTCCTGAGGAAGATGGAAAAGAGAGAGAAACTAAGGCTCCAAGCAGGAAGGAAGACCTGCCTGCATCAGTGGATGGAGGAGGAGGTGGGCATGGCTTGTCTCTTAAAGAGACAGAACAACCATTACAGTGCTTATGTCTAAAATTTTCAAAAAAATTAAAATTAAAAACAGCATATTAAGAATCTAGCACTGACTGGTTAGATTAATCATTATACCCTCTTTTGAGGTATTCTCCTCCCACACTCTATTTTCTTCCCATGTTCCCTCCTTCTTCCCGATCCTCACTTTTTGGTGTAAAATATCCAAATTTGTTCAGTTCACATTGTATTCTAACTCTTACTATAACAGGGTACTCCAGATTGATATCTGAATTTCCACTTCAACTAAACATTTTGGGAATAAAATGTCTTAAAAATTACTAACACAGCATAATAGTCTCATATTTTATAGTAGAACTAGAGAAAATTAAATGTTAAGTAGAGAGAAAAGTAAACATGAAAGTGTTACGAAATCATTGCTGGAAAAGAGGAAGAAAAAGTGGGAAAAATAATATGGATATCTAACTGCCCTGTGTCACCCTGATTACACAGCAAAAGTACAAGTGTTAATCTCACTGAAGTCCTAGAGATGTTGCCAGTTACTGCAAGATTGTCTTGCTTTATCCAAGATTTTCCCTCTCCACACTGACATCTGTGCTTTCTATTTTTCATGCCAAAGGCTAATAATGCACTTTCAGTTTTCAACCCCTTCTTGTCTGTCCCTTTTGTATAGAATCTAGTGTGTACTGAATAATGAAAAGGGCAAGCTGATTCTCTCATACAACATTTTTTTTTCTCCAATGGTGGGGCTCACCCTTCATTTTTAGACAATCCATACATATACATAGAACACTGTTCTGTGTTGATGATTCCTACCATATTTTAAAAGAAGTCCACTTTCCTTCCCATGATATCTTTTATTCTAGATATATTAATTGAGAAAAATTCTACTCAGCATTCTAATTAAACATTTAAAAATATTCATTTTCATTCAGTACACAATTTTCAAGTAGAATATATTTTTATAATGAATAAATGCAATATACATAACTAAACATATATTTATTATAAAACTATTATAATAAACCCACATGTATCTGATGTGGGATTCACCTCTGTGAGCTGTGAATACCATTGGTTAATAAAGAAACTGTCTTAGACCTGTGCAAGGCAGAATATAGATAGGCGGGGAAAAATATACTAGATGCTGGGAGAAAGAAGGCAGAATCAAGGATAAGCCATGGAGCTGCCACCTGAGACAGACATGCCAAAACTTTGCTGGCCAGCCACAGCCACATTTCAATACACAGATTAATGGAGATGGGTTGATTTAAGATGAGTTAGTCTGAAATAAATTAAGCTATTGGCCAATCAGTATTGCAAATAATATAGTTTCTGTGTGGTTATTTAAGGAGTCTAGGCAGCTGAAAACACACAAGCAGACACCTACAACAAACTGGCACAACGGACAGGAAACAAACACACAGTCCCCTACAACCTTTATCTGTTTCACAAAAATGACTATCCAATTTCTTCCCTATGAGTGAAACCTTTCTTTATATAATTAAATGTGTTTTGAAACATGAAGGAGCACTTAGGAAATTTAAATGGTTCAGTATATATTAAAGGATAATTTGAGCAAAATATTATTGTTTCACATTGGAAAAGGTAAATGAAATGAAAGGAAGTATTTCATTTTCAGTTTTATTGTCACCATACTTCATCTCCTTATCATGTGGAGCAGGAAGGGCAGAGTAACTCCAAACATTATCACTTTATTTTTAAAAAGTGATTTAAAAATATCTGAATTCTACTTAATACATATTATCACTACTTCAAATCTCTTTAAATAAATCTATATTCTGCAAACATCCTTTATCCCCATACTTCATCTCTACCTACCTCAACTCTGAAAAGTAATTCATTTTTTTAAAAAAAAACTTTCAAAAATTATAACATCTTCATTATCAGAGAAAGTCATTTTGCTGGTGGTATTCAAGTGCTTACATAGTCAAATGAAAGAAAACCTACATCATTTCATTGTGATGGTGCATGATGTAGACAATGAAATTCTGTTCTGAAGCATTTTTGCTTTTGTTCAGTTAAATTTGGCTTTCCCTTTGCTGGTAAAAAAAAAAATCTATTGTTTCTAATGAAAAGATTTCGTGAACACATCAGACTTAGTTTTGTACTGTTAAATAATCAAAGAAAGAATAGTAAGATCTCCCCCATACACTGTTAATGTTTCTATATAATTAAATGTGTGTGTGTGTGTGTGTGTGTGTGTGTGTGTGTAAAATACCATAGTTTTACAAAAGTTTCTTCTAATGTCTGTAATTATCACTTTAAAGGTTGTTAATCAGTTATTGTCATAAAAACTGAGTATCTTATTCCAAAGAGAAAAGAGAACAATGTAACCTAATTGCTGTTAAGTGTTTCATTCAAAAACTGCCATTTCAGAGTGCATTTAAGAAAGGCTGAGAAGGAAAACGTCAAGACTGTACTTTCTAAGCTGAACATTGGTGATGGCTTCTGAGGCTGGCAGTTTATCAAGGCCCATACCTCCATCTCTGAAACAGAAGGTGTGATAGCTGTAAAATTCCTAAAAATTTGAATAACAGAAGATTCTCAAGATTCTGAATTTTAAAATCTTGTCAGTAATGATCCTGATCTCAAAGGAATTGCTGCCTCTAAAACTGAAGAAATGATAATTAAAATGTAGAAAAGTTCATCCAAAATAAACACCTTTTTCTCCTTAATACTTAGCAAATGAGAGAAGTCACAGTGTCCATAAGGTTAGAGACAATAGCAGCAGATAAAACAACATTCCAAAGTAGAGTAAACATATATAAATCATATAGAATCTGAAAAAAATGTAAAGATATTAAGGAAAAATCAATATAAATGTAAATATAAATTATAAAATTTTGTGACAGTAACAATTAAGAATAACCTAAGCCATTAAAATTGTTAGGTGATAAAATGACATGGCTGTTTGAATTAGAATGAGTCTTCAATGTTGTTTGTTGGTAGGTTTAAAGATTTGACTATAGCAAGTAACAAAAACAGCTTAACCATTAATTAAGGGACAGTTTTAAATGAAACAATGAACGTATACAATGGATTTTATGGAGTGCATATATGTTAATGAAGTGATACAAAAATGGCTTTTACTACTGGTCCCTTAACACTGTATCTATCATTTGATATACTGTGGTCATTTTTGTCGAGGCCCAAAAATGTGAGCCTATTTCCACCTCATCTGATGGTCAGAAAGTTTGAAGGTTGATCAAATTTGATGACAATTATCAGGGCTTCTCAATCAGGATGTGGTTACTTGGTTCTCTTGATGTGAAGATGGCTCATAGAAGTAGATCCACTCTTCCCTGACAGATGGTCAGGATATGATGCAAGCATACTTTTGCTACTTCTTTTATAAGAGGAGATTATCTCGGGAGTGGCAGCTTTCAGAATACTTGGTCCAGGGTGGCTTTCCTGCTTAAACAACAGAATGCTAATGATCTGATGTCTCAAAGTGTTGAAACAACTCCTCGAGTTGTCCTTTGTATCATATTAAAGAAGTTTTTTGTTTCCTTCTTCCCCTTTTTGTATTGGGGTATAAACGAGCATGGAAAATTAAACATGGGCAATTTACGTATTTACTGGAATTTCTGCCTGATACTATCCTGTGTTTCTGTTCTGTTATTTGTGTCTTCAAACACTTTACTTATTTTTCTGCTCCCTATGCCCCTACCCTGACGAGAGGTATTTTTGTTGACACAAGTTCCTGACACATTTTCAAGGGAAAAAATTGTCATAACATTAAAAAAAATCTATTAAAATTGATTCAGTTGAGATTTCTTTTAGATAAAATCTATAGATGTATGAGGAGTCAAAGCAAGTTCGAACCAGTTATGTGGTCTTCACTCCACATATGTCAGAGACAGATTCCCCTGCTACAAATGGGAAATAGTTACATCCTGAAAAGAATTTGCAGATTCCTTTAGTTGCCTTAGCAATTCAAGTTTCATTTCTCTTCACTATGTTATTATTAAAAATAGTTTTCTCATATCTCTGAACAATTTAACCTGTTACACATAGAGAATGGGGACAAATTTTCTCCTGTCATGAAAATCGGTTTCATATAATGATTCCCAATTTGTTTCTCCTATTATAAAATATTGGCAACATCGGGAGATTTATATATTTGCTTTTGCTACAACAAGTTTATCCCAGCCCTGAGAGAGGAAAATGAACATGATATCACATTCTTTACTGGGAAGCTCCTCAAATTCAAAAAAAAAAAAAAAAAAAAAAGAATGGAGTCACACTGGGAACAGAAATATACTCAAGGATAGGAACCATGACCAGCAGTAAATGTCTTATTCAAAATGAACTCAGTGTTATCTGTAAATACTTTTCTGTCTTACAATCCTTTATCTCAGCATTTTTCTTGTTATTTACCTTAGTGATCTTCTGTCTATATATACATACTAATTTTGCGTTTCCATCAATCTCTCTATTTTTCTCTTTATAATTTGCATATGTGCGTGCTTGTATATGTGTTTCTCAAGCTTTTTCTTTTTTTGATTGTTCCATTATTATTGGTTCCATTATTATTTGTTTACTTTTTGTTTGTTTGCTTTCTAAAGAAAGAGAGAAATAAGTTGTGGATGGATAGGTGAGAAGGTTAGAAGCAACTCAGAGCAGATGAAGGAGAAGAAACTATATTCAAATTATATTGTATGAAAAATCTGTTTCAATAACATTTTAATCAAGACAATCTGGTAGTTATTCTTTTCTCCTTCATTTTTATTTTTATTCTTCTCATTTACCCCTACTGCCCTTCTCCCTAGATCAACTCTCCCTCTGTTTTCCTTCAGAAAAAAAGCGGGCCTCCAAGAGACAACAACCAAACACAACAAAACAAGGTCCACTCTATACACTCCATTACTATTTGTCCTCACTAGGGTCACTGTCATAGATTCTAGGAAGTTTCAATTGAATTCCAGTTTTTACAGTGTTCCCTAATTCTAGTAGTTTCTCCCTCTACTCTGCCCCCTCAATTCCCACACTGACCTTTCCCGCGCCTATCAAATTCTATCCCATACTCACTAACATTTTTTTTTTCTATTTCTATTTCTCTTTCCCAGGGAGATCAGTGCTTCCCTCTCCCCCAGATCTTCTCCTTTGCTAAAGCTCTCTGGGTCTGTGGATTGTAGCTTTGCTAGCATTTACTTTAAAAAGGTGATATCCCAGTCTGGGACTGAACGAGCACGTGATCCAACCAGATTCTCTGAATGTGGCCGGATTCTCTGAATGTGGCTGGCCCGGAGTCTTTCTGAAAAGCCATTGACAATGACACTGGGACTTGTTTGCTCTGCATATACTGGATTTTTGGGATCCAGTCTGTTTGGATACTCACCTTCCTGGACCTGGAGGGAGGGGGAGGAACTTGAACTTCCCACAGGGCAGGAAACCCTGACTGCTCTTAGGGATGGAGAGGGAGGAGGGGGGAGTGTGGGGGGAGTGGGAGGGTGTTGGGAGGAGGGGTGGAAATGGAAACTTTTATAATTTAATAAATTTCAGACAGAAAAAAAATAAAAAAAAATAAAAATAGAATTACTACATGATCCAAAATAAATAAATAAATAAATAAATAAATAAATAAATAAATAAATAAATAAATAAAAAAAAGGTGATATCCACTTATCAGTGAATATATACCACATGTCCTTCTTCGGGTTAAAATAAAAACATTTTTCTATGACTTTGGTGAAAATACTTTCTGGGCTTTGAGCTGGAATTCTTCTTCTTCCTCTGGTCCTATCCTCCTTATGTTCAGTCTTTTCATGGTTTCCCAGATTTTCTAGATGTTTGTGTCAGGAATTGGTTTACGCTTAACATTTTTTTACGTTTTTTTTTCTTCTATGTGTTTTGTATATCGTGTATCTCCTTGTTCCCATCCATTTCCCCCAGTCCTTTGCATTAGTCTTCTGCCCCAGCAGCACCCCAAAATAAAACAAAGTTTATGAGAAAAAGGGAAAAAATTTTTTAAAAAATCTCTTCATGAAAGATGAAGTGTGACACAGTGAGTCACACAGTGAACCTCTTTGTCCATGTAGCTGTCTTTACTTGCAAGTGTTCATACCAAAGAGTCACTGGTCTGGTTCAAAGCCTCTGGTTGCTACAATTCTAGCTATAGGTACTGGGCTTCCACTAGACTCTTCTTGGATATCCCGTAGTTGCGCTGTGTTGTGGAGATCCCGAAGCTTTATGTCTGTGAGTCAGGTCCCTAAAAATGGTTCAGTCGATTCTAGATATGGTGGATGTTGGAGTGGGCCAAATCATAGCACTGGTTCTGGGCCTGGGCAGTTGTAGTTTTGGCCTGCCTGCCAGTTCTCCTGTGTCCGCCCTACCAAGGTGAGCTCTCCAGAACTGTGTCTGCCCTACCAAGGTGAGCTCTCCAGAACTGCCCTGGAAATTTACCTCTTGCAGCATTGAGAGAGGGGTAGGGACACTGTTCCTAGTCTCATGTCTTCAGGGTTGGCTCTTCCACACCTACATCATTATAGCAAGCTCTATTGTATTGCACAGGTAAGGTACAGGCGTCCCACTCCTGATTACTACAGCTGGTGAGAAGTAGGGACAGCCCACCGGATCTTATGACTTCAGGACTTGCTCCTCCCAGGCTTTGATGGGTGCCGTCTCTCCTCCACCCAAGCTACCACATGTCAGATAAATTTTGAGGACAGATCTCCTTTTATGGTTACATTGGAGCTGGCACACCCTTACCCCTAATCACTGGGCAGCTTTGCTCTGGTCAAGGGATAAGGTCTGTTTCCTGAGTGCTGCAGCTGGCAAAGGGAGGGTCAGCTCTCGTGTCTGTTGAAGTTGGTAAGGGTTAAGGGAGGCATCTCTCGCCCTTCCATGCCATTATATGACAGATGATTAGTGGGGACAGCTCTCCCGCACTTAAAATTTCTCGGATGGCTCGCTCATACCTCCGGTAACAAAATTGACTCTATTGCGCGGCCCTGGGGAGGTGCAGGGACTGCTCTTCGAAGTGTTGCTTGGGGAGATGGTCAGGGACAGGTCTCCTGCTCTTCTGACCACAGGGACAACTCTACCCCGTGGCCCAAGTGGTAATGTGTGGTAGGGGGATGGATAACTCTCCCCCACCCATGCCTCTTCAAGGTAGATGAGTAATAGGGACAGCTCTTCTTCATTCACTACTTTGGGGCTGACTCGTCCACACCTCCCACAACAGGATTGTCTCTGGGAAGGTGCAGGGCTTGCTCTCCTGAGTGATACAGCTGGTGGGGGTCAGGGGCAGCTCTCCTGCTCTCGTGACCACAGTGCCAACTCTCCCACCTGCCTCAGGTATGGTGGGAGGCGGGTAGATCACCTTTCCCTTGTCCATGCCACCACAAGACAGATGAGAAATGGGGATAGCTCTCCCATGCTGAATACTTCGGGGCTGTCTCACCCATTTCTTCACTAACAGGGTTGGTACTATTGTGCTGGCCTAGTGAGGTACAGAAGCTGCTCTCCTGAGTGTTGCTGGTGGTAGCAGTCAGCAACAGCTCTCCTGCTCTTATGACCACAGGGCTGGCATTGATGGGTGGGGAGAGGCAAAGAGCATCTCTTCCCAGCACTTGCTGCCACATGTCACATGGAAGATGAGGGGTGGGACTACGTCTCCCACGCTCTCATTCTCAGGGTTGGGTTACCTGTCTTCTCATCAACAGGGTCATCTCTATTATGTTTTCCAGACAAAGTGCAGGGTTCATTTTCCTATGTGTTGCAGCTCGTCAAGGGGCCAGTGTCCAAACAATCTTAGTTGCTCCCTTTCACTTTTGTCTCTGTCCTCAGGACCTAAACAACTACTACTATTTCTTCTTCTTCTTCTTCTTCTTCTTCTTCTTCTTCTTCTTCTTCTTCTTCTTCTTCTTCTTCTTCTTCTTCTTCTTCTTCTTCTTCTTCTTCCTTCTCTCTCTCTCTCTCTCTCTCTCTCTCTCTCTCTCTCTCTCTCTCCCCCTTCCTCCCAACAACACCACATCATACTTCTGCTTACTCTAAAAGTGCCCATCTGGCTGCAGCTGCTTGGTAGACCTGTGTCTTCTCCTCAGAGGCATGGATGGACAACCCCAGGTCTACCTGTGTGTCTCCTTGACTCATGTCACCATAATACTGGGTTGGGACATGCTTCCTCATTATAAAATGATCATGCCAAACAAACAGGGGCCAGACAGACTCCTGCTTGGTAAATTTGACTGAGTTCTGCCCACCCAGCCTCTAGGCATGGAGTAGAGGTTTTGCCAGATTCCAGGCGCTACAAAGTTAGAATCCCCAGCACATGATTGGCTGAACTCTAGGCAAAACTTTTTTGAGTAATGTATCGATATTTTTATATCATATCTTCAGTGCTTGAGATTCTATTTTCCATCTCATGTACTCTGTTGGTGAAGCTTTATCTGTAGCTATTTTTATTTCTCATTTTTCATTTCATTTCCACAATTCCCTTCGTTTGTATTTACTATATTGCTTTTCTTTCCATGTCTTGTGAACAGCTTTATTTGTTGTCTTCAACTGTTTATTTTTTATTTTTTGGTTTTCTTTAATATATTTATTCATTTTAGTCCAGTTAGTTTTTTGTGTTTACATAGCTTTCTTTTAGCGTTTTAATCATTTTATCCCATTGTTTTTAGTTTCCTGGGTTTCTTTAAGGGTTTTAATCATTTCTTCTTTAAGGAATCTACCATTTTTATATACCTGCTTTCAAGGTCTTCTTCTTGTGCTTCAGCTGTGTTAGAATATTCAGGGACTGTTGTGGTAGAATAGCTGGTCTCTGGTAGAGACATATTGCATCGACTGTTACTGATTGTGGTTTTGTGCTGGTGTCTAGGCATCTTGGTTTGGAGTGATTATAGGTGTAAAGGATGATTTTTGGTTTGTGATTGTCTTGTTCCTTGAGTTATTTTTTTTTTTCTTTTTCTGAATTTTCAGAGTGTGTTGGCTGTTTTTGTTGTTGTTGTTTTGGGTTTTTGTTTGTTTGCTTGTTTTCCCTTGCCTGCTCAGTTGGCATGTTCAAGAGAATGCTTGCTGATGTTGGAGGCTGGAGGAAAGGATTGCTAATTGGAGACTGTCTGCTGCAGTGCTAGGGGAGACCCTGAGCCTTGGGTTTGGGAGAACAGAAAGAATGCTGATCAACAAGAAACCTGCCTGGTTTTCTTACAGGCCTGGCCTGTGTTTGAGTAGAGGGTACCTGCTTCAGTTGGGGGCTGACACAGAATGACAGAGGGAGCCATGGTATATGGGGTGGGGAATGGTCTGTGGGATCCACCTGGGGCATAGATGGGGGGAGGGACTGAAGCTGGTGTTTTGTTGCTGGGTTGGGAAGACCCTGTAGATTGGGTCTGGGAGAACTGAAAAAGTAGAGAAATCTGCAGGTAGCCTACCTGAACCTTCAATAAAATTTTAAATAAGAATCTATATTATATATTATATAACAAAGTATTTTGGAAATAGAAAGAATAGTTTTCTTTACAGCCTTTCTTGGTTTTTACCTTCAGATTGTATTTCTGAGATGCCTTAATATTAGGAATATAGGCTTTAGCTATCATTCCTTGATAAACAATTATTAACAGTATAATGTCATTTTATGGAAATTATTGTGTGATAACTGAAATTCTATGTTCATTTTTCATGCCATGGTAAGACAATTGCCACTAGGGGACTGGATACTGATTTCACTGATTAAAGTGTTTGCTGCTATAGCAGGAAAATAAGAAATCAGAGATTGGAATCCTGAGCACCCACATAAAGGCCTGGTAGACATGGCAGCAAGCAGGCATTTCTAGTACTCACAAGGCTGGCAAAAAAGGTTACCAAGGTGAACTAAACCAGACAGAACTGAGTGAAATCTTGCCTCAAGAAATAAAGTGTAGAGCAATTGTGAAAGACACCCAATGACATCCTTTGGATTCTATATGCACACGCAAATATCTGCTTGCCTCACAAGCATGTGTACCTACAGAATTATATACAGACACATATAGCACATACAGACAGACATACAAAGAATCTGGCTTTAAAATCTTGAATGTCTTGTTTCTAGAATTTCAAAATGAATCTTGCAGAGATAAAATGAAGAGGCACAAAACCACTTTTCTTTTGCAAATAGCATAACCAAATCACTCTTCTCAATATTTCTAGGGTTTGTGGTGTTTTGTTCTGTCTTTGAAACACTTGATGGCAACATTTGTTATAACATTTGTTATATTTCTTATAACATTTGTTATAAGAAAATATTCCCACTTATTCAATTTTTGTTCCATTTAGTCTTTTAGAAAATTCTAGGCAATGGATGTTTCTCCCGTTTATAATCTGGACTATGCACCCCATCTGAAGATCATTTATTTAATAACACATCAAATTCCCATTTCGTGTAAAATAGTGGTAGCACTGACCCTGGAGACTGACACTGAGACATTATGGGAGACTATTAGTCTACATACCTCATAGGCTTTAAAATTATATTCTCATTGCATACCTAAAACAGCCCAATGAACTACACAGGCCAGATCTACACATCAAATGGTCATTTCTTCCCTTGCTCAGATGTAGGATCTCAGATTTTACTGGACCTTCTGGGGAGTTACATGTTTGGTTTGAAGTAGCTGTTGCCACAGGAACTTTCAGAGTTGCTGGTTTTCTTCTATAGTGGCTTCCTAGATATGGCTTCTGGTAGTGTCTTATTTTAAGGCATCTCTGTCTCTCACCTTTTCCTTAGACTTTTTTTTTCTTTTTTTTTCTTTTTCTTGTGGCAAAACCACTTTAAGTTTGGTAGTTCAGTAACTCCAGGAGCTGTTGAAAGAACAATTCCTGCTGAGCCCTCTGGTGGTAACCACGGGGCAAAACAGTCCTTTAAAATATATAGCTCAGTGCCTCCTATTTTACAGAACCCTTTGACCAGAATTTTGTACCCAGTCATTGGCTCTATGTAACTTTAACATTAAGTGCAACGTAACCTTTAAAACCTGTAATCCATGAGAATGATTTAATATGATTGCTCCATCAATTAACTTGCACAATAGTGCATCAATGTAATTATGCAAAAAGTTCTTTTGTAGATGACTACAGTTCATCATTTCCTAAATTCAACACCCTGCTTAATCTGTAAAAATAATGTACAGTCTATGTTTTTCTATGTACATTTATATCACACATATGTGTATTTATATTATGAAATGGCTTTTTGCTTGACACAATTAACATCAACTGATAGTTCAGCTTATAGATGAACTATTGCAGTATTTTATTTCACCCTTCAAGGTGCCCTCTTCTTGTATTTTCTCTTTACCAACTTCCCTAAACACACTATCCAAACATTCAATATTGCCTGCTTTAGTTCTCTGACAGACTAAAATAACACTCTACTCAACATGAGAAGATAAGGACAGACCATACATTATTCATGCATAGGCCATATATAATTCGTAAAATGTAGCAGAAGTTAAATCATAATTGGCTAATTTAAGAACCACTCAATCATACTGTCGTTAACTGAGGTCAAGGCCGTATGTGAACTATACTGGGGAATGTAATGTGGCATCGAGGCTTGCTTTCTGACTTCACATCTTTATTGATGACAGATAGCACAAGAATGCTTAGACTGTTGATTTCCACTCATTTGTACCCACAGGCTTTAATTTTTGTTTCCCCTTATTCAGCACATTGATACATCTTGAAGAAATCGATGTCTTCCGGGTGTAAGGCTAGAACAAAAATCAGTGAAAACATATGATACAATATTAGAAAACAAAAGAAAAATATTTTATACTGAAACATAAATATCGACTTTTGTCATACCAAATGCAAACACTAAAAAGAAAGAAGAAAAAACATACAGAAAAACCAAAATGTAACCATAAAGTGAATGGCCATGGAAGTAAGCCAGCAACCAAGCAAAACAGTCTAATTCCGCTTCCCTTCCTTCTTGCTCACAGGAGTTGCTCCTTGAGAACCATGCTGACCAAATGAGGCCTCATGCAGATCCTATTATAGACATTCGCTGATTACTTGGTTCAACCTACTTGAAGCACCAGAAACTTGGCTGCATGTTACTTAGTTGATTAGTCAGGTAGCTTTCTTTAATAACACCACACGGAGTTGTGGCTTTTGGCAAGAATAGAGCTAATTCTAGCTTAATCACCACAGAAAGTTTTCCCAAAAGCACAGTAGCCACTGACCTTACGCTCCTGCCTGTGACACACTTTTTCACATCTCTCCTGAGTATGATATCACACCCTGCATCTGCTGTTTTACAGCTTTAGCCCACAGTAGATGGTTCTGTCACTACTGCCGTATTACCTTTTCTGGAAAGAGAAAAATAAAGGCCACGAATCGCTTCCTAAAACCCCTGAACCCTATTTTGTTCTGCATCAACCACCCTTTAAAAGTAGCTGCCATTCATCTCACACAGAATGCAGATTTGTAGCACAAAGCAATTCAAACTATTGTTCTCTGAGTATTCAAGTCCCCTCCACATTGAACTATTTTCCGTACTATCTAGCATAGGGACCCATCCATATGCCATTGTTCCCTCAATACAAGTCCTTATTCTTCTTGCTATACATGACAACAGTTATTTCATATTAATCCTATTTACAGATCCAAGTTTCTTTTCCTTTTTTTGTTCTAACAATTGTGTGGCAGAGAAAGCCACCATGGTACAAGATAGGGCAGAATGTTTCTGCAGTGTATAGTAAATTTAAAAAAAGAAAACACAGTCAATTTTTAACAGTAATTTTTAATTTTCAAACCATCACAATAAGTCAATCAAAATGTGAAAACTATTGTTTCTTTTTAGTAGGGAAAATAAAATAAAAATTTCAAATCTCTAGTTTTAGCTTCCTATTTGTTTCTACTTGTATATAAAGTCCAGGATGCTTCTCATTTATTTGCCTGAAAAAGGTTGAATCTGTAGGCTCGTATCAAGCAGCTTTCTAAGTGTTCTCAAAACCAGTGATGGGTTTGCCCAAAATTTTTCTAAAAGGCACACTGAAAATTTATTCCTAATAATTCATTACCTCAAATATTGTGACAACTTTTTATATTAACAAAAACCATTGAGAGAGGAGGATATTGTTGTGAACAGAAAAGAGCCATATTCAAGGAAATTATAGGCAAGATTAAAGCACTAGAAAGATTGTGATGTCTCATTTTTCCCAAAGAAAATTACAGAAAAGTGAAATATTAAGATATATAATGAGTATATATATGTTTAATAAAGTACTTTCTACTTGTTTTCTTTCTGTAGCTCTGCAAAGAGTTTTGTATTTAGGTCATAGGAATCTTTAAAACTGCTTTCACTGAGAAGTCTTCTTCATCTCTACCGATGTGTTCATATGGCATTACAAAAACAAATGGAAAGATATTATAAAAACTTCTACATAATTTATTGTTTTAAGAATAATGGCCCTGACTTAATTCTGCTTGGTAATTTGACAACATTGTGAATATAAAATAAATGTAATTTTAGCTCTCACTTAATGCATTTCTTTTTTGCTTTAATGACATACTAAAAGCCTTCTTCCCATCTGCCTCCAAATCTTTCAATCATTGGCTGCATTGGCTATCAAGATTTAGAATAATATGGAGGAACATACAAAGCAACATATGCTATATTATGGAGCCTTTGCATGATATAAAATTTTAAAACAGATGAGAAGTTATATTCTTCATACAGCAAAGAACTGTTATTATACAAATTCCCAAGATATATGATAACGCCAGTGTTCCTCACCAAAAGTATCCCATTACAACTTTTAAATAATACCCTGTGCATCATAGCTAGATTTTGAACTCAGGATCACAGGTGTCACAAAATTATTTTCAGGTTGATTCTCCAATGGGCCAGTGTAGGGAGGAGGTTGCTCATTCATTTTCCAGCCAACCAGACTGAAAATAACCACACAAAAACTATATTAATTAAATCACTGCTTTGGCTATTAGCTCTAGCTTTTTCTTGATGATCTCTGATATCTTAATTTAACCCATCTCTATTAATCTGTGTATCATCTCGTGTCTGTGGTTCCCGGCAAGGTTCTAAACTGTTACCAGTGGTGGCTACATGGCTTCTCCTAACTCTGCCTCCTTTCTCCAAACATTCAGTCACACACATGACTCCCCACCCCACCTACCTCTATTCTGCCCCATGCAGGCCAATCCAGATTCTTTATTCATTAACCAATAAAGCAACACATAGACAAAAGAACTTCCCACACCAGGCTGGTTGTATTTCAGACATGATCCTATACAAGTCATACTTTTGCAAGGATAAGATGTCTTCCTCATATACCTCACCTTCCTAGAGTAGGGAAAAGATTAAAAACTAGGACCAGAGTTAAAGATCTCAGCATCTAAAGTGATGGAACAGTGTTTCAAGTACAGAAGTCACCCTTGGAGTTTGTACTCTTCGAGAAGCACCAAGGACGGTACATATGAAGCATACACCTCACTTCAGGAACTCTGAACCAGTACAAAGTCATGTAGAAGGTATCACAACAACATGCAGATTTGAAGATCCTGTGCAGATTAGCAATCCAAACCAATTAGAATTGTTATTTATTGACAGTTCCTCCTAATCATAAAGCTCTTAAGTATGCATATGTGCATGACACATATGTATGAACCATTGCATTTTAGCCATAATTTCACTGAATTACCATCTATAAAACTTGTTATATTTTACTGTATTACTTATTAAGTAGTTGAACTCAAAATTCTTATTAATTCTAAAGACATATTATTTAAGTATTATATTTGGTCCACTTTACATGAAGGACATATTTATTGATTGGCATTTGCATATTTACAACCATCATTGCAAAACATAACATGATACCTTAGTTTAATTCAATTTTTAAAAAATATTTATTTATTATGTATATAATATTCTGTTTGTGTGTATGTCTGCAAGCCAGAAGAGGGCACCAGACCTCATTACAGATGGTTGTGAGTCACTATGTGGTTGTCGGGAATTGAACTCAGGACCTTTAGAAGAGCAGGCAATACTCTTAACCACTGCGCCATCTCTCCAGCCCCAGTTTAATTCAATTTTGTACTCCATTTCTTCTATCTTTAAATATTAATTCAGTTAAATGTGCATACACAATAGTCTAATAACTTTAAGTAAGAAAACATGTAATCTATTTAAATCTACAGAATGCATGTATATCTATTCACAGAAATTTATTAAAAGTTACCATACATTTGACATTCAATATTCTTCTTCACATTCAGTTTCTTCAGTAACATACACATTATAGTAGTTTGAGATGAATTTTCATAGAATATTCAACCAAACCAGTAAATTTCAACCAAAAAATAAAATAGTCAAACCTCTGTTAGTTATAAAAATTGTTAACAAAATCGTTCTGTATTTATTATCTCTGAATAGCTGTTTTGTTCAGGAAATTAAAAGGTGACCAAAATTTGATCTGATCTACTGTGTAGTTGCTTGGTGTTTTGTAAATTGAAGTGATCCATGGAGGTAGATGCACTTCATCCTGACCAAAGGTCTGAAAGTTAGAACTTACTTCTGTTCTGATTTGGGATTCCCCTTTGTATGTTGTGAATCTGTTTTACTACCATTTCTTAATAAAAAAAAAAAAAAGCTACTTCTGCCTATGAAAGGGCAGAAAAATCAGATGTGAAATCCAAACAGGCATATAAAGAAAGAGGAGGCAGAATCAGAGAGATGCCACGTAGCTGCCAAGGAGAAAAACAGGACCGTACCAGTAAGCCACAGCCTCATGGGTTGAATTAACACGTAAGACCTAGCTAGGAATATGCCTAAGTCTTTGATCAAACAGTGTTGCAATTAATATTGTTTCTGTGTGATTATTCTATTCATGTCTAGGCAGCCACAAAACAAATAAACAGTCTCCATTTATGCTGTTTTTTCAAGGTTTTTGTCTGTTTATACCTCAAACAAAGGTCCTACTTCCATTTAGGCCAGAGCATTCCACTTTCTCAAGATTATTGTCAACAGGTGTGGCAAATATCCACACCTTGTATTTCAGATATTGAGAAGTACTTCTGTTTCTACCTTAAACAAAAGTCTAAGGATAGAACAAATTTCCTACTTCATTAGGTAAATAACAATGGATTCCGCCCAGGAAGTGTCTTGCCTACAAAATGTTTTGGTCTAGGGTGTGAGCATTACTTTTTTTTTCTTGTTTTTTTTTCTTTTTTTTCTTTTCTTTTCTTTTTTTTTTTCTAGCAACAGAGTGTTTAACTGGAATGTAATCCACGATCTTTAGATGGTCTGTTTATTTCCTTGTATCATGTTAATGTAGTTTTTATCTTACTCCTACATTTTGGTGCCGGGGTATTTTAAGAAAAAGGAAATTAAATGGGGTTGATTTCAATACTCAATGGAACTCCCTCCCAGTACTATCCTATGTTTCTGTTTTATTATTTTCATTCCCATCTTCATTCTCTTTACTTATTTTTCTAATATCCATGTTTCTTCCCTGGTAAGTGGTATCCTTGTTAAAGCTGGTCTTCAACAGACAAGGCACAGAATACAGTTATATAGTGTTTCCTAATATAGTAATTTTACAACAAATATGTATGTACTATGAGTGACTGAGAAGAATTGTGTTTGCTGCTTTTTTTTTTTTTTTTTAATTTTTCGAGACAGGGTTTCTCTGTAGTTTTTTTGGTGCCTGTCCTGGAACTAGCTCTTGTAGACCAGGCTGGCCTCGAACTCACAGGGATTCGCCTGCCTCTGCCTCCCGAGTGCTGGGATTAAAGGCGTGCGCCACCACCGCCCGGCCTGTTTGCTGCTTTTTATATTTAACATGTATGATTAATTTTGTGTAAGATTAATATATTTGGGAAAAACATAAATCATGAGAGAAGTCAATGGGCAAAGATTCTAGTTGAGATGTGTTGATAAAAGCATATCATCTGAATAAACCCTTACAGAATTCTATGACTGTCTTTTTTGCTCACAAAATGAAAACTCTGTGTTTTTTCCTTAATTATGATCACTTTGCTTAATTTCTATATTGCTATTCTGTCTTTCCTACTTCAGATTAGTTGTGTCAATGATCAAATACTGAGTATCTAATTTTATCTTAACCTTGTTCTTAATTTTGAGACCTGATGAGAAGTGGTATCTCTGGATCTTGGCATATAATTTATGATTTTATTCATAAATATTACAATAGCCTCTCTTTGAGAATTTATTCATAATATTAAATGAGCTAATGCTAGGTATGCAGAGATGATTCAATGGTTAAGAGCATTGGTCACTCTTCCAGAGATTCCTAGTTCAATTCTCAGCCATATGGTGGCTTACAACCATCTATAGTGAGATCTGGTGCCCTCACCTGGCCTTCAGAAAGAGACATACAGGCAGAATACTGTACACATAATAAAAAATAAATTTTTATAAAAAATGAGGTGATGTTGAACAATGATTTTCTGCTTTCTTCAGTGAGAACTTAAGCCATATGTATATTTTCTGCTTCAGCATATATATTTCTGTCTAAATTAATTTTCATTTTGTGATGAGTCCTAGCAATTTATACTATTTAGCTTAAAATAGATTTTCCTGGGAAACAGGAAAAAAATAAAATTAATATTCCGACACAGAAGTATCTTGGTTTAAAACTATACATCCATATGTAATTAGGTCACCAGTTATAGCAGGTAGTTGAACATTTCAGGAAGTTGCATACCTTCAACTTAAAGGGCAAAGTAAAAGTCCTAGAAACATGTTTATATTAGATGAGATTATGGAAGCCACAACAAATAAAGATAACATTAAAATAATTTGTTAAAGAATAAAATTCATGTTAAATTTGGGTCCTGAAGTGGAGCACAATATATTTAGTAATTTTATTTTCTTTGACTTTTAAATTTTTTAAGCACTTTTAATTGAAATAGAATTATATCATTTTTCCCTCTCTCTATCTTCCATTCAGCTTCTTCCAGATACCCTTCCTCCAAACCCTCCTACGTCCCTGCAACTTTCATATGCATGTGTAAGTTTGCACAATTATATAAATTCAGCCATTGAGTCCACTTTTCTTGCTTGCATATAGATGGTTTCAGGGTTGACCACTCTTCATTGAATAAACAAACAATAAAGGACTCATTTCTGCAAGAATCTAATCCTCCTTCTCACATAGTTGTTAGTTACCTGTAGTTCTTTGACTGGGGGCAGGGTAGGATCCCATGAAATTTTCCATTCCACATTAGCATGCTAATGGATATTGTCATTTTAATGTCTTTTTTTCACAGCCATTCTTTAAGATATTGGTTCACAGAAATCACTTTTAGTATTCTGGTTCTTATACTTGCTTTTCAGCTCCTTTAAGACATTGTTGCCTTAGTCAATGATACAGGAGCAGTTATGGTTTTCTGTGATGATCCCAATCTGCTATATTAAGAAGACTTCTTGAAGAAGGGTGTTAGCCATGACAAAAAGGCTAAAAATGTTAGGATACTGTAATGTCTTAATTCAGCAGAGGCACTAGTAGATGTTTTGTAAGGCTCACTAACCATTCTGCTGTGTAAATGAATATATTCAAAATAAATCTTGAATATGGACAAGTTTTACTTTAAAAAAAACCTAAATGTTTATATTTCATTTAATATACAAATTAATTTTACAGATTCTATCATATGTCAAGGTATTTGAAGCTATTTCACAAAACACGGCCATTGTTTCACTGAGACAATTGATTTTCAGAAGTGCAAGATGAAGAAACTAGCCTTATTTTTATTACAAAAATCTTATAGGCGTATATTTTAGGTAATTTTTTTTAATGTTGGAAGCCTTAAAATACAATAATTTGATCCATCTTTTAATCACCCACTAATAACCACCAAGACTATCACCGTTTGTTTTTTTCATACACTTCCTCGCCTGTTTGTGTTTCTAAGGTTACCTGTGTGACTTTACTAAGGGAAGATAATTTCCAAAATTTGAACATAATAGACTAGCTTTCTAAGTCCTAAAACATTTTTTTTAAAAAAATCCTTTCATTAATGTTGATTGAGAGTTGTAATAATCTAATTTTTGAAGATAAGACCTTAGAAGTCAGTTTATTACTCTGCCTATTTAACCATATAATAATTTTAGGTTCTCCTCTGGGGCCTATCAACTAGACAGCCATGGTTTTTATTGTTGGTGGTGGTGGTTATTTGATTGTTTGTTGGTTGGATACCAAGCATATTTTTTCGATTATTGGATATCAGGCATATGTTACTTTTTGTGGTGTGAGCTTTAAATCTAAACCTAAAGTAGTTAGCTGCATAAAAATTTGTAGCACTCTGAGAACTAACCAAAAAGTATGAAGCTTCCAGGTGGGTAATAGTCTGATTTCTCTATTTCTGGCACCTCAAGTACGAAGAATTTTCACCTGAAGGGTTTAACTCAATTTCTGCTCAGTAAGTAGCATTAGCAAACACTACAGTGTTTGGGGGTCTATGGAACTTCATTGGCAACTCAAAATAAAACGACCTATGCCTATAAATGGGATTTTTATAAGATAGCCTGCGGTGTTTTAAAGAATCACTGTGGTTTCATTACAGGGTAACTCTATTTAAACCACCTCTATCTGTATATATTTATATTTTAAGGAGCTTTTGCAGTCTTGGATATCTTTAAGGATTTTTAAAATGTCTTTAATGTTAATTGTTTTTTGACCTGCCTTTCCTTGTCTCATCCCAGTGAATTATTTCTATTGTATAATACCCATTTTTTCCTCTATGTATTACCTGCTTTATCCCTATAATCTTGAAATCAGTCCTATGATGCCTATTTAGAGGTTAATCTGTTATTTTGCATACAATGACATCATGTTTTAAAATTGTATGTACCTGTGTTTGGTGTATCTATGTTTAGAATTTGTAATGTTCCCTTGGTAAATGGCCATTTACTGACTTTGAAATCACCTTCAATGTGTTTTCTTATTGATTTTGCTTTGGAATCTACTTTTTCAGAAATTAAACAATTATATCATACTTCCCCTTGCTTGAAGTACCCTTTTCCATCTTTTAAATCTATAGTGGTTAACTTTTAATGATGAAAGTTGTCAAGTCAACAAAATGAGATGTCACAAAGTCGTCTTTTTCATGGTTGTTTATTATTTTTATCTCTCTCTATATATAATACTATATATAGTATTTAGCCAACTAGCAGGACAATTTATCAAACCCTCCTTATCCCCTGAAGATTTCCTGGTCACAGCAGCAACTATCTTGTAAGTTCTGAACTGCTAAACATGTCCCATCTTTTGGGGCCTTTATTATTTGCTTTGGTATAATTGAATTACTAATATACATAATATAGACTATTTTGGTGAATCTGTCTTTTATTCACTATCATTAGTGTGGTATTAAAGAAAAACAGTATGCCTATGATCATTAATAGAGTCTACATATTGACAAAATATCTTTTGTTTAAGAAAATTTAGTAAAAGATACAAATAGTAATTTTTCATTTTCAAATAATCAAAAGATGTACTTTAAACATAAATGGATAATTTCTGGAACATTTATGTACCTTTGATAAATGGTAGAGCGTTGTATGTTCTATAATAAAAGCAGCCTACACCAAAAGGTTTTTTTTGAATTTCTTTAACATTCTAGATAATAGATGTATAAAACTTTTCTAATGTTAACCAGAAGAAACATTTGTTGAAATAGAAATCTAATATTTTGTGGGCAATAACATTATGTATAATATGTAAAATGCATAATAATTTTCCTTTACTTCTCATTGATATATTTAATGATCTTTAAGAAGTATTTGTTTACGAAACACACAAACAAAAATCCTTTTACTAGCATTGTAACTTTATTATTTTGGCTTTGATGGACAAAACTACCACATTCTCAGTTTTATTTTAAATTGAAAATAAAGGGAATGAAGCAAATAAGATGAGGATCCAAATTTTGTCAACATATTCTCTTGCCTAGCCTAAGACACAACTTCAGGAAACATATGAAAACTTAACAACCTTGGACAGAATTAATGTCAACATTATTCCTGGGAATTTTTGCAACATAGTTTCACACTGCTTTAAATTTTTTCTACAGTTTTTATAGGATGACTATTTGTTTGCTGGAGGCATTATCATTATGTTACCCACTAACTTAGTGGTGTTACAATGGATGAGAAGTCATTATGGATAAGTGTATGAGCATGAGTAATCTGTGGATTCGTTCAACGCCTCCTTCTGTCATCACCATGTGAAGACTTCTGTTCTGCTTTGCTTCAGTTAGAGGCTAAGACTGGGAAACAAAATAATCAGGGCAGAAGAATAAATCATCATGATATGCAGCTTTAGGGACCCAGCTTTGCCATCCAGGCTCCCATTCTAATGGTTTCACACTTTCAAACAGTGTCATAGCTGAAGAGGAGGCCAAGGCATTCAACACATGAACTTGTGGGAGACATTTCACATTCAAATGACAGCATTGCTCCCTTGGCCTCCACAAAGTCATGAACTTTCAAAATGCAAAAAAAAAAAAAAATACTCTGTCCAACTTCATACAGTCCAGAGTCTAACCACCCTAGACACTATTTAAAAGTTCAAAGTCTCCTGGGTTCGAGGCAATATTCTTTTTTACTGTGAGTTCTAGCAAATTCTACAGTCGATGTATACTTCCAATACACTGCAGAGAGAGAGAGAGAGAGAGAGAGAGAGAGAGAGAGAGAATAGGTAACTATTCCAAATGGGAGGGTAATATGAACGGGGTGGACTAAATCAACACTCAAACCTAATGTTAAATGCTCAAAATGTTGGCTCAGTTTCCAAAGCATGTGGTTCCAATAATCGAGTCCCCAAAGTCTTCTATACCTTCCTTGGCAACAGGCGTGATTCATGGAACACATATGGACTTTCCCTTGGACCACTTTCAATCTTTTCCTTCAGCTTTCCAGAGCAGATGCTCACCATTCCTGGAACTGCATAGACAAGGATTCTGGTTTACTACACATTTTCCAAATCTATTACGTACTTGAGGAACACTTTTGTTTTATTGTGTTTTGCTCTCTAAACTTTTAGTAAAACTCTCATAATTCTATACCTCTGGCATGTTTCAGACCACATGGATGATACAATATTTTTGTGTTGAGTGGAAATGTAACCTGGGATCGGCATAACATTCTCTTATGACTGCCTTGCTGAATGTGGGGGAAAATGTCCTTAGACAGTCCTGTTAGAACAGGGTCCGTGAAGGTTGAGAAATCTCAAGTATTCTCTTTTTAAAGGAAAGAAACCTAATTTTGCATTGCTATATAATGGATCTTTAAAGGGACACAGATTCCTTTTAAACATACTGTAGAAGTTTAGGCATGCTACTACATATGAAAGCTGCTAACCTCTTTAGCTGCTATAAAAACTTTGTCTTCTCCAATCTGTTTTGCTATCACATTCTTGTATTACCAAACTTCACACTTTCACATCTTTTTCTCTCTCTTATTCTTTTACCTGAAACATCATCCTAACCCCAACTAAAGGAATCTGTCATTAAATGGCATACCCAGGATGTCAAAAAATCTTTGCCAAATTATTATGTTACGGCTTTATTTAGATTTCCTCAAAATTTCAGGAGATTGTTAAAATATAGTTAGATTCTACACCAGAACACAACATAAAATGGCCAGGAGTTCAATTTTCACTGGAGGTAAGACCCATCTGAAAAGGCATAAAAAGTCCTTTTTATCAGCAATTCTCTTGCCTTTGCATTCTTCTCCAATCCACTAGAATAGTTCATTAATCTCTGCTTACAATTATCTAGGACATTGTAAATCCACAGATCTAAATGATTCCATTTCTCCTGTAAACAGTTTTGAAGGTCTACAGATTGAATCATAAGGTTTATAATAACAAAGACCCCATTTGCTGGCACTAGCTTTCTGTACTTACTTAGGTTTCTGCTGTAGAGGTTTAATGGAGGAGAGCACTTGGCTGAATGTTTCACAGTGCATCTAGTTCATCACAGTAGCATGGCAGGACAAAGTAGCTCCTTAGCAGCACAGGGGGAACTAGAGGATTGGTTATATCATAGCCGTGGATGCAGAAGCAGAAAACTGAGATCAGAGTCAGAAGCTGGTACAAATTTTAGGCTCAACCCCAGTGACCCCTTCTCTGCCAAGTAGCCCTATATTACAAAGGTTATAAAGTTTTCAAAATTAATGTCACAAACTGGAGAGCCATGCACATATGAGCTTGCAGGGAATATTTTATTTCTAAGTAACTATATTATCCTTATTAGAATATTAATGTACAGCCACTGTATTCCTGTTCCCAGGTTAAAAACAATAACAATGTGTCTATTGTTGCTTCATTTTGCAGTGCTGAAAACCTAGACCAATTTTAGAACTAGTGTGACTACATCAAATTCCACTTAGATAATCTTCATTTTGTAAGTCCAGGTTTGGTTTCTGGCATTGTCATCAGAGTAAATCTCCAACCAGCTTCCCAATTCCAGCCATGTTTTAAAGAAAGATCATTGTGGGTACTTCTTGGGATCTTGATTAAAGTACTATAGGAAGATTCCCCAAAAGCATAGTGTATATACCTTCGCTTGATGCAAATGAGGCCACCATTTGTTTTTATTATATATTTTGAAATTTATGTTAAACAGATAAAAATAAGAAGGAAAAGTCCCGTGAGTTTTACTCAAATACTTTATTTGGGTGCTTCATTAACACAGTAACTACATATTCAAATATTGTTATCATGGCTGAAGAAATTGTTATATAGTTAAGGACATTTCTTGTTATTGCAGAGGATAAGAGTTTAGTTTCTAGAAACATTTTAAGGTTGCCTGTAACTCAAACTGCACTGAGTCTGATGATCCCATTTGCCTCTGAAGAAATGCACACAAATAATTGTATACACTCTCGCAGACATACATCAATAAATGTTACAATTCATTTAGATACATTTATTGTTTGTGTGTGAATATGTGGAGGCCACAGTATGTGTGTATAAGTCATAGGACAACTTGAGGTATTATTCTTGTCCTTTCACATTGTGGAGGAAATGAACTCAGTTTTTCAGGAATGATGGTTAATGCATTTTTTTCACTGAGACATCTTGCCAGTCCTGGCATTTTTATCCTAATTGTTTTATATGGGAAGAAGTGTAAATCATAAACTTTCATTAACCCATTTACATTTCATATTATTGAAAAGACATATATATTCAAATCAAGCCAGATTCCAGATGCATTATTTCTTATTTTACACAAACTTATATATTTATTATAAACCATCTATTATTTCTTGAAAGAATGCTTTTGCTATGAACATCATGAAATAAAAAAAAAACTTTAAGGTTTGTTATGTTGTTTCTAATATATAAGTCTGAGCTGAAAGTGGTAAGAATTAAACAGAAATATTAGCCAAGATAAAGTGAATTGATTATTTATGTCTCTGATTTAATAAGGAAACAAAATTCTAGAGGTCTGAAGAAGCTTTTCATTCGGATCTCTTGCCATCGGGAGTGATCCATCTCTCTTTAGGAGGCTCTCTAGCTACTGGAGCTATAAAAATTAGGCTTGCGCATTTCCTAAGCACCTAGAAGCCTGTTCTGACCTATTTAGTTTCTAAGTGAGTGCCTGAGTGTTGTATTCCTGTTTTTCCAACAGGACTGAAATGTAGGACTCCTCAGATTCCCTTCAGCAACCTTCTCCCCATGATACTTAGTTCCTAGAAAAATATGTGCATTCCCCCCCTCCAGCCTTTTCTAAAGTAAGCTGACCATTACAGCGGCGCTTCATTAGCAGAGCACCAAATAAATGAGGTGTCACTACATGCAGATCCTTAGAGAGACTGAAATCCTTTAAGACAACATAATCCCTGCTTCAGCATGATGATTTTTAATAAAAATCTTTTACCTCTGGCATTATTCTGCTAAGTTAAAGAAGTTCACATCTCAGGAACTAGTTAACCTTATTATATTGCTTGCAGAAGTATGGACAAGGAAGCTCATTGATGGCCCTTAAAATAATTGTGCCTTGGTAGGATTTTGAACAACATAGATAATGCAATGCTGATTTTTGCACACTGGTCAACAGAGAAAGAATGTGCTATATGCTGGCTGGGAATTTAGCATTGGGAGGCATTGGGTGGCACTGGGAGGTCTTATACAGGGAGTCTTCCTCCTCCTGCTGAAAGCCCTTTCTCATCAACAGTTTTCCAAATTTACATTTATTTACTTTTAATTATTTTGTCATTTAAGGAGCTGTATTATATTGTTTTCAGAATTATTATAGTATTAATTTTCACATTTGTAGATGTAGCTGTGTTTTTGAGTATATTATTCAGAGAAGACAAAAGTTTTTTCGCTCTAAGTGGAAATACTAAGCAACCAGATTTGTCAAAAAACATAAAACACTCAGTTTACTATTTCTTGTTGTATTTATGTGGTGTGTGCATAAGACCAGTGACAGAATTTGATTTTTTTCTGACTCCTCACAAATGTAAACAAAAATACCATCCCTGGAAATGAGTTTCTATTCGGCAGTAAAATACAATGACATCTTGAATTTTACATGCAAATGGATGGGAATAGAAAACACTATCCTGTATGAGATAACCCAGACCCAAAAATATGATTATGGTATGTACTCACTCATTAGTAGATTCTATCCATAAACAAAAGACATTGAGCATATAGTTCTGAAAAGGAAAAAGAAAGAAATACCACCCTTGATGCTGGAATGCAGGGCCTTAGCAATAAACAATTTAGGCCCCTTGCTGTAAGGGAGGGGAAGGGGGGCCTTTTGCCCTGTGACAGGATGTGAGTCAGGATATCTACAGCCGGCCATCGGCCATCGGGTCTCCAGCTAGGAAGGCAGGAAGAGATAAGGAAAAGGAATACCACCCTGGACAACCCCCAACCCCCACCTTGGTATCCAAGTGGGTCTCCAGCTAGGAAGGCAGGAAGAGATAAGGAAAACAGGAAGCTTCTGGACAACCCCCTCCTTGGTATTTAGATGAAAGGTCAAGAATGTGCCACTCAGCTTAGCCTTATTTAAATTGACCAATGGAATGAATCCCCATAACCACGCTTTTTTTTGCTTCTGTACCCGCGCTTTTGCTCTCCTATAAGAACCCCTCACCCCCAACCTGGAGGCGCGCAAGTCTTCTGAGAGACCTTGTCGCCCCAGGTACCTGTGTATTCGAATAAACCTCTTGCTGTTTGCATCCGTAAGTGTGGCTTCATCGGGTTTGTGGGTTCGGGGCCTCTCTCGCTAGGAAGACATCCCTCGGGGGTCTTTCATTTCACGATCCTAGGGAAGCTAAGTAATAAGGTGAACCCAAAGAGAAACTTACATAGATCCTCCTGGAAATTGAAAGCAGACAAGATCACCAGGCAAAAGTTGGGAGCCTGAGGGCTGGGGAGGGAAGGTAAAGGGAAGGGGAGAGGGGGGAAGAGAGAGGGGAGCATGGAGGGGTTGGGGAGAGCTTGGGGGAGTGGGATGGTTGAGATGGAGGAAGGGCAGATATGGGAGCAGAGAAGGAGATATCTTGAGGGAGCCATTTTAGGGTTGGCAAGAGGCTTGGCTCTGGAGGGATTCCCAGGAGTCCACAGGGATGACCTCAACTAGGACCCTGGGCAGTGGAGGAGGAGGTGTCTGAACTGGCTTTGCCCCAGTCATACTAATGACTATCTTGAATATCACCATAGAACCTTCGTCTGGTGACAGATAGAGACAGAGACAGAGACTCACACTGAAGCACTATACTGAACTCCCAAGGTCCAACCGAAGAGCCAAAGGAGGGAGAAGGATGAGCAAGGAAGTCAGGACCACGAAGAGATGGTTCACCCACTGAGACAATGGGCCTGAGTTAATGGGAGCTCACCAACTCCAGCTGGCCTGGAATTGAACGAGTATCGGTTCAAACTGGACCCTCTGGATGTAGTTGACAATTGGGACAGACTGAGGGGCCAATGATAATGGCACTGGGATTTGTCTCTACTGCATGTACTGGGTTTTTGGAGCCTATTCTTTTTGGATACATACCTTCCTAATCCTAGACTTAGAAGGAGAGGGCCTTGCACTTCCCACAGGGCAGGGTGCCTTGCCTTCTCTTCTCTTAGGACTGGAAAAGGTGGGGTGTGTGGGGGAGCGGGAGGGAATTGGGAGGGGGGGAAGAAGTGGGAATTTTGATTGGTAATATTTATAAAGTAATAATATATATATATAAAGAAAATTTGACTGAATTAATTACAGTCCTTTTAATATGCAATCATATGCTGTTTTATGCCTACATAAACATGTATGTTTTCACAACACAACAACAACAACAAAAACTCCTCTTCATTGTTCATTTAACATGTAAGATGATAATAGAAATAGAAAACTTCTCCAACAGTAAAACTCAGACAGATTCACACGTACTTTGTTTTTGGATATAAATTTACTTCTTAACAGACTTGTGACATTATACAAGTTGTATAATAGTGACAAAAATTGATTTCTCATTTAGAAATTAGGCAACTTTACTGGGATCTCAAAAGCCTTTGATATCTCCAAGGATATGGAAGACATTATCATTATAGTGTGGAAAATGAAAATCAAATCAAAAGATTTTCTTACAAACTCAGAACAGGGTTTTGCACTCAAAGCTACTGTGTCCCTCTATGATTACAGTGCCTTTGCTCAGTTATTTTGTAGAAAAGGGACAAGATCCCCTTTTGTGTCATGGCTTTCTTTCCTTTTTATTTTATCCTGTTTGTTTTTTTTCCTAATAAGAAAAATTATGATAACTATCCAAATATGGTTATGTCACTGATTTTTAACCAGTTGTAGTTTCGAAATAGTTTATATAATTTTATAGAATATGATTCTATTAAGTGTATTCTTATTTTGGTTTCTCCTCCCTACACGTCCCCAGGTCATCTCTATCTCTCTGCCCACTTCGGGCCCTTTCCTCTTTGCCTCTTTAGAAAACAGAAAACAAACAGAAACAGAATTTTAAAAAATGAAACAACATAAGAAACAAATACAAATAAACCAATTAAACCATAAAATCAGAAACCAAAACTTACCAGCAAAATACAAATGATATTTAAAAATATTCAAATCAATCAATACAAAGTCAGATAGGGTTCCTGAACTTAGAGTGAGTGGAAAATGGATACTTGCTCCCATCATTAATGAGAACTGCTTGGAAAGCAAAAGTTGGGTTTCTCCAATAAAATCTCATCAGGTACATTATCCACACTTCTAGGTGGTCCTCATTCTCAGCAGTAGATGGCTAACACACACAAATACATATTTCTTGAGTGATGCAACAAAGAAAGAAATTCCAGTGTCTCTTTATGTGAGTGGTGGCATGCTGTATACTAGAAACGAGTCACAGGTTTCCCATGTTCTTCTTTAATCACAGACCGTCGCACTATCTTGCTTATTTCAGGGACTGATGAAAGGGAGGTGGAGAGTTCCCGAAACTCTTTGTGAGCACTAATTATGTCACCACCTTTCGCTTCTCTCTCTAATCTCCTGCAACTCTCCTACTTCTTGAAACTTACCTAGGAACAAAGAAAAAAAAAAAAACCTCTGATGAGTTTTAAAAATAAATAATTGAGACTTTCAAAATGTAAAATGCATATGAATCCATTTCTCAATGTATTTTTTGCAAAGAAATCCACTCTGACAATATGATTGATATCATTCCTATATCACAGCTGAACAACACATTATGGGGTGAAATCAGAAAATAAATAATTATAGTACCTAAAATGTATGGGTGTCTACTTAGAAGCAACTTTTAATACCATTCACGCATTCCTTTTCTGTAAGATAATATCTAAAATGAATTTTTAAGGAAATCTTAAGAGAATATTGTTTTAGAAAATTAAGAAGAGTGTTGATGAAACTTAATAAATTCAAGCACATTCATTGTTTTATTAAGATGAATTTGAATTCATGGAAAGTATGTCTCACCTCATATTTGCTTATTTCACAAAATTCCAGCAATATCAATATTTGCAGATCTCACTGCACCACAATATAGTCTTTCAACATGTGCAAATCTCAGTTCTCTCTTACAGCATACTTCTCAGATAGACTTTCACGGGTATTGTGATTACACACTGAGAAGACTAGCATTTTAAAAAGTAGGAAATCATGTGCTCTGGAATCCTTATTTGTATACAGATATCTGAGGCTTAAGAATATAAATGTTTTTCTATTGCTAGTCTGCATGACAATATAGATTTTGTAAAATAAATCAGTCAGAAATGTCTTAACAGAATGAGCTGTTTAATAGCAAATACTATAGAAGACATCACCATGTATTTGTTCGCAGAATCTTCCCAATAATAAGGCTTTAATCTGTACAATTCATGCTACAATCCCACAGCCCTCTTCTGTCTCTGCACTTGTGATGATACTTAAGAACGTGACGCTTTTCTTTTTTCCTACTCCAAACTTTCCAATAATTTCAAGTTCCATCTTTTTTCATTCCTCATGTTGAATGATTTTTGTCAGTTATACACTTTCATCTCACTGGGAAGAATTTGCATGACTCTTAATCATAATATTCCAATAAGTATTAGTATCATATCAAATACAGCTGTCATTGTGTCCTTTCCTCAGTGCCTTGAAAACAGATTATACCTTCACTGTGTCTTGTGCGCTTGTGATATCCGAGTATGTGAAAGCATGCAACTGTTCTCACAGAAATGTTAGAACATCAAGAAATTATGACATGCCTTAGCATACTTTTCAAATCACGCAATACATTTCATGTTGTAACCTGCCAGCTCCTCAGGACAGTGCACTGCAATATTTATTTGTTATGCTCGGGACTTTCCTTATGAGTAGCAAGAGGTGAAGGAGTCAGAAAAGGTCGTTTTAAAGGAGTCCCTGATTGAAAAAGGCCGTTGCTGATTAGAAAATGGGCAGCATTTAACCTGCTCTCTTGGTACAATGTGCCTGCGAGTGACCTAGCCAGTTGTATTGCTCTCGGCTTCAGAATCCCATGCCCACAGCTGCACAGTAGTCATTTGAACCAGTAAATAAACACATTTCCCCAAACTGTCAAAACTGAGGATTTCAAGGCTGCACACCAATTTCCCTTTGCAAGGTGTTTGGCTCATTATGCTCCCTGACCTTATTTCCAGTGTGTTAGTTTATATTGCTCTCTGCTTGAGGGGTCTAATGAGTGTTGAATTCCACTGGGCATTCCGATTACAATATTCCTGCATATGTGCAACTTTTTAGGAGAAAACAGATTACCATGTTTCTTAAAAAAAAAAGTGTTTCATTGGGGTCTTTGACATGAATTTTGTAGTTTTCATTCAATTACGGTTTTCTCAATCTAAAGTATAATATTTGTGCAAATATTCTGTGATGCAGAGACAAATTCAAGCGTTTGCTTCATGCAAGTTAGAAGGAAAAATAACCAGAACTTCTGAGTTAAGAAGTAGTTCCTCCCCCACTATTTATATTTTACTTGCCGTTGGAAAAGTCACACACCACTTTACCCTCCAGTTCTCCTGCTAAACGTGGATTCTAATTAGATACAGATAACTGTCAGTATCAAGAGAGCGAATAGATGTAAATGTGCCTTTTTATATTCAAGGATGTATATAAATTTCACAACATAAAATTATATATGCGCATTGTCATCACTCCTGCTAAATCCTCTTCAGGTGTTGACCTGCTGACTTTGAAGGCAGCTTCAGAATTTAATTAAGCTCATCTGACATCTAGTTTTTCCCGTTTTGCAAGGAGACCTTGTGGGTGACATTGGAGAGCTCACAGTAACCTCAATGGATTCTGCCTCTTATCTTCGGAATCAAGGTTCTGGGAAGCAGCTATGCTCAGAGTAACTTGGTGAATGCGTGCTATTTTCCTTTTATCACTCTTCGTTTTATTTTGATTTGGTTTGATTCCATCTATCACTCTAATGTCAAGCCATCTTTTACTACTGCCTGTGATCTATTGTTTGTCATTTTCTGAAGAATCTGTCATTCCCTTTATAATATAACAGTCAATTGGAAAACTAGTAAAAATGCTGAGCCAATCCTAAGCTATGAAATAAAAAATTCTGCAGCCCCATGCCAGGATCACTCACCTATGTGCCGGACATTCCAAAATTGATTCATCATTTATCAAAAACGCTCTGCCCTCATGAAAGGCACAAATAATCAACTGTCCACTACAATTTATGCTTCTGATATACACATGTGAATCTGAGTGATGGTTACAAATGAAAACCCATCCTTCCTCAAGCCTTGATTTTATATAACAAACTTCTTACCTCTTCAGTTGGCAGCATCACATAATTATTTGCTAAGCCATAAGCATACAGTCAACTCCCATGTTAAGTGCAACCTGTTACCATCTCAGCAATTGATTTCTACTCTGTAATTTGGTTGACTTGGTTTATCAGTAGCTTATTTTTTGCTTGTTCTATTTTTTTCACTTTTTCTTTGTCATTTTTTGTTAAATCCACACTGGCTTCCCTCATGTTGCTCTTCCCCAGGAATATTTTACATGTAAAAATCTGATCATGTCGCTATACATCTTAAAACAAATTCAATGACTATTTATGACTTGAAATTGTGTACAGGTCAACATCTAGAATCATTTGAACTCTGACTGTCTCACCTCATACTTTTTTTAAAATTAATTTGTTAATTAATTATAAATTATATTCATTTTTTTTTTCTGTGTGGAGATATGTGTTTATGGATGTGAATAGCCATGGGGTCGAGGGGAGGGTATCAGATTCCCTGGAACTGAAAATATGCTCAGTTGTAAATTGTTCTGCATGTGTGTGGGTACTGTAAACTGAACCCTTGTCCTCCATATGGGCAACAAGTACTCTTAGTCACTGGGACAACTTTCCAGTCGCTCCATCATTGTACTCTTCATCAAATTATTCTATTGATTTTTCAGGTTTCTACATGACTTTCATTTGTCTGAAATAATGAAGACATTATTTGCCCACAGTTAGGTTAATTCTTTAAAACTTGAAGTCATTTTTCTCTACCTTGCCATCCTTGCCACCCTTCTCCTCCTTCAGTCATTGCCAAGAGTTCCAGGAATCATAATTAGAGCTTGCTCCCTTCTTATTGAGCTATTAACTTACAAAGTTATCATATTATATTTATGGAAAGCACCATTTTTGAGTGGTAGAGATACTACTCTTGTTTATTTTTGTCAGCTCTATGCATATAGTTGTATATCAGAAGAAGAACATCAGTTGAGTAAATTACATCTGTAAGTTTGCCAATAGATCAGAGGTTTTTTGTTTGTTTCTTCACTGATTACAACAAAGGAGCCAAACTCACTGTGGGCAGTGCCACCCCTGGGCAGGTAGTCTTTGGTTGTGTAAGAAAGGAGCCTGAGAATATCATGAGAAGCATGTCAATAAGATGTCTTCTGCTTCAGTTCCTGCCTCCAGGTTCCTTCCATGAATTTCTAACTGACAGAATATGACCTGAAATTTGTAAGATGAAGTAATCTTTTTCCTCTCAACGTGCTTTTGGTCATGGTGTTTTCTCACGATCATAAAAACCTAAGAAACATGCCTTTTGACCAAGAAACAACACTTTCCAAGTGAAATTTAGATTCCAATGAATGAACAATAAACCATTCTTATAGGATATAAGATAAGAACACTAAATCCTCAAGCATTAAACTTATATAACTTCAGCGTTTTTAGAAAAAGCTGAGACTGAATGGAAATTTGTGAAATAGTTGGAACTACAATGCTGGGGGAAAAACTCTCAAAGTTTTATAGAAGATACTATATTTTAATATAAATTCAATTTTTTTCTTATACAAAAGGTAGCTGACTGAGAGCCTAAATTGAGCAATATTTAGTCATCTCTTACCTCAATCATCACTCAGGTTTATACCAACATTCGTAGATTTGTGGCAAGGTCACTAGTAAAGTTCTCTTGTTGCTTTCTAAAACCTGTATTTAATTCAATTGTTTTAGTTCATGTGTATGAATATTTTGTCTGAATGTACATATGTGTACCACATGCATGATTGCTATTCCAGGTCTGCTGCAAAAATAATATTTACTCTTAATTGCTTAGGCATCTCTGCAGTGATTTGTGGCTTTTTTTTTATTTAAAATGAGTGACTCAAAATGTCCATATGTAACCTCCAGCACTGAAGAATTACAAGGGGTCTCTAATTTAATCATCCTTAATTTCAAGAGGAAATAGCTTCTCTTTTCCCCAAAATAGACAAGATGTTTGTCTTTGCAATGAATTATCTGTAAAAGTCTTTTTTAAAATATTTATTTATTTATCTATTTGTTTATTATGTATACAATATTCTGTCTGTGTGTATGTCTGCAGGCCAGAAGAGAGCACCAAACCTCATTACAGATGGTTGTAAGCCACCGTGTGGCAGCCAGGAATTGAACTCAGGACCTTTGGAAGAGCAAATGCTCTTAACCACTGAGTCATCTCTCCAGCCCTGTAAAGGTCTTTTGAAAGTGGTCTTTGAGTGCCATTAAAGTGGTCTCTACCTAGGGAATTTTCTAAAAGGAGGAAAAAAAAATCTGATTGGAAAGACACCAAAGAAGCCTCTTTTTCCAATTCAGGGTTTCATCTGTAGCTTTTGAGCCTTCCCTGGAACTAGCTCTTGTAGACCAGGCTGGCCACAAACTCAGAGATCTGCCTGCCTCTGCCTCCCGAGTGTGGGATTAAAGGCATGCGCCACCACTGACCGGACCAAAGTTGCCATTTTTATGTGTTGTCTAGGTTTAGGTCAGCTACGGGTGTCAGGGAGATCACGTTGAGGGAAAGCTTTGCCCATGTCGGAAGTGCAGACTTCTTACACGGTAAGCCAGGGCAAAAGAACACCTGAAGAGTTTCAGTAAATTAATTGTTTTAATAAAAAGTAAAGAAGACATTTTCTTTCTAGTTATTGCTAATTGTACCAATCCTTTGTAAACAAAAAAAAACATTCAATATGAGAACAAATATGCAACAGCAGTTATTGACATGTTTGCATAGGCTACCTAAGCAACTTTGCCATTTATTCATGCCACTGGAGATTGTAGTCTCTCATTTGGAAAGCTATTGTGGCGCCAGTCATTTAACTTTCCTGTTCTGGAGTTGCTATGCTTATCTCATTGATTTTTTTGAGCAGGACGATACACAATTCCAAGCCAATTTTCGCTCTTGCATGATCATTGCATCTTAGGAAAACACACTTATCTTGAGCCAAGCAATTCTGGAGAAGCGTGGCTATCTAAATTGGTCTGAATTTTCTTTCCTCTGTTCCTATCCTTCCTCTTTTCCTATACTTCAGCTCACAGTAACCTCCATGTACAGTAAAATCATTGGACTCTCTTAAACAAATCAAATATATTACTCACAGAAATGTTTTAAGCCTCAAGAATCCTAATTTTAAGACAAGCAAACACGTAAACAGAACACTTTAATAAGGTCTGATTTAGTAACTCAAATAAATGTTCCATTCCACATCCTTCAGATTATCAGCTCAGGAAAAGTGGGCTTTAGGAGTAAGGTGATTTGTTTGTCATGGCTGTCCTTTCATCTTGTTAATTCAAATATTTCTTTTCTAGCAAATGAGGTGTGGTTTAAATTTTAGAATTTCCAAGGTCACTATTAAGTATGAAAAAATAGTCTCATTTTTTAGGTATCTATCATCCTATGTCGTCTTGAGATAATATATCCTCCATTATAGACATTTCTTTCCTTAGTCTAGCTAAAATCAAAATAACCATGTTGGGACGGAATATGTTTAGGATTATTAAGTTTTCTAAATAAGTCTGCCCCATTTTTATTACCTGATTTTTTTCCACCAAGATCTTTGCAATTCTAAATATATTAGGCAAACAAAGAGAAATGCAAAATTTTGGTGATGGATGAATTTGTTAACCCGTCTGTGAAATTCTCTCAGATATGAAAACACATATACACACATACACACTCACTCACATATTTTCATGTACTGCAGGTTTTCCTAGAAATAGGTTTGTATGTAGTTGAGAATAGGCTTGAGCTTTTGATTCTTTGTTTACCACCTCTCAAATGCTGGGATTTCCGGTTTGTACAATTGCTGTAAGAGGCTGCTTGTTTGTTCTCAGCAGCTGAGCCCCAAAATAACCACACAAAAATTGTATTAATAAAATCACTGCTTGTCCTTTTAGCTCTAGCTTCTTATTGACTAGTTCTTACATCTTAATTTAACCCATTTTTTATTAATCTGTGTATGGACATGCCCTGTGGCTTACTGATAAGGTTCCATTCAGCATCTGTCTCTGGCAGGGCTACATGGCTTCTCCCTGTCTCTGTCTTTGTTTTTCTCCCGGCATTCAGTTTAGTTTTCCCTGCCTACCTCTATTCTACCCTGTGCAGGCCCAAGATAGTTCCTTTATTAACCAATGGTATTAACAACATACAGAGGGGAATCCCACATCACCTCCCCTTTTCTGTTTAAATAAAAAGGAAGGTTTTGACTTTACACAGAAAACTTAAGTATAACAAAAAAAAGATATCAAGCAAGAATTACAGTTACAATATCCACTTTATCTTTTATTGTAACTAAGGAAAACTATAATTATAACTATCTTCTCTTCAACTTCATCAAAGACTTCAGAAGGATATAATATTACCTAAGTAAACAGGAAGTACATTGTAAGCAACTTCTAAAACTCTAGAATTGACAGAGCTATCTTGCTACCTAGACAGTCACCCATAGTTCTTCTGTAACAATGAGGCATCCATCTTCAGTCTGTCAGCCTATGGTATCTGACAGACTTTTCCATAATGCAGGAATTTTCAAAGACTGTTCCAAATATATTGACAATTGGTCAGTCACTTTCTTCTGTGTCCTGCAGAATTTCTTGCAAACTCTTTCATGTAGCAAGAACCCAGAAGGACTGTCACACCTTTAAGAAAGTTTAGCAGTCATTTATCTGTAGGTCCTGCATGTCCAATTCACATAGCATGATATTGCACAGTTCAGACAAAAGCAGTTTCTTGCCCAGATGGCTAACCAGTGCCATAAGGATCCTCTTCAGTGCTCATCATCCTCTTGAAGTTGATTGGTGCTGCCAGGAGCAGATATGTCTCATTATCATGAAAAGGCCTAACTTCTTAAACCATTTTAAATGCCATATTCTGAAGATCTCTGAAAGCTTTGAAGAATACCTATATAATTGAAATATATCTCTATATATCTAGCAAACCTAACTATCAAGACTAGAAGTTTGACTATTATAATTATGTATTAACCTATATTTATTAATTATACATTACAGCTTTAAATGAACTCACAAACATAACACCTTAATCAAGAGCAAAAATATACATATAACAAAATTGATCTTTACTTTGTATCAATAAATTGAGATCCATACCAATGCAAATCTTTATAGTATATCCCCCTTTAAATGTAAACACACATTTATAAAAAATCATTTAGTGAATTTGGGCATAGTTCTCTCTAAACTCTTTCCTGCTTTTTTTTGGGCAAGGTACTTTTGGGGGTGTTCACAGAAACCTTTTAGGGGGTCTTGGTCCATCAACCACATTAATCTGGAAGAATTCCACAGTTTCTCATGCTCTGTGGAAGCAGAAGAAGAACCTTTTTTTCCAAAGCAACAAATCCTTAGACCCAAATTTTGAAGTCAAGAAATCTTTAAAATATATGTGTAGTTTTAACTTAGCAGCCAGTACAATGATATGTCTCTCATTTAGCTCCTTCAAATTCAAACAATTTAAAGAAACACAATAGGATACATAATCCAGATTTTCTGTTTATATTCCATCTTTACATGGCTTATTTTTCTTTACTCCTTTTTTACCTATGACTGTCTGTACTCTGTCTCTTTAAAGACTTTATTTTTTATAAACCATTTACTTCTTTTTATGACTCTGTACTCTTTTTCTTTTTGCTCCCAAGCTGACAAACATTTTTTTTTTAACTCACTGTCATTTTCAGAGGTCTTTTATGTCTGAATCTGTCCTATTGTGTATCCATAATCCTTTTCTGTCCTAGAGAGTTTTCAAAATGGTAAGCAATTGGTTGAAGCAGCCCTGGGCACTGGCTCTACCTCTCTCTGCCTTTCAAAATGGTGAAGTTACCATAATCATCAGCTCTGGGACCACCAGGTAGGAGCTGCACTCACCACTTTAACTCTGAGAAGGAGTATGCAGCACATAAACCTTTTTATTCCTGAGTAATAGCTAAATATGCCATGCAGCAAAGTGCAAGGCCTGAAAATATCTCTGTGTATGGTGGCAGGAATCTGCCATGTTCTCTTGCCTGTGCATGCCTAACAGACTCAATCCCACTGCCTACCCAGGCAGGGAGTGCTGAGACCTGGGCATTGTCTCAGCTTGTTTCCTACAGACTGAAGTTGGTGGCAGGCAACAACCCCCCAAAAGAGCCAGTGTTGTTCCTGTAAATAGCATGAACCAGGAAGCTTTTCCTTAAAGAAACCATACAGTTTGCCAATGTGGAAAACTACATCCACATAAAACCTGAAAAAGCCTGGGAAGTAATTCTAGACACAAATGAACAGAGTTAAGCATGGCTTCTTGGGAGCAGCATTTTCTCAGATGAGCTCTGTTTGCTACAGGAAAGTGCTTCTCAATTAATTGAGGCTTCCTGACTCAGACTTAGCTAAAAAGAACCTTGCAATTCTCTTAAGAGGCCCTGCCACCAAACACTTAAATAGTTTTCATGAATAGCTTTAATAAACTCTGTCAAATCTATCAAATAATTTAAATCCAAGTATTAAGAACAGGGGGCAATTCATGACACATTAAAGTAGTAAGAATTCTTGGAGATGGACCATATGAAATTTGTTAGGGTAGGAGAGAAAAGGATGACTAAAAAAAACATTAAAAGATGACACTCATTTTGTGTTTTAGGTAAAATAAGAAAACACATAGAAATAGATTTTAGCTTTGTTTTGTAAGTATATATAGTTCACTTGAATTTAGACATTTTTTGTTTTTAAGTACTTTTTACATTTCATTGAAAGGAAGCCAGTATTTTGCATTTAGAGGACAATTATGAATATAAATAATTGAGGCATAAAATTAATACTTATTTTTAGTAGATCTCCATTTTATAAAAGCTCAAAATAACATACTGTAAAGCAAATGGCTCTACAGCTTTTATTTCTTTCATACAAGTATATAATAGCAAGAAAATACGATTATTTACTGACCTTCCCCAAAATAATTTGAAATTAAAAAAAATCAATTTTGGTAATTCTTCTGCTTTTAGACACAAGAGTTTAATATGTGACAAAGAATCTTTTTGAATTAATGCATTCAGATATCATGAAATACTTTTCTTCATGTTAAAGTCAGGACAATGTAAAAAATTAAAAATTAAATACCATAAATAGGAAAGATTTTTAGTATTTGAATGGAGGAGAAATTCTGCTTGATAAAGATTAGAACTTACTAAACGAACTTCTCTGGGTTTGAACCACAATGGTGGAAATCTAAGAAAAAGTGATAGAAATGAATGCATATATAAAGGCAATCACTCAGTGACAGAGTGAAAGAGGAAAATGTTATTATTTATATCAGAACAATTTTGTTAATATTAATAATGAAGGAAAATATAATATCAAATATTGATCCCAAAGATTTTGTTAAACAGCAAATTGATAGTGCTTTCAATTTACTTTAAATACTTGAGAAGCATATTTTGAAAGTAACAGTTCACTTTTAATGTTTTTAGGACTATTAGAGCAATGATTAATTTTGCTCCTTCCTCTTTTTAATAAAATAAGATAAAATAAAATGAAAATTGTTACACTTACATTGGACAAGGTATACATAAAGAAGGAAAGAGAAACAAAAGAAGGTGCAGTAATCAGAAACACACTTATTCACACACTCAGGAGTCCCATAAGAACACTAAGCTGAAAGCTATATATACACAGAGGACCTGGTGCAGAGCCATACAGGCCCTGTGCATGCTGCTTCAGTCTCTGTGAGTTCATATAGCTTTGCTCAGTTGATTTAGAGGGCCTGTTTTCCTGGTGTCTCCTGTCCTTTCTGGCTCTTAGACTCTTTCTGCTTTTTCTTTCCCTGGCATCATAGAGGAATGATTTGCTGCAGACATACATTTTGCATTTTGAACCTCTGTATTCAAAGGTTTCTCTTTCTCTGCTTCTCTTCCTGGAAGGTCTTTAAATTTTTCCCATCTTCTACAGGAGGAAGCTTCTCTGATCATGACTGAATAAGGCACTGATCTATAAATATAGCAGAATTTCATTAAGAGCAATCTTCACTTTTATTTTCTTTAAACTAGTAGTATTTAGTTTTACCCTAAGTCTCTAGACTATCTATTCTTTCATTTTGGTCACCCAAGGCATTTCAGGTATGAGTTGCATCCCATGTAGTGGGTCTTAAGTCAAAGTGGATATTGGTTGGTTACTCGCACATACTTTGTGCAGTCCTTGATTTAGCAGATTTTGTCAGCATGAGAACACTGTGGATCAAAGGTTTTGTGCCTGTATTGGTGTTTACATTCCTCTTTATGTAACCTGCCAAGTATCTTCCCGTACCAAAGATACTAGAACTTAAGGATGTTGCTTCTGTACAGTCACAAAATCAACCTCTTCATGGTTGATGAATCATGAGGTTGTTGGATTCATCACTAGTGACTTGTTGTCAGTTTGTGGAGAACAACCTATGATCTTAGCAACAACTTTGATTTTTTGGAGATTTTCATGGGACCCTTTGGCCAACAACTCAATGGAATGTAACCAGGCTCAATACTGGAAACTTCATTTGGTCACAAGAGAAGGCCATTTAGGACACTACCTTCACATTATTTAGGCATTTCATTAGAATAATGAAATATATTTTAGAAAGTTTCCACATCACTGCATTTTCATACCAACCCTCAAATTCCCATCAATTCTAACTATTTCTCCAGGCACTGCCTCCATCATCCCCATTCTACTGTTATAGAGGGATAAAAATATTGGTCCCTTCATTTAAGACAGTATCCAGGCATACTATTCTTATAGAATATATCCTATTCTTCCAAACTTAGAAAGATAGAGATAAAGGATTGGAATGTCTAACCTTTATTGTTCAGTTGACTGGATTTACAGTCACCTGGAATAAGACATCATGCATGTTTGTAGCGGTAGTTCCAAGGAGATTTAATTTACAACAGAAAACAGACATAAGTGTGGATGAAAAAAAGCATGGATTGGAGGACCAGAATGTTGCTTGGATTCCCTTTTTATTTCTGCCAAGGTATAGGGCAGCATCTTGCGTTCCTATCTTCATACCCATCAACTGCCATGGTTGCCATCATAACTTCTAACACCATGATGGACTGTGTCTTCAAACAATGCACTAGAAGAAACCCTCCCCACTTGAACTTGTCTATTATCGAGTATGCAGTTATAAATGTAACACAACGAGCACATAAATTCTAAAAGATCCTTTTGAAAAATTATCATAGAAAAACTAATATTCTACTGATAGCATATTCCCATATTAACTCAGTGAAATGTTTTATATTTTCAAAACAAGATAAACAATAAGACAATCTTTATTTTGATCGGGCATGGAGACTGGATATATTGCCATTTACTGAACATATAGTTTTTAACTGATAAAAAGATTTAAGATTTACAGAGAATATCCACAATCACACCATTTTTAAAGATTTTCAACTAAAAGATCAGAGAAAGCCTTTAGCCTGTCTCAAAATGTACTTGTTCCTATAGTCATATCAAAGAGTGCATTGAAAGAATAATCTTAACGAAGGAAAACTTCTGTTTTAAACAAAATGATTCAGCCAGGTGTGGTGGTACACACCTTTAACCCCTGAACTCAGGAGGCAGAGGCAGGTGGATCTCTGATTTTCATGCCATCTTTGCTTACAGAATGTACTCCAGGACACCTAGGGGTTTTTTCTTGTGTGTGTGTGTGTGGGGGGGGGATGAATGAAACAAAGACCGAAGGAAGTTAAATGTTGCAGAATAGCCAAGTCAATAAAATTGTCCTTGAGAGACTCCGTTGAAAAAAATATGCCCCACTGTTTTTTTGCCATCATTAAGGACCACTTGTGTTAGTCAAATATCTTCTACTGATTAATGCTTTTGAGGTTATCGAATCAGGCCTCCCTAGAAGTGTTTCTAGCAAATGTGTCTTAAAAGATTTCCATAGCCCTGCAAGCTTTAGGTCTCGTGTAGCTGACAAGATTATGACAGGGGCAATTTTAAATTGTTAAAAAGCTTTCTTGTATCAGATCTCTCTCGGTGCTGATTTCAGCAAAATAGGGGGAAATGTTCGTTATGTCAAACAGAAAGTAAAATACAAAATATCAAACCAGTTTCTGAGACTTTCTCATCCAAATATTCTCCTACCAAATGACAGGAATGTGTCAAAAGCAGAGGGAAGGGGGAAAAAGCAAATGTTAGTTGATTTCAAACTGAGGAAGTAGTTACTGTTAAAAGGCTTTGCAATTTCACACAGTCCCCTTAATGTGTAACGATGTACATGATTTTGCATTAGCCAGGAAGATGACAGGGAAAGGAGTAATTTTTGCTGCAAAAAAGTAATCTTTTCTTAGATGAGGCAGGTTTTACTCTTTGGTTTTCTATTTGATTCTGTGTTCCATGTAATGAAAGCAATGCAGCAAACAGAATGTATTTCCTCTGCTCTTTCATTTGAGAGGTTTTGTTTTTCCCTTTTTGAATAGTGATGAGTAACTTTAGGTATTCACAAATGAGGTTAGGTACTAAATATTTAATGATTATTATATTAATAATAACAGACTAGAAGAGATAAAATAGCCAGTTTCTTTAAAATAGTACTACTGAAAAAAACAAAACTTACCCTCTACAGAAAATACAAGTTTTGTTAAAATTGGCAATTAGAAACAAATGGTGAGAAGCAAAATATGCTAATTAAAAACTAAGCAGGACATTTTTCCATTTCCTTACATTTTAGAGTACTGATTAAAAATGTTTAATTAGTACACACCATCAAACCTACTTCATACTGGGAATTTTTGAGCTTATAATTTTGTCTTTTTTTTCAGAAAAGCTGGTGTTTAATGAAATCACCATTGCATTATAAGGTATAATCATATATATTTTTGATAGATGAGCAATTATTGCAATCTTTTGTAAATGTCACATATTTCCACCCTTATTCTATCACTTGATGATTACTAAACACTTAATTTTGTTAAATAATTTTTAAAAATCAAAGTGGAAATATTATGTCCCTTTGCTATTAGAAGACCTAAGAGTGAGATTTATGATTACCAGTGGTGTATATTGTTTATATAATGTTAATATCAAATACTTCTAATGAATTAGATATGTCATACTGTGTCAGAGAAAAATACATTGCAGGTTGACAGCACCCCAAAAAACTTTCTGACTCAGTAACTATTTACAGGGTGAGTAAAGCTTGGAGACAGAGCTTCAGCTGAGCATGTGAGGTCTTGGGTTCAACCCCAAAATAGCTTTTAAAAAATGGGTTTTTTTTTTGATTCTCCATTCCCTTTGTTAGTTGTAAGTAGAGATCTGGTTTATTTTAGCATCCAGCTGCACATTTAAAACTTCTGCTCTGAAGGAACTAGGGAAGCATTGTCTGCATATGAGTGAGCGACAGGGACAACAGAAATAATTATGTGCTTGTAATTCAGGATGCACAAGCTAACTATGCTTATGGAGTAGCTTCCTATTTTGTCATATAACTTTTAAGGCTACAATTGTGCCTCTCCGAGTAATATGAGGAGACATCTGAATCACAGAGATTTAAATGAACCCTCCAATATTAACTAGTGAAACAGAGCCTGGGTTTCACCATTTTTACCATTTTCACCATTTTTACCATTCAAAGAAACTGTCTCCACATTCTATTTTCTTAGCAAACCATATGTTCCTTCGACACTTAGGAGTCTTGAAATTTAGTGATAATGGAAACCTCTTTTCCTCTTGCTGGGCTCGCATCACTTTAATTTCAATAAAGGACGAACAGATTCAGCATTTCACATTAAGTGGAAAGCGCATCTCCCCAACCTCCTGTCCATAGGGATTCACTGCCCTCCCTTTAGCTGATGAGGCACCTGAGCATTAGCAACAACATAAAAAAAAATAAAATGATCTAAGCAGAATCATTTAAGCTTCTTTATATAGTCGGGAGGGCAGCTGTTTCTGTGATGGTCAAATACTCTGGGGTGCACACCTTGGCTGTGACTGCCCATATGATTATGATTTGAACCTTCAGTTTGGCAGAGAGAAAGCATATTCTGACCAGGACATGTGAAGAACGGAGGGTCATGCATTCAGAGTACTGTTGAATTATAAAATTTCAAAGCTGGGAGAGTTCTTAAAGGTCAGTGTCCTCCATGTCAACACTGTCTGACCCAATACAAAAAAAAAAATCATTAGTCTCTCCATCACAGCTGAAGGAGAAAAAAGGCCAATTTTCAGTGAACTGTTCATATTATTTTATTGAGGTAACTGTAACAGCCATTTCTCTTTTGTAGTTTAAGTTTAAAGGATTGCAAATGTTGAAAGAACAATTACCTTTCATTACACAGATAGGCGGTACTAGTTTTGAGACAGTAGTGAATGAGACATGAACCACGGCTGGAGCTGGACCTGACTTCCACTTTCTTTAAATGCTGATGAATACTTTCTTCTTAGGGAGTCCAATATGAGTTCCTACTCTGTCATGATAAAATTGGCTGTAATGTTATGAGATTTCTAGTATATAAAGTTTGCCACTATATTAAGTTAAAATTGGCAGCAACATTTTGAGCTTTCCATATATGAAGCTCCATTATTACTGTATTACCATGCTGTTGTTTACCATAACCTATAGCCTAACAGCAGCATAGTGTCTGCCATTAACAAAGTCCAGTCACTGACTTGTGACTTAAGTTCTTACAGGCACATTTAGTCTTCTAATATAGTCTGACTTCCGTTGGTCTATGTGTTTTTTCCACAGAAAAGTTAAGGTCATCACACTGGATGAAGAAAGAACCAAGTAAGCTCTTCAAGAAGTGGAACTTCATTTTTTCATGCTCCAATCATGCTGACTGATAGAATTAACGCAGAAAGCCTCATTACCTCCTAGCTATCTCGTCTCACTTAAATTGTTGTGGTATCAATCATATTCTACTTGTCAAGTTCAAGCATGTGCAGGATGAACTAGACAAAATGGAGCAATAGTCACCTTGGTGATTGACCTATTGTTCATCTGTGTGTGATGCCTTTTCTGAGGAAAAGCTCTTCTCCTGCACCAAATCCTTCTCTGTTTCACTTCCACTCATTACTTCTGATTTCAGTCCATTTCCTGGTCTTAACTTTCCAAATTGAAGAGAAGCAAGTCCTTTTTAATCTCCTTTACCATAAAGTACTCGCTTTAAACTTTTTTTCAGAATAAAAAAAAAGTGAGGGTTCAACAAGAAAAGCATGTTAATAAAGGTACACAGAAATTTTGACAAATATGTCTTCAATTTTTAAATGTTTCCAAAATGTTATCAATAGTATTCTTTCTATTCTAAGGAATATCCTTAATCTTAGCAGCTAAGAGGATATAGTAGATGTCTTCATAGTCTCTGAACACAATCTGTTATACAGACCCCAATCTATTTAGGAATAAAAGTGGCGTTTGAAATTGGTTGCAATGGCTTTACCTAGATTTTCTATCGTGTATCCATCCTTCTCCATGCACTTAAAGAAATGAACTGTCTAAATAGCTTAATGGTTTTTTGAGGCACTCCAATAAAACAGCAGTTCCTTTCTGTTATTTGATGTACTGAATTTATTTCTGCTCCAGTAGTTTAATGTTGAGTGTTACCTTCTCCTAAATTGTTTTTATATTTGCATATATAACTTTATAGCTACCAGTAAAGTATATTTTGCACAATTAAAGAAATGGTTCGGATTTAGTTTGAGTGAACATTTTAAAATGTTTTATTATCTTACTGTTTTTCTTCTAAGTCAAAGTTTATTTTACACTAAAGAACTCGGCTCTTCATTAATCCACTTATTATTATAGTTAATACCTACAAAGAAATATTTGCCTTAAGTATCTTATGATTAGCAGTTCCAGGACTAAGAACTGCCCATAGTCCTACACATTCTGAACCTGCCTCCCAAGACTACGTATCTCCCTCTCTCACTGCCTAGCCTTAGTTTTCATTATTTAAGTCTCCAGTATTTCAACCTCAGGATGATGCTCCTGAAGCTACAGGGCTTATTTTTCAAGGGATATCTGACACCTTGGGAAGCAAATGTTAATGACTTATTTAAGGGGAAAAGAAGCAACTACACAAAAGGATGATAGGCTGTTATTCTCCACCCTGAACTGGAGAAATTGGGAACAGATGGGTTGCTGACAGTTCATTTCCGGGCACAACAGTTCAAAACCCTAGTAACTTGCAGCTGGAGGTCACCTGGCAAGAAAATGAAGTATCTGGTTTGTGCCCGGACAAAAATAAGAGAGATATCTCATTCTCCAAAGTTTGGTGATAAGCAGTTTTTTTTTTTTTTTTCTTTTCGAGACAGGTTCTCTATAGCTTTGGAGCCTGTCCTGGAACTCGCTCTTGTAGACCAGGTTGGTCTCAAACTCACAGAGATTTGCCTGCCTCTGCGTTCCGAGTGCTGGGATTAAGGGCATAAGCCAACATCGCCTGGCTTTGATAAGCAGTCTTTTTACAGAGACATGAGTCAGGCAGTTCCTCATCCATCTTCTGCCTAGCATCAGCCATGGGTACTTTTTTTTTGCTTCTCATGTCTCAGTGAAGTTGCCTTCAAGATCTTGCCTAAATTTTCCAAATTTTCTCCATTCATCCCTTATGCTTTCATATGATTAAATATAAACCCTCTTTTTCCAGTTACTCAATTTAAAAATTACTATATCTAGATTATTATGCTATACTATTTCCATATAATTTCTCTAACACACTCTATAAATTGTTCATCATTTTTGTGTAAAGAAACGACCACATTATTTAATTTAATCCATAAATTAACTCTACTAGATAACACTTATTAAAGTATGCACATAAAATGTTTTAATGTGCTATACAAGTAAATACATCACCAATCCAGACTGCTAATATGTGACTGAGCTAGAATGTCAACATTGTGACTTACAATCTCATAAACAGCTCACTGTAGTGTTTTCAGAAAGCAACATGGAACATTCTCACTGCTGTGTATACTCACCATGGAGATATTCTAGAAAGCTACCTAAGAATAAATGATGTCACCCTTAAGTTTAAGAATTGAAAAGGAGACTTTTCAAAGGGTGAGGGATTCAGTATGAAAAGGTCACCTTGATAATAATACCAAACAGAGGAATAAGACATCCCAGGATGACAGGACAGAATAAAGGCAGACATGAAGCATAGTATAGAGCAGGAACTGCATTAATAATAGCACTACCTGAACATAAAATGTCAAATCATATGCTGATCACGTGGCAGATGATTTAAAAAATGAGAGGAATTTCAATCAGAGCTCTACTACAAACTAAATTTTCTTGTATTTCATTAAGAAAGGTAGACCCGAGAACATGAATTTGGAGAGGAGTGAGTAGAATTGAAGGGGAATAGAACAAAGGAGATGGTGTATAAACTCACATGGATCAAATTTCACAGAGAGATTAAAACAACAAAATCTGTACCTCATTGCCTTTTTAACATTTGAGGGGAAAGAGGATTCATGCATGGCTCTGTCAATCACTGCATGAAGTCAATCACCCAGAAGGCAGTTTTTAGAATAATATAAGTGTTAAGATAAAGTGTTGGGAGTGGATGAGCTTAAAATAATAGTAAAATATGGGTGAATCCCAAAGTGTTTCTAGAATGTCTACATGTATCTTTTTTTTACTTATTTATTTATTTATAAAAATTTCCACTTTATCCCCTCCTCCCAATACCCTCCCATTTCCCCCACTCCCTCTCCTCCTCCCTCTCCAATCCTAAGAGCAGTTGGGATTTCCTGCCCTGTGGGAAGTTCAAGGTCCTCAGCCCTCCCTTCAGGTCTAGGAACGTGAGCATCCAAACAGACTAGGATCCCAAAGAGCCAGTACATGCAGACGAAACAAGACCCAGTGCCGTTGTCAATGGCTTCTCAGTCAGCCCCCATGTCAGCCACATTCAGAGAACCCGGTTTGATCACATGCTCGTTCAGTCCCAGTCCAGCTGGCCTGGGTGAGCTCTCATTAGATCAGTCCCCATGGATCAGTGGGTGAACGCACTCCTCGCGGTCCTGACATCCTTTTTCATGATCTCCCTCCTTCTGTTCCTCATTTGGACCTTGGGGGCTCAGTTCAGGGCTCCAATGTGGGTCTCTGTCTCTATCTCCATCCATCGTCAGATGAGGTTTCCCTCTCTTAAAAGGAATATAATAGGATCCAGCTCTGTTCATATGTATGAATGGAAAACCCAGTCATACCCTACAATATAATTGTTTAGTGATTGCCCTTAATTACCAATGCCAATGTTGACTGGATTAATGCACTTTTTAAAGTGCATTTGTGTACAAGTCATTGTGTACAAGTCAATGAGCAAATTATTGAAAATATGTGACATATATGGGACTCATCTTGAATTGAAGTAGCTCATATAGAGGATTTTGAAATTTTTTATGAAGTAAAAGGAGGTAACAAAAAATTAATATGTCAAGGAAAATTGCATATAAACAGTTTTCTGAGTGATTACTTGTGCGGAAATTTTCTTTCCTTTTTTTAAAATATATTTATTTATCATGTATACAATATTTTGTTTGTGTGTATGCCTGCAGGCCAGAAGAGGGCACCAGACCTCATTACAGATGGTTGTGAGCCATGATGTGGTTGCTGGGAATTGAACTTAGGACCTTTGGAAGAGCAGGCAATGTTCTTAACCATCTCTCCAGCCCCCAGGAATTTTCTTGATCCAAACAGTCTGTAAGAATATTTCTAAATAAGATTTAACTAATATCCCTAAGGTGTCCCTAAGAGTCTTAGCCCAAGATGGACCCTGAAGCTTACAGTTCTGCTCCCATCTTCTCATATTTACTTAAACACTAAAATCCAGAGTCACAGGCAAATCTCAGGGATCGTCTAAAAGGGCTTTGTGTATCTCTCATTGGAACCAGGAACTAGTGGGGAAAAAAACAAGAATAGTTCATAATTAACAGCTAAGTAAGACATACGATAAACATAAAATGGTCAAGGAAAGCTTTACCAACCAAACTATCTGAACTGAGTGCTATTGAACATTTAGATTAACCCCTACACAGGAAAAAAATGGTCTTTGAAGCATAAATTTTGAGTTTTTAATGATGACACTTGGTTTTTCAGAGTCAACTCTAGGCAAGTCATCTGTATCAGCCTGATGGATGAGGAAACCTGAATACTACTTCAGTGCTAAATTGGAGGATTTTAAGTTAAATGATAGCCTTTATTACATATCAGTTTGAAACATAATTTGGTGATATAAAGAGTACTGCATAAAGAATAACATTTTCAAAATAAAATTATCGATATATGGATGACTATAGGTAAAATATGCTCATATTTGCTTTATTAACTCAAAGCATTCTGTCCAATATAAACACAAAAGAATATAAAGATTTCCAGGCAAAAATTGAGAGCTTGGGGGTGAGGGTGGTATGGGGGTAAGGGTAGACGGGGAGAGAGAAGTGAGAAGGGGAGGATGGGAAGAACTTGGGGGAAAGGGACAGTTGGGATGGAGGAGGAGTGGATATGGGAGCACGGAAGTATAGATCTTAATTAAGGGAGGCATTTGAGGGTTTGCAAGAGACTTGACTCTAGAGGGATTCCCAGGTGTCCAAGGAGATGTCCCCAGCTTGTTCCTTGAGCAGCTGAGGAGAGGGTGACTGAACTGACCCTATACTATAGCCACTCTGATGAATATCTTGCATATCACCATAGAACCTTCATCTGGCGATGGATGGAGATAGAGACAGAGACCCACACTGGAGCACTAGACTGAGCTCCCAAGGTCCTTAGGAGGAGCAGAAGGAGAGAGAACATGAGCAAGGAAGTCAGGGCCGTGAGGGGTGCGCCCACACACTGTGACGGTGGGGCTGATCTAATGGGAACTCACCAAGGCCATCTGGACTGGGACTGATGGAGCATGTGATCAAACCGGACTCTCTGAACGTGGCTGACATGGAGGGCTGACTGAGAAGCCAAGGACAATGGTCATGTACTGGCTTTGTGGGAACCTAGTCTGTTTGGATCCTCACCTTCCTAGACCTGGATGAAGAGGGGAGGACCATGGACTTCCCACAGGGCAGTGAACCCTGACTGTTCTTTGGACTTGAGAGGGAGGAGGAGGGGGGCGAGGGGGAGGGGGAGGAAAATGGGAAGAGGGGAGGAGGTGAAAATTTGTAATAATAATAATAAAGAAAAAAAACGAATATAAAGAAACAAAATCATAAAGCACAATAAGGCTTTATGCATGTTGATTAATTTATAACTTCTGCCTCAAACACTCTGTACCACTGAGCAATTAATGCACACACCTCCTAAAAGTATCCTCATATGTTTATTTGCATGCATATGTTTGTAGAGGTCAATGTAGAGCACACTTGGGTGAGCACATGGATTGTTTTTCATTAATAATAGTGGTAGACAACCGAATAGTCTTACAAAATGTATTATGTCCCAGCCTCCAAATCCTATAAATATTTTCTATAGCAGCAGGAGTTCTGGTTATGGATTGAACTCTGGTTCCTACTTTATGCTTAGAAGGCAAGACAAAACACTGATCATATACATGCTGTAAAGGTTATCACAAAGACTCTACACATGCAAAACAGGGATATAGAAAGCTCATATCATAGTATTTAACACAGGGTGAGAGTCAATTGCCTTCTGCTGGCTTGGAAGATAGATGGTGATTGTGAGGGAAGGGGGCCAGCAAAGCTCAGACAACCAAAAGCAAAGCAACACAAATCTTAGGATTTTCCATCTAATGTCAAAAGGAGCAGAATGATGTCAATATATTCATGCTAGCTCAGTAAGAAAATTTTCAATATATAAAATTTTTCACTTCAAATAGTACATTCACAATTTTAATCCACCAAATTTGCATTATCTGATGTGCTATCAAAAGAAAGGTATTATATAAATGGATAAAATTGTGTAGTTAAATTATACTCAAAAATAAGTGTACACTAGTGATATTTTATAACCAGTTTTCTTCTATAATGAAGAAAGCACTGATGAATGTAGTATCTGCAGTCACAATAGTGACTTTAAACTACTTGAAGTAGTGAGTAAATGTGGGTGTTAATCTCTATATATAATCTTTCGAATCATTTCAATGACTATTTTATTACTTTTAGAAGGAAACAATATTTTCCCTGGAAAAATCATATGGTCATATGTATACACATGTACACACTCAAAATGGAAATAACAAAGACACATTGATAGCTAGATCCTGAAATGATGCACATTGAAGGCTATGTGCTGGTGAGAAAAGAGCACTCACTGCATTCTCTGACAAGAGAAAATCAGTTAAATTTCAGAAAGTCATCTTTTCTTTTGGTTTACAAGCCAATAATATATCCAACTGTGATGAGTCTTGATACTGTTAACATACTGCTCCAGGAGAATTAACATTTCCAGGAGCAGTGGTTTTTTCATAAGAGAGGAGGTGGGCAGAGGAGGGAGGAAGGAAGGAAAGAGGGGCTGGGAGCAACGATGGGCTTTGACATCATCTGTCAGTTGTTAATAGCTGCTTCTATAGCCGCGGCAGGTTTAAGTCAAGAAGAACAGGCATTTGGATGATTCACCGCTGCATCAGCTGTTGTCTTTTGCATTTTACCTTTGCTCATTATCTTTATTAGGTAAAGGCATTGAAAATCATGTAGTTTATTCAAAGCAATTACTGAAAGGAAAAAAATACCACAAAATCTGCACACAAAATTTCAGAGTCCAGGAAAGAGTTTTCAAAAGCAAAAGAAAGGAGGTTAGAAAATATCAATTACTTTGGTATAGCCTAGAACTGCTTTAGATTTTGAAAATAACACAGTTTGAATATGAAAATCATCACTGCTTAATAATTGACTGACCTCACATGTATATTTATGCTTAAAAATAATAAAATTTAATTTTTTTATTATATGTTGTCATCATCCCTCTATCCATGGTGGTTATTCATTTATAATATGAATTTTACACTTTATACAGAAAAATACAAATGAGCTTTGCAATTCTTGCTGTTATATCTTTCTGGAGTTGCCATCTCTATTATCTTCATGATTTAAACAAAGACTTCTTGTAAAAGTGCATTTAAAGATTTTTGGTTCTGTGGGATTGTACTGGCATAGACAACATGTAAATGCACATGAATTTATTTGAAAATATATTCTCAGTTATCTCATTTTATCTTAATGTCAAGTGAATAACAATCCCAATTTTATACTCTTATTTTAAACATTTTCTCAATACAAACTACCCTTATACTTTTTCGTTCACTGACCTCTGAAGCATAAATTTGTGACAATAGCTTCAATTAAATTGTTGTTACTAATTGGGAGATTTTATTACTATGAAATATGCTAGACTCTTAAAAATAATCATTGAACGAGTGAATGACATGTTTAACAAATTGAAGTCAAAATATTCTAGTCTTTAGATACTAAATTGTCTTAATTAACAATGAAGAACAACCAAGTTGAATTGACTTTCAAAGCAAGAGGATAATATAGTATATCATGAGAGACGTTAGGAATTTCTAGTGTCCTCTGAGATACCTCGTATTTAAACTTAAAGTTACTTATAAGTTGCCATAGACAAAGAATGCATCATCTGCGGCCCTTAATTCTAATTCCTAACGGAAGTTGTTTTGTGTTATCAGAGTATTCACACTTTTGTGGTGGGAAGCTAAGAAAACTAAATATACCTAACTTTTTCATCTCTATTTGATATTAATTACATCAGAGAATCAAATAACTTTCTAGTCTTTCAAACACCAAGGAACATATTTCTAAATACGAAATTAAACAACCAGAAAGTTCTGTATATATGTTTAGCATCAAAAATCTGAAAGTTTGAAAGCCAAAATGAATTTTAGAGCATTTAGGTTAATGAGTAAGTTCTGTGTAAACATCACACAATTTGAAAGATGCCCCTCTATCTTACTTCTAGTAAAAACCATTTCTGAAAAGTGTTTCTCAACTCACACATGTTCAAGTGGATGTAACAAGCCAAGAAAGCTAGTAAAATTGGTAATTCATTTTCATATATTTTCTAGGCAGTTATAAGGATGTGTGAAAAACAACAACAAAAACAAAAGGAAAGTTACTGTCTCTCATAATTTTCTAATACATGCTTTTTGTTCAAAATTTTTATTTGATTAAGCCCCACAAAATGTTGCTGTCAAAGATTTTACATTCCCTACTACGCCTGACCTATAAGATTTTTATTAACAATGTAGTCTCTTAGCCATAATAACTAGTGAGTTATGTATGTTTGCCAACAGTGGTTATTCATATCTTACACTCAGACACAATGGATAACTACTCATCCAAAGCATTCTGGCATGTTTTGAAAATTGCCTAACTGCATGCAACAGCTAAAATTTAGGCCAGGTAAGTGACACTTTGTTTTACTTCAACACTAACAATCCATAATAATATTTCTGTGAAACTAATAGTATATGTAAGGCACAAACATAAAAGAATGCACAAACTTATACTAAATTGCATATACATATATAGATATTAACTACACACATTAATGTATACGTATGTCATATACATATTAATTTTAATTATATATATATGTATATATATATACATTCAAACAAAAGACTGAAAACAGGTAAAGTCTTCATAGAAACAATAGCTGTCTTCTTTTAGTGTATTTATTTCATAGGTTCACTTGAATGATGACACTTTGGTTTTGCTTTTGGTCATGTTAGCCATAGGATCAGATTAAGACTCTGAGTTACTGCCCTTTTATTCTTTTGCCCTCAAAGCTTTTGTACTTTCTATTTTATGTTCTTAAACCCCTTGTTTTCCTTCTAAAGGGATTATAAAACAATGAGTCATGACACCATTCTTTACTGATGAAAACCTCAGCAAGGACACACAGGACATGAACTGTGGATTTTGCTGGATATGTGTGCCATGTATCAGCTATCTCTCTGAAAGAGTCTAACATCTCTTAGCTTCTTAAGACCTTTTGTTCTCACTGCTGGTGAGAACTGAGTAATTTTTTTCTAGTGACTGATCCATGGGGAGACACTGTATTCTCTCAGGTTGGTGTTAAGAATTATCAGATTAAGTCAGAACATTTATTGCAAAAATAAGATTATTGTGAGTAAAGTACAGAGAGATGAGTTCAATACTGAAGAAGATCACAGTCATGGGTGCAATGTGAATTGTCCCAATGTTTCACAGTTTATCAGGGTTTGAAAAATGTGATTTTTTGTTTATAAGCCAATAATTCTGACCAAATAATGTACTTTGTTGCATCTTGACATGGGTAAGATTATAGCAAACAAGAAATAAGCCACATATAAAAGATGCTTACTGTTTAAAAGGGTCGTAGTCTCAAGAAACAGGATTTTCTATAATGAGACATACAAAATTAGCTGAAAACTAAATAATTAGTAGTAAGAAAGAATAAAAATCATGGCTTCCTGGGACCAGAAAAAGAAAAATTGGTGTTAGAATATTTTATTTAATCATGTTATATTTACAAAATTTTCTGAGTCTTCATTGACAAGTACTAACTCTGGCGTGGGTCCAGTAGCTTTAAATTGTGCTTTTTATTAAAATATTTTTACATACTCAGGGCACTCAAATTATACCTATCCAAAGTTTTACAACCCTTTCTGTGACTTTGCCTAGAATGTTTACTGCCTTTGATAACTAGACCTCTCTGTGTTATTGTTTATGTATTTTTCCCTTGATTAATATTACTTAACAACCTATAAGAAGTCACTATGTCAGTTGCACAGTTAGCTGTAAAATTAAAGTTGCTAACATAGCCTAGAGGAGATGAGGAGATAAAGAATATCCAAAGACTTTATTTTAAAATGCCATCATGACATCTGATAGCTTATATGATAATTTAAATTTTAATTATGGAAAATGTTGTGTAATTATGGTTGTGAAGTACTCTTGTTTTCTATATTATCACCAATAATTTAAAGATGTTTTTTATGAATCAACTATATTCAAAGATTCCCTAAACCAATTCCTAAGTTCCTGTCTTTAAATTGGACAAAAGGAAGAAAGAAAGGAAGAAAGAAAGAGAGAAAGAGAGAGACTTCTACTAACCAGCACACATTCAGCTTTGCAGTTTCCTGGAAGGCATTACTGAAACATGAAACACTCAAGATCTGAAGTCACATTATCTTCCAGCTGAGTTATGAATCAATGGAAAGATACAAAAAGAGAAGATGATTATAAATGTGTGATCTTTACTTCTCAGTAAAAGATTCAAGGATGTGATCACAGGTGATCTAACAACATGGCAAATGCCTTGTCAAACATAGAAAGTCTTATCTATGTGATGTAAGGACATTCTCTACAACACAAAGTACAGACGAGCTGCACAAACTCATACCCTGACTAAAATCACCTTCTGCCCTGGGGCTTCCTGGTTTTCTTTGAAGGATCAGTAGGTACAGGAAGATTACTATTTGATAATGTTATGAATGATTTCCAAATCTCCACTGATAAAATTTTGATGGACGCATGAATGTCTAAACTCAGGTGCTTTGAAATAGAAGAAAAATCACACAGCATTCTTCAACAACTATATGAATGTACTCATTTTAAAAGATACTCTATGCTCAAAGAAAAAGATACTCTATGCTCAATGACTTCCTAAAAGTAATATGAATATGTGATTGTAATAGTCTCAAAGGTGGAAAGTATTGAGGGCAAAAAACACTTGCTTAAAATAGAAACTTAAATGTTTATGTTCAAATGATGTATCAATAAAACAGATGAAGAAATACAACAAAACAAAGTCATGGGAGAGAAAAGAGAAGAGAAGAAAGCTTAAATCCCAAATATGACTGCACATTTCTTTAATGCTTACACTAGAGAGCCTGGTGCAGCAAAGCCTAACAATGTGAATTCAATTCACAGGGCTCACAAAGTAGAAGGCGCTAAGGACTCATTAAACTGTCCATTGATTTCTACATGTATGTCCTAGCATGCAGCCTCCCCCAAAATAAATCAGCATAATAGAAATATTGTACCTTCCAGCAGCAATTCAAAAAGCACCCCCTCCATTGACTAAGTTGAATAGCATTATATTACAAATTGCACATTCGAGCCAGTGTTTGCATTCCATAGAACAACCTGAATAAGTAATCAATGAGCTATAGGAAATACAAAAAAAAAAAAAAAGAGGAAATCTTTCACTGCCCTGTACCATAGAATTAAATCCCCAGTAACCCTAAAATACAAGTAACAATTTATCTGATACGCTCAAATCTCCCAAGAGGAAAAAAGAAATTAGTCAAAATTATGCCTTTCTCTGCACCTCTGAGCACCTTCTGTCAGCAGTTTGCTAGTAAAAAGAATCATCAGCCTTGCAATTGTGGTTCAACAAAGAATAATTACCTAGAAAATACATTCAATGATTTTGTTACCCTGAAAATGCTTTTCTTTTCAAGGCGAGCTATTTTTTTTCATCCTTGATTGAGAATTTTAGTGATTGTCTTTGAAGGCTTTGCAATCCTAATAGTGCCATTGAAATAAATCACTGCACATCTGGTTATGATCTGTTGATTCCTTTATAATAATCTTAGGTCTCATATTCAAATGGCCACATTACAGGATATAAGTTCTAAAAGAATACACAGCACAATACCGTCATCAAAGGCAATGCAACATGATTGAGCATGAATTATTGATAATGAGGTCATCCTGTAGTTTTTACAAGTTGTACTTACACAGAATGAAAAACATAAGAGAATTTATTATAGTTAGGAGCAGAAATATAATCACAGAGAATTGTTACATTGGAAAATTGAAAAATATATCATCAGCTAAAATAATTTGTTGCCCATATCATCATAATGTCACCATAACAATGAAAAATTTACTTAGATAAAAATTCTTTAGCAGTAGGTAGTCATGCAGACAATCAAGACAACTTTTTTTTTTATAAGCTATCCACAAAATGAAGAATATAAAGTTTCATTGTAATTGTCGTATTATGGATTTGTAATACCTGGTCACTTATTTTATATAAAAAATCATGAACTACATTCAATCAATAATTATTTATAGTGAAATATAAATTAGTACAGTGAATATTATCTCTGCAGTGTCTTTTAACAGCATTCTTTTTTGGAAATGAATATTATTTTTGTTTTATACTGATGGCTAACTTTATGTTTTACAGTTTAAAATTACTGTGTTTAAGAGGACTATTAAGCAAAAATGAACTTCCAAAAATTAAAGCTATTGAGGGATATTTTTTGTAATTGCCTGATCATGTTCAATTAAAAACAATACTGTTTTTAATGCAAGGTAATAGGTTATAAGGTAAACTGCTGCTTCTGCTTCTTTAAACAAAAAACTTTCATTGCAGTACAGGGCATTCTGGTTGTGGAGAGCACATTGTAGCTGTGGTCTTTGACTTTATAAACCCCTTTCTGAAATGGACGGGTCCTGGTTATAGACTTGTTGCCAGTACGTGGCTAAAAGCTTATTATTTGTTAACTTTATTTATTGTCAGACTGGTGAATCTCAGAATGACCCCACAGCCCTGTTGAGAACTTCTGACAGAGACACTAAAAACCTAGTTTGCCTTTTATTTCCCAAAGCATACTCAATCATACCACAAGGACACTTGCTCAGGTATGCTCATAGCAGCAATATTTGTAATAGCCAGATTCTGGAAACAAGCTAAGTGCCTGTCAACCAAGAATTGGTTAAAGATGGTAAAGATTGTAAAGTAAATAAACCCTATGGATTATTTCTCAATGGAAACAATCAAACAAACAAACAATGACATCATAAAATTTGCAGTCAAATAGATGGAACTTGGAAAAAAAAATAACATGAGTGAGGTGACTCAGACCCAGAAAGACAAGCATGAGCCTTCATCCAATAATGGATAGAAGCAGAAACAGAGATCCATAGGCAAACACTGGGCTGAGCTCTGGGAGTCTAGTTGAAGAGCAGGAGGAGGGATTTTATGAGCAAGTGGGTCAAGTTCATAACTAGGAAACCTACAGAGACAGTTGGCCTGAGCTTCTGGGAGCACATGGACTCTGAACTGACAGCTAGGGAGCCTGCATGGAACCAGCCTAGGTCCTCTGCACTTCGGTGACATTTGTGCAGCTTGGTCCTTTTGGGGCTCCTAGCAGTGGGACCAGAACTTGTCCCTGAAGCACGAGATGGTTCTTTAGAACCTATTCTCTATGGTGAATGCCTTGTTCGGCCTTGATGCTGCAGGGAGGGGCTTGGTCTTGCCTCAACTGTTTTGTTGACTCCCATGGGAAGCCTTATCCCTTCTGAGTTGAGGTGACAAGGAGTGGATAGAATGGAGGGGGAGGAGAGGGAACTGGAAAAGAGGAGTGAGGGGAAATTGTGATTGATATGTAAACAAACAAATAAACAACAAACAAACAACCTACCTTGCCTTTTGTTTCATTGAAGTTCACTCATTTCTCCCTATTTCAGTATCATGAATAAAGTCTTCCTTACCTTTTATAAAAACCTGGGTAGTGCAATACTTCCTTAACTGGAAATGAAATCCATCCTCCATATAATAAAGACTAAGAAAAAAAGAGCAAACAATCAAACAACAACAACAGGCTGGTTCTCAAACTGGGGATTGAATGACCCTTTCACAGGGTACACCTAAGTCCACCAGAAGATACAGATATTTGCATTAGGATTCATAACAGTAACAAAATTATAGTAATGACGTAGCAACGGAAACCATTTTATAGTTGGGATCAACATAACACAAGGAATTGTATTAAAAGGTCAGAGCATTAGGAAGACTGACAAACAGTGCTCTAAGTAAACTATCACCTAAAATACTGCACAGCATTCAGAGGGAGTGCCAGTCAGTGTGGTTACACAAGCTGCTGTGAGTTGGAGTCACAATCTCCCAAATGACTCTAAGGAGCATCATCTGTGTTGCTCGGTCTCTTTCAAAAGGATTACATCTAGATTCCTGAGAATGATATTCCTGTAATACATATATAGCTAAAAGTCTGCTGGATTTAAATGACAACAGAGCAAGCGCGGAATTAATAATTACTAAGTTTCCAAAATAGATGTTATATGTAAATAGAGCAGGAGTTTCTATATTCAGGCAAAATACCTGTCTAATAAATGGTTAAGCTGTCTATAAATGAACTTACAGATTATAACAGCCAACCAGGACCCTAAAAAATTGCCAATATGGGGAAATCTAAAGACGGAAAGGTAAAAATGGATTATAAAACTGTTATTTGAATGGTCTCTAGAAATAGTTTTCTCTAGAAAACAGTTTTCTCTAGATGTTTTATTAGAATGAAGTAACAAATCTCACCTTTCCTTTGAATATAGATTTGTCTGGCAATGAAACCAAACTGAAGCAAAAGACACGTATCACAGACAAGACCTCATATGGGATACTATGACACCCCTTATACCCCCCACGTGACTGCAAATCAGCAGTCTGAGAAGAAAGAGGGATAGAAAAGGCAGGAGGGACAGAAAATTCATGCTTGATTTTTTTTTTCTCAATCAGGACTAAAATAAAATAAAGCTATGTCAGCACCAAAAGAGTTTAGGTTAGATTAAAAGATAAAGAGAAAAACATTTTTTTTGTTATTTTATTGTTTACTTTTTAATGGGTTTCTATGTACTTCAATATGTATCTTTGATCAATAGAAATAGTGTTTTACAGGTCTGTACCAAGTCTGCCTGTTCCCTCTATGAATTCATGGTCATGCCTAGGAGCTTCTAGGCAGATAAGAAAGCAGCCCATGAGAATGTAATTTTTAAACCACAAGCCCACCTAATTCTTCCTCAAGGAAAGTTACAATAAATCACATCAGAGTTTTTATCTCAATTTTTTTCACAGACAAACTACTATTATTTTATATTAATCACTGTTCAAAATGAGCTTTTAGAACTAAGAAAGGAATTGGTTTGTAAGTAGCAAGCCCAGTTTTCTGAAGGCAGAGTCAGATAGATTTCAGTGGCTTCAAGTCAGCCTAATTTGCATAACAAATTCTAGGCCAGCCAGAGTGACACAGTGAGATCCCTTCTCAAAAAGAATCCAACACAGATTCCGATATGCAGTGAGCAGGACAGTATCTTTATTGTGTAATGAATTAAATGTGATTAACTTTATTCAGTGACCTAAGAGAATATGATTTCTCTGACTGTAATACAAAGTAATTGCTTGTGTGAAGAACAGCACCATTAAAGGGAATAGATAGGAAAGGTTCTTAGGTCTGGGACAACGGGCAGACGGAAACAGAGTAATGTCAGTTTGGGAGACAGTGAATTAGAACAGTGTGATAAACAGACTCAGAACCTTCTGGGGAAATAAAACAAAGGGTACAGTGGAGCTGCTCTTGAAGGGACCACAATGCTTAAACTATTTCTGTACTTGCACAGGTGGGAAAATATAAAGTTTTAGCACTGCCTACGATCTTCTATCTACTTGATAATTGTGCTAATACTGAGGCAGGCCTTCTTCTCATCACTAGTGTTAAAACAAAGTATATGGATCTTAATTAATATGGAGGAAGGGAACCAAAATAGCTACATACTAGAATGGTGAACATTTACCTGTTAGAGCTAGGAAACCACTAGCTGTTTGTATCTTCAATCAGGTTTTGGTAGGTTAGTTTTAGTTTGCTTGAAATGGATTTCATTTTATAGTCAAGGATAGCCTGAAGTTTGTGGTTCTCATCTCTTTGGCTCCTGAAGGCTCAAATGACAGGTACAAGAAATTGGGTTATCATAGCACCCTTGTCTTTGTGTTGTCCACAGAAAGAATTCAGAAGGAACAGGTAGAACATAATGTAGAAGACAGAGATTATTTCACACTAAGGGAGCTGACAATCTCAAGATAAAATGGCAAATAATTCATAAACAAATAAGCAAACAAAAAACCTGGCTCTGTCTGTAGTTTATGTAGACTTTACACTCTCCCTAAATCTTGTTCAAAAGGAAGTTTTTCTTGAGCAATCCTTTTCTATCTAGGTGCATGACAGGCCATTTTAGACTAAGGGCTACAAAAGTGGAAAATAGTATGACCTTATTATTTACAATACATTCATTGCAATTTTAAAGACTTTAGAACTTCTCGGAACAGCTTTAGGTAATTATCTGTTGAAAATCTTTTATGTGATTCCTGATATTGTAGTTGGCATTTTCTTTTGGCAGGCAACCAGCTCCCAAATAAAGACACAGAGACTTAGTATTAATTATGAATGCTCAGCCTTAGCTTAGTCTTATCCCACCAGCATTTTTAGCTCAATTTAAATTGTTTCTATTCCTCTATGTTTTGTCTCAGATCTTTTTGCCTTTCTTTTTTTCTACATGTCCTACTTTCTTGTTTTCTTTGTGTCTGGCTGACTGGTCACTGGTGTCTCCCTATCATCTACTTTTCTTTGTCTTTGAGCCTTAATTCCTCCTCTGACTTCTTCTCTTCACCTGGAAGTTCTGCCTGTATGTCCTCCTTGGCTATTGACCACTCAGCTTTTTAGTAGACCAACCACATACCTTAGGCAGGCAAAGTAAAACAGAAACAAGTCTTTACATGAATAAAGAAATCCAACACATATTTGCATATTTAAACAAAGTCATATATCTTTGCATAGTTAAACAAATACTCTGTAACAAGATGTCATGACACTTCTCAGGGTTGAAGATGTTACCTATATTCCATTCATTTAGCCTGTAATTATAGTCTTGTATAACCAGTCCTTGAATATATATGCTACTGATTGCAAGAGACTAGTCTATCTCCCAGACCCACCAACCTAAAAAAAAAAAAAAAAAGAAAAGCTTTTTGTTTCTTCCTTGTGACTTCCTTTTTAACATTTAAAAAATAATGTTCATGTAATTTAAGAACTATAATAAAAGTATATGTTAAAAATTGCCAATCAAGACAATACAGAATATCCAATCAAAACTAAGTGAATCTCAGTAGTAATGGGTAAGTGCAAGTTATATATATATATATATATATATATATATATATATATATATATATATATATATAGGACATACTGTGAAATGATAATTATGTTGTATGTTAGAAAAAAGATAATTTGCTAATCCTGAACAATAAAAATAGAAAACAATAAGAAAATAATAGATGTTGCTGATATGTTGGATATAATGCTTATTAGTTGCCTTTTCAGGGCACATAAAGTAAAATTAATCAGACAGACCACATAATATTCTAATGTTTTTATAACAAAGGAAAAATCTCCTATTTTTTGTATTTTTCTTTCTAAATTTGTTTATCTAAAATAAATATTCTGAATTCTGTAACTGCAAATATATGAACATATATCTTCTTATACACAATTATGTATATTGCATGATATATATATATTATATTCAAATAGATTAAAAAGTAATCACCAGGTAGAATAAGAGGAGGCACTAGCTCTTTTAGCTTAATTCAACCTGTTTCTATTCATCTATGCTTTGTTTAAAAAATTGTTTTTAAACTTCCTTCAAAATTTTCCTATAGTATGAGAATACAATATTGCCCAGTTACACATGCATGATGCAAAACCAACCTGTAACCTTCTACCCTCATCATCTTAAGCAATGAATTAAGAGTTGCAGGTAACCTAACATAATTATATTGCACTCCATTGTGTTAAAAATCACACCTGATTTTTGTTGTTTTTTTTAACCTAAAGGATTTCATGTTTTATTTGACACTTATGCTGAATCCTAATCAGATTTTCTTCTAAGTCTACAGACCTCTTTTAAGTGAAACAAAGTTCCTGTTGTAAAATGCTTTTCTGTGACCACAAGTTCATGAGAACTATCACCACAATGTGGTGACCCCTTCAGAGAATAATTTAACAAATAATTAATTTTAGTCTTGTTCTTGCATCTTTTCTCTCACCAACATTCAGGCAGAACAGGGCCCTTGTATCACCTCGTCCTTTTTTTCTCCAGTCACCTTGAAATTGCCCTGACCTTGACTTTTGTGGCAAAATATTGACATTTTCTTCTTTCTAAATCTTCTTCTTCATTTTCTCCTTCTCCTCCCATGCTCGTACATAGGTAGGATTAACATAATAAAAAGGACAATCTTACCAAGAGCAATCTACAGTTTCAATACAATGCCCATCAAAATGCCAAAACAATTCTTCACAGACTGTAGAAGGAGCGATGGCAGACTGTGTTCCCGGATAGCTTACCCCTGAAATAATTACATGGAAACTGTATTCTTTTAAACACTGCCTGGCCCATTATACTTGCCTGTTACTGGCTAACTCTCACATCTTGACTCAACCCATTTCTAATAATCTGTATGTCACCACAGGGTCGTGGCTTACCAGAAAGATCCTAACCTGCATCTGTCTTGGAGGGAGAGTCATGGCGATTGCTTGCCTCTGCTTTCTTTCTCCCACAATTCTGTTCTATCTACTCTGCTTCTCTAAGCTGCTGTCCTAACAAAAGCCAAGGCAGTTTCTTTATAAACAATGAAAGTAACACAAAGACAGATATCCCTTCTCCATCAACAGACCTTGAAAGAATAATACTCAACTTTATATGGAAAAACAAAAACAACAACAACAACAAAACAAGGTAACCAAAATAATCGTATACAATAAAGGAACTTCTTGAACTATTTATCACCCACACAGACAGCTGAACTGAGCCCCTGAGAATACATGGACTCTGGACCAACAGTTAGGGAGCCTGCATGGACCAGCAAAGGCATGTGTGTGACAGCTGTTTAGCTTGGTTTGTTTGTAAGGCTCCTAACAATAAGATCAGTAACTGTCCCAGCCACTTAATTAGCTTTTGGAAACCTCTTCCCCATGTTGGATTCCCTCACTCAGTCTTTACACATTGGGAGGAGCTTGGTCCTACCTCCACTTGATGTGCCTTGCATTGTTCAAGCCAATGTGAGGAATGTCTCATTCATAATAGAGATGGAGAATGGGAAAATTGGAAGGGGACTAGAATAATGTCCAGAGGAAGAAGGGAACAGGAGGAGAGGAGGGAGGGGCAACTGTAGTCAGTATGGTATGTGAAATAAATGAAAAAATTCTATTTAAAAATAATAAAAAGTAAAGTGACACTTCTATTAACAAGAAGGACATGTGGCTTCCCCAGATATCATCCACTCAGAAAGTTTCTAACAAACATCAAGCCACATAATAGAGCTAGTGGAGCACATAGGTCATGTAGTAGCTCTAACAATCTCAACTCGAGTACTCCATAATAGGAAAGTCACTTCCATGAGGAAAGGAGTAAAATGTTTTTTTCTGGGAATCCATTCAGTCAATTAGCCTTTTGGGGACGGGCTTTTGGGGACGGGCTTTTGGGGAGTGGTCTGAGGTACTACATGTCCACTGATAAAGTGCAAGGGAAAGTGTGCCAGTTCTCTTGCTCTGGCTCTTGCATCCAGTGAGGGGAGACACAGGAAGGAAGAGAGACAGTGCAGGATCAGGAACAGCATCTGTCTTTTGTCAGTATTTGTGAGTTCGTCTCTTTCCATTGCTGTTCTAAAACCTTGTGAATCCAGCTCTTTTGTGCAACCTTAAGCCAGCCTTTGAGTTCATCCAGTGACAACCCCATTCTTCTTTGCTATATATTTTACTTATAATCTTCACAAGCCTTTCCTTGCTCTCTTTTGGTGTCAGTTAATCAAAACCCTTTGCTTCTTTTGCATCCAAGAAGGCATCATGATCATAGGCAAAATTCTGAACATCATTGTGAACTTTGTCGCTGAATGGAGGCTCATGGTGTACTTGATCTTTTTTTATTTTTTTTCCCAGTAGGCTTGCTCAAAGCAGGGGTTGTGCATAGGGACAGGTACATAAGAAACCTCTGGAGTTCCACGATAACTTTTCCTGGGAACTCCACGCTGCAGGATATTGTGGCTGCAGCTCACCAGGGACTCAGTTCCCATGCACAAGCAATGTCCCATGTTGGGCACCAGATATTGCCTAGTCACACTGAGGTAAATAAACCTGACTTATAAAGGGTTTACAATGGAAAGGAGCAAACTCACAAATACAAAAAAAGAAAAAAAAAAGAACGAAAGAAAAGCCATCGGTGATCCCTCACCAGCTCTTCACCTTTCTGCGTCTCTCCTCACACTTTGTGAAAGCCAGAGCAAGAAAGTGAGCAGACTTTCTTTTGCAGCTACACACATAGCACCTCAGATAACAACGAAACGGCGGGTCCCCCAAATGCTAATTGTCTGAAGGGAGCCCACAAGTGTTGACTGCTATAATGTCAGAAGTGACATAATAAAATGATACCTGAGTATCTTGGGAAAAAAAGTGCAATGACTGTATTAAGTTTCTGAAGTGAGAGGCAGGGTCTAGATTCATACCAGAAAGATGGCGAAGCAGAAATCTGCAAAGTGTACAGTGAGCATGGTCCAGAAACCCAGTCAGTTCTTACTCAGAAGGTCAAAGGTCCAGAGAGGAATGGGACATTGTAAAGGTTGTTTCACTATCTCTAGTGCAGAAGCAAGCTCAAGGATTTTAGAGTAAAATAGTGAGTTTCTTGCTTAAATACACATTTCAATGGCATGAAAGAGATCTTGACTTACTGGTAAGCTCCAGTGGACACTGTAAACATCATCATTGAAACAAGGAAAAAGAGAACCTGGGTGTTATCAGATGTCAGCAGTCAATAAGCAAGGTTCTTCCCAGCATTGCCTCATTATCAGAGAGATATGTTGTCTATGATTCTCAAGTATCAGGGACTACAGGCTCAGGTTATACCTGGCTGGCTCTATGATCTTTTATTTCAAATCTAGACATGGAAATTTTGAGGCACTGATTATTTGAGGTCTTCTGTTGAGCAATTTTTAATTAATCCTAAAAATAAGATCCTGAGATCAGATATTAGGGTGTGGAAGTTGAAAGATCAGAGAAGCAGGGTATCCAACCATTAGTTCATACCTCTATGAAGTCCTCATAACCAAGGGGACATGATTCTGTCTCTATGAATTCTCAGACTGAATACCTTGAGCGCCTGTCTCCTCCTGATTTACATCTCTCTCCACCCAGCCATATTCCTTCCTGTCTCCACCTCCCTAGTTTCTAGTTTGGGGATTAAAGGTGTGTGACTCCAAAATACTGGGGTTAAAGTTGTGAACCACCGCCACTATGTTCTCTTTGAGACTGGATCAATCTAGTATAGCCCAGGGTGACCTTGAACTCACAGAGCTCTGTCTTACTCTGTCTCCTCTGTGCGAGGATTGAAGGTCTGTGCCACCACTGCCTGGCCTTTCTGGCTAACTAATGGCTCAGTCCACACTCTCATCTTCAGGCAAGCTTTATTTGTTATAGTGCTAACAAAATATCACAGTCTTCCCTCACATTAAACTGGAAAACAGAAATCTAGGAAAACTCTGCTGTTTTAATGAGATCCACCTATTCAACACATTCCAATTTGTCTTAAAGCTGGGTGCAAGCCAGGAAAAGGGAAGGCAATCATGTAAGCCTTTGGGGGTGGGAGAAGCTCTGTAAGCACATTCAGTTCTGGAAGCAGTCTAGATAGAGCTGCTGCAATGTGCCCTGAAGTTTCTGGAATGGAATAGAATTCAAATATTATTGAAAATAATGAAGAATAAGCCATTAATTGAAGGACCTGAGAATAAACTAGGTACAACCTCTCATAAGAGTTTCAAGCACCTCAGAGGGCAGTGCTGTTTGATCTATGTGAATACACTATTTCTTACTGTTCATAAATATGGCTAAATACACGGTAATAAATTAAACACAGAAAATGATAACCTCAGTACAGAAACCCTTCTGAAAATCATCTGAAAGAAACCTGCTACCAAAAGTTGGGTTTTTAAATATTTCTTCTCAAAGGAGTTATTGCTCTTGTCATTTGACTTGGATATTTATGAATTTTCATATATAGAAGAAATTTTGTAGTTTCAGTCTTCCCATGGTAAGGAAACAAAATGTACCTTCAACGAAAAAATAAACACAAACAGAAAAAAAATGCCATGTCTATGGTATATGTATATGTCTGTGCATTATGCAAACACAACTGTGATTAGCCCACTGAAGAGGAATTTTAGTCCCTCATGAAACTGCTTCGAAATTCTGATTACGCCATTGACTTACAACCAATGGAGACTTTAATGATGACGATTGTCAATTTCCCGAAGTTAGTAAAATAAAATAGACGAGCTCATGACTAAACAAAACAGAACGATTTTGCTTTCTCCAGACCTCTTTTTTTTTTTTGTAGTGGAGTTTCTTCTTTTCTTGATTTTCTTCTTTTTTAAGAAAAGTCTTATTTTATGTGAATTAATGTTTTACCTACTTGTTCACAAGTGCACCACATGCATGCAGTACCCGCAGAGGCCAGAAGAGGGCGATGGATTCCCTGGTACTGGAGTTAAGGTTGTTAGCTGCCAGGGAGCCACCACCGGTAATTGAAGCTGGTTTCTCTGGAAGAACAGTCAGTGCTCTTAACCCCTGTGTCATCTCTCCAGCCTCACTTTTATTTTCTTGGGCAGGGTGGCATTCTATGGGTAGCTAGGAAAATAGGGTCTCACTGTGTAGTCAAGGAAGGCCTATAATTTTGTCAGTAGTCCATGCTGTAAAGGGAAAAGCAAAGCCAAAATCTTCGCAGTGAATCTATGCGTAGATCAGGGCATATTAGCTACTTCTATTGATTCTTCATTGATCTACTGTATTCAGGGCAGCTGCAACTGGCTTTTGAAGCCTTTTGTTGAAGGTCTGCATCCTCAGCAATGTCTGAGACTTCCACAGAAACATCCTTTGGAAGGTATACGAGCTTTACAGTTGGAAAATGATGAAGGCGGCTTTCTGGGATAGGAGCACAAATTGTTAGCTGGGGACAGGAAGCTCCTAAGTTCCTCAGAGTACCACAGTACCTTTGAGCATCCTTTGGGTATCTGACCAAGATCAGTTTATGCCGGGAGCCATGTGACTTCTTCAGAGGACAACGCCTGAGAATAGCACAAACAAGTTCTCCCTTCGGCAAAGCCTGGGAGATTATAAACCATTTTTCCCAAGGCTCATGGATAGTGTGCTGTATATTGTTCGGCACAACCCAAGGTGCATATGAGCTCCCTGCTCTCCAGGCTTTCCTTACACAAATTATTGATGGTTGATTTTAGTTTCACTTTGTTAGAGCCATAGATGAAGTGTCTATTGTATTAGGTAAATTTTCTCTTGATGTTTCTCCTCTGAGTGAGCCAGAAGGGATGTTGTTAAAAATATACAGTGGATTTGAATTAGCCCCTAATGCCTTTGATGTTTCAGGTGAATTTAATGACTACGAATTCAGGGTTCTCAAGAACAGGATATTTCCTTTCCAACACCTTGTGACTGGCCTGAAAGGGACAGAGCAGTTCATGACAATATTACAAACTTGCATATTTGTCCTAGAAAGAATGATTTTAATCACAAGCGTCTAGGAGAAATGTTAATAAGTAGATGATACCAAAAGTTAATGGAAATGGGCTAGGAAAAGGGAATGAAGCAAAATTATAGAAACCCACAATGCTCTCCTTTCTATAGCTGTGCTAATACTGTAGGAAGCTGAAAGCAAGGGGACATGAAAACAAAAGATAAACAGGGCTAGCTATAAGAATAACCTTCTTAGCTATGTACTTTCTAGGATGTAGGAGAAAATCTGGTGTATTACCTACAAGAGATAGAGTAGTATAGAATGAGAAATGGACTGATGCAGCCATGGCTGATGAGTTGATTGGGAGAGCTTACATTTAATTTGAGGTAAACATTAATCATTAGAAGTAAATCATTTCTTCACTTTGCATGATGCTGTAACCGCAGATTCTGCCAACTGGGCACATGGTTCCACCTGCAGTGTGCCTGGTTAGAAAATTTTCTTTCTTGCTTGATATACTGCTTTTGCTTCTAATATCAAGGCTAAAAATCAATTATGTAATGATTACCAGTGGGGAAGCTGAGGGACAGTAAGGGAAGGCGATACATGAACAAAGTGGCAATTATTGCAATTATTATTAGAAACTTAAGAAAGTAAATATTGTAAAATTGTTCATGCAAACTGTTAAAACTATTGAAGTAAAAATGACTCAGGCTATCTGGAGCCACTTGTTTGAAACTGGTGGTCAGACTTTTCTTCATTTTGCTGCCTTCACACATCTCTCCCAGGTCATCAGACCCGTTATGAGCAACGCACACAGCAGTTGTAGCTGGGTCTTAGGTAGATTGATTACCATTTTTTGCTCAACTATGTTCATAGAAGCACTATTCATAATAGCCAGAACCTGAAAACAACCTAGATTCTCCTCAACCAAAGAATAGATAAGGAAAATGTGGTCCATTTACACAATGGAGTATTACTCAGCTGTTGAAAACAATGACCGCAGGAAATTTGAAGGCAAATGGATGGAACTAGAAAAAAATCATCCTGAGTGAGGTAACCCAGTCCCTAAAAGACAATAAATAGCTAGGTCTATAAGTAGGACTCCCAGCAATCAGAGCAGGAGCAGTTCACGGTGATTTGACTGACTCTTAGGAACCTATTTCTCATGCCGCATTGCCTTGCCCAGCCTGAATACAGGGGGAGGTGTGTGGTCTTATGGAAGATTGATATGCCATGCTTTGCTAAAGACTATGGGAGCCCTGCCTCTTTATGAGAAAATAAGGAGGAGCAGTGGATTGAGAAGGGGGTGGAGGGGAGTTGGGGAAGGCCGTTGGAAGAGGGAAGGAAGGCTGAGGTGGGTCTATAAAATGAATTGGTTAATTGACAGAAAAAGAGTAGGATGAACATAGAAGAGAAATCAAAATATTAAATGAATAAAGTTTGCCAAAAATAAGAATAGACAGAGCCTAATAGTTCTTTGATGTTTTCAGGTTTTTGTTAGGCTCTTCATAGAACCAGTTGCCATTTGTTCTCAAAATTTCACTTCTGCAGGAGTTGATTTGGAGACCTATGTAAAAATAAAAATGACTACTAAGAAAAAGAAGCAATACCAAGACAGATTTAAAAAACTAAAACATACACACACACAGTAGGTAGCTACTCATAAATTCTGACTTGATTTTCATGTTCATGTTGGGTAAAATTAGTTATGCTTTTTTTTTTTTATCTTGCTATGTGTTAGTGTCATTTAAAGCCTCAAAAAATGGGATACTGGAAGTGGTGTTGTGACTTTAGATTCTATTATGAATAAATACCTTCCATGACAATTTCCGGACCTAATTTAGGGCAGGATGTCAACGGTGACATTCAACATGATTAGCATACTAATGCACTTCGGTTTTTAGTCTGGTAGAGGAGTCAGAATTTGCATTTCTGTTGTTTATGTCAATAGACACTAAGAGCCACAGAAATAAAAAATGAGTGCAGTAGAGTTCTAAAGCAATAGCCATACAAACATAATTCAAAGGACACATTTAATGATTTAAAATGTTATGAATAGATGTAATATTTTAGGATATTCATGTATACTATTCTTAACTTATCCAACTCTTCCGTGTGGTATTGTCAGTTATTCTTGATCCACAAGGAATGGATGAAAATAACTGTGGCACCTGCAACAACTGATACCATGATCGGGAAAGGGTTTGGGGATTAAAAAACACAGAGAGACATGAATGAAACCTGAATGACAATTTTATTGTGTTTCTGAACAGATTATATAAAGTTCTCCTTGACTAAAGGCCATGCCCTAGCTTTCGGTATCTTTTCAGCTGTAAGCCCACCAAAAACCACTCCAGTACCATCAGGAACTCATGAGGGCCTCATGCCCAAAGCAGCTGCAAGCACAGGAAAACAAACTGTTTACTCCAGCAGAAAAGGGATCCTAGAAAATTCAGGGTCTGAGGGTCCACAGTGCCCAACAGCTCCACCTTTTCTACCTTTTCTATTTAATCAACCTGTCTGGCTAGAGGATCAACAGTGCTAGCCACAGCCACATGATGGAAATTCTGGCTGCTGCGGTGGTGGTTGCAGCAGTGACAATAGCAGTCACTACAGCTGCAGTGATGCTGAAGTCTCAGCGAGGACAGCTCAGCACCAGCTGATTCACTTGGATAGGTACCAAGCCTGGAAACTGGACCACAGCGGCAGTCATCTTTTTCACCCGACAGCTGCTTATATGACATGAAACTTGAAAGCAGTTAAGGGCAGAATCATTCAAGATACATTAGTTACAGACAGCTACATGAGAAGTCTTATTTTGGCTCCAGTTTAACTGCTAGGTATTTTCAAAGATACTTGTGGCTCTCCATTTTGCTGTGCCATTAAACAAGGTAGAATTCTGCACAGTCAAGGGTCTGAAAACACAAACTGCCAGTTAAGTTCTATACCAGTAACATTATTGTGTCCCCAATTGATGGGAATGGTTGGTTGTCCCATAGCCAATTCAACGGAATGAAAGTATGGCCACACTGGACTATCTAGGCCCCTAACATTAGCACTGTCAGATTCCTGATGGGGGCCCATCATACCTGTTGGTTGTGGCTGATGGTACAAGCCCAACAGCCTCCCCAAGCTGTTCCATGACCCCACAACCTTCAGTAAACGATCATTTAGGGAATTTGGGTATAGTTCTTTCCAAACTGCTCTATGCCTTCTATTGGGCAAAGTAATTTTGGGGGAAGTTCATGGCAACCTTTTGGGGAGTCTTGCTTCATAACATATCCTTAGACACACCTTATACCTATATGCTGGTTTATCTTAGCAGCCCATACAATAAGATGTTTCTTTGTGTATATTTCATATTATGTGGCTTATTTTTCTTTATTTCTATTACTTTTTCTGCAAGTTTACTGTCTCTTTAAAACCTCTGTTTAATCCTGGCCCCCTGTTTTTTCAGTAGTACCTACAATTCTTTCATGAGAACAGACTTGGAAGAATTCACCTCCATCCTTACAATTCACCTTCTCATCTTTTTTCTATTACCTTCCTGCTGGCCAGTCTTCTGGATGGCTTCCCTCAGAGTGTCCCTAGTTCCCAATAACAGCGGGACCTCCACCTGTGGCATCTGCACCACCTGGAACCAAGATTTGGCAAGGGTCTGGAGTTTAAAAAACACAAGACATGGGTCACTCTTGAAACAAGAATTCCAGTTTTATTGTGCTTCAGAACTGCTCTCCTTGACCAATGGCCATGTCCTAGCTCTCAGGATTTTTCAGCTGCAAGCCAACCAGAAACCACTCCACTACCATCAGGAACTCACGAGGGTCTCGTGAACAGCTGTAAGCACAGGAAAAGAAGCTGTTTAGTCCAGCAGTCAAAAGGTCATGAAAAATTTAGGGTCTGAGGGTTTGCAGTCCTCAACAAAAAACAAATAAAACAAATTAACATCACAATATTTCTCTTAGTTATATATCCAAGCCATAAAGAAATATCTCTTAAAAGTCAACCAATTTAATAGACTTCAAGCATATACAATAGGTTCATACATCTGTTGCAATTGACACTGATAACAAAAAAAAAAACCCCACACAGTAAGAATTCATATCTTGCCAGCTGGTTGTGGTACACACTTTTAATTTCAGCACCTGGAAAGCAGAGACAGGTAAATTTCATAACTTTAAGCCCGTTGTGATCTACAGACTGAATGCTAGGGCTGTTACACAGAGAAACCCTGTCTGGAGTCCCCCTCCATCCCCCCAAAAAGAAGCAAACAAACAAATGGCATGTCTGGAGCTTCCACTTTCTTTCCGGAACTAAGTGGAGGAATTAGTCTACATTGTAACAAACAAGTTTTTCTAGGAGACACAGTCACAGGGAAAATTACATAACAACTTTAAAGACCTCATTCCACTTAAGTGTATGGAAATCAGAACTGTTCACTTGGAGATTTGTTGCCATTTAAAACACGCTTCCTCACCTAATATGACTATACTTATACTCTTTGTTGAACTTATGTTTTTTCTTTTAATTTTTTTCAATGTTTAAAATTATATATATGAAAAAGAGAGACTATGGGCCTATAATGAAATGTTTCATAAGGAACCTTGGTTTTATATTTATTTGAAGTGTTGTATCATAAAATCCTCATTTAGACATGCTGCTCTCCACCGTATTTTAAATGTAACTATGTTTTACATGGCTTAAGGTACTTGCACAAAAAATTTTGCACACAGTATGTGTGTAATGGTAACTGTCAAATTTGTATTTCTTACTATTGAATCCAGATGAATATAAAGATAGAACACAAAAAGCATACTTGTACTTCTTAAGGGAGATTTTTACATATGCTTTCCCTTATCACAAATATTTATGGCTAAATAGGCATGATGCAAACTTTTAAAAGCTCTCCAGAATAAATTATTCTCAAATGGGGATATTAATGATTCAAATACAAAGCCTACTATAAGAGAAAGAATACCAATTTGTAAACTATTTTTCAGAGGTAGAAACATCCTTCTTAATATAGAGATTATTAAAATTTAAAGTTCTTATTAAATATTTAAAAGTCATAAAGTGAAAAGAATTCTCTAACTCTTTTAGCATATCAAAGAGCTATCACAGATAACTGGAGGAATCAAGAAATTGAGAAATTATAAAGACTTAAATAATTCATAAATATTACAAAATCTTAAAAATTATAGATATTCATAACACATTACTTAATGAATTTTAATGAATTTGTATGTTTTCAAAGGTATGTGAAATTAATTAGAACAAAAGTATTAAAAAACAAAACTGCCCTATATCTCATAAGAAAAATTATGAAATAAAGAATATACATATTTTAGAGTTTAAAATGAAAATGTCCCCATAGGTTGAGTTACTTGAACAGTTGGCACATGGTCAGTGGTGCTACTTAGGGACATGATGAAGACTTGCTGAAAGAACTGTCTCACTAGGAATAGGCTTAGAGAGTCTATAGCTACACCACTATTTAAGTTTGATCTCTCTGCTTCATGTTAATGGTTTATATTTTGATCACTCAGGTTTTTCTTTCTTTTTCTTTTTTTTTTCTCCAAACACCGTGCTTGCTGTTGCTGTCCTGGGACACATCCCTCAAGAGATGGACTCTTGGCTCTTATGAATGTTAAACCAAAATAGACTCATCCATAAGTTACTTTTTTTCATTGCTGTTTAACACAACAACAGAAAAGTAACTAATACAGGCACATAAGGAAATCACTGCATTGCCTCATTTTTGAACTAAGATTGCCCTGTACTGAGTCTCCTTTATAAATTCATCCACAATATGAATAATTTGCAACATGCATCAAACAATATCCTACAAATGAAGGTCCTGATGGTACCAGCGAGGATGATAAAATGACCACCGTGCTTTTTACTAAAATACTCTTGTAGAATAAGTGGTTGGTGTAATATTTCAGAACCAGAGTAGCCATCACAACAACGGAACTGTTCGTTTTGATTCATGTTACTTTATCTAAGGAATTGAGAAATTAATGTCATTGTTTGTGCTCATCCTTGTACATTTCTGTATGCTAGTGTGGTGACCAAAGGATAACCTTAAGTGTTTTTCCTGGAGAAATAACCGAAATAATCATGGTTTTTTTTTTGTTTGTTTGTTTGCTTGTCTTGTTTGTTCCTCGTTTTTTGTTTTTTTGTTTTTCAGACAAGATTTCTTATAAGGCTAGGATTTGAGAGCTTGATGGCTTTGCTTGTCTTGTGGCCACTGATTCCCAAGGGATCTCTCTATTCCTGCCTTCTCAGCACTGTGATTATAAATGCGTGGTGCTCTATTTGTCAGTGTATTTTCTATCAGTTCTTTAGATGGAAATCAAGTTCTTGTGGAAACAGCTGTGAACTATCTCTCTAGCCATGAAAATACTAATTTGTAATGGACTCACATTATAAATAACACTTAAATTAAATTAAAAGCAACTTATTCAAAAATCATCTGTAAAATTGCTCTTCTTTCAAATGGAATTTGTGTGTGTGAAAGAGAGAGTGTGTGAATGGAAGCCCAATAAAATTGCATTTAACTTAAACACTGCTAAGTAAACGCATAATAGAAGAAAACATAGTCATAGAATCAATAGACCCATATCTAAAAACATTCTTTGCCAGTTTCTTTTGAGGTTTCTTTAGGCAAATTGGCCTAATGATAAGAAGCGATAATAATAAAACAAATGGAAACATCTTCTACAGACCATAAAAATATTGTTTTTTTCTTAAATACTAACTATGAGAAGCATTAAAATATAATATAGGTATTGTAATATATGGTCCTAATACACAAAGGGGACTTAATCAGTTTCCCATTTTCGAAACCAAACTTCGATGTGATTTTTTAGATAGTAAGTACAGATTAAATGTACAACATAAACCTATTGCTCTAGTGTTGACTTTGTAACACATCTATCTACAATTACTGAATATTTGTAGACATTAAAATATTTTATACTTTCTTCATTTTCACAAATATTTGCAGCTTGTCTTGGGCCACATACCTAGACTTGCGAGAAGTTTTGCATATCTGGCATATTCTTATAAGTAGACCTTCAGATTAAGCATGTGATTTCTAAAAACTCTCTTACCTTTCTCTTGTGACATCAAAACTCCAATCAGAAATATCTTATTTGTCTGGTCTTGGGAGGCAAATCTGTTATGTCCCAGGCTTTCTATGTAGAAGTAAGCTCTGATAGTGCACTATTGTTTTTGTATGGACACTCATTCCTTTGTCTTGTCTAAACATTTCTTTCTTTCTAATTATTTTATGTTGGTGTACACAGAGGTGTTCATAAATATTTTGGTTGTTTGACCACATCTACTGCCACTTCTTTTCCTGCTCATTTTTCTTTGTGGTACCATTCATATCTCACATTCTTCCCTTCTACCTTTCTTTATTGTCTTCTCCACCCCTCTGAGAGTCTCTTTTCTTTCCAGTCACATGAGCTCATTTAAAATTTCCTTGTCTTTACCTACATTTTCTATCACCAGAATTTATATACTTAACTCTTAGAGTGAGGATCAACATCAGACATAATATATAACATTTTCTCTTTTGGATCTAGGCAATCAAGTTTAAAATAATATTTCTAATACTTTTTTTTCAAATGTTCATGAATTTTCCTTAGAGATGAATAGACTTGTCAGGGATAATGACATAATTTTATTATCAATTCATCTGTTTAACATAGAGGCAGTGTGTGAAAACACCAACCATTGTGCAAGAGTCTCAGTCGCATGATGGCAAGTCCTTTGGCAACATGCCCAAGAATGGTGTACTTGTGTCACATGGTGACTGTGATTTAGTTTTTGGATGAACTCTATTTGGATTAGCTCATGATTTCCGTAATGACTCACTGTCTTACACTCCCCTCAACCTTATTTACAGGTTCATTCTCTTTTGTCACACCCTCGCCATCATTTGTTTTCTTGGCTATAAGGCAATTAATGATCAGCACTTCTAGCAACTTTTTTATAAAAAGAATTGAACATGACTATTCAATTTTATCACTACTTCTTATTTGTCTAGTATTCAAAAAGTATCTTGATGTTATTAGTTAATTGTGGAGGAGGGATGACATAAAAGTAGACACAGCAGTTTAAATCTGAGTAAAGGAACTTCTGATAAGGAAAAAGTCACAATTCCATTGCTGACTTTAGAGGACAATCCAGCTCAGCTTTTGTACACCAGCCTCAAACTGAGACTAAGTTGTAGAAAGAAGGCATTGGAATCATCCCATAGAAATTTATTCCTACCCAATGAGAAAGGTAAACATACCAACTTGAACACAGAATTCCAGAACTAAAGATGGTGTCCAGTCAGCAGCAGATTTGTGAAAGAAATGGTTGGATGTACAGGAATGGCTACCATATCATGGTTTCTCTTCTTATCACTAGACAAACTTTAAAATTGGCATTTGAAGCAAAGATTGGATTACCCAAAAATATAGGAAGTGATCTAATATGGTGTATGTAATAATATAGTTAACATTTTAGAGTGGAGAATTTAATTAATATTAACAGTATTTCTTCTGATTTAAAGGTATTTGTAATAACTACTCATACTATGAAATAATTGTTTTGTTTAGTTTTTTAACAGGAATATGTATTTCTTTTGACTCTATTATGAAATTGACACAGTGACAGGGGATAACTTTTCATTGTAATTTTCATTAAATATTTTATAATTTATATTAAGTAAACCTGTAGTAAATGTTTCTGCTACTACAGTCGTCTTTCATCTTACCTTACTTATACCCAGATTAATACCTACACTCAAAAAAGTAGAAAACAATGCAGGGTCACTATTGTTTAAAAGGCTCCTCATATGTTTAGCTTAAGTAGTCATCTATGTGAACATCTCCTGAAATATCAGTCACTGGCTAGCATTAGATACAGGGTATTTTATACTACTCTGTTACAAACCATGTCCTTTTATGCCTTCCTTATTTATATATGGATTATTTTCTCTTTATTTTTTTTCTTTTCTGAAGCAATGCTTGTTCTATCCAACCTTATTTAAAAATTTAAAAAACACTTTTAATCAATTATGAAACAATTGATAAGATTTGTAACTACCTTATATCAATCACATTACTTAAAGAATTCAGCTAAATATAAGGTATTTTATACAATATGAATTAGCAATTTGGAACCTACATAAAGAGGCTCTCAAACTTTGCATAGTAGAGCCTGCACTATGTATCTTTTATTTTTGTACAGAAGAATATTGTGAGTCACATTGATGTAATAATGATGTGCATTAGAAGCACAGAAAAATATTCTGAATAGTCAATCAATGCTTTTACTGCTTTATAAGAATATATGTTTTAATAGCATGTTGTCAATTTTGAAATGAAAGCATGGGGAAACAAAGCATTAATTTTAATTTGCTGATATTCTGTTAGCACTTACAGGAAGAAGAGGACGAAGCAATGGGAATGCTTCATTCTATTGATGATGATGAAGAAGGTTGTTTCCCTTATTTTCATTTCTTTTTTTCAGTATCTTTTGTCTGAATTGCATAAATTAACTAATATTTATCTGGCTGTTTGTGCTTCTGCAAGGGAAATTCTGAGACTGAGCAATTTATTTAGAAAGGGAATTTGCTTCCTCACTGTGCTAGGAGCTAACAAGGCCAAATTAAAGGTACAAGTAGAATTTGTACCTTTCTACATATTATATGTAGAAAGTCACAGTAGCTGCTGTCAAGGTCATCTGAAATGAATGTCTTATCGAGGCAGAAAACCATAGGAAATTACTCTAATTCTCTCTGATACATGCTTTAAGGCACAGATCTATACACGAAGACAAGATTTTCTAGGCAAATCACTTCCCATCAGTTCCTTACTCTTAATAGTACCAAATCGGGATTAAAGTTTCAATATACATTTTGGGTGGAAAATATTGCACCATAATGATTTTGAGCTTTGGGTCTGGGGAGATATATTAGCCGTCAAGAGTACTTGCTGTTGGTTTAGAGGACTCCCTTTGATTCCTAGGTCCCAAAAGGGAGCTTACAACGTCCGCAACTCAAGTTCCAGCAGATCCGATGTCCTCTTCTGGTCTCAGTGGGCACCAAGCATTCACATGGTACGTAGACAAATATGTAAGCAAAACACCCATATACATTTAAGAAGCAAGAAGTGAGCTCAAAGTTTTCTAAGACGTCTTCTTCAAATAACCCTATCACCGTTATTGTCTCTAGAAAATAAATTTATCTTAGATGTCTAAGGAGACAATTTAATATTAAAACACTTGTCTTGTATGTGAAAGTCCTTGGGTTTGACCCTAATACAAAAATAAAAATTATTTTGGAGTAGATGGTTTTGTGATTTAAGATTTGCTTCGTCCTTTTTCCTGGGACGGGTCCATATGACATTGTTCTTGATTCCTGACATAACTTGAAGGAAAACTTACACAATGTCCGGAGTCCTTGATGTCCTGCGGTGGAAGGAGGAGGATATCCTCAAATTCCTCGCTGCAGGCACCTACTTAGGTGGCACCAATCTCGACTTTCAGACGGAGCAGTACATCCACAAAAGGAAAAGCGACGGCATCTACATCATCAATCTGAAGGGGACCTGGGAGAAGCTGTTGCTTGCAGCTCGGGCTACTGTTGCCATTGAGAACCCTGCTGATGTCAGGGTCGTCTCCTCCAGGAACACTGGGAAGCGAGCGGTGCTGAATTTTGCTGAGGCCTCTGGAACCACTCCGATTGCTGGTCGGTTCATCCCAGGGACCTTCACTAGCCAGATCAAGACAGCCTTCAGGGAGCCACGGCTTCTAGTGGTGACCGATCCCAGGGCTGACCAACAGCCCCTCACAGAGGCGTCTTACGTGAACCTGCCCACCACTGCCCTGCGTAACACAGACTCATCCCTCTGCTACGTGGACATCACCATCTCATGAAACAACAAGAGAGCTCACTCAGTGGTCCTGATGTGGTGGATGCTGGCCGGGGAAGTACTCCACATGTGTGGCAATATCTCCCATGAGCACCCATAGGAGGTTATGCCTGATCTTTAGTTCTACAGAGACCCAGAGGAGATTGAGAAGGAAGAACAGGCTGCTGCTGAGAAGGCTGTGGCCAAGGTAGAGTTTCAGGGCAAATGGACTGCGCCAGCTCCTGAGTTCACTGCTGCTTAGCCAGAGGCGGCTGACTGGCCTGATGTGTGCAGGTGCCCTCAGTGCCCATCCAGCAGTTCCCTACTGAAGACTGGAGGGGACTGATCTAATGAGAGTTCACCAAGGCACTGAATGAGCATGTGATCCAACCAGATTCTCTGAATGTGGCCGGATTCTCTGAATGTGGCTGGCATGGGGTCTTTCTGAAAAGCCATTGACAATGACACTGGGACTTGTTTCCTCTGTATATACTGGATTTTTGGGATCCAGTCTGTTTGGATGCTCACCTTCCTGGACCTGGAGGGAGGAGGGAGGAACTTGAACTTCCCACAGGGCAGGAAACCCTGACTGCTCTTAGGGATGGAGAGGGAGGAGGAGAGGGAGTGTGGGGAGTGGGGAGAGGGTGTTGGAAGGCGGGACAGAAATGGAAACTTTTATAAATTAATAAACTTTTAAAAAAGAAAAAAAAGAAAAATAAATCGCTTAGCTGCTGGCTCTTAACAATAAAAAAAATGTACTATAAAAGATAAACTGAACAAACAGAAAGGGATGGAAAAATACTCCTAGATATAGATTGCATAATGCATTATTAGCCTTGAATTTTCTTTTCTTTTTTTTAATTTTACTTTTTTTTATTAATTTATAAAAATTTCCACTTCCTCCTCTCCTCCCAATACCCTCCCTCTCCCCCCACTCCCTCTCCTCCTCCCTCTCCAGTCCTAATAGGAGTCAGGGTTTCCTGCCCTGTGGGAAGTTCAAGATCCTCCCTGCTCCCTCCAGGTCCAGGAAGGTGAGCATCCAAACCGACTAGGATCCCAAAAAGCCAGTACATGCAGACGAATCAAGTCCCAGTGCCATTATCAATGGCTTCTCAGACAGCCTTCATTGCTAGTCACGTTCAGAGTATCCATTTTGATCGCATACTCCATCGCTCCCAGTCCAGCTGGCCTTAGTGAGCTCCCATCAGATCAGTCCCACTGTCTCAGTGGGTGGAGGCACCCCTTGTGATCCTGACTTCCTTGCTCAAGATCTCCCTCCTACTGCTCCTCATTTAGACCTAGGGAGCTAAGTATAAGTCCAAATTTGCACTCATTTTAGTACCCACATTTTACGACCATTTTTATTTCCATTTTGAGTATATCTTAGAGAAACTTTGTAAACAAAATCTATTCATGACTATATATATTAGTGTTGCTCAGGAAGTATCCCAGTTCAGGATATTTGAAAATAGTCCTGCTTTCAAATAACTATGTTTTTAAGCATGGGACATGCTGGGATTTGCCATTTTGGCTGCATCACAATTACTCCTATCAGAATACATGCACAGATGCTGAATGTGGGTAACCATTACTGGCAGGTTATACTGGCAGCTCATACAAATGAATGATCATTGGCTCATGATCACCTCAACTCCCTAGATCCTTGAAATGGCCCAGCTGGGCAAGTCCGAAATCTAGCTAACGAGCAGGAATTTTGTGCATGCATGTGGTTTTGTTGTTTTTCAACCTAGCTATGATATGAAGTACACAGCATTTCCTTTAACTGTCTTTTAAAAAGTGTATTGTAAACTTATTAAATTTATTTAAGTTTCTGTCCCTATCAGACTAATAAAACTAAGATGTTGTTGCCCACATACCATGCAAAGGCACCATTCATTGTAGAATTTAATATTTGGGAACTGATGCCTAAAGGGAGCACAGCCTTCTCCTATGATATGCTGTACTACTGCTAATGAATAGCATCAGTCCCATCAGTCCAGCTGCTTACTGTGAAATTGCCACTCTTGTAGCATGCCTACAATAAACTAAGGAACACAAAGACTGTCATTAAAGCTGAACAGAAATTCTATTTTTGATTGATCCAATCTATCTAATAGCAGCTATGTAGCAAAGTAAACATCATTAGTGAGCTTTTCAGACTATATTTACATTTTTGCTACCTTTCCCCCACTCGTTTCACAGAGTTTCCGAAGATGTGAGTTTACTGTCATATTTAAATTGTCAATCAATAATTCACTGGACCATTAGCATCAAAAGGACATGTGCAGGGCATTTAGCAATTGCTATTGCACTCCAAAATGACAGTGAGAGGAAAATGAGAAAAGGGGATGTTCCCATCAAAAGAACTGATGCAATGTTCTTAGAGTCTTTGGAAGTGACAAACTATTAGCAATAAGATACATGCAGTCATATGAATTAAACTCTGGGGAGCCAAAATATTAGAGGAAGTTTCCCCAGTGGGCTTCAAAGCCTGACTATTCATCCAATGAGTTCGCTTTATGGAAATTTTATTGTTTTTATTTTGAGAAGACTCTAAAATATAATGAAAGAAATCTCTTAATGTCTGTTAATATATTGAGTGGTAGGTATCATACTTATTTACGCATTGGGAGAATTGCCTATGGTTGTTTGCCCTGCTAACATTCTGCTCTTCATAACTGTAAATATACTGTTGATAAGTATCAATTTAGAGTTTTATTTTTCCATTTATAAGTATGATTGCTTGCATATTCCAAGATATGGCTGTACACAGGGTGTGTGTGTGTGTTTCGGTGGGGGCAAGTATGTATTTATATATACATATATGTGGGTATGTATGTATATGGGTACAGGGGCAGTGGCCATTGCAAGTCTAAAAAGGCTAAAGGAAGCTCAGTTGTCAGTTCTTGACTTCTTATTGTGACATGATAACTTTTTTTGTCCACAGGATTGTCCACAGGGCTAGATGGCCATGGGCCTTTTGGTGGTTCTTCTATTTCCTCCTCACATCTCACATTAGGAGCTAAAGCCTCAGGTATATTCGGCAAGGATTCTACTCACTGAGCCTTCTTGCCTGTTATTCCACTGTTTTATATTTTACATCCCTAGCAGTTATTTTAGCATTTTTCTATTGCTGCTTCTTATATTTCATATTCAGTTCTTTCAGTCCATTTTCTGTCTTATTACTTCATTTACTTTGCCCAGATACAAACTTTATTAATATTATAAACTTCAACATAACAGTTTTGATCTATACTTCTTGTTTTTTAATTTTGAATAGCCAACTGAAAACACACAAAGAAATTAGAAACACACCCAACACACACACACACACATACACCCTAATACACTCCTCCATTTTGCCCCCCCCAACACACTCTTTTATTGTCTCTGATTGATGATCATTTAGAAACATATTATCCAGGACTATTAATAAACCTTGGGCATATTATTGATTCCTTCTATTTCTCAGTTCTATCAATATACATGCCAAGTTGGTCCCTAAATCAATAAGAATCTTCTTTTTCACTCTATATAATTCTAAAATCCATTTACCCCCACCTTGGAAAACATCAATCCACTATTTAGGACATGATAGGAACAGAAGAATTATTCTGCTTGCCTTGGTCCTGGCAGCCTGTAATTCAAGCCCCAATGTGCATCCAAGACTTTCCACTTTGATATTGAATGTTATGGCAATGGTTAAATGCCTTTTACTCCCAAATTCTCTTAGTATGTAATTCTAATAAACTCTTATTGCTTAAGAGGGCCTTCCATGATTTACCTTATAATCTATTTTTATTCTATTTTTATAATTAAAAAAACAGACATAATTTCACATCCAGAAAGTCATTCATTCTATAGTCCTGGAATTTGATGCTCTAATATATTCAAGTGATGTTGAGGTTTCTAGCTTTCATTTTCCTTCATGTTTGCTAACTCTTTGATCTGTAAAAGACACCTCCTCTAAAGCCATTATAAGCTGCTGGAACTAAAGTGAATATTTTTTCTACAGATCTCGTTTCCCAGTGTGTTATTTTTAATTTAGTATGTGGACCACATATTCTCAAAGTTCCGTGGTTAATTGGAGTGATAGTTAATAATGATTGTCATCTTGATGATAATAAAATCACTATAAAAATGAATAACTGGGGGAATCTATGAGGGATTATCTAGATTGTGTTAGTTCTTGTAGAAATATGCATCCTGAATCTGAACCCACTGCATGGATACTGGACTGAAAAAATGACAAATAACACCAAGAACACAAGCATTCTTTACTTCTTGCTTCCTGACCAAAGATTTAATCAGTCACCTCCTGTTCTAAGTGTGATGATGCTTTTTTTGTTTGTTTGGTTGGTTTTTTTTTTTACGATGATGAACTCCGTTCTCTGAAACTGTAAATTAAAAAAGCCCCTTCCCCTCTGTTATGTTGCTTTGTCAGTTATTGTATTACAGAAACGAGAAAAGTAATTTATACAGCTGGTTATTTCATTCACTAACTTCTAATTTTAGTGAAGAGTCCAACTGTGGATCTTGACCTTGAAAATCCAGTAAATATTTGCCAACATATAGACAAGCATGCATGAATGAGGGTCTCATTCAAAACATTTTCAGTGGTATTTGTTCAATAAACATGTTTTGAGTTTGTAACTTTGTGTATAGATTAGATTTTTCCATGCCATTATCTTTAATTTGTTGAAATATTTTCTTCTACCTTGATCCAAGTTATCCCATATCTAAAGGTAATAACGTCTTCATATAACTGTTTTTTCATATATTTATATATTTGTATTAATTACATATTATGATATATTGTATTATATATAGCACACATATGAAGATATATACACATATGATTGTAGCATAACTATCTATATATTTATAATGTAATTTAAAATAAAAAAGTTTTAGTTTTGCTTTCTTTCAAGAAGTAAATATATGATGTTAGATTGTCTTTGAAAATCCCAGTTATCCCAGAGATAATAAAATTATGTTCAACTGGCATGATTTTATCAATCTTAACATTATATAATTATATAAAATAATATTATAGGAAATACTGTTGTTAGTTTTATGCATAATGATTATATTGAAACAAAGGATAAAAATCTTAAAATATGACAGTATTTGTAGATACAGGACTATTTTCCAGAGCTACCATTCTTAAGTCTTGGTCACAGATACATGACCATACAGCGACCTGGAATGGACTAGTGTTTTAGTCAAACCTGTTTCTTGAGGAAGACAACTCTTTGATTCGCTTCATTGAAATTTAGTACATCAAAGTCCAGTTATATATGGAATAATCATACGTAATGCACATAGAAGTTTTTCTACTCTATTCAGAGTATAAGAGTATTTTCATATTCTAGATCAATCACCACTTATATAATGAATATTATCTGTCACATATGTATGGAATAAAGCTTTTATTTTGGGATATGTGGAACTTCTGTAAACTTTAGCAAAAATAAGGTAACATCAATCTTTTCTAATAACTCCATAATATATAGCCCCTCTCTGCAACAATTTTAGAATTATAGCTTAGAATACTTTTATAAACACTAGTAAAGGTCCAAGGAGAGATCCCCAGATTGTTCTCTGGACAGAGGAGAGGGTGCCTGAACTGGCCTTGGCCCATAACCATACTGATGAATATTTTGCTTATCACCATAGATCCTTCATCTGGCGATGGATGGAGATGGAGACGGAGACCCACACTGGAACACTGGACTTAACTCCCTAGGTCCAAACGAGAAGCAGAAGGAAAGAGAACGTGAGCAAGGAAGGCAAGATCAGAGGGAACCTTCATCCGACGAGGGATGGCGATACAGACAGAGACCCACATTGGAGCACCGGACTGAGTCCCCAAAGGTCCAAACGAGGAGCAGAAGGAGGAAGAACATGAAAAAGGAAATCAGGACCGCGAGGGGTGCAATCACCCATTGATACAAGGGGACTGATCTAATGAGAGTTCACCAAGACCAGTTGGACTGGGACTGAACGAGCACGTGATCCAACCAGATTCTCTGAATGTGGCCAGATTCTCTGAATGTGGCTGGCCCGGAGTCTTTCTGAAAAGCCATTGACAATGACACTGGGACTTGTTTCCTCTGCATATACAGGATTTTTTGGGATCCAGTCTGTTTGGATGCTCACCTTCTTGGACCTGGAGGGAGGGGGGAGGAGCTTGAACTACCCACAGAGCAGGAAACCCTGACTGCTCTTAGGGATGGAGAGGGAGGAGGAGAGGGAGTGGGGGGAGTGGGAGGGTGTTGGGAGGGGGGCGGAAATGGAAACTTTTATAATTTAATAAACTTTGAAAAAAAAATTAAAAAATGACTTACAAAAAAGACAAAAAAAGTCTTGTCTCTGTAAGTCCCCATTAACTGTGTGTTTCACCTTACAAGATAATCCATGACAAACCAGATTTTAATAATACCTATCCCAAAATCCAGCCTCAAAGAAAGTACTAGAAGTAAAACTTCAACCCAAGGAAACTAGCTACTTCCACAAAAGTACAGTTGATAGGCAATCCCATATCAACAAATTGCAAAGAAAGAAAACACACAAACATACATAAACCAAAAACTAATAGAAATTAAGAATCATTGGTCATCAGTCTCTCTCTTTTTCATTCGTTTTATTGAGCAATACATTTTTCTCTGCTCCCTCCTTTTTTCTCCCCTCCCCTTCAACCCTCTCCCATGGTCCTCATGCTTACTCAGGAGATCTTGTCTTTTTCTACTTCCTATAAAGATTAGATATTAGGCTCCTCATTGTTGTCTAGGTTCTCTGAGATTGTGAGTCAAAGGCTGGTTTTCTTTGTTTTAGGTCTAAAAGTGACATATGAGTGAGTATATATGATATTTCTCTTTCTGGGTCTGGGTTACCCCACTTGATATGATGTTTTCTAGATCCATCCATTTGCCTGCAAATTTCAAGATATCATTATTTTTTTCAGCTGTGTAGTACTCCATTGTGAAAATGTATCACAATTTCCTTATCCATTCTTTGGTCAAGGGGCATTTAGGTTGTTTTCAGGTTCTGGCTATGACAACCAATGGTGTGGGAGAATTGTCTGTATTCTGCCAATCATATTTTAATAAAACGCTGATTGGCCAGGCAGGCAGTATAGGTGGGAAAGCCAGACAGGAAGTAGAGGTGGAGCAAAGAGACTGGGAGAATTCTGGGAAACAGGAAGCTTCCTCCGCAGTTCTGCCCAGACCACCGGAGAGGAAAGATGTAAGCTGCCACACTGGGAAAGGTACTGAGCTGTGTGGCTAATGTAGATAAGGATAATGGGGTAACATAAGTTATAAGAGCTAATAAGTAGCCTGACCTAATGGGCCAATCAGTTTATAATCTTATAGAGATCTCTGTGTGATTGATTTTCCTTGGGAGTTGCGGGCTGTGGGGTACCGGGAAGGACAGAAACCCCAACAAGCCGGCCCTCATGTTACAAACCAATGCTGCTATGAACACAGTATCTCTTATATCAATGGACTCTATTTACCTATATAAGCACATAAATTAAAAGCATGGATACAAAAACAGGATCCATCCTTGCACTACAAAAGAAACACACCTCAACTTCTAAGATAGACACTACCTCAGAGTAAAGGGTTGAGAAGAGGTTTTCCAATCAAACTAACCTAAAAAGCAAGGTGGTGTAGCTACCTTCTATATAACAAAATAGACCTCAAACTATAATTAATCAAAAGAGATAAAGAAGGACATTTCTTATTCATCACAGGAAAAAATCTATCAAGATGAAGTCTCAATCCTGAACATATATGCCACAGATAGAAACACACCGCATTTGTAAAAGAATCATTATGAAAGCTTAAATCACATATCAAAGCCCACAGAGTAACAATGGGAGACTTAAACACACCACTCTCACCAATGGGCAGGATTGCCAGGAAGAAACTTAGCTGAGAAAAAAAGACATGATGGAATTAACAGATGTTATGCCTTTAATAGACTTAAGAGATATCTTAGAACATTTTACCACAAAAAACAAAAACAGAAAAATAATAGAACTTCTTTTCAGCACTCATGGAACGTTCTATAAAATTTAACTATATATTCAGTCACTAAGCAAATCTTCACATATACAAAAAAATTGAAATAACCCCCTCTATCTTATCAGATAACCATAACTTAAAGTTAGAATTCAACAACAAAACAAATTGCAGAAAGCCTACAGCTCATGGAAACTAAACAACACTCAGCTGAATTACAACTGGATCAAGGAGGAAATAAAGAAAGAAATTAAATACTCCTTAAATTCAATAAAAATGAATGCTTAACACACCAAAACTTATGGGACACCATGAAACAGTGCTAAGGGGAAAGTTCATAGCACTAAGTGCCTACATAAAGAAATTAGAGAAAATTCCCACTTAACAGCACATTTGAAAGCTTTAGAACAAAAACCAGCAAACCCATTCATGAGAAGTAGACACCAGGAAATAATCAAACTAAGGGCTGAAATCAATACAGTAGAAACAAATAGAACAACACAAAGGATCAATGGAACAAAGAAGTGGTTCTTTGAGAAAATAAACAAGATAGACATACCCTTATCCAAACTAACCTTAAGGCAGTTATCTAAACTAACAAAACCAGAAACGAAAAGGGAGGCATAGCCACAAACAATGAGAAAATCCAGACAATCATTAGGTAAAACCTGTACTCCACAAAATTGGAAAATATAAAAAGAATGGACAGTTTTTTGGGATAGGTTCCAAATACCAAAATTGAATCAAGTACAAATAAACAATTTAAGCAGACCTATGATCCCTAAGGAAATAGAAGTTGTCATTAAATGTCTCCCAACCCCAAGGAGCCCAGAACCAGATGGTTTCAGTGCAGAATCTGATCACAATTTTAAGAGATTATTACTAATACTTCTCATATTGTTGCACACAATAGAAATAGAAGAAACATTGCCAACCTCTTTTAATGAGGCTACAGTTACCCTGATAAACAAGCCACACAATGACGCAACAAAGAAAGAGAACTACAAACTAATCTCCCTCCTGATTAGTAATGCAAAAATATTCAGTCAAATAGTGGCAAACCAAATCAAAGAATACAACAAAAAAATCATCCACCGTGATCAAATAGGCTTCACCCTAGAGATGCAGGGATGTTTTAACATGAGAAAATTTGTCAACGTAACCCACCATATAAATAAACAGAAAGAAAAAAAATCATCATTTCATGAGATACTGAAAAAAGCCTTTGACAAAATCCAACACCCTTTCATGATAAAGGTCTTGGGGTGATCAGAGATATAAGGAACATACTTAAACATGAAGGTAATATATAGCAAGCCAACAGCCAATATCAAATTAAATGGATAAAAGCTCAAAGCAATTCCACTAAAATCAAGAACAAGACAAGGGTTTCCACTCTATCCATCTATCAAGTACTCAATGTAGTACTTGAAGTTCCGGATACAGCAATGAAAAAACAAAAAGAGATGAAGAGGATACAAATTGTCATGAAAGAAGTCAAACTTTCATTATTTGCAAGTGATATGATAGTATACATAAGCGATCCTAAAATTCTACGAGGGAACTCCTACAGCTGATAAGCACCTTCAGTATCATGGCAGGATACAATATTAAATAAAAAATAAAAATTAGTAATCCTCCTACATACAAATGATAAATGTGCTGAGAAAAAAATCAGAGAAACAACACCCTTTACAATAGCCACAAATAATATAAAATATATTGGGGTAACTCTATCAAACAACTGAAATGCCTATGTGACAAGAACTTTAGGTTTTTGTAGAAAGAATTTGAAGACAATATCAGAAAATGGAGAGTTATCTCATGCTCTTGGGTATGATTAGCATAGTAAAAATGACAATTTGCCAAATGCAATCTCCATCAAAATCCCAACACAATTCTTCACAGACCTAAAAAGAACAATACTCATCTTCATATGAAAATCAAAATGAAAAGAATAGAATAGCCTAAACAATCTTGGATTATAAAGGAACTTCCAGAGGCATCACTATCCCTGATTTCAAGCTCTACAATAAAGATATAGTAATAAAAATAGTTTGATATTGGCATAAAACCATACATGTAGATTAACAAAATCTAATAAAAGACCTTGATATTGATCTACACACCTATGAGCACCTGATTTTTGACAAGGAAGTAAAATAACACAATATAAAAAAGAAAGAATCTTCATCAAATGGTGCTGGCCTAAGTGACATTGGCATGTGGAGGAACACAAGTAGATCCATATCTATCATCATGAGCAAAACTCAAGTACCAGTGAATCAAAGACCTCAACATAGATCCTGTGAATAGAAGAGAAAGCAGGAAGTAGCCTTGAATACATTGGCACAGGAAATCATTTTCTGAATAGAACACCATTAGCACAAACACTGAGATCATAATAAATAGAACCTCCTGAAACTGAGAAGCTCTGTAAGGCAAAGGATGGGGTCAATATGGGAAAACAGTAGCCTACAGAATGGGAAAAGTTCTTCACCAATCCCACATTGGACAGAAGGCTGATCTCCAACATATGTAATGAACTCAAGAAACTATACATTGAAATAATCCAATTAAAAATGGGGTACAGGTCTAAACAGAGAATTCTCAACAAAAGAATCTCCAATGGCCAACAGAGGTTAAGGAATTGCTCAACATTCTTCTTTATTTGGAAAATATCAATCAAAACAAGTTTGCGATACCATCTTACTCCTGTCAACATGGCTAAGATTAAAAACACTATGATAGCTTGTGCTGGAGAGGATGTGGAGTAAGGAGAGTACGTCTCCACGGCTCATGGGTATAAAAATGTGTACATTCACTTTGGAAATCAGTTTGGGAGATTTACAGAAAATTGGCAATGAATCTACTTCAAAATCCAGCCATATCACTCTTGAACATACACCCTAAAGATGTTCAATCATACAACAAAGACACTTGTTGAACCATGTTCATAGCAGAATATTTGGAATAGTCAGATACTAGAAACAAATTAGATGCACTTCAACCAAAGAATGGATTAAAACAAACAAACAAACAAACAAACAAACCTGTGGTACATTTACACAATGGAGTATTAGTGATTTAAAAAAAAAACACAGAGATATCCTGAAATTTGTAGGCAAATGGATGCAACTAGCAAAAACAATCCTGAGTGAGGTGTCCCACACCCTGCAACGGAAACGTGATATGTACTCACTCACAGGTGGATATTAGATATAAAGCAAAAGGCAACCAAGCTACAACCCACAGCTCTAGGAGAGCTAAGTAACAATGAGGATCCTCAGAGAAACGCATGGATCGTCCTAAAAAGGGGAAATAGATGAGATCTCTTGGATTAACTGGGGGCCTGGGCAGGGAGGGGATGGGTTCAGGGATGTGAACATGTGGTATCTAGTTCATTTAGTCGGGGGAGGGATGGAGAGGGAGATCTACGAAAGAAATATCTTTACAGAGGGGGGTATTGTGGGGTTAGGGAGACATCTGGTGGCAGGAAAACTCCCAGGAAATGACAAGGATGACCCCAACTAAGACTCCTAGCTATAGCGGAGCGGGTGCCTGAACTGACCTTTCCCAGTGATTAGATTAGTGACTTCCCTAATTGTCATCATAGATTCTTCCCTTAGTAACTGATGGAAGCATATGCAGAAATCCGCAGTCAGGCACTGGGCCACCAAGCTTCGAGAACCCACGGAAGGCAGGGCAAGAGGAGGTCAAGATCATAATGGGATAGCCACGGAGACACATGATCAGACCTTGTGGGAGCTCACTGAACTGTCGTCCAACAGTTAGGGATTCTGCACAGAATCTACCTAGGTGCTCTGCATGCGGTTGACAGCAGGGTAGGTTGATCTGTTTGTAGAGCTCCTAGCAGTGAGACCAGGATCTCTCCCTGGAACATGAGCTAGATTTTGGAATCTCTTTCCTACCATAGAATGCCTTGATCAGCCTTAACATAGCAGCAAGTAGCTTAGTCCTGCCTCAACTTGATATGCCATACTTTGCTGACTCCCCTTGGGAGGCCTTACCCTTTCTAAGGAGAGGATGGAGGTGGTGGAAAAGAGGTGTGGTGAGGAAATGGAAGGAGAGGAGGGAGGGGAAACTGTGGTTGGTATGCAAAATAAGTAAAAAATTATTTTAAAAAAATCTTGAAAATACACACACAATGACAAACAATAATAAAATATGGCACTGGATAAAGTTGTTGAAGTTATAATGTTTACAAATTGAGTAATACTGTATATTAAAATAGCAAATAGAAAATTATGATTCATTTTAAAAATAATGGCATTTCAAAAATGTACTGCAAATAAATTTTAGAGTGCTGAGTAAATCTAAGCACAGTTAATATTTTCTAAAACTAAATAGGAATGACAGATAATAGTTTAAATTTATAGTTCAAAAATCAGTATATACTTTCTGTAGAAGGTACAGCAGTTCCAGCTTAGTTCCCATAAGATAATATTTTTCTATATTTAAAAATGTAAGAAAATAAATTTAACTTAATTTTACAGAATCTAGGGATACGATAATTATATGATTGTTGTATAATTCAAAAAGTATATTGGTATCAATATTTTTGGATTACATATCATTTTTTGAGACCCCCAAATAATTTGTAGCCAAAGGATCTCTGTTCTTTTCTAGTAAGCACTTGGCAAAGAAAGAAAAACTTAACAGATTTCTTGTTCGCTAAGCTTTATGGGCTTCACAAGAGCCTGAAACAGGAGGGAGAATTTGGAGTGGGATTTCAAAATCTTTTTATTAAATACAACGCTTGTTCAAATGTATCTCAAGTCCCTTATGATTGTAACTCTTGAGTAAACATTAAACCATCAATAAACTGTTAACTTTTCCTTTCTCTTCTCCCTCCCATGGATAAAATGAAAGGGCGCCTTGAAACTTGTTCTCAGAAACCCACACATTTGAGTTCTCTCTTCGGCTTGGAAGACTTTGCCAACTGTGCTCTATAAGGAGCTGAAGAACCTGCAGAAATGTTTGCATGAATTCGTGTTTTTCTTACAACAGTCCAAATATCAACTGCTGTTATTTACCTTAAGATTTCTCTGGATTATGTCTCTGTTCTTGATGTTCCTGGCACACAAATATCAAATTAGAGAAGGTTTATCATCTCATATGATTCTTATTAACTTATATACGCTGCTAGGATATCTCAAAGGTAAGGGAAAATGGATGAATTATTAGTTTTTAATTTGTGTCACATGGAATAAAAATGTAATAGGGAAAAAATGTTAGCTTTTCTTCTATGCCCTAAAATTAATTTTTTCAATGAAATATGGTAAATTATATTTTGCAAAAAATTGACTTTAATATTTCATTAAACATGAGTTTACACTTTACTTTTCTTTTTCTTCAAAAATAAATCAGATCAGATGAGGTTGGACACAGAGTGGAAGAAGGGGAGAATGCAATCAAAATATATCATATGAAAAAGGATTAAATAAAGAATACAGAAGGCAGAAAAAATGAATCAGATTAGAATGGGCCATTTTTCTCAGTAAGACTAAAGAGTAAAAATTATAAGCTTTGTAGGTTGTATACAGTCATTGTCAAGTATTTATTCTTTCATTTAGTTTTTGCTTGCTTTAAATCTTTTAAAAATCTAATTAATATTCAAACTAGTAGGCCATACATAAACAGATGGCTGATGAATGGAGCCCTAGGGCCCACTCTGATAATTCTTTACTTAGAAGCTGCAAATAGCTTAATATAAGCATACTCAGGATGACAACGTAGAGAAATTGAGATATTAGGAAGGCATCAATTTTCATTTACCTTTTCTATATTGAAAATAGTAAAGAACAGTATTTGTTGTAGGTCTTTACTTTTTCTGAAGTGGAAATACATACTAAATGATGTGAAGATTTTGCACATAACTAAAGTCTGCAGTTTCTAACATTGCCCTCAATAATCATTTGCAGTTCAACATTTAAGTTAAATGATGGTGCCCTTTCCTGGAGTGTGGATTGATTTTATTGACTCTTTTCCAACGTACACAGAGTCACAAAAAGATGAATGCCAATTTTGAAATTAGGCTACAAAAAAAGGACAATGGATTCTATTGTAGATCTTTTCTATTTTGTCTGCTAGTTGGTAGAAACCAGCTGCCACAATGTGTACACACACACTAGAGAGAGGCCTGTGTACTGGAACTATATCCTCAGGTAAAAAGCTAACCGTAGACACTAGAGTGAGGGCTATATAGTGTTCTCTATCTCCAGCTGAAAGTTTATTATTTGCTTTGCCAGAACTCATGAGTGGATACTTGGCAATGACCACTTGCCCTTCAGGATACAACTGGCACAGATACAGCATTGTGATGGTTAACTTCATGTGTTTACTTAACTGATCCATGAGGCCTACATGTAGTCAAACAGCCTAGATGTTTTTGTTTATGATCCCACCCCCTTTGGTTAGTTTGACACCTTTAAAAAAAAGTTCTCATAAAGAGCAGATTACCTTGTCTTTCAGTCATAAACCTTGGAAGAATAAATTCTGCTTTCCTGAAGGGAGAAGGGATTCTCCCAGAATTAGAAATTGCTGAACCTGTTAGCTCATATTTGTCCAATTCAAACAATCAAAAGTATTTCTTTCTGTTTGCATGTGTATATATATATATATATATATATATATATATATATATATATGATTTACCCATCACCTCTGTGTATTCAGAGAATTTGAATTAAAAAAAATGCAATCAGGCCGACAGTGCTTTCATCAGTGGTGAACATTTGATGTCTACTTGACCTTCTGTCTGTGATCAAGGTAGTTAAAGTGTACATCTTTTTATCTCATTAATCCTTCAATTAGCTTATCAATTACTTAGATACATAGCATTTACATTTCTTAAATGGTATGTGGCAATTAATATAGAAATAACTGTAGGATATGTTTAGGGTGTATGTAAAGAGAACAAAATATAAACACCATAGGATTTAATAGATTTGGAAGAGATTTAGGAATAGTTCCAAATAGATACTAGCAAGGACAGAAACACTCATCCTCCCCCCACAGACACATCAACACACAATTGTTTATGCTAAATTTTTAATTTCTCTTAATGAATAGCAGTCTTGTCTAACACACTAACAAGTTGTTGAGAATGTGAAGCTGCAGAAGCCAGCCAGATTACATCTGGATTCCTCATCCAAAAAAAAAAAATGTGATACTGAAGTGTTTTCAACTTTATCTGCCAGTTTCTAAATTAATGTGTTGCGTGGAGATAGACAGCTAACACATTTATGTTTATAACAATGCATACACCCATATTGCTTTTATATGTTTATTCTTTCTATTATTTAAAAATTAAAATATAATTGCATTATCCCTTCTTCCCTTCCCTCTTTCCAACCCTTAATACCCTTTGTTCTTGCTCACTTGTAAATTCACAGTCTGACGATATTTGTATTTGTTATGTTAAATTCATGTCCTGACAAATATTTTATTCTTTTTGGTGAGAAATTTGTAGTGTCGAAATTTGCCTTCATTAAGTGTCTAAAACTTGTGTCAAAACCTAGAGCTATGGATTATCAATTTAGGCTATACTTTGTTTCTTTTCCTGCACAAAAAAATAATACTTGAAAAGTAAAGCAAGTTTTTTATTTTTCTACACATTTCACAAGAACTTCATGCATGAATTCAAGGAAACTAGAGCAAATCTATTCCTCATTTTTCCGACTAACACTCTGGTGGTTCGAACAAGAATGAGCTTCATAAATTCTGAGTTTTGAATACTGTGTCTCCACTTGGTGAAACTGCTTGGCAAAGATTAGTTGGTGTGTTTGTTTTTTCTCTTTTCTTTTCTTTTCTTTTCTTTTCTTTTCTTTTCTTTTCTTTTCTTTTCTTTCCTTTTCTTTTCTTTTGAGAAAGTGTTTCACTTTCAGTGGACTTTGAAATTACAAAGTTCTCTCAAAATTCCCAATCCTTCTCTCTTTCTCTTTCAGTGAGTACTGTGTTTATGTTTGTGTGTTGGGGGTCCTACCTGAGGATCAAGATTTAATCTCACAAAAGTAGCATGAACAGGCCCTGCACAGACTCTGCACCAAATTCTCAGTGTAGATATCATGGAACCTAGGTTAGTGTTTTTATGGGATTCCAGAGTGGGTAAATTATTGGAGGAGGTTACTTGTTTTTCCTGGCCATCCGGCTAGCTTAGACCCAAAATAATCACACAGAAACTGTATTAATTAAATCACTGCTTAGCGCATTAGCTCTAGTTTTTTATTGACTAACACTTCTATTAATTTAACCCATTTCTATTAATCTGTGTATCTCCACGTGGCAGTGGCTTACTGGCAAAGTTCTAGCATATCTGACTCTGGCGGCAGCTTCATGGCATCTTTCTGACTCTGCCCTTCCTTTTCCTAGCAATCAGCCTAGCTTTCCCTGCCTACCTAAGTTCTGCCTTGCTGTAGGTCCAAAGCAGTTTCTTTATTCATTACTGGTAATCACAGCACACAGAGGGTACTCCCACATCAGTAAATGAGTGGATCTCCGATTTTTGTGCCTTCTCTTTTTTTTTTTTTTTTTTTGGCTCTTCTTTTCTTCTTTTGTCTTGTTCGGTTTTAAAGTGATAGTTTTGCTTTTATTGTTATATTTTATTTTGGCATATTTATGAAAAAAAAAACAAAACCTAGTCACATGGGTTAATGTTAACTACCACTTCTACCTGATGGTAGAGGAAAAATCAGTCTTCCCAGATTAAGGACATGTGGTACATTAACACGAGTACAGGCCTCATTTTCAGGAGAAGTTTGTCAACATATAATGGACTGTACAGTATTTTGTGTGCATTTATTTTCTTACAATTCGTTGAGATTTGAGGGGGACAGGTATGGTTTTATTTTGGTTCTGTGGTTTAGGTGATTTGCTCTTATATTGTGTTTTTGTTTGATTTTTTTTTAAAGAAAGGACTTAAAGTTTGATGGATACAGAGTGTGAGAGGATCTGGAGGGACTTAAAGGAGGGGAGGGATATGATCCAATCTAGTTAAATAAATAATTGTTTGAAATCATCAAAATTGTAAAAAGCAATTTTATCCTTAAATATAATAAAATATTATACATGTATTTTTACATGTATTTTTTTTAAAGTAACAAGTAACCTAAAAAATCTCCAAAATCCCAGTTCTATGAGCTCAGCTGTTTCAGCCTCCATGGCTTTCCTTTGCAACTGGACGTCATTATGTCAGGGTCAGGGGCCAGCCTGGACTATAAATTATTTTTCTAGACCAGAGGGTAGGTGTGGGAATAATTGAGACTACTCACATAGCTTTATCAGGAGGGAGATTTTCAATGATCCCTAATGAATCCTGAGTTCACATCCTGAAAATTCATCTGTGTTTACTCTCCAAAACAGCCTTATATACCAAAACATAAACTAAGGGGGAAATTTATTAGCATTCTGTTTTCTAGGTAACCAGGCGAATATCTCTGATCATGTTCACACCTTTGGTCACAACTTTTTATGCCCATTTTGTCACGTCTTCCTGTCTTCCTACCCTGTATGCCAATTCTGTCACATGGGCCAAACTGACATTTCTTTTTAGGCATTCTCCAAATTCCAAAGAAGGAGCAGAACAACATTAGCATATGCTGTCCCTTTGTTAGGGAGGTGACCACCTCCTGTGTGGAAGGTACAAACTATGACTTAGGATTCTGGTCTTCATACCATGTAGAAATATGGGCCCATTCATCACGCACTCTAACATTCTCAAAACACTAGATCACTTAAATGATTTCTTATATGTGCTGTCTTGCTCATAGTCGTTTGTCAAAGAAATAGAGTTAATAAATACAGAAGTTGATGTCAGAGCAAGACATTGCTATGGCAGAACTGATTTTTTTTTTTTTTTGTTTTGGAGGCATGAGAAAGACATTGAGAATATGGACTAGAAGAGAGTTTGTCTACTCTGAGTGGGGCTCTAAGAGCCATCTAGGAGAAACATGGAAGGCCCCAATGCTGAAAGCCATGTGGAGTGTGGATGACTGTATCAAGAAGTTTCACAGGGCAAAAGTCTTAAAAACTTGCCTAGAGATAATGCTTGGGTTAAAAAAAAATGTGGTTTCCTTATGCACATGTCCTGTGAGTTTTACTGAGAAAGAATTGAAAAGTAGCAAACTAATCCATTGGCAGAGCAGATTTCAACATAATAACTGACTTATTCCCATTGTTATTGATCAATCTAACAGAAGTATTCAATGAGGAAAAAAGCAAATTGGTCAAAAAGAAGAATAGATTTGAAGAGTACTAGAAAATGCAATGTTGGAGTCTAACCTTGTGATGAAAATGATATGGAGAAGGAAAAGAAGCTAGGCCAGAAATGGAATAAAGTGAGAGTTGCCCTCCATCCAGTTAAACAATAATTTATGAAGGGAAAAGTCTCAAGAATTTTCTGCTCCTGAAAGGCAATGATAAAGGAAAGCTGCCTAAAATGTTGTTAAATTGAACATGCTCCATCCCAAACAGGTAGCTGAGTTTAGTAGTGTTACCCAGGTAGGTCTAGCTTCAGTGTAATGAAGAATACTTGAGTAAAGGGTTCGTGGAATCTTCCTCCCTGGTTAAGGAGAGCAGTTGAGGCCAGGACATGTGTAGCTGAGCATTCCCTTCATAAAGACCCTGAAACACTGACACATGATCAGCAATCTGATCTATGATATCTATATGATATATGATATATATCACATATATGATATATATGATATAGATCACATCTATATGATCTATAGCAGTGCAATCTGAACTATGACAATGATGTTCAGATTGCACTGAAGAAGACAAGATTATAGAGATACCAGAGTCATAGAACATTTGTCAATTAAAGCTTAACACGGAATGTGAAAGTATTCCAAGAGGGGGAAGTGTTTTGTAGTCAGCAAAGCATGGGAGTGGAGTCATCTAAGTCCTGTGATATCTGGCATAGCCTGGTGTATTTGGGTTTTGTCTTGCATTTGCCCTATATTTTCTCAATATTTCCCTATTTCTTCCTTTTGCATTGGCAATGTATATTTTGTACCATTGTGTGTTGGAAGTTTCCAGGGTCTCTGCAATCACCATTCCCAGAAGAAAAATGCTCTTCAAAAGAAGGCAGTTAGGGAACCCTGACTGCTCTTAGGACTAGAAAGGGAGGGAAAGGTGGGGAGGGGGAGGAAAAAGGGAGGTGAGGAGGAGGTGAAAATTTTTAATAAATAAATAAATAAATAAATAAATAAATAAGAAGGCAGTTCAGTTCAATACAACCAAGTAGTCAGTATCCTTCAAACATTGAAAGAATGACTCATAGTAATATATTTTAGACATATTGTAGCACAGCACGATTTGGACAAAAACATTCCTGGTGATAATTAACTCAATCCTATGTGTACAATAAAGCATATGAATTTTTATTCATAAGTATTTTATTCTTTGCAAAGTACCCATATATACAGTAAGGACACTGTATATAAACTATAGAATAAAATAACCCCAGCTGTCTTATTAGAAATGGCTTTGAGAATCTATTCCTTCATAGCAATGTGCTCATACCACTATGTTGCATATCCAAGTATTTACTCTGTAATCAAGACAATATGAGTCTCAATAAATAGACTCAAAGCACCTAAACTCATGAGGAAGCCCCAGAGACACCTCTTATTTATTTATGCATTCATTTAGTCAACATTTTTGTACAGAATCAATAAACTATATTAAATATAGAGCTATAAAAAGTTATTTAGAAGGAAATGGAGGCATTATTTGAGCAGTTAAGCATCTCATACTTTAAAATAGTGTTTGATACAAGCTATAAGGGGTTGAGTAAGATATAACCTATGGCCCTGGAAATCTTGAAGAGTCTCAAGTGAGAAAACATGCTATTTAATATTCTTTACAAATAGTCTTTGGTTTACAAATATTATATCTCCAGTAATAATTGCAATTTGACTTTTGATCTGTTACAGGGATGGTGACATGAGATAAGCTAATCTCCTCGAATGTCGGACAGTGACAAAGAACAGTTAGAGCTCCCGGAAACCAAAGTTATCAAGAACTTAATGGAAGCAATTTTCTGAACTGTAGTGCTGACCAATGTTTTTCAATGGCTTATATATATATATTAACCGAATATATAACATCACAGTTTCAATTTATGACAGGCTTATTGGTTTTCAAACCCATGAGAAGTATATGAGTATCTATACTCTAAATTATTTGCCAGGAATTAACTATAGAATTAGATTCAGGCTGACTTAGAAGGAGTCTTACTTTTTTATATGTATCATTTGTAATATGCTATTTTTCATTAATAAAAATAACTATTGATAAGTGTGAGAAAGAAATCTGTGGAAGGTCCAAGGTCCTCCACCCTCCATCCAGGTCTAGGAAGGTGTGCATGCAAACAGACTTGGCTCCCAAAAAGCCAGTACATGCAGTAGAATCAAAACCCAGTGTCTTTATCATTGGCTTCTCAGTCAGCCCTCATTGTCAGCCACATTCAGAGAGTTCAGTCTGATCACATGCTTGTTCAGTCCCAGTCCAAAGCAAAGAAATACCAGCCTGCAATCTACAAGCCTAGAGAGCCTAGGAAACAAAGAAGACACTAAAAGAGACATACATAGATCTAAAAAGGAAGGAGAAAATTACAAGATATCTTGAGGAAATTAGGAGTGTGGCGGTCATTGGAGAGGGTAGATAGGAAGAGAGGAGGAAAGGAGGAGGATGGAGAAAAATGTATAGCTCAATAAAAACAATAAAAAAGAAAAAAGAAAAAAAGAAATCTGTAATGATTTTTGGTTGTGAATCTAGGCTGTAATGGCTCCAGCCCTGTGATAATCTAATAGGGACGATAACGCTACACTCAAACCTTCACCAGACACCAAACTAAGTTAAAAAAGAAAAAAAAATATAAAATGTTAAACCCAAAAGTCTCAAAAACACTAATATGACTAACAGTATCAAGAGAAATCAAACCCTTTTCACCCCTTGATGTGTGGTAAGAAACAAAGGATATTAAAGCCTTGTATACAGAAACGTATGAAGACAAGAACCTATGGTGGACATTTTACCCCTAAACTATGACAGATGAAAACATTGTGCTCCACACAAGTACTTTAGATGCAAATGGAATAATGTCCTTCTTCTGTAGACCATCACTTACCACTCTGCTTGGTTAATATATAGAAGCATATCTTCCACTTTCTTCTATATCAGTGACAGGTAGAATTTCTCCTTATGTTGTATGCACCAAATGCACCAGAACCCAAAGAGACAAAACAGATATCATCTGGAAGCAGCCTGTCAGAAATACCATAACTGGCACGCGTGCTATGCAATGTGGGTGTCAGTTCTACTTTTTCTGTTTCCTCTCTGCTCTACATTTCCTAGATCCTTTCAGCCAATGTTGTCTGTGGACTTGAACTGCTGCAATTTTCTGGTGCTGGAATGGCTATGTTGGAACATGTGTGGCAGTTGTGTCTGATTTTTTTCTGAAACCCTGCAGGGTTTAATTTATCCATACTTCGACCATTCTGCCTGACAACTAATACCAAAAGAGATATACCAAAATTTTGTCAACTACTGGATCATCACCACTATTAGGAGGAAATAATCCCAATCACCTTTTGATTAAAAAGATTTAGCCAACTAGCTCATTTCTCATTGTTTAAGAAGTAAGATCTTCCAAGTAAGATATCTAAATTATTGCTTTAGAGTATATAATTTTTATGGTTTTGAAAAACTTTAGATGAAATAAGTTTAGTATATTTGAGAAAACAGATGATAAATTAATGTATTGTACCACAAACCACTATAGATGGATGAGAGATGCTACCTGTAATATTTGTAGAAAAATTGCAACAATAATTAACACACAGAAATCACTTCTTTGGTTATATCTTAGTGTTTGCTTTTCGGTCACATCGGGAATGTTTGCAACTCATAATTGACTGAAAGCCTGTCAATCAACTACAGTGCAGGCTATTTTAAGTTAACTTGACGCAAACTAGAGTCTTATGAGAAGAGGAAATTTCAATTAAGAAAATCCACCATAAGGGCAGGCTGTAGTCGTACTTGTAGGATGTTTTCTTAATTGGTGATTGAAAAAGAAGAGGTTAGCAAACCAGTTCATTCTGAGCAACCTAGGCTGGTTGTCCTAAGTCCTATAAGAAAGCAGGCTAAGGAAATCATGAGAAGTAAGAAAGTAAGCAGCACTGCTCCGTGGCCTCTGCATCAGCTACTGACTGTATTTTCCTGCCTTCACTGCTTTTGATGATAAACTCTTATATGAAAATGTGAGTAAAATAAACCCCACTCTTCCCAAGTTCCTTTTAGTCATGATGTTTCATCACAACAATAATAATCCTAACTAAGACAATCACTTATCACAAGAATATATTCTTGATTGGAGATATAAATCAGCAGTTCAGTGCTTGCTGTGCAATTAAAAGGTCTAGGGATGACAACATGTGCATAAGAAGCTGATTTTTTGCCAAACTCCTTTGAGGATTATAAGACCTTTTTCTGTCTTCTAGGCATTAGGCATGCACAGTAATGCACACATTCATGGAGATACAACTTCTCTCTCTGCCTCTCTTAATCTCTTCTCTATTTCTTCTCTCTCTCTCTCTCTCTTCCTCTCTCTCTCTCTCTCTCTCTCTCTCCCTCTCTCTCTCTCTCACTCTTTCTCTCTCTCTCTCACACACACACACACACATACCAAAACAAAATTTAAACTGGAACTAAAGAAATTGAGAATGTATTTTTAGATAGATTACAGGTTACATTTAATTACAGTTTTCAACTCAGTTTTAGGTCAAATTTAATTTAACAGTTAAAATTAGAGTGAGAGGCATCTATTTATCCATGCAAAAGAAAATAACTCACTGTATTATGTACACAGAAGACATCACTCAACCTAGAATCTATGAAATTTTGATATAAAATTCTGCATTCATATTCTAGGCCGAGATGAAGTAAACATCTATCTATCCATATATCCTAATACACAAAGACACAATCTTATACATATAATGTCAAGTCCCACACGTTCTGATGTAGAAGTCTACATAAAATACTGATTCATGGCACTATCATATATAAATAGTTTTCTGTCTTAAAGAAAGGATGCATTTAAGTAGCTACCCCTCGTCTTGAATTCATGTTGCTACGGCCTCCCTCAACAACAGGGTTGACAAAGCTGGACTATAATGTTCAGCTGATCTATCACTATAATATATATTTATATGCAGAATTATTAGCATCTTTTATCCCCTCAGCCAGGTTTCTCACTTTCACAAAATAAATCTCCATTTATATCTCCCTTTGCCTTCAGTTTAAGAATGCATTGTGCACCCTCAGATGTCACCAGGACAATTGAAGATGCAATACTAAGCCTCAGGTTGCTTGCTACATAGTTGACATTGAACTTCTGACTCTGATATGTGAACCTCATTCTAGTCATAACCCAAAGACATGGACTGTCAAGTTGTTGAGCTTGTTCTAAAATTTATATTGCTATTAAGGCCAACTTTAATGCCTTACGAGCAAATGTGAGGACGGTAGGACAGGAGAAATTATCATCTTAAGACTTCGTTATTTATCATCTTGGCTTTCATTCTCTCTTCTGTTAGAATAAAAAGAGGAAGTCACCAATCTCACTTGCTGTGTTTCATCATATAGTTTCTTTATGATTTCTCAGTAATGATTAATGGCAAGATATAGCATAATCAAGAGAGCAGTATGTGAGTTCCAGCAACCTCAGAGAAGTGAGCACAACAAGGGTTAGGAATATGCCTCAAAATGACAATGAAAAGTCACAGTGCTCAGGAAATTTCATATATTTTACTTTGAATAAAACATAAGTAAAATGTTTGTTATAAAAATCTACTATGTTTTACTGTCTATCTAAATTTATATAATTAATTAGTGAATTGAAAACTCAACTTCCCAGCAATGGCATAGTTATGTATAAAACACATTTTATAAGATTATTCAATAATTTATTCATTGATTTGGATAGTCTCTGTGTAGCTTCTATTCAAATTTCTCACTGATAATGAATTATAAAATGTTGAAATAATATACTCACAAAGCTACTATAAAGTCATCTTAATTAAACTATATTTACAAAAACATTATATCTTTAAATTCTCACATACACCTTCTAGATAGACATGGACTTTTGTTGGGTTCTTTTCAATGTACTAAAAATGGTATATAGAAAAACTGTGAGATATGAGAATTTCTGGGACAATTTTAATATTGTGAAGATTTCTAGTATCACCTATAAAGTGGAGATGTGGAAGGTGAGGATTTTTCAAAGCTTACTACTTGTCTAGGATCAGAACAGAATAACCATAGTGTGTTTCTTAGACTGTCCTCTGGAAAATTATCTCAAGCAGGAAAAGGTACTTTGATAGGACTTCACAAGAGAATATTAATGTATGAATAGAACAGAAGAAAGTGACTGTTTCCACATGGTGGCATGGCAGTGTCAAATGGTGTAAGAAACACCACTCAGGACCTTTCTGAGGATCAATGTGGTTTTGGAAGACAGTACAAGAAGATGATGCTGATGCCCACCATTAGCTGATGGGCATATTGGCATGCTGCTAGGAAAAAAAATGGTCAAAATAAGATTTAAAACTTCCCCAAGATGGAATCTTTATTATTAATTGCAATGTACTATTATACAAAGATTTCATGTGAAAATAGTAAGCATAGGTTGGCCGTATTCTTTCTAGAATTAATTTCATTAAATTAAAGTCACAGTACAAGTGTGGGATACCTCATTAAGAGTTATTGGTCATAAAAGTTGCAAAGATCTCCAAAGAAACACAGATATTTGCCATTACCCTTGCTTACCTATCATACCAACCTGTAAAAACTGTACTAGTGAGTGACTAGAGTCATAGAACATGGACAAATCAAGTTGTTACACAACAGGAATTTTCATCCATGGTGACGAGTTTTCATAGAGTTGGATGGTTCTATTTACTATTGCAGAGAAGATAAATTAACTTTAAAATACTGGAGACTTTCTGTTGCTAGCTAGCTGTCACAGAGATCCAAGGCTGCTTGAAAGAAAAGTAGCCAGTGTTCTTACTCAGTGCTGCACCCTGGAGGCTGTGATATTACTTGTCTGGCAAGGTTACTCATTGGAACAAGAGGTTATTTGTTGGTTACCTGTTGGTACTACTTTTGTGAGATTATTAACCACTACCTCATAGGATTTGAAGGAATTGTATACTTGGTAGTTGTCTTAGGGTTTTTATAGCTGTGAAGAGACACCAGGACCATTGCAAATCCCATAAAGTAAAACATTTAATTTAAGGTGGTTCACTTTCAGTTACAGAGGTTCAGTCCATTGTCATCACGGTGGGGAGCGTGGTAGCATACAGGCAGATATGGTGCTGGAGCTGAGAGTCACATTTTGCAGGCACATGTCAGACTAGGTGGTATCCTGAGCATAGGAAACCTCAAATGAGACCCTACAGTGACACATTTCCAACAAGGCCATACCCACTACACCAAAGCTGCATCTCCTAATAATGCCAATCCATATGCCATAATGGAGACCAATTAATATCAAATGTAAAAAATCATATAATGAGAATATATAAATGTTATATTAAGTTTTATAAAGCATAGTATTTCAAAAGTGCTATTTAAAATGTGTTTGAATTTAATATAACCTCTCCCTGGGTACGTTTAACACAAAGTACTAAATCTAGAATGTGAGAGTTTTAAAACTATTTTCACACTTTATTCTGTATCTTATTTCTTGCTCTGTGAAATTGCTAACAAATAGCAGTGATTCTCACTTTAATAGTAACTTCTGGACTAGTTGCTTTTAAGATTTATCTTATTGAACATACCTAACATCTTAGAAGACATAAATTTGTGCACAATTCTTTCTTTGAAATTTGATTGGTATGATGGTGAATTACCTCTCCTTTGCTCAAAAAAAATGAGAAAGAAAAATAGTAGAGTTGAAAGTTTCTGACCTCAACATATACAGAAAAATTTTAAAAATAGGTTTCAAAAGTACAAATACTGGTGTCAACCTGATGTGTTAACTCTAGAATCTAGTTAAGGGATCATTGAGGGTAGTATTTAAGGGTAATGGGATACAGTGCAATTTGTATGAAGGTGTAAAAGAGCATATAGAACAGAAAGCAGTAAATGAACTGAGAGGAGGGCATGGTAGAGGAGTGATATAAGGATGAATAATAAGCATCAAAACTTTAGAAAATGCCATATGAAAGCCCCTTACTGTAGAAGCTTTAATATATATATATATATACACAATAAAATCAATGTAACAGTATATATGGATTTGTAATGAAGTTACCCAGTTATATTGCCTAGCAGAAAAAGGCCAGTATGAGGCATGAGTTACCTCTTTTCAAGAGGTTTGTCTATAGGGTGCCATAGATATCCATACACATCACAGGACACTGCTATTTCTACCAGTTACCCTTTAGAACTTGATGATGAGATATGAAGCCCATTGTCATTCAAAATACTATAATAGGTCTTTAAGAAACTTATTAATTTGAATCAAATTTACTAATAAAAAGCACAAATTAATCATAAGATTTATTTAACACTCTTTTCATGGTATATGTTACAGATATCTGTTTTATTTCATGTTTTTAAGCAATATTTTTTCATTAATAACTAATCAGTACATAAAATAGTATGATGTTTTGTAATAAAATGCCTCTTTATTACTTTTTTTCTTTTGGTAGTTCTTTAAAATTAGTTTTCTATTGTTTGACAAACTTCATCATAAATTAAGTTGTTTTTAGCACTATGACCTCAAAATTCCTGAGACTGCAGTCTGGGTGGTTCTGAAATGGGTTCTAAGACCAAAAAATATCAAAAGGAAGCAATTCAAGTGGGTCCAGAATGTAGAACATTGGAGAATGACATTCTTCTGTAGTAGTAATTCTCAGTCTTCCAAATTCTGCAACCCATTAAAACAGTTCCTCATGTTGTGGTGACCCCAACCATAAAATTAGTTGATTCCTACTTCATAAGTGTAATTTTGCTACTGTTATGACTCAGAGTGTAAATATCTGATATTTTGATATCTGATACGCAACCTGTGTGGAAGGGTTAGTTGAATCCCAGAGAGTTACTGACCCTGAGATGAAAAACCACTAGTTTATTGGCTTCTTAAGGTTACATCAGTTTGGCTTATTTAACAAAACTTAGAGGTTCCATGCTTTTGTTATCCCTGATTTGAAGTCTGCTCTGCATTGATAGAGGCTATTCCCAGTTTTATGCACTGGGGCCTCATGGACAGGCACATTTTAAAAGCTAGTAGAATTCTAACACTCCCTCATAAGATTCTTTCAATAATGCATAATCAAGATTATGTTAAAAAGATAACAATTGTGTCAAAAAATTGAAAGTCATAAATAGACTAGAGTTGTTTTTAATAGTATAATAAATAATAAATAAGCAGTAAATCTATGACATTTTTGCTATGTATTTAACACATAAAACTATAAAGTCAGGAACATTGTACCAGTTAGTGTTAAAATTTCTCTAACTCAAATATTCATATTTACAAATATATTAAAAAGCTGTACAATGGGTATGATAGAAGGGGAAAGAGGAAAAGAAACAGCCAGCTGATGGAGAAAAGGAGAGAGTGAAGAAGGGAGGGAGGGAGGGAGAGAGGGAGGGAGAAAAGAGAGGGAGAGAGAGAAAGAATTACTCTATCAATATGAAAACATTTTCAAGGGATTTCTAACTTTCCCTTTTAGATTTTCAGTGAATTTAATGAAGCTTACCTATAATTTCATAAAATATAACCAGTTTTAATAATTGTCTAATCTTTGAGATGTCAATCACATTTATCAAATACTTTCACAACAATATGATTCATTTGAATTGAACTCTCCTTTGTCATTTGATTGAAATCTAGGAAGAATCAATTGATTCTAAAAATTAATGATCAAAATTGTTAATGATAATTCTCCACCATGTATGCATATGTCTGAGAAGATGAGCTAGCACCATTGCCTATGTTATACAGGAAAGAAGCAAAAGAAATGAAATAAATGAAAGAGTATTTGTGCTAGTCATTTCAAGCTCTACTACTTCATGCAGATTTGGGTGGTCATGTATTCATGCTACTGAATGATTGCTGACTTAGTCCTCTCCTTTGCCAACAAAGATCCTTTGACTGTAATCCTTTCAATAATTACAATAATTGAGCAAGAAAATATAGTGGTAAACTATAAATATATTATGGTCTACTGGCAAAACATAATAGTTCCTTCAGATGAGTGAGTCCATTATTTTAATACTTTTGTCAATGTAAAATTAGGATATTTTATCAAGTGAATGTTTCCTTAGAATATTAATGAGTTTTATTTTCATCTTTCAAGAAATTTTAATGTATCAGGACTCTGTAAAAGTCGCAATACCCACTACACAGATTTTGACAGCTATCAGAGATTTTCATTCTTTAGTTTATCACTTATATAAATCCAACTGTGGCAATTGCCCTTAAATTCTGAGTTTTTTCTTTTTATGTCTTATGTTTTAAAAGTTTCAATAATTATAATAAATTGAAAGTTTGTATAGACACAAAATATATTTATATATAAACTGTACAAATAGTTTATGTCATAGATATATGACACATATATCCACTTATATCTTAAGTGCAAATAGCTTTTAGATAAGATGTTATGCATTTTCCACACCAGCCTCTCACAGTAGAATACATAAAATTCTGAGATAAAAATAAGTTTTATTATTTGCCTTATAACTCACTTCCTTTATTCCTTGCAAGAATTTAAAAAAAAAACAGAGGAAGAAGAAAAAACAAAAACATCAAAAGTGACTGTAATACAGATTTTTGAAGTATATTATTTGTTAAAAACCCCTTTATTTGAACAAAATGGTTATTTTCACTTTCTTTAATAAATGTAAATAGAACATACAATCTTTAACATATAATAGGCCTAAGGAAATAATTTTCCTGTCCAGTTCTTCAGCCTTTCAGTCCCAAAGAAACACACAGAGGCTTAGGCCAGTTTTTAACTGTTTGGTCAATAGCTCAGGCTTATTATTAATTAATTAATAATAATTAATTATTATTAATTATTAGCTCTCACAATTTAAATTAACCCATATTTTTTATCTATGTTTAGCCACATGGCTTGGTACCTGTATCAGTGAGTCATTCTCATTTTGCTTTCTCTGATTTTGGCTAGTGACTGTACCTTTGCCTTTCCTCTTCCCAGAATTCTCCTAGTCTAGTAACCCCACCTGTACTTCCTGTTTGACTACTGGCCAATCAACATTTTATTAAACCAATATGAGTGACAAATCATTATAATGTATAAAAGCATTATCACATGTATCTTCGTTGGGATTTGAGAACAAATAAAAGAAAGCTTTTTTTTCTTCAGAACCACATTACGAATCAAATACATTATATCAGAAAAAAAATATCCTAAACAATTGATGACTACAGCATCATATGAGTTACAGCAAACTGGACCATGATTTGACTGCTAGAATTCCTTTGGTGTATCATAATATAGTGAACAAAATGAAATGCTTAGTATGCGTAGGCAAAATCAAGGGAGAATAGCATACCTATAAGACAAAACATTACATGGGCACAGTAAAGTAATATTGGCAATGAGAATTCTCAGGTCATGTAAAAGTTGGAACTGATAGGGGATTAGTTCACTATCAAAAAGACCTAGAGAGACAGACAGTCATATATCAAGAGAGGAAGCTGGTTGCTGGAAGGGTAAAGATGCTATTGTAGTCTTCACAAACTGGAAATATAAATGCCCACAGCAAAACAGACAGGACATGTAAAAAGAGATATCTGTTACATTAGTATTCACACTGTACCTGAAAATATTACCCTATATACTTCAAATTTTTCATTTTTAATATGCAATAACACCAGTTGTTATTACAATAGTAGATGCAGAGTAGAAAACAGAAAAAAACATGGTTAACAGAGTATTCCAGAATGAATGTGTTATCACTGACTTAAGCATGGTCATATCAAGATCCACAGAGCTTCATACCCATTGAAACTGTCAAAGCTTTCCTGAGGTCAGACTCAAGGAATCCATAAAGCTTTCCCCTGGTCCTTATGCACTTCTGACAGTTTGTACAATAACTAGCAAAGTAGCTTCCTCTTCCAGGATGCCTGCAAACTGAGACCACTCCCTAATAGAGACTTTCCACCAAGACTAGTTAACCTGCCTTGTGCTGTAGAAAATAAACAGTAAGTGTCCTCCATCAGAGCAGGTATGACCAACCCAAAACCAGCCGTTCTGTCAGTGTTTCTGGCCTTCTTTCAGTGTATATTTGTTCTTTATTACCTTACTGCCTCAGCTAGCTCAGTTTCAAGATTGTAGAACACATATTAAAACAAACCAAAAACCAAAAATTTCCTATTGTGATCATTATCCCATTGCTAATAAAATTGCCAGACTATGTAATACGGGAAAATGTATTAAATGAGACTTAGAAAGAGCATAAATATATCACCATAAAGGCTAAACTATCATAGTGGATAAATCACATATGCCATGTTACCTTAAATATTCCACTTGTCTCTATTAGAAACAAGGACATTTCCTTTATTATTCTCAGTGCATCCTTTATTGAGAAAAAATACAACTAACCTGAGTGGTTGTGTGTATAATATACTTAGTATATTGGTCCAGTCATGAATAGAAATACGATTAGAATTGAGAAAATGTAAAATTGTGTTTGTATAAGCGAGCACCTCAGCTCCTTTGGAGCTTTCTTTTACTTGTTTTTTGCTTATTTGTTTGTTTATTTTATTTTCATCCTACTAGGATCTGAAGCCAGTGTATTCAGTTATAAAGATCTGAGCCTTGGTTTGTAGTGAGGAGCTGCGGGCAGGCCTACTTTTCATCCCGCCCTGCTCCCGCACAGCTAGCTTAGCTACAGCAATAACAACACACAAATTGTATTCGTTTAAACATTGCCTGGCCCATTATCTCTAGAAAGTTAGTTACTGGCTTACTCTCACATCTTGATTAACCCATTTCTAATAATCTGTGTAGCACCATGGGGTGGTGGCTTACGGGGAAAGATTCAGCATATCTGACCTGGTGGCTGGCTCCATGCCATCTGCCTCATTGTCCTCTTCCCAGCATTCTGTTCTGTTTACTCTGCCTACCTAATTTTCTGTCCTATCAAAGAGCCAAGGCTGTCTCTTTATTAACCAATTAAAATAACACATAGACAGAAGGCCCACCTACATCATTTCCCCTTTTTCTATTTAAACAAAAAAGAAAGGCTTTCATTTTAACATAGTAAAATTACATAGAACAAAACAGTTATCGAGTAAGAATTATAAGTACAATATTTATATCTATTTTATCTTTATTATAATAATGGAAAACTATAACTATAACTAACCATTCTTCAACTCCATCAAAGACTCCAGAAGAATATAATATTACCTAAGTAAACAAGAAGTAAGCAACTTCCAAAACTCTAGAAATGACAGAGACATCTCACTGCCTGGACAGTCCCCACGTTCCTCTGTATCATTGGGGCATCCATCTTCGGCCTTCAGGCCCATAATATCCAGAGACATTTCCATGAATCAGGAAATTTCAAAGGCAGTTCAGTCACTATCTGTTGTGTCCTGCAGAATGTCTTGCAGACTCTTTCATGAGTCAGGAACCCCGAAAGATCATCTCACCTTTAGGCAAGTTCAGCAGTCCTCTCTCTGTGGGTTCTCTCTGTCCAGTTTATAAAACAGTCCAGGCAAGAGCAGTTTCTTGCCCAAATGGCTAACCAACTCCATAAGGAACCTCTTCGATGCCCATCTTCCTCTTGAAGTAGATTGGTGCTGCCAGTAGCAGATATGTCTCGTTGTCATGAAAAGCCCTAAGTTATTAAAACATTAAATGTCATGTTTTGTAGTCTTTGAAAGATATGAAGAATGTCTATCTGAAATATATCTATGCACATCTAGAAAATCAAACTAACATTACTACAAGCTTGACTGTTATCAATGATTTTCCATTAACAATCTATATTTTTAATTATACATTGCATTTTTAAATGAACTATACAATCACAATACCTCAATCAAGATCAGAAATATATATACATATAACAAAATTGACCTTAAAATCCATACCAATGCAAATTATTCTTATCTATATCATATCCCCCTTTAAATGTAAAAGAACATTTATAAGCAATATTTGGGAATATGGACGTAGTTATTTCTCTCCAAACTTCTTCCGACTGTATACGGGTGCTGTTAATCAGGTCTTTCATAGTATAAACTGTGTGCTAGATTCATCTCAGTTGGCAGTTGAACAAAGTAATTTCTTGAGGGTGTTCATATCAACCTTTCAGGAGGATGGGGTCTATCATACCATATTGGGATAGAAGCAATCCATAGGGTCTCATCCTCTGTGAAAAGAAAAGAACTTTTCCAAAGCATCATAACCTTAGATTCAAATCTTGAAGTTAAGGTATTTTCAAAATATCTATCTTGGATTAGTTCAGCAGCATTTATAAACAAATATCTTTTAGCAGCTGTTGCTCCTTCCTCAGCATTCAAACAATTCAAAGAGAGCATAATAGCATACAGTATCAAGATTTTCTGTGTATTTTCCATCTTTATGTGGCTTTATTTTAACCTCTATTTCTTTTACTTTAACTTTAACTTTTTGCTTTTTGAGACAGGTTCTCTGTATATATCTTTGTCCTGGAATAACTATGTAGATCAAGTTGTCCTTGAACTCACAGAGATCCACCTGTCTCTGACTCTCCAGTGGTAGGATTAAAGGTGTGTGCTACCACACCTTGAACTCAGAGATCTGTCTATCTCTGCCTCCCAGGCATTGGGATTAAAGGCTGTGCTCCCACACCTTGAAGTCACAGAGGTCAATCTACCTCTGCCCCTTGAAGTTACAGAGGTCAATCTACCTCTGCCTCACAGGCATTGTGATTAAAGGTGTGTACCACCACACCCAACTACTTTCTTTCTTCCTTTTTTACCCTAAGAACTTTAACCTTTAGCCTGCATATATTTTTAACACATAGTAAACCATTTAGAGTTTTTTCTTAAATCTCTCTTTACTGTATCTCTCTCTCTTTTTCTGACTACATGAGTCTTTAAGGAGAGGATTAAAACTGGGGCTTTGATGGCTGGATCCAGCCCATTCCTTAGCTTTCCAGCCTCATGGCAAAGGTAACACTGAAGCCATTTTATTTTCACAATTCTATGGCGTTTCAAGGTCCCTGCCAGCATGCAAGCTGCAGCATTCTGCTCACAGACCACACTCAGTCGGACTGCCTGCCTGAAAGAGTCAGAGTTTGCCCTGGCAGGACAGCCCAGAAAGCTGGCATTTTAAAATAGCACAGCTTTTTTCCTGCTATAGCTGAAAACCGAAAAGCATGCATTCATCTTTCCATCAACACTGTTTAAGTGTTTTGTGGCAGGACCTCTTAAAAGAGCTGCAGAGTTTTGCAGCTAAAGTTGAGTCAGGAAGCCTCTCTTAGATGAGAGCGCTTCTTTGCCTCTAGCCAGCAGAGCAGACCTGAGAAATTGCTGCTCCCAAGAAAACATGCTTTACTCTATTCTTTTCTAAGCTTTCTCAAGCTTTCATGGATTCAGTTATCCATGTGAGTGCCATCTGTAGTGAGGCGCTGTGGGCAGGCCTGCTTTTCATCCTGCCCAGCTCCCGCACAGCTAGCTTAGCCCCAGAAATAGCAACACACAAATTGTATTCATTTAAACACTGCCTGGCCCATTATCTCTAGAGAGTTAGTTACTGGCTTACTCTCACATCTTGATTAACCTATTTCTAATAATCTGTGTAGCACCACGAGGTGGTGGCTTACCAGGAAAGATTAAGCATGTCTGACCTGGTGGCTGGCTCCATGCCGTCTGCCTCATCGCCCTCTTCCCAGCATTCTGTTCTGTTTACTCCGCCTACCTAATTTTCTGTCCTATCAAAGGGCCAAGGCTGTCTCTTTATTAACCAATTAAAATAACACATAAACAGATGGCCCATCTACATCATTGGTTCACTTGTCTTTAAAATACATACAGTTTATTTTGACTATGCATACCCATGGTTATGAACTCAACAGGATGCTGTTATTTTGTCTTTGGCCATGAAAATTGTTTTGGGAAAGTGGTCACTCTTCTGGAAGAAACATCAAAAATTCCTATCTACTTACCAAACAAAACATTTTACCTTATTTTTCTGCTTCAATATTTAGTCCACAGATGTATATGATTTATATTGGGTGTGGAGGTGTGTGTGTTCATAAACCTTCAAATTATCTTTAAGGGCTACTAAAGGCAAGTTGGAAGCCATCATCCATGTGCACCAATTGACAACGGTTTGCATGAATGAAAGCAAAGAGGGTCTAAAGAGGTCTCTTGATACTTGAAACCAGTAACAGCAGGGAATCAGGAACCAGAGTCATTGAAATTTAAATACAAAAACAAAAAACAAACAAACAAACAGCAACAACAACAACAAAAAAATAAATAAAACCAGGGTTTTTCTGTGTAGCCCTGGCTGATTTTGGAACTTGCTGTGTAGACCAGACTGCCTTGAAAGTCATAAAGATCTGCCTACCTCTGCCTCCCCTATGCTGGGATTAAAAGTATGTGCCACCATTTCCAGCATCTTGAATTTTTACATGACTTGAGTTAAAAAACTTATTCTGTGCTTATGCTAGATTAGAGAGTAATATCTTAATAAAAAACACTGAGTGCTGTTATTTTAATTCTTGCTATATTGACAAATGCAAATTTACTGCCTCATACTTTCTTTCTACTGGTATATCTTTGAAAGTATACTTTTTTGATGTTCATTTCTGTACACCATAGCTATTTTTATGTAGTTTGCCAAGTGTAATGCATACCTACCTTAAAAAGTGAGTCTGATTTCTAAGTGGAGAAAATAAAAGTCATGAGAAAGTTGGGAAGCAATTACTTTTATGGGTAGAAAGATTAGATTTCAAAATAGAGATTTTGAAGATAACATAGCTAATACACTTACTGAATGTGGAAATATCCACAGAAGTAAATGTATAAGTAGTAATTAACCAATGAAAGAGATCTGACCACTGATAGATGAAAGAAAATATATATTAAGACAACACATGTCATAAATACTCAAACATGTATGTAATCTGAGAAACGTGAGCAAGGAAGGCAAGATCAGAGGGAACCTTCATCTGACGATGGATGGCGATACAGATGGAGACCCACATTGGAGCACAGGACGGAGTCCCCCAAGGTCCAAATGAGGAGCAGAAGGAGGAAGAACATGAAAAAGGAAATCAGGACCGCGAGGGGTGCGATCGCCCACTGATACAAGGGGACGGATCTAATGAGAATTCACCAAGGTCAGTTGACTGGGACTGAGCAAGCACGTGATCCAGCCACATTCTCTGAATGAGGCCGGATTCTCTGAATGTGGCTGGCCCGGAGTCTTTCTGAAAAGCCATTGACAATGACACTGGAACTTGTTTCCTCTGCATATACTGGATTTTTGGGATCCAGTCTGTTTGGATGTTCACCTTCCTGGACCTGGAGGGAGTGGGGAAGAACTTGAATTTCCCACAGGCAGGAGACCCTGACTGCTCTTGGGGATGGTGAGGGAGGAGGGGAGGGAGTGGGGGGAGTGGGAGGGTGTTGGGAGGAGGGGCGGAAACGGAAACTTTTATAATTTAATAAACTTTGAGAAAAAAAAAAAAGCCTTTGACATTGTGTCCAGAGAGGATATGTGGTTTCAGATATTGATTGAATCCTCTAGGAAACAAAATGTGTTATTTGGTTAGAATGAAAACAGTATTTTAATTGGTTAGAATGAAAAATGTAAAGTACAGCATCTCTATCCTTGCTGTCCTCTGCGATCTGTCTCTTGTACACATGTCAACAGTAAATGCCTTAGTTTTTGATATTGCAAGGTAATACCTCACCTACACAGCATTTCCTGCTGGAAAATTAATGAGTGAATAAGTTTCTCTTACATGCTCAGAGTGTATCAGGCTGTGAAGCATGTTTTGTCTGTGGTTTTGCTGGACTGAGAATAGTTTTCAAAGTCTTAGTACGTGTGAGATGGATGAGTAACTACATCAGGGAGATGTGAAAAGATATATGAAAAAAAGAAAAAGAAATAAGAGCTAAATTCATCAACTTCACACTTGCCGCTTCCCACTCTACCACTATTTTCTTTTGACAAGGTGGATAGGGGCGGGGTATGCGGCTTTGGACTCAGTGTACTTTCTAACTGCTATGTTTCTTTAAATATGTCAAAGAATGAGAGAAAGCAAGAAACTCCAAATAGACTTCAAGAGTCTTTTTTCAATATTATAGATAGCTTAAATAATTACTATAAATCTTCTTACAGACACCAACATCTCAAAGGCAGGAAAACAACCACATTAGTCCCAAATTATTTTAGAAAATGTCCAAAATATTGACAGGTAAATTAACACTCTGCTGTAGGACAATGGTTTTACCCTCTAAAGATTTTTTTCTTGTACTTTTTAAATAAAATGCTGATTAGCCAGTAGCCAGGTAAGAAGTATTAGTTGGAACAACCAGGCAGGAAGCAGAGGTGGGACAATGAGAGCAGGAGAATTTTGGGAGGATGAAAGATTCAGTATGTAGTCGTCACCCAGACACAGAGCAAGCAAGATGTGGCTGCCTCACCGAAAAAGGTACCAAGCCACATGGCTAACACAGAGAAGAATTATGGGCTAATATACATTATAAGAATTAATAAAAAGCCTGAGCTAATAGACCAATCAGTTTACGATTAATGTAGACCTATGTGTGTTCCTTTGGGACTTAGTGACTATGGGACCTGTTGGGACAGAAATCTCAGTCAATAACACTCTATCACTATTTTGTCATTTTCTTTTTACAGTGGGGCAATACAGAGAAATAACTAATTTTTAAACCTATTGTAGGAGAACTGCAAAATTGCCTTGGTTCTTTTATGTAAACATGTATTTTATGTCTTTAATTTTATAACTGCAGATTAATGGAAAAAAACAGATGATTCAGTTCAAATAGCATTCAGTAAGGACATGCATACCACCAACGTGGATAGGCATTGTTCGAGAGATAATTACAGTTACATTCCTCAGTCTGATGGAGATCAGAGATAAATCTAGGTATTCTAAGACAAAAAAGAACTATTCAAGCACTCTACTTTATTCTTGATTATATAATTAATATTGGTTATTTAGATTGTATGATGCAAGTCAGATTTACCAATAAGAAACTAGCAAGTATTTTATTTTTACAAATGTATTCAATTATTTTAAGGAGGCAATGTATCTGGGAAGTAATTTATAAGTTGAAATGTGTTTCAGGTCTTACTCTTCATGTTAGGGAGGTCATGAACATGTTATTGTCCTAGGCACTAAGGAAATTACAAAGGGTTATAAATTTGCTCTTTGATCCCACTCTACACTAACCAAATGAAAACTATACATGTGAAATTAAATAGTTAAAAATCTGGCTTCTGTGTACCTGGTACTCTATTTGAATAATTTAGAAGGGCCTTCATTACCTTGTGTGGGGACTTGTACAGAGAATCTTCACTGGTTAGTGTTCACCAACACCAGGAAGGTGGTTACAGTTCACTGTTCTATACAAGCTGCCCTGGAGAATTTTTTCATAATTAAAGGATAAAGTGAGAGGCCTTTCATAAGATGATATTACTATATGCAGAAAGATGGAAATATATTTTACTAATTTTAACTGATATAAATATATGCATAAAATGTGATAATGTTGATTACTAGAAAATATCAAATGCTACATCGTACTCTACATGAAAAATCTTGTAAAGATTTTCAAAGTTAATATATATCATGTATATATATTATAAATCATGTAGTTAAAAATATATATCTAAGCCAAAAATATAAAACAAATTTGTGTTTATTTCAGTGATTATAGACTGACTCTAATAATAATTATTATAAAACACATTATCTTAAAAAAACTCTTTAAATCGTATATATTCACATGCTCTTGTACTCATTTTCTATCTTTGTTTTTATATTCTTTCTTTAACCCCTTTTTCTGTCTGTGTATAGGCAAGGTACATGTTATATTCTTTGCCTTTTCCCCATCATTCTCATGAACTCCAGGCATATGCTTTGTTTGATGAGGAGTGAATCCCTAACTAAAGTAATAATCAGATTCTGCAATCTGGAAACCGTTAGGAGAGTTACAGTGATGTGTTAATCTTCAGTTTGCTCTAGAATTAGGCAGCTCAGGGCCCGGTTTTGATTCATTCTCACTCTAGTGGAAAAGACTAAACACTCATTTGTAAAGAGCAAGTAAGCCCACATTGATGACTAAGAAATTACCTGTGTGAGAATGATCTTGTTCTTGAACCTGGATCCTTGCATAAAATAAAATTTTCTCATTCTTTGCATAATTCTGGGTATTCTGTCAACAACCATGATTATTTTTCTTTTCTTTTACCAATTTTTTCAGTCTTTGTGATTGAAACCAAACTCTCACGAATATTAGCCCATTGCTCTACTGCTGATATCCATGGTTACTCAGTGAAACATCCAAGTGTTACACAAAGTAAATATCAACTTTCTAAACTCAATAATTAAATCTCCACAATTACAGAACGATCCACTGAGAATTGACTCGCCTTCCATCACCAGTAATTCCACACGTAGATCAAGCTTCATAACTCTTACACATATGTAGTGAACCTAGGTTGGTCCCATGGGGGCTCCATAGCTGTCAATCCACTGCCTGTGGTCTTCTATGTGCCCATGCTAACTGCTTTTCTGGGTGGCTTAGTGATGACTTTGATTGTACTGGCTCTATAATCCTTCCTCCCTTTCTTCAACAGGACTTCCTGAGCTCAAACCACTGCTTAATTTTGGATCTGTGTGTTTGTTTCCATCAGTTGCTGGATAAAGGCTCTCTGATGACAAACTGAGGTAGTTACCAATCTGATTACAGGAGATGGCCTATCCATCTCCTATCCACTCTTCAGGCTACCTACCCAGTATTGTTAGGAGACTTAGCTGGGGTAATCCTCATAGATTTGTGGGAGTTTCCCTTGTACCGGGCTTGTATCTGACTCCAAGTCAAAATCCTTCCCCTATCAAAATGTCTCTTTCATTACTCAACTCCATCCTCCTCTTCCCCAATGTTCCTATCCTGGCCAGCAACCATTCTACCCAGGAGTTTTCTTCTATTTTCACTTGTAGCTTAGGGTTTTTATTGCTGTGAAGAGACATCACTTTTATAAAGTAAAGCATTTCATTGGAATTGCTCACTTGTAGTTGTAGAGGTTCAGTTTATTATCATCATTGTGGGGAGCATGGAGGTGCACAGGCAGACATCTTGCTGGAAAAATACCCAGAAGTCCTATATCTTACAGGCAACAATAAGTCAACTGAAAGTCACACTTCAGGAAACCTGAGTAAAATAGACCTCAAAGCCTGTCCCTACAGTGATATACTTCCTCCAACAAGGCCACATCTCCTAATAGTGCAACTCCATTTGGGGGTCATTTTCTTTCAAACTACAACATTCCCATTTCTACTTTGGTCTTTGCTTGTTACCTAGCCTCTCTGGGGTTATGTATTGCAGAATGATTATCCTTTGATTTACAACTAATATGTACTCATGAATGAGTACAGTCATGCTTCCTCATACTAGTTTGCCTTGCCCAAGTGGAGGAGTTTAGCCCTACCTCAACTTGATATGCCATTCTCTGTTTATACTCATAGGGAGTGCTGCCCCTTTCTGAATAGAAACAGAGGAACAGTGGATTGGAGGGGTCAGTAGAGAGGGGGAGGAAATGAAAGAAGAGAAGGTAAACTTTGTTGGGGATGTAAAAAAAAATGAATGCATTAAATTAATTAACAAAACAGAGAATAGACTCTGGGATATACTGTGGAAAACTCTAGGAGTTAAAAAAAATCCAGGCCATCACATACCTCCTATGTAATCAAAATTTCATACTCAACTAGACAAATGCAAGGTACATGGTATATGATCATAAATTATAAACATTTTCTAAAGAAAAAAGTAAAGTTATTATTAGAGTTTGAGTTGTAGAAGGAAATACTGAGATTTAAAAATACAGATGATAAATGAGAGAACTAAGGATTAACAACTAGACTGAATCAGTGATGCTGCAATAGGAGGATGATATGGTAAAAGGTATTACAGGTGCAAGGATGTGGTGATAGGATGTCAAAATTCACTCATTTATTTGGTGCATTATGTGTGTATATATGTATTGTCAGAGATTATAGAAATATACAACATATGAAAATTGATAATCATACGTTAACATACCAGAGGAGTGATTCTCTGATGGAGGTCAATCCTGTCCAGGAAAGGTCTGCAAGACCATTAGACCATTGACTCTGAAAACTGTTGTTCACATTTACTGAAGCAACTTCATATCTTCCCAATAACTGCATTGTAGTATGCAATCTTATGTCTAACATGATATATGTGTGTGTATGTGTACATATATATACATATATATGTAAACTTATGATTATATCTTGATCGTGATCTACTGGTACACATATATCTGCGGGTGGTCAGGAAGATGACTTTTTATTTATCTGTATGATTTTGATATACAGAATATATGCTAGTACATTCTTTATAGTTAGACCTATTTGTCTTATGAGAATTGTAGACACTTAAAAGCCTACTTTGTTCCTTTTGCTCAGGCTAACTGCACACAATTAGCCCCCTTCCCCTTAAGAGCAAGTTCAAACTAGACTAAATATTTTTTTGTAAATATATCAATAGTTTAAAACTTTCCAGCGATACACAAGGTCAGAAAGTCAGAGTCACAGTTGTTCATCCTAGGTTGCTACACAAAGCACCCTAAGAAAAGTCTGTCAATTCTTTGTTTGTCAAATCTGCTGACAATAGACCTATGTCTCAAAGTTTGTCACTGGGCACTTTTCCCTCCTCCATCTGGTCACATTCATATTCCTCTAACCTGGGAGCCTTGTGTTGCCATAGTAAATAACTCAGCTCCTTATCTCTTACCCTAGGAATGTGCTTTTGACCAGTGATAGGAAACTCTTGTAATTTTTTTTTCTTTTTTTTTTTTTTAATTAATAATTAAATTCATAGTTTCCATTTCCACCCCCCCTCCCAACACCCTCCCACTCCCCCTACTCCCCCTCCTCCTCCCTCTTCGTCCCCCAGGGCAGTCAGGGTTTCCTGCCCTGTGGGAAGTTCCAGTTCCTTCCCCCTCCCTCCAGGTCCAGGAAGGTGAGTGTCCAAACAGACTGGATCCCCAAAATCCATTATATGTAGAGGAAACAGGTCCCAGTGTCATAGTCAATGGCTTTTCAGAAAGACTTCGGGTCAGCCACAGTCAGAGAATCCAGCCAAATTCGGAGAGTCTGGTTAGATCACGTCCTCTTTCAGTCCCAGTCCAACTGGCCTTGGTAAACTCTCATCAGATCCGTTCCCTTGTATCAGTGGGTGATGGCATCCCTCGCAGTACTGAATTCGTTTTTCATATTCTTCCTCCTTCTGCTCCTCATTTGGACCTCGGGGGGCTCAGTCCCGTGCTGCAATGTGGGTTTCCGACTGTATCGCCGTCCTTCATCAGATGCAGGATCTATGGTGATAAGCAAAATATACATCAGTATGGACATGGGCCACGGCCGATTCAGGCACCCACTCCTCTGTCCAGAGAGCAATCTGGGGGATCTCTCCTTGGACCTGGGATCCCATATATACTCAAGTCTCCTGTAAACCCTAAAATGGGTCCCTTAGTTGAAATATAATCTTCCCTGATCCCTTGTTCATCCTTCCTCCCTCCCCCCCCCCCATCCCAGGCCACCAAGCTTTCCCCTTTCTTCCCCTACTCCCTTCTCTCTAACCTTCTCCCCTTCCATCGACCCTCCCTCCCCCCCATGCACCCGAGGTTACCTGGGACTCTTGTCTATTTCCTACCTCCTGGTGGATAGCTAAATAATCTTCATCAGGTTCATCTTCTTATTTAGCTTCTCTAGGATCACGAATAATAGGCTCAAAGACCTTTAATTATGGTTAGAATCCACTTATGAGTGAATACATACCGTGTTCCTCTTTTTGGGTCTGGCTTACCTCACTCAGTAAAGCGTTTTCTATGTCCATCCATTTGCATGCAAAATTCAAGATGTCATTGTTTTTTACCGCTGAGTAAAACTCTAATGTGTATATGTTCCACCCCTTTTTTAACCATTCTTCTATTGAGGGGCACCTAGGCTGTTTCCAGGTTCTGGCTATTACAAATAGTGCTGCTATGAACAAAGTAGAACAAATGCTTTTGTAGTATGATCGGGAATCTTTAGGGTATATTCCCAAGAGTGGAATTGCTGGGTCCTGAGGGAGGTTGACTCCCAGTTTCCTGAGAAACCGCCACACTGATTTCCACAGTGGCTGCACGAGTTTGCATTCCCACCAACAATGGATGAGTGTTCCCCTCACCCCACATCCTCTCCAGCATAGGATATCATTGGTGTTTTTGACTTTAGCTATTCTGACAGGTGTAAGATGGTATCTCAAAGTGGTTTTGATTTGCATTTCCCTGATCGCTAAGGAGGTTGAGCATGACCTTAAGTGTCTTCTGGCCATTCGAAGTTCATCTGTTGTGAATTCTCTGTTAAGTTCAGTACCCCATTTTTTAATTGGGTTAATTAGAGTTTTAGTGCCTAGTTTCTTGAGTTCTTTGTATATTTTGGAGATCAGACCTTTGTCTGATGAGGGGTTGGTGAAGATCTTCTCCCAGTCAGAAGGCAGCCTTTTTGTCCTACTGACAGTGTCCTTTGCTTTACAGAAGCTTCCCAGTTTCAGTAGATCCCATTTATTCATTGTTTCTCTTATTGTCTGTGCTGCTGGGGTCCTGCTTAGGAAGAGGCCTCCTGTGCCTAAATCTTGTAGACTATTTCCCACTTTCTCTTCTATCAGGTTCAAAGTGGACGGATTAATGTTGATGTCTTTAATCCATTTGGACTTGATTTTTGTGCATGGTGATAGATATGGATCTACTTTCATTTTTTTACAGGTTGACATCCAGTTATGCCAGCAAAATTTGTTAAAGATGCTGTCCTTCTTCCATTGTATACCTTTAGCTCCCTTGTCGAAAATTAGGTGTTCATAAGTTTGTGGGTTAATATCAGGGTCTTCTATTCGATTCCATAGGTCGACTTCTCTGTTCTTATGCCAATACCAAGCTGTTTTCAATACTGTAGCTCTATAATAGAGTTTGAAGTCAGGGATGGTAATGCCTCCAGAAGTTCTTTTATTATATAAGATTGTTTTGGCTATCCTGGGTTTTTTGTTTTGCCATATAAACTTGATTATTGTTCTCTCAAGGTCTGTGAAGAAGTTTGATGGGATTTTGATGGGGATTGCATTGAATCTATAGATTGCTTTTGGTAGAATTGCCATTTTTACTATGTTGATTCTCCCAATCCAAGAGCAGGGGAGGTCTTTCCATTTTCTGGTATCCTCCTCAATTTCTTTCTTCAAAGACTTAAAGTTTTTGTCAAATAGGTCTTTTACTTCCTTGATTAGAGTAACCCCAAGATATTTTATGCTATTTGTGGCTCTCATGAAAGGTGATGCTTCTCTGATTTCCCTCTCTGCTTCTTTATCCTTTGTGTATAGGAGGGCCACTGATTTTTTGGAGTTGATCTTGTATCCTGCCACGTTACTAAAGGTGTTTATCACCTGTAGGAGTTCTTTGGTAGAGTTTTTGGGGTCACTTATGTAAACTATCATATCGTCAGCAAATAACGAAAGTTTAACTTCATCCTTTCCAATTCGAATCCCCTTGATCTCCTTATGTTGTCTTATTGCTATTGCTAGAACTTCAAGCACTATATTGAAGAGGTATGGAGAGAGTGGACAGCCTTGTCGCGTTCCTGATTTTAGTGGAAAGGCTTTGAGTTTCTCTCCATTCAGTTTGATGTTAGCTGTCGGCTTGCTGTATATTGCTTTTATTATATTTAGGTATGATCCTTGTATCCCCAGTCTCTCCAACACCTTTATCATAAATGTGTGTTGAATTTTGTCAAATGCTTTTTCAGCATCTAGTGAGATGATCATATGGTTTTTTTCTTTCAGTTTATTTATATGATGGATTACATTGATAGATTTGCGTATGTTGAACCAGCCCTGCATCTCTGGAATGAAGCCGACTTGATCATAATGGATAATTTTTCTAATGTGCTCTTGGATTCGGTTTGCCAGTATTTTATTGAGAATTTTCGCGTCGATGTTCATGAGTGAGATTGGCCTGTAATTCTCTTTCTTGGTTGTGTCTTTGTGTGGTTTTGGAATTAGGGTAACTGTAGCTTCATAAAAGGAGTTAGGCAATGACTCTTCTGTTTCTATATTGTGGAATACGTTAAGGAGTATAGGTATTAGCTCTTCCTGGAAGTTCTGGTAGAATTCTGCATTGAAACCATCTGGTCCTGGGCTTTTTTTGGTAGGGAGATTTTTGATAACAGCTTCTAATTCTTCACGACTAACAGGTCTATTTAGGTTGTTCACCTGTTCTTGGTTCAACTTTGGTATATGGTACTTATCTAAAAAAATGTCCATTTCTTTTACATTTTCCAACTTTGTGGCATATAAACTTTCATAGTAAGATCTAATGATTCTCTGAATTTCCTCTGTGTCTGAGGTTATGTCCCCCTTTTCATTTCTGATCTTATTAATTTGCATGTTCTCTCTCTGCCGTTTGATTAACTTGGCTAGGGGTTTGTCAATCTTGTTGATTTTCTCCAAGAACCAGCTTATTGATTCATTGATTCTTTGGATTGTTTTCTCTGTTTCTATTTTGTTGATTTCAGCCCTCAGTTTGATTATTTCCAGTCTTCTAGACCTCCTGGGTGAATCAGCTTCTTTTTTTTCTAGATCTTTCAATTGTGCTGTTAATTCTCCAATGTGTGCTTTCTCCGCTTTCTTTAATTGGGCACTTAGTGCTATGAACTTTCCTCTTAGCACTGCTTTCATAGTGTCCCATAGGTTTGAGTATGTTGTGTCTTTGTTTTCATTAAATTCAAGGAAGAGTTTAATTTCTTTCTTTATTTCTTCCTTGACCCAGGGGTGATTTAGTAGTTGACTGTTCAGTTTCCATGAGTTTGTTGGCTTCCTGGGGGGAGCATTGTTGTTGAATTCTAATTTTAGTCCATGGTGATCTGACAAGACACAGGTAGTTACTAATATTTTTTTGTATCTGTGGAAGTTTACTTTGTTACCGAGTATGTGGTCAATTTTCGAGAAGGTTCCATGAGCTGCAGAGAAAAAGGTATATTCTTTCCTATTTGGGTGGAGTGTTCTATAGATGTCTGTTAAGTCCATTTGATTCAATACCTCCAATAGGTCTCTCAATTCTCTGTTTGGTTTCTGTCTGATTGACCTGTCCATTGGTGAGAGAGGAGTGTTGAAGTCTCCTACTATTAGTGTGTGTGGTTTGATGACCGCCTTGAGTTCTAGAAGAGTTTCTTTTACATATGTGGGTGCCTTTATATTAGGAGCATAGATATTCAGGATTGAGACTTCCTCCTGATGAATTGTTCCAGTTATGAGTATGAAATGTCCATCTCCATTTCTTCTGATTGATTTTAGTTTGAAGTCGATTTTGTTAGATATTAGAATGGCCACGCCCGCTTGTTTCTTAGGCCCATTTGCTTGGAAAACCTTTTCCCAACCCTTTACTCTGAGTAGGTGTCTGTCTTTGTGGTTGAGGTGTGTTTCTTGTAAACAGCAGAATGTTGGATCCTGTTTTCGTATCCAATCTCTAAGTCTGTGCCTCTTTATAGGTGAATTGAGTCCATTGATATTAAGTGATATTAATGACCAGTGGTTGTTGACTCCGGTCATTTTTTTTTTTTGTTAGGTAGTAGAGTATATGTGTTTTTCTTCTTTAATTTGTGCTTGTGAATGGTGGCTAGATGTTCGAGTTATTGTAGGCCGTGTTGGGAATGTTGGATTCCTTCGGTAGTGATTTTCCTTCTAATATTCTCTGTAAGGCTGGATTAGTAGCTACGTATTGCTTAAATTTGTTTTTATCCTGGAATATTTTGTTTTCTCCGTTGATAGTGAACAGTAGCTTGGCAGGGTATATTAGTCTGGGTTTGCATCCATGGTCTCTTAGTTTCTGCAGTACCTCTATCCAGGATCTTCTGGCTTTCATGGTTTCCATAGAGAAATCCGGTGTAAGCCTGATAGGTTTACCTTTATAAGTTACTTGACCTTTTTCCTTTGCAGCTCTTAAAATTTTTTCTTTAATATTTATGTTTTGTGTTTTGATTATTATATGACGCGGGGATGTTATTTTCGGATCCAATCTATTCGGTGTTCTGTATGCTTCTTGAACCTTCATAGGAATATCGTTCTTTAGGTTGGGAAAGTTTTCTTCTATAATTTTGTTGAATATATTTTCTGGGCCTTTGATCTGCAGTTCTTCTCCTTCTTCAATCCCTATTATTCTTAGATTTGGTTTTTTTATTGTGTCCCAGATTTCCTGAATGTTTTGTGAAGAGAATTTGTTGGATTTGCCATTTTCTCTGACCAGAGCATTTATTTTCTCTATGGTATCTTCAGAATCTGAGATTCGTTCTTCTATCTCTTGTATTCTATTGGTTATGCTTGATTCTGTAGTCTCCGTTCGTTTACCTAGGTTTTCCATATCCAGCCGGTTCTCGTTTTGTGTTTTCTTCATTGCCTCCATTTCAGTTTTCAATTCTTGGACTGTTTCCTTTACTTGTTTGATTGTTTTTTCTTGGTTTCTCAGGGTATCACTCACGGATTTACTTATTTCTTCAAACTTTTTGTTATATTTCTCATCCATTTCTATACTCATTTCTTCAAACTTTTTGTTATACTTCTCGACCAGTTCCTTAAGGGAGTTATTCATATCCTGTTTAAGGGACTCTATTGCTTTCATAATGGCACTTTTTTCCACTTCATCTGGGTTAGAGTGTTCAAATCCTTCTGTTGTAGGGTCGTTGGGATCTGATATTTTCATGTTGTTTTTCAGATTGTTGGAGGAGGTCTTGCCTTGGCGTCTGCCCATCTCTTCGATCCAATGCTCTCTATTGGAGCTTCTGGTATCGGGTCAGGTTCCCTTGTTGGGCAGGGAGTTCACTGATAGAATGCCTACCTTTCCCCAGGCAGGGTATTGATGCACAGGCACTCCCTCTTTCCGGGATGCCCCTACAGAGCAGGCCCAGTGTGCAAGGCAGCTGAACTGGGGAAATTTTATGGCCTCAGTGGGAGGGGAGAATTATAGAAATTTGTACCTGGATGGAAGCTGGGATGGCAGGCGGGAGAGCCTAGCAGTGTGGACACAGCACTGCAGGCTGACCTGGGAGTCTATGGGGTCGGGGAAAGTCCTAGCTCCCCCTCACCGGGGCCGCTGCCGTGGCCCGAATCAACTCACCACTCGGAAGGCCCTCTGGATGGAAGCTGGGATGGCTGGCGGGAAGCTAGCAGGGTGGAGCCAGCAGGGCAGGCTGACCTGGGAGTCTATGGGGTCGGGGAAAGTCCTAGCTCCCCCTCGCCGGGGCCGCTGCCGTGGCCCGAATCAACTCACCACTCGGAAGGCCCTCTGGATGGAAGCTGGGATGCCTGGCGGGAAGCTAGCAGGGTGGAGCCAGCAGGGCAGGCTGACCTGGGAGTCTATGGGGTCGGGGAAAGTCCTAGCTCCCCCTCGCCGGGGCCGCTGCCGTGGCCCGAATCAACTCACCACTTGGAAGGCCCTCTGGATGGAAGCTGGGATGCCTGGCGGGAAGCTAGCAGGGTGGAGCCAGCAGGGCAGGCTGACCTGGGAGTCTATGGGGTCGGGGAAAGTCCTAGCTCCCCCTCGCTGGGGCCGCTGCCGTGGCCCGAATCAACTCACCACTCGGAAGGCCCTCTGGATCTTGTAATTTTTTTTTTCATTGCTTCAAGTTACACATGGAGGAGGAGCTTTTAGGCTAGTGGAGATGCTAGCAGGAAATAGAATTAGGACAGGAAAATTAAAATAGAAACAGAAGAATAATGAGACTTGTGTGGAACAACATGGTGTAAGAGAACTCATTTGCCCTTAGATACCTTCCTCCTCCTGTAGTATATGATCTGAACCCTAAAGAAACCCAAAGGCATTCATTAGTGTATGTGTGTGTGTATATATATTCAAAAATAAAACCTGTGAATAAATCAGGTAGGTATAAATAAAAATATGTTTTATATATTTCATAATATATAGGAAATACTGTAGGATAAAATTCTGAAAGAAATATCTAAAATGCCCTGCAGAGCAGTTGTGAAGTTTCAGCTTGTCTCGGAATTACCTGAAAGACTTGCTGTCATGGGTTTCTACACTCAAGCCCCTGAGTTTCACTACATTGCTGCAGCAGGCTTTTTTTTGGGGGGGGGGGGAGTTAGGAATAAATATTCTCTGGTAAGATGCTGCTGTCAGCATGTATATTGTATATTGAGAGCTACAAACAGTGAATTAGATAATAGTAACTTCTGCAGAGGCTTGAACAAAATTGCAATGTTCAAAAATGCTTGGCCAGTTAATATTCCTCTGAGTCTGTCTGTAGTAGAAGTTGACCCAGCTATGAGGATAGTATCCTTAATGTGAAGTGGTAGTACATGAAACAAACTTGAATACTCCTTTTAAACGTGGTTGCCTTAGATGCTTTACTAAGAGCTCAATTTTATTTTGATTACATACTCATGGAGAACAGGGGCTATACAACTATTTGGAATTCAGATCAGGAATTTGTGTTGTGAAATAGGCTTATAGGATCACTGTGTTCAGTTTCTCATTAATAGAACATACACTTGATCTAACGGCATAGACAGATGTTAAGAGAACAATGTGATGAGGAGACATTATAAGGAGGAAGTCAGTAAAAACTTGTTTAGGCAGAATACAGAAGATAAATTGCAGATATTCTGCAAGCCAATCATGTAATACAAAGTAAAGTATTAGTGTGAAAACAGACATATGATATATAGGATGAAAATAAGTTAAAACCAAAGCAAAATATGTCTAATTTTAGAGTTGGCTTGACTTGGTATTGGAAAAGAATAAGAAAGAACACTCAGACACATCACATGCAGGTATTACCTCCTAAGAGATGTATGTCAGTGCTTTAGAAAGGAAACCAAAGAGCTGCTGTGTGAGCCCCTTCATAAACCATCTGCCTGCTCTGCTGAAGCAAAATCTCTTTAGCCCTGTGAATATTATTCATTTAATGCCCAGAAAGAACATAATGCTTTGAATACAGGTGCTAAACACAGCTAGAGGAAATAGCTTATTATCTGAGATAAGTGGAATAATTATAGCCACTTTTTTTAACAACTGAAAAAGCTGGTTGCACCACTGATTCTTGAAAACAAGTATGTGGTTAGCTTTTTAAAAAATGAAGATAACGATGCACTTGCAAACCGACCTCAAAATTATCCGCCTTTAGTGGAAAGTCATTCTGAAGCTCCCTATAAAGCTAGAGCAAATGCTGACTGACATTTCCAACCGGGAAAAGTTAAATAGTATCTTATCAGCTGGCAAATAACAAGTGATTCTTTGTGATGAAAACAATTATGACATATTATCTATAATGTGTCTATCTTTAGAGAAAGGTAATTTACTTGAGTCTGTCACAAGAGAAGAACATTTGACGATGCAAATAGTTCTCTCCTAAGATGACTGTTTATCCCAAAATATTGTTTGCATTTGTTGTAAGTGGTAAAGCAGATAGCTAAGGAGAAACATTTTGCCAGGTGTGAAAGGTAAGCTACCTTGCTAGATGACATGCCCTCTTCTCTTTACTCGAAGGAGAAAAGAGTGAAAAACAAACATAAGACGCTGAAATTTTCAGTATTGACTTTTTTGGAGGAGATTTCAGGCACCACTAATTTAAATATCTCCCTACAGTTAACCAACCATGCACATATTCAGAGTTATTTCTTGAGTTTCTATTATATTGAGACATCATTTCTGTTGCTGCATAAAGACAGAGAGCAATGGGTCGAATTCTGACACCGAAAAGTCTAAGCTATGCAAATTAAATACCTTATGTAAATTATTTTACTACCAAATATTTGTTATCATTCAATTATGTTTTCTAGAAATACCAGTGTAAATAATACACGTGGACACAAACTTACACTAGATGCTTCTAAACTAATATGTGAATTATGGATAATATTAATATTTAATAGTGTTTTAGGCTATTGAGTTGAATGACTGCCCAATGTAAAAATTGTGTTTTACTTTGCATAAATCTACGAATTTTTAACAAAGCACATAAACTATGTTATTACTTTTTTACAGTCATTAGAGATGAAAGGTGCTACTCTTGTACTTTCAATATATTACTCTTCTTACACACTTTCAAGTGTCAAAATGGTTCTTGAAAAAGTATTTGTATTAAACTCAGTTGGTAGATGTGGCAACTGAGGCTTGGGAACGATACCTTTCCAGAGTATCATCTAGAGGCTCAATCACATTTTAGTCCTTCCCATTTGACTTCAATTTTTTATTTTTTCTTTTGTTTCACACATTAGCAAAGTAAACATGTGAAGTAGAGAAAGAAGATATTTTAATGGAAGATATTTTAGCAGGAAGTCAAAATAACAGTGTATTTGATCTGAGTTTTGACTTTGAAGTTGCCTAGTTGTTTTAGGGAATGATTGAGAGAGTAATTACAGGTTTATGAGTGTTCTCTGATTTAAATGATAATAATTGTATGCAAATGTTGTTAAGTTAATATTCTGAATCAGTAAATCAGTATTCTACCTTAAAATTGCCACAGATGTTAAGCAATTGGAGTGATTCCCTGTACTAGTGGTTTAGTAATATATAATACATGTATGAATGTATGTGGGTGAATAATAGGAGTACAGATAGAGATATCCCAGCCAATTGTAGTCCTCAATATTTAATGCAGGTATTTTTCCCTTCTCTGAAATTGTTTTATTTGTTATTAAAGGAAGATATGAAAATTCAATTTGTACTTGCCAGTAATATTGTCTGGAATGGGGGATGGTATTTGACTTTCTACAATGTAAAAGATTGGTAGTTCCCACAGTAAGAAACTACTATTTAATATCCTTTGCACCAGTATTTATCCCTAACACATAAACTGGCTCTTTGGAGCCCATTCCACATGGAGGTAGACCTTGCTTGGTCTAGATACAGAGGGGAGGGCCTTGGTCCTGCCTCAAGTGACAGACTTTGCTGACTCTTCATAGGAGGCCTCACTCTCTCTGTGGAGTTGATGGACGTGGTGTAGGGAAAAGATGAAGGGAGTGGGAGAACAGTAGGGAGAGGTAACTGAGATAGGTTTGCAAACTAAAATTATTTTAAAAGTAAAAAAAAACAGTTACATTGTCAAACTGCACAGGAATTACATCATTTGTAGGAAATCAGTGCTATACTCTTCTTATGAATATATTTCAAATTTATTCAGAACGAAGGCATGTTTTTTTCCACATGGATGGAGAATGACTGGTGTTGGATAAGGGGACATGATTTTTAAACTCTAATGTCTATGTAATTGAGTAAAAGACTGAATGCTTTTACTTATATTATTATACATTAACTTTAAGAAATTAGTTTCATTCAATTCTTCCAAACATAGCATAACATTTTCCCCACTCTTTGTTCAGATGGCCCTTTAATAATTGCCATCACTTTTGCATTAATGTAAACTGAAAACATGGAGCTGAAGTGACGGCAGTGGTTAAGGATATTGGTTGCTTTCCCAAAGACTCAAGTTCAATGTTCAGTAACTATCAAGTGGGCCACAACAGTTTGTAACTCCAGTTCCAAGGGATCTGATGACTTCTTCAGGCCACCATGGTCAAATCCCAGTCATACATAAACGGCAAGTATTTATGTATATAAAATAAAAATTTAAAAAACTACGTTATTTTTTTCACTGATAATTTCAGCTACATTTGTAACTTCCATCTCTGCATGCTTCTTACCTCAGAGGAAAACTATCACTCATTCGTTACATTCAAAATTTTGTATTTATTCCAATTTACAATGTCTAATACAGCTTTGATTATCCATCCATTATTCATCCTTCTTGCTAACACACGATCATTGTATAAATGTGATCCTCGGTGCCCTGAGCTAATCTTTGTAGTCTCATTTTCACTGTTTCACTGTTATTAGCACTTCTTTCCAATGCCATGCTTATTTACTTGACCAGTTCTGATTAATCTCAAATTAATTTGACGTCTCCTGGAATAGACTCTGAAGAGTTTATCAAATCCCCAGAATAACCCAACAGGGGTGCAGGCACAGTTCTCTTCTTCCATCTTCCTAGATCAAAAGCACTGACTAGCGGGCACTTTGCTTTACACCAAAATTGGATTGAATCTATAAATCAATTAGGTAAATACTAAAGTCAAAACAATACTATGGTTTGTAATCTATACACACATCCATATGTACAAACAAACATTTAATATTTACTTAAGTTGTTTCAATTTTATCTATCAGACTTAATGCTTGAAACAATGACTACCAGATACACTCAACTTGCATGGAATTGTATGTAGCTAGACATTTTCTCAAAAAATGAATGTGTTGAGCTCAACTCAGGTAACAAGACCAGATGATGTTTCATGCCAATGACATAATTTAAACTTTCATTAAAATATGGGAATTTTATTTTTTAATTTTTTTAACATAGAAAACAATGATACACTATGAGTCACTGAATGTTTCAGAGTGTACTATTATTTTGAGAACACAACTTTTGAAAACTGTTCTATTAGTCTTCTCAGAAATCACTAGTAGCTTTGTTCTTGTTCCTCATAATCACCAAGGGTGTCTTGTTGAGATCTTATACCTCATTGTAGATTTGTCTGTCTGTCCTTGGAGTATTTTCTCTTTCCTTTGGATGAAGCCAAATTATTGTGTAATTTTATTATGTTATATTCTCCAGACGAATTAAATTTCTCATCATCATTTAGTAAAAAAAAGAATAACTCTTAAGATATTGACACATGTTTTCTAGTTTTCTAACAAAAACTATTGAGATTATGTCTCTACTCTCTAGTCTTCAGTATACTCTCAACACCACTTTCTGCATGCAACACTCTTAATCATTCTACCCTCACGTTGATTGCCTATATAATAACAGAACAAACTAATATAAGTGTACTGTGGGAAGTTTATAAGCTGGTCGTTCAGTTGTTTCAACAATGAGTACTCAGATGCTTCTCAGGTTCAGCCAAAGATGCTCACTTGGGAGAAGATTAAAAAAAAAAAGCAGGAACCATAATTATTCTGGTATTACCTGCCTCCATGTAGTACATTCTCAGAAGGAGTGCTTTGGGTCACTCTCCTTCCTGAAAGTTTCTATCTCTTGTTCCCACCAATGCAGTTTTATTTTGTTTTAAATTTTTAATTAAAGTAGGCATTGATGAAATGCCTAAGCCTTGTACATTTCAGTCTTAAACTCTGGATAATAAAAGACTGACCACTTTACAAGAACTAATGCAATGTATCTTTTTTTATACTTACTATTAAATATTATTTTTAAAAATGCACATAACTTCCAAATGATCCTTGAGAGTAGCATGTACAAAGCTAACCACAAATTCCTTGCACAGGCATCTGTGAAACAGTTCTATTGTGAAGAATAAAAAGAAGTTTGAATTCCTCTCATTTGAATTCCCTTCAAAACTGTTTGTTGCAAAGTTATCTTGTCATCAGTTCTTTAGACCTCTCAAAATTATGTAACAATGGTTAGGTGATTGGTAAAGCACTTTAGAATGCCACTGGTAAATGTGAAACATTTTCTCAGATCCAAAATAAAATAACAAGCCTGGCTGCCCCCTGCCGTGAAGCTTACACAAGAATCTTGCAAACTCTCACAGATGCTGAGATTCCCACTGGGATGGAACCACACTGCTGCCTTTTTACTTGTGGCCTCTCACGTAATTAAGAAAATTGCAGTTACACACCCTTCTCTAAGACAGGGAGCAGAAACTCCATTTGGATACTTTCCAAAGATAAATGGCCAGTGTAACTCTCCAAGCTTTTCTTCCCCCACATATGTTTGGTTTGTTTGTTTTGTTGTGGTTTTTTTTTTTTGTTTCTGGTTAAGAATTGAAGAACATGGAAAGGCACCTTTTAGTATTGGTGAACACATTTAGCTAGAGAAGTTTAATTTAATGTATGCTGATCCTCTTTGATTCTTTTATTTGGGAATATATGGTAATGATTATGTTAACGTATGCTAACTCTGGAGAATTTGGAATATGAAAGACGACAACTTCCTAGGTTTTGGATTATAAGGCTAAATATGGTATTTCTTTTGTTTAACAAGTATTGCTTACAATGAATAAGGCTTAAGACTTGTTCCTCAGCATGCACAGAAACACACACAAGCACACACACGTGGCTACACATAGGCACACACATCAAAACAAGCAAAAAGAGAAAATGCAGCATGTTCATTCATGTATAACAGCTCTTGTCTTTAAAATAAGACAAATTAAGGCCCCAGTGTTAAAACACTGAAGCCCGTACACTATGTGCCACCTTTCTTTGTTTCGTACTTTCCCACTAATTTCTCCATGGGTGGAGGGGTGCTACCATATCCTATCCACTTTATTAGATCCAAGAAATTAGATTGAGGGCAGACAATCCTTAATATTTATGCTAAAAATCAATGTTTGCATGGGCTGATCTTAGTCAATTACATTTCCATACCAAATGTCAATCTCTTCAATTTCAACAAGTTCAGAAAGATATTTAACTGTTTCTGATCCTAAGAGAATATGTGTTCCATGTGACGTGGCTGGATTAGGATTTATGCATTCTTTATTTACCAGAGAACTCTGAGCTCTGTTTGGCGTATTGGAATGCTGGTGTCCTGTATTTCCAAGAATGACTATGGATGGTTGCCACATTGAAGAGCTGTGAAAAATCATGTACAATAGATTAATCTATCTGTAGTGATTATAAATTCATCTTTCATTCCTTCAAATACCTCAGCTTTCTATCATCAAACATTCTTGCCATATACATATCTATAAATATACATGCTGAACACAAGTAGCTTAAACAATCATTTTACTCCATAATTTGTAATTTGAAGTACAAGATGGAGAACAAAATTGATAATCCCAAATATGCTTTCTTGGAGTTCAAACCAAGGAACATTTGAGAATAGCAAATATAGGGAAGGTCTTTATTCTGTGATTTTTCTTATGTACCTAAGTACCTGACCTGCTCAAACACAGCACACTTTCTATTTCCTTCTTGTTATTAAAATGTCATCATCCATGTAAAGGTAAACATATATCAGTGGATTGAAAGTCAAATATCACAACTATATCCTGGTGAATCTTTATCCCAGGTTGCTGTCTGTTCTTCCCTCTTTATATCCTGTAAGGATCCTTTAGTGTCTCTTTAAACTTGCCTTTGTTCTGATTTCCATTCCTTGTGGAGACATTATTCAGACAACCATCTTATTCCTTTTTGAGTTTGTGATTTTCTATCATGTCTATGACCTTAAATATTTGTTAGAGTTTAAATGCGTGTTTCCCCTTCTAATATTTTCCCTGCCAATTTGTTTTATAGTGTAAGTTATAGAAAGTTAAATACACAGAAAGAAAGCTACTTTTGCCCACAGAGAAGAAAATCATTTTAGAGAAACAACAGTACTTAGTTAATTAACAAGTCCCATGAAACTAAGAGTACCAAATAGAATTGAGGCACATAGAGTCAATTTATATATAAATTGCTATTGCTGTCCCACAATTTCATGCCATTATGTTGATAAAAATCTGACAAATTTTTGAATCATTTTTTTCCTTTCTCTATCAGAGAAACATATTATACATATGACAATATTGTTTCTCAGAACTGAAGAAAGCTATTTAAGTTTTTTATTTTTAATAATTCCAATTGCAGCAGGAACACGGATGTGAACATCAATACCCAATGAATAGGGATTGCACTGAGTCTATTAATTTACGAAATCTAGACTAGTCAAATGCATTTTTGACACCATAAAAACTGACATAATGGGGATGTACACGATACAGCACACATTCAAGTCACATTAAAGCAATATGGAATATTTAGAGTAATAAGACTGACCAGAGGCATGATAACTCTTCTGATTAGGTGGGAGTCCTTCACTAGTGTTGCTCTCTTTCTTGGAAATCAAAAGGGCTGATTTAATTGGGGTGGTATAAATCATTTTAAGTGAAATTAGTCACATTGAATGTACAAAAATGCCTTTCTAACAAATAGCATCTCATATTTCATAAAAGCACCATCAGATATTTTTATATATTACACCTGATTATAATGTTAGTAACTTTGCCATCTTCCTTTGTCACATAAAGTTAACCAGTACTGTTTTAGTGATACCACAATTCTGTCTAGTCCTTGTTATAAAGGAAGAAACCTTGTTTCAAATAATTTCATTTTCTATTTTACATGGTAATTCAAACATAATATTTATTGGAGTAAGTGTTCTTGTAAGGGGGTGTATTCCGTGATTTTATAGGAAACTAATTACACTATGTTTTTCATTGTAAGTAAAACTTGTAAATACAACATTGCTAAGCTAAACTTTAAAAACATAACAATGAATAGTTTTTCAAATTTTTCTATCTTTTTAATTCACATTAAATTCTATTAAATGGTTCAGTGTCAGGCTAAGATTTCCATAGAAAACTTTTCAGTGATGTTCTGCTTTCATTTTAATTGTGCAGAAGCTAGAGCCTCTGTCTGATAAACAAATTCAGAATTGACCACAGTTAGGTATTTGCAGCAAGTATTGTTCTTCTTTTATATAAGTTTGTAGCTGTGATTCATCCCAACTCTGAAGCCAACCTCAGTAGTAGTGAATTCCATAAAATTTTAGTGTAAAGGACTATTGCAAAGATAGTGAAGTAATAAATATTTGATTTCCTCAGAATACCATATTTAACTATAGTTCATTTCCTAACCAAAATATGCTCTCTTTATTTCAGTTCTCTCTGTATTTTTAAAATATTCTGGGGATCTACTCATTTTTGTGATCAAATTTTTAACTTTCCTTTGTTGTTGTTTACCTTTGTTCTCCAAGGTTCCCAGGACAATTAAACATCAAAAGTCCTAGAGTCAACTGATTTTTTTGACAGTAACATTGGAGACAAGATAATCTTTGACAAATAATTCCAAGGAAACTAGAGAAAAGTTAACATCTCTCTCTCCCTGAATACAAGTAAATCCTAATGCTGCTTTTTAATCTGAATGCTAGTATGAGGGTCTATTAATTCTGTGATTATGGGTAAGGATCTGCTCCTCTTTGTTTGTGTGGACTACGTGAATTATATGGTATGGATATTATAAGATGATAAGAATCATATTTTTAAAATGACAAATGTTATTTCTGTTCTATGCTTAGTGAAGTACCTACAGTTATGGCACTTTCTTTTAAACATTTTTACTTGAAAAAATAAGCAAATTGGAGTCATAGAATGGCAAAAACACATATATTTGAATATAATAAGAAAAACACAATATTGAGAAAATTTTCTGTAAATTTTTAGAGAGAAGTTCAAACAAAAATAATAGCTGAATTTAAGGCAATTTTAAAATTTGTCATTAAAAGCAGCAGTATTATATTATAGAAGTATTCATTATTATAAATATAACCTTCCAAATTAGGAATGTGTACCTGATTGATTTTACCTTTTCTCTAATTCCTACTTTAAACTTTCTTTAAAGTTACTTTCTTGAGTCAAGTATTATTTATGTCAAATAATGTTTTACCAAAATTAGAAAAATTGATTTTACACAGAATACCACACTATATTCTTTCAATAGTAAATTAAATGTGTGTGGCTTCAGTTACTTTGTCTGTGTCACGTGTAAAGATTTTTCAGTAACCTTGGCCCAAGGACAAATTCCCTGAGGTGGTGGTAATTGCAGAGTACTGCTGTAGACTTTAAAACTATCTTTCTTCTGTAATCCGTTCCATGTGGTATTCACACAAAGACTTTAGTGTTCAGAGACAGAGTTCTTTGCCTACAGTAGTGCAGTCTATACCTCCCTCTTCTAGGTTACCTTCATCCTGGATATCTTTGATCAAAAATCCTCCTGCGTTTAGAGTGCCTCAGGCAAGGTGAGTCTGACAGGCACCAATGTTTTCCTGACAATTCTCTTCCCCTCGCCCTCTTTTGAAGCCATAACTTATTGTGTCTACATAGTAAGTCCCTTTTGTCTGCCCTCTCTTTTGGTCCTCATTCCCATGCTTGAGTCACACAGCTGGCAGAATGTCACACTTAGCATCTGGAAGAGTGTCAGCGTTCTTTTGCCATTTTCATCCTGCTGAGGTGAGACTGGACTATCAAATGAGATGTGTAGTGAATCACAATAGGGCCAGAGTGAAGATCTAGAGAAGCATCGGCAAGTGTGGTGTAGTTAGGCTTTTGAAAGTTCTTATTGTTGTTGCAAATGGCATGTTACCAGAGAAACTACCATCCTGTGAGATTCTAACGCACACAGATCCAGTTAGTGTGAATTCAGTAACAGTAAAACTTAAGTGGTATATCGGCAGAGACCGATGTAGGCCACATCTTTAGACTCAAGGTAAAATAATTGAATTTTGTTGCCTTCTTAGCAACTTATAATTTCATGACAGTGCTTAATTTCAAAGAGCGTACTATATTTCACATGCATTTTCTAGCTGAAACACACAGAACACTATTCTATGATTCCACCTACATTGTCTCATTGACTCTGGCAATAAAAATTTTTAATTAAAAGTCTGAATGAGTCCTTGTGACAGTTTGAAAACTGAAGGGAAACATGAAAAAATCACATGCCTCAAATCAGAGAAAATGTAACTTCTGAAACCTGGAATCACATCTTGGTGGAGCTGATTTTGCATTCAGACTGCTTGAGCTCAAGAAGACTCTGGATGAAGAAGAAAAGAGAAATACATGAAGTCTATGCTCCTCAACCAAGGATATAAGACTGATAATGAGATCAACCATTTCCACATATCCTTGTACCAATGCCAGAACCAAAATTCTTGGATGTTCAAATACCTTTTTTTTGTTTTGTTTTTTATAAGGATTGAGTCTTTTTATCCATATCATTTCTGTCAACTTCTTCAATATATTGAATCAGTCCTAGATTACTTCTCATACCTGAAAGAGTAAAAATTCTCCATAAGTAGTTATGTGGTAAAATTGACCTATGCTAAGTTTATACTCAGTACATAGGTTTCTGTCTATTTTTAAATCTTTTTATTCACATATACAGTATGAATGAAAATTTCTCATTTGAACTGACAGTGTTCATTCCAAGAGTCAAAGACCACCAAGAACAGAACAACAAGCATTAATATTCAGCCCTCTTTTGACTTGTTCATCCAAGCTGTCTAAAAGACTTCCAGAACATTCCAGAATATTTCTAGTGCCTTTGATAGTCTTCTAGAAGAGGAAGTTACATAACTGATCGTTTTATAGAGAGGAACCTGAGTCTCTTGAAGTGAAACTGACCTGAATGTCTTCTCCTGAGCATGAGATTTCATGGTACGTTTTGTACTCTAAAAGCTTTAAAAACAGGGAAGCAATCGGAATTACTACTAAGTTTTAATGCCAATGATCCACAACCATAGCCAGTAAGCATAATAGGGCAACCCTCAGGGTGAAAAAGTATCACCATATATTGACATTAAGCAGAAGCTTTCTAAATAGACTTAAGATCTGTTCAACCAGGAGGATATCATACTTTTAACTGGAAACCTAATCAACTAGACAGTGGTAGGGACATCACAGACCTTGGGATAGAACTTTCAAACTACCACTTAAAAAATGTAGCATTATCCCATACTGCACTCTAAATATTTGTCTTTATACATACAGATGGGTGTAGTCATCAGCTATCATCAAGGGAGCTTCTCTTTGCAATTGATGAACACTACTACAGAAAACCACTATAAATCTTTCTTTTTTGAATATTGTTGTTGATTGAGTCTACAAATTATGAGATCACTGGAGTGGAAGGGACATATTATTTTGCTAGAAAAAAAATCATGTCCCTCTCTTTATTACATTGCAAATGAAAATCATTATATAATAAATGATGTTCAAAAGCTAGGTCAAGGCTCTGGGCTCCAATGTCCTGAATCTCAATTTTCTGTAACTGCAGTAAGACATTACTTCAAACTAGTAATAGAAAAAAGAGAAATTAATTCTCTAAGTTTTTCTTCTAGAAGTCAAAATGTGGGAAGGGTTATTTACCCTTTGAAAGTCTTCAGGGAATTCTTCCTCATCTAGTCCAAGCTCAGCTGGTGTTCTTCCATCTCTGGCAGGCACTTCTTTGCAGCTGCACCCATCTATCTTTGTTAGCATGAAGTCTTATATTTGTGCTTCTGCTCATCTTTATTTCCTTGATTGGGGGTTGTCCCTACTCCAATATCACTACTAATTATGACTCTATTTCTGAAGATAGATGTGTTAGGATTTACTGAGAGTTAGGGTTGTGACATATGCATTGGCGGTCAAAAAAGTGCATGACTCAGTTCATGGTATTGCCATATGTCTGAATCATAGTATTCTAAGATATATAAATTTTACCTTATTAGTTTAACAAGATCACTGTTCACTGTTTATTAGAGATTAAAGCAAGCAAACTTCATAGTTATGACAATTTGCATTCTTTCTTTTTTGCCTTTATTTTGTAATATAATATCTGATATTAAAAGATTTTTAATAAGTATATAACTAATTTTGTTTCACATTTTGTTAGGTCATATTGTTTATTAGAAATTTTTTTTTGTAATTAATAACTTAAAATATGTATTTAACATCTTACAGTCTATCAAGTAAGAAATCAGTAGGCATTTGTATTACAACTATCTTTCTCCCAAATCATTTTATTTTATACCATTTTATTTAATACTTACTATTGAAACTCCATCAGTATCAGTAAATAACTTAAGATTTTAGAAAGAAATAAAATGATAATCTTATATAGTAGCTTCATAAGGAAGATGCCATTTTTACATGTAGACTTTAAGTAGATTTCTGACAGCAATCATTTCTTACAAGAATAAAGCTATCAGACAGCTCAAACAGAAAATTATTATTCCAGTATTAGAGAGGATAAAGAATAATTAAATTACATAAGTGTCAATATTTGGAATATTAATTTTTTTCACAGTGTTAGAGTCCCATAATGCTAACTGTTCTGTTAATTTAGTTCCTAGTCTGTAAAATATTTTTTAAGCCATACATGAGAAGACATTTAAATTACTAAATACCAATGACACCTCTGAATAGCTTTTAGCCCATAGGCTTCTCTTAATACTTTGTATTATTTCAGTTTTTTAATGTAAGATATACACTAAATAATATTAAATACAACTGACATTGCCTCAAACTTTCTTTAGGCAATAACTAGTCAGTTCCTAAATATGTACATACATAAAAGTTTCATTCTTACTGAAAGTTATTTCAAGAAATGTCATTTTGTAGAAGAAAATACGCTAATTTAATATTCCAGCTTTATTTATTTTTCCATAATTTCAACTTCTCCATACTTTGTTTGAGTATTCTTTAATTCTAACACAGATTTCAGAGTATGTAATCTGCCAGGTTTTTAAGTAATTGTCATGATTAGTATAATAAGCTTACCAGGAAGCAACAAAAATCAATTTTTCCTTCCTAGTTTATATAATAATTGTGAGAGTGAACTAAACAAAAGGGTAACAACAAGCAATTGGTTACAAAGACAATGAATATGAAAATGAAAATTTCAAAATTGATTTTTAAAATGCAAATAAATGCTCTGTAGCTTCTCGTACAGTGATGTGTAGAAATTTAAAGTGTCCATATCTTCTCTATGACAATAGATAAAAGACAATACAAGAAATTGTAATATTTCATAAAATGATTCTCTCAGCTGTAAATATTTAATGAACCCTAAATAAAATTGCATGAAAACGTTTAAAGTATACATTGTTGATTTTTTTGAAAAGTATATATTTCTATTTTTATGAATACTTAATAACTCACAGAAAGAAGATTGTATTACATTGTCTCACAGTGAATATGTGTTATGTTCTGCTAAATATGAATGTGCACATTTATGTAGTACACTAAAATATCTAGGACCTCCTCAGCAAACGGTAGTTCACTAGGTTTATAGTACCTGGCAAGAATTCTCTCTGATTGACTGTACCTTAAATTCAATTAAATAGCTATTGTTTTGTTAACCAGTGTAAGTTCCACTGTTTGACATTTATGCATGCTTCAATTTCTCATCTCATTCATTTTCTTTTAATAATGTAGAATAGATATTATCATTTTTATTTAACAGACAAAGTAAAAGATAGACACACATGTTATTCTGTTCATTCAAATAGGTACATGGAGAGAAAGAACTTAAAATTGATATTCATACCCACTATAAGAGAAAATTTACATATGTAAATTTTAATATATACTTTATATACTCTCTCTATATAAATGTGCATATATATATACAATTTCTATTATATGGACAAACATAAGATATAAGATACTTGAGCAGAGTGTGTAGCTATATGTAGTGGCTAACTATTGAGCAAACTTTTTCTTTTTTTCCCCTTTTATTTTTTCCTTCAGTTTCTTGCTTACATGTATTCCCCAAGAACGTCAAAGTCCATCAAGTGCAAGGCTTGTTCATTTTTTAATCTGTTCCAATAAGTGTTTTACACATTTTATTCAGTAGCTGGAGCATTTTGGTTCTCAAATAGAATCTATGTCATTATTGATTTCCTTCTCTTTTCTTAAGAGGAAATCAGCTTTCCCACTTGTGTTTATTTTTAGAGGTTAATAATCAGATTGAGTGGTTAAGGGGATGTTCGCTTCTTGTGGTTTCTGTGTGCAGGGATAAAGCTTCCGGTCATTCAGAGAGGCATCAGATGTGAGGGCATGCTATTCCCATTTTGAGGGTAAGAAATGAGCACACAGGTAATAAGGAGATAAGTAATCTGAGAATATTTATAGCAGCTACAATGTTCAATTTTGACCTAAAAGATTTCCCAGAACAGCAGCTCAATTTCACATGGAAGATTTATAAAGGTACAGATTGGTTTCTTGCAACCACAAATCTGCAACATTTATATATTTAATTTCCTTTTGCGGTCTCCTAAGTCAACCCTGTCATTGTCATATAGCTACTGGTAACAGGGACAAAGCAGGTGGGAACTTTCATTAGCCCTAAATCTATTATGAGAGGCTCCCTTCTGATCCAATCAAAATTCCAGAACTTTTCCCTTAAATAAAGTTTCTGTCTTCTAATCTTGTAATGTGAAAGATCTCTAAAAATTCAAACTGGAACACAATTCAATTTTAATCTTTTGAGTCACAATGGACTTTGATTAATTAATAACTGTTTGACCCCAATCTTCTTTCTTCATTTTGACAATCAAACCAGGGAATTCTTACTCTGATTTGAATGGCTTTTCACATAAATATGCCAATTTTGTGGTTATCACTTTTTGATTTAGAAATATACCGTTTTATGCAGTTTCCTTCATAATGTCTCAAATTCCTTCCCACGGTTTGGAAGAATTTACACGAACTTTTATTCTCAGAGTCAAACTTTTTTACCCATGTCTAAATAATCCTTTGCTATATAATCTACATTTATTTTAATTAGAGTAAAAAGATAATTTAATGGTGTTGCAGTTTGGGGGGGTGATATTCTTGCTGTTTGTTCCTTTTTTTGACAAAGTCAGATCCCAGAAAGACTTTAGTTCTCATACCTCAACCTCCTCAGTGTTTAGATTAAAGGCATGAGCCACCACACCTGGGTCATGTGAAAGTTTTAAGAACAATAGTTTCACAAGAAGATTTCTAAGTTAACTGATCATTTTGTGATCCCTTTTCTTTGAGAATATAATCCATCGATGACAAATATTAGTCCTGGGATGATGTTACTGCTACGAAATGTATGTTTTCATCGCTTTAAATTAATTTATTGAAATTTTGTATTCTAAGGAAATGTTCTTCTCGCCAGCTTGAAAGATGATGCATTCAAGAGGATCAGAGCAGTGCAAGGGAGAAACAACTCCTAAGACAGTACTTGCGCTGTATCCAGATCATTAACTTCTCTGGGCATGGAAGAGGGAGAAAGAAATTCATATTTTTGCAAGCCATGTTTGCAATCCACCCTGCTTCTGCAGCTTGGCTGTGGGAGCCTGGACAGACTAAGACAGCCCCCAACCATCAGCAGAGGTATTTGAAACCGTATTTCATGTCTCGGATTGATTAACCTCAGGCTGGAAGGGTTGTTTGGCTGTGCTTGACCTTTAAGTTTGCCTGCAAGGTTTCCAAGGTAGAGGGACATGGAAATTCAAGGCACAAGAATGATTTGAAATGCCTTTGCTAACTTGAAGTAATACGTTGCAAAGAATGCAGGCAGCTTCAGAGCTAAGAATGCCTTGCTGAACATTAGGAAGGAAATGATGACAACACAGTTTTCTGACTTCAAGAATTCAGATTTGTTAACAAGGAAGTGTTTTTGTAGAGAATTATCCCAAGAAGAGTCTGATAAGAAATCAACCTGAATGACATCTTGTTAATTGTCTGATGATAGGGGCAATGAGAAGAAAACTCAGTCACAGAATATCGGACTTCTCATCTATCTAAGATTTTGATAGAGTAAGTATTTAAGTTGCTTAGCTCTTGATAAATTACCACATTTCAATAGAAATCTAACATATCAACATTTTCTTCAATCAGCAGGAAATATTTTGTAAAATCTGAATAGGAAAGACACAGCATTTTCTTTCAGGGAGAAAATGCTACACTTCAACTTAAGAAAAACCCTTTACAGTCCAAGGCATGCATTTATTTATTTATTTATTTATTTATTTATTTTGTACTTCAGGCCATGGAATTGTCGGGAATAGGAATGGGCTCCAGCAGCTCAGGCTCCTTCTCACTAGTCCTCACAAAGTGTGCTTCTCTGGGTGGAGCAGGCTGGCACTTCAGCAGAAGCCAGGTGCCCTTCTCTTTAGCTTCTTTTTTTTCTGGTCGTTCTCCTTCACCTGCTTCAAGGAACTGTCTCTGCTCTTCGAGTGCTTGTTGTGTTCAATCTGCACATTAATTCTCTTGACAGGAATCTTGCCCTTAACTTGCTTGTTTACAATGATATCCAGGGCATGCTGGATGACATTGCAGACTCTTCCGGTTTTGCCATGGTAACGTTTATGGGGCATTCCTTTTTGAACAGTACCCATCTCTTGATGTCTACAATATCACCCTTCCTGTTGTTTCACATGTACGTGGCCAAAGGAACAACTCCATGCTTCCTAAAGGGCCTAGAGAACATACAATGAGTGCCCCTCGGCTTCTCTTTGTGTTTGTCATTTTGGTGAGTTACTGAAAGATGGCTATCCCTCGTGTATCATTATTATAATGGGCTATAGTGAATTATTTTTTCATGTCATTTTCTTTGAAATACTACTGATACTTGTGTCCTATTTATTTGGAAATTTAATTATTTAGAATAAATCCTTTCCATGGTTACTCAAATTTTTATCAATAAATCAAAATATATTTCTTAGAAGGATCTCTTAAATGTCTAGTGGTCACTTTTAATTTACACAAACACATGATCCTATCCATTTTATTCTCTAAGGATCAAAGGCAGATTTTACAGGCTGATACTCTGCTAAATAATACTATAACAAAATGATATTAGCATATGTGAACCCTATTTCTCTACATAATAAAAGAAATAACTCTAATATGTTAAAAATGATCAAAAATCTAAGAAATTCAAAAGTAACAAACATAATTTTACTTTTTGTAAAGCAAAAATAAAGAACCAAACTGTTGTAAAAAGATAATTATTCCTAAATATGTTCATTCCAGAAACATAAGAAGTATCAGCTTAGAAGTGACTTAGTGTATGATTCTTCAGAGGAGGTAGCATTAGGTAATGTGTTTTCTGTACCCCTTTAACCATGAGATTAAAAGTGGCCCACAGGAGGCCTGGTAACAAAGGAAAATAGTAAGCAAGCCTTTTGAGTAAGGGCTCTCCTATCAGAGAGTCCTGTTGTAAGGAGTAAACCTTTGTTATTTTAGTCCTTGATATTCTGGAGTGGTCTGTCACCAGCGTGTGAATTACTCTCTTCACACTGAGAATTTGCTCCTTCTCCAAGTGTTCTTCAGGTTAGTTCAAAACAGGCTCCTGAGAAAAATGACCAACCTGGGGGTTAGTTAAAAGTCAAACCATACCTAGACTGAATTATGTTACTTTCTGGAGAGATAGCAAAACTCCAAGCTGATGAAAAGATGACATAAGGCTATAGGTACCCTTATCTAGTGTGATTCTGTTACTGTGATAAAACAAAAAACACTCTGACCAAAAGCAATTTAAAAGAAAAAAGCCTTTGTTTTATCTAACAGGTTACAGTTCATCAATGCGGGAAGTCAGTGCAGGAGCCATGCTGGGTGTTCTTGTTGACTGACTAGCTGTCCTGCACGTAGACACACACACACTTAGAAGATTATGATTAACTATTTTCCTAGTTGCCCAGAATGTACTTCCTAGGGACAGTACTGCCCACAGTGGGCTGAGCCCTCTTTCATCACCAAAACAATTCCTCAAGGCCATGTCTACAGGCCAGTCTCAGCTAGGCAATTCTTAAGTGGAGGTTTACTTCTTAGATGACTCTAACCTTTATCAAGCTGATAGCACTAACCACTGTTTTCGCCTCTACTTGTCCTCCCACCTATAATATGGAGAGTCTGGAGCAGAAGCTGCCGTTTCAGATCATTTTTGCTGAACTATCCCTGCAGCACTTCGAAGCTGAGGTGACCCAGGACTCGGGCTCACTCTCCTCATCTGTCTTGGCCCCATTGAGTTCTGGTGTTGATTATTGCACGTGACTTGTCTCTTGATAGCTACAGGGTAGGTGGGCCTCTGGATATGTTGGGCCCATCTCTATCTTCTGAGGACCTAGTTGGCTCCCTTCCTTCCTCGGGCTCTTCCTCCTCTACAACATCCACAATGCCAAAGCTAAAAAAAAATTGCTTTTCCCTCTGTTCAGTGGGTCACACAGAGAATCTGTTCAAGACATCCTGCAGTAGCAAGAGGCCAGTGACATTTTCTCCCTAACTGGGCCTCTGAAGAACACATCAGGCCCGCCAATCCTAGGTGGAAACAGCAACTCCAACTCTGGTGGTGCTGGGACAGTTGGTAGGGGGTTGGCTAGTGATGGCACATCGCCTGTGCAGAGATGGACTCACCTACTCATCGCTTTGAGATGCTGAGACTGAGTTACAGTGAGGGAACCTTGAAAGATGAAGCAGGAATTGTACAGAAAGAAGAGTTGCTCAGTTTTATGAGAGCTGAAGAAGCTGCCCCTGTCCCAACAGGAGGAGGGGCAACTGGGCTGACCTCAGAGAGAGGAGGGCAGCCTTAGTGGCAGATGTGTCGCCTTCTGCAAGAAGTGAAGAAGGAGGAGGAGGAAGTCACTTGTAGTTCTTTAAACTACCCAAGGCATCCTGGCCCCAATTCAGCATTCCCTGTTCTACTATCACTGATGTTCACACAGCCATAGCCCTAGAGACACCTGATCAGGAGAACACATTTGTGGTTAAGATAGAAGGGCCTTCAGAGTACATTCTTGAGACAACTGATACACTCATGTGAAGGCCTCAGTGTCTGACAAGCAGGAGTACCTAAGCCGAGGACCCTGCCCTGCTATCAGTCCCCATCCTGTGATCCTGTGCCCCTCCCTCTGGCCCCTGGGACCTTCTTTCTCACAAAGTATAATGCAGACAACCTGGAGTTTCCCTGTCTGAATCATTCAGAGTCTGCCCAGCCAGGATCTGCTGCTGGGACCAAGCGAGAGAAACGCAAGGGGCTTATGAGGGCCTTTCCAACTGGCCATCAGCATCCTTCTCTCCTAATTCTGCCTCCATTGTTGCCTCCCACTTTGACTCCATGAAACTGGTTCCTCCGCAATTGCCTCCTCACATTCCCATTGAGGAAGGGCCTTCAGCAGGGACAGTTCATCCAATCTCAACCCCCTCCTCTCCAGTAGCAGTCACAAGCTCATTTCTGTCCCAGAATGAGTCAAAGGGTGCTGAGAGGGATTGTCCCCTCTCAGGATATCCTTGGTTCCATGGCATTCTCTTTTGAGCAACTTTTGACCCAGTTAGTTCTGGAAGAAGGTACTGACTGACTCCCATGGTGTCTTCCTGGTCCTTCACAGTGAGGCAAGATGTGATGCATATGTCCTCGCTTTCAACTTTCAGGGCAAGGTCAAGCACCTGTGTTCATCACAGAATGAGAAGGATCAGTGCTGGGTCCAACACCTGTAGTTCCTGTCCATTTTCGATATGCTTGAGAACTTCTGGGAGCATCCCATCCCTGCTCAGTCTGGAGGCTCCAGGGATGTTCTCCTTCTCAGCTATGTGATCTCCCAGCAGCAGAAGGGCTGGGAGCAGGCTGGGAGCCATGCAGTGGTGTGCAAGAGTGATCAACTCTTCCTGGATTCTCCTTATTTTGTGCTCAGACAATGGACCATGTAGCTTCAGACCCATTACAATTGGTCCTCTATGTTAAAGGTCGTTCTTGACCCCTCAGTTTTCCTCCAGTGGCACTCAGCCTGTGATGATGCAATAGAGACCCCAGCCCATACAGACTAACAATTTGCACTTAATGTCACCTTTGACGTGCTTACTGGATGTGGCCCATACAATGACCATGTCTCACAATCCATGATTGGCCTACATGCCTATTTCCAACAAATGACTGACCTAGCCTTCAAGGCCCTCAAACTTTTTATGTCCAGGACAATGTAGGCTATTTTTGTCATCTTTTCCAGCAGTCTGTGGAATTATTTCCTATATTTTTGACCTGTGTCACCAATGCTGCTAAAAAGCACGTCTTATCTGGCTCTACCAAGGATATCCTTATTAAATAGCGAACCTGGAGGGGCTCAACACCATCACCTCTAATTTCATTGCATCTGATAGAGATGAGGATATTCATAAGTGGGCCTTAGCCGCCATGATATTGGCACACAGAGCATGCCCATTTTTTCACCCTTACAGTTTCCTTCAATGCTTTGGCCAAGGCCAGACTTGAAGAGTATGATAATTCTACCCCACCACAGCATACTTGTGGGGGTTTTGGACAGTCTGGCCAGCTACCTGTTGTAAGTGTCCCAGGGCTCGTGCAAAGACCTAATGCCATAAATGCCAAGAGGGCTATTACTGGGCACAAGACTGTAGAAGCTTCTCCCAGCAAGTCCTGATATGAATGATAGACTGGACAATGACTTCACACTCCTGGTGCGTGAAGGTAAGTGTTGTGCCACAGTTTGTAATGGCTAAAGTGAACTCGTTCTCATCCATTATGCACATCTCTTTTATTTCAGAAGCATAGTAGATGTCATTTAAATAGACAGATTGCCCCAACACTTTTCTTCTCTCTGCTGAGGTTACTTGAACAGCAGTAGAACCAACCTTACTTAAGATTTTAGTGTCTTTGTGAGTTAGCTTGAGAGCATTGTGGAATACCTTTAGGTCCTTTTCCAGAGCCAAGGTGGCAGCAGGGAGTTTCTGTTGCTCATGTTCTATGTGCTCAGCCAGCTTCCCACAATAGTCTTGAAAATAAGCCGTTTGCTGCCCTGTCAGCAGTCACTCGTGGTACTTGGTGTACTCTCTGACCCAGGAGTTACAGATATAAATATAGACTGCAGAGACATTGTTGTAAGCAAAGCCAGGAAAAACAGCAAACCACTTAGAGAGGAAGTTTGTTTTAAAGTAATTGCTAGGACCTTTATGGTCACACTGGATAATCATTTCCCTCAGGACAGATAACTTTCTGCCCTCACCTTTCTAAAATTAAAGATAAAAAAGTATGCCATAGCATCAAAAATTCCACCCTCAGGCCACTATAGCCTTTACAAATGCCAATAAAATTAATTTGGCATTAATAATAATGGGAGTTAATCATAAGGAAAGGGCCTATACACAATCAAATCCTGTATCATTACCCCTAGGGAGTTATTGGCAGTCCTTATGGTATTGGAAACGACCAAATCAGAACCCATAGATATTTTCTCGGTTATCCACTATGCCAAGCAAGCATGCAAAATACTGTCTCTTGCAAAATTAAATTCCCAAGAGGATTCCATGCCCCAAACCAAGAAAACTATTTAAGACTAATTACAGTTCAGAGGACACCCTTGACCGATATCCCAGATCTGATTACATACAAGGCTGCCAGGAATGTTAACAGTGTTAGAGTAGACTGCCTAATTATGACTATGACAGCGTCTTTGCATTTCATGGAATAGGCTAGGTTCCTCAATCAGTAATTTCTTTTGTCCCCTCAAAATTCGCACATGCTTTTTTGCCTGGTTTGCCCTTGCCTAGCTGTAAACATTTAATCAGAACCTATACAATTTTCTCAACATGAGTCATGTCACTGCATTTGTTGACCACTTTTTTCGGCCTAGTATGTGATAACATTAAATACCTGCTAGACCCCTCTAAACTTGTTGCATGGTGCCTTATGGGGAAGGGTGGTAGTTGCTCTAATATTTCTGCTTAAGTGTCTCCTACAGCTAAGATCCCGACAACAGTGTGTTAACAAGACAAAACTCCATGTGGTAGTGGCTTTGGGGTGCACTGGACAAAAACCTCCAAGGGAGGTGCTTCGTGTTTGTCTTAAACAAATACAGGAGGCCATTTAAAGCCCCAATCCTCGTAAAGAATTCCCCTTGGTTCTGACTTCTTGGGACATTCTGGGGACCCAACCCTTCAAGGAATGGTAGTCAAACATGGGTAAGACCATATCCAACATGACAATCTAAGACACGCACAGCCCAACATGCTGGGGGTTCCCCAAGGTGGGGTTATAAAAATCCATAACTCCCACTAGGCCTCCCAATAAACATAAAATAAAAAGTGTGTGATGACACAGGGCAATAGTGCAAGCACAAAAAAAATCACCTGCAAACTCACAACGAATAAGCAAAATCTGCCAAAACAACCTGCCAGCAGACCAAAAGCATAACTAATGATGTGCACTCCTAGCCAGTCACAAGACACTAGCAGCAACCATGAGCTTCAAAAGGACAAACCAGAAGCTTTCTTGTGACAGCTTAATTTTCCTAGACCCATACAAACCCTGACCATTTTAAAATAAAGAGTTTCTGCATTGGAATCTCTCAGAGTCCATTGTTGCCTCCAGGTCTTTTCACCCTCTGCCCTGCCAGAAATCGGGACCACACAACAGGCAGCAGCAACAAGCCCACAGCATGTACTTTTTCCCTTTGCTGAATAATCTTGTCAACCTCATGAGAGTTGTCACCATGTGAACAAATCTCTGGATGTCAGTTCATTTTTGGTCATGTAATATACACATAAATGACTATTTTTTAGATACTGGAGATATTGTTATTATGGTGTAAATTAGACTTTTCTGACGAATAAACTTCACTAAGTCTGTTCCTGCACTACTTTTCAAAAATATATATATACATATATATGTATATATATACACACTCTATTTATATATATATACTTTATTTTTCAAAAAAATGCCTAAAATATTTTAATTACCCTATTTTCTTCTCCTGTATTCAGCCTCCACATACAATGTATTTCTACTTTAAAAATGTGCCCTTGTGATTATATTATGCCCTACCCTCGCTCAGCTCCCACTCCCCAGACTCTTACTATAGCTGGCAGTCATCTATTTTTCTTCCCATATCATTGTCATAATATTTCTCTCAAATTCTCTTCCTTTAGCTAATCATTATGATAACTGAATTTCCAGATGAATCTTTTATAGACAGTTCACATAATGCCACTCAGTGGTCAAAAATCCTCCCTAGCACACATGTTTTCTTACTATAATATGAGTCAATTCTATGACTTCGTACAAACATTCTTGCTTGTCAAACTCTTAATCCAACTATTTATTTTTTCTTCCTAGAGCTTGCATTTAGAATATCTACCAGAGATTCCTGAATTAAATTTCTGATCTCCCATAGGACACTATTGAAATATAGAATAAATATTAACTGTGTGGGCTAGTGAGAAGTCAGAGACTATTAGGCAAAATGTCTCCAGTGGGACAGTGGGATAATATTCTCCTCTCATTTCTCTTTTTCATTCTCAACAATGAGGTGAAAAGGTTTCTTCTTCCATGAGCCCCCAAATGACATGATATTTCAGCATATTCCTGAAAGACATAGTTTCGTCTATCTCTAGAGTTAAATCTCTAACAGTATGAGCCAAGGTACAACTTTGTTTTTATTTTTTTAGGCTGTTTACAACATTTTATTTATTCATTCATTATTCTGTATTTGCATGTGAGATCTGTGTGTACCATGATATACATATGAAGTTTAAAGGACAATAAGCAAGAGTTCTTTCCCTATACCATGTAGGTCTTGGGAAAACGACTGGGGTCAATGTGTTTGACCACGAGTGCTTAGCTTGTTGAATTGTCTCATTTGTCCTTTCATATCTCTTTTCTCCTTCGAAATGTGTTGTCTCATAATCATGTTGAAGTAATATAAACTAAAGTAACATATTACATATGCCTGCTTAATTTGCAGCCAACCCCTGTGTATTTTACCTTCCATAAGTAACAACTTCCACATCTGGATCTTTTCTGGAAGATTTTTGCACATTCTTTTCCATGGTGTTTTTGAATGTGACATTTATTAACTTCTCTCATCCTTTTCTTATTGACACCTTAAGTTGAGAGAATTTGTCAAATAGAGACATAAGACAACACACATACTTGCTAAATATTAGGCTGATTAGAAATAAGTAATTCTTCAATATTACTAGTGAGTACTTGGGGAGCAAACACAATTTCAAAGATCACCCATTGTTACATGTAGTTATTTTCTTCTTCTGTGCTGCAGATACAGAGGTTAAGTTTGGATGAGCAGAACAACATGCTGTAATCATGTATAGACATCCTTTGTGACTTCAAAAGAGTTGATACTTACTTACCATGATATTTCTTCAGTAAAATACCAAAATAAATTTTTCTCTAATTTTTAAAATTTTACTCTGATTTGAATATGCTTAAAGAACTTTGTAAGCTGTTTTGTTCATGGAGTGGAATGAGGTACTTTTAAGGGATGTCAACATCATGGTAGCACTTCCCACACCACAGATTAAACCTTTCTCCATGAGCCTCCTCCTTTAGCTTTGCTATCCTACATTTTACTCCTCAGCTTATATAATTTTTTTCTTTTCAATGAAGTCATTTGGATACATTTCGGGTACTTTTTAGCCTCACCGGAAGTAATGTTAGATACTACTATATGCCCTTCTGCTCTTTACAAGCAGGGATAATACCACTGACACTCATTTTAAAACAATTAATTTCAGAGTGATGCACATTCCTCAAATTGGTATGTAATTCCAACTCTTCAATCCTACAATTAAGCAATCAAAATCACGTAGTGATAACCTGGCTGTCTTTAATCAGTCTGATTGCACAGTGCTTTCCATGTGAATATATAAGTATTTGTTGAACAAATACTTTAAATAAAACTTGGATGCATACTGATGTGATTTTATTCTTAAAGGTCTTCTAACGTTTGTCTTGAACACTGCTACACATTAGTGGCACTTTTTCGGAGTAGTTTTGAAATTTTCTGGCCTTTAGGTATACCGCAAAGAAGTAGGTTATCAGCAGTAGTTTTTGAAATTTGAAAGTCTCCAGGTTCTGGCTATGACAAACAAAGCTGCTATGAACATAGTTGAGCACATATCCTTGTGGCATCCTTTGGATATGTACCCAAAAGTGGTATTACTGGGTATCGAAGAAGGTTATCTCCTAATTTTCTGGGAAATCACCACACTTACATTCAAAGGGACTGTACCAGCTTGCATTCCCACCAACAGTGCAGAAGTGTTTCCTTTTCCCCACATTCTCTCCAGCATAAGTTGTCATCAGTGTTTTTGATCTTGGCCATTCTTACAGGTGTAAGATGGAATCTCAAGATTGTTTTGATTTGCATTTCTCTGATGACTAAGGATATTGAACATTTCTTTAAGCATCTTTCAGCCATTTTAGATTCCTCTGTTGAGAGTTCTCTGTTTAGGTCTGTACTCCATTTTTTTTATTGAATTATGTGTTCTTTTGGGGACCAATTTCTTGAATTCTTTGTATATTTTGGAGATCAAACCTCTGTAAATACCCCTTGAATAGATAAAGAAAATGTGGTACATTTACAAAATGGAGTACTACATAGCAGAAAAAAGTAATCACACCTTGAATTTTGCAGGAAAATGGATGGAGCTCGAAACATTACTTTGAGTGAGATAAGCCAGAAACAGAAAGATAATTATCACATGTACTCACTCATAGGTGGTTTGTAAACATAAAGTAAAGAAATCCAGCCTACAAACCACAATTCCAGAGAACTTAGGCAACAATAAGGTCACCAAGAGAGACTTATATAGATTTAATCTACATGGGAAGTAGAAATAGACAAGATCTCCTAAGTAAATTTGGAGCATGAGGACCTTGTGGGAGGGTTAGAAGGGGGAGGGAGAGAGACAGGGAGGGGACCAGAGAAAAAAATGTAGATCTCAGTAAAAATCAATTTAAAAAAGAAAGTTGAAAGTCTGATTTCAGCCCAAATACTCTGCCTTAGTTCACCTGCTTGTGAGGATTTCTGAACATATTCCCATGTATGAAACTCTGACATGCCCTTTTTGTCGAGATTCAGTGAGTCCTGAAATGGTAAACTAAACCAATCTTTCTTCAGAGAGTATTTTCTGTAACCTATTTTGGTTAATAATAGGAAATAGTTTATAAACCTAATCTATCTTAATTTTTCTTACAATTTTTAATCAATAGTAAATGTTTTATTTCTTGAAGAATATATCAAAAACATATACATCAAAAATCAAACCAGCAAACAAACAGATAAATAATAAAAACAAAGAAGCAACAACAACAAAAAGAAAACCCCGAAAATTCTAGAAGAAGAAATTCTTAGGCAAATAAGACTTATGGAAATTCTATCAAGAACTTATAAGCAACTTATGTACACATTCAATATGCAATGTGATTAAAGTATCAATAAAATGTCTACCAGAGTAGAAAAGTCCAGGAAATAATGGATTTATTACTGAATTGTGTCAAATATAAATAATGAGATAGCACCAATATTTTCAAATTCTAAAAGAAAAAGAGGATTATGACCATTCCCACTTGTGAAGTCAGTACATTGATTTCTACACAAAATGAAGAAATAATTTTACATCAGACAAGTCACTATCATCAGGCTTTCAAATATTCACATTCAAATCATTCCTTTGCTTCCCAAGGTATCTATTTCTGTCCACATTTAATTACCTGATATTCATTAAATATTTATTTATTATCAGTTATGAGTCAGGGGTTGACAAAACCAATCAGCATTGTATCTCTGAAAACTATCACTATGTGCAATGCATATATGTCAATAAAAATGCACTGTCCTTATACCTACTTAAAATTATGATGTACTAAGTAAAAAAAAAATCTATGGTCAAATATAGCAGTTTAAATAACTTTAGTCAATAGATATTGATTTTATATTACTGTCATATAGAAAAAATAAAATATGTATGTATAAAAATATAAAATAACAAAATAAGTTTTTCTTCAAATTTTGTCATAAATTTAGGTTGCATGATGAATTTCAGTCCCATACACTTAAAGTAAATTTTCTGTAGTCTCTTGTCTTAAGAACAAGTAATATATTTTGACAATAACTATCAAAACTTTTCAAGTACATAGATTATATGTTAAAAGCTATAAGAAAGATATACAGCTAGAAATTTTCTGATGTTCTATGAAGAATAATTTTGAAAGGTATGAAATTGTATTTGATCTATATATCCTATTTATTGTGCATATGTGTGCTGTACATGTGTATGTTATTTGTGTGTTTATGTATGTTTGTGAGTCTGTGTGTTTCTGCAAATGTCCATAGATGACAGAATGGATGCCATCTTGTTTTTTGAGACAAGATGTCTCACAGAACCTCCAAGTGGTCAGTTCAGGAATATTGGCTCATCAGCAAGCTCCAAAAAATGCCTGTCTTTACCCACACCAGTACTAATATCATAGACATTCATGAAAATTTTTTGCTTCATTTTTATTTATTCTCTCATGTTTTACATCCTGACTGCACTTTCCACTCCTTCCTCTCCTTCCAGTCACTCCTCCCACAATCTACCCTTCTCTCCCAAATTCACTCATCCTTCTTTTTCTTAAGAAAAGAGCAGGTGTCGCTGAACTATCAAAAAATGTGGCATATCAAGGGATAATAAGACTAGGTACATTGCCTCATATTGAGGCTGGACGAGGCAGCCCAGTGTAGAAGGAAAACGGTACCAAAAAGCAGATGGAAGAGTCAGAAAGAGTCCCCTATTGCCACTGTTAGGAGTCCCACAACCACTCTTAGGAGTCCCAGAAGAACACTAAGCTTTACCGCAATGCAGTGCACCTAGAGCAGACCCATACTGGGTCTCTTGTTGCTGACTCAGATTCTGTGAGCCGCTATGAAGGAACCCTAGTTGTTTAATTCCGTGGGTTTTCTTGTAGTGTCCTTGATCATGCTGGCTTCTACAATCCTTCCTCACTCTCTTCAGGAGGATTCCCTGAAGGTCGCTTACTGCGTGGCACAAGTACTCAGGTTGAGAGTCTATGCATCCGCACCCATCATTTGCTGGATGAGGTCTTTCTGATTAGGTTTTTATGTAAGCTATTGGGATTAAAATTCAGGTCACCATTTCTGTGCATAGAACACTTCACCCAATGTATCCTTACCCCAGTTATCTCTATATACGATAAAATAACCAAGGACAGGAAACAAAATTGATTAGAAATGTAAACTAATCCTAGTCAGGTACATTACACCATCGTTGTTATTTTTCAACTTCTACATTATACACAGCTTGCTGTGTTGCTTTTATAAATTTTAATAGATTTATTTATTTTTCTTTTGTGTTAGTATTTTGCTTGTACATGGATTATATGTGTCACAGGCATTCCTGATGCTCATGGAAATTGGAAGAGGTGTTTACAGTCCTTGAAACTAGCACTAGGGATAGTAGTGAAGTAACTTATGGGTGCTAGGGATCAGACATGTGTCTTATGCAAGATAATCAAGTGCTCTTAACTTCTGAGCCATTTTGCCATTTCACAAGACCATTTTTTATTGTTTCAAAAGTCCAATAAAACCATTTCAGCCCTGGAGTATTGAAATGCAAGAATACAGCTATTAGTAGAACAAAGTCTTGGCAGTAAAGGATTCTTTCTATGTACTGGAAGGAGAGAAAAAACATGTAAGCCAATATTCCTAATAGAATATTCTGAAGCTCTAAGGGTGGACAAAAAGTAATTTCAAGAAAACAAACTTTATTAAGCTGAAATTTATTTAATTTAAATTGCATTTCTCTCAGAGATCCAACTTCATGATATAATTTAAAACCAATTTTTGTAAGACTCCGTCCTTATATATTCTGCTTTATTTATGATACTTGGAGGTGTAAAACTTGTTTGTCATTTTTATTCATATACAGTAAACTATATTTTCAGAATATTTCAAAATATGTTCTGTAAAAGAAAAGGTGTAACCAAACAATTAACCTTTTTTTTTTCTCTTTTTACTAGTATAACTGAATTTTCTGAAGTTGGACACAGTTCTCAAAGGTTTATGAGAAATTTGTGTAACATAGGCACATGGATATGATTCTGAAAGAACAGTTGAAGACCTGGAAAGATGGATCAGGGATTAAGAATACTTACATTGCTCAGCCGATATATAATAGGAGGGACTTGCTCCTTCCTCAAAGCAATGTGTCTCATCCTCTCTGAAGAATGGATGGGTTTTGGGGTGGAGGGGGAAGGTGGAATAAATTGGAGGAGGGGAGGGAGTGGGAACTGGGATTAGTGTGCAAAATTAAAAAAAAAAGATAATTGTTTTAAAAAATAAAATAAAAAAGAGAAAAATAGTAGCAAATATTTCTTATAAATATCCACATAGTTTTAAATTTATACCTTAAAAAAGACAGCCATATTTTGTCTGCATGTATAACACTTTTCTAAATAATCAAAAGCTGCAATCAGGATTATTTTAAACCATGTTTCTTTCTATACATCAACCTATCAGAATAAATCAAGTTTAGAAGCATTGCTATCTGAAACAATAAACGCAGATAAACTTTGAAAAAAAAAGATTACTTGGTGTATTTTTAGACAACTTGGGTAATCCAAAGCAGTCACAAGAGTCCACCACCTTCTTTTAATCCAGTTTCAGGATATAAAGTGTCTGTTTGGTAAATGAGGGCATATTACATACAGGGGGTGACCATACATATGTGCTGGAAAACAATTATACTCAAAACAAAAGTGAGTCCTAGCCTTTAGAGATGGCTCAGTAATCAAGAGAACACTGGCTCTTTCTCCAGAGGATGCAGGTTCAAATCTCATCACCTGTTTGGAGATGAGCAATGATCTTCAATTTCACTTTCCAGTGAACTGACATCCTATTCTGGCTCCCACAGACACTGTCTACACAAGGTGCACATAAAGACATGCAGTCACGATAGCAACACACAAAATAAATCTTTTTTAAAAAATGAATAAATCTTAAAAAAAAAGGATAAAAGTGTTTGGCAGTATGACAACCAAATCCCTCATATTGACTCTGAACAATCCCCCCAATAAAGCATTCAAAAGATAATATCAGAGAAAGACAGAATACAATAAAACAAAAATGATACAAATTTAAGGAAAGAGACAAGTTTTTTCTTTGGAAAAATTATATCATCAACAGATATTAAACAGAAACCTTAATATAGGAATATCTGAAATTCAATGATAATTGCGCAAATAGTTGAATTGGGCAAAATTTTTCAATAAGATCTGTTTCTAATTCACCAAATTTTGTTTTAGCTATCTTCCTCTGGGCTATAGCATGAATAATAAAAACCCAGAGTCAGATTATGGAGGATAAATTTGAAAAACATTTGGGAAATATAAATTACTCCATTTTTTATTTTATTTTTAAATATTAAAAATGATACCTGTGACACAGCTGTTTTAATTTTACACTAAACATGTATGCTGAGCATATGTGTTATGTTCAGGTTTTAAGTCCATATCTTTCAACACAGAAAATATATTTCCTCTTTTTAAAAATAAAACCTAGTAATTTTATGGCTTGTCTTTATAAATCCTTTACAAGATTTTTTATCTTATTTGTATTTTACATAATGTATTTATTATACTCTATTCCACTAATTTAAATATTTTATGATATTTCTAATTATTCAACTTGTGCATAATTCTCAGCACAGTGAACCTTAAATTTTATAATTTATTTTCCTTTAATGATATAATTATTAAGTGAAACATTTTGTGACCTAAAATATAGATATATAACTTTTTCTTTAATATTTAAAATTATAGTAAAAGACAGAAATGGGATTTGACACTAGATATTTAATTATTTAGATATACTTAAATCTAAAATACATTGTTCTCAATTGAAAGCAATATATTGGCACAATGTATGTATGTGTGTTTTTTTAATATACCATAAATTACTTGAGTCACATTACTGAAAAGAGTATATATCTTATAATTGTTACATATCAGTCATCAATGAATGTATATCGCTATGTCCTTAGGTAGTACTTCGCAAGGTTATAATCTGAAGTGTGTTCCAGTGAGTCATGACCATGAAAACAATTTAGTGTTACACATGAGTGTACCTTATACATTCATCTTTGCAATGGGGAAAAAAACCCTTGAAATTGTACAGATTAAGACTATCACATGGTTTTTGCATCATCTTTCTAAGGTTTCGTTCCCACAAGCCATCATTTTATGAGTCACAATCAGCTCTTAGTTATCTTCTTTGAAGAGTGCAGGAAAGATCAAGGCTTGTTTATAAAACATTATATTATTAAATTAAAACAAGTCTTGACCTATAACTTATATCTGATAAATATTTAGTATATGCAATGGTGTGGGAGAATTATCTGTATTCTGTCAATCATATTTTAATAAAACGCTGATTGGCCAGGCAGGCTGTATAGGCAGGAAAGCCAGACAGGAAGTAGGGGTGGAGCAAAGAGACTGGGAGTATACTGGAAGCAGAACCTCCCTAGCCACTCCTGTGCAGACCACCGAAGAGGCAACATGTAAGCTGTCACACTGAGAAAGGTACTGAGCCCATGTGGCTAACATAGATAAGGATAATGGGGTAATATATGTTATAAGAGTTAACAAGAAGCCTGACCTAATGAGCCAATCAGTTTATAACTTTATGGAGTCCTGTGTGTAATTTCTCTTTGGGATTTGCTGGCTGTTGGGGTACCGGGCAGGACGGAAATCCCAACAAGCCGGCCCCTCTTGTTACATATGGCACCCAGACGTGGATAACTGAATCCACAGAAAGCCTGAGAAAGCTTGGAAAAGAATAGAGTAAAGCATGGCTTCTTGGTGGCAGCAATTTCTCAGGTCTACTTTGCTTGCTAGAGGCAAGCAAGCACTCTCATCTGAGAGAGGCTTCCTGACTCAGCTTTAGCTGCAAAACCTTGCAGCTCTTTAAAGAGGTCCTGCCACAAAACACTTAAATGTTGTTGATGACAAGCTGAACGCATGCTTTTTGGGTTTTCAGCTGTAGCAGGAGAAAAGCTGTGCTGTTTTAAAATGCCGGCTATCTGGGCTGTCCTGCCAGAGCAAACTCTGACTCTTTCAGGCAGGCAGCCCAACTGAGTGTGGTCTGTAAGCAGAATGCTGCAGCTTGCTTGCTGGCAAGGACCTTGAAATGCCATAGAGTTGTGGCAGTGAACACAGCTCTGGCTGGTACCTCAGCCTTGAGGCTGAAAAGCTAAGGAATGAGCTGGATCTAGCCGTCAAAGCCACAGCTCTCCATATTGCTTAGTAAATTAAAGACTCATATGGTCAGAAAAAGAAAAATATACAGTAAAGAGAGATTCAAAGAGGAAGAAAACCTCTAAATGGTTTACAGTGTGTATTTGCAGGCTAAAAGTTAAAGTTCTTAAAGTTAAAAGGAAAGAGAGTAGTTGGGTGTGGTGGTACACACCTTCAATCCCAATGCCTGGGAGGCAGAGACAGATCTCTGTGAGTTCGAGGTGTGGTAGCATACACCTTTAATCCCAGCACTGGGGAGGCAGAGACAGGAGGATCTCTGTGAGTTCAAAGACAGCCTGGTCTACAGTGTTATTCCAGGACAAAGATATACAAAGATCCTGTCTCAAAAAAGTAAAAGTAAAAATAAAAGAAATAGAGGTTAAAATAAAGCCACATAAAGATGGAAAATACACAGAGAATCTTCATACTGTATGCTATTATGCTCTCTTTAAATTGTTTGATTGCTGAGGAAGGAACAACAACTGCTAAAAGACTTTTGTTTATAAATGCTGCTGAACAAACCCAAGATAGGAATTTTGAAAATACCTTGGCTTCAAAACTGAAGTCAAAAGGTATGTTACTTTGGAGAAGAGATTTTGCTTTTGTTTCCACAGAAAATGAGAGACTCTGGATTTATTCAGAGTTAAGAATAATCACCTTTGACCAAGGGAGGCCACCTGAAAAATCTCCAACAGGAACAGATGGCCTGGATGTCTGAATTCTACATCCAGAACATATTCAAGACTGCTGCCTGAGATGATCAAGACTCACAGGATACTCCAGTCAGGACTTGATTATAACTCTAAATTTTCTTTAGGTCCCCATAAGATCATCAGCGCCCCCAACCAGCAGGAAGTAGCCTGAAATACTACGCCCACATTCCCAACAAATGGACTATGGGTATTTTCTTTTGTTTAAAAAAAAAAAGAGGGAAATGGTGTGGGAGAATTATCTGTATTCTGTCAATCATATTTTAATAAAACGCTGATTGGCCAGGCAGGCTGTATAGGCAGGAAAGCCAGACAGGAAGTAGGGGTGGAGCAAAGAGACTGGGAGTATTCTGGAAGCAGAACCTCCCTAGCCACTCCTGTGCAGACCACCGAAGAGGCAACATGTAAGCTGTCACACTGAGAAAGGTACTGAGCCCATGTGGCTAACATAGATAAGGATAATGGGGTAATATATGTTATAAGAGTTAACAAGAAGCCTGACCTAATGAGCCAATCAGTTTATAACTTTATGGAGTCCTGTGTGTAATTTCTCTTTGGGATTTGCTGGCTGTTGGGGTACCGGGCAGGACGGAAATCCCAACAAGCCGGCCCCTCATGTTACAATGCAAGGTAAATAATAAGAAGATAATCAAAAGAAATTGTTCGAATGTGACCATGCATAAAGCTTTTGCTTTATGAGTCTGATTAGTCCAATGTTAAGCAATTTCTCTATTCCATCTAGGACAGGTTATATGTTACCTGGTAGTAGAGCATGCATCTCTTTAAAAATACATAAATGGGATGCAATTTTCTTTGTATGGTCTAGACAGTGATCAAAACTGGAGAGTTCTACATTGCTTGCTAGTGGAATTGAACTTCATAAGACTGATAAATACATTTACACACAACACAAATTAAGCTAAACTAATAGTCATGTTGGCTATTATTTCACATGAAACCAAGTCCAAAGCAGCGTTAGGAGAAAAGGGGTTATTTGATTTCTACTATATCAACCTATATATTTTCAAAATGCTCTAACTTTAAACCTGAATTTTAAAAAAAGATAAAAGATGTTTGTAAAATGGAACTTAAAGTATACACTGCTTTGGAGACGCAGCTTTGCTTCATTACAGGTTAAGATGAACCAGTTATGGTCAATGAAAAAGTTCTGAACCTTGACAAGTGATATCTATCAGCACAGGTTATAGCTGATCTTCCCAGTACGTGGCTACTGCCTCAAATTTTCTCAGTTATTCTAAAGATACTTCATCCACAAACAGCTTGAAGAATTTTGTAGAAAATTATGTATCATCCTAAGAGTTGGGGAGTATGGATGGTCTTAGATTATTTAGTGGGTTATGGATGCTTGATATATTTAGTAAAATACAGGCAAACAGGATAAAATGACAACTGTTAATGACAGATATTTTACATTGGCATGGATTTTGGTTTAATGACTCAAATTTAAAGTTAACTTTGCTATACTAAATATATATGTCTTTGAAATATCTGAAAATTACCTATCTAATTGAAATGTATCTTTGTATACCAAAACTCTTAGGTAATATGGCTATAAGTTTAATAGGTATGAGTGACTATTGGACTGTATTTCTTTACTATCCTGAACATTTTTAAAGGACTAAAATTTCATATTGTATAATTAAAATAGACATATAGGTATGATCTATATAGGTAATACCTTAAGCAAAAATAGAAACGGATATACAGTATAAAAACAATAACCTTAAATTTTTGTCAATATACAAAAATCCTTGAAATAAAAATAGAAACATATCATTCTCTATACTCCGTCCTCTCCCCTGCCCCTACACTTAACAAACCATTTTTGTTTATTTTTCCCCTTCTTTTTTATTACCCTCCATCTCTTGAGATATATTCTTTAAGTTCTTAATCATTGCTGAATTCTATATTGGCATGAAAAAGACTAAGTATCCAAAGATTCGAAGCTAGGACCAACACCTGAAAGAGAACATACTTGAGTTATATTTCTGTGTCTTGGTTATCCAACTCTGATTATTTCCAGTTTCATCTGCTTCCCTGCATATTTATTAATTTTATTTTTCTTTATAGTTGAATAATTTCCCTTTATGTAAACATTTTCATTACTCATTCATCAATTGGTGGAAATGTAGTCTGATTACATTTTCTGTCCATTATGAACAGAGCATGAATGACCATGGATAAACAAGTATCTACATAGTAGGATACTGTTCTTGGGATATATGAACAGGTTTGAGATTCCAGATTATGTGGCAGATCTATTTCAAGATTTTTGAGCAATCTTGTAATTTTGCGATGTTTATTAAATATCTAAGCTTAAATGTCTAGAAGAGTATTGGTATATGCAGAAGAAAGGAATGGTCAAAAGCAGAGAGAAGCATATAAACTTAAAAGTCTACAAAATTTTGTTTGCTGATGAAGACATAGATGACATTAACACATATGTCCTCATCTTAATAATAGAAATGAGTGTTTTAAAACAAAATACAGAGAAAACTATGTAGTAGAAATGGACAGTCTCTGAATAAAATTAACTTGCTTTGATATATGTCTGAGAAAAGTGGAAAAAGATCCAACTGCTAAATAGACAAAATTATGAAACCTCATCAGAATTTTAGCAGAGTTTAACACGAATATGGGTTGCTAAGAATTAGATGGAGATGTGCAAAATGTACACAGCTAACACAACCATCCCTCACATTTTCCTTCAAAAAACTATCAAGTGCACAGTGTTACCACACCAAGAGTTAGATCTGATCAAGACATTTGACATATTTCGCTAGAATAACAGTGACTTTGAATAGTTAGTGAGAGTATGTGAAGCAGGCAGACTACAGGAGAATGTGGAAAATTTTAATATATTAAAAGCTGTGAATTACAATTTCCACTGTAGAAAAATCTCCAGTGGCATAACATCAAGGTAGTATGTTTTAAAGGAAAAAGAGGAGGGAGGGAGGGGAAAAAAGAAGAGAAAAAGAGAATGAAGTGGTAGGCAGAAGATGGTTGATTTGAGATAGTCACGGATTCTAAGCCTTTGTAAAGGTGACCAACTGGTAGTACATGAAGTCAGTGTCAAACTAAATGTGACTGAAGAATCAATAATACTGAACCAACCTCAATCATATATTAAGTTAATTTAAGTCCTATGAAAGAAGATTTGTAGAGTATGAGGTTTATCATTTCTATAGATATTATTTATTTGAATCGCTACATTTTAAATATTTAATATCTGGTGTATGATGAGGAATTGAGGAATACTTAAAGTCAGAAAATATCAATGATACTCAAGAAAATGTATATGCATAAAGTCATAACAGGTCATTTCTTCTAGTTTTTCCAAGTATTTCCACTTTGTAATAGTCATGCTGTGTAAGCACATATCCATGGGGCCTTGCCCTGTGATCAGTATTATAATATAACTAAAATCATCTAATATTCCACGGCCCTGAGAAGGGAGGATCACCGCTCAATAGTTGACTGAAATGAATTGTGCTCTAGTCCATGCTAGCAAACAAAACAAACACACTCACAACCACATGTTTATCCACAGATAAATATAAACGTCTTAACGACAGTCACATAGTAATATTCAAACATACACAAATGTATCCACACAGGTACATAGATAATTTGATAGAGATAAAAAAGAGGAAACTGCAATTTTTCCAAAACAGTATATGATTTTTCATTTTTCAATAAAATTGCAGAAATAATTCAGCAGGTTTAATAAAAGACACAATGACGTGAACACTTCACTATGCATTCGTTGTCTTCGACAACAAAGGAAGCAATATATTACTGTGAAGACCTGAGTTTCACTATAAGATTTGTTAGATAAGGTAGACAAAATAAAATAAAATAATAAAATAAAGGCTGGAGATGTAGGGAAGTCATGGTGTGATTCCCAAGCAGGCAGGCATGTGGCACTGTTTCAGGGAAATGTTTACCTACTTTGCAAGATATTATTAACACCACTGCAAAAATTTCTTCTGATGCTCTGTGGCGATATCACAGTTATTCAAGATCATCTGGAGGAAGAGAAACAAGAGAATGGATATAAACTTAATGCATATATTTAAATGTTATAATGTGGGTAAAATTTAATCTTTTCAGATGTCTGTGAGAGATTTTTTTCTTGATCAGGTTTTTTTGGAATGACAAGATATACCGTCAATGTGGATGGTAACCAAGACAAAGTTCGATCTCAGAGACATGCTTTGCAAGTGTATCTAAACTGCTGGTGCCACTAGAGCTGCTACTGACATGTATTTGCACTTTTGTGACATTAGAACCCAGTTTCTTTGAGCTTACAATGTGCCTGGAGACCAGAATCTTCCACTTCTTAAAGCCAGTTTGGGCTAGCTGAGATATCCAAATTTATGACTGAGCAGCTACATAGTTCTCTGTCTTGCCAATGTGAAGCTATGATTACTAAGCCTATATAGTAAGCTAGACGTTTAATATGCACCCATTCTATCTGTTCTCCACTAGCATAACACAGCCACTAAAAATTTCTTTTCAATACCTAAATAATAACTCACGCAGCGATCCAATGGTTGTAATATTCAGAATTATAACTTTGGATCTTCCCCAACAGAAACAAAAGCTGTAAAATTACTTCTCTTTGCAAAATCTAGTTCCAGAAACATGTAATACAATGATTTTACAAAGTAAAAAAAATATTCAGTGTCCTTATGTCAAAACATCTTTTATTGCTTAAACATAGGGATGGCCCATGATCTCAGCCATAGGTAAGATTAAATTTAGTAACTGCTTTGTTAATTAAATAACAACTGCTTCTTGAACATCAAAACAAAATAAATGAACAAAAAGCCCCTGAATTATAAAATAGAAAAGAAGAGGATAAAGAAGGAGAAAAGAGCAATGTTGATGGTGCCAATATTTTGGGGAATGGAACGCAGCATTTCATTCTGTAATAATTTTCTGTATCTAAAAAGAGTCACTAAAAGGTATTCAGCAGGAGTGTGTGAAAATAGTTTCTCCTATTCACTGCAAAAGAGTTCGAGAAGAGCAGAAAAAGGACAGAGGTTTATACCATCAGTGAACCTTTTGTTTCTCAAGCAAAAAATTCCTCTTTTCCAACCAGAAACTTTCCAGAAAGCATAGCAAGATCAAGGACACAAAAAAAGGTTCTTATGGGATTGACTACGCATTTCTTAAAATGTTAGATAATATCCTGAACTTAATTACATTTTATATACCAAAAAATTATTCTTTTTTTTCTTTTTTTGTAATATGGAGTGAATATTTTACAAATGTTCCCCAAATTATGTCTCTCTTTTTTTTAACTTTCCTGGTTTTGTTCATTAAAAGTTTATTTTCACTATTATTGTTCTTGTTATTTGTATTAGGATTAGCAGGTTAAACTATTGATATTCTATTATATTTCAGAACTCAATGAACAATGAAATTTCAGCAACTCTGTTCATATCCACATCCCACTTTCTGTCCTGGGTTAAAATTGTGACTCATTCCTTAACATCACATTCGCAAATGAAAACCAGTTAAAGGCAAGGTGAGAAGGCACAAATGATCAGTTTCAATATGAACAAAATATTTTTTACCTATAGGAAGCCATCCTATTTCTTGCTTGAGGGAATTGAATACACTGTAACATAATGTAATCTTTAGAAGCATAATGGCACAGGGCTGTCTAGGAATACAATGTGCCAATTTTGACATTGACAAATTGCACAAGAGTTGATGGAATATAAATGGGACCAACAAACCTTCCATTTCCACTGACATTTAGGTTCCTTGGAAATCAAGGTGCTCAAGTTATTTTCATGCAAGCACTTGTGAAAGATTTTTAAACTATTTAAAAAGAAGTTTAAAAGCTCCAACTCTTGTATTACATTGGTACAAACTCAAAGACTTGTGCTAATAATAATCATAATCTGTAAACTGAACAAAAGAACAGCCAATATTATTCATTTTTCCAACAAACAAAAACAATTAGCAAACAGAATCACAAATTTGGTTTCTCCCATCTTTACACTTAATGCCTCTTAGTATCTGAAACCTTTGTGCTTTCCTAGCACCTTACTGGGTGTGTTACATAATTATTGTTGTTTTTTCTGCTTATATAATAATGTGTTTCATATACTCTGTTAGTTCTTTGAGAATTTAGACGTTGTGTTTTAAGCATATTGGCTTCCTTAGTTCTTCCTTTACTACCCTCTGAACACTCAGAACTCTCATTTTCTATATGGGAAGTTACATTTTTTTCTATTTATGTTTCTGCTTTTCTATGTTTCTTTTCATTTAAAGCAGAAACTATTTTGAATTTTCTCTTTCATTCTTTTAATACCAAAAAAATCTAAAATCTTCCCCGTACAAATTTGCATCTATATTTAGATAATTCTGTCAAAAAACTCATATTGATCACTAAATAAAATGGTTTTTCCACAAAGACTATATAGCGATTAACTTTATTTGGGAACAGCACTATTGGAATATGGAAGACTATGAAGGCTTCGCTAAACTGGATGATTATTCATAAATGTTTTTAGCAGCAAGAAATTTTACAAAGTACACAGATGAACTCTATTTTATGTTGTCAAACACTCTGGAGCTTATGGCCCATTCCATTGGAGGAAACTGATTTTCTGCTTGCATCAGTATTTAATTGCAAGTGGATTTCTGGTTATGGGTGTGGTTGTGCCTATTTCTTTTCTCTATACTGGGCTTTTGTCTGGTTTTATCTTGTGCAGGACTTTGCCTGTTGTCAGACTCTAAGAGTTCTGTTATGAATCTGCCCATCATTTCTAAATGACTCTATTTCCTTTGATCATTAGTCCACCACTGACTCTTACAATCTTTTCCACATGGATTCAATATAATTGTAATCTAGAAGAAAAACTTATTGTTAAAAAGTTCACCAAAATAGAAAAAAAAACAGATGCATGAAGTGAGTAGCAATGGAAATGAGAGCTCTCAACACTAGCAAATGGGATGCCTGGGAGAGTCCAGATTTACAGAAATATAAAAGGAGCTTTTTTCCAGAAAAAAAGGCAAAATGCTGTGAAGATATCAATTTTTCATAATTAAATTTAAGGCTTCAATATTCCTAAGCTCAGTATTTCTGCAAACCTGTTGTTAAACTTGTCAAGAAACCTTTCACAGTTTGTCATGAGTAAACAATTGTAGGAACCAATAGTAGTTCTGGGTATAATTGGCAGAAACAAGCTCTACTTTGTTCTTCATGTTTGAATATTTATTTTGGAGTTATAAAATACAAAAATATCACAGAAAGAGAAATTGGCTATAATTTAAAAAAATGGATATAATAATTAACCAAGAAAAAGGCGAATATGCTCACATAGAAAAATATAATTGGTGTTGGTCAAACTAGATAGCTGCATTTAGAATATTTAACATAGATCTACGTCTATTTTCCTGCACAAGGCTAATTGCAAGCATATTAAGGACTGAAGGATAGCACTGGATACCCCAAATCTGATAGAGTAGGAACAGGGGAAAATGCTTGAGTTCATTGGCAAAGAAAATAACTTTTTGAACCTGATAGCAAAGATATTAAAATCAACAAATAATTTTTTTTCAGGAAACTACAAAGCTTCTTATAGCAAAGGACAAAGTCATTTGAGCAAAGAAGCAAAGTGCAGATGAGAAAATATCTTTATATGACAGAGGACTTGTAACTACAATATACAAAGGACAAAAAAAGGGTAAGTATTACAGTAAAAATAACCCAATTAAGAAAATTGTGGTGTAGAACTAAATATTTTCAAAATACCAAGTACAATGACTTAAAAACACCTTAAAAAGTTCAATACACTTAACTGTCAGGAAAATAGATACTAGAACTACTTTGAGATTTTTGTCTTACCCTAGTTATGTTAGAAAAGATTAGCAAAACAAGTGACACATGACATATGCTATTTGAACATATGACATATGATAAATACATGACAGTAAATGCTTGTGAAAATATTTTAAGGGAAAGCACTAATTCACTGCTACTTGAAGTGCACATTTGTACAGACACTATGGTATTCAATATGCAAGTTCTTAAAAAAGGTCACAAGTTACAGATATGCCACTCTTGAGCATATAATCAAACCATTCTTCACTTTATTACAAAGATACTCATTCATCTTTATACACTGTTGCTCCTTTCCAAATGTCAAAATATTGGACCACCAGAAAAATGAAATCTGCAGTTAGTTGGATAGAATAAGAAAAAAATCATTTTGAGCGAAGTAACATAACTAGATAGACAGACATCACATGTTTTCTTTAATAAATGGGTGTTAGCTTTTATGCATTAGATATGTATTTACAATGTCTGCAGAGGTTAAGATCTAATAATAGACCAGGATCTAGGAGACATTGTTCCATATAATGGTAAATAGAAAATACTGTTACAAAGTGATAAAAGGAAATTATAAAAGGAAAATGAACATCGAGGTAGATGGGGAGGTAGGAAAGAATAATAAATATTTGCATGAATAACTAACAATCAAGACTTTTTTTTTTTTTTTTAGTAAATTTTATTAAATTATAAAAGTTTCCATTTCCGCCCTCCCTCCCAACACCCTCCCACTCCCCCCCACTCCCCCCCTCCTTCCCCTCCGTCCCCCAGGGCAGTCAGGGTTTCCTGCCCTGTGGGAAGCTCCAGCTCCCTCCCCCTCCCTCCAAGTCCAGGAAGGCGAGCGTCCAAACAGACTGGATCCCCAAAATCCAGCATATGCAGAGGAAACAGGTCCCAGTGTCATAGTCAATGGCTTTTCAGAAAGACCCCGGGCCAGCCACAGTCAGAGAATCCGGCCAAATTCCGAGAATCTGGCTAGATCACGTCCTCGTTCAGTCCCAGTCCGACTGGCCCTGGTAAATTCTCATCAGATCCGTTCCCTTGTATCAGTGGGTGATAGCATCCCTCGCAGTACTGATTTCGTCTTTCATGTTCCTCCTCCTTCCGCTCCCCCTCCGGACCTCGGGGGGCTCAATCCGTTGCTCCAATGTGGGCCTCCGACTGCATAGCCGTCCTTCTCCAGACAAAGGATCTATGGTGATAAGCAAAATATACATCAGTATGGTCATGGGCCACGGCCGATTCAGGCACCCTCTCCTCTGTCCAGAGAGCAATCTGGGGGATTTCTCCTTGGACCTGGGATCCCATATATAATCAAGTCTCCTGTAAACCCTAAAATGGCTCCCTTAGTTGAAATATATTGTTCCCTGATCCCATATTCATCCTCCCTCCCTCCCCCCCATCCCCGGTCACCAAGCTTTCCCCGTTCCTCCCCTACTCCCTTCTCTCTAGCCCTCTCCCCCTCCATCGACCCTCCCACCCCCCCATGCACCCGAGGTTACCTGGGACTCTTGTCTATTTCCTACCTCCTGGTGGATAGCTAAATAATCTTCATCAGGTTCATCTTCTTATTTAGCTTCTCTAGGATCACGAATAATAGGCTCAAAGACCTTTAATTATGGTTAGAATCCACTTATGAGTGAATACATACCGTGCCTTCTGACTGGGAGAAGATCTTCACCAACCCCTCATCAGACAAAGGTCTGATCTCCAAAATATACAAAGAACTCAAGAAACTAGGCACTAAAACTCTAATTAACCCAATTAAAAAATGGGGTACTGAACTTAACAGAGAATTCACAACAGATGAACTTCGAATGGCCAGAAGACAATTAAGGTCATGCTCAACCTCCTTAGCGATCAGGGAAATGCAAATCAATCAAGACTTTTTAAAAGGTTATTTGGAAACCTGCCACCATAGAACTTTTCTGAAATATGTATACAGATGAAATGATTTTAAATGGAATTACCACATAATAGGGAAGAAAATGCTCTACCTATATATTATAATCTGTGGAATAATATATACAGTATCAGGAATAGAATACATCTTTTGGAGCTTTGGACACCGAGGTCAAATAGACCTGTCAGGAAATGTTTCAGGCTATTATCAATGGTGTGTTACCTCCACAAACTAATGGAAAGAATTTATTGCTGAAGATAACACATACATATGTCATTGAACATGTAAAAATAGACACCTTACCATCATTGATTAGTGTTCACAGTGCTGATAGGTACTATATACAAGGAATCCTAGGAGAAAAGAAATCATCACTCTTTCCTAGCTTCAAATACTATTAGCAAAAATACTGACCTCCTGAGTGTTATACCAACTGGTGTAATAAAGACACAAAATGAAGTAAACAAGCACCTTGTGATTAGACTTAAGTCCTGACCTAGCAGATGATACTCATAACTGAGGCTAAGAAACAGAGACTAGAAAGCTAATAGTCCTTAAGAAAAAGCCTATTACTATTATTTGATGAATGAACATAGTATTAAAATGACTGCTAGTGACAACCTGAGCATTGCATTACTCATGAGGGAAGCTTCTTCCCACAATAGGCAGTGGTTAATATGGAAACCCACAGACAGAAAACATACAAAGAGTAAAAGATCTTGACCATTCAGACTGAAAGTATATCTTTCTCCTATTCATAACATGCTCTGGGATCCATGAGGAAGACACTGCAGAAGGAATTGTAAAAACAAGGTCGTGGATGACTTCAAGAAAATGATCTAATAGATGCACATGGGAACTCACAGAGCACATACAGCATGAACAAACCTGCAAACACTCATGCCACACAAAATTAAGTGTATAGAATACTATGAAGACACAAGTTCCAACTCCAGAAAAGAAATATTTACATTTCAGAGCTGTGAAGAGGGGGAAAGTCAGTGTACTCCAATGGAGTGTCACTTCGTATATATCATTGACACTACATAGAAGACTTTGTGTTCAACAGTATTTGGCCAGAAAAACCCAAACTCAGTGGTTTGCTTTTATTGATTTTTTTGTTTGTTTGTTTTTTTTGTTTTGTTTTTTGTCTATTCTTTTAAGAGAGGAAGTTTATAAAGTTGAATGTAGGGGCTAGACTTCAAGACAATAGAAAAAAGAGTTAGAAGAGATAAAGGGATATGACCAAATATATTTTATAAAATGCTCAGAAAATAAAAAAAAATTGCAGAATTAGGAAAATCAAAAATCCCTAATAAATAAAAGCATGTACCCGGAGATAAATGATGCATCAATTGATTCTCAAAAATTTAAATACTATTGCTTATCTACATGTGGATAAGAATATTCATAGGAGCAAAGTTTCTACTAGATTCTAGATAACTATTTTTGGTCCTTAACCCACATCAGAAGTAGTATGTCCAAATTCATCAGCTCTTTCCACCATACAATTTTTTTCTCTGATGTTCCCTATCAAAGGTAATATCACTACAATCCTTCAAGTTGTCAAAGCTTAAAAAATATTTTGATGTTTGACAAATATAGTTTGTCTCTGTTGGTATAATATTTTCTTTTCAAAATATTATTTATATATCCACCAATAAAAATTCTATCTAAGTAATAAAACTCAAATCATGAGATGGTCAAATATATCAGATTGACAGTAGAGGTAATCTCTTTTGATTCTGCTTAGAAAAGTTGTTTATGACAACGTCAGTTGTATATCACATAAGCAGATTTAAAACTGTCCACGGAAGTTGATTGAATTATTAAGATATTTTCTAGGGCAAATTCACTTGATAATTTTGGAGTTGATGGTATCTGTCTTTTTGGTCTCCTTTGAAGAAATGTATTCAAAATGTCGAAATGCATTCATCCAGTTTTATGACCCTGGCTTGAAGAAATTTAGATCACGCTAAGACCCACTATGTTGTTCTGAAAAGTTCAATGTGTATATTTTGCTTCATTCAGTGCAATTAGGGCATCAAGATATTTTAATCCTAGCACAGTAACTCTTGTGTAATATGTACTGTTTTGTTATTGTTTTTAAGAAAATCTTAGTTTTAATAGTAAAGTAAAAAAATTCTTAAGATTGTTGAGGGGCACTTATTTTCTGCATTGACATGACATATTATAAGACCTTTTAATTACCAAATAACTCAAACAATTGTTGGAAAAGCTCAGAAGGACTCCGACCTATCCAAAGAACCACATGCAAACAAGCAATGAAGAGAGTGGGAAGAAATAGTCTTTCCCAGAGAAAAGTACACAGATTGTTATACACTATCATATGTCAAGCCTGAACAACTATGAATAACTTTAAACATACATATGTGTGTGTATGTGCATTCAGGAAAGTGTATACACACATATGTAAATTACACAAATATGCATGTAACAGCATTTAATGAGAACATTTAAAGAGCAAGAAGGACTGTTTGCCAGGATTCAGAAGGTGAAAAAGAAACTGAAACGTATCTTAGTATGTTATTATAATTTCAAATAGTAAAAGAACAAAGGTGAAAATAACTTACATCATATACATATAAGAAACACTAATCTTTTTAACTTTTTCTTTTTTAATTTTTATTATTTATTTATTAAAAATCTCCACCTCTTGCCCGTCTCCCTTTTCCCTTCTCCTCCCAACCTCCCCCTGCTCACCTCCCCCTCCCTCTCTGGTCTTAAGAGCAGTCAGGGTTCCTTGCCCCATGGAAAGTCTAAGGTCCTCCCCCATCCATACAGGTCTTTAAAGGTGAACATCCGGACACACCAGGCTCCCACAAAGTAGAATTAAATCCCAATGCCATTGTCCTTGGCTGCTCTGTCAGCCTTCATTGCCAGCTACGTTCAGAGTGTCCATTTTGATCACATGCTCCATCGCTCCCAGTCCAGTTGGCCTTGGTGAGCTCCCATTAGATCAGTTCCACTGTCTCAGTGGGTGGACGCACCCGTTGTGATCCTGACTTTCTTGCTTACGTTCTCCCTCCTTCTGCTCCTCATTTGGACCTAGGGAGCTAAGTCCAGTGCTCCAAAGTGGGACTTGTCTCTATATCCATCCATCGCCAGATGAAGGTTCTATGGTGATATGCAAAATATTCATCAGTATGGTTATCAGATGAGGCCAGTTCATGCATCCTCTCCTCTGCTGCCCAGAGAACAATCTGGGGATCTCTCCTTGGACCTGGGACCCCCTCTAGAATCAAGTCTCTTGCAAACCCTAAAATGGCTCCCTTAGTTGAGATAATTACTTCCCTGCTCCCATATCTATCCTTCCTCCATCCCACCCATCCCATTCCCCCAAACTATCCCAAATCCTCCCCTTCTCCCTTCTCTATACCCAACTCCCCTTACATCCAACCCCCAATACTCCTCCCATGCCCCCAAGTTTCCCTGGCAATCTTGTCTACTTCCAATATCCAGGAGGATAACTATATGATTTTCTTCAGGTTCACTTTCTTATTTAGCTTCTCTAGGATCACGAATTATAATGGGCTCAAAGACCTTTAATTTTGGCTAGAATCAACTTATGAGTAGTAGATACCATATTCATCTTTTTGGGACTGGGTTAACTCACTCAGTAAAGCGTTTTTTATTTCCATCCATTTGCATGCAAAATTCAAGATGTCATTGTTTTTTACCGCTGAGTAGAACTCTAATGTATATATGTTCCACACCTTCTTTAACCATTCTTCTATTGAGGGGCACCTAGGTTGTTTCCAGGTTCTGGCTATTACAAATAGTGCTGCTATGAACATAGTTGAACAAACACTTTTGTAGTATGTTTGGGAATCTCTAGGGTATATTCCCAAGAGAGGAATTGCTGGGTCCTGAGGGAGGTTGACTCCCAGTTTCCTGAGAAACCGCCGCACTGATTTCCACAGTGACTGCACAAGTTTGCATTCCCACCAACAATGGATGAGTGTTCCCCTCACTCCACATCCTCTCCAGCATAGGCTGTCATTGGTGTTTTTGAGTTTAGCTATTCTGACAGGTGTGAGATGGTATCTCAAAGTTGTTTTGATTTCCATTTCCCTGATCGCTAAGGAGGCTGAGCATGACCTTAAGCGTTTTTGGCCATTCGAAGTTTATCTGTTGTGAATTCTCTGTTCAGTTCAGTACCCCATTTTTTAATTGGGTTATTTAGAGTTTTAATGTCTAGTTCCTTGAGTTCTTTGTATATTTTAGAAATCAGAACTTTGTCTGATGAGGGGTTGGTGAAGATCTTCTCCCAGTCAGAAGGTAGCCTTTTTGTCTTAGTGGCAGTGTCCTTTGCTCTACAGAAGCTTCTCAGTTTCAGGAGGTCCCATTTATTCATTTATTCTCTTACTGTCAGTGCTACTGCTGATCTACTAAGGAAGTGGTCTCCTGTGCCCATGTCTTGTAGACTACTTCCCACTTTTTCTTCTATCAGGTTCAATGTGGTGAGATTAATATCGAGGTCTTTAATTCATTTGGACTTGATTTTTGTGCATGGTGATAGATATGGATCTACTTTCATTCTTCTACAGGTTGACATCCAGTTATGCCAGCACCATTTGTTAAAGATGCTTTCCTTCTTCCGTTGTATATCTTTAGCTCCCTTGTCAAAAATCAGATGGTCATAGGTTTGTGGGTTAATATCCGTGTCTTCTATTTGATTCCATAGGTCTACTTCTCTGTTCTTATGCCAATACCAAGCTGTTTTCAATACTGTAGCTCTATAATAGAGTTTGAAGTCAGGGATGGTAATGCCTCCAGAAGTTCCTTTATTGTATAAAATTGTTTTGGCTATCCTGGGTTTTTTTGTTTTGCCATATAAACTTGATTGTTGTTCTCTCAAGGTCTGTGAAGAAGTTTAATGGGATTTTGATGGGGATTGCATTGAATCTATAGATTGCTTTTGGTAAAATTGACAATTTTACTATGTTGGTCCTCCCAATCCAAAAGTAAGGGATTTCCATTTTCTGGTATCCTCCTCAATTTCTTTCTTCAAAGACTTAAAGTTCTTGTCAAATAGGTCTTTCACTTCCTTTGTTAGAGTTACCCCAAGATATTTTATGCTATTTGTGGCTATCATGAAAGGTGATATTTCTCTGATTTCCCTCTCTGCTTCTTTATTCTTTGTGTATAGGAGGGCAACTGATTTTTTTAGTTGATTTTTTATCCTGCCACATTACTAAAGGTGTTTATCAGCTGTAGGAGTTCTTTGGTAGAGTTTTATGTAAACTATCATATCATCTGCAAATAACGAAAGTTTAACTTCTTCCTTTCCAATTCAAATCCCCTTGATTCCCTTATGTTGTCTTATTGCTATTGCTAGAACTTCAAGCACTATATTGAAGAGGTATGGAGAGAATGGACAGCTTAATCCTGTTCCTGAGTTTATTGGAATGGCTTTGAGTTACTCTCCATTCAATTTTATGTTGGCTGTCGGCTTTCTGTAAATAGCTTTTATTATATTTAGTTATGATCCTTGTATCCCCAGTCGCTCCAACACCTTTATCAAAAATGGGTGTTGAATTTTGTCAAATGCATTTTTAGCATCCAATGAAATGATCATATGGTTTTTTTCTTTCAGTTTATTTATATGATGGATTACATTGATAGATTTGCATATGTTGAACCAGCCCTGCATCTCTGGGATGAAGCCCACTTGATCATAATGGATAATTTTTCTAATGTGTTCTTTGATTCGGTTTGTCAGTATTTTATTGAGAATTTTTGCATCGATGTTCATGAGTGAGACTGGCCTGTAATTCTCTTTCTTGGTTGTGTTTTTGTGTGGTTTTGGTATCAGAGTAACTGAAACTTCATAAAAAGAGTTTGGCAATGACTCTTCTGTTTCTCTGTTGTGAAATACATTAAGGAGTATAGGTGTTACCTCTTCCTGGAAGTTCTGGTAGAATTCTGCATTGAAACCATCTGGTCCTGGACTTTTTTTGGTAGCGAGATTTTTGACTACAGCTCCTAATTCTTTGTGACTAACAGGTCTATTTAGATTGTTCACCTGGTCTTGGTTCAACTTTGGTATATGGTACTTATCTAAAAAAATGTCCATTTCTTTTACATTTTCCAATTTTGTGGCATACAGGCTTTTGTAGTAAGATCTAATGATTCTCTGAATTTCCTCTGTGTCTGTGGTTATTTCCCCCTTTACATTTTTGATCTTATTAATTTGCATGTTCTCTCTCTGGTGTTTCATTAGTTTGGATAAGGGTTTGTCGATCTTGTTGATTTTCTCCAAGAACCATCTTTTTGTTTCATTGATTCTTTGGATTGTTTTCTGTGTTTCTATTTTGTTCATTTCAGCCCTCAGTCTGATTATTTCCAGTCTTCTACTCTTCCTGGGTTAATCAACTTATTTTTTTTCCCCAGAGCTTTCAGGTGTGCTGTTAAGTCTCCAATGTGTGTTTTCTCCATTTTCTTTAATTGAGCACTTAGTGCTATAAACTTTCCTCTTAGCACTGCTCTCATAGTGTCCCATAGGTTTGAGTATGTTGTGTCTTTATTTTCATTAAATTCAAGGAAGACTTTAATTCCTTTCTTTATTTCTTCCTTGACCCAGGGGTGATTCAGTAGTTGACTGTTCAGCTTCCATGAGTTTGTTGGCTTCCTGGGGGTAGCACTGTTGTTGAATTCTAACTGTAATCCATGGAGATCTAACAAGACACAGGTGGTTACTAATATTTTTTTTTGTATCTGTGGATGTTTGCTTTGTTACTGAGTATGCGGTCAATTTCGAGAAGGTTCCATGAGCTGCAGAAAAGAAGGTATATTTTTTTTCTATTTGGGTGGAATGTTCTATAGATGTCTGTTAAGTCCATTTGATTCAATACCCATCTCCATCTCTTCTGATTGATTTTAGTTTGAAGTCAATTTTGTTAGATATTAGAATGACCACACCTGCCTGTTCTTAGGCCCGTTTGCTTGGAAAACCTTTTACCACCCCTTTACTCTGAGTAGGTGTCTGTCTTTGTGTTTGAGGTGTGTTTCTTGTAAACAGCAGAATGTTGGATCCTGTTTTCGTATCCAGTCTCTAAGACTGTGCCTTTTTACAGGTGAATTGAGTCCTTTGACATTAAGTGATATTAATGACCAGTGGTTGTTGACTCCGGTTATTTTCTTTTTCTTTTTTTTGGGGGGAGGGGTTGGGGTAGTAGAGTGTGTGTGTTTCCTTTCTTTGAGCTGTGCTTGTGAAGGGTCGCTAGTAGAAAGGAGTTGCGGGCAGGCCTGCTTTTCATCCTGCCCGGCTCCCGCACGGCTAGCTTAGTCCCAGAAATAACAACACACAAATTGTATTCATTTAAGCACTGCCTGGCCCATTATCTCTAGAGAGTTAGTTACTGACTAACTCTAATATCTTGATATTAACCCATTTCTAATAATCTGTAGCACCACGAGGTGGTGGCTTACCGGAAAAGATTCAGCATGTCTGACCTGGTGGCTGGCTCCATGGCTTCTGCCTCATTGCCCTCTTCCCAGCATTCTTTTCTGTTTACTCCGCCTACCTAATTTTCTGTCCTATCAGAGGGCCAAGGCAGTCTCTTTATTGACCAATGAAAATAACACAATAGACAGATAACCCTCCTCCATCAGTCGCTAGTTGTCTGAGTTATTGAAGGCAGTGTTGGCAATGTTGGATTCGTTGGGTTGTGATTTTCCTTCTAATACTTTGTGTAAGGCTGGATTTGTGGCTACGTATTGTTTAAATTTGTTTTTATCCTGGAATATTTTGTTTTCTCCGTTGATAGTGAATGATAGTTTGGCTGAATATAGTAGTCTGGGCTTGCATTCATGGTCTCTTAATTTCTGCAGTACCTCTATCCAGGACCTTCTGGCTTTCATGGTTTTCATAGAGAAGTCCAGTGTAAGTCTGATAGGTTTACCTTTATAAGTTACTTGACCTTTTTCCTTTGCAGCTCTTAATATTCTTTCTTTAATCTGAATGTTTTGTGTTTTGATTATTATATGGCAAGGGGATGTTTTTTTGATCCAGTGTATTCAGTGTTCTGTATGCTTCTTGAACCTTCATAGAAATATCGTTCTTTAGGTTGGGAAAGTTTTCTTCTATAATTTTGTTGAATATATTTTCTGGGCCTTTGATCTGCAGTTCTTCTCCTTCTTCTACCCCTATTATTCTTAGATTTTTTTTTTATTATGTACCAGATTTCTTGAATGTTTTGTGAAGAGAATTTGTTGGATTTGCTGTTTTCTTTGGTCAGAGCGTTTATTTTTTCTATGGTGTCTTCAGAATCTGAGATTTCTTCTTCTATCTCTTGTATTCTATTGGTTATGCTTGTTTCTGAAGTCTCTGTTCATTTACCTAGATTTTCCATATCCAGCCAGCCCTCAGTTTGTGTTTTCTTCATTGACTCCATTTCAGTTTTCAATTCTTGAACTGTTTCCAGTACCTGTTTGATTGTTTTTTCTTGGTTTCCCAGGGTGTCATTTACGGATTTACTCATTTCTTCAAACTTTTTGTTATACTTCTCTTCCATTTCTTTACGGTATATTTTCACCTTCTGTTTAAGTCCCTCTATTATTTTCATATAGTTCCGCTTAGAGTCGATTTCTTCTATTTCTTCTGGAGTAGGGTGTTCAATTCTTTTAGTTTCATGATCCCTGGATTCTGGTGATGGCATGTTGCCTTTCAGGTTGTTGGAGGAATTCTTGCATTGGCGCCTTCCCATCTCTTCCTTCAAATGGAGCCAGGGGAGTCTTAGTGTCTTGGTTCAGTTTATGCTGTGACTGACTCTCTGGGTGGATCTCTTCAGTGCAGGAGCAGGAACTGTTCCTGTCCCTCTAGATGGTATTCCTCAGCACCCTCTGGATGAAATGCCTCAGCACAGACACAGGGATAGCCCTCTGGATGGAACTCCTCAGCACTGAAATAGGGATAGCTGGTATTCCAAAGACACAGGAGACAAAAGGGCAACCATGGGGGCAGGGCAGAGTACAGTGGAACACAGAAGACCCTGCAGCAGAAGCTGTGCTCTCTACCATGACAGTCCACCCCATATAGCACCGACTCACCCCTCTGGATGGAACTCCTTAGCACTGAAATAGAGATAGTTGGCATTCCAAGGACACAGGAGACAAAAGGGAGACCGTGGGGGCAGGGTAGAATCCAGTGGAACACTGAAGACCCTGCAGCAGAAGCTGGGCAGGGGGACTGTGCTCTCTATCAGGACAGTCCCCCTTTTTCCTTTTTTTATTGATTTTATTGAGCTATACATTTTTCTTTGCTCTACTTCCCTTCAACCTTCTCCTGTGGTCCCAATGCTCCCAATTTACTTAGAAAATCTTGTATTGTCTCATTTCTCATGTAGATTAGATCCATGTATGTCTCTTTTAGGGTCCTCATTGTAGACTGTACAGAAAGAAACATCTATGCAACGATGCATCTAAAATCTGAGGCAGACTTTTTTCTTTCGTTTTTTTTTAAAAAAAAACAGTCTTTCATTTTACATACCAATCCCAGTTGCCACACCCTCTCCTCCTCCCATTTCTTCCACTTCTTCCTCACCCCACCCTCATATACTCCTCAGAGAGGATAAGGCACATTACTATGGGGAAAATCCAAGGCCCTCCCTACTAAATCAAGGCTGAGCAAGGTATTCTTCCAAAGAAAATGGGTCCCCAAAAGCCAATACAAGCAGTAGGAATAAATCCTGATGCCACTGTCAGTGGCTCCACAGTCTGCCCCAGCCATACGTTGTCACCCACATTCAGAGGGCCTTGTTTAGTGCTATGCTGGTTTTTTCCCTGTCCGGCTGGAGCTGGTGAGCTCCCCTTAGCTCAGGTAGATTGTTTCAGTGGGTGAATCCAACATGGTGTTGACCTTTTTGTTCATAATTTCACTCCTCTCAACTTTTAACTGAATTTTGGGAGCTCAGCCATATAATAATCAAAACACAAAGCATAGAGAATAAAGAATATTAAGAGCTGCAAAGGAAAAAGTTCAAGTAACATATAAAGGCAGACCTATTGGAATTACACCTGACTTCTCTGAGGCAGATGTTTTTAAGTTTTAAAGAAACTTATGTTTTTGTTAAATTGCCCTCAGTCTCAGCTAGATTTACATCGTGTATGCCAATTCTGGTGCTCTTAATCTTATGAGATGCCCCAAGTGCTATGTCCTCAGTGTTTCACTTTACCTCCTAGTATACTCTGATTTCATTACAAAATTCTGAGAAATATTCAGTTTTAATGTTTTATTTAGATATTTCATGCCTTGTTCAACAATGATGATCTGTCCACAAGATCAAAAAGCTGCTTACAGCAAGAATTTATTCTCTCTTGTTCAATTTCATATGATAAAAGTACAAAAATTTTCTTGAAAGATGTTATCATGCAATAAACATTCATTGAATATTTGATGACTGCCAATCGATCTTTCAATGGTCTCTTTCATCATTGAAAAGATTGTGGACTCAGAGGCAGGGTACATAGTTAAAACAATATGGCTTCTTCTAAGGCAGGACATAGATAGGTTATATTTATCAATGCCTGCATTATAATATAAAATATATCAAATGGAATTATTACCACATGTCAGTAACTAGGTCAACAATGCAAAGGAAGTTTTATTTGAAAGGTATAAAACAAAATTGACAGACCTTTAGACTAACAAAATAATTCAGAGAATCTTCAAGTTAATAAAAATCAGATACCTGCAGCTAGTGAAAGTGATACCACAGATATACAAATCATTTTTAGGAATTGTTCAGTCATATCAAATTTTATAGGCAGAAATAGATAACATATTATTATACCTTGCCAAGATTACATTAAAAAACTGTACAGAACTATAAATCGAACATGACTGAATTAGAGTCAGGTAAGGAAGCTTCATAAAGGACCTTCTTAAAGTGCATGAAAACTGGAGTTGGTAGTGTAAAGTCACATTGAAGAAACCTGGTAGGTTGTTTTACACTGTGTGCACAGTGTTAAGGGTGCCTTCCTGGGTAGTAAGCCCACCCTATTTGTGAAGATGAAGACAATATTTAATCATCACTTAGAAAATAAGGCAGGCTGCTTCTTAGGAGCAACAACTGAAGGAGTTCTCTGACCTACACATACATGTTCACACACACATAAGAATGGAAATTCTACACAAGTTATAATAAAGAAAACAGCAGAGCAAAATACATCCTTTGATGGTAGCATTGGACAAAGTAACTGTGAAAAACACCTTTTATTATAGTTGCGTAAAAGCAACAATTATCATTTTCCTTAAAATTTCTTTCATAAAATATATTTTGATCATGTTTTTTCTCTCCCTTTTCCCTTCCCATTTTAATCACTGTAACAAAATACTGAGCCAAACAGTTTAATTTTGTCTCAGCGGTAGAAGCTTGAATCATTTAGCTTTACTGTTTCTTCGTTGGTACATGGAAAGATAGAACATTGCAACACAGACCCTATATCTGGGAAGCAAGGATCTCATTTGAAAATGTGCTACCATTATATTGCCTGTGAACAATTTTGCAAGACATTTTCTTGAATAATGATTTATGCTAGAAGGCACAGCCCACGATGACAAATGCCAAACCTGCAGGAGGACCTGAATTGTGTTAGAAAGAAGACTGAGCAAGCCATGAGAGAGCAAGCAGGTAAATGACTTTGTTTAATAGCTTTTGCTTTAGTCCCAGCATGCAGGTCTGTCCATGAGTTCCTGCCAGGATGTTCCTCTCTCTGATGGAGTGTTACTGGAGAACTCTAAGTTGAAATAAACCTTTTCCTTGGAAGCTGCTGTTGATTACGGTATTTTATCATAGCAATTAAAAAGTAACTAAGGCGGAGTTCATCACTTAATTTTAATATCTTACAATGATGCCATCGGATATGGAAAGCATCAAGGGAGCAAACTACTACTAGGTCAGATTACTCATAAACTGATCAACTCCCTTATACTGTACCTTTTACCCAGGGGAAATAGTTTAATAGTTTTGAAGGAGGCTTGCTTTATATATATTCTATAATATCTTTGATATACACAGACGTTAAATATCTTATGAAAAAGCCATGAAACATAATTAAAGATCATATCAGTAAGACAATGTTATCATACCAAAGTGAGTTTCCTTCTATGCATGAGAGAATATTTCAATATATTTAAATAAGTACATAGGCCGAACCTACCAATGGAATAAATTATAATACTGAACTTTGTATAGAGACATAAGCAAAAAACAAACTACTCAGCCCACACCTCAGTTAATTAAAACCATCCTGAGAAAATAATACAATGCAAGTCCTCACAACAGATTCTCAACAAAGTTGTATTAACACAAGTTAGAAAAGGAATATTCAACTGTAAATGTTGCTAGCAAGAACTGAATACGAATATATAAAAAAATCCAATTCTATTTCTCACCATAAATAAAAGATTAGCTTAAAAACAAGTACAGAGTTAAATATTTGGCCTAAGGATTTTAAAGTCTTAGAAGTAATAATGGTTGTCGAACTTAAGGACATTGGGAAGGTGATATTTTGGGAAATGATCAAAAGCAGAGAATAAAAAAAAAAACAAAAGAAACAATTGAGAATCCAATTGAAAATAGTCAACAAACTAAAAAGGCAATTTACAAAACAGTAAAAAGTATTTTTGAACTGTATATCATAAGAGGTTAACGTCTACATATGCAAAGAATCCATAAGAACAATCAAACAAAAACACAATATGAATATTTATTTTATCTGGGTTTGGGTCTCTTATTTTCTAAAAAAGACATAAAAGTGAATAATTCATCAACTCTACTGCCACAAATGTTGTTTGTAGAAATGTAGAAATAAAAAACAGTTGAAGAATATAATATGATGTTTTCTTAAAAATTAAAAATACACAACCATAAAAGAAGTAATAACATATGGCCCAGCACACCCATTCCTTGGAAGGTAAACAAAAAGAAAACAATCAAGTTTCAAATAAACATTTGCATGTCCTTACCTTTTATTGCATTGTTTTTATAGCACAAATATTTTAAACAAAATACCCATCAAATGATCAATGGTAGAGAAAATAAGAGTCAACTATAATTTGAATGCTATTAATTTTTAATAGAATTCTTGGATTTATGCAACTTTCTTATAACAAAATATAATTAGGTGAAATGATCCAAATGTCCAACTTTAAACTCTGCAAAATCTCATATAATGGCAAAACAGTCATTTATAAAATCTGTTTTTTACAGATTATGGAGAATATATAGACTGAAAAAATGAAGAAATTGTCTATTAGTTAATGTTTTATACTAGGAAAAACTTGTAATGCACTAAAAGTATACATAATTAAATACTAGATATCTCAAAAGTTAGAAAAAAACTCACATTTTCACCATAAGTCAGTGTACCAACTCTGACCAGCTTGATTTAAGCCTTATACTGTGTGTAAAACAAAATTTAATCAATAGCAAAATAATATGCAAATCTTTTATATATGCATGCATCAACTAAAAATAAAGGAAAAGAAAATAATGCAAAACAACACTTTCGTTTTCAAAATGTAATTAGTTCCACAACCAAAGCAATAACATGTAACACAGAATGTGAAGGTAATTAAAGCTAAGATACCTTTTTTATGAAAGCAAAAATAAGTGTGAATTTTAGTTAAAGTAAGTAATTGTTTCCAGATATGTGAAAAAAGAATAGAGTGAAAATGATGTGTAAAGAGTACAAGTTATTTTTGTTGTTGTTGTTGTTGTTGTTTTGAGGTTGTTTTCCTTTTTAAAGAAAAAAAAACAATCATTATCTATATGTTGTGTATGTGTCTTTTCCCAGGCCAACACAAAGTAACATCAGTTCATCTCTAAAAGAATAATGATGACAGACCTCACAAATAAGTGTGCTTAAGTATTGATTAATGAATTGAATTTCTTAGTTTGTTGGTGCTATTTGTAGAAGTGTAAGTGAGTCAAAACTGAGAGGAGAGTGGGTTTCTAAAAGGTAGCTACAACGCAGAAATGAGCATCCAAGGTGGGATAATGAGTTGTGAAAACTTCAACCCTGGAGTTCTGGTAGACTGTAGAAAAATCAACTTAATTCATGATCCTAGAGAAGCTAAATAAGAAGGTGAACCCAAAGAAAATCATATAGTTATCCTCCTGGATATTGGAAGTAGACAAGATTGCCAGGCAAAGCTTGGGTGCACGGGGGTGTGGGGGTGGATGTAAGGGGAGATGGGTAGAGAGAAGGGAGAAGGGGAGGATTCCGGAGAGATTGAGGGAATGGGATGGGAGGGGTTAGGGAGAAAGGGTGGATGTGGGAGCAGGGAAGTAAATATCTTAATTAAAGGAGCCATTTTAGGGTTTGCAAGAGACTTGACTCTAGAGGGGTTCCCAGGTCCAAGGAGAGGTCCCCAGATTTTCCTTGGGCAGCAGAGAAGAGGGTACCTGAACTGACCTTGTCCCATAACCACACTAATGAATATCTTGCATATCACCATAGAACCTTCATCTGGCAATGGATGGAGATAGAGACAGAGACCCACATTGGAGCACTGAACTGAGCTCCCAAGGTCCAAATGAGGAGCAGAAGGAGGGAGAACATGAAGGAAGTCAAGATCACGAGGGTTGCGTCCACCCACTGAGACAGTGGGCCTGATCTAATGGGAGCTCACCAAGGCCAGCTGGACTGGGAGTGATGAGGTATGTGATCAAACTGGACACTCTGAATGTGGCTGGCAATGAAGGCTGACTGAGAAGCCAATGATAATGGCACTGGGTTTCGATTCTACTTCATGGACTGACTTTGTGGGAGCCTGGTTTGTTTGGATGCTCACCTTTATAGACCTGTATGGAGGGGGGAGGACCTGGGACTTCCCACGGGGCAGGAAACCCTGACTGCTCTTAGGACTGGAGAGGAAGGGAGAGTGGGGGGAGGGGGAGGGAAAAGGGAGGCAGGGAGGAGGTGAAAATTTTATATATATATAGATCATCTGTTTCTTAGGAAACATTTAATGTGTCAATAACCTTGTGAATAAGTATCCTAAGTCAGCCCATTTCCTGAGCTTTGTAAATTTCATTTTGAATACAGAAGAAATATCTAGACAACATGTGTGTGTGTGTGTGTGTGTGTGTGTGTGTGTGTGTGTGTGTAAAGGGAAATTTAAAAAAATAAATGCAAAAAAGACTATATCATGACTATCAAAAACAGCTTTCAGGAAATGTACATTGCAAAAGAGATGAATCAAAAGGCACTGAAAAATTCACACTTAAAAATATTTTACAAACCTTTCTACATTAATATTTAAGTTTGTACCAAGTGACTATGTAGAGGGTTACATGGTCAAGCTTGTTCTCCTAAAATATGGAAATTAATTCAATGTGAGTTTTATTTTCTCTTTACCTCTGTGAGTATAGTAACTGTCATACAAACTTCCATAATATTCTGTAATGTAAGATGGGAGTAGGTAATAGATACAGCACATTTCTGATAGAAATCCATTAATAATTCATTTTCTGCTCACCTCTGGGTGTGACAGAAGCTGTTAATAGATGCTCTAGCGCGCTCTCTGTGGTGTGTTTTGCACTAAATCCATGACACAGAGGAATAAACCTGAGAGGATAAAATAGTGTGTTCATTTGTTGAATAGATAACATAAAGAGTTATGGAACCATTTTTCTTTTTAAGACAGGGATGGATTTGGTTTAAACTGTTCTTCATTTTTATTACAAGTAAGGCTTACTTTGTGTTTGAAATAATCTTTCTAATTATAATATATATGTATATACATATATACATATATTCACTAATAATTTATGAGGAAGCCTAAGAGGAGAGTAGTTTTATTCAGGAAATAAATGCATGAAATGATTTGCATTACTTTTGCAAATATCTGCTTCCTATGAGGATCATTCCAATTGTTTAGGTCTCTCTGAAAATCCATGGTTTTCATGAATCTTTCCTTCTACGAAGATCTATTTCACATCCATTGCTATCATTAATGGAGCTGCTAAATTTCTTATTATTATTCTTTAGTTCTTAGGGGTGAGAATTATAGAGAGTTTGTAGCTATTTATTTTTTTAGGGTCAGGTCAATAATGTTTTTTCTAGTCTTTGACCTTATCATTATACTTTTTCTCATGTGTTTTTTTCCTTTGGTTTCCCATTGTGATTTTTAAAATATTGTTTTTGACCCCTTATTGCCCCATGTTCTGAAGAACAGTAAGGTACAATAAAGTGTTTTATGCTAGTAATCAATTTTTTGCTAATTTTGTGATGAAGGAAAATAATGTTTATAAGCGAACACTATATCAGGATTACAAGGTCAGATTTGAAATTTTGTATAGGAACTTAAAATCATAAGCTTAAGAAAAACAAAATTAAGAATATTTCAACACAGTACGGAAGGCAAGGATTAAGACAGATTATATTTCTTGATTTGAAGTAAAGATAAAAAGAAAATTCTAAGAAATATTTTAAGGTCACATAAATTTTATACAGACTGTGTTTACAAGCACAAGACTTATTCAATTTCAGCTCAAACAAAATCCCAGCATAGGCAGGGAAGCTGTCATGAAGTCCTCCCACCTCTAGCTGAGGAGCTATTGATAATATTTATCTTCTGGGAGAGGAAGAGTTTGGACCCTGAGGAGTAGAACATGCTCCAGTGAATGGCCACACACCTCAGTACATACAACCAGCCTTAACTGGACCTGTTAGATTTAAAAACAAATGAAGACCATGTTGGGTGGGCATGGAGTCAGGAAGGTGTCTGGTAGGAGTTGGGGAAGGATATGAATATGATCAAAATACAGTTTGTGCAATTCTCAAAGAATTAATAAAAGTATATAAAAAGAAGTTCATGTAAAGTTTGAAATCACTTCTGTTTCTCTAAAACTGTAATTAATTTGCCCTGTTTCTTATAGCATTTTCAACATTTGTCATCGTTGTTGACACAATTTGATTTACAAAATTCAATAATTTTCAAAGAATTTTTCTTCAAAATATTTATTCGTTACAAGAAAGATCAGAAAAAATAACACACTTACCCTTTCGCTAGTTTACTTATTTATTTGAAAATGTTCTTTCTTAGGCAATATAAAAAGCATATAGATATTAGAATCAGTTAAGTGAGATACCCATCAGCTTTGCAGGAATAAATTCTACTTGCTACCTGGTGGGTAATTTGGGGAATATTTGGAAGGTAAGACTAACTTCTAGTCTTGATGAAGCAAATCAGATCATACAGGAATGTTATCATGAATGTTACAAAAAAATCAATCATGCAACAAATCAAATACAGAAGCTTTCATTTGAAAAAAAATTATTAATTGTTAAGTTTGAGGTGTACTAAGGAGAAAAGGGGTGAAAATTGTTAGTCCTTAAATACAATTTTGAAGGTATAAAAACAGATGTAATTATAAAAGGAGTGGATATGTAGAGACCAAACCAAAAGTTGGTACAAAAAAAAAAAAGAACTTCAAAATTAAGAGACAGGGAATCAAAGAAGTCAATTAAATGGTAATTGACAAGAAACAATTATGATAAATTATCTAGTAGGATATTGAAGTGTTGAAACTCAATGGAGAAAATTGGTAAAGAGACAGTATTAGAAAACACTAACAGTTGATTTTTCAAATGAAATAAAGGCCCAAAATCCATTTTCAAAGGACACACACACCTACACACCAACACGCGTGCGCACACACACACACACACACACACACACACACACACACACACACACACTCCCCCCCCATGCCGGTACAGAAATGTGAGAAAATAGTGTTATATATATATTACAATGCCTAACAGATTGTTCATACAGGGTACCAAAGAAAAAGGATTAGTTCATTGGGATGTTGTAGAAATAAGATGATAAACTGTTCTTAGAGATAGCTAAAATACTACATGAATCCTTTTAGAATAGTTTATTTTTAAATTTGAGGAAACCTGTGAGCTAGGTGTAAAACCGTTGTTAAGGTGGCAGCAGAAATGACTGGGAAATTAACATGAAAAAAAAAAGTCCCATATATCTAGGAATTGGCTGTCCATTAAACCAATTTACCAAAGTAATACTTAAAAATATTTTTCCAACCTAATTGCAATTTCCCCTCTGCCTCTGCTCCGAGTCCCTAATCCCAACCTCAGTTATCTATCACCCACACCTCCTCCTCCTTTCTCATCAGAAAAAGTCAGGCCTCCTGTGCCTATCAGCCAGCCATGTCATATCAATTTGATACATGGTTTTCATATTTTATTCTTCAATTTACCTTTGAAATTGTAATACCTGATTCATGTGGCAAACACCTCCAATATCATTAATTATAAATTTTCGTAATGGACTCAAAGATTGCAAATGTCTTAATTCTCACCTGTCTTCTGCTGATGGTATGAGAGTTTATTTCTGTTTGGGGAAGTGACTAAGATATGGAAAGCAATGACCCCATGCTGGGTTAATATTTCCCTTTTCAGATAATTAACTGATAATTGAATTCCTAAATCTCTGTGTTTATGAAACAAAAACAAGCATTTTATATTTTAGAAAACCTATAACTTTCAACTCTAATTTTGAAATAATTAGAGATGAGATTTATGCTCAGAAATTAGACAAGCTATATTTTACGAGAAATGTTATTAATTCTCTCCTTTAAAGGTACTTCGAGTGCTATTTTCATTGAATTAATGATCAAAAACACTATAAAATGATGCCATTTACATCTATCAAAGTGAGTAAATGTCATAATAATAAATACACTGATTTAATAATGGTCGAAGTAATGTTATCCATTACTGAAAAGAAAACAAGCATCTAATGAATAAAGGAAAATGTGTTTGTTTTAGAATTTTAGCAGCATCTGTTATGAAAATTCCTAGATAAACTTTATATATGAAAGAAACATTTTTTTCATATTTGGCAAAATTTCAGTTCATCTTTCTTTGGTTGCTTGAAAGCCATACATTTACACATGATATTGTAGTGGAATATCATAGAAGAGCATGATCAGAGGAGAAAGAGAAGGAGCAAAGAAAAAGCCAGAATTTTTCTTAAGTGCAGAACCCAGCTTGCACCTTCTACCAAATTGTACATCTAAAACATTCCATTGCACCTCACTGACAGGATAAAAATGAAACAATTTATGAGTCGTTGAAAAACATACCTGGCACCTAACTGTTGAATTGGTCAAAACTGTGTCACCACAATAAAACCATGAAATAAATCTAACACTGGTAATAGTACGTAAATTCCAACCATAAATGCTGATGGGGTTTCAAGCAACAAGTTTTCTCTCCTGTCCTACCATCCACCTGTAATGATCACCATCAATACTTACAAGCCATCTTTCACAGTTGTTGGAAAACAAAAGACAAAACAGAAACGGTGGTATATCCATAAGAAAAGCTCTCCCCAAGAAATTATAATAAATACCTTGAAATTCACAAAATGATATGAAATGACTTCAATTGCATATGTTCATATAAAAATATCAAATCTGAAAGGTGATAGCCTATGATTCTAGCCTCATGGTATTCTGGAAATTTAGAATTATGAATAGAAAAGAATTAGTGATTACTAGAATTTCTTTAGTGGAGACAAAAGAAATAAATGTGTGGAACAAGGTTAACTTGTAGGACTGTGGAGTTCTTTTGTATGATTCTGTAATGAATATGTCATTATATACTCCAATAAACACAGTAAATGTACAACACACATACTGGAAACCTGAATTATACATAAAATTTGGTTGATAATCCAATCATATATTGATATTTTTCTCCTTAGCCAGCATTACATCTCTACTGTGCCAAGAAGTTAACAGGGAAAACTGTACCAAGAAAGGAGTTATAAGACGGGGGTGTGTACTCTACATTTATACTCAGAGCTTCTATAAACTATAAATATTTTATTACTTAACAAAAATTTACCGATATCATGGTGTTTTCTTTAGAATTTTTAGAATTTAGTATGATTTCTCTCTGGTGATGCTGTGAATTGTAGTTATTTCAGTCCACAAAGACATATAAGGTATTAATATATCAGTGATTAAAAGTGATTTCATTGAGCATGTGCATATAGTATGAAACTTGAGAACTGAAGTTTGTGTTAAAGGAGAGGGGAAGAGGAACAACTTTAGGTAATGGTCAGTATTGCAACAAAACAATCATTTAGACGGCATCTTCTTCTGATGAATCGTATGATTATACACATCCTCAAAATGGTTCTTTCCATTAGTTATCAGAATATTTACATAGTTTTCTGTACAGAATTTCTAATAAATGTTAAAAATAACAAAGGACTTACTAGGCATATCGAAACAGTTATTTACTGAGATTCTAAGGTGAGAGAAACTAATGATTATTAGGTTAAAAATAAAATTTCACTCAGGAGCACGCTGACCACCCTGGGGCCACCCTGGGGCCACCCTCGGTTCACCCTGGGGCTTTCAGGCCTGGCTGATGGAAAGGCACACACCACTCACCTGGTATTCTGTTCAGGGGGGTGGATCTCATTATGATGAGCAAATACATGGTGGGGAAAGGTGAGAGAAAGAGAAGCTGAACTGATCATGTGCTGTGGAAAAAGACAGAACTGAAGAAGTTAAGGCAGGAAGGAACACACTGCTGTGGGTGGCCTGCCTGACCACTGGGTCCAGGTGATCTCTGAGCTCAGGCTGCTTCCAAGAGTCATGTCTCAGTCCATGACCTTACCATAGCCAAATTCTGTGTGGACACCCAAGTCCCATGTTGCCATCAAAGACAATAATTGTTCCCAGTGTCTGTGTTGCTACCTTGCCTATAAAGGAGTCCAGTGGTCATGTAGTTGTTGGAGTCGTGCTGGTCTGAGGGACCTGTGCTAGCACCTAGGGCCATGGTGTAGTCTGGGCCAGGCTGCTGTGTAAGGTCACGTCTGGTTCCTTGGCTGTACAGCAACTAGGGTCTGAGTCAACATCTGTGGTTCCTATTGCAACTGAGGGCTGTGTGATTGCCTGGGGTCTGACCAGCCAGCTAGGGTCATTTTCATGCCCAAGAACATTGTTGCAGCTGTGGTCATACAGATTTGTGCAGCACCCACTACTACCCAGTGCCATGGTGACAATTAGGGGCTATGCTGATGTTCTTGGACATACTGCCGTCAGGGTCTGTGTTAATGGCCATAGCTCCTGATGCCATCTAGAATCATCTAGATCACCAGTGTCTGGAGCCGTATTAATGTCCAATTGTCACACTGAAGGTGGGGCTGTGCTGATCTGAGTGGACAGTACTGCCGCCTGGTACAATGGTGACATCTAGACTCAGCTGCTGCAGAGGACCATGTCTGGATCCATGGACCTGCTTCCCCTTGGTCTGTGTTGTCTGTGCCTTATGTTATTTTAGGGGGCCATAGGAACTTCGAACGATGAAATCAAATGGTCATGCTGAGCTGGTCCACCTTAGCTGGCCCTGGTAAAGCCGGTTCTGTCCCTCACTGAACACTACATAAAGAGACCTGACCTCAACCTTCACAGGACAGCTGTAACTCGCCACCCTCTGCACTTGGAAGTGATGGCCACACCCCTCACCATGGGCTAAGGAGTACTGACCCTGATGGCAAAGGGGGCCCGACTCTAACCCCTCTCCAGTGTCGGGTGGCCACAGTGATCTGGACTGACAAGCCTACCTTCCATCCAGGCCTGCATCTGGGCGTTGGGTTGGTCCATGTTAACATTTACTCCATCTGGGACCTGATGGGACACGTGAAGGGACTGGCCCTATGAAATGATGCCAGCAGGATATCAATGACTTCGGTTTTCTGTGGGATAACCCAGAGGAGTTTCAGTGAGCATTCCACTGAAGATAGCGTACCAAAAACCAGAGGCCTTGAACCAGATCAATGTCTCACTGAAATGAACATTTCCTAGTAAAGCGGATTGGATAAAAGGGCACACTGACGCCGCCAATGCCACCAAGAGGAATATAATATGTTTTGTTGAACAACTGCAAACAATTCACATGTGTCATTTTGTATTTAATTATTACCATATTAGTCTTTCTTTTTAATAGTTTCATAATCTTAATTTGGAATTCTCCGACTTTGCCTTATTATTTTAATTGAATTTATTTCAAAGCAGATGTTTCCCATGACCAGATGGAAATCTTGTAGTGTCTCCAGTAATTAAGACATTGATTTGACATTAATATTACTAACTTTTCCTTGAATAACCTGTAAACCAGCTCTTACCTACATTTTAGTTTCCCAACAACCCTCTTTTTGGGCAGTTGAGGTCTACATTATAAAAAGAAGAAACAAGAAGTAGATTTTATTGCAACTACTTGTTAACCTTAATTGCCATAATGTAGGCATTTTTTCCTAATAAATTGCAAACATGACTCTTGATTTCTAATTTGGATGAGAACTAGAATAAAACCTTCTATTAATAAACGAAGGTCTAAACATCGAATGTAGTGCTCTCACGTATTTAACCTTATAAACTGATCATATCCTTTGTATTTATAACTCTTTTATTGATGGTAGCATGTCCAGAAATTCTTGTTAACCTATCAGGAATAAAGCAGCACAAATCACATAATATGTCACTTTAAACATGCATTGAAATTTGTTTAAATGTTAAATTGTGAAGAAAATGTAAGTATAACCTCATAGATTTTCAGGAAAAATAATATAAGCTAAAAAAATAGACCTACCTGTCAGAATTCTACTATAAAAGATCATATTTTCAAACATTTTATTGTCTAAATTGTATCTAATATCAAAATTCTATTAATCACCTTAGTATGACCTATAGTAAAGCATTGCTCATACTGTTTGATGAAAGTGCAGAGCTTCCCATAGTCTCCAGAGTACCATTTGATCATAGCCACCATCCTTCAAACCTGACACATATTGATATTCATGTATCAAGAACTTACATCTCCGACATACTGACAAATTATTTCTAACTTTAACAGAAACCTATGAAGGACAATTTCATCGTAGAAGTCTATGACAAAAATCTTATTATTGCAGAGGTGGATCTGCAACTTTTTCTCCAAAACAGTGCTTTCTTTACTAATTTGAGAGAAAAACAAAAATAGAAAACCAAAAGACCTCTCATTGGGTCTCTCTCATAATGTACATTTTTCTTAAAGGAGATAAAACAATAACAGAATACTTCTAGAATTTCCTGAGGCAGCAAACAGGAAATGAATTAAAACAGAAGTTGTATTTCTTACTATTTTCTGGGCAGATAATATTTATTTAAGGTAAAAAGGAGATGTTTTAGCAAGTGATTTTGAGTAATTTTTATCTCTATTTTGCTTGATTGTCCCAAATTTTTATTTAAAATTTGATTCTTTTTATTCTAACATACCCAGACACTGACACTGGGAGTTAAGCCAACTGAATAGCACAATATCTTCTAGAGACCTGTGGATAAAATAATGTTTCTTGAGTATTCTACCTAGATCCTGTAGATATCAAAGTTGATACTTGCTTCAAGTAAGAAAAATGTACATGCAAGTATGTTTATTCTTTCCTTTCGACACTTTTATTTAAATGTTCATTTATGGACACAGTCAATTTTTCAATCAGTATTATTTTTTAAAGATGTATTTTTGTGTGTGTGAACTTTTTAAATTTGGATAAATGTATATACAACATAAGTGTGCCTAAACACCCAAGGAAGTTAGAAGAGAGAATTTGGTCCTCTGCAACTGATGTTACAGGAGGTTTTGAGCTGTCATGTGGGTGCTGGGTATAGAACCTGTGTCCCCTGTGAAAACAACTAGTACTATTACATACTGACTCATCTTCAGTCAGTATCATCAATATGTCTCCAATGATCAATTGGTATCAACAACGTGATTGCATAAAAGTTGTTCAGCTGAAGAAATTTTGAACATTGATCTCTACCTGGAGAAGGAAAAACACTTTTCCTTGGGATGTTGGCCATGGTTAGGTTGCCCATGGCCCTGAGGTGGATTCCATATTCATTTTTATTAGTTGCATTAATTGGATTCAATGATTAAAGAGAAAAGTGATTTTAAAAGAATAGTTGCCAGGCATGGTAATCACACATTTTTTTTCAACAGTGGTAAGGCATAGGCATGCAGATCTCTGAGTTTTAGTTGAGGCCAATCTTCATAGGAAATTCAAAATTCTGAGAGAGTCATGTTTGCTTAATGAGACCATACCTCCAAAAACAAAACAAACAAAAACCAAACCAAAATGAAAAACTCAAACAAAAAGAGCACATGAACTTTAGATGTCCCTAGAGAAATTGGAAAGAGGAAGTGAACTGTAGATATAATCAATTGTAATGCTTAGGGTCTGGGCTGGGGTCATCCTTGTGGTTTACTGGGAATTTCTCTAGAGCCAGGTTTCTTCCTAACTCCATAATGGCGCCCTCAATCAAGATATCTCTTTCCTTGCTCTCATTTTTGTCCTTCCTCCATCTCGACTATCCTGCCCTTCAAGTTCTCCTCACACCTCCCCTTTTGCCCTCTTCTTTGCCTTTGACCCTCCCTTCTCCCCCACCCCCATGCTCCCAATTTTGTCAGACAATCTTGTCTATTTTGACTATCCAGGTAGATCTATATGTGTTTTCCTTAGGGTTCACCTTATTACATAGCTTCTTTAGGGTCATGAATTATAGGCTCAATGTCCTTTGTTTATAGCTAGTATCCACTTATGAGTGAGTGCATACCATATTCATCTTTTTGGGTCTGGGTTACCTCACTCAGGATAGTGCTTTCCAGTTCCATCCGTTTGCATTCAAAATTCAAGATGTCAGTTTTCCCCCTCCCAAGTAGTACTCTAGTGTGTAAATGTGACACATTTTCATTATCTGTTCTTTGGTTGAAGGACATCTATGTTGCTCTGAAGTTCTAACTATTACAAATAATGCTGCTATGAACATAGTTGAACAAATGTATTTGTAGTATGATTGGGCATCTCTTGGATATATGCCCAAGAGTGATATTGCAGCATCCTGAAGTAGGTTGATTTCCAATTTTCTGAGAAAACGTCATACTAATATCCAAGTGGTTGTACAAGTTTGAGTTATCACCAGCAATGGATGAGTGTTCCCCTTACTCCACATGCTCTCCAGAATAAGATATCATTGGTGTTTCTGATCTTAGCCATTCAGACAGGTGTAATATGATTAGTTCAGTTTTGATTTGCATTTCCCTGAAAGCTAAGACTGATGAATATTTCCTTAAGTGTGTTTTGGTTATTTGAGGTTCTTTCGTTGAGAATTCACTGTTTAGTTCTGAACCCCATTTTTAAATTAGTTTATTTAGAATTTTGATGTCTAATTTCTTGAGTTATTTATATATTTTGGAGGTCAGTCCTTTGTCTGATGTGGGTTTGGTGAAGATCTTGTCCCATTCAGTGGGCTACCTTTTTATCTTACATACTGTGTCCTTTGCTTTCCAGAAGATTCTCAGTTTCAGGAGGTTCCATGTATTTATTGTTGCTCTCAGTGTTTGTGCAACTGGGGGTGTATTTAGGAAGTGGTCTCCTGTTCCCATGTATTGAAGGCTACTTTCCAATTTCTCATCTATGAGGTTCAGTATGGTTGGATTTATATTGAAATCTTTAATCCATTCGGACTTGAGTTTTGTACATGGAGATAGATAAGTATCTATTTTCATTCTTCTACATGTTGAGATCCAGTTACTCCAACACCATCTGTTGAAGATACTTTTTTTCCAGTTGTATAATTTTAGCTTCTTTGTCAAAAATCAGGGGTTCATAGGTGTGTGGATAAATATATGGGTCTTCAGTTCGATTCCATTGGCCAACCTCTTTGTTTTTATCCAATACCAAGATGATTTGATTACTGTAGCTCTGTAATAGAGCTTGTTGTCAGAAATGGTAATGCCTCCAGAAATCCTTTATTGTACAGGATTGTTTTGTCTATCTTGGGTTTTTTTGTTTTTCTATATGAAGTTGATTATTATTTTTTGAAGGTCTGTAAGGAATTGTGTTGGGATTTTGATGGGGATTGCATTGAATTTATAGGTTGCTTTTCGTAGGACTGCCATTCTATTAGGTAGATCCTACCTATCCAAGTGCATGGAAGATCTTTCTATTTTCTGATATCTTCTTCAGTTTCTTTCTTCAAAGACTTAAAGTTCTTGTTGAATAGGTCTCTCACTTCTTTAATTAGTGTTACCCCAAAGCATTTTATGTTATTTATGTCTATTGTGAAAGGTGATGTTTCTCTGATGTCTTTCTCAGCTTCTTTATCATTTGTATATCGGAGGGTTACTGATTTTTTGAATTAATCTTGTATACTGACACATTACTCAAGGTATTTATTAGCTGTAGGATTCCCTGGTAGAGTTTTTGGGGACACTCTCATATCATCTGCAAATAACAAAAGCTTGATTTTTTCCTTTCCAATTTGAATCCCCTTTATATCTTTTTGTTGTCTTATTGCTATAGCCAGAACTTAAAGAACTATATTGAAGAGATGTAGAAAGAGTGGACAGCTTTGTCTTATTCCTGATTTCAGTTGAATCACTTTGAGTTTCTCTCCTTTTCATTTGATGTTGACTGTTGGCTTACTCTATATTGCATTTATTATGTTTAGATATATTCCTTGTATCCTTGATCTCTCTAAAACCTCTATCATGAAGGGGTGTTGTATTTTCTTGAATGCTTTCCAGAATCTAATGAGATGAACATATGAGATTTTTTCTTTCAGTTTATTTATATGATGGATTATATTGATAAATTTTTGTATGTTGAACCATCCCTGCATCTCTGGGATGATGCTGACTTGATCATGGTGGATAATTTTTTTGATGGTTCTTTAATTTGGTTTGCCAGTATTTTATTGAGTATTTTTGCAGCCATGTTCATGAGACAGATTGGTCTGTAATTATCTGTCTTGGTTGAGTCTTTGTGTGGTTTTGATATCAGGGTAACTGTAGCCTCGTAAAAATTGTTTGGTAATGTTCTTTCTGTTTCTATTATGTGGAACACTTAGAACAGTTGTAGTATTAGCTCTTCTTAGAAGTTCTGGTAGAATTCTGTACTAAAACCATCTGGCCCGAGTCATTTTTGGTTGGGAGGTTTTTGATGACAGCCTCTATTTCCTTGCAGTTTATAGGTCTATTAAATTGTTTGCTTGGTCTTGATTTAATTTTGGTATATTTTATCTATCTAGAAAATTGCACATTTCTTTTATGTTTTCCAGTTTTGTGGAGTGCAAATTTGTGTAGTATGACCTAATGATTCTCTGAAATTCCTCAGTATTTGTTGTTATATCTAATTTTTCATTTCTGATTTTGTTAATTTTTATGTCCTCTGCCTTTTTATTAGTTTGGATAAAAGATTATCTATCTTGCTGACTTTCTAAAAGAACCAGCTCTTTGTCTAATTGATTCTTTGTATTGCTTTCTTTGTTTTTGTTTTGTTGATTTCAGCCCTCAATTTGATTATTTCCTGTTTTCTATTCCTCCTGGGTGAGGGGTGGGTCTGCTTTTTTTTTTTTTAATGGCTATAGCACTTTAGGTGTGGTGTTAAGTCACTGATGTGAGCTTTCTCCATTTTTCTTAGTGCTATGAACTTTCCTTTTATCACTGCTTTCATAGTGTCCCATAGGTTTGGTTTTGTTATGCCTTCATTTTCATTGAATTTGAGAAAGTCTTTAATTACTTTCTTTATTTCTCCCTTGACCCAGGGGTAGTTCAATAGTTTACTGTTCAATTTCCATTAGTTTCTAGGCTTTCTGAGAGCAATTTTGTTGTTAAATTCTAACTTTAATCAATGGTGAACTGATAAGACACAGGGAGTTACTCCATTTTTTTTTTTTTGTATCTGTGGAGGTTTGCTTTGTTACCAAGAATGTGATCAGTTTTAGAGAAGGTTCCATGAGGTGCTGAGAAGATGGTATATTCTTTTGTGTTTGGGTGGAATGTTCTATAGATTTCTGTTAAGTGGTTTTGATTCATGATATCTATCAGTTCTCTTATTTCTCTGTTAAGTTTTTGTCTGGTTGACCTGTTCATTGGAGAGAGTGGGATGTTGAATTCTCCTACTATTAGTGTGTGGAGTTTGATGTGTGATTTGAGTTCTAGTAATGTTTCTTTTACATATGTGAGAGGTCTTGTATTAGGGACATAGATTCTCAGGATTGAGACTTCATCTTGATGGATTGTTCTTGTTATGAGTACAAAGTGTCCTTCTCCATCTCTTTTAATTGATTTTAGTTTGAAATCTATTTTTTAGGTATTAGGATAGCTACACCCATTTGTTTCTTAGGTCCATTTGATGGGAAAACCTTTTCCCAACCCTTTACTCTGAGGTAGTCTCTGTATTTGAGGTTGAGTTGTATTTCTTGTATACTGCAGAAGATTGTGTCCTGTTTTTGTATCATTTCTCTTAGCCAGTGTCTTTTTATAGGTGAATTGAGTCCATTGATATTAAGAAATATTAATGACCATTGGTTGTTAATTCCTTTTATATTTAGATAGTAGTGTTTGTGTGTTTCCTTTCTTTGTTTTTTGTTGTTAGGAGGTTATTTGTTGCCCCTTTTTTGTGTGTGTACAGTTAGCCAACTTGGGTTGGAATTTTGCTTCTAGCACTTTCTGTAGGGCTAGCTTTGTGGATACATATTGTTTAAATCTGGTTTTGTTATGGACTATGTTATTTTTTCCATTGATGGTCATTGATAGCTTTGCTGGGTATAGTAGCCTGGGCTTGCATCTGTAATCTCTTTGTGTCTGCAGCACATGTACCCAGAACCTTTTTGACTTTCATGTTACTTGACATTTTTCCTTTGCAGTTTTTAATATTCTTTCTTTATACTATGTGTTTTGCATTTTGGTTATTTTATGGCATGAGAAACTTTTTTGATCCAGTGTATTTGTTGTTCTGTAAGCTTCTTGTACCTTTATAGAGGTATTTTCTTTAAGTTGAGAAAGTTTTCTTCTGTGATTTTGTTGACCAATGAATCTATCCTATTGTATCCTCAACTCCTGAGATTCTTTCTTCTATCTCTTTTATTCTGTTAGTTATAGTTGCCCTTTTAGTTCCTGTTTGTTTACCCAGATTGTCCATACCCCAAATTCCCTCCATGTTTTCTTATTGCCTCTAATTCAGTCTTCAAGTCTTGAACTGTTTGCTTCACCCATTTGATTGTGTTTGCTTGGGTTTGTTTAGGAATTTATAATTTTCTTCCGTTTTTTTATTTGCCTTTTCATCCATTTCTTTTATCTTTCTTTTTATAATTATAAATGTGTAGCCCAGGCTGGCCTAGAACTCGTGATCCTCTTGCTTCTGCCTCCTTCAGCAAATCCTGTCAGCGTGCATCATCACAGCTGGCTTTCCACCATTTCTTTAAGGGAGTTTTTCATTTTTTGTAACGTGAGGAGTCCTGTTTGTTTGTGTATTCTGTCCTGCCCAGTTCCCTTAGGAACTTAGGTCCCAAAGAAAATCACACAGAGACTTCTGTAAGTTATAAAGCTGATTGGCCCATTAGCTCAAGCTTCTTATTAGGTCTTGTAACTTATATTAACCCATTATTCTGATCTATGTTAGCCATGTGGCTCAGTACATTTTTCCGCGGGGCAGGTTACATCTTGCTTTTCGGTGGTCTGGGCAGGAATGGGAGGAATCAACTTCCTCCTCCCCAGAATTCTCCTGCTCCCCTTGTATCATTTCCACTTCCTGTCTGGTTTTCCCATCTACACCTCCTGCCTGGCCAATCAGCATTTACTTAAAACATGATTGACAGAATATAGACAATTCTCCCGCACCAATTTCCTCTTTAAAGGTATTCATCATCTTCATAAAGTTACATTTAAAATAATTTTCTTTAGCTTTTTCTGGATTAGGATGATCAAGTCTTTCTGTTGTGTGACCACGGGGTTCTGGTGTTACCATGTTGTTTTTTAGGTTGTTGAATAAATTCTTGCATTGGCGCCTATCCATCTCCTTGTTCAATTGAGGCCAGCAGGGTCTTTGCATCTTGGTCCAATCTTTGCAGTGGCTGTCTGAGTCTTTGGGTATGGTTCTTAGGCTGCTCTGTACTGTCAAGGCCTGTGTCTATGGAAGCTGCTGAGGTCTCTCTAAGCCTGCTCTCTTGGTCTTCTCTCCTGATTCTCTCTCTTGGTCCCCTCAGTGTTGTAGCAAGCTCTTAGTCCCTTCAGTTTTGTAGCAAGCTGTGTTTCAGAGTTCCACTTAGGTTGCAGGTAGACAGACAAGTTTGGGGTTGGGGTAGCACTAGTAAATTGCAGGGTCAGGTGGATGGGGATGGGTATTCTGGCAGTTTACCTTCTGGAAATTTCCTACTGGCTGGCTAAAGAAACCAAGGCAGTTGGAGGAGGAGCCTGGGGTTTTGTCCCACTATGGAGGTCCTAGAGAGTGGGTTGTGCCACCGAGTAGGTTGGTCACTCATCTCTTAGTTCCCTCAGTATTGTAGCAAGCTGTGTTTCAGAGTTCCACTGAGGTTGCAAGTGGATAAGCCAGTTTGTGGGCAGGATGGGTCTCAACCCTTACATTTTAGATGAGTTCTGTAATACTCCAAGGTCAACATAGTTTATACTATTTATACTGTTTTCAATATTTGCATTCTTTAAAATATTGAAAAACATGCATAAGATATTAGGTCATTATTTTGATCTATTTTAGTATATATTACAGTCTGTGCATTTAGTGTATATTCAATAAAATATTAATTCTCACTGAATCACTTAATTTTTTATTTACAGTTCTATTTTAAAGATATTTTACAATGTTCTTTTACTGACAGTATTCTAAACATGAAATTTCTATGAAATCTTTAGAGAATTTTCTAATGTATTTAATTGGATGCCAAATGGGCTTGAGTGAGTTTCAATTGTTCTTCACTACATTTAGGACACCCTATATTCTTAAAATGTCTTTAACTGATGACAGCATGAACAGTGGTCCTCCCTCATAGTAGAATATCCATTCCATGTGACTTTCCCAGTACTGGTAACATTACAAGATTCAGTCTTAATTGTCAAAATTGTTTAGATTTTGAATCCCTCTTCCAAATCTAGCACTGTTAATCCTCTATATTTATTTATGGCATTATTTCCACACAATAGATTTGGGAATTGGCTTGTCACCCTGCTATCCTTAACTTCTAAAAGATTTCTAATAAGATTCCATCCAGAAATGCTTAGTTTCCATTATTTTGATTAGAAAAATCCACACTTACGGGTAAAATAAAAATATGTGAATTCCTTTTCTCAAGGTAGAAAATATTAACAGATAAAAGTTTGAGGTTTTATTTAGCTCCTGTGTCCTGAAATGTTATTCAATTTTGATGCCAAATGTTATAAATCATAGAGACATTTATCTTCCCATTCTAGTACATCAGCAGAAACCTCAGGGAGAAGCTTTTACATTATTGCAAATTCCTGATGGTCATCCCAAAATAAAACTTTGTCCACTGTAAGCCGTTCTTGGTTCCTTTCACCATCAGACATGCTCACATTATCTAACACAGGCCCTTTCTTTTGAGATATGAAAGAATACCACTTCTGGAAAGGTTATTTTGATTTAGACATAAAACTGCATAAGTGAATAGGAAATATATATATATATATATTCAAATATACATGTAACTATATATAATATATAACTGCATATATATCCACACATAGTTTTATATATATATATATATATACAGTTAAAGTAAAATCTATCTGATTTATCACAAATGACAAATTTCAAGTAAACATCGATAAGATATATCTTCTAATATTTTTTCTCTGATGTAAAGCAATTCAAACATTAGAATGAAAACCTTCACTGAATGTAATATTGCAGTTTTGAAATAAGGCTTGTATTGATTGTAAGAATTAGTAATTTTTTCATAAAGGCTGACTGGTTGATTCATGTATTTCATATCATCTAAATTATCATTAAATTGTTATCAGCTAAACACAAATCTTGTTATGAAAATCATACATCTGTCTTCACACTTGCTTCCATTCAAATATATGGATATCTATGTTGTACACTAACTGGAATAAGGCTTGATCTTTGCAGGTGATTAAACTCCAGTCCCTACAACACACATCTGATGGTACTGTAGAAATCAAGAGAAAATTATAAAATATTAATTATAATAACTAATACTAAATATTCAGACAGCATCAATTCTAAGACTGTGTTTTGTAAGTAATTACATCTTTAAAGGAAGAATATATAATGTTAATTCACTATTTCCTAGATAAGGAAACTGACACTATAGAGACTAGGTGATATGGTTTCAGTTGTTCCATCATTTAACTTAGGCAGTGAATAAAATGGCATATGTGGGGAAATCAGAGAAATGATCCAAGTGTGTCTAACACAAAGAAAGTTTCAAGAGTTTTCTTTTATTTATTTTTTTAATGATTCATTTCTGATAAACTCCAATGGGTTTATTCACATGTCTCATATTACCTTAGATATTCCAGAGAAAATCTGCATTCTCAACATGCCACAATATTCTTTTTAAAAAAACACTACACAGTGAAATAATTAACATGCAATGAAGATTATACATATGACTCACTTTGCTTTGTGATTATCATTTTTGCTCTAAATATCTTGTTTCTTCTGTGCTTTAATTTTAACTTTTGTAGAATTAAATGTAGTTTCTTGTTGCTCCCAATGTTGTCATTAGTTTAAAACATTGATTTTTTTCAGCTGACATGCATGCACAATATTTTTCATGTAGTCCTAATGTTCATGAGCTTTCAATGTCTCATTTTTCTTCATTAGTATCTTTTATGTATTTTTTGTTATTTGTCCTATTAATGCTTTAATCTGTTTTGTAACTTAGCAATATTTTATCTTGCAGTGTTTGTTTAGTATTATAATTATTGAAGTCAATTTTTTTAAAGATTTTTTAATTTAAGATTTTATTTTGGTAGTTTTTAAGGATTCTACATTGGTAATTTTTATATTGCTATGGAAAAATATGCAAAATGCCAGAGACAATCAACTTTTAAGACAGAAAAGTTGTCCAAGCAAAAGATTCAGTGGTTATTGATGGTTACCTTACTCCCTTACTTTTGCTTTGTACTGGAGACTGGGAAGTAAAGGCAGGGTGAGAAGGGTTAAAAGGGTCAGTACACCTTTCAACAGCCTTCTTCAACAGTGTGACTTGCCTCCTAATGTCAGTGCACCACCTATGTGTCAGGAGTTTTGAACTCTGCTAGAGTAAAGAAATGTTGCTGAGTGTTAGCAAGTAAATGTCCACTCATGTGTTCATTGTTATCTGCTTCTTGGTTGTAGAGCCAGTGTGATCAGCAGTGTCAAACTTCTGTTGTCTTGCTTCTCTGTGTGTATTGGCAGGATTTACCTTGAGTTGTGATTCAACTGACTCTCTTTTCCCATGAGTTGGTCTTTTGTGGGGATAGTTTATCACAGCAGCAGGCATAAAACTAGGACACTTTTAACAGAGACAAAATTTTAAAGGTGCATTTTTAAGTTAAGGATACATTTTAATTGTGAGAAATATTGTCTTTTATTGTGACTCTATAATAAGTGTAGTATTATACTTATCTCATATAAACCTTTATATTTTCCCATATTAAAGACTTATTACTAGCTAAACCTTCATAATTCATCAGGATATGTGAACTAAATGATGAGCTACATATGATTGTTGAAGATGCACCTTAACAAAGTAAAGGAGGGAGGGAGTATAGGGAAAAATATATAATATAGAAAATTTAGGTCTCCTTCTTCCTGATGGTAAGCCAAAAAATAATTAATTCATTTTAAACCATTTAAAATAAATTTATAGACATAATTTTTTGTTTTTTCTTGAAATTATGAATTTCTACCAAGAGAACTAAGAGGGCAGCAAGAATAAAACTCTATTTTGTACTATTGCTTACAGGCCCTGAAGATGTTTCTTTTGTTTCTGAGTTAGTCTGTATTATTTAGAAAACTACGCTGTAGTATTAACTGCAGATACACGAAGAACAAAAAGCAGTAGGGAAACATAGGAAATGCATGATTTTGACTCATATCTGTGCTACTATCTCAATTATTTCTTTAACCTAGCTATGATTTTTTTTTAAAAAAAATATTTCCTGCTTAGCTAGGAAAAAGTATTTACTTTCCCAAAGATTATTACTTTGAGGAGTTTTATGGGTTTGTACAAGATTTATGATCCAATGTTAAGCTGAAAATTTTAACTTCAATATCTTATAATTTAGTGTAATTTGAGGTGCCCCAAAGCATTGCATCCACTTTAATAGAGAAGTCTTTATGCCTCATTTCAGTTGAATGATTCTTAGCAAGCAAAATCGAGGACTCATTATATGCACTGGTGGCAGCATCCTTTTAAGTCGCAGTTTTGTTTAATTCCTGTCACCTTACACATGACAGCTCTAGCAACTAAAGAAACTGAGGATGAATTCATAGGGATAATTAAGCAGTGCTGATCTTAGGACAGTTGTCTTTTCAATGAAACACTGATTACATTGTTCATAACAAAACTATCTCTCCATGACAGAACTAATTAGTGACCATCTGAACTTACTTAGCCAAATGAAAAAAAGCAATTAAAAACGTCATCATCACTGGATCTACCATTGAACAGCTGGTTGTATTGATAAGCAATACAGCAAGTTAAAACTACTTTAGAACACAATGGAACATAATCTGCTTCCTGAGTAGTAATTAGAGAGCAATAAGAGAATATGACATTATTGTTGAAAAGCTGTACTTGCAATGCAAACAATTTTTAAAATTCATTTTTTCTTACTCAATGGGCATAAGAACAATGGATGGATAGAGTATGTATTGACTAAAATAGTTCATATTTTTATGGGATATACATTTACTATTATAAGATTTACCAACAATTAAAAATCCCCTGATATGTATTATATTTTAGTGGCATTACAATTGATTAACAGGGCAGATGAAAATAGTCTTTTCTTGGCAAACTTTGGTACATTAGACTAGAAAAGAGCCTGTATGACATTGGGTTGTAAAACCCCAGATGACAGAAATAGGTGTTTCCACTGCAGTATGTGATAAATTATTACTCTGACATGAGTGAATTTGTGAATGCCCTTGTTTATATGTAGATGTGCATGTTTTCATGAGATTTGAATGCTCCTAAACTGGCTTGAGAATTTTTTTTTTCATCCCAGTGGTAGTGTCAAGCTCAGACACTAATGCTATTTAGAAGAGTTGTCATGGGGAGGTAATTAGGCTTAGATGGTGTTGTGAAATTAATGATTCCAAGAGAGGAGTAAGAGGAACCCACAGTGGTAGGCATACAACAACAGTTCTCTGTAATGCCCATTGTCATCTTGAAGTTCCTAGAAATACCTGGGAAGAATGAACTTACCACATATAGATGTGGTCACTTCTCAGGAATCAGAACTATGAGACCAAACAATTTTTTACAATATTCTTTATACGTTTCCTGTTGTCTAATATATAATGATAATAGTAGAAGAAGAATTAAGGGCATTATTTTTCTTAATTCTTTTAAAACATATCCATATATACATATATAAAGATTGTTTTTAATCTTTAAAAACTTGAGAAATATGGCTACATTCTTGTCCATCATAACTGTTACTTAATATTTATTTCAAGAAAAAGTCATTTTTAATATTTCAAATTCAATTAATCATTGGTGAATTCATTATTGACTGATGAAACTACACCTATTTTTCCCTGAGTCATGTCTTATTAGCTGTTAGAAGCCTCCTAAAACTACTGAGGATAAAATTTTCAAATATAAAATTTTGAAAATAATACAAATCTCCCGGCAGTGGTGGCACATGACTTTAATTCCAGTACTAGGGAAGCGAAGGCAGATAGAACTCTATGAATTTGAGTCCAGTCTGGTCAACAGAGCAAGGTTCAAGAAAATCTCCAAAGCTACAGAGAAAACATATTTCAAAAAATATGAATAATAATAACAATAATACAAATCAAACAACACAGATGTATTTTAACACACACAAAAGACACACACATTGAACTGAAAATAGTGACTCCGGTGTATAAAATATCAGATCCTAAACCTTGGACCCTGCAGGACTCAAAAGAAAGATGACTTCAAAAGTCCTCCCCCCCCCTTAAAGGAGGTGAGAAAAAAGGAAAAGAAAAAGAGAGAAAGATGTATTGTAGTTAAAGGTTTTTGTGAAATTATGAGCGGTTTTCATGTGGTTTCTCAGAGAAGAAGCAGAGACAGTTTGAGCACACAGAGAGCAGAGCATGCAATGCTGCAGAGAGACAGGTAGGAGGTGCCAGAGAAGCTTCCAACTAATCCCTACAAGCTAGGTGAACAGCTCCCATACAACTTCCTGGGGAGTGACAGACCAGGTACCCAGAGAGAGCTGATTGTAGGATCCCAGCTTCCAACATACAGAATAGCTTCATGGTGTTTAATCCCATCATGTGTGGTATTTTGCGACAATTGCTAGAAGAAGATGTATGTAGTCACATTTGTAAGCATACGTGTACAGATATGGATCATGTTTCATTGATCATTGCAATGTGTTTGAGGGAGTTTTCATAGGATCCTGAAATTATGTTCAAGTCTTTAAATCCCAGTAAATCTATTGTGGTTTTATTTATTTATTTATTTATTTAAGCTTGACATTTTATTATGTGCTTAGATATAGTTGCATATAATTAGTTGTAATTACTCAAGAACAAAAGAAATCATAAGACAGTATTCCAAATATGATAAAAGATAAACTCATACTTCTTAATAATATATAAAATAGACTCATATGAATAATAGAAAAGAAAAGAAAGTATAATTTCTAAGAATGTGACTTTATAGTAGTCACAATTTTAGCCATATGTTTCCCGAGTATTTGATCACAGGCTGGATTCATTACCAAGCGATCTGACTTCTGTTGAACAACTGGAGTTGTTCATAGCCACTTCTCACCGGTTTCGTACTTTAAGTATGCATATATGATGAAATTATATTCACATGTCTTAAACTTAAAATATAAACATGGAATGGCCCTACTACAAGGAACCCACCAGTCATCTCAGTTTGTTCGTCTTTCCCTCTGGAGACAGCTGTCATCTCGCTCCTGGAAATTGTGCTTAGCACTGTTGCCTGACTCCTAGAGAATATCACACTGTGTTTCCAGCCTTGATGTGAATCAAACTCATACTTGGAATTTCTCATAAATGTGCATTGTTTTCATTAAATAGAGATACGTTAAAATATAATAAATTGGATTGTCTTTATGTCCTCATTTGCTTTCTATTTTTTATTTGTAAAAATAGCCCATTTATGTTTCCTTTAAGAGAATTCATTGCAGTGACACATCACTGAAGAATATATTCACTACTCTTCAATAATGGAAATGTAGGTGCTAAATATTGCTTCCTCTTAGAGCATCACTGCCATTTCTTTGCCAAGAACTACACTTATGTAGATGGGGCATGTATGTGTCAAGCAAGGAGGAGTAATGAAGAAACCAAAGGTTGAGAGAAGAGAAACAATTACTTCCTGATTCTATGAATATTCAACAATCCATTCTTTCATTTGAAGGAATTTATGGTTTCAGCTGATGTTTGTTCTACACCCTCACCCATGAAGGTCAAGCCTTGCTAGTCAGTGCGAACAATGAAGAACTATATATTTCATTTGCTAGCAAGCCAGGGTAGACTCAAGAGAAAGGCTGTTGCATGTTTTACACAGACTTTAAAAAAATCCCTCAAAAGGATTAATAAAATACTAATATACAAAATTCCCATTTAAAAAAATAAATACATTTAAATTAGAATTCAGAGGCCACTTTCCTTACATAAAAGAGCTGAGAAAAAGGCAACCTCCAGCCCAGAATTGCCCAGGCTAACTGCCTGATGGCATACTTCCCTATAGCCCATTATAGTATAACCAATGACATTCAGCTATATAATTTTTTCCTAGCCAGCAGGACCTCAAATTTTCCTTGTCTTTAAAGATATTTATCACTTTGATTGAAACATACTTGCCACCACTTATTCCTCTGGACTAGTGGTCCCTAAGTCCCTCTCTTGGAGGCCAAGTCAGATGTTTCTGCTCTGCACTCCCAGGGCATTGTGTATTACCTTCACCAAGTATAATTTTCAGTGTTTGAGGGAAGAGCTTCATTGTCAACTTGATGATATTTAGCATCTCCTTGGAAATACATCTGGGTGTGTCTTGAGGGAGTTTCAAGAAAAGTGTAACTGAGGAGAAAAAAACAACCTTAAAGTTGGGAGGTATCAAATGTGGGCTGGCATCCTTGATCTAATAAAATGGAGAAAGTCAGCTGAACAGCAGTGTTTAAAATGTGACTAGCGGCCCCAGTCATGCCTCTTCCCTTCTCCCATTATTAAATATAGCAGCCTTATGATAGAATCTAAAAACACCCACTTTCTTCCAAAGCAGAAGGGCAGGATGCTTCTAAGTTACCAAGCAACTGATCATTAAGCAAGGAGAAAATCTATTTACCAATCCATTTTCAGTATTCATATTGATTTAAAAAGTAAATAGCCATTATACAAACTGCTGATATTTGGATGGAATGGCTAAGATTGAAGATCGTTTCCATCAAATAACAACATATTACAGCTTCTAGTAATATTTTATTCTTATTATGTATACAAAGAAATAACATCAATATTCAGTTTTTACTATAGAATTAAACTTTTAATTTCCCTCAGTCAATTTCCCTTTCAAAACATTTTTTAAAAGTATGCTATTGCCTTACCCTAAATTTTAATTTCGAATGTATTATGTCATATGATATAAGCAAGGATAATATACTTAGAATATCAAGACACTCATAAACACAAAATAAATAAATGAAAACTATTTAAGATACACAAAATTTTCTGGAATAAATTATAAATATGGAAAAGTAAATGATAATTCAATTTAAAAAAATGCAAATTTATTAATGAATTTTTGTAGATTAATATTTGCATTTGGCTTGGTGTATTTTATTACACTCTTCTTGAAGGTCATATGACATTAAATCATATTTTAATATTTTTATCTTAAGTATAATTATCATAACATTGCAGAATTTGAAGAACACTCATGTCTTTGAATTAGAAAAGATTCAGAGGAAAATTCCTGATAAATGAAAGTGATACTTTAGATGTTGATTCTTGCTTCTAAAAATAAACCTTTTTTCTATGAAACATTTTGTTAAGGGGAAATGTTAACTGTTCAGAACCTTAAAATTAAAAAGGCATTTTTTCTAAATCTTTGCCTTTTCTAGTTGTCATTTATATTACAACTATTCATTAAAGTACATTCGCTGAATGTGTTTCTCTGTATATATGTTTTACAAATTATGTTCACACATGTTAATCTTCTATTCTCATAGTTTTAGTCTATTGTTTTCTTATGGAGGAAAATAAAGTTTCGTTTTTATCTCCACTTTCTCTTTTTCTGGAAATTCATCAATATCTGCATGCTTTGTGGTCTAATTTCTGTCTGTACATACACAAAGGTAAGAGCCTAGGGACATATTCTAATAATTCAAAACAAGGTTAGTTAAAGCATGTTGGTAAAACCAAGTGAACAAACAAAACAGGCAATGAATTGATCTCATTTTAATAAAATATTGGCATAAGTAAACTGAACTAAAATAAAACAGTGGTGGCTGGGTGTAGCGGGCATGGTCAATCGATAATTAAAAATCAGTCACACTAGCTTAATGCAAAAGATACAGCTTTCATAAACAGAAGGAAAACTTACACCAGAGTCCCAATGGTCCCTCCAGGAATGCAGGGGCCAAGAGAGGGCTGGGAAGAGCACCTGCCAGGTTTATAGGTAAATTTTTGCCTTAGGGCAACACACCCCACGGACAGAATGTGATTGGCTGAACTAACCTATCGGCTGGGAAGTTTAACAGTCTCATGCTTTATATCCACAAACAAGAACGAAGATGGACAAGCTGAATGACACCAACACTTCCTATCTTCATCATGATGAGGTCATGTTCCAGCCTCTGACTCAGGCTTGGAAAAGTGGGTATTTACAGAGATCTCATTTGCTGAGAAATACTCATGTCTAGGAATTTTACAGAATCCCAAATCAATGTTGGAAAACCTAATCAGTGAAAGACAAATTACATGAGGCTCTGTGTACAAACTAATATCTAAAAATGCTGGGGAAATCGACTGTAGGGGATAACACCAGAAAGGCAAGTTATAAAATGAAGACTATTGAAGAAGGACACTTAAAAGAAATCCCACACTAGCTCAGAACTGAGAATAATAAATGGTTATTTATTTAGGGGTAGACTCACAAACCCTCTGCTGGAACAGAAAACAGAAGCTGAATCCCACAGCCAGAAAAGAGACCACACAGATGCTCTACATTAGCATAAATAGTATAAGAGGCAACACCACAGTGGGCGGGTAACCACTGGCTGTAACAGTGGCTGTTACAGTGCTGGATTTCCTACAGCAGATTATTATGCAAACTTTTATCAGTATTGCAACTAAGAGCTCTACCTGTTAATTCCAGCACTATGGCAAGAAGCAAAATCACTTTTTTTTTAATATTAGGGAAAGACAATTCATTCTGCTCTAATAAGGCCTATATTTAAGAAAATCTACTAAATAACAAGCCATCCTGTGGGAGATTTACCAAATGCTAACTGACCTGTGGAAAAGGAAAGACAATCTCCAAACCTTTCTGAACTTCTTGTTTCTGTGGTCTCAAAGGGAAACAAATTCATCCAAAACAGTGACAATAAACACATCCAAGAAGACCTACAAGCAGTGTGAGTATGATTGTACTCTACTACATTGTATTCATTGTTGCACATACTAATATTTCCTTCCAAGAGTGTAGACTTCAAGTGGAAGCTTATACAGTTAGCACTCTGTATTGCAAGAATCTGTAAGGAATAAAGAGAAAAGCCTCTTCTAATTCTACACGTATTATGTATGACCTGTCTTGTAGTCAGAGATATCCCTTCGGATTAGATTGAAAGTGTTTCATTGGTTAAATTAATTACCACCAAGACAGAGATTTTATTGCACTCTGGGGATATGGAGCCAATTAGATAAGAACAAGGCGTGCATTCTCGAAGCATATTCACAAGGGGCAAAGGTAGACGTTTAAAAAAGATTGGCCAGGATGAGAAAAGGGGGAGGGACATGGTGGGGAGGGATTGAGGGGGAAATATACTGTGAGATACCACTGAAACTGGGAAAGCAGGGTTTGAGGGGGTGAAAACCTAGCGCAGTGGAAACTCCCTAGAACCAATGAGGATAATTCTAGCAAAGACTCTAAAATGGGGTGATACGAGCCTGAACTAGATATCTTCTGTAACCAGGCAGAGCTTTCAGTCATGGGGCTTAGACACCAGTTCAGCCACAATACCTTTGACTTATGATTCATACTGCTTTAAAGATGTTCTGGGATGCAGTGGCATTTTATTTGTATTTTAGTAAATAAAGTTTACCTGAAGACCAGAGAGTAAAACTTCCCCACTGGTCAGCCTAACAGACCAGGCAGTGGATACACACATTTTTAATCCCAGTTACCACACTAGCTGCCATAGAAAACTGGTGGTGCATGCCTTTAATCCCAGTGGTGTATGCTTTTAATTCTAGCCCTAGATAGGACTATTAAAACAGGAGGCAGCTCTCAGTTTCAGTTTCATTCTGAGATTCCTGCAGGCAGGATAGCCATTTCTGGTCAAGGTAAGAGCCAATAGCTGGCTGCTTTCTTTTTGAATCTTCATGGTTAGCTTTATTTAATAAAATACAAATGAAATGGCACTATGCTGGAGAAATGGTGGCCCAGAATATGTGGGAGTTGCCAAACAAGAAACGTTCTTGTCTTGAGTTCACAAGACAGAGCCTACTCCTGGCTCTGCCTGGATGGCCAGAAACAAGAAGCTGGATATTCCAGAGACCTAGGGTAGAACCAAACAAGACTGACTAGGAAAAAAAAGCCACAAACAAACAATTCTCCCCCCAAAACAAAACAAAACAAAAGAAAACACCCAACAAGAAAAACTAAATGAAATGATTCCCCAGGGTATTTTCACTATGCTCATAGATCAGTTCTTCACGTAATTGTTATCAGAGACGCTTATCCAACAACTGATGGGAGCAGATGCAGAGACTCACAGCCAAACATTAGGTGGAACTAGGGGAATATCATCGGAAAGGGGATGTCAAGATGGGAGCGAGTGTAGGCCTCAGCTCCTAGCCTCTATCCCAGGTCGGGACCACTCCCCAGGGTATTTAAATGAGCCCCCTAAAGAGGAACACAGGCTCTCCCTTTTCCTTCCTCCGGGTGGTCACGGGGGCCACCCAAGAGCGAAGAACTCCCATTAAACCTAGATATTTCTTAATTTGGCTTGTTTTTGATTTACCTTGAGTGGGAATTTTGCGTCAGCAGGGAGCTCGTGTTAGGAAATATTCCTAAGAGGGCAGAAGGAATTTTAGGAGCCAGAGAGGTACAGGACACCCCAAGAACATGGCCAACACAGTCAAATAAGCACGGTTCATAGGGGGTTACAAAGACCTCATACAGGTTTGAGCTAGATCTTCTGCTTTTATGTTATGGTTGTATGGTTGTTAGCTTGGTGTTCTTCTGGGACTCCTAACAGTGAGACTTTTTTTTTTTTCTCCTAATGGTTCACCTTGCCCAGCCTTGATATGAAGGTTTGGGCCATGTCTTTTTTTTTTTTTTTTGAAAGTAATTTTATTAAATTATAAAAGTTTCCATTTCTGCCCCTCTTCCCAACACCCTCCCACTCCCCCCACTCCCTCTCCTCCTCCCTCTTCGTCCCTTAGGGCAGTCAGGGTTTCCTGCCCTGTGGGAAGTTCAAGTTCCTCCCCCCTCCCTCCAGGTCCAGGAAGGTGAGTATCCAAATAGACTGGATCCCCAAAATCCAGTATATGCAGAGGAAACAAGTCCCAGTGTCATAGTCAATGGCTTTTCAGAAAGACTTCGGGCCAGCCACATTCAGAGAATCCGGTCAAATTCCAAGAATGGGCCTTGTCTTATTGAATCCTGTTATGCTGTTAGGTTAATATCCGTGGGAGGCCAGCTCTTTTCTGAATAGAAATGAAAGGAGGAGTGGATTTTGAGTGTGGGGAATGGGAATAGTGGAGGGGGAAACTGCAGTCAGAATGTCATGAATGGGAGAAACATAAATAAAATAAGACATTGCTGATTTGTGCTAATGAGACTATAAGGAGGGAGTGCTGTATAAATACATATTTAAAGATCTGATATGCAGATCTTTGAATTGAGGGTTGGAATTACTTGAACACAGTAAAATAAATATTCCCTGAGGAAATGTCATAGTTTTCATGTGATAAAAAGAAAGATGTGGACTGGATCATACTCACACCTGTGGTGTCGTCACACTCTTAGCCTTTCCTTCTTTTCTGGAAGCTTACTGTGGTGAGAGCCCTCTTGGAACAAATGATAAACAACGTGGTTTAATCAGTGTCAGAGTCTTCAGTGTAACAGAAACACTATCTCAATCATGTAGCCTCTTGTGACAGCTGTGTAACCTTAAACTATTCAAATGAAAGTCTACATTACCTTACTACATGTACACAGGAGGTAAACCTGCTTTTGAGGCAAAGCCTTGCTCCACTCAGGGCTCAGCTTTCACATGTGGATCTTCTGAACAAATGCTGGCACAAATAAAGCTGTTTTTTTTTTTCAAAGAATTTCAATATCCACTGCTCCTGTCAGAATATCCAGCTCTATTACTGTGCTCTTGACTGTGGAGAGATGATGAGCAAACATAAATCCAAGCATTTAGGCTGAAATTATCTTTAAAATAACAAATTTAAAGGGACACGACTGACTATTAAACATTGAAAACTAGATGCTGCTTTATCTTTGCTTAATTTGTCTCTGTGATGTCACAATAGAAATTCTGTTTATCTTTTTCTTTCTGTTCATATGGCAACATATTTTACACTACACTATAATTAGAAGAAAGAGCTATAAACCAAAATAATTTTACTGAATTTATTAAAGTTACAAATTGTATAAGATATTTTATAGGCTTACTCACAGTAAAATATTAGACTAAAAATTTGTTTGTGGATTTACAGTTCTAAATCATTCTAAAAACACTTTTTAGATCTTCTTACTCTTTTCCCAAGGATACCCTACCATTCTGATCATTCTGTACTGACTAACTCTTCCAATGTAAGTCAATAAAGTAAGGAAACAAATAAAGAAAAAAAATAAAAACACTTTTTAAATAAACCTTAACAGTGGATAGCAGAAACATATACAATAAACATTAACCAAAGACTGATAATATAGTTTGAAATCTGATCCTCACTCGCTTCAAACTGATCGAATCAAAATGATGCTAGCATTGTATGTCCAGCAGGTCCTTCAGGATTTAAAAAATTTCACTACTTTAAAATTTACCAACAAGAAAATGTAAAAGAAAGCTAAGACCACTCAGTTTATTAATAGGTATAAATTATAGTACTTTATTGTCTCTGTGTGGATATTTTGGGGTATAGCTGACTCCTTGTGAAATCATTTGTGCCCTCTATCCTCTGTGTTTTTGTTCTTGCCAGAACAAACAAGCCTGTAATGTGTTTCTCATTCAGAGTACACCCTGACACTTGGTTGCCTTTTGTGGACCTAAACTCCGAATCCTGGCCTTGTATTTGAGATCCCTTTTATTCCAGGTTTTTATATTTGGTGATCTTTCTAAGGCACTTTTGTTCAAAGCTCACTATGTCTGTTGAAAATCTAGTCTTTCTCCACATTGCTCCAACAATGTTGTTGTTTTTTTTTTTTTCTCTGTCAAGGAGGTTCTCCTCCAAATCCTCTACTATTAAATTAATGATCATTGTATATTTTCATAGGACTTTCCACTCATGATCCCCACATTTCAAGAATGTTATTTATTTTAGTGTCAGTATGCATGCTGCATAAAACCAGTCTTTATTAAGCTGACTTAGGAAAGGTCAGATTACCCTGACTCTATATCTCCTCCAATTGAGAGCTGCATTTGCCAGAAACTGACTTCTCAGTTTTCTTGATATAGAATATTACAACACCAAAAGAGGCTCCTTCCATGCTGAGAAGGGACCCTATTTAGTACAATAGTTTGGTCCCTCTGGAGCAAAGGCCTTGTCTAATGTTTAACATGAGCCACGATTATATCACAAAAATCTTCTCAGACTGCACCTTGTGTCATGGTGTCACTGTAGCCAGTTGACTTCAAATGTCCTATTCTGCTTTACACCAAGCCTTCCCAGTACTTTCCAGGACATCAACTTATTCTTAGCTAGAAGACTCCTCACATTATTAATAGACTTAAGAAAGCATTGTGGCATGTACTACTTTCTTGCACGGATTCACTCACTTCTTATCGAGCCCATCTCCAGATCTCGAGTACCTTATGAAATCACTTACTTTTATGGTATTTGAGTATCTAGCAAAATCACTGACATCATGGTATTTCATTCAGTCAATGAAGAATCATTATAACTCATGATTCTGTACTCTGTACTTGATAAAATAAGGTCAAGGTTCAATTTCCCCCTCATTATCATTTGGTAACATTGTGCTATGTTAGTGTCCTCACCCATCCTTATATGAAATTTTCCATCATTCCTAATGTAAATTAATGATCACCTCTAGATCTTTAACTATTGAAATATCATTCCCTTCCTCTGAACCAAATTCAAACTTCCTACATTTCTTCCCCATAGTTTTCTGCTTGCTTATGTTTGATTTATGCATGTAATACAAATCCATGTCTTTGTAAAGCTGTATTTTCTGTAGTTTTACTAATCAGAATAATTCTGTTCATTTAAAACAAAAGTTTTACAATTTATGTTTATTTGGGGGAAAAATATGGCTCATTTAAAACTTTTGATGTACTTTACTTTCTCTAATGCATGAATTACCAAAAGAATGAGTGGCCCAAGGGCAAAATTTACATGTCTTTATTTAGCCTACTGTAGTTGGAATATTTTAAATCTAGCTTTTAAAAAGTCATTACTAATAGTACGGCATGCCAATATTAAAATGCAATTTCAACAAACAGAACTTACATGCTGACTGAACATTTATAGTTCTAAAGAACAAATTAAAATTTATTGCAGTCTTTAATTTTCTCCTTGAGTTATCTTCTTGAATCTCGTTTACCTTCAGGTCTTTAAAAAAAGTTTTTTTTTTTTTTTTAAAAAAAAGTGAATAGTAGAAAAAATCAAATCTTACAGTTTTATTTTTTAACTACCTCCTTTTTTTAATACCGTGGAACTTTGTGAAAGAAATAAATGTAGAAATGCAGATATAACAGGAGCTGTCAAAAGATCACATGCTCTTTAAACCCAGTGGCGTCTTTTGAAAAGCTGCAAGAATAAACATTGTTACACGGAGGAAGTATTTTTAAGAAGACAGAATAGATGTTCCAATCTAGGCCCATTTCACATTCACTGTGAACAGTTGGACATTATTGAACAGGCTTTGCCCTTTACTAGTAAATCCTGCAGCTAATCTTATTAAGAACCGCTGGAAACGGAAGTTATATAGAAATCAGAAGTCAGCTCCACAGTTGAAGGTTCAAAGAGGTATTCTATTGTGTTAAATGTTCTTTCTGTGCTTGTTTTTGGAAGTAAGCTCATAGAATTAATTTTATTTCAGGTGGATATAAATGTAATCACATGGGTTATACACCCTAGGGCCACGACGTGGGAATGTTCACAGGTTGAGCTCTTTTACTGACCCCCATTCCTTAACACGATTTAAGTAATATTAGGTTACTTTGAAGACTCTTTGAAGCACATAAACCATTTTCTTAAAATCATTTATCCTTTATTTATAGACAATTCTAATAAACGAAAAATGAGAACTGAGTGTATATATTTCCTCCAAAGCCTCAATGTCTAGCAAATTATTATATGTAAAGGAAGAATCCATCGTGGTCTTTTCAATAAGTAAGTAAATGTGAATTCTTGACTATTGGAAAATGACAGACCGTGAATGCTGCTTATGTCTCCGTCAAGGTTCGTTATTGATTTTGATCCTATTGCTAATTGGATCATATTAAACTAATTACAATCCCGCCTATTGTCTTAAAATTTTCTCAATTTTATTTTTAATAACATAAATGTTCTTTGAACACATATGAGGTGCTTTAAATTATTCCTTCCTTGACTAAACTCACACTGTTTTTTGATTCTTCTCTTATAAATATTCTTAAAAATTTTAGAACCCTATAAACCTCCTAGGCCTTAGCTAATGCGATGTTCTCACTGAAGACTGTCTATGTATTGTTGCCTTTCGAAGGCAATGCCCCTTGCTTGATTCTATTTTTCCCAGAGCAGTCATCATGCATATGTTGCACATCAAAAGCTGTGAACTACCTGAGTTATAATTTAGTGATAATTTTCACTACCTTAATTTATTGGATTATACACATTTTAAAATGTTGTAAAACCATTGTCTCTTACTCTCTTTCTATCACTGAAGAGGGAGAGAGGAAAAGAGAGACAGAGGCAGAGACAGAGAAGAAGGAAGAGGAAGAAGAGAAATTAGAAAGTATTTTACTAGCAGGGTTTAATGGACTAATAAAGGAATATGCGTTGTAAGAAGAAAACTGATAAATTAAGTATGATATGCAAACATTTAATCACTCACATATCTATTTTAAGTATAATTTAACTTTAGACAAGAATCTGGGTTGATGTAGTGCTTCCAGAATGAACAAACATATCAATAAATATCTACAGAGATAAACATGAGTCTTTTCTTGTGAATTAAAAGTTATATCTTTAATTTCAAAGTCTTAGTAAGCAATGGATGAATTGTCATTAAATTGAAGTACTTCTTGAAATTATTAGTGTATAAAGGCCCTAATAATGCTCTTAGAAAAGAAATTTATGATACTGATGTACTTTCAGATTAATTATTAAGGTGCAGTTATATACATGATTGAAGATAATCAGGTGAAGTATTTTATTGGTATTATAAACCGGATGAGCTTAGGTCCACATAAATAGTTGAATATGGCTGCATGTAACTGTTCTCTCAGCACTGGAGAGCAGAGGTGGGGGGGGTCTACTCACAATAATGCGGATCACTCAGACTCTCCGCTTGACTACAAAGTGCAGTCAAGGCCTGTCTCTTGGAAAAGAATATGTTCAAAATTTTTAAAGGTGTAGATAATTAAAGCTTAATTTTATATCATTTCATATTTTTACATTTTTAAATATTTTAGGTAGTGTGAAATGTTCATAGAATGAAGCTTTATTTTTAATTGTTTGAAAATTGAATACTTGCATAAAATGTGTTTCGATTACCACTCCTTACTCCGCTTGCCTCAATTTCTTCACACACCCTTACTCAAATTCTTTCTCAGCTGTATGTTTTGTCTTTACAACAAAGCCAACTCCTCACAGCTAGTATTTGTGTGTGTCTAGGGGTAGCTGTTGAAGAAAGAATTGCCTCTCGGGAATGTATTCTTGAAAAAACTGAGCTTTCTTCTCCCTTTCTGGAAGTTATCTGTTATCAAGAGCTCCTCAGCTAAGGGTAAGAATTCATGATCATCTCTGCCTTCCATGTTAAAATTTTTTTTTAACTTTACTTTCCACAGTTCTTATGCATTCTTTCATAACCTCTATGAGTCTGAGTATTCAACTGCTGTGTTGTGCCCAAAGTACCCAGGGATGAAAGGATATGACAGAAATGTCTCATTTCAGATCAAATATGCTACAGTCTCTTATTCTCAACGTATTGTCCCCTGGTGGATTTCTCTGTTAAATGACTTAGACTGCTAAAAGAAGTTTCTCTGATGAGAATAAAGAGATATCTATGGGCATAAGGCTTTAGAAGTCTGTTTAGCAATGTGTTAAATATAGTTTTAGCAGAATTATGTTGTTCCCTAAGGACTGTCACCTGTTAAATCAAACATTCTTGACCCCAAAAATGGTATCAGGTATGAGTTTTGTCATGTGTTGTGGACCCTAAATCCAATCAGGAATTGATCTGTTACTCCTTTAATATCAATACTATTATTTAGCTGTTATGTATATCATTCCAGGTCATTTATTATTGTGAATCATATAGGCACAGCAAGTTACAACTGATGGTAACTTTTGGCCATAGCTTGCTAAGATTGAGGATTGTTTTTCTCCTTTAGAACTATCATAGTACCAGAGCACTATGAAATATGGTCACTAGATATGAGTCTCACAACTTAGTACCCAATTGATTTACCTATAATCCTTGACTCAGATATCTGCAAGAGGGCCTTGCTATCAGCAAAGTGCTGTTAGCAATACTCTAAAATATGTGGATATTTACAGGACCTCATTAAGCAACAGTTTCAAAAGCGGTAACAGTCTTCTCACTGGGCTTGTTATCCAATTGACCACATTGTCTAATAGGGTCATCGCCTCCACATTATGACTTAACTCTATGTAAATACTTTATTATGATTCTACAGTAGTGGGTATCCACTTTGTTTTCTCCAAGTGTGATTTCCCTCACTGTGTCCCTCTTCCAACCTGCACATGTATCCACATGCTTCACTTTGCATTTTATGGGAAAAACGAAGTATGGCAAATTTGTAAAACAACGAGTACTAATGAATGAAGTAAAAATGATAGAGGTAACTCACATAGGGTTAAATCAGGAAAGTGCTGGGGAGTATGGGTTGCTTCAAGTGTGAATGGGCACAAATACAATGAAATGAAACTTTGTTTCTGTTTAGACAATATTTGTGAAGTAAAACTCATAAATACTAATTAAGAGGGGAGCTTAGGAGTGTGTCTTTATTTGTTTGTATGAAGTGTTTAAAAGGATGTAGAATTAAGACTCTGTTAAACATTCATGGTTGTTATCACAAATATCCTAAGCGTATAAATGATATTGTCTATAATTAAAGACTAACACATAGTTCAAAAAAGATAATAACTTAAGAAAATTTTCAATTTGATGATGACTACAGACAGAAGCACTTATAAGATTGTTTTAAATCAATTTTCAGTCAGCGAGTGAAGTTTCTACATCATCTTAACTTGTGAAGTTCATATGCTTATGTAGAATCCTCACTTTTCTCATTGCTATAACATGTTCAGGTTTTTGCCTTGATGGGATCTTTCTTGACTTCCAGTTGAGTGTCAAATTATCTCGTTGGACATATTCTATAGGCTTCTGCTATTGGGTGTTCAGATTTCATTGCTCTAAAAAGAGAGTATTTTTCTGTGTTAAATTATTGCTCACAGCATCATTTTTTTCCTCACAATGGAATACTTAACGGCAAGGGACAACAAGAAGCTCAGTCCTGCCACACTAATAATAATCATATGACAAAGATATATTGTTATAATAGTGTTGAAGATTGATATTTTGAGTTTGGTAATATTATTAAACTGCCATTTATGGATAAATATGTGAACAATGTTGAGACGGACAATTTCAGTTGGGCTGGCTAGCCAAGAATCTCTTAGAATATACCTGTGTTCTCTCAAGACTAGCATTGTTATAAGGAGGCCACTAGTTAGTTTCTGGATGCTTAGCCCCCAAATAATCACATGGTAATTGTACTTTTTAAATCACTCTTTGGCTTTTTTTTTTTTTGGCAAACTCTTATATCTTAATTAAGCCTATCTCTATTAATCTGTGCATCACCATGAAGTCGTGGCCTACCAGCAAAATTTCAGCATGTCTGTTTCTGGTAGGGCTCCATGGCTTCTCTTTGACTCCGCCTCCTTTCTCCCGGCATTCAGTTTAGTTTTCCCTGCTTATCTAACTTCTGTCCTATCAGCAGGCCAAGGAAGTTTCTTTATTTACCAATGGTATTCACAGCTTACAGAGGGGAATTCCACATCATAGCATAAAAGCACAAGAAGAATTGTGTAGATTCTCTAATGGGTACTGGGTATTCATATTCAGATGCTTAATCTTGTCCAAAATGTCCTGCTCTCATGCAATAACCTATCATCTAAGCCGCTTTACATAGATCTTATAGAATATTCATTTGTTTATCATGAAGTTGGGTATTTCTAAATTTAATGATGCTGAAGGCAACCTCAACATATAGGGCATAAACTTTTACTAAAAAATTATTAAACATAATTATACTTTTATCATTTGAAGAACAACTCTTTTAACTCAAATAGTCAGAATCATTTCAATTCCTAGTAATTTCAATAATATAAGATTTATTATAGAATTTTCTTAAAATTAAATAGTCATATGACATGGAATTAAAACCATGAGGTAATAGATGTGAGATGTGGAAAGTACTGGAAAATAAAAAAAAAATTCTAGTCTATTTAGCCATCATCAGCATATGCCTGTGGCATTGAGGCACCCTGACTTGACTTGTTATAAAATGGAGTTTCTTTTCTAAATTTGTAAGTACATATAAATGCATATATGTTTTAATTAGCAAATAGTGGTATTCCTTCATCAAGTACAAAGTTTACTTTGAAACACTTATGTAAATTTAATGATTTAATGAGGGAAATTGATGTATCTATGCATCAAATAACTATGACTTTCTGTGTTCAGAACATTCGAAATTAGCTGAAGCATTCTTTTGCAAATACACAGTTGAATCAATCATGTTCAGGAAGATGTGTTACCCAATATTAGATGTTTCCTCTTTCCAACCATATCTCTTCAACTCCTCAGCTTCCCAACTCTGCTAGCAACTGGCTCTCCTTCTCTTTCTCTTTGGGTTACTTCTCCTTATTCTAATTATGCATACTTATATGTATGTTTTACAACTTATTATAGTTCTACAATGCATGCAAGATATACTTATTTTAACCATATTTTAAAGTATATTATGTGTCCTTATGATCTCTTTACATTTGCAGATTCCAAGCTCTACTTTTCTTATTCTTCATAATTTACATAAAAATTTATCAGAGAGTAAACATTTTAGCACAAAGAATTTTTTAAAGTTCCTAATTTTGTTTCTTTTTAAGCTAAATAACAAAATAATAAATTCTTGAATTATCTTTCATAAAACTAAATTTATAAAAATGACAAGACAACATTTAATGGATCCAGCTATATACATCCCAAATATCTAGCTATTATAATCTCTTGTCCCCATACTTTGAAACGATCTTTAAATTCTCACACAACATCTAACTCAGCCAGAAGCAATTATTGTGTGTTTGCAACTTGCTTAACCCCACAAAAACCTATGTAAAGTAGACCAGATTTGATTATCTTTAAATGTTTGTCCAGTTCTATAATTATATGAAATTTTTTTTCGAATTGATAAAGTTAAAATAAAATAAACTCCTGTACTTATAAGTTTTTTGCTTATCTTTGAAAAGCAGAAATAGCCACACAAAGTGAATATAAAGAATTAAATATCAACAAATAAAAGAATGAAGAACTTTTACACATAGGGAAGGCTAATTATTCAACACAAAATATGCCAAAATAAGCAAGACAGTTTGCATAGAAGTATATTTGGAACTGTGTAAGGTATATTAGGACTAACGTTATTTTTCAATCTTCAATTATTTGTTCATTTTTTTAAAAAATCTTTATTGTGAGCTAGAAAATCTACTAGAAAATCTGTATAGAATGAGAAGTAAATGATTGGAAAAAATCTCAAGAAAATTGTAATTTATGTCTAACTGAGTCTAAGCATAATAAATATGATAAACAAGTAGAATAAGCATGTTTGCAGAATGTTTCAGGAAGATATCACAATCATAATAATTATAAGTAAGAGTGTGAGCTTTAGAGATTAATAATTAATAGTAGAATAAAACTGAGCTTTTGAAGGCAAAATTAACAGCCAATTAAGTGGCAATATTGACATTGTCATGCTTTTTAATGCTGTTATAATTGGATTGTGCAGTTTGGATCTTTTGTGGTATGAACAAGGGAAAGACGGAAAAGTTTTGTTTAAATGAGAGACAGATTCACAACTTTGGAATGTTCTAGCCAGGCCCACCAAGAAATCTAGAACAAATACTAGAGGTCAGGGAATCTGAAAGAGTCACATAACACATACTTTAGTAATATTTATTTGACTTTTTTTTCTTTTTTGATTTCTAGAAAACTTTGTACAAAGTTGTTAACATATACTATTTTATTAAAAAAAAAGTTATCACCAGGGACAAACATCTTTTGTTCTTTCCAAGCATGGTGGGAATATGTGAAGACTGGTCTGAAAGGTAGAAACCAGGAAGATGTAGACACTATTTATTCTCCTACCAATTAACGTATTGACTTATTTGATTAATAATAAACTCATTAAATACTATGTGAGTCCCTGCAGTATAGCAAGGATTTACTGACTCGTATTAATCAGGAAGCTTGATCCCAGAGTAACACAGTGTAGTACCGAAGAGGGTAGGGCTAAGATCATGAAGAGATCTGAAACACCAGGTGAAAGAATGAGGTATGAGAATTTGCAAGATTTAGGTCATACCTGAGCAGTGATCATTTGAGGGAAAACTTGGTTCCACAACAAAATACATAACTCAAAAAGAAAATTACAATAAAACCTAATGAAGAATTAACTGTTGTAGTATGAGTGTAATTAAGGAAGTGAAAGGGAACAGACATTTCTTAGCTCTTCAGCAGACAACTGTGATCCACAGACTTGCTCCCAAGGAACTGATCAGGGTGTGTCTTGTAAAGATAGAAAAACTAGGCTTTGCAGACGCCGCTGTCCCTTCTCGCCGCTTGCTGCAGCCATGGTCAACCCCACCGTGTTCTTCGACATCACGGCCGATGGCGAGCCCTTGGGCCGCGTCTCCTTCGAGCTATTTGCAGACAAAGTTCCAAAGACAGCAGAAAACTTTCGTGCTCTGAGCACTGGAGAGAAAGGATTTGGATATAAGGGTTCTTCCTTTCACAGGATTATTCCAGGATTCATGTGCCAGGGTGGTGACTTCACACGCCATAATGGCACTGGCGGCAGATCCATCTACGGAGAAAAATTTGAGGATGAGAACTTCATCCTGAAGCATACAGGTCCTGGCATCTTGTCCATGGCAAATGCTGGACCAAACACAAACGGTTCCCAGTTTTTTATCTGCACCACCAAGACTGAGTGGCTGGATGGCAAATACATGGTCTTTGGAAAGGTGAAAGAAGGCATGAACACTGTGGAAGCCATGGAGCGTTTTGGGTCCAGGAATGGCAAGACCAGCAAGAAGATCACCATTTCCGACTGTGGACAACTCTAATTCTTTTGACTTCTTACCCATCAGACCATTCCTTCTGTAGCTCAGGAGAGCACCCCAGCCCCATCTGCTCGCAGTACCCTGTAATCTCTGCTCTCACTGAAGTTCTTTGAGTTCCATATTTTCCTCATTCCCCTTCAAGTCTAGCTGGATTGCAGAGTTAAGTTTATGATTATGAATAAAAACTAAGTAAGAACTGTTAAAAAAAAGATAGAAAAACTACAACAAAGAGAGGTTTTTTAAATCCTATGGAAAAGGAATACTGTAAGTAAAGGAACAAATGATTTAGGAGAAGGTACTAAAGAAAGGGGATTGTATGACTAGAAAGAATGAGGTCACAGTTTGAAAGGTTGACTTTTGTCTTGGATCTGTATTGATAGCAGTTCTGTCATGAGCAGTTTATTAAGCCATTTTACTAAAATTCCAAGAAAGGCTTAAACATTCATGATGGCTAACTCTCTCCTGGCAAAACCAAGCATGCTGAAATGAAACTTTTATTCGAAGGAAGTGAAGACATTTGTCCTACAGCTGAATTTCATTAAATACATTATGATAATAAGTGATGTGAACAGGGAAATAGGTCATTCTGGGATGAAACAAAGGGAAACAATTTTTCTTTATGATTATAATCATTTCTAAATAAATTAATCTCCTCTATTGCCAAAAAAAAAAAAAACAACTGGCATTAGGTGATACATCTAACCCTATTTGGCTTTGAGGTAAACCAGCTAGATCTTAATATCAAAATGATTTTTTAATGTTTTTAACTCACAGGAAAAAGAAATTGTTTAACTATTTTTATTGTCAGACTATAAGCTTGAATTAAATTATATTACCATTTTCAGACTGTACTTTGAAATACTCCATGAGATAAACATTCAATGGTATATTTAACTATATATTTTCTGTTTATACACAGATCTGGCAATTTATTACTTTTCTTAGTAGTGATAAATATATATTTAATGAACTTGACTTCCTAAAATGAGAATTTAAAACCAAACTTCATTTCTACTAAATGTTTATCCTGGAAGACAACACAAGCTGTATTTAATTTCTTGCTTTAAAAATATTTTTCTGAGAGAATTCTGTGAGTTAGAACTGTGATGGAACCTGGAATCTTCTCGAGATAATGAGGAAGTCACTAGGAAGAATGAAAGGACATTTAACATATAGTGACTTTTAGCAGGGTAGCACTCTAAGCGAAATTATTTTCTCAACAATTCACAAGTTGTTTGGATATAGGTACTTTAATTACCTGGACTCCGCCTCTTACAATGTATCTCTTTAAAAATGGGTTACATTTTGATGCAGATTTTCCTTATGAGATATTAATAAGCAAAATGAATACTGACTCCCAAGAAATCCAAATTATTTTTTCTCCAGTGCCTATGTGATGCTTGAAATAAAGCACAATTATATAGTTACAAATGTAAGGCAACTGATAGACATTTTAGATAAAAACTGTTGATATTATGCCATGTTTATTGATTTTATTGGATACTCAGGTGTCATGAGTAAATAAATAAATATTTGTAGACTTTTAAATAAAGAAATGTAGAAGTTATTTTTATACATAGTCTATTAAATAACTGAGAATCATTTATGTACACTATAACTAAGGTAAAATGCAAACTTGGTCTTTGGAAAGTCATCCAAGAAAAAAAGAATCCTTCAGTATGTACATCAGACAGCAAAGGAAGGTTCTTTAAAAATACATGAAGTAGTCTAAGGAGAAACTTCACCACCATAATAGCTCAGTTAATGAAAGAAAGTAACACTCAATGAAACCGGGGGTGGTGGTATACAATGATTGAAAGTGCAGTTCACGACTTGAACAGAAAGAAGACAAAGGATTGCCCATTGACTTCATAAGATACTCTCATTGATGATAATAAACTCACCTTAATCAATAAGTCTGCTGAACTAATTGAATACTCTTAAGGGACAACCTCATCTTAACTCCTAGGCCTGGATCAGCAATGAAAAAGCGTTTAAGCTGAATTACTTTCCACACCCTAAAAGCATCAACCTTCCCCAAGTTGTCTCTTCTGAGTAGAAAGTAGGTAAATATATATATTTGGAGAGAGAGTGAGAACAGGAGGCAGGGTCACTTGGCCTGCTTTCCTCTTTTCAGTGCCAATTGGCTCATTTTATTCTCTAATGTATTTTCTATCAGTTTTATTATTTTAATGTCTCAGATATTATTTTTAAAGTGTAAAATAAAGGTGAACTTTTGTTTAATTGTGGGAACATAACTGTGAGAGAAGAGATACAACTGATCCTATTCTGAATATCTGTCTATGAAGTCAACTGACATGTAGTAGATCCTGATTTATAGATATCAAACATTCCTAGTCTGACAGTATATGATACCTATATATTCCTACATTAACTATAACTCAATGGATTAGTTACTTTTGATCCATGGCGAGCAATCATTCTCTTCACTATTTACCAGTTATAGAGAGTTCTGGAAACTGCTATGCAAATGTAATGGAAATAAACAAATTGATCTTTTGTTGATATTTTTAATTCTTCTAATTTTAAAGTTTGTTTCTAAAATGTGATTCCTGCTATAGTCTTCCAAGTCTGTGAGGATGTCACATCCAATTTGTCATGTAGTTTTGTTACAGGAAAGTGAATATAAAGTTTCTAAAACTGCTGTCTTTCTACGTGGGTGAGCATTGAGAGTGAAAAAGAAACAAAGAAAGGATAAAGAGGAATTTATACCCTAATTTTGACTGTGCAGATCCCTCACAAAATACTTAACCTTACTAGAAATCTCTGAACTGATTAGTACAAAAGGGGAAACTATTGCTTTTCTACATCTCAGACCCATTGGATAAAGTAGCAACAGAGATTTTGTATGGAAAGTGGAAAATGTATTGCCCTACATTTAAAGTAAAGGTTATTATGGGTGGAATGCTAATCTCTATGGCAATCAAAACTTTCAATTTTCTTCTCAAACATTCACAAATTCATTATATTGTCTTGTTATGATACATATAAAAGATATGTTTTATCTGAAAAACATGAAGAATTACAAACAAGAGTCTAATGCCAATACAATGGTTTAGAAGTCTCAAGAGTTCCGCATTTTAAAGAATTAATTTGCAACTGACAGAGCTATTGCAAGGTCACTGAACTGGCTAATTGGGACATAGTGGAAGGCTTCATGTTGTTAGTGCTATGTTCTTCAAGTATAATATGGGATACATCAATATTTCATTGATTTATGCCAATATCAGGAGAGCAGCTTCCTCTAAAAATATGTGTCAACGAAGAGGAAACCCTTTATTAAGACCCTGAAGCAACAGGACAACATATTGACTTGAATCTTCAAAACTGAGCCAAAATGCCCCTTCTCACTTTTCAAGTTCTCTTTTATAATCTTTTATAATTTTTTATTTTGGTTTTTTGAGATAAGGTTTGTCTATAGCTTTTGAGTCTGTCCTGGAACTATCTCTTGTAGTGCAGGCTGGCCTCGAAGTCACAGAGATCTGTTTGCCTCTGCCTCTGAGTGCTGGGATTAAAGGCATGTGCCACCACCGACTGGCAAGTTTTTTTTAATAATTTTTATAGCAACAGAAATCTGAATTACAAACTTTAGTCTGAGGCTTTCTAAGTATTGTGTTTCTTAATGTCATTGTAAAATTATAATCTCTACCTTAATAAATATTTGACGTAGATAGAGTAGGAGTTGTTTTATTTTCTGTTTGAGTGTAATTCATAGTTTCTATTTTATTAACTGTAGTGATTAATAGCATTGGTTTTCATAAATATAATTCCATTTAAATATGTTGGACATATTCTTACTTCTGTTCATTCTAGTCTTCTTTATCTCTCTCTCTCTCTCTCTCTCTCTCTCTCTCTCTCTCTCTCTCTCCCTCTCTCTCTCTCTCTCTCACACACACACACACACACACACATACACAGAGCAGAACAGATACACAGAGAAATACCCCCCCACACAGTGCACAGAAATACATATATATGTGTGTATACACACACACACACACACACAAACACACACACACACACACACATATATATATATGAGAGTATACACACATATTTCTGATTTGTTTATAATGGATTTTAGAATGATAATTAAAAATATGATAAATATGTTTGGCTTATTTAACTTAATATGACTTACAGTTGCACTTATTTTTTTCAATGTAAACATCATTTCATCCTTTCTTGTTGCTTTACAGTTTCATCTGCACATATTTGTGCACGTGTATATTTGTAAAACTATTATTCATTTTCAATCCTTATTCCCTTAGTTATCCACTTGCTTTTTTGATAGCTTTCTTATTCTCAAAAAGTTACTCTCCTGTTCTCTGTTTGTCTTCTTTTTGAGAATGACCCATTAAGTTGATTAGAATTTTGCCAAGAATGTGTGGAATACAATCGTTCTTTTGATAATCCCAGTATTTCAGGATTTTCTATAATTATAGGATTGCACTCTATATTTTATAGATATAATAACTAAATATAAAAATTGGTATTTAGTCAGTATAAAAATCAGTATTTACAAACTGTAAATAGCCTGAAATCTACTAAGTAAATTGGTCTTACAGTAATGTGCAAAGAATGGAACCTTACTTTTTTATTATTCATAGCCTTTTTTATGTCCTTACCTTTTAAATAAAATATAAGTAATGGAATGCTTCAATTATGTTACTCACTCTTCCATCTTAAAATTGTCTGATTTTTCTCATGTCTTGAATTAAGTCTCAAAATTTGGCATCTAATTCTTCTGACTGTTTCACATTAACTTATACATACCTGAAAATTGGCTTATTATCCCCGCTTCTGACTAGTGGATTTATTGATTTCTCTAGTAACAATCTACTGATTATTTACAGAAAATGATATTCTTCAGTCTGCTACTCATTTACAGAAAAATCAAACTTTAATATAGACATAAATAAAATACACTTTTTTCTTTGAAGAAAAATTAAGTACAAAAGAAGAAGCAAGAAACGGAACCACATTGGAGAACACTGATTACTTTTAAAGCATCACACATGCTATCGGCATATTGGAAGATGGAAACCTTACTGTGAATATGACTCCTTTGAATTGACCTATAGAAAAGTCTCTGTTAACTTTTCTTGATTAACGATTCATTTAGGAAGGCTCAGCCCACTGGAGGGTGGTGCTATCCCTTTTACCAGGGTCCACACATGTGAGTTCATTCCACCTTGAATAAAGTCAGAGAGTTTGCTCTTTCAAGTTTGTTGACAAGAGGTGCGTGTACTAACTTAAAATCCTGACCTAGGGCGTGGTTAATTAGCATTTTGAGTATGTATAGAGATGGATCTGTTACACCTTGAACTAAAAGTCAGAGAATTCAAGTCTATTCCTCTCCATCAATGGAGACTGGCAGAAGGTTCCAGAGAAGGGCTGCCTGCAGGATACTTGGTCTCTTCCATAGGTAATATTAATGAAGTCTGTTGCCTCCCTTCTCCCTTTTGAGAGTGAGGTATATAAGCATGTGGACAATAAATGCGGATGAATTCAGTATTCACTGAATTTATATCTGGTGTTGTTCTTTGTTTCTGTCTCTTATTTATCTCATATCTATGTTTCTTTTGCTTAATAATTCTGACCCTCGTTCTCCTATCCTCGAATGTAGGAATTCTGTCGAGGCCAGATCCTAACAGATGACAGATGTTCACTTAATGTATGGCTTATGACAAACTTGCAAACTGATCCTAGAATTTATTATAAATAAAGGTGATAAAGAGACAGGAGCAGGCAGTAGGCCATTTCCCTCTCTTCGTGGTTGTTTCCTCAGTTACTGTATGTAGGTTACTGCTGGAATGGCCGATCCAACTTCTGTCAATGATGAACTGTAGCCTGGAAATATAAGAAAGAATAAACCCATTTATTCTCTGTGTTCTGTTTGTGCTTTTCTGTTTGCTTTTTTGTCATCTTGACTTATTAGGGAAGGGGAATCTCGTTGAGAAACTAGTTCTGGACTCTCGCTGAGAAAAAAAAAATGCCTCTATCAGTTTGCCTGCAAGCAAGTCTGTGAGGAATGTTCTTGATTAATGATGGGTATGGAAGAGGTCAGCCTACTGTGGGCTGGGTCACCCTGGACTTGTGGTCAAATCTTATAAAAAAATCTTAAAGGAATAGCAAATATAAACTTTTGTTTATGAAAAGCAATCGGTTCTATTATAAATCTTTATGGTGCGTACGCATTCAGCACCGGGTTTTATTTTTCTATCAGGAAACTGAGGGATGAAATGGGTACAGTGAATTAATTACCAACCCATTTGAATAAGTCGGCACCTCAGCTAATAAGAACCAGACTGTCTTTGTTGTTTCTTGGCCCCAATGAGTCCTTCACTCAACTTACTACTTTTCTAAACTTTAACATGTTCCCCCAAGATTTTCTACCTCAAAGCCATTAACAAAAGTATCTTACCATAACCTTGTCAGTTTTTAAAGCTCTGTTTTAGTTATGAAGCACACCAAAACACATGAACACATTTCCCAACAGCAAGATTAAAAGAACTTGAACTAACCTAGTTTCTGGGACACAATTGTTTTCCTTAATCATTAACATAAGTCACAGTCTTCAAGGTTCCTCAAGAGAAATTTGTAAGACCTAGCTGTGTGACATTTGTTTGTTCTTATTTTTTAGCCATTGAGCCTCTGCTTCATTAGGAGTGAAAAAACATTATATTCTACCCTAATCTATATTAATTTTTTCACTAAATAGTCCTCTATCATAATCTTTTACTATATTTGTTAAAAATCCTTAATCATCAAAATTCTATTTAAACTAACACTATTATTGCATAAAATCATCACTTAAGTTAAACAGAACAAAATAAGAGGAGATCATCTTCATAATAATTCACAGGCAAAAATGTCCAGTGAAATGGATATTTCCATGAGACAATCGCATTGCATGCATTAAAGGCAATGGGAATCCCTCCACACCCATTCACACCATGTCTGGTATAGGAGAATAAAGGCAGTGTCAAATATGTAAAGGTACAGCAGTAGCAAAAGAAATTCTGGAGCTGAAGTCCTTGGGACCTTGTCTAACCTAGAATCACCCATAAGTGCTTTGCTTCCTGGTAGATTGATCTTCGAAAGCTCAATTGCCATCTGGTGCTCCTCTGACAAAGTCACTGGTCCTGTTCCATTAACTGAGGGCCAAAAATTGAAACAAATGAGTTTACGGAGGCAGTTATCATTCAAACAACACTTGAAAATGTGTGAAAGCTTTGATGTGGTGCCAGTTTTGATGGCATCAGGTCTGCATGATTGGAAGAGTCCTGGACAGAAACTGAGCCCTGCTAGTGTGAGAGGTTCTGCCATTGTGAAAGTGTAGATGCAGATGCAGTGAAAAAGCTACAGTTGAAAAGTTATGACGATAAGCTGAGTCTCAGTTCCACATATGGGTTAGAGTCTCTGAAAAGAGGCTGAAAGACCACTGGTAAAAGTGCATGCTATGGTGGCCTCAGCATACTGAAGATGCCAGGACCAACAAAAATGGCGGCATGTGTGGAATGAAGCTGACCCGAATCTAATTGACTGGGTACACATACTGCATTAGGAATTATTTCTCTGAATTAGCCAGAGACACGGCATTATCCAAGTCTTTTGAACACTATAAGATGACTGATACATAGACACTGGAAATTGAATCATTTAAATTGTTGTCATTTCAATTGTTTTAATTTGATTGTGACTTAGCCCTGGTTCTTCTCTCTTGTATTTGTTTGTTTTGCTATTTATTATTACTATTATTCATTGTTATAATTATTATTTATTTTACAGGAGTCCACAGTTAAGGACATTGAATTTTTAAAGAAAAGTTGTACTTTTAAAGTGTTGTGACTTTTAAAGATTGTAGGGCTTTTAAAATTACACTTTATCATAAAATTAATGAGATTTTGGTGAATAATGAATAAAGAACTTTCTATGATGTCACAGGGCTGTATTTGTGTATCAAGCTGACAATAGAATCCATTGAGCTGGTTATGTATTGCCAACTCCACATGTGCTAGGGACATCAGAGAAATAGCAATTTCAACTGAGAAAATGCCTCTCTCACACTGGCCTATAAGAAAGTCTATGAGATACTTTTGTCATTTATGATTGATGTAAGAATGCCTGTCCATTCTACTATGCTACTTCTGGGCAAGCGATCTTGGGTTGTATAAGAAAGCCATGCAAATGAGCAGCTGGAGCACAGTCGCAAGCAGTATGCCTTGATCTCTGCTTCAGTTCCTGCCTCGTGGCATTTGTACCTTCCCTGACTTCTTTCTTTGATGAACTGTGACTTAGAAATGTAACATAAAATTTTTTCTCCCCAAGTGGCTCTTTTATTATGGTGTTTATTACAGCAATAGAAAGCAAGCTTTGATATTATTTAAACTTAGATCTAACTAATCTTAGGACTTCACTGATTATTAATGACTATTATGTGATTCAGTGAGTAATGATTGTGAAAATGTGTCGAAAACACAAAATCTCCAAAGTAAGTAAAGTGGAAATAATAGTATGCATCTTTGCTACTAATAAATTCAAATTGTATAAACCTGTAGTAAGAAAAAATAAATTCAATTACAATGACTCCTTTCTCTTATTTCCTCACTTAAAATAATTATTATACCAGGTATAGTACTATTTAATCGATATGGAAAACCAATTTCCTTGCTTTGTGCACAACATCAAGCTGAAGATCAAAAGTATAATTCTCAGAAGGTAAGTGGAAAGAACTTATATTACTATATTACATTAATATTTGTTCTTCATGTAGTGCTTTAAAGAAAACCAATTAATAACTAGGGTATTTTAAGTATAATGCCTAGGGGACAGACCATGATAAGTTTTTAGCACTCACATATTAGGTTTCATTGTAGACTGTTGTGGAGGGCCACAACCACATTCTCCATTGCTTCAAGGGACAGAGGTAGAGATTGACCTCTGTGACCTCAAGGTGTGGTAGTACATGCGTTTGGTCCCAATGCCTGGGAGGCAGAGACAGGCAGATCTCTGTGAGTTCAAGGTGTTGTAGCACACGCCTTTAATCCCAGCGCATGTGCTTGGTAACTTTCTACTGCTGCGTCCCTGCCTACTTCTGAGGCATCATCTAGGATAATGGGCAGTGGACCAATCCAAGAGTGACACGTCAGAAGCGAGGACTGCTTCCTTTATAAGGGCTGGGTTCCCCTCATTCTGGGTCTCTGCTTTGGAAGCTTATGCTCTCTCTCTCAAGACGCATTAAAGCTTTACTGCAGAAGGATCCTAAGTGTCCCACGTCGTTCTTGCGGGCGAGACGGTAGCGCGGGACAGACTGTGACCTTTCTTTTTTCTTCGAGATATGGTTATCTTAGGTTCATGAGAAAATACAGCTCTGAACCTTGGAATCATGTTCCAAGTGCCAGGCATTACTGCCTTTGCCACTATTTTTCTTGGTGTCGCTAGATATTCTTTTTCAGCAACCCATTCCTCTTGACCTCCACCATCAAATGAAGGATCCCAGCTTCCTCTGCATAGGTCAACACACACCACTCAGGAAAGCTCACTGAACATGCCCACCATACATGGCTATCTGTACCAGCTCATAGCTACACTGCTTCATGAACCTTGCTTGATGCATAAGACTTTAGCTGACTAAAGAAATAGAGACTCTTGTCCTTCATTCGTAAGGAAGAAGCACTCTCAACCATACTGTGCCTTAATCCCTTCTTGAACATTTTAAAAGATTTTGATTAAGGAAAAAGATAATAAAGAAAAAAGAAAAGAAAAAAGTCATTGACTGACTCAATCAACTAACACTAAGTGTACAATTCACAGTACTGAAGCAATAACAACAACAAAAGACAACACGAAACCTCCAAAAACTATTAAGCTCTGAAAAAAATTCTTCAAGTAATAACAACCTGAAAAATAGTTTCCAAAGAATTCAAAAGGAAGGAATTCATGTGTGGTTGCTATTATTCAGTAAGTTGCCTAATATGAGGAATTTTAAACAATATAATTCTTCCATCGTCATTTAGATATGCCTCCCATAACAATGTTTAGATATGCTTCCCATAACAATGTTCATAACATTCAAAACAATGTATTGAAGCAAAAATAAGGTAAAGTCAAATACAAAATTGACAACTGGAACGCAGCCTGGTGTTTGGCTGTGGATCTTTTTTTTTTTTTTAAGTAGTATATGCTTCAGTGTTTTTATTTTGTTTTTTTTTTTTGTAATTTTATTAAATTATAAAAGTTTCCATTTCCGCCCCTCCTCCCATCACCCTCCCACTCCCCCCACTCCCTCTCCTCCTCCCTCTCCATCCCTAAAAGCAGTCAGGGTTTCCTGCCCAGTGGGAAGTTCAAGTTCCTCCCACCTCCCTCCAGGTCCAGGAAGGTGACTGTCCAGACAGACTGGATCCGAAAAATCCAGTATATGCAGAGGAAACAAGTCCCAGTGCCACTGTCCCAAGGCCAGTTGGATTGGCTGTGGATCTTAGCATCTGCTTCTATCAGTTACTGGTTGAAGCTCTATGATGACACTTAGTGTAGTCATCAATCTGGTTACATGGGAATGCAGTCCAGGTACCCTCTCCAATACTGTTTGGAGTCTTGAAATATCTACGAATAATACATTTTTGCCTAATGAACTTCATGTATGACAGAGAAATTATCAGCTTGTTTACCTACAGTTTTATAAATATGGCAGTTTCTTAGATTATCTGGAGCATGCACTGGAAATAATTATGGAATACACTTTTCCAATCTTAGTATAGCATACTTAGACACTGGTTACTGTCATTTTGATAAAAACTGTATTTTGTGTGTAACGAGCTTTGAAAAGCATAACATATATCAAACATTTGATCTTAAAATTCAAGTGTTTGCATGAGATAAATTGTATATGACACCATGTAAATATGTATGAACAGAACTTCTTTAAGCTTTATCTGTTATACTGTTACATATTTATACTTCCTTTGGTGTACTTTGGGAATTCATTTTGAAGATTAACATTTATGACTTTATAGTTTGTTGCTTTTTATGAATTGTTTCATATCCTAAATCATGCTAAAAACGCCTGGTTACGAACCTTGAAGTCTTGATCCACTTTATAGGGAAAAAATGTTTTCATGGCTCTAAAACACTGTACTGATTTGCATTTTTATTCAATGTTTAGGATTTTATGCAAAATCTTGAGAGCATTTTAATGTTTTATCACATATACTTATTCCTCACATAATGCAACCAGCCAACTGCAAATTTGGAGTGGGATATTTATAAATTAGGAAATTTTGACTATCATAAAAATAATATTGACTCTGTTTGTTTTTCTAGTAAAAGAAACATGCAAAATGAAAATATATTTTCATAGAAGTAATCTGGTATCTGCATGCATTCTGCACCAAAATGAAATATTGACATTTTAATATATTTTATTTTTATGATTGATTTAAATTTTGAATTGTTACTCTGTACACAATTTTGATTTTACTTACTTGACTTAACATTACCTATTTCATTACATTTTTATAGCATACACATATAGTAATTATAGTGATAAATAGAGCAATTTAAACTAATGGACAAGCACAGCTGAAATATTTTCATCCAAGAAATACAGCATCCATACTAATGGCAGTGCAGAATAACGGCAAGCATAGTAGTTCTCAGATGCCAAGGCAGTCAACCCACTCTGGTAGAGAAGAATGTCATGGGATAAGATAGATTCCATGATGTTCATATATATATATATATATACATATTGTCAAAAACTATGCTTAATCCAAATTGTAAAACTATGATTTTAAAATTATATTCCTTTTTATACATTTTGAAAAGCAATACAAATGTTCAATATTTTAGTTGATTTTAAATGAATCAAAACTTTCCTAAATGAAATTCTTTAGTTAAATTGATGCTAAAATTACTAGTGTCATATAAATTTTAGTTGCAGTAAAATTATCTATATAAAACTTTTCCAAATATATAACATGTATATTCTCTATAAATATAAAATATATACTCAATACCATTTAAAATGTACCCATACACACAACTTGTGACTAAATCTAATCTCAACCACATTTACTAGGAGATTTTCTGTAAATCCTAAATGAAACAACAAAATCATAATAAAATATCTAGGGATACAACTTTTTACTTTGGTGTTTTATTTTATTATTTTTATTTTAAAACAATCTTTTATCATTTTATACATACCAATCCCAGTTCCCACTCCCTCCCTTCCTCCCACTCTCTTCACCTTCTCTCCACTCCACTGCCCATCCACTCCTAAGAGAGGGTAAGTCATCCCATGGAGAATCAATAAAGTCTGGCATATCACTTCTAGTTCTGACCAAGGCTATCCCCACTTTAACTGGTGTGAACAATGTATCCCTCCAAAGAGAATGGGTTCCAAAAAGCCAATTCAAGCACTGGGGACTGGCTTTTTCTTGTAATCAGGTTGATGAGAACATAAGCTATTATCATAGAACCTTCACCCAGCAACTGATGGAAGCAGATGCAGAGACACACAGCTAAGATGTGGGTCGAGTGTCCAGAACCCAGTCAAAGAGAGGAATGAATGATATTATGAGCAAAGGGGTCAAGACCATGATGGGGATATCCACAGAAAGCCTAACTTGAGCTAGTGGGGTTGAGGGAACCTGCATAGGACCAACCTAAGCCCTCTGAATGTGGGTGAGAGTTGTGTGGCTTGAACAGTTTGTGGACCACTAGCAGTAGGAATATAACTTTTATCCTTTAACAATATTTTTTAGTTTGTGCTTACATAATTGCATTATTTTATTCTCCCTTTATTCACTTTAAACCCTCCTGCATAGCATTCTTGCTCTTTTTCAATTTCATGCATTTCTTTATTAATAGCTTTTTTATACATACATACATGTACAAAGATTTGAGATAGACACACACACATGCTCATATGCACATGCATATGCATGCAAATCCTGAGCAGTCATCTACATAATATTATTTGTGTAGCTCTTAGAGGAACACCTACAACCACAAATTTGTTAAATTGATCTTCACGAAGTTAAGACATAGTTTATGGTATTTGTTACTGAAGTCCTAGTGAACTGTTTGCTTACTTTTACCAATTAAGAGTTTCTCTTTATTTCTCTCAACGATCTTTGAATAAATTCTTTCTCCCACTTCTACATTAGACATATCATCAATGGGAAAAATAAATAACCAAAGGAACAGCTAAATAAGTGATATTTGATAAAGGAATCCAATGATTATTTCTGTGGATTTAATTTGTTAAGAAGTCAAAGAGAGACTGGTGATGTTAAGATAAAACTTTTATATTGGTAAAATTATTGGTGATTATTAGAGTAGATACATACGCAAATAGACACCATCTAAATTTCTTTTTTAGAGTTACTTCAACAAGAATATTTACATGGAAATTTTGTTTGAGAATTATTTCCTCCTGATTCAATACTATCAATCCAACTTCCGGTTTCCAATTTCCTAAGCAAATGTCTATGGCAAGTGCTATGCAACCTCTTTTTCTCTTCACACTTATTAAAATTGTTTATTGCTTCCCTTCAGTGTATACAATTTTCTATTTGTTGAGATACTAGAATTCTGTTATGATAATTCCCTCTGAATATTTTTCCCTTTACCACTAATTTTAGGAATAATGAAACATCTTTTTTTTTCTAATTTCACTGTGTTTTAAATAAACAAAAACAAAATTAAAAATGCTAAATATTTTAAAGAGATCAAGAATAAAATATTATTATGAAACATAATTATAGCATGTATGACATGGAAGCGATTTTGGGGGAGATTTAAGAGGCATTAAATGAAACATATCTGAACTGTATTTTCTTGAAAAACACGCTATAACTTTTTAGATTACTGCTATTTGAGAAACTTGTGCAAAATTATTTTCAAGGGAAAGTTTTAGGTCATCAGAGAGCAGTGAAAATGAATTATATCGCACTTAGGTAAATCATCAACAAGATGACTGCTCAGTACAATTTAAATCTTGGGATTGTTGATGTGCTCAAGCCTTACAACTCCCATTGCACTCAGTAAAATAATGTGTGTCAAATCCCTTGCTGATAATAAAGAATATATTTATCCAGTAATCTGGCAAATATGTACTTGGCATACTTCATAACTGTGGGAAATTGATGGAATCTGTGGACCATGGGGGAACGTGGTCATTTTCACTTACTTCTGAATAAAGAAGAATGGAGTACAGATATTATGTGGTTTTAAATTTGTCATATGTATGTGTTATAATCTCTTCTGCCTGGAATAGATTCTGCATAATTCACTTTAAAATTCTTTGTCATGTCAAATATTTGGGAAATATTTTAAGTACTATAGACTTATCATTTTAATGACTTTCTATTTCAGTAACTGTTTATGAGCATAGCAGGCACATCAGTAGTTTTAATAGGGTTCTTAACAAATCCTTTGTTGAAGTTATATTTTGAGAAATTAAATAGTTGTGCTATCACAATATATAATATAACTTTTTATAGTTACTGCAACTTCTGATGTATCTGTGAATTATATTTTTATGAAAAATATTTCTTAAGATAATGTAAATTCCATATAAATAATATGTATACATTAAAAATTTTGTATACAGCAATTATTAAACAAGTGTAGAATAGAATTTTCTCATCTCTTTTTAATTTATTAAACTTTAGCTTTCAGTTTATAAACTAGCCTATGATTTTAGGTTTTTTTATTTTTGTTTATGCCAAAAATGTAAGAATGTATCTTCATATTTTAATATATTAAGAATATATCATATATTATAAGATAGTTTGGAAATTTAAGCCTGGAGTAGACATTGTTAATGTCTAAGACATTAGTAAGCATTACAAAAATGAATAATCACATAAAATGGCAATAATATATAAAATTCAAAGGATTCTGGGCAAATATTACATTAATAATTAACTCTTTTTAGCATTACATTTTAATAAACTATAACTTTGCGGAATTTAAATAACCTTTTAAGGAGAAGCAATACTCTGTGCTGTTCTAAGCTAGCATGTCTTAAGAAAAAAAGCATTTCTCATACACAGGATATAGTCATCAGAAAGAATGGTTAAGTAGCATTGAACAGCTACCCAACCAAACACTTATTCATTTGGCACCCATTTCCTATTGGAGCAGGCTCACCAACTTGGAAACAGGCAACCTGCCACCTAACAGATGGTTGTCAAGTATTTGCAGCCTAAAGACCATGAATGAACATCAAATGTGTTTGGTGAGGCCAGAAGTCCCAATAAAAGATACCCAAACAGTTGCTGGACCTAAGGTTAGGTACCAGAGTTGAAGAATTCTTTCTTTTATTAATCATCTCTTGATGGAACTTAGTCCTCTTATGTAGGACCTGGTCTACCTTTGCTCCTGGGGTGCATCTTGAGGACAGTTTCTGGTCAGCCAGCTAAAACATCCTGTTAGTTCCTGTGCTCCCTCTGCCCTGCCTGGTGATTAGCTGTAGGACATTGTTTCATCTTTGGTATGGTAATTTTCCACCTGCCTCGGCGGAAATCCTTGTGCAGCAGCTAAGTATATAAGGATTTCCCCAAAGTTGAATAAACGGCATTCAACTGATCTCCTTTCGAATGACTCAGGTCTCTTGTGTGTTCTTTCAATCTTCAGGCCCTTGCCCGACTCGCATACAGTACAGTGGCTTGCAAACTATACCGAGGGGGTAACACAGAATCGGGTGTTACACTTTACACTCTTAAACCCCAGTCAACACTTCCTTTCATAACCAATGATCAATAAAAATAATTTTATATGTGTAACTGTGTGTTGATGAATTTATGTTTATGGTGGAATTTAATTTGTAAGTATATTCATTTTGTTGACATTTTGCTTGTATTCCCAAAGAAAATAGCACTTGTATACTCAAATTTGGCATTAGTTGATAAGGACTATGATCATTGCTACAATTTTTATATATGTTTCAAATTTGTCTACAGTCATAAAAGATCTATAAAGTAGAGGAGCCTATAAAACAATATCCTCTTTTACTTTTTTACATAAGCCATAATTAAAACTAATCTCATTCCCTCTTATATATACTTCCTTTCCTTTAAGAAATTTACTACATAAAAAGACAGTCATGATCTTGATTCTCAGAAGTTGTGGGTAGTCAGTTTCCTTTATTATATATACCACACTTTCTGTGAGAACATCACACTTAAGATAATACTTTAATGTTTTTCACAGTTTTATTTTATGGCTAATTATTGTATTTTAATAGCTACATTAGAGACCTGTAGAAACATCATGTTTTTAAAGAAAATTAAAAATATGTTACCACAATATTAAAAATAAACATAGAAAACCTGTAAAAATGAAAATGTAATGCATGTCTTTAATTCCAGCACTTAGGAGGCAGAGTCAGGTAGATCTCTGTGAGTTTGAGGCCAATGTTGTCTACAAAAACTAGTTCCAGGACAGGGTCCAAAGCTATCAAGAAACCCTGTCTCGAAAAACCATCACTATCCCTGATATCAAGCTCATTACAGAGCTACAGTAATGAAAACAACTTGACAATGGCATGAAAACACAGAGGTCGACCAATGAAATTGAATACAAGACTCAAATATTAATCCACACAACTATGAACACCAGATTATTGACAAAAAGGCTAATATTATACAATGGAAAAATGGTGTTGGCATAACTGGATGTCAACATATAGAAGAATGAAAATATTTCCATATATATCCCCATGCATAAAACTCAAGTTCAAACGGATTAAAGACCTCATTATAAATCCGACCAAACCACCTGATAGAAGAGAAAGTGGAAAGTAACGTTCAACACATAAAATATAACTGCAGTCACATAGACACTGAGGTCAACAATGAATAAATGGGACCTTCTGAAACTGAGAACCTTCTGTAAAGCAAAGGACATTGTCAATAAGACAAAAAGGCAGCCTACTGAATGGGAAAAAGAAAGAAAGAAAGAAAGAAAGAAAGAAAGAAAGAAAGAAAGAAAGAAAGAAAGGCAGTCTAATTCTAATGTACTAGAAGTATTTAAGAGATATTTAAAGCCATACAAATTTTTATCTTTTAGAAAGTTAATGATATTTACTCAAAATTTGTATTTTATTTATAATCATGCAATTATTTAGTAAGAATTGCATGAATTTGTTTAAAGTTTCCGAAGTGATATATTACAACATATTATATTCTTCAAAAAACAAGAAAAATTTCAATTCCCATATTAATATTTATATTATTCTAACTTTGTTTACTAGTATTAACAAAACACTATTAAAATACAAATTTTGGAATATGTATGGACCATTTTGTTGTTGTTGTTGTTTTTAGAGACAAGGTTTCTCAAGATTGCTCCTTAAAGCAGACTGGCCTTGAATATTTTGTCTAAAAAAGCTAGCTATGTTGTATATTAAAAATGTTTAAGATATCAATTTTACTTCATTTTTAAAAAATAATAATGGTGAACTCTACAAAAAATAACTAATATAAAATGTGGTACCCTAAAGTACCACAATGCAAACACTTTGACTTCTAAGTAAAAAATGACAAAGCCATCATTATACATAGCTTGAAAACCCTCAAAAACATTCCACAAAATTCGATTACTTAACATTATCATGTATACATTGCAAGTATAACATCATTTAACACATAATAGCATTTGGGTCAGAGATACTCACATTTAGGATGTCAGTACATAAAACTAAAACAGCACTTGAAATTTCTGTAACCAAGGACATCACAAATAACTTAATATTTTAACATACTACATTAGGGGTGATTTATTTTAATCAGATTGACAATTCTTTCAAGAAATATAGAATGTTGTATTGTACACAATCGTGGTATGCTTTTGGTTTATGCATTTATTGTAGTTACACACATCTTCATCACTTTAAAGTGTATTTCATCTTCTTTTACATAAAACATGTTGACTAAAAATAATATGGTATATTACCCTAAAAAGATTTTCATGCTTTTCAAGTTTATTGCATCTTCAATGCATTTGTTGGCTCGCTCTGGTGCTTGGCCTCACTATACTGTTTTTGCATGCAGAGTCTTAGACCACCTGGATGAAGACAAACTGGGTCCAACAAATCTAAGTGCACTGCCATTTGCCCATCCCTCTGCCTCTCTTGATCCCTAAGACAGTCGGACACAGTGGGAGTTGAGTCAAGCAAGAACTCTATTTTTGCACAACAAACATCTTTCAAAGCAAATAATAATAATAAAAAAATAAAAATATAAAATTGAAGGGTCATGGGGTGTGAAAAAAGAACCACTCTCATTGCCTCTCATTGGATAGAGGTATCCCCCACATCACACCATATGACTTAAGCTATATAAACTGATGCTCACAGCAATAAACTGAGTTCCTGCTTGACTCAACTCTCTATCCTGTCTGATTGTCCTGTGTTTGATTGTCCTGCATCGTGGGTCTTCAGAATGGGTGGAGAGTACATTCACCTTTCCCTGGGTAATAAGGAGGCCTATCAATGACTAAGGGACTATGGAGGCTCAAGAGCCTGGCAACTGGAGGCTCAAAGAAGCCAGCAGCAGGCCACAGACTCGTGGTAATACATAGATTATTAAAAATGAATTAACTTAATATGTAAGAGATAGCTAGAAATATGTCTATGCTATTGGCTATATATTGTTGTGGTTAATGTAGTTTCTGTGTCATTATTCATGACTAGGAGGTTTGGAAACAAACAAGCAATCTCTGCCTACAATAAAGTGAGTTCCAGGACAGTGAAGACTGTTATACAAAGAAATCCTGCCTTAGAAAACACAATAATAACATTAATTGTTGTCATCATCACCATTATCATTATCATGCTGTCCTTCTTAAGGAGTTGATTGTATACTATTGCTACATATACCACAAGCTTAAGTTTTACGTCATAAAAAATCAATTTGTTATTTATTTGGAAATTTTTCCCAATTTTCTAGTTTTCATAGTACTAGAAGGTATTATACTTATAACTGACAAAGAAAATTAATCAATAGTCTTACTTATTGTTGAAACTTGAGCAATAAAATACTGAGTGTGGCAAGATATGTCCACTAGTGCTGTAGTGATTGGAATTTTATGAAAAAAAGCAACCACTTTTTGCCTGTTTTTAAGTCCTAATGTATGAGACAGAATTTATGTCTGGTCCAGTTATTCTGGCCAAGAACCCACGTTTGGCCATGTCACAGACCTAGGGAGAATCTAATAGTGTTATTCTTCTTTTCTTTTTTTGTTCATTTGCATAGGAAAAATGATGGGTGTTATAAAGATGAGGGAGAATAAAATGGGGCTAGGGATTTGATCAAAATTGGTGTATATTCCTGAGATTATTATAAACTGTTTAATCTGTCTAATTATAAAATAAATAGTAAATGGGTGAATTACTTAGAATTTATATTGACATATGAATGCAGACAGGCTATGTATTCTTCAAGCTTTAAAGATATACTGCTGATGACAGTTTTATCTTTATGAGTGTTTTTTCCTTTTCATTCTATTACTTTTTTGTTTTGCTTTGAAATATTTCATCGTAGATATAAAAAATTGTTCACTATTTCTTCTTATGTGTTGTGCTCAATTAGAGGTTACTTCTCCATTCATGAATCTCTGTTTCATTTTTAGTTCATATCAGACAACAGAACCTTTGTGAGAGCTCTAAACAGGATGAAACCTGCCTGTCCACTAGTGTGTCTTTGTAATCTTGTGGACTGACTTTGTAAAAAACAGTACACTAAAGCTTGTGGAGATCACATGCACAGTAGTACACAATCCAGACATCCCACTGGACTCCTAGACTGTAGCAAATGTGCAAAGGACTGAAGGGGATATCAGAGTGATCAGCTGACAGCTCACCGTGAGTGTCCAACCACAGACTTACAGATGTGTGGTAACTTAATGCATCAAGTACTAAAGTCTTTTGCTCTAACTAAGTTCTGCTTAGAAGTACATTGTGCTTCCTCTATCTCCACCCTCCCACTTTCCCAAGCACTCTCCAGTCTTTCTCTTTTCTCTCTCCCTCTTTCCCTTTCTCCTTCCTCACCTTCACCCCTACCCCCACCCCTATGCTACCAACTTTTGCTTCCAATTTCCATGAGGATTTATGTGTTTTTCAAAGTGTAAATTTTTTAATGGAAGAATAATAAATATAAAGAAAGAAAGGAAGAGAGAGAGAGAGAGAGAAAGAGAGAAAGATATTGTGGCTTCCCATTCTATATTGTTTCCACTCTTTTATTTTTTACTTTAAAAATATTATCTTAATAAATAAAATAATCATGAGATAATAAATAAAAATAAATGAACTTTTAAAGAAAAAGCAAATGGATAGAAATAGAAAACGCTTTACTGAGAGAGGTATCCCAGACCCAAAAAGAGGAATATGGTATGTACTCACTCATAAGTGGATTCTAGCCATAATTTAAGGACTTCGAGCCTATAATTCATGATTCTAGAGAAGCTAAATAAGAAGGTGAACCTAAAGAAAATCATATAGCTATCCTCTTGGATATTGGAAGTAGACAAGATTTCCAGGCAAAACTTGGGTGCACGGGGGTGGAGGTTGGGGGGTGGATGTAAGGGGAGATGGGTAGAGAGAGGGGAGAAGTGGAGGATTGGGGAAAGCTTGGGGGAATGGAATGGGTGGGATGGAGGAAGGGTGGATATGGGAGCAGGGAAGTAAATATCTTAATTAAGGGAGCCATTTTAAGGTTTGCAAGAGACTTGACTCTAGAGGGGTTCCCAGGTCCAAGGAGAGGTTACCAGATTGTTCCTTGGGCAGCAGAGGAGAGGATGGCTGAACTGGCCTTGTCTCATAGCCACACTGATGAATATCTTGCCTAACACCACAGAGCCTTCATCTGGCGATGGATGGAGATAGAGACAGAGACACACATTGGAGCACAGGACTTAGCTCCCAAGGTCCAAATGAGGAGCAGAAGGAGGGAGAACATGAAGGAAGTTAAGATCACGAGGGGTGTGTCTACCCACTGAGACAGTGGGACTGATTTAATGAGAGCTCACCAAGGCCAGCTGGACTGGGAGTAATGGAGCATGTGAGCAAACTGGACACTTTGAACGTTGCTGGCAATGAAGGCTGACTGAGAAGCCAATGACAATGGCACTGGATTTTTATTCTACTGCATGAACTGATTTTGTGGGAGCCTAGTGTGTTTGAATGCTCACCTTTATAGACCTGGATGGAAGGGGGAGGACCTTGGGCTTCCCACGGGGCAGGGAACCCTGACTGCTCTTAAGGCTAGAGAGGGAGGGAGAGGTAGGGAGGGGGAGGGAAAAGGGAGGCAGGGAGGAGGTGGAAATTTTTAATAAATAATAAATAAAACCATTAACAGATTAAAAAAAGAAAAAGCATATTTTAGGTTTATTATGATGTATTTATAAGATCATTGTATATAGAGTTAAAAACCTCTGTGTGAGAGAGAGTGTGTGTGTGTGTGTTTGTGTGTGTGTGGACATGTGTGTGTGTTTCCATATCCATATGTATACACATGCCACAACATTCAAGTAGAGGTGAGAAAACAATTTTTTGGAGTCAGTACTCCCTGACTAAGTTTCCTAGACTGAATTCAGGTCTTGAGTTTTGCATAGCAAATATTTTTTTTTGCTGAGCGCATCACAAAACTCATAACTGCTTCTTTAATATTGATATTTATGTAATATTTTGAAAGCTAAAACTTAATAGTTTATTGTTATTTTAGCATATATGGGATAGATGAGACATGGTTCATAATTTAGTTACATAGAATACCAATATGTTTTGTGTGGGGTTTTTTTGAGGCTTTTAAAACATATTATCTTGGTGTAATTGACATGTTATAACATTGATGGTGGTATGGAAATTTTCTTTTTCTGACGTTTTAATTACTATCAATTCCTTTCAAAAGTTGAATTCACTTATATTACAGTGAAAATTTGAGATGAAAAAGAGGAGGACTTCTTAAAACTAGACAAAGCAGAAATGACTTATACACTAAAAGCTCAACAGGTAAGTAGCTCAAAACTTTCCTAACAGCTGCTGACTATGGAGATGAGAGAGAACGCAGAACTATGAATGGCATATTCTGTGGTACACTCAGCAAATATTAGTCAATTCATTTGTGTCATAAAAATATAAATTAATGAGGAGATACTGATGATCATAAATAATTTAGGAAAAATTCTTTCAGTGAATTTTGCATGTAAATTGTTCACTTCTATTGCTGTTATGGTAGATTGAATCATTTTGTCCAAAGACTTTCTTAATTCTATAAGTTGTGTGAAGAGTGGGGACAGTAACTGTCAAATTTACAGTCAATTATCCAGTTTATGTAGAAATTATTTAAAGAGAAATATGTAAAATATATTTTTCATAAATTGAGAACACTATAATTTAAAAAACTAATTTTAGTAAGTACTTTGATTTGTTTTACATTTTATCTGACCTCATATTTTGTTGCATGTATAATTTTGATTCAATTCTTTGTACGTTAATTTAAAATTGATTTTTGAAATTTATTTAGCAATATGTAAATTAAACAAATTAAATTAATTGTACTACAGTTGCTAATCTTACAATCTCCAATTATTAGTTGTTTTCTGTTTTTTGTTTTGTAATATCAACAAGGTCTATAAACCATACACCTAGAAAAGTCTCATGCTCAGGTCCTGGAAGCCATGATAAATCTGATTTCATATTTTCTGAGCTTTTTTGTTGAATTACATTTGTCTTATTATAGGGGATAATAATTTTGTTGTTGTTTTTTAAGATTGTAGCATGACTTGTAATTTACTTCCTCTCACTTCTCACCCCATAAGTTCATGCATACTTCTTGATCTCTTTCATATTCATGGTAGCTTTAGTTTCCTTAACACAAAAGAGTATGAAATTGGATGAGTGACGAGTATGTAAAGGGTGATCTTGTCTTTTTATGCTTCCCATGTAGATTAGATCTATCCATATCTCTCTTAGTGTTCTCGCTGTTGTCTAAATTCTCTGGGATTGTGATTTGTGGGGGCTTTTTTTTTGCTTTATGTTTAAAAACCATTTATGAGTGAGTACATGTGATACCTGTCTTTCTGTGTCTGGGTTACCTCACTGAAAATGTTGTTTTCTAGCTCCATCCATTTTCCTGCAAAGTTCAAGATGTCGTTATTCTTTCCTGTTGTGTAGTACTCCATTGTGTTAATGTACCACATTTTTCTTATCCATTCTTTGGTTGAGGGGCATTTAGGTGGTTTCCGAGTTCTGGCTATGATAAATAATGCTGCTATGAACATAGTTGAGCACATGTCTCTGTGGTACAATTGAGCATCCTTTGGATATATACCCAAAAGTGCTATTACTGGGTCTTGAGGAAGGTTGCTTCCTAATTTTCTGAGAAATTGCCACACTGACATTCCAAGGGGTTGTACCAGCTTGCATTCCCACCAGTAATGCAGAGTGTTCCCTTTTCCCCGCAACCTCTCCAGCATAAGTTGTGATCAGTGTCTTTGATCTTGGCCTTTCTTACAGGTGTAAGATGAAATCTTAGAGTTGCTTTGACTTGCATGAGAAGATACAATTCTATAAAGTTTATAGATACTTCTAAAATGCTAAAATTATTGATCGTTGATAACATTTGTATATTGTAATAAACCTCGTAAGTCTATTGTCTAATTTTCTCCATTATCCACAAGTTAGAATGTATACTTTTCTCTTGTACAAATCAAATATTATAAACTCTGATTTGTTTAGTAATATATCTTTAAGCATTAATTTATTTTGATATGGAGAATTATTGAATACTAATATTAGTACTCAATTAGATTTATACCCTTTCATTTAACTTTTTATAAATTTTTGCATATATTAAATATTGTTTCATCAAAGATAATCAATATCATCTATTCTTTTCTACTCCATCCTCCGAAATCACTTCTTTTAAAATGTCTTTCTTGTTTTTATACATTTTTCTATATGCAAACCTTTCTATTTAGCTAGGGTTTCCTACATTATAATGGACCTGAGGGGTTGTTTTGAGAGGAAACAATATATTATTCTATACACTGCTGAAAAATATGACTTTCAGTCTTCTATAGACTTTGTCAATAGTTCCTTCTGAAGGAATGGGCACGAATTACTCTTCTCTCTGTGATGGAAAATTAATGGGCCTATTGTTAGCCTTGGTTTGTGCGGATAGCTACTGATTCTGAGTTCATGTGAGGAAGGTACAATGGCATGTTCAGAAGACAGGAATCTTTCTCATCTTTAGGGTTTAACACTCTCTCCACTGTCTTAGAAAGTGTTACATGATCCTTAGACATATGATACAGATGTCATTTTTAGGGCAGTGCATGCCACATTCTCTTGTTCTCAACACATTTAATTCTTTTGACAGAATATCACTATGTACTACAGATACATCTCAAAATTTTAAAATTCCTGACTCAGTTACCTGAGTATGAGATCCCCACTGTGCAACACCACTCAAAACTTAAGGTATCCTATTTAAATTCAAATTATTATCTATCTTGTCATAACAGTTGCAAGGCTGACATTAAAGATAAGCACAAAATAATTCTGGAAATTATTGGCATGTACTTATAACAATCATCCCAAGGCCGTAGGTTTTAATACAAAAGAACCACTTGTTCTTCCAAGGGTAATTTCCAAGATTCATATCAAGTGCCCAATTATTAAAATATAATTTATCCAACACTTTATATTTTTTAATAATCTAGATAAATACATCTCACTAAAATTCCCCTTGAGTCTATTTAATTTCCTATGCTTTGGATATATTAGCAAAGGGAATTTTCTTGAGATTGGAGTTTAAACTTGAATAAGTCTTAAGTTAATCTTTTGGGTACTTCAGAAAACTCAAGTGTGCCTCCTGACTACCATTTCAAGAAAAGATTTTCTTTAATTCATCAGTTCTACAATAAAAATTTAATTCAAGGATATTTCATTCTATTTAGAAGCTTCTGCATCCTTGCCAAGAGCTTTCATTTATGAAAGTACTAGATCCTGTATGTATCAAAGCACCGATATTCATCAGGTAAAGGTCAAAAGGTGTTAATCATAACTCTGTAATTGTTCCCAACATTCATTAAGAGACACCATATTAAGCTGACAGAAAGCCTTGCTTAATCAGGATTTTCTGTAATCACTCAGGTAGGCCATCAAGATAAAGAGTGGCGGTGCTGGAAAGATCCTGAGGGACATGAGACACCATAGACATCCATCTTCCTGACACTAGACCCAGATAAGACTGCAAGATATTAAAAAAGGAAAAGTTCAGAATAACTGTTTGATTTTATTTTTAAATACTTGAATCCAGTGTTTCTGAACTTTGAAAATGAAAATAGCATAGGCTGTGCAACAAGTTGATTTCAGTAATGCTATCTTATTTCTTCAATGTAGCTCTAAGCTACATTGTTAAATTGTTAAAACAGTTAATGCTTTTAGATTTAGGTAGACTACATATTTATGGTGTTAAACCTTCAAAATAAAAATATGTGTAACATGACTAAATACATAAATTAATGAATGTGTTTTACATTATTGATAAGGTGCTATTCATCCTTTCTTAATTCATACAAGTTGTACTCTAACTACTCTGAATATTATGAAATAAAAATAAGGCAGCATCTAAATGTTAAGTGCTTTATTGTTACTGCTTTGATACACATGTTAAATTTATAAGAAAGCCTTCTGATAGACAACAAATGTATTTGTGGCTTAAATGCATATATGACAAAAACATAATGATATAAAACAGCATTTATTCAATACAAAATAAAAGATATATCTTTGTCGTATCAAAAAGTAGTACTAACTTAAGTAATACAGAAACCTATACAATATGCTAAATCACAAATATCCCTTAAATTTGATTTTCAATGTACATAAACATGTACCTAAAAGTGGGCAAAAGAGAATGATTCATTTTCCTGTTATAAAATTTTGTAGAGCTGTGGAGAAATGATCAGTTAAGAATATAATGGTTTTAGGCATCAACATTTTTCCCTTTATTATATGTCACAGTATAGAAAACATTTGATACCAGATATGTGTAATTAGATACAGAAGATAGTACTTCCCAATCCACTAAAGCATAGAGACTTCTAAATATATATTAAAGACTGGATAAGTAGAAATCAAAAGAAAACTGAATGATGATGATATTTGTATTTATTTTTTAATTTACTTACTTAATTACAACATTGGGAATTGATTCTAGGAACTACCACACACTAGACCAGATATTTAATGCTGTGGTATCCCTCAGTCCTTATGAATAAATCATACTCTTTCTTTTGAGACAAAACATTGCTAACATGGACAGGCAGGACATAAACATGCTGGCCTTATTCTCTCACCTATCTGGAGTTAAAAATGTGTACATACCTAGTTATTGGAAGCTGATATGTCAGTCACTTAAGATTGTGTACATTGGGCAAAAGATATTGCTCAGTTGTTAAATGTTAGGCTAATAACCAAAAATATAAGAACACATATACTATTCATATTTAAGTTTATCATAAAATCTCTTAGAAAACTTTTTTAGAAGAGTGGGATATCATGATTCTTATTTAGTTCCTCTGACTCCAGAACTTGCTATTACAGAGTTTATGGAACAGAGATGAAGAAAAGAGGATGCACTTGGATATTGTTAATAACAATGGTTATGAGTTAGCACATGCGAGGTAAGGTATTCCAGAAATAAGACATTTAATTTGAAATTTGAAGGTACTTGACTATAACTGCAGGAATGCAAAGATTCTACCTGTTTATGTTTTAGGAGTTACTATTATCCCATTACTGGTATGGGTTGTGTTGGCTTTGGTCTTACATCTGTCATATAAATGAACTTATATTTCTGAAGAAGAAAAACCATTCTGTATAAAAGCAATGGAGTGGGGAAAAGAAACAAAGGCTATAACATTGCATTATGATACTTTTAACACATAAAAAAATATTAAGTTCTATCCGCTATATAAAATCACCATCACTGAGTTACTAAGAATTCTATAAATAATGTTAGAAAGTAAGAATGTTAGTTGATACAACTCCAAAGACCTCTTTCAGACGTTTGCTATTATATTATACTTGTTTTGTATTTGCTTTAAAAAGAAGTTGATGCTAGTCCATCATCACTACACTCATCTCATTGCCTTCACTAATTAACAGTACAAAAAGTAATTAATCATCTGAAATTAATAATTTTCTTAAAATTACATGAAACTGTTTATGAAGTTTGTGCAGACATATTCTTCATATTCTTAGTCACAAATTTGAATGTGCAAAGATAAGGTTTGATATGGTGTCGATGTATCAAAATAACACATCGCATGCTGTGAGATAAAATTTTCACCACTGTCAAACTAGAAAAATAATTTCTTAGCAGGTTTGTGGGAAGGCAAAACATGCTTCATTATCACTTTGAATATTTCATGAGATCAAAGGAAGCATGTTCTTTTTTTTCTTTCAGGAATAATACATTCCACAACTGAGAAAATTTTCCTAGATTTGAAAAGGTCAACATTTCTTAGACAAATACCATATTTTCACTTAAAAAAGACTTGCCTTTACACAGACTCAAAAGTTACAATCTAATAATTATATAAATATGTTTATAGATATTTCATTGTAATCAATATCTTTTGATTCAAAAGACTGAACAGTTTTTTGAACATGAATAAGATAAATTAAGGTTATAAGATTTATTGCCACCAATACATAGTCTTTTGGATCTTCTGGATAATGATTTAATCATGATTGAATATAGGGCCTTTTCATCAGTCTTACTTTCCTTGGTCTTGATAATAACTGGCTAGGAATTTTATATGAAATGTCACTGAGTTAGTTCCTTAAACAAAGAAACCCATTTCTAGCTGTGACAGAGCTTCAAGTGCAATAACAGCATCCAGATTTTGACTCAAATTGAGCTTTGTCTTATTGGGAGTACACAACCTTCCCATTTTATCCTCACATTGATTTTCTTTATTGTACCTTTTAACATTCACTTTTTCTTCCTCCTCCTCCTCTTTTTACTCCTCTTTATCCTCCTCCTCCTCCTCTTCCTCCTCCTTCTTCTCTCTCTCTCTCTCTCTCTCTCTCTCTCTCTCTTCCTTCTCTCCCTTTCTGATTTAACTTCTATTGAATTCAGTCAGATTATCATTAAAGGCCACTCTAATAACAAAATTTTTACTTGTTTCTTTAATAGTCTTATGTCCAAATACATGACTATTCAGAAATTCCAATGCAGCTAGATAACATTAGTTATCTACTAATTAAATTATTGATTAATTATATATTAAAAATATTTTGATCATAATTATAAAGAACAGTTTTTGTTTTTATTGAATTTTTATATTTTCATTTTCAATTTTCATAAAAGAAATATCACTTGTCACCAAGTATATTCAAAGTCACAAAGAACACAATAATATTATACAGAAATATTTTCACCATTTTGTATTATAAATTTTACCAAACATATGTTCTATATCTTGCAAGGAATTGCTTCCTTTATTTTTCAATTGATTGACGTTTGACCATTTCCTTACTTCATGTGTAACTGACTCTATATAACCTTTATTTTGCTAGTAGTATACAGATTATTTTGGGGAAATGAATAACTATTTCATTGTGATTATGTCATGAATAAATTAATGTTAATAGAAAGATTACATGTATCCTTAAATAGCCAACATTTTATTTTTCTATTTTTAATTGATTTTATTGAGCTCTACATTTTTCTCTGCTCCCCTTCCTTCCTCTCGCTTCCCCTTCCTTCCTCTTCCATGGTCCCCATGTTCCCAGTTTACTCAGGAGATCTTGTATTTTTTCTACCTCCAATATAGATTAGATCCATGTATGCCTCTTTTAGGGTCCTCATTGTTGTTTAGGGTCTCTGGGATTGTGAATTGTAAGCCTGTTTTCTTTGCTTTATGTCTAAAAGTCACTTATGAGTGAGTACATATGATATTTGTCTTTCTGGGTCTGGGTTACGTTACTCAAGATGATGTTTTCTAGATCCATCCCTTTGCCTGCAAATTTCAAGATGCCATTATTTTTTTCTGCTGTGTAGTTTTCCATTGTTTAAATGTACCATATTTTCCTTATCAATTCTTAGGTTGTTTCCAGGTTTTGTCTATGACAAGCAATGCTGCTATGAAAGTAGTTGAACACATGTCCTTTTAGTGCGATTGAGCATCCTTTGGATATATATCTAAAATATTTTAAAAAGAAAGCAAATAAATGCAGCTTTTAGGATAAAGAAAATGCGATTTTCAGCTGGTTGGTTTAGAATATTAAATAATGACTTTATAAAAATGTTCATGCTAAGAATTAGCTTTAAGGAATTTGCTATTTTTACATAGATCTGCCATGTTTTCTATAATATGTATTCTATAAACAAATATTCATAGTTATAACTTACATATTGTATGGCTTTCTAAAAATCTTTAGCAGTGAAGGAGACTATGAGATAATGACATTGAATATGAGGGTTTTTAATATTATCAATGGAGACAAAACATGAATTTCCTTACAAAGGAGGATATTATTCATATTATATTTATTGAATTTCAAATTAGCATGTACAGTATATGGTACATATACCAAATTTTATATAAAATAATTGAATATTTTTCTCAAATATAGTTTATATATACATAGTAAATAATATATGTGTACAATTTCACAAAATAAAATAACATTTGAAATTGGCCAGAAAAATAAACAATTATTTAGAATTAAAATGAAAAGAATTTATTCATTGTGGAATATTTATATACTATGTGAAACTGTATTGCTGTGATTGATGTAATAGAAAGCTACACGGCAAATAACTAGGCAGGAGGTGTAAGTGGGATTTCTAGGCAGAGAGAAAGTTCAAGAAAGAGAAGACACCAGACAGAGGTGAAGAAAAATGCGATGGACAATAATGAGAGATTACTAGAACAGATAGAACATAGATTAAAATATATGGGTTATATAAAGGTGTAAAAGCTAACTGGGCAAGCGTTAGCTAAGCCTGAACTTCCGTTATTAGTAATATATATCTGTGTCATTATTTGTAAGCTGAGAGCACCCCCCCAATCTAACTGTATTTCCTCTAAAGTAAATATATATGTTTGATCAAATAACAGGAAAATAGGCATGATTTGTTAAATTTATATTTGAAAATTCAGTATGTTGATTAAATAAATCACTATTACCTCCTACCCTTTCTCTAATAAATTCTTTAGTAGCCCAGTTTTCCCCTTCACTCATTCTAAATGTATGCTACTATCCTTCCTATTATTGTTAAGAGGTTTATGTGATTATAGATTGCCATATAGGTATTGATATACTCTTTGGGGTCATGTCTTCTTTTTATTTTGTGCTGTCCAAACTTACTCCAAGTTTAGTGCTTTCTACCCCAAGTATTCCATCTCTCTTTCACCTTTTCTATAGTCTAGACTCTCATCCCTTAACAAATCACTCTCCAAATTAAAGTCCTTCCTAGTTTTCTGAGTTCTGTATGATTTTATGTTACTGAGCCTGAATTACTTTACTCATTTTAACCCTTTTCTTGTTCCATCTATTTTATATGAAAAGATCTTGCTGTTTTTCTTTATTACTTATTAATATTGTACTTTGTATATGTACATCATTTTTTTGTTGTTTCATTCATTGAAGGTCTTCCAAATTTAGTAATTTTCTTAGCTATTTAAATAAATCAATAATGAACATGAACGTGTGTCTCTAGAAGAGAATATAAACCTAATTGGGCCTGTGTCTAGGTGTGATAAAACTGAGTTGTGTATTATTTGATTTTGTTTCTTTTGTGAAAACTCCAGAATATTTTCTAAAGTGGTTACAATTATTTATGCTGTTAACCAACATTCCATAGAGTTCCCCATTTGATCATATTCTCAAAATCCTTTGTTGTTACTTCTATCCATGATGACAACTCATTGTGACTGGAGAGAGATGAAATAGGGCAGTAATTTTGATTTTTAATTCCATAGCATCTAATACTTTTATTTGATTTCTTGGTAATGATGAACCCAAGAATCATCAAACAACAGATTCTTGGTTTTCTCCCAAAATACTTGACAAGGTTCTATTGCTGAGGATATGATATACTTTGACAGAAGGATATTGGAAAACCTTTCTCATTTCAGTCTGGAAACTCTCCCAGATGACTAGCTTTCAGTTTGCTGGAAGGTGCCAAGCATGCTGTTGTGGATAAAAATATTGATGGTCTCACCCAGCTCTGGGTAGTGCATAGAGCAATTCTGACATTTTAGGCAAGATATGACAACTGGTACAAAAGTAGCAGGACAGTTATGGGATAACTAGCCACTTTCTTATTAGATTTAAGACTTGGTGTAGGGAATTTCCTTCCTGATGCTACAGTCCTGGTTCAAGAATAGGGTTAGAGTTCCAGCCAGCAGAATTCTGGTATAGGTGATCTCCAGATCACACCTCTTCATGAGCATCTATTGGCAACTGATGCTTATTTGCAAGGGAGAGCAGCATTCATTGAGGATGTGGCCATTTCCAGGATACCCGTGGCCAGAGTGTGGTCCCGCAGCCATGCACACATTGCAGCACTAATGGCCTTGGTAAGCTATTAACAAAAAAATGACATAAAGTTAGAAGAGAAATTTGATGAGATAAATATGAGATGAGTTCCTGAGGGAGACACAGTGGTAGACATGATTACATGCCATTATTTGCATGTGAGAAATTCTCAAGCATAATAAACCATTTTAAAATAATTCACTAAGTGAATGATTAGCAGACTGTATCAGGAAGAAGAAAGAACAAGAATTTATAAAATTTTAGAAAACAGTCATTTTAGTAGAAATTAATGTCCATATAGAGCTTCAGTTATGATCTAAATTGTTCTCTGAACCAAATAGGAAGATGAGTTACAACTCCAAATTAAAGCCAATAATGCACATCATTGAGTGAATATAACACTTCCCTTCCTTCAGAGTCCTGTGAATTGCTTCAATAGTGCGCTCTGCCAGCAACCCAATCTGGAAACAATGCTCAGGCTTACTGTAAGAAAACCTCATATTTTGTACTTTTAAGTGGAGCTTACATGTTATCCTACAAGTTAACTAAAAGAAAAGCAAGCGATGAATAACTGACGATGATCAGAAAGATAAACGTACTAATTTTCATTTCTTAAAGCATTCACCATGTTTGAAAAGCAAAAAAGGATTTTCTGACTAGATCTAGATATGCTACATACAAAATTAAAATTGCAGGAAAATCTTGGTTGTGTGTCCTTGTGTTACCTCTCAAATAATAAGGAATATATTTCATTAGGTTGTCAAATTCTTTGAAACAATAGGATATAGTTATTCGATCTGTAAATGAAAACTAAAAAAAATAAAAACATGATATCTATATTAGTTCTTGTTTCAGATTTTGAATTATATGGATGAGATAAATCAACACTAAAACAAATGTGTTTTGCTGTCAAAATTCCGATTGCAAATATGTGCACATGAATATATATGACATATTTATTTAAACTAATCTTGGCATGGCATGTTTCTCATAATCATGGAAGAAATGTATATTCATGATTAAAGCGTTTAACTACACTACATTCTGCAAAAAATAAAAATAAACCTGTTCTAGCATCACATGCACCTAAGTGGGAAAATGAACGCACACACTCCTGCACCCATACACTGTTCTGCGATGTGGCTAAGCTAGTAGCAAAGCAGCAGCTAACAGCGCAGAATCATAATGTGATAGTTTTGTGTACTTAGCGGTGTGATGCTGAATTCATTAAAGGGATCAAAGATATCTATTTTCAGCTACTTTTCTGTGTTAACAAATAAATGCTATTCCAATATGTTGTTTTCCTACCAAATATTCAGAACACTAAAATGGAACCCCTGTCAATTATTGACCTTTGTACATTATTATAAAATGATGCATTCAAAGTGATGAATTTAGAATTCCAATAAGCAATTTGGCTTTGTGTTTATTTCTCATACATACTGATTTATATTAAGTTACAACAAATGTATATGATGAATTAATATTTATCTTTTGTGATCCCAAATATCTTTCGAACACTACCTCTGAGACAAAGTTGCAGGAGGATTATGAATATCTATTTGAGATTAATAAAGGTCAAGTGGAAACAAGGCAATACAAAAGTCTGTTTTTGTCTTCCCTCTACTGAGAATACCACGATATATAAGGGGTCAAAGTGCCTGATAACTACCCAAATCCTCCCTTGGAGGTGTGAATACAGACTGCTGCTGTAACAATGTCATTTCCTCACAACTGCACTTATCTTTACATTCTTACAAACATTAGGAGATCTCAGCTTAGACGCACACTTTAAAATATGTTCACATCATTCTGGGATAATGTGTTTATTTCTACTACTTAGCAATAGTGTCAGAGGGCACATAAAATGGTGGGTTAATATGTTTTTTTTTTCTTTCCCCAGATATTGCTGTGTGTTTGTCTTGTAAACACTATTGTTGTCTATAAATAGAAAGCACATCCAACAAGAAAAATATTGAATTCTGTCCAGGTCCTTTAATCAGTACACACTTCAGTAACTCTCAAGCAGCCCATTGACACCTAACTTACCTAGAATATCAAAGAATTGGGAGTAACTGCTCCTTCAAAATGCTTTCCAGATGTTTAGGGTTTTGTAAAATGTATAAAAACTCAGAGAATAAACTTATTAACAATTCTCTGTTCTCATAAAAACATTAAATTTTATAGTGATATGATAAATAGAATGAATTGATTATTTTTAATATAATTCAATAAACAATTTTAAATAAAACTAGCATATATAATTAGCTTATGCTAAACCTGAAAATATGTATATTTTAATGCAAAAAAGTCTTAAAACTATAAATTTTGTAACTCTCAGAAACTATATTTTAATTAGTATGCTTTATATTTTTGACTATTCAGCTATAGTATATTTAAAATTTAGTTGAATACCACAACAAAATACTTTAAATTACATAAATCAAAAAATATTTAAGGATCACATTTGGTTAACAATCTATACTATATGATTTTTATTGGCAATATTGGTAAGCAGGCAAAAATTGCTAATTACATCAACAACCCTCATATAAACATGTAGCTTATAAAAGGCAACTATTTTAAATTTTGTTACCAGTTTTCTAAAATATAAAAAATATAGATATTTGTTATCACACTTATGACTTTTACAAAACTTCTTTTCAACAAAGTTAAATCTCATAGAGCAGTATTCTGTAGACATTTGATTGTTGCAACTTATATTTAAACAAAAACTTTTATGGTACTCTCTTTATGTGCTTTCAATACTTGAGAGTTATATTTTTTGAAAAATGAAGTATAGTTGGGAATATTAGACAATATTGCTTAAAGTGTACCTCAGCAATGAAAAACAAAACCTAATTTTTAATTGACAGACACAGCAAACTTCTTTTAGTTCATTGTGTCAGACCTTGTTTTTCCATCACAGCATCGACAACACATCATCTACCTACCTAATATCCATGTGTCATCCTAGAACTTAGTATCTACACTACCTTGAGAGACTGTGGGATTCTACCATAAGGTTCTCCATTATACACTAACCACATGATAGAAAAACAAAGCCACACAGTTATTAGGAATTAAGTTCAATTATACAAAAGCAAATATTTGTCTCTGTCGCATGTTACTTTCAACAAAAGTAATTAGAGTGATAACCTTTCAATATCCCATGCATAGTTGAAAGCCAATTTTTCTAGCACCATGACAATGCTTTATTATGGGTAGCATGACACTTTCTGTGATATTTGGATTAGAGAACAGAAAGGATGAAAAGAAAATAGAATAGACTAGTTCCAAGAAATCAGACAATAGTCTTCTACTCAAAGACACAGTTTTTCATACAGATATTCTTCATAAGTTAAAAATTATAAATTAATGAGCAAACATTAAGAAAATAAACTACCCAGTTAAAAATCAGAGGTGAATTTGAACATAGAATAGAAAATATGAATGTCTAATAAATACTTACAAATATGTTCAGCATCATTAGTCACCAAGGAAAAGCAAAGTGAAACTACTGTGAGATTACTGCTCACGACACTGAGTTGAGGATAATGTGGGGGAAAGAAATACTGTTGATTGATGATGGTAGTGAAATTGGTGTATCTACTATGGAGGTGAGTTTGTAGTGTGCAAAGTTTTGTTCTTTAAAAGATAATATGTTGGCAGATGACCAAGGCAGGCTAGTCCAGGCAGAGGCTGCAGCCAGAACGGGTGCAGGTTCCACGCGGCGAGTGGCAAAGCTGGTGGGTGGAGTTGGCAGATAAAAGGCATACAGGACATAATAAATAGACATAAGGCCAAACATAAAGCTAAATATTTATTACTTAAAGAAGAGGGAGACAGAGAGACATGGAGACAGACATAGAGAGAGAGACAGAGACACGTGTGCACACGCCAAGAGATGGGGGACAGAAGAGAAAGAGTTAAGATGGCAATGAGGGAGGTCAGAAGTGGCTGGGATTGGGCGTGGTTAGCCCTTAAAGGGAACAGAGCATAAGGAATAACATTCCCGGATCCTTTTTATAATAAAAAGTAGAAGGTTAGACATTACAGTTTGAAGGAATTGGGGCAGCGAATTCTCAAGACTGCTTCCGGCTGATTTGTGGGCATCGTCTCTTTGGGGGGGAAGATCCGAGAGAAGGCTGGGTGCTGGTCACATCCTGGCATAGTTGGTCTCTGCTCCTGACAGGTGTCTGTGGCATGGAAATGTCTGGTGTCCCTTGTACCTGGTTAGGGTATTAACAGAACAGAGGACAAAGTTAAATTAAGAAAAAATTTTTAGGACCAGGGAATTGAGGAGTGTATGTATCTGACCTGTTTACAGTGGGTTCTTTAATTTGGCTCCCTGGAACTCATAAGAAAAATAGAAGTTTTAGACATATATATTGTATAATGGCTGTGACATATTCTTGTACAATGAAAAGTATTTTTATTTGGTGAGGCAACCTGGCAAAACCTCTCAGCTATCAAACTGAGATCTTTGAGAAGGATAAGATTTTACTTGAGTTGCTGATTAAAAAATGACAGAGAACTTACTTGGTTGGCACCCAGAGCTATTCTTTTGGGTCCTCCCTGGTCGCTGAAGGTTGCATTTGACCTTTGCTGTTTAGCGCAGAGCCTGTCAGGCTTTAGAAGACCCTTGGGCTAAGAAATCTGTAGGAAGACTGGCCTATCTTACCCAGGCAGCTAGGCTGTCGATTCCAGTGCTTCTGTCCATGTCTGGAAGTCTTCAGTTTAGGTGAAAGGCAGTTTTTGCCCAATGGTCAGCGCTTGGCAGTTGAAGCAAACTGCAGATGGACGTTGTTTTGTGACCATTTGTCTTCTGTCTTATTGGAAGAAACAGAGTGCTTGCTAGGAGCCAACCTGTCTCTTTTTGTTATGAAAAGTTTTTTAAATAATTAAATACTTAAATATCACATTCCCCCAGATCTCTGAGCAATTGAGGGCTGTGTATTAGGTATAGCTGTAGTATAGAATCTGTCTGGAAGGTTGGGTCTGAGCTTGACTGTATTAGAACAGCTTAATATTAAATATAAGAGAGGTAAGAGTACATAGCAGTTTAAAATATGAGACTTATGAAATGAGATGTAATGAATAATATATATAGAAATATTGAACAGAAATTCGGAGAAGTGCATGCTTTTATGGGCCCTATCAAAGGCGTGTCACTATGCAAAACACCTGTAATCAGAGTTAATGAGAGGATTTCAGTGAACACCAAGGAGGGGAAGGGGAAAGCAGTACATAAGAATGGGAGAGCTTGGTCACGTGACCTGGCTCTCAGTGAATCTAGCGATAAAGTCACCTGACCCCAATGAGCGTGGGCGGCCATGTGTTGTGGGGAAAAAGTTACAATTTTTGAGCTGTAAGGATTTTAAGCTTAATAAAGAGTGACCTAAAGGCATGATCTGCCCTGTTGTTGAGCCGCCATGCCGAACCATAAGCCGCAGAGGGGAGCAAAGGGCTGGAACCGAAAAAAACTGTACCATGTCAAGGCTGAAATGGAAAAGCCGCAGGTATTTTAAAAGCCGGGGGCCGCCTGCCATGGGCAGTTGCTATCCAGAGTCTTGAATCATGAAAACCTGTGCAAACAGACAATTTAAAGACAGAGAAGTGTGGAGGATTTTAAGTAAGGCATATTTAGGCTGGAACGACTTGCTTTCCCAGGTCAAGACCGTGAAACCCCCCCCAAAACCATGGCATCTCGAGCCTACAGCGAGAACGACTTCCCGTTTAGGTGAGATGCAGATGAATCGACCACCCAGGACATGTGGGTGAGCTTCCCCAATCCACGTGTGGGGTGCTATAGGCCAAACCGGATCAGCCATTCCATCCTTGAGAAAGATGAGAAGGAAGAAAAGAATGAAATAAGAGAAAGAAAACTGGGGGCCCCGGGTCCCCAGGTGCGGGAGTGCTGGGAGCTGGCCAGGCCAGCTGTCCCAGGCACAAGCTTAACAGGGGATGCAAGCCATAATGAATGTCAGTGAAGGGGTGGAGAAGTCCGCCCCCCCCCCCCCCAGTCTAGAAATACCGGGAGGACTGGTCAATCCCGGGTTAAAAAGGCTCAGTTAAGCTGGCTGGAGTGGGGAAAGTCACAATTAGAAGCCAGTGTTGTTTGTAAGAGTCATGGGCAGGCAGACGGAACACATGGGTCAGTGTTGAGAAAGACCTTGGTCCCGATTCAGTCCCGGAAATTGGAGCTCAGAGTCCCGGAGGAAACCTGAAGCTGGGACCCTGGCCAGGTGAATCTCTCGAGTCCGCAGCACCAATTTTATTCTTTAAAAGGCGGGCATGTTCCCTGGCAGGCTCGCAGAGCAGCTGCTAGTCCGACAAGGATGGCTGTGGGGCCCTGCAAGATCTCCAGGGTAGCAGGCTGGTCCTGCCATGCGACCGGAGAGCAGGTGGGTGGGTGCGATGGACGGCAGAGTAAATGGACATAAGGCTATACATAAAGATAAAACATTTATTACTTAAAGAAGAGGCAGAGAGACAGAGAGGCAGAGATAGAGGAACATAAAGACATAAAAACATAGAGACAAAGGAAACACATGTGCACACGCCAAGAGACAGGGGACAAAAGAGAGAGAGTTAAGATGGCAACGAGGGAGGTCAGAATTGGCTGGGAGTGGGCATGGTTAGCCCTTAAAGGGACCAGAGCATAAGGAATAACACAAAGTAATAAACTAGAAATTGGTTTAGCAGAATGGTCAACTATTTCTCTCCTGAAGTAAATACCTAAACAATATTATATTCTATCATATTAACACTCCCACATCCATGTTAATTACTGCTCTGTTCATGATTGTTGAGGAATGGACCTAGTTTAGTGTTGCCTCAAATAATGAATATATAATGAAAATGTCATTATGAACACAATCAAATTTTATTCAGTTGTAGACACAAATGAAATCATTTTATTTGCAGTTAAAATATTGAAATCTATAGCTACCCAAGTGTTCACACATATATACAGAAATCAACAACAAAAACATGTTCTCTCTCATGTGTGAATCTCTGCTTTGAACCTCTCAACTTTTGTGATCAACTTGGTATACTAACCATGATTCTAAAAATGGACTATTTGAATGACATGTTGTAGAGGAGGAGTGGAACACAGATAATATAAAAATAAAGAAGATAAAATCTTTGGATATAAACCAGGAATGGGATAGGATGGTAGAGAGAAACTATTGTAGGGTCAATCGAAATGAAGACTTTTACAAAGTATACAATTAAGGTATCTTATTAGCACACCTAAAAAGTATAATTCATATATTTTTTTTTGCAAAAGATTTTGTGGAAGATACTTGAGCTGCCTGTAGGAAACTCTTCTTAAAACCATTGGTTAATAAAAACTCCCATTGAAAGGGTGATATGTCTCCTCTTTAATTCATAGTCAGGGAGGCCCATAAGACTCAGATGGCAATACAACTTTTGGACATCCCTCTTGGTTGCTTAGCAGAACTGAACTAAATGCATGATATAGAGAAGCTAAGTTTGGAACTGAGCAAAATGATTCCTCCAGATAAGAAACATTCATAGTCACAGAAGGTGTCATGAAGGCTATTATGGGATACAGCTTGTTAGAGTCCATTTGACTCCAACACAGATAACTATTTTCCCTAACTGGACTGGTATGGAGGCGCAAGGAATAACCAGACACAGCTTACACACCATTATTACGGAAAAGGACATCTCAGACTTCTTCCTCCTGAAGAGCTCCCCTGAAGATCTCCTTGTGTTTATTCTCCAAACATCTTTTATATCAACACATAAATTGAGCGGAAAATATACCAGCATTCTGTCACATAGGCAACCAGGTGAAAGGCCTTTTGTCAGATCCACATCTACCTGTCTGCTGAGTATGCTAGCTGTCACATAGGCTTGAATTAGCATCTCTATAAGGCATTCTCTAAATAACAAAGAAAGGGAGCAGCCAATATCCTGAACTTTGTCAGGCAGAGACAGCCGGTCTGCAGGGCTATGTGATCAATTCTGATCTGCCCAATGGGTTCAGAGCCTGGCTGCTACACCATAAAGAAATATGGGCCTACAACAGCTCACAGGTAAATTAAACCTATTCAGGGCTATAGAGATGGATCAAAAGTCTATAGTACTTGTTGATTTTGAGGAGGATCTAAGTTCCATTTTGGGTGACAACTGTCTGTATCTCCAGGTCCAAGATATCTGCTGGTTTCTGCAGGATAAGACATATATTTAGTCCACATATATACATGCAGGCAAATCACTCAAATAAAGATAAATAAATAAAGATATAAATAATAAAAACACGTTAAAATGATTCTTTAATGTTTGTTTAGTATATGTTTACTCTCAGAGGCAGAATTAATTCTATGAACTAATTTATAATACTTCGGTCTAAATTGTCCTTTATTTCTATTTGATTGCACCTTGTATAATGAATTATGCTCATATTCATTGTCTATAAATGTGTAAAACAGGTTTCTATAAGTTTTTCAACTGGCCTCAAACTTATGAGAATCCTAGTACATTGGGCTTCCAAGCACTAGGATTGTACAAATAGGTCCCCCATGTCTCCTAGTATGTTTAAAAATATTAATTAACTTAGTTCTATGACAAATATATATATATGTATATATATATATATATCACATTCTAGATAATTACTAGACATTACTCTTGTCCCCTGCCTTCCTTAAAATTATCCCCACTGTTATCAACCACTATCCCCTGCACTGCTCAAACCTTCCTAATTAAAGAGGGTTAATTGTATAACCATGGTATCATGTTTATCCTTTGGAATCTGTTGTAGTCACCAGTGAGTACATTATCAAATATAATGGCTACTTTTTATAATGAAGCTATCCATAGAAACCATTCAGCAGCAAAGGGTAGGGCTTTTTCCTTCTTTTCATATTAGTGGCTCAAAGGGTAAAGTGACCTGGCCCTTGATCTCATCTTTTCTTGTCTACCAATATGCAAGTCATGCTGGAAGATGCTCTACCAGTTCTTAACCTGCATCCTTTAAAATTAAATGTGAAGAATATTGTAATTAAGATTGTTAATCAACATTTTGTAAACCTTCCCTCTTCTGAACCCTAATTACTGTGTGCCATCAAACTGCAGAATGCATACTCAAATGCAAACTGCAGCAAATTATTTTTAATTGGAAAATTAAATTAAATTTAACCACTGATACCAAGGGCAAAATACTTTAAAACAACCTAGTGTAGCTACCAAATGCAGGAATATCTTCACTTAAGTATCTTCATAAAGACACATTGTAGTCTTTCATGGCATTCATGATTTGTATTTGTTAAACTCAAAGTACAAATTATTTCTAAAAATTATTTTAATTGATAAACAAAATGATTTGGTCCTCAGTTTATTGGTATGCCTCACCATACTATTTTGATTGCAATTATTGGAACTTCAGTTCTATTTATGATATAGATTCAAGCTTAAAATTTTAAATCCCAGTTACTAATATGCTTAAGCCAAACTTATTCAAATCATACTAAAATGAATGTCATATATATGAATTAGAAAAAGTAAATGGACATTTTTCCTGCACTCTGGTGTAGAGTAAAATCACACTATATTATTATATAACTCAAAGACTTATACAGGTATTAGTATTGTAATGTCTGTCTAGATTGACTTTAATTCTATTTACTACACTCAGTTTTAGTATCAGTTTCTGAGACAGTAATATAAGCAAGTAAACTAATAACAAATATGGTGTTATTAGTATGGAGGAAATATAATAACTCAAGGTGAAAAGGTACATGAAGAGTCTGTTGAGACTTGTGTTGCTTCAAATGTAGTTTTCCACAGTCAATGGAAGGTGTCTGGATGTTCATGGCCTGGGCTATGGGTATTTGATAAGTTCTGAGAGTGAGACAGATTTCTGTGAAGGACATAACCCTTAGTAGATTGACTACACCTAGGACAGTTCCAACCGCCAAGAGTAGTTAGCCATGTAAACTGAACTTCATGGGATTTAAAGAAGAAATAGAGAAAACAAACAAACAAACAAATAGAAAAGAATCAAAAATACCTTCAAATTTATATAGGCAGGGATAACAGAAAGAAGGAATGGATTTGAAAGAATTTGAAGTGAAAGTAAAATGATCAAAATTGTTGAATAAAATTCTCAAAAAACTAGTAGAGTATTTTAAAAACATTTACAGATATTCAGAATTTTTTGAGGGGCAAATACTATTAATATGCAACCATGAACTTGAAACCTTCAAGGAACATTTGATTTTATATTTCAAAATTACAATAATTTTATAATTCTGGCATTGGAAAACTGTGAATCTCAAATTTGATTTGAGCCGAAGAAAGCTTCCCAATACATAGTAGAATAAAATTCTTAAAAATGAAATAGAAGAAGGAGTTTAGCAGTCAAGATTTTTTCACATAAAGAAAAATCCTATGAAACTCTTATTGTTTCTTTATAATGAAATTTCATATGCTTCCCCAAATGATTAATTCAGAGATACCTTTACCTCAAATCAAAAATGGACAATATTGTTAAGAAACATGAAGAAAGACAATTAAATTATGTAGCAAATGTGTGTATTTAGGACTAAATTATATGGGTGAAAAGTAATGACCTGAAACCAGTACAAAAATTAATCAAAAATTAATAAATAAAGCTGTATATATATATATATATATGATTAGACAATTTTTAGCAATTATGAAAAAGTGTGCAATTAGGTATAATAAATATTTACATACAAAAATGAAATTAAAGATAAATTGTTATGATATATTATTTTACTAAGTATAAACGTTAATTAAAATTGGAAGTAAAAGCTTAAGCTATAACCATGAAACCTCAAATTTTGTTATAAGAAAGTTTTCAGGACATTCATAATAAAAAATACTGAATTCAGACTCTGTTGTGAAGTTTATAGACTCAAAATTACTAAAAAATTTGTACAAAGCATAAACAACACAAAAGGAATTGTATGTTCACATACACATGAGATACAGTATATTAATTAGGAGAAACTACCTCAAAAGACATTGTAAATAATGTATTCCTATTCAAAACATTTAAATTTTTTGTTATATGTATACTAATGGCAATGTAGTTCAGTTTAAATGTGTAAAAGACCTGTGCAGATAGAATTCTGGGCAACACATACATAAACAGTGATCCACCATTATTATCTCACATTTGCTAGCACACATTATTACAAAGTCAAAAGACAACAGTGTTGGCATGAGTGATGGCTAGAATCCTAAAGTTTTCCTTGTAGGAATGTAAATTCATAAACACATTACCAACAGTGGTTGTAACTTTCATATGCACAAAGGAAAATCCATCAGTCCTAGATATCAGCTTCTTGGTGAAATTTCAAAGGAAGTAACTTGAAGAGAAATAAGCATTTTCATGTTCACCAAATCATTTGTCACATTATGTAAGAATATGCAAAAAACCTAAATGTCCAAAAGAAACATGTATACAGGGCATTATACTTTTGATATTTGTAGCCATAAAAGGAAGATCCCGATATACTAGACAAAGTATATCCTGGAAGATACTGTGCTACATGCATTAAGCCAGACACACAGAGATGAATGCTGTATATTTTCATTAGTAAGAGGATATCTCATTCAGTGAAAGCATTATTACTGGGAACTAAGGGATGGTAAACATGGGGAAATGTTGTCAGAGGGTACACATTTTCTCTTTTAATATAAGTTGTTGAGAAAAGCACCATACTGAATATAAATCATTCTTTCATTCCAGAGATTTTTCAAAAAGAGTGAACCTTAATTCTCGTCATAGATATGAAGAGGATATTATATATTTTAGTTGAATTGATTAAAATAATCTGCAACAGACAGATGGGGAGCATATCCCTCACATCATGGTGGAAGTGAAAGCAGAAAACGCATGCAAGCAAACAGCCAGCATATAATCTTCGAATGCCCACCCTAGTTACATAACAACATGAGAATTTTCCTTATCCAAGCTACTCCATGGTTAAGCTCTCCAGATCAAGCAGTAACTGCAAGCAGCTAATAAGCTCAATACTGAAATTTATTAAATCTCCATCAATCCTTCTCTATTTACTTCAACTTTTCCTATATAAAATATGTTTTGACTTTTTATCTATTTAACTGTCCCTGTTTCCTTAACATTACACAAAAATTAAGCCTTGAGTTACCAAAACGGAAATACAGTATTGAACTTTTGTTATATTTAGTAACTCAAGCAAGAAATCTTAGCTTATCTCTATAAAATTATAATAATGCAGTTATAATGATTTTCAATTGAGTCCTACACATGTCATTTACTGAAAAAGACATATTTTGAGTCCCACAAAATACTGTAACTATAAAAAAAGAAATATCACTTTTAAAATGAATATTATTCTGTCAAGAAATGCAAAATTGCATTCACAGTGATGAAATGCATAAAAAGTTTTTTCACATTTAATTCCTCATTATCCTGAGGCCATTTGTTAACTGCCCTAGTGTGCCTGTGGCTATGATATTCTAACCAGCTTTAGAATGAAACTAAATGAATCTTTTTTTTTTTCTGTGTTGTAGTAGTATATATTAAAAATACCCAAATTATCTCATTGGTAAAATAATTTGTTGCCAAAAATATGGTGTATTTTTAACATTACATATCCCTTGATTTATTAAATCTTATAGCTTCGAATTAAAAAAAGTGAATTTGGGAGAGAAAGGGGAGGTTGGGAGGTGCTGGAAGGAGTAAAGGGAGGAGAAATTGGTCAGGATGTAGTGTAGAAAACTAGAATCTATTTTCAAAAAAAAAGAAGATAAAAAGAAATATATAGGAATGGATTCTATTAATCTTTTACTCAATGATCTTTATTTTCAACTATATGAAAATGCAAAGTTGTATAGGAGAGAGGGGCTATCATGTATTTTCACAAATAGTGCTTTGTATAGCTGTCAGAAGTGAGTCATTTTTTTCATTGACTATATTAAAGAATAAATTTAGAATCTGCATATTTGTTACTGCTTTGCCTTTGTTTCTGTTGTCTAAGTGAAAGTCTGCAATAAGTCAATCAGTTTGCTATAATTATTTTTTCCAATATGATTTTTTCTTAAGATTATATACGTGTGTATTTGTATGCATTTGCAGAATTTCAAGAGGTCATGATACCTGTATGTAATCAACTATCCAGCAGTTTCCTCCAAAGTTGAAATACCCTGTGCCATCGTGCAAGGAAGTGCCTTATAAAAGAAAGCAAAGGACTGGGCAGGATGTGGTAGCACATGCCTTTAATCCCAGCTCACAGAGACAGTGGTGTAAGTATCTTTATGAGTTCGAGAGCAGCCTGGTCTGCAAGAGCTAGTTCTAGGACAGGTTTCAAAGCTACAGAGAAACCCTGTTTCAAAAAAAAAATACAAAAAGGAAAAAAAAAAAAGAAAGCTAAAGATTCAATCACTTTAGAAACTCGTTAAACTAAGCAGATTCAGTAGGACCCTCCCATATCGAGAGTATGTAAACAGCAAAGAGTGCGAGAATCAATTTCAGATAAACCAAACTTCAGAGAAGACTTTCAGACAAGCCCAGCTTCCTGAAAAAAGGCCTTATAGAAGCAGAGCCCAGCAAAACTGTTTAGATGATACAAACATCAGTTTAGCCACCTTTAAAAGACTCGGACTAAGTGAGCCTCCTGAAAAGGACACCGTACCTTTGTCAGTTATCCGCAGACGGTACAATGATCTACAGATTTTCATCTTTTAAGAACTCCTACACATATTGGGGTCGTCTTTACTGATATAGATGTCCTTGAGTCATTTCTGATCTTCTACATTACCCCTCACGTGTATTCCAGTAAGTAACCACAGTGAAACTCATTGGCTCAGCAAGTTGGGCTTTGTAAATAGCCATATTTAGCCATATTTTGATCTATTGCTGGTTCTTGTCTGGGGTGAAAATACCATTGTTATATACCTCAAGAATAACTGTTTACACAATAAACCCAACAACTGAAAATTAAAAGCAAGAGAGTTTAATGTCATTGCATGGAAAGTTGAACACCAAATTGGAGTGCATAAAATTCTGACACAAAGCAAAACAAAAAACAAACAAAACCACTAAAACCAAAACAATAGCAAAAATACCAGAATATAATATTTCTCATTTGTTGTAGTTGAACATTTAAAAGTTGAATATAGTTTGGAAATTTCTGTCCCATACTGTATTTGTTTCTATAAACTTAAACAAATGTTTCTATCATTTTCATATATTGTTTATATGTGTATGCGCATTGGATATATGTGCGAGTATATTTTAATTTCTGTGTGGTAACATAGTTCTCTACTTGGGTTTTGATTCAGCACTGTTTAATAAGATTAATTTTGTTCCCAACACTTACAATTCATTTACGGAAAGGTTAATTCATTTTCAAATTAGCCAATCTAAGACAGTTATTTGTATGTAAGGTATTCTCATCTAACTATCAAATTTTTTAAAATTCATCTAGACTTATATATTTATATTTGGTTATATTCAAAAGGCTAAGCATATACTGACAAATACATGTTTTGTCCGAATGTTCACATTTGATTAATTCATCAATATAAAAACCAGGAACACTGATATTCATTATTCTGCATTTTTAAAGCAGAACTTTATTAGTGTAAATTATGATTTAGAGTAATTATCCTCTTATGAGGTTTGCTAATACTGTTTAGGGTGACTGACGTGAATTGCATTTTGATGGCTACATTTTCATTCTCACTCTCACCAATCACATTCTTTTAGATATCATTAGGAATTTGAAGTTACTTTCATGATCCTAAATGCTATGTAGAATCATCATGGGTCTAGGAAAATTAATGCAAGTCCAGCATAACAACTTCCAATAATACATTTAATTTTTTTTCATATAATTGGCCTCCGTAATAGGAAAAATACTTATTATATATTGGAGAGCACAAGCAAAAATGAGTAAGTTTGTGATTTGGGGGAAGTCCTGTGCCAGAACTATCAAATATTCTCTTCACCATTTTATCTTTGTTGGCACTTTTTATTCCATTGGGAACTACCGATGCCTAAATACTATTTCCAGTTTGTCATCATTAGATATGTAAATTATTAAAAAAATAATGCAACAAAGCAATATATTTATTCATAGAGATTACTTCTCCTAGTATGGAGTCTATTTTACATAAGCTAAAAGCTTCCTTGATAGAATAAACAATGAGAAGCATTGAAGGAAGTGGTAGGAAGGGTCAGGGAAGAAAAAGCCAAAAAGTACAAAATACAAAATTGAGACCATTAAAAGGCTTTGCATTTCTCCAGTTTAAATTATATTTATGAATGTCAGTTCAATGGCAGATGCTGTCTGAAAAACAGCAAATAAATCAGCATTTGGTACATGTCTCATTAAAAGAGTATTAATAAGTATGAAATCAAAACACTCTATTATTCATAGAAAAAAATGTACAAATTTCTCATATTCTGTACAGTTGTTAATACTACAAAGAAATTGTTAGTACTCTGTTTTTGTTTGGAATGTGTAACACTATGATTGCAAAATAATGAGAAAGGAATGCATTTGTTAGGTTTACACTCATGAATTAAAAAATCAAAACACACAAATCATTTTAGTACATTTACTTAATTTTGTTTGTACTAATACTGATTGAATAAGTGATGAAGAACAGAAAAAAATTATTGCTAAAAATTTTAATTTATTATAAATTTACATATTAATGTTAAATGTATAGCTATAGTAGATTTGAAATAATTCTGCTTTCGCCATTATTTAATGAATGTCTTTTAACACCATCTTATACTTTACATCATTGTCCATTGCTATCCTCAATTTTACTGTGTTGCTGTCACTTTTAGTTTTACTAAAAGAGGGAAATTATTTTGAGAGATGGAATGCCTTATACTAACTCAAAGCTGCATAAAGAAATTACGTTATTCAAGTACTTTTCCTCTAAACAAGCATTTTTATTTTTCTAACATATATTAGACTTTTCTTACATCAGTTATTCTCTTTTTAAAGATATAATTTTTTCATTAATAGATATGAGATCATCCAAATTCATTTTCTTTATGTTTTAATCTCCCAAACAAGCTTACATGTTTGTTATTTCATTATATAACTATAGAATTTATTATTTATAAATGATATGTATCTTCTAATTTGGTTTTCAACATATATAAAACTCAGTTTAAAAATAATTCATTTTTATAAATGTTTTTAAATAAACTTCATGAAAATAATTAGGCAAGGTAATATCTAATTTTTAAGAGTCACAATTTAACACAGTCTACTAAATACATGCATAGGCACAGACATGCACATGTGTGTATTCACACATACATACACACACATAGTGTTTCATTATATTGTTATATTGCTATCCTTTCTTTTTTCTTTTAATTTTACAAATGTTTACCAAGTGTGTCATATTAGAAACATGTGATTAATTGCACATTTTGTATTCTACTGCGACCCCACATGGAGGCTGGAAATGGATCTAAGAATCAGCAAGTCTTGATAATTAAAGAGGCATTTCTCCAAGTCATATGATTCAATTCAGTAATTAATAATATATATGTATATATTTCTATTTTTAATTTATTTTCTAATCTTCCATGTACTGATAATTATACAATAATATTTTTTTAATTCATAGGTAGAAATAGATCAACTTCCATATTCAAGAATAAACCATTTATGGTTGTTTAATTTTGTAAAGTATATAACTGTGTTTTGATTTCTTTACAGATTCAAATGCTTCAGTATGTTTTACTTTGTTACTTGAATCAATCATTAATATAATATCTATGCGGTTTTACTATGTCGAAGTTAAAACCTTTCTTTTTATTTAAACAGAACAGAGAATAATGTGAGATTTCCCTCTGTATGTGGTAAATACCACTGATTAATACAGAAACTGTCTTGGCCAGATAGGGCAGAGTAGAACTAGGTGGGAAAAACTAAACTGAATGCTCAGAGAAAAAAGGCAGAGTCGGGAGAAGTCACATAGCCCTGCCAGAGATGGACACTGTTGGATGGAACCTTGCAGGATAGCCACAGCCACATAGCAATACACAAATTAATAGAAATGGGTTAAATTAAGATGTAAAAGTTAGCCAATAAGAAGCTAAAGCTAATGGGCAAAACAGTGACTTAATTAATACAGTTTCTGTGTGGTTATTTTCAATCTAGGCAGCTGGGAACAAAAAAAAAGGCTCCTATTACAAGTTGGTGCTCCAACGTGTGCTAGCTAAATTCAGATAAAACCTGAGATGACCTGAAAAGGAATTCTAGACACTAAAAAACAAAGGTTAGTCGCATTCTGCTGTTGTTTTTGCAAATAGACTCTGCTTGTTGGCAGCACGCAAGAGCTCATTTTAGAGTTTTCCTAATTCAGCAGTAGAAGCAAAAAACAAATCAAGCATGCAGTTTCAAAATGGTAGCAACCTAGGCCATACTACCAGCATGAACTCTGATTCTTTCAGGAGGCTGAGCACTTGAATGATGTTTGTGGGCTGCATGTTGCAAGTTACTTGTTTGCAGCATGGGCCAGCTGGTTACCAGAGATGAGGTAATGAGTATGGTTCCCACACAGCAGTTTCAGAGACAATAAATGAACTTCTGCCATGTTAGACTATTCAGAGCAAGCAGGTAGGGCTGTGTTTGCCCTAGCATGCTGCCGTTTAGTATTTTAAGAAATGCTTAGCATTTTAAGAAACCTTCATGGTCAGAAAATAATTACAGATACACAATTAAGACAGATTCAGACAGATATAGAGCGCTAAATGTGTCAAAGTGTTGAAAAATGTACATAGTCTTGCGAGAGAGGAGAAAAAGGGTAAAGAGACAGTAAATGTAGATAAAAAAGGAGTAAGAAATTTAAACCATGTAAAGATGGAAAATGCATAGAGAGCCTAGATTATATATATTATACATTCTTTGAATTTTTTGACAGCAGAGAGACATTTGATTCTGGGAACTGCTAAGCTAAACCAACATATATGATTTAAAGCTTTCTTGATTTCAAAAGTTGAGTCTAAGGATATGTTGCTTTGGAAAAGAGGTTCTTCCTCTGCTTCCCCAGAGGGTCAGAACTTGTGGAATCTTTCCAAACTAATGTGGTTTGATAGACCAATAGCACCAAATAGGTCTCCATGAAAACTGTCCAAAAGAAAAGGGGGATATGCTAAGAGATTTGCTTGGGTATAGATCTTGGTTTATTGATACAAATTTAAGGTCAATTTGTCATATGTAAATTTCTTCTCTTGATTGTTTTGTTTGTGCATCTCTTTTAAAAATGTAATATATAATTAAGAAATATAGTTTAATGGATAATCATCTATAATAGTCAAGTTTATAGTCATGTTAGCTAGGTTTTCTAGATAAATATTTCAGCTAGATAGATAATCTTCAAACCTTTAAAGATCTACAGAATATGGCACTTAAAATGTTTAAGAAAGAACTTAAGACTTTTCATGACACGAGACAAACACATCTGCTCTTGCCAGCACCAACTAATTCAAGAGAATGAAGGACATTGAAGAGAATCCTTATGGAATCGGTTAACCATTTGGGCAAGAAACTGCTTTTGCCTGGACTGCTTGATGCTATGCTATGTGAACTGGACATACAAATCCACAGAAAAATGACTGCTAAACTTGCCTAAATTTGAAATGGCCCTTCAGGGTTTCTGCTTCATGAAAGAGTCTGCTAGACATTCTTCAGAATATAGAAGAAAGTGACAAACTGCCAATACAGGTAGAACTGTCTTTGAAATTCCCAGCTTCATGGAAAAGCATGCCAGACACTATGGGCCAGTAGGCTGAACATGGGTGCCTGTACCATTACAGAAGAACTTTGGGTGACTGTCCAGGCAGAGAGATGTCTGTCAATTCTAGAGTTTTGGAAGTTGCTTACAATGTACTTCCTGTTAACTTAAGTAATATTATATTCTTCTGTGGTATTTGATGGAGATGAAGAATAGATACTTAGAGTTTCTCTTAGTTATGATAAAAGATAAAGCAGATATAAATATTATAACTGTAATTCTCACTTGATACCTGTTTTGTTGTATGTAATCTTGCTATGTTAAAGTTAAAACTTTCCTTTTTACTAAAACAGAAAAAAGGAGGTGTATGCTGTGAATACCATTGGTTAATGGTGCGGGAGAATTGTCTATATTCTGTCAATCATATTTTAAATAAATGCTGATTGGCCAGGCAGGAAGTATAGGCAGGAAAACCAGACAGGAAGTAGAAATGATGCAATGAGAACAGGAGAATTCTGGGAAGGAGGAAGCTGATTCCTCCCACTCCTGGAGAACCTTCTCAGTAGGAAAAGGTACTGAGCCAGGTGGCTAAAATAGATCAGAATAATGGGTTAATATTAAGTCATAACAGCTAATAAGAAGCCTGAGCTAATGGGCCAATCAGTTTTATAACATATAGAGAACTCTGTGTGTTTTTCTTTGGGGCTAAACAGCTGTGGGAACTGGACAGGACAGAAAAACACAACAAGAAAGCCCTTTATGTTACAGGTTAATAAAGAAACTGGCCAGGGCCTGCACAGAGCAGAATAGAGGAAGGTAGGTGGGGAAAACTGAATGGTGAGAGAAAGATGGCAGAGTCCGAAGAAGCCCTGTAACCCCACCAGAGAAGGAGAATGCCTGAGGGATTTCTGCTGGTTATCCACAGCCATGTGGTGATACACAGATTAGTAGAATGGATTAAATTATTATGTAAAAGTTAGCCAATAAGAAGATAGAGCTAATGGGACAAGCAGTGATATAATTAATACAGTTTCTGTGTGGTTATTTCAAGTCTTGGCAGCCAGGAACTAAAAAGCAAGTTCCCACTACAATATCACATTTTTATAACTTCATTATAACTATATTGGTAACAACTAATTATATTCTAGATATATGGATTAAATATACATGATAAAAGGCATTTTATGGTGTTAAATATTTGGTGCAAATTTCTCTTTTTTCTGTCATTTTGATAACAATTATAAGAAGTATTAGTATATTTTTTTGGTTGTATGAGGGAAATATATTCTCTATTTGCACGTAACATAATTAATATGTATGACCCTGTAAATAACATGTTCAATCTTTTTGTCATTTTTAGGCTGTTATATTGTGAAATCTGTCTGTCAATAAATATTTATGATATGAACTTTCAGTTTCTTAGTAATACATCTCTCATGTCCAAATTTCCAAATATCCACCATCTTATCATGTTCTGCGGTGAGAATATGAAATCAATCTCTTCTATAGTAAAGTGGTCATGGTAAGTAAAAGAAGCACTGTTTGTAAAGGCATCCTCATCTGTAGTTACTAATTATTCTTGTCACGTGAGTTGCATCACTATTGACATGACACAGCAAAACTGTAGGAAGTTTTCAAAATAATTCTCAGGCAATTTGGAAGACTAAGATTTATATACATTACCATGCATATTTTGGGTTTGAAAATTTGAATTATGTAATGCAGTTTAAGAATATGTGGCTCAAAGCAGTAGAGAAATCTAGAGCAAATCGGGAAAAAAATGAAACTAGCATACTAAACCTTTATTGTTCTCTCACAAATAGTATGTTCAACTACTGCTAAAATTGACTTTCATATTTAAGACAAAATTTTGCCTTTATACTTTCTGTCAATTAATTTTATTTAAATAATTCATCTTGGTTTTTATTTCTCAGAATGCTACAATATCTTTAAATAGCTAAAAATAAATAAATGAAATAATCAATCTTATAACTATTTATTGAAAGCATCATATCTGAGAAATTCAAGTCTCAGAGCTATGACAATTCACAGATGCCTGTTTTCTGTAGGCGAATAATTCTGTGAACTATAGTCCAAAGTGAAGTAAGTTGTGAGAATGGAGATTGGCAAGTGACAGCTTCCTCCATTAATTTTGTATTCCTCGTTTCACTCTGTGTTACTCCCTCAGGCAGGAGTCCCAATATAAGGCTTGTCACAGTCTGTATCTGTCACCACAAATGAATGAACAACTTTCCAATACTCTCCTGACAGCAGGACTTCAGCCGTGGGAGAGGACTGAAGACTTGTCCCTTGATTGGCACTTCATAAATCCCTCATCAGCCACAAAGTAATTTAGATTCTGCTGAAGAACGCAAGTGTTTCAAGGTGGATATATTAGCTTTATCTAAGTGTTTACTTTTATATATGTTTTAGATAATTATATATTTTCTGGAGTTTAATGAAATAATATAAAGAATGAAATTTGTTTCATTTCTATCCTACTGATTAATTAATAATTTCCTCTGAAAAGATATACATTTTCTAACATTTATAGGAAAAAGAATTAACTTAAAGAAGTTACAAAGCTGAGGATGTGTTCTGGCTAATTAAGAAAGCTTACAGGTATATATACCATTAAAAACAATATAGAAAAATCAAGGGGAAATCACTTGACTTTCCTTTCTCTTATTGCTCTGATTATTTTTAGTCATATCAGTGTAGGGAACTGTAAATTAGTTGGGGAGTTACTGCTTTAGTTTTTGATATTCTTAAGTACAGAGTTACTTTTGTAATGTATTATAGAAAGTTAAATATCTACCTATAATTCCAATAAAGTCTTTCTGCTAACTCTACTATCTTCACTAACATTTATCTTATAATTATGAATGAGGACATTAGGAAGTAAAACTTCTCAGATTATCATGAAGAACCTGTGTCTAGTCATTCTTGGATTCTAAAACAAAACTTAGTACAATTATCTGGATAAAGGAACATTACATTAAACCAAATCCTAAAGCCCTATCATTTGACCCATATATTGAAACATTTATTAACTCTCATCAGAAGAGTTTAAATTTTCAGTATATGACCTAACCAGAGCCTCACAAATGATCAATGTACAGAGAATAGGAGATTCCAGAATGCTCAGTGATGTAGGATTTTCCTCTGTATGCTCTTAATATGTTTTATTACCATTGGTTAATAGAGAAGCTTCTTTGCTCTATGGCAGAGTAGAATGCATCAAGGTTGAATTCCAAGCAGAGTTAGAGGAGAAAGAATGCAGAGCCAGGGAGATGCCATGTAGCTGCAGAAGGAGAAAGATGCTAGAACCTTACCGGTAGGTCACAACACCAAGATGATGCATAGGTTAGTAGAAATGGATTAATTAAAATGAAAGAACAACCTAAGAATATGCCTAAGCTATTGACCAAACGGTATTGTAATTAACATAATTTCTGTGTGATTATTCAGGTCTGGGCTTCCAGAAAACCACTGTGCAGTCTCTGCTTTCAGTTCAACCATAAATGGAAAAGATATACCACACTCCAAGACTAAGAGGTTACTGTGGCAAAGGCGGTGGGAAGAATGTCAAAGCTAGAGAGAGCGGATGTCTAAAGTGAAACAGTGTTTTTTTGGACAAAATGAAGCAGCTGCACGTAAGAGCTCACAGTTGTGACAGCATGAACAAATTCTGTAAAGACAAACCTGAGCAATTTCCAGCAGGAAGAGGGGATTTGGTCATAAAGAGCACCTCTTCTGGCACAGAGGCTACTGCCTATTTCAACAGGAATGGAAAGAGTCAGTTTTCTCTAAGAATGTTGTCCCTAATAAGTTGGCCAGAGATCAGTGCTAGATCTTGCATCGAAGAAAGTCTGACCAGCACATAGTGTCTTTGATGAACAAAAAAACCCCACGAAGTTGGGTGGGAAGTTCTGGATGTCAACTTGAGAAGAGTTGGAACGAGGAGTGAATATTCCTAGACAAACTGCATAGAATTCTCATGAAAGCAAGATAAAAAAAAGTGAAAATTAAAAAGAGAGTACGAATAAATACCTTGATAAAAATATATCTGGGATTAAAAGTACTTAAAAATTATTCACAGTCTTGATATACCTCTTAATTAATGTTCACCGGGATGTCTATGTTTTAAAAAGAGTCACTCTTGTATTTAATCACTATAATATGCCATCAATATGAATAATATGATTCAAAGATAAATATAGGAAGAATAGCATCATGATATGTAGAAGTTAAACTTTATAATCAATATATGAATGAGTTTTGAAATTAGCAAGTATTAAATATATACTTGTCAATCACTAAGCTATTTAAAAATTTCAAAGGAAATGAATTTATTTCACAGTCACTGACAGTAAGCATGATATGGTTTAGAAAGAATATATTCTTCTAGTAATTGCTAAAATAAAACTAATGGGAATTAAAAATTACTTTATATATTACTTACTATAAATCTTATGAATATTCTGAGTTGTTTAATGCAAAATAGGTAGAAAACAAAACATTGAGCTTGTAGATAATAAAACAATAATATTTAATTTTCATGATGTAATTAAGGTGTGATATTTAGTGTAGTAAATTCACCAACTGGTGCAATTATCATAGGAAAAAGTGTCCAGAACCAGTTATAATGAGAGTGAACAAAATATAGCCGAAGGAGGCAGAAGCCATACAGCTGCCCAAGACGTAAGAAGTAACAAACCAAGAACCTTGTGGTAAAATATAAAATAATAGAAATGGAATAATTTATGATATAAGAGCTAGCTAGGAATACACCTAAGATATTGGCCAAGCAGTTTGTTATTAGTGTAGTTTCTGCATGATTAGTCAGTTCTGGGCAGTCAGGAAATGAACAATCTTTTTTTATTTACAATCTTATCTAAATCAGACTAACTATGATATATATCTATATATATTAATAGAAAAAAGTTATCATTTCACAGATGTGAATAATTTATTAAGTATTATGTATAGCAGCCTAGTTATATATTAAAACAATATAAAATATGTATTATACTAATTGCACTAATACCTCAAACATACAATTTACAAAAAGTAATTGATAATAAGATACCTTGCTTTGAAAAATAGCTCCATTCAAGGACATCTTGAAGTTTTTTTATAGGATTAATTAGAAATAACAGATTTTTTGTGGAAACTTTTTTATTGTGTCCCAAAGGGATTGTAAATAATGGAAATCTGAAGAACTAATAAGAAATGACAAATGTATTACATTACATAGAGAAACACTAAAGAACAATTGAGGTTCTTTTTTTTTTCCAATTATGAACCAGCACTCAAAGAAAAAAGAAGACACTGTCACTATGCTCTTTCAATTATAATAATATAAAACACAGCATTTTAGCTCATTAATTGCTGTCTTGTCCTTGTGCAAAGAGAAAATGTTTAATATAATCAAATGTGGTCTTTCCATAAAACAACAACAAAAGCTTGTGCTGAGATCCTTGACTATCTCATTAACTCAGTTTAGAAAGAATGATTCTTAATGATAGAGAAGTAATTTCACAAGCATATCAAAGCCAGAGGTCATGTTTTCAAAGCTCCAGTTGTAGAGCATAACTGTGAAAATTATCAGAGGTGAAAAAAATAGCATAATCTGTTTTTACTGAAGTCAGCCGTCAAAGATAAAATTATGCTCTTTTTCTTACTGGAAATAAAAGTAATCACTTTCTCTCACATCTAATAGGAATCAGGAAATAATATATGTAAATGAAAACATCTCTTTTGTATTTTAAATTCTGCTTTCTATACATAATTTAGTATACCTGTTTTTCCATCATATTTATAGTTCAGAAAATTTGAGTATGAAACATACTAAAAATTCTTTTTTCTCTATTTACTGATCATAATTTCAAGAAAACATGAAAGAAGAGAAAAAGAAAGCAATTGAGATAGCAATTCCTCTGAGATATGTTTGACATCAACACAACCCTAGAATTTCAAAACAAATTAATAAAACAAAAATCAAGAATCACTTGGAAGATTTCAAGGGGAAAAGGCATATCAGAAGTAAGTATCCAGTGTGTGTCAATGTAGTATAATCAAAATAACAAAGAAGAGATTCTATTCCACAGAGAAAAGATGTCGAAGAGCATCAAAACTAGGAAACAGTTCAATATGACATTTGAAAAGCACAGAGAATGTTGAGTTGTGGAACAGTATATTATTTCAGTGGAAATTCAAGAGGGGGCAGTAGGTATGGAAACTAGCAGGTGACTCTGTTGAAAGGAGACTGTAAATTCTACCCACCAGGATGGTCACAATTATATGAAAGTTGAAATTCATTTGATAGTTTTTATAAAGCTGTGATGCTTCTTGCTTAATAAAGCAACAATTTAGAGCTATTCTGTTTAGTGTCTCCTCAAGTTTCAGTGTGTTGGGCATGGGTCATCTTGTAAGAAACTTAAGATACACTGATAATGGGAGCCAACTAATAAGGGACAATATTAGTTAGGCAGCCTTATGTCATCCAGCCATAACCACAAGATGGGGGAATACTCCACAAGTTGGAGAATATTATAGCAATAAGTGAACATACCTTTGAGTTCAGGCCACAGAAAGGTCAGCTCTATTAGTGAGGATGGCAGGGGAGAGAGCTAGTACTTTCATTGTCTCAAAATTTCCCACAATCAGAGGATAACTGCAGATCTTAATAAACTCAAGCTCTATAGTTTATCAGTAGATGAAAATAACTAGAGCCACCTATCTGACACACAGCTCATCGCTGGCAGAAAGAAAAACGCAGAAACTCCAATGGGCACGTGACTTCAACAGTTTCATCACTCAATAGAATATTAACTGCTGGTTGGTATTTGAAACCACATTGATTGATTCAGTATTAGAAAAGTCAGTGTTGTGTGTACTGTGAGAAACCTATAGATATTGCTGAACAACACAGTGTAGGAACTAGGGAATCTTGAGAGTAGGTGAGATCCTTCTTACCTCAGACCATGATACTGTGTGCAGTGAGTAGCATCTAAAACAGTGCAAAGGAACATTAAAAGAAAAGACAGTAGTGGTGATATTTATCAATTATGTTAAAAACCAATTTACTTGTTATTACTTTTTTTCCTCTTTTACTAGTGTCAAAAAATTAAGCCCTCCAAATTAGGTTTCACACTGATGGTTAAAGAATAAGACTAAATAGATACCAGATATGCAAACTGAAATGCAGAAACAAAAGAAACATGAAAAGACAAAACAACATAAAAGTCTAAAATATTCTAATCCACATTTCTTTATCCAAGGACATGAATATGATAAAGAATTTCAAAAAGTCCTTACAAAAAGATCTATAAAGAGGGACCAACTTAAAACTTTTTATGTTACTGTTAGAAGAATACTAACAGTAACATAAAAGTCAAAGGGAAAACATACTACCAAACTCCCTTTATAAAGACATTATCATCCTGATAAAAAGGATAAGGATATAAAAACATATGCATACATGCATACACACACAAACATACACTCACAAATTATTGACAGATTTTGTTCATGAATAACATTGAAAAACTATACAATACTTGCCAGTTGAATTCATAATACATTTAAAAGTTTACTTATTATGATTTATTTGGCATGAGTCCAGAAAAATAAGGAAGGTTCACCATATAAAAATAACTGAATGGAATATTACATATAAAAAAACTAACTTAGGGGTAAAATTCAGTTGACCACCTCAATAAATCTGAAAATATCATGAATGGAGTTCAAAATCCTTAATGAAATGAGGTAGAAGGAATACAATTGACCATAGTAAAAGCTATATGACACTGATATAGCCAGTACTGTACTAAATAGAAAAAACAACACTGAAAGCATTTGCTGTAAAAATAGCAAATGGATCACTTCTATAGGTGTTAAGATTATGCTGGCCTTCCCTGTCACTTTGCAAGATGTACCCTGTCCCTTTAAGAGACAAGCTCTGCCTACTCCCAACCTCTCTATTCTAACAGAGGGAAGCTATTCTTGATACCCTCTTGTCTTCTCTTCTCTTCCCTCTCCCCTGTTCTCTCTGTGTCTCTGTCTCTGTCTCTGTCTCTGTCTCTCTCTGTCTCTCTTCCCCATATTCTCCTAATACCCTTTAAATAAATTATATTCCCAATCTCTCTTTGTCTGGCATAATCTGTTTCCTGTCAGGATTCTTCACTCACCATGGGACTCTCTAAGGTCTCTCTTACATTGGTGTGTGACTCAGCCAAGCTCTCTTTATGTTCCCTCCCATCTGTGGGTAGATGGCCTGCAGCACACGGAAATTATACCTGGAGTCTTCAATCCATTCACTCCTCCAATCGGGGTAGCTGGGATTCTATACCTAACACCGACAAACAGTAAGCCCTTTCCTTCCACCCCTTTTCGCCATGTTTCCATGACTAAGAATTCGTCTTGACTATGGTTTGTCTCACCCACATCTGGTCTTTCCTTCTTAGTCTCTGGGACATCAAAGGCTACTGGATGATCTCTACCTCACTCATGGAAACTGCCATTATCACCCTTTATAACATTCTTCCATTGATTCTATTTGAAAGTATGGCCTCTGCTCTTTGTTCATTTTCTCTGCATATATCTGCCTGCCTTTCATTCCCGACATGTAATCCAGGCACGCTAAAATTGACTGCCTCCCACCATGGGAGAGCCTGTCTGAGGCAGGATCTATCTCTCTTCTACATACGCCACCATTCACGGATCCCTGGCTCTGCTGCCACTGCCCACTGCTACCATGGGTCCCTGTTCCAGCACAACTGGGGACTGACAGCACTGGGAAATTTTGTGTCTGCTTCATGTATGGAAAAAACATGAATGGTGTGGCCACACGAATGTAACTGTGTTTTAAATGTATGTTTTATGAATCCTGTATGTATCTCTTGTTATTTGAATCCATTTAAAATTTATGCTGTTACTATAAAAAAAAACGTGGTTTCTCTGAGCCTTGCACGAGGGGCGGTTACCATCTTGACTATGGGCAAGAAGGGCTGGTTGGATGACCTCATTGCTTTTTTTGCTATGGGCGACCATGTGACAACCGTCATCTTGACTAAGAGCAGGTCAGGTAACCTAGGCAGCATATTTACTATAACTACTCTTTGCCTTGTCTCACCTTCTACTTATTCTTTTGTCTCTATATACCTCTTACTGAATTTGTTACATGTGGTGTGCTTGCACAGTTTCGCCGCTTTTGGTAGGGCCCACAAGAGCATCAACTTTCAACTCTTTTTTAACATATGTGTGTGTGCATGTATATGACTTTTGGTTTAACTTTATGTGCAAATGTAAGCTAGCTTTAACTCTCTCTCTCTCTCTCTCTCTCTCTGTGTGTGTGTGTGTGTGTGTGTGTGCAACTTGTTTTCAACTAAATGTATTTGCACATGTACTTACGTTAAAAATGTTTTAAGCAGGTCCTAATGAGCTCTGTTCAGTGTATCTCATTCTAGACTAAGGAAGCAATAATTTTCAAATATTTTAAATTGGTATATTCTTTCAAATAATGATAGATACATGGTTAAATCTATTGCAACATATTATATATGTGATTCAACTCTGTTTCAAAATATATATAATGATGAAAACTTAAGGTTACAAAGATATATTTAAGATTAACAAAAACCAAGCTAAAGGTTTTCTGTAAGCTGTTCTTCACTATTGTCAGATTTTATCTTTAAGCTCTGGGGAAAATATTCTTCCATAACCTTTCAGCTTGGATCCAGCTCTTCAGGCAGATCCTACACTAGTGTCAGTATAATCATAACTTATGTATACCCAATAGACAGCCCTCAAATGCTCTGATATCTGGAGAATAAGGCATTTAAAAGTTTAAGTATTAAAAATAAACTTTTGTAACAGAGAGCCAGGTTGGGTTCTAACAGCAACCTCATTTCCTCCAAAGAAGATAAATGGTAATAGAAGCACCTCCATCCATAACTCATTTCAACATGTGAAAGTACTAGCCACTGAGCAAAACTGCCTTTCATCTAGAAGATCTTCGGACAGTGGAATGAACTTATTGCCAAGGGGAAGGTAGGCTGGTATTACTACAGATTCTTAAACTACATGATCTTCTGAAGCCTGGCAGGAATTGTGCTTACAGCAGAAGCCAAATACTGCCCTGAGGCCCCTGCCCTCACCGACCATGGAGAATCCTGGAAAGTGGTCATCTAGGTAGACAATCTAATAAGTTCTCTGTCATTTTTGAAACAATAACTCAGATAAAATTTTATCCCTCTCAAATACTCTGATGCAGTTTGAAAGCTGGGAGGTTGTCAGATTAAAAAAGAACCTCACAAAACAGATTTCAGCATAACTTCTTACCATGTTTGAATAAATGGTGTTTTAAGGTGGAAAATTCAAGATATGAGGGTCTAAGAATGTTTTTGGCTTATGAAGGTGTTTTAAGGTATGCAAATGCAAATTATTAAGGTGTGTACCTGCAAGTTATAAAAGTTGGAGGATAACGATGTTTCAGGGTAAAATAAAGTGACTTAAGGTGTATAAATGCAAGTTATAAAGGTCTGAAAATAAAAATGTTTCAAGGCACAAAAAAGTGACTTAAACTATATAAATGCAAGTTATCAGATTTCTTTCTCATTATGCTGTAATTCATAATCTTAACATAAAATTTATGTTTTCACCATCTCAAAGAACTCTTGTAAGTTTCAGGAAGTGACTTGGAGGATTCACTTCAAACAGGTCAGATGCACCCATCCCTCATATACAAGGCCCCAATCAGACCAAGTCTTCCCATCTTTTCTAATCCTAACACCCTCCTCCTCAATCACCATGACCTAAAGAATTTCTTCTTCCTAAATTTAATATTTTCCTCTTCTCTACCAGCTCCTTGTCAGCTCAAGACTTTGTAAGCATTGCAGCATCACAGGTGCCCCAAGATTTCAAAGCCCACATAGCAGCAGGAAAAGGTCTTGAGAACCCAGAGCTCCTATCCCTGCCCCCTTTAATTTTCCCACATCCTTATGATAAGCGAAAACTGATAATGTTAGGATTATGCTGGCCTTCCCTGCCATCTGGCAGAATGAAACCAGGCAGTACCCTTTCCCTTTAAGAGATATAAGCTCTGCCCACTCCCAATTTCTCTCTTCCTGCCTCCAAACTAAGCTGATCTGGGCCCTCTATTCTCTCTTCTCTTCCCTCTTCCTCTCTCTCTCTGTCTCTCTTTCTCTTTCCGTTACCCCTACCCTCCCAATACCCTCTAAATAAACTCTATACCCAATTGCTTTTGCATGATGTATTCTGTTTTCCACCAGCATACCTCACCTGCAATGGGACTCATTAAGATCTCTCTCATGTATCTTACAGTCAGTAATATAATAAATAATGCCTATGTACTAACAGCACTATATAGAGTCAGTGAAATCCCAGTTAAAATTGCAGTAACATTCTGCCTTAACAAAAGTAAACCAACCTAAAGTTCATAAGCAATTCAAAAGACTTCAGAAAGTTAAGGAATTCTAATAGAAAATAAGAATGTTGTAGATGTTACAATACTTGATTTCTAACTACACTGCAGAGCCAAATTTTAAAGAATAATATTGTCACAAACATATACACAAGCCTTAGGGAATAGAAAAGAGATGCCGGAAATAAACAGCAGACTATTACAACCACTTGATTTTTCATATTATTATCCAAAAATGCATTGAAGAAAGACAGTCTTTTCAGCAGTATTATAAGAAAGTAGATATCTATTTGTATAAGAATACATGTAGATTGCTTTCTATCACACCAACAAGAGTCAATTTAAAATAGATAAAAGACCTTGATGTAAAACCTGAACTTGGAAAGAGCTATATGAAAACATATGTTCATGGGCCAGGATTTCTTGGATGTTCTCCAATAACTAAACAAACAGAAGCAAGAACTGACAAATAGGATTAAATGAAATTAAAATACTCTGTACTGCAAAGAAAAGAATTTACAAAGCGAAGAGACAAACTATAAAATGCAAGGAAATCTTTGCCAAGTATGTATGTGGCAGGTGATAAGAATCCAATGTTTATAACAAACTAGGAATCCAACAGACCATCCATCCCCAAATCACCCAGTGTTTGGTCCGTCCTTGGATTTACAGCTTGAAAAGATAAAATATAAATGATAATATGTAAAAGTGTTCAACATTCTTCACCTCAGAGAAATGCAAATTAAATCTGCTCTGAGCTTCCACCTCCTATCAGTCAGATTTTCTGTCATCAAGGATGTTAGCATGTGAAAAGCAAGCTTGAAAATGAAGCCTTTGAAGGAAGCTCTTTCAACTTCTTTCACCTTATTTTCTACCACATATGGATGGCATTTTCAGGAAAAAACTGTGCTCTTTGAATACTTGATGATCTCAACATTAAAAAAAAGTAAAGTAAAATAATAAAATAAACTCTGAATCATGTGTTTCATCCCTTTGGTGTGGCTATTTTCATGTAAATGTGTTCTTATAATAATAATACAAAATGTACGCATACATAAACACATGCAAGACTAAAAGTAACAGTATGCACAGCTGCATAGCATTGAGATGGTGCCTGTATGACAGCAACTCTCCTGTATTATGATGTCTTTTATTGTTTTCGTAAAAAGTAAAAAATGGGAGTTAAATTGGGAATAAACCCGAGAGATTCACAAATCAATGGAGAAACAATCACCTGCTCTCCTCTACTTTCCTTGATTAAAAAGGTCTATACATTTCTCTTAGCCTATTCTTATTTCTTCTGTGTGTCTCTCTATCTTCTCTGAATCTGTCAAAAACTCTATGGTCCACTGTTGGGTCAAAATTATCTCAGGGCCTGTACTTTCAGGCCTGTACGACAGAGAAAAACCGGGCTCAGTTTGAAGGATAATCTCAAAAACTACTGAGTGAGGATGAGACAGCCAAATCTAGGTAGATGCCCCTTTAACCAGGATTGGGGGGTTGGATGTCTCTCATTGGCTGGAGGTAACCCCATATCAAAACAGCCTTTATGATGTCACTTAACTCATATAAACTGATGCTCACAGTAATAAACTGAGTTCCTGCTTTGACTTGACTTCCTATCACGTCTGATTTTCCTGCATTGTGGGGCTGTGGAACATGTTGACAGAACACTTACCTTTCCCTGGGGAATAAGGCTAAGGAGGCCTGACAACTGCCATCCAATGTGGAACACAACTGGTCCCAGGGCTAAACGGTTGGTCAAGATGAGTGGGACCTCACGGTGGATAACACAACTTCACAGAAAAATGATCTAGTGCTTAACATGCTGAAATATACGCTACTCTCCCCAGGCCTGAAATTGTCAGACCACAATGAAATCCAGGCATGGGAGAATATAATTACCCGGGCCCCATGGCACCCACCGAGAATCTTTTCATGTGGGACATGTGGAACCAGGTAGAGACTCTGGCAAGAGTAAGGGAAAAACACTTTGATATACCCCCACCGTTGGGATTCTATCCAACTATTACAACTCTTAAGGCATGTTTTCACCTCACTGCTCTGCCTCCCCCAAAAGCAGGTAAGGAAAAGGCCAGAGACTGGGAGAGATCTAAAGAATCTGAAAATAACCAACTGGCTAGAAAGGGCAGCATGGGGACGAGACAGGTAAGGAGCAGGAAAAGGCCCAAGATCAGGAAAGGTCTGAAGAATCCAAAAGTAACCAAAAGAATGGGAGAAAAGGAGACAGAGGAGGGGAAAAGTCAAAGATGGGTGCAATTTACTGAAGAGTGGTCCTAGAAGGAAGGAATACGGTAGGCAGAGGCAAAGACAAAAAGGAAAGTAGATATTGTCTGTGACGAGGAGCAGCCGCCTTCTTATGCCCCCGGCAACACTGGAAAGGATAAAATGGGAGAGGGGAAGGGGACAAACAAGGTGGCTCCATCCTTGCCAGGAGGAAATGAATACACCAGTCTCCAATAGGAACTGCAAAGTTGGGATTCTCATGCAGAGGAACATGGGGTGGAGCCTCCTGGGGATCTTAACCTTACTTAATGCCAAGGTCTATAGGGTTAAGATTTATGAACCCTAAGCCTTCATGGTCAATGATGCCCTCAGCTCTAATCGTACCCTAGCCTGGTATACTTGGGAATCTAAGGATCTGAAAGAACTGAAAAAGGCAGTGGCTGAGGATGGTCCCAACTCCTTAGGCCGTGACCCTCCTTCAGGAGGTAGTCTACTATCCTTGTGTCCCCAAAGACTGATATGAACTGGTTAAGGCCACCCTGGCGGCGGGGGAGGGTGGGTCTCAGTATTTTAAATGAATGGCCTTGTTTAAGATGCCTGTTGCACTAGGGCAGAGTTCAGTACAGTGGCAGACCCCCCCCCCCCCCCAGTTTCCATCACTTTTCTGATACTAACTGATCCGAGTGAAGGCTTTTCCACTGGGGTCTAACAAGCCACAATTGCGACTCCATGTCAAGACCAAGTTAGACAAGCATACCTGAAGGCCTGGGCCAAGCTAGAGGAGGGACCCACTGAATTGCCTATAGCAGGCACAATACAAAAACCAGGAGAGCTGCTTCCAGAACTTACTGTCCATGTGCAGACCAGTCTTGAGAGGAAATTGCCCCTTGGTGGGCTTAGAGACCATTTACTAAACTCCTAGTCTGGAAAGGTATGAACCAAGATACTAGGATGACTTGTGCTGGCCTTAGGGAAGGGTCCATGAGTCAATGGGTTTTGTGGCATCACAGAATGTCAGGACCCAGTCACATGCCAACCAGACTCTTGTGGCAGCCCTTCAGGCCCTGACCCAAACTCTAGCCTCTTCTACTACTCAAGCTCTGGCAGTTGGACAGCAAAAACAGACACCTGGGAAATATTTATTACATGGTCAAAGTGGAAATTTTAAGTGGGATTGCTCACAAAAGGGCAATGAGACCCAGTGCAGATGGAACCCCCTCTGTCTCCCTGTCCTCACTAACACAAGGGGTATCATTAAGGCTCAGATTGCCATTTCAAATTTGATATAAATGGGAAACCCATGGCAAATCAACCTTTAAACTAGATGGGGAGGGTGCCTTCCAGCCCCCTTAACCAAAGAAAGGAAAGATACACCTTCAGTTAACTGGACCATTCCAAGGATAGAAGGATTCTAACCCAATTTGACTATGATCTTTGGGGACATAGATTCCGATGTCTGATAGATATGGGAGATGACAGACTGGTCCTTAGAAAGGAAGAGGTCCCTACCAGCTGAGATCTCATTACTGGGCTGCCTGTCACAGGGGTTAGGGGAAGGTCTATGTCCCAAGAAATAGCCAGACCCATAACTTGAGTGGGGCCAGATGGAGACAAAGGCAAGTTCAGGCCTCTGATTTTTCTGGGGTTGTCTGCAAACTTCCTTGGACAATATTTGTTAGGACAAATGGATTCCATTATTACCACTGACCACCTGGTCTTTTATGATGATCAAACTGAACAAGGTGTTATCAGGAAGACTCTGGACAACTGGATTCACCCCCCCAAAATAGAGGCTACTGCCCTGAGTGTCCCCACTATTAGGTGGCACCTGATAATCTGGTGTGGGTGGAACAGTGGCCACTACCTGATTTTAAATTAATATTTTCAAGGAAATCACCACAAATCTGCTTAAAGGATGGATAAAGTGCTCAATGAGCTCCTGGAACATCTCTGTGTTTGTGATATGTAATCCTAATAGGACCTGGAAAATGTTACAGGACCTACAAGCAATCAATGCCCATATGGAGCTAGTAGGGGTCCCTTTAAGGGGCTTGCCTTGGGTCCCAGCAATCCCTTCCCAGTTTTACCTCATTCTAATCAATCTAAAGGATTGCTTCTTCTCAATTACTCTTCATGAGGTGAATTGCGTAAAGTTCTCCTTTTCCATTCCTACAGTTAACTCCTCCAGACCTATCGAGAGCTACGAACGTATTGTTCTCCCACAGGGGATGGTCAATAGTCTGATCTTTTCCAACAATATTTGTATAGTATCCTCTTTCCTTATTTTGACAAAGATAATACTATTCTTTATGTTTGTATGGACACTCTAATCATTAGACGTTTGGAGGAATCAGGGCTAGTCCCTGGGTTACATTTACTATTGTTTATATCCTCCAACAACATGTCTTTAAAATAGCCCCAAACAAAATATAAAGGTACCCCCATTTCATATATTGGAATTCCAATTAACATTCACTCAAACCAAAGTAAATGTCCCAGTTAATTCTGTCCGAGACTCTCAATATTGGGGTTACAAAAAATACTGGGAGAAATGTACTGGGTACATTTAGAGACTGGGACACTAGGTATGTTATAAGACCTCATAAGTGAGTAATCTTATGAGATCAGTTCTTTGCCCCTGAAGGCCATCAAGCACTCACTAAATTCGTCAGTGAGTTCCCTCAGACTTCTTTGATGAGATATAATCCTAACACTCTAATCCAAGACTGGATATCATTGGGACAAAAGACCAAGTTGGCTGCCATCGTTCAGCAATCTCAACCACTAGAATGAGTATGAGGGGGCATTCCCAAAGTGTACTTTCTAGTCGATCAAATAGCTGATATGATCATAAAAATCAGGGACATGTCCCTACAACATTATGGAAAAGATACCACTAAATTAATAATTCCTTTCTAAATTAAGGATTTAGAATGGGCAGTCAGACTTTGTTCTCAACTGAGTCTTGACCTGGAAGGATTTTTGAGGACCCTGGAGGATTCCTGAGGACCACTTTGGGGATTCCTGGTTAGTGAAGCTATATAAAATCTATACTGGAGAGTCCCCTTATTCTTTTCTTCTAGTCCACTGCTACAAACATTCACTGTTTGCACAGATGGTGGGAAGAATGGGGCCGCATTTGTAATTTTCTGTGCAGGGGAGAACAAGACAAAAATTGCCAAAATTCTCCCTTGCAGAGGATCTGCTCAATATAATGAATTATGGCCATATATATTGCCTTACAAGAGGTTCCAGAACCCTGCAACCTCTATTCAGATAGCTCTTATGTGTTGAATCTACTGCCCCACTAACTCTATGCCTATATCAGATTGGATGCTAATCCTATTTCTGCATTGATGATATAACTTGGATCACTCTTAAAAGGTAGAAAAAAAAACATATATATTCAACACTTCAGAGGACATCAAAAACATCACTTGCCTCGTTTCTCAAGGGAATGCTTCTGTGGATACTGCAGCTTCAAGGGCCTGTCTATCATAGAGGTCTCAACCCTGCTGATACAAAATACTACCCAAATGCATGACTTAACTCATGTTAACTGGAGAGAACTCAAGTACCTATACCCCCAGATTCCTGCAATAGAATTAAAGAGAATTGTTCATACATCTAAGACTTGCCAACAATTTCTCTGTACCCCCTCCCCACTCTTTACAAGGACCAGGGACAAACCCAAGAGGGCTAGGACTCAATATCATCTGGCAAGTAGGTGTAACAGATTACCCTCCATTTGGCAAATTAAAATATATGTTTGAGACCATAGACACATACTCTAGTATTTGCTGGGCTATTGCTCACTCAACATAAAAGACAGACCATGCCAAAAGTCAATGTTGACTTGAGGCCTGTAGGACAGAGAAAAGCCTGGGTTGAGTTTGAAGGATAGTCTCAAGGCTACTGAGTGGGGATGAGACAGCAAAATCTAGGTAGATTCCCCTCTAGCCAGAGGGAGGACTTAGCTGTCTCTCATTGGTTGAAGGGACCCACACATCACAACAGCCCCTATGATGTCACTTAACCTATATAACCTGATGTTCATAGTAATAAACTGAGTTCCTGCTTTGACTTGACTTCCTATCATATCTGATTTCCTGCATGGTGGGGCTGTGGAACAGGTTGATAGTGCACTCACCTTTCCCTGGGGAATAAGGCTAAGAAGTCCTGTCAGTACATTTTGATCAGATAAAGGTGAAACCCACCCTTTAAACCAATGTCAAACCCCCTTGGCATTCTTGAAACAAGAACACTGACAAATCAGCTCTAACAGTTATACATCTTTTTCTAAATAAAAAGGAGGGAAAACAATATTCAAATAGAACAATCATCAAGTGGTGTCCAAATAAAAGAAAATAATTAACCTTAAAAAATTAAACAAAAGCAGTAAGAACAATTATCAAGTAAGAATTATATTCAGAATGCCCAGTCCCTTTGTATTGGGCAAATTAAAAAAAATACTCCATTATCTTTCCTTTCTTGAAGAGTCCAAAGCTTTGTACCTAAATTACTGTCTATCATAACTAACAAAAACTCAAACTATAATTATCTGATCTTTAACTGCATCATTAAACCAAGAGGGATATAATAATTTCTAAGTAAATAAGATGGGCAAAGTAACCAACTTCTAAACTATAGAAATGACAGATGTCTGGCTATCTGGACAGTAACCTCGGGTTTTCTCTGCAAAATTGGGGTATCCAACTACAGCTTGCAGGCCTAGAATATCTAACAGAATAAATTGTGAACAGTAAAAATTTTAAGGACTGTCCTACCTTTTATTGGCAAAGTTTGATCATTGCCTTCTTTGTAGAAACATATATACAGTATAACAAAAATAATCTTAAATTTGTATCAACATACAAAATAATCTTAAACAAGAGTATAAACTTATATACAAAATAAAATGACATTAATTTTTTATCAATATTAAAAATCCATACCAATGTAAAATATTACAGGCAAACAGTTGCTTTTTAATAATCTACACTTTTATCCTATTATGTCTATACTCCCCCTTTTTCATTTCAGAATAACATCTCTAAATCTAATTTCTTTTGCTAAGTTTTCTCCCTGTCCATGACCAATCACAACTTATAACCAATGCCCGTAAACAATGATAAACATCTACCAAATGACCCAAAACCAACCAATCCAACTCTTAGTAATGTGAATCTCATGTTTTTAAAATTACTTCCTGATGTCTGGGAATGAAAGTATTTTTAAGAGACAATGAAAAATATTGAAATAAAGATCAAATTCTAGGGGTGTTGGGAAAGTATATGGTTTATTTGAAGTCCTGTTTGGAGTAATCTTCAAGACTGGACCATCTTGGTTGACTACTTTGAAGCTGTCCTGAGCAGTTTGTTGTCCAAAAATGATCTTCACGTGACATTTGTTAACCTTGGTGTCATTGCCACTATCCATGCGTATTCATTATTGTAAGGTCCAATCATTGTTTTGGAGACCACAAAGGTCACTGTTAAGAATAATCACGGCTCACTGCACAAAACTTAAACATTTTAAATGTCTTTTACACCAGATCTTGGAGTGATTGTAGGACTATAATTTATTAAATATATTGGAGATACAAAAGCTTAATTCCTAAATACCTGCTACAGGCTCAAACCCCAAACAATGTACAGGAATCTAAATGAATTCTATTTTGAGAATTAGCTAGTACTCTATATGACCATTTATATAATTACATCAAGAATTTATATACATACATATATATTTCCATATGCTTTAAAATTATGAAGATACATTATAAATTATGAGATACTATTTATGTCTTAAGAAATGTTTTAAATAGTCAAAATAAAACCAAAGGTTTATAATATTAGTGACAATAGAATAGTACCTCAATTTTGATTTTCCTCTGTTCCATACCTGATGGCTCTTCTAACATGAGCAGATACTTTGGATTTTCCTTTAACAAGCATGCTTGGGTTTAGAGGAGAGATCCATGCTCCAACCCCAAAACCAGCTTTGGTTTTTAACTGAGTTGGGAGTACAAAAATATTATTGGCCTTATGTGATATCAGATACAAACACTTGGGGAAGATTTATAAAATTGAATTCAGTTGAAAATGTGTTATATCATTAAGTCAAACTACTATTTTTGCAACATTTACTCTGGATGGCTGATCCTTCTTCTTAAGATGTCTTATTTGTCCAGTGGTCTTGAGATTCTTTAGTTGGATATGTTTATTCTCCTCAAAGACATAAACCTCCCCCAACCCAATTTTTTGGAAATTTCACAATTATTTCTGATCAGATAAAAGACTTTCATTAGTTTTGTAAGTTATTTTGGATAGAATGACCAAGTTCATTGATGAACTATCACGTCTTCTAATAAAGAAGTCAATCCTGTTCCATTCTAAACTTTATAATCTTGATAGTATCAATAGCTTCTCTTCTCCTATGGAGACAAAAGCAAAACTTGTTCTTCAGTGGAACACATATCCTGATAAACATTCTCAGTCAACACATCTTTAAAATATGCAGGCTGAATTAATTCATCAGTCTTTTTCCCATTATCCAATGTCTTTCCACAACTGCATTCCTTTCTCACTAGCATTTTTTAAAAATTAAAAGTTAATAAAACATTATGCTGTTTATTTCTGAGTGTCTTTATTGTCATTTTCTACTTATTAAGCATATCTTTTACAGTATGATTGAATCTTTATATTAACTGCATGTCCTGGAAGATTGTGTAATATACCTACAATATGCTTATATCGTAATATGCAAAAATGTTTAATTTTACTAGAGATGTCTACTGGAGCATTATCAGTCTTAATTTGTACAAGTATACCATGACAGCCATAACTTCTAATACTGTATAAATGTAGAGTTAGCCTTTTCAGAACTCAGAGCAGTTACTCATTGACATCCTGAATAAATATCTATGTTATGTATATACTTTAGTGTTCCAAACTCCACAAAATGAAACAATGAAACACATCCATTTGCCAAAGTTCATTGTTTGGATTACTTTCTGGAAGAGATAAATAACAACTCACTACAAGGATAATAATCACACCAAAGATAAGAGAAATGTATAGGTTGGGGGCAGGGTTCTCTTCTTATTTCCACAGGATAACACTCATCTTCAAAGGATTCAAGGGACCCTGGATATTTGAATACTGATGGATAGAAACCATCTATGACCTAAAATGGATCAACAATGAATCCAAATAGTTTAGGTAAGTATTACTATTTTTTAATATGTACTAATGTGCATTTATTTATAAATATATAGAGCTGGTTTTGGAGTTGGACTACGGCTCAGTCCCTCTTTATTTCCAAGCCTGTTGATAAGAGATATCCCAGAGTTTCTGTCTTATGTCAAGAGCCAAGATAAGGGACAGAATAATTACAATTGATAAATTTTCTTTGCCTTTCTCCACATCTGTTTCTGTCTTTATTAATATATATGTCTGTATATGTCTTCATAGATAATGTTTAACTTTCCCATAGCAAACAGTAATTTTTAAAGTTTCTAGGATGAAGATGGGGTACCACAACATCAACTCCACCTGGTTACTATGACATCATAATGATGATAGCGCTAGTTTTAGACCAGTTTTTGGTACCAACTACAAAAACTGTTTTGGTACCAAGACAGTTCCAAATGGTGCATAAATTTTGACAACACTCTGACCAGACCTCCTCAAACTACTCAGAGACTATTTGCAACTTTCTCACACCAAATGTTAATATTGAAATTTTATCATCAATTATTTTCACAGGACCCCCTAAGAGAAACATCTCCGCCATGACAGCTGGAAGCAATTTTAGAGGACGATGTCCCCTCTCCCAGTAGAATTTGCCCTCAGGTTTAGGGACATCCTTTAGGGGTTGGTTATAATTGATATAGGGATGAGGGGATGGGGGAGGTATTTTATAAGCTCAGGGGTGTTTATCATAAAAAAGGGGGAATTGATTAGTGATGGGATAATAATACATTGGTATTTGTGAGTTATTGTTTTTAGAAAATTGTATTGGTGTTGATTCTTGCACATTGATATATTGAATATTGTATGTAAGTATGCTTCTACCTCTATATATTGGATGTGAGTATGCTTCTACCTCTATTTGTATTGATATATATACATATATTTACATTTCTACCTCTGATTAAGATATTTATGTAATGATATACATTGTTTACATTTGGAGGTCATTGTCCTCACTCATTGCACAGTTGTTTATTCTCTTAGTCTTCAAGTTAGATAGATATAAATCAATAGTCATATATGTTTGTTATATTTATATTTAGGCTAATCAGGTTATTTAGGTTCATAGAGATCATATTTAGTATAGGCAGTATAATCTTCAACCTCTTCGAAGAGCTGTAGAAAATGGCCTTTAATCTAACTCATAGTTCTTTAGTAATGAGACACAATCGCTCCTGGCATCACCACTCTACTTCCAAGAGAACGTTGAGCACCAAAGGCACTCCATTTGGAGCGTGTCTTCTTCCTGGCAGAACTGGCCTTTGAACAAAGAAAAGTCCCATACCTCGACCACTGACAGAATTACAGAATATCCGTAAATGGATAAAAGCAGGATTGTCTTATCTTGCCAAGACAGGGTGAGAGAGTTCTAAAAGGGTTCTTGCCTTTGAAAAATGGCATGTCAGTTACATGAGGCCTTAGCCAAAGTTGGTTGACTCAACATTGTAAACGAGACTTTGGGTGATTTCCCAGGTATTCAGCTGTCTCTTCCATTTGTGGCACATTTCAGAAGTTTCCAGCTTGTACTTCCAGGCTACTTGAATAAAATTATTTCCCTTCTCAGATCTTTGATGGAGTTGAAGATTAGATAGTTGTAGTTACCCTCTACATTATTTAGACTCCTTGAAATAGAATGTTTAGTGAAACTTTTGTTATATGTTTCTTGCTTAATATTGTTTGTTGTTTGTAATTTTATATTTATTATTTGTTTCTATTGTATATAATGGTATTTGGTCTTGTTCTGTCTTATTTTAGAAAAAAGGGTGAGATGATAGGGGAGTTCAGCCAATCACATTCTGTCTGTGGGGCTTGTTGCCCTAAGGCAAAAGTTTACTTTAAACCTGGCGGGTGCTCTTCCCTGTCCTCTCTCTCTGGCCTGGATCCAGCATTCAGGACAGTTGGGATTCTGGTGTAAGTTTTTCCTTCTGTTTTATTAAAGCTGTATCTTTTGTAAGCTAGTCTGGAGGACTTTTAATTACCGATCGCACTGCGTCTTCAGGGTGGGGATTCTGTTTTGATGATCTATAGAAAAAATATTATTTGTAAGAACATCTTGCCTACAATCCCTTTTTTCTCTCTTTTTAATTGATTTTTTATTGAGCTCTACATTTTTTCTAAGTTCCCCTCCCTGCCTTTTCCCTCCCCTTCAGCCCTCTCTCAAGGTCACCATATTTCCAATTTACTCAGGTGATCTTTTCTTTTTTCAAATGACCCTTTTCCCACAATTAAAACGTTTTATATATATATATATATATATATTTTAATTTTTTAGAAATTATTTCTAAATATATATTAATATAAATTTATGTATTATATTTATATATAATTTATTTATATAATATATAAATATAATTATGTTTATATATAAAATATATATTAATTTTTTAGAAATTATTTCTCTTTTTCAAAGCAGCATAATAAGCATGAAATCCAACATCAAAGTTATTTCTAACCCATTCATCTATGAATGCTGATCTTGCCTTTAAACACCTAAATACCATTTGGTACTCTGAATTAGCAGTTTCAAAATTCAAAGATTCAATTAATGTTTGTTTATCTTCTGGATCTAACATTCTGTTTGCCTCTGAAGTCAATCTATAAAAATTCAATGAAGGCATCTTTTGGGTGTTTTATAATTTAGCAAATAACTCAATCCTCTTGCCTGATTCTTCAATCTAGTCTCCCAAGATATAGACCTAAGATATAGCCACCAAATCTAAACTTTCTTTGCAAATCAGCATGCTGACCTTCACCAAGAACTCAATCATTGAAAATTTTGATACCTTTAGCCTTACCGCATTGTTCTATGATGCTAGTTTCCTGTTTCCGCCATATTTTTCATTGTAACTGAGGACTAGTTTCCAGTTTTGCTATAGCTAATTATTTCCAATCTTATGGAATAAGTCTATTCTGAGTGGCCCATGAATTTAACATCTAAATCACATATGGTGAATGCATACAATATGAGAAGACCATAAATCTCTTCAAATCTAACATTTCTACAGGATCCCATTCGACTTACGCGTAGTCTTGGGGATGCCTATCATCTGGTGGTCGTTCTTGTATGGTAACAATAAGTTAAACTTTGTTTTCTGATAACCTTGCACTACTCCTCTCCAGTTTCATAATGCAATGAAGCAGTAAGTACTACTCTAAATTTCTCTGTTTGTATATGACTATTTTTCTTATTTTCATTATTAGGTTTTTCTAAGACTTCTATGTTATCAATAAAATACTATTTTCATTTGTAAATCTTTCTAAACCATATTTCTTAAATTAATCTTTTTAAAACTTGCATTTTATCAACCATAAGTCTTTCAAAGGTTTGTATCTTATCACTCAATTTTTCATATTTGGCATAGTTATCAAACCACTCTTTTAAGGATAAAATGTAAAGTACCAAATAATGATTATGATTTACATTATGTCTATCCCAAAGAGGTAGGTTACCCCTTCATTCAATTTTTCCATTTTCAAAGCAACCACTATGGTGAACCACACAGAGACCTAACTGCTTGTACCATAATAATTTCTCCCATTCTTCACCTAAAAATAAAAAAAACCTTCTCCCTCTCTGCCTCCTTCTGTCACTCCCTTTCTTCCCCTCATAGAAACCTAATTTCCCATTTAAGAATTACCAGGGGACTCACCAGATCTGCCAATGATGGTAGGGCTGGTTATGGTCTGCACGGTAGTCAGTTGTAGTGATGGTGTTTGATTATGCCAGAAGGGAAAGCATGCATGGGATCACGCTGCCCCAAGCCATGCTAACCGCACACATGGGTATAGGAACAATTTTGCTATTCACTCGCTGTGTGTGGAGGGGTGCCACCTGAAAAAATAATGTGCGGAAACTAGTAGAAGCAGCCCACACATGACTGGACCACAGCATGAGAGGGGAACAAGCATCTGTCATGAGTGTCAAAGGGCGGCTTCCAAGTGAGTGCAGAAACCCCACTATCAGCAGTTGCTGTGACCGGAGCAGTTTGGCGCTCTTTCACCATGATCTAAGGCCATAAAATGTATGCCAGTTAGTGAGACTCCCTTTATTGTTTTATTAGAAAAGAAAACTCAGGATTTAATTATTAGGAAATAAACCTGAGAGATCCATGAAGCAATGTAGAAATGATCACCTGCCCTCGTCTCTTTTCCCTATCAAAAAGGTCCATACATCTCTCTAAGCCTCTCCTTATGCCTCCTGTGTATCTGTATAATTTTCTCTGCGTCTAAAGACAACTCTACAATGCATTCAGGCCAGGTGAACACAGGCTCTGCTCCTCTATGCCAAGGTTCAACTCCATTTTAATTCTCAAAGGCTCAACATAAATCTCTCTGAACACTCTTGTTGTGTTTTCACATGAAGGAAAGATTGTTGTGGTTTTATTCTTTGCCCCATTACAGAAGTATTTAACAGAGTCAGAAGAATCTTCAAAATATGACAGTATAGCGTATATAATTTCCTGTGAGAAATTTACTTACTTAATACAGGCTTTTCAGTAAGTGGTTCACACTTATGTACTAGTCAAATATTTTGTGTCCATAAGGAGGTACAAAATCTGTGCCAGAAATGTAAACCAAGCAATATTTTCTATATTAATAAATTGAAATTTACATACTTCCTACCACCCTAAATCCAAATTTGATTAAATTATCCAGAGTGTATTTGTTTTATTTTCTGTGAGAACTGATTTGTAATCCAGTGAAGGCTTCCAATATCTTTAGAGACCAATTATGAACACTTGCAGACCAGTTTCTTTGAGTAGTTCTAATTAAGACAAGAGCATCTGGGCAGAATTCAGAGGATTATTTGGCAATGATATGTTTATGTCCACTTACTCAGAACCAAAATACTTCTGGAAATATTTTAAATACAATTTAAGCTTAAAAAACTCTGGAAAATCCTAGGAATGATTCATTTCTATTTGATCATGCTTTTTAGTAGAAAGAAAAATAAACCTTTCAGAGACAATTAATTAATGTTCATGATCTTCATCTAGAAATCACCTCCAAATAAATAAAAGGAGAATTTAGAAGTGAGTCATGCCTCCATAGTAAATAAGAGGTCCAAATACTTGTTAGTAAATAATTTAAGGAAGCATGAATCTCAGCTTGAAAATATTTCATGGTGAAACTTGTTATTGATAGCACATTGATATGTTTTTTGTTATTTTAATATTACCACATATAGGATAGTTTAATATGGTTGATGTGGTACAAAAATATGGTCCTATCCCTGTGATCTGGCTATTGACAAAATAATCAACACTGACATACTAAATAAATTCAATGATTCCAAAATAAATTAGATAAGATGTTTTTAGTAGTCACTTAACCAATCTGTTGAGACTTATAAGAAACAAGCAAGAAACCAAAAACCAAAATCAAAACCCAAAAACCAGCATGCTATTTAAATTGCTAAAACCTAGAATATTTGGACACAATTCCAGTGTTTTATTTACTATTTTAAAATCATTAGCAAGAGAAATAATCATATAATATTTCAGCTGTTGTACATAGGTATAAGAACTCTTATACCCTTCGTTGTAGTGTCTTAGTTTTGTTCCAGTTTCTATTCTAACTATTCAGACAAATGTCACAAGAACAAAAACAAAGAGTTTTAAGGACACAAGTTTGTGGTCACTGCCCACAATTATATTTCATTATTGTTAGGAAGTTACAGTCACAGGAGCTTGAAGTGGATTTTCATGTTGCATAGTCATGAAATAAGAGCAATGAATTTAGGCTGATACCTAGCTTCACTTCTTCACTTAGAAAGTCCTGGATGTCAGACAGTAAATAATTCCATCTATAGTGGGGTAGCTAGATAATTTCATATCAATGAAAGCTAATACCCAAAGGCATTGTCAGAGCCTATCTCCCACAGCACTGCAAATTCTGTCACCGATGGTTAATGCTGTATAACAGATGAAAATCTCTAACTTAGATTTTGTTTCGTTGTATGTTTTAATTATAGCTCACATATATAATTGTTGTGGAATATTAATTTAAGATGTGTTACTTTTTTACGCTGTGGTTAATGATGCAAAGATGTGTTGCATTCTTTTATGTTGTATTTGTTTAACTCTGTGAAATTGTGTTACCTTGGTTTTCTAAAACACCCAATTGATGTAATAAAGATATGACTGGCCAATATCAGGGCAGGAGAAATAATAGGTGGGGCTTGCAGTCATAGAGAAAAAATAGAATAGAACTAGAAGAAAGAGATCAAGAAGCAAGTAAAAAAAGGGCCAGCCACCCAGTCATACAGTCAGACATGGAACATGAAGGAAAGAAAAAATGTACAGAAATTGAGAAAGGTAAAAGCCCAGAGGCAAAAGGTGAATGGATAATTTCTAAAAATCTGGTTAGAAATAAGTCAAGCTAAGTCTGGGCATTCATAAGTAATAATCAGTCATTGTGTGTATTTATTTTGTATCTGGGTGGGGGCTCCCTCAAAGAGCAAAAGAGAAAAAAACTACATATAATGAATCATTATGTACATATGTGCACAAATACATATACTCTTATGTACATGCACACACATACACATATACTATTTGATCCATTCAGGGAACACAATTAATCAATTATTCCAGGAAGAGTTCTAAGAGTTGCAAAAGAAGCATAATATGTATTGAAAAGAAATCTGAGAACAGAATTTATAATTAAAATATCATAAAATATTAAAAATGGTCATTTTAATATTATCAAAAATAAAGGCAGGAAAGATGTTTCAGTTGCTAAAAGTATTTTCCATAACACTGGTGACCTGAATTTGGTCTCTGAAACCCACATGGTTCCTTCAAGTTATGCTGTGATCTTCACACTTTTATCATAGTAAGCACACACATATATACATACTCCCTCTCACACACATACATGCATTCACATGAACACTGAATAATAAAACAGATATATAAATGCAGTACAATTTAAAAATAATATGAAAATTTGTGAAAATAAAGAAACTTTGGTAAGTATATTTATGCCTTGGATAACATAAATGTGTAAATCCATAGGGTTACCTATTTCAGGCAAGCAGGAATTTTTATGTATAAGTCTGTATGAATCTTATAAAGCATCACTCTGTTTTGTATAGTATTGCTTATACATGTGAATGATAGAAGACAAGAAGAGGGGAGAAAAAGACCAGGCAAATATCCTCCCTGTCCACAGAATTTCACTTTACACTGTTTTCCTGGTGAACATAAAATATTGTGTTGTTATTCCCTGTTATTAATTAAAAAGTCTGAACTAACACTCAGAAACTCCAAGAGGTAGAAATGAATAACTGCACTTGAGTTTATGCAGAAGATTTGAGGATGTAATTTATTTATAATCTAATGAATTAATTCATGAGAACCTGGATGTGGTTAGAGGATTTAAGCCTGTTCACCATGTAATATTTGCTTAGAAATTATATAGTTTAAAGATTTTAACCAACTGACAATTGAGATCATTAGAGGAAACTTGGGCTGTTTTCCTTTTTTATATTCAGAATTACCCTGAAGCAAGGAATGAATATTACATTTTACCTGTCAAAATTAATGTGCTTTTTAATAACAAATATGATATGTGAAAAATATGCATTTTCTCCAAATAACCTTGCTGTTGGGATTTTAAGAAATCATTTTCATTATTAAGTAATAAGTAATATGAACAAGAAATATGCCTAAAGGAAAAAACCTAAAATTATCAGTCAATGAAGATTCAAAATATTGTTTTATTTTATTATATTAACAGCAGAAATTGAATTTGTAGGCATAAGCCAACACTACAGAAATAATCATTCATATAAAACTGAAGTTACTAAAATTCTTTGAATATCCTATAGAATGATTTGATGTTGTTAAAAATACAAACGTTGATGAGAATTAGTAATAACCTCAAAATACTTTCCCCTTGAAGGTATTGTTAAAAAGAGAAGGTTTTTAGAGGAGTTACACATCTTAAATGACTAATTATCTCTTCTTTACTTTTGCTGTAGTTTGGATCCTAGATTTCCACACCATTCCCTAGGTTAGAAAGCTGGTACAAATGGTGGCCCTATTGAAAGAAAGTACTATTTTTCAGAAGAAGGTGCAGAGCGAAGACTATAGGTTACTGCAGATTGAAGGGCATCATGAGACTCTGCCCCTTGCCTTTTATTCTTTTGCTTTTTGACCATGGGGTAAAAAATAGAGCCTCATTATACATTGAAATCCTGTCAATGAAGAACCCCTACATAATGTCTAACAGAAACTTAAATAGTCATGAATCAATATAAAGCATTTTCTTCATTATTCAATCTTAGGTGATTATTTTAAGAAGAGATAACAAGAAAATCATAGATTAATTAATGACTAAATAGTTCTTGAATTATCAGATTTTTTAGGTGATTATATTAATGAGAGATAACAAGAAAATCATAGATTAGCTAATGATTGGATAGTGTTTGAATTCCAAGGCTGATATCCACAATAATCCTCACTTCCTAAAATCTCTGTATAAATAAGCAATGGACACAGAAACCTTGGGCTTTTGATGATTCTTTATTATTGAAACCTAGCATGAAAAAGAGGGCCATGACATTATTAAATATAAGAATATAGAAATTGAAACAATCAATCTGAGATTATATTTCAAATGTTCTTCTCTTATACTTTAAAGACCCTCCATTAATCTTAGTCAAGGTAGACTCTTTTTTTCTTTCTAATTCTGCAGTTATCACCTGTTCTTTGTTGCTTATAACTTTTCTATAGGTGTTATGAGAAATATTTATTGACACATGTGACATACAAATCAAATCAGTGAGATCAACACTTAAGGAAGAACATCGGTTTTGTATGTGCCCCACATGCAAACTACTAAATAAGCATCTACATTAGCATTTTTGACTGACGGAATAAATATATTTAAAAACACAGTAGTCAGGTAGTATGAATCTACTGCAAGACTCCTAGTCCCATGCTCATAATAGGAATTGGTATAGAAAATAAAGGAGACATATTTTTTTTTAAATAGAGAATGTTTGGTAAACATTGCCAGAGGTCATTTTATCTCAGGTTGTTTGAGCCTGGTAAAGGCAAAACTGGGGCTTCAGTTGCCTGGGGGAACTACTGAGATACTGAGCATTAGATACAAAAGTAATAGGAAGGAGTAGTGGTAAAATTTATTTTAACAGGTTTATCCTTGAAGCTGATTATGAAATGAAGTCTTAAATGTCCAAATAAAATCACCCAGTATGCACAATAGTACTGGTAGTAAGATATATGTTTGCTAAGTATTAATAACTACTACCAATAAAATACATAGAACAAAATTTTATTTTGCTCTTGTTGAAATGAATAGTAGAATATGATTATTTCCAAAATCATGAGTTTTTCTTCATGTTATGGATAGCCTCTTAGGGCAGTGTTAATATACTTAGGGATAAAGAGCATAGATTATGAATTAGAGATGATTCAATCCTGCCCATAGCACATGAGTAATAGAGTTATCAAACAGTTCTCAACCCTCAGAATAATACATGAAAATGTCTCCGGAGTTTTATGGCATGGAAAACTAGACAGCTTTTCTATAGCATATAGAGGGTGAAGAGAGGTATGTTAGTCCAAAATGCTAATACTAAAGTTCGAATGGCTGTTTGGCACAATACCAAATGCATGCAATATATTCTGACTCTCTCCTCTGAGCAGGGCAGGACACTGAGCATAGTAAATATGCAACATACACACAACAGAGACTGTCCAGGCAGACTTTACTCCTTCCATTTTTTATGTTTCTGTGAAGAATAAAAATCTACATTTCCTCTATCATTAGAATGTAAAGTTCTACATATACTCAATAATTAAATTATTCTAAAGACAGACACATTTTATTTCTATTAGTTTGTTAAATGCCTCTGCATTACTCATCAAAGTGCACAAAATTATTGTACTACATTTCATAGACCAGGAAGGCAATATTTGTTGGTATTCCTCCATTTCGAATAATACATTTCTAACTTCTGAGCATTGTTTTATTAGTTAAGAAATCTTATATTACAAACTACTGATGTTTTAATTATGTACCATCTTACATATCATTTTGGAAAACCTTATCAATCTTTTCTCAGGTAATTTATATGTAAAACACACATACAATTGGCCAGATAATATTTCTGAGAAAAACAATTAGTTGTCTTCTTCTGATCATTTTCTTCTTTAATTTTCTATCACAGATGTTCTATTTATTGATTATAATATTGGTTAAATTGACATGTAGCCATGTTGTTAAATATAAAAAAAAATTTTACTCTTATATGTGAACTAAGAGTATTTTGTTTGCTTCTTATTAGGCTATTGAAAGGACAAATTTAGTAGCTCATTAAATTTAAGCATTTTTATAAAAAATCTCTCAGTGAAGGTATTTTTCGCTGTATCTTAGAACCTATGCTGACAGGGAAAATACAATTTAACAAAGGACTTGAAGTAAGAATTCCAGTGAACACCAATTCTACCGCCAAAATGAGCTTAAGTAGTAAGAAGCTGTATGCTGGGTGTCTTTCAATCAGGAATTAATGAATTAGTATAGCAACAATATTTTTTGTGATTTATAAAACATAGTCAAGGCCTCCTGTATACAGAGCCTTTTTATTTATCTCTACAGGCACATATAATACATCAGACTATTGTTCTCAGTTGATACTTGAAAGGCCTAAAGCATAATATACTTTGAGAGCCTCCACTAACAAATAACATTGAGCAATGAGGAATTGGAATGGATCATTTGTAAATCTGACTTTGTAGTATCACGGTTAAATCTGTATCAAGCATCAAAGAAATAATGTGTGATAATCAAAAAGATGTGGACTATCTGTATTTCTATACTAAGTAAAATATTTATACAGACTTTCTAATAAATACAGATTTTAATTTCAATTCAAATAAACATTGTAGAATTTTAATCTATTCTAAAAGTAATTAAATATTTCTTCATTTTACTGTTCTACCTAAACTGATTTCATTTCTATTTTTTAAAATTTCTTGAAGGCATTTTATTCGGTGCCTTTTACATTTAATCACATGTAATATAATAGTAAACTTGGCTCTAACTAGTGTACTTACAAGAAAATCATTGTTATGTAACATATCCTCAGTAGCTTTCAGGCATCCAGGCTGGATGGGGTGGAGTTGCTTCCTCATTTTCTACAACTCTGAAGATTAAGTATCTTCACAAGTTATCTGATTACTTCATCACACATTTGACCATTTTAAGTTAAAGAAATGATCCCTTTTTTTGTATCTTGAGTGTTGTTCTCATATATGATAAAGTTAAATTTTAATTACAGCTTCCGTACTACATATAGCCTAGTCAGGGTCAACTTTGCGTTTTGAAAATATTTCACATAAAAGTGAAAGAATTGCTTTCTGCAGACAGGTTCCTTCTAAGGAGAAGATGGTGAATTTTTTAAATTAAAAATCATTAACACATGAAGTCAAAAGTATTTTGCAATACAGAAATGATGAATAGAAGAAATAAATTAGGAGTTGGGGAGCAGAAGTCCCTTCACATGCAAAGGAAACTAACGAACAAAGAATGATTTCAATTTGAATTTATTCTTAATGCAAAATACCTCAGAGAACTAATTCCTCTGTGGAGTTAGTTCTTCAGCACAAGAAAACATACTTTGACTGGTTTTACCTGAGATGCCCTCAGCTTCCTAGGATGAATTCTCTTTGAAGTATCTTAGACCACCCTTTCACCCTTCAGGAGGCCAGACAAGAAACATTGATCAGATAACAATACCAGTGGGCAAAACTTTCCAGTCTCTTACATGGTCCCATTGCATCCATTCTCAGTCATCTTTTACAATATGAATAAGGTCAAATCCTGACAACAGAGAAAAAAGTCCCATTACTCAGGATGGCCTTGACACCTCAGGAGTCTTTGATTTTCCTCTTTGAATGTGAGAGTCATCAGGATGGATTAAAAACTAAAAACCACTCTTGAATGATTCTAAGAAGTTAAACCTCAGATGGTCTGAAGTCCAGCTCTGGAAGGTTCAGGCAGCAGGTGCAGCATAGAGGGCCATAGGCTCGTTGTTTAGCAGTAAGCTCAGAAAGTTTAAACTTCCTTGCCCCAGGCAGCTGAACCTGTGCAACAGAGAGCCCGAAGCACAGATAAAATTTATAGCTCTAAGACAAAGGGTTTTTCTTTCAGCAGAGTGATATGAGATGAGGTTGGAGAAAATCTGGTAGAACCAAATAAGGAATGTCATTTTATGTCATTTTGCTCATCAGTAATTTTAATGTTTGTAAAATACTTAACTAGCCCCTACAAAAAGGATAGAGTTTTATTTACTCATCATGTTTTTTGCTTACTGTTTCCAAAACAGAAACCCTCTCTATGTTGCTGAATTCCTAATATTTTTCTTTATTTTTTTATTTTTTTATTATTAAATTATAAAAGTTTCCATTTCAGCCCCTCCTCCCACCACCCTCCCACTCCCCCCACTCCCTCTCCTCCTCCCTCTCCATCCCCTAGAGCAGTCAGGGTTTCCTGCCCTGTGGGAAGTTCGAGTTCCTCCCCCCTCCCTCCAGGTCCAGGGAAGGTGAGAGTCCAAACAGACTGGAGCGCCAAAATCCAGTATATGCAGAGGAAGCAAGTCCCAGTGTCATTGTCAACGGCTTTTCTAAAAGGCTCCGGGCCAGCCACATTCAGAGAATCTGGTTGGATCATGTCCTCGTTCAGTCCCAGTCCAACCGGCCTTGGTGAACTCTCATTATATCAGTCCCCTTGTATCAGTGGGTGCTCGCATCCCTCGCAGTCCTGATTACTTTTTTTTATTTTCTTCATCATTCTGTTCCTCATTTGGACTGTGGAGTGCTCAGTTCGGTGTTCCAATATGGGTCTCCATCTGTATCGCCATCCAACGTCGGATGAAGGTTTCCTGTGCCCTTGCCTTCATTGCTCACGATCTCTTTCCTTCTGCCTCTCATTTGGACCTAGGGAGCTAGGTCCAGTGTTCCAACGTGGTTCTCCGCCTCCATCTCCATCCATCGCCAGATGAGGGTTCTATGGTGACATGCAAAATATTCATCAGTATGGTTGTGGGCCAAGGCCGGTTCAGGCACCCTCTCCTCTGTCCAGAGAACAATCTGGGGATCTCTCCTTGGACCTGGGATCCCATATATAATCAAGTTTCCTATAAACCCTAAAATGACTCCCTTAGTTGAAATATATTCTTCCCTGATCCCTTATTCATCCTTCCTCCCTTCCCCCCATCCCGGTCAACCGAGCTTTCTCCATTCCTCCCCTACTCCCTTCTCTCTAACCCTCTCCCCTTCCAACAACCCTCCCACCCCCCCCCCCCCATGCACCCAAGGTTACCTGGGACTCTTGACTATTTCCTATCTCCTGGCGGATAGCTAAATAATCTTCATCAGGATCGTCTTCTTATTTAGCTTCTCTAGGATCACGAAAAATAGGCTCAAATACCTTTAAATTATGGTTAGAATCCACTTATGAGTGAATACATACCGTGTTCCTCTTTTTGGGTCTGGCTTACCACACTCAGTAAAGCGTTTTCTATGTCCATCCAGTTGCATGCAAAATTCAAGATGTCATTATTTTTTACCGCTGAGTAAAACTCTAACGTGTATATGTTCCACACCTTTTTTAACCATTCTTCTATTGAGGGGCACCTCGGCTGTTTCCAGGTTCTGGCTATTACAAATAGTGCTGCTATGAACATAGTTGAACAAATGCTTTTGTAGTATGCTAGGGAATCTCTAGGGTAAATTCCCAAGAGTGGAATTGCTGGGTCCTGAGGGAGGTTGACTCCCAGTTTCCTGAGAAACCGCCACACTGATTTCCACAGTGGCTGCACAAGTTTGCATTCCCACCAACAATGGATGAGTGTTCCCCTCATTCCACATCCTCTCCAGCATTGGCTAACATTGGTGTTTTTGACTTTAGCTATTCTGACAGGTGTAAGATGGTATCTCAAAATGGTTTTGATTTGCATTTCCCTGATCGCTAAGGAGGTTGAGCATGACCTTAAGTGTCTTCTGGCCATTCGAAGTTCATCTGTTGTGAATTCTCTGTTCAGTTCAGTACCCCATTTTTTAATTGGGTTATTTAGAGATTTAGTGCCTAGTTTCTTGAGTTCTTTGTATATTTTGGAGATCAGACCTTTGTCTGATGAGGGGTTGGTGAAGATCTTCTCCCAGTCAGAAGGCAGCCTTTTTGTCTTACTGACAGTGTCCTTTGCTTTACAGAAGCTTCTCAGTTTCAGTAGATCCCATTTATTCATTGTTTCTCTTATTGTCTGTGCTGCTGGGGTCCTACTTAGGAAGAGGCCTCCTGTGCCTATATCTTGTAGACTACTTTCCACTTTCTCTTCTATCAGGTTCAAAGTGGACAGATTAATGTTGATGTCTTTAATCCATTTGGACCGGGAGTTTTGTGCATGGTGATAGGTATGGATCTACTTTCATCCTTCTACAGGTTGACATCCAGTTATGCCAGCACCATTTGTTAAAGATGCTTTCCTTCTTCCATTGTATACCTTTAGCTCCCTTGTCAAAAATTAGGTGCTCATAGGTTTGAGGGTTAATACCCGGGTCTTCTATTCGATTCCATAGGTCGACTTCTCTGTTGTTATGCCAATACCAAGCTGTTTTCAATACTGTTGCTCTGTAATAGAGTTTGAAGTCAGGGATGGTAATGCGTCCAGAAGTTCCTTTATTGTATAAGATTGTTTTGGCTATCCTGGGTTTTTTGTTTTTCCAAATAAACTTGATTATTGTTTTCTCAAGGTCTGTGAAGAAGTTTGATGGGATTTTGATGGGGATTGCATTTTTCTTAAGAGCTTGTTGAAATTTTTCTTATCTGTAAGACCCTATGTGTCTGACTTAACTGAAAAGGATACAGCAGAAAGAATGATAGCAATAGCGTTATTTCTCTGTATATCTTGCATGATCATCTTGTAGATTCTGTATTAATTTTTATTTTGGATATATCCTGATTCAGTTGTCCGTTGCATTCATGATGATATTCATTACTTTGCCTCAGTAGTAAGAACATTCCAAGGCACAGAGTAGATCTTTAATTATCATTTATAAAATGAGTTACCATGATAATGTAGACTCAGAAAATAAATCACATATATATCACATATGATGCGGGAGAATTGTTTGTATTCTGTCAATCATGTATTTTAATAAAACGCTGATTGGCCAGGCAGGAAGTATAGGTGGGTCAACCAGACAGGAAGTATAGGCAGGGCAATGAGAATAGGAGAAGACTAGGGAGGGAGGAGGAAGCTCCCTCCGCCACTCCTGTGCAGACCACCAAAGCAGCAACCTGTGAGCTGACAACTGAAAAAGGTACCAAGCCACATGGCTAACATAGACAAGAATTATGGGCTACAGTAAGATGTAAGAATTAGTTAAAAAGAAGACTGAGTTAATGGGCCAATCAGTTTATAACCTAATGTAGACTCTGCTATTTCTTTGGGACTTGCCAGCTGTGGGGTACTGGGCGGGACAGAAACCCCAACAAGCTGGCCCCTCATGTTACACACATATATATAACAAATCACACAGAGATAAATATATAAACATCTACAATATAAAACAGACTGTAACAAATTAGAAAAGCAAAACAAACAATGATAATTAACTTGATGTGATTGCTATAAGTTATAGTCTAGCATCCATTGTTTTTGTTTAATTTTTTTATTAAAAATTTTCACCTCCTTCCTTCCTCCCTCTTACCTCCCCTCCCCTCCCCGCACTGCCCTCCCCCTCCTTCTCCAGGCCAAAGAGCAGTCAGGGTTCTCTACCCTATGGGAAGTTCAAGGTCCTCCCCGGTCCCCCCACGTCCAAGAAGGTGAGCATCCAAGCAGACAAGGCTCCCACAAAGACTGTCCATGCAGTAGAATCAAAGCCCAGCGGCATTGTCCTTGGCTTCTCAGTCAACCTCCACAGTCAGCCCCATTCAGAGAGTCTGGTTTGATCACATGCTCCATCAGTCCCATTCCAACTGGCCTTAGTAATCTCCCATTAGATCAGTCCCACTGTTTGAGTGGGTGGACGCTCACCTTGCGGTCCTGACTTCCTTGCTCATTTTCTCCATCCTTCTGCTCCTCTTTAGGACCTTGGGAGCAAAATCAATTTTTATGGCTTTTATCAAGCAATGATAATATCCATCACAATATGAGAAATCATATATGTAATTATGCACAAAGTGAAAATTAAAGACGGTTGTTTGTGAAACAAAAAATACAAAGGCTGAAAGCACAATTCAAAGAATATTTTGTGTTTAGATACTGATTTATCCCTTTGTTATTTGTGTTGTCTCTCAATATGAACAATTTCTTCTGCAAAATATATCCATGAGTAGTTTATGAGTATGTGATATATAAATGAGAAAATTCATGGAAGTGTCTGACCTATGAAAAATGATTAATTAATATTTAGTTTGTATTGTTTTGTTTCACAGCTTAATATTCAATCATTTATCTTGGCCCAGACCTGAAGGCAAATATTAAATAATGTCTGATTATCTGATTTCACATTAAACATATAACACTTAATTTCCAATAACTTTATGATGATTCAGTTCTCATTTATAGTTAAGGTTACTAAAGGTCTGACAATACACACTGTCATGATCACTTAGCTAATTATATATAATTGTAGCAAGCATGCATGCACTAGTTAATTCATAACAGGATTCTTATTTTTGAAATAATAGACTTGCTTATGTAACAAACAAAAATATTTTGGGGTAAGGATATATATATATATACATATATATATACACATACATATACACTTCAGACTAATAAAATAAAAAATTTCTGAAGATAGAAATATCACAACTTTGTTTTTATTACAAAGTATACATGGATCAGACATGTTCAGGGAAGCTTAAGATTGGTGATGTGATTCTCCTCTATGTGCTGTGATTACCACTAATGAATAAAAAACTGCCTTGACCTGTTTATGGGGCAGAACTTAGGTAGGCAGGGAAGACAGAACTGAATGCTGGAAGGAAGAAAGGCAGAGTTGAAAGATGCCATGTATCTGTTGCCAGAGATAATCGTGCTGGAACTTTATGGGTAGGCCATGACCACGTGGTGACACAGATTAATAGATATGGGTTAAATTAAGAAGTAAGAGTTAATCAATAAAAGGTTATAGCTAATGGGCCAAGCAGTGATTTAATTAATACAATTTCTGTGTGGTTATTTTGGTTCTGTGTGGCCGGGACAAACAAGCGGCTCTCCTCCTACATAAGATGATTCTCAAAAACTATGTCAACATATCAATCATGATTTATAAATCAATTCTCACTATAAACTTGTAAAAGGTGAAACATGTTCAAAGAGGAAAATTTAGATAATGAGACATCTTTTTCAGGCCTCAAATGTATGTAGTCTGCAAAACAGGGACACAGGAGACCACTTCCTACATATAACCCCAGTAGCACAGACAATAAGAGCAACAGCGAATAAATGGAACCTCCTAAAACCGAGAAGCTTCTGTAAAGCAAAGGACACGGACATTAAGACAAAAAGGCAACCTACTGAATGGGAGAAGTTCCTTACCAACGCCACGTAAGACAAAATATATAAAGAACTCCAAATATATATAAAGAACTCAAGAAACTAGACATTAAAACTGTAATTAACCCAATTAAAAAATGGGGTTCTGAACTGAACAGAGAATTCTCAACAGAAGAAGTTAAAGTGACCAAAAGACACTTAAGGTCTTGCTCAACATCCTTAACAATCAAATGCAGGGAAATGCAAATCAAAACAACTTTGAGATATCATCTTACACTTGTCAGAATGGCTAAAACCAAAAACACCAATGATAGCCTATGCTGGAGAGGATGTTGAGTAAAGGGAACACTCTTCCATTGTTGGTGGGAATGAAAACTTGTGCAACCACTTTGGAAATCAGTCTTGCGGTTTCTCAGGAAACTGGGAGTCAACCTCCCTCAGGACCCAGCAATTCCACTCTTGGGAATATACCCAAGAGATGCCCAATCATACTACAAAAGCATTTGTTCAACTATGTTCATAGCAGCATTATTTGTAATAGCCAGAACCTGGAAACAACCTAGGTGCCCCTCAATAGAAGAATGGATAAAGAAGGTGTGGCACATATAGACTTTATAGTTCTACTCAGCGGTAATAAACAATGGCATCTTGAATTTTGCATGCAAATGGATGGATATAGAAAACACTTTAGTGAGTGAGATAACCCAGACCCAAAAAGATGAATATGGTATGTACTCATTTATAAGTGGATTCTAGTCATAAATAAAAGACATTGAGCCTATAATTAGTGATCCTAGAAAAGCTAAATAAGAAGGTGAACCCAAAGAAAAACATAAATTTATCCTCCTGGATATTGAAAGTAGACAAGATCGCTGGGAAAAAACTGGGAACATGGGGGTGAAGGTGGGGTAGGGGGTGAAGAGATGGAGAGAGAGAAGGAAGAAGGGAAAGATTAGGGAGAGCTTGGGGGAATGGGATGGTTGAGATGGAGGAAGGGTGGATATGGAAGCAGGAAAGATGATATCTTAATTAAGGGCACCATTTTAGGGTTGGCAAGAGACTTGGCTCTAGAGGGGTTCCCAGGTATCCAAGGAGATGTCCCCAGCTAGGTCCTTGGGCAGCAGAGGAGAGGGTACCTAAACTGGTCTTCTCCCATAAACACATTGATGAATTTCTTGCATATCAACAGAGAACCTTCATCTGGCGATGGATGGACATAGAGACAGAGACCCACACTGGAGCACTGGACTGAGCTCCCAATGTCCAGATGAAGAGTCGAAGGAGGGAGAACATGACAAGGAAGTCAGGACCGCGAGGGGTGCATCCACCCACGAAAATGGTGGGCCTGATCTAATGGGGAGCTCACCAAGGCCAGCTGCACTGGGACTGAACGAGCATGTGATCATACCGCACTTTCTGAATGTGTCTGACAATGAGGGAGGACTGAGAAGCCAGTGATAATGACACTGGGTTTGATTATACTGTATGTACAGGTATTTTGGGAGCCTAGTTTCTTTGGAAGCACACCTTCCTAGACCTGGATGGAGGGGAAAGGGCCTTGGGCTCCCCACAGGGCAGGGCACCCTGACTTCTCTTAGGACTGGAAATGAAGGCGGAGGGGGAGGGGGGAAGTTGGAGGGGAATGGGAGGATGGGAGGAGATGGAAATTTTTTATAAATAAATAAATTAAAAAAAACAATCAGGTAAAAACAAAAGATCTTTTCCTCCATATCCTTACCTTGGTTTCAAGGAGAAGGTATGGTTGATATTAAAGATGTGTCTTCCTGCATCATGATATAATGATTTGTATTCCCTGTCTCAAAGGTTGGACTAAAAATCAATTTACCTCCTTCAAACCAAATCAAAAAAAAACTCTCTCCAGGTTTTGCCGTCAATTTCTGGATGGTTGTTCATTCCAAATGTCTTCAAGTTGACAATCACAAATAGCCATCACTGTGATGAAGATACACAGAGGAATATTACTTAAGACAGGGACATCAAATATATACCATTTTAGAAATTGAAATTTTTCTACTCTTTTAATTATTTTGGATTTTTAAACAGCGTGTACTGATCAGATCAATAATGAGTATCCAATATTGTATTTTTGTATATTGTTCTGAAAGCAAAAATATATAATCATAAAATAGATAATGAAAATTGTTTATTTTATAGCCTTTTATACATTTATTCAATTACATTATTCAGAAAATAGTTGGAAGTAAGCTGGAGTTTGTTTCAATTGCCTTTTTATATTAACATGAAATTTCTGGTGGTAATGTTGGAATGAACTTCACTTGAGAAGAAAATTTCTGGACAGAGCTAATCCTCTACATTTTACTATAGAGAGCAAAATTATCTTTCCCCTGGAACATTTGCAAGAGGCAGATCTTGGAAAGTAAAGTGTCTCTGCAGGCTATTGAAAGGAAGCACACTGATCTCATGCTCAGAGCTGCACAGCTGGTGCCATGGGAGAAGACAGTCAGATCCTTTCTAATGGAAAAATGAACTCAGATCAGGCTTGCCTTTTTCCTTTACAAAATGTAATTATGTAAACTACAAAGCTCCATTAGAGACAATGTTTATAATTAGTACCATTTTTCCTCTTAATTTTAAATAAACCATGTTAGTTGTGAATGTCATGCCAACACATTTCCTACAGATGCCATAAACAATGAACAATCAGATATCCATTTGGGGTGCTTTTGTGGTTATTATTTCAAATTGTGAAAACTCATAATAAAAATCAATGTAATGAACAAACACCATTACATGTTGATAAACATCACACTCTTTCAATTTCAGACAAAGCCGATGAATATTAATCAGAGTGTGGACTGTAAACTGATGACATAAAATGGAATTTCCAATATCTGTTAGGTTCCTCCTCACATTTTAACTCTAAAAGGAGCTGCTCACAAATGATTTATTGCATTCATAGCTCAAAGTTTTCAGAATAACATTTCCATATTTATAAATTGTAAATGAACTTCAGTATCAATTTATAATGAATTGGTTTGAAGTTAAGAGTTGACTTGATTTCTGTGCATGGTGATAGATATGGATCTCCTTTCATTCTTCTACAGGTTGACATCCAGTTATGCGAGCACCATTTATTAAAGATGCTTTCCTTCTTCCATTGCATACCTTTAGCCCCCTTGTTGAAAATCAAGTGTTCATAGGTTTGTGGGTTAATATCTGGGTCTTCTATTTGATTCCATAGGTCGACTTCTCTGTTCTTATGCCAGTACCAAGCTGTTTTCAATACTGTAGCTGTGTAATAGAGTTTGAAGTCAGGGATGGTTATACCTCCAGACGTTCCGTTATTATATAAGATTGTTTTGGCTATCCTGGGTTTTTTGTTTTGCCATATAAAATTAATTATTATTCTCTCAAGGTCTGTGAAGAAGTTTGATGGGATTTTAATGGGGATTGCATTGAATCTATAGATTGCTCTTGGTAGAATTGCCATTTTTACTATGTTGATCCTCCCAATCCAAGAGCAAGGGAGATCTTTCCATTTTCTGGTATCCTCCTCAATTTCTTTCTTCAAAGACTTAAAGTTCTTGTCAAATAGGTCTTTCACTTCCTTGGTCAGAGTTATCCCAAGATATTTTATGCTATTTGTGGCTATCGTGAAAGGTGAAGTTTCTCTGATTTCCCTCCCTGCTTCTTTATCTATAACCATACTGATGAAGATTTTGCTTTTCACCATAGATCCTTCATCCGACGATGGATGGCGATACAGACGGAGACCCACATTGGAGCACTGAACTGAGCCCCCTATGGTCCAAATAAGGAGCAGACGGAGGAAGAACATGAAAAAAAAAAAAAAAAAACAACTCAGGACCGCGAGGGGTGCGATCACCCACTGATACAAGGGGACTGAACTAATGAGAGTTCACCAAGGCCAGTTGGACTGGGACTCAATGAGCATGTGATCCAACCAGATTCTCTGAATGAGGCCGGATTCTCTGAATGTGGCTGGCCTGGAGCCTTTCTGAAAAGCCATTGACAATGACACTGGGACTTTTTTCCTCTGCATATACTGGATTTTTGGGATTCAGTCTGTTTGGATACTCACCCTCCTGGACCTGGAGGGAGTGGGGAGGAACTTGAACTTCCCACAGGGCTGGAAGCCCTGACTGCTCTTAGGGATGGAGAGGGAGGAGGAGGGGGAGGGGAGGAGTGGGAGGGTGTTGGGAGGAGGGGCGGAAATGGAAACTTTCATAATTTAATAAACTTTGAAAAAAAATAAAGAGTTGACTTGACCTCAGGTAACAATTTAATCTTTCAGAATTAAAATAAAAATTCCATATTTCCTTCTCTTTCGAGGTTATAGAATTTATGATTAGGAATTAGAAGTTGCAAGTTAAGAAATGCTTGTATTTCTGCAATTGCAGGTACATACAGTTCTCTAATTACAGCTACATTTTTATATCAAATTATAGGAAAAATAGTTTGCTCTTAAAAATGCTGTCTATTTAGAGGGTGAGAACACTGTTATCATTTGATTTAAGTACATTATTCATTATGAAATTACAAATATACATTTTTGGCCTTGTTCCTTAGTTTTCAAATGTATATAATAAGAACTTACTACTCTCAGAAATGAGTTTTCCATAATATTCCATCATTATCATATTGAACAAAAAATATTACCTTAAAAATTTGATTGTGGCTTTGTTTACATTAGAAGTCCAGTTGTTTATTAAACAATTAATTTTACATCACATAAGGTAATTTTGTAATTGTAATAGATACATGGATACAATGCCATGAAAAATTTAAAGCTTTATTAAAAATAATTATATAAACTGTTTCATGAGGTCATACTTATTAATCATTCACCAAAAATATCATTATTCACTTAGATATGATAGTATACCTATGTAACCCAAAAAAATCTACCAGGGAACTCCTATAGCTGAAAAACAACTTTAGCCAAATGTCTGGACACAAGATTAATTAAAAAATAGCAACCCTCCTATATACAAATGATAAATTGGTTGAGAAAGAAATGAGAAAATCATTACCCTTTACAATAACCTTAAATAATATGAGATATCTTGCTGTAACTCTAATCAAGCAAGTGAATGACCTATATGACAAGAGCTTCAATTTTTTGGAGAAGATATCAAAATATGGAAATATCCCCCATGCTCATCAATCAGTAGAAATAACCTAGTACAAAAGGCCACCTTACTAAAACCAATCTATAGATACAATGTAATTTCCATTAAAGTCCCAACACAATTCTTTAAGGCATTGAAATAGCAATAATAAACTTCATATGTGAAAGCAAAAAAAGAAATTCAAGAAAGGTAAAACTATCCCGTATAATGAAAGAACAGCCGGATGAATCACCATCACTGACTTCCGAGACATAGTATGGAAAATCACTTAATATTGGCCAGTGGAGACTGTGAGAGTCCTGGCAGATGACAACTAGTGTTCGGATGTCAACCTAGTATAGGAGTGATTCTCTGCTGGAGGTTAAACCTGTTCAGGCTAAGACTGTAGGACAATTGACTCTGGAAATCATTGTTTACATTTATTAATTCAGCTTGGTGTCTCCCAATACCTGCATTGTTGTGGTGTACTCTTATGTGGTGTAAGTATGCAATTTCATGCTTACATCTCAATCTTATGGGCACATATATCTGTGGGTAGTCAGGAAGATTACTTTTTATTTTTGTATAATTTTGATATATAGAAAATATACTAGGATATGCTTCAAAATAGATCTATTTGACCCATACAGACTGTGGACACTTAAAAGCCTGATTTGTTCCATTTTGCTCAGATCAACTGCACACAATTAGCTCACTTTTTCCTCAGAGCAAGTTCAAACTAGACTAAAGGATTTTGTAAACAGATCATGAGTTTAAAATGTATACACATGAGTTAAAATATATACACATGAGTTTACATGTATACACATGGTCAGAGTCTCAGGTGTCTAACCAAAATTACTATGCAAAGCACCCTAAGAAAACCACGATAATTCTTCATTGACAAGTCTATTGACAATAGACCAATACTGATATTTTATTTGAATTTTAATAAATAAATCTTATCTGAAGACCAGAGGTAAAGCTAAAGCAACTACAGGTCAGGTAATGGTGAAACACACCTTTAATTCCAGAATTTGGGAGACAGAGACAGGTGGATCTCTATGAGTTCAAGGCTACCTGGGGCTACACAAAATCATCAGAGAAACAAATACAAGTGGTGGCCAGCATCTTTAGTCCAAGTACTAGCGAGTCATGTCTTGAATCCCAGCACTATAAAGGAATATAAAATGAGAGGAGACACGGGGAGGCTTAGCTTTCTTAGTCTGTGGTTGCCCAGCCTTAGTAGATATATGACTTTTCTAGTGGCCCATCTACTTTGCTTTTCTGATCTTTGGGTTGAACCCCGATATCTGACTTTGGGTTTTTATTAGTTGTGCTATATGGACCTATGTCTAAAATATCACACTGGGCTTTGTTCCTGCCCTCATAATGTCACAATCTTACTCCTTTAACCTGGAGCCTTGTGTTGCCATGGTAAATGGCTTGATTCCTTATCATTTACCCAAGGAATGTGCCCTTGACCAATGACAGGTAACGCTAGTAATTTTTTATCACTTCATGGCTACTGTAAGAGAGAGAATTTTTAAGGCTATAGGAAATGAAGCATTGAAAAAATAGAATAAAAGAGGAGAGTCAGAGTAGAGCCAGAAGAATAAAGAGACTAGTTTGTAACAGCATTCATGTGAGAAGGTTCAGTCATCCTCAGATACCCTAAGAGGAAAGTGCTTTTTGCTTGGTGAAGCATCCAAATTAAACCCTGAACAGGGCCTAGGAACTGTACCACAAAACCTGTTGTAGAGGGCTGCTAGTTTGTTCCTGGCTGTTTAGCACCAAAATAATCACACAGAAACTATATTACTTAAATTACTGTTTGGCCAATCATTTAAGTGTATTACTAGCAATCTCATATTTTTGGTTAAGCCATTTCTCTCCTTTTTTAGATTTTGGTTTTGTTTTTGTTTTGTTTACTCATTGCTGAATGTAACTATGGCTTCCTGGCAAAGTTCCTGCAAGTCTGTCTCTGGCAGAAGCTACATGACTTCTCCTTGATTCTGCCTTCTTTCTCCCAGCATTCAATTTAGTTTTTCCCACCTAGATCTACCCTGCCCTATCACAGGCCAAGGAAGCTTATTTATTTATTAACCAAGAAAAGCAACACATGTATAGAAGGACCTCCCACATCAAAAGCCACTTGCTAATTGCCATAAAATCAGACTTACCAAAGGAATCAAATAGAAGACCCAGATGTAATCTTCAAACCTTTGAACACATGGTTTTTGATGAAGACAAACTTTTATATTGGAAAAAGTAAGCATGTTCCACTAATGGTGCTGCCATAAATGGATGTTGACATGTAAAAATGCAAAAAGATCCATGTCTATCATTCTGCACAAAACTCAAGTCCAAGCTGGACAAAGGCCTCAACATAAATCCAGATACGTTGAACCTGATAGAAGGGAAAGTGGGAAATAACCTTGAATAAATTAACCTAGGAGACAACTTCCTGGCACCAAGAATGTAGACACGATCTGCTATTCTTATTCTCAATCTAAATTTAGGAGAAGTTCACTGGCTGGTAGCTTTTTGTCCAAATCATCCATCTTCTATGTCCAAAGAGTATATATTAAAAGTATAATACTAGGATTTTTTTGGAGAAATATTGTTTACTCTTGAAAACAAGATTCTCTATTCTAGGATTTTCCTATATTTTGTATAAAACACATAGCAAGTACTGTTTCCTCCTCAAATTTAATTATAAGGGAAATAATATTTTTGAAACATCAATAAATTGTTTTTATTTCTAATATTATGTCTAAGAATCTGAGTGATTTTTAACTAAGCTTTATGACAGATCCTATTAAAAAAGAAACCAAACCTGCAGTCAGTTTTCAGCTGTGCTCTGTTGTTAACCGGTTGGGCCTCCAATCTCTCTGAATGGGATTCTTTATATTAATTCTGAAACATATAATGTAATGCATATGATCCCATATTTAACAATCTTATAGCTGATTTCTATGACTCACAGAATCCTATAGAAGTCAAAAGAATTATTGAAATATCAAAATATCCTGAACACCTAGAGAAGCTAAATAGGAAGGTGAATCCAAAGAAAAATATGTAGTTATCCTCCTGGATATTGGAAGTAAACAAGATTGCTAGTCAAAAATTAAGAGCCTTGGAAGTGGGGGTGGGGTTGTGGGGGTGGGGTGGAGGTAAGGGGAGATGGGTAGAGAGAAGTAAGAAGGAGAGGATGGGGAGAGCTTGGGGAAATGGGGTGGATGGGATGGAGGAAGAGTGGATATGGGAGCAGGGAAGTATAGATCTTAATTAAGGGTGCCATTTTAGGGTTGACAAGAGACTGGACTCTAGAGGGGTTTCCAGGTGTCCAAGGAGATGTCCCCAGCTTGTTCCTTGAGCAGCTGAGGAGAGGGCACCTGAACTGGCCCTATCCTACAGCCACACTGATCAATATCTTGCATATCATCATAGAACCCTTATCTGGCGATGGATGGAGATAGAGACAGAAACCCACATTGGAACACTGGACTGAGCTCCCAAGGTCCTTATGAGGAGCAGAAGGAGAGCGAATATGAGCGAGGAAGTCAGGACCCATGAGGGGTGAGCCCACCCACTGTGATGGTGGGGCTGATCTAATGGGAAAACTCTCCAAGGCCAGCTGGATTGGGGACTGATGGAGCATGTGATCAAACTGGACTCTCTGAACGTGGCTGACAAGGAGGGCTGACTGAGAAACCAAAGACAATGGCACTGGGTTTTGATTCTACTGCAAGTACTGGCTTTTGGGAGAACCCAGTCTGTTTGGATACTCACCTTCCTAGAACTGGATGGGGGGGAGGACCTTGGACTTCCCACAGGGTAGGGGAATCCTGACTGCGCTTTGGACTTGAAAGGGAGGGAGAGGGGGAATGGAGGGAGGGGGAGGGAAATGGGGGAGGAGGGGGAGGAGGTGAAAATTTTTAATAATAATAATTAAAAACCTGAAAAAAAATAAAGAAAATATCCCTGAACATCAAGTTGGGCTGCTCGTTCCAAAAAACATGTAACAGCAGTGTCAAATGTTTGATGTTAACTTATGTCTATATAAAATATTGAAAGGATGAGGACCGTTACCTAATTGGAACAGTTCTCAGGGATTCTATTACTTAGGAAAATAGAGTACTGAGACCCAAGAATAAAACTATAAAGATATCACACAGTTCTCCCATGTAACTTCTCAGGCATTAAAAGCAATGGTGGATATTTTTGTGACATATCATGAAGAATGATGCTGATAATTTTAATAAAGATGACAAGTCTTTAAAGTTTTAGTCTTGCTTTTATATTGTAAATCTTAAGTGAATGTTACATAGAACGTGAATATTTACACATTTTTTAGAAAAGCAATGGATTCTTTAATTTTGTATTTCAACTTCTAAAATTTTGGGTAAAATTTTGTTTCTTCACACTATGATTTTACAGAATTTTATTAGTTCATTGGCCCACTCTTGCATTTTGATTGAGTTATTATTTTTGAAGGCCATGTATTTGAATACTTGGAGATAGGAATGCTTAAATTCTGCTGTTAAGTTGACAGAAAATAAAAGTCATTTGGACCTAAGCATCATCTCTCCTATCAAATTCACTTAAAGAATTGTTCACATTCTTCTCAGACTTTAAAGCAGCTGAGCAGTACTTTCAATAGTTAAAAAAAGCAAGTCATATATTTCTCATTAATTTTGAACATAAACCATTTTCGATGACATGGACTCAAAGACCAATCAATAAATAAAAAACCATCAAATATTTAGTTTTGGAGACATGAAATTCAAAATTGAGCTTGAAATTTTAATTTTTAATTGTTGACTTTATTTTATAATTAGAATTTTTACAAAAGAGAATGGATTATTTCTGTGGTACCTTTGTTGCCTATACTCAAGTATGACTGTATAAGTGTTTATAGACTATGACTCAGCATATTTGTGTATACAGTTTACAGGTATTTTCTTTCATTCATGATGAAATAAATGCTCTCCAATTATGATATATTTTGAATAAATGTATAAATGTATATAATACAATCTGAGATATCATCAAATGTATCACTTATTCAAAAACCATCTAAACATTGCTACAAAACAGATTAATTTTACTATATAAGCAGAAAATATCTTGAAATTTCTTGAGATAAATATCTCACTAAGAAAGAGTTCCATTAGTCAAGATATAAAACATAAAGTGTGAATCTTATATTAACTCAAAAATTGCCAGTGATTATATGAGGGTACTTTCCATATAAATTTGTGTACAGCATTTGAGATAGATGTTGGCTGTACTACCTAATTTGTGTACACAGTAACACAAATTTAAGTGCAAAAGTTCTAATTTCTGTCAGATTTTGTAAAATTTACTCATTTCAAAGGTACATTTTCTTTGTCATAGGACTATTATGTATTAAAGAAGCACATAATGTTGGAAAAGGTAGGCAAACATTTTTTCCCACCAACCAGTTCTGAAGACACCAAGTCTTAATTATATAATATATGATTCATTATTTTATTAAATTAATTATAAATGCTCAGCTGGTAGGCTAGGCTTGTCTCCAGCCAGCTCTCACAATTTAAATTATTCCATTTATATTTATCTATTTGCTACCTGAGGATTTGAATATCTCATCTGTTAATTTCCAATGTTGCTTTTTTCATGTATTGCTTGAGACTCCTCAGCTTTTGACATTCTTCCTCCCAGCATTAACTCTGCCCTAAATATCCTGCTTAACTATTATCAGTTTTTTCTTAACAATGAGAACAACACATTTTCACAGTACATAAAAGGATTATTCCACAGCATTTTCCCCTTTCTGTCTAACTAAAAATAGAAAGTTTAGCTTTATCATAGCGAAACTATACAAAACAAAAGCAACTATTAATAAGAATTAGTGTTACAATACCCAGTCCTTTTGTATTTGTCCAACTTAGAGAAAAAAAATATCATCTGTTCTCTCCAGAGTAGTTAAAGAGTTTCATACCTAATTTACTCTCTACAATGATTATGGATAACTATAATTTTAACTACTTAGTCTTCAACCATATCAAGCAAATAAAAAAGATATAATATTTTCTGAGCAACAGAAATTATAGGATAAGCCATTTCCAAAATTAAGAGATGGTAAAGGAGTTGGGCAATCATCCAACGTTCTTATTTAATATTAGGGCATTCAATTTTGGTCTAGAGTCTCTGACAAAAAATTTTGAGAAGCAGTGAATTTTGAAAAACTGCCTTATCTTGTCTTGGCAAAGTTTGAAGGTTGCATACTTGGACATTATACTGTCATCAGTTGAGGCAAGTATAGCTTCTTTGCTCAAGTGACTAGATTTTTGTCATAAAGAATGATAAATCCATATGGGTGCTCTTCCATATCATCCTTTTTTGCAAGTAGATTGGTACTGTCAAAGCAGATGAATCTCACTGTCATGAATAGCCTTAGTTTACTAAACATATTAGATGCCTTATTCTGCAGATTTTTGAATTGTTTGAAGTTCATTTATCCATCTAAATATATCTGTGAGTGACCTTGAAAACATAACTAACATGACAATAAGTTTTGGTGTTATAGATGATTATGTATCTGTGTTTTTAAAATATGTATTACATTTTTAAATGAGCTGCATAGGCTCAATCATCTAAAAAAAGCATAGAAACACACATGCAGTACGTCAGAATTAACTTTAAAATTGTTTCAATGTACAAAAAATCAAACTAATCTTTTTAAGATCAATAATGGATTTTTGGCTTAAGGTAGATTTAATAATCTACCCTTTTTTTCTATCACTCCTGTACCATATCCCCCTTTTTCATTTAGAAAGAGATTTTTTAATTGATCTCCTTTGTTTAGCTTTCTTTGACTATAAACAAAAACAGTTGTAACCAATCCCCCCTTAATAATAATGAACATCCATTTATCCAACTTTTGAGAATATGGGCATTGTTTTCTTCTAGACTCTTTCTTGTGACTGGGGGCATTGAAATCATTGGGAGAACCTTGAGAAAATCAGGATAATTGTTCAGTCTTGGCTGGAGTATTTTATAAGACTGGATCATCTCAGCCAGCAAGTTTAACATTGTTTTGAATGCTGAATCACATGGGCCTTTTTATTTGTGTCTGTTCCCATTGCACTGAAAATAGATAAACATTTAAAGGTGTCTATTTTCTTGAAATAAGTTTAGACTGTGTTGGACAAAAGTCAACCAAAGATAACTCTTTTTTGTATTATGTCTAAGCAGGGAAAAAAATATGTATCACTTGTCCAGTAGTACTTCTATGTTATTTTCCTTATGTTTATGATCAGAGTTTTTAGGTGGTCGTATTTACAACCAAGGACTTTGAAGTTCATTAATTATGAACCATGATTAAACAACTCATACAGTCCTTAAGATTATTAAGAAATATTGTATTTATTGTTTTAATTAAACTTTTAAGTTGCCATGAAATAGCCAACATTAGTTTTCTTGCAATATATATTTTAACTGAAAAAATAAATTAACAAATGAAAAGATAATATTTTGAAACTATGCAGTGCTGGTGCATGGAAGAGTAAATATAGCATTATTTCAGGTTAGATTTGAAACCAGTTACATTCAATATAGACATTGGAAATTCTCATATTTTAAAATGTGATTTTTCATTCCCAGTAAATCTGTTATTTTATGAAATATTGTGAAAAACAATGTTGGTTGTTTTAAAATAGAAAATAATTTTAAAATACATTTTATTTATTGCGAATTTTAGAAAGTTTTTTTTGCCTTTCAGACTATAATGTTCTAAACATAGAATAAACATTTCAGTAAAATGACACGATTAGCAAGTAAAGAGACATCAGAGGAGGTTACCAGAAGTGACAAGGATATGCAAATACATTCCTTCCTCTGAAAATGTCATTTTTATTTAATGAAATATAAGAAGTTACAGTTTATATCTATCACAGGTAATCAACAGTTTTTTTTTCCAGTTATAAGGCCATTTCAACTACTTATTTAACTTATTTTCCTTTTAAACTATTGCTGTTGTCACAATCCATAATTCCAGTACTTCAGAGTTAGGAGAATCATGAGGCTAAGCTAGACTACAAAAGAGACACTGCCTCTAATACACAAATAACTAAATAAATAAATTTAAATTTACTTTATCTATTTTATCCAATTTCTACATATTACAGTAATCTAATTAAACTGCTTAACTTCAGGTAACCTCCAAAGATATCTTAAAGCTCTCACCTAAATAGTGGCCTGATAAATTTATGCTTTAACTTTCTCTTCAATTAAGCTAACTGTATGGATTGTATCAAGCTTGAAACAAAGTAGCAAGAGTTTTGGCAAGATATCTATCAATTCTAAGTTAGAAGCTGTTATATCAAAATTTAAAGGCATTAAAATAAACTATAATATTGGGAGTGTGGGAGAATACTTCAAATCCCAAATAGTGTAAGCATAAATATCTTTAAATTATAATTTAAGCATTAAAACTGAAAAATTGTGCTGTTTTAGGTAGAGATTAGGTGCCCATTTTTCTGTTTCTCTCAAATAGAATTAGAATTTACCATTTAAACAAACTTCAAAGCCTTTCTCTCAATTTAAAGAAACCACTAAACATAAAATATGTATTTTGTGAGCGATTTCCCTGGAGCATCCAATGTGCCATGCACACGACTCAAAAGGTTATAATTAGGGGTAAGTGTACACACACTGAAAAACTACAATTCCAAATGTTAAAACTTCCTCTTAAAACTGTAGGACATGCAGGTGATTTTTGCTTCTCACGAGGATTTCACATGATCATTTATTCATCAGTCTCCCTTTGAATGAAAAGAATTATCAGAGGCCAATCTTGACAGAGAAGAACCGGAGATACAGCTTTTAAAATATTCCATTTATTAATGGCTGAATAAGGTCTTTACAACTGCTTACATTCTCCAATTTTCAGCAACTAAGAATCTTCTAGGTTCAAAGATCTTAAGTTAAAAAGTGTACCATCCTCCATAAGTTGTGGATGAGAAGGAACATGGTGACTGGGGGGCGGATGCAACTGAGAAGGTCAGAGGTACAGAATTAATGAAGTCGGTGACCATACAAATGTTCTAATATGCAACAATTATTTGAAAAGAACTATAAAAGAGCTTGTCAACAACATGATTGATTTTGTTAAAGAAAGAAGAGGGCAATGCATCTACTATCTACTAATGAGTGAATACATTCCATGTGTGTCTTTCTAGGTCTATATTACCTCACTCAGGATGATTTCTAATTCCAACCATTTGCCTGAAAATTTCATGATGTCATTGTTTTTTCAGTTGAGTAATACTCCACTGTGTAAATGTACCACATTTTTTAACCAATTTTTCCATAGAGCGGCCTCTAAGTTGTTTTCAGATCTTGTTGTTATAATAATGGACTTATGGAAAGCTTGTGGTCTCTATATCAACACCTGGGGAGCCTGTATGGGGCCATACAAGGACCTCTGTATGTGAGAAAGTTTGAAACCTTGTCTGTAAGGACCCTTGGCAGTGGGACCAGGACCTATCCTTGGTGCATAAGTTAAAGCTTTGAAGCCTATTCCAAATGGTGGGATAACATCCTGAATCTTGATACAGTGGGGAGGGGCTTGGTTTGGGGGAATTTAGGAGAGGAGTGGGAGGAGAGGAGAAACTGTGGTTGGTATGTATAACAAATAATATATATATTAAATATATATTATATATAGCTTTATATATAATATATATAAAATGAATAATATATATACACACACACATACAAATACCAAGAGTAAGAATAGGGCATTATTGATTCATCCATAAAGAAATTGTTACTCACGCAAAGAAGAATGGATGTGAAAGCCTCAGGTTTTCTTATTTTGACTTTAGTTTTTCTTAATAAGAAGATAAAAATACAAATCAGGAAATACACACACCATTTTCTAAATTTTTTAAACAACAAAAAAGGCTTAGCTATATGTTCTTCATGGTTTCGAATCTGTGGTAGCAATGCATCTAGCTTAGCTGATCTCCAGGATTCCACACATCTGGAAGGAGATGTATGATGCAGATGTTTTAGAAGAGTGGGTCATCGGGAAAGGCCTCTAAGAAACACGTCTCAAAAAACATATGAAGGAAGTTTGAGTCAAAGCAGAACCAATTATTAAACGGTTGAAGAAAGCAGAGCAAGAAGGATCTTCTGGTGCTGCGGAAGAAGATGAAGATGAAAACATCAGTGTGCTATATTCAAAGTCTGTAAGTGTATCAAAAGTTAAGACTGTGAAGTCTGACAACAAGGATGATGACATTGGTATTGATGCCATTTAAAGGGATGGATCAAATTTAGTTTAACAGTATAATGCTGTATTTTTTTTCTCTTTTATCAGCCAGATGTGCAACATGCATGTGCAAAAGCTAAAACGGCTTAACACCATACTACATTTGATATTAAAAAGTTATTACTGTCAGTGGTCTATAATTAAGCTCAAAGAGAAATCTAAGGAGTTCATTCATATCAGTGAAGAGTTGTAGTTTGTTTATTACAGCATGCTTTTTTTGAAAAATTTACTGATGGACACATTTGGATCACATTTATTCACTTATAAAAAGTAAGATTTAATTTTGGTAATTCTTCCAACTTTGAGCACCGAATGGCTTACATGGAAATATTTGGTTATTTTAGGATGTAACTGTATTTTGAAAAATTTTAATTAAAATATAAATATATCACTTCCCCCTCTATGCCTGTTAAAGGCCTTATTTGATCTCATAATTTGGCTGTTCTACGATTCTGTTAGAGTTGTTTCAGACAAGCAAAAGTCAATAGATACCCACTGGAGCTTGCAAAGCTCATCAAATTATCTTTATTAAAATTTATTCTGATTACTTCTACATTCTAAATGGTCTGCAAATATATCCTTCTATTCATTGGATTTTAGTCATAAAAAGCTTAAGATACATTCATTTTTTTTCTGGGTTGTGGTGATGGTACGTTCGTTTATTCCCAGCACTGGAAATGCAGAGGCAGGTAGATGTCTGTGAGTTTGAGCACAGTCAGGATTACACAGAGAAACTCAATAACTATATCAAAAGTATGTGCTTATTTCTCATCTATTCTTACCATGGTATGAATATCTCGTATCCCATTTCCCTTACAATTTTTTAGCTTGATACTCTGACTAGGTGAGCAATCTCATTTTTTGTAGACCAGCCTGATCTAAACTCATTGAAATCCACCTGTTTCTGCCTCCCTAGTACTGATATTTACTTCATGCATCAGCACTACCCACTAACAACTTCTTTTCTTATATTCTTTAATCCATGTACTTTACACTTGTTGAAAAACTATGTTTTCTAAAATATTTATATTCTTCTATTTTGTATACTTATTTTAATATCCCTAATACTATAAACTTTAAGAGTGTGGGAGGTCCCTCTGTCTATATGTTGTTTTTATTGCTTAATGAATAAAGAACTGCTTTGAGCCTATGACAAAGCAGGGTGCGGTGGAGCAGAGCTAGGCAGGGAGGTTTAGACTGAATGGTGGAAGAAAGAAAGGCAGGGTCATAGAGATGTTGTGTATCCCCACTAGAGACCATAATCCAAAACTGGGTTAAATTCAGATATAAGAGTTAGCCAATAAAAAGCTAGCGCTAATGGGCCAAGAAGTGCTTTAATGTGTTTCTGTGTGATTATTTCAGGTCTATACTAGCCAATCAACCAGGAACAAACTAGTGGCATCCTTTTTCCAACAAAACTCCAGAGGAGCAATCACTTGATACGGTTTACTATTGTTCCATTTTATCAATGTATGTGGATGGACGCTTAAAAGAAATCCCACACCAGCTCAGAATTGAGAAATAGTTATTTATTAAGGGGGAGACTCACAAATCAGAATCCTCTGTTTGAAAGGAGATTAAAAAGTGAATCCCACAACTGGGACAGAGAGGCTGGAAAAGAGGCTGGACACGTGCTCTACATTGGCATATATAGTATAAGAGGCCATGCTCCAGTGGGCAGCTAACCACTAGTTGTAAGACTTCCTACAGCAAATGTATATTCTTCTTCACTATTAGTTGTTTCTACATTTGCCATATATATATATATATATATATATATATATATATATATATATATATATGCATTTATTTATGAGTACAAATATCCTTCTTACACGAACAGGAAGAGCCAGTGGAGAAGTTGTTTCAATAACTGCTTAAAAACAACAAAATTTTCTAGATTATTAAATATATGACTTTATTCAAGATAAACTGTGAATATGATATTTTTCAAATCTTAAAATCCAGGAAACAGTTCTAAGAAAGGACAACAACTGAATAATTAAATAAATAGACAAAGTTTAAGAAGTGCAGTTTGTAGTTCTTTTCCATCTGCATGTGACACTATAAAATGCTCCTTTAACAGTACCCTAGAACTTATATTTGCCATAATGTAGAAACAACTCCATGTTAGTGATCTGTGTAGGGACACTCTTCAGCAATGGGGACTTGCTGTCAGTTTGTGGAGAACAATCTATGTCTTCACAACAGTGCTGGTTGTTCAAGAATTCCATGAAGCTCCTCTAATGATCACACAACTGGATCTAACTCAATCTGGAATTGGAAACTATGGTGACCAGGTATGACCAAGTGAGATTCCCTCTCCCTCATTATTTAGCAATTTCATTTAAATTTTCTTCAAGTATGTATACAATTTAGAAAGTTTCAATTGTATTGGGTTTCCATAATACCCCTCATGTGTGCCTTAATTTTCCTTGTCTTGTCCTGTATTTCCACCTACAATCCCTTGTCGCTACCCTTTCCCACTTGAGTCTACCATTTAAATGCCTTCCATTCATATCTATTTTACTTTCTTTTCCAAATGATATCTGTCCATTCTATTTATTCCCTTAGTTTCTACGTACCATTTATGCTTCTACATATTGTAGCTTCGTTATCGCTGACTTAACATCTAAGTTCTTTATATTGAAATTTAAAATAAAAATCAATGAATTGTGATTTTTAAGCATCAATTTCAAATAAATCAAATAAATACACATATTTTGTAACAATTAAAGAATGAAATGATTACAAAAGCTCAAGGAAACACAGTTTATAAGATTCATACAATTTTTCTGTTTTACTAATTAAAAAGAGAATGCATCCCATAAATTCTTCTAGTTTCTTATTTTTCCATGAAAATAAAAATGAAACCAATGCGTCCCTTTTTCTCCAAACGAATACTCAGTTCAGAGAAAAATTCTTTTAACTTGTTCAAACACAGAATTCAGAAACATATACTGTATGGAAAATTAGCATGTCGCCTAACATGAACAAAGGATGCTTAGTTTAAATACAATTCAATATGAATTAAATATATTAAAAGAGGGTAACTGAATAAAATATCAATACTAATCTTTTTCTTATAATTTTCCTAATTTGAAAAAACCTAAATTAAAACTACAGGAGTTAGTGCAATCACAACTGGGTTTTCAGGTCCTCAATCCAAGATGTTCCTTATATTCAAAGAGACATAAAATAATTTTCTGCTGGAGAGTTAATTTATTAAAATACATCCAAAGCAATTTTTACTTACAATTTTATATAAATTTTCTATGTTTTCTATAAAGAACAATAAAAGCAAACTACTGCTAAATCAAAAATGTTTTGATTTTTAAACATTGTATAGAGTTAGTTCGTTCCATATTTCTTTAGTATTAAAGAAGGAACAACACAAAATTAGCAACAGAATTTTTAAAAGGCTATAGAAGATGATGTCAGTAAGACATTAAGAGCTCTAAATAAATAAATTAGGAACTGATTGTACTCTACTGACTGTATATGCACAGAGTATCAGGTGGCATGGTTTCAGTCTTTCGATTTCATGTGTGTACTAAAAGAAAAATGCAAAATTATTCTTAGAAAAACCAAAGTATGAAGATGACACTTCAGAAACACAGTGTACTCTATATTCTGGATACTAGAAAAGCCTGAGATCCCAATAGGATGGCTAAGTTATAGAAAAGCTGCCTGAACCCCCCTCTATTTTGCCCCAGCTTTGTAGTTCATGGAGACCCATCACTTGCTTTATCTCTTTTAGACATGCTGATTTAATCTTCTTCACCCCACATGCTGCTGGAAGGAGAAGTGGCTGTTATCTCCATGCTTTACCATTTATTTTCTCAATAAAAGTTTACTTCCAATGGAGTATGAAAATTCTGTAAAGGTGGAAAAGATGACAGATTTTTAAAAATCTGTTTTGGAGTCAAATCTGTGTTGGTCCTTTCGCCAGCTGTTCAGTTTTTTTCTGAAGTATAAAGATGTCTGATTGACTTACTTTGTTCAGAGATTAGGAAAGGCTCATGCTATAATACTTCAAAGCTATATTAATGCAAGCATTAAGACTATTATTATGAGCTGTTTTTCCAAATCAAGACTAATTATTTTAATATAGTGGGGATAATGGAAAGTATGAACTGAGAATAACAGCATAAATAAAACTCCACAAGAGTAAGTCCGTGCTTTACTATAAAATAGAGATTAAATTTTGTTTGTAGTACATTAAGACACTTGTTTATTCTGCTAAACAATAAAAGAGGCTAAATGTCCATAGCAATTTAGATAAACTTTTATTTATACACTATGAAATTTGATCCTATAAGATGATTCTACATTTACTAAGTCTAAGGAAGACAATATTTCTGCATTTACCCATTAAATAAATACATTGCCATTTACTTAAAGTCAGTCAATTTTAGTGGGAGGGCATAAAAATCTCACAAAGAAGGACTGAAAAATAAAGGTAACTAAGTATGAGATGATGTGAAGTTGCAATACATTGTTGTTAAGCCTTTTTGTTGAACAGAAGGAAGTAAATTAAGACCTTTGATGTTTTAACTATTGAAATGTTTATAGACAATTTGGTAGTCAAAACACTTTAAAGACGAAAAGAATTTAAAGGTGAGAATTTTTACTCTTAAATCCTTAAAAAGTAGACAAGTGATTCCCTCTTCCTCAGGCCTCTTCTTGGGACTCAAGATGATCTCTCATGCCCTGTACCATCTAACTGGACAAATTCACTGATGTTTATCTACCTACAGGGAGTACTGGAAAGGCATCAACCTCAACCTCCCTTACTGAGCAGGAGCAGCAGATGAACAAGGACAATAAACTGATGCTTCAAATGATGACCAATGAGAGGAATGAACTTCATGGAATCCTGGCCAGTTATACCAACAATGATTTGAACAGTTTGAGCAGCTCCAGCATGAACTGGAACAGACCACAGCCCAAGAGGAGAGCCTCCTGCTGATGGAGCTGCTGCTGCAGGAGCACTACGTGCCAGCACCTCTTAAGAGAACTGAGAAGGCTAGAGGAAGACAGATATACCTTGAAGATATGACATTCTACACTAAAATCAAGGCCTCCTCAGAAAAAGCCTTGTCCTTGGGGGCTGGAGAGATGGCTTAGTGGTTAAGAGCATTGCCTGCTCTTCCAAAGGTCCTGAGTTCAATTCCCAGCAACCATATGGTGGCTCACAACCATCTGTAGTGAGATCTGGTGCCCTCTCTGACCTGCAGGCACACATGTTGGCAGATATTGTATGCATAATAAATGAATAAATATTTAAAAAAAAAAGTAGACAAGTTCAATTTTTCACTGGAAAAGGTCATTTTTTATAATTTCATTTAATTTATAATGTAATTTATAATTTAAGAAGTCCCTTGGAGTAGCCTGATGTAAATGTTGGTCAGACAAGGTCAACCAAAATCTCTTCCCTTGAACTTAAATACTCTTCAGAAAAACTCAACTTCAAGGGTAGAATTCAATGCAAACTGGCGAAACAAATTTTGAAATGACCTTCCATAAGATTGTACTAATGAGTTTCCCATAAAATACACTGTTTGAGTGTTTATGAAGTCAAACTATATTTAGTTATAATTTAAAAAGATACCTATTATAATTCTTTCTCACTTACTTGTAAAATAGTCAAATGGAAAAACTAAATCTAAAACTAAATAATAAATATATTACTAAAAATCTAACTACAGAAATGAATAATTATTAAAATTGATTCAGGGGATTGGCTAGGACTGAAGAAAGAACTTGAAATTGAAATTAAGTAAATAGAGATTGTCTAAATATAATCATAAAACAAAACAAACCAAACCGCTGCTATTCCTGAGATTATCTAATCCTAAAGTCTCATCCCCAGCTCTATAGTAGGGAACCCACAGAGGTTTCCATTCTGGTCTGACTCCATCCCCAATAGAACACAGATTTTTCTCCCCAACCTTCCTTCTCACAACTCATCCCATCATCTGTAGGAGCCTGCTCCCACAAAGTCAGCCAGGGTTCGTGGTTTGGGGGCAGACTAAGGCTAAGAAAATATCAGGTGAAAGAAACTGAGATAGAAAACACAGAATAGAATTGGGAGGTCTGTTTTGTCATGTTAAAACAGTTGAATAGCCCTGAGTTTATTTCAGAGCTTGCTTAAATACAGAAGCAGAACAAAGCACAGCATAGACAGCCAACCAGTATCTAACCACAAGACTATTTCTGTTCAATTTCTCTCTCGATGTTCTTAAGGACTGGCATCAGCAGTATTCTTTCTACTAGATAGTGGGTCTTTTTCTCATGGGTAAAATGCTCTTTCCCTTGGGCTTAATCAGAATTTTCTCACAGCCATGAAGGATGCAGGCAAGCTTGAACTCAAAGGACTTCTTTTCAGAATTGACTACAGATGGAAACTGAGTCATATGTGGGCTCCTACAAGCATCCCATTCTTCAACATTGGGAATGGGAGCACACTGTCTAGGTAGAACAGGGGAAGAGGGGAGCTAATTGAGGACCCTCACCACACCTTCCTCACCTCCAAATTAAATCCCCTAGTTTCATTCCCAGAGACGCAACAGACAGTTAGTTGCAGCTTTACAGCCCACCACCACCGTGCCCACATCTCATGTGAATTCCACAATCTGTCCCTTCCTAACATCCCCCACCACTCAGTTGCTCTGTCCCAGTCAACACCCCTGGGGGAACTGTCTGTGCCCCTAAATCCAATCCTTCAGTCTCATTCTCAGCTGTATTGCCAACTCCCATGGCACCCTCTCCATTCCCCCTACTCCCATCTCCAGTGGGTCCCACTAATCTTCCTCTGCTAATGTTCTTCACCCTACTCATTGTGTCTTCCCAGACTTGATTCCTGGCAGGCACCACCTGATATAACAAGGACCATTCCTCCCAGGGCAGCAAAAGTGCTGAAAGTGAACCCACTCTTCTACGACTCCTGAAGTCCTGCATTCTCATCTCCAGCTCTACAGGAGGAAAGCTCTTATATTCTCCCTTTCTAATGTGACCCCATCGCGAAGACCTTCTCCATCAATTCACTCTCCCCAACTCATCCCAGTATCCCAGCCTCCAATACCATTAGGCATTGCCTGTGAGCACATCAACTGAGCAGGTCGGTAAAACAGGAAACATACAGCCATCACACTTTCAGGAAATCCAGAGCAGAAATAAAAATCAAAGAATAAAACGCCCTGCCAACAATGACAAATCCATGAATTATCACCTGGAATGATAAGATTTTAAGAGCCAGCAAAAGCATTAGGGACAGGCCCTGCTCTCATTGTTAGGAGTTCCACAAGTATACCAAGCTATATAACTATCACAAATATACAGGAGTCCTAGGTCAATCTTCTGCAGGCTCCCTGGTTGTTAGTTTAGAATCTATGAGTTCCTATGAGCCAGGTTAGTTATTTCTATGGGTATTGTTATGATGCCCTTGAATGCTTTGTCTCCTGCAATCTTTCTTCCATATTTTCAGCAAGATTCCCTAAGATTGGTCTAACATTTGACTGTGGGTCTATTCATTCATTTCCACCAGTTTTTGGAGGAAGGATCTCTGATGACAATTGGAGTAATCACCAGTCTAATCACAGGAGATGATCAGTTCAGGCTAGTATCCACAATTGCTGGAAGTCTCAGCTGTGGTCATCCTAGTAGAATTAAGGGAATTGTCCTTGCACCAAGCTTCTAATCAACTCCAAACACCCTACTTTTGAGTCATCTTTTTCAGTACCCTTCCCCTCTTTCTATCCCACCAAAATCACATCCCTAGCCAACCTCAGTCTACCCAGGATATATGTTACTTCTCCTTCCCATGAGAGATCATACCTCAAAAACCTGTATGCCACAGTATAGAAAAATCTAAAAGAAATGGACAATTTTTTGATAGATACCATAAACCAAAATTAAACCAATATCAGATTTGTAATTTATATAGATCTACAAACATTAAGGAAGCAGAAATAGTTATTAAAATTCTCCAACCAAATAAAGCCCAAGGCTGAATAGTTTCATCACAGAACTCTACCAAACTTTCAAAGAAAAGCTAATACCAATACACCTCAAATTATTCCATGAACTAGAAATAGAAAGAACATTGCCAGATTTGTTTTATCAATAGAAGCTAAAAAACTTTTGACAAAATCCAACACCATTTCATGGTAAAGATCTTGGAGAGTTCACAGATACAAAGAACATACCTAAATATAATAAAACATCATTTTAAATGGAGAGAAACTCAAAACAATTCCAATAAAACTAGAAACAAGACAAGGGTGTCCACTTCTTCTATCTATTTTATATAATGTTTGATGTTCTAGCTAGAACAATAAGACAACAAAAGGAGATAAAGTGGATATGAATTGGAAAAGAAGTCAAAGTGTGCCTAATTGCAGATGACATGATAGTTTACATAAGTGACCCCAAAAATTCTATCAAAGAACTCCTATAGCTGATAAACTCCTTTAGAAAAGTGGCTGAATAAAAGATTAGCTAAAAAATGTTGTTAACCCTCATATTCAAACAGTACAAGAGCTAAGAAACAAATGATAGTGCAGTGGCATTTTACTTATATTTTAATAATTAAAGTAAGACTGAAGACCAGAAAAACAAAGCAGTCACACTAGCCAGTCTTATGAACCAGGTAGTGATAACACACACCTTTAATTCTAGTAGCCAAAATAGTTCCCCATTGAAATCAGGCAGTGCATGCCTTTAATTCCACTGGTACATGCCTTTAATCCCAGCCCTAAAGAGGATTTTAAAATGGGAAGAAATAGCTCTCTCAGACACAGTCTCACTCTGAGATTCCTGAAGGCAGGGTCAACATTTCAGACTGAAGTTGATGTAAGAGTCAGTGGTTGGCTGCTTTGCTTTACAGGTCCTCAGGATGAACTCCAGTATCCCTCTCTGGGTATTTATTTATTTATTTATTTATTTATTTATTTATTTATTAATTATTTTTGAGACAAGGTTTCTGTGTAGTTTTGGTGCCTGTCCTGAAACCAGCTCCTTTAGACCAGGCTGGCTTCAAACCCCCAGAGATCCGCCAGCCCCTGCCTCCTGAGTGCTGGGATTAAAGGTGTGCACCACTGCCACCTGGCTCTCTGGGTTTATATCAACATGGGGCTCAATCCCATGATCTTGATATTAAGAGTCTCATGCTCTACCTACTGAGTTTCTGAAAGAAAAATTCCCACCTCATTAGATGGCAGAAATCTCTTTGACAAAATCCAACACCAATTCATGGCAAAGGTCTAAGAAAACATAAGGGAAAAAGCACCCTTCAAATATAGTCACAAATAATATAAAATATCATAGGGTAGCTATGACCTAGCCTGTAAAAGACATGTATGACAAAAGGTTCCAGTCTTTGAAGAAAGAAATTGGAGACAATATCAGAACATGCTCTGATTTTTAAAAGCTGAAAATATTCTATTGTATAAAATTTTGATAATTGATTAACACAAAGGTTATTTCTATTTGCTGGGTGTTGTGAGTATTCAGTAATGATCATGGATGAACAATTATCTCTAGAGTAGGATATGGGATCTCTTAGTAATATACCCAAGGACAGTATTGCTAGATCATGTGGTAGATCTATTTTGCAGCTTTTAAATAAGCTTCCATACTGATTTCCATAGTGACTGCAGAAGTTTCCTTTTCAATCAACAGGGAGTAGGTGTTCTCTTTTCAAATTTCCATTATGTCCTTTGTCAATGTTTCTTTCTTTGACTAACAAACATTACATGGTGTTGTCATTGCCCTTCAACATTCTCCAGAATGTGATGATGGTACCCTATTTCCAAAGACACAACATTCTTGAATCGTAGAATACGGCAAGCTCCATGGACCTGGAAGGTTAATTCATGATGACTCATTTTCATAATACTAGAAATTGCCAATCAAGCAACCAGAGGAGAAAGGTAATCATGAGTCATATTCAAGTACTAAAAATGTGCCCTATAATAATGGTTGTACTGGAAAGATATGTTCACTGTTACAATAGTGGCACAAATATTATGGGATAACATTCTAACTGCAATTAGGCTCTTCTGCAAAACATGAAACCTATACACAGTCAAATTTTTTTGCTAAAAAGCTTCAGCCAGACACTTCATATATCAAAGCAGATGGCCTACTTTTATTATGTTGCTATATTGACATAGTATTAAACAGACATATTCCTAATGATTTATTTTTATACCCATGCATTAAGACATCTTTCAAGTTTCATAAAAGAAGATAAATTTGCAGCAAATTATTAACACACACACACATACACACACACACACACACACACACACCTCCCCTCTGTGCAGATAATGAGACTACAGAAATCTTAGACCTCAAGGTAAAATATATACAGTCTTCACATACTCAAATTTTGTGGGACCACTGAGGAAAAGGGGGTATAAAAAGTTTAAGAGCCAGAAATAGTCATTAAAAGGAAACAGTATCTCCTAGACACAGAAGGACAGCTATATATGTAAATTCACATTGTATTTTGGACAACTTAAATAAAAACGTTGTAAGTCCAATCCATACCAAATCCTAGCATGGAGAAGGAAGTTAGGCACAGAATCCCACACATAACCATGGAGTAACTGAGAATAGTATTTGCTGTAAGAAGGGGAAATGCATTTCTGCAAAAGTGTTGTCAAAGGTAAATCAATGAAATATCAGAAAAACATCATTTAACAAATAATATTTAGAAAGAACAAATTGGTTATGACCCATTAAAAATTAGCAAAAAAGCTGAGTTATTTTTGAGAATGGGTGAAACTTCTTAGAGGTGGGGGGATATTATAAAAACTCTGTGCAAATCTTTGAAAAGACATTTTATACATACATACATATATATATATATGTGTGTGTGTGTGTGTGAGAGAGAGAGAGAGAGAGAGAGAGAGAGAGAAAGAGAGAGAGAACAAACAACCAAACAAACAAAAATATAATTTCATCAGCTGTGTATCTTGTCAACACTCAATAGGATGATAGTCAAAAATCAGAAGTTCAATGAAAATCTAAGATAATAGTTAGACATAGGTGCAAAAAAACCAAAGTATTGGGTGTAATTGATAGCTATACAACTAACTTTGCATGCACTATGAACAGAGTTTATCCCCTAAAATATCAAAAACAAAGTAAAACAGCCAAATAAATAAAAACAATAAAAAGAATTCCCATATATACAATGGATTTAATATATTAGCCCAATATATCATATATATACTATGATTAATTAAGATATAACTAATTAAAAATTACTCGAGAAACTTTCATCAAACAAACACTGTAACCATGGGAAGTAAGGAAACTTTCAAAGTTAATAAAAATTTTTGTGTGCAACTATGGAAGAAGTATAAACAGAACTATAAATCTATCCTGTAAACACAGGCAATTATCAGGGTTAAAATAAATAAAAGGGTGAATAGGCACATTTCCGAAGACTTTTATGGCAAGGAAAAATTTTACAGAATTTTTCAATTGCAATTAAATATAACTATATATTCACCAAAATTGGCAGAAATACAAAACAGCATTAATATATATAACTTAAACTGTGTAGTATGATTATTAATAAGGGTGTTCCAATGTAAGCTTACCAATTCTGACAAAAGCATCTCTATGATGTGGGTCATTTATAGCTGGGAGGCTACAAAGAGTTTTATATAACTGTTTGGAAGCATGAATTTGCTATGAGATCTGTACTTCCTATTAATTTTTTTCATGAATCTAGAATAGATCTCAAGAATAAATTCCTTCTAAGAAAGAGACAGAGAGAGGAAGCAGTAGAAGGGATGAAGAAAAGAGGAAGGAAAGTGGGAAAATAGAGGCAATAGGGAAGGAGAGATCAGAACTAGAGGAGGAAGAATAGAATCACTAAAAAGTTGGTAAATTTTTATTTTATATCCAATTACATGAATAAATTTATTCAGTAGAAATGATGTAGGTATAGACAGCCGAGACACAAACACTTTAGAATGAATTGGATGGCAATAGCTATTCTGTCTTTGAAAATTAAAACAAGAAACATAAAATGATATTACTGAGAATTAAAAATGGAAAATATTGCAAAGATTGATAAAGGTAGTAAAAATAGTTGTATGTCATTTATTTCAAATCACAACTCATACACAAAAATAAATACCAACTATTGAAACTGACAAAAGAAGAAATGAGAAAAAACAAGAAACCATTTCAATAAGGCAATCTAATTATCAATTTTGCATTTATTATTTATTTGTTACATTTATTATTTATTTGTGTTTTATATGTATATACATCTGTGAGCCATGTATAAACAGTAGCTATGGAGACTGAAGAGGGTTTTGGATTCCCTAGAAGTGGAGTAAGTAATGGCTGTGAACCACTATGTAAGTGTTAGTTTGAACAGAGATTTTTGCAAAGAGCACTCAGTATTCTTAAACACTAAGCTTTCTCTTCACTCCTGATTTATTGATTTTTAAAAATTTTTCAATATTCAAAACTCCCAGTGATTAATAATATCAGTAGTGAAAACTTAGCTTTCATGTACCTTATCTACACAAGAGAAAATAAAGAAATATGTGTATCCCAAATAATTTATGATTTTATAATTTCACCATACCAAGACAAGGCAAGACTATTCTAGTTAAGAAGAAAGACACAGACCATGTACTATCACCAAGAGGCATAATGATTAAAATAATATCAATGAATCTAATTCATAAAAATGATAATATCCCTCAAGTGCCAGTTACTACATGAATGTAATATTGGTTTATAATACTCAGTGAAAAAAGATCTATTAAGCCAATTCTTACATTGAAATGTACTTTAGTGTGGAGTTAAACTCTAAATAATCTACTGGAACAGAATTCCAGAGTCATGGAACTAAAAGCTGGGGAACAAGCAAGAATATCCAAATTGTATGGTTTATTAAACCAGTTATAACAGGTGGCACATAACAAAGAGAAACATGAAGGATAAATTATTCTACTGGAATATGTAGTAAATCTGAACTGTATTTTAAGATGATAAATATTTATATTTTATCTCTCACTCCACTAGACAAATAACTCCTATGGAAATATAGTTGCAAATGTTAGCATTATGGTTTGAAGTAATCCAAATATAAAAGACACACTGAGCACATTTTCTCTACTAGAAAGTTAAGAAAAATTGCACCTAGAAGAGACTGTATCTTACAAATTAACCTTTGATCCATGTCAGTTTGATTTATATTCATGAACTGAACACACACTGGGCCAGAAATATAGCACTAAAAAGGCCATCATATAACCTCATGCATAATGAGTGTCTTAGGTCAAAGTGCCAAGTTTACTAATTGATCTATTCATTCATCAAGAAACAGATCATGATCTCAGTAGAATTTGTTATAGTTATTGACAAGGCAATCATATATTACACATGGATATGAAAAACTGGAAGTAGCCAATACCAAATTTAAAAAATTAACAGAGATTTATTCTAATTAATTAATTAATTTTTTAAGTTTATTAAATTATGAAAGTTTTCATTTCTGCCCCTCCTCCCAACACCCTCCCACTCCCCCCTCCCCCAGATCTATCATTAAATTAAGAAAGAGATGTTTAAATGTGAAGAAGGAATTGATTTAAATATAAATAAATCATAATTACAAGGACTAATTTTGAGATATATTTTATTTTAAAAACCACTTAAAGGGTTGGAGAGATGGTTTAGTGGTTAAGTGGACTGACTGCTCTCCCAGAGAAACTGTGTTCAAGTCCCAGTACCCACATGGCAGCCCAAAATAATCTGTAACTATGGTTCTAGGAATTCTGGCACTCTAACACAGATATAAATGCAGGCAAAACACCAGTGCACATAAAAATAAACAATTTTTTAAAAATAAATAAAAGCATTTTTAATTAAAATTAGAAGAATGCATGGGTTGTGTCAAATAACGTGTAAGGGAAAATAAGGCCTAAACTATAAAGGAGAATTCATACAAAAATAAAGAATGAAAATCAGGCAGAAATATATTGACTAATATAATATGGAAAAGCAAGCAAGCTAAGATTTCATACTGAAATAAGGAGGAACTACTGGGTGTTCTTGTTTACAAATCAGAACCACAAAGAGAAACATAAGTATTAGAAAGACTCCAAATACTGAAAATTGTGGCTGCTGAAGATAAAAACTAATAGAACATAAAGACAAAGTCAAACTAAAATGCAAAAGTTATTCTGAGCTTAAAAATATGAGAAGGAACTACATTTGAAATAATTGCCCAGGTACAGTCTGGTTAAAAATTTCACTGGCACAGAAAAATATCTGTAATTGATTTTTGCTCATTAGAGTCATAAAGGACCCTGTTCATGAAGTTTTGACAACTTTTAAAAGAAGTAAACAGTAATACCCTCATGAGAAAATAGAGATTTTATGGTGGCAATTTTATAAAATGAAGACATGATTGTTTCAAGGTGTGAGAGAGATGAAGGTTTTATGGTAGATATGAGAGATGGCACAGTCAGAGACCTTGCAAAAGTCCACAGCAGGGAGAAGTAGTAGTAGACTGTAGAGTAAACATGACCAGTAGACTGAAACAGGCAATGAGAGAAGACACAAAGGGGGAGAGCAAGAGAGAAAGAAAACAAAGAGGAGAGAGAGAGAGAGAGAGAGAGAGAGAGAGAGAGAGAGAGAGAGAGAGAGAGAAGAAGAAGAAGAAGAAGAAGAAGAAGAAGAAGAAGAAGAAGAAGAAGAAGAAGAAGAAGAAGAAGAAGAAGAAGAAGAAGAAGAAGAAGAAGAAGAAGAAGAAGAAGAAGAAGGAGAGAGACCAAGGGAACTAAGAGAGCACATTGCCAAAGGCAGGGTTCTATAGGAATGAGAAACTGGAGGAAGGGAAGTCGGAGAGCGGGAGAAGATTAGGGTAGAGTTGAGGTGAGAAGAACTGAGAGAAGCCAGATGGCAGCATGGACTCTGTAACAGGTACTTGCTATTCTGAGAGAGCCTGGAGGCAAGAGTTTGCTTGGTATGCAAATCGGCACCAGAGTTAGCCTTTTGTTCCCAGTTTTGGGCCTGACAGCATTCACCCTAAAAGTAAAATAAAGTATTTTATTTGATGATAAAAATTTTAAGATGACGGGTACAAAAATAATATTATAAAATAATCCACTTTAACTTTTAACAGAAATAGCTATAGGTCATAAAACTATCAAAAACACAGAAAATATCTGTATCGCCACTAAAATACCAAAAACTGTTTAATATTATAAGACTAACCATTCATAATTTTACTGTGATGATGACAGAGTATTGATTATGACATTGATATAATATTTTGAAGCTATAGAAATCAAATGTATAAAATAATTATTAGTAGAGAGTGAGTGAAAAAATGAAAAGGAGGACATGACTGCTCTTAGCTATTCTGGAGGAGAAGGGTTATTGTAGATTCGAGGAGAGCATAGCCGGAGACATCAGGAAGTGTCCAGAGTGGACATGGCCAGACTGAGCCAAGTCCTGTGAAGAGAGATGGGGAGGGAGAGTTAAGAGTAGTCACCTACAGAAAAATATACCCAGAGAAAAATAATCATGTAGAAAAGCAGTAGCTTAAACAACACTTGTAAGTGTTAAATAGCATTAAAATAATCTAGATACATATTCTAAAATCTATTGATTCTCCTCCATAATCTAAGAATTATTAGACTTTGAATAAACCTTAGAATTTAAACCTCCACAACCTAATGCATTACATATTGTCTAGATTTAGTCACTATTGTTTTATTTTCATAGTTATAGTAATAGAATTTCCAACAGAGAGAATGCATGTGTTGGTGTATGTGTGAATTATAAGTGATCCAGTAAATGTATATAACAAAATGTGTATGCAGAAAAAGATTTGTATTAAAAGGATAGCAACCAAGAAACTATTTTCCATAGGTAACAGATAAATATGATAGAAGAATACTGACAGTTGTGGAGATATTCTCAGATGCCTAATGTATGATGCAAAGCTTTGAGAATGTGTGGTACACAATCAGTGAGTATTGACCGGGATCATAAATAATAACAGCAAGTGCATTGACCCTGCAGTAGATGGCAAACAAGCTAATTTTCCAGTGTGTGCATGAAATAGTAAGTCAGTGGACTCTACCAGCTTTCCATCATTTATTTTAAGGAAAAGCTAAGGATATGTGTTAAAGTAAAAGATATTTGTTTGAATATTTCCTTCAAATGTTATGAGAATTTGAAATTTTCAATTTTGACCCAGTTGAGCGTTCCACTTCCCTTTGCTATATAACTCCATTACTCTTCCTACTGTCCTGTGTAAAACATAGTATCTATTAAATGATAAAAGTTCAGAAGTTTTATTAATACTTCAGGGGGATACAATAAAATGCGTTGCTCTAACATACATGAAAGATGAATAATGGAGGGAAAGGGAAAATAAAGGGAGTCAGGCAGGCAAGAAAGTCTATTGTATGGTTATATTTTATCAAAAATACTATTGTCATTACTATGATTTGAGATAATGCCAACTTAGCTTGAATGAGCAATTCACTTTCAATAGATTCAGTGATTTCACAATCTGAGTCCCATTGCAGCCTTAACATTTCAAAATCCTAAATGCCAAGAATACCATTAAATGAATTGACTTTCATCTTTGCTTAAAATTATACGAATAACCTCAGAAAATTGACAAGCAAATGGGGTTAGAGTTCTAGGAGAAAGAGCTGAAGGAGAATATTAAAGTCACTATAGCAGAGAACAGAGAATATCTTTTGTTTATAACACCTCCATTACTCTGTGGACTATCTAGGACTCAGAACACTTGCTAATCCACATATATGGTCTTTGAAACAGTCTAACCTTTGAAACAAAATGAAAATAACTACTTCTTCATTTACATTAAAAGACCAGCTTTCTTGTACTATAAAAATGACAACAGAAAAATGCATTTAATACCAAAAATTCACACTAAATCTAAAGCTCAGATATATATCTTCATACATAAAATCATTCATGAGCATGGTTTCTGTAGAATGAATAATAGAAGCCCAGAAACAGATATTAGGGTTCAAGCTGAAGATTAGAAAAGCAAAGCAGCCAGTCATTGACTCTTACCTCTACCTCAGATAAAAAATGGGCGAGATCCTGTCTCCATGAATCTTGAAGACTCCACATTCCACACTCTACTGATTTCCTGTCTCTCCCTCTTACATTCCTCTCTCCATCCAGTCATATCACTCCTTTCTGCCTGTCTGCACATCTCTAGTGCTGGGTTTAAAGGTTTGTGTGAGCTCTGTTTCTCTTAGACACATTCAATCTTATGTAGTCCAGGACAGCCTTGAACTAACAGAGACATACCTGCTTCTGTCTCCCAAATCCTGGGATTAAAGGTGTTTGCCTCCATTCCCAGGTCTCAGTGGCTGAATATTATGGTTTCTTTGCCCTCTGTTTTTTATGCAAGTTTTATTTATTTATTAAAGCACAATTATATATTGGTCTCATATTAAGTGATAGTTAAAAAAACCCTACGATTATTGTTATTAAGGTAAAAACCAATAATATATGCAATGACTTCAGGGTATATTTTTGGGAGAAAATATGATTGACATAATATATATCTTAGATAATTTGAATACTTTATATTTTAAGGAGATATTAATTGATTTCATCATGGAAATATTAGTGTACAAGCAGTTGTGTTTATGTACATATTTCTCATTGGTTTTTCACAGGCTGCTCATTTGTTGATTATAAAATTTTTTGCCACTTGAAATTTTTTTAATTTGAAAATTAACAAGCCATAGATCTCTAATTATCATATGTAATATTCGATTTGAGAACATTTGACTTATTTTTCATTAGCTCATAGCTTGGTGAAATAGTGAAATGTTCTATGTGGTTATTTCCCATTAAATCCAGGACCATCTATTAGAAGATCAAGCAGCTACGAAAAGATAGCTCACAGACTTCATTGATTCCTTGGACAACAGTTATTTGTTCTTAAATTATGAAATTATTTAAAATTTATGGTAGAGAAAACAGGACAAAAATTTTCAGATTTTATTTATTGGTCTTATTCATCAAAGACGATATTTATTATTAAAGAGATAGAATGGTTCAACTGCACATTTTAATTATTATTCATTGTCAAAGATTATATTTATTAAGTCATAGAGGAGAGTACTGCATTGTACAAGTTATCAGTGTGACAAGACTCACAGATTAGATGTGTAAGGATTTAATGAGTAAGAGAAAGAATGGTGTACTAGGCCATAGCACCCTACCACTAAATACAAATTGTATTTAAAGTAGCATAGCCTTCAATTCAAGACCCTCAGGTAAATACAGAGATATGGCTTTAAAATATATACAATTACAGTCTTAGTTACTGTTCTTGTACTATGAGGAGATACAATGACCAAAAAAACTTATAAATGAAAGCATTTCATGGGGGTTTGCATACAGTTTCAGAACATGTGTCCAATATGACATGAAACATGGAATTCATGTAATAGTCTTTCAGAAAGCCTTTTGTTGGTATGTATACTCATCACACTAATTATATTTACTCAATTTTTCTTTATTATAGCTTTCAAGGTGTCTGATATTCTGAATTATTAATATTTCATTAATCAATGTGAAAAGATTGTGCTCTGTCAGTGTCTGAAAAAGCAGCATAAATTAAGGAAATCCTTATTAAATCTAAACTATTCTCATAATCATTGTTACTTAAAAGTCAAAGAGCAGCTCCATTATTATCTGATCCATAAATAAAAACATTTTGTAAAACTAAAACCTAAAGAATAATCTGCCACCACTGGGGATGAAATATTCTGGTTCTAAGAGAGTAGAAGTTATTATCATTAATAAAATAAAATACCCTTGAAGAGATATTTATACAAATAAAGAAATGCATTTTGATTACTAAGTTATTGATTTTATATATTTAAACTATATTTTGTTCAAGATTGTTTTTTGTTCATTTCACCACCTAATTTACAAAATATGATATAGATGCAAGTTACGTAACATTTTTTGCAGTCATTAACAGTAGTATTTTTACCAGAGACAGAAATTGTGGAGAGGATTGAGTACATGCTATTATTTACTTTTCCTTTCATTTATTCATTTATTTCTCAATTAATTTTTTATATTCTAGACTTAATTCAGGTTCTGTTGCATGCTAGGCAATAATTCTAATACTGAGCTAAATCTCTTGCTATCAGAGATACAATATTGATAGACATTTCCATCTTTATTAAAATACAACTGACAAATACCAGTAATATATTTGGAATATATGTATATGTTTAAAAACTTAGAAATTATCCTGTACTATATTTAAATTAACATAGCTGTGAAATACACATCTTCATTTTTCACATTCTATTGTTCTGTGTTCTTGTAATACATCTTACATATCTCAAGTCATTTTTAAATCACTCCTATATGCTATCTTTTTCCCTTTCATGTACTTGGAGGCTGCTCATTCATTCCCTGGCCACCGAGATCTGAAATAATCATACAGAAACTTTAGTATTTACAGCACTGCTTAGCCTATTAGCTTATGTATATTTCTAGCTAGCTCTTGCATCTTAAATTAACCAATTTCTATTAATCTGTGTATTGCCACATGATTGTGGTCTACCAGTACAACACAATCCAGCATCTGGCATCTGTTTTCTGCAGCAGCTACATGGTTTCTCTCTGACTCGGCCTACTCTTTCCTCTATCTGCTTAGAATTCCCACCTTGGCATACTCTGTGCTACAATAGGCCCAAAGCAGCTTCTTTTTCAACCAATGGTATTCAAACATACAGAGGGGAATCCCAAATCAACTCCCCTCTTCTGTCTAGTTGAAAGAAGGTTTTAACTTTAACATAGTGAAATTACATATAATAAAACTGGTAACCGCAATAATTACAATTACAATATTTATATAGCATACAGTCAAGCAGTCCAGGCAAGAACAATTTCTTGACCAAATGACAAATAAACTCCAAAGGGAGCATCTTCACTACCAATCATCCTCTTGAAGTAGATTAGTGTTGCCACGAGCAGATCTTTCTCATTGTCATGAAAAGTCCTAAGTTCTTAAATCATTTTAAATGCCTTATTCTGTTAGTCTTTAAAAGATTTGAAGAATATCTATTCATTTGAAATATGTTTGTGTATCTAGAAAACTTAACTAACAAGACTACAAGCTTGACTATTAGAAATGACTATCTATTAACCTGTATTTTTAAATCATACATTACATTTTAAATGAGTTGCACAAACACAATACCTTAATCAAGAGCAGAAATTTACATATAACAAAATTACCTAAAATTTGTATCAATAGACCAGTAATCATACAAATGCAAAGTATTCCTCTCCATATCATATCCCCTTTTAAATGTAAGCATACATTTATAAACAATATTTGGGAATTTGTATGTATATCTCTCCAAATTGCTTCCTTCTTTTTATTGGGCAAAGGAATTAGAGTGTTCACTGTGACCTTTTGGGAGTCTTGGTTATTCAAACCATATTAGTCTGGAAGGAATCCACAGATTCTCATCCTCTGTGGATATAAAAGCAGATCCTCTTTTCCAAAGCAACATATCCTTAGACCCAAATCTGAAGCCAAGATACCTTTAAAATAGATGTGTTGGTTTAGCTTAACACTCTGTACCATGAAAGAGCTCTCTGTACTTAGCTCATTCACAGCCAAAAATTTCAAATAAAACAATAGTATACATAATCCAGACTCTGTGTGTATATTCCATCTTTACATGGCTCATTTATCTTTACTCCTTTAATCTATGACTGTCTGTACTCTGTCTCTTTAAAGGCTTTCTTTTGTTTTTTTTTTCTATATTTTTCTTCTCTCTCTCAAGCCTGCATATATTTATTCAACACTGTGATCCATTTAGAGATCGTTTTCATCTGAATTTATCTTTATTGTATATTTATAATCCTTTTCTAATCAGAACTGCTTCCTAAAATGCTAAGCAGCTTGAGTAGGACTAAAGCTGCTTTGCCATTTGGCTCCACCCAGTCCAAGTTGGCAGAGGTATGTTCACCACGTCTGCCCCCTATGTACACCACCCAAATTCCAGGTATATAGTTTTTGTATGTCATGTCATTAAGAAGTTTGCAACACTCTGCTCACAAACCCCATTCAAGTACTTGGCTTCCTGAAAGAGCCAGAGTTAGCACTGGCATCATGAATTGAAAGCTGCTGTTTCTTATGCTAAGTCAGTAAGTCTATTCTTAAAGGAGATGCTGTGCCTCTCTGATCATGGCCAGCAAACAGAACTCATCTGGGGAAAAAAAAAAAACAGTTACCAAAAAGCCATGCTTAACTCTGTTCTTTTGTGTCTAGAGTTCCTGTATGTGGATGAAGTCACCCCACATTGGTATATCGATCAGTAGTTGGAGGCAGCTCATTTGTTTCCTGGCTTCCCAGACAAGAAATAATCACACAGAAATTGTATTATTTACAACACTGTTTGTTCTATTAGCTTATGTATGTTTCTAGATAGCTCTTACATCTTAATTTACCCATTTCTATTAACCCATGTACCATCACATAGTTGTTGTCTACTGGTAAGTTTCTGTCCAGCAACTGGCATCTGGTGGCTACATATCTTCTCCCTGACTCTGCCTACTCTTTCCTCCTGTCTGCTTGGAATTCTTGCCTTGCCCTATTCTGTTCTGCAATAGGCCTTGAAGCATCTCTTTATGAACCAATGATGTTCAGAGCATACAGAGGGGATTACCACACTACTTTCATTTTTTACAGACTACTATTCTTGTATTTTCTTTTAACTATATGTTTAAGCCATTATGTTATTGTAGGAATAAAATTTCACCAGTCTTTCTTATAATGGCAAAATGTATTAGCATCTAATTTTGACAATCATAATTGAAATATATTTTTGAGGCCAACAAGATGTTTTTAGCATGACTGCATTCTCTTATAGGACCTAGGTAAAATACATTCCTTGTACATCTCATGCGTTCGATCTGACCAACATTCTTCAGCTCAATACTAAGAGTCGTACCTGAATCACTCCAGTCTGTACTGCCTGTTCCCATAGCTCGTGATTTGACTACAATTAAAATAAATGTCTTTCGTCATACTCATTGTGTGATAATGTCATTTTTGGTAGACCAAAAGTTTACCTCGTATATGTAACAAGCTTCTTGAGAATATTCCAATTGATATTGATATTATTCTAAAGAAACAGAATATTATCCCTATGCATAATGTTTTACAATCTTTTTTGTTTTCAAGACACAATACACTGCATATATATATATATATTATAAGTGCCTTGGTAAAGTTAAAACATATAATTTAGTGCTTGTTATTAGCTCTTAGTTTTAGAAGTTGTAGTACATGACTGCTTGGCTCATACACTTGGCAGACCATAACGGCACCAGGAGTACGTAGCAAAATTTTTACCAAATAAGAGATAAGAAGTGAATAAAGAGTAAGCAAATATATAAACTTCAAATCATGCCATTGTTCATCAAAATACTAAAGATAGGCTATACATCTTATATTTATAGACCTGCTCAAAATATTTCCACATGTAGGGGATATAGCTTTCATCATTTGTGAGCACATGGGCCACATTTCATGACCAAAAATAACATTTATGTCTCTGTTGACATTTGTCTACTTATCTACACATACCGAGATTTTTAGAAAGGAATTAGGACATGTGATTGTGGAAGCTTGGTAAACCATATTTATAGGGCAGGTTTCTATAGATAACACTTCAGAGCTATAGCAAACTATTTTAATCTGCAAACTCTAAAGGAACTGTAGATGCATCAATGATATTACAGTTCAAGTTCAAAGGCAGTTCTCTGGCAGAGTACCTTTTTTAACAAGGAAAGTCAGCTGTTGTTCACTCAGATTTTCAAATTAATAAGTTAGGCTCACTTATAAAGTTCACCTATTTTAATATTTGTAAAAAATGACATGCTGATGTTTAAAAAATATCTATTCACTATAGCTCATTTAATTTGAGAGAAAATTAACTTTTCCAGAATTTTTTCAGGTGAGATGTCTCATATGTTACAGAAACAAGACCTATTAGGCATTGTTGTGGTCATACATTTGTGTTCCCTTTATGCCATCACTGTTGTAGGCTCTGTCTGGTTCACATGGACAAATCATAATGTCTGAGTAATTCTATACCACTAAATAATGCACTAAGGTCTCTGAGGTGGCATGAAGTCATAGTGTTCTTTCTTGAATAGGTTTTGCAATTAATCTGCATTATGTTAAATAGTGCTATTTTCCAATTATAGAAATGCAAAAAATAAGCTGATGTTTAAGCATAATATAGAGTGTTAATTAAAAAATTCCTGTTCCATTTTTTTTCTCACTCTTCCTTTTTTTGACAGGAATCAGACAGAAGTCAGTAAATGGTTTTGCTTAAAAACAAATCTAAGCAATGAACCTTTCAATGTGCTTAGAGTCACTCTTCTTAGGATAATGAGGGCCTTTCCTTTCTCTTTTTTAAACTAGATTCAACCTGACTGCCTACCTTTCCTTTATGATGAGCTCCCACAGCAGATACTCCCCAGGAGTTCATCACAATTGGCTTCAGAGTAAGCTCCCAGTCGTGTAGATGCATGTGTGAATCCTGCATAATGTACTGACTCCTGAATGAAGCTATGCCAATTCCCTTTCTCTTGTACATATCTTCCTAGGCTTCCATAAAATGGGTTTTGTTCCTTATATTATAAAATGCAAAAATGAACCACGATGTTGCAAATTCTTAGAAAACTGACAAAAAAATTACTCCTTGGTGTTAGTTACCTGGGACACAGTAGATAGAGAAATGTGCTTCTCTTAAATTCTGTATCACAAGAAAGAGCAGCACATAGGTATTGCATTCACCTGCATATTAAGAAGTACCATGACAATAAAAATGAGAGTCTTCTTATTGGAAACTATTATTGAGAATTTGGAATCTTTAACTTCAGTGTGTAATACATGGCTACAATTTTTGATTATGATTCTAAACGCCTACTACCTGAAATAGGTACAATGAGGAAACAATATTTAATTTCATCTAATTAGGATAAAAATACTATAAAAATAAAGTGAGTGATGACAAATCTTAAATAATGTCTGAGTTTGGTGGTATTAGGAGAAAAGTAATAAAGACAATGAGAAAAGGATAACTTCAGTATCAAGACATCCATACGTGCCGATGTCTGTTGTCTCTAAACAAAGCAGTATGGAAACTCTTTAGATTACATCAGTATTTAACAACTGGAAGTCCTTGAAAATTAGTATGTATTTGATAGGAATATAATAAATAATTATTTTTTGTTCTTGGGAAATTTTGAACTTAAGTTTGCTGTTTTTTAAAGCAGTTATTATAGAATATAGAAAACAAATATCTATACTCTGTTTCCAAAGAATATGCTTATTTCTTACTTAATGATTCTGTATTGCTGACAAACTGCTTCATTGATAAGTGTTATTTTTATTAGTATTTAGTTGGGCAAGACACTTTCATTTTTTGTAGTTTCCTTAAGGTCTCTCAATACCTAATTAACTCTTTTTTAATATGAGCACATGCAGATATTGAGTGGAATGCATTACTGCTTACTGAAACTCAAATATCTTTAATTAAATAAACATTTGATAAAATGTCAAGAACTTTCTGAAGCTGTTTTATTTAAGTATTTAAAAACTAGACTCTAAAAGTCAGTGCTTTTGAAAATACAATTTGACTATCCTTTTTTCTCATGTTCTCCTCCCCCCTCCCCTTCTCCCATCCTCTTTCCCTTCTGCCCTCACTACTCCACCCACCCCCATGCTCCCAATTTTATCAGGTGATCTTGTCTATTTCCCTTTTCCAGGTGGATCTATGTATGTTTTTCTTAGGGTTTACCTTGTTACTTAGCTTCTCTAGGATCATAAACTATAGGCTCAATATTCTTTGCCTTACAACTAGTATTCACTCATGAGTGAGTATATATCATGTTCATTTTTCTGGATATAAGTTACCTCACTCAGGATGTTTTTTTCTAGTTCTATGTGCGATGGAACAATGGTTGTATGCCCTGTACAGATTTGTCAGCTGTATTGGTTTAATACAATATTGATTGGCCAATAGCCAGGCAAGAAGGTAAGTGAGACAACCAGAACAGAATTCTGGAAGAAGAAAAGGCTGCAGCTGTTACCCAGACCTAGAGGAAGCAAGATAAGCATGCTTCACTGATAAGAGGTACGAATCCACATGACTAACACAGACAAGAATTATGGGTTAATGTACAATGTGAGAGTAAGTTGATAAGAAAGCCAGAGTTATTAGGACAACTAGATTATAATTAATGTAGGCCTCCGTGTGTTTCCTTGGGAATGAACAACTATGGGACAGAACAGGAGAGAAACCTTTGTCAACAATTGGCATCAGTGTGGACAATTGTATCCACATAAAACCTGAGAGAGCTTGGGAAGTAATTCTAGACAGAAAAAAAACAGAGTTAAGCATGGCTTCTTGGGAGCGGCATTTCCTAAGTGGGCTCTGTTTGTTAGAGGCAAGTGTGTCTCATTTAAGAGAGGCTTTTTGACTCAGCTTTAGCTGCAAAAACCTTGCATCTTTTTAAGAGGTCCCACCACAAAACAGTTTAATGATGTTTATGAATAGCTGACAACATACTTCTTGATGGTAGGAGAGATCTTGAAATTTCATAGAGTTGTAGCAATAGGATTTATCCCTACTGCTTATACTGACTTTTTGAAACCTATTCTCTTTGGATGGATACCTTTCTCAGCTTAGACATAGTAGGGAAGACCTTAGACCTTCCCCCAAAGCAATGTACCTTACCCTGTCTGAGGAGTGGATTGAGGGGTTGTGGTGGTGGGGTTGGTGAAGAGATTGGGAGGAATGGGAACTGAGATTGGTATGTAAAATGAGAATAAGATAGTTTGTTTTCTTTTCAAAAATGAGTATTCTAATTAAATAAAAATGCATTAATGGCATCAACCAACTGTGATTTTCCAAGTCATTTTGATGTTCTAAACAGTGTTGCTTAAGTGACTAAGCAAATGTATTGTATCTAGAGTTACCAAAAAGTCAAATTTAGTTTTTAATTTTCTGTTTATTTATGTCAAGGTAGAAATCTGAGAACAAGAAGAAAACCTGTTATGTATTGTAAGTTATAAACAAGGTAAAAGCTCTGTCTTCCTATATAAAGGCAGATCCCAAACCAAATATAACATGGTAATGAGAAACACAAAGTGTACAAATAAAAAACCTGATCTCATTTCCAAATATAGGAAATCAAAATTTCTTCAGTTCTCAATGGCTCAGTATCCACACAGCAAAATGAGGGTAATAGTAGCACTCTATCATTGATATTTGTATTTAGCAACTTCTTGTGTCATAAAAGATTGCCAAAGATTGGGTGGCTTAAGCACACAAATCTGGCCTTTCTAGCTCCATAGGCTCACCAAGGCCATTGTAGTGGCAAAGCCTGTTCTGCTGAAGTCTTCATTCCTGACTTCCAAATGTTTGTTTCTCACCGAATCTACCCAGAATCTTCTTTCTGTGAATGTTTCAGTCTTTCTTCCACTTGAAAAGAGATTTAATCCCATCAGATAAAGGTTCCATGTTTTTGTTCTCATTTGCTTAATTACTTCCTCTTTTCACATATATCCACATAAATTAACATTGAGGCCAAGGGTTCTTAAATAAAATTTGGGCAAGGCATAGTTTGTTCACATGTATTTGATTTAGTGATTAATTGATGATAGGTACTACTTTTAATACATAGTAAAAGCTGAAAATGGGGAGTTGCTATATTTCATTATCATCAATGAGCAAACATGGCCTGATTGATCTGGAAATAGTATTTGCTAGATGATTCAGAGAGTTAATGCAATAAACATGCTTCACAACATAGCGAGAATCAAACACGAAAGCATCCTACCTGAGAAGTGAATCAAACTTCGGTCTATTTCACAGATCATATGTTAGACTATTTTCTCTAGATTTTAGATCAAATCTCAAGCTTTTGGACAAAGAAACAATAATATTACAAAAAGAAAATAAATAAAAATAAAAGGAACAAAAATAAAAAGATATAAAAAGGATTTTGTGCACTCTGACACTCCAAACCCAAACACACAGCATAGCTTAAAACAACATACTCAGGGATAATTATTCTCTAGATATTTTTCCATGCACTTTAAATAAAATTCAGTTTTGCATTATTGAAAGTTCGAAAGTTTTCCTGTCTATTATTTTGTGAAGCTTTTAGAGGCATCCAACCCAACATACACTTTTTGGACTCCTAGACAATTTTCATACTCCACTAGGAAGAATCATTTAAAAAACTTTTTTATTTTAAACCATACTTATGTAAATGTTGCCTACACATGTAGGTTTATTAATAAACAATATGTGTTTCATTTTCAGTTGCATTAATATTTTACACCTAAAATTGCAGTCACAGCAAGTTTACTAACAACACTTTCTGGTTAGAATTTAAATGAAAGAACTAAGAAAATCATTTAACATATTGTCTTTAGCATCTTCACAATGAATTATATTTTTTAAAAAGACATGAAAAATATGAAAAATAAGTTCTCTAGCTGTAATAATATCCCATATTAATGTGCACATTACTTCAAAACTGACTAAATAATGACTTTTGCTTATTCACAAAATGCAAACAAGTTTTATGTCATATTGTTAATGGGAAATCACATATTTAAGCAAATTTTGTGCTAAAACTTTAAATAAGGTTAATAATATTTTTTCAGCATTAAAAAGGATTCACTTGAGTTTTGAATATTAAATCTGCTATAAATACTTAAAATTACCACTGTTAGAAGTTAATATCAGTGCAAAAATGCAACACTTTAGTAAGTTCACATTGTTCATACAAAGCCCTTCTAAAGTCCAGTAAGGATTTCATTCATTGCAACCATAAAAAAAAATGATCAAACAGCTACATTACATGACATAGCACAATAAAAGGGCTATTTTCAAAGAATTTACTCTAAAATTTTTCAACTGAAATGCACCATTTATCGACCTAGTATAGACTTGGCCTTTGCATGGATTCTTTGTTTCAGCCTAGTTTTACACAGCTTTCCCTTCTGTTTGTCTCTAAGAGTGGTAGCAAGTAGGAACAAGTCATTACAGAAAAAAATTAGACAAATATTTTTGAAACTTATAACAAGTCATATGGTAATGTTTCCTCTTAGAACAAGACAATGAATATTCAGCTTCCACTAAATGTTAATAACCAAGGAAACGTAAATTTCATTTCTTTTGTACATTCTCAGAAAATTTAAGATATTGGAGCTGAATAAAATTTAGATCTTTCCCATTAGAATGAAAAATACTGTAACATACACTACTGTCTTTTTCATGTATGCTGAACAGTGCATGTGTGCTATTCAGGAATTACCAGAATGCCAAGGGATGTGCACTATTTTCATTCAAGCATCTTGAATTGAATTAAGAGCTGAGTTCTAAAATCAGAGGTCATTATCACAATAGCATTAGCTGAACTCGTGGCAAGAATTCAACCAAATGTGGTCTTACTTTAAGTGAAGCATGTTATCAATACATTTTCATAACTCTATTAGGTATATATTTTCTCTTGAAAGTGTTCTTAAGGTTCAGTGTTTGTGTTTTCATGTGGAAGTAACTCTAAAAAAACTGCATTAGGTCTTTCCTGTGCTGTAAGAATGGATTAGTGTCAGGAATATGAGAGTTAAAAAAAGCTAATACAAAGCCAATGACAATTTATTTAATGAAGCAAAAAAAATCACAGGGGCCTTGATTACTAAGAATTACATCTTGGCTGGGCAGTGGTACTGCACTCCTTTAATCCCAGCATTCTGGAATCAGCGGAAGGCAGATATCCGAGTTTGAGTTGAGTCTGGTCTTTAGAGTGAGTTCCAGAACAACCAAGGCTACACAGAGAAACCCTGCTTTCAAAACACCCCAAAAGAAAAGAATACGATCCTGTATAAGAACGTTACAATATAAACCTGAAACTGACAAAAAGAAAAATAATTCTTTATGCCCTTTGCATTATAAGAGGCTTAAGGAACGGTTAAATGGTATTCACTAAAATGTAGTTAAAGTTTCCAATTGTAGTTTACATGATGTTTACCACAGTAATAATTACAAGTAGTTGCCAGTGTGTTTGTGGGATTTAGAATTGATGGACATTAAAGTTCTTTTTTTTTTCCTCATTGAACAGCACAAAACTGAATGGGGAACTTTCATATTGGGGAATTATGGCAAAGAAGAAAGTCAAATGAAGACGAAATAGGAGCATGGGAGAGGAGATGGAGTCAACATTTATTGGAGGCATAATGTGATATAATCAAACACATGAAATTATCTACATGAATGCTACAAGAAAGACTTTATTAACAAGATTTTACTATTGATTGATTCAAGCATTTAGAAGCTTTCTTTCTTCCATTGTATACTTTTAGCTCCTTTGTTGAAAATCATGTGTTTGTAGGTTTGTAGGTTAATTAATATCCAGGTCTTTGAATCGATTCCATTGTTCATTGTCTCTGTTTTTATGCCAATACCAAGCTGCTTTCATTACTGTAGCTCTGTAATAGAGTTTGAAGTCAGGGATGGCAATGCCTCTGGAAGTTCCTTTATTGTCTAGGATTATTTTGGCTATCCTGTGTTTTTTGTTTTGCCATACAAAGTTGATTATTGTTCTCTCAAGGTCTGTGAAGAATTTTGTTGGGATTTTGATAGGGGTTGCATTGAATTATTGAATTTATAGATTGCCTTGGTAGAACTGCCATTTTTACTATGTTGATCCTACCCATCCATGAGCATGGGAGGTTCTTCCATTTTCTAGTGTCCTCCTCAATTTCTTTCTTCAAAGCCTTAAAGTTCTTGTCAAATAGATCCTTCACTTCTGTGGTTAGTGTAACCCCAAGATACTTTATGCTATTTGTGGCTATCATGAAAGATGAAGTTTCTCTGATTTCCCTCTCTGCTACTGTATCCTTTGTGTATAGAAGGGATACTGATATTTTTGAGTTGATCTTGTGTCCGGCCATATCACTGAAGGAATTTATTAGCTGTAGAAGATCTTTGGAAGAGTTTTTGGGGTCATTAATGTACACAATTATATAATCTACAAATAAAAGTTTGACTTCTTGCTTTTCTATTCGAATCCCCTTGATCTCCTTATTATGTCTTATTGTTATTGCTAGAACTTCAAGCACTATATTTAAGAGGTATGGAGAGAGTGGACAGCCTTGTCTTATTCCTGATTTTAGTGGAATGGCTTTGAGTTTTTCTCCATTTAATTTGATATTAGCTGTTGGTTTGTTGTATATTATTTTTATTATATTTAGATCTGATCCTTGTATCACTACCCTCTCCAAGACCTTTGTCATAAAGGGGTGCTGAATTTTGTCAAATGCCTTTTCAGCATCTAATGAAATGATCATATGGTTTTTGTCTTTCAGTTTATTTATTTGATGTATTACATTGATAGATTTTTGTATGTTGAACCAGTCCTGCATCTCTGGGATGAAGCCTACTTGATTGTAATGGATTGATTTTTTTTTTTTGATGCATTCTTGGATTCGGTTTGCCAGTATTTTATTGAGAATTTTTGAATCAGTGTTCATGAGCGAGATTTGTATGTAATTCTCTTTCTTGGTTGAGTCTTTGTATGTTTTGGTATCAGGGTAATTGTAGCTTCATAAAAAGAGGTTGGCAATGACTCTTCTCTTTCTATTTTGTGAAACACCTTAAGGAGTATAGATATCAGCTCTTCTTGGAATTTCTGGTAAAATTCTTCATTAAAACCATCTGGTCCTTGGCTTTTTATGGTTGGGAGGTTGATTATGACAGCTTCTATTTCGTCACGACTTATAAATCTATTTAAATTGTTCACCCGGTCTTGATTTAATTTTGGTATTGATCTAAAAACAAGTCCATTTCTTTTACATTTTCCAATTTTGTGGCATATAGGCTTTGTAGTAAGACCTAATGATTCTCTGAATTTCCTCAGTGTTTGTTGTCATGTCCCCCTTTTCATTTCTGATCTTGTTAATTTGTACATTCTTTCTCTCTGCCTTTTGATTAGTTTGGATAGGGGCTTGTCAATCTTGTTGATTTTCTCCAAGAACCAGCTCTTAGTTTCATTGATTCTTTGATTGTTTTCTGTGTTTCTATTTTGTTGTTTTCAGCCCTCAGTTTGATTATTTCCAGTCTTCTACTCCTCCTGGGTGAGTCTGCTTCTTTTTTTTTTCTAGAGCTTTCAGCTGTGCAGTTAAGTCTCTAATGTGAGCTTTCTCCATTTTTTTTTTTAATGTGGGCACTTAGTGCTATGAACTTTCCTCTTAGCACTGCTTTCATAGTGTTCCATAGGTTTGGGTATGTTGTGTCTTTATTTTTGTTGAATTCAAGAAAGACTTTAATTTCTTTCCTATTTCTTCCTGAACCACAAGAGTGGTTCAGTAGTTGACTGTTCAGTTTCCATGAGTTTGTAGGCTCTCTGGGGATAGAATTATTGTAAATTCTAACTTTATTCCATGGTGATCTGATAAAATACAGGTGGTTACTACAATTTTTTTGTATCTGTGGAAGTTTGCTTTGTTACTGAGTATGTGATCAATTTTCGAGAAGGTTCCATGAGATGCTGAGAAGAAGATATATCCTTTCCTATTTGGGTGGAATGTTCTATAGATGTCTGTTAAGTCCATTTGATTCATTAACTCCATTAGTTCTCTTATTTCTCTGTTAGGTCTCTGTCTGATTGACCTGTCCATTGGTGAGAGGAGTGTTGATGTCTTTTACTATTAATGTGTGGGATTTGATGTGTGCTTTGAGTTCTAGTAATATTTCTTTTCCATATGTTGGTGCTTTTTTATTACGGGCATAGATATTCAGGATTGAGACTTTATCCTAATGAGTTGTTTCTGTTATGATTATAAAGTGTCCATCTCCAACTTTTTTTATTAAAAATTTCCACTCATACCATTTCCCTCCCCTCCCTCCACCCTCTCTCCTCTCTCCCCACTCTCCCCCTCCCTCTCCAGTCCAAAGAGAAGTCAGGGTTCCCTGTCCTGTGGGAAGTCCAGGTCTAGGAAGGTGAGCTTCCAAACAGACTATACTTTCACAAAGCCAGTACATGCAGTAGAATCAAAACCCAATGCTATTGTCCTTGGGTTCTCAGTCAGCTTTCATTGTCAGCCACATTCAGAGAGTCCAGTTTGATCACATGCTCCATCAGTCCCAGTCCAGCTTGCCTTGGTGAGCTCCCATTAGATCAGCCCTGCCGTCTCTGTGCGTGGGTGCACCCCTCAAGTCCTGACTTCCTTGCTCGTGTTCTCCCTCCTTCTGCTCCTCATTCATCAAGAGACTTGAATCTAGAGGAATTCCCAGGTGTCCAAGGAGATGTCCCCAGCTTGTTCCTTGGGCTGTTGAGGAGAGGGGACCTGAACTGACCCTATTCTATAGCCACACTGATGAATATATTGCATATCACCATAGAACCTTCATCTGGCGATGGATGGAGATAGTGACAGAGACCCACATTGGAGCACTAGACTAAGCTCGATCTCTTCTGATTGATTTTAGTTTGAAGTCAGTTTTGTTAGAAATTAGTATGGCCACACCCGCTTGTTTCTTAGGTCCATTTGCTTGAAAAGCCTTTTCCCAACAATTTACTCTGAGTAGATGTCTGTCCTTGTGGTTGAGGTGTGTATCTTGTAAACAGCAGAATGTTGGATCCTGTTTTCGCATCCAGTCTGTGACTTTTTATAGGTGAATTGAGTCCATTGATATTAAGATATATTAATAACCAGTGGTTGTTAACTCCAGTTATTATTCTTATTATTTTTTGGTGGTAGAGTTTATGTGTTTCCCTTCTTTGGGTTGTGTTTGTGGAGGGTTGTTAGATGTCTAAGTTATTGTGGGTTTTGTTGGGTTCCTTGAGATGTGATTTTTCTTCTATTACTTTCTGTAAGGCTGGGTTTGTGGCTACGTATTGTTTAAATTTGTTTTTATCCTGGAATAGCCTGTTTTCTCCATTGCTGGTGAAAGAAAGCTTGGCTGGGTATAGTAGCCTGGTCTTGCATGCATGGTCTTCTAGTTACTGCAGCACATCTATCCAAGACCTTCTGGCTTTCATGGTTTCCAAAGAGAAGTTAGGTGTAATTCTGATAAGTTTAGTTTTATATGTTACTTGACCATTTTCCTTTGCTGCTCTTAATATTCTTTCTTTATTCTGTATGTTTTGTGTTTTGATTATTATATGGCGAGGGGATTTTTTTTGATCCAGTCTGTTCGGTGTTGTATATGCTTCTTGTACCTTCATAAGAATATACTTTTTTAGGTTTGGAAAGATTTTTCTATAATTCTTTTGATTATATTTTCTGGACCTTTGAGCTGTAATTCTTCTCCATCTTCTACCCCTAATATTCTTAGGTTTAGTGTTCATGGTGTTCCAGATTTCCTGGGTGTTTTGCGTTAATTTGTTGGACTTGCTGTTTTCTTTGATCAATGAGTTTATTTCCTCTATAGTATTTTCAGCGTCGGAGATTCTTTCTTCTATTTCTTGTATTCTTTTGGTTATACTTGTCTCTGTAGTCCCTGTTCATTTACCCAGATTTTCCATATCCAGCTGTCTCTAGGTTTGTGTTTTCTTTGTTACCTCCATTTCAGTTTTCAAGTCTTGAACTGTTTCCATTACCTGTTTGATTGCTTTTTCTTTGTTTCCTAGGGTATCTTTGAGGGATTTATTCATTTCTTCAAACTTTTCGTTATTCTTTTCATTCATTTTTACGGGAGCTTTTCACATCCTGTTTAAGGGACTCTATCACTTTCATAATGTTACGTTTAAAGTCGATTTCTTCTACTTCTTCTGAAATTAGGGTGTTCAAGTCTTCCCTTTGTATGTTTGCTGGATTCTGGTGTCATAATGTTGGTTTTTAGATTGTTGGAGGAGTTCTTGCATTGGTGCCTGCCCCTCTCTTCCCTCAAATGTTGTTAGAAGAGTCTTGGCAGCTTGGTCTGATCTTTGCTGTGGTTACCATGTTCTTGGGGGTTTTCTTGGTCTGCCCTCTCTTAGGTCCCCTCAGCACTGGAGTCTCTCTCCGCCCTGGAGTAGGCTGTGGTGGTGGATCTAAGGACCTCACAGATGGAATCAAGTCACTTACCCCTCCTGAGGGAAGGAACTTATGGTACAGGATCAGGCCACTTGCTGGCCAGGGACCTCGCAGACCAAAGGGTGGGCTTTCTGGTTGCAGGCTGAGTGGGACAAAGAAACTCCTGCTGCAGTTGCACTCACTACTTTGTCCCCAGACCCCCATCCCCGAAGCAGGCTGAGTTGAGGGATCCTATGACCCCGCAGATGGAAAGGGGTGCTTGGGGGGCAAGCTGGGATGGGATAAGAAGAGAAATGCAGTAGCCAAGGAGAAGCACCCGCTGAATGGCCAGAAAGTTTAGGGGAATGGAGGGTGCCTGAGCTCCATTTACGGGGCATCGGGCCGGCCAGCAGTAGGGCACAGACTCCACCTTTCTTCTTAGTTAAAATTAAATGAAGAGTTTCAAGTGTAAATGCATGTACACACATATACACAAATATATGCATATATATATGTGTGTGTGTGTGTGTTTTATTAGTGCTTCCTTGAACCATACATGATATTTGTGAAAACAAATGAAAATAACCATAGTAATACTATAGGTATAAAGGAGATAATAATTATGTAAAACCTTTCATCGTCATAGTAAAGACTGAATAAGGATTACTTCATAGAAGATCATGAAGTTCTACTGTCAGTTCGGGGTAATGAGTAGTCGCAGGTGAAGAGCTCCAGGAAAGTGGAACAAGAATGGAAAAAAAAGACAACAAACTGAAGCTGAATGCCATTACCTCATGGAGGAAGAGAAACATTGGAAGTAATAGCGAGAGCTTTCTGGGGCAGAGGTTGCTGTGGTTTTGGCTATCAGTTCACTTCAGCAGGAAGGGCTCCCCACAGTTTTAGGAGGCAGACTAAATGCATCGATATTCTCTGTTTGCCTCTAAACAAGAACATGGAAACAAAACTCCATGTGCTGGAAGTTTTCCAAGAAAAGTACTTTGAATCCATGAAGACTCTCTTTTGTTTGAGGCTTACAGCCCAAATAACTGGTTTCAGATTAGAACAATAAAGTATCACGCTAAGTATTATACTTTAACAATGATATGAAAATTAGTTATTTTGTCATATTAATATAGAAGGACGATATATGATTGTCTATATATATATACATATATATTATCTTCCAATTGTTAAGCGAACAATACACTTAAATCAATAACTGCCAATATTAAATACAATCTAATAATCTTCCAAAAAGTGTACCTTATCTTCCAAACAAGAAACTCAATGGGTCATAGAAGTGACAGAACTGACCAGGACATTCTTGTATTTGGCAATATTTGATAACTCCTAGTTTGGGGACAAAAACATTTAGCATCTTCATCAACAAATCATGTTTTTGATAAAAGTACATGTTAATACCATCCCTAAGTCTAAGCACCCATGAAGCATATGCCCATTAATATGGTTATTAGTCTGAAGAGGAGTGGTTTAGTTTGGGATCCCTGTGTGGTCTGATGTCAACTGAGGTCACTTCCATGTCCAGTGTCAGCTATTCTCTCTAAGACTGTGTAGCTGACTGGCTGAGAAGTAGCATTCTCCATCAACATGAGAACGTAGTAAAGACAGAAGCAAAGGCTAAATAGAAATAGAAATACACTGTTTTTCAGTCCTTGTTTGCATTAATTTTGCCAAGATATCATTGCCTGAAGTAAAAGAAACAGCTAAACCAGAATGTCATGTCAATACTATTCCAAATATTGAAGACTTAAGAGAACTGACTTAGGAAGATGTTAAAACATAACAGTTGTAAACACAATGCATTAAATAGCGAACTCATTTTCATTTTCAGCCCCAATCTACCATCCTGCAATTAAAACTGTAGACCGATAAGTACAGTGAGCTGCACAGCTAACTCTAACCCCATCTTCTTTCTTTACAGTCTGATAATGGTGGAGTATTTTATATTTTTTCATTGTTCAGAGGAGAGGGCTTTTCAAAAGAGCAAAGTGAATGAGCAAAATATTTCTTCCCTAGCCTTTTCTCATGTCTGGAACTTAGTCTTCAGGAAAGAATAGTCTTACTCTTTACAACTTTTTTGGCTCTTTCAATACGTAAATATGTTAATTGACAGTCTCTTCATTTCTTTGATGTCTAATATTTTGCTAAAGTATAATTGAAATAACTCAATATGTGTATTTCTCATCCTACAAGAGGTGTACCATTTTAAGAATCACACATCCAATTATTCATTGTTTAAGACACTGTTTGTGTCTGTCAAACCTCAGGAACATTAATTATATGCTGAAAAAGTTGAACAAAACTCCCATCTAACTCCCTACCACTCTGGTTGCTGGGAGATCAGTGATGCAGATAAAGTATAGAGACATAAGTTGTGGTCATAATGTCATTATCTGCATGAAGTTTTGTTTACATTGCTATTAGTTGATTCACAGGGCTTTATTTTCCTCATGTCCTCCATCCTCTCTGGCTCTTAAAAATCTCCATATTATCACTTGAGCTTCAAGCAGAGGGATTTGGTGGATACTTCCCATTTAGAGTCTCTCTCCAAATAAAATCTGGCTATGAGACTGTGCATCTGTTCCCATGTGCTGCCAGAGAAATCTTTCCTGATGATAACAGGATAAACGCTGGTGTAAATGTGTGGCAGAAGATCACTAGGAGTCATTATGCTGATACAATATTTTGACCAGTAGTGTTTGGATTTATCCCAGATCTCTGAAGTATCTACTCTATGGTTCTTGGTAACCCTAGCACTATATGGAATGTGTACTCTCTCCAGGAGTGAAATTTAGGTCTAGTCAGATATTAGTTGGGTTTTCTCACAAGTTCTATGCCACTGTTGCCCTGCATTCTTTGCATGCAGGGTGTATTTTAGGTCAAAGGATTTGAGTCTGGCTTGCTGTTTACATTTCTCTTTTGGTATCATATAGAGTACATCCCTGTACCAAAGGGACTAGAACTGAGGGTTGAAGGATTGATATCAGCACCAGCTCTACTTCTCTATGGTAAATGAGTTGCGTGGGTATTGTCTTTGACTATGGAGCCCACTGTCAATTTGCAGAGAGCAACTCTTCGCCTTAGTAACAGCCTGGTGGTTTGGAAGTTTCTATAGAACAACTTTGGCCAACATCTCAATTGAATGCAACCAATTCCCACCTCTAAAAACCTTGCCTGGCAACAAGAGATGGTCAGCTGAAACTCAATGCCCCGATTACTTGGAATCCACATTAAGAACACATTCATAAATTCAAGGCAGATTACCTTTTTCTGTTTCCATGCCACCCCCAAAGCTGGCCATATTCAGTTTTCCCTGTCTGCCCTCTCTCCCACCACTGCTACCTCATCTTCCCCCATCCAATCTGTCCCTGCAGCTCACATCTACACCTGCTCCCATTCCACCCATAAAACGCTATTTCCCCCTCTCACGGAGATACACGCTTCTCTTTAGATCTCTCCTCATTATGTAACCTCTCTAGATCTACAGATTTTTATCTTATATATTAAATTACTCAATAGCTACCTTTCATTTATAAGTGAATATAGACCATATTTATCTTTCTGGATCTGAGCTATGTCACTCAAGGTTTTCTTTTATTTTTTTTTTAAGTAAATTTTATTAAATTATAAAAGTTTCCGACCCAGCAATTCCACTCTTGGGAATATACCCTAAAGATTCCCTAACATACTACAAAAGCATTTGTTCAAGGTTTTCTTTTAGACCTATCTGTTTGCCTGTAAATTTTAGGAAATCAATTTTGAATAGCTAAGTAATATTCAATTGTGTGAATATTTTACATTTTATCCATTCTTCTTTTGAAGAATATTGAAGTTGTTTCCACATTCTGGCTATTATGAATACATTCACAAAGAATGTGGTTGAGCAAGTATCCTGGTGGTAGAATGGAGCATCGTTTGACTATATGCCAAGAGCGCAATCTAAAGCTGCTTGTTGTGGTAGTTGGATTTCCAACTTTCTGAAGAGCCGTGATATTGATTTCCATACTGGCTGTACAACTTTGTACTCCCACGAGCAGTGGAGAAGTGCTCGCCTGGCTTCACATTCTTTTTTTTTTTTTTTTTTTTTTTTTTTTTTTTTTTTTTTTTTTTTTTTGTATTTAGGTCCCTTTTATTTTTTTTAAGTAATTTTATTAAATTATAAAAGTTTGCGTTTCTGCCCCTCTTCCCAACCCCCTCCCACTCCCCCCACTCTCTCTCCTCATCCCTCTTCGTCCCTTAGGGCAGTCAGGGTTTCCTGCCCTGTGGAAAGTTCAAGTTCCTCCCCCCTCCCTCCAGGTCCAGGAAGGTGAGTATCCAAACAGACTGGATCCCCAAAATCCAGTATATGCAGAGGAAACAAGTCCCAGTGTCATAGTCAATGGCTTTTCAGAAAGACTTCGGGCCAGCCACATTCAGAGAATCCGGCCAAATTCAGAGAATCTGGTTAGATCACGTCCTCGTTCAGTCCCAGTCCAGCTGGCCTTGGTAAGCTCTCATTAGATCCGTCCCCTTGTATCAGTGGGTGATAGCATCCCTCGCAGTCCTTATTTCCTTTTTCATTTTATTCGTCCTTCTGCTCCTCATTTGAACCTTGCGGGGCTCAGTCCGGTGCTCCAATGTGGGTCTCCGTCTGTATCGCCATCCTTCGCCAGATGAAGGATCTATGGTGATAAGCAAAATATTCGTCAGTATGGTTATGGGCCAAGGCCGGTTCAGGCACCCTCTCTTCTGTCCAGAGAACAATCTGGGGATCTCTCCTTGGACCTGGGATCCCATATATAATCAAGTTTCCTGTAAATCCTAAAATGACTCCCTTAGTTGAAATATATTCTTCCCTGATACCATATTCACCCTTTCCCCCATCCCCCCCATCCGAATCCACCGAGCTTTCCCCATTCCTCCCCTTCTCTCTAACCCTCTCCCCTTCCAACAACCCTCCCACCCCACCCCACCCATGCACCCGAGGTTACCTGGGACTCTTGTCTCATTCCTACCTCCTGGCGGATAGCTAAATAATCTTCATCAGGTTCATCTTCTTATTTAGCTTCTCTAGGATCATGAATAATAGGCTCAAAGACCTTTAATTATGGTTAGAATCCATTTATGAGTGAATACATACCGTGTTCCTCTTTTTGGGTCTGGCTTACCTCACTCAGTAAAGCGTTTTCTATTTCCATCTATTTGCATGCAAAATTCAAGATGTCATTGTTTTTTACCGCTGAGTAAAACTCTAATGTGTATATGTTCCACACCTTTTTTTAACCATTCTTCTATTGAGGGGCACCTAGGCTGTTTCCAGGTTCTGGCTATTACAAATAGTGCTGCTATGAACATAGTTGAACAAATGCTTTTGTAGTATGTTAGGGAATCTCTAGGGTATATTCCCAAGAGAGGAATTGCTGGGTCCTGAGGGAGGTTGACTCCCAGTTTCCTGAGAAACCGCCACACTGATTTCCACAGTGGCTGCACAAGTTTGCATTCCCACCAACAATGGATGAGTGTTCCCCTCATTCCACATCCTCTCCAGCATAGGCTATCATTGGTGTTTTTGACTTTAGCTATTCTGACAGGTGTAAGATGGTATCTCAAAGTGGTTTTGATTTGCATTTCCCTGATCGCTAAGGAGGTTGAGCATGACCTTAAGTGTCTTCTGGCCATTCGAAGTTCATCTGTTGTGAATTCTCTGTTCAGATCAGTATCCCATTTTTTAATTGGGTTAATTAGAGTTTTAGTGTCTAGTTTCTTGAGTTCTTTGTATATTCTGGAGATCAAACCTTTGTCTGATGAGGGGTTGGTGAAGATCTTCTCCCAGTCAGAAGGCAGCCTTTTTGTCTTACTGACAGTGTCCTTTGCTTTACAGAAGCTTCTCAGTTTCAGCAGGTCGCATTTATTCATTGTTTCTCTTATTGTCTGTGCTACTGGGGTCCTACTTAGGAAGTGGCCTCCTGTGCCTATATCTTGTAGACTACTTCCCACTTTCTCTTCTATCAGGTTCAAAGTGGACAGATTGATGTTGATGTCTTTAATCCATTTGGACTTGAGTTTTGTGCATGGTGATAGATACGGATCTATTTTCATTCTTCTACAGGTTGACATCCAGTTATGCCAGCACCATTTGTTAAAGACGCTTTCCTTCTTCCATTGTATACCTTTAGCTCCCTTGTCAAAACTTAGGTGTTCATAGGTTTGAGGGTTAGTATCTGGGTCTTCAATTCCATAGGTCGACTTCTCTGTTCTTATGCCAATACCAAGCTGTTTTCAATACTGTAGCTCTGTAATAGAGTTTGAAGTCAGGGATAAAAATGCGTCCAGAAGTTCCTTTATTGTATAAGATTTTTTTGGCTATCCTGGGTTTTTTGTTTTTCCATATAAAATTGATTATTGTTCTCTCAATGTCTGCGAAGAAGTTTGATGGAATTTTGATGGGGATTGCATTGAATCTATAGATTGCTTTTGGTAGGATTGCCATTTTTACTATGTTGATTCTCCCAATCCAAGAGCAGGGGAGGTCTTTCCATTTTCTGGTGTCCTCCTCAATTTCTTTTTTCAAAGGCTTAAAGTTCTTGTCAAATAGGTCTTTCACTTCCTTGGTTAGAGTAACCCCAAGATATTTTATGCTATTTGTGGCTATCGTGAAAGGTGATGTTTCTCTGATTTCCCTCTCCACTTAAAAGCTCTAGAAAAAAAAGAAGCTGATTTACCCAGGAGGAGTAAAGACTGGAAATAATCAAACTGAGGGCTGAAATCAACAAAATAGAAACACAGAAAACAATCCAAAGAATCAATGAAGCAAAAAGCTGGTTCTTGGAGAAAATTAACAAGATTGACAAACCCCTATCCAAACTAATCATACGGCAGAGAGAGAACTTGCAAATTAATAGGATCAGAAATGAAACCGGAGTCAACAACCACTGGTCATTAATATCACTTAATATTAATGGACTCAATTCACCTATAAAAAGGCACAGACTAAGAGACTGGATACGAAAACAGGATCCAACATTCTGCTGTTTACAAGAAACACACCTCAAACACAAAGATAGACATCTACTCAGAGTAAAGGGCTGGGAAAAGGTTTTTCAAGCAAACGGACCTAAGAAACAAGCAGGTGTGGCCATTTTAATTTCCAACAAAATTGACTTCAAACTAAAATCAATCAGAAGAGATGGAGATGAACATTTTATACTCATAACAGGAACAATTCATCAGGAGGAAGTCTCAATCCTGAATATCTACGCCCCTAATATAAAGCCTCCTACTTATGTAAAAGAAACACTTCTAGAACTCAAGGCAGTCATCAAACCACCGACACTAATAGTAGGAGACTTCAACACTCCTCTCTCACCAATGGACAGGTCAATCAGACAGAAACCTAACAGAGAAATAAGAGAATTATTGGAGGTATTGAATCAAATGGACTTAACAGACATCTATAGAACACTCCACCCAAATAGGAAAGAATATACCTTCTTCTCTGCAGCTCATGGAACCTTCTCGAAAATTGACCACATACTGGGTAACAAAGCAAACTTCCACAGATATAAAAAAATATTAGTAACCACCTGCGTCTTGTCAGACCACCATGGATTAAAGTTAGAATTCAACAAAAGTGCTGCCCCCAGGAAGCCAACAAATTCATGGAAGTTGAACAGTCAACTACTGAATCACCCCTGGGTCAAGGAAGAAATAAAGAAAGAAATTAAAGTCTTCCTTGAATTTTATGAAAATAAAAACACAACATACTCAAACCTATGGGACACTATGAAAGCAGTGCTAAGAGGAAAGTTCATAGCACTAAGTGACCTATTAAAGAAAACGGAGAAAGCACACATTGGAGAATTAACAGCACACTTGAAAGCTATAGAAAAAAAGAAGCTGATTCACCCTGGAGGAGTAGAAGACTGAAAATAATTAAACAGAGGGCTGAAATCAACAAAATAGAAACAGAGAAAACAATCCAAAGAATCAATGAATCAAAAAGCTGGTTCTTGGAGAAAATCAACAAGATTGACAAACCCCTATCCAAATTAATCAAATGGCAGAGAGAGCACATGCAAATTAATAAGATCAGAAATAAAAAGGGGGACATAACCACAGACACAGAGGAAATTCAGAGAATCATTAGATCTTACTACGAAATTTTACATGCCTCAAAGTTGGAAAATGTACGAGAAATGGACATTTTTTAGATAAGTACCATATACCAAAGTTGAACCAAGACCAGGTGAACAATCTAAACAGACTTGTCAGTCGTGAAGAATTAGAAGCTGTTATTAAAAATCTCCCTACCAAAAAAAGCCCAGGACCAGATGGTTTCAATGCAGAATTCTACCAGAACTTCCAGGAAGAGCTAATACCTATACTCCTTAATGTATTCCACAATATAGAAACAGAAGAGTCATTTCCAAACTCCTTTTATGAAGCTACAGTCACCCTAATACCAAAACCACACAAAGACACAACCAAGAAAGAGAATTACAGGCCAATCTCACTCATGAACATCGATGTGAAAATTCTCAATAAAATACTGGCAAACCGAATCCAAGAACATATTAGAAAAATTATCCATTATGATCAAGTAGGCTTCATCCCAGAGATGCAGGGATGGTTCAACATACGCAAATCTATCAGTGTAATCCATCATATAAATAAACTGAAAGAAAAAAACCATTTCATTGGATGCTGAAAAAGCATTTGACAAAATTCAACACCCATTTATGATAAAGGTGTTGGAGAGACTGGGGATACAAGGATCATACCTAAATATAATAAATGCAATATACAGCAAGCCGACAGCTAACATCAAATTGAATGGAGAGAAACTCAAAGCCTTTCCACTAAAATCAGGAACACGACAAGGCTGTCCACTCTCTCCATACCTCTTCAATATAGTGCTTGAAGTTCTAGCAATAGCAATAAGACAACATAAGGAGATCAAGGGGATTCGAATTGGAAAGGATGAAGTTGAACTTTCGTTATTTGCTGACGATATGATAGTGTACATAAGCGACCCCAATAACTCTACCAAAGAACTCCTACAGCTGATAAACACCTTTAGTAACGTGGCAGGATACAAGATCAACTCCAAAAAATCAGTGGCACTCCTATACACTGGCTTCACATTCTTAACAGGATGAACTGTCACTTCTATTATTGATCTTAGACATTCTGACAGGTGCAAAGTGGAAGTTCAAAGTAGTTTTGATTTGCATTTCCCTTTTGTTTAAGACTATTGTGCATTTCTTTCAGTATTTCTTAGCCATTTGAGTTTTCTCTATTGAGAATTAGCTATTTAGGTCTGTATTCCATTTTTAAAATTTGATTATTTGTTTTTTTAGATATCTTGTTTCTTGAGTTCTTAAAATCTTAAATATTAGTCTTTCATCAGATGTATAGTTGTGAAAAATCTTTTTCCATTCTGTAGTCTGGTGTTTTGTCTTATTGACATTGTCCCTTGCCTTACAGAACTTTTTCAATTTCATGAGGACACATTTATTAATTGATGATCTTACTGTCTATATGGATGGTCTTCTGTTCAGAGAGTCTTCTCTTATTTCAATGTCTTTAAGGCTATCTCCAACTTTCTCTTTATACAGGTTCAGTGATTCTGGGTTAATTTTGAGGTCTTTGATCCACTTGGATATTATTTTCCTGCGGGTGATAAATATGTATTTTTTTATATGTGCAGACATCCACTTTGTTCAGCACCATTTGTTGAACAATTTTTTAAAATACATTTTTATTTAACATTTCCCTAATTTTCAAAAGCAATCTCTATGATTTTCTGTGTGCATCTAAATTTAGTACATTTTTTTCTGCTGCTTTCATTTGCTTTAAGTATTTTAGATAATGTAATTATAGATGGCCTGAAACTCACTTCTTAGATCAAACTCGATTAGAACTCACAGAGATCAGTCGTCTTCTGTATCCTGAGTGTTGGAAGTTCAATTTTGATGCTTGCATCTCTCTAGGACAAACCTTATCAACAAGAAAAAAGATTATTTAAAGCAGTCATCAGTTCAACTTGACTTTCAAGCAGGTGCAAAGCCTTAGAAATATTCCTCACAGAAGCTGACATTTTTTTCACTAAGGTAATCATAAATTCCACCATTCCTAAAGTGGGAACTGCAGATCACTGGAATAAAAATTTGTAACATAATTAGACTATCCTGGATTAAAAAGTGATAGAGTTTCAGATTTCTTTTCAAAATAAATTCTAGTCGAGGACTCTTTAAGAAGAAATATCATGCTGCTTCCTGCACACTATGGGCTAGTGTGCTTCTCCCAAAGTATATTGCACATTAGGAAAGGGCAAATGGAGTACGAGCCTCATGAAGAAACTTTGCTTCTTGTACTGTTTGGAGCAAATCTGATTCACAGACTTTATTTAATTTTTTAATAGAAAATGATTTCATATTCTTAAAATGTTATGGAAGTCATTATCCCTAATGATTTAACCAGCTGCTGTGCTTAACTCTATTCCTCTGTATGAAAACTTGATGATTAATGTGCCGAATGTAATGGCACAAGTGCCACTTACCTACTTTTAAGTCAAGAAACTATATTCTATACTCAAGCATGATTATAATTTTCAAACATTAGTTTTCACAGCTCAGTGTTCTTATGTAGCCCTTTTCGTTAGAGATCTCTGATTAACGGCACCATCCTCACAAAGCTTAAACATTAGTTTTATTAGCTGTATTTTTAACAGCACCCAGGAGAGTTGGGAATTATTTTTAAAGTTAAAAAAATGAGTGTGTTTACACACCTGTTCATTGGAGACCTAATTAGTTAGGTAATTTAGGTAGCAGCACTCGAGTTTTATAAAGTTAAAGAAACCATGCTATGTAGTAATCATTTTCCAATAGAAATACCATAGAAATAGTGTTTGACTTATGAACAAAATGCTGCTAGGCATGTGGCATTTAAAAAGAAGTTCTGATACCATTTTACTGAAAGTAGGTAAAACTAAATTGAAAAGATTTTTAATTGCATTTTTTGAGAAAATTATTATATAAATTATTGCGTAGATTAGCAATTCACTTTTTTATTTTATTTAACTTGACAAATTTAAATTTTATAATCATTAGATGGGAGTGATGGAGCATGTGATCAAACTGGACACTCTGAATGTGACTGGCAATGAAGGCTGACTGAGAAGACAAGGACAATGACACTGAGTTTTGATTCTACTGCATGGACTGACTTTGTGGGAGCCTGGTTTGTTTGGATGCTCACCTTTATAGACCTGGATGAAGGGGGGAAGACCTTGGACTTCCCACAGGGCAGGGAACCCTGACTGCTCTTAGTACTAGAGAGGGAGGAGGAAGTGGGGAGGGGGAGGGAAAAGGGAGGCGGGGAGGTGGTGGAAATTTTTAATAAATAAAAAAATAAATTTTATAATCAGTTTGTTATACCATTCCTTTATTTAAAATATATTTATGGCCAGGCAGTGGTGACACATGCCTTTAATCTCAGCACTTGGGAGGCAGACACAGGAAAATCTCTGTGAGATCCAGGTCAGCCTGGTCTACAGAGTGAGTTCCAGGACAGGCTCCAAAGCTACAGAGAAAACCTATCTCAAAAAATCACACACACACACACACACACACACACACGGTTTGGGAAGTCCTGTTTATGTGTTGCTTTTATTGGTTAATGAATAAAGAAACTGCCTTGACCTGTTGATAGGGCAGAGAGAATTAGACTCAGCTTTAGCAGTAAAAACTATGCAGCTTATTTAAATAATGCAGGTTTCCTGGTTCACCAGCAGAGACAGCTCAGATTCTTTTGGGAGGTCCAACTGTAGAGCATTTAAATGGGGTTTGTGAACAGAGTGCTACAACTTGCTTAACGGCAACACAGAACTGCTGCTACCGGACTCTGAATCTGCAGCAGAAAGAATGTCTCTCAGAGGCAATAAACAGAACTCTGGCATGTTGGGCTGGGCAGATCCAAAAAGTAAAGAAGCTTTACTTCTAGTAATGTCACTTAGCATTTTAAGAAGTGCTCTTGGACAGAAAAGGATTTCAGATACACAATAGGACTGATTCAGACATAAAAGACCTCTAAATGAGACATACTGTGTTTAAAAATATATGTATAGAGAGTTATAAAAGGAAGTAAATGGGTTTAAAAAATAAAACAAAGTCTTTAAAGAGATAGAGTACAGAGATTCATAGAGGAATAAAAATAATAAAATAAAAATTTAACAGTAATTGAGAAAAAAGCAATGTAAAGATGGATATATACAGAGAGTCTGGATCATGTATATTATGTTTTCATTTAATTTTTGACTGTGAAGGAGCTAAATACAAAGAGACATTTTGTTGTATGGGCTGATAAGCTAAACCAGCATATATTTCTTGAAGGTGTCTTGACTTCAAATTATGGGTCTGATTTCCAAAGATATTGCTTTGGAAAAGAAGTTCGTCTTTTGTTTCCACAGAAGATGAGAACCTGTGGATTAATTTCAGACTATTGTGGGTTTATGGACCAAGATCCTCCCAAGTTCATCATGGACACCCCCAAAAATTACTTTGTCCAACTAAAAGCAGGAAACAGTTTGGAAAGAATTACACCAAAATTCCCAAATACTGATTATAAATGTTTGATTATATTTAAAGGGGGTATGATATAGAGATGAATACTTTACATTTGTATGGATCTTGGTTTATTGATACAAATTTAAGATCAATTTTGTTACATGTCTATTTCTGCTCTTGATTAAGGTATTGTGTTGCATAGCTCATTTAAATATGTAATGTATAATTAAGAATATAGGTTATAGAAAATCACGTGTAATAGTCAAACTTGTAATCATGTTAGTTAGGTTTACTAGCAATATAGATACATATTTCAATGAGATAGGTATTTTTCAAATTTTTCAGAACATGGCATTTAAAATGCTTTAAGAGCATAAGACTTTTTATGACAATGAGACACATCTGCTCCTGGCAACACCAATTACTTCAGGAAGGTGTTAAGCATCAAAGGGTCTCTTTATGGAGTTTGTTCTCCATTTTGGCAAGAAACTGTTCTTGCCTGGACTACTTGATGAACTGGACATGCAGAAACCACAGAGAAATGACTGCTGAACTTGCCTAAAGTTGAGACAGTCCTTCAGGGGTCCTGTTTAATAAAAAAAGTCTGCCAGACATTCTGCAGAATACATAAGAAAGTGGTTGGCAAACTGTCAATATAGATAGAACAGTCTTTGAAATCCCCTGCTTCATGAAAAAGTCTGCTGGATACTAGGGTTCAAGAGGCTGAAGATGGATGCCCCAATGGTACAGAAGACCTTTGGTAATAACTATGGTTTCCTTTAGTTATGATAAAAGATGAAGTAGATATAAATATTGTAATTATAGTTCTTGCTTGATGCCTATTTTGTCATATGTAATTTTACTATGTTAAAGTTAAAAACTTCCATTTTATTTAAACAGAAAAGGGGAAATGATGTGGTTCTTTAGTATATGTGTTGCTTTTATTGGTCAATTAATAAAGATACTGTCTCAGCCTATTGATTGGGCAGAGTAGAACTAGGTGGGGAAAACTATACTGAAGGCTGGGAGAAAGAAGGCAGAGTCAGGAGAATCAACATAGCTGCCACTAGAAATGGATGAGCCAGAACCTTGCTGGTAAGTCTCAGCCATTTGGCAATATACAGATTAATCAAGATCATAATAAAAATTTTGATGTAATAGATAGCTAATAAGAAGCTTGAGCTAATAGGCCTAGCAGTGATTTAACTAATATAGTTTGTGTGTGGTTATTTTAGGAGTCTAGGAAGATGAGAAACAAATGAGTGATATCCTTCTACAACAAATCTGTATATGTGTGTATATACATACATATATAAATATATATATGTACAATATATACAAATCAATGTGTTTCACTGTGATGCTCTATATATGCACATATTGTGATATATTTTGTTCATATCATGCCTACACTTCATTTTCTTTTCTCTTTTTTCCCCCAGGTTTTCTTACCAGTTCCTAAGAGTTTTTTACTTTCAGCCCAATTTTTATTGTTTTTGAACATGAGGAAAAACATGTGCCTGAAATTTTCTTCAATACAGTCATTTCAATTCAATCTTCTTTCCTATAAATGATGGAATATTTTGTCTTCTGGGGTCCTGAGTAATACTCATTGTACATATAAAGCATATTATTTTCATTTGGTCAAATTCTCAATCTGATTGGCTTTATCAGCTATTAGGAATACTGCATAAATAAGCAGGTACTATTTTTAGCAGACTTATTTTCTTTAGAGGTGCCCAAATGTGGCACAGTAAGGGGCTGCAAGTTATGTTTCCAGCTCCTTTGAAGATCCTAAATAGGGCTTTCCATAGTGTTTTAAAAATGACATTCTTACCTGAGAGAATTACAGATTCTTTGACCCAAAGTTCACTATACATGCTCATTTTATAGATATTCATTTTTTGTTGTTGTTTATTCAAGTATCCGAAAACACTCTTTCCACTTCCTCCCCTCCTCCCAATACCCTCCCGCTCCCCTCACTCCCTCTCCTCCTCCCTTACCATTCCCAAGAGCAGTCAGGGTTTCCTGTCCTGTGGGAAATCCAAGTTCCTCACCCCTCCCTCTGGGTCCAGGACGGTGAGCATCCAAACAGGCCAGGATTCCAAAAAGCCAGTCCATGCAGACGAAACAAGACCCAGTGCCACTGTCAATGGCTTCTCAGTCTTCATTTGGACCTCGGGGGCTCAGTCAGCCCCCATGTCAGTCACATTCAGAGAATCCGGTTTGATCACATGCTCATTCAGTCACAGTCCAGCTGGCCTTGGTGAGCTCTCATTCGACCAGTCCCCTTGTATCAGTGGGTGAACGCACCCTTAGCGGTCCTGACTTGCAGTGCTCCAATGTGGGTCTCCTTCTCTATCTCCATCCATCGTCGGATGAAGGCCCCCTCTGATTTTGCTTTCCTTGCTCACAATCTCCCTCCCTCTGCTTCTCATTTGGACCTAGGGAGTTAAGTCCAGTGTTCCAATGTGGGTCTCTGTCTCTATCTCCATCCATCGCCATATGAAGGTTCTGTGGTGACGTGCAAAATATTCGTCAGGATGGTTATGGGCCAAGGCCAGTTCAGGCACCCTCTCCTCTGCTGCCCAGAGTACAATCTGGGGACCTCTCCTTGGGCCTGGGAACCCCTCCAGAATCAAGTCTCTTGCAAACCCTAAAATGGCTCCCTTAGTTGAGATATAAACTTCCCTGCTCCCAGAACCATCCTTCCTCCCTCCCCCCCCCATTCCCCCAAGCCATCCCCAATCCTCCCCCAATCCCCTCTCTCTAATCATCTCCCCTTACTTCCATCTCCCCACCCCCCATGCACCCGAGTTTGCCTGGGAATCTTGCCTAGTTCTAATATCCAGGAGGATAACTATATGATTTTCTTCAGGTTCACCTTCTTATTTAGCTTCTCTAGGATCACAAATTATAAACTCACAGACCTTTAACTATGGCTAGAATCCACTTATGAGTGAGTATATACCATATTCCTCTTTTTGGGTCTGGGTTTCCTCACTCAGTAAAGCGTTTTCTATTTCCACCCATTTGCATGCAAAATTCAAGATGTCATTGTTTTTTACCGCTGAGTAAAACTCTAATGTGTATATGTTCCACACCTTTTTTAACCATTCTTCTATTGAGGGGCACCTAGGCTGTTTCCATGTTCTGGCTATTACAAATAGTGCAGCTATGAACATAATTGAACAAATACTTTTGTAGTATGTTCGGGAATCTCTAGGGTATATTCCCAAGAGAGGAATTGCTGGGTCCTGAGGGAGGTTGACTCCCAGTTTCCTGAGAAACTGACACACTGATTTCCACAGTGGCTGCACAAGATTGCATTCCCACCAACAATGGATGAGAGTTCCCCTCACTCCACATCCTCTCCAGCATAGGCTATCATTGGTGTTTTTGAGCATAGCTATTCTGACAGGTGTAAGATGGTATCTCAAAGTTGTTTTGATTTGCATTTCTCTGATCGCTAAGGAGGTTGAGCATGTCCTTAAGTGTCTTCTGGCCATTCGAAATTCATCTGTTGTGAATTCTCTGTTCAGATCAGTACCCCATTTTTTAATTGGGTTAATTAGAGATTTAGTGTCTAGTTTCTTGAGTTCTTTGTATATTTTGGAGATCAGACCTTTGTCTGATGAGGTGTTGGTTAAGATCTTCTCCCAGTCCGAAGGTAGCCTTTTTGTCTTACTGACAGTGTCCTTTGCTTTACAGAAGCTTCTCAGTTTCAGCAGGTCCCATTTATTCATTGTTTCTCTTATTGTCTGTGCTATTGGGGTTCTACTTAGAAAGTGGCCTCCTGTGCCTATATCTTCTAGATTACTTCCCACTTTCTCTTCTATCAGGTTCAAAGTGGACAGATTAATGTTGATGTCTTTAATCCATTTGGACTTGAGTTTTGTGCATGGTGATAGATATGGATCTACTTTCATTCTTCTACAGGTTGACATCCAGTTATGCCAGCACCATTTGTTAAAGACGCTTTCCTTCTTCCATTGTATACCTTTAGCTCCCTTGTCGAAAATCAGGTGTTCATAGGTTTGTGGGTTAATATCCGTGTCTTCTATTCTATTCCATAGGTTGACTTCTCTGTTGTTATGCCAATACCAAGCTGTTTTCAATACTGTAGCTCTGTAATAGAATTTGAAGTCAGGGATGGTAATGCCTCCAGCAGTTCCTTTATTATATAGGATTTTTTTGGCTATCCTGGGTTTTTTGTTTTTCCATATAAAATTGATTATTGTTCTCTCAATGTCTGCGAAGAAGTTTGATGGTATTTTGATGGGGATTGCATTGAATCTATAGATTGCTTTTGGTAGAATTGCCATTTTTACTATGTTGATTCTCCCAATCCAAGAGCAGGGGAGGTCTTTCCATTTTCTGGTATCCTCCTCAATTTCTTTCTTCAAAGACTTAAAGTTCTTGTCAAATGGGTCTTTCACTTCCTTGGTTAGAGTAACCCCAAGATATTTCATGCTATTTGTGGCTATCGTGAAAGGTGATGTTTCTCTGATTTCCTTCTCTGCTTCTTTATCCTTTGTGTATAGGAGGGCAACTGATTTTTTGGAGTTGATCTTGTATCCTGTCACATTACTAAAGGTGTTTATCAGCTGTAGGAGTTCTTTTGTAGAGTTTTTAGGGTCGCTTATGTACAGATATTCGTATTTTTGATATTCATATCTTGCAGGTACAGCCTGAGTTAGACCTGAATTTTCTAATTTTGTACCTAGGGTCATGTAAAGCAGTTAATTCATATTAGAATTTTGGTCAGTAACATCTTTTATTCCATCTTTAAATCCAGACTATAGCTAAATTCTCAATACACTGGAAATTAGCTCTTTTCTCCTATATAAAGATAAGTTTAGTTAGGGTCACAAGTTTTGATAATTCATAATAATCTTAATAGAGGATTTCCAAAAGGACATCTCTGGCCTACTGACACAAATATAAAGAACTTTTAGAGACAAACATAAACCAGAATATCTTCCTTTCTACCAAGGTGTATGAAGAAGTACTTTTTGTGGCAGCAAAATGGGGTTATGGATTTGTACTCCAGTAGTACTGCTTTCTCAAATATTCTCTACAGTTGTACTCCATGCCATGCCCAAATTACTACAGTCTAGAGAGAAAGACAAATTTGGACCTTTCTTGCTGGCTTCAAGGTGATGAATTACAGGTAGAGAAATTGCTGAATCATATCTTTTAGTTGAGTTTCTGGGAAAGGAATCTAAGGTATGCAAAATCTAGTCGCTGTTGCAAGGAATTTCCTGCACAGGGAGAATAAAGACAGAAGAGCTAACTTATATTCTTGATGGCTGTCAAAGTTTGAATGTGGTGGCATATGCAATGATATTTCTCTCATTAACATTATTTTATATTAATAACTATAAATGTCTGAGGAAAATGAAACCAACACATTCCACTAGAAATAAATATGACAAAAGTACATGATTATTTAAGTAACTCTCAGTTTTCTAGCACTATTTTGAAATATTATATAAAACATCTGTCAGTAAGGATAAACTAAAGGACGGTTCTACTAACATAACGCCCTTTTCATCGTTGGTGCCTAAGTAGATGGGCTGGAAAGTTATTTTTGTAGCTTAAATTATAGGCATGGTTTTTATGGTGTCAGTGGAGGCCATCATCTCATTTTGCATAAAACACCAAACAGCTATTTAAAGTTAATGAACTTTCTTTATTAGCATAACAGGAACATTTAAACCACTGATCTAGAAAAAGAGTGCTCTGTAGGTCCAATCATAAATTTTGGAGCTCCGAATCACCTTGGTTAGTATTTTCTTTAATATCTGAAAGAATTATATTCAACTGTACTTATCTAAAAGTGGTTTTGAGGGAAACTCCTTTCATTGTTTTGTTTTGGAAGTGAATCAGTAAGTTTTTTTTGTTATTCTTATTAATGTACATTATTTTTAGCTATGTAAGCTATATACTGTTTTTGACATAATAATACATATATTATAGATGAATCACTGCAAGCAATCTATAAATTTTATGGAATTTCTTATAAACATACCAAAATACACAGATATGGAAGTCAAATATTCATATCTAAATATATACCTTGCCAATATATAGAAATGTGTTATAATTTCATTTCTCTGTGTATATGTGTTTTCAGATCTTGCAATTATTTCATTTGAGCACACACATGGTTTGGTTTATTCTTTTACTATTATAAATTTTTCTCTTAATTTTCATGAGAGAAACACATGTACTTGCTTATATTACATATTAACTGGGAATCATTGGTGAACATAAATACACATTTCCATGAAATCAGAATGATGTTGTTTGCAATGATCTTAGGTTCAGCTCAATCCAATCAAGTTACACAAGACTGCAGTGTTTTCTTAGCAGCCATTTGGCATCTCCAGTTGTTCTAGCTTCCCCAAGTATTTGCTCCTCTCAGTCTCTTGATGTCAGTCCTAGTGTGGAACCACTGGAACATCTGGAACATCCACAGATTGTAGCTTATCTTTCCATTTTATGTACATACCACCATTAAAATATTTAGCCTGTTTTGATTTATTTTAATATAAGAAATGTATTTCACATGTATCTCTATAAATGTCTACCGTATCCTATACATTATTTGGTTATGTTGATGACATCTTTAAAAAAATTAACACCTTCCATAGGCTTTGTTATACACATACACACACACACACACACACACACACACACACACACACACGTATATTTAATACAGTATCCGCCATCCTCAATTAGTATATAAGATATATATTTATAAATATTTTAATTATTAAATATATAATTTAAGTATCTTATCTATCAATGTAATAAAAAACATGTTTCTCTGATACATTTTCTTGCCTTTGTTAATATTCTCTGGGAAACTAATTTTGTATATACTTGGTGTAAGATAGATTCATGTGATTTAAATATATATATGCATATATATATACACACATATGTGTATGTATATACTTTATCTGCCTAAAATATAATCACTATATTTTAAAACCAGAGAGTCTCATCTGTCTGACTGTTGTTTAAATTTTAAATGTTTAGTCTCTTTTATTCCTGTGTGTTATCAATTAATCAACTCCTATACTGATTAAAAAGATTTTACAATATTTCATGAGGTACTCAATTAAAAATTTCTAAATTTTATTCTTAAAGTCTTTGTGGCTATTATTTTTAAATGTATTTCTAATTTAGATTTAAAAGTTACACACACATGTACATGTATACCCTAATGGTTTTGTCTGAATTGCACTTTTTCTGAAGATCGATGAATTGTATACACTAGTTTTACAGTATTAAAAATAATAAGCTACCCCTTTTTAAAATAATTTGTATACTTATATTTTAATAATGCATGTTGACTAAAATATTTTATCAGTAAAGCTATTACTATTTTATCTTATTTTACATATTTATATGATTCTTTGAAATGTTTTTAATTTATCATTCCTTATAATTCACATTCTCATTAATCTCAAATATAGAGTTTAATTTCACTTTTAATTCAGTCGTCAAAATTTATATAAGGTTTTAAAAAAGAAATAGACAAGATTCCTGAATAATTGGGAGCATGGGGGTAAGGGGAGAATGGAGGGTGGAAGGGGAAGACAAAGGGAAAAGGAGAGGAGGAAGAATGTGAGGTAATAGGATAGTCAAGATGAAGGAAGGACAACATGAGAGCAAGGTAAGAGATATTTTGATTGAAGGAGCCACTATGGGGCAAGCAAGAAACCTGGAACTAGAGAAGTTTCCAGGAATCCACAAGGATGACCCCAGCTAAAGCCCTAAGCAATAGAGGATAGGTTGCTAGAACTGGCCCTGCCTTGTAGCCAGATTGATGCATATCTTAAATATCACCATAGAACCTTCATCCAGTAACTGACAGAAATAGAGGCAGAGACCTACAGAAGAGCACTGGGCTGAGCTCCAAAGTACAGTTGAAGAGTCGCAGAAGTGAGAAAATGAGCAAGGAGCTCAAGACCTTGATGGGGACAGCCATTAAAACAGTTTTTCTGAGCTAACGAAAGCTCACCAACTCCTGCTGGACAAGGAAGGAACCAGCATAGGATCAAAGTAATCCCTCTGAATGTGGGCAGTAGTTGTATGGCTGGAGAAGACTGCAGGGCCATTGGAGAATAAATATCAAAATTCTATGTATACTCATCATGTATTTTAGAATATAAAGAACCAATGCCATTTTCTGCCTCTTAAAGGAAAAAGAAAGATAAGAGTTAAAGTTTGATTTTTTAGTATTGTTTCCACACTGCCTAACCTAACATTGGGAAGTATACTCCACACTAGTTTGTTTTCTTTCAAAGATCTTTTAGTCTTTCTCTCTCTCTTCCTTTCTCTGCCTCCCCCTTTCTATCACGTGTGTGTGTGTGTGTGTGTGTGTGTGTGTGTGTGTGTGTGTGTGTGTGTGTGTGTGTGATTATGGAAAGACTTATATGAGTTTTTCCAGCTAGGTGGATGGGCTTGGACAGTCCATTAAAGAAGGCCGCTCAGTTCAACTTAATGAAGTATAAGTCCTTTTCATATGGACAGAAATACTGTCAGCACTTGTTCGTCCATATTTCTGGATAACACCTGGGTGGTTTGAGTAGATTCTGCAATAGTAGGAATACTGAACAACTTCTTCAGGTGTCTCTAGTAGAAATGCTTATGGTCCAACTTCCCTTATAACCCAGGTGGCCAATGAGAGAAAATCTTACCACAATATTTTATTTTCTCTTACTTTTGAAATTATAATTTCTTCATTCATGTCTTCCTTTCCTTCCATCTAAACCCTCCACATACCTCTTCTTGTTCTCTTCAAAATCATGCCATCTTTCTGTCATTAATTGCTTTCACATGAATATATGCATATGCATATATATATGTGTGTGTGTGTATGTGTGTGTGTACTTAGATATAACTTGCTCTGTCTGTACAGTGTAATTTGTATGAACATTTTCATTACTGACCGCTTGGTATTGAAAAACCATTTTTGTGCTCTTCCCTGGAAAAGACCCCCATTCCCCGCATTCCTTAATTGCCTGTGGTGTAAGAAATCTCTGGATCAATACAAATAACTGACAACTTAACAGAGAAAAAAAGAAGACTTTCACATCAATGTCCTAAAAAATAGTGAGCACATATAAAATTAATTAAAAAGCTAATTGTTAAGGTAAGACAAAACACTTAGTCAGTCAACATGATACCTTAGTGATAGAAAATTTGTGACTAGATTTAGGGCTTGACATATCAAAAGTAATTCTGAAGAATTTAACACTATGTCAGTTATTTATGTGACTGGTTCTAGTCACACTTTTGAATCACTTAATTTCTCCTTACAAATCCATTGCATGCATAAGCTTTTTAAATGACTCCATGAAGCTAGAGAATTTTCTTTCTTGACTTTTGGGATCCAATGGCTTTAGTATTTTTAGGCTAATGTAACCAAATACAGCTGAAAGAGAATGTTTAAAATGGAAGATATTCATTTCTGACAGTTTTTAAGGCTAGAAAATCCAGACCAAGGCATGGTGCTTCTTTCCAGTTGATTTTCTTGATAGATGCCTCTGTTTATTGTGTCAAACTCATTCTGGTTCAAGAAAGTGCTGAATATATGCATAGGCTTTAACTAATTTTTACATATATAAACTTCAAGGTGAATTACATGATTTATAAGAAATTTCTGAAAAGAAACAAAGAAACAAGGAAATTAACAGTAAATAACAACTTTATATCTAAGTTTTGATTTTCAATAAAATTTCTGATAAAATATATTGCTTGTTCTGCCATCATTTTGAACAACCCCCAAATATGATATTTAAATGTATTTTTATTAAGTAGTAAAGAAACATATCTAGTAAGCATCTTTGTTTATTTTTCTATAGTATGGTTCTGCTTCATTTGAACCTGCTATAACATAGTTGAGACACAAAATTTAGAAAGCTAACATATTTAATATTAGAGGACTGACCTATACGTTTTGCTATAGACTAAATTAAATTTTCATTAACTTCATTATGTTGATATTACAACTGTGGTTATTTGGGATATATTTGATGACAAATTTTTTGATGGGATGATAGTTTAAGAGGTTTTGGTAGGGTCACCATTTCAATAGGACTGGAGATTTTGTGAGAAGAGAGACATCAGAATAGTGATGATAAAGATATAGAGGCATTCAAGGTCATAGACAGGTGAAGGTCATCACTGAGTCAAGGAGGATCCCCTAGAAGGAACCAGTACTTTTGGTAACTTGTTCTTGAAGCTTATTTTCAGACTTGTCAGGAAATAAATCACACTGTTTAAGCCACCTGATCTTTGTACAATGTTATAACAGGTCTATAAACTAATATATGTTATAAAATACCATTTTCAAGCACCATTGTAATCAGTATACAAAAAGATCACAACCAGAGTTACGTAAACAGATCAAATATCTAGTTAGTCTCACTTTAGATTCCTAAACAATCTTTTAAGAGAACTCCTAAACAGAAACTGCTTGCACATTTTATCTTTTTTTCGTAACAATAAGTGCATGCGAAGTATAAACTGCAACTTTCTTAATGGATTCTTAAGGTTTCTTCCTATTTTAATGTCTGTGATTTTTTTGTTTTTTTTCTAAATCTGTAATTATAAAAATCATTTTATTTTGCTAACCTATTTTGAAGGATCAATGCAAGGATGGATAAAAAGATTGAAAAGACATGGAAATAAAAATCTCATTATCTCTGAATGTTCTAAGCTTGACCTAAGAGATCATTGTATTATTCTAGTCTCTGAATAGGAAAATGGATTTGATTGTAGCATGTAAAATGCCAGTGACATAATGTGCTAAAACTTAGGCCATGAAAGTAACTTCTATTTTATAAAACTTTCTTTTAGAAATGCTCTTTTACAAACACAAATATTTTGTAAATGAATATTAACAAGAGTTGTTATTCTAGAATGACCTATAGCTCTTTTTTAATCTGTGGAGTGATCACAAATTCACCTACTCAATAATAGAAATCAGTTAATTTAAGATGTAAGAGTCAGCTAAATATGCCTAAGCTATTGTCAAACAGTGTTGTAATTAATATTTCTGTGTTATTATTTGGGTCTGAGTAACCAGATGATGAATGAACAGTCTCTGCCTACAACCTATGGGATACCAGAAGTAAGAACAGTACTGCACCCTTGGCAGTTCCTATTACTTATGCAGGAAATTACTTTGCTTTATTTGTGTATAGCTAGAAGATAAGGCCCTATATGGGGGAAGGGTATAGATTGGGGTTGTGTTTGTGTCAGAGATGGAAATGTCTCCCCATGGAGAAGGTGGTTAGTTAACAATAAGTGGGGGATCAGTTCTAATGATTACTAAGTTAGTAAGTATAAAACCTAAGAAAATAATGGAGTTGGAAAAAACTGATTTACTTCTCTATAAAAATGGAGAAAGAGACATTTAAAGTCTCGATTATTGGTTTATACAAACTTCCTCAGAGTGCTTTAAAATTTCAGGATGTATTAAGTTTTTGATGCAATCAGTTTTGTATCCAGGACGGACTACCAACACCCTTTACCTAATTCTTGTCACTTTAAATATGTGACAGTTTGGATACTATAAACAGAGGCTGGTATGGGACAAAAAAAAAACAAAAAACAAACAAACAAAAAAAACCCAATATTATTCCTTTGATTTCTGTGTTTGATTGACATCTTCAGGCTTGTGTTTGTGAAGTAATAAAAATAAATGGGTAGGAAGAGCATTGTAAGATATTAGGAGACACTCTTAAAATTCAAGAACACTGCTGCTGGAGGATCACAAATTCCAGTCTAGCCTGATACACTCAGAGGCACTATCTAAAAGAGATTTTATTTACATGTGTGTTAGTTACTTTTCTCAATGCTTCCAGTAAATGTTTGACAAGAGTATTTAAAGAAGGGATAGTAGATCTTGACTTAAGTCTCAGGGACACAATCTAACAAAGCAGGAAAGTTGTGGCTTCTGTATGGAGAGAGCAAACAGAGAGGACGTGGAGCACAGCTAGAAAAACCTAAAGACCTGTCCTATGACCTTAAGCCCTAACCTTCTTCCAGATGTTCCCCCTCCAAGTGGTTCCTCGGTGATCTAAAACAGTAACATTTGTGCCCAGTGGTTTAGAAACAGCAACTTAATGGGGACGTTGAGTATTCGATGTCAATATTTTGACTATGACCTCTGTAGTCTAACACTAATTTTACAGGACAAAATGCAAGCCAAGATACACCTGTTCTTCCTCATGCTGTTTCTGTCAATTATTCCATCACAACAACAAAAAAAGGTGATTAATGCACATACCAAAAATTATAGTAGGTTATAAATATGCAAAAATTATACTACCAAAGAGAAAAAGTAACACATACGGTGACTTCTACTGATTTTGCTGAGCCTTGTAGTAGCAGTAATTCAGTCTCAGGGATTTACAGATAGTTTAACTTATCTTAAACTTAAAAAAGTTTGAATTAGAGTTCATAGTATCAACTTTATTAAGAAGCTGTTTATGAAACATTTACTGGTGTGGAAAGGGGATTAGAGACAAATAACAGCATCATTAAACACTAGACGATGAATTTACTGATCCAAACCTGAACAACGAGGCAGGCATGGGCAACACCAGCAGTTATCTAAGGGATCTCCGAAGGCCTTCAATAGACTATTAGCAGGAGTTCTCAAAGTTCGTAGTACAATGTGATTTTGAGTCACAGAAGTCCAGCTCCTTATCCTGTACTTCTCCAACACAACATCATCTCCATTTAGATTTTGCTTTCTTCAAGCAGCAGTTCTAGCCACATTACCATCTATTTTTTTTTCCATCTACTTTCTTCATCCCATCATCTTCCTACTCTGCTCTTTATTTAGTAGGGTAATAATTCTCATTATTGGCTCACTGAAACTCAAACATCCAAGAAGCTAATGAAAACCAGAGGGGCCACACCAAGTTAAGAAATCAGATAACTCATTGTGGTTTTCAATTACTGTTCCCTCCACTATGAAAGAAATATACAAATATGTTCTATATCATTATAAGATTGATTTTGATTACAATTTAATAGAATTTAAAAACAATATTTTTTAAAAACAAACACATTAGTTGAATCTTATTTATTTTTAAGGGTAATGAAAACTTACAATTCTCAATTGTCATACACTTAATTTACTTAATTAAATTTATTTTCCTATGCCCATAGAACAAAGTACGTCTTAGTGGCTTAAAATAACATCTCTGAGTTAACTGGAAGTTCTGGGCTCTCAAATTCCAGCCACCAATGTCTGTTAGTCACTATACTTACAAAGTAGATGAGACAGATTGTAGGGGTTGGACAAATCATGTACCCATGTATGCAATGGGTTATATATACAAAATGAATATTTTTAGTATGATAAAGTTATAACTATTTATATTATCAATAATAATTATGTAAAAGCCATGAATCACAAACTTGACAGGGAGTTTATGGGGAAATTACAGGAGTTAGGTGGAGGAGTGAGAGTCGAAAGTGACATAGACTGTATTCATCGGGGACCACCCTGGACAACAGTACTTACCTCTTGCCAGGGTAGACGTGCGGTTTCAGAAATATAGTAAATAATATGAAGATGTGAATAGAAATAATAGTATGGAGAAATATAAACGAAAATATCTGGAGGGAATTCCAGGGAGTACTGAAATCCACCCTCATTTAATTTCCAACAGCTTGAAATATCCCTGACCCCTAAAGATAGGAGTAAGACAAAAAATTACATTAACATGATACAAGGAAATGAACATACCAATTGAAGTTCACGGGCTACATTCATAGTTAAACATTCTGCTGCTACAACAGAAAAGTCAAGCTGACACCCTAGATCAAAACATTCTCTTGGCTAACTACTCCCTGAGTGGAATACAAAGTTATCTCTTTAAGGGAACTGGAACTTAGTATGATCCTTAGAATTATGTTTGAGGTAGGAACAGATCTACATTTCTATTACTGGATTACAAGGTCTGGTTATTAGCCACAACTGTTGACAATAACCTTGAGAGAGCAGAACTCTCTGAACTGTTCTGTGTGGGACCTTTGTTTGATGTAGAAGCACAATAACCTTGAAGGAACTAGATAAGTTCCAACTCTCTAACCTTTGGTCAATGTGGAAATAGGCTCATATTTTCTGGCTTCCACGGGTATCATATAATGAAGCCTGAAAAATAACATTTAAAAATACTCAAAATATGAAAAAAAGAAAGGGAGAATGAAGAAAGAGAAAGATCATTGATATAGCTATATTGTGTGCAGAATATATATATAAATTATAAAGTCATCAAAGATCTGATTGCCACTGATTCCCCATATAAACTCTGTACTTGTCAAGATTTAGGGGATCACTTATCACAGGATATTACATTTTACAACTGAATGGGATAGATAGCTTATGTGAAAGATTTGTCTTAACTTGGCATATATTTGAAAACAAAACACACATTCAAAACATTGTGTATACACAAAACATTCACACGCAGAGAAGTGTTTATTTCATAGAAGGGAAAGTTGTATTGTTCAAAGTAGAATTCATCTCTTATGGTTTGAGTTTAAAATCATCAAAGACCTGCTTTTAAGGCCTGATATCCAGTCTGTGTCACTCATGGGTGAGGGAACTTTAGGGTATGTGAGGGTACTAGTACATAGGTAATTAAGTTTACCTGGTAGAGCAAATTGGGACCCTAATACTTTATCTCTTCTTCTTTGCTTCAATTCTGCCACGAAGCAAACATTTTGTCACCAATAGGCTCTTGTCTATTATGCTGAGTCTATGGAGCAGAAAGGCAAAAAATTGTAGATTAAAACTTCTAAAGCCCATCCTCAAATAATTCTTGCCTCTTTTAAATTAATGTTCTTATATATTTTGGTATTCTAACAATAATCTGACTTAACACAGTTTCAAATTCTGAGAAGAAAGGTGTCATTTCTTAAGGACTTAATAATATTCTGCATAAACTATTTCTAGCCATTAGCTTCTACAACAACAGAAGACCTCTGAACTAAAGAAATTGAATCACACTAGCTATGTGAAAACCTAAGAAATAGGTCTTGCTATTGATTTAACTTCTACATGAGGATATTCAGTTGACATCATGGTTCTGCCCAGTAAAGACCTCTAGCAGAAGACTCAGGCTAAATGTTTTGAACTCTTGGGTGCAGAAGTGATTAGTTACTAAATCTATTACTTCAAATGAATAATAATAAGCTGCTTGTTTTGATAATATGAACATGGCTAGCACACTAATATGCTGAAATTTAATATCCTTTATGAGTTATTAAGGAGTAAATCCAGGTGGGACCTTTTAAAAACAATTAAGAATCTGACTTAATTAATTGTATTATTGGCTTAATGGAATACTGAGATTAATAATTTGTTTGGAGGTGGCTCTGTCATAAATTTTTGGGTGAGTATCAGACAGGCATGCGGCTTCTAGCCTCTGATTCCTTCTACCATCCTGATACTGTGCCTGTAAGAAAGTCATCAGTAAATTTGATCCATCAAGCTTTTTAATAACAATGAGTCAAGCAAAATAAACCTCTTTTCTTTGTAAATTTATACCACTGAAAGCAGAAACAAGCAAATAAACAAACACAAAATTGAAATACTTAACCACTCAAAAAAGGAAGCCCAACTTAAACAGTGCTTGTTACATGGATTCTTTAATATTCAGTTGTGTGTCAAACCCCTCACTGGCCTCAGAGGGAAAACACATATGCATCCTAAAATAACACCTGGTTCTTAACTCTATGTACAGTTATCTTATCAAGCTGCTTTGAAGACTCATCCCCTTAGAACTTCTGCTGTGCAATAGTCATTAGGAGAAATTTCCAACTGACACATGTGTTTTACTTCAGGCCAGTTGTTTCAAGTTTACCAATGAACATTTCTATACTTGTCCAAATACTTGTTGTCTTGTAAGATTATTGATATTGTAGTAGAGGTCTATTTAAATAACAATGGGGGACACAAGTCTAGAACCTCTGAGGGAGTAGCAGGAACCAGAGACCTCTGCAGGCCCAGGCACAAATCTCAAACCTCTCAATGTGTAGGGCTGAGCCAAGACCTCTACCAGACCAGGCCCAAAGCAGCAACTTCAGCAGAAAGAGCCCCAAGCAATCAATGTTCATAGGAACAGGCCAGAACAACCCTTGGTATTGCAGACTGTACGCAGGGAGCATGCCTAGTGACCTCCAGAAACATGGATGACTGGAACCGTGACCCTGACTACACCACAAGGAACAGCCATCTGAGCCTTGGATCCACTGGCACCTGGCGGATTGATCACCACAGTCACAGACAGTCCCAACTACACCAATAAGAGGAAAAGTTGGGTAGACAAGGTAAGAACACACTCAACACCACAAAGAGCAAAATGAGAGCAGTAAAAACTAATGACCCTACAACAGCAAGATTTGAAATATCAAATAGAGATGAAACAGGAAAAAATGACCTAAAAATAACTTTAGGAGAATGTCTGAGGTCCTTAAAGAAAAAAAATAAAAATAACTCAATGAAATGGAGGAAAAGACAAACAAAAAATTGGAAAACATCAAGTCCCTTAAAGAAAATCAAGTAAAAGCAATCAAACCTATGAAACTATTCAAGACTTGAAAACTGAAATGGGGACAGTAAAGAAAACACAAGCCAAGAGAATTATAGAAACAGAAATCATGAGAAAAGCATAAATGCGAGCGTAAACAGCAGATTACAAGAGATGGAAAAGAGAATCTTAAGCACTGAAGATACAACAGAGAAAGTAGACTCATTGGTTAAAAAAAACATTAAAGTTTACAAAAGCTTAACAGAAAATATCCAGGAAATACGGGGCAAGATGAAAAGACAAAACCTAAGAATAATAGGTATAGAAGAAGAAATTCAATTCAAAAGCACAGAAAATATACTTAAAATCATAGAAGAAACTTTCCCAACATAAAGAAAGATATGACTATGAAGATACAAGAAACTTACAGAACATCAAATAGACTGGGTCAAAAAGAGTCTCCTCAACACATAATAATCCAAACACTAACATACAAAATAGAGAATATAAGAGCTACAAAGGAAAAAGGTCAAGTAACATATAAAGGCCAACCTATCAGAATTACACCTGACTTCTCAATGGAACAATGAAAGCCAGAAGGTTCTGGTCAAGAGTCATACAGACATGAGACCATGGATGCCAGCCCAGACTACTGTACCCTGGAAAACTTTCAATCACCATAGAAGAACAAAACAAGATATTTCATGACATAACCATATTTAACCAATACATAGCCACAAAACCAGCCCTACACAATGTACAGAAGATAAACTATAACCCAAAGAAGTTGGCTACATTAACAAAAACATAGACAATTGATGATCTCACAGAAGCAAATCCCAAAGAAGGGAAAAACACACAAAATAGCATCACCCATGATGAAAACCAAATTAACAGGAGATAGCAATCACTAGTCATTTAATATCCCTTAATATAAATGGACTCAACTCACCTATAAAAAGATAAAGGCTAACATATTAGATATAAAAACAGAATCCAACCTTCTGCTGAATACAAGAAACACATCTCAAACTCAAAGACAGACTTCGTCTTAGAGTAAAGGGTTGGGGAAATTTTTCCAATCAAATGGACCTAAGGAAAAAGTTGGTGTAGCTATCCTAATATGTAAAAAATATAATTCAAACAAAAATCAATCAAAAGAGACAAAGAAGGACATTTCATATTGTCCTGAGCTCGGCCTCGCCTGCAAGAACCATGCGGGACACAGGATCCTATTGCAGAAATAGCTTTAATGTCCCTTGGGAGAGCGAGCATCAGTCAACATGGCGGAGACCCAGAGATGAATGAACCCATCCCTTATATATGAAACAGTCCCTGTTTTGGACGTGTCACTCTTGGATTGGTCCGTTGCTCCCAGTCCTAGGTGATGCCTCGGGATTAGGCGGGGACAGCGGTGGGAAATTACCGAGCATATGTGCGTTCACCTGGCATTGAAGCCGGATGTCAGTGCCATCTTGTGATGGAGAATGTGGCTGCGGCCCTCTACATCTCCCCCTTATTATTACTACTTGTAGAAAGGCAACTCCCTCAGAAGGTAAAGATAGAGGTCGCATTTCCCAAAGTGGAAACATTAAAATGGGATTATATGGAATTTGTTCCTAGGCTTATGACATCTGGAACTTATCTGGCCTGCCCTTTGTCATTTTTTTTGGGAAAGGGGAATATATGGCAGGAAATCCTTATGTAGGGCGACTTATCTCTCAGAGAGGGCCATTTTTTGTGTGATTTTTTTTAGCTTGACAACCTTTAGGGCTAGCTAAGCCAAGCATTTTATCCTGTGTCATGGACCATAGTCCTAGGGGTGAAGGAGCTGGTTGGCTTAAACCTTATTGTTTTAACATAGATAATCATACATCAATAGAGGCTTCCTGTTCCAGGGCAGCCAGCGCTGGTGTAGATAACCATTTTGTCCCTATGGCTTTGGGATTTGAGTCAGCAGACCATTTAGAGGAGAAACATTATTTTATAGCGTAGGACCGTTTTAAAACATTTCCATCCCCACCCATTCTTTGAAGTAGGGGATGAAGGACATGACTTAGGACTGGAATCCTTTGACCAGGCTTATGTCCATTTGTGTGGAGTTGATTGTCATGATGGACCGTCTCAAGGAGGACAGTAAATCATTAAAATTTTTTTGTAAGATACAAAGACAATTTTTGGGACAAGTTAGCCATTTTTATAAAGTTTTTATATGGTACATTGGTCATACATAAGGCTGGAGTTTTTTATTTATAGCCCAATTGGGTGAGCTGTCATAAGATATCTGTTTTTGTACTAGGTTAATTACTTGATTAAGAACCATTATTTTATTTTTAATAGATGTATTTATGATAGTCTGCTGATCCAGGGCTGTAGCCATTGTGGTAGATAACTGATTGAGGGTTTTTGTTTTTTATGATATAGGCCGTGCTGTTATTTAAAAAAATTTATAATGAACAGAGCCATGGCAATAGCCATTTTTGGCATTGGGGGCTTTATTATTATTATTTTTTTAATTTTAACAAGAACTAGTAAGTTTTTTAGTCCAATTATCTAGAAGATAACTAGACAATTGTTTAATAATCTGGGATCGCAGGGGCGCAACTCTCCAGCTGTATCAAGGAAGTCTTTTAAGATTAACTTTAGTATCCAATTTTTAATTTGAATAACCATGGCATTTTGTGACCTGTTTTGAAGATACCCATAGTGTTTAGCAGAAATAACTGACAGGATAAGGGAAACTGATAGCAAGTAATAACTGACAAATCAAGGGGAAATCCAGCAGCACAGCAATGGTATAGCAATAACAGCATTGTAATGTATAGTAATAACAGTACAGCAATAACTGATAGATCAAGGGTAGGAGCTGGATTATTTTTTAGGAACCCATTAGCTCCGTAGCAATTAGGTTAGACAGTTCCATAGCAGAGACTTTGTCCTCAGGCCTCTGGACAGATGAATCCATAGCATGAATAGTACCCAGATGTATGTTAGCATTTTTAGAAAAAAAAATAAACAAAACTCTTTTTCCAAAATAACATTTAAGAGTACTAAAAAACTCAGTGTAAAAATTTAGTACAGTCAGTACTGGAAGTACGCTGGTCTTGAATTTAGAGACCTATAGGTCTCTGTTTTAAAGAGTAAATCTTGTTTGTCTGTGTCATTACAGTAGGCCTTAGAATTAAACCGTTTTAAATCTGGCATAGATGAGATTATTGTTCCAAAAATATGAGAAAACTGTTTTTCTGTTTCCAGTCTGGAGTCCTAAGATGACCCGGTTATTGGGAATCGAACTTGTAACCTCAGGAAGAGCAGGCAGTGCTCTTAACCTCTGAGCCAACTCTCCAGTACCCCATTTAAATGGAAAAAACCTTTAGGTCTACTGTAGCAGCTGTTTTTTGTTTTAAAAGAATATGGTACTGTCTGATTGTTGTGTTTAAACCTTGATTGTGTTTTTATTATGATAATTATGACCAGTCCTGCCTGAAGTCTTTGAGGGAAAATGGGCGTCAACAGTCGATCTGGCTGCTTCCTGCTGAAGAAGGGACGATGTAAATTTTTTGGGGGATAAATGTTTTTATCTGACTGTGAATTTTTGGCGGTGGTGGCTGCGACAGCTCCGCCTCTGAGGCATGGCCCATTGTGGCGATTTGTGTACCCTGAATCTGCCCGCCCATGTTGCTATGGAAACGGGGCTCAGAGTTTGGCCCCTCTCTGTCTTTAGCGGCGTTGTTGCTCATCCCACAGCTTTTGCCTCAGTCAGGGCAAGTTTGCTCAGGTGTAGAAAAAGTCCTCCGAAAACCATAGCCCTGCCAGAAGGCCAGGACATATAGCCTCTGATGTCATTTGGACTTAAGCCCGCCTATGTCGCCATAGCGACCTGGCTTTTTGTAGATGCCTCTATGGACTTTAGCAAACCATCGTCAGCATCTGGTTAGCATGGCCATGCCTCCCGGACGAGTTAGCATTTACCAGTGTAGTTTTGCGTCTCCCTCCGGAGTAGCTGGGACTATAGGCGTGTGCCACCGCGCCCGGCCATTTTCCTGTCCCCAGTCAGGCATCATCGCTCAAAGGCGGGCCGGCGGCCGCCAGTATTCCCCACTCGGTCAAGCAGTCTTTTTTTTTTTAATTAAAATTAAAGTTTTTTGTACGTGAGAGCCAGAGACTGAGCTCTCTCAACAAAATTAGGCAAAAATATCTCAAAAAGCAAACTGTTCTCTTTAAGAACAGGGAAAGCAGTCCCAAAGCACATATGACCATGTCTGTTTCTCTACCGAACTGTAGCCCCCGAGTTTCTATCAGCGAGTAGGGACAGAAGCCGCGGATCTCCCGACCGTAAACCTCGCTTTTTTCTCAAGCTTTACCTGCATTGAACTTATGAGGTATATGTTACAACATTTTAGGAGGTCTCGGTGATTCAAACCATGTGGATCTCAAGCATATATTTAGACTCCCGTCCTCCGTGGAGGCGAAAACAGAGCCTTTTCTCCAAAACATCATATTCTTAAGCCCATGTTTTAAATTTAAACTACCTTTTTTAGCAGTTTTTAAATTTAAATATCTTTTTCCTGTCCAGTACATAAAAAACAACGCAAACAACATTTTCTCCCCCATTCTTTACCGGAGGGTCATTTTTAATTTATCTGGGTGTGTGCATAACCTCCCATTGTTGTTCAGTTTTTGATATGTTCTCTGGACTTTAGAGCGTACCTCTTTGAGTATGTATGTCTGCAGTTTTGAAATTATCCTGGTCTCCGGCGGTGTAAAGTTTTTCTTCTTGGGTTTCGGCACCAGATGTCCTGCGCTCGGCCTTGCCTGCAAGAACCATGCGGGACACAGGATCCTATTGCAGAAATAGCTTTAATGCCCCTTGGGAGAGCGAGCATCAGCCAACATGGTGGAGACCCAGAGATGAATGAACCCATCCCTTATATATGAAACAGTCTCTGTTTTGGACATGTCACTCTTGGATTGGTCCGTTGCTCCCAGTCCTAGGTGATGCCTCGGAAATAGGCGGGGACAGCGGTAAAAAATTACCGAGCATATGTGCGTTCACCTGGCATTGAAGCCGGATGTCAATGCCATCTTGTGATGAAAAATATGGCTGCGGCCCTCTACATCATATCAGTCACAGGAAAAATCTGTCAGGTGAAATCAAGGGCACTCTAATATGTAAAAGAAACAATTATAAAGTTTAAATAGCACCTTAAACACAGCACAGTAATAGTGGTAGACTTCAACACTCCACTCTCACCTCTGAACAGGTATGTGAGACAAAAAATTAACAGAGAAATAAGGGAACTAACATGTTATAACTCAGTAGACTTAACAGACATAACTCAATGCACTTAATAACATAACTCAGTGCACTTTATGGACATCTATATAACATTCCATCCAAATACAAAAGAATATACCTCTTCTCAGTACCTCATGGAACCTTCTCAAAAACTGACCACATTCCAGGTAACAAAACAAACCACAACAGATAAAAAAAATTGGAATAACTCCATGTATCTTATTGGATCACCATGGTTTAAAATTAGATTTCATCAGCAACACTAATTCCAGAAAGAAAACTAAAAGATGGAAATTAATCAATGCTCACCTGAAGCATCAATGGGTTAAGAAAGAAATTAAAGATTTCAAAACTTTAATGAAAATGACACATAACATATCCAAATTTATGGGACACAATGAAAGCTGTATTAAGAGGAAGTTCATAGCACTAAATGCTTATATAAAGAAACTGGAAAAACTCCACACTAGTGAATTAGCAGAACACATGAAAACTATAGAACAAAAAGAAGCAAAATCACCCTGGAGAACCAGATGGCAGAAAACACTCAAATTGAGAGTCAAAATCAATAAAATAGAAACAAAGAAAACAATACAAAGAATCAATGGGACAAAGAGTTGGTTCTTTGAGGAAATCAACAAAATAGACAAACCTTTATCCAAGCTAACCAAAAGGCAGAGAGAGACTATCCAAATTAACAAAATCAGAAATGAAAAGCAAGATGTAACAATGGACACAGAGGAAATCCAGAGAATCATTAGGTCATATTTTGAAAACATATAGTCCACAAAATTGGAAAACTTAAAAGAAATGGACAACTTTCTGGATAAATATCACTTACAAAAATTAAATCAAGACCAGATGAGCAAATAAAATAGACCTATACCTGTTAAAGAAATAGAAACAGTCATCTAAAGTCTCACAACCCCAAAAAAAGTCAAGGATCAGATGGTTTCAGCTGAGAATTCTACAAGATTTTCAAAGAAGAACAAATACCTATACTCTTCAAATTGTTCCACACAATAAAAACAGAAGGAAAATTGCTGAAATCTTTTTATGAGGCTACAATTGCCTTGATACACAAACCATATAAAGACTTTACTTAGAAAAGAATTATAGACCAATCTCATTCATGAACATTGATGCAAAAATACTCAATAAAAATTGCAAATTGAATGCAAGAACACATCAGAACCGTCACCCAAAATGATAAAGTCTCTTTATCCTAGAGATACAGGGATAGTTCAACATATGGAAATCTGTAAAAGTAATCTACCATATTAACAAACTGAAAATTAAAAACCACACGGTCTCAAAGTTGGGGAGAGCTTGGGGTAAAGGTATGGTTGAGATGAAGGAAGGGTGGATATGGGAGCAGTGAAGAAGATATCTTAATTAAGGGAGTCATTTTACCTGCATGTAAGAAGTTTAAAGCCTTGAAGCAGGAAACTGAAGAAGATGCCAGAAACTGGAACGATCTCCCATGCTCTTGGGTTAATAGAATTAACATAGTAAAAATGGCAATCTTACCAAAAGCAATCTACAGATTCAATACAATGCCCATCAAAATTCCATCAAAATCTCCACAGACCTTGAAAGAGCAGTACTCAACATCATATGGAAGAGTAAAAAACCCAGGAAAGCCAAAACAATCCTGTACAATAAAGGAACTTTTCAAAGTATCATATTCCCTGACTTTAAACTCTACTACAGAGCTATAGTTCTGAAAACAGCCTGGTATTGGAAAAAAAAAAAACAGAACAAAACAAAAAACAGACAGGAGGACCGATGAAACCAAATCAAAGACCCAGATATCAATTCACACTCCTATGAACAGCCTATTTTTAACAAACAAGCAAAAATAACAAATGGAAAATAGAAAGCATATTTAACAAATGGTTCTGGCTTAACTGATCATCAACATGTAGAAGAAAGAATGAAAACAGATCTATATCTATCACCTTGTATGAAACTCAAATCCAAATGAATCAAAGATCTCAACATAAAGCCAACCAAACTGAATCTCACAGAAGAGAAAGTTGGAAGTACACTTGAACACACTGGCACAGGGGACCACTTCCAAAATATAATCTCAATACACAGACATTGAGAAAAACAATTAATAAATAGGACCTCCTGAAATAGAAAAGTTTTGATAAAGTAAAGGACATGGTCAACAAGACAAATTGGCAGCCAACTGAATGGGAAAAGATCTTCACCAACCCCACATCAGACAGAGGACTTGTCTCCTCAATATAAAAAGAAGTCAATAAATTGGTTGTCAAAAGAACAAATAATCCAATAAAAAATAAAGTACAAGCCTAAACAGAGAATTATCAACAGAGGAATCTAAAATGTTTGAAAGACACTTAAGGAAATGCTCAACGTTCATAGCCGTCAGAGAAATGCAAATCAAAACAACTCTAAGATTCCATTTTACATCTGTAAGAATGGCCAAGATCAAAAACACCGATGAAAACTTATGCTGGAGAAGATGTGGGGAAAAGAGAACACTCCTCTACAGCAGGTAGGAATGCATTCTGGTACAGCTCATTTGGGTATACTTTTGGCCATTTATCAGAAAATTGGAAAACAACCTTCATCACAACCCAACCATACCACTTTTGGCTATATACCTAAAGGATGCTCAATCATACCACAAAGACATGTGCTCAACTATGCATTGTTTGTTATAGCCAAAACCTAAAAACAACCTAAATGCTCCTCAACCAAAGAATGGGTAAGGAAAATATGGTACATTTACACAATTGAATACTACACAGAAGAGAAAAAAAAATCACATTGAAATTTGCAGGCAAACGGGTGGATCTAGAAAACATCATATTGAGTGAGGTAACCCAGACACAGTACAAATATCACATGTACTCACTAACTAGTGTCTTTTTAGACATAAAGCAAAGAAAACCAGCCCACATTTTGTAACATGAGGGCCGGCTTGTTGGGGTTTCTGTCCCGCCCTGTACCCCACAACCGGCAAGCCCCAAGGAGAAATCACACACAGGACTCCATAAGGTTATAAACTAATTGGCCCATTAGGTCAGACTTCTTGTTAACTCATATAACTTATGTTATCCCATTATCCTTATCTACATTAGCCATATAGCTTGGTACCCTTTTCAGCTGGGCAAGTTACATGCTGCCTCTTTGGTGGTCTGTGCAGGAGTGGCAGAGGAACCTCCCTACTTCCCAGAATTCTCCTGTTCTCATTGCATCACCTCTACTTCCTGTCTGGTTTTCCTGCCTATACTGCCTGCCTGGCCAATCAGCGTTTTATTAAAGTATGATTGACAGAATACAGACAATTCTCCCGCATCAACATTTAACAATGCCAGAATAACTAGACAACAATGAGGACCCTAATAGACACATACAGGGATCTAATCTAAATGGAATTTAGAAAAAACAAGATCTCTTGAGTAAATTGGGAGCATGGGACCATGGAGGGAGTCAAAAGAGAGGGGAGAGGAATAGAGGGAGCAGAAAAAATGTATAGCTCAATAAAAAATAAAATAATAATGGTAAAATGAAAGCAATAATAAATTAAGTAGGGGAAAAGTTTTAAAAGGAAGTACAAAATGAGCATGCTCTTGCTGCTAACAAACAACTGAAACTACAGAAGGATCCAGAACCTATGCTTAGTCTTAAACCAATATCTCTTGTTCTTTTGCTTTTTCATAAAAAGTGTTTTCATTTATAAAGCTCCTAGACATATGCCCTGTGAGTCTGTCTGTATAGTAGGTAGTAAATGCACTAATGTATGGCTTTCTCATGACATTATTATCTAAACCTAAAATTGTTTTTCTTTTCCTTAAAACTGCCTTGGAGCAACAACATAATTACTAGTAAAAATCATGATAAAGCTTTCCCTCCTATAAAGCAGCCATAGTGAAACACAGGTGTATAGAAACCATATGCTTTCACTTTCTCCTTCATCTTTTCCATTAGGATGCATTATATTTTGTGACAGAATCTTAATTATGTTACTTTGTTCCTGTTCACATTAGTCTGTTTCAACAGTATTTCACAATATCAGACTCTATTCTACAGTAAACAGGTAGTCAAATTTCAATCAATAACCATTTTAGTCTTTACATATGCCACTTGGGATCAGGAAGAAATATGGTATGAATTAATATTCTCCTTTCTGATGAAAGACTCATTCATTAAGGAAGAAATTCACATGCAGAAACACCATACTCTATTGAAAACACTCCAATAAAAAATAATCATTTATCTTTCCTAATAGTGTGATGCTCAGAGATTGGGTTCATGGTACCAGAAAACCAGTTTTACCAAGAGCACTACATAGTAACAAACATTGGCCAAACAATTTGTATTTCTTGTAAATTACCAACACTTATTAAGGAAAAAAATTTCAAAAGTCTCCAAAACTATAAAATTCAGAACATGGTATTTCTTAACATTATACAGCATTTGATCACCAGCCTCTTTTCCTTTCTGGTTATCCACATATTTTATAGTCATATTCACTTACAGTTAGAGAAACTCTGTACATGGTCCTAGTGCTTTCAGACTTCTTTGTAAATACATGATCCGTACTGGATAAGCAATCAGAACTAGACATGAATGAGAATAACCTCCATATATCTATCTCCAGATAGAAAGAAGAGTAAGAGTAAAGATGGCATTTTCCTTTGTTACCTGATAATTTGCCTCAGATATTTTTTTGTTTGTTTTGTTTTGGTTTTTGGTTTTTCAAGACAGGGTTTCTCTGTAGCTTTGGAGCCTGTCCTAGAACTAGCTCTTGTAGACCAGGCTGGTCTTGAACTCACAAAGATCTTCCTACCTCTGTCTCCTGAGTGCTAGGCTGCCTCATATACCTTTTGTTTTTAACCAGAGATCAGAATTTCTATTCATATTGAGTGTTTAAGAATTTGAAAAACACTATTAGAAAACAAATGGAATTTTAAGTTAGAAAAATATAAGTTAAAAGCATAAACATAGTAACTGTGCATCTAAGAAAATCACAGAACAACAGAACAAGTGAAGTTACAGTGTCACATAAGAGGATAAGATGTGGAAAACACTGATCCAGATGTTCATAAGAATTCAAGCCCATGGGATTAGGATTGATATCGGTAGTAGGTGCCTTCATAAGAAGACTTAGGCAATTCTCAATTTTGGCTTGTGACATAATTGTATGTGCAATTTCCACAATTAGAACAGGATCTGGAAAAATAAAATTTATCCCTACCCTTGCCATGTAAGTCTCTTAGTGTCCACTTGTGTGGTGAAGAAGAAAAGATGGTGCTACATTTTTTCAATAGATGAGCTCAAATGTCCTTAGAGATGATTTTAAGCATCATGAGATGATGTGATTTATACAGAAAGTAAAGGAAGAGTTCAGGTCGTTTTCCAAGCTAGAATATAGAGTGGTGACACTATTGGGCCTATGTGACATTCATTTCATTAAACTGCTCCCATTACCTAGGTAGTCAGGAAAGCCTGTGTTCGTCTTGGTAAATCCATGTCATAAAACCTGACTTTGCAAACACCCCAGAGAAGAGACCAACTTAGATGAACTTGGCAGGACACCTGACCTGTGTACACTTGCTTTTCTGTTGTCATTTCCTAATGGAAGCTGCTACTGTCCGTGGTGCTGGAGCTACCGACACTGAGTAGTAGCATTTTGTTCAGGATATGCAAAGATGCAGTCCCTTTTGGTTTTAGAAAACTACGCCTTGCCTAAGCTAGTTCACTAGTAAGTCTTTTGTAGGATGGATTAACCTATAATAACTGTTAGTTGAGTTGTTTGTTCTATGCTTCTAATTCCAAACCTTCACAGAACAATGTGATTCACTTCCACATCAAGGAAATTAATTTATAAGTAGTTCAGCATACTTTGGCAGAGATGTCTTAAATATTTTTGACCTGGTACTTCATGACTCTGGGAGTCATTTGGTTAGAATCCATGCCTTCGCTTTCAAAGGCTGCTTGTTTGTTTGTTTGTTTTTTTTTTTTTTTTTTGCTTTGAAAAAATTTAGGGTCAGGAAGTAAGTAAATTTGTGCAAATTTTTTTTTGTTTTTTTTGTTTTTGCTGTACTATCAAGGAGAGATTGTCTCCAGAACCATTCAGCAGACAATTAATTTCCTCACATTTAACATTATTGAACAAATAATGTTACTTATAAAACAAATCAAATCTCATGCAAAATTTCTGCCCTAGAAATGAAAAGTTTGTTGACTCTATAGTCATATACAATATTCAAGAAAAGTTCATATTAAGATAACAGGCAGCAACACTTAATTAAAAATTGAGATGATGTCCAATGCCCTTATAACACAGGTATCTGTCTTTTAAATTACATTTAAAAATGGAGTACTGAAAACTCTCAAAAATTCACTGCATGCAAATGCATACATTATCACTAAATAACTCTCTAAAATTATAAAATGTTTATTTATTTCCACTCTTATTAATATTTACCTTAATAGTAATGATTATAAAATCATTATTATTTCTAAAGTAGATGAAGAGTAAATACAAATAAATTCTAGAGACCCACTTTTTATAGTTACATTAACAAAACTAATCAGTAGACATTTTTCAGGAACTGTGTTTTACTTTTAATTTTTTTCAACAAAGTAAAATAAAGCTTATATCTTTTGTTTTGAAGTCTTGAGTGTAGAGTGACTCCTTTATGCGATTTTTAAATGAAACTTATTTTTACATGTAAATTATGTATCTCTCTAGGCAGCCTTCACCTTATTTCACTAGTAGAATATCTGTTATGTCAAACTACAAGACAAGTCTTAACTAAAAGTTTGTGTTCCTCTACCACAACACTTGTCTATCAACCATAGATGAGGATGCAAAAAAGTAAGGACCTGCTCAGGAGGCCAGGGGTTGATTTGGGTGAGGTATGGGACAAAAATAGCCCTTCTAACAACTGGTTTGCTCCCAAGAAGTTAAACATGAAAAGCTTACATCTGGATATCGTGAGCAGAGATAAGTGGGAAGGGTTACTCAGCTCCCTCCATTTCTGAGAGAAGTGATTACTCACCTTTCACTCATTTGTAACAAGGCCTGACTGATGTTTGGGGGAAACATATCTTCATCATCTATTTTATCCTTTACTAATTTAGGTTTAATGAGGATATTCTGTATTGGTCTATTTAGTAAAGCAGAATTATTAATTATCTGTGCAATAAATGTACTTTTAGCCATGTAAAGTAGAAGCTATAAAAAAGCTGGGAGCAGATGAATAGTTGAAGAGGTAGAAGATACTGAATAATAGGAAATAAAAAAAGGATGGAAAATTCAAGTTCTTGTGTATCGTTAAGTTAAAATAACAGCAACAGAGCCCTGGTAAAATTGATCTATCCCAAGGTTTATAACAAGGGAAAATCATGACAAGTAATGGCCAATTCCAAGATAAATTTCTCCTGGAAGAAGTTAAAATGATTCCCTTATTAATGTTATATAGGAAGTGACATGATCAACTGTTTGTATTCACAATGATTAACTACTCATGATTGTTCAGAGACCAATTATATCCCATATTCATAAAGTTTTGAAATGAGAGGTGATAGTATTTTGTGTATTTATTTTTGCATTCATGTCTCGGTTTAAATTTTATCCAGTATCAAATTCTCTGTATCTAGCTCAAATGTTGACACTGATTACTATCCTGCTTAATTTATTCTTACACCATACTTAGTCCAATGTCAACACTGAATGTGTGGGGACAGGAAATCTCTTTACAGTGTTATTATTGCTATCTGATTGTTGCTATTGAAAAGTTGGGAAACAGCTGCTTGTGTTCTCCACTCCTACAATATATCTTACTTCTCACAATGAAACTCATACAATTATTCTTAGTTATCATTTTTTTTCTAAAATCTCAAGTATTGGTTTTATATATGAATCGAATGGAACTGTATTCTTTACATACAGAAAAAATGTTTATTCTTTTCTGGTAATGTACACTGAAAGATAAATATTTTGTGACTTAAAAGCTTAAAATACCTAGGACGGTTACTAATCTCAAATGAAAAGTTAATAAATGTCAAAGAAAAACAGGCACTAAAAGACTTTTTATTAAGGATTTTCATTTGTGTCAGACAGTGGTTGAGTATGACTTTAATCCCAGTTCTTGGGAGACGGAGACAGGTGGATTTCTGAATTTGAGGCCAGGCTGGCCTACAAAGGCAGTTCCAGAATGCAAGGCTATTCAGAGAAAGTCTGTCTCAAGAAAGAAAGAAAGAAAGAAAGGAAGAAAGAAAGAAAGAAAGAAAGAAAGAAAGGAAGGAAGAAAGAAAGAAAGAAAGAGAGAAAGAAGGAAAATAGAAATTTCATTTGTTTTTAATAAATTTCATACTAATAAATGTGCTGTAACTTACTGCATGTAGTATTTGTACTTCATTTCTGATTCATATGACATTTTATATTAAATTGGAAAAGTAGAAAGGCTATTTATGATGTATTGTTATTCTGTGTTATAAAACATCTTAAAACTTCCATCTAAAATATAGCTTTAATATTGATTCAATATTCACTCACATTATTTCTAAAAATTTCTATGATTATGGAAAGAGATGCAATTTAAATTATTTAAGTAAAGTTACCCTGGGTGTATGCTCCATTTCTATATGTCAGAAAATTAAAAATATGAATAGCCCAGATTCCCCACGGTGTCAGGAAATACATTCATCCTCGAGATAATAAAGAACATCACCGTTTTCAAGATCCAAGATCATTGTATGAGACACATAAACTTAGAAGTCCCCTAGGCAGGGCTACAAAACAAAAGAAGTGAATAAAATTACATTTCAGTGTCTTAGCCGCCTTTCTCTGCTACACTGTTAAATGTTAAATGTTACCATTTATGCTATTATGACAATTCTTTCAGCTGCAATATACACTCTGAATTTTAACACATTTTCTTAATTTTTATCCTAGTTTTTAAGTCTCCAATATAATCTTAGGAAGATTCAGTATAAATTATAAATTACTTTTTTTTTGAATCAACTAAAGGGAAATTTATCATTTCCGTGTACCATGAAAGGAATGTGGTTTACATTCATGTGTCAGAATGCTATTATACTGATATTTAGAAAAAGTGTCGTGAAACATCACTTACAAATGTCCTGTAAAAGATTTGCAAACAGCGATGGTACTATAATAATGTTTATGTTGGGCATCATGGCGTGATGATGATAAAAGGAACAGGTATAAGACACAGTATTTTCAAGGCCAGGGCTAGCTAGTGATTTGAAGAATAATAGCCTGGGTAGCACAGTTAGATGTTATGTAGCTAGGTAAATAAATTAATTAATAAATACACTTTTAAAATTTCTCCTACTTATATTGGCTTCTAACAATGGATTCCACATACAAAGTGAAGATTAAGATATTGAATCTGAGTTTCATATCCAAAAATTATTTCAAAGCAGAGGGATTAAGAATTTATCTTTTCTGACTATTTTGTTTTTTCTTTACAGTGTGTAGAGGTTTTTACTTATGTTTCTTCCTCACAATTCTCAGCAGCAGATATTCTTTGTTTTAGTTAATTGTTCTGTCTCACCATCATCCCTTAGTTTAAACTATTATGGTCTGAAGCACAACTTTATTTCTAAATTTATCATAATTACTGTTTATTTCAGCCAGATAATTCAACTGTCAGTGCACTATTTAGATATACGGAGGCATTAGCACGTGACTTCAATCAAATTTGATGTATTGATTTTATATTGGTTAATCACTTATGGAAACTTCAATATTCAATTTAAGGTATCAACAGCATCATTGGTGAGAAACATGAACACTTTCAGGTCATACGAAGAATATCAGATGAATATATTAAAACTCCACATATATTATTTTTTATTTTTGTGGAGAAAACATTAAAAAATGGCAGGTAAGTAGGTATTTAAAATAAAAATTCATATTTTAGTGTAGTTTTTACTACACTATTACTATTTACTATTTACAATATTACTATTTACAATATTTACTATTACTATTTTAGTGTAGTGTTTAATTAAAATGCCTGTTTTATTTACTACCTAACTCTGTGAAACACCCTATCAGGGATTACCTTGCTCACAAAATAAGCTCCTTTTACTTAATTTAGATTTTTAATAAAATTCTTAATTTATTAAATAGTAGCACAAGCATGTTCTCTAGCATTGGGAGACCGAGGCAAGGAGGCAGTGTGTTTAAGGCCAGTCTGTGCTACACACAGAATTTCGGGCCAGGCAGTCCTGCACAGTGCAACTCTGCCTCAAAAGACAGAAGCAGTTCTCACTGAATGTCACACACTGAGTGCTGCTGCTCCATAATCAAGTCACTTCCAAGAAATCCCTTCCTTCAGGTTAGCTTCCCGGTGTGAAGTAAAAAGTCTATTTCTCAGATTCTTACCAGAGTATCCACAGAACTTTAATGTACAAGCCTGCTTTTAATTGCTGCCTTCTTCTGGTCTCTTAACAGTTACAGGTCAGAAAAGACCTCAGCCTGCTGCCTGTTTGCGAGGATTTGTTGTCAATGTTCCCTTTTTTCATTGAATCTGCTTGTCTTTTCTGCACTCCTTGTGGCAGGGTGCTGCTTGGGAGTAAGAATATATAGTTAATTTCACTCTGTTGTGCCTAATTTCATTAATTTTAATTGTTTCTTTCACCTTGGCGTTGTCTTGGGCTTGTCCTGTTGAAAACAACTGGTTCACCATCTGACTTTTAACAAAGTTTCTTTGTTATCTCTATCATACTGTCTTCCTTACCTATTCATAGTACCAAAGTTTTAATACATCTAACTACAACTCTGATAGTTTTCAAGCCCATATTGTGGCATTTCTTCCTGGTGAAATATTTAGTTTAATATAAAGTCTTAAATATCATTTTTCATTTTCTGCATCTCTGTTTATATTCTACTCAAAGGAATACTTTGAATTCTGCTGCATCCCCCAGTTTGTTTTTTTAAATAAGCATAAAAGCTGAAAACATCATGCTTGTACCCAGGCATATCCTTACATACACCTTAATATTATGATTCGGTATACAAAAAAATATAATCTGCTTTTCTATACAATTAAGAATGATAAAAAATAAACTTTTATTATTTTCTACTCTAGTAACAGTAGAAACATACTCAAGAAAAACATGTCTATTTAACTTCCTGACTGTTTCAATTTTAAAACCTAGGAATTAAGTACATCTCTCAAAAGCAAAAATAATTCACAGCATTTTATATACTCATACATCTTGTACTAAAATTGCACAAGAAATCCATTAAGGCTAGAACCATTAAAAAACACCTATTTCAAGATAAAATTCTAAAGAAAAATACCATTAGAGGGTCCAAATACTACATGTTACATAAGAAAACTTATAAATGTCTCAAGATAAATTTTAAAGAAAATTATTTATAGTGCTATAAAAAAATCCATCTCTAAGGCCAAAACTCTTGTACCTTAATGAAACATTTATTACAGAAATGTTATAACTGCATGCTCACAGGAAAACACTCTCCTTTTTACCCTATTCAGGGACCACAAATAAAAATAGACATTTTCTCAAGCCCTCTTTCATCTTTTCTATATTTGTATCTTTGGCATTCATTTCTTTCCTTCTTGCAGAGCCACATTTTGGTGACAACTTTCTGACATCTGTCCCTATTTTTAAAGAAGGCAGAGCCCCTCCTAAAAGTGATAAACAATTTAGCCCCTAGTCTTTAAACATTCTCCTCTCTTTAGGATGCAGGGCACAAGTTTGGGAAGCAGGATCCCAGTAGTTTCTCAGACATGTTGATATCTACGCTTACACATCACTTTACTGGTGCTTTCCTGATGTTCCTCCTTTCATATCTATCTAATTCTTCAGATTTCTGAACAAAACAAAGAAATTCTCTGACCAGAATCTTTGTGGTTTCACTTTTATTTCCTCATTGATCATGCTCTGTACTAGTTTATAGACAATTTTTTAACCACATTTCTACCCATACTTCCTGCTAGTCTGGGTGAAATTTTTGACTTCCTTCCTCCAAAACCAAAATGGTTCTAAGAGCACATAGTTGAACATAAAGATGACAAGAAAGCGATATAAATACCTACTTGTAAGCTGATACCTCACTTTTGTTTCCCAGCCACCCAGCCCCACATAATCACACTGAAACTATATTAACTGCAACACTGCTTGGCCAGTGACTTAAGCATATTCCTCGCTAGCTCTTACATCTTAAATTAACCCATTTATTGATCTATGTATTGTCACGAGGCTGTGGCTTACTGTTAATGTTCTGGTACCTTTCTACATGGGCAGCTACATGGCTTCTCTTTGACTCTGCCTACTCTATCTCTATTCAGATTTCCTGTCTGACTTTTCTCTGCTAAGCCGTTGGATGAAACAGATTTATTTAACAACCAATTAAATCAACCCATATACCAAAGGACATCCCACATCATCTACTTGCCTAAATTGTATTGAAACCCACTCCAGAAAAGAAGGAGATGATCATTCTTTTTCTCTATTTTTTGAGTCTTTGTATTCTAGATTTACTTTATAATCAGGGGTATCTCTTAAAATAACCAAGGAAATGTAAAATTTATTTACTTCTTTGAACTGAAGACATGATAGGATATCTTAGGGCCTTAAGAAGCATAAAGATCACTTTACTAAATACTAAGGTTCAAATTCCTCCCTTCATATATTCATTTTATTTTTATCGTATAACATTTAACTGCCAATCACACCAAATTTCCCAGTGACCATTTTCCACATAACAGCTAACAAGTCCTGCAGGCCTTTTATTTGCTATTTACTTAACTCACTTGTATTGTTATCATGGCAATGTTGCTAGTACAACAAGGTTGTTCTATTGTTAAGATAAACAATAAGTTCTATCCCTACTTGCTATAATTCGATCTGAGTTTGTTGTTGTTTATTTTGCGTTTTCTGTTCAATAAAGAATGAATTATATTCTCTGCACATCATCTGAAATGGCTTCCAGATTGACAAGTTTACTAAGCAGTATTTGAAAGGCAGCCTCAACTCTCTGGAAGTGAATGAGAATCTTCAGTCTTTCATGTTCATCTTTCCATCCTTTTAAACTGGTAATGACTGCTTCAGAACTCAAGGGAGTACCACTCAACTTTCCCTAGAAAGTTATATAAATATGTATGACAGTCATGAATGCACTTTTGTTTTATGTTGATGAATTTTAAGCATTTTGATTAGTTGGAAAAAATAGACATAATCTTATAATACATATTTGCAGAAGAGAACCAAAGCAGAGTTCTCAAACATGTAGCTGTATTGTTAACTATTTCTGACTAACATTCAATAAACCTCGTATGCAAAGCAAAGCACTATTAAAAAGAAAGGAAGGCCTCCAAAAAAAAAACTAATGTGCCTTTGTCATTCAAAGATTAAACAACAAATTATCTCAATGTAAACAAAAGATTTTTTAAAAAGTTATCTTTACCTGAACAGATTTAGCTTTGCATGAGAATACTTGTGAATGTCTAATAAATCAATTAAATGATGTTGAAATTGAAAACAGTTAAATTTGTTCTAGCACTACAGACATTCTCATAATTTGCTATGGAAGTTTAGAACACATAACCATTGATTATATTGATAGGAAAATAGTCCACATCTGAGAATATTTTCATTAAGGATTTCTTGATGACTGATGGAGGTTAGAGCATAACTGTTTTGGGGTGTAGGTTATTGGCTATGCTCTATTGGATTACTCAAGCATATGGGCAGAACTAACCATAATAATTGAATTATCAAAGGAATGAAAATTGGAATACATGGAGGTTTGAGGGAGATGTGTTAAATGAGAGATCTAGGGATGCTGAGAGAAATAAATTTTGATATGACCAAGATACATTTTGTACATGTATGAACTTTTTAAAGTATAATAAAAGCTAAAGATTGGGGCCATGTTGTCCAGTAAGTAGAGAGAAAAGTTTCAACCTTGAAAATAAAAACTTTTTAAAAAATCTAAGGGATTGTTTTGTTATATTTATTTCTTCAGTTTTTATAATATTCACTATTTACACAAAGAAAATATCAGTATATACATTTGATAACAGAAAGTTTAGAATTTGACTTTCAAATGAAAAACTACTTAAATTTTGAATGCATACATTCAATATTATGAATTTGACTTTTCTTATAGTTTTATATATAATATACATACTAAAATTGTAAAATTTTATTTTTAAATATGGTATTATCTAATAATATTTCATTTTATGAATGTATGATCTTATATGTCAAATTTCCTTTAGCGGATATATTTGAATAATTGAGTAGATTAGTGTTCTCAAATTTCATTTTCCAAAAAGAATTCTAAACAAGAAAAATAAGTATTATAATAATTATATAAAATAAACACCAAAATAAGCAGGCATGGGGCATATTAAAGATTTATCTAAGTAGCCTTGGTTTTAATAGAACTCTTGCTGTAAAGTAGGGTGACAGTCTGAGTGGAGTGCTAAGATTAAAGGCATCTGGGTATGGCAATGTTCTTAATCTCAGCAATCTATAGGCAGAGGCAGAGAGATCTTCTTGATTTCAGTCCAGCCTGATCTACATGGTAACTCCCAGGCTAGTTGGCAGTCAAGAATATACACTGTGAGCTTCTGTAAAATAATAATAATAATAATAATAATCCCAATTACCTTCTATTTCTTCTTCTATAAAGACTAGAGAATGATAGAGAATATGCCAGATAATTTAAAAATTAAATTTGTTAAACTTCTTTTGTCAATTATAAGAGCATTTATATTGTTGATGAATGCAACAATTATAAAGGCATATTATGTTTTTGTTATCCAATCAAAGTAGAAAAGAAATGTACTATATTTATTCAACAGAAAAAATGGCACAGAAAAAAGGATAAGTGAATTAGTCTACTGTAAAGAATTTTATAACATGAAATTATTGTTAAATGCAATGCACATTTTATTTTTAGTTTGCCAGAATGGTACTGAACTGAAATTTATATCAGGAAAGATAGAAAAGAACAAGGGTTTAGCCATTTACTAAATTATTAAGTTGTACTCTGTGAGTCATTAGCTTAAAAGTTTGTTATTGAATTAATGTGTGCTATCACGGGAATCTCTTTACATTTAACAATTCTTAGACTCTTCTGTGTAGTCACAGAGCACTTTAAAATTTGTGAAAATTATCTCACAAAAGAACACTTCTTGACTGTTTTTAGGTTGTTTTAACTCCAGGAGATAACTACCAAAGAAGCAGGAAAATTATTTCAAAATTTCACATGACCACATTGCAACTTTGGCTTTGGAAGCAAGCATATCACATGCGCATCTTTATGTTTGCATGTAAAAATCACCATCTACCAGTTCAAAAGATTTCTTGTATATGAAGAAGAATTGTACCTCTTAGACATTCATTGTTGCAAACCTGAATCCTTTAAGCACTGAATTTCCATCATTCTGCCCCATTACTTTGTTTTCCATTTTACTGACTGACGCTAGTCACCAAAATAAAGGTTGGGACATCCCAGAGTGTGAATAGGAAACTCCATTAGTTTTAAGCTAATTTCCCTGTTTTTAGTTTAGTCATATTTTAATATGTGTGTGTGTTATATAATCAGAAAATATGTATCAACTTCAAATCAATGTATAATTCTCCCATGTATGATGCACTTATCACTGGGATGGAACACAATGACTAATGGAAAACACGTTAGTGAGGAATGAGTTTTTTTATCTTACATTTTCACGTTGCTGTTCATCATGGAATTAAGTCAGGACAGGAACTTAAACAGGGCAAAAGCCTCGAACCAGGAGCTAATTTACAGGCCACAAAGGGTTGCTGCTTATTGGTTTGCTCACCATTGCTTTATTATCTGTTTCTTGTAGAATTCAGGACTCACAGTTCAGTGACAGCCCCACCAAGGCTGGACCTGGTTCTCCCCAACCAATCACTAATTAAGAAAATTCCCCACAATGGGATCTTAAGCCAACATTTTCTTAATTGAGGATTTCTTCCTTCAGTAAATTTAGTTTGTCAAGATGATATAAAACAATTCAGAATAGAAAACAAATACTGAAAAATAAAAATATTTAATGTAGCATGCTACTATTTCTGCTGCTACTGCTGATATTACTACAAGAACCAAACACTGCCATGGCCCACAGATGTGAGTACGTTCCTCCTTGACTACAGGTGAGAGAGTTTGGTGGTACTCTTGCTCTTTCAAATCTACAAATGGAAAATCCTGACCTAGGATGTGGATAATTATAATTTTGAGTATAGAGGTGGATCCTCTGCACTTTAACTAAAGGTCAGAGAATTCAAGTCTAATACTTCTCTCTCAAGGAGCTTGGCAAGAGGTTCCAGGGAGTGGCTGACTGCAGGAAACTTGGTCTCTTCATATTAATGAAGTTTGTTGCCTCCTCAACCCCTTTTGGCGTGAAGTATATATGCATGTGGAAAATAAACACAGGTGATTCAGTATTCCCTGAATTTCCCTCTTGGTGCTGTTCTGTGTTTCTGTCTTTTATTTCTCTCATATCTCTGTTCCTTTTGCATAATAATTTTAATCCTCACACTCCTACATTGGAACGTGCAAATTCCATCCAGGCTGGACCCGAACACACACACACACACACACACACACACACACACGAAATTTGCATGCCAGGCAACAGAAACAAGGAAATTTTTCCCACTTGAATGAATACTGAAGAAGAAAGCATTTAATTTTGGGACTCATGGTTAGAGAGAGTTAGAGTCTGTATCCAATGGATGGGGAAATATGAGAGCAGGCAGGTAGGCATGGAGCCGGAGTAGCTAAGCTATTCTATAAGACCCACAGTTATGATACACAGAGGAAAAGAAAGCGCAACTTGACAGTATGGGCTTTTGATACTTCAAAATCCACCCGCAGCAGCATACCTTACTTTACTATAATACACCTCCTAATCATTTCTCTAAAATTTCACCAACTAGGGACCAAATTTCCAAACATGTTGGCCTATGGGGAGCTGTTCTCACTCAAATCACATTGCCTTTTTTAATAGCTTCATCTAGATTTAATAAAGAACTAGATATTCATCAGTTATGGGGAAAAAGGATTAATGGAAAAACAGAATAGTTTCTTGTTGACACTTGGAGTTTCTATTTCTCCATATATCTAATATAAATACAGAGATGTTTTCCTTTGTAAAGACAATGTTGTCTTTCTCAGTGTCACAGAGTTGTGTCTGAAATTATTTTGTGCAGTTATTTTTTGCTCATTCTTCCAAATCTGCTAGAACTATTTTTTGAAATTTCTGAAAAATTTCAGTTATCTATTCTCCAGTGCCCTAGGTATACCCATTTATTATCACTTGTCATTCTACCACATAACCATCATATACATTTGTTTTATTGGGTAGAACAGATTATTCAAAAATGAATTTTATTTTAAATTAACTGTTTCCTTGCTTTACTCAAATGTCTATTCTTTTCCATTGGGAAGTAAAATCATGAACTTATGAGATTTTAATAAATTTACGGACATATAAGTTTTTAAAATACTCATTACTTTGAACCCTTAGATGTGAGTTTTCTAGAAATTAATAATTAAAACCAATCAGTTTCTAAAGACACTAACTTAGGAAAAGCATGGAAAAGACTGTTTTAGATGTATATCATTCAGTCTTGTCAGTTTTTATAAGTCCTCTTTAACTCTAAGTCTCTTTCTCTATTAAATAAGAGTTTCAATCCTGTGTTTCATTTTATCCTTAGTTCAATAATTGTGACCTGAAATTCAAACCCTCTTCTGCTTTATTCCAAATTAGAATGTATAGAATACAAGAAAAAAGATCTTGTCAAGAGAACATGTTTATGGCCATTGAACAGAGTTTATATGACCCTTTTATATAGTTTCTGAAGCCCATCTGAAGCTAAAAACTAGATTATGTGTGATGGCATAGTATATCTTCTGGGGAGATAGCTATTCCACTGCCATTCATAGAAGGCAAGATCTATCCTGACCCTAGAAGTGAGACTCACTGGGTTAGACACAAAGCGTGTGTGTGTGTATGTGTGTGTGTGTGTGTGTGTGTGTGTGTGTGTGTGTGTGAGAGAGAGATGTCTGTGTGTGAGAGTGTCTGTGTGTGTGTGATATCTGTGTGTGTGTGTATTGAATGTATCTGTGGTATGTGCTTGTATGTGTATGGTGTGTGTGTTCTTTTGTGTATATGTGCGTGTGAGATAACTGCATCTAAATGAAGGCTAGTAGATGTGTAGAAATAACTTTACAAGTAGAAAATCAAGATTTAACCTTGTCTCATAAATGTTCTATCAAGACAATGGAAAGAAGAAAAGCATGAACCTGACAGTCCTGTAGAAATAGAAATGTTCTGCACAACAGGACATTAGTGTTCTGTGCAATAAAATATAGATGTTATTATCAAAACCATCTTTCCCCCAAGATGATAAGTTTTAAGAAGAGTGTAAATAATTATATTTCTAGTATTATTATAGTATTATTTGTTTTAATGTTTGAATAGTTAAAAGTGATAAAAGTGAATCATATCAACTACCAATTGTTCATAAATACTGCTTTTATCTATTTGTATTTTTTTTCTTTGAGACAGTCTCACTAAATAGTTAGTCTGGGTTTCTATGTTGCATATACTGACCTTGAACTTGTGCTGATCTCTGATTCCTAAGAGTTGAGATTGTAAGAATTCACCACTACACCTGGCTAATTTCTGTTTTAATATAAGTGCAAGTCTGTTATGTTTAGTTTTATTTTTTCACTTATTACCCACCCTGTGTTGGATTCTGACTGAAACTTGGAGTATGTAATACGTCCTAAGTATTGTTAACTTTTTGTTTTGGCCATTCATGTATTTATTTTTCTTTCATCTAAATTTATGAGGATTAGAACTTTAAAGTGACAAATGCCATTCTACAGAAGTGATAACACAGCCTTGAATAGATCCTTTGGGGACCAAGACAAAAAAAAAAACATGGAAAATATTTAATTTTCTTTCAAAAAATTCTAAAAAGAAAGGAGATGCATACACCACAACATAGTCTTTTAGGCTATGAGAAACTAATATTAAACTAAACAGTAGGAATTTTCCTTTATTTCACTTTATTGTATCACTTTATTTTAACTCAACTGTATGAGTGTATTGCCAAGAAGTATGACTGTGCTGTGTGGGGCCCATATCTGCAGAATACAGAGAGGGGAGGGTGTTATATCCCTTGGAAACTGCAGAGAGTTCTGAGACACAATATGGGTGCTGGGAACCATGTCTCGCTCCTCTGAAAGAGCAGTTACTGCCTTTAACCATTGTGTTATCTTTCTAGAACTCTGTTGACCATCCTAAAGGGTAGGTTACAATAGAATATTAGTGGAAACAGCAAATCTACATAGTATAGAAAATATAATCTATCTGACAATAATCATACTATACTTATACACAGCTCATATCTCTGGAAATAGTTTCTAGATCATATTATTTTTGTAATTTGGTGGACTTGCTTGGGATCTGCTGTGAACCTGAATGATGCAGTACTTCTTACCAGGAGGGTATATGGTACAAATTTTGAAATTGTAATTCTGGTTTAGTCTTGCTACAGAAGCACAAGTTTAATCCCATTGCTAAAAGAAAAATGCTATACTGTGTTTCCTGGCATAGATTTGCATCATGATTATTCAAACCACCCTGGTATAACATAGGAATACATACAAGAGGAGGACAGAGTGGTAAAATTTCGAACTGATGTGGCAATTAGGTGCCATGGTAACATGGATAAACACAAAGGCAGCAGTTACTGACATTCCCAGAGAGTATATACAGGGGAAAATACCTTAAATGTTATGAATAATGTACCAGTTATAATCTGTTTGGAGAGTCGGACTACTATAAGTTATATTAAAAGGGTTTTTTCTCATTTATAATCAGAAGGGAGACATGTCTAAGGACCAATACAGTACTTAATTGTAGGGGTACAATATTATTGTTCAGTTAAAAGCCAAATCTGTCATATTTCAATTGCTAAATCAAGAGATGGTAAATGAGGATCATTAGGTAACACCTGTGATTTTTGTTAATAAAATATATTTGACTAGAATCACAGTGTTAGATTATTTGTTGTTATGCTAACATGACTGATTCAACAGAGTTCAGTAGTCCGAGCACTCAATGTATCATCTAAAATATTCAATGTAGCACCCCTTTTGCTTTTAAAGTGTGATCTCAGTTTACCAAAATGTAATAGAAATTGCCCTGTACAGAAAGTATGGGATGCCCACAAACACCAAGGCATTTCTAAGCTAATGCAGATACCAAGATTTGTTTTTTTTAAGATAGGGGCAGAGAGAGGCATAGAGAGGGAGTAGAGACCGATCTCTGGGAACAAGAGCAGTTTAAGGGAGGGGGGGGAATAAAGGGAGGTGGGTAAAGCCTGTCTTTTAAGAGGGAACATAGTAAATGTGCACAGGGGGTGCTCTTAGTGGCTCCAGCTGAACATAACCTGTCAGGACCCTAAGGGTAGGCCAGTACAGACGTCTAAATACTAACATTCCTCCCTTTTGTTTATTTTGAAAATGTGAGGAGTTAAAAAGAGTAGCAGGTGAAGTGAAGTAGAGTACGCTATTTATTGAGACTGCTTTTAGCTGTCCATGGACTTCAAAATCCTGCAGGGGACTGAGAAAACTGAGGAGCTAGCCATGTCCTAGTGTGCTTATTTGTTTTACTTCCCTGACCAGGCTCTGTGGAACAGTTCAGTGTCCCTTGGACTTGGAAGGATGCTGCTCAAGGTGAATCCGAGTCAATTTCCTGGAACACCTGGGTACATCTGATAGTCTTTGCACCTCCAACTCTGTGATTAACAGTTGAGAGTCCTGTAACAATAGCTAAATGGTTTGATTAGAAGTTCTGAACATGTTATTGAGGATTCATAGAAAGGAAATTGATGAAACAGGGTGTGATTAGTAGAAAAAGGAGAATGCAGATCAGTCTGGGTGAGTGCAAAGATATTTTGAGACTCAGAGCTAGGAGGCATAGAGAAAAAAGTTACCTTAAGATTCAGAACTGAGAAATGAGAGTTCGGGGTGGGGGGTAGTGGAGAGAATGTTGTGGGGATTAGGCATCATGGGATAGATGGGGCCACTGCTTAATTATTAAACTGGATATCTTAAAGTAGTTGATAGGTTCCATTAGGTTTTTTAATTGCAATTAAAAGGAGAGGATTTAGGATGAAGTAGTGCTTTTGCTTTTTTTTTTAAATAGTCAGAGATGATAGGTTTAACTCCCCTAAGGTTCTGCAGTTGGAGTGGGTACTGAGCTTGGGTAATGTACTCTGTAGGGTCCTGTAATTGTTTGACAGTGGAGGAATAGTGTATAGCAACAGAGGGTTTTTGGGTTTCCTAGACTTGGAGTCCACCTGAGAGAAAATGACATATTGGAACCAATAGAGTGTATGGCTAGAAGGGAGAGGAAAGGGTCCACAGGCTAGTCTGGGATAAGGCAAATGGGAGCAACAAAAAAATAGAAGTTTCTACTTTGGCTAAAAGTGCCCTTCCCAGTAGGGCACAAACAGGTTGGCATAACCAAAAAATGAATGAATAAGAATACCCCTGAAAATGCAACTGTGGTGGGCTCTGATGAAGCAGGTAAGGCTGTCTTTCTTTTTTCCCCTGACAATACAGAGAAGAGGAGTTATAGTTCCCCCAAATTTCCTCAGTACTGAGTATATGGCACCAGTGTCCAAGAGGAAGGAGATGAACCACCCTGGTACCATGATGTCTACCCAGAGCTCCCTCTCAGAGATGGCAGTGGTTGGGTGAAGAGAGCCCAGGTCCCTTCAGTCATCCATGAGCAGGCCTAGAAGGTCAGGTGGAGGGCAGCCTGTGTTTGATGGCCTCATGACACGAAGTGCATGGAGGCAACAAACTGAGCAGTGTCGTCCTTGAAGGTAAATTAAAATTGGCCCAGGGACTCATGGGTATTTGAGCAAACCCAGGCCCAGTAAGCTTCCTGACCACATTTGGAGCAGGGACCCTGTGGTCCTCAAGCCCCAGGGACAGTCTTTGAGGCCAGTTAGATGGCCTTAGTCAGCATTTGGGAATTTACTTAGAGCTTTTTCACCTCTCTCATGGTACACTTTAATGACCAGAGCTAGGACTTTTGCCTATTGGGTTAGGGGTCCTCTGTCCAAATGTTTAAGCTTATTACTAACGTTGGGGAAGCTCTGGAAAAAGAAATAGGTCATAAGGAGTTGTCTGCCTTCTGGGTTTTCAGGGTCTAGGTTAGTTTATCCTAGGAGGGTCTTTGTGAAGCATTCTAGGAAATGAGACCAATTTCCCTGTCTGTCCTGAATAATTTCCTGAAGATTTTCATAGTTTGCTGGCTTATGGACAGTCTTATAGAGACCCAAAAGGAAGCAGGTTCTATAGTTTTTTTCTAGCTAAAGTGTCCCCTGTGGTATTATAGTTCCATTGAGTGTCAAGGTTAGGGGCTGCCTCTCCCTGGACTGGACATACGGTGCTAGTTTAATGAACTTCATCAGCAAGGGCTCTATCTGCTCCAAAACTCGCCTGCATTCCTCAGGATGTTGATTATTAGCTAAAATCATGGAAAGTGAGACTGTAAGATTGAGTAATATATTTGAAATTCATTTATGAAAACAGTAGAATTAGAGATGTCATAACCCATTTTTTTCTCTTTGACAGATTTCTGCTAGTGAGAAGGGAACATGTACCAGTCAATCCACGTGGGTGAAAGTCGATGCAAGAGTCAGATAGCTAGAAGGTCCATTTCTGGAGAGGAAGAATGGACTATAGGGGCAGAAGGAGCAGTTAGATATTGAGAACTAGATGGTGGGGGGATTCCCTAGTGGGAACTAAATTAGTGGGGATTTTCTCCAGTTCAGATTACATAGGTAGAAGGATATGAGACAGAGAACAGGAAGCATGGAGAGAGTATTTGGAACTGAGATAGAAGAATGCTTGAACTTATGGTAGCTCCTTACATGTAACCATCCACTTGCAGAAGTTAGGAAGGTCCCGTAAAATTTCGGGGTTTCCAGTTCCTAAGAGACATCCCAAAGAAAAAGGAAGAGCTTATATTTTTTGTCTCCTTGTTTCCCATGAATGAGGCAGAAAAAAGAAAAGAAAAAACTGGCATCTAATGACTTTTGTCAAGTGAGGATCAAATGATAATGACTCAAGCCATTTAATGACTAATCAGTGAACAACTGAGGACCAATGCAGTAAGCCTGATGGGTGTGAGTCTGAGAGACAAGAATGCATGAAGGCTGCAGGGCTGCACAAGAAGAACCCTCGAGTATGAGAGAAGTGAAAGGCGCACACTGCCAGTGAAGTTGGAGACATTAAGGGAATTAGCGAATGTGCACAGGAGGGGCTTTTAGTGGCTCCAACTGAGGACATATCCTGTCAGGACCCTAAGGGCAGGCCAGTACAGATGCCTAAATTCTAACAAGCATAGGGATAAAGGATCAGTTGTTTCAGAAAGCATTCCTGGAGCCTTTCATGTAGCAAGTATGATGAAATCATAAACCAGTAGCACAAAGAAGCAATAGTTTATATACTAAAAACAATTCAGAGACAAGTCTATTCAGTATGAAAGTGCTTCTTTGACTTTGGAAGAGGGGTATATGATGCAGACACTGGACAAAAAGAGATAAATCCTTTGTTCAAATGCAATATATTCACTTCCATAACAATTATGTAGGTTCTGAGATTTCAGATGTTGATTTGGTCTATTGGGAGTATTGTTTAGTCTACTGGGTTAACTTAGTGAGGCCTGAAGGCAATAGTGACCTGGAGCAGCTAATCAAGTAAACCTGGTAGAATTTACATTTTAGGGAGAATCTAGTGATTCAAGAATGGCAATGTTGGAATTAATCTATAGTTTTACACAAACTGTAGAAACACCTGAAAAACATAACTCCTAAGAGTATTCAGTGATTTGGCAAATATTTAATGCCTATTTATTGTGATTTTCTGTTGTGTGTTTTTCTAACTTTTATTTGTGTATGCCTGCAGGTGTTTGCATTCTTCCTCCTCTTTCTCTGTTTCTTTTGTCACTGTTGTTTGCTTTCTGTTTTTAGATTGTTCATTTTTTGCTATTTTGTGGAGATGCTTGTTGATTTGCTTTATTAAAAATAGTGAAAGAAAATGTAGAGTTAAAAGGACGAGAAGTGAGAATGATATGAGAGGAGACATGGGAGGAGATATAACCATCTCAGCCATCTCAGAATATATTGTAAAAAATTATTTTTAATTAAGAACAGTAAGTGAGATGGAGAGTCTCAGATAGTAATTTTTTTTGAGAACTCTGTAATGTTCACCACATAGAATGGCTTAAGAAGAACAGTGAATAATATTATGAGAAATAGGGTCCGGGTAGTAGTACCCACCTCCTTTAATCCCAACACTCAGGAGACAGAGGTTGATAATTTGTATGAGTTCAAGACAGTCTGATCTACAGAGCTAGTCCCAGGACAGCCAGTGCTACAAAAATAAACCCTATCTCTTCAAAAATAAGAAATAAGAACAAAGAAAGAAAAAGAAAGGAAGGAAGGAAGGAAGGAAGGAAGGAAGGAAGGAAGGAAGGAAGGAAAAAGAAAGAAAGAAAGCAAGCAAGGGGCTGGAGAAATGGCTCAGAGGTTAAGAGCACTGACTGCTCTTCCAGAGGACCCAGGTTCAATTCCCAGCACCCACATGGCAGCTCACAACTGTCTGAAAATCCAGTTCCAGGGGATCTGACACTTTCACACCAATGCACATAAAATAAAAGATAAATAAATCATAAAAATTTAAAAAAGAAAGAAAGAAAGAAAGCTAGAAAGAATTTCACACTCCTGTGTAATTTCCAAGATTAAGAAGTGACAATGTGCTCAGAAAGTAAAAGAATCTACCTAAATTTACTCAACTGGTTTAGAAAAGGAGGCAGAATCCTAATCCAACAAGCCTGGAATGAGACTCACTGTTCACAGCAAATACAACACAAAACTGCTTATTCCAGTTTAGCGAATCTCATTGGTATGGATCTGATTAAAGCTAGTTCTCATAAATGGAAAGCTTCATGCACTGTATTTAACACTCAAGTTTTGATATATTTTTAACACAGAAAAGATTTGATAGTTTAAAAAATAATTAGACTCTCAAGTTTAAAATTTAGCTTTTATGTTCAAGAAACTCCAGTTGAAAATTCCATGTTCAATACAAAAACGTTTAATAGTTTGATCAATGTAATGAGATTTGCTATTTAAGGTTAAAATAAATGCAGTAGAAAAATGAAAGGTCTAACACTGTCTTTCATTGTCAGGGACAGGGAACAGTAAGAAGTTCAAGTGAAACACAGGGCTGGACACCTCTGGATGTCCAGGTAGAAGGTAGAAGGATCAAGTAAATAACCAGGTGAAATTACTTTCATCTGAGTTTCAGAAAACAATAAAAATTTTACATTTTTGTGATCAGAATGAAGCAGGGGCTGAGATAGTTAGAATTACAAAAATAGATAACATTTTATTTATATTGTAATGGACTTAATATCTAACAAGCCAACTATATAGAGATGTTTGAAAGTGATCAAAATACTATGAATTAATTAGATGCCTAAATATTTAAAGCAATGAAACATATTCAACTCTTCTGATATAAGAGGTAATTGAGCAGTGCAGTGGTGGCACACACCTTTAATCCCAGCACTTGGGAGGCAGAGGCAGGTGGATCTCTGAAGTTTGAGGCAAGCCTGGTCTATAAGTGCTAGTTCCGGAAGAGACCCCCAAACTACAGAGAAACCCTGTATCAAAACAGAAATAATTCAAACAATCTACCATATTCTGATTTGACATATACCAACTTCAATTATTTGAAATACCTACCAGACACCACTATCATAGCCAACCATCGGGAGCAAAAACCAAAGATAGAACCTACTTCTAATACTTGGCTAAATCACCATGTATTAAATCAACTCCTAATGTTATCTTGTTATATTCATAGATTAGTACATAACGCAACAATATTAGAGAAGTATATTTTTACTACTATAGACTATTGTCATCTTACAAATGACATTACCATAATCTTGTGAGAGAGGACTATAAGAAAGTCAAGAACCAGAAATTTTTAACCAACTAAAGGAACATTCATTTGATGCTTGTTTGCCTTGATTCTTGATAAACAATCTTCCAAATGTGATCACTGAGACAAGCATTTGTGAAACACATTTTTAGTTTCCATTCCTTGTCAATGCTTTAGATGAGACAGAGAAAGCTAATTGTAGTACAGTGTCTGAATTTATATACAGATACAATTTTCCCTTGAAAAAAATATTGTCAAAGAAAAGGACAATTTGAGCAGGAGAGATGTCTCAGCAACTAAGAGCATGTATTGCTCTTTTGAAAGACAAGGTTTCACACCCAACACCTCTATATACTGTTTCGCTTCTTACTGTAATTCCATTTCCAGGGTATTTGAAACCCTTTTCTGGCTTCCAGGTTCTCTCTACATACATGATGCAAATAAACTAATACAGGCATATATTCAAATTTGCACATGAAATAATAAATACATTTTTTACAAAAAGAAATAAAGTGCAATAAGACATCATTAAGGAAAAGAATATCCCATCAAACAAATGTCAGAGCCATGACCAGTTTACCAATACCTTTGTATGAGTTATATAACTATCTTCATCCAAAACGAAGTACCTCAAAAACCACAACATAATCCAAACACAAGACCAGTGGTCAATAATCTTGAGCATACGGTCTGTCAGCATGTAGACAATGATATAATTCTACTTGATGCTCCTCACATTCCTTATTGATTGGTGACTTATTAATTGTAGCTGCATACTTTCTTTTAATATTAATGTATTCAAATATAATGAAATTGCTGTACTTCTGCTTAAAATGAAATATGGCCATCATTAATTGAACAATAATTTATTATTTTTCATACTAGAAAATTCCCAGTGCTGCAAAGAGACAAAACATTTGAACTATTTTGAAATATTTGATCAAATACATTTTATTGACATTAAATGACAGCATCCTCAGAATACATAATTGTGTCTACATTTTTGATAATAAATGACAGTGTCTTGCAGAAGAAATTCTATCTTTAATGTTCTTTTCTTGTTTGTTTGTGTTTGTTTTGGGTTTTTAATACAGTGCTTCCCTGTGTGGTTTTGACTGTTCTGGAACTTGATCTGTACACCATGATAGTCTTGAATTCATAGATCTATCTTCCTCTGGATCTTGTGTGCTAAGAATAAGGCATGCACCGAGAAATCTAGAGAGTTTGTGGGAGAAAGGGAACACTTCTGCATTGCTGGTGGGAATGCAAGCTGGTATAGCCTCTCTGGATGTAAGTGTGGTGATTTCTCAAAAAATTAGGAAACAACCTTCCTCAAGACCTAGTAATACCACTAGGTATTATAGCCAAAGGATACTCAATTGTACCACAAGAACATGTGCTTAAATATGTTCATTGCAGCATTGTTTGTCACAGCCAGAACTTGGAAACAGACTAAATGCCCCTCGACCATAGAATGCATAAGGAAAATGTGGTACATTTACACAATGGAGTACTACATAGCAGAAAAAAAAATGACATCTTGAATTTTGCAGGAAACTGGATGGAGCAAGAAAACCTTATTTTGAGTGAGGTAGCCCAGACAAAGAAAGACAATTATCACATGTACTTACTCATAAGTGGTTTTTAAACATAAAACAAAACAAAACAAAAAAAACACCAGCCTACAAACCACAATCCCAGAGAACTTAAACCGTTTCCACAGCCAGTAAGCCCCAAAAGGAAATTCACACAGAGAGTCTACATTAATGATAAACTGATTGGCCCATTAGTTCAGGCTTTGTATTAGCTCTTATATCTTATACTAACCCATTATTCTTATCTATGTTAGCAACATGGCTCGGTACCTTTATCGGTGGGGTAGGTCACATTTTGCTTTTAAGATGGTTGAGACAGGATTGCCAAAAAAGCTTGCTTTTCCCAGAATATTCCTGTTCCTATTGCCCCACCTCTACTTCCTGTCTGGTTTTCCCATCTATACTTCCTGCCTGGTTATCAGCCAATCAGTATTTATTTAAAATGTAATTGAGAGAATACAGATAATTCTTCCCCACAGCTTCCCCCTCTTTTTTTTTTTTAAACAAAGGAAACTCTCCATTGTCCATTTTACAGGAATGAGGGCATAAATATTTCTGGCTACTTACTGCTAGTTGGCGCCACTGGTAATCTTAGGGGTACCTAAAGAAAATTTAGAATTATGATCAAGTCCTGACACTAAGAGAGACTTACATAGATTTAATCTACATGGGAAGTAGAAAAGGACAAGATCGCCTGAGTAAATTGGGAGCATGGGGCCCTCTGGGAAGGGCTAAAGGTGAAGGGGAGAGATGGAGGTGCCGAGAAAAATGTAGAGCTCAATAAAAATTAATAAAAAATAAATATCCTTAATTGGGCACAATATTTATTTAATAAAGTAAAACTATAATAAACTCCATGTGTATTTGAATGCAGAGTATTTCAGATTCACTACCAAGTAATTTACAAAATTCAAAACTTAGTAAATTAATTTGATGGTAAGTAATACAACATTAGAAAAAAACTCAGTCATTTTGACTTTGTTTAAGTAAACAATGTCTTGTCTAAAAATAACATGTAATACAATGCTACAGTAAAATATTTAATCAATTTCTATGCATGTGTCTAACTGAGGTCCAGCTAAGATAAGCTTTTGAGGATAGAAACTTAAATTGTTAATAAAAGTTAATTTCTAAAATTGAAGTGCTCTTTTTTTGTCAAAATAATTCTTACTGATGAGCTTTTTAGAAAAGAAATTGTTTTCTAAATGGTAAGCTTTAAATAGTTCAGATAATAGTCCTATCAAATTTTAGAATCCAGTTTCACTGGCACAAAAGGGCAAATACAGATTGGCTTATGTACATTTTGTGGATTCTAACTATCACAATAAAAAGGCTCTGTGTAAATTATATATTATGACTATATATAAGAATATGTATGATTATATGAATAATTTTGATAATGTAATACACTATTACAAACTGGAAGAAAAAACATAATCATTTTGCTAGAATATGAAAAAAAATTTTGACAAAATCTGTAGTAGAAAGGAGCAGTGGGCTCACTGCCCAGCTCCCAGATAGCTTACACCCAAAATCATTACATGGAAACTCTATTTATTTAAACACTGCCTGGTCCATTATATCTAGCTTCTTATTGACTAACTCTCACATATTAGTTTAACCCATCTCCATTAATGTGTATTGCCACTTGACCGTGGCTTACTGGCATGAATCTAACAAGCGTCCATCTCAGAGAGGAGAGCCATGGCATCTGCCTAACTCTGCTTTCTTTATCCCAGCATTCTGTTTGGTCTATTCCACCTATCTAAATTCTGCACTATCAAAAAGCCAAGGCGGTTTCTTTATTTGATCAATGAAAGAAACACATAGAAAGAAGAACCTCCTACACAAAATAATCCAAACATCCTTCATGATAGAACTCTAGAAGAGATCAGAGATACAAGGCACAGACCTAAACATAATGAAAGCGGTACACAGAAAGCCAATTGCCAACATCAAAATATATAAACTCAAAGTAATTCTGTGGTAAGGAGACCACTTGCTGCTTCCTGGCTACCCAGCTAGCTTAGACCCGAAATAACCATACAGATACTGTATTAATTAAATCACTGCTTGGACCATTAGCTTTGCTTCTTATTATGTAACTCTTATATCTGAATTTAACCCATTTCTATTAATCTGTGTAATGCCACGTGGCTGTGGCTTACTGTCTAAAGTTCCTAGAGTCTGTCCCCAGCAGCTTCATCAGAGTCTCTCTGACTCTGCCCTTCTTTCTCCCAGCATTCAATTCTGTCTTCCCTACAGAAGTTCTGCCCTGCTATAAGTCCAAAGCAGTTATTTATTCATTAATGGTAATCACATCATACAGAGGGAAATACCACATCACAATTCCACTAAAATCAGGAACAAGAAAAGTTGTTCACTGTCTCCATACCTTGTCAATATAGTATTTTAAGTTCTAACTAGAGCAATAAGACAACTAAAGGTGAAAAGGGGAATATAAATTGGAAAGGAAGAAGTCAAAGTATCATTTTTCACAAATGGTATGATATTATACATAGAGGCCACAAGAACTCTATGAAGGAACTTCTATGGCACACACACACACACACACACACACACAAAAACACAAAATAAAGTATATGAATAAATAAATATACAGACATCAATTTAAATACACACACAAAGAGAAGTATTTAGAAATATAGATCAAACTATATTAAAGCATTCTACATTCTTGGGGAAAGTGTTAAATTTTTTCACATTCAAACTACTTGTGTTTTTTTTCTTTTTATGAAAGATCTAACCTCTTCATTTTCTTCATGTAAAACTATTCTTTGTTGTGTGACACTTGGATTTCTTATAGTCAAAAGATAAACTGTGCTAATTAAATTTGACAGAATTTGTATATTGCCTTCTTAAATGTTAGTTAATGTTATTAATAGTAAGAATGAATATATTAGAATATATTCCTCTGAATTATTTCAAAACTGATAGTGATAGTGAATATTTCAAACTGTGTTACTCTTTTGGCTGTAGACAGCATAGTCAAATCCCTGCTCCCGAACTGCTTTCAACTTCTGCAGATCACAAAAGAGCTTATTCATTTCACTTGTAGACCTGCCTTGCAAACTCATAAGAATTTACCTTCTGTCATCACCCCTGGGTCTATTTTGCACTGAACACAAGCTTCACCTGGCCTATGAATGGGCCAGGTTATATTCCCCTAATGCTTTATGTAGTTTGCATTTTTACAAGCTGACTCAGAGGTTGTACACCCTGCTTTACTGCAACTATTTTATTTTTTTCTCTTAACTTCTTTAACCTGCCTTGACTTTGAATAACCTACAGAATTATTTTCATATCTTCAATCTAGCTATTCTTCAAGAGTCCTAAGAACAGACTCTCAATAAATACATATTTTTACTTGTAGGGTACAGAATAAAAATTTAAATGTCAGGAGTAATTAAACTGCAAGCATAACTTTATAAAAAAAGAACTTGACACTAAAGCCAGAGACAAATAATTATGGTTAATATATACTTAAACATTTTAAGTTTTTGAAGATCATTTATTATGTATTGAAACAGTAAGTTGTTAATTGTAGCTCATACCGTTTTCTTACTAAATCGAAGTCTTCTTTTCATAGGTTTAAGAAAATCATCACTGTCAAGATAAACAATATTTTTATCCAACTGAAATAATTTATACCAGCTAATTGTATATTAATAGATCACAATAACATCATGTTCATGGTATATTTGATAGCATTTTAAATCAATCAAAAGCCATTTATATTTTGAAAACTTTTAAAGTTGTTAGATTGAGATGGCTCTAAGCAGATCAGAAATAAAAGATAAAATAAACTAAACATCTCCAGGATCAGGTTGTCTTTAATCAGAACAATGATGGCCAGCAGTCTTTCCAAAGGAGTATGGGCCGAGCCCATCGGGCACAGGGAGCTTTAAATTGTAATTGCTCAGGAAGTTTTGGAAGTGGAAGATTCTAAGTGTCTATCTGCATGTATGTTCTCCTGCAGTTTCAATCAGAGGTTGGTTTGTCCTTATGAGGAGGGCAGCTTCTCCTCTCTTAGTTACACCATCTTTTGGTTTTCATTTTCAAGTGCCTCCTGGATCCTGACAGTCTAACGATGCTATTAAAGTGCCCTTAGTTTAGGAGGTCACACCATTTCTAACTTGCTATACCAGAAGCTTCCTTGATATTTCTAACCTAAAAATATTAATAGCAACAATATTCCTGGCAGTTACATAACCAATCATGGACTATTTGTCCATTAACCCCTTAGAAGTTCCATGTCTTTATACTTTTCTCCTTTTCATTTGAGAATTCATACATGTATGTGTATAATGAAATGCAATTGTATATATATATATACATATATATATATATGTGTGTGTGTGTGTATCCTACTTCCATTTCTCCTTCTAAATCCTCTTATGTTTCTACAACACATATTCATATTTTTGAAATAAATAAAATTCATATTTTTTAAAAAACCCACTAAAGTTGAGTTAGTGCTTCCCATATGTGCATAGGTGTTTCCATTCACTGGGGTATGGGACATCTGTCAGCAACCACAATCTCAATAAAGTATGATTCTCACTCCTTCAGAAGATATTGACTGCCAATTGCTCCTCAACACGGCATGAAGCCCAGAGATTGTCTTTCACAGTTACTCCAGCATGCTGGCTAGCTTGATCCTTGGTAAGTCCTGTATAGGAAACCACAAATGCTGTGAGTTCATGATTATGAAATCATGTTCAGTTCTATTTTGGACACCAAGGGTCCTTAGCCCCATCATTATTGTAATTCATATTCAGGAACATTATTTAGGTGTGTTTGTCATACTTCAGCATTAGTTTCCTTTTTTGCTTAATGATGGTTTAACAAGTCCTATTGCAGTTTCTTGTTATGGGATATTCAAAATTATAAAACTTTATATTCATTTAGCATAATTTTACAATTTTTTCTGTACATTTTTCTGTGCCTTGAATTTTCTGGTCTTATAAACAGTCATGAAGTATTTTGAAATATATTCATTCAGTAGTAAGCATAGAAATATGAAAACAAATGAGATAAAGTGAAATGTCCTCTCTTCTGCTTAGTCTTTTTTAGTATCAATTTATTAAAGAAACCAGATAAATTATAATTCAAAGAATCATAATTTACATTCATGAAATTATAATAGGATGATAATCAATGTTTAGATTCAGCCCGCCCAGTTATTTCTCTAAATCCTGAGTCTTTTCACAAATCTGTAATTCTATGAATTTCCCACATGTAACCTTTTCTGACTTCCTTCTACTCACATTTCATGATAGATTTCACTAGGCAAGTTCTTAAGCGTCTTTTTTTCTAACACTGGTTTAAATTCTACTGTTTCCCATTAATATAAAGGCAAAAAAGATATATCCTGAAAATGTATGACAATATTCTGCTCTTTCCTCATGAACAAATTCCACAGAAAGGAATCTACCACTACTTGGATACATTAACTTAATGAAACCGTGCCTCTTTTCCAATGGAAAGGGTAAAAATGATCTCAGACAATATCTGACACTCTCAGTTGAGATTCCTTTGTCTGTTACAGTGTCCAACATAACATTTCCAACAAGGAAATTCTTAAAATACCTTGATGTATAATCTTCATTGTTTTGTTACTATAAAAACCCCCAAAAAACTTCTTCCAGACAAGTGAAAATAGCATTCTTCCTATGAGATATAACCACTGATGTAATATTGGCATGGAGGCTACAGGCATAACAAATTATTCTTATAATTATTGTTATTGAATTTCATGCCTACTTGGTGGGATATAATTCATACCTGATACTGTTAAGAGTACCAAGATCTCAAGACTAAATTGTCATTAGCCAATGAGAAAGCCTACTACTGCTATTCTACTAAACAAACATACTAATATAGTCTCCTAATGATACTTTTCCAAATACATAGACCAATGACTCATTCAGACCTCAGGACATAAGTTTCTTTTTATAACAGATGACAACTAACACAAAGAACAACTGGAAACATGTTGAGAGTGAGAAATTTTAAAATGTTTATTCCTGAATGAGGTACCTTTAATACCTTTAATACACTGTTGTCCACAAGCTTGGGGACATATGTGAAAGAGGACACACAGAAAGATTGTAAGAAGTAGAGCTGGCAGATGATTTTACAAAAAAGCATTTTCTTTACACAGCGGGGTAGATTTATATATGAACTCACTGAGACTGTGACAGTGTATACAAGAGCTACAAATGTTAAAGCCAGACAAAATCCAGCATAAAGGAAAGGGAGTGGGCATAATGTTTCTTCCTCAGCCAAAAACTATTGGCAATAATAGATGCTGGAATGGGGGAAATCATTTCTTCAGTGACATACCAAAGGATATATCAACCATAGAACACACCCCATGCTTCAGAATAGTTGACCAGCACAAATCAGTCTTCACATTTTTCATTATCTTTTACCTTTTATTTTCTTTTTCTTCTTTGATTAAGATATCAATAGCATGTATGTGGGAAAATACAGAGGAGATGAGAATACAGAAGAAGTTGGGATATAGTAAAGAATATACTGAAAAATATACCAAATTTTCAAAGATTAATTTTAAAACTAAGAGTAAAAAATATAAAGGAGGAAAAAATCATTAAAGTAAAAAAAAAGTGAGGTCATTTCTTGATTTTTGAAAAGCCTAGGCAAATAATTTTTTAATGTAAGCGACTAACCAATACCTGGTCAGAATAAGAGCTTTTCATCAATTTGGAGGAAGACATCTAAAATCATATAATTTCAGATCTTTGATTAGTAGTTATTTCATGTCTGATGGCAAGTGTGCTCTGCTTTACTTTAAAGCATTGAAACCCTTCCTTCATCTTTGTCAAGTTTAAGGAAAAGAAGACTTTCAAATGTAGGCCATTTTACCGTTGTCTCATTCAAGAGGTCACTCTACCCCTGTGTACAGTAAGTAATTGGATCAAGCCCTTCAGTGCACGGCCAGTACTTAATCACTGTCATTTAGCCTCGCAATTTGTCAATTTATCTTACTCATTCAATTTCCCTTTGACAAGAGATAGTATGATTATCCAAGAGCTTGCTTTCTGCCATATTTCAGTAACATTGTAGCCAGAAGGGAAGATGGATGAGTTTCCCTGTACTGCCTTTCCCATGTTGTCAGTTCTCTGAGCTCTAATTTAGTTTTCCTTCATCCCTGGTGCATTGCTCTGACCACTTTCACACTCTCTTCTGAATCCAATTGTACTCTATGTACTGATTATTCCCTAATCTTATTCTTCAGTGAAGATCATGTTCTTCAGATTCTGATCTGTAGACCCAGTTTCTTAATATTTCTCCTTTTAGATTCCGTAGACAATATCAATATTCCAGATAAGAAGCTTCTGTTTGACCCTATAATGTGTTCATTATCCTGTATCCCTCTTGTGGCTATCACTGTAACTATTGTAAATATTGTATTATGTAACTAATGAACACCAAGTTCTTCTGCTTAAATCCTGTGTAAGGCCTAACTGTTTTCGAATAACCTTAAGCTACTTCATATAACTCACCTTGCCTAGTAAGTTTACCTGCTGTTTCCCTCATCTTCACTATCTCTAGTAAACTTATGGATATATAGCACTCACACACACACACACACACACACACACACACACACACAAACACACACAGTTCTCTTATTCACATAGCTGCTATCATCACAGTTACTTGAAGTTTCAGGACCACAGAGGACCTTTAAGTGAAATTGCACATGCTACATTTTTCTCTTAAATTTTACTGCTGAACCATCTCTCCAGGCTGATGCTACTTTTTACTGAAGTGACCAAATTTGTATAGATCTCTTAGCATTATTTGCATATTTAAACTAGATATCATACTTTTGGAGAAAGATGAAACTTACATCTTTCCTTTCTAATTGAAATGCTTCTTATATTTATTTCATAGCCCCACACCAAAACCTGATCAACATCCTATTATATTTCAATGTTTTCCTTTCTAACTAGTTCTGGTCATGTAACTCAGGCTATTAAATCTCAAGCAAATTGGGCAGGGAGATAATTCATTTGGTAAATTTCTTTCCACACAAGCATTAGGGTCTGAGTACAATCCCCAGCACCTTTTTCAAAAGCAAGTTATGGCATGCTCTTATAATCCTAGTGCTGCTGGGCAGGGGGAAACCAGAAGATCCCTAATGTTCTCCTGCCAGGAACTCATGCATAACTCAAGAATCCTACCTCCCAGTGAGAGACTGTGCATCAAAAGAAGTAGTGGACATCTACTGAGGAAACACACCTTATGTTCATTGAGCTTCTATATTGTGCATCTGTGTTTTATGTGTGTGTGTAGGTGAAGCTTTATACCTAGGTGAATATACATTCTCATATGCTGCACACAGACCTGAAAACATACAAACACACACACACACACACACACACACACACACACACACTCACACAAACACACGCCACACCAAATGAAATAAAATGAAATAAGGTAAATAAAATTAAAACATGCAGTTTAGTTTTGAGAATGAAACAATTTTCTTTTATTCTAAAAGAAAAATCATAAGCAAAGAAAAAAGATTTTGCTGAGAGTTACTGACTTCTTATTCTTCATCTTAGAGTAGGCTTGATTTCAGAGCGGTCACATTCATCTTATAAGGCCTCAGTGATGTCACTCATGAGAGAGGAAACCAACTATTTCAAAATTAAGGAAGAAAAATTACAATTTGGGTTTTGAAGAAATGTATTGAATACATAAAACTATTAGCCTTAGGCTTCCTACCACATAAACCATCAATAACAGAGGTGGAATGAGCTAATATCTAGAGAGAATTTGTTCTTTATAATGGATACACTTATTTTGCTAGCCTGGTTCCTTTATTATAATAAAACACCTGACAAAGCTAAGTTATTAAAAGAAGAGAGGGTTTCTTCCTTCCTTCCTTTCTTTTTTTTTTCTTGACTCATGGTTCTAAAAGCATCAGCCATTGTTCTTATGAATTCATTAGTTTTGAGCCTTTTGCAAGATACTCCAGCAAAACCAGAGATTATGGTTGAGAATAACCAACCTCTCATGTTAAAACCAGGTATTAAAACCTGGAGAGATAATATATTAACTCCCAATAATCTGAAGCCTATAAAGGTATCATCTGGTATTACCACCCTAGGAACCAATTGTTTATCATTTTGACCTTTGAGAAACAAGATAAGTTCTAAAATATCATACGAGCCTCCACTTAAATTGCATATACAGTCAAGTGGAAAGCATCTTCTTCAGGAAATATTAAATAGTATTTAATAAAAACATAGAATTAATTTTCTAGTTCTGTATATAGTGAAATGAAGAATAGTCCCTCCTAAAAATCAATTTGATGCAATGTAAAAACTACTTTTCTTGCTACTTTAAAACCTAACCTATAATTATATAGCACATGATATTAAGTCATATTAGAATTTGATAATTTATGGAAAAGGAAGTAAAAAAATAATCAAGTTGCTACATAATCCTTACTTAGTAGTACAACTGTATTCATGTAGAGTGAAACTTTTCAAACTCTACTAGAAATAATTATATGTTCATATTTATATTGACTGCATATATGATTAAGTTGCCATGCCTGTGTGTCATAGTTTTATACAACTTTTGCCATAAAATTATTTTCAAAGTATCCAGGACTTTATTAGCTCCCAAGCATCAATAAGGCAGCATAGTAACAATAGCGAAATTATTGTATGTTAAAGTTATCCATATATCATCTTATGTCTTGGCAACTGAGTTATCTCATCTTTGAGAGCTTTGGAGATTATTTTTAAACTGTTTTTCCTCAAAATAAAATAGGATGTCAGGAGTAATAGCTGTAACTATAAAGAGAAAAATTATATATCACTCAGTCATCCATTAAGTAATTTCTAACAGGTTTTCCAACAAACAATCTTAAATTTAATATATGTATAATAAATATAAATATGAACAGAAATGTGTGAGGGGATCCCAGGTATCCACGGGGATGTCCCCAGCTAGGTCTTTGGGTAGCAGGGGAGAGGAGAGGGAGCCTGAACTCTCCTTGCCCCACTATCACATTGATGACTACTTCGAATATCACAATAGAATATTTGACCGGCGACGGATGGAGACAGAGATCCTCATCAGAGCAACGGACTGAGCTCCCAAGGTCCAGTTGAAGAGCAGAAGGAGGGAGAAGATGAGCAAGGAAGTCAGGACCGCGAGGGGTTGGTCCACCCACTGAGGCAGTGTGCCTGTTCTAATGGGAGCTCACTATATCCAGCTGGACCGGGACTGAACAAGCATGTGATCAAACCAGACTCTGTGAATGTGTCTGACAATGGGGGCTGACTGAGAAACCATTGATAAAGGCCCTGGGACTTGTTTCTACTGCATGTACTGGCTTTTGGGACCTTAGTCTATTTGGATGCACAGCTTCCTAGGCATGAATACAATGGGGAGGACCTTGGACTTCCCACTTAAGGAGGGAGGGGGAGGGATGAGGATAAATCGGGGAGTGGGAGGGAAATGGGAGGAAGGGAGGAAGTGTAAATTTTTGAATGGAAAAATAAAAATTTTTAAAAAAAGGTAAAAATAAATAAATAAATATAAATATGAACACAAATGTGTAAGGTATATAGAAAACACTTTTAGTGAACGTAGTCACATTGTATTAAGATAGCATTTAAGTAAAAAGCATTTTCAAAGGTTCATTTGATGGGGCCTGAAGAGATGACTAAGCGATTAAAAACACAAGTTGCTTTTGGGAAGGACCTAATTAAGTTCCCAAGAGGCCAGAAGAAGACTTTGAATTGAAATGCACTGAATTGATTCTATTTATCATTAAATATAGATATATGCAGAATGGAAGTGTGTCAGCTGAAATATTTAAATCATGAGCAAAGGATGTTGAAGGAAGCTGTTTGTTCATGCTGACTGACCAGAACCAGAGTAATTACAAAGATACTATATTAGTTAAATCATTGCTTGTCCCATTAGCTCTAGCTTCTTATTGGCTAACTCTTACATATTAATTTAACCCATTTCTATTAATCTGTGTATAGCCATGTAGCTGTGGCTTACCGGATACAGCATCTGTCTCCAGCAGGGCTACATGGCTTCTATTCCACCCTTCTTTCTCCCAGCATTCAGTTTAGTTTTTCCTGCCTAGCTCTATTCTCCTATAGTTCTGCTATAGGCCCAAAGTAGTTCCTTTATTAACCAATGCTAATCACAGCATACAGAGCAAAATCCCACATCAATACCCACTCTCAGAATCTACAGATTTCGAATTTTTGAAGTTTATTTAAGGTTTGGTGGAAAATTCAGGTTTGATGGCACACACCTTTTATCCCAGCACTCACTATGCAGAGGCAGGTAAGAGGATCTCTGTGAATTTGAGACCAACCTCCTCTACATTGTGAGTTCCAGTACAGTCATAGCTACATATAAAGACCCTGTCTCAAAACAAACAAACAAAATAATAAAAAAATGAGAAAATAAGTTTAACATATAATATTTATTACTCAGGGTTTTTTAAGTGCAGACCGGATGGAATGTGGTCTAAGTAGTTTTGAAATAGTTGTCAGATAAGAGAAAGGCCAAAAACCTGCTAGTTACTCAGTCCATGAGGCTGGATGTCTCTGCAGGTCCAATCTGAGAGTGTAAAACTGGCGATTCCTGAAAACCACTGATCTTCACCCTACACTGGAACCAGAATAGTTAGATTTAATACTGGACATAGCAATAGAATAGATGAACTTTCCAACAAAAGTGAGGATAGGAAGACAAAAGGCAAAATTTCCCTCTTCCGAGCCTTATTTATGCTGAAATCAGAAGTTCTGACTCAAGTTCTGAGAGTAACTTTCTACTGAAAATGAACAGATTAGAACAATGGCCCAAACGCCTGTGCACAAGTTTAGGCTTCAGTTGATTCCTGATACACATGTTGACAATAAAAATTAGTAATCAAATATACATTTTTTAAAAGTCTGAGAAATAATTCACAATGGCTGGTAGAACTTGTAAAGTTATCAAGACAATAAAACAATGTATTAATCCTGAAAAAGACATAAGTTTGGTGAAGCAGTTTCCATCGATTTCAACAAAGGTCCTTTCCTACACTTACAATTATAAAGCCCATTTTTAAATGTCTTGCACAAAGATATATTTTGTTTCACTAAATATTATACATTATTTAATTTAAAAGCTAAAGGAGAAGCATTAACTTAAATTTAACTGATTTTGATGAATTGTCAAACTTCCTGTGTCTCTGATATCAAAACTGTAACTATGCCGTGTCCTTTCTTTCCACAGAGGTGTTAATTAGAGAGAACCAAATATATTTCCAAAGTCACACCTGACTATTTGAATAGCTCCATTGGTGGCACCTGCAAGCCATAATTAACACCATATAGAAAGGTAAGATCATTGATTAGAAGGTCTTGGCAAAAGTTCAGTCTCTATACACAGAGAAAATTTATACACACCGCTGTAACCAAGGTGAACAAATGCTGAATTAGTAGAAAAGTAGTTATAGAAAAATCCTTTTTATTAAGCATAGCTGATTTTCTAAGGAAACAGTTTTTATTTAGCATATTATTTTAGGAAAAATGTTTAACCTATTACTGGCAAACTCTCATTCATCTTTATATATCTTTAAAAAGAAAAATATTCCAACATCCATGTGATTTTTCACGTATGAAAAACACATTTAGTGAACATTTTGCTTTTGGAAATATGAAGGATTTAAAAAACAAAAGACACATGGTCAGTCTATCCCTGAACAAGAGCTAACATTTTCTTAGTATTTTCCACTGTATTTTCTACCATATGCTTTGCTAGAAAACACAAAATTCAAAAACTCTGCAATCATTATGATATAGAAAAGGAATGAAGGTTTGAAATAAACATTGCAATGTCCATCTCAAAATGTTCCGGCAATGCATTGATGTGATTGATAGTAATAAACATACAAGACTATCATGATCATCATCTACGAAAAAGCAAACATTTCTGAAGGATTACATATCCTTAATTGATATTCCTCCCTTTCTTCTAATCTTCAAGCCCTGACTTCAATCATTTTTATTTCTTCTATCCTCCTCATGTCCTCCCCTTCCAATCATTCCCTTTCCTCTTTCCATAAGCCTCTTTCCCTCCCTATTTCTTTTCCTGTCAATGTCAAGTCCTGTGTAGTGTGTGAGGTGGTATTAAGAGTGAACAGACCAGCTCTTTCTGTTAGTAGGGTTATAGTATAACCTTACAACTTTAGGGTTGAAGAAATAGATTCAAAGTGTGTTTATGCTGAAAATCTGTAGTCACAGGTAATGCACACATAGTTATTAACTCCTTTAATTCATTGACATTAATGAAATAAAAGCATTTTAACTAAGTAATTTTCTCTAGCTGACCTCAAAGTACAATAACTTGTACTTTGTGTAAAGTATTTTTAAATACACAGGAACTTAATAAAATGGAGAACATTGTCAAAGAAAAGATAGTTCTATAATTTACTCTTGATAATGAGATGTTTCAGAATAAATCAAGAGAAGTCCACTGCTGCTGAAATTTTAGATGAATTCTAGAATTTGGGAAACTATTTTCATAAAACATAATCTTATTTCTAATACTTTAGGGTGACCTACGTGTATATGTTCTCATTATATTAATATTATTAATATATTATATTAATATCATTAATTAACATCCTCTATTTGCTCTGATGATAATTGGAGCTTCCTTCTCTCTACTCACTTGTTCCATTCTACTTTCTTGATCCCATTGTATATTACTCTGTTTTTTAATGACCAATTCCAGCTGAGTTTTATCAGTATATTTGACTTTTATCCTTTAAAACATCTAACAAATGTTGACTGACTTTGTAGGCAACTTAATTATAATATCCTTGCTTGCAATCACCTTTTTATTTATTAATGCTATTAAAATTCTGTCTAGCAATTGAAAAATACATAAAGGACATCATTTTTCTATACCTTTATTGAATTCTTGGACACTAATTTTTATTGAATGTTGTTTGACAATTTTGCTAACATTTGTCTTATAATAGGTTCTTTTAAATTAGAAATATAGTTTTGCCTCAATGTAACAAACAACTATGTATTCTTTTAGAATCTATTGCCATCTCTGACAATGTCTGTGACAGGCATTATATCTCTACTATAGAAGAATTTCCCTTAATGCCCACCCCACACTCCCTCCTTTACCTTACCTTCCTCTCTCCGACTCCATTTAACTGTTCCTGTTATATTATTCCAGTTCCTCCCTTTTTTTTTCACTTCCTAAGTTCTACTTACTACTATTGATTCTCAACAAAAATCCATTATTAGTTTGTTTTCTATGGATGCTTCAGCTTAAATGCTCATGTAACATTGGAATCTAGGATTTGGATATGAGAGATATACCATGGCATTTGTCATTCTTGATGCATTAGTTACTTTTCTATAGTTGTGATAAAACTCATGACAATTGCAACCTATAGACCAAAAAAAAAAAAAAGAAGAAAAGAAAAAAAAACAAAAAAAACTGGCTTTTTTGGGAGTATGGTTCCACACAGATAAATGTCCACCATCATGACAGAGAAGCACTACACAGGGCAGTCATGGAGGTAGGAATAGCTGCAAGATCAAGTCTCCAACTGCAAACAGGAAGCAGAGGGAAAAAACTGAAAATGGCAGGTGGCCTTTGAAATCCCACGGTTTCTTACCAGTGACATACTTCCTTCATTAATGCCACATGTCATAAGTCTACTGAGGTAGCAGCAAAAAAAGGGAGCTAAATATTCAATAGTTTAGAATATGGAATATATCTCATTCAAATCACTGTTGTGGATCTAGGTTACCTCACTCTGAATGATTATGTTTTTTTGTAACTCCTATTTATAAATGTTATGGACTTAAGAAAGAAAGAAAAAAGGAATGAGAACATGAAATTGATTGTCTAGAGTAGAGGGCCTTCTGAGTTGAGTTGGGAGAGGTAAATATGATCAAAATATATTGTGTGAAATTCTTATATAATTAATAAGAGCATTACTTTAAAAGGATGAATTTTTTAAAAAAGTTTAGACTTGTTTTTAACAATAACAACAGCATAAGTCTGGTAGAAGTATCTCATATACTTGTTGCTTCTGTATGCATCTAACATGAAGGTACAATACAGAACAATGTAGATTAAGCAATTTACTGCATGCCAACGATACACCATGAGATATATTCAAAATTTTTGTCTATTTTCATAAATTTCTGATTTGAAATATATTTTCTCTATCTCTACATAGTATTAATTAAAATAAGATTTACATATACATGTCCATTTTAACTACTACATTAATATTTTAATGTACCTGAGGAGGAATCAAGTTAATAAAATTTCTCTATTTTCTCTCTCTCTCTCTTTCATATATACACACAACACACACAAACACAAAACCATTGGAAAAAACATTTTACCAAGAATGTTGGTCATAGAATCAAAATAATTTCATTTCTGTACAATCCACAGACAAGTTTGTTTTAATGCAAATGAATATATCTTGACTCTCCTTTTCTTTTTGAAACTTTTACATAAGATTTATGTAATCAAGATCATATTGACTTCAAGAACAGAGTTTTGAAAAGCACAATCAGACTATCAAAACTATCAGGAAAATAATAAAGTGTTTTCTAATAGAGTAAAATATCATCTCCAAGTATTGCCTACAATTTGCCTCACATCTTTATTTAATATAGAAAGAGTTGTGCAAAAGTTTTTACTAGTAAAGACTGTGTATCTTTTTTTAAGAAACAGAGGGGAGCATCAATCAAGGCAACTTTCAGGTCACGGAAGTAGAGAAGCTGCAAAACAGGAACAGTGTATAAGGATATTGTACGGAATAATTTTACAGAGGTATATCAGAAAGAAAGATGTAAATATAACTATTATATTAGTTTTAAGATATATTTATTTTAGAAATTTCAATAACTTACTGTCCTGTTTACAGATCAATAAACTCTTCACGACCCAGTACATTCTAGAGCAGAGTTTTCCTTTTCATAAAATGCCCTTCCATATGTCTTTATGTCTTTGCTCTTTGGTCTGGTCTGAGGTATCATTCCTCAGGGAAATGAGCTTATAGAAGAGTTGACATGCTGTTGTACTAATATACATATGTCTTCTCTTTGCATAGAAGACACCAGAATAAATTAGAATCAGGTAAGCAGTTTTGTTAATTAGGAGCAGAATAAGGGTCCCCAGAGTCTTCCTATCTAAGCATGTTTTCTTGGAAAGGTTTAGACTCATTTTCCTCATAAATATTAGAATGAATCATTATCATTCAGATTTTTCTGCTCTTCTTTTTGCATAGATTCATGATAGCGGGAAGTTGGATAGGCCACAGTTTGATCATCAAGCTTCATGACTACATTTCCATGTTGGACTACCCAAAGCTTTTATTAGATTTCTTTTCCCACATTAGTTTGCCCCAAGACTCAGTCTTTGAGGTTGTTACAATACTTTTGATGCTCCAAGGATTCAGAATTTCGTTTATTTTTATCAGACAACATAGAAAACATGATGCTGACAAATACATTTATTTTAGAATAGCAGTATATAGCTTTTTAATAAAGTTGTGGAAACATTTTCAGTTTTATTCCCCACATTATACTTGTATTAGAGCAAATATCTCTCCAGCATTTGTATAAAATTGAGAACAGGTTAACGACTGTATGTTGAGTGAATCTCAATTTATATTAATATATTTTGTGTGTACACTTTTAAAACACGTGATGGGTAATAGTTTTCTCCAACTGAATTTTGGTAGGATATAAAAAAATAAATTTTCAGGATGAATTTGGTGTTTCATTAAAATGCAATGAATGACAATAGTAGGGAGTGGCATGGCAATGCAACCAAACACAAGCAATAACACCTGACACGATAGCTTGCATTTTAGGCCCTTTCTACTTACATAGAAATAGCTTACAATTAGCTAAAGAACCTTTTGAGCACAAATGTAAATTCATCACCTATGACTTTGCCTAATTTCTCTTTAAATTACTTTTACTTAATTTTTTCTTCATTTACTTTGAATGACCTTCTCAATTTAAGGTCATAAGAAATACTAAGAGGAAATAAGGGAAATTTAAAAGAAGATGAAAGAGAAAAACTATTTGTCAAGGAAATAAAATCAATTTGATTGAGGAAAAATTATCATATGAACTACCAAGTAGTAACAGAACATAGAATTAATATTGCATAGTCTATTGTATGATTAATATTTTGTACCAGTAAAAACTAAAAAAAAATATTTAACATGCTTGCCATAGTTAAAAAAGTCTTCTGAAATTAACATGACATCAAACTAATAGAACACAAATGTAGGTCTTATATTAGAATGGGGATCCTTACTGTACAATTAGCAATAGGAGTGTTACTGATGAGAGGTCTTTGGAAACCTGATAGCAGCAAATACATTGGATTAGTTAACAATTTACTGTCCTGAAAAACAGAATGTTGAACTAAACATTTTTTTTTCTGAGAAAGATAGAGAATCATTGTGGGATTTTGAGTAGCAAAAGTCCATAATTTATAGAGACTTTCACATGAAAATAAAGCTGCCAAATAATATCATCAGGATTGACCATGAAATACAAGAAGCAGTGTAGTTAGGTTAGATTCCAATTTCCCAAGCTATATACCTCTGACATGAACTTCATTACTCAAAGGTAGCCCATTTGTGAGTTTTTGTTTTTCTAAATATATTTAAATCCATATATCACTGTAGCTAACCTGAATATAGTAACCACCAAAACTAACTATTATCCTAGTGATCAATCAAGTGGCTCTGCTTATACACACCTCAATGATTTTATTAACAAATTTATATTCTGACAATAATTTAGCCAATTATTGAGTAACACATTCCTCTTAATTTTTCTTAACTGGATATTTTTGTCTCAGTATTAAGGCTCTGTAAAATAATATTATTTTTAAGTGAATGAAATCCAAGCAACTACTGTTTTAATAAATGACAATTATTCTAGAATGGGAAAGCGGGATGGAACTGCACTCCATAATTCATCATGAGAAGTCCAAACAAATGAATTATTGGGTGTTAAGTAGAAATACTTTTTCTCTCTCCATTATTTAGGGAGAGCAGGCAAAGTAAACAAGAGAATAAATGCACAGAGAAAGTATTTTAAAAAATCTCTGAAAATAAATGAGTCAAACTCATCAGTTACTGTAGGTCAGAGAACTAAAAATATAAAATACGGCACACTCATCTATGCTAGAGAGCATCTAATATATAATTACAAAGGATGCTCTGAAAATTTCTAAAGATAAAGATTCTGATCATTCTTAGCCATTACAAGAAAGTGATACTCACCCAACTGCACTGTAATGGTACTCAAATCAGAGCATCCACAGGTAGATAATAGAAATGAAAAGACAGGAAGAAAGTTTTGCAACTTGATTTCATTCCTTACTTTAGCATTATATATTTAAAGAAAAATGCAGCAGCATGAAAATTTAATTTCTTCTTAGAAAATAATTGGAAAAATTCTATAATTCAACTCTTTACTAATCAAGTTAACCAAAGACATTTAATATTCTAAAGAGTATCTTCTCATTCGTTCAAAAATTATCAATTTATTATAAATAATATTCCAGGAGTAAAATGTGAAACAAACCATAGTACAATATACAGTTCAGGATCCAATTAAAAAAATCAAACTTCTGATTTAACCTAGAAATAGTCGATTTATTTAATAAAGTTTTATATAATTTCAAAAAGAACATCAGTGTTTTTGCCTCTTTTGCAATAGTTTCAGTTGTAAAAGGGAAAATGGCAGGAGAAAATTATAACTGAATAATTTTATGATATGTTTTTAGTTGTGAAGTGACAGTAATTAAACATAGGAATCACGTGAGATAACGTGCAATGCAAGGTCTGTTTATGTCAACTTAAACCATACTATTTAAAGGAGTTTATTGATTTTCACATTCAAATGCAGGTCCTGATATAGTCTTCTGTTAAGAACTTTGACTTTATTCTGTAAATCAATCTTTCAAAAAATTAAATGCCTATTTATAAAGGTTGATTTATAAACATTGGTTTATAAGTACTGATTTAAATAGAGCTCTTACACACAGAACTTTTCGTAATCTGTGTGGTTTTTAATTTAAGTATTTTTAAATAAAATATAAACTCTTGAAAGCTAGAACAGTTTTATCTCATTGTACCTATAATCCCTCATTAGTTATTCAAAACACCTTTATACTTAAAAGTAGTGTTGATAGCATGTTACTTAATTGTTTTGATTTTAAGTTCATAAACCCTGAGCTAATTACTATATTTTAATCTTCAAAGCATTGTATAAGTAACTGTTTATCTAATTCTGTTTCTGAATTTTGGTATTTGATTTCTGGCTAGTGATTTTTGCTTTGTATAATTTTTGTTAAATAATCCTACCTTATACTTTTCTTTTTTTTCCCCCAGACAAAATAAGATAGATATTGAAACTATCAATTATTTTGGAGGGCTAATATGAACTAAATTATATCACATATTGAAATATGAAGATATTCTACTTAGATTACAAACGATGGGAGTAATTTGATTTTTTTTACATGCGGTATGTGCATTTTTGTCATGTAAATGTAATATTAGCTATATTTACAACATTTTACCTGGCTAATTCTGACTGCATTTAAAAATCTGCTGTTATAAATATCAAATAAATTCTGTAACTAAACAGAGTCAAATAATATTACAACCTTGGACTGTTGTTTCAGAGTGTATAATACTTATGAAATATAGTCCTTAAACTGTGTATCATTTCATGAAATTTTACTAATATATTTAACATTTCATTGTTTACAATATCTGTGTAGCACTTTTATGAGTTACAATTCTATACTTATTAAACACAGTCTAACTTCTTGACCAGTTAAATATAGTTTACAAATTATTGAATTTAAATATATAGCAAACTCACAAGTGTTCAGAATCACAAATGTGTCAGAACTGAGAAAGAAAGACAGAATAAACTTCTTTACAGGCTTCCTTCATTCTTTCCATTACATATTTAAAGTATCAATGGTCACAACAGATGAACTTCGAATGGCCAGAAGACACTTAAGGTCATGCTCAACCTCCCTAGCGATCAGGGAAATGCAAATCAAAACCACTTTGAGATACCATCTTACACCTGTCAGAATAGCTAAAGTCAAAAACACCAACGATAGCCTATGCTGGAGAGGATGTGGGGTGAGGGGAACAATCATCCATTGTTGGTGGGAATGCAAACTTGTGCAGCCACTGTGGAAATCAGTGTGGCGGTTTCTCAGGAAACTGGGAGTCAACCTCCCTCAGGACCCAGCAATTCCACTCTCGGGAATATACCCTAGAGATTCCCTAACATACTACAAAAGCATTTGTTCTACTATGTTCATAGCAGCACTATTTGTAATAGCCAGAACCTGGAAACAGCCTAGGTGCCCCTCAATAGAAGAATGGTTAAAAAAGGTGTGGAACATATACACATTAGAGTTTTACTCAGCGGTAAAAAACAATGACATCTTGAATTTTGCATGCAAATGGATGGAAATAGAAAACGCTTTACTGAGTGAGGTAAGCCAGACCCAAAAAGAGGAACACGGTATGTATTCACTCATAAGTGGATTCTAACCATAATTAAAGGTCTTTGAGCCTATTATTCGTGATCCTAGAGAAGCTAAATAAGAAGATGAACCTGATGAAGATTATTTAGCTATCCGCCAGGAGGTAGGAAATAGATAAGAGTCCCAGGTAACCTCGGGTGCATGGGGGGGTGGGAGGGTTGTCGGAGAGGGAGAGGGTTAGAGAGAAGGGAGTAGGGGAGGATTGGGGAAAGATCAGGGGACTGGGATGGGGGGAGGGAGGAAGGATGGATATGGGATCAGGCAAGTATATACCTCAACTAAGGGAATCATTTTAAGGTTTACAAGAGACTTGATTATAAAGGGGATCCCCGGTCCAAGGAGAGATCCCCAGATGGTTCTCTGGACAGAGGAGAGGGTGCCTGAACCAGCCTTGGCCCACAACCATACTGATGAATATTTTGCATGTCACCATAGAACCCTCATCTGGCGATGGATGGAGATGGAGGTGGAGAACCACGTTGGAACACTGGACTTAGCTCCCTAGGTCCAAATGAGAGGCAGAGGGAAGGAGATCGTGAGCAATGAAGGCAAGGGCACAGGAAACCTTCATTCGACGTTGTATGGCAATACGGATGGAGACCCATATTGGAACACCGAACTGAGCACTCCACAGTCCAAATGGGGAACAGAATGATGAAGAAAATAAAAAAAGTAATCAGGACTGCGAGGGATGCGAGCACCCACTGATACAGGGGGACTGATATAATGGGAGTTCACCAAGGCCTGTTGGACTGGGACTGAGCGAGGACGTGATCCAGCCAGATTCTCTAAATATGGCTGGCCCGGAGCCTTTTTGAAGGGCCGTTGACAATGACACTGGGACTTGCTTCCTCTGCATATACTGGATTTTGGCGCTCCAGTCTGTTTGGACTCTCACCTTCCCTGGACCTGGAGGGAGGAGGGAGGAGCTTGGGCTTCCCACAGGGCAGGAAACCCTGACTGCTCTGGGGGATGGAGAGGGAGGAGGAGAGGGAGTGGGGGGGTGGGGAGGTGGTAGGAGGAGGGGCTGAAATGGAAACTTTTATAATTTAATAAAAATAAATAAATAAATAAATAAAATAAAGTATCAATGGTACATTTCATTTCATAAAATTTAATATTTCCTCAGAAACACAATTGAAGAAATGTTGTTATTCAATTTTTTTATTATTCCTAAACTCATTGACCCAATAAATACATCTATGCTTCTAATATATATTCATTCATTCAATAAGTAATTGTTTAGTGATTATGTTATAGGAAACTTATAATGGTGAAAAAAATGGAAATACCACTGAAGACTCCTGAGAATACGTGATTCATTTATTCTGAAGTTGAATATTTGTGAAGATTTTTTTAAACAAAAGAGCAACTCTCTCCCTTGTCAACTTGAGAGTCATTCATATTACTTCTAAGCCATATAAGCCATATACTTAGAATCCTTGACTCTATAGTCCCAAGGCCATGTTACAATGTAAAATGCATTCATTTCAGTCCTCCTTTGTCCCACGCTATCGTCTCGCCAGCAAGAACCACGCGGGACACTAGGATTCTTCTGCAGAAATAGCTTTAATGCGTCCTGAGAGAGAGAGAGCATCAGCTAACATGGCTGGGGACCCAGATATGAAGGAACCCATCCCTTATATAGGAAACAGTCCTTGCTTCGGACGTGTCACCCTTGGATTGGTCCGCTGCCCAATTAGCCCAGGTGAAGCCTCGGGATTAGGCGGGGACAGCAGTGGAAAATTACCTAGCACATGTGTGTTCACCTGGCGGTGAAACCGGATGCCAGCGCCATCTTGTAATGGGGCATGTGGATGTGGCCCTTCACACTCCTTTAATATCGTTACAGTTAACATTTCGCATTCTTAAAGATTCAGTATTTTCTAACTGTGATACATTATAAATAGAAATAAAGGCTATATACTTATCTAAGATAATGGCTAAGCAAACATTCTTGATCCAAGAAGGAAGAAGCAGGAAAAAAAAAAAAAAGCAAAGCTTAGCTAAGTTAAGTGGAAAATAACCAAATTCTGCATCTTCTTGTTTAACATTCAGGGCTAGTAATCAACTTGGCTAGACCATAAATGTGTAGGTATTCCAACTCTTTTATCCCTTCCACCTATATCATGTACATCTCCTCTAGTGATTATTTCCACTTCATGGAAGCAAACGTTCAATGGCAAATATTTTGCTGGTTCTTGCATCTCTAATTGCCTGGAGTGTGCATGACAACATAGGCTCATCTTCTCAGCTTGATGCGATGGCATTTTCATTCCTTGCAATGACTCTAAAACCACTCATTATGCTGGAAGTCAGTTGTTTTAAAAACCTGGAACAAGATTACATGACACATTTGATCTTTCATCCATCATATCTCCAAATAAAATAACAGGACAAATATCTGCTGTCAGAGTTATGATGACTCTTTTAAACCACGACTACTACAACTTCTGTGTGATGATCCTATCAGTTTATACTTTTTCTCTTCTAATTATATTTATTTATATTTTATGTATGAGTGTTCTGCTTGCATACCTGTATGACAGGTAAGGACATCAGTTACTCTTATAGATGGTTGTGTTCCACTTTGCAGTTGTTAGAAACTGAATTCAGGACCTTGGAAGAACAATCAGTGGTCTTAACCACCGAGTCTTCTCTCCATCCCTGGACACTGCTCTTTTAAATGAAGTCAAAACTTTGAAATACGGCACTCCAAGGGGTGTGATTTTGCACTATAGACATCTTCATTATCCATTGCACCTTTAAAGAGTTTCTTCTGGCAGTGCAGATTTCTTTAACTGCTCTCCGAGTGGTGGCCTGAAGGTTCTCCTGTCTTCATTTTTTCTCTACCTAACAAATTAGACAATTACCTTGAAATTCAACATCGTTCAGGTGATTTAAAATGGCCAGAATGATGCCAAAATAGCACATAAACAAATAGCCCCTCGTCCAGTTCCTAATAGAATCCTGTTTTCTTCAGAAATTTTATGAGACAAAAATCCATATCTGTATTTCTCTTAACATGTTTTTCTTCTAAACTCCCAATACAATCATTCATAATACTCTGTGTAGCTCAACTAATAAAAACTCAGGGTCAGAAATTGGGGTCCAACCTGAAGACCTGAAAAATAAGTAGCCAGTCACTGGCTCTTACCTTGACCTCAGTCTGAAATAGTGATTTTGCCTCCTGGAAACTCAGAATGAGACTGTCTGAAAACTCTCTCCCCATTTTATTTCTTTCTAGGGCTGAGATTAAAGACGTGCACCACACTGGAACTAAAGACATGCATCACCCAATTTCTATGTCAACTAGTATGGCTGGCTACTGGAATTAAAGGTGTGTGTCATTGACTCCCATGGGAGGCTTTACTTTTTCTGAGAAGTGGAGGGATGAGGATGGGTTTGGGGAGATAGGAGGAAGATGGAAGAGGGGAGGGAGAGGGAACTGTGGTTGGTATATAAAATGAATAAGAAGAAGATAAAATAAAAATAAAACTGCTGAAGAGACTAGGTATACAAAGGACATGCTTCAAAATAAAAAAGGCATTTGAGAGCAAACCCAAGGCCTGCATCAACTTAAATGGAAAGAAACTCAAAGCAGTGCCAGAGATGTCAGGAACAAAAGAAGGTTATCCACTCTTGATATGTGTATTTAATATAAAACCTGGTGATCAAGGTGAAAAAATGGAAAGGAAGAAGGCAAAGTATAATTTTCTGATGATATGAAGCTATGTAAGTTGACCCTAAAATTTCGAACAGATTACTTCTACAGCTGATAAATATTTTCGGCAAAGTATCTGGATACAAAATTAACTTCACCAAATCAGTATCCCTCCTTTATTCATAAGGCAGACTAAGGAAGAAATCAAGGAAATAGCATTATTTGCAATAGCTTCAAGAAATATAAAATGCCATGGGATATCTCTAACAAAACTAGTGAAAGACTTTTATGATCAAAACTTTAGCGATGATAAAATAAAATTAAGAGGATATCAGAAAATGGAAAATTCCCCATGCTTATAGAATGGTAGGATTAATAATGTAAGACTTGTTATCCTACTGAAAGCAATCTAAAAGTTGAATGCAATATTAATCAATATTTCAACATAATTAATCAAAGATTTTTTTTGAAAAAGAAATTTTGTTTCATTTGGAAACACAAAGAATCAAGTAGAACTAGATCAATCATGAAAAATAAAAAGAAATGGTGAAGGTATTATGGTCCCCAGTTTCAAGTTGTACCACAGAACCGGAGTACTAAAACTTTCCGGTATTGGCTTTGAAATAGATGATAAATGGAATAGTACTGAAGACCCTGCTCTAAATCCACACACCCATGGATGCTTGACTTTTTGATAATGGCACCAGAAACACACACTGGTATAAGGGCAGCATCTTTAATAAATTGTGCTAGTCAAAATAATTATCTTCATGTAGCACACTTATCACTGTGAATAAAACTCAAGACCAAATGACTCAAAGATCCCAAATTAAAAAAGACACATTGATTTTGATAGAAGAAAAACTGGAGACTATACTTGAGCTCAGTGGCACATGGAACACCATAGTCACAAGCGCTAAGGTCAACAATTAATAAATAGGACCTGATGAAACTGAAAATTTTCTTCATGGCAAAGGACACAATTATTTGGACAAAACATCAGCATATAGGATGAAAAAAAGCTTGTTGACAACGATACAACTAATTGAAGGAAAGTTTCCAAAGTATGTAAAAGATTCAAAACACAGAATATCATGAAAAGTAGAAAGTAATGAAATTCACAAGCAAATAGATGGAACAAGAAAAAAATATCTTACCTTGACTGAGGTAACTCAGGCACAAAAGACAAAAGACAAATATGTTGTGTATTCATTTATCTGTGCATATTAACCCTTAAGTAAATATTAACCAATCTGAAGCCACAGTTCAAATAATCACAGAGATTAGATATGCAGAATAAGGGACTTAAAGGTGGTGAAGACAGCTCTTTCTAGGAATAGGAAATAAAATAAATAAATCATTATGTGTGAAGGGTGATGAAGACTAGAGTGGGAAGTCAAGAAAGTAGTAGAAGTAAAGAGAAGTCGGAATTATAGGGAAGGACACCAAAAAATTAAGGGGCATTTGATGGGTTATATCACATTGAGTTAATAGGAAAGATGTTTCCTGAAAATAAATGAATAACCCAGGCTACTTTGAAGACCTTAGGCTCCTTCCTCTACACAAATTAATAGCAAGCCCCTGTTACTGAAAGCATCACCTAAAAAACTCATAGAATATGAAGATATCAAGGTTGTGACCACAAGAAACCATTACACCTATGTTCTAAGATCTTTTACAGGAAGATATTTGCATGCTGTCAAAAGAGAAACATGAACACCTACCCAGCCACAAAACATTTCATAACAATAGTGTCTAGAATCAAAGTTACAGTACTGTAAGGGTAAGACAACATGAAGGAGTGTTCAAAGAATGACTGATTTGACTTAAGGTCCCCTCCACAAGTTGGAACCCCTACCTGACACTGCTTGGCTGACCAAGAACCAAGAAATAAATAGAAAAAGAGAGACAGACAGAGAGACATACTGTAAAACCAAGTACTACTTGCCAAAAAAAAAGATAGTAGTGCTAAACTTACTCCTAATGACATTCTGCTACACTTTTAGGCAGTCCATCTTTTAGGCATTATCACAAGACTTCTTGATGCAACAGACAGGAACAAATACAGAGACCCACAGCAAGATATTACAGAGTAAGGAAGAAAGCCATCTGAACATTTAGCTCTAAATGGATGTTTCCATCTAATCCATCACCGTAGAGCTCAGTAAATCCACAGAAGAGATAGAGTGCAAGGGTCAAAGGGGACGAAGGCCACTAGTACAACAATTCTACCAAATCAGCTAAACAAAGTCCATATGGACTCACAGAGACTGAAGCAGTGAGCACAGGTAGTCAGAAAATGCTTGATGTATCTGTTATGCCTTTGACTTTATTGTTCTTATGGGATTGTTAAGTGTGTGAATGAGAGGGTCCCTGACTATCTTGGGCTCTTTTCCTTCTGTTGGTTTTTCTTGTCCAATGTTAATGTGATGGCTTCTGATTTGTCTTATTGTACTTTATTTTCTTATTTATGTGTTGTTACGTCTTAGAAGCCAATTCTCTTCTGATGTGAAGAGGAGTAGATCTGGATAGTAGGGGAGGTAGGGGGAATGGAAGGAATACTAGTAGGAGAATATAATCAGGATGTATTGTATAAAAAAATAATCTATTTTCAATAAAAGATAAAAAATACTAAAATAATTAAATCAACAAAAAAAAATTAAAAGTGATAAATAATTTAATTTGGTGGGAGGATAAGCAATTTTTTAAAAAGAATAAAAGGAGAATAATACTGCATTTTTTTGTTCTCACTTAAAATCCATGTTCTTTTCAGTAATATAATTGAATATCTTTTAAAAAATACTAAACATTAACACTAAATTTGAAAAGGGAAACATTATCCTTATATTGAAAGTAAAATTTATATTATGTGCACCAACTTTTATTTTCCACCATGGAAATACTTAGTAATTTGTTCAGAATAGCTAGCATAGTTGTTAAATATTAGTATTCAATTAAAATGTAAATCCTTAATTTTAAATTTCTAGGCTAAACTATATCTTTGTTCTTTAAAACTTTGACCAAAATATATTGAGACTTTTTTATTACCTATTATTCTCATTTTCTTAAGTAAACATATAAATTCAAATTAACAAATTTTCACCTTACCACACAGAAAACGGTTGAAAAGAAGTATCCCTATGTCTTTGAAATCATCTCAGTTATATAAGATATGTGTTTCTCTGTGTAAAAACATTAAACCTATCCTGATGTTGCATATTCCATACTGAATTAGTATGAAATTAATTATCCATGTCATATGAATTATTTAGTGGTGATGATTAGAAATAACCTTAAGTATTGAAACCATAATGATATTGTTGAAATTCTGCTGATGGCTGTGATGATAAAATAGATATCTGTGAAACTTATCTGATTAAAACACATTCACTATACAAGTATACCTTTTTGAATTACAGTTCTCCAAAATTTTTTAAATTGTGAACACATGTAAAAATTGCAATCTTTTCAAGATAAAATATAGTATAAATGATATTAGAGAACATATAACAAATAATTTCAACAGTAGTATTTTCTATTTACCTATCAAATGCTAATTCTACTTTCTGTAAGGCAGTGTAAGGTGAGTCTGACTGAGATTTATCATAGCTCATTACCTATGAACATTTATTAACTTATCAGAAGGAATGTAGCATACATGTCAAAGAAAATAATCTGTGATTTAAGTAACATATATCTTAGTAATGGAAAGAAATCTATAATTTCAATTTATATGTGATAATGCATTAAATTACAAATAGGTTACCACAGAATCACAGAAGAGAAAGGTGACTGCTAAAGTATAGAAGCATCGATGATGAATGCTAGTGAAAGCAGTGGGTACAACCAGGAAAATACCGACTAAATAAAATGCTTAAAGACATGGAAAACAAACTTAAATTCTTAAAAACTAAAGATAGCATTCATCTTAGATCATAGACACTGTTTTATGAAAGAAAAATGCAGCCTACATAGATGCAAACATCCTGACACAGACTCCATGAACAGTCAGGTGTTCTGAAAACTGCTATGAACTATGAAGGTTGCCTTCCAATTGGGTCCAATTCAACAAAAATTGTTTCAATAATTGATTAAAGATGAGAGGTAGATGTGAAATTAAGAGAAGCTGAAAGTTAAAGAGACTTTGATTTATGATTTCTGTCTTTGAAGCAGCATCAAAAGTCATGGAATACAGACTTGAGAAACTTTTCCAGTGGTTTGTATGTTTGTTTTTCTTTCAGTACCATGCTGTTTTTTATTGCTATAATTCTAATACATCTTGAAATATCGAATAGTAATTCCCCCTCTTGTTTTTTTTTTGTTTAAGATTGATTTGGTTATAACAGGTCTTTATTGCTTCTATAAAAATTCTTTCTTTTTGTCATTTATGTGAAAAAGACTGTGTAATTTTTTAATTAAATTGCACTAAATCTATAAATTGCTTGTGCTAAAATAGTAATTTTTGGAATATTAATTTTAATAATCCACAAACATGAGAATTCTTTACATTTTTGTTTTTTCTTCAAATTCTTTCTTCTGAGATTTAATTTTTATTGTAAAAATATTTACTTCATTTTTCAGGTTCATTTCAAAATATTTTATTGTCATTGGTGGTATAGTAGAGTTGAATGTTTTACGGCTCTCTTCTGAATGTGTTTGTTGTTGATATATAGAAGGTCTATTGATTTTTGTATCCAGCCATTTTATTGAAATTGTTCTTTCTAGAAATTTTCTGGTTAAATTTTTGACACCTCATACACACATTATCATATTAAATATTATATACATATATGATATTTATGTGTATATAAAAGTATACATATTATATATTCATATATATATGCCATATCATATCTCTTCAAATAGAGATAATTTTCCTCTGTTGTATCTATAATATTTTCCTCTCGTATTGCTCCAGCTGGTGCTTTTAGTATTGTATTGAAAGAAATGGAACTATTGTACAGTCCTCTCCCATTGCTGATTCTAATTGGAGTGATTCTAGTTTTCCACATTTCAGATGATACTGGCTGTAGGTTTGCAATTTATAGCCTAATTATATTGAGGTATGTTTCCTTAAGTACTAAACTCTCTAAGCTTTTATCATGAAAGAATATAGATAAAAAGTTCTATACATACACATATAATACATGCATACATACATATGTATATATAGACTTATAAAGTATAATTTATGTATATGTAACTAAAATATATTTAAAGATGTTTATGCATTAACACTATTGACATTCTAAAAGTGATTTTAAAGTCTATCTTCTTTATCACATGAAAAAGTATGTTTGTCAAACTAATTCAAATAGCAGTTATATATTTCCTCGTCCTAGAGAGACCCCTGTAGAAGTAACCAGTAATGCAGAAAATTACAAAGTGAAGGAAAAAGCAGAGCTTGAACATCACTGAGAGCAACAGTGGAAGGAAATTCCCCAAATCTTCTCTTTCAAACTATGAAGTCTTTATGAAAAGAATCAGTGCTCTAAGTTCCGAAATCATTTTCACTGCGATATAACTTTTACAACTTTTGTCAAATATTTGAAGAGAAGGGAGAGGCAGGGAGGGGAGCAGAGATAAATGTGTAGCTCAATGAAATCAGTAAAAATAAAATTTGAAGGTCTTGGAAAGTTTCTGTATGCACCAGCTTCTACTCTGAGACAATTCATTACAAGGAAAGAATTCACCCAAATAGCTTCTGTATAGACAACAGAAAGCTTTCATAAACATGTTAATGATGAAAGTAGTTTTTTTTTCTCAGTGTCTATTGAAGCAGAATGAAGTTAGGAATGTATTTCTCTTCAGGGAATAGCAATCATTTCAGCAGCCATTGGCCTGTTTCCTGGTGTCTTTGACATGCTAGGATGGAACTCCTCATAGCATGCTGGTCTTGCTTTTCTGACTATATATGATGCACATAGAAAAGGAAGAGAATTTCTCCCAGAAAATTGTTGCTTTATTTATCATTGCAATTGTGGGTATTCAACATATACTAAACGATCAAAACAGCTATGCATTACACTTGATAAAATATTCATTAATTCATTTTGACAGTGCTTACTGAGAAATAAGTAGTGTTCATGAGGCACTTAGGCTATTTTATTCTACGTTTCAAACTTAAACATTAGCTCTTCCTGTAGTTAAAAATATTTTGAATATTTCTCATTAATTTGATACTGTAGAATAATCAATATACATATTTTCAAGATAACTATTGGAATTGCTTTTCTTCTTTTCCACAATGGAACATATAATTTAAAAAAAATTAATTGAGCAATTTATTTTATGAAAATAGAATTCAATTTGCTCTTCATTTAATAAGCATGATACTCATGTTACTCAATGACACAGTCATGACAACTTTCTAACATTTTACAATCATGTAACCAAAGGTTTAAAAAAATAACTTCAAACATGATCAGACTTGCTCTCATGTGCTGCCTCAGACAACAGCATTAACTAGGGAGCCAATGTATTGATTTAAGTGCTGTAGCATGCAGCCTCAGCATGGAATGTTCTGTTCCCCTCTGCCCATAAGTCAGGAAAAATGGCGTTGGCGTCTGTTTACAGACTGAAATGTGTCAGTCCTGAGCAGCCCTACTGTACCCTGAGACCAGCTAGTGGGAACCATGGTCTCAGCTTTAAAAAGGGAGGTCCAAATGGCAGCAAACTGGTTGCTATGTACTTGAGTTGCTTCCATTCTAGTCCTGGTACTACATGCTGTGGGTCACAGACCTTTTTAGAAGAGTTAGGCCAAGTAACTGTAGTGTCCTTCATGTGTTTTCTATGTCTCTTGTTCTCATTCTTGTTCTTCTTCTCTCTTTCTCAAAAGAAAATAAAGAAATCAAATCCAATGTATTCCCAATTGCTTTCTGTTGGCAAACAGAGATTCTGTTTTCGTTAACGAACTTCCAGAATAGGCCCCATGCCAAAGAGTAGATTTCCAACAAATAAACCAGGGATACAATGAAATTCTAGATCAAACTTGGATTCACTCTCCAATATCTGCTGAAACTAATCTCTGGCATTTGAGTTGTCTTTATTTATTTACTTTTCAATTTTTTGGACCTTTTTCTTATTTTGACTGTGTCTAAGACACATTTTATTAATTCTAATTAAATTCATTAATTATATACACCAAGAAAACTTGTCACATTTGAAATACCCCAATTCTGAAAACACAAGAAATTTTAGATAGTTTTTAAAAGACTCAATGATCTGCTACAAGAAGGACATACAGAATTATAAATGTCATTAGTATTCGGCATGAAGGAAATATAGAATTATTTCCATGAATAGAATGAATTATGTCTAAATTAAAGATAAGGGGATACCTAATACAAGTTCAAGTTACTAATGGAATATCAGAACTCAGTATTTTAATTCATTCATTCATTCATTCATTTAGGTCCCCAGATTTCTTTGGTATGATAACCTGGAACTCTACCTTCATGAAATTTGGAATGGGCATCCTTGAGCTTGTATCACAAATGACACAGCTGTTTTATTTTACATGGTAATTAATGCTCACTATTTTGATAGTATATCATCTTTAGCTCATTGTAATTGTCCCATATGATCTTTTATAAAATGTACAAATAAAATATTAAAAATGTGTTTTTTTCTATTCTGGAAACTAATACCTTTGTTCTGAATATCATGGCAGACCGAAATATTGTTTAAAACATTTTTTAAGATCACAGTCCATTCTAACATCACCCATGTAAACTTTATATATGGTATAGTTCATGCTTCTAGTAATATGAAAGAATCAAAAAGGACATACAGGAGAGTAAAATATTAGATAGTCTTTTGTCTCTGTCTCTAGACTTTGGTAAGGATTTCAAGAGTGAAGCTAGCCAAAATCAGAAAATATAGCTTAATGTTTAGCTGGCATTAAAATTATTGGATCATTAAAATTTAATGAGTAAATTAGATAAATTATTAGTTGGGAAACCATCAGCATCATATTTCAGAATAATTTTGGCAAAAGTGGAATCTAATGATCACAAAATAATTTTTAAAAAAGCCAAAGGAAGCTCAATCATTCTACAAGGATGTCTGCTCAACATAGCTAATGTGGGAGGTATTTCTGCCTATGTGTTGTTTTTATTGGTTAATGAATAACGAAACTGCCTTGGCCTATTGATAGGGCAGAACTTAAATAGGCAGGGAAAACTGGACTGAATGCTGGGAGAAGGAAGGTGGAGAGGGAGACCATGGAGCCACTGCAGGAGATAGAAGTGCTGAAACTTTGCAACACAACCATGTGGTAATACACAGATTAATGGAAATGGGTTAAATTAATATGTAAGTGTTAGCCAATAAGAAACTAGAGCTAATGGTCCATGCAGGGATTTAATTAATACAGTTTCTGTGTGATTATTTCGGGTCTAAGCTAGTCGGGCATCCAGGAACCAACAAATGGCTCACCCTTCCTCCAACACATAAGCAGCATTATTTGTAATAGTCAGAACCTGGAAACAACCTAGATGCTCCTCAACCAACCATGAATGGATGAAGAAAGTATGATACATTTACACAATGGAGTCCTACTGAGTGGTAAAAAGCAATGACATCTTGAAATTTGCATGCAAAAGGACAGAACAAGAAAAAACAAACATCTTGAGTGATGTAAAATAGATCCAGAAAGACGAACATGGTATGTACTCACTCATAAGTGGATACCAGCTGTAAAGCAAAAGATAACGAGCTTACAGTCCATGGCCCAAGAGAAGCTAAGTAACAAGGTGAACCCCCAGAAATTTATATAGAAATGCCACTTGAAATTATGCATTAAATTATTAAAGTTAAGTTTAAATTAACATACATTCATGCTGAGACTGAGATGGTAATCGTGACTTGGCTTTTAGTAAGTTTTTTTATATCACTTATTTCTACAGTATCTTAAGATAGTGAGTGTGATTTTTCATTTTGAAAGTTGTGAACTGATTGAAGTACAAATATATGATTTTATGTTCCCCAAACAAGGAAAAATAAGAATAAAATTTAAGTAATCAATTGAACACTAAAATTAAAGCATCTCACTTCCCAAAAGTGACCAATTGAGTTGTAAATTGTCATAAGTAGGTAATGTGTATTTATTTAAAAGTTATCTTTGTTAGGAAATAATTCCTTTGTGATTTGAGTAACCAATAAGACATCCAGAGTACTGTGTCAAAATGCAAGTTCTAAGATTTGTCAGGAAAGATTCACGGGAATCAGAAGATATTATAACCTATATGAGATAGTGGAATTGTTGAGGTGAAACTCAATTCTAATCTGATTAGCAGTAACAGAATTTGAGAGTAATTAAGGGATTCTGAATTTGAATAAGGTTTATTATTAAACATGGGGCAGATGTTCTTGCAATAAAGGAAGGGGAAACTTTTACATAATAATTACCACAATGAACCTGGATTCCAGAAGCAGTATTAGCCAGGATCGCAAGATTGGACAGTAGGTTGTTAGCATCCATCTTTTAGATCTGCTTACACGAGTAGAACTGGTAAAGTGGGGGTTCTGTGCTGTTTCAGACTGATTCAAAGAACCTAGGCATTTGGAAGAAGAGACTTTATGTTCTGCTGATCAATGGGGCCTCAGCAGTTCACTTCAGCTATTCATTACCAAGGAGTAGTAATTTGTAAAACTCTTGTTATAATCTTATGGTAGCTCCATGAATCTTGTCTGGGTTACTTTTGAAGAATGTTCTTTAGAATAAACTATCAATATGAACCCAAAATGTGAGAGTGTTCCATTAACTTTCAGTCTTTTCCAATTTCTCAAGACTAAGGAAATTCAGCTTTGCCAACTAACTTCACTGGTCCAGTGAGCTATGGGAAATGATTCTCTCAACTCTGTCAAATAAACTATGAACCTTATTTATCCATTAGAATGCTAAGGTCATTTCAAGGCATCTCCTACTTATAAATTCTGAAGTGGGAGTTTTGCCAAATTTAAGGTTAACCATTTCATTTCACTTCTTTAGCAATGTGTCACACCTTGTATTTTATGGATATGAACTTAGAAGGATTTTTGAACATTGCACAGACTAAATCCAGAAATGGAATTAATGGAATTATTAGAATTAACTCTAAGAATAGAGCCCTTGGAGGTGGTAATATATTCTTTTATTGAGACACTGCTAAATATCAGTTAAAAATATTCAAAAGAACATGAAAACTCCTAGAAGGTAATATAAAGTATTATATCATTTTGTTAGAGAATTCAAAAATAGGATAATACATTTTAAAATAATAGGGCATTGATAAGTGCATATAATTTACAAGAAAAAATTGCATAATATTGAAAAGTAAAGACCAAAAGCTAAACTGGTGTGGGGGACTAAATAGGGCTCAAGGAGTGAGGAAAATAGAGAAGGTAAATATAATTGGAATACAAGTGACAGATATGAGGCAAAACTAATAAAAGGTGTTTTAGCAGAGTTAATGATTGACAAAAATAGGCACACAACTATGTAGATGTCAAAAGACCATGTTCAAGAAATTCACTTGTGTTCTGTTAGAATCCAAAATATTAACTATACTTCTTTCCAGAGGGTATTGGTGTTATCTGTGGAAACCAGTTGAAGTAAAGGAAGAATAGGAATTTTTGCAATTCTTAAATTTCTATCATTTTGCATTATTAAATATTGCATGTTATGCTTTTCAGAAAAGTAATGCTTACATTTACTAACAAACATTTGACAGTTGAATGGCAATTCATCATACAACAATGGCAATATTTTCACAATCACCTTTGCTTTAACTAATAAGTTTTACTTGGTGCATTTGTCTCTTCTAAAAAGATTATAGCCTTATTAGTTTTCACAACAAGGAAATTATAACCTAAAAAATTTCAATTTACTTGTTCAACAATAGCACTAGCAAAGGTAAACTGTAAGGACAGTACATCTATAGATTTACAGATACATCATAACTTATCATCTGCCATCTTAACTCTAGAAAAAATAAGAAAGAAAAATACATCATATATTAATTATGAATGTCCTGTCTACATTCAATATTAAGCATAGAAAAATAATTTGTTTACAGTCTTGAAGTCCGTTGAATTGCTTTTACTCAATTTTATAGAAGGATGTATGTTTATCGCAACTTCACCAGAATCCATATGCCTAAAAGTATGTTCTATTTTTATTATGCTAATGTATCTTTCTTTGAGTAATACTCCTAACCACTTTTAGCACTCCTTGTAAAAATGTGACTTGATATATTTCTTTTAAAAGGTAGTCAATGTCCAAAACAGCATTCAGGAAGAAAAGTCAGGAGAAAAGCAATTAACATTCTCTTCTTATATTTTGGACAGCTGATATAGTTACTGTACTAATTATTCACCACCAGCTTTAGAATAGGAGCAATCAAACCAGCAAGGCAACATGGCTGTATGCAACAAAAGACTAAAGGGCTATTACTAGTACATTCAGGAAGCTCTAATCTCTTGGTGACATGGCGGCTGAACCAGGTGTTTAAATACCAAAGCATAATCAAACCAGTCGGAAATGTAAGCATCTAATAAGCCAGACAGAAGTAACCTGCAGGATGTAGAAAGTGATCTTTTGACAAAAGCAATATATTCAGAGCTTTCTGTCAATTTGAAAAATTTTACTTCTCTTAATATTTCTATTAATACTTGGTCCCAGATAAATTGTAAATCAATTGACCAAAGTAATTTACTTATTATGAGTCGGATACGTGTAATGGGTAATTTTGCTTTTAGAAATGGAAATGGCCCTCTTGTGGCTTCCTACCCATTTGGCAAGCAGGAGAACAAGAATAGGTCACTGGTCAATAATGCAGCTGCAATTTTACTGCAAGGTAATCACTTAAGGAGGCATGGAGAAGTTGACAAGCAATTTTACTTACTCTGAGAGGAAAAAACTGGGGCTACATAGACAAAAGTTTCTCTAAGGATTAATAGAGATTTTATGGAAAATAAAAAGGCCAAAATAATTAAACCCACCACTTTGTAGCTTTTCAATTGCTGATATCCTCCTGTGGCAGTATAAGAAAATGTTGTCAAGAAGACTAAATGTGTTGACAATTATGACTAGATAAGCAGAGTAACAAAATGTTACTTGAATAAAAACATTGGCAAAGTGGTCAAACTAAACCAATGAAGAGAAGCAATACATAAAACCATATAGCATACATTTTTAAATTTGCATCTAGAAAGATGGAAATTGTTCACTTTGCCCAAATAACAGTTAAAGTAAAATGTATTGACCCTGAAACCAAGTTTAACAAAAGACAATGATGATCTGAATGTCTTCCAACAGCACATAAAATACTGTTCTTAATTCCCATCTTCTAACTGAGACTGATATGTATTTTAAAATTTTAATAATATATTTTGAACTTTTATATATTTGCTATAAAATATATGCTGATCATATCCATTCATACTTATCTTCCTCAGAATCCCATTTATTCCTCTTTCTCCAAACTTCACTGCTTCCCATTATTGTGGTTATTAATATCTCCATAGGTCCATTTAGTCCTGTTAATATATGCATGAGAATCGAACCATCCTAGCCTATTCTGAGGCTCTGGGTACATTATAAAGTATTGGTCAGAAATAATGTAAAAGATGAAAAATGAGAAGGAGAGCTGTGAAATTCATACTTCTGACATAACATGACTACACCATGCATTGGATAAAGCACCTGTGGTTGCCTGTACAAGATGGGCACATAATCAAGTCAGTCAATGTTACACAAATGTAGATGAAGAGACCCTAGGCCCTTATCTTAGAGATAAATCTATTAGCAGTTGATGGTTGCTCGGGGAAAAGTAGTCACTCCTCTTTGGTGTATTATCACTGATAACATGGGTACAACTTGGTAAGAGGGATGTGACTTAGAAAAGTCAGCTATCTAGAAATAAACATCTGGATCATTGTGTTCCCAGGTACATCTCTAGCAATTAAGTCCTGGATTTAGGGAGATTTATAAAATATTGTTGAATGGATGAGCCTATTGTACAGTAGCAGAATAAGTAGATGTCTGTGTAAATATGAAGAATAAGTATGTGAGCTATTATTAAAAAGACTCTTTGAAATCATTTAAGTGAGAGAAACCACTAAAGTAAGCCTGGAAATAATCTTCATAACATATTACTTGTATAACAGTCTAATTTTAATTAAAACATAATGATATATACATCATGCAAGTATTCTGCTCTTGCTTCTAAATTGCAAGAACGGTCCCAAGGGACAACAAATGATTTTGTTTCGAATCTGCATATCTATCTAACTCATGTTTCCATTTTATTATGTCCTAGTCTTTTCTACAATTTTACCTCTTTAATCTCCTTTATTCTTTATTCTATTCCTTTTGTCTATCCTCATTCCATTTTTGCACATTTAATTCCAAACTTCATTGAAAATCCTCCCTAGTATTTATTCTATTTTCCATACTTCTGTCAAATATATAAAACACTCCCCATGTTTTCTTTTTCTGTACTGACATCTCTATTTGTCGTTTGTGTTTTATTTATCTCCTTGGTATTTCTCACTCAAGTTAGACTGTATGAGAAACTTCGTTATGTCTAAACAATATTCAGAGGTCTCACAAGAGATTATTAATATATTATTTCATATGATTTTTCATGGAATAAGCATTTATTTTCTACCAATGATTTGTTGCTAGTATTACTCTTTTCTTATTATTTGTTTGATTGTTTATTCATTTATTTTGCCTCTTACAGCTTATTATTCTATAATAGTAATAATGTCCATAGGTTTTGAGACACAGTTCTCAATGCTGGGCTATATGATAAGAGCATTAGGCAATTGTAAAAATTAATAAATGATGGAGGTGGAAAATTGTTCAGTGGTTGAAGTTCTTTTGTTGATTTGTTTACTTGTTGTTTTTTTGAGATAGCATTTCTCTGTAGCTCTAGTGTCTATCCTGGAACTAGCTCTTGTAAGCCACGCTGTCCTCAAACTCACAGAGACCTGACTGCCTCTGCCTCCTGAGTGCTGGGATTAAAGGCATGCACATGAAGTTCTTGTTATTCAAAGACAAGGTCCCAAGTTCAGATCGCCAGAACCCATGAAAAACATAGAGCACAATGGTATAAATGTATGACCCAGCACTGTGATGGCTTAGACAGGCAGACTAGTGGGACTTGTTCTGCATCACATCTCATTCTGCTAACTCTAAAATCACTGAATGACCCTGCCTGTTTAAAATTTCATAAAAAATGTAAATGACAAAAGGATATACCCAAAATTGCTCCATATTTCTGAACTTCATATATTCATGCACACACATGAACTTAACATCCACATACAGAAAAGACATGGTAGACTCTCATAATTTGAAGTAAAATTTCCTTCAAAAGGTCACCAGTCACTTTGTATAGCATAAAATTGTTCTACTTTAAATGTGTATGTTAAAACCTTAGAAAAATTAAAGGATGTCTTTAGTTAGTTGATCCTTAAATCCAAATAAAACTATTCTTAATTTTTCTGACTTGTTTACTTTGTCAAGATGTAACATGAAATAAATATGAGAAATTTTCAAAGAAGCTGAAATCATGCTATTTATATTATTAACCATGAATATGTCTCTAATGTGATTAATTAAGTGGAATCATGACTGGAATTTATTGTAATGTTTAGCCTTATCCTGTTTTTTTTCTATTCATTCAATCCTCTTTTGTAATTTCTGGACTCATTCTTTTCAGTGCCGCTGCAGCTGATTGGGCAGTAAAACAAGAAATATGGCTTCAAAACACAGCTGGAGCCAATGTCATTCTTAAGCCAGCTGGCATGGGCCACCTTGGTGAAAGCAGCTGACTTCTGTTTTGACAGAACACACATTCCAGTGCGTGCTGCTTGTAATTCATTCACCATCGCCCAAGCAAATTAATCTAGAACAGAAATATAACAGCTATTAAAAGGAGATTGAGTGATAGAAGGTGCATCTCTCCCTCCTGCTGGTGATGCACAATATAGTTATGAAACTTTTGGCAACTTGGTTCCCACCACTTTCCATGCTTACTTTTCCAAAGGAAGAGAACACATGAGAGAAGTTCAAGAGGAGAGTGTGGGACATTTGGCTTCATCTATTTGTTCCATCGCCTGTTTTTCCATCTGTCTACTTCTTATGACAGTTTCCAGAGCTTTGCCATTTAGCTATATCATACTTTCCTTTTGTAACCCATCTTTATGCATCTATCTCTTCATCTGTCGTCCAACATCATACTCTTTAATATCAAAGATATTATTCATTCAACTACTATGTAAAGTTCTCCAGGAAAAACAAGAGCATCAATGAAAAACCTTGTTTCATCAAGCAGTGAGTTTTCTAATTGCACATATCTAGTGTTTACAGAGCTAAATGATTTACATGTGTTAAAAGTTTTTTTTATAATCTTCTTTTATTGAACATGACTTTGCTCTCCAGAAGAGTTTAATATGAGATGGCCATACCTCCCGTTTGAAAGATCTCCAAAGTTCACAAGAGAGCCAATCTATTTCATTAAAGCTGTTTTTTTAACTTTTCTAAAATAATTCCCCTTTTATGGAATGCAACCTTATTTTTTCTAATGCCAGGATACTGTGACTCTCCTTTATACCCAGGCCTATACTGTCACTCCTATTTAAATTACTAAGCCAGAATTTTCTTTAAAAAAGATTATAAAACTAAACTTTCTTTTAAACTAATTTCTTGATTTATGGTAGTAATATAAATTGACTTAATCGCTGATTATCCTTTACAAGTAATATTTCCATTTTTTTAATTGGTTTCTTGAGACATGGCTTCTCTGTAGCTTTAGATTTGGTCCTAGAACTACTCTTGTATACCAACATGATTGATTCCTCAGAAATAATAATGTTTTGGAGTGATATGGTTTCATGAAAATATAGCTTGACTCCAAAATACTGAACTTATGACAGACCCCATAGCAAAGTTAATAGTACCCATTGAGATCCTTTAAAACCTTTTGTTTAACCTACTATCAAACTGAGCATTCCGTCTGTTCAAGTTTAACCTGACTTTAAGAGCGACCAACCTTAATTTGCCCAGGATTTCTTGTGCAATCAGCTTTTAACAAACTAAGCTAATAAATTATGTACTCTTCTATACAGTTGACACAGAATATTGTATGCCTATATGTTTGAATAAAAGGCCAATGGAAAACTTTGTTAAATGATAAATAGATTTATCCACATAATAATGTCATTAAAAATCAACATTTCCATCATATTTGAAATTTGGTTACTCAGCAAGGGTTGTATAGTGTGTCAATCAAATAGTTTCATGTCTGATATCATGTTTCCGAAAAAATCTGTTTATGATGAAAATACTGTCTCAGATCAAAATTAGTCCATTGTGATGTTAGCAAGTGTGGCTGAGAGGAGCAGCTCGCTTCCCACCAGACAGAAGGGCAGTGGGGTGTAAACATCTGTACTACCCAACTGTCCATTTCTCATTTTCTTCATGCCAAGACTCCAAAGTCAGAAGATACTTCCTCTCCTAGCTGTCTTTTCTGTAAATGTCTGCAGACATTCAGCCAAAATTGTGGTGCTCCCACTTCCAGGGCATCTCACAATCTAACCCTGTTCACAATAAGGATTAACCTTCACGGTGTCATCTAAATCAATATTCTTTATTGATTTATTCAATATTTAGGTGGAAATATCTACATAGAAACTGTCTATTCTCCATTATCTATGTGCTGTTCTTTCATTCCTGAATGGATTGAACAGACAGCAGGAGAGACGAGAAAATATATTAGTAGAAAAAGGATTTCTATCCTGAAGAATCAGTTTTTAAGAGTGAGTTATCTTACCTTTTACCTTTTTCTCACGCTAAGAATTCCACCTATATTTTGCTGATCTTTTAATCACTATTTATTTTTTAATTTATTTTAAACAACCCATCAAAAGGAAATACAATGTATTAATCACTATGTAAGAAGTAATTTAGATCAATTCCTCAGAGTATCATTATTTTTCTTTAACAATATAGGAAACTATATGTGGTATCTTTACATTTTCCACTTAGGAAAAAAATTCTCAATCCTACTTAGTTTCAATATTCCACTAGGAAATGTTGGTAACCCATGGTTTTCTGTGAAAATAAGGACGATTTAAAGGTTAATTTACAACAAATGGTCTAAGTATCTGAACTAATTGCTTCAATGATCTGAAGGAGTTACAGGAGACTTAATAATTTATCCTGACTTATTGAAATTGTAGCACTAGAAATTGTTTTCTTCCCTCTTGTCAGAGTTCTTCAAATGTTCTTGGTGTGACATAGTGTAATGGTAAATTAAAAATGCTGCAATTCCCAAGTGGCTGGAGCAGCAAAAACACTGCAGGTCCCCAAGCAGAGGCAGTAGGCAGCGGTTCGGAGAGCAGCCAGTTCCCGGCAGGGATGGTTCAGCCCCAGGTAGTGAATCCTGTGGTAGGTGAGAGACCTCCATTGGGCAGCCAGACTCAAGAGGAGAGACAGACAGGTGGGCACACCTTGAGACCATTTCACAGGTCTCCAAAGGCAGCTGGTCCCAGGCAGGGAGCCATGCAGTAGGGGAGAGATAGAGACATGGATAGACAGGCCATGCAGAGTAAGGTTGGATATTTAGTTAGTCGTTTATGGAAGGGGAAGGGAGAAGGGGTAAAGGAAGAAGGGAAAGAGCAGAGAGAAACAGAGAGTAAGGCAGAGAGGGGGAAAGGGAGAAATGGGAAGAGCAGAGAGAAACAGAGAGACAGAGACAGAGAGGGGATTGGAGTGAGGCAGAAGCTGCCTCTTCGGGGAGAGACTGAAAACAGAAGGGACTCAGGCTAAAAGCTGAAGATCATCTTGCTTAGGTAAGGGGGGGAGTGGGCTTGGCTTGTTTCTTAAAGGGACAGAGCAGATCATTACACATAAACCATACAGTTTCTGGTAGAAAGAGCAATTAGAAGCATGCTTGAATTACCAGAATGAACACCAGCTTTCTCCTGCAGTATGATTGGAAGATCAGAGAAACTTTGGTGTTTGTTTATTTTTCTATAAAAAGACAAATAGATTTTAACCAGTCAGAGAACAGTTTGCTCTGACACTAAGAAACCATTACACTCTGTTTCCCAGAGAATGTTCAGAGGTATATTACACAGGATTCTTAGGGATCACAGTTTCTTCATACACAATTTTGGAATCTCATTGTTGTTTTGATTTGCATTTCTCTGAAAACTAAGAATGTTGAGCATTTTATTAAGTGTCTTTCAGCCATCTTAGATTCCTCTGTGGAGAGTTCTCTGTTTTGGTCAGCGCTACATTTTTTATTAGATTATGTGTTCTTTTGATGACCAATTTCTCGAGTTCTTTGTATATTTTGGAGATCAGACCTCTGTCTCATATGGGGTTCGTGAAAGGATGTGGGGTAAAGGGAACAATCCTGCATTGCTGGTGGGAATAAAAGCTGGTACAGCCCCTTTGGATATCAGTGTGGTGATTTCTCAGATAATTAGGAAACAACCTTCTTCAAGACCCAGTAATACTACCTTTAGGTATATATCTAAAGGATGATCAACCATGCCACAAAGACATGTGCTCAACTATGTTTATAGCAGCATTGTTTGCCATAGTTAGAACCTGGAAACAACTTAAATGCTTCTTAAAAGAAGAATGGATAAGGAAAATGTGGTACATTTACACAATGGAGTATTACACAGCAGAAAAAAAATTGATGACATTTTGAAATTTGCAAGCAAATGGATTAACTAGAAAACATCATTTTGAGTGAGGTAACCCAGATCCAGAAAGACAAATATCATATGTACAAACTCATGTCACTTTTAAACACAAAGCAAATAAAAAAAAACACACAGCCTACAAATCACACAATCACAGAGAACCTAGACAACAATGAGGGCTCTAAGAGAGACATACATGGGTCTAATCTACATGGGAAGTAGATAAAGACAAGATCCCCTGAGTAAATTCGAAGCGTGGGGACATTGGGAGAGGATTGAATGGGAGGGGAAGAACAGGGAGGGGAACAGAGAAAAATGTAGAGCTCAATAAAAATCAATTTAAATTTTTTTTTTAAAGAAACCATTTTGTCCACTAAATGAAAGTTCACAATACCTTGTATCACAGTCTTAAGTTACTGAAGATCACAATGCATTTTCCACTAGTCAAATAATAAACTGCAAACAAAGCTTAGTATTTTCACATATAACAGTAAAATCAGTGTTTTTCTAATGAATGTGCTATTAATTTTATTCTGTTTGTTTGTTTGTTTACTCTGATACTTTCAGAAATTTTCCAGCAGTTAAATGAGAGAACCCATGCAAAAGTGGGCCCTCACAAATCACAAATCCAAAAATGATGACTTAAATTCATTTTTACATGTGTGTTCTAGGTGGAAGGTGGAAAAATGTGCACCAATCTATTTTTTGTTTAAAAGCAATACACAGACAGACCTTTCAAACTTAATGTAATATTACCGTCCTTTTTCACTACTGTGTGAAAATTATTATTTTTTCTCTATTATCCATATGTCTTACTATGATAGCTAAGGAACTTGCTTCTTTTTACTCTAGGAATATCAAGGTAATTGAGTTTTGTTCTAAGAATTCCATGGCGAAGAATGGGAGATAAGAGCAGCAGGACATGAATGACAGTGTAAGACCACTGATCAGTGTCTAGGGCTGTTTCTAATAGTTCTCAGCAATTGATGAGGAAAATAAGTTAACAATTAGACTACAGTTGTCTGGTAAATAGTTCATCCAGGCATACAGAACTGGGCTATGAATTCATTTTGAGTATAGCGTCTGACCATAGGTGAAAGAGAATCTCATCTTGTCAGGTGCTCATAAAGATCAATCAATTAATATGTACTAACCAAATAGCTCACAGCAAATAATGCTTGATATTTTCACATAAAACAGTATAATCAGTACTTGCTTAATGAACTTAGCATTGGTTTTATACATTCTTTAAATTTTATTTTAATTTTTCAATAGTGTGTACATGTATTTATTTCTGTAGCGCTGTGCATATGTGGATGGAGGTGTCAGTGTATTCCAGAACAAACTGTTGAATATCTTGGTGCTGGAATTACAGTGGCAAACAACCAGTGTGGATGCTAGGATCGAAAAGAGGTCCTTTTGAAGAGCAAGACATGTGATGGACAACTGAACCTTCTCTCCAGCCCCAAGTTTTATATATTTTGATTTATTCTGTTCCTAGCCACGGGAGAAACAAATGAGAATGTTTTAAGTTTTTCCATATGATCTTTCCTGTGAAATGAGGGAGTAGTAACGGTTGTAGAATGCCCACTGCTCAGCTGCTTTGTATCTTTAAAAGAAACATTCCCAGGACCTCAGAGTCAATATCCATGATATGCTATTGGATCATCTGTCCTATTATCTCTGTCTGTTCCACACTGAATGTGGGTCAAAGCTGCTCTTTAGACCCAATATGTAATTACATGGATTTGTCTCATTACTTAATAATATGGTAAATGGGCAATGTAGTGTATGGTATAGAATCTTAATCTCATTGGCAATAGAGTGTTATTTATGTCAGATTTCAGTAATATAAAAAGGTAAACTTTTAAATTCACTTTCTCTGTTGTAGTAAATCAAGTTGATTTTAACTTTATCTCTTATTTGCTGTAATTTCTGTAAGACTAGTCATTGACCTTTGACAAGATCTCGTCTGTACATGCCTGTGCTCCTCAGTTCTCATTAATGGACCAAAGACAATAAATACCAGGAGCCACTTCTATGGCATAAATGTTATCTTGAAGTATAAATGAAGAAAATTTAATAGGCATATTTCTGTTTTTGTTGTATTTATAAACCCATCATTTCCTAAATCAAGTTCTGCTCCATTTTCATACAATGTTAGATTCTAATGCTGTGAAATTAAAAGTATGCAACTCTCTGTATGACTCTTAATCTTCACAGTTTGCTTAATTTTACAGTTGATAGTTTGAAAATCATAATTGCTTTCTGATTTTCTACCCATCTCTGTTACTGAGAATTAAGGTTTCTTATATTCCTGTGTTTTCTAAGTTCTTCAGTGTCATTAAAGAGTTGCATTCTACCCACAGTCTTTTATTTTTTGTTTTTATCAAAAATATTTTCTCACATACTGTATTTTGTTTACAGTTTACCCTTCCTTAACTCCTCACAATTTCTCCCCCACCTCTCCTTAGTTGTTACTTTGTATAAATTCTTAATCACTGTTTAAAAGTGTCTCTTACTCTATTTTAAATCCTACCACACAAATTATATAGACATCTGACTACGACCAATAATAGTTTGAGTAACCTAGTGCCATTTAATAATAAATTAACACTCCCTCATTTTGAATTGTAAATATATTCTTGACAAATGAATATCTATTAGGGTCCAGATTTATCTCGTCTGAGTGATGTCTACTTCCTAGTCGTACACTTGTCACCAACTAGTCTATTCCTCATATATATTTCCAGTCACATGTTCAGCTAACATGATTCCAGTGAAGATGTGTGTGTGTGTGTGTGTGTGTGTGTGTGTATTTGTGAATGAAGGCATTATATAAGCTACAAGGAGGAATGAAAAATAATTTTTCTCACTGTTAAACCTAGCTGGAGGTTAGTGTACAGAGGAACTTTGTTAAAGTTCTTCATGGTAATCAGACAGCTGAGCAGACCAGGATTCAGACTGAATATACTAGGGAAGGATAAGAGATAATAAAGCTTGCAAGGTAGAACTTTAATGTCCACTGAAATCACTGTCTTTTATAAAATAGTGGATTTTTTTTTAAAGCAGAAAGGCTACTCAGCAAGGGAAAAACTATTAGTAAAGAGAAGTATCTCATATCTCACTGAATTTTTAGCTTATCAAATGTAAACTGATATAACTGACAATGTTTTGTCACTATAACCAAAATAATTGAGGGATAATTGAAGATTTATTTACTTTTCGGCCTAAAGACAGTTTGTTTATGCTCCATTCTCTCGGGTCAAACACAAACGTACAAAAGGCACAGGTAGAAGGCTGCTCTTCAATTCATTGCTGACAGAGTTCAGAGAGAGGAGGAGAAAGAAGGAAAAGAGAGATAGCGAGAGTGAGTCAAAGCAGAGATAGGAAGAGAAAGAGAGATGGGAAAGGGACAGAAGGAATGGGGGAGAGACCCATAGAGGCATACTCCTAGTGCCCAACATCCATCAAATAGGTAATGAAGCACTAGCATCCAAGGGTCACTGCTTTAACGTTTGAGACTCTGGGAGACATACTCCTTTGCAACTCAAAAGAGGGGTCTAATAACGCAGCTCATTTAGTACTCTAATTTCTTCATTATAGCAGTCAGAGCTGAAAACCATTGCATCTAACCAGAGAAGCTAATATAATGTACACACAAGACATTTTAAATGTATTGAAATATCGTTTGTATTTGATGGTTACAAAGAGAGCCTATTTACATATTTAAAATTAATATTTCCTTTTTGTATTCTAATCAGGATTTTTTTTCTGATTTTTTGCATCTCTATTTCTTTTAGTATATTAATTACATGATTGCTGAGTTGTCTTAAAACAGAGGTTTTCTAAAGTCATTAATTGTTAGTTTTCTACTGATGGTTTTGATATGGAAACAAATGTGGTATAATTTATGGACTTAATTATAATAAAATATTTGGTTATGCCAATTCAAACATGGACCCAATTTGTGGAGGCTATTTTCAGAGGTGCTTTCTGATCATTGGTTTCACAGCATTAGTGTGTTCTTCTTTGTTATTTTCATTTTTAAATGAAGTTTAAAATATTAAATACATATAACTAGTCTTTGGCGATTTAATCAAATGTCAATCTATAGAAGGCAAATATTCAATACTTAAATGTTGTAGAAATTATTTTAAGTTGTGTTACTGTTGCTTATACTGCATTTTGTTTAATTCTATGAATCTGTGATACTTTGCCTGTCTAAAATACCTGTGGGTCTAATAAAGAGCTGAAAGGCCAGTAGCAAGGAAACAGAGAAGATAGGTGGGGCTGATAGGCAGAGAGCATAAATAGGAGGAGAAATCTGGGAAGAGAGGAAGAGCAAGATAGAACAAGGAGAGGACGACATCAGGGGCCAGTCACCCAGGTTCACAGCCAGCCATGGAGTAAGAAGAAAAGAAATGTATACAGGAATACAGAAAGCTAAAAGCCCATAGGCAAAAGGTAGACAGGATAATTTAAGATTCGAAAAGCTGGTTAGAAACAAGCTAAGTTAAGGCATGCAATATAATCAAAATAAGCCTCCGAGCCAGGTGGTGGTGGCATATGCCTTTAATTCCAGCACTTGTGAGGCAAAGACAAACAGATCTCATGAATTTGAGGCCAGCCTGGTCTACGTGAGCTAGTTCCAGGACAGCTAGGACTGTTAACAGAGAAACCCTGTATCAAATAAACAAAATAAAAGGGGGAGGGAGGGAAGGAGGAGAATTAAGCCTCCATTTCTGATTTATTTGGGAGCTAGATTGCAAGTCCTCAAAAGAGCTAAGATCAATAGAGAAAAAAAATTGATGTTAGCTAAAGATGCTAGTTGAATCATTCATTTCTAAGGCACTGAACACATTTTCATAGTGCTACAATATTTTGTGGACTAACAATAAAATCTAAAGTCACAATTGTCAATACCAAAATTTTAATATTATGAATAAACTTAATAATAAATTTTTATACTTAATAATAAATATACTAGATAATATTATATATTCATGTAGGTATTTTCCTGCTTCTTTATGTAAGTTGCACAGGGATAATCAATGGCCCACATAATTGTCTGGAAGTACTATGATCTGCTATTCAATAAAAACTTCCTCAAATATCCTTAAACATTTTATTTCTCTTTGTGCTTAAGTAGCAAATAAGGAGCCTGGTATAAGTTGTATGTACCTTACAGAAACATTTGAGATCAGTTATATTTTATAGCTTTATTTTTCAAAATGTCAAGCATATAACATAACACATTATGTTTATGATGAAATTCTAAAAATTTCATTTGCTTTAAAATTGTGGAATATGTTTTCCAGAGAACCCAGTTTCTTAGTAGATAAAATATTCAACATGTTATTGGGCAATATTATCACATATTTTCTCACTAATCATTTAGTATTTAAGAACTGAGAATAATAGCTATTGGTTGACCTTACCCTCAGTGTCAGAAAAAAATATATTAAGCCCTGCTAGAGATCTTCCAAAATAGAGTTCAAATAAACCAAAAGGGTAAAAGGTGTCTTTAATAAATACAGCAAATTAAAATCTAGTCATGAATGTTGGTTATTATTTTAGCAATTCAAAGGTTATTTCAAGTACAAAAAATTCTAAAGAAGTGGTTTTAGGTATTTTTCTTGCCATAGAAATAAAGTAAGTGGTAATATTTTAGTTTTTCTTTTACAAATTGATCTACATCCCTTTTGAACTGATTTATACTAATTTTCTTTTAGTGTTGAATATGGCAGATTTTTGCTTTATTTCATCCACTCTTTTGCATAATAAAATTCTTTTGCATTGCCTATAAGCTAGGCTTATATTTAATTTCAATGCATCGGCTTGGATTTTAAATGAGTTGCTCCTTCAAGCAGCAGATCTAATTTTTTTCTACTTCATTTTTCTGCAAGATCTCACATATTGACCTATTTTTTCTGAGACATTGTAAGTTCTTAAGAAATGAAGCTTAAGCATGCAATTAGGGGCAATGAAGTACAAAATTGCTCATGCAAGAAATAACATGATTTTCCTTGTGCATCAGAAAATAAGGGATTTGTGCTGTCCAATCATGAGCTACACAGTATGATAAGGGCATACAGCCATGCACAACCTATCATTACATTTTAACAAATGCAGGAGATAGTTTGGTACCCGCAATTACAAACTCATAAACATCTCTTTGCTAATGTTTCTCTCTGCTCACTGCACTCATGCTTTATTTTGCTATATGATATGCTTCTGTCCTTTTGTCTAGGCAGATTCTATATACCAGAAAGAAATCTGAAGAACGACTGATTTGAAATAAAGAAATTGACTTAATTTTTCCATCATCCTGTTCAAAACCAGTGGTTATAGAAGAAATAATTTGGCACAGAACAATTAAATGCTTTTCAGTTCTTCCTTTCCTGATATGTCTGTTGTCCATCAAACTGAAGAACTATAACAGGATAGAGCATATTTCTACCACTAACATTATTTTTTTCCACACTAAACAGCTGTGTTCTCAATTGTTATTCATTTAAATTCATCAATATACACTGTTCTCTGTATAAGAAAATGGAGTATGAGGAGCCGGCTGCGTCCCGCTGCCCGGCTAGCTTAACCCCTGAAATAACCACACGGAAATTGTATTAATTAAATTACTGCCTGGCCCATTAGTTCTAACCTCTTACTGGCTAACTCTCACATCTTGATTCAACCCATTTCTAATAATCTGTATGTGACCACAAGGTCATGGCTTTCCAGGAAAGATTCAGCATATCTGACTCTGGCAACTCCATGGTGGCTCTTTCTGCCTGCCTTCTTTTTTTAAAACATTAACTTTTTTGTGACTCTTATACTCTTTTTTTTCTCTCCCAAGCCTACATTTTTCTAACACTATGACCTATTTAAAGGTTTTTTATTTCTGAATCTGTCCTATTGCATTGTCTTTAATTCTCTACTGTCTTGAAGAGCTTTTAAAATGCTAAGCTCTTAAGAATCTAAGCTGCGACAATCCCAGGTCAAATATAGGTACTGTCTGCTTGCCATGCCCAGCCCAACATGACGAAGCCACTTGTGCCTCTGAGGCATGCACACTTGCACTGCTAGCATGGCTAGCATTGGTGGAGCTGCTCTGGATGTTGGCTTCACCTCTCTCCAATTTCAAAATAGTGAACATACCATTTCTGCTCACTCTGGCCACCAGGTAGGAGCCACACTCAGCAGTTTAACTCTGAGACTGAGCATGCAACACATAAATTCTTTCGTTCTGGGTTACAACAAAATCTGCCACATGGAGCACTGCACAGTCTGGAAACATCTCTGTGTATGGTAGCAGGAATCCTCCATGCTCTCCCATCTGCCTAAGCCTGAACCTGCTGTCTGCCCAGATGGGGGGGAGTGCCGAGCCATTGGCATGGTCTCACAGTACTTTCTTCCTGATCTTGAGTGGGCACACAAACATCCAAACCCACAAATGCTCCAAAGCCAGAGATTGCACAGACGGCAAGGCCCAGGAAGACTCATTATAAAATGGCACGGCTATTTTTCTGCTGCTATTGTTGAGTCAGGAAATCTCTCTGCAGTATGCCCGAGCAAACAGCAAAAATTTGTATTAAACTCTATATTTGTGTCTAGAATTCCTTTTTAAGCCCTCTCAGGTTTTTCAGTGGATTTAGTCCATTGCATTGGAGCACCAATCTCTAGTAGGAGGAGCGGGCCACATCCCGTCGCCTGGCTAGCTTAACCCCCTAAATAACCACATGCTAATTGTATTAATTAAATTACTGTCTAGCCCACTAGTTCTAGTCTCATATCAGCTAACTTTCCCATCTTGATTCAACCAATTTCTAATAATCTGTATGTCACCACAAGGTTGTGGCTTACCGAGAAAGATTTAGCATGTCTGACTCTGGTGACTCTATGGTGGCTCTTTGTGCCTGCCTTCTTTCTCCCAGAATTCTGTTCTGTCTACTCTGCCCACGAAAGGGCTGCCCTATCAAAAGGACAACACAGCTTCTTTATTCAACCAATGTAATAAACACAAGTATAGAAGGACCTCCTATACCAAAAAAAAGCAAATCGGATTTGGAAATTAAATTAATTACTCTAAACATTTTACACACATCATGTTATCAAAAATTCAGCACAATAGAATGATGTATGCATGGTTTGTCCTCTGTGTGTTAAGCAATTTTTCTCTGCTTCTCATGCACATGTATTTCTGATTCTTCCTGTTGTATTTTCATCTCCAGGATCCCAGAGCTTTCTTTTCCATATAGAAGCCTATAAAATCATTTCCTGGAAATGGAGCAAATGATTTTATTATATTTTATCAGTTAGAATGGGGTGTTACAGATTGTACAGAGCACTATATCACCATATATCCCCTAATTATTTCACTACATTTTTGACTAATTCATGCTTTATTTTTGTCTTAGTCACCTTTTATGCCTGTGAAAAACTAGCAGGGACAAACAACTTAAAGAATAAAGGAAGTATTTTACTTGAAAGATTTCAGACCTGGTTATCTAAAGCTATAAAGTTTAGTCATGTAAAAAGTCTGAAACATAACATAAGGGTGGCATGAAGAAATGATATTCATATCAAGACAGACAGGAAAACAAAGGAGAACAGAAAGGGCCATGAAAAGCAAACACCATTGAAAGAATTGCCCTCAGTCACTTAGTTCATTTAGTCAGACTATTTTTTAATTTCTCTCTCCTCTGTTGGCAGAGGTTGTTCATTCATTCCTGGTTGTCCAAATCTGAAATAAATGCACAGAAACTATATATTTGCAATATGTGTCCAATAGCTTAGGAATCTTTCTACATATCTCTCTATATTAATGTAATCCAATTCTATTAATCTGTGTATTACCATGAGCTTGTGATCTACCAGCAAGGTTCTAACATCTGTCTTCTCTGGTGGTTACATGGCTTCTCAATGACTCTGCCTGTTTTCTCCCAGCACTCAGTGTAGTTTTACCCCTTAAGTCTACTCTGCCTTTATACTGGAAAAAGCAGCTCCTTTATTCATTAACCAATAAAAGCTACACACATACAGAAGGACTACCCACATCAACTCCCCTCTCCTGTCTAAATAAAAAGGAACATTTTAACATCAATATAGTAAAATTACATATAACAAAACAGGTATCCAGCAATATTTGCAGTTACAATATTTATATCTACTTTATCTTTTATCATAATTGAGAAAAGCTATAACTATATATTCTTCAACTCCATCAAAGACTCCAGAAGGATATAATATTGCCTATGTAAACAGGAATTGTAGGCAACTTCAAAAACTCTAGAAAAGACAGAGGCATCATGCTGCCTGGACAGCTACCCAAAGTTCTTCTAAACATTGGAACCCCCATAGGTCCATAGTATCCGGCAGACTTTTCTATGAAGCAGGAAATACCAAAAACTGTTCCACCTATATTGGCACTTTGCCAGTCACTTTCTTCTGTGTTCTACAGAATATCTGGAAAACTCTTTCATGAAGCAGGAATTCTGAAGGATCATTTTACCTTTAGGCAAGTTCAGTAGTCATTTTTCTGTGGGTCCTACATGTCCAGTTCATACAGCATAACATTAAGCAGTCCAGGCAAGAGAAATTTCTTTCCTCAAAAGCTAACAAACTCCGAAAGGAGACTTTTAGATGCCCATCATCCTCTTGACGTAATTGGTGTTGCCAGTAGCAGACATGTCTCATTGTCATGAAAATCTAAATTCTTAAAACATTTTTAATGCCATATTCTGTAGTCTATGAAAGATCTGAATAATATCTATTTATCTGAAATACATCTTTGTACAGCTAGAAAACCTAAAATCTCTTCAAACTTGATTTTGATAGATGACTACTAACCAATAGTTCTTAATGATACATTGTATTTTTAAATGAGTTGTACAAACACAATACCTTAATCAAGAGGATATATATATATAATATATAATCAAGAGCGCATACACACACACACACACACACACACACATATATATATAAAACAAAATTAACCTTAAATTTGTATCAATCGACTTATATCCATACCATTGCAAAGTATTCATCTCTATAGCATATAACCCTTTAAATGTAAACAAACATTTATAAACAATATTTGGGAATTTGGGCACAGTTCTCTCTAAACTGTTTCCTGTTGTTTTGTGGGTGACATAGTTTTGGGATTCTTGGACACCTTACAGGAAATCTTGGTTCATCAAACCACATTAGCCTAGAAGGAAAACACAGATTCTCATCCTCTGGGGAAATAAAACCAGATCCTATTTTCCAAAGCAACTTATTCTTAGACCCAAATTTAGAAGTCAAGATTCCTTTAAAATAAATATATTGTCTTAACTTAGCAGCCTCCAGAATCAAATATATCTCTGTACTTAGCTCATTCACAGTCAAAAAATTCAAGGAAAACACAATAACATACCCTGAATCTCTGTATGTATTCCATCTTTATATGGCTGATTTTTTTATTCTATTAATTTCTTTACAAGTTTAATATTTATTTTATCATCTTTATTCCTTTAAACTATGTCTGTCTGTACTCTTTTATACTACTTTTACTATCTCTGTCTTTATCCTATCTCTCTCTCAAGCCTACGTACATTTATCCAACACTGTGACCCATTCAGAGGCCTTTTTTTTTGTCTGAATCTGTCTTTTTTGTTTATCTGTAATTATTTTCTGACCAAGAGCCCTTTTTTTTTCTTCTAAGGGTTAAATAGCTGTGACTAGGACCAACTCCATGATTCTGCCTGCTTGCTCTGCCCAGTCCAACATGGCGACAGCATGTTCACTGTCTCTGAGTGAGAGCCATTCTCTTCACACCAGACTCAGAGTCGAAGTGGTTCTGTGTCACAATTAAGAAATTTATAACACATTGCTTACAGACCCCATTTAAGTGCTTTGCCTCTTGAAAGAGCCAGAGCTCATGCTGGCAACATGAACCAGGACAACACTGTTTTGAAAACACATGTTTTTTTTTTTTATGTTGCTATCATTGAATCAAGAAGACCCCTCATTTTTTTAATTGATTTTTTTATTTACCTATACATTTTTCTCTGCTCCCCTTCCTGTCTCTCTCCTGTCCTTCAACCGTCTCCCAAGGTCCTCTCTTAAAGGAGCTGTGGTGCCCCTGCTTGCCACCAGAAAATAGAGCTCATCTGAAAACAAAAATCCTGGATACCAAGAAGCCATGCTTAATTCTGTTCTTTTGTGTCTAACATTCCTTTTCAAGCTTTCTCAGGTTTTACACGGTGAAGATATTTGCTAAATAGTAATCCCACACTAGATCAGAATTCGATATAATAAAGGGATATTTATTTAGGGGTAGACTCGCAGACCACAGTCCTCTGTATGAACGGGGAACAGGAACCAAATCCTACTGTGGGGAAAGAGAGCACACAAGCCTTATGTCTGCATTTATAATATAAGTGACCAAGTCCAAGTGGGCTGGTTTCTTAAAGGCTATTGGTTGAAGGAGTTCCCACAACACTCCTCTGAATCCTGCTCCAAATTATGAACTCATCAATGATTCAGTGATCAAACTACATCATATCAGCTTCAATTAAACCTTAGCTATATGATCCTCTTGAAGGGCAATTCACTTCCAAATTACAACATTTTTAATAACTAAGTAAATAAAGAATTTTCATAATATTTATGAAAAACAAGGGAACAATTAAAGATCACTTGACAAGCAACATCTTTAAATGTAAATAAATTGTTAACTCTGCATTTAAAAGAAAGCTATGTGCATTATAAAGTACAATTGTAAGTCTTTAGATTAATACCATTAATATTCATCTACCTCTAATTATTTATAATGTTTCCATCCACTGCTCTTTTAATCACCACACTCTTATAATTTCTGTTAAAAATTCTGTTTTTTCTAAAGTTTTACCACAAATTCCAATCATTATTTGCCTTTCTAGATTATTATATAATTATACTTTGACTAAAACAAAAAATTTATTAGTGTGTACAGAGAATGCCCATTCATTTCCCTGCTGCCCAGACCTGAATAGTCACACAGAAACTTTATTAGTTACAACACTGTTTGGCCTATTACCTCAGAATTCTTAAATCTTAAATTAACCCATGACTATTAATGTGTGTATCACCACAAGGCTATGACTAATGTGAAGGTTCAGGCAACAATGTTTTTCTCCTTCAGCAGGTACATGGTGTCTCTTATTCTCTGGCTACTCTATCTCTCTATCTCTATCTCTGCTCTATTTTTCCACTTACTTTTATAGGGTAAGTCATTGCTCAAAACGATTTCCTTATTAACCAATGGAAATAAAACATATTCACAACATGCAGAAGGGACTCCCACATCATATCAGTTTCCAATATATTTATACTATATTATTGTATCTTATTATACATGGTTGATAAAATTATTTTTATAGAAGTAAAATTAATTGTATCTTAGATACATCAGAGTAATTTAAAATGGGTTTCTCTTTTCAAACTATGAAAACCTGCCTTTATAAGAATGTCTTGGGACAGTACTTTCTTTTTTTCTCATCTGTGCTAGAACAACTTTTAGTATCACAGTGAAGCTTTTAAGAATATGATACTTGGGACTGGAGACATGGGTCAACTGTAAAGTACTATGATCATAGTGCTTCTAATGCCAGCAAAGAAGGCTGAGAAATGAATATTGGCCACCCTCCTTGGCATGACTTAGTGAGCTGTAGGCCAATTAGAAACCCTGCCTCTAAAATCCAGGTGGACTCGAGAATGATGGTATAAATGCTCCTTGGTTGTACATGTGTGTCCCCAGCATACATATGAACACACACACACACACACACACACACACACACACACACACACACAGATAAGAGACAAACAGAGACAGAGATAAGATGCTTTCATAGACAGAAGTGTTCTGATTTGACTAAAAACATATGGTCATCTATGAGTTGATGCCACACTGTGGTCACAATAATGACAAGGAGCAGCCATCATTAGTTACTGCACATATGTTTTACAAACCTGAAACTGACCCTTATATTAATGGTATGAGTATCATTGTTCAAAGACCAGAAACATTGCCAGTTATAAAATCAGGTTAATGGTCAATTGACTTGCTATAAGAAATTGGCACAGAAAATATAAATGGATTAAGTTTGTGCTTTCTTACTCTCATTGAAAATCACAGGAAATAGATTCTATGGTAACTGAGGGAATGAATGTGTATTTGACATACTATCTGTTTGCTGGATCAGTGAGATTGGGTCTAAACGTTTCATTTATGTCCAACAATCTCAATCTCCTGTGTCCTTTATCTCATGTTTAGCAGCATTTAAGGTAAGTTTTATACAATACACTTCAGGCACATTTAAGATAGTGCCCTTAGTTCACAGTTGTGTTTACAGAATTCACAAGTTAATCAGTTTTTATCTTCTTGAGAAATACAGAATTCATGAATGTTTATATCTATTTATAATAACCTTTAAGTTAATGGTTATACATAGAGACATGAGCAATAGCTCTCTCTTCTCTTTTGTGACAAATATTTCAATGTGATAGCATCTATGATTATTAAAGTATCCTATGCGTTGTCACATTCCACTCTGCACTAAACTACATACTGTTGAAACATTTCCAATTACTGATATTGAGGCTGGCAAACTTCACAGTAAATAAATAAATAGATAGATAAATAAATAAATAAATAAATACAGACAGACAGACAGACAAATCCCAACGTGTGCAGACAGCATCAGAGTTATTTTACATGGACTTACCTGCTCAACTCACTCCTTATTGGCTTAGGTACATTTCGCTGTGAATTGATTTTAGCTATAGAAAATCGAAACTGTGGTTCTAATGATCATTACAGGAGTAGCTAAAAACAGACGCCCCATGTAAGACAGAGCCAGGTCATTGAAAGTAAGGAATGTTTTCATCTGTCTGCTTCATTATCCACAGTATTTTCTCTTCCAAACTCAGTCTGTGGTCCAAAGAACTTTAAGCGTTCTGGGAACGCTGTTTTTCATGCCCTCATATACCCATGTGGCATAGGGCAAAAGGTCCTGTTTTTCACCTTTGTATCTTTTAGTATGGAGAAAAATCCATTCAAAACTTCTAAATGTAAAGCATTGTAAATTGTATTTTCCATCACAAGCTTTCACTCTGTTAACCACGAGTTACCTAAATATTGCCTAAAAGTAATAAATTAATCAATAGTTACTAAGAGATTTGGATTAAAAACACTCAGTGAGTGTAGAAAAAAATTATCTCCTTTAAATAATTTTTTTCAAAAGTTATGCAGTATCAGTAACTGAGAAAAAACCCAGCTTCTAACTGCAAGAGAATAGTGTTAAGGCAGGATGCTCATGATAAATGCTTGTCCTTTCATAAATGTTTAGGACTACTGAAGCTATAAGAGTAAGGGTTGTCTTAAAGTTATTGTCTAGCACAGAATTTTAAAAACGGGAAATAACTCAGTTAGAGGAAAAATTAACAGTGTAATGGGCTGTTCCCGTGTGTTATAAATGGTGATGATTTTCAGTATTCTGAAACTGGAATGTCTGTTGCTCTATGAGCCACAAGAAATCTGCAATTTTTCTTAGACTGTTCCTCATAAATCATGAAGATAAGACAAATCTCAGTATCTCTCTTCTCTCTCCTTCTCACTTTCCATCTCCGTTTCCCTTTTACTATCCAACTTCTGGATATTTCTAACTTGTTCAGTCAATTTTAACAGAGTATTTCTGCAATTTTTATATCATCTTTAATAGCAAATGTAAGAAAATCTCAGAACAAAAATTTCCAGGTAAAGACAAAAAGGACTATTCTTTTATATGTTTCTATTATTCCTAACCTGGAAATAAAGATACATTTCATTTTTCTCTAGTATATTTCATCAAAGAAATGATCAATACATACAACTTACAGAAGACATTACAGCATGAAAAACCATACCAATTAATTTTCATGCAGATGATACTATGATAACTTCTTGGGAAGTAAGTTTTAGCAGAATTTTCTGCCCCTCTAGAAGCCAACAGACTCAGCTTCTTTCTAATTTCCAAGTTATGATTTTTGAGAGAGCATCTCAAAGTGTATCCCTGTCTGACCTGGCATTCACTATCTAGATCAGGTTGACTTTGAACTTGGTGAGCACTGCATGCCTCCTCCTTCTAGTGCATGAATTAAAGACATGCTTCACTACAATGGCTCAAAGCTTTGTTTCCTATCTTTACTCATCTGTTAGTGTTTGTTCCTGTAGACATGGATGTGTACAGTGCAGGTAATTAGTTCAGGTGCACTTATTCCATACTTCTTATGGAAAGACAAAAAACCCAGGAGAGCCAAAACAATCCTGCACAATAAAAGAACTTCTGAAGGCATCACAATCCCTGACTTCAAACTCTACTACAGAGCTACAGTGCTGAAAACAGTCTGGTATTGGCATAAGAACAGACAGGAGGACCAATGGAAATGAATAGAAGATCCTGATATCAATCCACACATCTTCAAACACCAGATTTTTGACAAAGAAGTGAAAAATATCAAATGGAAAAAAGAAAGCATATTTAACAAGTTGTGCTAGCACAACTGGGTATCAAAATATAGAAGAATGAAATAGACCCATATCTATCACCACGCACAAAACTCAAGTACAAATGGATCAAAGACATCAACATAAAGCCAGCCACACTGAACCTTATAGAAGAGAAAGTGGGAAGTACACTTGAATGCATTAGCACAGGAAACCACTTCCTAAATATAACTCCCACAGCACAGACACTGAGAGAAACAATTAATAAATGGGACCCCCATTGCAGCTTTCTAAGTGGAGGGAATGATTAATTTTTATTTTCAAAAGATCATGTAGATATGGTTTTAAACATAGAATATTAGAAGTAAGAGTTAAACTTGTGTGACCAGTTAACAAATAATTTTCATAATCTGGACAATAAATAGAGGTAACTTAGCATCTCACTTTAGAAATACCAATTGGAAGCAAGTGAGTTTTGGTTTTGGAAATACTTAAAATATATGTCTTCCTGCATTCAATGTGGACTTTAAGATTAAAGAGAGGCTGTACAAGTTATCCTGTTCTACACATTTATAACATGATTTGATTACTTGACATTAGAAGGGGATAAAAAAGGAACAATGGACATAATTTTGCAAATATAGAATCATAGAATTATAAAAATATGAATTCCATGTTTGCATCTTGATATCATTCAACTATCAATTTTGTCTAAGTCTAATATGTAGAATTATCTTGGTTTATTGTTCTCATATTAAATCTTATACATATGAAAACAAGTAGGTTATTTGACATATCCAAAGCAATATTATTTGTAAGGGACTGTAGACAGAGACTGTTCCTTTCTTTTACAGCTGTCCAGACCTAAAATTTACACAAAACAGTATTAGTTACAACACTGCTTGATTTATTAGCTCAGGTTTCTTTTTAACTAAGTCTTAAATCTTTAACCAAATTCTATTAATCTGTATATCGCCGTGAGCCTATGGCTTACAAGTTAAGGTTCTGCCTGGCATTTGTTTCCTATGACAGCTACATGGTATCTCTCTGACTCTGCCTTCTCTCTCTCTCTATATATATATATATATATAGAGAGAGAGAGAGAGAGAGATTTATATATATTCTGATGTCAGCCCAACAAAGGCATGGTTATCTGATGGAGGATTAATACAGTCCAGACAAGGTCTGCAGGACCATCATTCCTGAAAGCTGTTGTTCACTTTTTCTGAAGCATTTTGGTATCTCCCCAATACCTGCATTGTAGTGTGTAGTCTCATGTGATGTGTGTATGTAATCCCATGTTTATATCTAAAACTTATGAACACATATATCTGTGAGTAATCAGAAGGATGACTTTTCACTTAGCTATATAATTTTGATAGATTGAATATAAACTGGGACATGCTTTATAACTGGATCTATTTGTTCCACAGGGACTGTGGACAATGAATAGCCTGCCTTGTTCTTTTGTTTAATGGGTGACTTCCTACAGTCTGTGTAAATCCCATGAGAAAATTTAGTCACACAGTAAAAAAAAGTTTGTTTCCCACCATGACATCTCTGTTCTGTTCACTGAGATACATTAGAAGCCACCTCCCTGCAACTATCTTCTATTTGGCAGGACACTCAGTCAGAACAGGAGTCTTTCATATAGATCACATTTGGTACCTTCAAAGATAAAGGGACTTCCACTCTCAGAGAATCGACTTTGTATTGTGTGTATATAAACTGGAAACTTTACAGAATAGCTGGAGGGCAGAGAGGAGAATAAAGAAACTTATGTGAAAATGTACCTAGTGAAAGATTCACTTTGCCCTCAGATTTCTCTAAAATTGTGATTGTTGTAAATCATCTTTCTGAACCCCAAGGGAGCACTGAGGCTGGTTCTCAGAACCTCCCTGTCTCATAGATATTGATGGACGGGTAACTCAAATAAGAATCTCTATATTCATAGCGAAACTAATGCTCTTTTGGAAGTAGGTATTATGCTTTAAGGATTTCTACTTTCTTATCCATAACTGTCTAATTAAGAGAGTAAATTTTACCTTAAGAATGAAATTTAAAATGATGCTTTATATTATAAACTTACTTGAGAAGACTCTCCAGACTCTATATATACATAGAATATTGGAACCATGTTAATTATGTAAGGATTTTAAAATTAGAAATTGATTTTCACTTTCAGATAGAAATACATTTATATTCCAACATTACAGAGAACACATATTGTATTGTGGCAAACTAGAAACAGAAAAGAAAGGACGATTTCAAAACCTTTATCATAATTTTAATCTAACAAATTTAAATACTATTTTTACTAATTCTAATTTGTACAATTCATTTTCTTGGTAAATTCTGGGATCAAAATTTTGCATTGAAAGTATTGCTTTACATTAAAAGGGAATTTTTACTCAAATGAATGGCTATTTTAATTATGCTTCGGCTGATTATGGTGATTATTTTGTGCTCTAGACAAAACTAGGCTCTCTTTCCAATCTTAGAATTTTGATTGATGAAAATCAGAGTCTAGATAGTGAAAAGTGAAGACTACTTCGTAGAGTCTGTGTTTTTGGAAGTACATAGTGTTGGAATGATTAAATGGAACAGGTAGTATTGAAGAAGTTATAATGAGAAGGAAGAAAGAGAAAGCTGCTAAATAAGAGAACACCTTACCTAATAATGAGAAGGAACACCTAATTACAGAACAGGGAATGTTCTTCCATGTAGCATTTTATTTTTTAAAGAAAATTCTTCAGTTAATCTCAGAAGTTTTTGCTTCTGTTATCAAAAAGATTTATGCAAATGGAAGGCACAATTCTGTGTGGTATGTTTCATTAATTGCGGAATTCATTACCACTGCTCTATTAGGATGGAAATTATAAACCTGATGAATGAAAAACACTACTAAAGCTCATTACTGTTAAATATTACAAATCATTCCTGAAAATACTGGAGAATTTGTTTCAACTTTCAAAGAACTTATATAGGTAATATGAGTTTAATTAACAAAGGAAGGTTGGAACTAAAGGAGGTAAACCTATGTTCAGTACAGTGAATATCTGAATTCGTTATCCTGGTCTGTCAATAGAGATAGTACTAAATGTCTCAGAATTTATAAAGAGATCTTGTATGTGTGTGTGTGTGTGTGTGTGTGTGTGTGTGAGAGAGAGAGAGAGAGAGAGAGAGAGAGAGAGAGAAACATTGTGTGGTATTTATCCGGAGTCTATTTGGAAGACCATAAGCTAAAGGAGTGCTTGAGTAAATGAAGAAAATAATAAAATTATCACCTCTTGTCATGTGTAGTGAATTTTCCAAGACTAGGAGTACCATAATAATAGCATATAGCAACTTACAGAAAGAAATTCTATGCTCTCTCAAGTCTTTGAGTGTCTCAAGGTGTAAAACTGTGTAGTGTGTATTTCAGACTTCCACTGGGACTGCATTAATCTTTAATTATGAAGCATTTAAGTTTTCAGGAGATGTCAATGTATCTATTTTGTGTAATGATCATTTGAAATGTGCTTTCCATGACTGTGGATTTTAGACTCTGATTGTGTTTTTATTTTACTCTTTAAATTCAAAGCACTCCATTACACTAAAGAGTACTGTGAGTAGTGAATTTGAGGCACAAATGTGTGGCTGATTTTCAAGTAAAGGTAACTTTTAAGAAAAAGAGTAATAAAATGAATGTCCTAATTTATTTTAACAGCTTTTTAACAGTTATATATAAAATATGATAAAGTTTTAACTAGTTTTTGGAGGTTTTTAAAATGTTTTAGTGACAGAAATGAATTTACATTTAAACATGACTCTGTTATCTCTGAAAAATTTGATCCTGTTTTGTCCCTAAACAAGTATTACTGTGGAAAGCATTAGTGATGGCCTCCTTGTTCCTTTGAAATATATACAAATATGTAATTTTCTTAATATGTCAATACATACTATTTCTATCTGAAAGCTTAGAATGTAAGGCTTTGGAGTTAATGCAATATTTTATTACTTAATCATATTACTTACAATGCAGTGAAATAGTATATAACCTATATCATTTGCCTATGGAATCTCTTCATAATCTCTGAACAAGACACTAACTGTGAAACCTAAGGCACGGAAGGAACATCTGGTGGTTTTTTTTTTTAACCTTAGACTATTTTCCATATCATGAGAAATGTTGCTTATTACACTAAACACCTATTGTAATAACATATTACTGAAGATGAGATTCCAAGATACAGTTGCCAATCTAAAAATAACTTTGATTGAGTTAACTCAGATCCCCCAAAAGGCGCATATATTATGTATTCACTTATACAAGTGTGTGTTAGCTGCTAAGACTTTGAAAAACACAGTATATTCTGCATAACCAAAGGGGTTATTTATAGAGTAAGGGACAAGCGGAAGGTGTCTCCATAGGAAATAGAAATAGATAGTAGAATAGAAAGTTCTGGGTAGATGGGGTGGGGACTGGAATGGGAGGAACAAGCAGAGAAATGGAAGGAAAAGGTGTTAACAGAGGGGATAACAGAGTTTTAACTGGGATGGACAGTTTAAACCTAAAGATATTTGAGGGTCATATGGAAAACCACTGCAGTAGAAGCTTCTTAAAATATATACATATATGAGTGAAATATAAATGGAATCACTAAATAACAGGGGAAACAAAGCCACAACTAGAAATTTCTCTTCACCGGATGAAATCACATGTACCAGGAATGTGTTATAAATAATTAAGTTGTTGGTCAAAGTTGCCGTATGGAAATCTCAAACAAATTTTCAAAGTTATTGTTTGATCTCTGTAAACAAATTGCAATGCCCTATTTCTGAAGAAAACATGTATATAACCAACTAAATACAGGGAAGTTTACCTAGTGCCTCCATAGAAGCTTTATAAATAGTGTCTAGTATCCTATTATTAAAGTATTCATGTTATTAAATATTAACATAGTCTGCACATCTCAGAAGAAAAAGATAAGCATCATCTTAGCTGTGAATACTTTGATCAACAATTTTGAATTTCTGCAAGTTACCTGGTACAATAGAGGTAAAGCCTGGTGGACATAACCATCTAAACTCTTAATGAATTCCAGGCCCACTTCCTGAGATGAAATTCTTGTACAATACTATTTGGTTGGCCAATAACTTTAGACTATATAGACCATGGAACTAGGGAAAAACCTAATACCACCCTTCTGTTAAAATAATGTAGTAATACTTTGATTCCTAATGATCTTTTTCTATACTCATTAATCTGTATCTTGCTCAGTCATCAGTACAGAGGTTTCTTTTTCTGCAATAGATGGGAACAAATACAGAGACACACTATAGCACGGAGTGCCAAGAACGTCAGATCTTGGAATACTCAATCCTAAATGGGATGCCTCCATCAATTTCCTTCTTTGGGTTCAGAAGAATATTGAATGAGTAGGTCAGAATATTTCTTTCCTTTTAAAAAGTTTTAAAAAGATATCTTTTCTCATTTTACATAACAATTCCAGTTCCCACTCCTTCCCCTCCTCCATTCCCTCACCTTCCTTCCCACTCCTGCCCCCATCCATTCCTCAGAGTGAGAATAAACTCCATGGGGAGTCAACAAAGTCTAGCACATTGCTTTGAGATAGGACCAAGACAATATATCTAGGCTAAGCAAAGTATACCTCCAAAGAGAATGTGTAGCAGAAATGCTGACTGGATGGGCAAATATTGCCAGCAGGAGTGGGATTTGTGCTTCTAGGAGCTGTGTGTTCCAGGCGGTCCCTTGGCAACCAGTTGTGGTGTAATGCTACCTGAGTCGCCATTAGTACTGACTCGACCTGGCTGTCCTTGGAGCCATATGTGTGTCTTTTTCTTTGTCTGTGTGTTCTTTGTGATCCTTACATATTACTAACAGATCAGACTATTCCAGGCAGTTGCAGATACAAACAAGACTGCTAAGGACATTTTTGAATTCTGCTCCGCTATTAATTAAAGCCTTAAAAAAAGTAGCCAGTTCTGGGAATTGCCAGAATCATCATTAGGACAATTCCTTGATGATGTGGAACAAAAGGAGTTAATTTTACTAGGAAAAACCTTAGAAGCTTTAGGCATTTGCCTGAGAAATATGTGCAATTGTAAACAGAAGGCCTATGAAACCTTTCTTATGGGAAGAAAAAGACCTAGCCTAAACTGACAATATCTGAACCTGAGAATTGAGAAGAGAGGAGAGTTGAAGTTAGTGATATAAAGTAAACTTCAGAGAGATTCAAGATTATGTATTAGAATTTTCCTAGCAGAAAGCTTTCCCAGGGAGATAGTAGCCTTTTTCTTTCTCACCCAGGCACACAAGGTCACTTAGCTCAAACCAACCAGCCACCTGCAAGCTGATAAAGATGGTCTAGCTCAAGGGCAGTGATCTCTTTGAAGGCAAGAGGAGAGAGTTTGTTTTGTAAAGTGTGAGAAAGTCCTTGTGCCCAAGTCAAAGCATCTTCAAAGATTCTTTTTGTAAACTGTTTTATGCTGCTCTTTTCTGTTTTATGATTTGATGATGTATGCCATTGCCAAGTTCTTTGATTGTAAAAATATATATAATCCTGCACTGAAGTAAGTAAATCGCAACAGCATGTCTCAACATTGAGAGTGTCTGTGTGTCACTTTCCTCGCCATATCCTGATTTCTCCTGTGCCTTCGCCCTGATTTCCTTACGGTCTGAGGGGCTCCCCTGAGCCGGTCCATAGCAAGAATGGGTACCAAATAGCCAGTAGAAGCAATAGTGATAAATCCTCATCTCATTGTCAGTGGTCCACAGTCTGCCCCAGATTGATGACTATCTTAAATATCACCATAGAACCTTCATCCAGCAACTGACGGAAGCAAGGGCAGAGGCCCAAATATTTTAACAGCCAATGGGAATGGGAGATGCCAAGAAGACAAGGCCTAATAAACACAACAAGACTGATGCAAGGAATGAAATCAAAGAGAATGTGTAGCATGCACGGGGGGTTGACCAGGTGCAAGCCAGACAGGGCCCTAACAATGAAAGAGAAAATAGACAAAGCCCCATCCCACACTTCGACGTGATCTCCAATTGATACCTTCTTGCAAATCAAGAAAAAAATTTTTCACTTCAGTGGAGTCTCACGGGGTGTACACACTACACTTTGAGGAAAGACCACATGCCCATTAGTAGATAATCAATACAAAAGGAATTAATTTTTCCCCTCATAATGGCTTATGTGTTTCTTTCTTTTTGTAATTTTATTTTTCTCCTTCTGGCCTTTTGCTTATATATTATGATTTTTAATTTTGTTACTTTATGAGATTATTGTTTGTGAAAATGTGCATGTTTCTATATCTATGGTTTCTTATACTATCTGTGTCTATATGTGTTTCTTATGCTTTTGGGGGGTCTGCATTTCTGTTCTTTTCAATTTCTATTTTCCTATTAGAGTTTATTTGTTTGCTTTATTTTTTCTTTTCTTTATAGATTTCAGTTTGTTTTTCTAGTGAGAAAGGGCAAGAAAGAGTGTGGGTTTGGGTGGGTGGGGTGGTGGAAAGTTCTGGAAGCAGTTGGGGTTAGATAAACCAGAATTGTATTGCATTGTATGAATAAATAATTTATATTCAACATCAAAGAAAATGATAGTGATAGCCTAAGCTATTCATAAGCCTAAGAAGGCAGTGTTTCATATATAAACTAACTGTTAATTAAAGATGTGGTTGAGTAAATGAAACAGAACCTGGAAAATGAATAGAAATAAAGGAAATAAATAATTAGAAAGATACTTCTCAATCTATTTTTTAATTTGTGATGGAAGAAGACTGTTATAAAACATGTTACAAAACTTTATGCACAATACTGAATTCTAAAAACAAACAAATAAGAAATAGAAAAAGGGAAAAAAGGTGGACTATAGAAGAACAAGTTCAGGTGATCAAAATTTCATTCCGACTCTGAATTAATCTAAATTTTTTATTTCATGGCAACCAGTTTATTACAGTTTCTGCTATTATAGGAAAGATTTTCTTCTTAAGATAATCAACTTTGCTGCATGTAGGTGTTACTTATACTTTGGAAAGTTTTAGTGCCAGTTCATTGATCTGGATATTTTAGATGTCCCATGTTCATCTCTTACCTCCTGAAAACTTAATCCCTGCAACAGAAGAGACCTAAGAGGCCCTAAGCAGTTAAGTATAGTATGAATTTTTCTTATGTGTTCTTTTTAAAACCTGTCATCAATTCTTTGTGGATTTCACATCATGCATCCTGATCCCTTTCATCTTATCTCCCTCCATCTGCCCTCTGCAACTTCTATGTATCCTCCACAAAACAAAATAACATAAAACTTAAAAGAAAACAATCTCTTGTGGAAGCCACAATGTGACACAGTGAGTCACACAGTGTACTCTTTTCCCCATCGATCTTTACTTTAAGTGTTAACTACAATGAGTTATTGGATTGATTCAAGATCTCTGCCTTCTGCTGAGTTCCTTCTGGTACTACTCTTGGACATCCTGCCGTTTCCCTGTGTCATGGATATCTTGCAACTCTGAATCGGCAGGATTGGCCCCTTTATGTGCTCCAGTAGATTATCAACGGGATAGATGTTTGGGTGGACCAACTCATAGCCTTGTTGTATGTGGCCTGGGTTGTATGTGGGTTGAGCAGCCCACCAGTTCTCCCTCATCTTCATCACCAGAACAAGGACTCTATTACTGCCTCCAGCTAGATCACCCTATGCAGCAAAGAGCAAAAAGGGGCAGGACCAGTTTTCAGGCTCTCAAGTCCAATAGCACCCACACCATCAGGGCCAGTCTATTCTGTTCACTGAGGTGGTGGGTCCACTCTCCTAAGTGCAGCAACTGATGAGGGGCAGAACCAGTTTTCCCACTCTCATGAGCCCGAGACAAGCTCTTCTACCCACCACAAGTTGTGAGGGCAAGGTGGTACACAGCATCTTTCCCTTATCCATGACACCATTTGGCAGATGGGAGTGGCCCAATCAGCTCTCCCATGCTCACACCCTTGGGGGCAGCTCACTCACAGCTCCCCCCCCCTCCAAACAGAGTTAGCTCTGCTGTGCTTCCCAGGCAAGATACAGGGCCTGCACTCCCAAGTGCTGCAGGTGGTGAAGGGCAGGGCAAGCTCTCCCACGCTTATGACCTCAGGAACAGTGGAGCCAGATTTCCCATGCTCATTTTCTTGGGTGGTTCACTCATGACCCTGTGAACATGGTCACCTCTACTGTGCTGCCAAGGTGAGGTGCTGAGTCCACTGCCCTGAGTGCTACAATTGGTGAGGTGGCATTTTCAGTTCTCCTGCCTGCTCCAGGTAATTAACCACCAATGGCAGATGAGGGGAACAGGGCCAGGTCTCCCACTTTCTTGTTCTTGGCACCACCTTTCACACACCTCTGCGGACAAGGTTAGTTCTACTGTGCTGTCAAGGAGAGTGGTAGGACCTGCTTTTCGAAGCATTACAGCCAGTGAGAGACAGGGCCAGCTTACTCACTCTCTTGACCACAGAGCTATCTTTCCTAACTGCATCAGATGGCAAAGGGTTAGGATTGAGGACTGCATATAACCTATAGCGAGGCCACCACATGGCAGAGGAGTACTGGAACCAGCTCTGTCTTGCTGATTTCCTCATGGCTGGATCACCTGCACCTCCATTAAGAGGGTCAGCTCTGTACCAGCCAAGGTACAGGGTCTCCTCCCCCTCGTGCTGTAGCCAATAAGGGGAGGAGCCATATCTGTGCACCCCTATTCTCTTGTCCTTTGTCCTTTGGTGGTAGCAGAAATCAACGATATGAACACAGACCAGTGTGGAAGCAAGACCATGGACCCAGACATGGCCCTTGGCAGCAGTTCAGCCCTGTACTTCACAACATTCCTGAATGGCAAACACACCATCTATGTCAACTTCTTCCTCATAGCCTTATATTTACCTCTTTCCACAGTTATTAATCTTTTTCATCATTCAAGAATGTTCATATTCAGATTAGGTATGGCTAATATTATTAAGATTGAGTGTATTGAGTGTAAAAATTATGTGGAATACAGATCTTGACCTTATAGTAATTTGGAAATAAAATCAAATGTGCAGAACTTAATAAATCTGCCACAGAGACAATAGAAATCAATAAAAGGGCAGATTTAATATTGTTTAGAGAGCTAACATCATATATAAAGTTATATAAAGTTGTGTTAAGAATTCATGAACATCTAATGATTTGAAACTCCGGACATAGAACAAAATTTTAAGATTGAGAGAATAGAGTATGCATATTATACATGGGTAAAGAATGTGAATGATTAAAAAGTATGAGACCTTGCAAAATATTGATAATTTTTCTTTTCTAATCTAGATGAATTCTTTTGCCTTGAAACTCTTACGTCTATGTGGCTGACCTTAGCCAAGGAGAAAGAGTTATCTGTCAAAGTGAAGAACATACACGCACTGGGATTTTGCTTTGCTTGACATTTTGGAACATACTGTCATCAAATGAGTGGCCCTGAATTAGACTTCAGGGTGAAGGAGAACATGTACCCTATAAGCTTTTGTTGTCCCAGCTGCCAGCTAATCAGCTCCCTGAAGAAGATCTACCTACTTGACCAGATGCTAGCAACAGATAAATGCATGACTGCAGCTGGGACCAACAGAAGAATGAACTCACCATGCCAGTCATTAACTTTAACTTCAAGGAATCTAGGTTTTAAATAGTTTGCCACACAGGGAAAAAAAAACTATTTGTTAAGTGTATAAGTTTGTCACTGTGAAACTCAAGATAGTATAGGAATGACAGAACATACATAAGACTAATGTGTCTGTGTCAATGTAAATAACATACACTATTCATAATTGAATTCTAAATCATTATCTTGGAAAAATACAGAACAGTAAAGCACATCTTTTATAAGAAAATTGTACTTCCTTTGTAAAATTTTCCTTGCAATTCTCTAGCTCATAGGAACTATACTCTTCTAATATAACAACAGTTAATTGAACAAAAAATATATTTACAAAGTAATTTGTTGACTTTACTTTCTTGTTGGGAGGATCATCATTAAAGCAGTTATTCAGCACCATGATGAGCAGTGTATAAATACTAAGTTACTACACACTGTAAGTTTACAGCCAGTGAGTAATTTGTGTTTTGAACACAGCTTCACAGAGAAACTCCAAAAGTAACAGCAAATCGACACACAAACAAAGAAACAAAATACATATGTTTGTTCAACCTTTAGAACCTAGGTGAAACTAATAATAATTATCATTCTTCTAATCCATGACACTCTTCTGACATTTAGCCTCTGCATACCAGAGATAGTTTGTTCATAGTATTATTACTATAATGCCTATAACATATTTTAAATTATTTTCTGGAATGACTTTTATTTATTTTTTTTCTTCACTGTGAAATCTATGGTGTCAAATCCAATAAATATTTTCTTAGCTTATTTATAGTAATAGGTTATAAAACTACCATCATTTAATGAGCTTACAACACAGAAATTTATGCAAAAATCTAGAAGGTTCTTAATTACTTAATTTCTGTCTAGACCTATGTTTCATTCAATAGTGTGCTGTTCATGCAAAAGTTATCAGTAAATCATTCTTCATGATCAAGGTGACTTCATTCCAGAGATTCAGGGATGGTTCAACATATATAAATCTATAAACGTAATCCACCAATTTAACAAACTGAAAGACAAAAAAAATCAAACAGGTCACTCATTAATTGCAGAATAGGTCTTTAACACAATCAAACACCCCTTCATGATAAATGTCCTGAGGGCATTATGGACACTATGGACAAATCTCAATTTAATACAGTTTAAAGAATGTCTATAGCTAACATCAGTTTAAATGGTGAGATGCTCAATACGATGCCATTAAATTAAGAAGTAAGAAAAGGTTGTTCACTCTTGTCATACATATTCAATAAAATACTTGAATGCTTAGCTAATACAATAAGACAACTGAAAGAGATCAAGAGGAAACAAATTGGAAGAAAAGAGGTTGAATTTTATTTACGGACAGGAGATATGATCGTATATATAATTGATCCTAAAAAATCCATTAGGAAACTCCTACAATTAACAAACATTTTCAGCAAAGTAGAGAAATGTAAAATCAACTCACAAATCAGTACCTTTCCTATATACAATTGACAAATAGGCTGAAAAATCAGAAAAATAACACCCTTAACATTAATTTCATAAAGATAAAATTTCTTGTGGTTACTTTAACTAAACAAGTGAAAGACTTGTATGATAAAAAGAAAAAGTTAAGACAGTGAAGACAGAAATTGAGGAAGATATCAAAAGATGTAAAAATCTCCCATGCTCATAGAGTGGTAGGATTAATAACATGAAAATGACCCTCATGCGAAAATCTATCTACAGACTCAATACAGTACCCAACAAATTTCCAAGACAATTCATCATAGAACTTGCAGAAAAAAAATTTAGCTTCATATTGAAATACACACACACACACACACACACACACACACACACACACAAGGATTTCTAAAACCATCCTGAATAATAAAAGAACTGTTGGACATTTGTTTTCAAATCTTACTGTGGGATTATAGTAATTAAAGCAGCAAGGTACTGTCAACAAAACAGACATATTGATCAATAAACTTGAACTTGATTTGGTAAGTTTGGGGTTCAGAAACAAACTTACACACATATGGAGGGCTGATGTGTTTTCATAAGGAAAACAAAAATACACAGTGAAAAAAGGCAGCATCAATAATCATTGCTGTTCTGACTTGATGCTACATGTAGAATGATCCAAATAGATCTATAATCATCACACTGCATAAAAAAACTCAACTTCAAATGGTCAAAGACCTCAATATACAAACAGTTATACTGATTCTTATAAAAAAATTAAGCAATAGCCTTAAATTCACTGGCAGAGGAAAAGATTTTCTAAAAAGTACTTCATCAACACAGGCATTAAGATCAAAAATTAATAAATGAGACGCTATGAAACTGAAAATCCAAATTACTGTCATTCAAAATAAATAACAATCTACAGAATCAGAAAAGACTTTTACTAACCATAACTCAATATAAGCCTAATATCCAAAGTATGTAAGGTATTCAAAAAAGAACATAAATAACCCAATTAAAAATTGAGTACAGATCTAAACAGAAAATTCTTGAAGCTGTAGCTCAAATGACTGATAAACACTTATAGAAATGGTCAACCTCTTTAATCATTAGGGACATGCAAATCAAAACTATCTGAGATTTCATTTTATACTAGTGAGAATGGCAAAGATCAATAAAACAAATGATATCACATGCAGAAATATATGTGGGTTAAGGGGAATACTCATCTATTGTTGGTGGGAGTACAAACCCAAATAGTCACTATGGAAAGCAGTGTGGTATTTGTTTCCTCTGGAAGATGAGAACTGATTTACCTTAATATTTAACTATACCGTAACTTCTGGGCATATACGAAAAAGATGCTTTATCCTACTATAGAGACACCTGTTTAGCCATGATCAATTGTGTTCCATTTTATAACAGCCAATAATTGGAAACAAATAAACGTTCTTTAAGAGATGAGTGGATAAACAAAATATGGTCCTTTAAATAATGGTATATTACTGAGTTATTAAAAAATAAAAATTCACAGATAAATGAGACTAAAATCCCAGAGCTATAAATACATGTGTTGTTAGCTGTTAAGACAAAGATAGGAAAGCAGCAGTTCATAGAACCACAAGGGTTACGGGGAGTAAGGAATTAGGAGAAACAGATCTCCCTAGGAAGGGGATAAAATGTAGTTAATGGTGGACGAGGGAGAAACTAGAATGGGGTCATCTTAAAGGAAGAAGAGAAAAGAAGGGGATGGGAGAGGCAATACGGGGAGGGACAGCTAAATTTAAGGGTTATTTGAAAAATAGTATGAAAACCTAATACAGTAGATACTTATTTATGTACAAGTATAAAGGTAGTCTAAATGAACTCATTAAATAATGGAGGTTACATAGCTCCAACACAACATTTCTAATTATAAAATGCAGTCAAATTGTTAAGACTGGGTTATATAGAGTTGGCTTGTTGACCAAATGGCCCATGGGAACCTACAAACAACTGTGGCAGTTGTTAAGGCTGTAGGTTCCTCTCCACAAGCTAACAGTGAGGACCTTCTGGTGAACATAACAACTACACATCTCATTGAACATGGGAAGTATGGTGCCTAATTAGAATCTCTACCTCTTCTGGCTAATGTTATTGCTACCTGAATGTACTATTTACATTGCAAAAGAAGAAACATAAACACGCTTTCAAAAAATAAACAAATAAATAATAAAAAAACTTTGATCTACAATGGTTTCCTAGTTACAAGGTACAGTAGTGTAAAGGTTTCACAATACTTGTGGAAGTAATTGTGGTAGTTTGAATGTAATTGGCCCCCACAATCCTAAAAGTAGTGGCACTATTAGGAAGTATGGCCTTTTTGAAACAGCTATGGCCTTGCTGAAGGAAGGAAGTGTATCACTCTGGGTGTAGGTTTTGAGTTCTCTTATGTTCAAGCTCCATTCAGTGTGACAGAGTCTACTTCCTGTTGCCTTCTGGTCAACATGTAGCCATCATCATGTCTTTCTGAGTGCTGCCATGTTCCCTGTCATGATGATAATGAACTGAACCTCTGAAACTGTAAGCCACCACATCAATTAAATGTTTTCCTTTATAAGATTTTCCATGGTCTTGGTTTCTTTTCACAGCAATAGAAACCCTAACTAAGATAGTAAGCAAACGAAATCTGATTTGATTAAGGTCCAATCCTTGAGATAAAACTTACCCTTAGAATCTCTTGAATAACCAATATTTTGAAACTAATTAGCCCATGAGCATAAGAGAAAACAAAAGACTACTATTTTAGAAAAAGGAATATTGCAATATAGTGACTCATGATGACATCTACTGTATTTCTAGATCAGTATATTGATGATCATCAGCTATGGTCCGTCTAAAGAAGAAAATAAATACAGAGACTTACAGCCAAACACTATGAAGATAGAGAGAGATCTAGGAACCTCATTATTAAATGGGATGTCTCTATAAAATCTCTCCCTCCAGGCCTCAGGGAATCCTGTGAAATAGGAGTCAGAAAGAGTGTATGGAAGACATCAAGCAAACAAAGCCATACAAACAAGCAGCAACGATGCATGTGATGTTCATTTTATGTCATATAATAGAGGAGAGCATAACAGAGTCATTTTAAAATAATATATTCAGAAGATACAGCACACCAGGGTAGATTTGACTTATGTTTATTTGGTCTCATGAAAGCCATCTTAATTCTGTTGGAAATTATTCTTCTCTACTAAACATGCCTCAGAAATCCCAAGTCATAAACACATATTACATTTTATATCCAAGTCATATGAGTTCTTTTTTTAAAAGGGGCCAACTAACATCAAGCAATTATGTCTGGTAAGAAGTTTTTCCAAGATTTGATAAATACCTGGCAACAGGAATATGTCCAGTGCATTCTGAGCTCTGAAAACAGAAATTCCCATAGGAAAATAATTCATATTCTTAAATGTAATCATACAGAGGCCAAATACTATTTAAATTCTTAAGTCTTACAATGGAGAATAAATTGAATGGCTGTAGGCAAAAGAACATAATATAAGAATATATATCTATGCCAAAATACTACAAAATGCTTTTTCAATAGAAAAAGTTAGAGGAAAGCTGAAAATCGTCCTCACATTAAATATCAAGCTCCAGAAATATGGATAGACAATGTATTCAAGCATTGCTTTGATGTATGTAATTACAACAATGAATTATGTGTTTTATAAGATACAAAGGAAAACACACACACACACACACACACACACACACACACACATATATATATATATATATATATTAATACTATGCTAACCATTACTATTATCACCTTTTTTTCAAAATTTGAAACTCTAAATCCATTTAAAAGAAAAAAGAAGTAGTTGAAATAGAAATTGAGAAACAAAATTTTGAGTGTTCTATTTTACAAGGTCTAGTTTACCTGTATGTGCAAATTGAAACTCTGGCATCCTTTTGCCACAGTCATATATTCATATACACATCCTTTGCAAAATTCCTTCTTCAGAGTTACAGTTTTGAATGAGGGAGTTCAGAGCCTTTAAGTACTGACCAGCAGTGTGCTGTTGTTTTAAAATGTCGAAGGAAAATTGATGAATAATGTGGAATTCTGGATTAATTTCACTCAGACACGGAGGTGTCAAACAGAATTAAAAGGTTTGAAAAGAATATATTTAATGGCAGTCCGAGACAGAAAATGTGATTACAAATCTTCAAACTCCATCGCTTGAGTATATTCTTCAAGTAGCAAAAACGACAAACCACAGAATTTTAAAAAATTCTTCAGGATGTAGGCCAGTCTGAATATTGCTGTATCAACACTTCTAAAGAAAGCAGGAGCAATGAATTTTAAAATTCAAAGGGATTTTTATGTATCCACTATAGAAGACACCTGAATGCTGTTAGGAGCAGCTTTTTAGTCTTATTGTTTGTCATGATTAAGTCCAGTAGGTTAACTTGTATTACAAAATTACACAAACTAGCTTAGTGAGTAATTTGCATAAGCAGTTAACACAGTTATCATAGAAATATGCACAATAAAGCAGTTCACAAAAACTACATATATGTTTATATATACATACATATATCTACATGACATACTATAGAGATATTATTTAGATATATAGGTACACATTTTTTTGGTTTTTTTTTTAACAGGGTTTCTCCTTCTCTGTAGTTTTTGGTGCCTGTCCTGGAACTAGCTCTTGTAGACCAGGCTGGCCTCGAACTCACAGAGATCCACCTGCCTCTGCCTCCCGAGTGCTGGCATTAAAGGCGTGCACCACCACCGCCCGGCCACAAATTTTGTTAAGTTACAGTATCCTAATTAATTTCAACTGAAAATGACACAAGTGAAAATACGTAGTACACCTATACACCTAACTCTTTGAACACTGTTGCTCAACATTGTATATAATCAGATTTCATGCAGTGTCTGACTGAATGATTCCTGAGCTTTCTTCCCAGTGCACACAGGAGAGGACTAAAACATACAATTAGCATGTGAGAATACAAAAGTTAAATATTAGATATACTTTTCATCCTTGTTAAAATATAAGGAAAAAAATATCTGTGGTTTTTTTTTGTTTGTTTTTCCATGAAAAAAGTAGTTACGTAGTGGGGCATACACCAAAGCCTTGGAAATTAGATGAAAGTGCTGACTTTGATTTCAAAGCTATCTTCACCAAGCTGTAGTCTTAGCATGTGCAGAGGGTCCTGTGGTATGTGGTAGGCTTAGCATGTGCAGAGGGTCCTGTGGTATGTGGTAGGCTATGGACATCAAGGCCTCTCTGTTGACAGGCTGACCATGGTGTGCCTCAATGTCATGACAGTGACTTCTGAGGCTGCATGCTTTATTGTATTTGTGAATGATACCTTCAAAAACATATGGTCTACTGGATGATCCATGAGCAGCTGGCTAAGACTGCTTCCTTTGAGAGATACACGTCACTAATCACCACTTGCAGCAGGTAATATTTACCCTCAGATTTATGAATTGATTGGGATACGATGGTTATGTTTGGTCCATTTTATTAACACAACTGTTATTTAAATGAAACTTAAGATTATTTAGTCAACAACATATCCAAAGTAGTCAAATCTCTATACGTGCATATTGTTTAAACATATGACATATAAAAATATACTACATATGAATTATTCTTATGACCTGTACATAAATTATCTATATAAATACTACGACGTTGAAGTTAATGTCTTAACTACAACAATATTATTAACCAATTACAACTAAATATGTCTTATGGAATCATTCATTCTTTGACATTTCATTTGTTGGCATTAAGAAGAAATGTTTTATTGGTTAGTCTCTCTGTTCTACAAAAATATTCATAAATGATTTTGACATTATGTCTTTCACAAATTAAATTCTGACCATTTTACTTAACTTTCTGAAGGCAGAATTGTTATTTTTTGTTTTATTTATTTGTTTGTTTGTTTAACTTTCTTAACTTCCCTTTGCATTTCAGTAAATGATAAACTCCCACCAGTCTCCACCATGTAAATGTACATTTGAGGTTAATGACTAATATCATATTCTGGTCTCAGGTATTCCAATCAGCTTAAGTGTTCTAGGGAAAGAAACACATCCTTTATCATGTATATCATGTACATCATGATAAAGGATGAGAAGGATGGAAGAAAAAGACAACACTGCATTGTACTCCACTGTGGAAACTTCCTCTCTACAAATGCATATATACATCTATGTATAAGTTTTAGATCAACCTAATAAACATACTAATAGGTAATCCAATCAGGCGAGATATTTCATTATATTCATTACTCTTTTTTATTATTTTATTTTATTACTTTATAAAATACCAATCCAAATTCCCACTTTCTCCCCTCCTCCTGCTCCCCTCCCACCCCCTCCACATACCCTCACTCCCACCTCGTTTAGTCTTAAGAGAGGGCAAGGCACCCTGACATGGGGAAAGTCCAAGGCCCTCCCCACTACATCCAGGTTGAGCAAAGTATACATCCAAAGTGAATATGATCCTAAAAAGTCACTACATGCAGTAGCCTATATGAGCAGAAACTGGACAAAGGTATGGAAATTGGGGTATTATGCTGAAAATTATTTTTAAACTATGGCACAGTGACTAAAATCAAAACTATTGAAGGGGATGAAGACATCATTAATGAATCATGGAGATGGGCCACAAAATCTTCAAATAGGAGTCATAAGGACATATAATTTTATCATTAAGAAATTTTATTTGTTATTGAAACAAGATTCATGCCTAATGCCTAAGAGTAAAGGTTCTTGGCTAATATCAATTTGATTACTCATATATATATATATATATATGAATATATACATATATAATCACATATTTATTATTTATATAATCAATCCCTAAGCGCTCATAATTATGCATTTTGATTTAAGCCAAATTGAAAAAGTTAATGTTAAAACATATAAAAAGTAAATTATGTATCAATACTATATTTTAAAATTTATTTCAGCAAAAATAGATTCATGATTTGAGCAACTGCACTCTATTGAGATGGACAAATTGAGGTAGACAAAATAATGAATGCAAAAGTTTTGCAAAATGATATTGTAATATTCCCATTTATAAGTTTTGGTGTAGAAGAAACTAAGATGTTTTCAATTACAATTCTGTTGGCTACTGACTCCTGGATAAATTCTGCTATTCCTTATCATCATTACAAAACAAGAATTCTGACATTGTTTCAGTTATATTTAAAAACTAAATAACAAGTATAGATGTTTTGTCATGCCTAACTGGCTAAAAATGTTCAAAGATATTTTGGTCCTGACAACTATATTATTTTCTCAGCTCATATGTAACATCCAATATCTAAAAGTTAATGGTAAACATATTTTGTATAATACACTTCTACTCTGCTCAAAACTGGAGCCCATGGCAGACCAAAAGAACTATTGTACCAGTGTCCTCCTTTGTGTAACCATGAGGTTAATTAAAGGAGTGCGTATGAAAGATTACTTAACAAAGATAGTGGAAAACACAAAAGCAGCTAAAATACCACTAAGCCCATCCCAATATGGGTGATAACTCCTCTAACTGCTACTCAGGACCTCTTCACACTGCATGCAGACAATTCTATGCTTTGAATATCACCTTTTTTTCTACTCTTGGTCTAGTCAATAGTCTCACCCACAGCAATTATTTACTCCCTTTTATACTGTTGTACAGGCTCCTAAATAATCCATGGTTCTGTGCAAAAGAGGAGGCAGACAGATTATAAGAGCCAGAAATTGCAGAAAATTCTAAGAAAACACTGTTTTCCTGACATAACACAATTGAGACACATATGAACTAGAAGAGGCTACGGAAGCATGCAGAAGAACTACAAATGTTCAAGCCAGCTGGTTCCCAGACCTGATGGGGGCAGTGAATATAGGGTACCACCAAGAACCAATAAGCTATTTGTAATTAATACCTAGTCAGTTTTCTCCAATGCAATGCCACTGGGCATATCAATCCCTTTCCAAGGCAGACTTCATGATTGGCACTAGTTGGACAACACAAAACCACTTCTTGGTTTTATTGTGGGCTTGTTTCCATTTGTTCTATTTATGCAGTTCTTAGTCATTTCTCTGTTGCTTTGAAGAGACTCTGTACTGAGCCATATCTTATAAAAGAAAGCGTTTAAATGGGGCCTTTCCTACAGTTTTAGAGGGTTATTCCATTATCATTACTGTGTGGAGCATGGTGGCAGGCAGGGATGCCCAGTGGTGGGGGAATAGCTCCGAATTTATCTCCTGGTCCACAGGCAAAAGAGAGAGACATAGGATGGACGTGGATTGAGATTATGAAACCTCAAAACCCACCCTTAGTGGCACACACTTTCTCCAACTACAAGATCACACCAATTCCAAAAGAACAACACCTCCTAATTCTTCAAAGTCTTCTCAGACAGCTCTAATACTTGGTGACTACACATTCAAATATATGAGCCTATAGGAGCCATTCTTATTCTAATGACCTACAAGGAAATTTCTTTGTTTTATTACTGTAATTTTCATTTTTTGGGTTTTATTATGAAAAAGAGAGCTAGCCAGAGAGAAAGAGAGAGTGAGAGCATGCAGTTAGGTAGGCAGGGAGGTGAGTATCTGGGGTTAACTGGGGGATCAGAAACCGTGCTCAAATACTCTGTATGAACAAAATTTTAGTAAAAGAATAGGATCGATAGTTCAAGATACTGCTGTATCTCATAGAAAAACTCAAAACCTTTATATATGATGTTTTTCTACATTTGTATAAGGAATTTAATATAAAATTTAAAAATATGCACACATTTCTAAGTCTTCCCACTATTTTCTACAACTTCATTTTCAAGAAAAAAGTTAAAATATATTTATACACAGAGGCATGCCCAAACAAAGAGAGATGTACATATGAGTGTGAATTGCTAAATGATTATTAAAAGAATTTCCACTGTGTAATACTACTCAATAATTAAGAATATTGCCTTCTGGGATGTTTTCTTTCTTTAACATGAATTATCTGAGAAACTTATTTAAGTTGTAGAAACTTCATAATTACAGTGTAACACATTTTCACCATTAATTGGTAGTTTTAATATAGAGTAAATATATTTTAGCAGGTCACTAAAAAGTCACATTATACCAATTCAAAGTTTAAAATATATATGTGTTTTTCCTACATATTTGCATGTTTTAGTGATTGGGCTCTGTAGTTGTACTTTCATTCATGCATGTAGAAACTTTCCAGTGATTCTCCTACAGACATGTATGGAAAGATATATACCGAGTTTCTAAAGTCTGTCTTCATAAAACTAACTACTGGGATCAATGAATTATCATTATCAGAGGAGCTTTGTTTTAAAAATGTGTAGTTTTTGAACTTTTTTTCTTTTATTATATATACATGGAAACATATTACAAGTGATAGTTTACATAAGGGCTGTGCACATACATACCCAAACTCCAATGTTTTTACATACCTTGTATCTTAAAATAAATAAATTCCAAGCTCTCCCAGAATTGAAGGAAGTACTTAATCCTGTTACCTTTATTTGTTATCTTCCTCTGAAGTTCCTTTTTCAAACTTGCTTTTATTATTTCTGTTCAAAATCGTTATCTACAGCAAGCCCTGTTTTGGTCTTCTCCATATCTTTTCTGGGATGATAGATAGAACCTTCACCCTCATTCCTAAAGATAGCATCAACACAAAATTGCCTGAATGGCCATAGGGGATTTATAGCTTAGAAAATAAATTGGAAGTTAAATATAATTGCTTCAAAACATAATTAGTCACTTCTGGTTAGTATTCATCATACAATCACTAATTTTGACTCTCTCCCCATCACTGCTTGACCAACAGATTGCTATAGTTACCTTACATCAACTTTTTCTGAGGACTAAAGTATCAAAAACTTTGAAATTTTTTGGAATTTGCATAATACATCACCTTCGCTGGTAACCCTTATATATACATAATTTTTAATTTCGCATATTCTGAGTCAGAAACTTATTCTTCCCATCTACATGTGGCAATGCAGGTTTGTGTGACTACCGTTCCTTATTATCCAATATCTCTGTTTAAAGTACTTTCCTATGAGTTCTAATTTATCATTAATGTTTAAAGTATCAAATGTCTGCTCTTGAGACTTTTCAGAAACAGAAAGCATTCAATATTGACTTAAATTCCTCATTACTATAAATTGCTACCATCTTTGGTTATTAGTTATCTTGAGAGTAGTCATATTTTAGGAAACTAAAACATCTCCTGTAGTTATCAAAATATAAGCAGAAGAACTAAACGTAGCTTTATAGTGTGAGTAACTAAAAGACTTTTTATTGTTTTTCTCCATCTTTTAGCAACAGCAGATACTGAAATACTAAGAAAGACTCCCAGAAATATCTGACTTAATCATACACAAACGGTGACACAAAATGTATGGATAAGTCATATTAGGAATACTGCTTATTCTTGAGACTCTTTCTTGCTTTTCAGACTTTATTTGTTCAACTTAAAAAAAAGTCTATCATTTACAAAATTAAATCTTCATTTCTTTCTTATGCCTGTGATGTGTACACACATCTACATATACCCTTCAGGGCATATACACATTCCACATTTCCAATTTATAATACATTAGAAATACAATAAGAATTCTATGGCAAATAAGCAGAAACTACTTTAATTGAAATGTAGTACTCTTAAAGGTCAATTATTTTCTCTATACATTATAAAAAGCACAAATAGTATACAGATTTATTTTTTAAAGCACTGAGTCATATTAACTCTGCTATACTGTGCATTGGGGTAGAGCTATTTATTGGAGCATGGGTAATCTGCCAGGATGGTAGTGGATTTGATATAAACACAGGGTACACATGTCTGAATATATCAAAGAACAGACAGAGATAACATGAACTTATTGTTAAAATAAACATTTAATAGTTAAAATGGTTTTACCTACCTCATAATAGTCTCCATCTTTGTATTTTTCCTCAATTGTTAGCTCCTCTGAGCTTCTTTGTTGATTAGCTATGTCCTGATTTATTAACTGTCTCACCAAGCCTCTCATTTTGTGACACTGTCTAAAATTAGTGAATTTAAATCTTGTGCTTTTCCTCATTAAGCATGCTCTATGGTTTAAAATTTTGGCTTGGAAACATTCGTTTTCTTTCTCATTGAATAGGTCATTGTGTTTTCAAATCCATCAGAGCAGAGTGCATTGACTGCTCAACCTGTGGACTATATACATTATTTCCATCATAGCTTTGCCTATTTTCCAAGAATAAACATCATAAATAAGTGAATCTCATATAAATGCCAATGGTGGAATGATAACTGCCCTGCACTATTTCACTGAAACATTTAAACATTTTTTTCCAGTTTAAAAAAATATTTCCTTTGAGAGAAATTCCAAGTCTACATAAAATAGAAGTTTTCCTTCCTCTTTCTAGCAAAATCACTGAATTTATTATTTTCCCTTCATATTAGTTATTTACACAACAAGGCCAAATAAGTTCACATATCTTTTATACTTTGAAAGCTACACAGTCATAAAATAGCACTACCAAGTCATTGCTCTAAGCTTCCCCATAAATTCCCTCCTTCATTAATGGCTATACTATTAAAGATTTGTTTTACTCATTAAGTTATATGTGTGTGTCTGTTCACATGAGTGTGGGTGCTTATAGCTTCCACTGATATTGCACCTTCAAGCACTGGAGTTGCAGGCATTTGTGAGCCACTTTATTTGGAACTTGCAAATCTCATTCAGACTCTTCTAGTACAGAACATGCCCTACATCATTGTGTCATCTCTCCAACCCCAACTACCATATATTTCAATGGGAAAAAATATTTTGATGCCATAACAAAGCTGTGGGTTTATTTTGAACATCTTCCAATGAAGTTTCCTTTATAGATACTTCTTTCAGAATAGGCTTTCAACATTTTCCAAGATCAGTTCATGTTTGACACTCTTCCACATTTTGTACTTGTCAAAGCTTTACAACTTTCCTGAATTATTACGTTTCATCATATCTGTAAAACTTTTATTTTAAAAATGTAGTTCAATTCAAAGCATTGTCTTTCCAAGTATGTTTATGGTTACCCAATTTCTTGATTCATGTGATACCAGTCATTCTTCAGTCACTTGTACATATTCTTTTGAGGATAAAAGTCTTAATTATATTACCTTTCTCTTTCTTTTTCCTCCCCCAGTCCCTACCATGTATACCCCAATATTTACTCTATCATAAATTTATGGTCTGACTTATTTTTCTTTATTTGCTCTCTCTTGCTCTCTCTCTCTCTCTCTCTCTCTCTCTCTCTCTCTCTCTCTCTCAAGTAAAATATAGAACATTTTCCAAGACAATAAGATATCCAAATTTTTTCATTAATGTTCTCCAATTTTTGGTATTTTCTTGTGCATATATAAGAAAAATTTGACTTGTAACAACTCTAATTATTTTTAAAAGAAAAATGAAAAAGTTGGAGGTATTGTGTATTAATTTCTTTACAAACTCCTGTGAATAAAACCAATTCTAAAAGAATACTTATGTAATTCAAAATTGGCCAGCGATAAAAAGTCAATTTATTAACACTGCTGATTTCTTTATATATAAAATCACAGAATTTTTTACTAAGGATATTCTTGATCATGTTATGTAAAATTCTTAGCTCTCATTAAATTACATTTCATTAAGTATCATTCTTCTAATTTTGTAACAGAAAACAAACAAATTTGTAAAGGTAGAAACTCTTGACAATAGCAAAAACAAGCTGACTTTTATTTAATCGAAGTGTTTAAAACATTCTGTTTCATAGCACACACAGTTGTATAAACATGGCTCATTATATTTACTTATATGTCAATATAAGTACAAATATTATATTTGTACAGTACAGACAATTGTTGTGAAGATTATAGAAGACATAAGATAGAAAACTAGCCCATAATAGTTAAGGACATATCAAAACAATTTACAACCTTTACTCAGATGCATTACTGAGACAAAATGTATGAAGTTATTTCAGTCTACATATATTTCTTATGATTTTCCTGTTCATGTTAAATATTTTACTTAATATACAATAAGATGACTGCGGTGTCAGGCAAGTTTCTTATTCTAGAATCTGTTCCATATACTCAGTGTCACTCATGTGTTAGACAAGAAATTCTCTATCAATGAGACGCTATTCTATGATGCCATCTTAGAAGGGGAAAAGAGGAAAAGAAAAAGAAGAGGTGAAGAAAGAGGAGAAACGCTCCACCCTGCTAAGCTCTCCCACCAGCCAACCCAGCTTCCATCCAGAGGGCCATCGGAGGGGTGAGTTTGCTTCGGGCCTGCAGCAGGGGCCTGCTAGGAGGAGCTCGGACTTTCCCCGACCCCATAGACTCCCAGGTCACCCTGCAGTGCTGGCTCCATCCTAAGATCTTCCGCCTGCCATCCCAGCTTCCATCCAGGTACAAATTCCTATATTTCTCCCTTCCCACTGGGGCCATAAAATTTCCCCAGCTCAGCTGCCTTGCATGCTGGGCCTGCTCTGTAGGTGCATCCCGGAAAGAGGGAGTGCCTGTACTTCAATAGCCTGCCTGAGGACAAAGCAAACTTACACAGATACAAAAAAATATTAGTAATCACCTGTGCCTTGTCGGATCACCACGGAATAAAGTTAGAATTCAGTAACAATTCGAACACCAGAAAGCCTACAAATGCATGGAAGTTGAACGGTCAACTACTGAATCATCCCTGGGTCAAGGAAGAAATAAAGAAAGAAATTAAAATCTTCCTTGGATTTAATGAAAATAAAGACACAACATATTCAAACCTATGGGACACAATGAAAGCAGTGCTAAGAGGAAAGTTCATAGCACTAAGTGCCAATTTAAAGAAAACGGAGAAAGCACATATTGGAGTCTTAACAGCACACCTGAAAACTCTGGAAAAAAGAGAAGCAGACTCTCCCAGGAGGAGTAGAAGACTGGAAATAATCAAACTGAGGGCTGAAATCAACAAAATAGAAACACAGAAAACAATCCAAAAAATCAACGAAACAAAAAGTTGGTTCTTGGAGAAAATCAACAAGATTGACAAACCCCTAGCCAAACTTATCAAAAGGCAGAGAGAGAACACTCAAATTAATAAGATCAGAAATGAAAAGGGGGACATAATAACAGACACAGTGGAAATTCAGAGAATCACTAGATCTTACTACGAGAGTTTATATGCCACAAAGTTGGAAAATGTACAAGAAATGGATTGGTTTTTAGAAAAACACCATTTACCAAAGTTAAATCAAGACCAGATGAACAATCTAAATAGACCTGTTAGTCGCAAAGAATTAGAAGCTGTTATCAAAAACCTCCCCACCAAAAAAAGCCCAGGACCAGATGGTTTCAATGCAGAATTCTACCAGAACTTCCAGGAAGAGCTAATACCTATACTCCTTAATGTATTCCACAATATAGAAACAGAAGAGTCATTTCCAAACTCCTTTTATGAAGCTACAGTTACCCTAATACCAAAACCACACAAAGACACAACCAAGAAAGAGAATTACAGGCCAATCTCACTTATGAACATCGACGCAAAAATTCTCAATAAAATACTGGCAAACCGAATCCAAGAACACATTAGAAAAATTATCCACAAGTAGGCTTCATCCCAGAGATGCAGGGCTGGTTCAACATACGCAAATCTATCAATGTAATCCTTCATATAAATAAACTGAAAGAAGAAAACCATATGATCATTTCATTGGATGCTGAAAAAGCATTTGACAAAATTCAACACACATTTATGATAAAGGTGTTGGAGAGACTGGGGATACAAGGATCATACCTAAATATAATAAAAGCAATATACAGCAAGCCAACAACTAACATCAAATTGAATGGAGAGAAACTCAAAGCCTTTCCACTAAAATCAGGAACACGACAAGGCTGTCCACTCTCTCCATACCTCTTCAATATAGTGCTTGAAGTTCTAGCATAACAATAAGACAACATAAGGGGATCAAGGGGATTCGAATTGGAAAGGATGAAGTTAAACTTTCGTTATTTGCAGACGACATGATAGTGTACATAAGCGACCCCAAAAGCTCTACCAAAGAACTCCTACAGTTGATAAACACCTTTAGTAATGTGGCAAGATACAAGATCAACTCCAAAAAATCGGTTGCCCTCCTATACACAAAGGTTAAAGAAGCAGAGAGGGAAATCAGAGAAACATCACCTTTCATGATAGCCACAAATAGCATAAAATATCTTGCGGTAACTCTAACCAAGGAAGTGAAAGACCTATTTGACAAGAACTTTAAGTCCTTGAAGAAAGAAATTGAGGAGGATACCAGAAAATGGAAAGACCTCCCCTGCTCTTGGATTGGGAGGATCAACATAGTAAAAATGGCAATTCTACCAAAAGCAATCTATAGATTCAATGCAATCCCCATCAAACTTCTTCACAGACCTTGAGAGAACAATAATCAAGTTTATATGGAAAAACAAAAACCCAGGATAGCCAAAACAATCTTATACAATAAAAGAACTTCTGGAGGCATTACCATCCCTGACTTCAAACTCTATTACAGAGCAACAGTATTGAAAACAGCTTGGTATTGGCATAAGAACAGAGAAGTCGACATATGGAATCGAATAGAAGACCCGGGTATTACCCCTCAAACGTATGAACACCTGATATTTGACAAGGGAGCTAAAAGTATACAATGGTTGAAGGAAAGCATCTTTAACAAATGGTGCTGGCATAACTGGATGTCAACCTGTAGAAGAATGAAAATAGATCCATATCTATCACCATGCACAAAACTCAGGTCCAAATAGATTAAAGACATCAACATGAATGTGACCACTTTGAACCTGATAGAAGAGAAAGTGGGAAGTAGTCTACAAGATATAGGCACAGGAGACCACTTCCTAAGCAGAACACCAGGGGTGCAGACAATAAGAGAAACAATGAATGAATGGGACCTACTGAAACTGAGAAGCTTCTGTAAAGCAAAGGACACTGTCAGTAAGACAAAAAGGCTACCTTCGGATTGGGAGAAGATCTTCACCAACCCCTCATCAGACAAAGGTCTGATCTCCAAAATATACAAAGAACTCAAGAAACTAGACACTAAAACTCTAATTAACCCAATTAAAAAATGGGGTACTGAACTGATCAGAGAATTCACAACAGATGAACTTCGAATCCCAAAAGGCACTTAAGGTCATGCTCAACCTCCTTAGCAATCAGGGAAATGCAAATCAAAACAACTTTGAGATATCATCTTACACCTGTCAGAATAGCCAAACTCAAAAACACCAATGATAGCCTATGCTGGAGAGGATGTGGGGTGAGGGGAACACTCATCCATTGTTGGTGGGAATGCAAACTTGTGCAGCCACTGTGGAAATCAGTGTGGCGGTTTCTCAGGACACTGGGAGTCAACCTCCCTCAGGACGCAGCAATTCCACTCTTGGGAATATACCCAAGAGATGCCCTAACATACTACAAAAGCATTTGTTCAACTATGTTCATAGCAGCACTATTTGTAATAGCTAGAACCTGGAAACAACCTAGGTGCCCCTCAATAGAAGAATGGTTAAAAAAGGTGTGGAACATATACACATTAGAGCTTTACTCAGCGGTAAAAAAAAAAAAAAATAAATGACATCTTGAATTTTGCATGCAAATGGATGGACATAGAAAACGCTTTACTGAGTGAGGTAAGCCAGACCCAAAAAGAGCAACACGGTATGTATTCACTCATATGTGTATTCTAACCATAATTAAAGGTCTTTGAGCCTATTATTCGGGATCCTAGAGAAGCTAAATAAGAAGGTGAACCTGATGAAAATCATGTAGCTATCCGCCTGGAGATTGGAAATAGACAAGAGTCCCAGGTAACCTCGGGTGCATGGGGGCGTGGGAGGGTTGTTGGAAGGGGAGAGTGTTAGAGAGAAGGGAGTAGGGGAGGAATGGTTAAAGCTCGGTGGACTGGGATTGGGGGGAGTGAGGAAGGATGTATAGGGGATCAGGGAAGAATATATTTCAACTACGGGAGTCATTTTAGGGTTTACAGGAGACTTTATTATAAATGGGATCCCAGGTCCAAGGAGAGATCCCCAGATTGTTCTCTGGACAAAAGAGAGGGTGCCTAAAACGGCCTAGGCCCATAACCATACGGATGAATATTTTACTTATCACCATAGAACCTTCATCTGGCGATGGATGGAGATAGAGACAGAGACCCACATAGGAACACTGGACTTAACTCCCTAGGTCCAAACGAGAAGAAGAAGGAAAGAGAACGTGAGCAAAGAAGGCAAGACCAGAGAGAACCTTCATCCGATGATGGATGGCGATACAGAGGGAGACTCACATTGGAGCACTGGACTTAGCCCCCCAAGGTCTAAATGAGGAGCAGAAGGATGAAGAAAATGAAAAAGGAAATAAGGACTGCGAGGGATGTGATCACCCACTGATACAAGGTGTCGGATCTAATGAGAGTTTACCAAGGCCAGTTGGACTGGAACTGAACGAGGATGCGATCCAACCAGATTCTCTGAATGTGGCCGGATTCTCTGAATGTGGCTGGCCCGGAGTCTTTCTGAAAAGCAATTGACAATGACACTGGGACTTGTTTCCTCTGCATATACTGGATTTTGCGGATCCAGTCTGTCTGGACACTCACCTTCCTGGACCTGGAGGGAGGAGGGAGGAACTTGAACTTCCCACAGGGCAGGAAACCCTGACTGCTCTTAGGGATGGAGAGGGAGGAGGAGAGGGATTGTGGTGAGTGGGAGGGTGTTTGGAGGAGGGGCGGAAATGGAAACTTTTATAATTTAATAAAATTACTTTCATAAAAAAGAGGAGAAACCACTGATACTACCTTTTCTCAGAGGGTTCTATTTTTTACAGTGAATATTGACTGCTTACACTCACATATATATACACACACACACACAAGGTAACATTTAGGTAAACTGTGCTTGACTAGAAGTTGTGAAAAACAGGAAGCCTGGCAAAGATTTGAAACAATAAATGAAAGCTACTGTCACAGCCTCCAGTAAAAGTAGATGAGCTTGGACATAAATAGGATGACATCATCAGAAGGCGCTAGACACCCTCACCACCTACACAAACCCATAGTACCTTGACAGACACAGAGAATGAGGACACAGGACCTTGAATGTATGAAGTCATGTAGGGCTTCATAAATCAGGTTCAACACTTAAAACTTTTGAAAAGTCTCTGAAAAAGGTTAAACCAGAAACAAAATGAGATCTGATTTCCGTTTTGAATACATCACCACAACACCTACTTTGACAACTGCTTTTTTGTGTGCTAACCTAAAAACTAGAATGTACTTCAAACTCTTGAATTAGTTCAAGTAAATGTGTTGATTATAACTCTGTTGTAGCTAGCAAACAATTCAGTTTTAGTTATGTATGTTCAAATAGGTGACATCAGCACAGTTCCTGGTTACATTCCTTTCCTCACTCAACTTAAAAGATTGTAGGAATTTTTTTTTCCCTGACATCCAATGGTCAGCTTAATACAAAACCAGTCATTGACTGTTTGCTTCTTGGGTCAAATCTTGTACTCATTAAATAAGTAAGGTATTCCATTAAGCAAACAAATATTACCTTGTGGATAACAAATAGGATTATGGAAGGATTTATGGAAGTTAGGTAAAATCCAGTATTCCTCAGAAACTTTGTGGAACTGGTTCCCATATGCCAAAGCAGTTATTTCTCTTGCCTCTAGCAGAAGGTTCATGTGGCTCTCTATTGATTTATAGTGTTTGCATATCAAAGCCTTTACTGGCCTCCAGGCTGCCACAGTCCCTATTCACTCGTATTAAGTTATACATTCCAATCACCCAATACTAGCATCCTGGCCCATCTCATCTCCCCAGGTTTCCCTCCTCCCTGATATTCTCTGCAAGATTTTTCCTTCTCCCTCTGCTATCTCTTGGTATCTTGCTCTGTCTACTACTGTCTCTTGCTCTCTCAGCTTCCCTAGCCATGGCTAAATCTAGTTTTATTTTTTGTTCCCCTGCTCTGACCTTCTCCAGTGGTCTCTGGATATTTTCACCCTCTTAAGCACATTAAAACCTTCTCTTCAATGAAGTTGACATTCCAGCAGTTTCTTGGTTGTTTTGCTTTTATTCAGTGACCTGTTTCATTGTCATGCCTCGGATAAAATAGAAGAAAAAGGAGACAAAACCAAACAAAAAACTCTGACTTTTGCCACTTTAATTTCTTCTCCATATAAGAAAATAAATTTCTATTATAAGAACTGTTGTTAAGGAGAAGACTGACACCTGGGTTCTAGTCTTTCTTTTCCAGCCCATTTTTCAGATAAGAATATATCTTCCGGTCTCGTATTTATGAAAGATTTAGTAATGAAATTAGAAAAAGGAGCATGGTTTTGCAATATCCTGTGATCTGATTCTACACTAAGATTTTATGTATTCTCAATATTTAATATTTTTCCATTTTTCTATTTTCTAGGAAATTGGGTAGCATAATTATTTCGTTTTATTTGCAAAAACAAAAACAAGAGATGGCACTACTGTGCCTATTTTTTTAATGAATAGGTTATGCTGCACAATACTTGGATAAATTTGATTCACTTATATATCTTTATTGCAATGTGAATAGTTTTTAATATAAAAGCAAGTCAAAACATATTTTCTGTGCCTAATAAAGCATCATTAAACAACAGAGATAGTGGTAAGATCATATTCTATAAATTTGGCTTATATCACTGAAATGGTATCTCCCCCTGAACACTAGAGTCTCTCTTCTTTCATTCCTGGAAATCATTGTCCTGTCGCTGAGTTCACTATATGGAATCATACCATGTTTTCTCTTTCTTTGACTGACATTTTATTGAATATAAATTGTGTCAAATGTGGTAGGATTTTTTCAGGACGAGTAATATTTTACACAAATACACACAACACACAGATATGTGAAATGTGTGTGTTAAATTTTTCTTCTTTTGCATTGATGCACTTCTCAATTTCTATCGCTCGGCTATTGTTAATAATGTTAAAATGGACAGAGACATATGGATTCTTTTCAAATACTTTCATCCACTTCTATTAAATTACACCCAGGAATGAGACTCCTGGCACATGTGTTAGTTTCTCATTTACATTTTAATATCACCTCTATATTTAATGGCGATTTCCCCCATATTAATGTGTAAAACTTCCAACTCATTTTATACTTTAGGAGGAAAGTTTCTTTTCCCTGACCTGTATCCTAAAGCAGTTTATTGCAGCTCATTTTCTATTTAATAATATTATTAATCAGGTTCACTTTTTTCACTTTCACTTATTTCAGTTATTTCTTTTATTTTATGAGATTATAATATACTTACATCATCTCTATTTCATTTTCCTCTCTACCACCCAATTTATACACTCCTTCTTGCTGTTTTCTAATTAATAGTCTCTTTTATCAAATGTGTGTGTGTGTTCTTAAATACATAAATACAATTGGCTCTGTCTGTATAACGTTACAGTCAGCTTTCAGGGCTAAACATAGGCATTACAAAAGAAACTGGTATACTGTTCCCTACTTGCCTGTAATTCTTTGTATAGTGTCAAGACCTCCTGTCTATTGCTGCTGTCTTGTTTAGGTCATCTTTGTACTATAATGTTGGTGAGACTTTAAGGACTGACCTTCTGACATTCCTATGATATGCAACTTCATAGCAATCACTCAGATTTTCCGTCTCTTACCATCTTTCTCTTTCATCTTCTGAAATTTTCTCTGACCCTTAGGTACAGGATTGTGTTGTTGATAAATCCATTGAGACTGAGCTTCACAACTCTGCGTTCTGCTTGCTTTGGTTTTCTGACATGGTCTCTGTTGTGATGAGAAGTTTCCTTGATGAGGAGTAAAGATGACACCTGTCTATGGTAGAAGGACAAATATTTAAAATGTAGTTAGGGATTATGTTAGTTTAGTAAAATGGCAGTGTTTCTTTTCTCCAAGGTCTGAGAAGTCACTAGCCCAGTATAGTTAGATAAGCTTCTAATATCAGACATCATTTCCATCATGTTGCGAGGGTCATAAATTCAAATATAAAGCTTCAAGTTATGCATGCTACATGTACCACGCTGCTTATTATTGTGGTTAAAAGGTGTCATAGTTTGGAAGAACTGTAGGTTGTTTCTGTCCTTCAGAAAGTTGCAAAGAGGCATCTGATATCCTGAAATCTAGTACTCATAGAGGAGGCTTTCAGATCAGTGACAGCTTAAAGGACCTATGTCTAAAGTGCATAGTGCATTCAACAATGAGTACTTAGCTTTCACCTCTGAGGGGGCAAACAAGGCCAGTAGCTAAATCCTGTAATGCTTTGTGAGTATTGTTGACCACCCTGACCAACAACTCAAGAATGGGCTCTTTATGTCTGGTGTTGGAGCTTTTGCTAAATTACCTTTTGATCTCACAGGTAGTTCAAATAACACATTTTAATTTAAACTATATCTGTATATTCATACACTGACTTAAGTGTACTACATATATTTCTAGGCAGTCAGTTCATAGAATGATAATAAAACTTATGACATTTTTCAGATATGCTTATTGTCATTTTGCTCTCCTGCCTCCATAATTAGAGCCACCTCATCCCATTTTTTTTTTCTGATTTCTCCATCAGATCACTTGGACCTGCTATAGAATTTGCAAGTAAATGGATGGAACTAGAAAACCATCATTCATGCCTGTTTTCATCTTTCTATTGATAACGCCTTCCTTTTTTACACTCTTCCCTTGTGACATAATACACTCACTTCAGTCTGGTTTGTTTTTCCTTGAATGAGTATTACTCTTAAGTATGTCTCCTACCTATCTGTTTTGTTATACTTTGTTGAGTGATAACTTTATGAACAGTGCTGCTACTGTGTTTCTGAATCTTCCCCTCCCCCCCCTTATTTGAGACAGGGTTTCCCAGTAGCTATGGAGCCAGTCATGGAACTAGCTAGCTCTGTAGACCAGGCTATCCTCAAACTCATGGAGATATGCCTGCCTCTGCCTCCTAAGTGCTAATATTAAAGGGATGTGTCACCATCGCCTGGTGACATTTTCCCATTTTAAGTTAATATTTTTATAATAACATTAGTTTCACTCCTGTATTACCTTTCATTATCATAAAAAGATAACAAACCTGTTTTACAATGCTACCTTCCAAACTGGTAATTCCTCTGAACGTATTTACTCTCCTCAAATACACTACTATTTAATATTTTGTTACTGTTATTTGAACCTAAACAAAAAAATCATAGCTTTAAATTAGACAACAACATCTAAAAACCTTTTGAAGAAAGAATGGTTTATATCAGCATTTCGGTAATATCATGTTGTAGCTTTATTTGTAAAATGAAAATACTACTTAAATTATTACTATTTCAAGTCACTATTTATACCAGAAAAAATTAAAAAGATATTCTGAATCATCTCTTAATGAAATGGATATGTTTTCATGATGATGTTTATACACCTAATAAAGATATCATAGAAAAGTGAGCCTCGAGAGGGCCTTCGGAGTGGTGAGTTGATTCGGGTCCCCGCGGGCCCAGCGAGGGGGAGCTAGGACTCTCCCTGACCCCATAGACTCCCAGGTCAGCCTGCAGTGCTGTTTCCACCCTGCTAGCTTCCCCGCCAGCCATCCCAGCTTCCATCCAGAGGGCCTTCTGAGTGATCCTTCATCTGGCTAAGGACGGCTATGCAGTCGGAGGCCCACATTGGAGCAACGGATTGAGCCCCCCGAGGTCCGGAGGGGGAGCGGAAGGAGGAGGAACATGAAAGACGAAATCAGTACTGCGAGGGATGCTATCACCCACTGATACAAGGGAACGGATCTGATGAGAATTTACCAGGGCCAGTCGGAATGGGACTGAACGAGGACGTGATCTAGCCAGATTCTCGGAATTTGGCCGGATTCTCTGACTGTGGCTGGCCCGGGGTCTTTCTGAAAAGCCATTGACTATGACACTGGGACCTGTTTCCTCTGCATATGCTGGATTTTGGGGATCCAGTCTGTTTGGACGCTAGCCTTCCTGGACCTGGAGGGAGGGGGAGGGAGCTGGAGCTTCCCACAGGGCAGGAAACCCTGACTGCCCTGGGGGACGGAGGGGAAGGAGGGGGGGAGTGGGGGGAGTGGGAGGGTGTTGGGAGGGGGGGCGGAAATGGAAACTTTTATAATTTAATAAAATTTACTAAAAAAAAAAAAAAAGAAAAGTGAGCCTCCATATTGAAATAAATTAACTAATTATTAATGCAAGTAGTGCCTAGGATATTAAATGTACATAGATGGCAATGTCATTTCTACAAAATTGGTACTAACATCCATCTCTAAGTCAGTGTTGAACTGAACAGCAAGCACATGTCGAGGGGCAATAAATTCTGTTATGTTGAATTCCTAGCTTTTATTGCAGAGGACAATTTAATCCTCAGTTTATAAGTTATAAATATTAGAAATCCATGAAGGATTCATTTCAGGTTTAGCTCTTTCAACCTGGCTAAAGACCACCAAGCAAATCCATTTAATTTTCCATTTGAAAACTTTATTTGAAAGCAATTTTATTAGCTTCTTGCTCATCCACGTCAGTACTTGACTTGGTAGAATAAATTTCAGTGATCTGAAATTGAACCCAAGCAGCTCACACAACATTCAGAATACACCCCGAAGGTAATGCAGAAAAATCAGAGACACACAATAGTAAAACCATATCTTAAATGTTTTTATAAGTTTTGTAAATGAGCTCTTCTTTAACCCTCTTTTTTCCATATTACTTAAGCTATTCTTACATATGTATGTATGTATGTATGTATGTATGCTTACCCAAATTCCTGAAAACAATAAATTATGAATATATTATACAAACACATAGACACACACAGACACATACACACACACACACACACACACACACATATATACACACGCACACACACACACATATATTATATATGTGTTTATGTATTCAGTGTCTCTAAGAGATTTCTTTCATTTTCATCTGGTTCTGTACAAGCAAAACTAGAGCAAACATAGAAAATTCATGATTTCTGGATTGCTCTGTTTGCTAAAGAAGATATTGACTGAACAATACTGTATGTCAGCAGTTTCTGAAGGAAAGTTGACTTTTATTGGTCCACTATTAAAGGCAGAATACAAAATGAGGTACCTATATATTCTCTCAGTCTCAATAATTTTCTTTTCCTGTGAGAAGATTTTCACCTTTCTTTCCTTCTCCATAGTTCATTTCCCATTTAGTATTGGCATTCCATGTATGGATTTTGCACAAAGTATTTGTTGAATTAATAAAAAATTAAATATCTGTAATCATGTGACTATATCACACCGTATTTTGTAGAGGGAGTCTGAGAATAAATGTAGAAAAAAAAAAAAAACCCTGTACAAACGAGAGCAAGAGGATCCATGTGGTCTTCCTGTTTAGCATAGATACCAACATAATCTGTGGGAAAAGGAGAGCCTTTGGCTAATGAACATGATTAATAATGATTATTGTTTATGTCTGTAGTTGTTGAGCAGGCCAGCAAACATGCATGTATGCATCTGGAATCTGTACTTCCTAGGTTCTAATTGTATCTTCTTGACTATATCTCTCAAATTATTGGGGAGCACAAAGCATCTGGACCTAAGAAGTCTTTTTTTCCTCCGAGCTATTCTATTCCCTACATTCTCATATGGTATCTTTCTAATTAAACTCCTTGATGCTAATTAAAACTGAGAATAGAACAAATGCTACAAGATGAATCCAAACTCCCTTCTGTTAAACTTAGTGAGCTATGAAGTCCTGGGCTTTTGAATATTTCCCCTAATTAGGATTCCACTGACACTCTCATTCTGTCATGTGTACAAAATCATCAGCTCCATAAAAATGATCCTAGATCATAGATCATGAAATACCTGTCTATAATCATAAGACTTTTTTTCTGCTGTGCTGCAGTGTCCCGAAAAACTGTGGCTTGGCAGATGGCGTGATGCGGAGTGTAATTTGGCGTGCTATGTCTATCAGCCTGTGGTAACCCTTAGGCATCTTATCTCTACAGGAAACAATGATGATGGCCAGGACAGCATGTGGTGACCCATGGGAACATAATCACGTTAACTCCTGACTCTGCCAAAACAACACGTGGCCTTGTTATTAGCATTTTCTAGGAAACCGGCGTCTACTGAACAGACATTTGTTGGACTGTGTTAGATTGCTTCTGGTTGCTTTGTTCTTTCTTCCGTTAGATTTAGCAGAGAATATGCCATGGTTGTGTGAAATTGGAGGCCTGTCAACTGATTGGTCTCACCTCGGCTGCATGCATGAATGACTTAAGCTGATATTTCTAGTTGTTCTTTTTTTTTCTCAGGCAATTAGCAGTCTAGGTTATTCTTAATATTTTCCATCAGTGTGCTATAGCATTAAATATCTTAGATATGAATTATTTGGCAGTTTTCCCCTATATATTTCTTTTTCTCTTCTATTTAAAAGTCTCCATACATTGCTTTATATTCAATCTTTATCTCAATAAATGTGGAGTTTCATGTTTGATTTCTTTTTCAAGTGGAAAAAATGTTAAATACAATATGAAACTTAAGTTTACTTTATAATTTACTAGTAAAAGTACATTTGAGCCACCTAAAAATTCTTAGAGATTAAGCAAATTCAAAATACTTTATTCTACTTGTTATTTTTTGAGAAAATGAGACTAAATGCAATATGTAAAATTATTTTATCATTGAGTTGATGTTTATCTAATCTATGGAGAAAATAGGAAATTTTTTCTTTTTTTCTTTTTTAAAGAAATTTATTAGATTTTTTTTTAAAAAAAATACCCATCCAAATTATTTCTCCCTCCCCACCCCCCATTCCTTCCACTTACCCTCCCACCACAACCCCATCTAATCCTAAGAGAGGGTAAGGCACATTGCTTTGTGGACAATCCAAGGCCCTCCCTAGTACATCTAGAAAGAGCAGGTATCCATCCGAAGAGAATAGGATCCCAAAAAACCAGTACATACAGTAGAGATAAATCCTTGTGCCACTACCAGCGACCCCTCAGTCTGCCCCAGCCATGCAACTGTCAGTCACATTCAGAGATACTAGTTTGGTCCTATATTTGTTCCTTCCCAGTCCAGTCAGGGTTGGTGACCTCCTATAAGCTCAGGTAAACTGTTTCAGTGGATGAACCCTTCATGGTCTTGACCTCTTTGCTCATATTTTCATTTTTTCCATTCTTCAATTGGACCTTGGGAGCTTGGTCCAGTGCTCCAATGAGGGTCTCTGCCTCAGTTTCCATCTGTTGTTGGACAAAGATATTTAAGATAATCATCAGTCTGACTACAGAGAAGGCCAGTTCAGGCACCCTCTTCTCTATTGCTTAGGATCTTAGCTGGGGTCATCCTTATGGATTCCAAAAAAATCCAAGATAATTTTCATGAAAGAAATAAACCTAGCTATTCTATCTCATAAATGAAAGAAGAAATTCTAATTCCAAGGGTTTCAAAGAGAGGATAAAGCCTCACAGTACTTGACACTGTACAGAATATTAACTTTCCGTCCTGATTAAGTTCAACAAGGGAGAGATGGTATCTTCCTGTGGTTTTCATTTGCTTCTCCATGACAACAGGAATGGCGATCATTTCACAACAGTCTGGGCCTTACATTATCTTTTGATAAATATTTACTCAGTTCCTTTGCTCATTTGTTTGCTTTTTTATTTTAAAAATGTAATACAATATATTCTAATTCTAGTTTCTTCTCCCATAACTCCTCCCAGATCCTCTCCACTACTCCACTCAACCATTTCCATGCCGTCTTTCTCTGTCTTTTTAGAAATAGGCAAAGCAAGCAAACCATAATTTAAAAAATAAACAAGAAACGATACAGAAACTCTGTCCTTCTCTTTCTCTCTCTCTCTCTCTGTCTCTCTCTCTCTTTCTCTATCTCTCTCTGTCTCTCATGCACACACACACATACACACACACACACACACACACACACAAACACACACAATCATAAGTAAAAAATCAGAAACCATATAAACAAGCAACAGACCATGAAAATGCCCAAGCTAAACAATATAAAACAATTGTCTACAAAATATCATTGAGTTCATCTTGTATGGGTCATCTGTTGTTGGTATGTTGAAGAGAACTAATTTTTCTTTTGCAATAAATATCAATTGGAGATTGTTTCTTGGATGGAGATGGGAATCTCACTTCAGTGAGACCTTGTCTGGTTTGAACATGAGCAAGCTTTGTGCATGCTGCCACTATATTTATAAGATTATATGTACTTCAGCCTTGTTATTTATTATGTATGGAATATTCTATTTATTTTGAGTCATGCATTCCCTCCGGCTCCCAGAGTCGTCCTTCTTCTTCCATATAGCTCCCTGAGCCCAGAGGAAAGGGGCTTGAGTAGGAATCACTTTTCAGAATGAGTGTTCCAAAATCACTTGATCACTTCATATGATCAAAATTTGGGTCTTAATATTTCTTTCCATCAACTACAAGAGGAAATTTCTCTGATGATGACTATTCATGACATAGAAGAATGCCATTGGAATCATTTTATTGTTATGTGCCTTTAGGAGAACAATAATATTTATTTTCCCCTAAGTCTATGTCATATCTAGTCTCAGGTCTTGGCCACCTGAACAGTGTCTTGCATGGGATCCATCACATAAAGTGGGCCTTAAATTCAATATGAATAAGGTCAGTTGCTCCTAAAATGTTTGTGTCACTATTGACCTAGCATATCAGGCAGGTGAGTCACCATGCTTAACTACAGGATTTGTAGCTAGGTTGGTGGCTACCTTTCTCCTCTGGCAGCATGCAGAGTACTTTCCAGTACCATGAACACTAGTTAGTAGAGCTGAAGGCTCTAGTTAGGCATCAGCTTAACTTCATTGTGTATAATAAGATATGTAAGTGTTGTATTCGGCAATAGGGTACCATCAGTTTGTGTAGGGCGACCAATAGCCTTGGCAATAGCCCAAGAGTTTTACTGGTTTCCCTAGGGAACTTTCAGCCAACAACAAAATTAGATGTAACCTATTCCTGCCACCAGATGTTTTACTGGGTGATGAACTAGTGTAGTTGAGGCTTTTGTCTCTGTCATTATTTGGTTAATCCGTTTATATTTCTTTTTCTTAAGAAATACACATATATGTATATGTGTAAATATATATACATCTACAGAAGTTTGTTTCCATATAACCACTCAAATGACCCTTATTGTTAGTTATCCTTTCCAGTATCTCCTCCCTTAACCCTTCTCCATTTAATCCTCCTGCTAAAATCTACTCCATCTCTCCATTAATTATTTACTCTATTTCTCCTTCCTTAGGAGATTGTCCCTCTCCACTTGTCCCTTACTTTATATTAACCTTTGTGGTTATAGAGATTATTGCATGCCCTTCAGAACCTTAAAAGCTAATATCCACATATCCACATATAAGAGAAAATATGCAATATTTATCTTTGGAGTGTGAGTTGTCTCAGATAAGATGTTTTTTTTTTCTTACTCTATCCATTTATCTTAAATTTTAAATTTTTCTTTGCTTATCAGCTAAATAATATTCCATTGTACACATATGCCTTGATGAATATCAAGGCTGTTTCCAATTCCTAGCTATTCTGAATAGAGAATGAACATGGAAGGAAAAAGTTTCTCTATAAAGCGATGTAGAGTCCTTTGAATATATACCCAGGTTTGGCGTGGGAGTTCCTTCTGTCTATGTGTTGTTTTATTGGTTAATGAATAAAGAAACTACCTTGACCTATTGGTATGACAGAAATTAGGTAGTTGTGGAAAACTGAGGTGAATGCTGGGAGAAGGAAGGCAGAGTCAGGGAGAAGCCATGGAGCCATCAGAGTCAGACATGCTGAATGTTTGCTGATAGGCCACAACCTCGTAGTGATATACAAATTAATAGAAATGGGTTAAATTAATATGTAAGAGTTAGCCAATAGGAAGCTATAGCTAATGGGCCAAGCAGTGATTTTATTAATATAATTTCTGTGTGGTTATTTTGAAGCTAGCTGGGCAGCCGGGAAGAATAAGCAGCCCCTCTTGTAACACATTGGTGCCAAGGTAGTGAAAAAAATCCATGTAAAACCTGCGAGGGCTTGAAAAGGAATTCTAGACACAAAAAGCAAAGTTTAGTTGCATTTTTTTCATCTGGTGGCTTGCTGCAGTTCTGTTAAGAAAGGTTTTCTTGATGCAACCATAGCAGAAAAAAAAAAAGCCACGCCATTTAAAAAATGCAACCGCGAGGTGTGCTATCACCCACTGATACAAGGGGACTGATCTAATGAGAGTTCACCAAGGCCAGGTGGACTGGGACTGAAAGAGCATGTGATCCAACCAGATTCTCTGAATGAGGCCGGATTCTCTGAATGTGGCTGGCCCCGAGTCTTTCTGAAAAGCAATTGACAATGACACTGGGACTTGTTTCCTCTGCATATACTGGATTTTTGGGATCCAGTCTGTTTGGATACTCACCTCCCTGGACCTGGAGGGAGGGGGGAGGAACTTGAACTTCCCACAGGGCAGGAAACCCTGACTGCTCTTAGGGATGGAGAGGGAGGAGGAGAGGGAGTGGGGGGAGAAGGAGGGTGTTGGGAGGAGGGGCGGAAATGGAAACTTTTATAATTTAATAAACTTTGAAAAGAAATGCAGTTTCCCAGGCCATGTTGCCAGAGCGAACACTGGCTATGGAGCATTTGAAAGGCATTTGTGAACTTGGGTGTTTGTGTGCCCACTCAGGGTTAGAAGGAAAGTAACTGAAACCATGCCCATGGCTTGGCGCTCCCTGCCTGGGCAAGTAATGGGATCCAGGTCTACTAGGCTTGCATAGGCAGGAGAGCATGGTGGATTCCTGTTGTCATACAAAGAGATGTTTTCAGGCTGTGAAGTACTCTATGTGGAAGATTTAGCTGTTACTCAGATTAAAAGGGTTTATGTGCTGCTTGTTCATTCTTGGGGTTGGAGTGATGAGCGCAGCTACTGCCTGGTAGCCTCAGAGCTGACAATGGTGGTGCTTCCACCATTTTAAAAGTGGAGAAAGAGGCGGAGCCAACATCCAGAGCAGCTGCAACCAAGCTGCTTACCATTTTAAAAGCTCTTCAAGACAGTAGAGAATTACAGATAACGCAATAAGGACAGATTCAGATATAAAAAACTCTAAATGGGTCACAGTGTTGGAAAAATATACGTAGGCTTGGGGAAAGAGAAGAAAAAGCGTGTAAAGAGTTGAAAAAGGAAACAAAAAGTCTTTAAAGAATCAAAGGACAGACAGTTATACATTAAAAGGAGTAAAGAAAAATAATATCAAGGCTGTATGCTGCGGGACAGATTCAAAGAGAAGCCGTGGAGGTGCTGCACAAGACAGATGTGCTGAAACTTTGCTGGTAGGCCACGACCTCGTGTATGCACAGATTAATGGATATGGGTTAAATTAAGATGTACAAGTTAGCCAATGAGAAGCTAGAGCTAATGGGCCAGGCAGCGATTTAATTAATATAGTTTCTGTGTGGTTATTTTGGATCTAAGCTAACAGGGTGGCCCAGAAGAACAAGCGGCCCCTCCCTCAACACTGGGTGGTATAGCTGCATCATCTGGTATCTCTGTATTTCCAATTTCCTGAGGAACCGACACTGTTTTCAAATTCAACTTCAACTGTTCACTGTTTTCATTTTCAACTAAATTATTTGGTTTTCGTAGCCATTAAAATAGTTAATATTATTATATATTGTTGAGGTATTATTTCTAACAGTAGAGTTTGAAGTAATTCTACTTATACCTTTTTTCTTCCATTTTCTTTTATGGAGGTGATATCTGAAAGATCATTGGCCAGAACATCTTCACAAAACTTTATGTTTCCTTTTCAAAGTTATGCTTTAACTTAGAAAAGATGAAAGTCTCGTTTTCCATTTCTGTATGTAGTTGGCAGTGTTCTCACCATCATTTATTAGAATTAACTCTGTTGATCAGCCATAAGTGTGTATATATTTTAGTAATATTTTATATTTATATGTATGTGTTTTGATGTAGGCACCATGTTACCTTAATTCCTGTGTCTCTGTAGTATGTTTTTAGATCATGTATTGATATATTTCTTGTTTTGACTTTGTTAAAAATTGATCTTCTATTTATGGTTTCATGTAATTTATATGGGATTGATTTTATACATCATTGAAAAAGGTCACTGAAAAATTTGGTAGGGCATAAGTTTTGTTCTCCATATTGCTTTGAGCAGATTAGTTATTTTAACAATACTAACTCTTAAAATTCATAGAAGTCAATATTTTTAAACTATTACCATTCTCTTCAATATTTCTTTCAATAACTGTCAGGAAAGAAACTTTAAATTAGTAAAGCTACTGTGGAAAATAATATGAATACTGAAAATTAGTTAATTCATTATTTAAAAACCCTACTTCTGGTCATATATCATGAAGAAACTATATTAAAGACATTTCTGGGACTAGAGAGGTGACTCAGCAATTACAACAATGGATGCTGTTTGAATTGATGAATTTGATTCCAGAGAATCAAAGTTTGGTTCCTAGCACCCCTATCAAACTGCTAGCAGTCAATTTTAAGGCAAAAATGAACATAAAATATAAATATGTCTTTGTTTTATAAAGTTATATTTTATTTTTAGGGCTGTGTGATGGTGGTGTGTATGCAAGTGCCTGGGCAAGTTCTCAGGTTAACATAGACATTCATTTTATGACTCTTAAGAATTTAAAATGATGATCAGCTTAACTTAGCCATGTCACAATATATAAGTAAATATATATTTAAAGCCATCATTTTGCATGTTAAATATGTATAATATTATGGTCAAATAATTAAATTCAATTGAAACCATATAAATTAAAAGTAACTCACTACACCTATTTTGTAAACAAGTAGTATAATTTATGTAGGAACCTAACACAGTGACAAAATAGAAAAAATATAACTTGAAAATACTTGTAGACAATTACTAGCAAATAAATATTTTATTAAATAGTCAAGAAAATAAAGATCATAAAACCTTCTTAAATTGAATCATCAAATTCTATAAAAGCTTAATAAACATAAATTTTCATTTTTTTGTCTTCTATTTGTTTGCTTTCAAGCAGAATTTCACTATGTAGAATTTGAATCTGGAGAGTCCTCTGCTTGAACTTACTTGTTTGAACTGAGCGCAAGGATTAAGCAAATAGACCACTATAATATCTGGTTTTACTCCCCTTTGTTTCTATGGGTCAGTGCTTTATTCAACAGTATATTGTCGTTTGAAATATGTCCAGATATTTTCCAAAGAGTATAGGATTATCGCACATTGCTTTGATGTCATAGCATGATAAAGGTTGAAAAGTGTGCAAGCCTTTCATAAAGAGGGTTTAAAAGTGTAAGGAAACGGCATCTTCTCCCCTTTGTAACATCATGACTGACCCTTACTCATGGACCATCATGATCACTTTTTCTGAAAACTTGGGTGGTGTAGCAAAGATCTTTTAATTCAAATTTTGTATCAGTTCTCTGAGAATTTTGTCCATTTTTTAATCATACTTGCTCTCTCCCTCCAAGGTAACAGAGGCTCTTAAGAGACACTAAAGATGTTTGCTGACTTAGAATGATATCAAGGAGAAAGCCATGCAGCTCTAACATAATCCTCTTTCGTATATTTTTCTTCTCATGTTTAAAAGTCTCTTATCTGTTCCACGTTATTTTCTTTTCTTTCTAAAGCCCCCCTCTGTGGCCAATAACACACAAAAAAAATCTATGATAAAAACTTTTAAGGAAAAGAGACACATTTGGCTTATGCTACTGATGTCTTGCAATCAAGGAGTCATGTTTGTTGGTGGCCACCTGGCTGGCAATCATGAGGTGAGTCTGGGTATGCTTGAGCAGAAAAAGAGACAACTCCTTGTGACATGTGTATGTTCAGAAGATTTAAAATACATTTCTCCTGTTCCTTTTGTGTGCCAAGTGGAAGAAGGATTGTATGATTAATATTGGGTTCAAGTTGTGTCTCCCACTACATTTTCTGTATAATTATGAGAAAAAATCCTAATTATAAAGAAGAAATTATTTCATGACTGATCCACCAACTTTACATCTTTAATGTAGGCTTGAAACGTCATGATCATAAAACTCCCTGCTTTCTTATCATTTATTTTTGTTTAGTCTCTGTAGGATTATGGATTTGATTACGGAAGGAGGAGGAGGACAGGATGGCCTCTTTAAAGGTCCTATCCTCAGCCGAATGTACACACTTGACAAACACTGTGTGAGGCAGTACATGAACTATGACAGATCCTTAAATGAAAGCAGAAACAGAATCATTTTGATGAACTGAAATTCATAGCCCAAAGCTTTAAAGTCTCGAGAACTAGAACAGTGAGTGACAGGATATCAACTTCCATGAGGGCAGAAAGCCATGTCCTCTGCCAAGGGTTTCCCATTTGTTTTGTGAGCCTACATGCGCACACTGCATTGAAGAGTTTAGTTACCTCTCTCCTTTGCAATTTCAAATATAAAGTGGTATCCTGAATAAACTGTTTTCAGACATCAAGATTCTAAAATGCATGTTTTATCTAATCTAAAATATTTCAAGTAATAAATTTGCAAACATCCTTATAGTCATGCTAAGCAACATAAATTCCCTCTTAAATGTAAATGTTTCACCATAAAATGAAAATATATAAGCCACAGCCGGAAATTGGTCATGTTACTTAAAAGATCTTAAATTCTATAGCTTATTTAACCTTTCCAATGCTTAGCTTTGAAAATTTTTTTTTAAAAAAATTTTATTTCTCTTTCATGTATTGTTTTTGTTGTTTTACTTTAAATTTCGTGAACCATTTATCAAAGCTTTGTGGTCCTAGCTCTGCAGTGCCACCTCATGGAGATACTTTGCACAGCCATTTTATACTGTGGCAGAGTGATCATTGTTCTAACAGATTGGATGCAAATAGGATCCCTGTCTATGCTTTGAAAATGGAAGCAATTAAACTGATGCCAAGAGCACTTTTTTTTCCCCTCCTCTTTATTGTTGCTTATCTAAAATTTCCTTATCGTAGCAACTGTATGATTTTTCAGGCACTCAAAATTATGTACTAAGATCTGAAATTCTCACTACACACATCGAAGCTAGGATAGAAAGGAAGAATGAAGCTGTTGAATAGGGAAATGAGACAGCAGTAAAAGATCACAGTACAGCTGGTGTTTGTTGGCAAGAGTTTCCACTTCAAAATTTGCAGCCGTTCAAATGCCTCCGTTATTATTGGTGCTTTTTCCTGATCATGCTCACCAGGAATTGGAAAAAAAAAAATGAAGTCTTTGAAACTCAGAGAAATAAACTGTGAAATTCTCCTTAGAGTGCATAAATTTAGCTATAACTTCTTCCAACTGTGTTTCTTTAACTGAACAGCATATAATACATGAGCTCTGTGTGGAGATGTAGGAAGCTTTCATGTTTCTGTCATCAAAAGTAATATTGTTAAGACCCATAATCTCACAGATGGAACAGTTTCACAATATCTCAGAAGGAATGCAATTTAGCAATGACTTCTAAATGATCTCAAAATTTAATTTCTGCTTTTATTTATTTCTTATTATGGCTCTAGAATTTACTAAAGAGAGAAAATCTATAGGGATGGAAAACTTTGCTCATAGGACTTTGAGCAAATTTTAATCAATGCAGTACTAATACAGCTACAAAATCTTTACTTTAGAAGTACCCAGTACAGGTAAGTAGCTTGAGTATGTCTACAGCAATTCCTTAAGGAAGAGCAAGAGATAACAAACTCATGAAACTGCAGATCTTATCTTCTGATGTGTTCATTGTATCAAATACTTCATGATGTTTGGGAGAGAGGGGTGAATTCCTGTTTATGTTTGTGAGTATAACCTAATTCTTAAATGCCTTTATGAATTTATTTATGAATGCCTGAGCAAATAAATAGTAAATGCTTGTATTTGGTCTTGCCCATATACAACTATTTCAATCATCTGTGTTGTTTCTTTAGTACTCTTGTTAGTTTCATTTTTCTCGCAAACACTGTAAAAATAATTGCATTTTTTAAAAGACCTTGTCTCCAGAGACAGACTGTATAATTGAGAGATGCTCAGGTTATGTTAGTTAGGGAAAAAATGATACCAGGGCAGCATGCTGTATGCGAAAAACTTAGGTAGCAATTTCCTTTAAAAACTGATTTGTGCAAGATATGGGGTTAAATTTTTGAAATACTCATATTCAGAGGTTAGGAAAGAAGATACTGAACTCAAGACTAGCCTGGACTAAACTTTAAAACACTATCACACACACTTATACACACAGAGAAAGATTGAGAGGGAGAGAAACAGAGAGAGAGAAAGTTAACATTGAGCTTCACATATGCAAATATAACAACTAATAAAAAATTTAAGCAATTATTAATAGAGTATTGGAAAGACTGGAGAACTAGAAGTTATATTGTGTTTTCTGGTGGTGTGTTATAGAAGAGCATTGATCTCCTTCATCCAAATGAACAGATGCAGGAAAGAACTGGTGATCCAGAAATGAATTTAGGGGAAATACTCAAAAACAATATATATAAGTATAATCCAATAAAAATGTTAAATAAGATATATTCTATCAAATTCCCAAAAATATATCATAGAAGAGGTGAATATATCAATAACATCTCAAAAATTGAGCCATTCCAGACATGAAATATTTGCATTAGTATATATATATATCATATTAAGTATGTATAGTATATATAATATATTATAATCAGTGAAATGTATATATCTCACACACACACATATATATATAAATATAATCAATAAAATATACTTAATGAAATTCAGTCATACTCATAGATTGGTACCTTGCCCTGTCGTCATCAGAGAAGCTTCCTATAGCAGCAGATGGGAGTAGAAGTTAAGGCCCCCAACAAGACATTAGGAGGAAAGAAAGACTAAGTTGGTGATATCCATTGGGTTCTTCCCCTCAGAGTTCAGGAAGTCCTAAAGAAGAGGTGGGGAGATGACTGGAGGAGGCTGAGAGGATGCAGGAAACCAGGAGAACATGACCCACTGAATCCACTAAGCAGGTCTCACTTGGGTTCACAGAGACTGAGTATCAAGTACAGGGCCTACACATGTCTGCAACAGGTCCTTGTTAGTTTGGTGTTTTGTGGGACTCCTACGAGTTTGAGCTGGTGTGTCTCTGACTCTTTTGCATGTTCTTGGGATTTTTTTTCCTCCTGCTGTGTTGCCTTGTCCAGCCTTGGTATGATGATGTTTGCCTTCTCTTGCTGTGTCTTGTTTTGTTGTGTTTGGTTCTTATCTTTTAGAGGCCTGATCTTCTCTAATGGGAAACAGAGAGAGAGTGTGTGTCTGGGGGAGAGGAAAACTGGAGGGAAATAAGAAGTGGAGAGAAAAGAAAGTATGGTCAGTATGTATTGTATGAGAAAACAATCTAATTTCAATTAAAATTAATTTAATAAATAAAATTGTCATTCTGATTGAATATAAGAGTTTTAAGTAATAAGAATTTGGCAATGATTACAAAATCACTATTTTAAAATGTTATTCTAAAGATCAAGGATGATATCATCTATCCATCTAATAACTATCTATTATCTACCTATTTATGTATGATTGTTATCTATCTATTGGCAATCTATTGTCTCTCTACTTAGCATCTATCATCTGTCCACCTTTCATATGTCTATTGGTATCAAAAGTTGACAAAAACAAAGCATTATTATATCACAAGCAGCCTGCTACTTAAGAAAAAAGAGGTTTAGATGTTTAGCTTTGCTTCTATTAATTTTTTGAGAATGTAAATCTTATGAACCTGCAAAAATGACAACTTTTTATGATAAAATATGTTTTTAAAATAAATAACAAAACAACCTGAAGTAACTGCATGAAATGATGAGCTCCATGATTGTAACTGGCTAATCCCTAATAGTTGTTTTACTTAGCTTCTTTGAATATGAATCATGAGGGGAGAAAAAAAAATAAGGCATGTGATTTCCTGCCCAAGGGAGGAAAATGCTTCATTATGTAATTCTAACTTACTGTGGTTTCTATTTTGTAAACTGAGAACTCAATAGAAAAAATAAAGCTTTATATCACATAGCTATGGGCGTTTACATAACTATGTGCATTCAATTGTTAAGAAGCCAGTTTTCAACTTATCCCATTTGCCAGGTTCTGCTTCTTCAAGTCTATCCTGCCTATCAAGTGCAGATATACTACTATCAATTTTGAGATAATCTTTTCTGGGGCAGGGAACAAATGATGTATCAGCAAGCACAGGCTAGAGTTCATCTTACAGTACAACTCATAACATTTTCTTAATTAGGAATGGGAATGCAAGTACCTGTGAAATGTTCCTTATTGATATTAGAGCAAGTTTGATGAGAACAGCCATGAAATACGTATTTATTTTTATTCATAAAGTATGTTTTCTTTCTTTCTTTTTCTACTGCTGTAGCTAGGTGAACTAAAGTAGATTTATGTATTTATACAGATAGTTTTCTCATAACATTTTAAATTTTGGTGAACAGTAGAAGTCTGGAGAAACTAGAAACAGATATTTCATCACAAAACTGAGGCTTCATTTCCAATTTCTTATTCTCATATTGTTTAAAATGTGCTTATGTATTAGGCTAATTACCTGACAAAATAGATTTAATTAAAGTTCTGAGGAAGACTACACTGTACATAAATTCAGTTACTTTTAATTGCAATTTGCAATGTCACTTAATCTGGAAATAAAGACATTTTAAGCATGTTAGAAGACTAACATATCATAGCTAAAATTGAAAGAGAAGTCAAAGGTAAGAGTATCCGCATAAGGATGAAGATACTCCCAAGTATCCTCAGATGCTTTTGAATCTGAAACTCAAATTAAATGATTTTTAAGATGAGTTAATTTCAAGAGGTATGCCTTAACCTAGTTACTGCCAAACATGAAGTGATGTTGAAGGGAAAACTTTGGGAGGATTATGGAAAAATTATTAAACTGCATATTACTTGCCCTTGATCCTTTTGCCTATACAACATTATTGAATTAAGGTTATGTTCATTGTAAAGGAGTGTAGATTTATATTCTTCTGCATATTATATGAAATAGGTTTATATTCTCATCAGCTGATCTATATCCTTTTTATCATTTGTCTGATCCAGTGAGACAAAACCCAAGTATATGCTCCAACTTGCATGAACTCATTACTTTCAAATAGTCAACAGAGTATGAGAAAAGTCTGAGAATACTTGGGAATATAATGATGTTTGATGTATTGCAAGAGAAAATTAACGGTGGGGTGGAAAATGGGATACTGTCCAAGACCTGATTTTACATAAATTGTGATCATGTATACCTCAATATAACTATTTTGTTCTAAGGCAAAAAAAAATACTAAAGTCAAACAGGGAAACATGAAAATTAAATTTGATTATTGGATAATAAAGTATAGAAAGAAAGGATAAATATATTGTAAAATGAAATTAAGTTACAATATTTAATTTTTATGTATATATAATCTAGTTCTAAATACTTAGTTGCAATATTTTCAAAAATCTAATATGCAAACTATAATGAAATGGCACTTTTTGAGTATAGTATTAATAAAATCAAGAGTGTCATACATAAGGAAAAGATGAAGAAACTGATTTTATTTCCAGTCTAATCTCAAAGAGATCATGTTATTTTAGAAGTCACTTCATCTTGATAGTCTATAACTTTTAAGTTGGCAATAGTCACATGAAAGATTGGGAAAATTCTGGTCTTAAGTTTCTACCTCTTAAAATCTCATTTTCCCCTTTGCAGTGCCTGACACTGTGTTCTATGCATTTGCTTCTCCACTGTTTTACTGAGGCATTGTCTGAATTTTATCACTGCATATTTGTCTCTGTTCATTTCCCTCTCATCTCAGGCAATTTGAATTATCTCTTTCTGCTGAAACTGTATCTTTGATAGTTTTCCACAAAAGACTCCCAAGTATCCTCAGATGCTCTTGAATCTGAGATTCAAAAATACGTTTAAAATTCAGTGAATGGTTTTCTTATACCGCTGCCTTCAGTTTACACATAGTCACCATTAGATTGTAAATGGTTTTGATGATAGCCTTGATTATTTATTTTATCACTCCTACATCTCAGTAAAAAAAAAATATCTGGCACACGAATGTAAAGTGGTACTTATCTGTTGAATTGTCATTGTGCTGAACTATGCAGGTCTCAAGCTTTGGACAAGAGAATCTCAACTGAATACATGCAAAAGCCCAATAAAATGTAAATATCCTTGTGTTTACATAACAAAAATATCACTTTCATATTAGATGTGTTCTATTGTTTGCTCTACTAATTTACTGATTACTTTGGAAGCCTGAAAACTGTACATTATATTAAATATCGCAATATGTATTACCTTTTACTAAAGTCTCAAATATTTTCATACCCAGTCAAATCTTTGACTCCTTCATGAAGGCTAATAAAATATGAAAAAGAAGAAGACAATTCCTGGAATATGAAAAGATAGTGAAAATGATAGATTTTCAGCAAAGGTATGTTAAGAAGGATATGATAAATAATTGAAATTAGAGGAATATTTTAATTATAAAGAGTAATTGCTGCATAGCCAATATAAAATAATCAAAGATCTACTAAAACAGTCAAATTGAAATTTGAGAGTTGTGCATGAAGAAGCCTCAGGTAATGTGGACAGCTTAGAAACAATGAAAAGAGTTTCTAAGTCAATTATTGCTTTCAGTACACACACACACACACACACACACACACACGTATATGTATTCATTTCACTACCTTGACTATTGTCTAAAGTGAAGAAATAATCAAGGTTAGATTGTTTGAACCTTTGGAGAAGATCTGTTAAGAAGTATTTTACAAATTATTTTTTCAGAAATGTGCTAGTCAATGTAAAAGAGAAAAATTATATGAAAGTAGGAGAGGAGTATAATAATATCTTACAGAAAGTATGGCTAATTCAGCAGGGGTGTCTCTGACTGTTGCTATGCTTGAAGAAGAATTTACCCGCATGAGGAGAGATAAAGAACCAAGAGTGCTCTATAGACAAAACCCATGCTAGTCAAGAATCCATGTATTTGTTAACCCATTCATTGGTAGAAAGAAATGTGAATTTGAATCCTAGAGTAGATTCAAAGTTGCGGTATTGCAAAAATTTGAAAGGTAATAATGGTCAGGCTTATTTATAAGGAATTCCAAATGACGCACTTCATGACTGCAACCAGGAAAGCAACCAGGAAAGCAAAAATACAACAAACTAGTTATTATCTGTTCAGCATCATTTCATCTTTACAACCTATGTGCTTTGCTTTACAGAAGTTTATAAAGAAAATTGTATATTCAGAGATATGATGCAAACTCAAAATTGATAGAAAGGGTTGTTGGTGCACTGTAGTTTACAAGATATCTTTCTGTGACAGGCATTAAGAAGAATGTTCTTGTAAAATCTGTCTGCGATGTAATATAATTGAGAAAGCCATGAAACTTTTATGAAAGGGTAACTAATCTACATGGGGAGATGTTTTAGCTTTTTGTAATTCTTCCTGAGAGACATTCATACATCATCGTCCAGAAGATTTGAAGCAGAAGGAGGTTTTCAAGTGGGTCACACTTTACAGCTATTGTCTGCATTTTACAATGATCACTTTCTAATCTTATTACATTTAATTTTCCCTTTCGAACCAAAAAGTTGATGTCTACTCACGTCTGCGTTTAATTTCTCAGAAACTGTAATTTGTTTTGTCCTCTATATAATTTTTTTGGCTATAATTCAATTGTAGCTCTCACCCGTCATCAAAGACACTTTTCTTTTTCAGCAAACATTATCACAGAAAGCCACAAATCATCAAAATACAGAGAACAGATAAACATGACCAACCCCAGTAAATATATCTACACTAAAAGTTCATCAAAGGACCAGAGAATATCATAGAGGAGGGGGCAAAATGATTGCCCGCCCAGAAGAACAGGTTGTCTGAAGTTAGATAGTGTCATCTATATAGGCCAGGGAAAATGTATCCATGAAATCTCAAAAGTAGCATGTCTGAATAAGGCCTCCGTAATGGGCACCTTCTGACATGCCAAGATGAGTGGAGAAACTCTCACAAGCTCTCTTCACACTTTATATGAATTGCCTTTATGTTGAAGGCCTCTACAACAAATTAGAGCTCCCACATTTTTGACTATATCCATGTACAACCTGAGGAAGCTTAAAAAGGAATTCTGGACACAAAAGGACAGAATTAAGCATGGCTTTTTGGTAGCAGCATCTTCTTAGGTGGGCTCTGTTTGCTAGAAGCAAGCAGCGATGCAATTCTTTTAAGAGAAGGCTTCCTGACTCAGCAATAGCAGCAAAAACTGCCCAGCTTTTTTTGAAAAACGACAGCTTCCAATTCACCAGCACAAAGGGCTCTAACTCCTTCGGGAAGTTCTGCTGCGGGTCATTTAAATGTGGTTTGTGAGCAGAGAGCTACAAGTTGCTTAATAGCAATATATATCTGCTGTGTGCCTAAAAATTGGACAATGTACATGGTTCTCAGTGGCAAGGAACAGTTCTCCCACGTTGAACTGGGTGGACCCAGCAGGCAGGGCTGTGCTGGCCCTTCCATGCCCACTTAGCATTAAAAAAAAAAGGACACTTCTGGTCAGAAAATAATTACAGATACACAATAAAGACAGATTCAGATAAAAAAAAAAGACCTCAAAATTGATCACATTCTTAGATAAATGTACATAGGCTTGGGAGAGAGAAGAGAAAAAAAGTATAGAGACTTATCAAAAGAAGGAATTTTTTTTAAAAGAATAAAACACAGTCTTTAAAGATACAGAGTACAGACAGTCATAGATTAAAGGAATAAAGAAAAATAAGCCATGTAAAGATGGCTTATGTATATTATTGTGTTTTCTTTGAATTTTTGGCTTAAAATGAGCTAAGTACGTAAAGACATGTCATTAGACATGCTACTAAACTAAACCAACTTATATATCTTAAAGGTGTCTTGATTTAAAAATTTAGGTCTAAGGATTCGTTGCTTTGTAAAAGAGGTTCTGCTTTCCTTTCCACAAAAGATGAGACCTCTGAATTAATTCCAGACTAATGTGGTTTGATGGACTAAGAACACAGAAATGTCACCATGAACATCCCCCAAAATTACTTTGTACAACAAAAGCAGGAAGCAGTTTGGAGAGAACTACACCCAAATTACCAAATATTGTTTATACATGTTTGTTTAAGTTTAAAGGGGAATGTGCTGTAGAGATTTCCATTGGAATGGATCTTGGTTTATTGATATTAATTTAAAGTCAATTTTTTATACTGTGTATATGTATTTCTGATCTTGATTAAGGTATTGTGTTTGTCCAGCTCATTTAAAAATGTAATGAATCATTAAGAAATTTAGGCTAATAGATAATCATCTATAATAATAAAGTTTGTAGTCATGTTAGGTTTTCTAGATGTACAGAGATATATTTCAGATGGATAAATATTCTTCATTTCTTTAAAAGACTACATAATATGGCATTTAAAATGTTCTAAGAACTTAGGTCTTTTCATGGCAATGAGACACATCTGTTCCTGGCAGTACCAATTACTTCAAGAGGAAGATGGGCATTGAAGAGGCTAATTAAGGAGTTTGTTAGACTTTTGGGCAAGAAACTGTTCTTGCCTGAACTGCTTGATATTATGCTGCATGAAATGAACATGTGGAACCCACAAAAAATGACTGCTTAACTTGCCTAAAGGTGAGACTGTCCTTTGGGGCTCCTGCTTCATTAAAGTGACTGCCAAACATTCTTCAGGACACAGAAAAATGTGACTAACAAGCTGCCAATAATGGTGGAACTGTCTTTGAAATTCCCTGCTTCATGGAAAAGTCTGCTCGATTCTATGGGCCTGTACACTAAAGATGGAATCCCCAACAGTACAGAAGAACTTCTGGTGACTGTTTAGGTAGTGAGATGTCTCTGTCAATTCTAGAATTTTTTTTTTTTTTAGTAAATTTTATTAAATTATAAAAGTTTCCATTTCCGCCCCCCCTCCCAACACCCTCCCATTCCCCCCACTCCCTCTCCTCCTTCCCCTCCGTCCCCCAGGGCAGTCAGGTTTTCCTGCCCTGTGGGAAGCTGCAGCTTCCTCCCCCTCCCTCCAGGTCCAGGAAGGCGAGCGTCCAAACAGACTGGATCCCCAAAATCCAGTATATGCAGAGGAAACAGGTCCCAGTGTCATAGTCAATGGCAATTCAGAAAGACCCCGGGCCAGCCACAGTCAGAGAATCCGGCCAAATTCCGAGAATCTGGCTAGATCACGTCCTCGTTCAGTCCCAGTCCGACTGGCCCTGGTAAATTCTCATCAGATCCTTTCCCTTGTATCAGTGGGTGATAGCATCCCTCGCAGTACTGATTTCGTCTTTCATGTTCCTCCTCCTTCCGCTCCCCCTCCGGACCTCGGGGGGCTCAATCCGTTGCTCCAATGTGGGCCTCCGACTGCATAGCCGTCCTTCGCCAAAGGATCTATGGTGATAAGCAAAATATACATCAGTATGGTCATGGGCCACGGCCGATTCAGGCACCCTCTCCTCTGTCCAGAGAACAATCTGGGGGATTTCTCTTTGGACCTGGGATCCCATATATAATCAAGTCTCCTGTAAACCCTAAAATGGCTCCCTTAGTTGAAATATATTGTTCCCTGATCCCATATTCATCCTACCTCCCTCCCCCCCCATCCCCGGCCACCAAGCTTTCCCCGTTCCTCCCCTACTCCCTTCTCTCTAGCCCTCTCCCCCTCCATCGACCCTCCCACCCCCCCATGCACCCGAGGTTACCTGGGACTCTTGTCTATTTCCTACCTCCTGGAGGATAGCTAAATAATCTTCATCAGGTTCATCTTCTTATTTAGCTTCTCTAGGATCACGAATAATAGGCTCAAAGACCTTTAATTATGGTTAGAATCCACTTATGAGTGAATACATACCGTGTTCCTCTTTTTGGGTCTGGCTTACCTCACTAAGTAAAGCGTTTTCTATTTCCATCCATTTGCATGCAAAATTCAAGATGTCATTGTTTTTAACCGCCGAGTAAAACTCTAATGTATATATGTTCCACACCTTTTTTAACCATTCTTCTATTGAGGGGCACCTAGGTTGTTTCCATGTTCTGGCTATTACAAATAGTGCAGCTATGAACATAGTTGAACAAATGCTTTTGTAGTATGTTAGGGAATCTTTAGGGTATATTCCCAAGAGTGGTATTGCTGGGTCCTGAGGGAGGTTGACTCCCAGTTTCCTGAGAAACCGCCACACTGATTTCCAGAATTTTTGAACTTGCTTACAATGAACTTCCTGCTTACTTAGGTAATATTATATCCTTCTGGAGTCTTTGATGGAAATGAAGAATAGATAGTTATAGTTTTCCTTAGTTATGATAAAAGATAGATATGAATATTAAACTATAATTCTTGCTTGATACCTCTTTTGTTATATTAATTTTACTATGTTAAAGTTAAAACCTTCCTGCTTATTTAAACAGAAACTGGGAGGTGATGTGGGATTCCCCCTCTGCATGCTTTACATACTATTGGTTAACAGAGGACTGTCTTGGGCCTGCACAGAGCAGACTAGAGGTAGGCAGGAAAAACTAAAATGAATGCTGGGAGAAAGAAGGCAAAGTCAAAGAGAAGCCACATAACCCTGCCAGAAACAGACACTGGACACAACCTTGTCAGTAAGCCATAGCCAGATGGTAACCCACAGATTAACAGAAATGTGTTAAATTAAGATGTAAAAGGTAGCAAATAAGAAGGTAAAGCTAATAGGGCAAGCAGTGATTTAATTTATATAGTCTCTTTCTGGTTATTTTTAGTCTAGACAGCCGGGAATGAACAAGTGGGCTCCTGTAACACATAAAGTTCTAATATCCATGTGAAAGTATATCTTTCAGAGGCAAAACATCTTTCTTTTTATTTTCTACTCTTCCTTATGTGCTAATAGTGATTCATAGAAATTGTATTATGCCATCGTAATTAAAGTTTTACAGTAGTCTTTTGTTCATTCCACAGATTCTGAATAAATATGATTCTACTGTGATCTCAAATTATTTAAAATACTTTCAGGAAATTTGAAATGAATAAATAAACACATAATTTTAATCATTAGTCTAATAAATTGAAATATAAACAAACTTACCAATCAATACCTCACTGATTTTGCATTGCAACCTCTCTAATAGAAAATTTACTAGTTTTTTTAAACTTTATTATTATTATTATTTAAAATTTTCACCTCCTCCCATCCTCCAATTTCCCTCCCCCCATTACCCTTCCCCCTCCAGTCCAAAGAGCAGTCAGCGTTCTCTGCCATGTGACACTGATGAATATTTTACATATCACCATAGAACCCTCATCTGATGATGGATGGAGATAAAGACAAAGACCCACATTGGAGCACTGGACTGAGCTCCCAAGGTCCATATGAGGAGCAGAAGGAGAGAGAACATGAGCAAGGAAGTCAGGACAGCGAGGGGTGCGCCCACCTACTGTGATGGTGGGACTGATCTAATGGGAGCTCACCAAGGCCAGCTGGACTGGGACTGATGGAGCATATGATCAAACTCTCTAGGTATATATATATATATATATATATATATATATATATATATATATATGTATATATATTATTTGCTTGGTAATATGTACAGTGACTTCTAATTAACAGAACTTAAGTTTCAATTTATTATCCCAACTAACAGATGTCAGTGTGGAAATTTTAAAATGATGTAAATACAGTGATGGGGAATCTCAGCCAATCACATTCTGCTTAAGGTATGTCCCCCTGGGGCCACACAAAACAAATAAAAGATTGAAGCGTCTTGCCACTTCTTCTCTCTTTGGTTCCCTGTTCACCTGATGTTCATGAGATCTTTGATCGTGTAAGTTTTCCCCTTTTATTAAAAGCTAAATCTTTTTTATTGAGTTGGCCTGGTTAATTATCGATCGACCACGCCCCTTCAATACAGCCAGCAGTGTAAGGTTGAGACAGCGTAGAAGGCACAAAGTAAACTTCGAGTAAGAAATTGCTAACATTTTCAAGGCTTTCAATGAAAGATATTTGTTCAGGTGGTTGAGTAAAAATGAATATCCATAACTGTTTTCATTTGTTCACATTTAATGTTTCTTGGGTTTCATTTATTTCTGCTAGATAAACAATGGCTATATAAAAGGAAAGCTCTCTCCGAGGTTCCCTGTTGAAGACTTGTTGAGAATGCAAATAATAATAATAATAATCAGTGTTCTAACTTAGGAGAGCTGTTGAAGATTAATGACTTATTTCTTTGGGTTCAAGTTTTCCACATGCTCTGGGTCCACTATGGTGGTATAATTAATTTTACAACACGAGGGCTTTGTCATCCAACATCCCCGTGCCATGCAGCTATGATAAGTATTCTTTAATTAAACCTCAAAATTTGCCACAGTTGTTACATGGTACAGCTGGAACACAGATACCTCTGTGGACTGCAAAGATTTTAATATGCAGTTGGGGAAGCATAATAATAGAACATTTATAAGAAAGCCTTCTTAGTTGCTGTCTAAAGTTGTTAAAGAAACTTATAATAAATACATACAGCTAAAGAAAAGATAACAGAGAAAGGTAACAGAGCTGGTGTATGATTAAATCTCTCAAAGCACAGCAAGGTACACCCTACTCTGAAGGGAATCCCAAACATTCTTTGGGGATTTTCCTTAGCTGCCAACTATAGATAAGCAAAGATAACTGAGAATGGCTTTCCTTTGCATGAAGCCAAGAATAACCTTTCTCCTAAAGACTATCACACAATACAGCAAACTGGTAGAGTTATTTTAATATGAGGTTCATTTTTCTGTCTTTGTAAATAGAGGGTGTGTTTTCCCTGTATTTTGCTTAAAATATTAAAATGGTTGTTTCAATCATATTTCCATGGCATGCTACATTCACTTGAAAAGCATAGTGAGTACTGTGTTTTCCTTGTTCTACAAATCAGACTTGAGGTCCTATTAATGATTTGATGAACTAGAGAGAAGTCATACTTTGAAGAGGCCCGTGCACAGACTCGAACATGTTGACCAAGGTTTCTGTCCCCCCTGCTCGTGCAACTGTTTAATCCCAAAAGATTACACCGAGGTTTACATTAATTATTAGTTCGGGCTTCTTACTAACTCTTATGTCCTACATCTTAACCCATCATTCTTGTCTGTGTTAGCCACGTTGCTTGGTACCTTTTTCAGCGAGGCAGTCTCATTTGCTTCCTCTGTATCTGGGTGACACCTGCAGACTGAATCTTTTATCTTCCCAGAATTCTCTTGTCTTTAATTATTTTTGGACACTCACACACATGCACACATGCTCGCACACACACAGAGAGAATTTGCTCAATTCAAATAATGTTACACATATGTGTGATTGCAAAGTTGACCACTTGATATTGGATAACTAGTTGGGGGCTCTCCACTGGGGAAGAGTATTGCTTTATTTCTTTGCATTCCTTAGTTACCTGTAGTCTTTACCATCTTTGGAACCCCATCGGAGTAACTCATTCCACATTTAAATGTCTGTTGGTGTTATCCTTGTACAGTCATGTGCTAAGACTTCCTAGACGTAGCTTCCCTTACATTTCTAGGAAACACAATCTTTCAGTTGATTTAATTTTCCCCAGCATCTCTTCACAGCATATAGAGACCATTAGAGAAAACTATAGTTTATCAAAATGTAGAGAACTATTGATCATGTGGTACCCAGGCTCTGATATGTGAACATAATTCTCACTCTAAGGCTCAGGTAACTTTCTTAAAGAAGAGGCAAAATAATTGTAAGAGAAATAGGACAGGAAGTCTCCTGTGAGATTGTGTCCCCTTATTAAGGCTTTGGAGACAATGAAATTTAAGAAAGTATTGTAGTAGAGTTGCTTACTGAGATATTCCAACCAACTGCCCTGCAGTATTCTAGCACTATTGTCAAACCCATTAGCTGATCCACTACTTGTAATGTCATATTCTAATCAAAAGTCTAAAAAAACAAAGCATGAAATTCAGTGAATCTATGGAAGGACTAAATATTAAAATTGGTAAGTAAAAATGTGTCAAATTTACTCATTAATTGTAAGAGATCTTAATGTATAACCATGAAAGAGGGAAAAGACATGACTAAAATAAACAAACCTGATTTATCTTCTCAATTTTTGTAAGAATATTAAATCTAAAGCAAAAGCTAGTCTAATAACACAAATAAAAGTTATAAATCAAAGTAGACTTTTAACAGTTACTCTAGCAGATTATCCAGGGAAAAAATTACACATTAAGGCCTTCTAAACACAGAGGCATAAACACATATGGATTCCTAAAGACTGCAGTAGTATTCACATAGCTTAAATGGGAATGCCCCAGAGTGTGAGAAGAGAAATAGACACAGGCCCCTATCTCTAAGTACATACTGGCAAATGAAAAATTAGTTCCATCCAATGGAGTCTCTCTGGGGACATAAACCACTCTTAAGTCCAGGCATCATACCCAGTAAAAGATGACCAACACAATATGAGCTCAATGGCATCTCTAGAAGTTTTTGTCTTATATGGTTTTGACAGGAGATTATTTTTTAGCTTCCATATCCTTTGTGTACATTATGACTTCCATTTTGTGGTTTTTTTTTTGGTTTTGAATTTGTTTTTCCTCAAAGTTTATTAAAATACAAAAGTCTCCATTTCTGCCCCTCTTCCCAACACCCTCCCACTCCCCCCACTCCCTCCCCTCCTCCCTCTCCATCCCTAAGAGCAGTCAGGGTCTCCCGCCCTGTGGGCAGTCCAAGCTCCTCCCCCCTCCCTCCAGGTCCAGGAAGGTGAGCATCCAAACAGACTGGATCCCAAAAATCCAGTATATGCAGAGGAATCAAGTCCCAGTGTCATTGTCGATGACTTTTCAGAAAGACTCCGGGCCAGCCACATTCAGAGAATCCGGCCACATTCAGAGAATCTGGCTGGATCACGTGCTTGCTCAGTCCCAGACAACTGGCCTTGGTGAACTCTCATTAGGTCAGTCCCCTTGTATCAGTGGGTGATCGCACCCCTTGCAGTCCCGATCTCCTTCCTCATGTTCTTCCTCCTTCGGCTCCTCGTTTGGACCTTGGGGGACTCCGTCCGGTGCTCCAATGTGGGTCTCCATCTGTATCGCCATCCTTCGCCAGATGAAGGATCTATGGTGATAAGCAAAATATACATCAGCATGGTTATGGGCCAAGGCCAGTACAGGCACCCTCTCCTCTATCCAGAGAACAATCTGGGGATCTCTCCTTGGACCTGGGATCCCATTTATAATCAAGTCTCTAGTAAACCCTAAACTGACTCCCTTAGTTGAGAAATATTCTTCCCTGATCCCATATCTATCCTTCCTCCCTCCCCCCCGCTCCAAGTCCCCCGAGCATTCCCCATTCCTCCCCTACTCCCTTCTCTCTAACCCTCTCCCCTTCCAGCAACCCTCCCACCCCCCCAAGCACCCAAGGTTACCTGGGACTCTTGTCTATTTCCAATCTCCAGGAGGAAAACTACCTGAATTTTCTTCAGGTTCACCCTCCTATCCAGCTTCTCTAGGATCACAAATAATAGGCTCAAAGACCTTTAATTATGGCTAGAATCCATTTATGAGTGAATACATACGATATTCCTCTTTTTGGGTCTGGCTTACCTGACTCAGTAAAGCGTTTTCTTTTTTTTAATTATTTTTTTTTTATTTTTTATTTAATTTTTACTGGGAACCCCTCCAGAATCAAGTCTCCTGCAAACCCTAAAATGGCTCCCTTAGCTGAGATATAAACCTCCCTGCTCCCACAGCCATCCTTCCTCCCTCCCTCCCTCCCATTCCCCCAAACTATCCCCAATCCTCCCCCTCTCCCCTCTCCCTGAACATCTTCCCTTACTAACACCCCCCCACCTCCCATGCACCCGAGTTTGCTTGGCAATCTTGCCTAGTTCCACTATCCAGGGGGATAACTATATGATTTTCTTCAGGTTCACCTTCTTATTTAGCTTCTCTAGGATCACAAATTCTAGACTCAAAGACCTTTAACTATGGCTAGAAACCACTTATGAGTGAGTACATACCATATTCCTCCTTTTGGGTCTGGGTTACCTCACTCAGTAAAGCGTTTTCTATTTCCATCCATTTGCATGCAAAATTAAAGATGTCGTTGTTTTTTTACCGCTGAGTAAAACTCTAATGTATATATGTTCCACACCTTCTTTAACCATTCTTCTATTGAGGAGCACCTAGGTTGTTTCCAGGTTCTGGCTATTACAAATAGTGCAGCTAAGAATATAGTTGAACAAATACTTTTGTAGTATGATAGGGCATCTCTTGGGTATATTCCCAAGAGTGGAATTGCTGGGTCCTGAGGGAGGTTGACTCCCAGTTTCCTGAGAAACCGCCACACTGATTTCCACAGTGGCTGCCCAAGTTTGCATTCCCACCAACAATGGATGAGTGTTCCCCTCAATCCACATCCTCTTCAGCATAGGCTATCATTGGTGTTTTTGACTTTAGCTATTCTGACAGGTGTAAGATGGTATCTCAAAGTGGTTTTGATTTGCAGTTCCCTGATCGCTAAGGAGGTTGAGCATGACCTTAAGTGTCTTCTGGCCATTCGAAGTTCATCTGTTGTGAATTCTCTGTTCAGTTCAGTACCCCATTTTTTAATTGGGTTAATTAGAGTTTTAGTGTCTAGTTTCTTGAGTTTTTTGTATATTTTGGAGATCAGACCTTTGTCTGATGAGGGGTTGGTGAAGATCTTCTCCCAGTCAGAAGGCAGCCTTTTTGTCTTACTGACAGTGTCCTTTGCTTTACAGAAGCTTCTCAGTTTCAGTAGGTCCCATTTATTCATTGTTTCTCTTTTTGTCTGTGCTACTGAGGTCCTACTTAGGAAGTGGCCTCCTGTGCCTATATCTTGTAGACTACTTTCCACTTTCTCTTCTATCAGGTTCAAAGTGGACAGATTAATGTTGATGTCTTTAATCCATTTGGACTTGAGTTTTGTGCATAGTGATAGATATGGATCTACTTTCATGTTTCTACAGGTTGACATCCAGTTATGCCAGCACCATTTGTTAAAGATGCTTTCCTTCTTCCATTGTATACCGTTAGCTCCCTTGTCAAAAATTAGGTGTTCATAGGTTTGTGGGTTAGTATCCGGGTCTTCTATTCGATTCCATAGGTCGACTTCTCTGTTGTTATGCCAATACCAAGCTGTTTTCAATACTGTTGCTCTGTAATAGAGTTTGAAGTCAGGGATGGTAATGCCTCCAGAAGTTCCTTTATTGTAGAAGATTGTTTTGGCTATCCTGGGTTTTTTGTTTTTCCATATAAACTTGATTATTGTTCTCTCAAGGTCTGTGAAGAAGTTTGATGGGATTTTGATGGTGATTGCACTGAATCTATAGATTGCTTTTGGTAGAATTGCTATTTTTACTATGTTGATTCTCCCAATCCAAGAGCAGGGGAGGTCTTTCCATTTTCTGGTATCCTCCTCAATTTCTTTCTTCAAAGACTTAAAGTTCTTGTCAAATAGGTCTTTCACTTCCTTGGTTAGAGTAACCCCAAGATATTTTAAGCTATTTGTGGCTATCGTGAAAGGTGATGTTTCTCTGATTTCCCTCTCTGCTTCTTTATCCTTTGTGTATAGGAGGGCCACTGATTTTTTGGAGTTGATCTTGTAACCTGCCACGTTACTAAAGGTGTTTATCAGCTGTAGGAGTTCTATGGTAGAGCTTTTGGGGTCATTTATGTATACTATCATATCGTCAGCAAATAATGAGAGTTTAACTTCATCCTTTCCAATTCGAATCCCCTTGATCTCCTTATGTTGTCTTATTGCTATTGCTAGAACTTCAAGCACTATATTGAAGAGGTATGGAGAGAGTGGACAGCCTTGTCGTGTTCCTGATTTTAGTGGAAAGGCTTTGAGTTTCTCTCCATTCAATTTGATGTTAGCTGTTGGCTTGCTGTATATTGCTTTTATTATATTTAGGTATGATCCTTATATCCCCAGTCTTTCCAACACCTTTATCATAAATGGGTGTTGAATTTTGTCAAATGCTTTTTCAGCATCCAATGAAATGATCATATGTTGTTTTTCTTTCAGTTTATTTATATGATGGATTACATTGATAGATTTCCATATGTTGAACCAGCCCTGCATCTCTGGGATGAAGCCTACTTGATCATAATGGATAATTTTTCTAATGTGTTCTTGGATTCGGTTTGCCAGTATTTTATTGAGAATTTTTGCGTCGATGTTCATAAGTGAGATTGGCCTGTAATTCTCTTTCTTGGTTGTGTCTTTGTGTAGTTTTGGTATTAGGGTAACTGTAGCTTCATAAAAGGAGTTTGGAAATGATTCTTCTGTTTCTATATTGTGGAATACATTAAGGAGTATAGGTATTAGCTCTTCCTGGAAGTTCTGGGAGAATTCTGCATTGAAACCATTTGGTCCTGGGCTTTTTTTGGTAGGGAGATTTTTGATAACAGCTTCTAATTCTTCGTGACTAACAGGTCTATTTAAATTGTTCACCTGTTCTTGGTTAAACTTTGGTATATGGTACTTATCTAAAAAAATGTCCATTTCTTTTACATTTTCCAACTTTGTGGCATATAAACTTTCGTAGTAAGATCTAATGATTCTTTGAATTTCCTCTGTGTCTGTGGTTATGTCCCCCTTTTCATTTCTGATCTTATTAATTTGCATGTTCTCTCTCTGCCGTTTGATTAATTTGGATAGGGGTTTGTCAATCTTGTTGATTTTCTCCAAGAACCAACTTTTTGATTCATTGATTCTTTGGATTGTTTTCTGTGTTTCTATTTTGTTGATTTCAGCCCTCAGTTTGATTATTTCCAGTCTTCTAGACCTCCTGGGTGAATCAGCTTCTTTTTTTTCTAGATCTTTCAAGTGTGCTGCTAAGTCTCCAATGTGTTCTTTCTCCATTTTCTTTAATTGGGCACTTAGTGCTATGAACTTTCCTCTTAGCACTGCTTTCATAGTGTCCTACAGGTTTGAGTATGTTGTGTCTTTGTTTCCATTAAATTCAAGGAAGACTTTAATTTCTTTCTTTATTTCTTCCTTGACCCAGGGGTGATTTAGTAGTTGACTGTTCAACTTCCATGAGTATGTTGGATTCCTGGGGGAAGCATTGTTGTTGAATTCTAATTTTAATCCATGGTGATCTGACAAGACACAGGTGGTTACTGATATTTTTTTGTATCTGTGGAAGTTTGCTTTGTTTCTGAGTATGTGGTCAATTTTCGAGACGGTTCCATGAGCTGCGGAGAAGAAGGTATATTCTTTCCTATTTGGGTGGAGTGTTCTATAGATGTCAGTTAAGTCCATTTGATTCAATACCTCCAATAAATCTCTTATTTCTCTGTTTGGTTTCTGTCTGATTGACCTGTCCATTGGTGAAAGAGGAGTGTTGAAGTCTCCTACTATTAGTGTGTGTGGTTTGATGACTGCCTTGAGTTCTAGAAGAGTTTCTTTTACATATGTGGTTGCCTTTATATTAGGGGCATAGATATTCAGGATTGAGACTTCTTCTTGATGAATTGTTCCAGTTATGAGTATGAAATGTCCATCTCCATCTCTTCTGATTGATTTTAGTTTGAAGTCGATTTTGTTAGATATTAGAATGGCCACACCTGCTTGTTCCTTAGGTCCATTTGCTTGGAAAACCTTTTCCCATCCCTTTACTGTGAGTAGGTGTCTGTCTTTGTGGTTGAGGTGTGTTTCTTGTAAACAGCAGAATGTTGGATCCTGTTTTCGTATCCAATCTCTAAGTCTGTGCCTCTTTATAGGTGAATTGAGTCCATTGATATTAAGTGATATTAATGACCAGTGGTTGTTGACTCCGGTCATTTGGGTTTTTTTTTGGGTAGTAGAGTGTATGTGTTTTCCTTCTTTGAGTTGTGCTTGTGAAGGGTCGTTAGATGTTTGAGTTATTGTAGGTTGTGTTGGGAATGTTGGATTCCTTGCGTTGTGATTTTCCTTCTAATATTCTCTGTAAGGCTGGATTAGTATCTACGCATTGTTTAAATTTGTTTTTATCCTGGAATATTTTGTTTTCTCCGTTGATAGTGAACAATCGCTTGGCTGGGTATAGTAGTCTGGGCTTGCATCCATGGTCTCTTAGTTTCTGCAGTACCTCTATCCAGGACCTTCTGGCTTTCATGGTTTCCATTGAGAAGTCTGGTGTAAGTCTGATAGGCTTACCTTTATAAGTTACTTGACCTTTTTCCTTTGCAGCTCTTAATATCCTTTCTTTAATCTGAATGCTTTGTGTTTTGATTATTATATGGCAAGGGGATGTTTTTTTCTGATCCAGTCTATTCGGCGTTCTGTATGCTTCTTGAACCTTCATAGGAATATCGTTTTTTAGAATGGGAAAGTTTTCTTCTATAATTTTGTTGAATATATTTTCTGGACCTTTGATCTGCAATTCTTCTCCTTCTTCTATTCCTATTCTTCTTAGATTTGGTTTTTTTATTATGTTCCATATTTCCTGAATGTTTTGTGATGAGAATTTTTTGGATTTGCTGTTTTCTTTGGTCAGAGCATTTATTTTCTCTATGGTGTCTTCATAATCTGAGATTCGTTCTTCTATCTCTTGTATTCTATTGGTTATGATTGTTCCTGAAGTCTCTGTTTGTTTACCTAGATTTTCCATATTCAGCCGGCCCTCGGTTTGTGTTTTCTTCACTGCCTCCATTTCAGTTTTCAATTCTTGAATTGATTCCATTACCTGTTTGATTGTTTTTTCTTGCTTTCCCAGGGTATCATTTACGAATTTACTCATTTCTTCAAACTTTTTGTTATATTTGTCTTCCATTTCTTTACTCATTTCTTCCATTTTTTGTTATATTTCTCTTCTATTTCTTTAAGTGAGTTATTCATACCCTGTTTAAGAGACTCTATTGCTTTCATAATGACACTGTTTTCCACTTCTTCCAGAATAGGATGATCAAGTCCTTCTGTTGTAAGACCGCTGGGATCTGGTGTTTTCATGTTGTTTTTCAGAATGTTGGAGGAATTCTTGCCTTGCTGCCTGCCCATCTCTTCCTTCAGATGCTCTCCAATGGCTCTTCCCTCTGCTGGGTCTTCTGCTACTGGATTATTGCCCCTTGCTATCCAGGAATCACTTTGCCTGCAGTCCTACTTTGCTGCAGGCAGGCTATTAAAACAAAGGAACTCCCTCCCGTTTGCACTCACTGCCTGTCCTGGCCGCGGTGCCCACCCAGGCTGAGTTGGAGGAATTTAAGCCCTGAAAAAGGGAGAGAGGAAGGGTAGGGGTTCCAGGCAGAAAGCCGGGATGGCATAGGAAAAGAGGGGGTTTAGCTGGGGGAAGCCGCCCCTTTGGAGTAGCCAGGGAGATAAGGATGGCGGGAAGATTGTGTGTTCCCTTTCCAGACTTGTGTGGCAGTCAGGAACACACTTACCCCTCCATTGTGTCCTCTGCCACAGGATCAGAGCCCATTTTGTGTTTTTAAATTATTTCTGTGCAGGTGGACATGACTGTCTCTGTGTCTAAAGTGTATCTCATGTGTTTTCTCTGACTCTTTTTCTTCTTCTTCTTTTTTGCCCTGGTTTGGTTCCTTTATTTTATTGTATTATTATTCTTCAAATGTCTTTTTGTTTTCTAACAAGAGATAAAAAGTGTGTGTCTCCCAATGGGAGGGACAATACATTGTATAGAAAAACGTATATTTCAGAGAAAGAAAGGAAAACATAAATAGAACAAGGAGAAGTACATGAAAACTATATTTTAGAGGTCTAAGAGATAGTGATATTATTAAAAATTATGAGGACCAGATGCAAGACAAGACAAAGTGAAAATTAAGTTATACTTTGACTTATGCTTTAGAGATAAATGTTGATTCCAGGTAGTGCTATTTAAACACTGAAATGAATAATTTTCATTTTGATAATGAGATATAAAGAGACATAATGCAACTGCAGGTAAAGATGCAAAGGAGACCCACTATGAAAACAGAATGAACATAAATATATGTCCTGAAAGGTCCTTAGGTCAAATATATCTAGTACATCTCTTAAATGAAATGTTGTTCTACAATTTCTAGAATTCCAAGTAAGAAGGCAAGAATTGAATGGGTATCTCTTTTTTAAAAATATAGGCATGAAATTTATTATTTATTCTCAGCCCTCAGACATTATTCAGCAGGGTCATAATACACATCTAACACAGAGGTGATGCACATTGTGAATATTAACCATTGTGGAAATTACAAGGAAAATGGAGAAAAAGCCAGACTTCCAAATATTATTATTTTTCTCACATTTTATAATAATATGATGACAATAAACAAGGAATTTTTAAGGAACAAACTCATGCTACCATATTCCATATGGTCTTGAACACACAGTCATTCTGATGACCCAGGCTCGCCTGGACCAAGATTATCTACCAAGTACTGCCATGCCTGGTCTCGAAATAAATACTGAGAGTCACTGAAAAACATAAAGGGTGAAGAAACTGTAAACTGCAAAGTGTGTGCAACCCAACTTTAATTATAATTTTCAGGATCTCAATAGATCCATTATTTATTTAAGCAGAGAAGAAAACATGCTAGATATTAAAAGGTCAAAGTCAGGCTTGGAGATGTACCAATTAGAATTAAGTAGCATAAAATACATTTAAGTGGAATTCTAGATCTAAGTATGCAAATGCCAGATACACAAATTATATATTAAATTAATAAATAAAATGATGGTTTAGAAAAGATATAGAACCAATTACCATTTAAAATATATTCTTTGGACACAAAATCTTAGCAATTAAAGGAAATAATATCACATCCTACTATGCTCAGAAGGTTTCAAAAGGATCATAGGTACTTGAAAAAGTGAATTCCATGTCTGTTCAGATTCAGAAGTGCATTTTTATTTCCTTTCTAAACGCTTTGGGAACAGTGTGTCAAATCATCTTACTTTTTATATGTTCTATTATTTTATTCCAATACCTAGACTGTTAACAGCACATTTATAGAGCCTAAAAGGAAGGTATTGACAACTCCATTCAGTAAGTATAAGAAATATGACCTCAATAAGGTAGAGTACCTTGATTTTATTCAGGAGAGCTTTTAAAGTAAATCAAACTGTTATTTAAATGAAGTCAATAAAACCTATTGAATTTATTATAGAAATGTTTATTCCTCTCATAAAGACAACCTCCAAAGAGTTGACATTATTTGAAACAAAATACTTGAGTGGTATTCATGACTGATGATTTTAATCAAAAATTCATTTGCCCATGAAGCTTACCATTTTCCCCACTTCCAGATCAATAGGACAATGTGTCACTTCCAAACAGTACTTATTGGTAGTTAGGGCTAATTTCATGTTGCAGTAAAATTCTCATTGAATTTCCTGCATTTCCCCTGCACCTATTTATTTTCTTCTGTAGTTTATGTACAGAAGCATATGCTCAGCTAGCTTCTGCAACCTCAGTGCCCCAGGCAGAAGGGAAAGATAGTCTGAACATTTTTTCTCTTTCTGCTCAATTCTCTCATGAATTGAATTCAACTGCCTGAAAATAGATTACGGTATATTAAATTAACCTTGATATTTTATTTCTACTTGCTTTAGGAAATGAATATCAAGGCTGAAGTCAACTTATCTTCTTCCTCTGTACTCTTCCTTGTCTCCAAGGCAAGGCTTCTCACAGTAATGATTCAGATGAACAAACCCTGAATATTATCATTTACTTTAATGTTTACTCAATTTTTAATGAGGCAAATGATGAACACCATGTGAAATTGGTTGATTTGGTTGTCCAGTGACATTTCAAATCAACACCATCAGTAGAAGACTTCATGCTGAATGCATTCTTAAGAGCTGTGTCTACTCTAATGCACATCTTAATTTCATAGCAATGTCTTAAGAAATATTATAGTGGTTCTTAAAAGAGTTTACTAACAGGATAAATGGGAGACTCTAACAGATGAAGGAATGTAATGGGAAATATTACACTAAAAATAGTTTAATTGTCAAGGAAATCTCTTATCGTTGCAAAACTTAAAAACAGTAGATGTCTTATGAGGTGAAATGAGATTATCAATGGTTTTATAAATTAACATACTGATCTCTTACCTCTCTAGGAGACAAAATTATTAATGATGTTTCTTTCTGTATCTATTATATATTTTTATCCTATCTATCTATCTATCTATCTATCTATCTATCTATCTATCTATCCACCTATCTATATCTGGCTCTATCTTCCTGGATGATGCATAGTTTTACTGTTATCTCTCATAGTTTTTATAATATTTGATGATTTAGTACTGAGAAAAATGAACCTTGTTATCTGGAGTTTACATTATACTCAGAGTTTCTTCCAGTTACAAAGTAATCAATTAATTGAAAATAGCAAGGAGATGAACTATGGAGTTTAAGGAGCCTAATATTGATAAACTTAGTTATCTGGACCATTGCAAGACTCAAAAATTACAGTATAAATACTTAACAGGCTCTTATTATTTTTATTACTTTACAAATTATACCATGAAATGACAATTAACAATATCTTTTTATTTTGTACCAACAAATTCTGATTCATAATAATTTTCATTCTAATATCTATAATTTTTTCACTGTTGAGAGACTTGTTCACATAAAGGGTTGTTGAAGGTAGGAAAATGAATGATTTTGTATAGGTAATACAACTTATCAAACTCTTTATTCTTTACATAAAATGAAAGAAACTCTGTGTGTGCATGTGTGTATGTGTGTGTGTGTGTGAGTGTAGACAGATAGATGACAAATATATAAACAGATAGATAGATATAAATAGAAACCATACAATGAAGAGATAATAAAATTTACTTAAAGACAAATGAAAAAAACTCTTATTCATACAATTGCTGACCTTAGAAGCAGAAGAGCAGACAACATTAGCCCTCAGTATCATAGGAACAAAATTGCATAATGGGGTACAGTGATTCCTGTGTAATTTCAAGTCTCACTAGAGTATTAAAGTGAAACATAATTTCTGCTATATTTCAAAGAATTATAACAAAGAATACTATATATCAAATTTTATTATGAGAATTATTTTATTTTAGTATTTTTCTTAATTACTTGTTACATATCAATTTTACATTGGAAAAGTGTTAATAGATATTGTATTCTAATGAAAATTAATTTATAAACACTAAAATTTTAATTTTATTTAATTTTAGCTAAAAATCTTAAATATAATATCTATTGGTGTTTTCTTCTTCTCCCACTTCTACATAGCTAAAATAAAGCTCACACAAATCCACTACATCTATAATTTTTCTCTTGGTCAAATTGCTATAAAACTTTACCAAAATACTCTCAGAACACTTTTTTTCCTTTTGAAATACCTGTATTAGGCGTTTTATTTTAGGTCTTGGCAGTATTTTGACATTAATGCATAAATGAAGTTTTTTGATGAAAGAAAAAACTATTTTATATTTGGATTTTGTTTGTTTGTTGTTTGCAGCAGGACCTCACTATGTTTCTCTAGCTGGCTTGATAGCTACAAACCCACAGAGCTCCACCTGCCTTTCTCTACCTCCCAGATGCTATGGTTAAAGGCTTGGGTCTCAACACTGGGAAGAAAAAGAAAATTTTAGCCAGGCATTTTCCTATAGGCTTTTAATCCCCACACTTAGAAGGATGGGGGAGAAAGATCATACATTCGAGGCCTGACTAGGTAAATGAAGTTAAGACTACTTACACTATTTTACTTTATTTTCCTAACAAACCTGAATTAAATGCATCCTTAATTTAAGATAAGTTTTAAATCTAGGGTAAGTTGTAGCACTAAAAACAGACTATTTTTCATAATTTTCCATAATCATCATTTACATTTTATCCTTTAATGGGAAGAATCTGTTAGTCCTCCTTTACCTTGCATGTTCTAACCAATCACCCATTCCACAGTCTACTTTTACAGCCATATGGTGGTGGTCAGTTCTTTATTGAGACTCAAGATTGAGAAGCCACAAGGGACTGTGAACTGCCAAGAAGAGAAAAGGATGAGTCATAATAATACGAAGGTTGGACTATAAAAGCTAATTCAGCAGGTATAGGAGCTATAATTTTGCCTTCTCCAGCTAGCAGCAAGGAAACTATAGTGCAGACACTATGAATTCGAGATGTGTGTTCATCTTTCCTGGTGCTGAAGTCCACTCTTCCAAAGGAATTGTGATGCAAACCTCTGTGTGCTGCCCAGTTATGTGAAAATACGTCAGATAAAAATGTAATAGCAGGTGTGTCATGTAGCAAAACTTCCCAAAGCTATGAAATTACTGCTTTTATTTTTATTAGAAAGAATTTTGTGTGTCAGACAGTCAATTGCCATGTCCCTATTCGTTGGGATCCACTGTTCCTGTTCATTAAACTTTTCATAACTGTGTATTTTCAGAATTTTCTTATGAATATTGGAAAACGGAAGATATAAGCTTCAGTTTGCATAGTGAAATTTCTTCATTTTTTTCAACATTTAAAATATTTTTCAACATAAAATGTTTATAAATTATTACTTTTCTTTTTAGGTGCTTCTGCTGTAACAGGTATTATATTTTCCTATAATCTTTACCTTTTGTGTTAAATTCTCAGTTATCTCTAGGTGTTCAGTTAGCTATCTGATTTCACATTATGTGTAAATGATATATTCAAATGATTATATCTAACCACTAATATTTCACTAATGTACTATAAGCAGGCAAGTATTAAAATAGTAAGAACAAATGAGTTATAAATATGAATGTTTATGAATATATCTCTAGTTGTACATTTACAAATTAATTTAAAGAAACAGATGGAGGTTCTTCAACCTTAACTTCTTTTTTTTCAAATCCTTTGTTTTTAAAAAATTGACCTCACTTATTAAACACTTAATTCATGTCAGGGGGAGATTTATTATCCTACCCTTAATGCTATCTGTATTCTCATGTTAGGGGTAGAAATGATTGGGCTCCTTAGTCTTTTCGTGTCAAGAAACTATTTCCCTATAATAATCATTTTAAGTTTTCTATAACTGTAATAATAATATAGCTAATTGAGGAGCAGAAGGATGAAGAAAATGAAAAAAGAAATCATGACCGCGAGGGATGCGAGCACCCACTGATACAAGGGGACTGATATAATGAGAGTTCACCAAGGCCTTTTGGACTGGGACTGAACGAGGACGTGATCCAACCAGATTCTCTGAATGTGGCTGGATTCTCTGAATGTGGCTGGTCCGGAGCCTTTCTGAAAAGCCATTGACAATGACACTGGGACTTGCTTCCTCTGCATATACTGGATTTTGGCGATCCAGTCTGTTTGGATTCTCACCTTCCTTGGTCCTGGAGGGAGGGGGGAGGAACTTGAACTTCCCACAGGGCAGGAAACCCTGACTGCTCTTAGGGATGGAGAGGGAGGAGGAGAGGGAGTGGGGGGAGTGGGAGGGTGTTGGGAGGAGGGGCAGAAATGGAAACTTTTATAATTTAATAAAATAAAAAAAATAAATAATATAGCTAAAATGGTAGTTCTTGAATTTGACTTTTTTATATTTACAAAGAATTCCTACTAAAGAACAAACAGTTAAACAAATGTTTTTCAACACACAGCCTGGAATTTTGTAGTTGCTGGAATTATAATAATTTTAAGTGAAATATGGTATTTACAGTTTAAAGAAATTGCATCTAATTGATACTTCCACCAGGAAAATATGAAAATCACAAATAGATTTGTAAGGTCTGATGTCTTGGCCTACTGTAGATGAGAACTACTAATAAGAAACTCATCAAATGCGTTTGTCTTTTCCTTTCATAGATGATGAATCTACACTCTTTAGTATCCCTTATCCTTAAATGCAACTGCATTTTGTATGAGTATGTGACTTGGAATAGGCATAGAATGCGAGAGTAAATGTTATTCTTTATAGTTAGCAAGGCCCAGTATTATTTCCCTTCCACAGTTTCTGCTTTCTTGTCTTTCCACAGAAATTCACCAGGCCTAAGGATGCTAGGGTCCCAATGAGAAATTAACTAACTGGAGATCCTAAACTACTGTGCTATAGAGAACAATATGCTAACCAGAAATGTTCTCTGGTTGTTTATGTGAGTGTAAAACACACTTCTGAGCAGCCAGAGAGATGGTTCAGCGGTTAAGAGTGCTGCCTGCTCTGCCAGAGGTCCCGAGTTCAATTCCCAGCCTCCGCACGTAATTCAGCACCATCAGGCGCCCTCTGTTGGCCTGCAGACCTACCTTCAGACAGACTGCCACTATCCATAGTAGATCAATATCAATAATGGGGGGGACACACTTCTCCAGAAACAGCTGTAGGAATGCCTGCGCTTACATTTTAATAAATTTAAATTACTTCAACTTTCACTGAAAGAGGAGAGATGGATCTTTAAATTTTAATTCTGGAGCCAGAGAGATGACACAGTGGTAGAGAGTGTTTAACGTCCTTAAGATGATGTGAGTATAGTAATTAGCAGCCACATCTCAGCTCACCCCTGCCAGTAACACTCTTTTGGCCTCTGCAAACTTCAATGTATACTTAGGATATAAAAAATTTCACACACAAACACTAAATAAATAATTGTTGATATTAATTTTTATCCTATATGGTGTGAAATTTATGAATGTATCAAGAGGAGTAAATGCTCATGGAGCATCTACATAATATGTGCTATAAAAAGACAGATAGATACAAATATGATTGATAGACAGACATACAGATAGATAGATAGATAGATAGATAGATAGATAGATAGATAGATAGACAGATAGATATGATAGACAGACAGATATGATAGATGGATAGATAGATAGACAGACAGATAGATAGATAGATAGATAGATAGATAGATAGATAGATAGATAGATATGATAGACAGATAGACTAAAGTGATGGAAATCCATTATGTGACATGCCATAAATTTGATTAACAGTATTACACAAAGTATGTTGGAAAATTGCACATCCTTTTTTACTCTAAGAAAAGTAGTTGGAGTTAAAATGTATATTTGTATCATTGTAATATTTAGACATAATTTTCAAGAAATCCATTGAACTTGTCAGGACTGGAGAAACTATATAAAAAAGGAAAGGAATAGTTATTCTTTTCAGAATATACATAAACTAAAAGCTAAAGGATTGTATATCACACTATACTTTATACTTTTAAACTGAAAATAATGACAAGATTAAACTTTGGATAAACTTAATTACAGCAACATGTGTTTGTAACACAGTAAAAGAGAAATTAAGCAAATATTTGATATTTAGAAACAAACTGTTTCCTAAGAAATGATGGAGATTTTAGATGGACAATATTTGAAATATCAATTAATGCCTGAAAAATAACAACATATTTTTAATTAAAATAATAGTTAATTGGTCATCAAAAGTATTTTTAAATATATAGCTATAAACACAACAAACATTAATTAACAAATTTGTCTTGCGTCCCACACAGTTATTAACCTGATACCTCAAATATGCATGTTGATGTTTGTGTGCATTTGGGTATTTGGTGTTTGCTTATCTAATTCTGTATTTGCACTTAGTTAGCTGATGAAAGATACTTGTTCAAATGTAGACTGCTTGAAGTAAATACTGCCCACAATATATCTTAATACTTACCAAAAGCCTAGGGTTGCAGTCTTGTGTGTATTATAAGAGACTGATTCATCTTTATTCTACACCAAAAATCTTCCCACTAGGATAGGAAAGCACTATATTTTCCTTCCTTCCTTCCTTCCTTCCTTCCTTCCTTCCTTCCTTCCTTCCTTCCTTCCTTCCTTCTTTTTTTCTTTCTTTCCCTCTGGCTTTTATCCTCCCTCCCTCCCTCTTTCTTCCCTCTCCCCCCCACCCTTCCCTCCCTCCCTTTCTTTCTCTCTTTGCTCTTTTGTGCTTTGGTTTTTCAAGACAGAGGCAGGGTTTCTCTGTATAACCCTGACTGTACTTGAACAGACTCTGTAGACCAGGGTGGTCTAAAACTCAGAGATCTGTCTGCCTCTAGATTTAATTGCGTGTACCACACCGCCTGTCAGAACTATATTTTCTAATGAACTGAATTATTCTCAGTAAGGAGAAAGTACATACCCTTACAAACCTTTTCTCCTATTTCTGCTACTACTACCAAAGCTGTGATGGAGAATTACATGGGCAATACATGCTATTAATTGCTAGAAATCTGAGGTAAAATTGAAGGAAGATAAAATATAACAAAAATATCAATTTAAATGCAGTTTAAAACAGGAAGTAGAAGCCACAAGACAAGAGAAAAATGTGGTAAAGACAACATGATATACTGCTACTAGTTGCTCCATCAAATTTCAGACTTTTAAAATTTTAAGATGTCATTAATATCACTTTCTTTAATAAATTTTATAAAGAACAAAAATTATATTTAGCTTCCAAATATAGAAAATGCATTTTATCTAAATTGTACATTTGTAATCACAATATAATTTTGTGTATTTTGCTGCCATTGTGATGTTGCTTGATATGCATTCAAATATTGGTATCTTTTTGCATCATTCTCTGTCAGAATTGAAACACTCCACATCTAACAAAACCATTATTCTAATTTTTACTTGCTAATGTTTGCATGTCTGTTGTAGGTTAGTATTATTCCAAGAAATTCATAGGCATTTATTTTAAACTTTAATGTCATTTCTTTGTCAACATTTCTTTCTATTCATAAATATATATAATGGAAAAACTATGAACAGCCAAGAATTGAAACTTTTTCTCACCAAATTAATAATTTCAGAAACCTTAGATATTACTTAAATAATAAACATTACAGTAAGTTAATTAACATGACTAGCAGATAACATCCAGCAACACAGAACTAGTAATAGCACTAACCAGAAAACAGCCTAGCCTCAAAGTTTCTACTTTACAAATTTGCTTAAAATGATATTGAAATCATCTATTTTGTTTAGAAAAGAAATGGTTACAGATTTACAAACTATCCATTGCCAAAGACTCAAGAGCAATTTTGTCATAGATCTCCGCAACAGACATTTTATTTAATAATCAAGGTACAAATGAAATTTCTAAAACTTGACCATGTATCCTGACATGAACAATAAATGTCCTTATGCAATGTCCTCTATGAAGAACAGCTTTACTGCTTACTTAGCTTTCATTATACTGTTTGTAGACAACATTGCAATGCCCTGCTCCATAAAAAGGACGGATAAAAATGTCCGAGTAGGAGTGCTATCAAGAAAGGGCTTAAAAGAGATGCCAAGTTATAGCTTGCCATTTGGATAATGCTCATTTAGAACTGAAGGCTGTTCATTCAGTGCATTCCAGGAAATGGAGTTAGGAGTTTACTTAAACATCGGTTCTGAAAAATGCAAGTCAATAAATTCTCCTCTCCACTGGCAAGTTTTCTCGCATGGCATGCCCTGATGTTTGTGACTGTCCTTAGAAAAGTTTTCTTCCTCTTTTGAAAACTATGTGTGGTTTCCTTTTATCACATATATGGAAGTAGATCTACATAGACATTTGAAGTAAATGCAAGTAGTTTTAAAGTGAGATAAGTTTTCTAAATCTTGGTTTGTGACCCATAGGCAAAGGCTATTTTCAGCCTTAGTCAGAGAAGCTTCACTCTGAAGTGTACCTAAGTAAACACAAAGATCCATGGAAAAGCAAGGTGCTGAAGAACAGCCCTAGACAAGATAATTGTGTCAACCCCTGAAGGCAAAGGAAAGAGGCAAAGGGGGGGGGGAGTGATAGTATAGCCAGGAGATAGAGAGTTGGACTGTGAAGTGGCATCTTCTAAGCCAATTGGCTAGTAATCATGAACTTACAGGAGTCATGCGGCCCCCATAGTTTGGTCCACAGTCAGTTATGGATATAGGAAAAGGGCTTATTGGTTCTTTATTCCTGTTGACTTATTGGGGACTAACAAATTCTGAAACTGAGGGTAGCTAAGAGTTTTATTTTTCAAAAATCAGAATCACACTGTTGGCTCTAGTGAAAATCTGTGCGGCAGAAAGCCATGTGAAATACTCATGAATATTTGAAATAAATTTGGACAGAAGCAGAGGACCAGAAGTGATAGGAAGGATATGAGATAGTTTGGGAGTTACCAAGGTGGATTATATATGTGAATGAAACTGTTATGGAGCAAAATTAAAAAAAAACAGAATCTTTGTGTCTTGTAAATTTAAGAGCATATGACTCGTAGTCTACAATTTGTTTTGTCTTAGGGTACTTAGGACACCCTGAGTACTAGACAGGTAAAAACTCTGTAAAAGTATCCTCTTAAAAACATTCATCAGATTTTTTAATAAGTGAAAGAAAAGGAAACATATTTAGTACTGGCTTTAAATTTATTACATTTTTAATCTTTAATGAAGTTAATTATTCATTATAATGTTCAAATTACTTGCTTCAAACTTTTCATTGGATAAACTAACATTTATATGAATTTGCTAATCAGGGTGACACTCCCCTAAATACCTTTAATAATCTCCTGTTGATTCTAGAATAAGAGCTAAAGTTGTGAAAATGACAATGCCATTTTCTCTCCTGTGGACCTCCTTAAAATCCTATACTCAGCTTCATATAATGAGCTATTAACAAGACAGTCACTGACAACATGGGCCTTACACATGAGGAGCAAGTCCACTGAAAATTGCTTTGATCACCCAATTTCAATTAAGTCCTTGAATCTTTTCTTCATCCATATTAGCACATATCTGTGAATTGCAAAAAGAAAAAAAAAAGGATAATAAGTTTCTTCAAGCAAGCATCCTTCACTATGATAGCGGATTAATCTTTTAATCCAATTGGCATCTTCTTTTTCCATGATCTTCTAGGTACTAATACAGGGGACTGTCTTCAATAAAAAAACATGTGAGATGGGTTTTGAAACAATCTCTCTAATTTTTGATATTCCTTATCAGCAATTTTCCATCATTATCAACCCCTCCCAAAGTACTGTTATTTGACTATGAATTTCCAGTTAAATTGCTTTGCTCAGTTAGGTTCATTATCTTGGCCATGCTGTAAAAATTACAGTGCAGGAAAATACAATTTTTAAATTTTGTGTTATTTACTTTTAGAAATTTCATATCAATTTTATGGGATAATGATTGTTCATAGGTAACTGAGACTACATGTTATTAATCTGTAGACAAAGGGAACAAACATTAATTAAGCAGACATCTGAGTGTTATGATAGCCATGATGCAAGGAGAAACACAATGTACTCCTAGGAAACTGTAACAGGAAATAAGTCATAGAGATATAAGTGCAATTTCATAGAATTAATTTGTTATATTTTGGATTTTTGAATTTTTTACAACTATTAATTCAATGATTAGGATGTAATGCTTTTATAATTACTGTAAAGAGGTATGAATTTCTAATTGCATTTCTACCTCATTTTCCATAATACTTTAGGAAAATTACTGAAAATAGTATATTTATGATGTTCTCTCAATAAACAGTATATTCCTTTATCTTACATAATTTATATGAACTAAATATTAGCATGCTTCATGTAATAAAAATGTTCATTGTTTTATATCAATAACCAATTTGTTGTATTTTTCTTTATTGGAAAATGAAAAAGCATATTTAGGACTTCTGAAAATTTGCCATTAACTAGTATTTATCCATCAAATTGTAACTTTTGAATACACAAACTCAACCACAAATCAAAAATATTTGAAAAAATCCTTTGTTTTCTTCTGAACATGGAGAAAAATTTTGGAAATGCTAGAATACAATCATTTGCATAGGATTCAATATTTATCATTGCAATCAGTTAGTATATGACATAATTTACAGAATTTAAAAGACAACTATGTGTGTCATTCTATATAATACTTGAGCATCTGAATTATTCGTCTCCAAGTTGAAGATCTGTGGAGGAATGAAACAATTACACTCAATAAAAAGCATACTTAGGCCAAGAGTTACCTCTTCACTTAAAAAGGAAACTTAGCATTGAAGTATGTTAAATATTTATCTATGTCTATAGTTTTAACCAATATCAGCTAAAATAAATTTAAACTGTTTTAAACTAGTTTTAAACTCTTTTTAATCTTCAAATTTGCATAAACATTAGAGATGATTAGTAATAGCAATCAATTATTTTTTATATATTGATTAATATTCAAGTTACCAAATATCATTTAGATCATATTAATGGATTTTCAGTTTTAGTGTCTTTCTAAAAATAAGCAAATTTTCTTTCCTATGTGTACCTTATTTGCTTGAAAATGATTAACTTATTTGAACTATTAATAATTTGAAAAAGAAAGTTACATTAAAAGGTTTTTAAAGATTGTTATCATGTAATGCCTATCAGTTTAAAATAGCATGACTTCTGCTATTGAACTAACATTTTAAAATAATTAAATTACATATTCTTTACTTTTTTCAAAATGTATTATTTCATGTATAAATACCTATAAATGGAAATTAGTTTCAACTTAACATGTATTCTAGTAGAAAATACAGAATAAAAATATGATGGTCTACTTGCTCAGTCAAAGAAATCTCAATATTGGCTCAGTGATTATAAATTATCTCCCCAGGGAAGGTTTTCTGACAATAGTGTTTATAGGATTCATACTATCTCTTGATCCATGGAATGTAGAAAACACATTTGATTTGCTACTTGAGTTTTTCTAAAGAAAGAAAGATGCCACTTATTCACTGGGGTAAATTAAGGGCATGGTGAATAATTTTACAGGACAGGCCATTTATCTTATAGTATTTATTGGAAGAAGAGCATAGTTTTATAGAGATTACATAACCAAATAATATTTCTTTTGTCAGAATTCAAATTTTACAGAGGATTTTAAAAGACAAAGAAATGTTTTATCAGTGTTATAATTTGCTCTCCATACTCTAACCATCTAGTGCTTACAAATCCATATAGTTATAACTGGTTTACTGGCATTGAAAACAATTCTGTTCCATTCTACTGTCTTCTTACATTTTATGAACTGTATACGACTGTAGTCTCACAGAAGAAGTCTAATAACGTTATAAATGACCACAGGATCATACTCGACAGTTTATAAACCATTTCCACAGCTATTTGGAGTGGACTCTGACTTTTTTGGCTAGATTTCATCATGAATTGACTCAGAATGCAAGTTGCCAGGGCAGAGTGCAAGTAGTTTACACAATGTTCCGACGACTACATTGAACAAAACTGGGAAATAATGAATTGAGTGAGTATATAAAATATTTCGAGCACTCTAAGTCTCAATATCTGTTTGTCAAAGGCTATGGAACTATATGTACTGTACCTCAAATTATTTTTACTTTTGTGAATTGCAACTGTTAAACAAAAAATAGATATATTTAAGCTTGAAACTACTGAGAAGCTTCAAATGTATCCTATATGTAAATTTTAGAATTTCTTTGGAATATGCATCTTTATGTGTCCTGGTCATATATTTACGGAGGCATTAACCTCTTTTTTGTGAAGAAGATAAACTAATTTTCTAGTTTCCACAATCAGTTGCCTCTGATCAAAAGCATTATTTTCTATTCTGTGTTATTTATGCATAATATTAAACCCTAGACTTTTGCTCATTATGCAATTTTCCCAACAAATGCCTGACTATCAACTTGTGCATGAGGTTAGTAAAATGTACCGTGATAAATACATATCCTAACACTAAAACTGTTTATGATCTTTGGCATATCAATGATTTATATTAAGCTTCAATTTCATATTGAATAAAACTATTATAATGTTTAAATAGTGCATAAAACTCTCAAACTAGAACTATGTGTAGGTAAAGATTATGATGAAACTAATGTGGGTCATTTGTACTAATCAATTTTGGGTTTAGAAAAATAAGAAAATGAATATGAAAATTATTTTTAATCACATTATAAACCAATAACAAATATTCAAAATTTCAGGTGTTTATGACCACAACACATAATTCATTTATGTCACTTAGTCAGGTTAGATATCTGTAGCATTCTACATTGTGTTTCCTAACTAAGATCTCAGTTAGTTTCCTAACTAAGAAACAAATTAGTTACAATTCATGAGCTAAAGTAAGCCAAAACTGAAAAAGAATTGTATTTCTTAAATCTATTCTTACATGTATAGTATATCATACAAGATCAGCTAAAATGCCAATCATTACATTGAGCCAATGAAATGGAAGTGAAATATATATGTATATATACGTTTTATATGTATATATAAAACATCAAATGTGTGTGTGTGTGAGTGTGTATGTGTTTGTGTGAAATTTGAAAAGTGATCAAATTTAGAAGCCCAAAAGTACATTCTGCATGGCATATTCTACATACTAAGTTACTCAGCCAGTGTGCTTTGGTTAGAAAGTGGACGTAGAAATGAATAGATAGCCAAGTGAATATATTTGTGTGATTCTAACATTGTATAGCAAGAAATATAATTCAGAGCTGTGACTGTTACTTAACCCTGAAATTTCTTCCCAAATTGAAATTCTACAGTAAATTTAAAAGGGATCATTATATATCAAAAATTTATATCTGCTTTTATTTGTACATACCAATTCTGTTTTAAATATACCTAAGGTTGATTTTTCTGCATGATTGAGCCCATATTTCCCTTTTGTGAGTAGGAAATGTGTATGTAAGTGAAATTTCAAATAACGGCTTCCAATACTACTGTTCACATTATTGAATCCCTAAATATTTTGAAAGTAATTCATCATTCAGCTTGGTTTTCTCTGTCATATCAAAAAGAAGCATTTTCTATTGAAGAGGGATATGAAAACATCCAAGGAGATGCCATTAAATTCTTCTCTGTATGACTGTATGAGTGTTGGAAACTGAATTTACAAAATATTTCAAGATTGAAAATTTACAGATGATAAGCTATTTAAATATATTTTTACATATGATGCAATGCAATTATATAATATATAAAATAATTTATACATGTACATATTGAGGAGGAAGAAAGAGAGAGATACAAAGAGAGACAGAGAGAGAGGAAGAGAGAGAGAGAGAGATTGAAATTATTTACACTGGAAATAATATATTTCCCCATTAGTCACAAACTACTAAACAAAATGCCAGTATCAAGCAAAGAATGTCTACTGTAAAGTTACGTGCCAAGGAGATACAAGTGTATTTGATGACTCAAAATAATATGACCAGTTGTTATAGTGCTTGGCTGCTGTGGTGGTTTTAATAAAAATGGACCACATAATTCCATATGTAAGTGACACTACAAGGAGGTGTGACCTTGTTGGAGTAGATGAGGCATTTTTGAAGAAAGTGTGCCTCTGTTGGCAGGTTTTGACATTTGGTTCCTTTGGATCCAGATGTAAAACTCTCAGTTTCTCTCCAGCACCTTGTGTGTCTTCATGACACCATGCTTCCTGTCATGACAATAATGAACTAAACTTCTGTAACTATAAGTCAATCCCAATGAAATGTTTTCCTTTATTAAGGTTGCCATGGTCATGGCATCTCTTCACAGCAATAGAAATCATAAGATAATTATCTTTCAGTACTTGAAAGTTAGTGTGCTGGCTACTCTTAGGTCAACTTGACACAAGCTATAGTTACCTGAAAAGAGGGACCTTGAATTGAATAAAATACCTCCAGCTATAAAGCGTTTTCAGAATAAATGACTGATAAGGGAGGGATAGTTCCACTGTGGGTGGAGTCATGGCTGGGATGGTGGTCCTGTGTTCTACAGAAAACCAGGCTGAGAAAGCCAAAGGAAGCAAGCCTGCAAGCAGCATCCTCTCCATGCCATCTGCATCAGCTCCTGCCATCAGGATAATGAAATGTTTGAGTTCCTATCCTGACCTCTTCCAATGATGAACAATGTTGTGGAAGTATAAGCTAAATAAACCCTTTCCTCCCCAACTTTGCTATGGTCATGGTGTTTTATCATAACAGTAGGTAAACTTACTAAGACAGTGAGACTGCGGTCCTGAAGATACAACACACTTGGGCACAGGACTTTGAGAAATCAAGATTTTACTGTTCTTGGAATGTCCTTCAAGATTTCTAATTATCTGCTCAAGATCCTGAGGGAAGAAAATTTATTAACAGTACTATTCTTTTGTTCATCTTGAAAACTACAATAATGACTAGGCTAACAAAACATACCCAAAGATGCAATTGGGGCACTACTCTTTAAAGAATAATGAGTACGTGGTGCAGGAGAATTGTCTGTATTCTATCAATCATATTTTGAATAAACGCTCATTGGCCAGGCAGGAAGTATAGGCGGGTCAACCAGACGGGAAGTAGAGGTGGGGTGATGAGAACAGGAGTATTCTGGGAAGAAGGAAGCTCTTCTCCCACTCCTACTCAGATTACTGAAGAAGCAGGATGTGACGTGCCCCCACTGTAAAAGTTACGAAGCCATGTGGCTAACATAGATATGAATAATGGGTTAATATAAGCTACAAGAGCTAATAAGTAGCATGAGTTAATGGGTCCATCAGTTTATTATCTTATAGAGACCTCTGTGTGATTTTTTTGGTGGCTTGCTGGTTGTGGGGTACCGGACAGGACAGAAACCCCAACAAGCCGGCCCTCTTGTTACAAGTATGAGTTGGTGTCTAATTGAACTTCAATGCTATTGAATAAAAAAAAAAAAATGTCTGTTAAAATAAACCTACCCAAAACACATTTATGACTTAATAAATTTATAGAGGAGAATTTACTTTTACCATTTTCATAAGTTGATATAGTATTCAACTCACTACTTAGTACAATTAAGTACTAAGTACTTATACCAGTGGATTTGTAACTCTTGCCCCTCACCAATCTTTTTGTATCAGACAAAAGCTATTAGATATAGAGAACCAGAACTGGTCAGACTGAAAAGTACCCATCACCAACAAGACAACTGTTGTACAACCCTTTATACTCCCTGTTCAGGATATATCTTAAAAGAAGAGACTTAAATATTATAAGATACAGAAGAATTGAAAGATGGCTGCAAACTACAGTCTTCTGGACATTGTAGGAATCATGTACCATTAATTTTCATTAACTATTATTCCCTGCAAAAGACAACACCAATCAATATTACAATATAGATCAGGGAAGAGTTAACAAGGTTTCGCTTTCAGTTAAGGGACTATGGAGCTACAGGCAATCAATAGATCTTTAGTGTGCAATTACTGCTCTGATGGGTTGCTCACTTTCACATGGTGAGGTCCCTTCCTTGCTTGTGTTAACAACACTAACTGGACTCAGTAGTTTATATATATACACACACATACATACATACATACTTACATACCACTATAGAGGAAAAAAACATAACTTTGAGAAAGAAATATAGTTATATAGTGCAGAAGTTGAAAGAGGCAGTGCATATATGTCCAAAATGCATTGTTTTGTTATAAAATTCTGTAAAAATTAAAGAACTATTTTGAGTAAGGTAAACACTCAATTTAATCTCTAACTTTTGGATATCAAAAGGAGTAGTTCATTTTTAAAAACTGTGATAGATTTTGCTCTCTCAAAAATTACCCTCAAAATACAAGTAAAAAAAAATCAAAATAAATAAACTAAGAACAAAACTATAACAAAATAAAAAAATGAATACAATAAAATACAAGGCAAATAAAAACAAAACAATAAAAAATGTTCAAAAAAAAACCCAAAACCATTTAACACTCAGTGTTGGTCAACTATTATTGGGAATGATGCTTACTCTGAAATACGTTGAAACACCCAATGACATTCCATTGGGAAAAATTTATTTTCTTCTTGCAAGGAAGGTATCAGTTGCAAATAGTTTCTTGGGTAGGAGTAGAACCAGGTGTTCACTTCCACCTTCTGCAAGGCTAGCTGGTAGGGATAAAACATTCAGGCCATAATACCAGTATTTCTTTACATCTGATGACTCAAGTCTGTGTTGCTTTGAGAACACTCCAAAAGAATAAAAGAAAACAAAGGGAATGTTGAAGCTGAGGCTTAGGTATTTTTATTTATTTATTTATTTATTCATTCATTTATTTATTTGTAGAAATTTTCTGGGTTAGGAGTTTGGGGAAGGAAAAGTACAGTATCTCATTAAAGGAATAATTCTACTTTTATGTTTAGACTCGGGGTGAACTTACCTTCCTAAGGGTGATCATACCTTCCTGATGCTGGAGCATGTCCATTTGCTGGAATGTGCCATCTCCACCCAGACCAGAGAATTGATTTTCTTGATCAAAGTCACTCCTCATGCTGTGATTGGCCTTTTAAAGACAAAGCTAACTTTGAGTCGATAATGACTGTGTATGTCTCCTCTCACACATACTTTATTAGTCATTCCAATAAACTTTTTGGCTCCCAAATAGACATGGTAGAATTATTATTGTATCTGTCTTTAGTGACCTATCTGGCTCGAATAAAAACTTTCTCACATCTACCCATAAAATGTTACAAACATGGGAGGAGGTGAAAAAGAACCTAATTGTTTACATACATCAGACATCAGGAGGAAGGACAATAGAGAGAACAGTAATCATAAGCCAAGGAAGAAGAGGTGAGGGGAAATTAGGAAAGTGATGAACTGGAAGAAAATAACTCATTTGGGTGAAAATATCATAAAAAATCAATTATTTTGTATGTAATTTAAAAACAGAACTTTTTTCAAAAGTAATTTCCTCAAGCTTTCTCTCGTAGCATAATGCAAATCAAGTGTCTTTAGGAAATAACTCCCTCACTGTTGAAGCAAAACAAAGGTAATAATAAAGAAAATGGTTGTCATGCTTGTACAAAATGCTAAAGAAAGAATAATCGCTTTCATTTGGAAAAATGGCAGGAGGGAAACCAAACATATAGCAGTATAAATTGGGTGAAAATATGCAATGACATGAATCTGTTACCCACAAAAATTATGCAGAAATGTAAAAGAGCACACTTATTTTGAAAAGTTCTGAGATGATGATTTTTAATAATATCAATCAGCATGCATTTTCAAAATCCCAGTCTGAGAGCAAGTAAAATCATAAGGTTTTTGAAAAGGGCTGGAAGTACTTCAATTGATACAAATTTTGTGTTGAAATTATAAAAGTATATTGTCTTAATGGACGACTGATTTCTAAAGAAGCAGTAATGAGTACCCTCACAAAATAACCAGCAGATAACTCCATCCCTAGTAAGCTTCCCAGAGTGTGAATATGTTCATTGATTTCATGAGATGCCGTATTAAACACTAAGAGCTACAGTTAAAGACTCATCTTGTTTTATAGTCTACCACGTGAAGCTACGGCTTTGAGGTCTTTTTAAAATTTTTTCTTCTTTGTGCTTATGAATATTTTAATATTTCTCAAGTTTGATATTAGAGAATTATTGATACTTTTTGCCAAACTGATATTGAAAATGTAAAAAAATTGTGTATTTGAAAATATTTTTGCTATTAAAACTTCTTTCACAATTTCATTTGTTTATAAATTGGTTATATTTGCCCTGCCCTTTTGTTATATATTATCATTCTTTCATTTCTTTTCAGTTTTGATATGATTATGCTGTAAACATTGTTGTCAAATAAACTACTATTGTTTGAAGGATATGGGATAAGATCATTTTAATGTTGATAATGCATTTCTCAAGTACTTTGCTTCCTGCTCTAAATTACTTTAGGAGAATGAAGTAATAAATATTCCCGTTCTAATCCAAATTACTTTCCTGCAGGAAAAAATTTATTTTTAAAACAATCTTATTTTACATATCAATCTCAGTTCCCTGTCCCTCTTGTTTTCCCAGTTCCCCCATCTTCTCCCCACCCCCTCCATCTACTATTCAGAGAGGGTCAGGTCTCTGATGGAAAGTCAACAAGTCTATAACAGCACTTGAGGCAGGACCAAGATTCCCCTCCTCTCTCCCCATTCTTCCTAGTCCAGGCTGAGCAAAGTATTCTTCCATAGCTAAGCAAATCAAAACAACTCTGGGATACCATCTTTTACCAGTCATAATGTCTAAAATCAAAAACACTGAGGACAGTCCTCCATTGCTGGATTGCTAGTGGGAGTACACATTCACACAGCCACTTTGGTGTACACCCAAAGGATGCGCAATCGTACCACCCGTTGAGCAAGTTGCCTAGTGGTAAGTACATTTGCAGCCTAAAATTTGGAGAACACGTGCAAATCGTGGCATCAAGCAAAATTCAGACTTGCCTGACTCTCAACATTATTATTTCTTCGTTATGTAATATTATCTCCTAGAAATAAATATACCATCAATAAAATAGTCCTCTGAAAGAGTTTCAGTGGTGATGATATTAAATTTGAAAATAGAACTTAACTAGGCCACAGAATTAAACGGTCATCTTAGTAATGGCATTTGTGAACCAAAGGACTCATCTAATTGTTTTCTTTGCAGCCCAGTCAGGTGGATTTGCAGGAGAAAAGAAATGCTGATGAGACGCTGTGCTGACCCACTTTGTTTCCCTGCAGATGGTCCCAGCTGGAGTAGTGTGGACTTATTGTTCAAACATTCAAACAAGAACTTTTTTTTTTTTTTTTTACTTTCCATTGCATGTCTCCCAGGAAATAAAAATATAAATGTTGATGTGTTCTCTGCAGAGGGGGGAAAAAAAGGCCCAATATTCATAGGTGAAAATGCTATGTGAAATCATTCTCATATTTTAGCAGAAGCTATGGTTTATAACTGAAAATGCCAAAAAGGTGTTGTCAGGATCTTATATTCTAATCTCTTTACAAACACATAGAACTTTGAAATTTTCCTTAAATATAAGCAAAAAGATAGTCTTTTTAAATATATTTGTATAAGCCCATAATTCCAAGGAATATCTTGAAGTGACAAGGAATGCAAGAATGGTAGATACAGACCAAGGGACCTTTTACCTCACTGATGCTGATACTGTGAGGTAAAGCCCAATTTCCTGAAATTGGAGATTGTGTGTAGATAAGAGAATAAGTAAACAAATAGAAGCAGCAAGCTCAGAAAATGCCCACTGCCATGTGTTTTAGATGGAAAATCGTGAGATTCAGCCATACTTCTGTAAGAATTCTTGAGAATACGATCAGCAACAGAAGTAATTTTTTTTTTAAATCATACAATAGAGCAAGGTAGTTTTTACAGTTGTGATGGGGAACTTGGCTCAGTAACTTGTTTCCTTTTCTCAGGCTAATAGTACACTGGGATATAAGGTCTTGAAGTTCTTTAAGAAACCAATGAACTTTGTGGAACAGTTTTGCTCCATTTATCACGATAGACCAGAGAGAGAGAGAGAGACAGAGAGACAGAGAGACAGAGACAGAGAGAAGAGAGAGAGAGTCTCAGACATTTGGAAAAATGATAATCTTAAGTACAGAAAGCTGAGAGGCAAAAGGCAAAGCCTGCCTCGAATTCTTCTGTAAGTATTGAGAGTGTGTTCAGAAAACACCGACCATGGCTTACTTTCTCCAGGTATTTATGATGGAAGACTGCTCTCCTACTAAGATTAGCTAAGCCTGTCTCCTTCGTCCAGATTTATATCATAAACTCTGTCAACTTTTTACCTATGTATAATAGTTTTGCATTTTCAGCTATAAGCAATCACCCTACTTCACCTATGGAACTGTATATAATAGACTTTGACCATCTGGGCTCAGTTCAACCAAACCCAGTTTTCCTATGTGCCTGTGTCTTTCTACCTTTCATTAATTTTCTTGCCATCACTAGTAAGGTCAAGTCCCCGAGAAGCCATGCAAGGATTCAGGAGTATAAATAAATATAAAATAAATATTTTTGCTTATTATGTTGTATCACATTTATTCTAATAACAAAAGCAATGTTTATTTACCAGTGTTCATGTGACAGATCCCTGCCATATTTCATTTCCAATCCTTATAAATCCTATGTTATTTGCTAGACCAATGTAACTTTAGACCTAAAATTTCTTATAATTTTAGAAAAAGATAGATTTAGCATATATTATGAGTTACTAGAGAAACTTAAACATTCACCCTTCTGTCAGTTGATAGTAGTAAATGGAAATTTTACAAAATAACTAGAATAATAAAATATATGAATATATCAAAGAATATGCTACTGTTACTGGCTACAGAAGAGAAAGTCAGCTCTGTTTACTTAGAAAGAAGACATATTAAAATATTTTGAGTTGTACAATCTTGCGTCAGAGTGATAATCAGAATGTTATAAAGGATCTTCTAAAATTCTAATAATTAACACTATTATCCCATATATAACAAATATCTTATTTTTGCTATAGAACATCTTCCTCAAGAACATATTTTAGATCTTTTCCTGCCTTTAATCTTGAAATTAAAATGACAGCACAATAACTTAAACAAAGCCATCTATCAACTCATATGTAGTTCTAACTCTGTTTACAGTGTGGCTCACCGTCCCTTTTTATACTGACAGAAAATAAAGAAAATTTAATTTTGTAATTGAAATCATTAACATTGTCTTTTGTTATTATATCACTTCTAATAGATCAAATGTTTACTATTTTAGGCAGGTTTTTGACTGGTTAAAAAAAAAGACCAAATTATCCATATTCAAGGGCAATTTGTGAAATTATATAAATATACATATGAAGAGAACCACAAGTTTACATTTTCTTTTTTTAATCAATCAATATCTATTTTCCACAAATGGCAACTTAAACTATTTTCTGACCCACTTGTTACTGAACAATGATATGATATGTACCCTGCACAACATGATTGCTGTCCTTCCTATTCACATGACCCTTTTTTGTCCTTGGAGCAGAAGGTGAGTGTTCACATCTTGAAAAGCAAACAGAAAGTGAAAGAGAAAACTAGAAATTGTGTAAGTCTCTAACCTTTCACAGTGACATTCTTCCTCCAACAATTCTGGCCCCTCTAAACCCGCTAAATAAATCCACAAACTTGGGGCCAAGTGTTCAAAAAACATGAACACAGCCATGATGAAATTCTCCTTGTTGGGATGAGAGACAACCACTTTCTGAATAGAACTCTGAGCAGTCAGAAAATAATAACAAATATCAAAAGTGGGACTTCAATGAATAAACATAATTCAAATATTTAGGCTTGATAGATGGCTCAGATGTTAAGAGTGCGCATGGTACATCAAGGGAATCATTTCCCAGTATCAAACTGAGCATCTTGCAAACACCAGTAACTCCAGCTTCAAGAGATATGAATTTCTTTGAAGGTCTCACAATGGAACTATATATCCTAAGTGGTCATACCTACATACAGATACAGATGCATACAGGATAATCACACTATGATCTACACATTCAGGGAAACTAAATAAAGAAGAGAGGGCTAGGGAGGATGCATGGATCACCAGGGAAATGGGGGTAGAATAGATTCTGTTGATGTACTGGAGGTGAGTGATTATGGTACAGGAGAGATCAGGTGGAGCAGGGAAGGAAACACAAACACACACACAACACACACACACACACAAACACATGAGTATGGAGAGAGGTAACTGGACATTTAGACATTTAGAGGGCTATGTGGAAACTTAATGAAGCCAAGAAAACTTCTTGGAATTTCTTGGAGAGTGACCACTAGTAGCAGAAGACTCCTAGTAAGGGGGCCTGAACTGGCCATCCTCTATAAACTGGCTTGAGTCCCAGTGATGGGAGAAGAATATAAACCCAACAACAAAACCTACCTATGACCCACATCCTGTCCAGCCTGCAAGGTGCTCTAGAGAAAGAGTGGTTCAGAGTTTGTGTGAGTGGTCAAGCAATAACAGGTCTAACTTTAGGTCCAGTCCACTAGAGGGAGTCCATGACAGACACTGCCTGAGACCAAGAAAAGAACCTAAGACGTGGGGCGGAGGGGAGATAGAAAAATTAAAAAAAAAGGGAGAGAGAGAAATTATTCCTAATGATATTCTGTAATACTCATAAACAGGTGCCTAGTCCAAAAGTCACCAAAGAAGCTTCAGAGCAGATAATTAGATACAGAGACCCACAGCCAAACACTAGGTAGAATACAAGAAACCCTTCAGAAGAGGAGAGAGAAGATTGTAGGAGCCAGAAGGTCGAGGACACTTAACAAGCCTCAGAAAATCAACTAAGCAGGGCTCATAGGGGCTCATAGAGACTGAAGTGATATCCACGAAGCCTGTCACATGATGCTGTGCTAGGTTATCTTTGTTGTTGTTTTATTTTGTTTTGTTTTGCATACATGTTGTGTTTTTTTTTTTTTTTTTTTGCTCATGGGACCCCTTTCCTCCTACTAGGTTGCTTCATCTAGTCTTGAGATGAGCATGTGTGCCTAATTTTATTGCATTTTCTTATGCTGTTTTGAGTTTATATCACTGGGAAGTCTGCAGTTTTCTGAAGGGAAATGAAAAGGCAGTGCATACGGGACACAGAATAGGTGGAGGGGGTCCCTGTGGAGGGCAAAGAAAGGAAGACTCCACTAGGAATATATAGTCTAAGAATAATAAAGAAAAAATTGGATGTAAATTGCAGTGTTATGTTATAACACATCATTGATAGAGAAGTATAACATCTTGGGATATATAAGATAAGATGCCATTTTAGAGTTCATCTTGTAGATTTTTATATAAAATCCATACTATTAATTATAATTTAAATATACTAATTCAATTTAATTAATATAAATATTTAAATAGATATGATTTACATACTATGTAAAATAAAATAATAGAAGTAAGAAGTTATCTTTGTAAGTAAATGATTTATTAATCCTTTGAAAGTTTCAAAAATAGATAAATAAAATCTATATCCTCTGTAGAAATAAAAAATTACCCAAACAACAACAATGTAAAGGAAAAACAAACAGAGCAGTCACCTGAAAAAGAAAAGAAATATATGGAGGGACTGCCTACGTAACAGGAAACAACCTGTGCCAGCTGGATAACAAGAAATCTAAACACCAAGCTACCAAACAACTATTAATTAGAGAAATGAAGAGATAATGTTTTCAAGATATAAACAAAGCTGTACAACCTTACTCTCAAACAGAAAAATAAAAGTGGAATCTACATCATTATTCAGTTACAATGTCCATGTAGTGCTGGGAGAATGCAGAGGAAGGGGAGTTCTTACATACAGTTAGTGGTGGTCTAAATTAGTCCAGCAACTGTGGAAGTCAGTATGGGGGTTTCTCAAAATATTAAATTATTCCCACAATATAGCCTTAATATTTCACTAGTAGAGATTTATTTAAGGGACTCCCTTTACTGCAGAGCTACTTGCACACAGATATTTATTGCAGCACTATTCATAATTGCTATTATGAAACCAACCTAAATGACCTCAATAGAGGAACAGAAGAAGAAAACAAAAGATACATGCATGTGTATAATGAAATTGTTTTTCATTATTTTTGTCATTTGCATGAAAATGAATCATAGATAGCAATATTAACCAAATTATGCCAGTTTCAGAAAGATACATGCTGTATGTTTTCTCTCATTTATCACTCTTAAATTTTATATGGATACATAAAATCATGCAAGGTATATATGACACGGCAATAAAGTGAAATTCTTGAGAGCTTGTTTGGAGGTTCTAGCAAAGGAGCACAGCTACTTGTATACTCTTGACTGAAGACTGGTCCTCCTCTATTCTGTAAAGGTTGTCCTCCTTGACTGAGAGCGTGCAGATTCAGGAGAGACACACATGGAGCTGTGAGGAAGGAAGGGAACACCCAACCACCCAGCCAGATCAGTCAAATCAACCATGGTGATCAAGGGGGTGACAGATGTCGCAGCCAAATCACTCTAACATCCAGAAGTGAAATTCTTTAGGTGCAAAAAAAAAAGAGTCAAATTAAATGAGACGAGTGAGATATGATAGTAGACTTGACATATGACATTTCAGTGTCCAAAAGTATGTTCAATAATATCAACAGACAATACAAATGTGAACCTTAGCATACATGCCTTATTATATTTGTTATTATTTAATTTTGATGTTATATGTTTACTTTAAAATTTAAATAATTTGATATTACTTTAATGTTGTTATTTTAATTGCTATTGTAATATCCAAATACACCATACATACATATATAAAAATACAGAAGCAAAGTCAATAACATATATTTATAAATATGCTGCGATGAAATCCATTAATTTTTATGATTGCATTAAGAAAATTAAAACATTTTGAAAATAAATAATATTCAACATAAATGACTATAAAAGAAAATGAACCACAATTTCATTAAAAAGAGAAAAATTGGTTAGGTAAAACAAAGCATTAACATTGTTTCGCAAGAAATATAAAACAAAGCAGATTCACAAAATAAGATGCTTGCTTATCATTTTCTGCCTAATGATGTTTCTAATCATGGGAAAGATTATGTGTACAGAGAAAAATCCAATTGCAAATCAAAATGAGAAATATATCTCACAAACAGCCAAAATATCAGAATGTCTACAGTTGGAAAGCTTTACAATAACAAATGCCATTGAGATGGTAGAAAAATTTTGAACTCTCATAAATAACTTGGAGGATGTTAGAATGTATCTCTTTTTGAAAATTTTAGGAGTACTCATAATGTTAAAATGAACTCTTTTTTATAGTTCTGATTTTATAGTAATATCACACACATATATTCACCAATTTGTTTTTGGAATATTATTGTCACAGATTATTCACTAGACAAAAACTAGAAATAACAAAACTGCATCAAAAGAGCAAAGATGCATTAATTAACATATATGTATTTATTAGAATACTAACAGATAACGAAAAGGGCAATGTTCAGATAATGTAACAAAAGTGAGTTTCAAAAACATTTGAGCTACAGTCATCCAAAGACATAATGGGTACAGGAAGGATTAACTTACATGAAAATCAAGAAATACCTTGACGTTACCCAGACAACAAGGACTGGATTATCATTTTCAGATTAAATATTATAGGGATACTAGAAATGTTCATATAACTCTTCTCCTACATACTTTCTTAAAACATACATGATCATGTCATTGAAATTTATTGATTCCAATGCTTATAAAGTAACTTATGAAAATTTATAATTGAATTGATATATTTTGTATTATATTGATCTATTGAGTAAAAAGTTTTAAAAACCAAATGATTTTTCATAGGAATAAAACAAGAAAACTGGACAGAATAGAATCCAAACACAATTATTTTTATTTGTCATTTTTTCCAATTCTGTTCAAATCCTACCAGTTCCCTTGGTAACTTGAATGAACTCTAATTCCATCTAATTAATCTTTGAAGACAGAACCTGACCAAAATAATCCATGCCTCTTGCCAAGTGATTGTTTTCCATGTGAACATGATCCATTCACAGTCATCATTATTGTAGTCCTCGTGCATGCCATAGGAGTGGTATCCTATGGCATCCTGGAATGTTATTGTTAACACAAACAGCCACCACAACTGACACATTAAATCAAATGGTTACTCAGTCTGCTGAGGCTCTATATGCCCAAGAGGTCAATAATCAACACCTCTATCAGGCCATGCATATATTTCAATAACAAATTGACCTCTTGGCTGAGGAATTAAAATTGATGAGAAACATGTCATTGCTGGCTTGCAACCCTCAACCCCAAGCAGTAAATATCACCTACTACCAGCTTTCTAGTACCTCTCTGGAGAGGCCTCGATTAGCTTAAAATATTAGAGGAACCTGGTCAGACAGGTTCCTTAATTATTCCATATTACTCTGAGAACAGACTCCTCAGTTAAACTTGACTAAGAGTCAGTCAATGTCTTTAGAAACTGATTTATAACTAATGTATGGGGTAATTTTTTAAAACTCCTTAATCTTTTCTGGATACTTGCATATGCCTTGTTGGGTGTGGTGATCCTTCTAATCTCTATTCTGTTCTAGTGTCTCATGCAGCACTCTCGGAGGTATTAATGGTTCTTAGACATCCTGAACAAAACCCTCTAAAAAGGTGATGCACACATGGCTCACAGAAATTTAGAGGGCTACTGCCTAAGACCCTTTCACCCTGGACTACTCTCTAGGTATGGTTCTCTTCGGTAGCTGATAGTTAGGGGAAGAGTTTGTCTGGCAAGCCAACCACAGACAGGCATGGTCCTGAGCGCTTCTGAGGTGGGGACAACAGGTCAGGGCTACGCATCCTTGGACCCTGTCCAATGATAATGTCCTGTATGTAATAAAAAGGGTGGATAAGTAGGGAGATATTTACCCAGCCACAAAGGACCTGGGGACCAATAGGCCCTAGCTGGCCTAAAATCATACTAAACTGTCCATCTGTGCATGTAGTATGCAACTTTCTCAAATTCAGCCAACCTAGGCCTGCCAAGAGAGTTCCCAAGAAACAGCAGCTGCAACTCGAGACAAGCCGACCTGAACCAGTCTTTAGCTACCACAAGAGACCCTGACATCAGTGCTGTTCCTTTCTCTCCCCTGGGCAGATAGACGGTATATAAGGCTTTCCCTTTCCTAAAATGAACTGAGATTGCTACATCCAGCTTGTCTCTCAGGATTCTGTGCCATGAACGCAGTGCCTACTTGCCGCCAGCTCCCAGGTGAAAGAAGTTCAGTACATCAAAACAACACCTGGTGTTGAAAACCAGGATCAAACCCAGGCTTGACTATGGAGCTTGCCTAAGGAATTGTTACTTCTGTCTCTTTATAAATGTTATTTATTCATGTATTTATTTATGTACTTGCTTATTTATTTACTTATTTATTTTGCCTGCTTTTGTCATTGCTGTTGCAATGGGAGTAACTCCCAGAATTTTCACTTTGATCAGCCAATCCTACTGAGCTCCCCATTCTCTTGTCTGTGGAGTCAGGACACCCTCATTAGAGTGTTATTCAGTCAGTAGGCCCCTGGACTTTGATTATTTTCTGGGTCTCCTGCTGAGTAACGGCTGAGACCTTTTCCTCCCTGCTGCTGTTTGGTTTTGTTCATATTTATCTGTGAACAGGGAGGTACACTCTTTCTAAACTGGTTTCATCCTGGGTTTAGGCACCAGGTGTAGCTTTGATCTACTGCTCTGTCCCCCTGAACTTCCCCTTGCAGGTGGGGGCAAGTAGGCACGGGGTGAATGGCACAGACTGCCAGGAGACAAGCTGGATGTATCCAGTTTAGTTTATTTTAGAGATGGGAAGGCCTTGTATACCCTCCATCTTTCCAGAAGAGGGGAAGCAGCAGCATTGGTGTTATGGTCTCTTGTAGCAGCTAGAGACTGGTTCAGGTAGGCTTGTCTCTCAGCAGCTGTTGCTGGAAGCTTTCTTGGCAGGCCTACATTAACTCAATTTGAGAAAGTTACATACTGCATGCTCAGAGAGCCGGTTAAGTCCAGTTTGAGGCGACCAAGTATCTGTTGGACCCTAGGCCCTTTTTACCTGGGCAACTATCTCCTCAGATTTCATAATTCAGGCTAACTCACTTTTATGCACTAAGTACCAATCAAACAAGGACAATCTTTAAACACTGTATTTCTTTTCAAATACTTGCATTTTCATTAAGGAGAAAGTGTTCTCAATTTATTCACATAGTTTGTCCACATGCACATTGGGCACAGGGAAATATAGTTATGAGAGTTCCAATTACAGGCATGAACAAACACATGCTAAGGAATAAAATGTACCCCAAAACAGTATAAACAAATACTCACTACACTAGAAAGCTTTCTGCTCTACACCAGGCTGTCCAGCTGTATTTATTTACATGTGACTGTTGGAAAAACAATCTGGGAATTTACCTTATTTAACACATTACAGATCAGAATTGAAAATTACAGACTTATTATGGTTATGAATTACATCATTATTGTGTTATTGAATTTTCAGCTAACTTTCTATCTAATATGGTTTCAAAGACTTTGTGGTTTGATATGTCTTAAATATTCCTATTACCAAATATTGTCAATGTTACAGTATATGCATTTTAACATAGATATTAATATATCATTACAGATGGAGAAAACTTTGAGAGATACAACAATATCTTGCTATAATGTTTTGGAGTTTTGAAACATTGATTTTTGTACTATTAACATTATTCTATTTAATTATACAATGTGAGAGAAAACATAATATTCTGTAATTATTTACTGTTATTTTGAAATAAACTCAATACATAACTCTTAACCTTTAAACATCTTTAGTTTTTCTACACAATAGCAAAATGTCATTGAATCACTATGGATTTATGCATACCAAATGTAATAGAGTTTCAGTCTTAAAATAACGTTTTGGAAATCAACATTGTATGAATTCAAATATCAATAAATTTATTCATAATGTGGCTCTTAAATATATATTCAGATGTTGAGTGATTAGAAAAATGTGACAAGTTTTCAACTATAAGTTGCTATAAATACTTTTTCTCTGTTAACATAGAGTTGAAATTTTAAAATATGTCCAGAGAATATCAAATACATCAAAGCTTAGGAAGGCTAATGAATATGGATATGTTCTTCCCAAGTGAAATGTTTTTAGCATTTCATCTGTGTTTAATCTAGACTAGTCATACTTTGAATCAGAACAAAATATTTAGAATACTAAATATCAATTCCCGTGTCTCTAGTACTCCAGCAATTTTCTTACATTATGCATCAAATTTGTTTAATTTGGTTAATAGACTGACTTTACATGATATCTTAAAAGTAGAAGGGACGGCAGGGTGTCAGTGATGACTTACGCCTTTAATCCCAGTACTTACGAGGCAGAGGCAGGCTGAACTCTATGAGTTCGAGGTCAGCCTGGTTTACAGAGCAAGTTCCAGGGCTCCATTACTACAGAGAAACCCTATCTAGAAAAAACAAAACAAAACAACAGCAACAACAACAAAAACCCCCCAAATACTAAAAGGGAAGGTGAAAATAGTAGATATACATGCACACAACTTGGAAAAACAATTAGTAATTTTTGTGTCTTTCCTATTATTCTAAAACCTTTCAATGATTTTTTTTCACATTTCTTTTTCACATTCAAGACATGAACTGAATGGTGAGACCAACATGATGAGGATATTGCAGGTGATGAGAAGAGTATCAGTCCGATACCAAAATCATAAGCCTAGAGTTTTAAGAGGTCACACCTTTTGCTTTATCCCACAAAAAACGAAAGAAGCTATCAAAGATTACAGTAAGACTCTATGTAGATGCAATATGAAATCTTATTATTTGGTTCCTTCATTAATGACAGAATTTATCACAAATCCTTAATCTACACTACCTGGAAAATATCCACATGGTGATATTGAGTAAGTAGGTATTTCTCAAATTCTGGTTTAGACATGAAAATTTGTAGGTATAATATACAAACTCCAGCACAATTCCAACTATAAACTGAGTTAAATAATTACATAATCCATCAGTTGTAAACAGTTGTGTTTTAGGAGTCATGCAAAAGTTGAAATCTGTGTGCTTCTCTTATGTTTGCAATCAAAACTTTAAAGACATTTAATTATCAGTTTTTAAAACTAAAAGGATCATCATATTGTTTCTAGCCTTCCTTTCCCCCCTTCCAGTCTCTCTCATGTCATCTTCCTCCTAGCATTCCATGTGTCCCCATATTCTCAAATTAATAGCCTCCTTTCCTTTGATCTATATAATACACACACATGTATATAGTATCTTTTATATGTATGCATATTTGTATACATATATGTAAAAATATATAAATACAAGTTGACGAGTATATTTTCCTGTCAGAGTTGACAATTTTGTATGGGATAACTCTTCAGGGGACTCATTTTGGGAAATGTTATTCTCAATTCTAAGCAGAAATTATTAGGCTGTAAATATTTTTTGAGGCCTAGAACCCTAAGAGATTCCCTGCTGTCAGTGTGAGCATAATGTTCAAGTCTTATGATGACATTCTTTGTTTGTATGTTTTTATATTATTTATTTTTATTGTTTTTATTGACCTATGTATTTTTCTCTGCTCCATGCCCATCCTCTTCCCACTCCTTCTACCCTTTCCCAAGGTCCACATGTTCCCAGTTTAATCAGACAATCTTGTCTTTTTCTACTTCCAATGTAGTTTAGATCTATGTATGTCTCTAGGATTATGATTTGTGGGTTGGTTTTTCTTTACTTTATGTCTAAATGCCACTTACAATTGAATAAATATGATACTTCTTTTTCTTTGTCTGTGTTACTTCACTCAATATGATGTTTTCTACATCAATTCATTTCAAGAGGTCATTGTGGTTTTTTTTTCTGCTGTGTAGTACTCCATTGTGTAAATGTACCACATTTTCCTTATCTATTCTTTGACCAAAGGGTATTTAGGTTTTTTCCAGGTTTTGGTTCTGACAAGCAATACTGCTACAAACATAGTTGATCACATGTCCTTGTGGTGCAATTGAGCACCCTTTGGTTATATACCCCAAAGTGGTACTGCTAGGTCTTGAGGAAGGTTGGTTCCTAATTTTCTGAGAAATCGCCATAGTGATTATCTGAAGGTGCTGTACCAGTTTGCACTTCACCAGCAATAGAGGAATGTTCCCTTCAGCCCACATCCTCTCCAGCATAAGTTGTCTTCAGTGTTTGTGATCTTGGCCATTCTTTTTGTTTGTTTTGTTTTGTTTGTTTGTTTGGTTTTCTAGACAGGGTTTCTCTTTTTGGTACCTGTCCTGGAAGTAGCTCTTATAGACCATGCTGGCCTCGAACCTACAGTGATGCTCCTGCCTCTGCCTCCTGAGTGCTAGAATTAAAGGCGTGTTCCACCACCTCCCAGTCAACTTGACCATTCTTACAGGATTAAGATAAAATCTCAGAGTTGTTTTCTAAGAAAGGGAGTTTCACAGAAAACTTCTTGGTATTCTACTAGGGGACTGGATACTTCACAATCCATCTTCTGGAGAACTGATCTCAAAGAAAAAGAATAATAGGGGAAAGGGTATTCATTATCTGCAGAAACACATGAAACTTTTCAAATGCTCCTCTATTCATTCTGTTTATAAATTTCTTATAATTTTAGCAACATTATATTTTCCATTAATTAGAAAAATAAAACAGAGAAACTTTAAATACTTTCAAAAGTGTATAAACAAGACAAATGAAATAATCATTTTCCTCAATGTCAACCTTTGATTAACATGCTTAATTAGAGTCTATTGTAGAAAATTTTGAAGGGCACATACATTCACATAACGTCATGTTGGACCAGAGTTTGAAAAAATAACAGTTGAAAAATTTTTGTTTTCTAATCCTGTCTATCTTCAAGTATTCCTTAGTGTAAAATATGTAGATGATTATGGATATTTTAGTTGTTTAAGACTCCTGAGTTACAATTGAAATAATTAGGCACAAATTAAATAAAACAATTGATGTGATTCAGAAAAACAAATTTATACTTTTACAATATGAAATGCCTATTTATACATGTGAAACAAAATTCTTGAATTTGCTTTTATGCTAAAACCAGATCTTATTTTAGGAAAGCTATATGTTGGCTATATTCAGTCTAAAGTTTAATTAATTTCTACCAATTCCTTTCTGATATTTCTTTATGATGTCACTTGAAGGACAACAAGAGATCCTGATTTTAATTAAATAATGTTTCTGTTATAGTTCTAAACTTAGATATTCCCATTCAATTAATCTTGATTTGCTCCCTAGATGAAATCCATATATTATTAAATATAGAGGGCACAAGTTTTATGGGATTTCCTGTGGGAAAATTTATATGATTATCATGTTTGTGGTTAATATCTTCTATACTAAACTGAATATATTTCTCTACTTGAAATGCCCATACTGTAATTCCACTGAGAAAAACAGTGTTCCCAACTCATAAGGCAAACTTTTGCTTCTGAATAATTTCTACATATTTAATTTAATATATCCAATATTCTATAATTGTTGTCCATTTAATTATGAATGTTTAGAAAATATTGCCTATTCATAATGAAATACATGTTTTGAAAAATTGAAATTCATGTGTTAAATATTGCCTCTGTGAATAATTTTCCATTAAGATATATTACAGAGAACTATTTAGAAAAATAACATTGACTAATTACAAACGTCACTTAATTCTATACCTTTTTAAAATTTTTTTTTCATTTGTTTGATAGGAAAAATTTCTGGTAAATATTTGTCATTAGTCGCTGCTTAAGGCATATAACCATGAATCACTGGCTCAGTTCCGCTGTAAATGGCACAATCATTCATTTAGGCTAAATTTATATGAATACATTTATATATTCACATTGAGTTTCCAAGGGGCAAATTCCATTAGTACAGGATGTATGCATGCATTCTTCATCACTTTCTCTCTTCATGTACAACACTTAACTTCACACGTAATATGTATATAAATATCTGTTTGCTTTCTAGTGTTTTAGAAGTAGATAAATCGTCTTATGGAAAATTTTATCAAGGAGCTAGCCATATTAACATAAATGAGAGGGTACAAGAGTATAGTAGTTGTCATGTTGTCGGGAAATTGGAAAGCATGCCACTGCAGAGATGGATGTTGGGAGAAAGCAAATCAGGAGATGATGTATTTTGACTGCCTTTTAGAGAGGTTTCCAGCATGCAAAACACGACATAGCATAAAAAACAGAGAATATTCCCAAATTCAAAACAACTTCTCAAATTTAGAGTGGAAAGAGTTTATTTCAGCTAACAATTCATGTGGCCGTCCATCACTTCAGGGTAGTAAGAGCAGCAGGAGCTGAGGACAGCAGTGGCATCACTTCCTATGTAGAACCCCAGTAGCACAGACAATAAGAGCAACAATGAATAAACGGAACCTCCTGAAACTGAGAAGCTTCTGTAAATCAAAGGACACTGTCATTAAGACAAAAAGGCAACCTACTGAATGGGAGAAGATCTTCACCAACCCCACATCAGACAAAGGTCTGTTCTCCAAAATATGTAAAGAACTCAGGAAACCAGACATTAAAACTCTAATTAACCCAACTTAGAAAATGGGGTACTGAACTGAACAGAGAATTCTCAACAGAAGAAGTTCGAATGGCCAAAAGACACTTATTGTCATGCTCAACCTCCTTAGCCATTCATTTACCTTGTGTGTTGTCTCCTAGGCACGTCAATCTTTTATACTAATATTTTTATGTTGAAAAACTGTATTTCAACATTATATTTCTTAAAACTTGTATTCAAAATGTCAAAAGTACTAGATACTATCCAATTAAAAGAATATGTCATAAAATGTTCCTTCCCTTGGTAAAGCTACTAAAACTAACTTAATTTAACCAGAGAAAAGCAAAGTGTTTACCATTTATTTGCCTTTGAAATATAAATTATATTATTTGATACCTTTTACAAAACAGTCAAGCTCAAGTTATTAAAAGATTATGCTGAAGATGAATTTTGAGCCTTTGATGGGAACTCAAGGCTCAGCAGGTGAGTCAGGGTAGTGGAATTGTCAGGGACATGATCACAAGATGCCAATAATTGCTTACCAGCCTCCAAGACCTTATGAATCCTAATAGGAATCTTTAAAGACCTGCGGGTATGATTGCACTTTGTAAGAACAATCAAAGCAATATTCCAGCCTCCAAAGTGCAAAGGAAAGGTGCATCTCATATGTACCAGCTCATTCACCCCAGTTCCTGAGGTCATCTATGTAATCAACTCTTCTGGACTTCAAATATTCTTTCTCTGCTCTGCAAACATTACTTTCCTGCTTGTCAAACTCAATTGGCACTGAGCAAATACATTCAACCCCATTCGATTCTGGAATTCTGCCCACACCTGTTTTCAAACATGGTGCCCAGAAGCGAACAAAAGACTTTGGATAATCACACTCAGAAAATGTGAACTGGGACTATCACTTTTTATACATCCAAGAATATCTACTTCTCTGAATGTATTGTTAGATAAATTTAGTGTGACACTGCAGTGACCCATATCATTATTCAACAAGATCCTGTTTATTGCACATTTCAGTGAGGTTCTCTAAGCTTTTCTGCAACAATTTCCTTCACAGTCTTTTCTTTCCTTTTCAAGTATGCATTTAAAGGTGTAACCAGATGTATTCAGGTAGGAGAAAAAAAAACAAGGCAAGGGCAGTGAAGTAGGATAGTTCAGACATAAGCTAATTTATTAGCACAGGCATTCATTAAGTGAGCATTATATAGCTGAAAACAAGGCAAGGACAGTGAAGTAGAATAGTTCAGACATAAGCTAATTTATTAGCACAGGCATTCATTAAGTGGGTATTATATAGCTGGAGTCATCTCCATCTGGCACACAACTATGCACTACAAGTTTGCTGTTCTAGAACTTTCAGGGGTTGTATGACATAGTTATCCCGAATGGTTTGTTGTTCAATGAAGAAATTGCAAAGCTTTTCAAACCTCTGTGATTCAAATGGGATGAAAAAGTATATAGAATAAAATGAACATTTTATAGAGTGACTATGTGAAGAATACATGAAAAGTGCGATGGTTATAAGCATGTTAAGTGTTAAAATCAGGTGTATTTAATAAAAACTGCAATGCAAGTCTCAGAACCTTTTATCCCTTGATAGTTTTCATCTGTCCAAACTGAAAATGCACACACTGCACTTCCTCCTTTCCTAGTTCCACCAGTCTGGGCTATACTATGTTTTGACTGCTTTTTGCACCTCAGATAAGCTTCCTTTATCTTATGTCAGGTTTATTTTATTGGTAACAATATCTTAAAAAATCATTCATATCATGGATTTATTCATACTTGAATTATTTTCAAACTTAAACACTATTCATGGCTAAAACACATGACCCTTGTGTGTTCTTGACTATGTATCTGTTGATGGACTTTTAGGCTGTTTCTCTTTTCTATCAACTATGATTAATATTTCCATTACTGATGATATCTAAATATATGTGTGTGTCTGCTTTAAATTCTTTATTTTTAAGTTGCCCAGTACAGTTTTATACCTGCTGCCACAAGGTAAGTGACATCATTTATCACATGTTGACTCATGAGCCAAAATTAATGATTTTTATGGCATGTAGATCATTTCTCTGTAAAAAAAAAAAACAGGATAGCTGTTCTGCAGTCTCTAAGAACAACAATGCTAACTTCATTTTCCACAGTCTCTTACCACTAAGCTTGTCCTGCCATCAATATGTTCAGGCATTCTGCATGGAAAGTAACACCATCTCCAGAGGATTATAACTGTTTCTCTGGGCTTGGTTAAATTTTTGTCTGTTTGTTTGTTTTATAAAATGCATGTCTCCATTTCTCTGAATCTGACTGATCCTAATTTTTTTCTCCTCTTACTGTGGAAGTGCAAGTTCCACCTTACCTGGAGTGTGCTCTACTCTGAAAATGTTCCAAATTCATATACGAAAACTGATTGTGACTTAGTAAGAGCGTCAAAAGAGGTGACTATTCATAAAAACATGGTCCTGAAAGCAGAGAGAGAGAAAGAAAGGAAGAAAGAAAGAGGGAGGGGGGGCACTGTTGTACAATTAAATAACATAAAGGAAAGTAGGAATTTCTACTTTTAACGTAAGTGTTTGTTGATCATTTGGAAAGTTGTTCGAGTTAGCATTGAAAGACCAATTGCATTTTATAAACCTGAGGTTGAAAACTTGCTTGAAGACACTGACCTACCTGGTATTCCCAATTCTCATTGGGAATCATGAATGGCTGTAGTCACCATCCATATCAGTTAAGACTGATGAATAAAGGTCGAGATTACATTTCAAACAATATCATTGCTTTATTAACATATAGAAAAATACTACTTTCCTGCTATGATTGAAACAAGAGACATACTAATTAAGAAACTGTCTATCTGTTACTTTCTAACTGACCTTGTATTAGTCACGTTTGGTCATTCTAATGCCAAATACATTTTGATAAACATGACAGATCTATCTTGATTCAAAATGTTGGCAAAACCAATACAGACTCAAGTCTCTGGATACCATGGCAAGCAAGAATGGTGGTAAGCATGTGGTAGACTGATGTGTTCACATCATGGTCAAGAAAAAAGAAAAGAAAATGGAAAGAAACTATAATCCCTTGATTTCTTTCAAGAATACACTTGCAGTGACTCAAGGGCCTTTCTTGAAGCTCCACCTCATATGTCTTCCATCATGTTCAATTATTGACACCCTGGGGACCAAGCCTTTAATTTCAAAAACCTTTGAGTGGCACTTACCCAAACCATAGGCATCTTCTTTAAGGATGCATGAGCATAAATTGAATCAATGGGTGATTTTAGTATAAACTGTTATTTTAGTCTTCATAGAATAATGAATATGTTAATTGTTTGTGTAGAATACCTTTGGTAGCTCCACATTTGTGAAAACATTGAGAGTGTGGAAATGAAAATGTTGTGTTCACGTGTCTTAGGAAAATAAAATTTAAATTGGGATCAGGGTCTCTGCAAAAGGAAAAGATTTACCTTAAATACTTTCAAAATTAAAGCAGATTTTGATTTTTACATAAATTAACATTTCTTAAATTTATTGAGTTTAATACCATAACATATTACTCATATTTTAAGTTACAATGTATAAAATGGTAATTAAGTAAAATATTATCCCAGAACATCATAATTATAAAGCAAAACCCAAGGAGGGGGCATTTTTGCATACACTTAAAATCCAGAATACAGATGTCTGAGGCAGGGAGATTAAAGCTCAGGTCAGGCTTTGTTTCCTAGCAAGACTATATTTCTATCTCTAGGCAAACAAACAAGTAAATAAATGGATGCATTTATAAATAAATAAATAAATTTATAAAATCAATAAAATAAATATATATAATTAATCCTTTGCAAAGCTTGGCAGAATATTACTCAGAACTAAAGATATTTATGAAAATTAAACTTTCAAAATTGAAAGACTGATCTAATTGTATTGGGTTATTTTTCTCAAGATTAAAAACATAATGGTATTTAAAAACTCCAGTAATTCTCTGATTTTCTAATGAATTTTAGAAATTTTAAGTAAATTAATAGAATTCAAAACAGTTGATGGGATGTCACCCCTTGAAAATTATGTTTTCAATGTCTTCTTAAAATGTACATGTCAGGCACAGGACATGTGGGGCCCATGGCAGCCTGCCCAAACAAAGGGCCCAGGTGGCAGGTCTTCCCTGGCAGGCCGCACCAGGTCCCAGGAAAATTCATAAAATGATACCACCCAGGGAGGGCCAACACCTAGAGGGAAGTACCTGACATTCCAACCCTTAGATAAGATTAGATAAGGCCACCAGATTTCCCTGAGCCCAGGACTCACCTATTCTCATTTTGCCAAGACCTCTATACAAATGTCAGGTAATGAGAGTCCTGAATCCTGTAAATCCCCTCACCCCAACTTCTACTCTGATAGCAAAACCTTACCCTGGCTAGGTTTGGGACTCTCTGCTCTCAACTGCTGTGTCAGATAAATGGACAGTTCAAGCTTAAGCTTCAATAAAGGCTTTTTGCTTTTACATACAGGACTCAGTTTCCTAGTTGTTTTATGGAGGACTCCAGGAACTGGGCATAACAGTATGACTGTATGTTACACACGTCAATGAGAAAGTGCTGGAGGAAGTAGTCTGGCAGACATGTACTTTTTTTTTCTCTTTCAAGTATGGAAAATTTGTGTTTGGTTTATTTATTACAATCTACTACTGAAGGAAACCAAGACAGAAATCAGGACAGCACTTTGAAGCAGAAACAAATGAAGGAGACGTGCTCACTAGCTTGCTTATTTAGCTGTCTTATCTTTCTCCACTATACAAACCAGACCACCCTGTCTACAGATGACTAGCCTAAACTAATCTGAGACTGGATATTTTATTTAGCAATCAAGAAAACGCACCACAGACACGCCCATAAACCCTTCTGATGAAGGCAAATCCTCAATTGAGATTCTATCTTTCGAAGTGTGTCTAAGTTTGTGTCATGTTAAAAAATTCAAACACCACATTCCATTTCTTATCAAAGTGACATAATCTTTCCTTTATTGTCTCCAAGATATTAAGACTATGACCTGGAACAGTAAAACTGTAGAAGTCCCACAGTCTTAAAACCAATCTATTACATCCAAGCTAAATGTCTCTTTGAAATATTCGGTTTCTTAACTCAGAGTTTCTGCAACACAAAAACCAGTTAAATATTCATTTTTCCAAGTTGAAATAAACAGGACACAGTTATAATCAGATCAAGGGAGAACTACAAACAACAGTGTAAAAATCTCAGTGTACACTATGTGCTGCTGTTTCTCTTACACTGAGTCAAGCTTTATTATACTCCTGTTACCATCCTTGGTGTCAATCAATGGTACTAATATTTACAATATTCTGGGCACTCCACTGGGCACTTCAGAAACAATTTCCTATTTCTGCAGGGACTTCAGTTCTGCCATGTTGTGTCTTCGACTGTGTCCTGAGGGTGCACATTCATTAATGGCCTTTCCTAACCTTTCTCCAGGAAAACTCCGTCCCTATTATACAATGTTAAGCCTTAGATATCTTCCATGGCTCCTTTATACATTCAGAACTAGGGCCATGACTAGTTTCTTCCACTTTAAAATTTTTTGCTTTCTACTTGGAGATGTAGTCTTGACTGTCTCTTGGCCACAGCTTCTGTGTGCTGACCCACATAAAATACTATGATTTCATTCACCTCCGCTTATTACTTATGACTGATTTTCTTGGAGCCAACTAATAAGCATCCCTTGTTCCATTGAAATGGAGAAGACATTACTGCCAAAGTTTCTTAAATATACTACATGATTAATCCTGAGAGTCTTTTGTGGACTTTCATGATTCTCTCTGAAACTCAACTACCTCTGCCTTTTGCATTTTTCTCAGTATTTTTATATCCCAAGTCCCAACAGAAAAGGTCTCTAAGTTTTGAGTGCTCGATGGCTTCACCATCCCAAACTTACTTATTATGTTTCTATTATCCTTTCAGAGAACACAATAAGATCTAGCACACCGACTCTCCCTGGTATCATTGTCTGTTCTAGTTTGAATTTTCTATTGTTATAACAAAACACTATAACCAAAAGCAACTTGGAGAAATGAGTTTATTTGCTTTATAGGTTGCAATCCATAATGAAGGGAAATCAAGGCATGATTGAAGGCAGGAGCTTGAAACAAGAAGCCAATTTAGGAATGGTTCTTACAGACTTTCTTACCCTGTCTTGATCACCTTTCATATACAACCTAGCCTACCTGCCCAATGATGGCACAGCCAGCCAGAGACTATCTTCTCCCACTTCATTTAGCAACCAAGAAAATGTCCCAAGGATATCTCGACAGGTGAATGGAATGGAGGCTATTTACCGATTGATGATCCCTCTTTAATGAGCACAATTCCTATAATTTTCCTAATGAATGTCTTCTCTCCTCTAACCTTATTGTAAGGCATTACTGCACTTACAGAAAACATGAAATCTTTACCAAGACTTCTTATATGAGTAGGTAGTTTCCTTTTTTCAGGTTCATCTTAAACCACATCACCCTCTATTTAACAAGTGATTTTATCAATAAGGTATCTTTACAAACTTAGCAATAGTATTTTTAAAACCTTTAAAAGTATCTTTTTAAAATCCATAACTATTCTCTTCATTCTTTTTAATTATCAGTTGTATGTTTTTTTAATAGAAATGAGTCTACAAAGTACTTCATAGTACAATGCACTTGCAAAATTTCTGTTGATTTCTAGATATTTTATGTTATATTGTATAATAAGTACAATGTTTGTTAGCAATGTAAAAGTATGAGAAATCTGGCAGTCTCATGTAGGGATTCCCACCTAAATCTAAACAAGATAAAGGGAAGATCCTTGCATCCTATCTTTAGTGTTTTACATAAAGAAATATTATTAATCCAGTATTCATCATTTAGGTATGACCATCAGTCCTGAGTACTAAAATAGTATATAAAAATTAAAATTGAAAGACACTAAAGCTGGCAGATCATCTGAGCTGGTAGTGATATTGTCAAGCATCCCAAACAACTTTAAGGCTCTTATCATCTGAGGATGAGTCTTTTCATTTCCTAAGAAAATATATCTGTTGGGAGCCACCTGGAGGCACAGGTGGTCCTGCAGTTTGGAGGTAGCCATGTGGGGCTGAGCACCCCTGCCTGCACCCTTGCCTGCACATGCTCAGACCAGCAGAATGGCATTAACCAATCAGGACAGCGTTCAAGCTGCTCCACCGTTTAAAAGCAGCTGCCTCGGGGCCCAACGCTCTCTCTCTAAGCTTTCTCTCGTCCCTGCTCTATCGTCCCTTCCCCCAATTTTCCTCAAGGGAATGCTCCAAATAAAGATGTGACCAGAGAAGGAATTCTCGTTTTTGGTGGGGTTCATTCCTGCTGGACAGGATGGCGCCCCGCAACTGGTGCTCGAAACTCCGGGACGCTGAGGGACCCTGACAACTACGCCGGGGGACCCTGAGAAAGCCCGGGAGAAAAAGCCAAGATCAGACACCAGCACAGAGAGCCTTGAATTTCAGAACTCTGAGAACATGGAGCGGTGAGTGACGTCGGTTGAAATCCCCAGAAAGGGGAGGAAAAGAAATGTAAAAAGGAATTTCAAAGGATAGGCCTAAATAGAAAAGAAAATACAAAAAAAAAATCAAAGTTAAGGTATCTGAAAGAAGGTACAGAAAGCAACGGGGAAGAAAAATCCCTTAAGTTCAGTGCAGGAGGAATGTAAACAGCAGCAAAAAGGGCGAGGTTTACGGTTGGGAGATCCGCGGCTTCCTCCGTGCGTACTCGCTGATAAGAGACTCGGGGCAACAGTCTCGTAGGGAGGCGAGTTTGATCGTGTTCTAAGACTGCCTTCCCTGTTCTTAAAGAGCCACAGAGTTTCTGAGGTGATTTTCGCCTAATTTTGTTAAGAGAGCTCAGTCTCTGGCTCTCACGTACAAAAAACTTTAATTTTTGACTGAGAAAGACAAGCTGCTTGATCGTGCTGAGAGTGCTGGCGGCAGCCGGCCCGCCTTTGAGCGGTAATGCCTGATTAGAAACACGGAAGTGGGCCAGGCACGGTGGTGCACACCTGTGATCCCAGCTACTCAGGAGGGAGACGCAACCAGTTGCTGGCGGGGAGTTTGCTGGAGGCCTACGAATAGCCAGGTCGCGGGCGGGCTAAAGTCCGTGTGACATCAGAGGCCTTCTGGCGGGGCTATGGTTTTTGGAGGACTTTTTCAGCACCTGAGCGGACTCGCCTGACTGAGGCGGAAGCTGCGTGGTGATCAGCGGCGCCATAGAAGGCAAAGAGGAGCTGAATCGGCTCTGCGGAAAAACTGTGTTTCCATAGCAACATGGGCGAGCGGGGAGGTGAGTTCCCAGAGAACGGGGCTCTGCGCGCGGGCGGACCGGGCAGGAGAAGCCCCTCCACGGGTGGGCGGATGCCCCCCCTCGCTGGAGCTTGGCGGTACAAATTCAATGCCTGAGGTGAGGCTGAGTTACAGTTCGCAGTTACGGGATAAACGGCGAGCCCGCGCACGGCCCTGGGCGGGGCCATGCCTTTGGGCCATGCGGAGCGCGCCATAATGGGCTTCAGAGGCGGAGCTGTGGCAGCCGCCGCCGTCCGCTGCTGCCCTCAGCCAAGGTCGCCAAGAATTCAGTCAGATAAAAACATTTATCCCCCAAACATCGCCCCTTTGTCAGCAGGAAGTAGCCAGATGATCGACGTCCATTCTCCCTCAAAGAACTGGTCCTAATTATCATAATAAAGGCGCGTCAACCTGGTTACCATTACCTATTGCCCTTGGCAACGGGTGAAATAAACAATGTTACCTAGAGGTTTTTCCATCTGAATAGGGGAGCTGGAGAGATGGCTCAGAGGTTAAGAGCATTGCCTGCTCTTCCAAAGGTTATGAGTTCAATTCCCAATGACAACTGCTTTGGTTTTTAAACAATAGAGGGGGACTACACTACCAGTGACAGCTTCCCCCAGAGAAAGGATTTCTCTTGCATTCTATACACTTAATTTTTAATTCAAAATTTTGCTGGTACAGGCAAACAAGATTTGCTTTTTGAAACAGAGACCTGCAAATCTCTAAGTTCAAAACCAGCCTACTTCCAGTACTGATTGTGCTGAATTTTTACACTGAGAGTTTTTAGTACTCTTAAATGTTAATTTGGGAGGAGAGTTTTGTTTATGCTTTTCTAGGAATGCTGACATACATCTGGATGCCAGCGAGACCGACCAGAGAGATAAAGAAGACGACCCAGTGGATGCTGAGTGTCCTGCTGTGGAAGATTCGTGCGGAGACAGCAGAGATGACCTTCTGGGCAGTGCCAAGAGCAGCTGTTTCACAACATCGACTTGAGCAACACCCTGTGCAACCTCTTATCTCTTAACAATTTTCTGACTGACTCTATTCTGCCTTTCTCCCTCCTTGGAGATGGGTGGGAGCAGAGATATCCTTGGCATGCTGCGTCTAGGTGGGGACCAGATTGGAAAATAGTTTTGCCTTATTGCTCTTAAAGACAATAATTAGGGGGAGATGTTGGGAGCCACCTGGAGGCACAGGTGGTCCTGCAGTTTGGAGGTAGCCATGTGGGGCTGAGCACCCCTGCCTGCACCCTTGCCTGCACATGCTCAGACCAGCAGAATGGCATTAACCAATCAGGACAGCGTTCAAGCTGCTCCACCGTTTAAAAGCAGCTGCCTCGGGGCCCAACGCTCTCTCTCTAAGCTTTCTCTCGTCCCTGCTCTATCGTCCCTTCCCCCAATTTTCCTCAAGGGAATGCTCCAAATAAAGATGTGACCAGAGAAGGAATTCTCGTTTTTGGTGGGGTTCATTCCTGCTGGACAGGATGGCGCCCCGCATATATCAGTTTCATTGCAGAATAATTGATCATCCTAAATCTAGGTAATAAGCTAATAACTTGCAACTCTTTAAGATTCCCAAGGTTGTCTGTTTGATTGTAATTTTTTGTATCTCTGAAAAGATAAAAAAGATACATTTTTTCCTCCCAATAACACAGTGATTTATTTGCTTCTCAAAAATTATCTGAAAATCTGTTTCTTCGTCGACTATTATTTTCTTTATGTTTACAATTAGAAATGTTTTACCTTATAAAATCAATGTCTGAATCAATCTTGAAATGTTATAAGATAAAATGTAGTGATTTGTTTTGCCTTATAAACATGGCTGTGATACTTATCACTTGAATATCCTGTTATTGCTTACCTTTGTAATTTTATAAATTATAGTAATATTCAGCAGTCATACATGTAAGAAACCAAGTATCTCTTTCATAACAATTGTTTTCTGCTTGTTACAGATTCCTATTTCTCTTGGCTATGCCTCCCTCACCAGGTCTTAATTTCCTTTATTCTCTTTTTTAATCTCCAAGTTTCTTTACCTTTCCCTCTGGCTCAGTAGTGGGACCTCATCTGCTCCAACTCTCAGAACCTTCCAAACACCTCCAAATGTGATCACTCCTCACCTCTTCAACAGAGGCCCCTAACAATAAACATTATACTCAATAGGTAGCTGAAGAATGATTCTCAGGTGGCCTTGGTATAACAAGGGCCTGGGATGTGATACCTTTTTTAATGTTCTTTCCTCCCACTAGCCTTTCCACTGCAAACTAGAAGACTGTTCGGTATCTCCATAAGAAGAACTTTGGTGGTTTGTTGTCCAGCAAGGAAATGTCCTGTAGTGATAAAAATATTCTATGATAGAAAAAGAAACTGCTTTAATAACACAGTTCATCTCATTATTAATCCTTGAACTCTAATAGAAATACTAGAAGTGGTTTCAATTAAAAATTGCATTTAACTGGAGTCATGGGGCTTGACCTAGGGCTTGGTTGTGGATCTCTAGTTTCATCAATGAGTGGATGAAGGTTCTATGATTACAGACAAGGGAAGGCCAGTTAGGCAATCTCTTCCCTATTGCTAGGAGTCTTAGCTGGGGTCATCCTTATGTGAGCAAGGGAGGTCAGTATCTACAGAGACAGCTCAGCTAAGTTCATGGAAACTCATGAACTTGAGACTAACAGCTGTAGAGCCTCCATGGGACTGAACTAGGTGCTCTGCACGTGATAGACAATTGTGAGTATATATGTGAGTAATAATGTAATTGGATGGCATCAGGTTTCTCCTTCTACCATGTGGGTCCTCAAGGTAAAACTCAGGTCATTAGGATTTATGGTAATCCTTTATCCCAGGAGCTATTTTTAAGGTTTCAAGTTTTTATTTAAATTAATTAGGAAGACAATAACTTGTATTTCAGGAAAGGTTTGAGAGTGAGAAACTGAACTATAGATTCAAATATGCTCCAATTCAAGGAGGAAAAATTACTGACATAACATAACATAACATAACATAACATAACATAACATAACATAACATAAGTTACTTTATAAACAGTACTAACCTGCACAGAACTTCTCTAATTTGTGCCTCTTTTGCCCATCCACCATTGCTTGCATACCTTTTTCTTGAACTCTACACATTTCCCTTTTATTCTATTCTTGAAGAGACTCAAATTCAGGGGCTAAAAAAAGAATTAAATTTTGTTCTTGTCAAGGTCGTTGAAATATCAACTTGGCAAAACTGGAAGAAAAACAAGTATTAAGACTCCAATGTTAAGACAAACAATGCCATTCATTACAGGACTACAAAGGGTTTCACTTTGGGGACAGAAACTCTGACAGTCTTCTTTCTTAGTCTTATTATTATGACAACCTTTTGTTAGTTTAGTTGTCTAGCTGAAATGCATAAAACACTGGGTACCGTAGTTTTGCCTCCTTCTTAATTATCACAGAGGTGATTGTTTCTATATGTTTGCAAGGTAGAGAAATGAAAAGGTAAAAAAGATCTATGGTGATAAGCAAAATCTTCATCAGTATGGTTATAGGCCAAGGCTGGTTCAGGCACCCTCTCCTCTGTCCAGAGAACAATCTGGGGATCTCTCCTTGGACCTGGGATCCCATTTATAATCAAGTCTCTTGTAAACCCTAAAATGACTCCCTTAGTTGAGATATATTCTTCCCTGATCCCATATCCATCCTTCCTCCCTCCCCCCATCTCAGTCCCCCGAGTTTTCCCCATTCCTTCCCTACTCCCTTCTCTCTAACCCTCTCCCCTTCCAACAACCCTCCCACCCACCCACCCATGCACCCAAGGTTACCTGGGACTCTTGTCTATTTCCAATCTCCAGGAGGATAAGTACATGATTTTCTTCCATAGATCCTTCATCCGACGATGGATGGCGATACAGACAGAGACCCACATTGGAGCACCGGACTGAGCCCCCCAAGGTCCAAATGAGGAGCAGAAGGAGGAAGAACATGAAAAAACAAAAAACAAAAAACTCAGGACCGCGAGGGTTGCGATCACCCACTGATACAAGGGGACTGATCTAATGTGAGTTCACCAAGGCCAGTTGGACTGGGACTGAACGAGCATGTGATCCAACCAGATTTTCTGAAGGTGGCCGGATTCTCTGAATGTGGCTGGCCAGGAGCCTTTCTGAAAAGCCATTGACAATGACACTGGGACTTGTTTCCTCTGCATATACTGGATTTTTGGGATCCAGTCTGTTTGGATACTCACCTTCCTGGACCTGGAGGGAGGGGGGAGGAACTTGAACTTCCCACAGGGCTGGAAGCCCTGACTGCTCTTAGGGATGGAGAGGGAGGAGGAGGGGGAGGGGGGGAGTGGGAGGGTGTTGGGAGGAGGGGCGGAAATGGAAACTTTCATAATTTAATAAACTTTGAAAAAAAAAGAAAAGGTAAAAAAGAAGTTATTAAGTAGAAAAATTTGAATAATATCTACATTTAAAATTGAAATTAAAGTTTTGGCAAACTAGAACCATAAAATTGTAATGTTTTTGTATTATAAAATGTTTTAAGAAAATTGTCTTCTCTCTTTATATCTTCCCTCTGTGTTTCACTCTTTCCCACATACTTACCAATATTCACAAACACACGGATGGGCAGAAACATACATACATCAATACTCACAAACTTCCAGTCACAGTGAAATAAACTGAAAAGCCCAGAGTAAGCCTGGACACTCTGAATGCAGCTGAGAATATGAACATTATTTCACAGTTGGCTTTGATTTTCAGATGACTACCCTTCAGATTCCTAGCCCCACAGCCCTGGACAACAATAATTAAGTTAATCCCTTTCCCTTCATCATCTTTAAAAAAATCTGAAGATCTCACTAGTAATTATAATATCTTTGGGGAAGGTGTTAGCCTCTGCTCAGTTTCTTGTCATTTCAACGCTCACATCATCACAACCCATTTTGATTAACCATCACATGTCTACTCACAAGATCAATCTGAAAATCTTCATTAGACTTATAATAATAATTTAATTGTTGTCAGCTTAATGTTCCTGTTTTTACATATAAAACGTTTGACATATGCAAATATATCACAAAATTCAATTATAGGTTTACTGAATTATCTGGCTTTTATATAAGAGGTATATATTTCACACCTCTTCCGTGAGTCCTTTTGTTCAAACAATTAGTTTGTATTGCTTGTTTAGTTAATGACTTTCAATGAGAATCTGAAAGCTACAATATTGGCTTTGTCTGAATTAAAGGCTAAGGCATAATTGACCTTTGTCACTCATAATATTTCTTAATTTATCACTTACGAGTTATACATGAAAAAGACACAAATTAAACTTGTAAGTCTGGGAATTACTGAATTTTCCATTATTTTTTTAATCTTTAACTGTTAACATTTCTCTGGAGCTCCTTTTTTTGTACTTGTAGTTATAATAATTGCAAGTAAATGTGATTGGAGTCATGTGGGCCTAGTGTCTTCATAAGACCACAACAGGGCTTTGGCTTAGCCATTTGTTTTCTGAGTACTTGTAGACAAAATGTTTACCAAATGCTCTGTCAGTAGGTTTGATTCAGTCTCTATTAATTTCCCCACATGAAGCCTGACTTTTCAACTAAAGTTACACTGTTTAATGAAAACTTTTTAAAAGTGAGGTTAGTTTCTCAGTTAGCTTTTGTAGATCTAAGTTTTGAAATTTCAGACCTGAAAAGTCTCAGAATTCTAATGATAGGAAATGCCTTTAAGAAGCTTATTTAATTTTCTCCTCTTATGTTGGTTTCAAGTAAGTTATGGCTATGTTTCATGTCTTCTTTTTATCCTGAAGAAAGAAGATGCCCTCGTTCTTTCTGAATATTTAGTTGCTTTATGTGAGAGAGAAGAAATATAATATAAAATTCTAAAATAGTTCTTCCATATCTTGTCATCATGTAGGAGTGTTGTGGTTTGAATGAGAATGGCCCCCATTGGCTCATATGTTTGAATGTTTGATTCTCAGTTGGTAGATCATTTATGAAGTATTAGAGGCCTTCATAAGGAGGAGGTGTGTCACTTCAAATGGGCTTTCGGTTTCAAAACCTAAGCCAGGTCCCATCTTTTTCTACCTCCATCTTGCAATTAATATGTAAGCGCTTGGTTCCTTCTCCAGAACTGTGACTGCCTGCTATTGATTGTAACACTCACCACCATGATAATCATGAATTAATACTCTGAAATTGTAGGAAAACATCAATTAAATGTTTTTATTGACCAGTTGCCTTGGTTGTGGTGTATCTTGATAGCAATAGAATAATGAGTAAAATAAGATGTTAATACATGTTCCCTAAATCAAGTGCTGAGTTTTGTCAACCAGCAACTCATATACAATAATTCAAGAAGCTCTGACACCCAATGAGACTGTGTTTTAATTTTGTCTATATGATGAAGAGAGCATTAAGGTGAGACTCTAATTCAATAGACTGGTGTATTTAAGAGGAAAAATCTGAGATGTGGGCCTATGTGAGTTTACAGACAATAAGAGCCATATGAGGAAACTGGACAGTGGTAGTACACACCTTAATTTCAGCACTTTGGAGGCAATGGCAGATGTGTCTGTGTGAGATCAAGGACAGCTGGTCCACAAGAACTAGTTCCAGGACAAGATCCAAAGCTACAGAGAAAAATCAAAAAAAAAAAGAAAAGAAAAGAAAAAGAAAAAGATTCTAAAAGACTTGTGAGGATAAAACACAAAGGTGACCAAGTTCAGGCAAAGGAGTAGGACCCCAAGAACACAGCAAATCTTCAAATGCCTTTATCATTCTTCCAGTCTAAGACATTTCCTTATAGCAGTTCCAGCAAAATGACAAACCATTTCTCCTTCTAAAGCTCAAGTAAACGACAATTCCTTTCTGACCACATGTGTTATGGTGCTGCTGACGAATATGTGAACCCCTTCCATGAAAACATTGAAAATAGTTTTGAAAAGCAATGCTATCTCTTATGTATATTATTGACAGGTAGAACCACAAAGAGTATAAGACAGTGTTTTTACATTCATAGTTTTATTTGATCTAATATTTTAAAAATTGACCTTATATTTTGGAAGAGATTATCTTTCATTAAGCAAACCAGTGGTTCTCAAATTGTGGGTCCTATATTAAATATCCTGCATATCAGATATTTTAATTATTATTTGCAATAGTAGCAAATTTACTGTAATGAATTAGTAATAAAAAAATAATTCTGTGGTTGGGGTCACCACACGTGACGAACTGTATCAAACATCAGAACACTAGGAAATTTGAGTATTACTGACTATATCAATATAAAACATTTCTAAGAACCAAAACTTTCAAGTTTTTCTGACAGAGTAAAAAAAAAACATTAAAATGAAATAAAGTAAAATTGGAAAAATACTCAAAATTATAAGAGTAAAAAAAACATTAAAATGAAATAAAGTAAAATTGGAAAAATACTCAAAATTATAGGACAATGACTTAAAACAAATTTGCTTAAACTAACTTTCAAAATGTGCTTAATAATGAGTACATTAAGTGTGACAAATGTAAGCTGCAGTTACATATTTTAGTATGTAAACATCATCACATTGAATCTTAAAAAGAAATCAATTGTGAAAACAGATTCTCCAAGCTTTGTTTTCAAGGATTTAGAGGTAAACAATATTACTAACCATTTGTATCCTTTAAGAGTATCAAGTGCCTGGACAGAGAATTCACTAATTAAGAGCACTGGATCTACTTACATAGAACCCAAGTTTTATTCACAGCATCTATATAGGTTGTCTCACAACTGAAGTACTCCCAGTTCCAGGGGATTTGGAGTGTTCTTCTGAATAGTATGGGAAGTTGCATATATGTTCCATACATGCAAACCCAGACCCAAATGCATAAATAAATATTTTTTTGAAAGTAATTTTATTAAATTATAAAAGTTTCCATTTCCGCCCCTCTTCCTAACACCCTCCCACTCCCCCCACTCCCTCTCCTCCTCTCTCTTCGTCCCTTAGGGCAGTCAGGGTTTCCTGCCCTGTGGGAAGTTCAAGTTCCTCCCCCCTCCCTCCAGGTCCAGGAAGGTGAGTATCCAAACAGACTGGATCCCAAAAATCCAGTATATGCAGAGGAAACAAGTCCCAGTGTCATAGTCAATGGCTTTTCAGAAAGACTTCGGGCCAGCCACATTCAGAGAATCCGGCCAAATTCCGAGAATCTGGTTAGATCACGTCCTCGTTCAGTCCCAGTCCAACTGGCCTTGGTAAACTCTCATTAGATCCGTTGCCTTGTATCAGTGGGTGATAGCATCCCTCGCAGTCCTGATTTCCTTTTTCATGTTCTTCCTCCTTCTGCTCCTCATTTGGACCTTGGGGGGCTCAGTCCGGTGCTCCAATGTGGGTCTCTGTCTGTATCTCCGTCCTTCGCCAGATGAAGGATCCCTCCTAAGGCCCTCTGCTAGAAGTCAGGGCCCCTGCTGGTTGGGAACGTGGCTGAGCTGGCACCTGGTCCACCTGTCCTCAGGGAGGCCTTTAAGACCCAGCTAAATAAATATTAATAGGGATAAAACATTGGATGTTTTAACACACCCAGAATAATAAAAGAATAAAAAAGTGGGTTTTCATTGTTTCTTTTTTTTCCACCAGTAAGAGTGAAAGTTCAACATTTTACACTTTTTTATTGTTAGTGGCGTATAGTAGTGTGGGGATGAAGAATTCAAAACAGGTGGCAAAAAGGCTGAACTAACAGTCTACATTTATATGATCAAAACATGAGGTATTACTGGAAACTTATTCTTATAAATCCTACGATGGACTTTTGATACAGGAAAGGCTTAAAAGTAGCAAGGAAGATTCTTGTCTTATATCTGAATGTGTTAACAGTAATAAGGTTTTGAGAAACTGTCAGTACCCACTACAGTTTAGCAGATGCTTCTGTTTCCAAGTGATTTATCCTGCTTCAATATTTGTCTAATGTCCATGTTAAACTACTTCAATGATTTTCTTTAGAGAAAAGATGCTCATAGTTAAAAGGCATTTAAAACCCATTCAGAAAGTTTTTAACTTATAAGATCTTTCTGATGTTTATTTCATTTTAAATTTTCTTCTCTATATTTCAGATAAGCCTATGGCAACCTTAATTTTTATCTTTAGTAAAGAACAGGTCAGTTTTAGTGATGAGAATAGACATAACTGATAAAGAATTACTTCTCATTGATACAAAAAAATGTCTAGGTAATAGATAAGACATGGAAGCCTCTTCCTTGGCTAGTTATCTACTGAAAGCATTTGGAAAAAATATATTTTGTGTGTAAGAGGTCCTTCTGTATTTGTATTGCTTTCATTGGTTGAATAAAGAAACTGCCTTAGCCTTTTGATAGGGTAGAACTTAAATAGGCAGGGAGGACAGAACTGAATTCTGAAAGAAAGCTTAGATAGGCAGATGTCATGAATCTCTGGCCTGAGAAGGACATAGGTTAGAATCTTGCCGGTAAGCTACAGTCACATGGTGATACACCGATTTAATAGAAATGGGTTATTCAAGATGTGAGAGTTAGCCGAGAAGAGGCTAGATATAATGTGTCAGGCAGTAATTAAATTAATACAATTTCTTTGGGGGTTAAGCTAGCCAGGCAGCGGGACACATCTTGCTCCCCCTCCATACAACATATTTTGAAATGAAAGAGATGGTTCTGAATGCTAAGATTTCAGGTTTGTTTCTGCAACTGCGTTCCTCCTAATAGAAATTTGATTTGATAGAAGTTTAAGCCCTGATATACATTATATTTTATATTTTCAAACTAGGGCTTTTTAGAAATGGAAAATTGAGGTTCAATATATTCTCAATGACCTCATAGCACTGGAAATCTCAAATTTCTCAACACTAAAGAACAAGCTCATGATACTCTACCAAGAAACCCCACCAGAACTGTATTGACAGAAATCATTTTGGATTTCTCATTTATAGTCTAAGATATTTCTAGCTTCATGAAAGTGGGAAATAGTTCTTTGTCTTCCTTAAAGTCACCATATAGTTAACGGTAATGTTGGTAAACAATCTTTTCTCTGTTTGCGTTCACCCAATATTTTAATGTATTTTATTATTATTTTAGTTTGGCAGTTACCATATGCAATTAGACTATTTTCTATTAACGAATGCCTTTTGACAAGAATTTTGTAGGTTGTTGTAGGAGGCACTTGTTCATCCTGGCTGTCTAGCACATTAGCCCCAAAGTAACAACACAGAAAATGTATTAATTAAATCATTGCTTGGCCCATTAGCTCTAGCTTCTTATTGGCTAACTATGACATCATAATTCAATCCATTTTTATTAATCTGTGCATCACCATGAGGTCATGCCCTACCAACAAAGTTTCAGCACATCTACCTCCAGCTGTGGATCCATGGTATTTCTCTGTCTTTCTTCTCCCAGCATTCAGTTCGGTTTTCCCCACCAACTGAAGTTCTGCCCTATCAACAGGCCAAGGCTTTTTATTCATTAACCAATAAAAGCAACACACAGACAGAAGGACCTTCCACACCATTCATGATGAAAGTTATAGCACAATGAAGATAAATTTTTTGGTATAGAAAAATATATATGAAAAAAGTAGTATTGATGCATAAGGAAGGAAATGGCAAGATGAAAGAACAAGCCAAGAAAAAGGAAAATATGTTAGTTTTCTTTCTTCCTTCTGTATATATAAAGCATTCACATCAAACAATACCCTGAGTTTACAGAAGAATGACATGCTGACAAAAACTATTTTCCTATCACTAATTACCAATTTTGCCCTTGTAACCATCAAATAAATATAATAATAATAAAGAGCACAATTTGTTTCTCTTACAGTTGTTTGAATTTAGTTAAATTAAAAACAAAGCATCATTGACATTAGCTTTAGATGATAAAGATCAAAACTGAATCAGGAGGTAGCTTATGGAGAAAGTTATTAAATTTCATGGCTACATATAAAACATCTTTTGTCTGAAAATTTTTTCTTCTTATTGACTCATCTTATGGACTTTGTTCTGAAAGCCCTCTGAATAAAACTAACAGTAATCTAGTGCCCTGGATATGGGGGTACTAGTTTTGTAGGTAAATGATAAAATATTTATTCAAGAATTTGATGTGCTCAGCTTTCCTGGGATTCTTTTTCCATAATTAATGATTTGATTTATTAATTGTGTGTGCATGTGTTATAAATGATGGTGTCTGGATAATGATTGCTGAACCACATACAGCTCCCAAACCACAGCAAAGTCAGAAATTCAATTATAAGGTACACCTGCCGTATGTTGCATAAGTAAACTACTTGAGGATGGTAGATAGAATATTAATAACATAGTCAATGTGTGTTATCTCAGTAACTTAGTGATATTTGTCAAAAAGTGTACCCAGAAAAAGAAAGGAATACAGATATTAGGTGGTTTTAAGGGTATCTTAAATTTCAGCTTCATCACAACTCAAATTGTGTCATCTTCATGTTTTTTCCTGCAAGTTAGAGATCTGAAATAACTTTTCTGATAATGAAAAAAATGATTATTAGTTTTTGTAGACACAAACAAGTCTCAGAAGTTGTTTCGGATATTCTAGATATATTTAGCCTCTCTTACATGTTCAAATCCTTTCTCATTGTGAGTTCCAGAACCACTGACATTTTTGGGAGTCCAAAGAGAAGTCCCCAGCTTGTTCCTTGAGCAGCTGAGGAGAGAGCACCTGAACTGTGTGGAGGGCCACAACCACATTCTCCATTGCTTCAAGGGACAAAGGTAGAGATTGACCTCTGTGACCTCAAGGTGTGGTGGTACACGCCTTTAGTCCCGATGCCTGGGAGGCAGAGGCAGATTGACCTCTGTGACCTCAAGGTGTGGTAGTACACGCCTTTGGTCCCAATGCCTGGGAGGCAGAGACAGGCAGATCTCTGTGAGTTCAAGGTGTTGTAGCACAAGCCTTTAATCCCAGCAATTGTGCTTGGTAACTTTCTACTGCTGCGTCCCTGCCTACTTCCGAGGCATCATCTGGGATAATGGGCAGCGGACCAATCCAAGAGTGACATGTCCGAAGTGAGGACTGTTTCCTTTATAAGGGCTGGGTTCCCCTCATTCTTGGTCTCTGCAATGTAAGCTTATGCTCTCCCTCTCAAGACGCATTAAAGCTTTTCTGCAGAAGGATCCTAAGTGTCCTGCGTCGTTCTTGCAGGCGAGACGGTAGCGCGGGACAGAACTGGCCCTATCCTATAGCCACACTGATCAATATCTTGCATATCCCCATAGAACCCTCATCTGGCGATGGATGGAGATAGAGACAGAGACCCACATTGGAGCACTGGACTGAGCTCCCAAGGTCCAAATGAGGAGCAGAAAGAGGGAGAACATGAACAAGGAAGTCAGGACCACGAGGGGTGTGTCCACCCACTGTGATGGTGGGGCTGATCTAATGGGAACTCACCAAGGCCAGCTGAACTGGGACTGATAGAGCATGTGATCAGACTGGACTCTCTGAACATAGCTGACAAGGAGGGCTGACTGAGAAGCCAAAGACAATGGTACTGGGTTTTGATTCTACTGCATGTACTGGCTTTGGGAGAACCTAGTCTGTTTGGATGTTCCCCTTCTTAGAACTGGATGGAGGGGAGGACCTTGGGCTTCCCACAGGGCAGGGAACCCTGACTGCTCTTTGGACTGGAGAGGGAGGGGGAGGGGGATTGGAGAGAGGGGGAATGGAAAGAGGGGAGAAGGTGAAAATTTTTAATAATAGTAGTAATAATAATAAAACCTGAAAAAAAGAACTGGAAACAACTGTTTTGTTAATCATAAGAAAATACTAATATGCATGTCTACTGAATTTAATATATACACAGCACATGTTCACTGAGTGAATTAGAACCTAAAGTAGGATCTGAGATAATGAATAGTTATATCTACTTCTCATACTCTGAGGAAATGCTGAGGTATGAGGATTGTTAGTGAAATCACGGAACTGCTTGCTTTATGTGGTTTCCAATGTGTACAAGTGCCTGAGTATCAAAAACACAGTAACAAAGAAATGGTTTGTTGTAATAAGAGCCACTTCTTGGTTCCCAGCTGCTCAGCCCCAAAATAATCATATGGTAACTGGATTATTTAAATCACTGTTTGACCCATTATCCTTAGCTTCTTATTGTCTAACTCCTACATATTAATTTTACCCATTTTTAGTAATCTGTGTATCATCATATGGCTGTGGCTTACCCAGTTTCATTTTCCCTGCCTAGCTGAGTTCTGCACTGCTATAGGTCCAAAGCAGTTTCTTTATTAATCACTGGTAATTACAGCATACAGAGGGAAAACCCACATCACCTCTCCTTTTCTGTTTAAATTAAAAGGAAGGTTTTAATTTTATTATAGTAAAATTACATATAACACAACAGTTATCAAGAAAGAATTATGGTTACAATATTTATATCTACTTTATCTTTCATGATAACTAAGGAAAACTATAACTATAAATTCTTCAACTCCATCAAAGACTCCAGAAGAATATATATTGTTATCTAAGTAAACAGGAAGTACATTGTAAGCAACTTCCAAAATTCTAGAATTGACAGACATCTCGCTGCCTGGACAGTCACCCAAAGTTCTTATGTGCTGTTGGGGCATTCATCTTCAGCCCACAGGACCATAATATCCAGCAGACATTTCCATGAAGCAGGAAATTTCAAATACTGTTTTGTCTCTATTGGCAGGTTGTCAGTCACTTTCTTCTGTGTCCTGAAGAATGTCTAGCAGACACTTTTATAATACAGGAACCCTGAAGGATGGTCTCACCTTTAGGCAATTTCAGCAGTCATTTCTCTGTGGGTTCTGCATGTCCAGTTCATCAAGCAGTTCAAGCAAGAGTAATTTCTAGCCCAAATGGCTATCAAACTTCATAAGGAGCCACTTTGATGCCCATCTTCCTCTTGCAGTAGATTGGTGTTGCCAGGAGCAGATGTGTCTCATTGTCATGAAAAGTCTTAAGTTCTTAAAACATTTTAAATGCCATATTCTGAAGGTATCTGAAAGTTTTGAAGAATACCTATCAAACAGAAATATATCTCTATATATCTAGAAAACCTAATTAGCATGACTATAAATTTGACCATTATAGATGATTATCTATTAACCTATATTTCTTAACTATACATTACAATTCAAACACAATACCTTAATCAAGAACAGAAATATACATATAGCAAAATTGACCTTAAATCTGTATCAGTAAACCAAGATCCATACCAATGCAAATTTCTATAGTATATCCCGCTTTAAATGTAAAGAAGCATATCTATAAAGTATTTGGGCATAGGGGCTTAGTTCTTCTCCAAACTGCTTCCTGCTGCTTGTTGGGTAAGTAATCTTTTGAGGGGTGTTTATAGTGACCTGTTAGGGGTTCTTGGTCCATCAAACCACATTAGTCTGGAATTAATCCATGGGTTCTCATCGTTTGTGGAAACAAAAGAAGAACCTCTTTTCCAAAGCAACATATCCTTAGATCCATATTTAAAGACAAAATACCTTTAAAGCAAATACGTTGGTTACTTAGCTCCTTCATAGTCAAAAATTCACAGGAAACACAATAACATACATAATCCAGATTCTTTTTGCATATTCAATCTTTACATAGCTTTTCTTACTCTATTAATTTTTAATATTTATTTTATTATCTTTACTCCTTTAAGGACTCCTCTTACTCTCAGTATTTTTTCACTACTCTTTAGCTTTTATCAGTTTTCTTTTTATGAATGATTTATCCTTATCTTCCCCAGGTTTCAATTTATGTAATAATGTGAATTAAGGCAGAAATTCTGTATGATTTTCTGTCTTTATTTTCATTTTAGTTTTATTCATTTATATTCAATCTTCTTGCAAGAAGATATTTGAATCTTCCAAAATTAATTTTTTTTAAATCTGATAACATAAAATTTATGATCTTATGAATAAAAAGCTAATTTCTTTTGTTATCATTGCTTTTACTTCTTTTGAAATCCTGTTTGGATCCTGAGGGAGGTTGACTCCCAGTTTCCTGAGAAACCGCCACACTGATTTCCACAGTGGCTGCACAAGTTTGCATTCCCACCAACAATGGATGAGTGTTCCCCTCATTCCACATCCTCTCCAGCATAGGCTATCATTGGTGTTTTTGAGTTTGGCTATTCTGACAGATGTAAGATGATATCTCAAAGTTGTTTTGATTTGCAGTTCCCTGATCTCTAAGGAGGTTGAGCATGACCTTAAGTGCCTTTTAGCCATTCGATGTTCATCTGTTGTGAATTCTCTGTTCAGATCAGTACCCCATTTTTTAATTGGGTTAGTTAGAGTTTTAGTGTCTAGTTTCTTGAGTTCTTTGTATATTTTGGAGATCAGACCTTTGTCTGATGAGGGATTTGTGAAGATCTTCTCCCAGTCGGAAGGTAGCCTTTTGGTCTTACTGACAGTGTCCTTTGCTTTACAGAAGCTTCTCAGTTTCAGGAGGTCCCATTTATTCATTGCTTCTCTTATTGTCTGCGCTCCTGGGGTTCTGCTTAGGAACTGGTCTCCTGTGCCTATATCTTGTAGACTACTTCCCACTTTCTCTTCTATCAGGTTCAAAGTGGTCAGATTAATGAGGTCTTTAATCCATTTGGACTTGAGTTTTGTGCATGGTGATAGATATGGATCTATTTTCATTCTTCTACAGGTTGACATCCAGTTATGCCAGCACCATTTGTTAAAGATGCTTTCCTTCTTCCATTGTATGCCTTTAGCTCCCTTGTCAAATATCAGGTGTTCATATGTTTGTGGGTTAATACCCGGGTCTTCTATTCGATTCCATAGGTCGAGTTCTCTGTTGTTATGCCAATACCAAGCTGTTTTCAATACTGTTGCTCTGTAATAGAGTTTGAAGTCAGGGATGGTAATGCCTCCAGAAGTACCTTTATTGTATAAGATTGTTTTTGCTATCCTGGGTTTTTTGTTTTTCCATATAAACTTGATTATTGTTCTCTCAAGGTCTGTGAAGAAGTTTGATGGAATTTTGATGGGAATTGCGTTGAATCTATAGATTGCTTTTGGTAAAATTGCCATTTTTACTATGTTGATTCTCCCAATCCAAGAACAGGGGAGATCTTTCCATTTTCTGGTATCCTCCTCAATTTCTTTCTTCAAGGACTTAAAGTTCTTGTCAAATAGGTCTTTCACTTCCTTGGTTAGAGTTACCCCAAGATATTTTATGCTATTTGTGGCTATCATGAAAGGTGATGTTTCTCTGATTTCCCTCTCTGCTTCTTTATCCTTTGTGTATAGGAGGGCCACCGATTTTTTGGAGTTGATCTTGTATCCTGCCACATTACTAAAGGTGTTTATCAGCTGTAGGAATTCTTTGGTAGAGTTTTTGGGGTCGCTTATGTACACTATCATATCGTCTGCAAATAACGAAAGTTTAACTTCATCCTTTCCAATTCGAATCCCCTTGATCCCCTTATGTTGTCTTATTGCTATTGCTAGTACTTCAAGCACTATATTGAAGAGGTATGGAGAGAGTGGACAGCCTTGTCGTGTTCCTGATTTTAGTGGAATGGCTTGGGAATATACCCAAGAGATGCCATATCATATCACAAAAGCATTTGTTCAACTATGTTCATAGCAGCACTATTTGTAATAGCCAGAACCTGGAAACAACCTAGGTGCCCCTCAATAGAAGAATGGTTAATAAAGGTGTGGAACATATACACATTAGAGTTCTACTCAGCGGTAAAAAACAATGACATCTTGAATTTTGCATGCAAATGGATGGAAATAGAAAACGCCTTACTGAGTGAGGTAAGCCAGACCCAAAAAGAGGAATATGGTATGTATTCACTCATATGTGGTTTCTAACCATAATTAAAGGTCTTTGAGCCTATTTTTCGTGATCCTAGAGAAGCTAAATAAGAAGGTGAACCTGTTGAAAATCATGTAGCTATCTGCCTGGAGATTGGAAATAGACAAGAGTCCCAGGTAACCTCGGGTACATGGGGGGGTGGGAGTGTTGTTGGAAGGGGAGAGGGTTAGAGAGAAGGGAGTAGTGGAGGAATGGGGAAAGCTAGGTGGACTGGGATGGGGGGAGGGAGGAAGGATGGATATGAGATTAGGGAAGAATATATCTCAACTAAGGGAGTCATTTTAGGGTTTACAGGATACTTGATTATAAATGGGATCCCAGGTCCAAGGAGAGATCCCTAGACTGTTCTCTAGACAGAGGAGAAGGTGCCTGAACCGGCCTTGGCCTATAACCATACTGATGAAGATTTTGCTTATCACCATAGATCCTTCATCTGACGATGGATGGCGATAGGGATGGAGACCCACATTGGAGCACCGGACTGAGCCCCCCATGGTCCAAATGAGGGGCAGAAAAAGGAAGAACATGAAAAAAACTCAGGACCGCGAGTGGTGCGATCACCCACTGATACAAGGGGACTGATCTAATGAGAGTTCACCAAGGCCAGTTGGACTGGGACTGAACGAGCATGTGATCCAACCAGATTTTCTGAATGTGGCCAGATCTCTGAATGTGGCTGGTCCGGAGCCTTTCTGAAAAGCCACTGACAATGACACTGGGACTTGTTTCCTCTGCATATGCTGGATTTTTGGGATCCAGTCTGTTCGGATACTCACCTTCAGGGACCTGGAAGGAGTGGGGAGGAACTTGAACTTCCCACAGGGCTGGAAGCCCTGACTGCTCTTAGGGATGAAGAGAGAGGAGGAGGGGGAGGGGGGAGTGGGAGGGTGTTGGAAGGAGGGGCGGAAATGAAAACTTTCATAATTTAATAAACTTTAAAAAAAAAGAAATCCTGTTTGGATTGTAAAATATACTAAAATATAATTTTTAATTCTCATATCATTCATTAGCTCTATTAAATCTAGCCAAAACACCCATAATTTTATCTAATTATTTCACGTTGATTTCCTTCTCATTAGAGAAGTTAGTGTCAAATAGATCCAACTTCATAATGGGAATTGAGTTTAATAAGATGAAATAGGTGACAATAATTTTTTTTTTAAATTAATAAATAAATAATTTAAACCACATGCACAGGTCCCTTCACAGTGTGGAAATATACTCATGGAAATTCCAACTTCTTTTTTTTAATTACAAAATTTCTTGCCTGACTAAGTAAAATAAAAAATAGTAACTTATTAAACATTGAAGAAAACAAATCAAGATGAGTTGAGATGACATTAGCATAATTCCAATAATCTTTCTTAACAAAAGGAAAGAAGCAATAATACCCATATGTTCTTCGATTAAAGGGAGTCCCCAAAAAACATGTGTTCTGTTTTATGTCCTCGTTCTACAAGAGCATGGTTGTAAAAGCCTCAAGACTGATGGTAGTTCATCAAAAGTTTAAAAAAAGAAAAACCTCCTTTGTGTATAAATGGGATATTTCTTAGTTTCTAAAACAGAATGAGATTTTTGAAAATTATATATAAATTCTAATGGTTATGACCAGAATCTTGACAATAAACACTTAACATAAATTAACTGAGATTAATTTTAATGTACATATTGTTTTTTCAAAACCTTTTACAGGTATCATAATTTTAACATTTATTTATTTTTCTATTTCCAGTCATCTCAAATTCTTCTTATTTCTTTCCCAGGAGATTTTTTTCACCTGACTTATTTACTTAAAATATGTAGAAGTTAGTCTTACCTCATTTACTCAATTTTCCTAAAATATAGATGTTCTAGTTAATTATACCTTCAGTGACATTGAAACCACAGGGGAAATTAGTAAGAACATTACAGAGTAATCTTTCATATCATTGCAAAGTGTAATCAGTTTTGCCAGTTTTATAAATGCCTTTGGTCACTTTAAATCAGGTCCTAATAGGGCTTTGTCATTCAAGAGGCTCATCTGAATGATAGCCAAAAAGAAAAGGAAATTAGTTCTAATATAGGAAATAGACCCATTTAAATATCTTAACTCATGCACATAGCAATCACTTTGTCTTAATCAGCTGTTATTCTCTGTTTTGAACAATGAATTTCCTTCTTCCAATTACTTTCCAACAAGCGTTCTAATTTTGGCCCCAGGATTGATTTTCTAAACTCAAATTCATGATAGTACATCCCAATCATGCTTAGAACTTCAGACTTGTGACTTTTTTGGAATAACTATTAATTCTGGCTGATTTTGAGAGAACATTTAAATTGACTAAAATTTAAAATTCTTGGAACACATAATATTACATTATCTCATATGTAACTATGCATTTACTTTTCTTTTGTTAATAGGAACAAAAGAGTTTGACATCATCAACTTTCAGAAAATTTGAAAAACTGATATTTTATGTTTCATTTATAGAAACTAAATATATAGATCTTTATATGTGTTTAAGTTTGCCTCTTCATACCTACGGGATTACCATGCACTAATGTAATTAGTTGATAATAAAAACCATTTTTAAAACCATTTTACTTTTACTGAACAAGTAGAAATTTAATTTTCTTACCACTATTCTTTAAGCAACACTTGCATAGACTTTTAGTGAAGTGTATTAAGAATTGTAGGACATTTATAGAGGATCTGAAATATTTACGGATAAATATACAAAATTCTATGAATTTTTTTATAAGAAAATAAACATTCTTACTTTTTGGGAAACAAAGAACAGGAATCCTGAAACAAGTCGTTTAGAAGATAGAAGAATGGTTATAATCAAATAATTTAATATGCAATTATTCATGTAATGTTTGACATACATGAATAATATGACTCTATAAAGTCATGTTAAACTTCAATATGAACTACTGGGAATCAGTTACAGTGTGTATTACCATTTATTGAGCTTTATCTTGAAGAAGAATAAATCTTAAAGCATCTCTTACCATGGATCTTCTGGGTTCTTTCATGATATTCTGTCTCTTCAGTTAAACACAAGGACAGCATCTGCTTTCTGTCAATGAAAGTGTTTTGGGAATGCACTCCCAGTTCTCCATAGAAACCTGGAATGTTAATCATGTAGATCATCTTTGTTAAGAAACAAAAACAAAAGCAAAATCTATTCTTCCATCCTGAATTCTGAGAATCGGAAATGAATAATAGCCTGGTGATCTGTGATTTCTGTTGAACGGGGCTATATCAAACTCCTAAAACCAGGACCAAGAAGAACAAGAGGTGGCTAGTATCCCAAATGACACTTAGAGCTCTCCAAGCTTACAAAAAAAGTTCACAAAGTGGCTAATATCTCAGACGATCTCTATATTATCTATATGCCAGAGCTTAGACTAGGCCCTTCACTGTGCCTTATAGCTAGTGCAGGTTCCCTATCAGTAGAAACCATCTTTTTGTAGGAAATGGCCCTCACTCTGCATAGTTTCAATGTAATTCAGCTTCCTTGTGCACTGTGAATTACACCAGAAAACTTTTTTTAATAATTATATTAGCCTTAAATATACTGGGAAAAAATGTCTGATATCAGACTTCTTGAAGTCTTATTCCACAATGACCAAGTCAATCTGAACCAAGTTTTCATTCTTATCTCTTAGTGTTTTGTCTCTTTGCCTGACACCTGCAGAGACCTACTCACAAATGAAGGGTGACTAAATATCGAATCTTTTCCCATAGAAAGTCCTTTGGGCATTAGTTAAAACACTCATGAACGAAAAGATACTCATGGTAAACTTTTATTTTTAATCATAAACTCATTTCTGCCTTGTAAATAGAATTGTGTATATGTGAAGTATAGAAGATAGAAGCACAAATGGCCTTTGACATTATAACCAACCACCTATAAAATATGCATAAATTAAATAATCCCGTTGGAATCTCAAATTCATTAGGATTTGGCCACACTTTTTTTTCTTGGACCTCATACTTCATTAAGTTTTAATCCATTGTTTGTATTATAAATTTTCAAGACTTCCATGAATGGTGATACAAACCTATAATCCCAGACCAGTGCAACCATGACAAAGCAAAGTTCCAAAAAGACTTATTTTTCTTCTCTTCCAGGAATTATAGGGAAAAGTCTCTGTGGGATGTAAACAATTGCTCTTTATACCACATAGACTCAGGTAAACACATAATTACATTTCTGTACTATATAATTAATTTTGAGAAAAAAAAACGGTTTTATCACTGCTGTTGACTAGGTGAAGAGATAATCTTCATGGAAACAGACTGCTAAAGACTGTTTTGCTTTGATAACATTATTCTAGGAAGGATGTAATGACTGGCTTCCCAACATCATTAAGTCAAATTACAGCTTCCTACATATATCATTGCATATCTTCCACATGTATTAAGCAGTCTCTGTACATGCAAAGAAATCCTATCCCACTTATTTGCAATGATTCCAAACCCCTAAGACTTTACTTTTGAATATTAAAATTATATTTTATATCATTCTGAATCTGTAAATGAAACCTGAAAATATATGGAAAAGTAAAATAAAAATATTTTATTACTTCAAAGTGAAAAGAGACATTATATACTGTTTGGTGAGTCACAAGGCAGGTATGCCATTGACAGTTTAGGTTGATAACCTTTTATGTATGTTTGCAAATGTCAGTTTAGAACATTGCAAGTGTTAAAAGACTCAAATAGAAGTAAATTCTTTCTATTATTAAATGAAACTGTAAGTCAATGTACTTAGGCTAAAAGTTACTGGTGAAAATATTACTTAGTGCATTAGGGAAACACAGGATTAGTTCTTAAAGTTTATTGATTAGGTAAATAATAAGTGGCAGAGTATTGATTGTGTCAGTGCCAGAAACACTTAGCAAGAGTACACAAATGTTAGAGGCATCACCATGTCTAAAGGTGCTCTCTTGCAAGATATGACTTGGGAATTGTTAACAGTAAATTTTCTTGTGATAGTAATACCAGATCTTTTGCCCTAAGCATTCTCTGAAAGTTCCCTTGCTTCGCAGTGCTCACCGCTCACCGTATGTAGTTAAGTGGGCATTTAGAGGATCTCTCTCTCTCTCTCTCTCTTTTTTTTTAAGCCCTATTCAGTTTTGTGTGCAGTGACTACCTAGCTCTTTGGACATTATCAAATAAAGAGATGGTTTTGCTAGCCTGAAGCTAAGCTTCATAAAAATTTTTGTTTCAAATACATTGTGAGTCACTGTGCAGTTACTGATGACTTCTAATTTAAGCTATTTTACTGTTCTGCAAATGTGTCTTGCAAACATTTATTCCGTCCAAATAAAAGTGGTATAACATTAGAGTTGGACTTTTCTATTTGTATATCTCTTAGTGACAAGGAAATTGCTGAGTCTCAACTGACTTTTCAAATGGCACATTCCACTGTCGAATAATTTAAAAATAAATTTAGCTCCCCAAGCCATTGCTTGAAAAATTAATTTTTGGTATCAAATATTAGACACTTAAATAATATTTTCTGTCTGATATGTTTTTTTCTAAGACAACACATGGTGTTAAACTACTATATATTTCTTCCCAAACTCATACTGAATGATGTAGGATGTAATTCAGTCACGATTAGAAAAATCAGGTAACACTGCAATTCAAGGTTTATGTAATATTTAATTAATCATACATTAAATAAAATAATAACAAATACATTAACATTGAAAATTATGTTTAAATTTATACTGTGTCTTTGACATTACATTGTGTATAATCATAGCACACTGAAGATATATTTTTGTAATTTTCAGTGCTTTTCATTAAAATAAAAAAAAAATTTCACGTCTTTAGAAACATGAAGACTTTGTCACTGTCATCTTACATATTACCATATGGAAGTCTCCTGAGTTTACTTCAAAATTATACACAAGAGAATTTGGTAAGCAAATGTAAAGACAGCCTATATCCATTTATGAATGAGTATATACTATGTTTTTCTTTCTGGGTCTGGTTTACCTAACCTAGAATGACTTTTTTTTCTACTTCCATTTCTGTGAAATTGATCTCTAAGGACAGCCTTCATCTTCTCCAGGAATTCATTTGTATGTTTGAAAAGCTAGTAGTGATTGTTCCCCTGTTTTCTGGTGTTTTAATTTCATTTCCTGGAAAATCAGTTATCTTTCCAGGAAAGTAATCTATTACAAGTGGCTTTTTAAAACAGATGTTTCTATGTATCTTTATCAAAAGAAAATTTTACATTATATAAAAATGATGGTTTGTAGCTATTTGGAAGACAAAAACTAAACAACATTCATCAGCACACACACGTACACATACGTACATATTCATATGTGTATCTAAGTACCAGATCTAAGCATAACATTCAATTATCATCAACTATTAATCAGGAAATATATGCAGCAATTTTCTTGGTTATGTTCTACTTTTATGATGAGATACCAAGACTAAGGCAACTCTTAGGAATGTTTCACTGGGGTCTTACAGCTTCAAGCGTCAGTCAGTCACTATCACGGTGAAGGTTGTGATGGCAGGCAGGCATGGCGCTAGAGATATGACTGGCAGCTTCACATCCTCATTTCCAGGAAGCAATCAGAGAGAGGGAGAGAGGACAAGAGAGATAGAGAAGGAGAACAAGAGAAAGAGAGAGAGAGAGAGAGAGAGAGAGAGAGAGAGAGAGAGAGAGAGAGAGAGAAACAGAGACAGAGAGACACATTCGAAGCCCAAAAACCACACCGTCAGTGTTACAGCTCCTCCACCTTTGTTAATCATTTTCAGACAGACTTCCAACTGATGACTAATCCTCTAAACACTAGGCGCCTACAGGGGTCAATCTCATTCAACCACTACAGTAGTCTTTTTGCTGTTGTTGCTTTTTGTTTGTTTTTTAAGACAGGATTTCTCTGTGTGTCTTTAGAGTCTGTCTTGTTACTTGCTCTGGACACCAGCCTGGCCTTGAACTCACTGAGTTCTGCATGCCTCTGCCTCCCAAGTGCTGGGATAAAAGGCATGTGCTCCTACAGCCTAATCCATTACAGTAGTCTTAAAGCTTTTCTCAAACGTAATAAATGCAGTCATAATTTGAAATCCTAGAAGAAAACATGGAAAAATAAAGAAAATAGGAGGTTAGAGACAAACATGAAATATCCAGAATAATTTTCATCTAATGGGGTAGACAAAGAGAATAAATGAATGAAAATATCAAGTTTAGTGGTTACGTTAATTTTCTGTATTTATAACAGCATTTCTATGTCATCTGTCTTTCCTAATCTCCAGTAAGTTGTACAAGTGCAAATGTCTCACTTGTTACTATATGTCTGTGTGTAGTTGTATGTAGAAAACTAATGTGACACAACACAACACAATTTAGTTCCAGGGAGGTGTTGGCAGTAATGTTATAAATTGTGTCAAACAATTTGGCAAACTAAGGATGGTATCAAAAATCAAATATTTAAAAAATTAAAACTTTTGTACATATTTGGGCCACAATTTGAATTTTCACTGGATGTGGAAATAATTTGGCCGGCAAGCTTTTCTAACTTAAAATTGCTTGCAAATATCAGTCTCAACAGAGCATGAAAGTAAGAATAATTTTTGCATGATGGGCCTAATGGTTGGGTAATATCTCCCAAACTTTCCTGAAGCTACTTCACCACTGCTGTGTCTGTAGGAACCAATGTATTTCTCAGGTCCAGAACTGGTATCCTTTAGAGGCTATTCTTTATTTGAATCAGTGATTATGTTCCAGTTACTCACAGAGAAGAGAAGAAATGAACCAAAACTGTAACCTCACTCTATATCCTACAAATATGGAAAGGTTTGTTATTGGTTGAGACAATAAATTCAGAAAATCCATGGGTGTATAGATTTTAAGCAAGTAATTGTAATTAAGTTATCTTTCCCAGTTTGGACCTATTATTTCCCATGTAAGATGTGTGCATATCTGTGTGTATGTGTGTGTTTGTGTGTCTGTGTGTGTGTGTGTGTGTGTGTGTGGTGTGCCTTAAGTGTCATGTCAATGTTTGAACTACAGTTGATATTCAAACATCTTAGTTTCTTTTCTCTTTGGCTTGTGAATTTCATACTAATTTTGTTTGAAGAATGCATTAATGGAAGCTGCAAGGCTTCTTTTACCTGAAGAATGCTTCACTCTATTAAAAGAAAGCTGAAGGTGCAGATCATATACAGGTTTTTGTAAGATATAGTAAGAACTCTCAGCATTGCTACCTATCCTGTTCAGATGGGCCATTATTTTTACAAACATTATTGGTTCTTGTTGTATTGAACATACTTCTTGTGATGGATATCAAGCTTGAATGAATAGTCTCTTGTTTTACTCTCTTCCTAATATGATGAGCTGTGATAGGGCAAATAGCAACGCTTGATTTTCAAGCATGTTCCATGTCATTGATTTCATATTTGATAAAGAGAGTTTCTTCCTGTGTCTCTGTCATGTTTCTTTGTATTTAAAGCCATAAAAGTGAGATATTCAACTATATTATTGCCAAAAGTCAAGCTGAATCCTCCATGGAATCTAGTTTTTTTCCTATCATTGTTTAAAAATTGCCTGAAAATAAAATTTGTGTTCTATATATGAAATTTGTATGCCTTGAAAGAATCTACACTGGTATGTTTATTGTGGCTTAACACATACATCTTGATTTGAAACATTCCACTTTTTAAATTATGCCACTTTTAGACAAGAAAAAGCAATTATTTAATGAATTTCCTCAAGTAGTCTTCAAGTGGATAGCACATGTCTCACCTTCCTTTAGACAGGGAACACAGTCTTTTTGATTGATTAAGACGAAGAAATATGTAGTATCAAGTAAAATACTAATTGAATTATAAATATTTAAAAACTATTGGGCTACTGTCATAAAAGTATTCTTACATGGAATTGAAACCATTTTAGTGCAAGTACTGTAGTGATTGGAAAATATGTAATATTTTATTTTAACCAGATGAAGAACAAAAATAGTACTTTCTTGTAATTTCAGATATGCCAATAAGAATTTCACATTATATGCTACCTTGAGAAGATGTAAAAATCACCTGACATTGTTAAACATTGGCAGAGACAGAAATAACAGCTTGTACTAATGCAAATTTCCCAGGAGTTTGTTGATACAGATGAACATAGACAGATGGTTTTTGGTATGCAGAATCATCATTGGTTTCTTATTTAACAGCAATGAAGGACTTCATATTTATGATGGCAGAATTGATATCAGAAGAATGCAAGTATTGGGATTTTCTTTCAAATCTTTTCTGTATCAAATAAAGAAATGATTAGGAGATTGTCTTAAGAGTACATATATATTGCTAAACATACAAATTATTTCATTTAAATGGTCCAACATGACCCTATAGTCTTGCTCATAATCTTGTTCAATCTTCCTCAGTTTCTATCAACGTAGTTATGGAGCGCACTTGCCTTTAGGTTTAAAAAGTAACTGACTCTGTGTCGCTGTTTAGACACAGAATTACGTTATGTTGTTGGGAATCTACAGGTGAGAATGGAGGATAAGGAAAGCTATGAATGCAGAGCAATTCCCCAAATGGTGTTGCTGGTGACTCTGTTCGAAGCAGAAGGACTCTGACCGAGTAAACAGAAGGATTGCTATTGAATAAACGGACTGCTAACTGATCGTTCTAAAGGACTCTCACAAGGCTAGTTTCTGTTTTCCAGGAAAACTGCTTATCTGCCCCAGTAATCCACTACCTCTGCAAGGGAATCTAGTTCCTCATTAATATGAACAGTGTGTATCAGCGCAAAAGTCCCCATGCTGCTGAGAGACGTAGTTCTCTGCTCCTGAGAGACATCCTTGGCTGTTTGTTTCTCTATCACCCTTTCCTTCTATCCACAGAGAAGTCTAGTTGTTTGGCTCCATTGTGACCTTGCCAACGCTAGTGTATCCCAGTGTCTAAGCTGGATACATATTTATACTGTATTCTGCTTTGGAAATATATATATATGTATATATATATATAAATATATATATATATATATATTAGTAATAGTGTAATGTGACTCTTGGCTTATTATTTATTTATTATTTTATTTTATATTTATTTTGACCTAATTATCTTCCCATTTATTCCAGGCATCAGGGATAAAAATAAGAGAGATACAAGTATCAAAGTTATCAGTAAGTGTGAGTAAACACCTGATCAAAAGTGCTAGACTGCGCTGAAGAATGACTGCTTGCTCCTGTCCATACTCTCCCATTCCCTAGGTTCGATAAAGCCTGAAGGCTGGCAATGAGAAGGTAGGTTTTGTTGTTATATTGTAGTTAATGTAAATAATAATCTCCCTTCACAGATCGCTGTTCTTAAAGTAAAAGTCAGTTTAAAAGATCAGTTCTTGATGCTCCTTGTTGGTCGTTTTGGTAACAGGCATCAAGAGCCGTGATGGTCTAGCAATAACAGTAGCAGAACGTGTATGGAACTAGCAGAGATTACAAGATTAAGCTGAAAAAAGGAGGAAACAAGCACAAGGGTAAAGAAAAGGAAACTTTAATGTCCTTTAATGATGCTTAACAAAAGCGGCTTTTGACAGAGTAGCATGAGGTAGGGTCTCATAATTATATATAAAAGACTTGCCAAACTATCTCTTCAGGTAAGACGTGTTTCTTTTTGCAATTTAAAGTAGCAAGTTTTACGCCCACAATCAAACCAGATAAGTGTTACAGCTAACAAACATTTGGAAAAGCAACAATCTTAGGTTGTGCTTCCAAATTGAACTTGCTAGAATTAAGAATTTCTCAGGGTAACAATTGGGAAAAAAATGTGCTTATTTAACAAGAAAAGACAACTGATAGCATTTCCAATCCATTTGTTTCCCTTAAGATACTCTCAATCATAGTAAACACACATTATCAAATTATTGTGTTATCATAGGTACATATATTGTTAATCCCACAGGTTGAGAATAAAATTACTGCCAGCATTTAAACAAATTTGGAGCAAACTTTAATTAAATACTGACGAGGTTGATGGATTCTGGCCAGGTCCATCTCTGTGTTTCCAGAAAATGACCCAGAGTTATATTTTGCAGGGGTTTATAAAGGCAAAACTCAGTAATTCACTCTTTTCCCCATCAGATCCAATGAGGAGCAAGTATACATCCTGGGGTGGTTCCTGTCTATATACCTCCTGCCTGCAATCAATCAGGGGCAAGTGTATATCCTGCTTTTGTTTCTCCTTTCCATATGTGATCAAGCACTTCTGGTATAGTTGTGTCAAACAAAGTTGTTTAGAAAAGTAAAAATATGCATCTCATTATCTCCCATAATAAGCAGTCTCCAATATTTCAGGAAGTATCTGTCCCTGGGCAAGGGGGCTTATAAGTTAACTCTTTAAGCATTTTTGTTTTATGTATCTCCTAGTCAGAGTAATTAAAACTTAAAATGAATTTTGGCTATAGCATAATAGGTACATATATGACTTGTGTCTACTGATCGACAAACAAAAACTTATAAAATTTAGGAAAAACGAAGTAGCCAAAAAATGTGCAAGGAAGAGAACATCACTATATTATTTTATTTCCTTTACAACTTTAACCAAGATGTAACTGTATCACTGAGTTCAGCCAAAGCTGCATTGTTGCAATTAAGTAAGGTATTTGAGTTCTGAAATCCTTTGAAACATTAATAATTCAACACTGAATCTCCATTTTCACTATTAAATGCTTAAACCTATTAACTAATAATGGAAATACTGTAATTCTTTAACTTAATCCTGCTTTAGCTATCTTTCAGAAACATAAAAATTGCTAACATTTAGCATCTCTCCCATGACATACTTACAAGATCATTTTCTGTGTAACGTGTTAAAATTACTTAGATCCTATTCTTACTCTGAATTCAGTAAGAAATTCACTAGTAAAATTAGAAATTTGAAACATATCTTCATTTTTCATGTATGTATTAACTATTCTAGCTTTTGGATATTCCACAATTCATTCTTCTATTTTTTCTGTCTCTGTTCCTCTGACATTTGAATTAATCATAGGTTAACAAATTATTGTACTAGTATACATAGGCTATCTAGGTCATCTTCCCTGAATTTTTTGTCTTTATATATGAAATCTCATGATTTATTTTAATATCTGACTATCTTATATACATAGACATAACATAACAACTTCTGGAACCAAAACTGAATTCTCTTGGTATTGCACATTCTTTATAGACACATAAATTATGTTATATATTATATTACAAGTGAGTAATGAAATGTAACTGTTTTTTTCCATTTAGAAAAAATTAACAACCAGAACAGCAGAAAGAATAATACATCTATAGCAACAATAGGGATTTACAGCCTGATTCTACTGCTAATAATAAGTGTAATTCAGGCTTGGTTCGGGTAAGAAAATAAAATGATTCATTTCTAAATATGATCACAAATACATTAATACCATACTTCAACTTTCTGAAATCAAGCGTGTACGATTGCTTCAACCAATATAGTATGAAAGAAATAATTACTTGTATTCTAAAATTTGGGGTCAGAAAGGGCAACCTACACACTTACTTTCTAATTCACTGAAATATGCCCACTCACAGCCTTCCTGTCGGCTCATGATGCTGCAAGTAATCTCAATTTACCAGATTGGTCTAGATGTTGAAGTCATCCCCAAGTATCTGCATTCTAAGTTTTAGGATTACAGGAATATGACACCATACTCAACTTTTATTATCTTGCTGTTGTTATGTTTCTCTTTTAAGCCAAGATTTTGAGATAACCCAAGACAGGGGTCAAATATGCTACTAATGAAACCTCCATAGTGTTCCATTCCCTAACACTTAAGTCATGTCTTACCATGTAGGATATGTTCTACATATCCATAATCCTTTCTCCAAGTATGTAAACAGATAGTTGTCTTAGATGAGTTTTTAGTGCTGTGAAGAGACACCGTGACCCTGGAAACTCTTACAAAAGTATCATTTCATTGTGGTGGTTCTCTTACAGAGCTCAGTCCATTGCTAAGTGAACGGGGGCATGCAGTTAGATGTTGTGCTGGAGCTGAGAGTACTGCATCTTGATTCAGAGGCAACAGTATCCTGAGTATCAGTAATTTCAAAGCCCCTTTCCCAAGAGTGGCACACATCCTCCAGAAGGTGCAGTCCATATTAAACGTATGCCCTTCAACTTCAAGGTCTGGAGTAAATGTGTTTGTAGTCCAGTCTCCTGCAACAACATCATAGTTCCTCAGAAAAAGCCACATCTAATAATGTCACACTCTATGAGCTTATGGGGTCCAAATATATTCAAGCACCACATTAGTAAAATGGTTATTTCATGCCACTAAATTTGAAAAATTTGCTGTGCAGCAAGCCATATTATAAACAATAGTAAGTGAAAATATTTTTCTTCACTTTCTTATTCTTTCTCAAGAAGTCAGCGGAGTTGGTAGGATATAATAAGTATAAGCCTCTCTGAAATTTTTTAACTGTTAACTTTGGCAGTCCGTATGCCAATGATGTAAACATTTTCCTATTGTAGGGCTATAAAAATAAGTGTTGTTTTTTGTAAATAATAAAAGACTTCATAAGTCAAGCAACATTGATAATAATTCACTTTATAGATATATTTCAAAATATATTCAATATAACAAACATATGTATATATCAGAAGAGGTAGATAGAGTTAGGGATAGGATGGTGAATATAAGAATTTCTTTTTCAGGCTTCATAGGTTTAAAATCAGGCATATAAATGAAAATTGTAAACTATTTTAGTATGAAGACTTTCAAATTACAAAAATTCTAAACTGCTATGGGAATATATAGCAGCAAAGCTTACAGTGCTCTAACATAACAAAGGGTTTGCTTTAAATTACAGACTGCTCTGAAAGATTAGTCAACTGAGAGTAAATGTTAATGATTTGCTCCAGGGGAAGAATAGCACTGATAAAAGCTTCGAGGAGGCAGAATGCAGAAACTCTGAAATGGAGAGAGATGAGAGTGTTTGTGTCATACAGAAGAACAAAGCCTGTGCCTAAAGAGGGATGTCTTTATCCTGTCACCATGATAAGGTCCTATAGTCTAATGTTAAGGATTTGGAAACTACTCTTAATATAGTAGAAAATATTGGAAAATACTAAAACACAATTTTTCCCTGTGTGGTATTAGGGGAAGTGTTTATGACTTGTGTAGTTCTCAGAGTGTCTTGAAGATAGATAAACGTCCATCCAATTGTTTATCTGGTGATTATGTTACTCCTTCCTTTAGAAATAGAATATTATCTGAATTCAAGTATACAATAGGCAAATGAGCACAGATTTCATTATTTGTCCTCTAGTGTTCCAATTTATAACCTCAAATGCAGTCTTATCAGAAATGGTATGCAGTCAGTAAAACTATTTTCACCTATTGGCATGTGGTTATGTGATTAAAACAGAAACAAACAATAAAATTACTCATAGTAATAAGCTTGGCAAAATTATAGTTCAGTTGTACAAAAATTCCTTAAGAATATACAATTACGGAGATTCAAGCCCATGTTGAGACAGTTGAATATAATATTTTATGGGAAAATATTAAAGAATAAGTCATTAAATTCAATTCATACATTATGATATCACCCCTCTGGTAATGTGTTTCTTTGTTTCTTTATTATATATATATATACACACACACACACGCATATATATATATATATATATATGCGTGTGTGTGTGTGTGTGCCTGTGTGTCTGTGTGTGTGTGTGTTTGTGTGTCTGTGTGTCTGTGTGTGTATACAATTTGTCAATACTTGAAGCTTGAAAGTTTTTTTGTCCAAACTGTATAGTAGATGTTTTTCTGTTAATCCTTTTTATTATCATAGACTTGAATTAACAAAAGTCTTACTTCCAGGACCATTATCATGGTGAATTTCAGGTTATCTGATGATTGTTTCCACTTAATTTATTTATGTCACTAAAAGCATAGGTCACAATAATCCATATCTGCCCAAATCAATAGCTTCAAAAAACTCTTCCTTGTCAAATTACTTTTTGTAGAGAATGCCATGGCTTATTGGCATCTAATAACTCTTACTCATTCACACCAATACATGGACTTAATTAATTAATAACTAAAATAATGAATGACTTATAGTGCATATTGTTACTTAAGACTTTATTTAGATTAGTTATTTGAAATTCAAGAGTAAGTGCACTTTGGTATTGTGAACTGAGGTGACCAAAATAAAGATCTCACCTTTGTTAACGATTCTGCAGGGATGACTGATGAAAAGGAACTTCTCTGATTAAGGAGAGCTGGAATTTTGCATGCAAGGTCAAATCATCAAGGCCTATCTTTAGTTCTCTGAGAGCCATTTGCTAGCAAAGTTGTGCTTGATGAACTATAAATCCTATCTTCCAGAATAATAAATTCTGAATATCAGCAAAGAGCAACTGAATTATCTAACAAATTCATTTGCTTGTCATGACTTGCAGGCCTAATGTTCCCACCATTGTATTTTTAAAATGCCTTGATTCATAACTTTCTTTGTTCGGTTCCTGTAAATACTCATGAAACCCTTAGCATCCTGAACATTGAATTAACCTTAATCTATGTTCCTCAGTCATGGTAACCCAAAGACGATTTCAAAATAAGCTTTCATATTTTTTTTTTTATGTGAGAGCTACTTTTGTTATCAAGAGCATGTTACTTCCAGGAAAATGTTCATCCAGAAGCTGGCCCAGCAATGGTAAACCTCGATCCAGCAACTTTTCCCATTGCAAGGAGAATCATTTTTAGACTTGTTGGGAATGTAGTTTCCTTGCTTCAAAATCTAATGCTCTAAGCTGTAAACATTCTTATGTATCATGTAGATTAATGTGTTCCTGTGTATGTGTATTGTGTGTGGATGGGTGTGTGGATGTGTGTGTGGGTGGGTGAGTGTGGGGGTTGTGATAGGTTGGTGGGGTCACAAACACTTAAAATGTAAAGCAAAATTTGAACATAGTCCCAGTTTTTACAGTTATCACAATTTTGTGTTTTTTCTGGAATATGACTTATTGGAATAAAGAGGCCAATCTTTTTTCCTGTGTCAAAATAAGGTAGAGAAATAATTATGACATGTACATGACCTAAAAGAGCATTAAGTTAATCAAGTTCTAATCACATTGGTTTCAAGAAAGGTAGTAAAACATAATTCAATTAAGATATAAACATAAAGAATCAGTGTAGAGTAAAATCTTGGGAGTTTTTCCTAGTTTGCTTAAGTTGCATACAGTGTAATAAACACTGTAGCCAAAGTCAACTTGGGAAGTAAAGGGTTTATTTGCCTTACAGGTTACAGTTCCTCACTCATAAAAGCCAAGGCAGGAAGCAAAATCACTTAAACCACTTGCGCACTTGCAGCCCCTGACATGCTCCAGTTTCTTTCCTGTACATCCAGATCCATTTTACAAGACAATCTGAGTGATGTCATTCCTCAGCCCAGATTGCCCCTTCCTATATGTGCCCAGGTGTGTCAAGGTGACAGAACCTAGCTGTGGCTGAAGGGAACTGGCAGTCTGAGAAGGGAAGAGTGGGAAAGAGAAATGACTAGAAAAAAAATCACGAAAACAATTGCTTGAATTACCAGAAAAATGGATCTGCTTCTTCAGAGTGTAAATGCTTGAAAATAGCTAATTAGCTCACAAGGCCACCGGCAATTTCATAACTATTGATTTGGTAAGCAAGGGTTTGAATCTCCGCAAAAGTCTGAGTAGTGAGGACCAAGGGAATTATTTAAGAGTGTGGAGTTTCCTTCCCTATAGGCAGAATGATTTCCATTACCGGAATAGAGGATATCTTCTATAAATGTTAAACTTTCAAAAGCAGAGAGGAAGCATTTCCCTCTGAGAACATATCTTAGGATCACAATGCTTTCCTCAGAAGCATAACTTCAACTGAGACATTCCATAAACTGATGTCAAAATGATAAATTTGTGGTTAGGGACATAGAACAGCGGGGTTTACACATGTATCCTCCTCTTACTCAGCCAACTCACTGTGGGAGGCTCACAACTGTTTGTGACTTCAGCTCCTGGTAATCTGGTAGCCTCTTTTAGACTGCAATAGCTCCTGTGCTCATACACACACACACACACACACTCACACAAACACACACACACACACACACACACACACACACACACATGCTCACACAGTCTAGTCATGAAACTCATCCACATAATTGAAACCAGAAATTAACAATTTGAAAAGATAAATCTGTCATGACCTTGAGATACTTATATGTAAGCAAAGTGATAGAAAATAAGAATAAGTAGATTATAGGTAATTATCCTTTAATGTGGATTAGTAGCATTGATTATCTTGTATATCAAGAAACATAGATATTTCAAGGGAATTGGTTAATTTACTGATCATCCATACAAAAAAACCCAAGCAGAATAATTTAATGTAATAAAATGACAAGTATTAAGGTAGATAATTTTTTTTTTTATTTTCAGGACATGGTTTCTCTGTAGTTTTTGGTGCCTGTCATGGAACTAGCTCTTGTAGACCATGCTGGCTTCGAACTCACAGAAAATTTATACTTATTCAGATCCTTAGATTATGCACTCAGAAGCACCCATACAGAGTTTAAGATTTCCAAACATCTGCTTTAATTCTTTTCTTACCATTTTGATCAATAGCATAATGATCAGAAACCTAAATATGATTTGTTCTTGCCATGTGATTTTTCACACTTTCCAGTAAGAAAATTTAATTAAGAAGAAAGGAAGGAAGGAAGGAAGCAAAGGAAAAAAGAGAGAAAGAAGAAAGGGAAGGAAGAAAGGAAAGAAGAGGCAGAAAGAGAAAGAAAAGAAAGCTCTATAGAATTTTGATTGACATTTTAGAAACTAAAAATAAACTTTCTATTCCCAACTTGAAATTCTAATTCTGCTGGGAGAACACTTTATTCATCAAAATCCCTGAAAAATTTTAATTTCTCTTATTATTAAAATCATGCCTATAAAATATACCTTTTCTTACTTTCCACATTGTCAATCTTATCATTTGATGAATAAAGAACTTAATTAAAGACAGCTGAATTTTGGCCTCATAATACAACAGTTTAAGCAAATTAGTATTGTAAAACATTTCTCAAGGAACAAATGCTTTAATTGCATCAAGTAAAATTGTTGCTTGTTACATTACATTTAATTACTAAGTTTTAGTTATAGCTCAGAGGATTCACAGAAATTTGTGGATGTGTGTGTATCTGTGCATATTTGTATGTGTGTGTGCAAGAGTTAGTATATATTTCTAAATAAAATATTTGTATAATGGTTTACAAAGACTATATTTTTTGTAGTATTTAAAGAAAATTTTTAGAGTCTAAAAATCTGGACTACTCAGAATTTAATTAATTGCTATTTTGAACTATAATATCATAGAACAATACTTAGTTTGCAATACAAATATGTCCTTATAAACTTTTATTATACACAAATAATTTAGCAAATAAATTTAATCATAGTGGACTTAAGGCCTCACCATGTTAGGTAGCTCCTTTATTACTGCATCATTAAATAAATTCCTAAATGCTTTGTTTTTATGTTTATGTAGAGTCATTCTTTTTATTCTCTAATGTGTAAGTCATCATTTAAAATTTTTTTAAAAATTATATAGTATATGTTAGTCTCCTTGATAATATTAAGTATGCATTAAAAATTCCAAATGGCATTTAAAATATAAAAAAACAGGATTTTTACTTTGAAAACATTCTAAAATGTCTATATATTTTTCTGCAATAGTCAGTAACTGGCATCTGAAGTTCACACAGGCATTTACTATTGTATTCTTTGTGTTTAGCTTATTAATATTTTACAAGAGTGATCCTAGCTAATGCTGAATCTACTACATATTGATTTACTGTTTTATCTCAGTAAAAATAGGAAATATCTAAGGGACATTTATAAATTGACTAAATATTCATGTAACCTAAGACATGAGTAACCACAAAGAATTCAAACTCTTACTCCTTCCACATTCTCTATCAAATCTCTGTCAGATGGTCCTTAATCTCAACAAATGTGTTTCTTCATCATTTTATTAGGTAATGATGAAGTTAAGAAGTCAGAGAAAATGTTTATAAACTATGTAGATACTTAGATACTGTGATTAAAAACATCACCTTAAGGACAAACATTTCAACTAGCTGTCTTAGTCTCTTTTCTATTGCTGTCACGAAGACCATGACCAAAAGAACTTTGGGGAAGAAAGGAATTATTTCACTCTAAACATTTTCAAACTAGTACACAATCTTCCTCCAAAAAACAGAATCAGGTCCGTCACCAAAACCAACCAACCAACACATACACACACAAACAAAATTCAAACAATAACCAAATAAATAAGCCCTCATGATTCTTTTTTACCAATTTCTGCCAAGTTGGTGAAGAAACACTTTATTTATCTTTTATATCCTGATCACAGTCCATTTGGAGGGAAGTCAGGATAGTCATTGAAGGCAGGAAGCAGGAACTGAAACAGAAACCATGGAGAAATAATGTTTACTGGCTTGCTCAGTTTTCTTATACACAAAAGGACCTTCTTGGCCAGTACACAGAAGGTTTGGCATTTATACATACATCATAAATGAAGAAAATACCCCACAAAATTTTAAAAGCCCCAGAAGTCCAGGTTAAAGCCAAAATTTCCCTAATGTAATTTCCCTATTTTCATGACTCTGGCTTGTGTCAAGTTGCAAAACCAATCCAAACTAGCAAACAATCTATTTTAATAAACTCAAGCTGAAATTCATGACAAAACTCACTGGAATAATAATAAAATTTGAGTCACCCTCGATAAAATCCTCACCCTAAGCAATTGTTTTGTCACAGAAAAAGGAAGATCTGCTTTTCAGCATTTGCTTCATTTTAAGACCGACAAAAAGTACTGGTTGTATACCAATTGTTTTCTTTTTGTTCTGTTTTATCTTCAATTTATTCCTTTCAAGATTTATTTTCATTATTTTTAATTATGTGTATATGTGAGTGTCTGTGTATAGAAATACCCATATGAGTACAGATGTTTGTGGAGGTCACAAATCTATGATCACCCTGAGACTGGATTTTCAGGTGCTTGTGAGTCTCCTTATGTGAGAGCTGGAAGTTGAACTCAGGTACTCTGGAAGATTAATAGTGGCTCTTAGCTGCTGAGTCTCTCCAGAAGTTCTTTGTTTTATTATTATAGTCTTGGGTGAAATATTCCTTTTTTTTGTTTGCTTTCTTTACTTTTTTAAAGACGCACAGACATACTAATGATATGCTATCGTACATCTTCATTTTAAAAACTGTATACCAAGTCAATGAATCCCAGTAAATAATCTGTGGTCCCATTTATTACCTTTCCTCCCTTTTAGTTGCCTGTTAGCTGGATAATCCATGTGTTTCAGTGTGCCCTCATGATTTTATATTAACATTTTTTCATGTTTCAATTTATAAAATTGATAATGATTTTTATTTTTAAATTGCCTAGACTATGCACATTTATGTTTATTGAAATCTAATTTGCACAGAAAATGATATGTTGGGTTTTAAAATCAGATATTTGAATCAGATAAGCTATTAGATTTTGCAGATCTTATTTTATAGCCCAGTCTTATATCTAATAGACTTAATGTCTCAGTCTACTGATTGCTGGAGTTTCATGCCTACTATCACCAACTATATTTATTAAAAAATATAATTTATTTGAAAATTTTCTTCCATATTTTATTTTCTTTATTTACTTCTCTATTTTCAAATGTATTGACCATAAAAGTTCAATGTCTTCATCACTGATCTTCAGTAAATACCTAGAAAATATGTGGAGTTTTCTTTTCTCAAATTTTTCTTTTGCTATTATTCTTGGCTCTTTAGTTTTCTCTTGTGTTTAAATTTTGTTGTAAATACAATGTATTTTACATTCAAAAGTGGACCATATCATGTCATATCCCTCTGAAGAATATGATTTTCCTTCCATTACACTTGAAAGAGTGCTAGTCTTTGTGCACACGTTATATCCCTCCTAAGCACATGCTTTTCCTAACATTGCATTTGGAAGAGTGGTAGGCTTTGTGCACACACTTAGTCATAGTGGCAAAGGTAATCCTTCCTCTACCTTCATGCTCCTGCTAGTTATCAAGTGATTCCAAATTAAGTCCTGAATATTTTTCACTGTCCCTTTAGATTTTATTTTGTAGTACTGAGAATACCTACGCTGCCTTCAGAGTTTCTCTTAGAATTTTATCTTTTTTGTCAAGTCACAGAACCCTCAATTTTAGCAGACAAATATGGGACCAAACCAAATATGCTCTCTGGTGTTCCATCCCATACCATATATATCTCCAATTAGTTTTTTTGGTCCAGCTGTTTGCACTGTCTGTCTTTTATCATTGCCTATTACCCGAAATACCCCAGAGCAATGACAGCTGATGATTTTGGATGATCTAACCAGTATGGGACACACTTCTTTGTAGTTTTAGGAGTTTCAATCTTTCTTCTTTCAAACTAGAGGATTTCTCTGATTCCTCAATGTCTTCTTACACACTTTAATGGCAGTACTCCCTTGCTGACGTTTCTGTGCTGACTGAGAAGACCTTTAATTATTTGTTGAACAGATGAATCCTCTGAAATAACAGAATTACAAAATGCTACACTGAAAATTCTGCAAGAATTATATTTAATTTCATAATGTTGAATGATAAAAATTCAACAGTGATAAAACCCATCTTCTCATTTCTAATATAGAAATGGAACTGGTAAAGTTCTCTTGCTATCAGATAACTATCAAACAAATAGTTCTTAATTTTTATCCCAGTACCGGACACATTTGCTGCAGTATTGAGACTAAATGAAATAAATTGAGTATCTGATTAATAAGAACTAAAGAGAAGAAAAATTTAAATGGGCTTTCCAACAATTGCTTTGAAGACCGTGGGACAGAAATATCCCATTCTTTCCCAGAAACATAGAAATTTTAGTTAAAAAATTCATCTTAAATGTGAAAATAAATTGCTGTTGTTTATATCATAAAAGTTTCCACACAGCATGGAATATTTATTAAAAACTTCACTTTGTGCTGTGGGACAATGGTTTTACCCTGTAAACATTAGTTTCTTGTACATGTTTAAAAATATTCTGATTGCCCGGTAGTCAAGCAGGAAGTATAGGTGGGTTGATCATGCAGGAAGTAGAGGCAGGGCAATGAGAACTGGAGAATTCTGGGAAGAGGATTCTGCAGTCTTCAGTTATGATCTAGCCATAGAAGAAGCAAGATGTGACTGCATTGCAAATAAGGTACCAAGTCATGTGGCTAACATAGACAAGAACAGTGTGCTAAAATATGTAATAAGAGTTAATAAGAAGTCTGAGCTATTAGGCCAATCAGTGTACAACTAATGTAAACCTCTGTGTGATTTCTTTGGGATTTAACAACTGTGGGAACCAGGCAGGACAGAAACCTCAGTCAACAATTTTGAAGTGAATTAAATATTTTGGAATGTATTTTACACATATTTTACATTTCCTTTTCTACCTGAACATTCTTTTTAAGATTTAACAAAAATAATTTGGCTCTTCCTGAAAACATCCTTAACTTGAAAAATATTTTAGAAGACACTGATATTATTTCCTAAGAGAGTTGCATAAAGCATAGTTAATATAATTTAGAACACTTTCTGATGTGTGAATCTGATGATGAGATTAAACTTTACTGTGAAAATGTTCTGTTAAAAAAAACTCAAGTTTTCACACATCCCATTTATTTAATGTGTTTCTGTTATTTTAGAGGAAAAATCAATTTGCATTTCCTTTTATTCAAAAAGCCCAGGAAGAGATGAGGTAAGTTGGGTTTTGGCCCATTTGTAGGCTTTTAACTAGAAAGCATTATTCTTCATGCATCCTTATCTCACCCACCTTAAAACTGCTTACCTTTTAAAACAATACAACCTTAGCTAATGATGCCAGGATTAGCTTTATTAGTAATTACTTCTAAGGAAAGTGAAAAATGTTTGTAAATTATTTTTTCTTGCACATTTTTATTAACCATAACTTGAAAACTTCATAACCATCACTCGCTATATTGCACATAACAAAAATTAATTATTTTGATTACTGATTATCTTATTTGACTGAGGTCATTTAAAATAATTTCTATATGTAGATAGATTACATTCATCAAGTTTTTCAGTATGTGCCTGGAACAAAACACACTATGAAATATCATTGTATACATAAAAGAGCTAAATATGATATATAAACTAATTTTAAATTCATTGGGCAAGTTACTCAGTTGTAGCATTCAGACTGGAAATGGCCACATGAGTAAAGCATGTTTGAGTATGTCATTATTTTTTAATAGAAATATTAATCTAGCTATAATACCCAAGAGGTTTATCATCCTTTTTGCCTAAATGTTAGGATTCAGTTCTCTGTTCTTGCTGATCATAGAAGATAAAACTTCAAAGGCTACCAAGTTGGTTCTTAGCTTCCCCAGGTAACTTTAACTGAAGATATATAAGGGACAGTATATAATTATATTTATTTACACTATCAAGCATTCTGAGCTCTAGCACTAACAAACTGATTTTGTTTTCATAATAATTATTATCCCATTCCTATTTCAGAACCACTTTGCAACATACTGCTATTGAACTCCTTTCACCATTACATCTTTTATTTATTATTTGATAGAAAATTCTTAGTCTTTATTTGTATCTATTGTCCAGTGATATGATTACAATTGCCAGTTAACTAGAACTTTGTCCAGCCATGAAAATGAATCTTAACGTTTCTTTAAGGAGTTCTTGTTTGTTTGAACAAATATTATAGTAATTCTCTCTCTCTCTCTCTCTCTCTCTCTCTCTCTCTCTCTCTCTTTCTATCTATCTATCTCTTTCTCTCTCTCTCTCTCTCAACTTGGGGAATTCCCTTTTGTATTGACACACATAGCAGTCTGGAGGAAGAATGATTGCTAGCTCAGCTGGATGAATCTCACTCAATCCCACAGGTGTAACTGAAGCCAGGGCATTCATGTCCAACTTTCCAGCTGGAAAGAAAGTGATATAACCTACGAATGCTCTATCTAGTACTAGATTTGGCTCAGGTTCTAGCAGAAGAGAGCTAAACATGAAGCAACAGGTTTCTCTGAAACTAAAAGAAATTCTTATTTTCTTTGGGGGTTAGTTTAACTGACTGAGTCATTGCTTGGTAGAGCAAAGACTATTGTAAGACAAAATCTGAAAGAAATGAGAATATTTCTACTCAAAATTCTGACAACATGGAGGACCCTTAGACCTCAACTCAAAAATTATTTTCATGCTGAAGTATATTGACTGTACTGTGTTAACTTTTACATCTTTTGCATGCTAATTTTTCTCACATTTAAAATTAAAATTTCAAATGATTGCATCTTTTTGACATATAATGTAGACCAATATCTTATTATTCATTGGTCTTATTTATTATTTATACTCTATTAACATCTCTTACAACTATTAATCTAGTTATATTTACCTTGTTTCCTAAAATATTTGTTTCTGCTTCCTTATATTTCTATAATTAAATCCATTTCTTAATTTCTTTAGTACTACAGACAATATTAAACTTTAGATTATTTTGTTGTTGGTATTGTTTTGAGATAGGGTTTCTTTATGTAGTTTTGGAACCTGTTCTAGAACTTGCTCTATAAATCAAACTAACCTCAATTTCACAGAAATCTGCTCCCTTATACCTCACAAGTAAAGACATGCACCACCAACACCTGGATGATTTTAGAATTTTTTTAAGTACTCACTTTTATGATTAGGTTAATACACTAAATTAAAGGATAAAGAAAAGCATTTCTTTGCCCTCCTTTCTTATGTGTTTTGCAACATGCGTATGATATACTTTGATCATTTTACAATTCCTATGCCCTCTTCTTTTTCCCCCTTTCAATCACTCCCAGATTTCTTCTTCCTCTTTTTTGTTTAGTTCTTGTGTGGTAGTGTTGGGTGCCTGATAACCAAATATTCTCAGTTTTCTGCCTTTAAAGACTAGTGTAGCATTTTTTTCCCATTCCTTTGCAGTCTCTGTGGTCAAATTTTTCAATATAACCTATGTGCTGTGAAAAGACAGAGGTGTACCAAATATTTCTTCTCTCTAGAAATGAATCTTTATCCTTTTCCCATCTGTCACAACACCAAAGACATTTTGGAATGAAAGATTCTCTGCTTATATGATTCTATGTATAATCATTCTGACCTAATGGAATGGAACAATTTTCTTGGCTATATGGGTATGTAATATGAATAAGTCATTGCACTGTCTTTGAGTATAACAGAATATCATTGCATTGAATTTTTTCCCCTAGATATGTTTGTTTCTCTCCTGGGTCTCTGGGATGTCTAGATTATGGCTTGTAGCTATTCAGGCAATATCAGACATGGGTTTCCTCTCCTGGCTTGGGCCTAAATTTGGACCAGTCGTTGGTTGTCTAGTTCCACAAGTTCTGCACAACTTTTACACCAGAACATTGTGGAGGCAGGTGAAAATGTAGGTTGAAGGTTTTGTGTTTGGTTTGATATCTCTGTCCCATTGGTGGAAGCCTTACCTGGTTAGAGAAGGCTGCCAGTATGGTGGTTTGAAAGAAAATAGCCCCCAGAGGGAGTATCACTGATAGGAGATGTGACTTTGTTGAACTAGGTATGGCCTTGTTGGAGAAAATATGTCACTGTGGTGGCAGACTTTGAGGTCTCAAATATGCTATACCCTGTGTCTCAGACCAATTCCTTTTGCCTATTAGTCAAAATGTAAGAACTCTGAGCACCTTCTTTAGCATCCTATCTGCCTGCATGCTGCCTTGTTTCCTGTCATGGATAATAATGAACTAAACCTCTGAAATGTAAGTGAAATACCACAATTAAATGTTTTCTTTATAAGAGTTGCTGTGGTCCTGGTGTCTTCTCACAGAAAAAGAAACCCTATCTAAGATACCCCGTTTAGTTTTCATATTCCCAAATACCAAGACTCTTCATGAGAGGCACAGGCACTCTCAAAGTTCCAGGGGATTCCCTAGGTTTCCACATTGCCCTCCAAATCCCTCCAAAACCCTGTTATCTCTCCCAGTATTCCCAGGATTTTCCTTTTCTACCTCTGTCATCTTTCTTCTTCTCGTGTCCATCAGCCTACTATCTAACCACAAAATCTGTTCTATTTCTTCTTCCCAAGGGAGAACTGTAATTCTCTCCCTGAGCACCATTTGTTACTTAGCCTCTCTGGGTCTGTGTCCTGTAGGATAGTAATCCTTTACTTATCAGGTAATGGACACTTATAAGCAAATATAATGTCCACTTATAACTAAATATAATAAGCAAATATTCTGAGTCTGGGCTGCCTCACTGAGAATGGCTATTTTCTAATACTGTCCACTATCCTACAAATTTCATGATGTCATTGTTTTTAATAGCTGACTAATACTCCATTATGTAAATGTACCACATTTTCTTTATCCATTCTTTGGTTGCAGGACATCTAGATTGTTTCTAGTTTCTAGCTATTATGAATGTGGTCACTATAAACATAGTTGATTAGGGGTCCTCTGTAGCATCCTTTGTGTATATAACCAAGAGTGGTGTAGCTGCGTCTTAAGGTAGATCAATTCCTGATTTTCTGAAGAGCAATCACATGTCATTTTGAATTTCATAGACCAGGATTTAGTCCAGTTGCCATTATAAAGGCATCATCAAGCAAATTATGAGAGAAGATGCAGAGACCCACAGCAAAACAACAGCTGGAGTCAGGGGAACTCTTCAGGAGTGTGTGTGTGTGTGTGTGTGTGTGTGTGTGTGTGTGTGTGTGTGTGTGTGTTTGTGTAGGATTTCAGGATCTAGAGGGTCTGAGGACACAGCTCATAAAATGCCCTAAGCAAGTCTCATTGGGGATCACACAACTGAAACAACATTCATGGAATCCTGTATGGTATGAGCTAGGTATTCTGTCTAGACATTATGATTGTGTATCTGGGTGTTCTTGTGGGATTCCTAACCATAAGAACGGGGTATTTCTCCTCTTTTGCTTGCTCTTGAGATTCTTTTCCTCCTACTGGGTTTACTCATCCAGCCTTGATATAATGGTTTGTTTCTAGTATTGTTGTAAATTGTGGTGCTATGTGATATAGTAATAAGCAAGTAAAATCTGTATGTCTGGCTTTAGGTTAAATTCATAGTAAAACATTTGTGTCTGACTTTTTGAGAAGAGTTTCAAAAAGCCTTTCCTATGTTTGGATTAATCAGTAGAGACAAAGAAAATGTTTAGAGAATGTTTAAGCCTTGAAGAGTGGTTTTCTGAAGAGTCTGCTCTTGTGCTACGTATGTGAGAACTTGCAGCTGCACTGACCTTGGTACTGAGATATGGCGGACAGACTTGAGCATTTGTTTTTGATTATGGCTTGTCATAATCAAAAAGGACTATGATTTGTGTAGATTTTCTGCTCTCATGAGCAGCAAAAGCAAGACGACTGGTAGATGGAACATTCCTGAGTCCCAATTAGCCTTGTTAGAATAAAGTAACTGGAGTGAGCTCTCTGGCAGTCAGGTTTTTCAGATAAGGCTAGACCCCTCTGCTCCTTCAGAAAATGAAGGCTTAACATATTGGTGAGGATCTTTCTCTACCGCAACACCTACAAAACAACATTAATCAATATTGTTCAGTTAATATTCCTGGGAGTCATGCTCTCTCCTGAAGGTAAACAAAGGAGAAGTGGATCTGGGGGAGAAGAAAGTAGGGGAGGACTGGTCAAAGTGAATGAAGGGGAAACTGCAGAAGGAATGTAAGGTATGTGAGGAAAACAAAAAAAATACTATAAAAATAATAGAAAATGTACTATCTTGTTTTATCAAATAGATATAATCTATGATCATTTGGGAGGAGCAAAATTCAGTTCAGAAAATTCTGTCAAACTAGTCTGTAGGCATTCCAGTGATACATTTCCTTGCTTTCTGATTAATATGAGAGGGCTTTTCTTATTATATTCAGGCCACCCTTGGGCAGAGTTTCCTGGGTGCTATAAGAAAGCAGACAGAGCAAGCCAAGAGGAACAAGCCTGTAAGCAGTGTGCCTCTAATGACCACAACTTGAGTCTCTACCTCAAGGTTTCTGCCCTGCTTGTGTGGTGTCTTGATTTCCTCAGAGATCAGCACTTCCTGGAAGTGCTAGATGAGAGAAGTCCTTTCTTCATTGAGTTGAATCTAGTTATTGTGATTTATAATAGCAATAGAAACCAAAGTTTAGACAACAACAACAAAAACCTCATGTTTGAAATCATTAAGATTGGTTACTTGTTAAAATAACGCGATTAACCTCGAGTCTCTTAAACATTTGAAAGCTCCTGATATCACACTCAACTCAGTGTCTTTAACAGAATATAAGCAATTGTTGGCAGCATAATAGAAGAATGTTTTTGATTCAGCGATGTGCAAGATTTTTTTGGAAGCATGTATCAATTTGTGGATGAGAAATTTCTCAACATGGCTTCAACATAGGTTTATGAAAACAAGATCAGAATGTCAAAAGTACAGTACAAGTGAAAATACAATATATTTTATTAAAGGATTTATCATTTATGGCAATGGAAAATATTGTTGAACAATTAATAAATTCTGTCTCGAATTTTAGAGATATCATTCCTAGTAAAATGAGAAGTTGTTTCAGAGACTCGTTGATTTGACACATTAATGAATGATTTATTGAAGAAACCATGTTATCTGGTTGTAGAAGAGTACTTCAGCAAACAGGACTTAGGTTGATTATTGAAACTCAGTAATATAGAATGTCAAACTCACCTTTAAACAACTGTTCTGATTCTTATTCTCACCAGTGGCATGTTTTTCAGATCCACCCATGGTTATGCCTCTGCTTTAGAAGTGCTTCACAGTGGTGAAATATTCTCATGGCACCATGAACCCCATGGCTACACACCTGTCCTCACTGATGGGTTGAATGCCATTATGTACAAACTTCTCTGACAGATAGTCAATATTGACTGTTACTTTTATCTGTGATTTTTTTTAATAATACAAATCATATATGATTTTTCTGGATAAATATAAATATAGAATATACAAATTTCAATCTATTTGTTTTAAATAAATTGATTACAAATTGTTCTTTTTCTTTTAAAATTATTAGAGTACTATTCCTTAATGTGTTGCCTTTCATTTAGTTCTATTTGTCATCTTTAAAAATTCATGGAGGCAGATATTTATGGACTCTAAATAATAATTTTTATGCCTCATAAATCCATACACTGTTGAATGAATTCAGTTTACCTTTCTCCATTCTTCTAGGAATCTAAACTCAAGTCTTTCTTTTTAGTTTGTTAACAGATATTTATTCTGTGTGTCTATACGTGTATTCCTTTGTTTGTATGTGTTTCCATTGCATATGGCATATGTGTATATCAGAAGACAACACTCAGGAGTTGGTTCCCTCCTTCTACCATAAAATTGAAACTCAGAAGTATTCATCTTTTTAAATATACAACTTTGCCCACTGTGTTGGATAGTTTTATGTCAATGAGACATATCTGTAGTCATTTTGGAGAAAGGAGCCTAAACGGAGAAAATGCCTTCAGAAGATTCTCTGGTGGAAAAAATCTGTGATACATTTTCTTAGTTGATGATTGATGTGAGCCCAGGACATTGTGGACTACAGTGGTGATACTCGGCGCTATAAGAAAGCAGCCTGAGAAAACAAAAAGAACTCCTCCTTGTTGTTGTTTCAGTTTTTGCCGCTAGGTTCTTGTTTGAGATTTTGCCCTGATTTCCCTGGATAAGGGACTAAAAGATGTAAGCTGAAAGAAATTTCTAATGAAGCATTCCACTGAGCCATCTCACTGGTCCTAACTCTTCATTCTCTTCCTTTTAGGCCCTTTCTATTTTGAGACAGGTTCTTCTTACATCAACTGGTTAGGCTTAGTACAGTTGGAATTTGAATTTACAGGAGCAATATTGGCACTGATTCCTGGGTAAAATAATGACAGTCACATTCCACAAAACAGAACTTTAAAATGTTTTGAACCTGACAGAAGAGAAAGTGGGAAGTAGACTATAAGACATAGGCACAGGAGACCACTTCCTGAGTAGAACTCAGTAGCACAGACAATAAGAGAATCAATGATTAAATGGGACCTTCTGAAACTGAGAAGCTTCTGTAAAGCAAAGGACACTGTCAGTAAGACAAAAAGGCTACCTTCTGACTGAGAGAAGATTTTCACCAACCCCTCATCAGACAAAGGTCTGATCTCCAAAATATACAAAGAACTCAAGAAACTAGACACTAAAACTCTAATTAACCCAATTAAAAAATGGGGTACTGAACTGAACAGAGAATTCACAACAGATGAACTTCGAATGGCCAAAAGACACTTAAGGTCATGCTCAATGTCCTTAGTGATCAGGGAAATGCAAATCAAAACAACTTTGAGATACCATTACACCTGTCAGAATAGCTAAAACAAAAAACACCAATGATAGCCTATGCTGGAGAGGATGTGGAATAAGAGGAACTCTCATCCATTGTTGGTGGGAATGCAAACTTGTGCAGCCACTGTGGAAATCAGTGTGGCGGTTTCTCAGGACACTGGAAGTCAACCTCCCTCAGGACGCAGCAATTCCACTCTCGGTAAAAAACAATGACATCTTGAATTTTGCATGCAAATGGATGAAAATCGAAAACACTTTACTGAGTGAGGTAACCCAGACCCTAAAAGATGAATATGGTATGTACTCACTCATAAGTGGATTCTAGCCATAATTAAAGGTCTTTGAGTCTATAATTTGGGATCCTAGAGAATCTATATAAGAAGGTGAACCTGAAGAAAATCATATAGTTATCCTCCTGGATATTGGAAATAGACAAGATTGCCAGGCAAACTTGGGTGCATGGGGTTTGGGGGGTAGAGGTAAGGGGAGATAGTTAGAGAGAAGGGAGAAGGGGAGGATGGGGGATAGCTTTGGGGAATGGGATGGGTGGGATGGATATGGGAGCAGGGAAGTATATATCTCAACGAAGGGAGCCATTTTAGGGTTTGTAAGAGACTTGATTCTAGAGGGGTTCCCAGGTCCAAGGAGAGGTCCCCAGATTGTTCCTTGGGTAGCAGAGGAGAGGGTGCCTGAACTGGCCTTGGCCCATAACCATACTGATGAATATTTTGCATATCACCGTAGAACCTGTGGCAAACGCAAACGAGTCTGCATCACCACCCACCCGGTATGGACCTTGGTTCTAGGGGTTAAACACAAGACACAGACACACACATATTCAGAGAGTCCGGGTCATTCGCCAAGAGGTGAATGCCCATTTATTCAGCTTAATCCATTGCTAAATACTTTGGCCCCTGTTAGGAGAACCCCCTCCCAGTCAAGAGTGAGATCAAAGCGTTAAGAGCCTGGTGCCTTGTGACAGGTTCTTCCCAGGAAGGTGGGCAAGGGGTGCAGGGCAGTGTCAGAGAGGGTAGAGGGACCTTGGCGCCTGGGCTCTCCAGGGCACGTTGAGAAATTCCCATTTCAAAGTAATATAGAGCCCTAAGCTATTATACAAGGCTAGAGTAAGCAAGCATGGAACTTAGCAGGAAGCTTTAGCTGGTTAGCAAAAACAGTCTTTGATTTGCACCTTGAGAGGCAGGGGAAAACCTGGAATCCCAACAAGAACCTTCATCTGGCGATAGATGGAGATAGAGACAGAGACCCACATTGGAACACAGGACTTAACTCCCTAGGTTCAAATATGGATCAGAAGAAGGGAGAACGTGAGCAAGGAAGTCAGGATCAGAGGGAACCTTCATCCGACCATGGATGGAGATTGAGACAGAGACCCACATTGGAGCACTGGACTGAGCCCCCAAGATCCAAATGAGGAGCAGAAGGAGGGAGAACATGAGCAAGGAAATCAGGACCACGAGGGGGGCATTTACCCACTGATACAAGGGGACTGATCAAATGAGAGCTCAGCAAGGCCAGCTGGACTGGGACTGAACGAGCATGTGATCAAACCGGATTCTCTGAATGTGGCTGACATGGGCGCTGTCTGGGAAGCCATTGATAATGGCACTGGGACTTGTTTTGTCTGCATGTACCGGCTTTTTGGGATCCTAATCTCTTTGGATGCTCACCTTCCTAGACCTGGAGGGAGGGAGGAGGAACTTGAATTTCCCACAGGGCAAGAAACCCTGACTGCTCTTAGGACTGGAGATGGAGGAGGAGAGGGAGTGGGGGGAGTGGGAGGGTATTGGGAGGAGGGGAGAAAGTGGAAATTTTTATAAATTAATAAAAAAAAACTCTTTAAAAAAAGTTTTCAGTCATCTTATTATATGCTTGCTGATAAAGCACAGAGTAAGGTTTCCTTTTATTATTAGCATTTTTATTAATTCTAAGTATTCCAATTTAACCATCTTTGAAATAACTCAAACATTTGACAATTTGTTTGTCAACAAAAAAAAAAATTTGTTTTAAAATTTTCCCCAAATAGAATTAAAATTGTGAAGAATATCATGTTGATTCATTATAACAATTGGAGCATGATGATCAGCTCAGCCTTTCAGGTACCACAAGCACAATAATTGTTCCATTAAATACATTTCTTAACAGAATGGTATTGTGTTCGTTAAGCATTAGTAAAATATTTTATTAGAAGACTGCTTAAAGGTAGGGAAAATGCTATCTAAGCAACTGTTTGACTGGAAATGGACCTCCTATGGAATCCCAATCTTCCTGACCAAAGCAAGAGTCTTTGCTCTTGTTCTCCTGAGAAGAATTCATACCTGGAAACATAGGATCAACAGTCAAGCTTATTTCTAAAAGCCTAGGAAATAAAGTCAGAAATAACACCCTCCCAAATGTGAAGAGCAGACTCAGCAGTGCTGCAAAGTCTCTCCCACTGATATTTTGACTTATGAATCTGGATCCATTTTTCCTCCATTGGACCATACATGGAGTATTCTCACATAACCCCTTCCCTGGAGGGAGTGTAGACTTTCTTAAAGAATTTCCTTATCCACAATTAAATGTGTTACCAAGAGATGCATTTGATACATGAACATGTAGAAAAGTGTATCCACACATATGCTAAATTAATTGGGGCAAATGACAATGGTGTTCAGAGATAGCTCATAAAGGGCAAAGTCTATCACACATCGGACCCAGGAGCCTATGAAAAGAGCCCTGATGTTGTCCACTGGACTTTTTCCTTCTTTGATCATCATGGTCATTTTGTAATGGAATTACAAATATGTGCATTCATTTTTTCCAGTGTTCTGGCCTCAAGATGTGAACCTTGTTGTAACAGAATGGGATGCTTGCAGTGCTCTGCAGACATCTTTGTTTCAATATAGATATTTTCAGTATTTCTATTGAATATGTCAGGATTTAATGAAAATGAAATTAACATTTGAATATCAATGTCATTTAAAAATCTTTTTACCAGTAGTCAGTCTTAGTACTGATAATGAAAGTGTCTGTACAAATTAGAAAAATTAAGGGCTTCTAATAGTGAGGTTAATATAATGGAAAAATCTGTTTTGCAATAATGACAAAAATCAAAAGCCTCAAAGATTAAGAGTGATGTCTTTGGGAGAAATAATTGTGCTTAATTTAACTTGTTTTATTAATAATCATTCATATCTTATCTTTGTTCTCAACATTGTGAATGCAAGTTACACAAAGAAATTTTTCAGCATTAATGACAAACATAAAATGTTTGAATTTTTCAAGATTTTTGTCATAATTTTAATAAAAATACAGCATATCTTATCAATCAAGTTCATTAAAAATTTGAAAGACTTTCTAAGCTCAATTATCTCAAACTCAAAGAAGTGTTGTGACATATGTGTCAACTCTCCAAGAAATAGACGAAGAAGCTGACATTGTCTGTATACAGCAAGCATCTTCCACTCTTTCCCTCATGAAAAAGTCCTTGTTATTAGCTGCTCAGTGTAGACTGTTATATTTGGTGTCACATCTTGTACATTATTCAGTAAGGACGTTCAATTAATTGTGCATTTATATTAGAATAATATAGGCACATAACTTTACATAACATTATTATTCTTTAACATGGCTTAATAATTTATTTTTTCTTGTATTGCCATGTTTCCCAGAATATTTTTCTAATTCTTTAACACAACCCATACAGATTGACAGCGGTCACCTTTAGCTTATTGCTCGTATAGTTCTTTTTTAAGTAACAGTTCAGGTGCTATGTGGAAATTTTTGACTATATGGAAATAATAAAATACAGTATTCATATCATGCTATTAAGAGCTTTCAATGCCTTCTTATCATGTGATTTCTTTAAGTGCTACAGTTTGTTTTCTTTCACCTGAAATATTATTAGTCACTCATTTAAGAAGAATAATGCATCATCCATACTCCCCTAGAAAAACAATGTAGCCACAGAGCAAAGCACAATTTGTTGGTCTTCTGTTTAAACTATCTATCTGTTGAGAACCCAAAACAATACATATATCCTGACTGTAATTTATTAATTTCAATTAAGATAATTTTTCTAGGCACTGGGGATATGATTCAACCAGATAAATATTTGATATACAAGGATGATAATCTGAATTTTGTCCACAAGAACACGTGTGAATAAAGTCAAATACAGCAGTGAAGCCAGCAATCCTGGCACCAGATGATGGGGCTTGCTGACCAGTCTCCAGCAAAATCAACAAGTTCTATATTTTTGTCTCAAAAATATAGTGGAGAAAAACTGAGGGAGAACTCAACTTTGAACTTCAAAATTCTTTCAAGTTTAAGTTGTATGGTATGAATCATTTACGTAATTGAAAAGAAAAATAAGAAGTCAAATAACAAAGAGTGAGTGTAAAGAACATGGGGTAACAGGCAATATCCACATAAGATTTTCGAAGAGGAGACACAGTATGCGAGAAGTAAGTAAGCTACTTGGCTTGTTTGTTTTAGTTTTGTTAGGTTGAAATTGATTTTTAAAAATATTTTATGTTTATTTTGTTTTATTTTATTTTTGTCTTACCTGTAAATATTTTTGTGTACAACATGCGTACATTTTTTCCCCAAAGATATCAGAAAAAGATATCAGATCCTCTGGAACTGGAGTTATAGGTGGTTGTGAAACACTTTGTGGATTGCGGGAACTGTACCCAAGTCCCCTGCAAGAATAACACATGCTCTTAGCATAAGCCATCTCTGCAGACTGGTAGCACTGTCTTGAGCATATGTTTTGCTCAAAAGGAAGTAACTAACCAGGAAGAAAACTGAGGTCAGAGTACTGAAAAAAAAAAAACAAGAAGAAATATAATGATTGTGAAAATGTTACTACTCAATAAAAATCTAACATATAATTGACTAAAATCTTCAATAATAATTATTAAGTTGTAAAACAGTTGTAAAATCCTGAAGAAAAAAAAGCTCATTTTTTGTTTGGTTGATTTCATCGATGCACACTAAGATGAAGTTGCTAACATTTCCCAGATCTGTTGTCTTCTCCCAGAACAATGAGAAGCTTCCAACATTATTGACAAGTAACTTTGGCTTTGCTCCATCTTGTGCTGTTTAAAATTAATTTACAACAATGGCGAAATCTGGTATATGATATTTTGAATGTTTAATACCACCAGAGGTCTTTGCCACCAGAATATGTGTACTGAATTTAAAACCAAATCACAGTGTTGCATGAAGAATAAATTAGGATGAATTTCCTACTATTAAAATACAATAAAACGTTAAAAAGTCATATCCAGAACTAGGTTTCAGGATATGTTCTTCCTCTTAAGTCTTCTTGTGCACCCCCTGTCTACTCAATCTGGATACAGCAACTTGGTGTCAGCCACACAGATGTCAGGAATGTTATAAAGTAACACAACACATCAGCCAGGGATCCAATTCACTATGGATTGAAGAGTTCATGCCACAGATATAATTGAATACTTGAAATCAACTCCTTTTAACTCTGCCAACAGTTTCCTTTGCTTGTTGCTTTTGTTCTATATACCACCCTCCCACACCATTTCTTAGCTGGAGTTCCACACTCCCTGTGTAATTTTTCTGTGTCCAAGGAGACTACAGGTCTTTTTCTGGCCAATTTAGTCACAGAACAAAGACAATATAGATCAAGGCATAAGGCAATCCCTTAAAGATAAACAGAAATAAGGTATTGTCATTGCAAGCCTATGAGGTTTGAAGTAGTTAGTAGCATCATATTGTTAGCAATCCTGTTTAATTCAAGAGTTATTTGAATTGTAGCTGATACAACCACATTCATCTATGTTAGAGTTTTGTCTATTTTACTGAAGTCATATAAGAGGCAGAATAAATGGTTATTTCTTGATTATGAACTCTAACAAAATTGTATATACTACAGAATGCAAAATCTCTATTTTGCTGATATGCATCAAAGATATATTTTCTTAAAATGTAAAGGAGAAAAGAAATATATAAATTAATTCTGTATAATTTTGAAAATCCACAGGTACATTAACTAAATAAGATAGATTAACTAAATACAAAGGAAGTATGTTATGAAAATCTGGGAATTAAAGTTGTGGTGGGGTTGGAGTTTCCCATTTTAATTAGAAAGTACAAAGACTTATTTAAAAAAGACATATGTCAGAGAAGACAATGGAGAAATTCTGTGTTTGAGGCAGAAGGTAATGCTAGAAATAATGACAATGCTTTCTGTCTTTCAGTTTCATGAGGTCCCATTTACTAGTTGTTGATCATAGTGCCTATGCTGATAGTTTCTTAAGGGTTCTTCCTGTGCCAATGAATTCAAGGGCATTGCCCAGTTTCTCTTCTATCACATTTTTATGTGAGGTCTTTGATCCACTTTAAGTTGAATATTATGGTGATAAATATGCATCTCTTTAAACCCTTCTAAGTGTAGCTGTCATGTTTGAGCAGTTTCATTTGTTGAAAGTGCTCTTTTTTTTGAATAACAACATTCTTAATTTCAAAAGGATCATGTGCATTCCAAGATATTTAAACTTCAAATGCACTACTAGTATGAGAACAGTTATTTAAGAAATATTAAAGGATTTTTTTTACATCATTGTCAGAAACAACAAGTTCTGAATCTTGACTTTTGAAAAGTAAATGATTGTTGCTACCAAAATTTGGTTTTGACTGAAGACAGTCAACATCAGACAACATTAGAGAGCAGTCACATAAACATATTGTACAACAAAAAGCAACAATGATCTAGATAAGAAAAGTTATCTATATACTCAAATCTTCGGTTCAAAAAAGCAGCATTGAATTTGTCTGCTCTCTGAGCCTCTTGAAAGTCTTGGCTGGAAATCAAAAAAAGCTAGTCAGTGTTGCAGGGAAAAAATCTATCTTGCTATACATCTTGAGTTATTAAAGTAGTATATATTAAATTTAGACTCTAGAACCAAGAACTATAATTATGCCCCATTGACATTTTATAGAATTAGAGGTTTTCATATGTTGTAAAAAGTAATGACTGTGAATGTCTTAAGGTAGGAAAAGCAGATAATAAGAGCAACAATTTTTAAAAATGAAAACTTTCTTCTCTATCATCTTTCTTTCTTTCTTCCCATCTTTCTTCTTCTTCTTTCCTCCTACCCCTCTTCCTCCTTCTCCTTTTTAAAATTGTACTAGATATCTAAATAACTAGATCTTATCAATTCATATATATTGGAGAAGAACCTACAGTCACATTAGCAAGGTGATGTATTCTAACTAAACATTTGAAATAAGAAGGCCGAGAATAAACGGACATGCCAAAGTGAATGGGTAAAGGCCTGTGAGCCCTCAACCCTACACTAAGAATAACAGATAGTGAAGAAATCTGAGATTGGGAGAAAATGTTTTTCCCAGGAAAGAGCACAGCAACTATTTATTGAATTGTCATGGTCAGTACAGAAAAGGTACATACAATTAAAATTACAGAAAATGTATGTATATATATATATATATATGTGTGTGTGTGTGTGTGTGTGTGTGTGTGTGTGTGTGTGTGTAAATACACACTTATTCATTAACAAAAATATTATGAATAGAGGCCATAAATTTAAAAGAGAGTGACAAGGAACATATGTGAGTATTTGGTGGGAAGAAATAAAAAGAAAGAAATTGTTAATTACATTATAATTAAAAAATAAATAAACATGCATGTGACTTAGAAACCAATGAGAGCTCTGACAAAATTTTAAATTTATATGTTGGTAAACTCTGGTGGAATAAAATTTTGATTTAAGAACACAATTTCTGGATATGTGAAAAAAATCTCCAGTATCCCTCAATTTACAAAATATGTTACAAGTTTTATGATATCTTATAAACATTGATCTGAGTCAGCAAGTTGGAAACACCCATGATACTCCTCCACATTTTACCATTGTATCTTAAGATCACGACTTTGTCGATTTGAGGAATAGAGAAGGTAAAGAAAATGCAATAGTTCCTGGTTAATATTTCACTAGAATCATCCTCAGAGCAAAATACATTTGGATAACAAATAGAATTTGTAACTTGATTATAGTAAAATATCTTTTTGAAGAACTTGTAAAAATTCTAGACTCATAAGTGGTAAAACTATCAACATTTTTAATGTTTCATTTAGAGTCTCTCATCTAACCTGTTATATCAATATAATGGGCAAGTATATTTCCCATTGCAAAGGCACTGCAAATACACATAAATGTATTCTGTGACATGTTACTCACATGGATTGAATATTAGTGTCTACATAACCATTCAACAGTTTACAAATATAAACTCTTCACCAAAATCTTGGAATAAACATTAAACTTTGTGCCTTATACTTTTAAGGAAAATAAATATTGTCTTGTACACAAGGGGAAGAAAATATCTTTTTAAATTCTAAATGGATACTTCATGAAATGCTTCCAAGAAGGTTATTCAGAGTGACTGCGAGTATCTACACTTTGCAGAAAATTGTGAGTAGATGCCATAAGGATTTTAAGGTAAACTATTGTACTTTTTTCTATTTGCACATATAAACTGTCTGCAATGCAAGGACCACAAGGATTTCTGTTGACATACACATTTGCATTTTGAGTGGGGCAGTTTTAAAAATAGTTCTCTAAATTTATCCATCTAAGTCAGATTGTTTTCTAACAGACATGGAAGCAATGATTTGTTATTTATAATCTTTTCTGTTAAGAGCTTAAGCTACAGAGAACTTTAAAGAATTAAATATTTACAAAAGTTATTTTTCTAAATAATATTAGAAAATCATTTTCTCTACTGACTATTAATCGTTTTGCAAAATTTAGTTGAGGGTATAATGGTTGTATTTGCCTATTTAACTTTCTGTGTCATTTCAGTTTCTGAGCAATAGAAAGAAGAAAGATAAATAACAATAATTAATTTATTATATAATGCATTTAGTATAACATATACTAACTGATCACAGGGCTGCAAATTTGTGCATGTGTATAAAGTTGGTAACATCTCCTTACTACCAAGTTAAGACATCGTCTAACATTGCACTATTTCAGCTTTATATTTAAAAAGAAGCAAGATGAAAATATTCTCTATTCATGCCTTTCTTTAACAGAAAACAACAGTCTCCACAGTATGAATTATTTAGGTTTATATTACGCTGTTTCAGTTACTGAAGGTCTGGTCATCACAGTCGAAAAGGAAGATTTTATGCTAATTTAATGCAGAGTTAACTATGTACCATCACAACAGCTTATAAGGAAAAAGAGGCCCGTACTTCATGTTCCACAAACTGGGGGCCATATGGAATATCAGCATGGAACATATTCCCCATATTTGCATCATTGCAAAGGTTCAGCATATTTCCTGTTGTAAACTTCCTTTCAAAGGGATTTGCACTTACATATTTTCTGCAATCATTTCACCTCTTATAATATGCATAGATCGTGCTAGCATATGGATAGAGACACCCTGGTAGACAAATCAATTATATGTGCTTTCTGTATTTAAGAGCAATCTAAAATGTTTTGAGAGATTAAAGATAGTGCTACATTCACAAGGTACAAATTTATTTCATTACGATGAAGGTAAATTACCATAATAAATCATTTTCTTGGCAATATTTTGCTGGTGTACTGTTCTGAGCAATTGTTTTTCTTTTTATTTTCTTGAAATGAAACTTCTCAAATTTTCCATGGTTTCAAAAAGATTTAAAAAGATGCAGTCTCTCAGAAATGGTTACACACAAGAATGTTAATTAAAAAAGTATTAAGAATTAAGCAGCCTTATAGGCAACCTTGATTTTTGTTGGTATTTGTTCAAGTATGGTATGACAATGCCAGAATTTTCACCGTATTTAGAAGTCAAATGTTTAATTTTGACTTCTATGCTTACTTGACTTATTATAATGGATAAGTTGATATCAATTTCACAGCTGTTTTAATTTGTATTTTTCAGATGGATTTAGCATTTTCTAAACTTGTTGGGCATCTTCTATTCTGAAAACTTCATTCAAACCTCAAAATTTGAAAATTTGACTGTTTCTGTATTTGTTAATTGTTAAGAATTATTTATTTTATTTTTTGAATCAAATACTAGATAAGATATAAATACTATAAACCATATTTTTGTGACTGGAATATTCTAGTTCTTAATACTTGATTTTATACACTATAAATCTAAGTATTGGCTGATGATTAATTGTGGAATGTTCAATGTTGAATTTTTAGTTTTTATTTTTTAAGAGTTACCTAAGAGAAACTGGAGAAGAACAATTTCAAAAATAATATCTTTCATTTTCATTTAAACTTTTTAAAGTTTTATTTCATTAGATAATTCGACTTAAATTTTATGAGAGAAAAGTTGAAATTAATTACATATCACCAAAGAGTCACTCTCAAAAGAAAAATGAGTTGAGGTGGAGACATAGTAGTAATTGCTGGGAGATGGAGCTGCAAGAATAAAATGATAAAAGGAAATGGATATTTATTCTGACATACTGGGGTTAATATCTGTATAAGAGAAGGAACAAATATAGCAGTGAACCATACAGAAAGCTGGATGAAATGCATAAGGTGAGACAATATTTACCAGAGAGTTTAAACACATTAATACAGGAACTTCAGAGGAGATGAGCTGAAATGTAAAGAATAAGACTGATCTGGCTGCACTTAGAGTCAGGACTACCCAGCACATGACTGCGATCACTGGAGATAAACCTGAAGGAAAAAAATGTGTTAGCCACATTATCAGCTGAAACTATTGAAAACGTGGCTGATATTGTTCAAATTAAGACAAAAAAAGAATCTAGAGAAGGAAAAAAAGCAAGGCAGAATCTACAGACAACTCTATAGTAGGGAGTCTGAGTGTGTCTGATAAGTTAGGAGAAGATGTTAGATTCTCCTAAAAATTGTTCATTAAAATTATAACAATCAGATAATAATTATGATGTCAGTTGTCATACCTCAATAACATATAGACTAATCTCAAACAAGAGAATATTAAAATATCAATTTAGTTGTAGCTAAAGTTAAAAGGTAGCAAAAAGTTAATTCCTGTATATTGTGTGTTAGTACTGCTGCTGTGGTAGTAAATACTTAACCATGACTGAGAGACAGGCAAGAGAAACAAGTAAACAAACAAATACATAAACATAGAAACATAGAAACAAGGTAATAAATGCAAGACGTCCAGAGATCACCATTTTCTGGCTAAATAGGGCACATTATCACAAAATAAAGCTACAAATTAACATATAACTTTATGGCTTTTTATCCACTAGTAGCAACTTATACATAGGTACATCATTTGAATTGCAAAGAACAAGAATGACAAATTTCCTGCATTCTATTGGACAAGGCTCACACAAACTGTGACATAATCAGTTACCTTTCTATTTCTAAAGCTTGAAATAATTTTTATGACTTTATCAACATGTGCACTTTAAGACTTATGTTATACTGTAGTTTGTTTTGACCGTCAGCCACTTTCAATCTTTTTGAAAAAAACCAATAATTATCTCTACTCCTTTCTATAAACTTTATGGTGTCTAGCATAGCACTAATATTCTAGGGAGGCACAGAATAGATGCACTTGGATTGCACTGAGAACACGGAACTTGATTCTGTGGAGGAGGTCTCGTAGAAAGTGCAAAATGATCCATGAATGAGTGAGTGAATGGACAAATGCATTCAGAGAGAATTCCCAGTCCAAGGACGACCATGATGGGGTGTGATTTATCAAGAAAAGCACCAGGCTGGGGATGAATCCTGTCTTTTGTTTTACAAAAGGCAGAGAGGATGATTGAGAGAGGTAAAATGGCTTGGAGGGAAATAAAGACTTAAGAATTTAAAAGAACGTGAGCCACCATGTAATAATATTTGCCTCTTCTGTTTGTGTGGAATGCCAGATTTCAGGGAACAAAGTTATTTTTTTCTTTTTGGTGAGGGAGAGTAAGAATTAAAAAAAATATTACTTAACACACATGTTTAGCTGTTCATGGTTTATGATAGGGCCTTTTGATGCTATTTGATGATCTTGCTAAGTACCTTTATTTCAAATTCAAAATAAAAAAAGATAGGATGTGAAAAAAAAGAGTCCTATAATTTCTATTTCAACCTTATGAGAAAAGTAACTCTTTATGTCCTAATTTTTTAAGAAAAAAAGTAGTGTCTAAAGATCCAAGTTTCTCAAATGTTTTGATGTTATCTGTACCCAGGACTCTTCAAATTAAACAACAATGTAGCTCCAACGTAAAGCAGATTCACATTCCTGGTAATAAACAACTCAGCAGTTAAGAGCACTGACTGCATTCTCAGAGGTCCTGAGTTCAATTCCCAGCAACCACATGGTGACTCACAAGCATCTCTAGTGGGATTTGATGCCCTTTTATATCATAAAGTGGTGTATACAGATAGAGCACTCATATATATCAAATAAATAAATATAAGGAAAAAATTAAGTAAGCCTTTTTTAAAGAAATTAAGTGATTGGGTGGCTACAGAATTTAAAAAAATATTGACAAACACCTTCTAGATATATATAAATTATATATAAACTATATATCATCATAAAATGATAGTGCCAGATTCTAAGAATCAAAGTAGCTACACAAAGGGTGCTCACTTTTCTGTATACCAGTATTGAAAAGATGGAATTTACTTGTAAATACACATTATCCTTTATATTACTTTTCTCCAATCAAATGCTTATACATATGTCTAGTAAAATATAGATATGGACTCTACAAGTCTTAAGTAATGAATGAAAGAACAACTAATTAAAACAATCAAAAATATTTTGAGAAAGTGAATATATGTTTTAAATTTTCTCAGGTAACCATTTTCACACTGCTACCAATACATTCAATGGAATTCCAAGCAAAATAATATCAGTTACTTTGTGAATATTGATTATCTAGTTATGCAGTTGTGCAAAGGAGGCTAAAGATCTTGAAATGTTACTAAATATTAAAGCAAGCAGGAGAAAAATGGGACAAAATGGCTATCCAATTTGAGAACAATGCTTTAATGGCAAAAGAATAGTCAAAAGATCAATATAGCAGAAAGGAGAGACCCAAACTTGTCAACATAAAGGTGACCAACAGAGCTGCAAAGAGAGAGAAAAATAAGATACTATTATGAATAAATGGTGCTGCAACAACTGAACATTCATATGCAAAACATGAATTTAGTAACAATTTTTACGTCATCCAAAAAGAATTAGCGCAAAATAGATCTCAGGTGTGTCAGTATAATAGGAACAACTAAAGGAATTCCCAGAAAATGACACAAGAAAGACATAACTTGGTCCATGGAGAGGTTTTTAGTCACAGCTTTAAAGACCCAAAGAAAGAGCTAACCAGCAAGCAGTGATTTCATACAGTCTACCCTTTTATTCCCCTTAACACAAAGTACAGAGTGTCAAGACAAGCTATAGACTTTGAGAGCATCATTACAAAGGAGAGCTTTAATAACAGTATATTATCTAAAATAGCCAAAGCTCTACAAATAGAACAAAAACAAAACAAATCTTTAAAAAATCATTTTAACAAGAATATACACACTTGGGTAATAAGTCTGAGAAATGATGTTCTTTACGTATCTAATGGTCTATACATAATGTATTTTATGTAAATGACACTGCCACGTAAATGGCAGAAAACAAGGAGACTGAGTCCTGTATGGAAAAACAAAGAGCCTTTATTTTATACATGTTTGCAAACTTGGTCTCTCTGTGTGTCCAACATACGGGAATAATTGGAGAGCCCCGAGCTCAGTTAGTTAGTTAGTTAGTCGGGTTTTTATACTAGTAAAGAGGGGGATAAGGAATTTCTAATGGTCAGGATCCCCGTTTGGCTGACATTTGTTTAGTGGTGTCCTGGTGAGTGTACCCTGGAGCTGGAAGGTGATGCTATCTACAATGCTTGGGATGTTTGGAATTTTCTTTGGATGGTATGTTCTTGGGTGGTGCCTGAGTCATCTCAGTTTGTAGTCCTTCCTGCAACCAGGTATTGCCTCAGGGCAAACTACTAAGACTCAGGGCTCCATTAAACTTATCATGGTTGTGTCTTATACTAGCAGGTAATAATGGTTGGAAAAAGTTCCTTTGGGTGGTGTATTTCTATTAAGTGTAGGTTGGCTCCTACACTTCCCCTTTCACAAGCACCAATGGCAGGACCCAAATATGGGTTCTGCTTTCCCATGGTTTTAAGGAGGTATTATTGGGACTTAAAAACACTCTAGTTAATAAATGCATTAATTGACAACTCTGGGCCTAATTTTCTGGTGTATCAACAGACACTATACGTAGCTATTTGGTTACCCATGCCAGGGAGTTTCCCCTTGTCTCAGCCTTTCAACCTATTGTGGGCAGGGAGCATGAGACGATGTTTTCCTTTCTGCAACTACTTCAAGTTGACATTGGGGTATTGTTATCAGGGATCAAATTGACTGAAAGGCTAGCCAAAGGTAGGGAGGGAATTCAGGCAATGAGCCAGACATCAGACTTTGTTGAAGGTACGGGAATGTTCACATGAGCTGGATTGGTCCACATAAACTTTCAGAAAGTCCAGGGATTGCTGCTATTCAGAGCAGGTTGTAGTCAGCAACTGATGCTTAGATGCATCTTTCATCCCAGTAGAAGCCTACTGACATAAGATTAAACTAGGAGCAGAAGTTAAAATTTATGGACTTAAAGAAAAATCCATTTTGTAGAAAGAGAGCAGATAATGGGTATCTGTAAACAGAAGGAATAGACTCATACCTTTGAGTTCTAGCAAAAACTACAGATTTTGGTTAGAAGCATGTATATTTTTCTCCTGTCCAGAGAAAGGTATATAGTTTGGACAGAGATGCCTTTGGTCTGATGAGAAACATCTTTTAGTTCATATTTAAATGGAAACTAGAATAAATCTAATATCCTGAGATTGGGACCCAAACAGTAAGTAGTCATGGCTTTAGCAGCTTATTAGAACTATACCATAGAGGGGAGAAGAAATCCCAAAACATTTTTTGAAATCTTAACCTATATTTACATCTTAAGTCATTTTATAAACCCTCAAAGATTATAAAATTTTTTATCTTCAGACCTTAAAATATTTTTTTCCAAGAGACCTAGTATCTTTATATAGAGAGAGATAGTGAGATATAGTGAGCTAACAAGCTGGCTATAGCTTTGTCGAAGGATCTGGATACATTTTGCTGCAAAATTGACATTATAACTGTCCTAGTCATCAATACTCTCAGAGATCCCAGAAAGATAAATAAGTATATCTGAGTACAGACCAAGTAGTTTCTGAACCTAATAAAAACGACAGGGACCAGAATCCATATACACATAGACATACCTAGGTCTCCATAGCATTGGAGGCAGAAGTATCCAGAACAAAAACAGTCCTACAGTCTTAGCCTGATGCATAACGTGATTTTTTTTTCCCTGTGGAAGAGGGACATGGAAATGACTGACCTATTTTGTCTAGGCACAAGTAATGCAATCATTTCTCCAATGTCCTGCAGTTTCTCTACAGTCTGAATCAGGTCCTGGCAGAAGGTGTTGCACTGAAGAATCTCGGCCAGTGGTCAGCACCGTTGTAATCCAGGTGGAGACATTATGGTGTCCCATAATCTTTTTTGGAGACCTTGGGTTGCTACTAGAATCTCAGAGTCTCTTTCTAATATAATAAACTTTTTAATCATTATTTTAAATGCCATATTCTGCTGATATCTGAAGTACGGGATCAGCCTATATATATATATCCCCTCTAAATGATGGAGGATATTTATACTACATTGTATCTGAATGCCCAAACAACTCTGGTACAGGGAAGTCTAGCTATATTGCCAGAATATCTTAATATCTATAGCTAGAGTTCTTGGCCTGCGGGGCCAAACTTCGATCAGGTTTGGCCAGAAGTTGAGGCATGCAGCAGCCCAGGGCAGGCCCAGGGAACTCATCCACCAGCATGGGAGGGGGCAGGGTGGCATGAAGCATGGGGGAAAAAGGATTGTTAACCTCCCTAGCCATAGCAATAAACCCCAGATTCTCTGTTCTGTGTTTGAAATCCTATTGGCGCACATATGCCTCCTGCAATTGTGGCTTCCAGCCTTGCTATATTGTAAAAGCAAGGCTGTATAGCCCAGCCACCCATTCAGTTGAGCGTTGTGGTTCAGCCTTGCACTTGTATGCCAAACCTGCCAGTGTTGTCCCTGAACTACAGGCCAAAACAGATTCCTTTCCATGGAATGCTTAAGGTAGGTAAAGGTTACTTGTCTTATCCCTCTTTGGAAAATATATCCCTATGCTTATGGCCCTATCTCTAAAGTCCCGTAAGTGATCCCAATATCAAAGTCAAAGAAGTCATGATTTGAGTTTCTCCCATAATGCCAGTGTCAGTCTAAGAAAGGACAAAAACAGAGCAACACACTGATACACAGGACAATGAACTGATAAATTGTCTTGGCACTAAACCAAACTGAACTGAAGATGACAGCCTCATGCTGTTATGCAGGTGCCACCTGCCTGTCAGTCTACGGAATCAAGACATCTAGAGCACCCTGCACTTTTCTCTACTGAACTGAGATGTTGGGAGCATCCCACACTTCTCTCTACAGAAACCAGAGGAAACCACCCTCATACAGAAGGGTCATGGGGATGTCTCACCAGCAGCCCTGCCTGCGATCTTTTCATGAATCCACAGAGACTACAGGCTCTTACATTTCCTGGGCCCATTTATAGAAAGACAAGAGATACAGGCATGACCATAAAACAAAATACAGAAGGCTCTATTGGTGATAGTCCCAGTGGGCTTGGGAGGTCATGGACAAACCCACAAATGTTATGCCCAGATCTTCAAAGTTCCCCCAAAACCAACAAAGAGACCAGTCCCATATTTAAAAGCAAAGAGCCTTTATTTTAGACAATTTAGCAAACTCAGTCTCTGGGTGTCCAACGTATTAGAATAATCAGAGAGCCCAGAACTCAGTTAGAGTTGGGTTTTATTAATAGTAAAGTTGGGGGTAAGGGATTTCTAAGGTTCAGGACCCCTGATTGGCTGACATTTGTCTAGGGGTGTTCTGGTGAGTATGTGCTGCAAGGTGATTCTATCTACAATGGTTGGAACATTAGGCATTTCCGTTGGATGGTCTGTTCTTGGGTGGTGCGTGGATAATCTCAGTTTGAAGTCTTTCCTGCAACCAGATATTGCCTCAGGATAAACTATGGAGACCTAGGCTTCCTTTGGGCTTTTCATGACTGGGTCCTACACTGACAAATGATAATGGCTGGAAGAACTTCCTTTGGGTGGTCTGCTTTTTATTAAGCTTATCATGGCTGGCTCCCACAATTGCAATGACAATTGGTCTGATATAAATTAAATTAATCAGCATAGAAAAAGGTGGAAAGCAATGTAAAGCTTGGACATCTTGACTTATATATACTGGTCATATGTGTGTTAAATATCAGGTAAATAAAACTATCTGTACATCCAGTCCATTCTTAGTTATTCTTAATAATTGGTATTTGAAAAATTATGTTCAGCATTTTAAAGGTTTTAATATGATATCAAATTTAAACCTAGAATGAAAACTTGGTTGTGACACTAAAATCCAACACTATATATTTTCTATAAATTATATGAATTCCAGACCCAGATATAGTGTGTGTATTAAAATCCCAACTCTAGGAAGGAGAGGCAGGAGTACCATATATTTGAACCCAGTCCATATAATGACAAACTGTCTCAGTACTTGCCCCACTACCATCAAAAATAAAGAGATGAATGATGAGTCACATATATTCTCCAGTTATTTTAATAACTAAGAGATTAAATGATGAGTGTTTTCCAGTCCTCATTGATGTCCTCAATAGCGTTAATGTTTTTGAAATTTCTCTGAGTGTGAGTCAATAGGCTATTTATTAAAAATTGAGATATTATTTACTTTGTTAGATTTTTTTAAATTTTTTATTTGTCTGTAGCATATATGGACAAATTTATTTCAGGTATGCACAATGGCCAGAAGAGGGTGTCAAATCCCCTAAATCTATAGGTTCACATGATTTGCGCTGCACTAAGTAAGTGTTGAAAATCAAATCTGATTCCTCTCCAAGAAAAGTATATGAACTTACCTGCTGAAACATCTCTCTGTACCCTCCATAAAACTTTCATAAACTAAAAGTGACATAATTTTCACAAGGTTCTATATCAATAAATTACATCTCAGTGTGGTATTAAGAAGACTATTATCACAGCTTCATGTGTTAGAAAAGTATAATTCTGAGACTATAAGATCTTAAGGTTTCTATCAATTTTCAGCAGGTGAGAGAGGGAAGCTAAATGTTGCTGCATAGGCTTCAACTAACATGGTGGTTCTATATTTACTTGCCAGCACAACAAGAGATAGGTATTCTGATTAATGCAACAGACAAAATATTACTATTACTTCTAAGAAATGTAAATGTCTAGAAGAATCTTGGGATTATAATAAAATAGAAAAAAATCTTATATAGTAAACAGATATATAGTCATATTCATATTCATGCATATATTTGCACATTTTCATTTCAGAAAAATACACATTTATATTATCGCTAAATATATTCATATAAATTTTAATAGAGAAAATAAATATATGTCCAACATTTATTTATACACACAGAGATATGTGTGTTTGTGGATATGGATTCTTTAAAATATATCTATAGATAAATGAATGATTTTCCTCAGACCTGTATACAAACATCCCTCATGAAATTTTATTGCAGTGTTGTTTGATAATGCAGGAAACTGTAGTCAATGACATTTCAGCTTTCCTCAAAGCACTGTGAATTTTGAGAGACTAGAAACCCTAGATCAGTCGAAAATAACTTTAAAAATGCCCTTTTGTCTGTCTCAACCTCTGTTTGATAGTCAGGAAAAAAATGAGTGTCGAAAAAATAAGTTTGGCATGAAGAGTAAATGAACATTTCATTCGAATTGTTGAAACACAAGCTTTAGTCTATTCTTGCTATGTTTTGCTTTGAGCTTTAATCTATTCTTGGCACCAAGTAAGTCATTATATATTGATGGATAACACAAATTTTGCTTGACAAATACTTCACACCTTTGTCTCTGGGATCAATTGACCTGCTACAGTGCAAATGAAACTAGGGAAGAACTAGGTTGTCAGTAGCTACGAATGTTTGTTTTAATTGTCACTAACCCCCCAGTCAGCCATTCTTCTAACACAGTTGCTATGCACAACTGTTAAAAGCTCTGTAAATACAAGCAGACCTGTGTGCCTCTCAACAACTTACAATTAAGTTACTAATATCTGAAAAGCTGATTCCTATAGGTGTTGACTAAGGTTTCTGTCCTGCCTGGTTCCTACAGTTGTTAAGTCTCTCCGAAAGAATCACACAGAGGTCTACATTAATTATAAACTGGTAGGCCTATTAGCTTAGGCTTCTTATTAACACTTTCTTGCATCTTATATTAGCCCATTTTTCTTGTCTATGTTAACCACATGGCTTGGTACCTTTTTTGGCTGAGGTAGTCACATCTTGCTTCCTCTGAGGCTGGGTCATGATTGTGGACTTAAACTTCCATCTTTCCTGAATTCTAATTACTGTGCCTCTAATTCCTGCCTTGTCAATGAGAAGGCTTAGAAGAGGGAAGCTCTGCAGCTATGACCCAGCCTCAGAGGAAGCAAGATGTGTCTGCCTCTCCGACAAAGGTACCAAGCCACGTGGCTAATTTGGACAAAAATTATGGGCTAATATAAGTTATAAAAATTGGTTAATGTGAAGCCTGAGCTACTGGGCCAATCAGTGATTAATGTAGATCTCTGTGTGATTCTTTGGGACTTACTGACTGCAGGACCTTGTGGGACAGAATATCTCTGTCAACAAAGAGGTAGTTGATATTTATCATCATCACTGCCCCACTCTACCTAAAGATAAAGTTTGGTATAGGCACAAAGAGGTTGTAGGTCAGTAAGTATTGAAAACTAAAGCCAAGTTCTTAACAAATTTGGAGATGGGCTACCAACCTGAGCCTTAGACTCACTGTGATCTTGCTGTCAAATGCTAGAACCTATCTACTGATAACAAGCTTCCTCTTGCTGCCCATCTTCTTAACATATACTTCAAACAGAAGAAGGCATTACACGTTTACTTTGCACTCATTTCAATGCTAAAACAATCCCTCTGGCACCAGGACAGATCCAACAATATCCAAATCAGGAAAGAGAAGAATTGAATTTCACCCTGGTGCCTTGAAATCATTTACTTTTTCTTCAAAAACCCTGAAACCAACATATATATTCACCTGCTAAGACTTCAGCTTAAATATGCCCAGAGTCTAGACCTGTTGACAGGAAAATCATTTTAGGATCCATAGTTCCCCTTCTTCTTGGCTACTGAATGAGCAGTCATGTCTGTTGCTAAAATGACTTTGTCATCCACAAATGGTAATAAATTTGAAATACAGTCTGCCCTTAAATAATAATATTCTAGGCTCATTTGTACATAGTTGATACACTATGTCATTGTCTTCTAATGATTTGTTTTCTCTCTCATTCTCTCTCTCTCAATCTCTCTCTCACTTTATCACACACACACACACACACACACACACACACATGTCTTTCTCTCTCCCCCTATCTCTTTCCCTCTCAATATTTTAAAATGTGCAAATCCAGGTGGAGGTTTTTAAGCTAAAAGAAAACCATCAGCCCCAACAGCATAAGCCTATATGCATAATATGCAAATTAAGAAGGCAACTAACAGTGAAAACAGATCAGGGAGACTTATCTAATGTGGCCTCAGTAGAAAATAGAAAAGTATAAAGAAATCCAAGGATCACAAATCTGTCTTCAAAGTTCTAATACAAACTGGATGGGTCAAAAGAAAGGAAATAATTTGGACAATGAACAAACAAGTTAAGAAGTTTTGGTGTAGTAATAGTCTTGTTGGTCATTGTGTCCTTTCTATTCTTGCAAAGTAAGAGAGTCTTTATTGCTTTAAATGATATAGTAGTTCTTCGGTAAGATCATTCCTGTTCCAGAGTGTGCCTTGTTTCACAACTGCCAGTTGTGGATAACTGCCAGTATCTGGGGATGATGTGCTATGATTTTGTAGATTTTTACTCCTCTTAGAATTCAAGGAGTTGCAAGAGAAGATGTTAAAGACAATAACTGATTTCTGGATTTCTGTGCCTTCATCCTTGAAGAGAGGTACAAGAAGTTAGACAAATACTCCTTAAGTGTTAATACGGTGACCTAAAGTATCAAACTGACCAGCAAATGCAAAATGAATAGCCATTGGGATTATATCCTGGATCGAGAGTTACCATGTGGGTCAAGTAAGGTATCAAGACTTTGTTGCAAAAGCAGCTCTTAACAGCTTGTTTCCCAACTGAAAAAAAAGTTAATAATAATGATAATACATAAGTCAAAGCAATAAAGACTTGAACATATTCTCCTGTAATATTTACTTTCTATCTTTACACTGAAATTTCACTTATAGCTGTTAATGTCTCTAAAGATCTGTTCAGCAAAGGAAGCAGACAGGTATGGAGGTTGGAACTCAAGCAAATCCTTCCAGGATTTTCTGTCTTTGGGAAGTTTTATTCTTTTCATCTGAGATTTTTCACAAAATCTCAAAAACACTTTTTTTTTTTAATTGGTAAGCATCTTTCAGAGAAACACCTCTACCCATGAGAGACGGGTAAATATCACGTCTGTTTAGAACAAATGGAGGACAAACTGTGTGTTCTAATTAGAGGGGGAAATTACTGGGGATGCGACAGTGAATCACTAAGAGTGACTGATGCGAAGATTTAGAGGAAAAGAGCTCTTTCTGATTTACATGCTCTCTACAAAACTTGTGTGCCCATAATTGGAAAGCCAAATTGTATCTTCTCTCCTCCATGACTGTAAATTTCCATGAGTCAATGGCAGGACATTAGAACTGTACTTCTTCTTAAACAAATTCATAGATCTTTAAACTCTCTTCTCCTGAGTTGGCAAAATTTATTGAAAAGTATTATTAAAACCTGCATGGTCTTGGTCTTGCCACACTGAAGTGACAGACTTTGTTGACTCCCCACGGGAGGACTCGCCCTCTCTGAGGAGAGGATGAAAGTGGGTGGGAAAAAGGTGGGAGGAGTGGAAGAATAGGAGGGAGGGGGAACTTGGATTGGTATGTAAAGAAGTTTTGTTTCAAACCCAATAGTCTTAGAAGAATTGTCTTACAGGTACAGTAACTATACCATCAAAGGCTTTGCACTGAAGCATTTTGATTTTGTACTCAATCAGTTGAAGTTAAGCATAAAGCAAAGTTCTGTAAATCTAAGCAAATCCAAAAAAACAACCCATCAGCTAGCAAACCAACAACAAACAGAAACCCTTGCTATTTAAAACTAAAGTTCAATAAACTTTGGTTTAACTTTCTACAAAGGCAAAATAAAGGTTTGAGTATCAGGTCAAGAGGCAGCTTGCTTCCTATTTGATCTGCAGCAATTGAAGCACACATAATAGAAACACTATTTTAAACACAAAGGTTAAACACCGCTGCATTTTGACAAAGGTTAAATGCCTATCTACCAGAGTTAATTACTTAATAGCACTCTGAATACCATTCTTTATATAAAGGTTAATCTCATATTTTTAATTTCATGTTTCCTGTCTTTAAAGGAAATATTCATTAGGACTTAAACAATTATCTAATTGTTAATTTGTTTTGATATTATTTATAGTACTTGATTCAGATTATTATCTGTTGTGATTAGATAAGTTTTTTAAAAGAGTTTTCAAGAAAGAAAATTAATAACATGAAAAAATAGTGTTATTATAGGTGATTATACTCAAAGTCAAAAAGGAGAGATGGACTTGGCACGTGGCAACGTTGTAGAGTGCTATCCTAACATGCAGATAGCTTCTGATTCAAATACATTGAACTGCATGATATAAACTTGAAATCTGACAAAACAGAATGACATGCTCAAGGTTATCTTCTGCTATATACTTCATTCACGTCGATAAGGTCCACTATTAATTCAAATTATTGGAGAGACATGAGTTGTTAGACTCAATAGAAAAGTCATCAGCAGATAATTATATTTAGAAAATGCAAAGAAAATTATTACACAAGAGGAGATCATCAATTTGATATTTACTCCCGATGCTGTTTTACCCAATACATGTACAATATTTTGCTACAGGTAATATATTAATTGCAATATTATAAAGTGTTTTAGCCATCAGGTTTTTGAATATTGCTAAAATTAAACAAACAAAACAAAGCAAAAATACCCTGTTTCTCTCACATTTCTCAGAAATCACAGTGAGGATTCAGACACTGGAAGATAATCATGAATTTTGACGATATACCGACATTAGGAGAAAATGTTTATCTGGTGGTATTGCAAATTCATATTTCTGACGTGGGATACTAAACTTGACTGAAGAGTTTGAGTTTAATTATAAACCAAATTAAAGCAGTCACTATTGTGACAGAGTTCATGTATACTACATATAGCATTTTTAAGGTTACATTATAAATAGAAGAGTGAAGCAGGGATATATCAGCAAAGGGAAGTGAAGCTCCTCCTCCACTTACGGGAGGAGCTCATCCAGGAACAGGGCAGGCATCTGATCGCTCAGAAAATGAAGACAAAAGTGAAGAGAAATCTAAGCTATTTTTTCCCTTTATTTTGTTAGCAAAGGGACAGTACAGACAACAGGAAACAAAGGAGAGTATGTTAAACACATCATTTCAAAAACTGAAATATGACTAGAGATTCTTAGAAACCATTTCATTTTAGATGAAAGTCAAGTGACATAAACCCACAAGGAATCTGGCCGTGAGTCTACATTTTACCCATTTTATTCCTATTTTGAAATGTGTAAAGCTTCAGTTCTTCTCACCAATTTTATTTTATTTTACTAGCATATCCACATGTTTATTCTCTGACCTCAACTCAGTGCTTCCTGGGAAATTACTGTTTAAACATATAAATAAACCTAGGGTCATTTGTCTACTCACTCCTTGTTATGTCTGTTCTAATCACCAAAACTCATTTGATAATAATGAACTAAGAAAAAACAGAATATGTTCAGAGGAAGGCAGTTTCTAGAAACTTTTTACAGTTGTATTCATGTATTGTGATTGTAAAACATTAGGATGATGTTATCTATGTTGCAATGCGTCTTGTAAACTCAGGCTTAATAAGCCACTCATAGTGTCATGAAATCGATTACAAAAATGGTGAAAAGTGTGGAGTTAAGTGGGCTGATGTCAGTTTTCTGTCTGTGACTAAATATTACATGATCTGGAAAATCCCAAGTATTAAAGGCTTAATTAAAAAAATTATAAAGGTTTATGTGATTCATGTTGAATAATCATATAACAGCAAAGAAAAGGCAAAGAAATATTAAGCTCATATGTAGAGGGATAATTTTAAATTAACCTACCTTAGTTTACCTAGTTAAGATAATTGTATATTTTTTCATTAATTTTTTTGTTTACTTTACATGCCAACCACATCTTTCCCTCCCTCTTCTTTTCTGGTTTCCTCCCCCTACCGTCTATCTATCTCTCCCATCCACTCCTGTTTCTCTTCAGAAAGGGACAGGCCTCTCATGGGAGTCAACAAAGTATGGCATGTCAAGTTGAGATAGGTCCAAGCTCCTTCCCCGCAACAAGGCTGGTCAATGCAACTTAGCATGGTGAATAGATTCCCAAAACTCAGTTCAAATACCAGGAACTGGTCTTGATCCCACAGCTAGGACACGTACAGACAGAATCTGGAAGCAACCTAGATGCTCCCTATCTATTTACAAAAAATGGATTAAGAAAGTATGGTACATTTACACAATGGAGTATTACTCAGTTATGAAAAATAAACAGTGACATCATTAAATTTGCAGACAAATGGATGAAACTATGAAAAAAAAAACATCCTAATTGAGATAACCTAGACCCAGATAGACAAACTTGGTATGTATTCACTCATAGGTGAATATTAGGTTTGAAGTAAAAGAAAACCGGGCTACAATCCAGAGTCCAAGAGACAATAAGTAATAAGGAGGGACTGAAGATGAATGCTTGGATTTTCCATGGAAGGAGAAATAGAGATCTTCTGGGGAAACTGAAGGCAGGGGAGGAAGAGGGATGGGAACATGAAGAATTGGGCTGGACGGGTTGGGAGCAGGAAAGAGGGGGAGAGTAATGAAAGAGATATCTTGATGGGGCCATTTTGGGGTTGGGGGGAAACTGGTACCAGTGAAACTCCCAGAAATTCACAAGGATGACTCCAGATAAGACTCCTAGCAATAGTGGAGATGATCAAGGAACTATCCTTCCTCTGTAATCAGATTGGTGAATACCCTAATTGTCATTAGAGAGCATTCATCCATTAAATCGTGACACAGATGCAAAGATCTACAGTCAAGCGCTAGGCTGAGCTCCAGGACCCCTGTTGAAGAGAGGAAGGAGGGACTGTATGAGCCAGAGAAGTCAAGGCACAGGAGCCCAAATAACAGCTGACTTGATCTCCTGGGAGCTTATGGACTCTGGTCTGACAGCTAGGGAGCCTGCATGGGATTGACCTAGACCCTCTGTTTATTTGGGACAGTTGTGTTGCTTGGTCTGTTTGTGGGGCTTTTAGCAGTTGTGTACTTTTTAAAAAGTCATTCTGTTTCATATGCTAAGAGAACTTTAACAGACTAATTTAGAACAATTTTTAGTTCACAATAAAACTAGTGAATATATAATTTCAAATATATTCCACACATGCATAGCCTTCCTGGTAATCACTGTCTTTCATTGTTATACCTTTGTCATAACTGGTAAGTTAAAATTGATGCATCATCATCCTGGGACCAAAGGTTAACTTAGAGTCCTGTATATTCTATAAACTTGAACAAATTTAATAACAATATGGATCTAGTATTATATCATTTGATGGATAGTCTTATGAGCCAAAATCCAGCTCTGCTTAATTAATTCTGCCATGCCTAAACCATGACAATCATTAAGGTTTTCTTTCTCAGTTGTTCTATTTTCCAAAATTGGAAATGTGGTGATAATTTTATTTAAGTATCATTCATATTTTTCATCATTTGTACTTCACTACACTCAAAATTAAATATTTTTTTCCACTGTGTAGGTATAAAATAATCAAATTTGCTTAAAACCTGGTTGCTTTTAAAATTTGGCAATTAATTTCAGAAGAAAATGTTTGTCATCACATCTGTTTTGGCTGTGGTCAGTAGCTCTTGATCCCCATGGTTTAAAACCAAGGAGTGTGGTTGCTCATTCTAGAATAGGAGAATGTACGTTTTGTTTTGTTTTGTATGTTTGTTTGTTTTGTAGGAGACTGAGGAACAAAACTGAGGGACTCTTTCCCAGGGTTCTGTCTGTCTGAATCCCAACTGAGGGACTCTTCTGCAGTGTTCCATCTGTTTAATCTTAGAGGCTGTATGTGTCAGTCTTGTTTCACGTCTTCTCTATGTTGATTTTTGTCAGGAAATTGAGATTCAGCTCTTCTGATAATTCTGTAATATCTTTCTTGTTCGGGTTTTGTTTGGTTTGGTTTGGTAGTTTGAACTTTTCTGCAGACAAGTGAGATGGAACATGTATTATGGACTTTCCACCCAGCTCTTTTGTCTTAAGCAAAAACTTGCTCTGTAGTTCAGAAAAACTTCAAACTTGTGATCTTCCTGCTTCTGCCACCTGCATTCTGGAGCTGTTACATTATATCATCATTCCAAGCTTATTAGCTATCTTTTAATGAAATATAATTTAGGGGATTTGTCTATATTGAATCCTAATTACCCGTTTTATCATTGAATTCACTTCTCATTTATATAGTTTAGATAGTAATCTGTTGCAATATATGCTACACATATTTTTATAAGATATTATTTTTATGGCAACTTTTTGGCAGTGTTTAATAAGAGAAAAACTATTTTAATAAATTCTATTTTATTGAAATTTATTTTGTGTAACTTGAGTGCTATATTTAAAATGTTACTGTCAAACCGTATGTCATCTTGACTTTCTCGTAGGTTGGTGGTTCTGAACCTTCCTAATGCTGTGACCATTGCATACAGTTCCTTAAGATGTGGCTATCCCCAACCATAAATCATTTTCACTGCTACATCATAACTGAAATTTTCCTGCTACTGTTATGAACCATAATGTAACTAAATATCTGTGTTTTTCTATGGTCTCTTGGGGTTGTAATCCATAGGTTAAAACCCCCGTCCTAGGCTATTATAATTTCACACTTTTAGATCTTCAACTAAGTTGATTTAAAAGTTGTGAAAAATTTTTATATTTCTATAAAAATATGTGGGATTTTGCATAAGAAAGCTTTAAAGTGCCCTCACAAGTTTTAAAATTAAAGTTGCCATTGCAAAGTCTTTGATAGTTATGTTGAAGCTCAACTGATTATTTACAATGGTTTGCACACTGTACTTGCAATAAAATGAGAAGAACCTGATTCCCATAAATTAGCTTTTTCTCACTTCCCCTCTTGAGAGTGCCTTTGGTATGTACCCCAGTGTGTTTGTCCTTTCTCCCGTGGTGCTTGCGTTCCAACTCTCTTCATCCTTGATTTCTCTCTCTGAGTGGGTTCTTACTTAATTTGTACACCCATGAGCCAATTTCTCTGGGGGGAAAAATTTAACCAAAAACAAACTTTATAGATTTTCTAACTGATATTAACTATTGCAAGTTTAAAAGTTTCAGTGACTAGAAATAAAAATGTATTGACAAAGCAACAAATATATGATAATGTCTAATTTTTGCTTTAAGGCTGTATACTTTGAATCAAAAAAGAATTTTCGTTCTGATAACGTAATAACCAGAAAGTGAATTTTTTTGTTATATAATGATGTGGTTAAACGTTCAAATTGAATCAGCTAGAACTTTTCTTCAGTGAATTTTCTTAATATGGGTAACAAGAGCAGAGAAGCACACCACAATAGTGAGTACCCAGGATGGTCAGACATATGTCAACTTTCCACAGGAACAATTCACAGAAACAGCTCTTAAGGATTATACCATTTCATACTTGACTTTTGCCTACTATGTCTTACCATTGTGCATGTTAGAAACAAACTCTCCTTCTAACCAATAGGAATCATTTTACCCAAAGACTCACATCTTAGAATGTAGCTTTGTATTAACAAATGAGTTCAATCATGCAATCACAAACTCTGTTTTGGTTGTTTCATTCTCCATCACATAGACAGTAAGATTGCATACACTCTACAAATACGGTAAATGTCACTAAGTAACATTGAGCTATTTAAAGTATGTTATTGTTAATAGAATAACTGATTTGAAATATCTGAAATAATATCTGGAATATATTATATATATATATATATAATTTATAGTTCACAATATAAAAGCTTTAAGAAAATCACATGAATTTGACATAAAATAATGTAGTGGTAGAATTTAATGTTTATAAGATTTTAAATATGTAGCATGATAGATTAGAAGACAAAATATTAAGAAAAATCAGTTTATAGCTGTCAACATATCTTACTATGCAACCATGATTTTAATCAATTATATACTTAACACAATTTTCAAATTAAATTAATGTGATTTTTTATTTTAAAACAATAGATATGTGAAATAAGTCAGATCAAATGAATATTTGGCTATACAATATTAGAATTATTTTTAAAAGATTTAAACTTTAAGTTTAACAATTTAGGTTTTATACAAGAGTCATTAGCCTGGTCTATAATTTTAATATAATTTTAAGAAGTAAATTTAAGAGCAACAACTTTAATATTTTCAATCTTATTTCTTTAAGAAAAGTAAAAGCTGGAATGTTTCTCTTTTATAGTCTATTTAGTATGTGTGATGTTCTAAATTCACTAATAAATATTGTAATAAAAAAGGAAAAGAAATCTAAAATAAATGAAGTAAGCTTAATAAAATTTTTAAAAATAAAAGATTAAAAATGTAGACTGAACCACAAATGTCACTCCTTTATAGAGAATTTCATGTGCATGATAAATGTGTATGTAGCTCATAATTTATATCCACAAGTAAAAGTCCGTTTGAGCAACTTTCTAATTCACGTGGCATTTATTGCAGTAATAGTTTTACTTTACTTAGCTATAATAACATTTGGTTAAAGTCTTAATAATGATTTATCTGAATTATTTAAAAGCAAAATGTTTCTGAGTCATAATGATTTACAGAACCCTCATCGCCTACTCGAGCCAAATGCAGTGTTTTAACTGGTTCAATGTTTAGCACCACACCAAATTCCCTTATGCATTATAATTTATTACCCAAAATTGCTTAGAATTATTTGGATGAAAAACATCAAAGTCATTGACATTCAGTTCAAGAAACAAAGTCATTTGAGGAGTAATCATGAAATTTGTAGCTCAGAAACCAAAATAAACTCCTCATTTTCTCACTAATTATTTTCTGTTGATATAGGAAATGCTCCCTGAGTAGGTGACATTTACATTAAGACTTGAAAGATGATAATGAGATAAAGAGGAAATGTTCATCAGAAGTAGGACTGTGCTAGGATTAGTATCTGATAGAGCCAGAGAAACTGCCATTTCAAATGAAACTCCTGAGTGAGACAAAGAATATTGCTGGGTTTTACAAACTGGACAGAAAATTAGTGATATAAGTGACTGGATTTCACTTTAGTTTTTGTTTTTATTTTTAGTTAAAAATATTTTGTAATCTAGTGCTTTATGGCAGTGTATCAGTATTTAAAAAAAACTGAGTATTTGAAGAAATAACATGCAGACATTCTAAACCTTGAATTTTTTTACCATTACACAGGGAAATAATGCAATATGCAGATAAGATTAAATTCTCTATAATAGCACATTCATGCTCAAATAGCTGGAAGAGTTTAAAAATATTGTATGGAAAATAGAAGACTGCTTTAAAAGAAACAAGAGGCATGGTTTGAATTTAAAAGAGACTCCAGCTGATGGTATCGTACAGTTTGGGAATATTATGGGAAGTTTAGGTATATTAGCATTGTTGGAGAAAGTGTCATTGGAATAGACTTTGAGGTTTTATAGCCTGATCCAACTTCTTGCTCTTTCCCTGCTTTGTTGAACTCTGGTGCAGTGTGATGAAGCAGCCTTCTGCTGCTGCATCAAGGCCTTGCCTGCCTGCTTGTGTTCCTGACTGTGGTGGATTCCACACATCTGGAACCCCAAGACAAAATAAAGCATTTCTCTCCAAGGTATTTCTGTAGGGACATTTTAATCCCAGCAATAGAAATAAAACAACAGTTTTTGAGAACTGAAAAGAATCACCTAAGTAGCAAATAAAATGCTGAGAAAACTCAATGCAGCTACTTTTGTGCAAAGACTGTCCAAGCATTTCATAATATAAATTTTATGTCAAGATTTTTTTTGTCTTTATTCTCACTATATTTTTTTAGATAGGATCTCACCTTGTAAACAAAGGTAGACTTGATTGTTAGTTAAACTTTCTGCCTGAGACTACCAAATCCTGGGATTATAGGCACACACCATCAAGTCTGACTCAAAGGTGTTTCTAATATAATTTTTCATAAAGTAAATCAGTGGAAATTAAGGCAAAAATAACCACTATTACTCTAAATATGCTCTCTACTTATCCAGTCTCATTTTCACTTTTAGGTAGACAGTTTTATATACTTGTCTTTCTACGTTAATATAACAATGGAAGAATCAAGTACTGGAGTTGTTCCTACCAACACAGCTTTTCCAGAGAATGGATCCTATCTACAGGCCACTCAAATTGTGTTGACTTTTTAGTTTGTTTTTTGTCATAGTAAAGAGGAAACTAATATAGATATATTTTCACATTTTCTGCTCCTGTTGATTCTCATCTTTGCAGCTGCAAATATAGTGGAACTAATTCTTACTTATATCAAGAATATCCAAGCATATCTATTTGGGGCATGTATAGATGTATGTGCACATATCAATATATTATTTAGCCTTGATTTATTGTATCTTTCATTTTTCTGCACAGAAGTAGATTAGAGGTATGACTGTAATTTATTATTCATACATTGGCTACTGAATAGCTTCATCTCTTAAGGTTGGATAAAGTGATCTGGAAAATTTCCATCAAACATTTGCCTAAGCATCAAAGCATTGAAATTAAAATCATATTACAATAAATCTTGCACTAACTCCTATAAATATTAGTGGAAATTGGTGGTGACATGATTTTTGGAAGACATTTCAAATTCCGTTTCTCTGATTAATTGATTCTATGGACCATTAAGTATGCTGTTTAATTTCTGTGTGCCTGACATTGACATGTGAAGAATGTGAAGGAATTTGCTATGATGTAAGCATTATTTCCCAGTGATGAAGTTGTACAATACTTTCCTAACCTCATTTCTTCTTCCAGTCTCCAGAGTTTTCAAACTTCACCAAATAAGTTCATACAGTGATTGAATATTTTAATTGGTGTGGAAGCACTTTTAGTACAGATTCCATCAAAAGTCCAGTTAACATTCATCCAAGAATGAAAGTGAAAGGCAGTAAACATGTTGACTTACGTTCATAAATACTTCAGAAAAACAAGAAGAAAAAGAATTATATTCCACTTTCATCAGTTTAGCTGTAATTAAAAAATATCCTCTATTGTGTAAATCTTTGGTGCACAAATGAATGTGACAATTTTGATAGGAATAAAACCTTCCTCAGAGGAGCTAGAAGTCATTCTGCTCTGAAGTATAGGTTTTAGTCTGTTCTCTGTTGAAACTAAGTGAAGTATAATACAAGCAAACAAAATCATAAATTCCTCAAATAGCAATGTGCTATATAATTAAACTTTTAATTTTGCTGCCACTTTGTTTTGAGAAAATGGAAAATAAAATGTTCCTATTTAATGATACACATTTATTCCATGGGAGACTAGTACATTTTAAACATCCTTTTAAATTGAACCAAAACTCAATAACAGAAGCAAAATGCACTTCTACTTGAGCCAAAGACCATTTTAAGTGGAGTCGAAGTGGCTATGTACATAAGGATAGTAAAAGTGAATAAGCATAGCTATTGGAAAGATGAGAATGTGCTTCAGTGCTAATATTTTCAATTCATATGTCTACAAATTGCCTGTAAAATGCTTAACAGCAAGCACTTATTTTAGTTCTCTAGCAATAAAATTTGGGTTCACTATATTTTTCCTCTTTGCTAAACTCACTCTTCACAACTGGAGGGGGTGATCTTCTTCCTAGTATGTGCCTATTTGGCTATATGTGGGCTTGGGATTTCTTGATGACAATTAATATCAATTTAAAAGTTGAGTAGAGGACATGAGCACCTACTAATATTTGAAAATATTTTTGCTTTATTTTCTTAAAAATAGGGAAAACACATTCTTTCTAGCAGCCCAATTTGAAAGTATTGTGTTTGATATTTCAACAATACTCTGATTATAAATGTTTAGACAAATATATTGAGAATAATTAAGTAATCTAAAGTGCGTGAAACATTGATTGTTGAAAAGTAGAAATTCACAGAATATAGAGGGAATACCATTGGTTAATAAAGAAATTGTGAAAAAAAAAAAGAAAAGTAGAAATTCAAAGTCCATACAACTAGAAGGTAATTGTGCTCTATGATTATTACAATATTTCACAAGTTGCTTTATTTCCCTACTGGCTGGTTAAAAGAAATATTTTTTCAAAGATTGCATTAAATTCCTTCATGTGATTTGTCTTTAAATAATTATTTACATATTAATTGTTATATTATTTACTTAGGAAATGTCAAAATTTTAATTTATTATCTTGAATTTTTGCATTCAGATTTGGAAGACATTTGGAAAAATATCTTTGTATTTAGAATTTATGCTTTACTATAGAGGGCAAATGAGTAAATGTGTGAATCAGAAAAAGTTAGATGCTACACAGTTTTAGGTATATACTCCAAGAAATGCTTTATCCTTGCAAAGGAAGTCTAGAACAGGTTTTTTTTTTTTTTTTTTTTTTTTAGAATGCACCTTGCTTGCTGGTGGCATGCTGAGGCTCCTTGCAAGAAGGTTTTCCTGATTCAGTGGTAAATAGCAGAAAAAAGCAACAGTTTTAAAATGCTGATTTTCTGGGCCCTACTACCAGCATAACCTCTGGCCTTGCCCCACTATCACACTGATGATTATCTCGAATATCACTATAGAATATTCATCCAGTGACGGATGGAGACAGAGACCCTTGTCAGAGCAATGGACTAAGCTCCCAAGGTCCAGTAGAAGAGCAGAAGGAGGAAAAGGATGACCAAGGAAGTGAGGACCGCGAGGGGTTGATCCACCCACTGAGACAGTGTGCCTGATCTAAAGGGAGCTCACCAAATCCAGCTGGACTGGGACTGAACGAGCATGTGATCAAACTGGACTCTCTGAATGTGGCTGCCAAATGGGGGAAGACTGAGAAGTCATTGATAATGGCACTGAATCCTGTTTCTACTGCATGTACTGGCTTTTTGGGACCCTAGTCTATTTGGATGCATACCTTCATAGGCCTGGATGGAGCGGGGGGGGGGGGGACAGGGGGCTTGGACTTCCCACAGGACAGGGTACCTTGCCCCCTCTTAACGAGGGAGTGGCAGGAAGGAGCAGGAGGGGAGTGGGAGGAGGGGCGGAAGTGTAACTTTTTGAATGGAAAATTAAAAAAAAAGAAAAAGAAAAGTAATAGAGTAAAAACAAACCACTTAATAAAAATGGAAAATTCACATAGAATCTGGATTATGTATATTAATGTTTTATCTTTGAATTTTTGACTGCAAAGAGACATTTAATTCTGGGGACTGCTAAACTAAACTAACATGTATATTTCAAAGTATCTTGAATTCAAAATTTGAATCTAAGGATATGTTGCTTTAGAAAAGTGGTTCTGCTTGTGTTTTCCACAGACAATGAGAACCTGTGCATTGCTTCTAGACTAATATTGTTTATTGGACCAAGACCCCCTGAAAGGTTGCCTTAACATATAAGAGTTAGCCAGTAAGAAACTAGACCTAATGGGCCAAGCAGTGATTTAAATAATACAGTTTGTGTGTGTGTGTGTGTGTGTGTGTGTGTGTGTGTGTGTGTGTGTGTGATTATTGCAGGTCTGAACTGCCAAGCAGCTCGGAAACGAACAAGCAGTCTTCCTACTACATGAGTCTTGTACCTAATGTACTTTTTAATGTAACTAAGGGAAGCTATAAGTGTATAACTATAAGCTATAAGTGTATAACTAAGGAAAGCTATTTAGTATTTAGCTCTATCAAAGACTTCAGTAGAATGTAATAATACCTAATAAAAGAAATATTGGGAAAAAAAGGGAATATCTGGCTGACAGGACAATCACTGCAAGTTTCTCAGTAACATTGGGGAATCCTTCCTTGGTCTACAGGCCTAGAATATCTGTTGTGAAGCATAATTTTGAAGGACTGTTCTATCCTGTCTTGACAAAGATCATTTGTTGATGGGAGGCCACTTATTTGTTTCCCAACAGAATTAATCATACAGAAACCACATTATTTAAATTACTGCTTGGCCCATTAGCTCTAACTTCTCATTGACTGACTCTTACATCTTAGTTTAACTCATTTCCATTATTTTGTGTATTGCCACATGGCAATGGCTTACCAGTAAACTTCTGTCTGGCTATGGTGAAGCTATATGGCTGCTCTGACTCTGCCTCCTTTCTTCCCACAGTTTCAGTTTATTTTTCCATGTCTACCTCTATACCCTGCATAGACCCAAGACCGTTTCTTTATTAACCAATGGTATTCAAAGCATACAGAGGGAAATCAGCAATCACTTCTCTTTGTGTCCTGCTCATCTAATTTGTATAATATACTGTCAGCATTTGAGGCAAGGGCACTTTTTTATTTTTTATTTTTTTATCATATGACTAGCTTTTGCTACAAAGAAAGTGAACTACATATGGTGGTTCTTTAATTCTCATAATCTCACTTATGTTTTAAATAAACGCTGATTGGTCAGTAGCCAGGCAGGAAGTGTAGGCGAGACAACCAGGCAGGAAGTAGAAGTGGGACAATGAGAACAGGATAATTCTGGGAAGAAGAAAGCCCATTCCTCTGCAGTCCTGCCCAGACACAGAAGAAAGAAGATATGACTGCCTCACTGAAAAAGGTACCAAGCCATGTGGCTAACATAGACAAGAATTGTAGGTAAATAAAAGTTATAAGAGGTAATAAGAAGTCAGAGCTAATGGGACAATAAGTTTATAGTTAATGTAGACTTCTGTGTGATTTCTTTGGGACTTAATGACTGTGGGAACCGGGCAGGACAGAAAACTCAGTCAACAGTCAATCGTTCCTTTAAGTGTTTTTCTGCCATTTATGTGTCATTATCTATCAACATTGAAAACTTACTGCTTAGTCTATACATTATTTTAATGTGGTTAATTTTTTCTTGGTAATCAGGTTCCTTGTTTTTTTGTATTGCAGATATTAACTCTTTTTCATATACGAACCAGTAAAGGCCTGTGAAAGATTTACTTTTAGAACAAATGAAGGGAGGGAACACTTGTAAAAGCAAAGAATGTGAAGAATTCCAAATGATGTTTGAGAGATAGCTCAGTGGATAAAGTACTTTTTATGTAAAGGTTATAGTTTAGATCCCCATCACTCACATAAATGTTGATAGGGTGTAGATGGCTGCCTCCAATTCCATGTTGATGATGGTGAAGGCAGAAACAAGAATCTCGTATCAAACTCAAATTGCTAGAATAGTCAAATTGATGATCCTTGAGTTCAAGTGAAAGATTATATCTCAATCTATAAATAGTAAAATGGTCAAATAGATAAACAAAAATCAGCCTCTAGCCTCTACACATACATATACATACATTATACACACATAAATATGCAAAAGGCAGAGATAGAGAGAGAGCCCACTAACAAATGTATCTAAAACAAGGGCTTCTTTCCAATGCAGTGACATCCCATTCAAATGCCCTGACATGAGATGATACATGACATTATTGAAAATATGTATGTAGAACAGAGGTACACAAGTCAAATATTGCCAGGAAGGTCTTTGGTAGATAAAGGCATATCAATGGATTGTAGGAAAGAAGAATATAAGAGGGAAAGAAAGCTGCACAAGAAGTGAAATATTACTGCTAGGATGGAAAGGGACAAGTTTTCTTGCCTACACAATAAATAAGAAAAATGACCTAAGGTGAATGTAGGAAGCATTAGTCAGTTACCATAGCTGCCACATAAGTCACGAATGACATGTTCTATGCTGAGACTCAGGATAAGTAAGATTATTATAGTTTATGATATAGTTTTCTTTAAATATGAATCATAGTCTGACTGATTGAGGAAATTGGGAAGATAAACTAAAACTTACTCAGTTCTAGCAACACTTAAAAAATATGTTCTGAATAAAAAATCTGTTTATCAAGTCTTCTTTTGCATTTTTTATATATGTAATCAAGGTATTTATAGCTCAAATATAGGACCCTTATTTGTGGAATTGCAGATTATGCTCCAATACACAATTCAAATGAATCATCCTACATTAATTAACGCAAAAAGTATAATTTGCTATAAGTATGCTCTTTTGATTCAAATGAGATATGTCCCTATAGGTTTATGTATGTGAATATGTGGTCCCCTGTTTGGGGTGCTGTTTTGGAGGTTATGGAATCTTTATGACATGGAAACTTCCTAGAGAAAGTACATTACCGGGACAGGGTTTTGCAGATTTATAGCTTTGTTCGACTTCCTGTTTTCTCTCTGTGTGTTTCCCACATGCTTTTGGGATGGGATCTCTCAGCTTCCTGCTTTTGTTGCCTATTCTTCACTGACATATAGACTTCTATTCCTTTTCAGTTCTACGTCAAAGTAAGCACTTCCTTAATCTGCTTTTGGTTGTATTATTTCATCACAACTGAAAAGTAACTGAAAAACATGACCAGAGGACCATCTCTTAGGGGATAATAGATTATATCAAGTCAACTATGGATATTAACCATCACAATGTTCTGATCTCTTATGGCACTAATGGTCGATGTGGAGAAAATTTAGATCAAGGATTATAGTTTCAATTTGACATCAGTGCCCTTAAGATAAGACTGAGGGTATAGGAAGAAGATGCCACCTGTCAATAAGAGAATGGAGTTTCACCATATGCTGGATGTTAGCCACCTGCAAAGGTAACTTTAAAGAATTTGTGACCATTAGAAATAAATTTCTATTTTCTGTGTGACACCTAGTTTAGGGCATTATTTTTGAGACAGGCGTTCTCTGTTGCTCTGGAGTCTGGCCTGGAACTTGCTTTGTAGACAAGGCCTACCTTAAACTGAATGCAATCTGCCTGCCTCTGCCTCTCAAGTGTTGGGATTGAACCACCACCACTGCCAGGTTACCCAGTTTATGGCAATTTTGATAGTAGACTAAACTTATAGAAATATATAAACTATTAATTTCTACTGTTTATTTCAAATATTCTTCTAGGTATTTTTATTTAAATTTGTACCTTTCTCTTGCTATACAAATATTAGTATTTATTATTTAGAGCTCTGCTGAATGTTTCCATAGTATGACAATCTTTATTAATTCAGTAAATGTGTATCTTTAAAATATTTTTTCCTGGTGTTATTTTGCATTATTTTGTGTTCATTACTGTATTACTATAATTTTATAACTTTAAATCATATATATACACACAATAAATACTTTCACAGCATCAAATTCATACTAGGAAGTACAATAGTAGAAAATATGTAAAAATATAGTGTTATTTTCATAAATATTCAGTAGGGAAAATATGCAGTCATCATATACTCACTAAAATGCCCCCAAATAATGTTATATTTCAAGATATAAAAGATACATCCCATTTTAAAGAGTTAAAAAAACAAAACATGTCTAGGAAAATTACTATCAAGCTAATAATAATGACTCAAGTCATTATCATCTTCAACTACATCCTTACCCAACCTCAAAGCTCTTTCTTTATACAGGTCACCAACTAAGGGACTCCAAAATACCAGGGACTGTTTGTGATATAACTCTCTCCACTTTCCCCTCAACATTGATCTCCCCATTTTTCCCTCATCATCGATTGTACACACCCCTTTAAACATCTTGCTAGCCAGGAATCAGAGACCAGATGACTAGCCTGTATGAATAGTATATTCATCTCTCACTCCATCTGGCCTCCTCCTTCTTCTGTAATCCTTCATAGACTCCTAGGCTTTATCTTTATTCAGAGGCCTCAGCAGCTTGTCCCTCCATTATCTTAATATTGTTTCTAATAAAGCCTTTATTCAAAAGACAGTATCTTCCTGATTATCCCCTTGAGATACAAATCTGAAAACTAATCAATATTTAGGTGTTAACTAGGCACAAGGACTAAGATACCTTTTAATACAAGAATATATAATAAAATTAATAAAATCATAGCTTTTAAAGAATAGAAAGAACTTCAGCTATGAGATTAATGTTTTCTCCCCTTTGAGCTTATAACTCCTACCGTAAATAAAATGGCTTATAAACAGCAGACATGCTATTTTCACAGCAGTAGAAGTTGAGGTGCCCTAAACTGAGACAGGAACTTTACTTATTTGAGAGTTTGATACTCAGTTCATAAGTAGTGACTGTCCATATGCTGTTTATATTACATTATTAAAGAAGATTGTCTTGCATATCAATCTCCCCTTAACCTTTTCAAATAAGAGTATTGAATCTAATGTTGATGATCCTGACCCCTTGGAATTTGATTCAAGATCATTTCTTTTACAGGTGTCATCATAATAGTTGTGTAAAAGTAAAGAAAATTACTATTATATATTGTAGAAATAAGATAGAAATTGAAAAATTTGTTTTTCAGTAATAAGTGTTTTCCTTTGGTGATAGAAAATGAAATCTATTATGTCTATACCATTAATATATGAAATCATTGTTGTGTTGATATAACTGTTTTTGAAAGTCAACACTTTTTTCTGAGTTTTCTGACTATCACCTGGTTTGATATTAAAAAATGAATTTCTGATTAATGCTCTTCGAGTTTATGCAAATAAGTCAATAATTTTTAATTGCTTATCAAATTTTTAATGTTAGTATTTCTTATGTTCCCTGGTAGCTGATGATGAGCCTTACTTCAGTTTAGAGGCTAAATTCTAAATTACAATGGGACATCAAACTTAAGTCAGAGAAATAAAAGATATTCTATACCAGCTAAAATAAGAAAATGAAACCATGTTTGATACATGCTTCAATAATAATTATAGTAGTAGTACTAATTACCTGAAAGGTACCTGCCTAGTGTGCTGCACTATATTAAAATACATTGCTTACACATGATTTAATAATAAGGCTCCCAGGTGTTTAGCATCACTTAACTTGCTTTGTTAATAAGAAATTTACAAAGACAGCTGAACAAAGCTCATAGGCACTCATGAACTCTAGTTCAACAGCTGTGGAACCTTCATGGGATTCAAGCAGGCATTCTGTATATGGGAGACAACTGCATAGCTTAGTCTATCTGAGTGACCCCTGGCAGTGTGAATCCTTGGTGCATCAGCAATCTTTTTGGAGCCCATTCCTTATGGTGGAATGCAATGCTTAGCCTTAAGGCAGGGGGGCGAGGCTTGGTCCTGCCTCAGCTTAATCTACATTCTTTGTTGATTAACCATTTGAGAGGAGAGGATGGTGGGTGGGATAGAGGGGGAGTCTAGGGAGAGGCAGGAAGTGGGATGGAGTGGAGAACTGTGGTTGGAATGTAAAATGAGATAAAATAATACATCTAAAAATTAAGACTCAATGACCAAGTCATATATAATTTATAGGTATTGTAGTGATGGCCTTTGCAGGACTGGATCACTCTTATTTCAAAACCTGTATGTCTATAACCAACTATAACCTATGAAGTCATCTCTCAGGACCCAAAGGGTACCTTCTAGGGGCACGAGTCCATTAAATAAAAACAACATTTTATTATAGTTTATCCAAGATATTTATGTTTTCAATAATAAATTCCTGACATATAATGCCCTGTTTGAAGTGAATTAATTCTAGGTAACTAACTGTTCTGTATCTTTGGAGAGGACCAATGAGAGTGTGTCTGCATATGTTCAGTACATATGTACTTTTCCTAAAAACATTTTTCATTATTATTATTATTATTATTAGTCCTATTTTTATTTTGATTTCTTTTTCGAGACAGAGTTTCTATGTGAAGCCTTGGGTGTCCTGTAACTTACTTTGTTGAAGAGGCTAGCTTCAAACTCAGGGATCTGCTTACTTCCTCCTTCCAAGAGCTGGGATTAAATTTGTACACCACCATCACCTGACTATTATTTTTTATAATTATTAATAATTAGCCCATATAAGAATAACAACAATAATAGTAATAATTTCTTATGTTATTTCCATAATAATATTATATCCAGGTATCCTATAACTATGATCTGAGTTTGGACAGTTATGTCAAACATGCCTATTTTCAACTTTACTAGTATATATATATATATATACATTGTTAATGTCTCAACCATAAAATTTAAATCAAGTAATCTGTGGCCATGACTGAAGCACAATCCTGGCACCTCTTACCCAATTAGGTGTGCTAGAAAACACTCATCTTTGAGTGACCAATTTCACTTGACATTTAAAGTAGACACATTTAGTATTTAGAATTAAATCTTGCTACATTAACAAGATGTTTACCTCTGATCATAGAATTGTGTTGGAAGAGTAAATTATGTTATAAAGGAATATGTTATTCCTTTACACAGATAGTTTTTATTCTAACCTCTACCTGAAAACAAAAATTAATGGGTTTTTCAAAAAGAGATATATACCTTATTTCTTTGAGATATTTTGCAATTTTTGACTACATCATAATTTTAAAGTCTGTGTTTAGTCATAAACATCTATTCCTGTAAGCATATAACCTGCTCAAATAATGAATACATATGTGAAATTATAGGATTTCGATGCCTCACATCAAAAGACTTTTGGCAGGGAGTGTTGTGTAGTTTAGTACCCCTCAGGGGTGAATAATTTTAAATCAATGACAATGAATGTTATGCTTCTGAAATACAGCGTCTCACAGGACTTTCACAGCAACAGTGGTAAACAAAATGCCATCTGTATAATTGTTCGATATAATTTTCATTCCTTCAGCTTGAAAAGCAGAATATATATATATATATATTCTGCTATATATATCCAGGTTACTCTGAAAAACACTAATAAAATTTACCTGAAACTTCTAAGGTAAAACTGACAGAGTTAAGAGACTGTTTTCAGGTAGGTTTCTTCAAGATGTAATCAGGTACCAGTATCTCTTTTGTGATCCCACTCTTCAGTTGAGTCTGAAGGTCTGCAGCTTTGATAGGGAGGGACCCTCATAATGGTGTGGTGTGTCCTTCAGGACAGGAATACCTTCTCTTTCAATATCCAAAGCTCAGTGCCTCCCACGGACTGGAACTGTTTAAGGCTGAAAAAGAGCTGTGGGAATCAAAGATGTTCCCCTTAAAGGAGACTCTCTTTAATCTCCATTTAATCTGTAGCTGCAGTCTAAGGTTTTGCAAAGACCCATGGTATTTTCTCTGCATGAAATGCTATGAAACACTATTCCTGGCTATGAACTAGCTGTTTGATACCTGAGGACTGATTATATATTCATTTCCCTCTTCATTATATGTTTTTAGCACAGAAATAAATGTTCCTTCCGGTCTGCTGTTGAAGTTTTGACATGCCTGTAAGCATTCTTTCTGAGATTTATTTTTGAGTAAACAACAGGCATGCAGACCTATCTTTTGGTTGACAGCCACATCATAGACAAAAAAATTTCAAAAGTGCCATAGCATAGAAGCCACACATATGACTTTTACTTCCTTAGCAATAATTAGATTAGCCTGTGACTACTAAGAAAATGTTATTTCTTCAGAGTACACATGCAATAGGGAAGAAAATTTGAGATTAGGGTGTCATCGATGTCAACTTCACATGGATATCCATTCCTGGCTTACAGATCATCAAATCCTTGGTGTAGAATCACATGGCAAAGCTAGAAAGCCCTAGTATCTTCTAGGCTTATCATGCCATGAGTCATGCCAAGGGCCTCCATCTTCACAACTTTATTTCAAATGATTACATTAATTTTGTTTGGTATGAGTCCTAGTAAAATTTAGAATAAATGATATTTAGAATTTTGTGAAAAGTTTATGTTTGCATTAAATATAATGTATAAGGATTATACAATAATATACTGCTCTAGGAAAATATTTTTAAAGAATTTTAACTCAATATGTTTATTCACAGTGTTGCAATATTCATATTATACATATATAAGATACTTATATATTTCAAGAATAAGAGAAAGTGTGAGTTGTTAATCTGATGCCACAATACTATTGATATACTTTTTAAATTATAGAAAGTAAAACATAGATTCTATATTATGAGGCCAATTTTATTGTAAGGGATAAAAAACACACAGAATTACAAAAGTATTGCACAAAATTAAAATGTAGACATCAAGTAAACATTCTCAGGATAGCCATTATGTTTGTTTAATTACAAAGTAGGATAATGAAAAAATCCCCTTGAATCAATTGTTTAAAAGTTAAGAAAGATATAATAATGATCTCAAGCAGGAAAGTTAAGAGAACCAAATCTTTAATTATTCAAAGTACAACAAAATAGAATGGAAAAAATAAAAGCTCAAAGAATGACACATGTATAAGTATCATCATATAGGATATACTCAACATATAGTTGCCAGTTGAGTGAGTAAGTCAGTCAATAATATTATATATATAATAGATATGTATATACATATATGCATATGTACACACATATATATGTATATTTGCTCAGAAAGAGCTGATAGATCCAGAAACTGTTTTTAGATTGTGTACATAGAGGAATATTTAGAAATAGGAAATATTTCATAACAGGTAAAGGACAAAAAGTGACAGACTTGTTTTTGTTTTTTTTTTTGTAAAAATAAAATCAAAATAGTTATACCTTTGAGATCACATACATTAGCCTAATATCATGAAAAGAAAAACAACAAACATGAAGTCTTGAAAATCGTTCTCATCTATGCAAGCATAAGACATAATGCATTCAGAATAATATATTAACTAAACTTCTGAAGAACATTGCTTCTTTGTGGTAGGGAAAACCAAGGTGATAATCTCTGTTATCTAGAGTTTGTCTGATTTTGGAGAAAAATATAGCAGCAATATAAATCACTATGATGATGTAGATACATATGAAGAATAAATTAAACAGACTGAAGAGATCAAATGTTTCCTCACATATGTTTTAGTATGATAATCAGTGAAGACATCTATGAAGGGAAGTTTTAAAGAAAGGGCAGCTACAAGCAAGGAATATGGTGATTTAATCATCTGAGGAATGAGACAACAAATCAGAAGTTTTATGATGAACTGTGGAAGGTGCAGAAAGGCTAGATGAGAAATCCTGAACTTCCTGCAATGAAGCCTGGACAGTACTCCCGTTTCATCACACATATAAGTGTTTTCTCTGCTTTGAGCTGTAAAAACGGCTGCACAAGGTCACAGAATCTATATATTTAAAGTGGTAGTTGCAAATTTTTACAACTTTGTGCCAGTTTTAGCAACCTATGGGCTCAGCAGATCTTTTGAAATGGCACTTACAAATTGTACTTTTACCTATTTTGATTTTGCAAAAATATTTCTTAAAAAATCTTGTTTTACTGGATTCCCCCCCCTTGTATTTAATTGGTGTATATACTTTCTACATTGTATTGGGATTTATAAAAACATGTAATACAAGTTTACAGTATAATTTGAACAAATAGTACGAAACAATACTCTATCCTCCCCTCTTCTTACCTCCACTCCTTACACTCCCCTTTCTTTTCCTAGAATCTTCATTTTTGTCTTGCCATAACAGTATACACTTTTTACATATTTATGGAGTCTTATAATTTTTGTTTGGGATTGACATTTTGACATAAATATAATAATTAGTTAAATACATTTTACTGCAAACGATACAATTTTATCTCTTTTAATAATAAATAAATTTCAATTTTATTTTATTCATCAATTAATAGACATTTAATTTTGTTTGATAACATTATTTTTAGTAATACAGAACCAAATTTCATTAGACTCGTTAAGCTTTGAATATTATAAATAATAGAAAAGAAGATGTGAAGCAGACTCAAGAAAATTTTATGTTTAATATCACATAAGAATTTGGATTTGGGGGAATTGGAAATTATGATTGACAAGGATAGAAATTTTAGTTTGAAATTTTCTAATAAAATAATTATATGGTGAATCATGATGTATTAAAGAAAAAAATAAAAAATAACAAGAAATTAGGACATACATGTTAATGAAAATTTGATAACAGATATCAAAAAGCTGTCGAATTCCTTATGAAAACTTGCCAAAATTATCAATAGTTATTATTTTAAATACAAACAACATGTTCATGCTTTGATTTCCATTTTTCTGAACTCCTTTTGAAAATTTCACCAAATTACTTATGTGGATATAAAGAGAAAATCCACATTAATAAATAAAATGTATTTCTCAAATTCATAGGAAAAATTTAAATATTTAAAAATAAATATTGACAGAGCTAGACAAAAAATTTATGTTTTTATAACATAAAAATTATAAGATTAACATTTTGACTGTAAGTGTCAAGTAATAAAATCTATTAATGGCCTTTACAAATGGCCGCATAGTAAGATGAAAACATTCTGAAGAATGTATATGGAAAATAGAATATAGAAGTTGTTGGTGACTAATTTTGTGGTCTTGGTGTGAATTTTTATGTTTAGAGAGCTAGGAGGCTAACACTTTGTTGCAGGAGGGAAGCAAGGGAATTCTCCTAAAACTGAATTTCAAGATCATCTGCAACACTTTTACTTAGGCTAATGTAATTGGATCTGGAGTAGATAGATGATAAAGATTTGAAAGGACTAAAGTTTTCCTTATGGACCCTGTGTTGGCAGAGCTGTTTCGCTACACACATACATCGTACTATGTGGAATCTGTTTGCAACAGAGTTGATGTTTGTTAGGGGCTCCTGCTCTCAGGGCGTTTAGTGAACTATAAAATTTTAAGATAATTTAGAGACTCTTACTTAGGAAATTGGATGATGGATAGTTACCTAGACCTGAAAAACTCTGGGAAGAGTGGTGCAGCCTGTATTTTAAAGACTTTTTCTAATTTTTTTCTTAGTTGTTTTCTGGCTTAATTACCGTAGTTATTTTAATAATATCTTACTCTAATATAATGTTAATTAATATATTGCTTTGTCCTCTCTCAGAAGAATTCAATATATTGAAATATTTACAGATATTGGCTGTGCTGCATAGGAACTCTACTTTCTTTGGTACCCTTTGGCCTCTTGAATTTAAAATATTCTATAATCTTAATGACTTTTGTATATACCCTGAGAGCATCACTGGATAGTGCTATAAGTTTTATTTTGTTCTTCAACGTTTAAATATATTTAGTAAGCTCACTAGAAACAAAACATTTCACCCTTATATTAGTACATTTTGATGTTCTTTTCTTGACAAGAAATTCAAATCTGTGATGACACTGATATGTCTGACAAAACCTGATGCAATAGGAAGATGTGAGCTATGTAGGAGGCTGTCATATACTGTGCAGGAGTTAGATGGAAAAGGCTATGTAAATGCTTGAGGAGGGTATCAGCGCCCCAGCTTTCCCCATCTGCTTATTATATTCTGTTTTTAATGAGATGAAAAACTGCCTCTGCCTAGTAGTCCTGTTATGATTCACAGGTTCCTCGTGAGCAAAGAAACAATGGGCCAACCATAATAGACAGAAATATTTAAAATCGTGATCTGGAACAAAGTTGCCTCTTTTAAAGTTAATTTTGCCATATATTTGTGATGAAAACTGGTAACTTACTACAATGCAAGCATTCACTCAAGATTATTTTTTTTTACATATAGAAAATCATTTTAGCCAGCATGATGGTTATGCTTTTTAATAAATTCTGTTAGTTTTACTTCATCTACTATTATTATTGGATGAATATTTTGACTGGATATTACATCCTGAGTTGACACAGTTTGGTTTACTGTTTCTATGAAAAAATGCCTTCGCCAAACATGCTTGAAATAGAAAGGTTGTATTTAGTTTATAATTCTAGATTACATTCTATCATTGCAAGGCACCAAAATGCTTAGCACTTGGGACAGAGATTCACATTAATCTATAGACAAAAGCAAAAAAAAAAACTGCATTGAATTTGTGGTCAAAATCAAGGAGCAATGCATCAAATGCAGTCAAAAGCAATGAACAATGAATGAATACAAGCATGCGACTGTTCAGCTTGCTTTTTCTTATCATATAAAATACAGGACCTGTTGCTAAGTAAGGGTACCAAAACAATAGGCAGGCCTGTCTGCTTCCATTAATACAATCAGACAATTTCCCAAAATCCTGAGGACAATCATGCATTATCTAGGCAGTATATCAATGAGATTATTTCCTAGTGATTAGATTGGGTCAGGCTGACAATTAAAACTGACCATTACACTGCTCAATAAATCCTTTTCTCTAATACTGAAATTTACTACTAAGGTGTACTCCTTTTAGTCTGTAATTTCAAATGAGAGATATGCAGTTATTCAAATAAATGTTCTAATACATAATACTATGTAGTTTATGCTTGTACTCTTTCTCATTTTTCTACATTTTCAGATATCAGAAATGCAATTTTGAGGTTTCTTATTTTTACTTTCTTTTGTATATTTATGGTTTTTCAAAAACATTTTTTGTTATATTTTATTTCAATGAGTCCAAGTTTTTCCTACTAAATATTTGTATTTGTTTTTAGGGAGTCCACAGGTTCTATGAGTGTTACCTTCTAGTTTTTGCCTTACACATTTCTCTTTTATTAGAAGCATTTTTGTATTGTTCACAAACTAGCATTTGATTGTTCTTAAAGTATTGTTTTTGCTATGATTTCTTTAAAATTGTTGTTCTTAAAGAGAATTTCTAGCTGATTGTTGAAATCATTTTTGTGGTGATTGCTATAAAATAATGGTAAGATTATTCTAATCTCTCATTCATCTCAGCAGTGATGATTTTTTTTTCATTCTTGTAATGGCTCTGAACTTTGCATGATGAATGATACAGTGCCCATTTTAAATACTGCATTGTAAGCTACTGGGTACTGCTACACTTTTAGTGACTCCATTTTTGAGCTGTGTGATGAGGGTTCATAGGCTGATTATCTTCAGATTTTTTGCTGGAGAATTCTACATGGCCTTGGAAAGAGAAAGCCCTGATTTCACACCTTGTAAATGTATATAAGGGAAGTACAGCTGCCTGCAAGCTTTTCTCATATACTCAATGAAATCAAAACATTGACTAATATTACCTTATTGTGCATAGCAAGGCATGTAATCTAAGTTTTTCGCTGTGCCTCTATTGACCACACAGTATGAGAGAAGTAGAGTGTCAAGTATCTCACCTTTTTTACATGATGGAGAAATCTCAAGTTGTCATCAGGTTGGCTGATAAAACTTGTGCAGTAATAAATATCAACTTGGCAGAATAAAGAAAAGTGTAAGCATCTTTTATCTTACCACATTCTTCAAAAAATATCAGTAGTTCTCCTATACACAAAGATAAAGAAGCTGAAAAAGAAATCAGAGAATCATCACCTTTCACAATAGCCACAAATAACATAAAATATCTAGTAGAAACACTAACTACAAAAGTGAAAGACCTATTCAGCAAGAAGTTTAAGTATTTGATGAGAGAAATTGAAGAAAATACCAGAAAATGGAAAGATCTCCAATGCTGTTGGATAGGTAGGAAAAACATAATAAAAATGGTTTTCCTGCCAAAAGCAATCAATAGATTTAATGCAACCCACATCAAATCTCAACACATTTTTTCACAGACCTTGAAAGAACAATAATCAACTTCATATGGATAAACAAACATACAGAAAACAGGATAGCCAAAATAATCTGTAGAATAAAGAAATATTGACATGGGATTTTCCTCTGTTTGCAGTGATTACCATTAATGAATAAAAAACTGCTTTGAGCCTATAGGAGAGCAGGACAGGGTGGAGTAGAGCTAGTCAGGGAAGACTGGACTGAATGCTGGAAGAAAGAAGGACAGAGTCAGAGAGAAGCCATATAGCTCTGCTTGAGCCAGATCAAGCTTTACCCAGTAAGCCACTACCACGTGGTGATACACACATTAAAAAAATGGGTTAAATTAATGTGTAAGAGATAGCCAATAAGAAGCTAGAGCTAATGGGTCAAGAATGATTTAAATAATACATTTTCTGTGTGGTTATTTTGGTGCTAAGCAGCTGAAAATTAATAAGCTGCTTCCTTCTTACTACAAATTGACATGCAAACATGGTGAATTAAATCCATTTAAAACCTGAGAAAACTTAAAAAGGAGTTCTAGACACAAAAGAACAGAGTTTAGCACAGTTTCTTGGCAGCCACAATTTTTTAGATAGGTTTGTAGCAAGTAAAGTGCTGTAGGGTGCAGTAAAAACTACCTTATTTCTTTAAAAAAAAAAACAAAAAAATAATATCGTGGCTTCCTGGTTTGCCAGCACAAACTGCTCAGGCTCTTTTGGGATATTCGGTTATAGAGCATTTAAATGGGGTTTGTGGATAGTGTATTGCAAGTTACTTGGTTACCAGAGTTGAGGTGGTGAGGATGGCTCTCATCCAGCAGTCTCAGGCACTAACAGAATTCCTCCATGTTGGACTGTGCAGAGCAAGGAGGACATACTATATATACTCTAGTAATGCTGCAGCTTAAATTTTTAAGAAACACTTAACATTTTAAGTTCCTGGATAGTAAAAAAATACAAAAAATACAGATACACAATAAGACACATTCAGACATAAAAGACCTCTAAACGGGTTATAGTGTTGGATAAATATTCAAAGGGTTGGGAGAGAGATGAAAAAAGCATAGAGAGTTATAAAAAGAAGTTAATGGTTTTTGAAATTAAAACAAAGTCTTTAAAGAGATAAGAATACAGACATTCATGGATTAAAGGAGTGAAGATAATAAAATAAATATTAAAAAGTAATAGAGTAGTAATAAGCCCTGTAAAGATGGAACATACACAGAGAGTCTTAATTATGTATATTATTGTGTTTTCTTTAAATTTTTTGAGTGTGAATCAAATAGAAAGAGACATTTCATTGTACAGGCTGATAAACTAAGCCAACATATATATTATAAAGGTATCTTGACTTCAGAACTCGGGTCTAAGGATATGTTGCTTTGGAAAAGAGGTTCTTTTCTTTCCACAGAGGATGAGAACTAGTGAATTCATTCCAGGCTAATGTGATTTGATGAACCAAGACTATCTGAAAGGTTGCCTTGAACACCCCTGAGAAATTATATAACACAATAAACAGCAGGAAGAAGTTTGGACAGAACTTCGCCCATGTTCCTAAATATTGTTGATAAATGTTCTTTTATATATAAAGAGGAGTATGCTATAGAAATTTGCATGACTATGGAATTTTGTTTATTGATGCAAATTTAAGGTCAATTTTTTATGCTGTGCATATATGTTTTTGATCTTGATTAAGACTTTATTAAGAGAGGGCCTTGGACATTACCCTCTCTGAGGATTGAATCGGGGTAGGGTGAGAGTGTGTATGGGAATGGGAGGAGGAAAAAGAGTGGGAACCTGGATTGGTATATATGATGACAAATGATAGTTTGTTTTCTTGTTTTAAATAATATAAAATAAAACTATAAAAAATGAAACAAAGCCAGAAAACAAACAAAACAAAAAAGGAAAATGAACCTAACAGTCAAGTCTCTATGCATGCTATTGAGTAGTTATATTAGGTTACCTGAGTTGGGGGAATTCATCAAACCATGGGCTGTATCAAACTAAGGTCATGAATCTATAAATAGAAGGAAAGGATTTGAGAATGAGTGCTCCTTGATCACTGCCACCTCACTGAATGCAATGTGTCAAGCTGTCTCAAGCGCTTCCAATGACTATCCCAACATGATAGACTTCATTTTTGAATCATGAGCCAAAATAAATTTTCCTTTCCTTATGTTGTTTATGTCACATTTTCTTTAACCAAGAAGAAAAACAGCTAAATCAGACAATTAAAAAAAGAGGACTACAGTATTTGACTTGAACTTCCTCATTTAGTCTCACATCAATCATTCAAATATTTTACATCATCACAGGGGCTCAGAGACATAACCTATTTATAATTAATGTAAGCCCCCGTGTGTTTCTTTGGGGCTGAATGGCTAGGGAAGCAGGCAGAATGGGAACTCTGTCTACAGGAGAGAAATTAGACCTACTGTGTTCTATAAAATTAGAACACTGGCTGATTTCCTAGTCAGAGAGCAGCTCAAATTTTCAGGACTTTTCTTGATGGCAAAATAGCATCACTTTACTAACTACATTTGCAAGGTAGAAGATGGTGGTTATATGTGTCACTCATATAAAAGGCTTGAAGGAGACTATTCTGCATACTAACATTCTATGAACTAGAAATTGGAGTACTGCTGACTACTGCCACAGAAATAATGTTAAAATTTTTTCTTTATTTTGGGGGAGAGGATAATTTTGGGCGCTTGTAGCTATTTTCTGGTTCAATGATGAAAGATGTGTTTTTGGAAAAAGTTTTTCTTTTCTTAATCAACATGATACTTTTGTTTCTCTTATTATGGAAATATGTGAGTACATTTCACTCATCTTGATGAGTGTGGTAGAGTAGTGGATTTCTTTGATTTATTTTTCTTTTTCCCCTTCCAATTATTTGGACCGATTTCCTGCACACAATTTATTGGGTGATACTAACACTGCTTATAGAATGTCCATAGATTATCAAAATGAATAGAATATAATGATGTCACTCCCATGGTTATAATTTAAATAAATTTTAATTTTTTAAAGAAAAATACAAAATAATTAAATATGGCTGAAAAGATCACTTAAGTACATCTAACCCTATCTGTCTTCATTTTTACTTTGTTTAGAAAAAAAATGATGCTTGTCTTTGAATAGTTATTTCTAGCCTTGCTTCTTTTAGACTGTCCTTTCAGGCAAGAGAAAGATTCTCTCCTCAGTTTCTATATTGAAATTGTTCATTATGTGTAAACAAACTTGACTTTGGTTTTTCTTTTAGTTAGTACATGGTAAGTAATATATAGTATTGGGGAAAACTGGAATTTTGTTAGATATTTAAAACTTTGAATTCTGTTTCAAACCAACTAGAAAAGTAACTATTTTACTTTCAAATTAAGATTATTACCTTCCTGTGTAAAGGACCAAAGCGTATGATTCTACATTACTTCTTCAGTCCTTATGTTTTCTGCTATAATATTAATATTAAGTGTTACCCACCTTTCAGGAGATTCAGAGATACATGTAGAAGAAGACTTGACTCCCACAACAACCATACTTAATGGAAAGAACAGTGGAATGTGTTCAGTACCGACTGGCTAAATAAATGCTTCTGATGACTTGAGCTGTGATTCTGGCTTAAGTTTTGCCAACCCTTCTGGATTTCTTCTGGCTTTGTATTAATCACAAAAAATTCTGTGTTATAAGTAGAATGCACATCTCAGATAAATACTAACCATCTTAATATAACTGCATCATATTTCTGAGTTTCATTTTATAGACCTATTTGAGTTTTATATACTTTGGTTAATAAAGAATCACCAATGAAGAAGAAAATATAAAATAAGATTATATGATGATTATATTTATGCAAATAGGGTAAAATAATGCTTTTCAATATCAATGCTATGATTTTTTTGATTTCTGTATAATTTATTATTTAATTTTAGTACTAATTGAATAATGAAAAAAATATTTTTCTCCATCCCACATCTTACTAACTAGTATTTGAATTCCTGAAACACTGAGTTCTAGCTTTAAATATTTTCTATCTTTGCTACTTCTAGTGTTCTTATCTAAATTTTAAACCTTACTTACATTTCCTAGTCTAGAGTCAGTTATTACCTGTCTCCTTATGGACCCTTGTAATTGCGTAATTTTTAATTTGTTGAAGAAAACATTATTTTATTATTTATTGCCAGTAGATCCTCAGTGTGCATATGCTAAGCAGCATCTCAGTACTAAACATAAGCAATTGTCATTGGAAGATCATTGAGGTATTGCATACATATAATTGTAAACATCAAATTTCTCCAATTTAGAGATGCAAGGTTTCAGTTGACCAATTTGTCTGCTCTTTAAATTATGTTACTTGTGACTAGAGAAGCAAATTACTTTTCTGTTGACTGAGGTTTCTGTTCTGTCCAGAAACGCAGCTGTTCAGTCTAAAGAAATATACTGAGGTCTACAATAATTATAAGCTGACTGGCCTAGTATCTCAGGCTTCCTAGTAACTCTTATAACTTACATTAAGCCATAATTTTTGTCTGCGTTGCCCACATGACTTGGTACCTTTTTTGGTGAAGCAGTCACATCTTGTTTGATCTATGTCTGACTTCCTCTCTCTCTGGGTGATGACTGCTGACTAAAACTTTCCTTTTACCAAAATTCTCGATGCCATGCCTATATTTCTTGCCTTATAACCGTCACCTCACCTAAATTTCCTGACTGGCTATGGGCCAATCAGCAGCTTATTGAAAATAATACAAGTGACAGGATAAAAGTCCATTGTCCTAAAGCACTTTTCCAATGAAGATATAAAAGTGTTGAGATAATCATGCTAAGCATGACTATCCTGACACTTGTCTGTTGCTACAATGATGCTGCAAGCAACCAAGAAACCTCAGGAAGCACACAAAAATAAATGCATAGTAAGATCATGACTCTATAATCAATTAATGAAGTCATTGAGACTGTCATGCCTTGGCTGGTGTTACTTATATATTTGGATTCAGCAGTGGACTAGTCATTATGCATGGGTTTTAGTCAAGGTAACATAAGTGGTCCATTTCTACTTCAAGTCTTGTGTGTGAATGAAATACTCCAAAGTGTATGTTGGCTTAGAAAAGTCAGTAATTGAGGCTATATTTATAAATAAACAAAGTGCTTTGCTTTCTGTTTCTTTCCTACTTAAATTTTTGAACTTCTGTTATCCATAAAGTGACAATGTAAAGAACTGAATCAGGACATAAAGAATGTCTATCCAGAATTAGAAAGTTACATTTCAAATGGAGTAATATAAGGAAGTTGAGCCAAAGATATCAATGCAATCAATTTCCAAGAACAATTCGATAATTGAATAGTGGATTCTTGCTCCTGTATTTTATTTGTCTACCAAACATACCAAAATTTACACACCTTTCCATAGATAGGCCATATTTACCTTTATTTTAGAGAAGTATATTCACACAAAATATGGGTAAGGATCTCAATGACACTGAACTCCTTGTGATGTTCACAAGTTTTCAGGGGAGATGAAAGATGGAGGTGGTAGGAAATAGAAGTAAACAGAGTTATCATTCACTAATGCTTGGAGAAAATACCTTCTAGACAGAAGAATATGAGAAAGTATGAAACCAACTTTTGGCATGGGAAAAATGTTTGTATTTCTCAAACAGTCTGCAAGGAAGTTTCCATAAAAGCCACATCTAAGTGTGGGGTGCTTCTCATTATAGACTTTATAGCTTTGAATCAGTTGAATGGCACTGGAAGTTGGTAAATGGGAGCCAAGATCAGTGGAAATAGCCACAAATGTTTGAAGATATATGTGAGATCTCTGGCTAACAACCTTAAAAAAAGTAACACACTTCTGAACTAGGATTCTTATTTGTCAGCCTGTGGTAACTAAAAGGAGCATTATTTCCCTATTATTAAGTAATGTAGGTTTTATGAAACTTACAAATAGGAAGTTTTAAAATCTCTTTGTTGAAGTATCTTTAATATTTGTTATCCAACTTCTATTTCTTTCTTTACTGATCCTTTCCCATCATCTTTCATTCTATCAAACCCTTCCTATTTCATTAACCCCTTTGTATAGAGACAATTAGTACTCAGTTTTTTTATTAAGTTTTATTGAGCTCTACATTTCTTTCTGCTCCCCTCTCTGCCCTTCCCCTCCCCTTCAATCCTCTCTCAAGGCCCCCATGCTCCCAATTTACTCAGGAGAACTTGTCTTTTTCTACTTCCCATATAGATTAGATCTATGTATGTCTCTCTTAGGGTCCTCATTGTTGTCAAGTTGCTCTTGGATTGTGATTTGAGGATTGGTTTTCTTTTAGTTATTACTTTTAATGTATTAATTTTTATCATCTAGTGAATTTTGTATTGTTCTTCAGATCTCTTTTGATTAACTGTTCTGGTTTTGATATTTTCTTAATTTTTTTCAAGAGAGAGAATAGAAAAGACAGTGAAACAATGGTATAAATGTGAATAATGGACCACAACTACACATAATCATTCAGCACACTCATCACTAAATAACTCTCTTAACACGCATTTAATAAATACCTCTATTTATCAGAAAGCAAATTTTGGAATTTCTCTTGTTTTAAAAAACATTAAACTTACTTAAAATAAAAAGATTCATGTGAAAATTCATACAATAAGGCAATCTGCCGAAATGTTAATTGTCAAAATGAAATATTCATACCAAGTTGGAATTTTTACAAATTAATGAGACATTGCTAAATTTAAGAATCACAATGGCATGACTATAACTTTTCTTCAAAGTAATATTTTAGTTGTTAATTTATAAAAAGCACATTTTGAACAATTGTAGACTCTTCAAAAGTGGTTACTAAATTATGTAAGTATTTATGAACCCATCTACCTGAGAGCCCTGTGAATTTAAAACTATGGGAGAGAAGAACTTTTCATTTTATTTATTTACTTATTTATTTATTTTATTATGTATACAATATTCTTTCCTTGTGTATGCCCGAAGGCCAGAAGAGGGCACCAGATCTCATTACAGATGGTTGTGAGTCACTTTGTGGTTGCCAGGAATTGAACTTAGGACCTTTGGAAGAGCAGGCAATGCTCTTAACCTCTGAGCCATCTCTCCAGCCCCCAGAACCTTTCATTTTATTGTTTTATTTTTCTTTGTTTATATGTGACATCTTTGAATATTTGAGTGAAGATGATGAATCCCTATCAAAACTTGCTTACCAATTCAGAAGCATCAATAACTGATCTGGTTTTGTTTGTTTGGTTTTTTTTTTCATGACATGTTTTTTTTCTCATTGAGATATATTTGAGATATTGTTGATTTTATGGAAATTGAAGGCATTATATTATGACTCTCCACAGTAATATTTTTTACCTATTCATATTTATTTTTGATTCAAATATTATTCCAGGTGGGTAAGTATGGGGTAAGGATGTCTCTCGATTTAATCAGTGAAGTTCTCAGTACAATATTAGAAAGTACCTTACTGCATGTTTTGATGCATTGCTCCTGAAAGAAAAGATATATACCTTGGTTTAGTGTGAAATGCCTTTTCAGAAAACATTTGAATTGGATAGAAACAGTTTTGACATGTACTTGAAGAGTATAACTGCTCCAAATGACAGCTTTTAATCAGCATGATAAATAGCAAAGGTCTGTAAATGGTATCAAATAATTTCTAAAACTGAAAACTAATTTTCCACTCCCACTGCTAGCAAATTTGTCAACTACACTTTGAAAGAACCAAAACATCTGCTCTTAGAAGCTGTGCAAACTCACCCAGTAAATGATGCATTATTTTGTTTTCAGATATACATTCATCTCATTCCTAATTTAGAATATTTATGAAGCTCTGAGATCAGATCCTGATTGAAAATTGTGTTCAGTTCACCATAGAAGTTTTGTTGGTTAAACTTTTGCTTTTAATTCTGTTATCTTCTTCGTTTTGTACTTCTTTTTCACTGTACTGCAGAAGAGTAAGTAGATTCATTCTGTTTTCAAGTTTAAAAATATATTTATTGTAGGGGAGGAAATAATCTTGTTCATCTCAAAGCTCATAGTCCACATTGGGGAGAATCATGGCAGTAACTCAAACAGGAACTTGAAACAGAAACCATGGAGGAAGATTGCTTGCTGGCTTACCAAACTCAGCTTGTTTTCTTACCTGGGTTAAGACAACCTGAGCAGGGGAAAGACTATCAAAAAAAGGGGGGGAGGCTGAACCCTCATGCACAAATTAACACTCAAAAGAGGTAGCAGACATGCCCACCATAAATCTAATCAGCACAATCCCTCAGAAGAGTTTTTCTTTTTTCTGGTACCTCTATATTGTATCAAGTTGAAAATCAAAACTAATTAGGACGCCTACTGAGGAGGGGACAATTTTCCTTAAAGTTGGTCTTAGCCTACTTTGATCCAATCATGTAGCAATAAAATTAGAAAATCATAGGTAGAAGAAAAGTGTTGACTTTTTTGTCCATAAATAAACATGCATGTGACCTCAGGTGGGAAATATGTATTTCAAAAGAAAAACTGAAATCAATATAAATATCACTGCACATATACACATGCACATAATTTTAGTGATTTTTTGAGATTTTTAAATCATTAATACACATAAAAATGTAATATATTGTTAAAACCATAGCACTCAACACTCCTGCTAATAGACTACTAAGTGTCAAGACTTTTAAGTTTTTAGTTACAAGAATACAGATTCCTAGAAAATCAGAAGAAAGTCACTAATTTGAAATATATTTGAAAAAAAATGGCACCTGAAAAAGGCTTTTTTTATAAAATACACAAAGAACTTTTAAAAGACAATGATGTGAAAACAACCTAATTAAAAATACTAAAAGAACATGAACAGGCGCTACATTAAAGAGGATATGCAAATTGAAAATTAGCATTTGGAGGAAACTTGAATCATTTGTCTTTAGGGAAATGAACATACATTGGGATATTGTATTAAGCATATTGAAATGAACAAATTCCGATTGCTGCCTGAAGAAGTATATCTCATGAGTGGACAATCACAGATCCCTGAGTATAATGCAATATCATGAAGAATCATTTTAATTATTTTTTTTTTAAACCCTACATCTCTGAGCTACCAGTCTCCTATTCCTCGCTTTCTGGTGAGTATAGAACATAGACTCAATCCATCTTGCCACACTGGCCTCATGTTAAATCGAACATTGCTTGGTTACTCCTACGTGTTCTGTCACCATTGCCCCATTACATCATTCAGGCAAGACAGAACGTGGGAGTAGGTTTTTGCGACTCGGTTTTGAGAACCTGGCGTTCAAGGTTCTCTTTCCCTATTCTGCAGAGTAGACCCAGATATTATGTAGAGAAAGAGTAGCCCTTGGAGATCAGGGAACCATGTTAAACATGGGAGAAAAGAGTGTAGGAGTCAAGGGGACAGAGGACAACAGAAGAACATAGCTCACTGAATCAGCTTAGTAAGCCTCATATAGACTCACAGAGACTGAAGTGGTGAGCAAGGGTCTTGCACGGCGCTACACCAGGTCCTCTGTGTATGTTATGATTGTTAGCTTGGTGTTTTGTGGGATTGCTAACACTGGAATCAGATGTATCCCTGACTCTTTTGCCTCTTTTAGACTATTTTCCACTTTTTGGGTTGCCTTGTCCGACATCAGTATGAGGACTTCTGCTCTCTGTCATTGTATCTTGTCTTGTACTGTTTGATAGTGGTCTCTTGGAAGCTTGATCTTTTCTGATGAGAAACGGAGGAGGAGTGGATCTGGGTAGAGAGGAAAGGTGTTAGGAGGATTGGAGCGAGGAGACACTGACTGTAGTCGGGATGAATTGTATGAGAAAATGATCTATTTTATTTTATTTTTCCAAAGTTTCCTCTCCCTTCCCTTCTCCCGCATCTTCCCCCCACATAACTCCCATCACACCACCATCCACTTCTTAGAGTAGATTTGTGCTTGGGGCGTCAACAAAGTCTGGCATAACAAGTTGAGGCAGGACAAAGCATTTTCCCATGTCATCAAGTCAGTCATCAAGACTGAGCAAGGTATCTCACCATAGGGAATAACCTCCAGAAACCAGTTCATGCACACCTGGTTCTACTGGCAGCCACCCCACACACACACCCAAATCAAGCCATGTAACTGTTACACACATTCAGAGGGCCTAGTTTGGTCCCATTCCGATTTCCTAGCTGTCAGTCCATGTTGGGAGCCACCTGGAGGCACAGGTGGTCCTGCAGTTTGGAGGTAGCCACGTGGGGCTGAGCACCCTTGCCTGCACATGCTCAGACCAGCAGAATGGCATTAACCAATCAGGACAGCATTCAAGCCTCTCCACCGTTTAAAAGCAACTGCCTCGGGGCCCAACGCTCTCTCTAAGCTTTCTCTCGTCCCTGCTCTATCTTCCCTTCCCCCAATTTTCCTCAAGGGAATGCTCCAAATAAAGATGTGACCAGAGAAGGAATTCTCGTTTTTGGTGGCGTTCATTCCTGCTGGACAGGATGCGCGCCCCGCAACTGGTGCTCGAAACCCCGGGACGCTGAGGGACCCTGACAACTACGCCGGGGGACCCTGAGAAGGAAGTGCCCAGCAACGTGCTGTAAGCCCGGGAGAAAAAGCTGAGATCAGACACCAGGACACAGAGAGCCGTGAATTTCAGAACTCTGAGAACGTGGAGTGGTGAGTGACGTCGGTTGAATTCCTCCAGAAAGGGGAGGAAAAAGAATTTCAAAGGATAGGCCTAAAAAGAAAAGAAAATACAAAAAAAAATCAAAGTTAAGGTATCTGAAAGAAGGTACAGAAAGCAACGGGGAAGAGAAATCCCTTAAGTTCAGTGCAGGAGGAATGTGAACAGCAGCAAAAAAGGCGAGGTAACTAAGGCGGGACTATGAGGACGATGGGGTACGGGAGACCGCGGCTTCCGCTCCTTCTCCGTCCACCTGCGTACTCGCTGATAAGAGACTCGGGGCAACAGTCTCGTAGGGAGGCGAGTTTGATCGTGTTCTAAGACTGCCTTTCCTATTCTTAAAGAGCCACAGAGCTTTTGGAGGTGATTTTCGCCTAATTTTGTTAAGAGAGCTCAGTCTCTGGCTCTCACGTACAGAAAACTTTAACTTTGATTGAGGAAGTAGCCGGCGGTGGTGGCACACGCCTTTAATCCCAGCACTTGAGCTCTGCGTAGCAGCGCCGCTAAAGACCTAAAGACGGAGAGGGGCCAAACTCTGAACTGTGTTTCCATAGCAACATGGGCGGGCGGAGATGAGTTCCCAGAGAACGGGGCTCCGTGCGCGGGCAGACCAGGCAGGAGAAGCCCCCCCACGGGTGGGCGGATGCCCCCCTCATCGGAGCTTGGCGGTGCGAATTCATTGCCTGAGGTGAGGCTGAGGTACAGTTCGCAGTTACGGGATATACCGGCGAGCCCGCGCACAGCCTGGGGCGGAGCCATGCCTTTGGGCCATGCGGAGCGCGCCATAATGGGCTTCAGAGGCGGAGCTGTGGCAGCCGCTGTCCGCTGCTGCCGCCCTCAGCCAAGGTCGCTAAAAATTCAGTCAGATAAAAACATTTATCCCCCAAACATCGCCCCTTTGTCAGCAGGAAGTAGTCAGATGATCGATGGTCTACGCCCATTCTCCCTCAAAGAACTGGTCCTAATTATCATAATAAAGGCGCGTCAACCTGGTTACCATTACCTATTGCCTCTGGCAACGGGTGGAATAAAACAATGCTACCTAGAGGTTTTTCCATCTGAATAGGGGAGCTGGAGAGATGGCTCAGAGGTTAAGAGCACTGACTGCTCTTCCAAAGGTCCTGAGTTCAATTCCCAGTGACAACTGCTTTGGTTTTTAGACATAAGAGGGGGACTACACTACCAGTGACAGCTTCCCCCAGAGAAAGGATTTCTCTTGCATTCTTTACACTTAATTTTTAATTCAAAATTTTGCTGGTACAGGCAAACAAGATTTGCTCTTTGAAACGGAGACATGCAAGTCTCTAAGTTCAAAACCAGCCTATTTCCAGTACTGATTGTGCTGAATTTTTACACTGAGAGTTTTTAGTACTCTTAAATGTTAATTTGGGAGGAGAGTTTTGTTTATGTTTTTCTAGGAATGCTGACATACATCTGGATGCGACCGACCAAAGGGATAAAGAAGAAAGATGACCCAGTGGATGCTGAGTGTCCTGCTGTGGAAGATTCATGCGGAGGCAGCAGAGATGACCTTCTGAGCGGTGCCAAGAGCAGCTGTTTCACACCATCGACTTGAGCAACACCCTGTGCAACCTCTTATCTCTTAACAATTTTCTGACTGACTCTACTTTGCCTTTTCCTTCCTTAGGAATGGGTGGGAGCAGTGATATTCTTGGCATGCTGTGTCTAGGTGGAAGTGCTGTATGTCTTTGATTGGTGTGCTACCTGCTAGCCCAAGTGAGGTGGGACAAGGTCTTTATAACACAGCCTTGGAATGTGTATCCTCACCCCAAGTTTGACTCTCAGCTTCTAAAGAGCTCATAGGCAATTAGCCATGCATAGCCTTTGTACCCTCTAGGGACCAGATAGTCCCACAAAGCATGGAGGAAGGTATGCATAGGCGGAGGGTGTGCAGACACAGCCCTAGCACTCCCAGGGAAGTAGTTGTCCCATTGCACGGGAAGGGTGTGTCTTGCTTTTCTTTTCTTTAATCGGTCCACACATCATGAGGTGGGGACCAGATTGAAGAATAGTTTTGCCTTATTGCTCTTATTAACAAGAGAAGAGGGAGATGTTGGGAGCCACCTGGAGGCACAGGTGGTCCTGCAGTTTGGAGGTAGCCACGTGGGGCTGAGCACCCTTGCCTGCACATGCTCAGACCAGCAGAATGGCATTAACCAATCAGGACAGCGTTCAAGCCTCTCCACCGTTTAAAAGCAACTGCCTCGGGGCCCAACGCTCTCTCTAAGCTTTCTCTCGTCCCTGCTCTATCTTCCCTTCCCCCAATTTTCCTCAAGGGAATGCTCCAAATAAAGATGTGACCAGAGAAGGAATTCTCGTTTTTGGTGGCGTTCATTCCTGCTGGACAGGATGCGCGCCCCGCAAGTCCAGAGTCCACATGCTTCTACAAAGTCAGGTCAGCTGTCTCTGTGGTTTTCCCAATCATGATCTCGATCTCCCCACTTTCTCATATGATCCCTCCTCCATCTCTTCTGCTGAACTCCAGGAGCTCAACCTAGTGCTTGGCTAGAGGATCTCTGCCTCTGCTTCCACCAGTTACTGGACATAGCTTTAATGATGAAAATTAGTGTAGTAGCTAATCTGATGATAAGGGATGGCCAGTTCAGGCACCCATTCCACTGTTGCTAGTATGAAATATATACACATATATATGAAATATATTCTCATATACATATTTTAAAAACAGATTGAAAAATATGAGATCATCAAATTCCAAATCAGTAAAGCCCAATGCTTAAGCAGGTTGGAACACGCATTCACTAAAGTAAGAAAAGAAAAAATAATATAGTAATATGTTATATAATAATATAGAAATATATTCACTAAGGTAAGAAAAGAAAAATAATATAGTAATATATTATATAATAATATATAAACATATATTAATATAAATGCTCTTTAATGTTCCTTAACAAACTTATTATATGATGCAGCAGTAGATCTTCTTGATTTATAGTTCAATGAACTGAAGAGTATTTCATACACACACACACACACACACACATAACCCAGAAAGAAGAATTAGGAATTTCTTCCACTACTGGCACCTCTTAAAAATAAACAAATTTTCCTTCAGTAGAGAGTACTTAAAAATAATTGGCATTATTTAGCACTAAAATAAAAATATCAAGAAATGATAGGTTGTAGAGTAATTTAAATGCCTATAACAGGTTGAAAGAATGCAATTAGAAAATGCTACACACTTTATTATCAAGCTACAGAGGGAATGAAGATTTGTTACTATGCACTAAGAAGCATTAGATGTCAAATGAAAAGAAAGGAGAGAAATTTTTGAAAGTAAATTAATCTGTAGGACATTACAGTGTTGAAAATCAGTCATTTTACAATTGTCCAATCCATGGATATGTTATGCCAAGGATGAGTCTTAATGTGGAGTATGGATGGACTCCATAATATTTTATTAATTAATACATGTAAAGTTTATAGCATAAGTTATAAGATGCATATATATGCACATATGAATTTATTTTCATAGACCTGAGTCCAGATTTTTACGGAAAAACAGTTTTAAATTTAAGGGTTTAAAAGTTATTTGTGCATGTGTGTCTAGAAGTTGAAAATATCAATGTTATCCTGTCATCTACCAATTGGGAAAAGCCAGAGCTGTGAAGTTAGTTGACCCAAGAGCTCAGAACCAATGCAGCAGATTCCTGTAGGATTCTCAAGGTTTTGAAATCCATCGAGTTGAAGACAGGAGAAAGTTAATTTCCCATCTCAACTATGAAGAAGACACTGTAGTCTTCCTCAACTGGTTTTTAAAAATATTATATTTTTCCCTGCATAAGAAATTACTCCTCATGTTGATATTGATACTTAGGATGATATTTTATTTAATTTCTGACTTCAAATTCTAATCACTTATAGGAATACAATCTTTGATATATCTATATAAAATATATAATGACTATCTAGGTCTCTTTTTTCTCATTTAGGTTCAGACTAAAAGTTAATTGTCACTAACTATTATGTCTGTAAAGACAAATGAAATATTACTGTATAATTTATATTGTATCCCTTTGTATATTTGTCTTATTTAGTATGAAATAATAATGTGTAAGAGGCATTTTCAGTATATTTTTATTTTATATTGAAAGTTTCCTATATCTCAATGTAAGAGAAATAGAACTGAGGAAGCTAGAGCAAACTTGCACAGAAAGAAGAAAAGCTAACAAGAAACTTTGTAATTACTGAGTTGTGTGAAATACGACTTGATGATATATAGTGAAAAGTTTGTTTTCTTCAATGTAGCATAATTTTGTCAGCATCTCATAGAAAATTGGCTTTTACTTTTACTAGGAAATGGTTAACAGTGAAATTATACAAATAAACTGTGTAGTTAGAAATATAGAAAGTATTAAGTCTCATCACAAACATATATTCAATACAATTATAAGCAGTAAATAAAAATAGTATATCTTTAAACATATTTTACTTAGCGTATAGTATAAATATTGCATACGTTCATTACTTAAAAGAGAGAGAGAAGACTTTTAATACAATAATCTTATTATTCTTACTATACATCGTAGACTGTAAACTAAAAAACCTAAGGGAGCAGTTAGATGTTGTGGAGCTGTGGGCCAGAGAGGTCCCATAGACACTCAAATCTGACCACATCTAACTACATTCTTATCCTCCATAAATTGGAATACAGAGAATTTAAGCTAATTCTCACCTGGAAACTTTCTCTCTCCTGGCTAACATTCACATTGCCGAAAAGAGTTATGTATGTTTCCAGAGAAGAAAAATAATCATTAGTCCTGTCCAACTGTGAACACTTTGAGCCATAACAATGAGTGCCTGAAAAGATATTTACCATAGTGACAGTAAGGCTCAATTGTCTTGAGTGTAACAAAACAATTTTCCATTAGATTAAGGGCCAGTGTGCAGGATATAACTCACAGCTGGTACCAAATCTGAAGCTAAGAAATAGATAGACAGGTCAAGGTCCTAGAGCAGACCCAACTACTAATATTCTGTTAAATTAAAATAGTATTGCACCCATTATTAATGAGTGTTCACTGTACCCATAGGCTAATGCCTATATTAATAGTCATTAGACAACCTTATTCATGCTGTAATGGCAATTAACAGATAGACTCACAACTAGTCTATATAGAGAAATAAGAGACAGGGGAGTGCTTAACACTTAGTGGGGCATCTCTATTGCAGACTCCCCTTACAAGTTTTATAATAATATGAAGAGTGACTGGAAAAGATTGACAGAGGTAGAGGAGGTAGATGGCTACAATGAAACAGTGACTTGCCAGTCATATTTGGAAAGTTGCATATGTGACTAAGAAAGGAAATACATACAGCAAAGCCTACTCAAGATCAAGCTAGGCATAATCTAGGCACAGAGAATAGTCATTTAGAACAAAATGCCACCATTATTGGTGGTTGATAGCTGACGGTTGAGTAATCATGCTCCCATTAATAGCCTATATCCAAGAGTATTTGAGCAGCCCAAATTTGATTTAAATATTTTTGGAGGTAAACATAGTTGGTTGGGTAGAAAATTGGGGGTGGATTTGAGAGGAGTTGGGGGAAGGGGAAAAATGTTATCAAAATATATTTTTAAAAATCAACACATTGATATGAGAAAAGTGGACTTGAATTTTTTTATATGTTATGTGTATAATAAAATACCAAGGAATGCTAAATTTATAAAAATTTTGGATTAGTCTTGTAGATAATGGCAGAGCGGTGACTTAGTATATGCTAAAGTTCAACTCAATCTCTAGGACCTCAAAAACAGAGATAAAAATAACATCAAAAAGAGAAGAGAAAGGTGAAAATTAGGCAAGGACAGTGGTGTATACCTGTGGTCTCAGAACTTTGGAATCTGAGGTAGAGGTTTATCAGTTTGCTATATATTACTACCTACATAGTAAATCTGAGGTCACTCTTGGCTCCAAAACGTGTCCTTGTCTCCAGAAAAAAAAATATAAAGAGAATGGAGAAACTAATTAAAACATATAAAAAAAAGTATTGTGGGTGGTTCAAAAGCACATAATCACATTAAGTTTGTTATATTGGTAAACTTGTGGCTGGTGTGTCTCAGTGAAAAGAGCATGTGTGAGAGGAAGGATTCACATCTCTAAACAGGAGGTCAGATCGAGAATGGGTTCTATATTCTTTCCTGAAAGCACACCCTACTTAGTCTACCATTAGGATGCATCACTTAAAGAATGTTCTTTCTCCCAGTGCTGTTACCCTGGTGTCCAAAATCCCAATGAATAAAAGATAATATTTGTATAATTTCATTGTAACTGTTCAGCTCTCCCCTAATTTCTCTGATCTCCCTGGTTTCATTTCCATGGTTCTTTTTTCATGCATTGTGCTTTAGTCATTCAGATCTATGTAAAATTTTGAGCACACTTCTGTTTACCTCTCTTGTCTAGTTGACTTTTTGTAATAATGCTTCTACTCTACTAATCACTGGATTCTGAGCTCTGCATCTATATTAGCACTTTAAAAAGTTTTCTATAATTTACTAACATATACTTTCTACTTCTTTGATTTTTCTTACCCGTAATCCTACCCCACATTATTCTAAGAATTTTTGAAACCATAATATCATATATGCATGTTTAATTATTTAGTAGTCCATATCAGTCATATAATATATGCTCCAGTAAGAAAATTACTTATGGTTATTGAATCCACTGTTTCCATAACAGCATCAAGGAAAAAAAAAACTCAGTAAAAATTAAGTGAATGTATTTCTTAGTTTAAATTTACCCATGCATACAGAGGCATATATACCTACTATTTGTTCAGCTTTACATCTTATACATGCAAATGATATAGTCACAGGTGCTGCGTCTATATGAAAAACAAGTTGATAAAAAAAAGAAGAAGGCGATGGAGCAGTCACTATTGACCTCTCTGCAGGCTTTTTTCACAGCAAATGCCCCTTCATATGTCTGCACATTATATCAATTCAATCCAATGCTATTTTTCTACTGTTGCAGGCATTCTCTTAGTGACAGTGAATTTATCATTTTATTCTGGAGTTTAGATATTTGCTTACCCTGTGTATGCATCTAAACCTTCTCATTATTTTTAATTTACATTAATTTGCTTCAGGATCACTTAGAATTTTTCTGTATTGTATTAATACCCCAAGCTGTATGAAGAATTGCATTTCTTATATGAATTTAGTCTGAGAATTCTGAATGGAAGTACGCATATTAATACAAAATTTATCCGCCATAGCACACTGACTGGCATGTGCTCTAAGTTTGTAATATCTAAAGTTCTCAGAAATAGAAAGCATAATATGTATTAACAGTAATATAGTTAAAAGATACACATTATAATATATGCTACTATTTCATATTAATTGTCCATTTATACATATTCTAACAATGTTTAAACTGAAGAGATATTAGTGAACAACTGTACTACTTCTTATTAAATCATATAAAGTATAACACCTTTTAATTTTTAAATTTGAAACATATTTTCTCTCATGATTACTGATCAACTAAATCCAGATTTGATTTTTCTTCTCCTCAAAAAACATAATTTATTGCTGAAAATCTAATTATATCTCTTTTGAGGATCAGTTTCTTTCTGGTCTCTATGTTCAATGAATGTGTGCTGTCATACTGTTAACACTCTTGTCTGGTGATCACTGTGCCTACAACCCAAGACCACAGTGCCACTTAGATGATAACTCCTCCACACAACAGAAAAACCTTGGGATAGTTACAATAAGAGAAACTGAGGCAAGATAGACTATATAACTACCAAAATATATGATCCAATACATAGTACCAAATGCAAAACTAAACAGTCTGTTTTTGACCTCCACAGCAAATGGCCTTTCCACCTGACACATGTTCCCCATACACTTTTAACTTTGCTACACAAGGTTCAGTGTTTATTGACGCATAATTTGCCGGGTCCCTAAATGGCAAAATGAAGAAAACCTATCTAGAAAGTTACAGAGCTGAACATGGAGAAACGTGGCTGCTCTATGGGTTAAATTAGAGATGTTATTCTTCAGGGGTTAATTACTACAAATTAAGAGCTTGCAGGCGTCTGGAAGCATCAGGGAAGAAATAAGAGATTAGCAATGATAAAGTCTCAGGGGCTCTAAATGGAAGCATTTCATATTGGTGCTAATGAAAAAAAAATCAGAATCAGCCATGCTTCAGATGCTTAGAAATGACTGTTTTCAGCACGTTTAGAATTCAAAGGAGACTCAAAAGAGCTTTAGCATTAAAATAATTGAGTGAAAACAAGAGTTTTGGACATCAACTAAAACTTTTGGGAAATAGCTCTCTTCTAAGAATAAATTATTTTTCACTCCTAGAACATGTATTTTACCATTATTATTTTACATACGTTTGTGTGTGTGTGTGTGTGTGTGTGTGTGTGTACAGGCATGCACTTGAATGCATATGTGCAAGAACACACTCATATACAAGCTTCCAGGAGCCTGCAGATATCAGAAGTCATTAGATTCTCTGAACTACATAGGGTAGTTGTAAACTACGGTTGTGCACTTTCCTTCCTAGAATGTAGTGAGGAGGCTGCTTGTTAGTCCTGGCCACCCAGAATGAAAATAATCACACTGAAACTAAATTATTTAAATCACTGCTTGGTCCATTAGCTCTAGTTTCTTATCGTCTAATTTTTACATATTAGTTTAACCCATTTCTATTAATCTGTGGCACAGGTGGCTGTGCCTTACTGGCAAGATTCCAATCAGAGTCTGTCTCTGACAGCTTCCTGGCTTCTCTCTGCCTCTACCCTTCTTTATCCCAGCATCAGTTTAGTCTTTTCTTCCTACCTAAGTACTACCCTATCAGGCCAAGGCAATTTCTTTATTCATTAACCAATAAAATAAAAACATTGAATGGCTTTCCACACCATTTCCCTTTTTCTGCTTAAACAAAAAGGAAGGCTTTAACTTTAATATAGTAAAATTATTGGAGCTGATGACCAGGAAAAGAAGGTACAAAGACAGGATTTAACATCACCAGTATCTGACAGAGAGGACTTACCCAGGGTTTTAGCTTCCTGCTTTGTAACTTCCCTGACAACTTCTGAAATGTGCAATATAAATTTCTACCTCTGATCAAGATACTGATGCATTGTTTACATTTTGAGGTCATTGTCCTCCTTTGTTGGACAGTAGTTTAAAGATTGTTTAATTTTCTAATATGAAGTCTTAGTCTTTAAACTATATAGGTATTAAGAGTAGTCAATATTCATCCATGTTTGTCACATAGTTAGACTAATCAGGTTCTTCAGATACATAGAGATTGTATTTTGCATAGGTAGGTAATCGTCAATTACTCCAAAGAGCTGAAATTTATGGCATTCAAATAACTTAGAGTTCTGTTGAGGTAAGACACGATTGCTTTTACCTCAATTTTTGAAGCTCCAATCTATTCCCGAGAGAATGTTGAGTGAGCACTGAAAACATTCCACTTGAAGCTTGTTTTCTTCTTGGGAAAATGGCCATTGGACAAGGAACTGACCATGCATTGACCACTATATCTGGAGAGGAAAAACAGCATACAAGAAAAAAAACTATCAAATATTTTCAAGACAGGGTAAGATGGTTTTGAAAAATTTACTGCCTCTAAAAATTGTCTGTCACTTACTCTAGGCCTTAGCCCAAGTTGATTGCTCCAGTGCTGAAAATGACATGTTGGGTATTTGTTCAGGTACCCAGTAATTAAAATCGAAAAAAAATGCTATCTTTTTTATAAAATTTTGAGTTTTTAAAATTTTTATTCATTCATTTATTTTACATTCTTGCTACAGCCTCGTCTCCCTTCTTCTCCACCCCAGTTCCTCTTCCTCACTATCCTCCTCCCTAATCTCCTCCTCTTCCATTTCTATCCAGGAAAGAACAGGATTTCTATGAGTATCGATATATAAAGTTGCAGTAAGACCAAGCTCTTCCCCATGGATTAAGGCTGGGCAAAGCAAGCCAATGTGAGAAGTAGGGTCACAAAAGCCAGTAAAAGAGTCAGAAATAGTCCCTACTCCCACTATTAGTAGTCCCATAAGAGAAAAAAGGAACCCAACTGTAACACATATGCACAGTGCCAAGGTCAGTCCTATGTTGGCTCCCTGTCTGTCAGTTCAATCTCTGTGAGTCCCTATAAGCCCAGGTTAATTGATTGAATAAATTCAGGTTAGTTGATTGTATAAATTTTTCTATGATGTTCTTGACCTCTCTGATTCCTATACTCATTTCTCTTCCTCCCCTGCAGGATGCCTTGAACTCAGCCTAATGTTTGGCTCTGGTACCCTGTATCTGCCTCCGTAATTTGCTGGATGAAGCTCTCTGATGAAACTTGGGCCACACACGATTCATGACTATTTTTATATATCTGGACCACGTCACTCAAAATTATTTTTTTCTAGTTCCACCCATTTTTCTTCAAATTTCCTGTTGTCCTTGTTTTTAACAGCCAAATAATTCTCCATTGTGTAAATACGACACTTTACCCATTCCTCTGTAGAGGAGCATCTAGGCTGTTTCCGGGTTCTGGCTATTACAAATAAGCTGTTTTGTTCACCGTTGAGAAAGTGTCATTGTGGTATGTTTAAATATTCTTTGACATTTGCTCAAGAGTGGTATACCTGGATCTTGTGGGAGGTTGACTCCAAGTTTCCTGAGAAACCACCACACAGACTTCCAAAACGACTATACAAGTTGGCACAAAAAGTGGTTGAGGAATGTCTCTCTTGTTCCATTCGTTTCCAGTATGAGCTGTTGCTTGTGGTTTTCATCTCTGTCATTCTGACAGGTAGAAGATGGTGTCTCAGAGATTTCAGTTTTGAATTTATAATAGAAAAATCTCAGTTTTGAATTTATAATAGAAAAATATGTCTTCAAATATCAAAGCTCTATTGTGATTCAATAACTGTAATAAATAAGTAAGTATATTCAACCTCACATTTAATGTTTAGATTACAGTATATATACAACATTTAATGGAGATCTCCCATCACTCAGGATAATATTCTGCTTGTTGTTTTGCTTGTAATTAATTTATTCTCATTTTATATGGGCTGTTCTGGCCTTAAAAATTTCTGGAAATTCATTCTTTCATTTACTTTTAAAATTTTGTTCTGTTTGTTTTGTTTTTCAGACATTCAATTTAATGCTTCATAGTGCAAGGCTTGACAGGCATCTCTGTGGTTGAATATATCTGCTGCCTTGGAAGAGGTTTGGGTTCAGTTCCTAGAGCCCTTGTTCTTGCTCACAATTATTTGTAATTTCAGATCCAGAAGAGAACATGCTATTTGTCACCTCTTCAGGGACCAGGTAAACTTATGACACACATACTCATTTTAATAAATTTTGTGATGTTTTAGAATTTGAACTGCTGTATTTATTTCAGATGTATTCTTTATAAGCTTCTATATAAAATATTAGTAAAATCTATTAACTTGGGTTGTTTGAGAAAATTAAGTGCACTGAATTATAATTATAGCTTGAAAAAATAAAATAATTTGATAAATTATATACCTATATAAATATTGGAAAAATGTTATATTTAAAATTTAAGAATAAGTAAATTGCTTGACTAGAAATTTGATGTGCATTTAGGAGTGCTTTTAATTTATTTTCTTTAACCAAAGATAGTTCTCTTCTCTCTCTCTCTCTCTCTCTCTCTCTCTCTCTCTCTCTCACACACACACACACACACACACACACACACACAGTAATTTTTATAGTATCAACATTATTTGGAGGATAACGTAAGACTACAACGTGTACATATCATTAAATTAAAATCAGATTTAAACATTCATCATTGTCATGATATATTCAAATTTTGTCCTACAAGACAATGAAATTTGTACTGTTAGCACTTCATAATATGAATAATGCTTTCTTGTGTATATTATATTGAATTTGTTGCATAATTACTTTGCTACACCTGTACACAATAAGAGAATACACTAGTAAGGAAAATATTAACTTGATATTCAGAATGTAAATATGAATTTAAATATTTAAATATATGGTTCAATTCTCTCCTCTGAAAATATGATCAAATGAGCCTAGAAGTACTACTTTCATTTTCTTTATAGCACCTACCTGAAAAATTTGTAACTATCAATACTTTTGACATATGTAAAAATTACTTTGAAAATGTATAGTCTCATTATTTTTCATTATGTCCAAGTAATAGCAAACCACCTCTCTAAGTCATAGATTTTTAGAAAGTAGCATTCTGAGGCTGAGGTTTGCTTGGTATAGGATGACTCCACCTACAGTGTGGGAGGTCCACATTCCTTATTCTATTAAAGCTATTCAGTCTTCTAGTTTGTTTAGAACCATTTGAATGGAATTTTACTAAAAACACTCTGAGTTGCAATGCCTAATCTTAATCACATGGTATTTTTATTAGTATTTGTATAACATGATCAACATGGATATTTACAGCAATACCAAGTGAGTTTCAGATAATTTGTTAAAATTTTTGTTATTTGTTTGTTTTTGTTTTTCAGGCAGGGTTTTTGCTGTATAAACTCTGCTGGGCTCAAACTCACAGAAATCAGCTTGCAAGTGCCTCACAAATGCTGGGATTAGAGGCATATGCCACAATTGCCCAACTTTATTTATATTTATTTCTTAATATCCATGGAGAGCTGGAATTTATTTTGTTTCTATTTGTATTTTTTCCCATTTCTGATGGTAACCTTCTTTGTCAATTTAACTGTGTTTATAATTGATGTGGAATTACCTGTGGATCCAATTACCTGTGAATGAAGCTCTGGGGAATTAGGAGGGAAGTAGTTAGATCTTAGATGACCACGAAGATGGGCAGAAGTCTCACATGGGTTCGATGTGGGCTGATGATAGAGGACAAAGAATATTCCAGTGGAGCTCTGGTTCTCATCTATCCCTGAATAGTGATGAAAGATTTAATGTAAGCAACCTATTTCAAGACCCTGCTGTCATGTAATCTCACCATGATAGATGTTACTCACAAAACAAATCAAACACACCCTGCCCCAATTAATAGATTAATTATAAATTGCAACACAATAGACTTAATATATAAAGTATTATATTATACAGTTCAGGGAACTAACCAACAATTCAATCCATGATAGTACTGAGCATTTTGTTTTGATTGTGTGGTCTGAATTACTGATGTAAATTTCACTGACTTGAAGGAACATCTACATATGATGGGTTGTATTTTCTTTATCAGAGCTGGTTTTCTCTCCTGTAATCTGTGTTTTTAGTGGATTGCCTCTGGTAAACCTCACTGTCTGATCTGCTTCTTTTTCACAAATTGGGCCCTTTCCATTCTTGCTTGCTTTAGCAGAGAAATATTTATGTTTAAAGGGAGATTTTGTTTTTAATTGTATTTTCACAAACCAATTTGTCTAAGATTATCAACAGTACTTATTTTAATGCTCATGACAACCTAAGTATTGGGGATTTACAGTTTTCAGTCATATTGCGCACAAGGAAAGTTACAAGTACAAACTGTAAGGTAGGATACATATCTTAAGGCATGTAAGACACTTTTAAATTAGAAAATAATATTTTTCAAAGCCAATATGTAAGTATCCTTCCTTCAAAAAAAAACAAATCACTGTTGTGCTCAACCACTGTGTCCTTTCCAGGAAATTAAGGAGAGATAAAATTGTTTATAAAGTTGGTTAATTTTTAATTTATATTGAAAATATATGCGTATATGTATTTTAGTATAATAATGTAAAAAAGTCTTATAAGAAACTAATTTCTCGTAGAAAATAGGATAGAAAGAAAAGGAAGAAAATTAAGGCACAGCTAGTATAAACAATACTGAACAGTGGAACATGGTTAACAAGTGATGACTTTAAGGAAATACTCTCATCTGCAGAAAACTACCATCTCTGCATTTTACAGATAGCACAGAAGTTAAATGTATGTTTTATATTTCATTTCTTATTCATTTATTCAAAATCATTTAGTGAAAACACTGTTACTTTCTTCCATATAAATTCCATATATCTCATGTATTTTTATGGAATGTTTTGGGGGAAAATATATGCTGAAAAATATTTGGTAGATAATATATATGACTTAAATGTGTCTAAATAATATTTCCAATTGGATTTAAATGTATAATAAGTTCAGAGGAAAGCGGCCTAATTAAAAAAAATAGATAGCTGCTGGGATAAGCATAATATATTATGATTGTTCTTCTTTTCCACTCTATTTCAACTCCTTCCTTAATGTTTGCCATAACTTTTGGAAGGTAACATTATATTCTGTGCATTCTCCACATTTCTCTACTATGTCTTATTTTCTTGGTGGCAAATTAATAATTTATGTTACACATATTTACTAATAGATTAATTGAAAAGAATATGAAACTGAAACTTCTTCTGTGTAGCTTCACATCTCAAAATGTGAGGAAATTGCTATGTCAAGCAGAAAACATCTACAACAAAATTCATCCCTGACAATATTAAAGCAAAAGTTTCCATCTGCTGTTTTGGGATGATTCTTTAATCCCCTACCAACCTAGAAACGTGGAGTCATCATTTTTTGCTGAGGAGGAAATAAAACCCTGCAGGGATCTTCCTTTAGATACCGAGAAGAGGAAACAATTGAGCAAACACTTTGGTGCTGACACAATGAAAAGACAAACTGAAATCTTCCTTATGATAATGATGTCTTCATATATCTGATTCAAATCCCTAAGAGTGAGAACACTAACAGTCTTTACACTGCTCACACTCCCCATGGATAAATAATTGATGGACATATCTCATGACTCTTACATACTTTTATTCTCAAATTCAGTCCATTTTGTTGAATCACCCATCCCTCATCACTAATCAGTGAAGATAATGTAAGCAACCTATGCTTTCTTCTCTCTTTCTCTCTCTCTCTCTCTCTCTCTCTCTCTCTCTCTCTCTCTCTCTCTCTCTCTCTCTCCCTTTTTTTCCATGTTCTAAATAGTGAGATCTTTTCTCTCTGGTAGATACTTTTTCAGCTGTGATTCAGTTCTGGTACTGATTGATGTTTAGGGAATATTCCTGGTATACAGAAGGCATTCAGTTCCTATCTCTTCTTTATTTTTGTTGTTTTCTACCACTATTATATACTTTTCTTTCTGAACAAAAGCCCATCTTTAATTTTTAGTTAACTGGTAGCAGGTGATTGAAACCCATGATCCAAATGTTCACACTCACATGCTCAAAACTAGAAAGATCCCCACCTCTCCATCCAGAAACCATCAGTTCAACTAAGCTATTAGAAAGCACTTGCCATCAAAGTATGATTAAACTTTAATCCGCAAAACATAAAAAAAGGTGGAAGGGGAGAAGTGACGCCACAATGACCATATTTTAGAGACACCAATACATGTATTTTAACATGCATGCCCACAGACAGATGGATACACACACACACACACACAAACAGATACACAAACACCATACCATTCATATATACTAAAATATAGTAGCAATAATTAGAAGAGTAGTAGCCATAGTAGCAATTAAAAACTCTAAAACACCTATAAAATGAACCATCCCTCCTAACACATGATTCATCTGTCCTTTTTTCAGTGCATTTCTTTACTCCTGCCGATTTTTTTGTACCCTGATGTCCTCTGAGAAGGACATTGTTAGACGAAATTCTATCTGTTCTCCTCAGAGCTAGCTTAGAATAAATCTCTTTCATTGCACTAACTTGTATCTTCTAGGTTTTCAGTAGACTTCCATCAGCCAACTTACACACATTTTACTCCAAAATGTAGTTTATTCTGAGTTCAGATGAGTATCTATGAATGAGAATATAGTTTTAGGTTATATTAAATAACATAACTCAATATGAAAAAGTTTGCAAATATATTTTTGAAAGAAAATAAATATTTGCATAGTATATTTATGTTGGTGGGATCTCTGATATTAGCTTTTATTGAGAATTTTATTTCACAACTGAGGAATTCTGGTTCTGGTAACAACTGGGTCAGTTTGACTTACATTTGCTGTAATTCAATAAAATTTTCTGAGATCTGTGACCTTTAGCATTTTGACTTAAGATAGTCCATTTTTCTTCAGAGCCTATATTTTGTGTCTTCTCAAGTTACATTTATATCAGTTATGAGTTAAATTGAAATTGTTGCATTGTCTCCATCTGTTTGGATATTAAATATAATATTCTATGCAGTATCTCCCTGAGAAAATGTATTCTCCCTTGCTTATCTACTTAATATATTTGTTCTATATTGCAATATCAAAAGCAGGAAACAGAGCAAATATTGATGTGCTCCACCAATCCAACCTGAAGTTTCCAATTTAAGTGGCTTTGCTTCCAAATAGTATGTAAATTTTCATTCTTAACACATATAATGTAAAAATATGTGATTTGAACTTCATTTTATAGATGCATTTCCCAGCATGACCTGAATCTTTTGTTTCTAACATGTTCCTGTCATTATCCACAGCTATGCTATTAATTCATACCTTCTACTTTGTGAGAATACCCTGCAGCTTATTATTGCCTTCCTAAAACATATTTTCCTAATTAATGGGAACAACGACTCCTTTATCACTTAATAATTTAATATCTAATGTAGAATGCTTTTTCCTGTGCCTCTAGACTTAAAGCATGCTTTGTGAAATATATTTGCATACTAATATATATGTCAAGGATACCATTTATTGGTAGAATTTGAATATTAGCTGTATAATTTGCTCACAAATTTATCTCTCTTTATATGTATTATAAACTCCAAACTTAACTCTTAATTTATTTACACTGTAAACACATCAGCTAGCTTGATATCTCAATAAATATATATAATACAAATACAGGAACACTGGAGTAATATATGATCCAATATCATCTCATATTGTTGTCAAATGAATTTCTTTATTGAATGCATCCTCAAAATATTAAAAATGTGATCTGAGAATGAGAAGTAAAAACTTCATTTCTAAGTAAAATAGGTGACCTTGTGCCTTCTAATTTTAGGGATGAAGCCACATCAACAAATTGATGTTGTAAAAGGAGCGGCGGGCTGCGTTCCTGCCTGGATCCCAGCTAGCTTACCCCTGAAATAATTACACGTAAACTGTATTCTTTTAAACACTGCCTGGCCCATTACCTCCAGCCTTTAATTGGTTAATTCTCACATATTGATTCAACCCATTTCTAGTAATCTGTATCTCACCACGAGGTCGTGACTTATCGGGAAAGATTCAGCATGTCTGACTTGGCAGCATCATGGACAGCAGCTCTCTGCCTCTGCCTCTTTCTCCCACAATTCTGTTCTGTTTTCTCTGCCTACCTTTGTTCTGACATATCAGGCCAAGCAGTTTTCTTTATTAATTAACCAATGAAAGCAACAGATAGATAGAAGACCCTCCTAAAACAAATTGATCTATTCTATTTTATGAAAATTTATTTATTTTAATAAACACACATATACACACACACACACACTTAGGCAAAAATATTTTGATTCATAGAGTCAAAATATTTATTTAGGATTAATTTCAAGACAAATTCTATGTAAGTAAATGCTTTCTTTTCAACCTGGAAATAATTGAGCCCAGTGCTTAGAAATTTTACCTATCTTCGATGCTATAAGATTTTTGATTCCTAATTAGTAATAAACATGTGTAATGTGAGCATCTACTTATTTAAAAATGCCCAAACTGGTGTTCGGGGGAAACTATTTGTAAGTTAAATTTCTTTTTTTTTTTTGAAAGTAATTTTATTAAATTATAAAAGTTTCCATTTCTGCCCCACTTCCCAACACCCTCCCACTCCCCCCAATCCCTCTCCTCCTCCCTCTTCGTCCCTTAGGGCAGTCAGGTTTTCCTGCCCTGTGGGAAGTTCAAGTTCCTCCCCCCTCCCTCCAGGTCCAGGAAGGTGAGTATTCAAACAGACTGGATCCCCAAATCCAGTATATGCAGAGGAAAAAAGTCTGAGTGTCATTGTCAATGGCTTTTCAGAAAGACTTTGGGCCAGCCACATTCAGAGAATCCGGCCAAATTCCGAGAATCTGGTTAGATCACGTCCTCATTCAGTCCCAGTCCAACTGGCCTTGGTAAACTCTCATTAGATCCGTCCCCTTGTATCAGTGAGTGATAGTATCCCTCGCAGTCCTTATTTCCTTTTTCATTTTATTCCTCCTTCTGCTCCTCATTTGGACCTTGGGGGGCTCAGTCCGGTGCTCCAATGTGGGTGTCCATCTGTATCGCCATCCTTCGCCAGATGAAGGATCTATGGTGATAAGCAAAATATTCATCAGTATGGTTATGGACCAAGGCCGGTTCAAGCACCCTCTCCTCTGTCCAGAGAACAATCTGGGGATCTCTCCTTGAACCTGGGATCCCATATATAATCAAGTCTCCTGTAAACCCTAAAATGACTCCCTTACTTGAAATATATTCTTCCCTGATCCCATATTCATCCTTCCTCCCTCCCCCCCATCCCGGTCCACCGAGCTTTCCCCATTCCTCCCTTACTCCCTTCTCTCTAACCCTCTCCCCTTCCAACAACCCTCCCACCCCCACCCCCCATGCACCCGACGTTACCTGGGACTCTTGTCTATTTCCTACCTCCTGGCAGATAGCTAAATAATCTTCATCAGGTTCATCTTCTTATTTAGCTTCTCTAGGATCACGAATAATAGGCTCAAAGACCTTTAACTATGGTTAGAATCCACTTATGACTGAATACATACCGTGTTCCTCTTTTTGGGTCTGGCTTACCTCACTCAGTAAAGCGTTTTCTATGTCCATCCATTTGCATGCAAAATTCAAGATGTCATTGTTTTTTACCGCTGAGTAAAACTCTAATGTGTATATGTTCCACACCTTCTTGAACCATTCTTCTATTGAGGGGCACCTAGGCTGTTTCCAGGTTCTGGCTATTACAAATAGTGCTGCTATGAACATAGTTGAACAAACGCTTTTGTAGTATGTTAGGGAATCTCTAGGGTATATTCCCCAGAGTGGAATTGCTGGGTCCTGAGGGAGGTTGACTCCCAGTTTCCTGAGAAACCGCCACACTGATTTCCACAGTGGCTGCACAAGTTTGCATTCCCACCAACAATGGATGAGTGTTCCCCTCACCCCACATCCTCTCCAGCATAGGCTATCGTTGGTGTTTTTGACTTTAGCTATTCTGACAGGTATAAGATGGTATCTCAGAGTGGTTTTGATTTGCATTTCCCTGATCGCTAAGGAGGTTGAGCATGACCTTAAGTGTCTTCTGGCCATTCGAAGTTCATCTGTTGTGAATTCTCTGTTCAGTTCAGTACCCCATTTTTTAATTGGGTTAATTAGAGTTTTAGTGTCTAGTTTCTTGAGTTCTTTGTATATTTTGGAGATCAGACCTTTGTCTGATGAGGGGTTGGTGAAGATCTTCTCCCAGTCAGAAGGAAGCCTTTTTGTCTTACTGACAGTGTCCTTTGCTTTACAGAAGCTTCTCAGTTTCAGTAGATCCCATTTTTCCATTGTTTCTCTTATTGTCTGTGCTACTGGGGTCCTACTTAGGAAGTGGCCTCCTGTGCCTATATCTTGTAGACTACTTCCCACTTTCTCTTCTATCAGGTTCAAGGTGGACGGATTAATGTTGATCTCTTTAATCCAGTTGGACTTGATTTTTGTGCATGGTGATAGATATGGGTCTACTTTCATTCTTTTACAGGTTGACATCCTGTTATGCCAGCACCATTTGTTAAAGATGCTTTCCTTCTTCCATTGTATACCTTTAGCTCCCTTGTCGAAAATTAGGTGTTCATAGGTTTGTGGGTTAATATCTGGGTCTTCTATTCGATTCCATAGGTCGACTTCTCTGTTCTTATGCCAATACCAAGCTGTTTTCAATACTGTAGCTCTATAATAGAGTTTGAAGTCAGGGATGGTAATGCCTCCAGAAGTTCTTTTATTGTATAAGATTGTTTTGGCTATCCTGGGTTTTTTGTTTTGCCATATAAACTTGATTATTGTTCTCTCCAGGTCTGTGAAGAAGTTTGATTGGATTTTGATGGGGATTGCATTGAATCTATAGATTGCTTTTGGTAGAATTGCCATTTTTACTATGTTGATTCTCCCAATCCAAGAGCAGGGGAGGTCTTTCCATTTTCTGGTATCCTCCTCAATTTCTTTCTTCAAAGACTTAAAGTTCTTGTCAAATAGGTCTTTCACTTCCTTGGTTAGAGTAACCCCAAGATATTTTATGCTATTTGTGGCTATCGTGAAAGGTGATGCTTCTCTGATTTCCCTCTCTGCTTCTTTATCCTTTGTGTATAGGACGGCCACTGATTTTTTGGAGTTGATCTTGTATCCTGCCACGTTACTAAAGGTGTTTATCAGCTGTAGGAGTTCTTTGGTAGAGTTTTTGGGGTCACTTATGTATACTATCATATCGTCAGCAAATAACGAAAGTTTAACTTCATTCTTTCCATTACGAATCCCCTTGATCTCCCTATGTCGTCTTATTGCTATTGGTAGAACTTCAAGCACTATATTGAAGAGGTATGGAGAGAGTGGACAGCCTTGTCGTGTTCCTGATTTTAGTGGAAAGACTTTGAGTTTCTCTCCATTCAGTTTGATGTTAGCTGTCGGCTTGCTGTATATTGCTTTTATTATATTTAGGTATGATACTTGTATCCACAGTCTCTCCAACACCTTTATAACACATAAATGGGTGTTGAATTTTGTCAAATGCTTTTTCAGCATCTAGTGAGATGATCATATGATTTTTTTCTTTCAGTTTATTTATATGATGTATTACATTGATAGATTTGTGTATGTTGAACCAGCCCTGCATCTCTGGAATGAAGCCGACTTGATCATAATGGATAATTTTTCTAATGTGTTCTTGGATTCAGTTTGCCAGTATTTTATTGAGAATTTTCGCATCGATGTTCATGAGTGAGACTGGCCTGTAATTCTTTTTCTTGGTTGTGTCTTTGTGTGGTTTTGGTATTAGGGTAACTGTAGCTTCATAAAAGGGGTTTGGCAATGACTCTTCTGTTTCTATATTGTGGAATACGTTAAGGAGTATAGGTATTAGCTCTTCCTGGAAGTTCTGGTAGAATTCTGCATTGAAACCATCTGGTCCTGGGCTTTTTTTGGTAGGGAGATTTTTGATAACAGCTTCTAATTCTTCGCGACTAACAGGTCTATTTAGATTGTTCACCTGTTCTTGGTTAAACTTTAGTATATGGTACTTATCTAAAAAAATGTCCATTTCTTTTACATTTTCCAACTTTGTGGCATATAAACTTTCATAGTAAGATCTAATGATTCTCTGAATTTCCTCTGTGTCTGTGGTTATGTCCCCCTTTTCATTTCTGATCTTATTAATTTGCATGTTCTCTTTGCCGTTTGATTAATTTGGATAGGGGTTTGTCAATCTTGTTGATTTTCTCCAAGAACCAGCTTTTTGATTCATTGATTCTTTGGATTGTTTTCTCTGTTTCTATTTTGTTGATTTCAGCCCTCAGTTTGATTATTTCCAGTCTTCTAGACCTCCTGGGTGAATCAGCTTCTTTTTTTTCTAGAGCTTTCAAGTGTGCTGTTAAGTCTCCAATGTGTGCTTTCTCTGTTTTCTTTAATTGGGCACTTAGTGCTATGAACTTTCCTCTTAGCACTGCTTTCAAAGTGTCTCATAGGTTTGAGTATGTTGTGTCTTGGTTTTCATTAAATTCAAGGAAGACTTTAATTTCTTTCTTTATTTCTTCATTGACCAGGGGTGATTTAGTAGTTGACTGTTCAACTTCCATGAGTTTGTTGACTTCCTGGGGGAAGCATTGTTGTTGAATTCTAATTTTAATCCATGGTGATCTGACAAGACACAGGTGGTTACTAATATTTTTTTTGTATCTATGGAAGTTTGCTTTGTTACCAAATGTGTGGTCAATTTTCGAGAAGGTTCCATGAGCTGCAGAGAAAAAGGTATATTCTTTCCTATTTGGGTGGAGTGTTCTATAGATGTCTGTTAAGTCCATTTGATTCAATACCTCCAATAAATCTCTTAATTCTCTGTTTGGTTTCTGTCTGATTGATCTGTCCATTGGTGAAAGAGGAGTGTTGAAGTCTCCATCTATTAGTGTGTGTGGTTTGATGACTGCCTTGAGTTCTAGAAGAGTTTCTTTTACATATGTGGGTGCCTTTATATTAGGAGCATAGATATTCAGGATTGAGACTTCCTCCTGATGAATTGTTCCAGTTATGAGTATGAAATGTCCATCTCCATCTCTTCTGATTGATTTTAGTTTGAAGTCGATTTTGTTAGATTTTAGAATGGCCACACCCGCTTGTTTCTTAGGTCCATTTGCTTGGAAAACCTTTTCCCAACCCTTTACTCTGAGTAGGTGTCTGTCTTTGTGGTTGAGGTGTGTTTCTTGTAAACAGCAGAATGTTGGATCCTGTTTTCGTATCCAATCTGTAAGTCTGTGCCTCTTTATAGGTGAATTGAGTCCATTGATATTAAGTGATATTAATGACCAGTTGTTGTTGGCTCCGGTCATTTTTTTTTTTTTTTTTAGGTAGTAGAGTGTCTGTGTCTTCCTTCTTTGATTTGTGCTTGTGAATGGTCGCTAGATGTTTGAGTTATTGTAGGCAGTGTTGGGAATGTTGGATTCCTTCGGTTGTGATTTTCCTTCCAATATTCTCTGTAATGCTGGATTAGTAGCTACGTATTGTTTAAATTTGTTTTTATCCTGGAATATTTTGTTGTCTCCGTTGATAGTGAATGATAGCTTGGCTGGGTATAGTAGTCTGGGTTTGCATCCATGGTCTCTTAGTTTCTGCAATACCTCTATCCAGGATCTTCTGGCTTTCATGGTTTCCATAGAGAAGTCCGGTGTAAGCCTGATAGGTTTACCTTCATAAATTACTTGACCTTTTTCCTTTCCAGCTCTTAAAATTCTTTCTTTAATCTGTATGTTTAGTGTTTTGATTATTATATGGCAAGGGGATGTTTTTTTCTGATCCAGTCTATTCGGTGTTCTGTATGCTTCTTGAACTTTCATAGGAATATCGTTCTTTAGGTTGGGAAACTTTTCTTCTATAATTTGTTGAATATATTTTCTGGGCCTTTGATCTGCAGTTCTTCTCCTTCTTCAATCCCTATCATTCTTAGATTTGGTTTTTTTATTGTGTCCCAGATTTCCTGAATGTTTTGTGAAGAGAATTTGTTGGATTTGCCGTTTTATTGACCAGAGCATTTATTTTCTCTATGGTATCTTCAGAATCTGAGATTCATTCTTCTATCTCTTGTATTCTATTGGTTATGCTTGATTCTGTAGTCTCCGTTCGTTTACCTAGGTTTTCCATATCCAGCCGGTTCTCGGTTTGTGTTTTCTTCATTGCCTCCATTTCAGTTTTCAATTCTTGCACTGTTTCCTTTACTTGTTTGATTGTTTTTCTTGGTTTCTCAGGGTCTCATTCACGGATTTACTTATTTCTTCAAACTTTTTGTTTTATTTCTCATCCAATTCTTTAAGGGAGTTATTCATATCCTGTTTAAGGGATTCTATTGCTTTCATAATGGCACTTTTTTCCAGTTCTTCTGGGTTCAGGTGTTCCAGTCCTTCTATTGTAGGGTCCTTGGGATCTGGTGTTTTCATGTTGTTTTTCAGATTGTTGGATAAGGTCTTGCCTTGGCGTCTGCCCATCTCTTTTTTTTTTTTTTTTAGTAAATTTTATTAAATTATAAAAGTTTCCATTTCCACCCCCCCTCCCAACACCCTCCCACTCCCCCTACTCCCCCTCCTCCTCCCTCTTCGTCCCCCAGGGCAGTCAGGGTTTCCTGCCCTGTGGGAAGTTCCAGTTCCTTCCCCCTCCCTCCAGGTCCAGGAAGGTGAGTGTCCAAACAGACTGGATCCCCAAAATCCATTATATGTAGAGGAAACAGGTCCCAGTGTCATAGTCAATGGCCTTTCAGAAAGACTTCGGGTCAGCCACAGTCAGAGAATCCGGCCAAATTCGGAGAGTCTGGTTGGATCACGTCCTCTTTCAGTCCCAGTCCAACTGGCCTTGGTAAACTCTCATCAGATCCGTTCCCTTGTATCAGTGGGTGATAGCATCCCTCGCAGTACTGTTTTCGTTTTTCATGTTCTTCCTCGTTCTGCTCCTCACTTGGACCTCGGGGGGCTCAGTCCCGTGCTGCAATGTGGGTCTCCAACTGTATCGCCGTCCTTCGTCAGATGCAGGATCTATGGTGATAAGCAAAATATACATCAGTATGGACATGGGCCACGGCCGATTCAGGCACCCACTCCTCTGTCCATCTCTTACTTCAAATGCTCTCTATTGGAACTTCTGGTACCGGGTCAGGTTCCCTTCTTGGGCAGGAACTTCACTGACAGAATGCCCACATTTCCTCAGGCAGGCTACAGAAGCACAGGCACTCCCTCTTTCCGGGATGCGCTTACAATGCAGGCCCAGCTTGCAAGGCAGGTGAGCTGGGGAGATTTTATGTCCCCAGGGGGAAGGGAGAAATATAGGAATTCGTACCTGGATGGGAGCTGGGATGGCAGGCGGGAGGGGGGTAGCCAGCACTGCAGGGTGACCTGGGCTTCTATGGGGTTGGGGAACGCCCAAGCTCCTCACCGGGACCCTGCCATGGCCCGAAGCAAACTCACCCCTCTGATGGCCCTCTGCTAGAAGTCAGGGCCCCTGCTGCTCAGGAATGTGGCTGGGCTGGCACCTGGTCCACCTGACCTCAGGGAGGCCTTTAAGACCTTGGGTGCATGGGCTGGGGTGGGAGGGTTGTTGGAAGGGGAGAGGGTTAGAGAGATGGGAGTAGGGGAGGACTGGGGAAAGCTTGGTGGCCTGGGATAGGGGGAAGGGAGGAAGGATGAATATGGGATCAGGGAAGAATATATTTCAACTAAGGGAGTCATTTTAGGGTTTACAGGAGACTTGATTATGTATTGGATCCCAGGTCCAAGGAGAGATCCCCAGTTTGTTCTCTGGACATAGGAGAGGGTGCCTGAACCGGCCTTGGCCCATAACCATACTGATGAATATTTTGCTTATCACCATAGATCCTTCATCTGGCGAAGGATGGCGATACAGATGGACACCCACATTGGAGCACCGGACTGAGCCCCCCAAGGTCCAAATGAGGAGCAGAAGGAGGAAGAACATGAAAAACGAAATCAGTACTGCGAGGGATGCTATCACCCACTGATACAAGGGGACAGATCTAATGAGAGTTTACCAAGGCCAGTTGGACTGGGACTGAATGAGGACGTGATCTAACCAAATTCTCGGAATTTGGCCGGATTCTCTGAATGTGGCTGGCCCGAAGTCTTTCTGAAAAGCCATTGACTATGATACTGGAACTTGTTTCCTCTGGATATACTGGATTTTGGGGATCCAGTCTGTTTGAATACTCACCTTCCTGGACCTGGAGGGAGGGGGGAGGAACTTGAACTTCCCACAGGGCAGGAAACCCTGACTGCCCTAAGGGACGAAGAGGGAGGAGGAGAGGGAGGAGGGGGAGTGGGAGGGTGTTGGGAAGAGGGGCGGAAATGGAAACTTTTATAATTTAATAAAATTACTTTCAAAAAAAAAAAAGACCCAGGAACTGCCTTCAGCTGGGATGCGCCTACAGCCCAGGCCCAGCTCGCAAGGCAGCTGAGCTGGGAAAATTTTATGTCCCCAGGGGGAAGGGAGAAATATAGGAATTCGTACCTGGATGGGAGCTGGGATGGCAGGCGGGGGGGGGGGGGGGGGGGGGGGGGGGGTAGCCAGCACTGCAGGGTGACCTGGGCGTCTATGGGGTTGGGGAACGCCCAAGTTCCTCCTCACCGGGACCCTGCCATGGCCTGAAGCAAACTCCTGTAAGTTAAATTTCTGGAGAGGCAATTGCCTTGTGTGCAAGGAAAAATGATCTTTGCCTCGAGCTCGGTAGCATTGTAAAACTAAAATGACCGATGGCACAGTTACCTTTAGCATCCCAGAAAACCCTTGATTCATTAAGACATGGACTGCAAGGCTCAAAACTTCAAGAAGGTTTGGGGGCCAGGTGGAACTGTCTGTCTACTGACATGTTTCCTGTCTTTTTCTCCATATTCCCTAGAGTTTTCCCCATTTTAAAAGAAGTTAATTTTTCTTCTAGAGGATCTGCTAGATTGAAGGATATTCAAACTTTTTTACATTGAAAGATTTAAAAATAATGAGAATGAACAGAGGATTTTTATCCCCTATTTTATAAAATTGATGAAATTGTAGATATCATAGAACTAGGAGAGATAATATTGGTCCCTATTGTCTGTAACTGATAAACTGGAGGGCAGGGAAATTATAATGGGAGCTTTGCTAATAGACACCAAATAACAGTTAGATAAGAGAAATAAATTCTCACCATCCATAGCAGAGCATGTGACTAAAGTAAAAAATCTGAACTGGGCCTCTCTGGTGGTCTCTCTCTGGGGGTCGTAATCTGGATACAACACTACCCCAAACATTTCTGCTTTCCCTAAAACTTATGACTTCATTTTCTTTCTTTAACCACAGATGCACCTGCCCCGTGAATATCTGTTGGCATGTGTCTAACATCCATGAAGACTGAATCAAGCAACATGGTTGTTTTACCTTCTTTGTTCCATTATTCTTCTCTGAGCAGTTTTGCCAACAGCTTCAGCTTACTGCTCCTGCCAGTGAGAGTGTTTTCATTAGGTTCTAGCAAAAACTTTCTTTTGCCTTGAAAAACAAACCAATCACATAATTTATATTACTATTTTTAATATGATAAGTGTTGATTGTATTCTTTCCCCTTCCCTACCTCCTCTCATATTCTTTTTTCACTTTCCCATTCACTCAAATTCATACTCGCCAGCTTTACATTCTTTCCTTCCTTTCTCTATCTCTTTCTCTCAAAGACAAAAATTAAAAATGAAAATCAAGATAAGGCAACAAACAGAACACAAACAAAAACTCAATAAACAAAAATTGAAAATCAGAAGTGTAAACACACACATATGTGTATGTATGTATATATATATACATACACACACACATAAATATAAAAGCACACATCCAATAAAAACAAAATCCATGGAATCCGTGTTTTGTGTTGTTCCACTACTCCTGGACATAAGGGTTTTGAGCAGTGTTGTTGAATAGCCAAATGACAAACATTTGGGAAAAAAACTGATTTCCCTTTCTCAGATGTCATTAGTATTATTTGTGTCTACTTACCCTTTTCCGTGCTGGGAATTATTTTCTGGTTTGAACTTCCCAAGTCTCTCACACTCTGCATATTATTCAGTTATTAATCTCTATGTTAAATATAATCTACTGTAAGGAGCTTCCCTGATTAGAACTGAGTAATGAAATGATTTATGAGTGTGGCAATATGTCATTAGAGTTATTTTATTGCTATGTCCTTTTAGCAGAATAATAGTACTAGGTTTTTTTTTCAATGGCCTGACCTATCTAGTCTCAAGTTCTCAGTCTCAAGTATTGGTTGCATCTGACAGAGTAGGTTTTAATTCCAAGTGCTTGGCTAATCTCATAACATTTGTACCACTATTGCACGCACATATTTTGCAGGCAGATCATTGCTGTAAGCCACAGGGATTTTAACTGGATAATATTGATAGCTACTTTTTTCATCTGATATTATTCAACTTACTTTCCAACACCATAAATGCTTATCACTGGTGAGGAAGTTTCTAGTAGACACTAAATTAATTTTCCCATATTCAATGGCATTCATTAGTAGTGTCTTCAGAACCGGGGCCTTATAATCAGATTGTGGAAGTAACTCATCATGTTATCAATAGCCCTGAGTATTTTATTGTGGTGTTAATATAGAGAGGAATTTACTTTTCAAAGAGTACAAAGATTCACCTGTGCAAAAATGATGCATTTTAAAGATGCTTTGCTGTATATAATAAATAGTAATTTACATCACACTTAAAAATTTGTTGAGTGTCTAGGCTTCAGAATCTATTCTAAGCACACACACACACACACAAAATGCACACTAATAGCAACAACCACAATAAACACCTACATATACAAAAATTTTGAATTGATGATAACTTTTATTACTATCACTATAGTGATATTGACAGGTATATACATATCAATGTATAGTTTACATAGTGCGCTTATTTTCATTATGTATTCCTTATGTGAACTTTTGTTAAATGTTTGAATTCTTTCTAATTCTTAAAGGCAAATTCTGAAGAAACTTAAACAACTTTGTTATTAGAGTCACACTTTAAAAAACACTTTTTTAAAAATCTAATTAATTTTATAAATTAGAAAATTGATTTAGAATAAAGAGAACATAGAAATTAGCATATTATGTCAATATCTATGGTGCCAAATCAAGGTAGGGTGACTGGATTATAAAGGCAGTGCAAATCCACAATTCATAAAAGGCCAAACAGGTGCAAAAAGAGAGGTGACTTGATAGTTCACATAATTTGAATAAAGATAGTTTAGTGTCCTCCATAAGCTAAAAGGGACTGAGATCATTAGGTGGTGACTCATTATTTATGGGATTCTTCTGGTTGTCTATATTTTCTGAATAATTTTCAAGTATCAGATACAAAGTTTTTAGCATGAGATTAGAGTAAATTTTTTTTTACGTCTTAGGTCCACAAATTTGAAAATAACACAATTTTCTGTTTTGTATGACCCAAACTTACCTCTGAGGAAAATACATGAATATTTCAATAAAAAACTAAACACTGAGAGAACATCATTTTAAATGTTAACAAAACCATTATTTTTTAAAGTTTTACTTGTGTGAGTACGTGTGTGTGTATGTGTGTGTGCTTGTGTGTGTGTGTGGTACCTTTATTCAGAAGCTCTCAGAGATTCTAAAATGGCATTGAATTCCCTAGAGTTTTTTGAGTTACAGGTTGTTATAAGTCACTGGACAGGAGAGTTGGGAACTGAGTTCAGGTCCTCTTAAAGAGCTCCAAAAGCTGCTGAACAATTTCTAGCCCTAAATAGTAATGTCTTACTAAAAATAAAACAAGAGTATTTGTAATTTAGGACAGTTGCTGAATACATAGTTTAGTTCAAAGCTAATTTTGTATAAAACTGTGTAGTTGAATCGCAAGTGCATGAATAAGAACATGTAGACTCTTCCCCATTTTCAGCAATCCATCATCTCTACTTACCCATAAACTCCGCTGCTACATCTCAGGTTATTCTACACACTTCTGTGTCTTTAAGCATCACTGAAAATCTGTTTCCACATTCATCACTACGTGATTTGTAGACTCAATTGCCATTTTCGGAGCCCCAAACAGCATTTATTAAATTTGACAAGTAATTATATTTACTCATGATAATTTCAGTTCCACAGTGCAAATCAGCACAGGTGTGACTAACAGTTATGTTTCTTCATCCGCAGAGACCCTGCTGTACATAAAGCATCCACTAGCAATTTTTGTTAATTCACGTAATTGCCTGGGGCAGCCTTAGCCACTCTTTTCCTCTAATTTGATGCTTTCTGTTGTGATCCATGGAAAACAGAATAGTCTGAAGAGGGGGCACTTGTAATTACAAGAATTGAAATGTGAGCACACTCATATCTGACACACACTTCGAGTCAACTATGAAGAACTTAAAAATCTTTGAGATGAGATGGAGCAATTCAGGACACTCAGAATGAGAAACATTTACAAGAAATGAACATGATTCATACAGCTGCTGTTTTTGAAAAGATTATGAAAATCACTTTCCATGTTGCCACACTAACATGCAAAACATTCTTGTGATAATTTATTTCTCTTTTACTCTTTTAAAGAAATATTTCTTTTGATCAAAATTCATTTCCTCCCTCCTTCCTTTCAAAATACCCTTTATTCCTTGTCATCTTTATCATCTCTTCTTTGTTGTTGTATCTTTCTCTCTCACACACACATATACACACACACATATATTCATGTGTGACAATAAAAATTATACACACAACCTACACACAAATGCATACATGTACGTGACAATAAAATTCATATCTATCTATCTATCTATATATATATATATATATACACACACACATACACAATACTCATACAGACATATATACTTATATAATCCACTGAATCCATTTACTTGCTTCATGTGTATGTATATGATTTCAGAGTTGACAACTTGGTGTGGAATAAATATTATTTGATTAATTATTAACTGTTTCATTCTCTCTCTCTCTCTCTCTCTCTCTCTCTCTCTCTCTCTCTGTATGTGTGTGTGTGCATGTGTGTTTGTGTACAGACATACACATGACATAACACACATGTAGAAGCTAAAGGACAACACTGGGGAGCTGAATGCCTCCTTCTACCTTGGAATCCAGTAGTTCACCAAAGGTTGTCAAATTTTCACAGGTCTGAATATTAAGCAGAGTTATTGGCTTAGCCTTCCTATATGTCCCATTTTGTTTGTGCTTTATAAGTTATACTCAGAAATATTTGTTTTCAGGTATTTCATTAGTACTAAAAATTTGGGTGTTTTGAACTTAGCTATAATCAAACATTTTAAGAATTTAGTTTGAAACATAAATTTGTTCTTCTGTGTAAGCAATGTTGGATGAATATTACTTAGTTCTTTTAATTATAGCACTTCTTTAATACATATATCTTAATTAATGGGATAATTTGATAGACAAGTATTTCTTTAATATTCTTTATGGTTTTTAATAATTCTTTAATGAAATGGTACATTTAAGAATCAAAATTAATATGTATTTAATGAATTCATTTAAAGACTTTACACTTATATGTAAAAATAAGATGATACCAATAATGTTGAAATAAACAACTCTATGACCTATGGAAATTTTTATTCAGAAAAATCACAATAGAAAATTCAAAGAGCAAAATGCTGCTACTATAGAAACAGTTTCGCTCTGAGAAAAAGACATAAAATGCCTCATCATTATTCTCTGTCATTCATAGAAGCATCTGGATTATTCTCTAAAATTAAATAAGAAAAGAAACACTGGCCCATGGATTGGCCCTTTGTGCAGCAGTTGAAAAATCAACCTGGTTCATTATAAGAACTTCTCCTCTAAAACTATAAACATACTTGTTCATAAATACTGAGGATATTGTATTTTGCAATATTGTTGAATTGCTGAAAACTGTTGAATTCTTCATCAAGGAAATTCTTTCAAGAAAAATACATAAAATGATTTAATCTTCTTGTTAGTTTAGGAAAAACACTGATTTCCTACATCTTTTCTTAAAAAACAATGGCTTAGGATGACAAATTCCTACACAAGTGGCTACGTTGCACAAGACTTATTATTTATTATTCAGTTTCTGGGACACTGATTTCATGAATTGTCTTCATTCTTCTGAAAATTCCAACTTCCTTCTTAGATAATATTATGTAATCTGATTAAGACATGGCTTAACAAAATTCTTCTTATTCGCATATAGCATTAAAAATAAAAACTAAGTGTTAGTGAATATTTTTCAGTAATGCTTTATGATATTGTATAATATTTCTTTTCTGATTGTGCCACAATTTATTATTACAGTGCTTCATATTTGGGAATATATTTAAAGCTATTTGTGTACATCTGTAATTATTTTTTGAAAGTTAATGATCAGTACCAATTTACTCCATCAAAAATCAAGACTGTTTTGCTTTTCATTTTTTTTTTTTGTTTTGAGACAGAATGAAAGAACATAAATTTGTGTGGGAAATTTCAGAGAAACTAGAAGAAAAGAAAGAATACCATGAATAACCATATAAAAATTTTAATTAAAACTAAATAAAAATTAAGGGTACATGAAAATACTTGATCCATATTACAATTTGTTCCTTGGGAAAAACTTGAAATTGGGAGCCAATGTCTTTCTTAATCTTCATCACCTTGATGATACAAAGTACTCACTTTGAAAAAAAAATGTTATCATCAACTTACAAAAGACATAAAAAATGAGTTGAAAATGATTATATATTTTATAATAGTACATGAGGTATAGAAATCTCAGCATGACAGGACTATTTATGTGGTTGTTGACAAAGCAAAAACTGCTTTAGCAGAAATTAAACAGCCTGGGAGACATTTTCAAGACTCTAAAGGGAAGAGAAGGCAGAGCTGAGCAAAATCCAGGGGGGTATTTCAGATACTAGGATAAGCAAGTGGGAAGTTATGAAGGAAGTTGAGAAATTTGATCACGTTCCTGAGTTTACAAATGATTTTCTCTGAGATTAGACTGTGTTTGCTGATCAGTAAACTCAGTTGGTCTACTCATGCAGCCAGGGGCATTAAGGTATAAGGTAGACTCTTCAATGTGCTGACCTTTCAGGAATGTAGTTTTTGGGCCCTTTCTGATGCTATTCCTAGATTTCAGTACTGAGACATTTATGATTCAAAGGGTCAGATAAGGCATTTAGTAGCATAAGTTTTCATTTTTTCTTTACTGTTTTTATTGAGCTATATTTATTTCTCTGCTGCCCTCTCATCCTTCCTAACCTGCTTCCTCCCTCTCCCATGATCCCTATGCTTCCAATCTATTCAGAAGTTCTTGTAGTTTTCTACTTCCCATACATATTAGTTCCATTTATGTCTCTGTTAGGGTCTTCTTTGTTGTCTAGGTTCTCTGGAACTGCAAATTGTAGGCTGTTTGTTTGTTTGTTTTGTTTTCTTGTTTTCTAAAAGTCACTTATGAGTAAGTACCTCACTCACTCAATATGAGGTTGTCTAGATCCATTTTTTTGCCCACAAATTTCGAAATGTCATTATTTTCTACTGTATAGTACTCCATTGTGTAAATGTACCACATCTTTATATCCATTCTTTAGTTGAGGGACAGCTAGGTTATTTCCAGGTTCTGGCTATTACAAATATTGTTTCTATGAACATAGTTAAGCACATGTCCTTGTGGTATGATTGAGCTTCCTTTGGGTATATACCCAAAAGTGGTATTGCTCGGTCTTGCTGTAGGTTGTTTTCTAATTTTGGGGAAAATCTCCATACTGATTTCAAAAGTGGCTGCACCATTTTGCACTCCCACAATCAATGGAGTGTAGTTCAATTTACCCACAACCTCTCCAGCATATGCTGTCATCATGATGTGTTTGTGATCTCAGCCATTCTTACAATTGTAAGATGGAATTGGGTGTTGTTTTGGTTTGCCTTTTTATGATGGCTAAGAATGTTGAACATTTCCTTAAGTGTCTTTCAGTCATTTTAGATTCCTCTGTTGAAAATTCTTTGTTTAGGTCTGTATCCCCATTTTTATTAGAATATTTGTTCTTCAGATCAATAATTTTGTGCTACAAAGAGTAGGTGAGTTGACATAGAAACATTTAAAAAATGTGTCTGAAGACTATTAAGCTGGGAAGATTATTGAATTTATATGATTTCACTCATTTTTAAATCAGCATATAATTTGTTTGGTACATTTTGACATATGTGAGCTCTTCTGGTTTCACCTAGCCCCATCTCACCTACTCCTTCTGCTTCTTCAAGCTGTACCCTCACAAACCAGACTTTTCCTCTTTTATGTCCCCTGTATCACTTAATTCACTCTAAAACATTTCTGAGGTGCATACTTAACCCTTATTAATGCTGAGCAAAATATCCTGATACACTCATGCCTATTTTGAAGAAGACTACATGCCGATTGGATGAAGTTAAATATGGAAAGATGCAATGCTATTGTTCCCAAACCAAATTTATTCTGAGCGATCTTCACATTCTTTATTTGCCAATCATCATATACCTCTATTTTGACTATCAAAAAAATCTACTAATGAAGCATCTTAGAATATCAATAGATTCCAATTGAAACTATAATAAGGTTTGCCTAACTTTGCATCGATTTAAGGTTTTAAGGCTTTCTTTTGTTCTATAACTCTATGAGTTCTTGGAACCACTTCAATAGTGGGACTGCCATTTGATGCAAAGTAATTGATGCAGAATAAATCAGTGATTTTAGACCAAGAATAAGTTGCTCTCATTTCATATAGTAGTTAATTTCCTTTGCTTTAATAAAACACTATAGCACAAAGAAATTTACGGGAAAAGATTTCTTTAACTTGCAGCTTCAGAGTCTATGGTGTCATTCAGACATGATATGCTGGAGGACAAATGAAGCAAAGAAGCAGCAAAGAAGTGGAATGCGACTGTCTCCAAATTGTACTTCCTCCACTGATGTCAAATTTCTTAAAGGCTCCTAACTTTTAAGGCACTCCCTAGCAGTGCAACTTCTAGAACCAGCTGTTCAGATATATCAGTCTGTACCATCCACCTTTCATTCACACCACCACATTCGCTTTGAATAAAGTGCTTTTTGGGGAATTTCAATTTTTCTTCGGACTCAATGTCAACATGATGCTTCAAGAAATGATGTTCCAGTAACATTGTTTAGGCTTGCAAGTTCTGCAGTAGATGGAAAAGCTTTTTCCTCAGAACACAAATCCTTTGGATTCAGGTACTTCAACACAGAAAGACAAAAGAGTATGCAAGTGTTTACTTGGCTGGGTTCGTAACTGCAGAGATTACATGAGTGAGAACTGAGCCTTGATTTAGGAAAATTCCCCATCCTTTGGTCCTTCATTAAGATACAGACAGACTCTACTTGCTCTATGCTGTTTCTCCTGTCCAGAAAATGTTCCTCTCAGATTCTATTTCAAATATAGACGAACTAGTAGGAAGTAGTAGTAATTTTTCAATGACTATTTCATATTATCCTTTTGTGCATCTAATAATCTATTAAGCATAAAAGCTAAATCAATATGTAATATCAATTCAAGGTCAGGGAGTGAGAGACAAGATAGTACTACTTAAGAATCCGATATAAAACAAAGCAAAATGAAAACAAAAACAACCTAAAAATAAAAAAAATCATAAAAACCTAAATTATCTACAAACTTCATTTGCAGGAACAAATTTGCTTATAAATGTAATACTTCAATGACTTCTTTTTCTTACTGCTACTTTCCTATTCTCTGTTTAAATCATTAACTTTCTTTTCTCTGCATACATCCACATGTTTCCTAGTAATTGCTTTTCAGTGACTGTTCTGTTGTACGTCTCCTCAAGGGAAAACATGCTGTTGTCTATTCATACACCTTTGTCATTTCCTTCAGTTAATTTAGTTGGTTCTGCTACTATTCACTCTCAAGGTGAACTCCCTGCATGCAGAATATTTACTCATTATTAAAAAGTGACATCAGGCAGTGTTCAAATTCTCTAGGTTATAAAATGCACAGATACCGTGCTATTGTGATGTAAATTTATTATCTCCTATAGCAAACATGTGGTTTCTTCTTCCTCAAAGACTGTAGCCAACATTTTATGTTTATTTCTTTAGCTTTGCTTTTTAAAAAAAGTACTATACAAATTCCTTCTTGAAATATTCAAAAGCAAAGCTTTTGCAACAAGCTTAATTTCCAATTTTCATTTCTTCTTAATAACTTCTAATGACAACACAACTTAATCATTTTCCCTTGAAAATAAACAAAGAAGTAGCATAGACACATTTGATGAATGTAAAGAACAATATTGGAAAATGTTCAAACCAAACTTTAGAAAGTCACTATGAGTGTAGAATACATTTCAAATTACAGGCAACTCTCTAGGTTTGGGGAAATTTGACTCCTTCAATAAGGAGGACATGGCATTTGCTGTGTTCAGGCATGATATGCTGCTGGTGAATACTGGGAGAGGATGTGCTCAGACAGTCCTGCTTGGGTCTTACTTTATTTAGTGGGCAAAACTGGAAAAATGCTGAGGACAAACTTGTTGAAAACTACAAAGGAAATAGAAATATGTAAATAAAGTCATTTTATTTTTATTCTTGACACCTATGAATTCAATACAAACAAACAAGGAAGTGTCAAACTAAAAGGCACAAGCTATACTCTTGTGTTTATTGGTAAAATAGTTTTTAAAAACAATATCTACTATTGGGAAATGGAGAGTTAAAGATTAAAAAATAAAGTACACACATTTGCAATTTTTATTTTTAAAACAATCTTATTTTACATACCAATCCCTGTTCCCTCTCCCTGTCATCCTTCCACCTTTGGCTCACTCCACATCCCCATCCATGGGGGATGCAGAAGTTTGAGTTGGGGGAAGGGCGGATAGGGAGAGTATTTAATTTCTTTTAAATCTGGTGTATAGATCAGTGTTAATGTAGATGCTTCCCATATGGAAGAGACTTTGGGTTCACCATTTAGTGGCAAAATGGTGATGATAATGAAGATGAAGATGATGCTGATGACTTTCTACTTCTTAAAGTTTCAAAGATATATGTTGGTAGTAAGAATATATTCACATTTAAATTAATATTTTTTTCTGTTAAAAAATGTTAGATAAGAGAGAGATCTTACTTTTTTACCTTTGATAGTCATGAAGTCTGACAAATAACTGAATTGTAAATTAAGTTATCATAGCACAATGAGTTGATATTTTAATTTTGTACCATGGCAGAACTTAATTCATTTTATAAAATCCTACATTTGTTTATTAAATAAGTCAGCAATATCATAATTTAAAAGAGAATGATATTTTAAACTTTGTTGTTTGTCAGAAATTAGGCATTGATTGTGCTAAAGGTTGTTTTTGTTTACCCAGTCTACTGTCATCTTGCAGGCAAGAAAATGGTTTACAACGTGCATACGCTTGTGCCCTACGAACATGAAACAAGAAAGCCCCCTGATCACTACACACTAGGGAACTAGAAAACTTTCTTTAAGCATATGTACAGTCCTCCATTTAACCTAAGGTCATCTACCTTTGGAAAAAGTGGCTTTGTTTTCTGAGCAGCCTTTTCTGGCTTCAAAAAGTGTCCTTAACCATATTGTTATTTCAAATTATTGTTTCCTATAAAACTTTAATGTCACAAACATCTAGTATACATCATCTATACAATATACATATCCATATATTATTAAAAATAGTATTTTTTAAAAATGTTGCTCATAGCTTCATATTGATTACTGACTATATGTATGGCAATTCAATCAATATTATCCCTATTTTTAAAATCTTCTTGAACAGAAAGAAAACTTAAGCAAATCAGTGTATGTTTCTTTTACAGTTGTTTTTTGTTCAGTTTTCCTTAGCTAGGTGTTACTTTCATTAAAATGTAATCTCACCAAAATATAATTTCTACTAAATATGAACTAGTTACATTCATGAAATTTGTTATTACTGATTTTGGAAGTTTATTTTATGAAATTTTTACCCTAATCCTAATCTTATTATAAAGTCTGAACTCTTTTGCTCAACTCCCAATCATTTATCACACTTTCTATCCTCTCAAAATTGTTGTCTCTAAAGAAGCAATCTAGAGTCTTTTTGGAGTATTGCACTCTAGTTAATTCTTGGCATCCTTGGAAAAACGATCTTCACATGCTAATATTCCTTTCATAGAAATTTCGTGTGTCAAAACTGGATCATCCGAACCTCTTCCCACTCTCTCACTGTCTAATGCTATAGCTTTATAGTCCCTTATGATTATTAGCTCCTGTATTAATTTTGTTTTCTTTACTTTCACAACTCTTCATTTAGGTAAAAACTTATTTTCCATAATTACACAGGGGAATAGTCTTGTTGCTATCTGCCTCTACTTAAAGAAACTCAGTCGTCTTTACTCTTTCTTCGTAAAATTTACTAACGTACATATACTCACTCCTCAGTGATAAGTGTTGAATGTTTAGTAGGAAAACATACTAAGCTACATCCAAGCTCAAGATACTGATTTATTAATGTAATTGATCTTCTATACAATGATTCTCACTTTCCTTAAGAAATGATGTAAAGCCTCTGTAGCTGAACATAAACCTGACAGTGGTTTGAGTTATCTGACTGTAGACTTGGTTACATCTATCCATATTAAGCAGTTTTCAAATTTATGCTGCTGCTTCTTGTAATGATATTCTCTTTATTCTCTGTCTGTGACTATTCTTCCCAATGTCTGGATATATTAGAATTTCTGCCTAAAATTATTTCCCAAATTCTGTTTGTACTAGTTGATATTTAACAGTGACAATTGCTGTAGTCATTAACAATGGACTGCATATCTGTAAGACTATTTGATTATAGTTAGCAGAAATAATAATTTGATATTGCATCATATCACAAATCTAATGCAATATAGGTCTAAATATGAATCATTATTAAACTGCTATTTCAAAAATAACTGAATTAAAATTGATGATGTAGGCTAAATAAACCAAAGTTAAAAGTAGCAAGTTCAGATAGTTATTTGTATACAATAACAGTAAAACTCTTCATTTTTCCTTTGCAAGAGATACAATTTCTGAGGTTTTGGGAAAAAGAAAGGTGTCTGGATAACATTTTAGACATGGTATAATAATAGTTACTAATAAAGGCCCTAATAAATATGTACAGGCTTTGAACACTGAAGGACTTTTCTTACTATTTGAAATTATGAGTGCTAGTGTATGCTTGATACTCATGAAAACTAGTTCCTAAAAAACTCTCTAAATCTACTCATGAAATACTCAAGGAAAAAAAAGTATTTTTTGTTTTCTAACATTATAATATTGAAAGATAAAAGATCTAATTTTTAGTAAAATCTATAATTATTCTTGTCAAATATATACTGAATAACAAAATGTTTGCCTTTGCAATAGTCAAAAATATAAAATATCTTGGGGTAATTCTAAACCAAAAGCGAAAAATAAGAATGTTAAGCATCAAAGACAGAAATTGAAGAAAATTTCAGAAAATGGAAAGATCTCTCATGATCTTACATAGATAGGATCAACATCATAAAAATGCAAACTTATCAAAGGCAATCTATAAATACACTGCAGTTCTCATTAAAACCGCAGAACAAATTTCTCACAAACCTTAAAAGAACAATACTAAACTTCGTATGGAAAAACAAACAAACAAACAAAAACAGCATAGCTAAAACAATGTTGTACAATCAAAGAACTGGCAGGGGTTTTATCACACCTAACTTCAAACTCCACTATAGAGCTTTAGTAATAAAAGCAGCTTGGTATTGCCTTAAAAACAGACACATGGAACAATGGTATCAAATCAAAGATTCTGACATTAATTCACACACCTATGAACACCTGGTTTTTTACAAAGAAACCAAAATGGTACAATGGAAAAAGGAAAGCATCTTCAAATAAATGGTGCTGGCATAACAGGATGGCAACATGTAGAAGATTGCAATAGATCCATATCTATTACAATACACAAAACTCAAATCCAAATGGATCATGTACCTCAACATAAATTCAGTTACATTGAAACTGATGGGAGAGAAAATGGAAAGTAGACAAATGAATTGGCATAGGAGTCTACTTACTAAACATAATTCCAGTAGCACAGACAACGAGAGCAAAAATCAATAAATGGGAACTCCTAAGACTGAAAAGCTTCTGTAAGGGCAAAGGACATGGTAAAGAAGACAAAACAACAGCCTACAAAATGGGAAAAGATCTTTCCAACCAGACATATTACAGAGGGTAGATCTCAAAATTATACAAAGAACTCAAGAAACTAGTCAACAAAATACAAAAAAATCCAATTAAAAAACAGGGTACAAAGGTAAACAGAATTCTCGGCAGAAGAATCTCAAAATGCTCAAAAGATAATTTAAAAATTGTTCAACATCCTTAACCATGAGGGAAATGCAAAGCAAAAGGACTCTGATATACCATCTTACACCAGATAGAATGGCTACAATAAAAAAAAAACCACTAAGATAACTTATACTAGAGAGGATGAGGAATCAGAATACTCCTCTACTGCTGATGAGATTGCATACTTGTACAACTACCTTGTAAATCAGTATGGTGTTTTCTCAGAAAATTGGAAGTCAATCTACCTCAAGACCTAAAAATACTACTCTTCAGCATAAACCCAAAGAATGTTCAATCATATCACAAGGACACTTGCTCACCCATGTTCATAGAACCATTATTCTTAGCAGTCAGTTCCTGGCAACAACTGAAATGCCTGTCATATAAAGAATAGATAAAGAAAATGTGGTACATTTACACAATAGAGTATTACTCAGCTGTAAAAAACAATGACATAATAAAATTTTCAGTCAAGTGAATGAAACCAGAAAAAAAAAACATCCTGAGTGAGGTAACCCAGACTCAGAAAGACAAATACAGTGTGTACTCAGTCATAAGTGGATATCCTTTGCTGTAAAACAAAGGATAATCAGACTATAATCTACAGACCCAAAGGAGCTAGGTAATAAGGAAGATCCTAAGAGGGACACATGGATCACCCTGGGAAAAGAAATTAGATGAGATCTCTTAAGTAAACTGGGGATAGGAGAACATTAAAAGGGAGTAGATGGGAAAACAAAATGTGAGGGAACTGGATGGTTGTGGGGGGATGAGAGAATGGGAGAGTAATGAAAGAGAACTCTTGTTATAGAGAGCCACTATAGAGTTTGGGAGAATTCTGGTGCTAGGGAAAATCCCAAGAGTCTACAAGAATGACTCCAGCTAAGACTCTTAGCCACAGTGGACAGAGGGCCTGAACTGGCCTTCCCCTGAAATCAGATTGGTGAATAACTCAACTATCATCATAGAGCCTTCATCCAGTAACTGATGGAACCAGATGCAGAGATCCACAACCAAGCACCAGGCTGAGCTTCAGGAATCCAGTTGAAGAGAGGAAGCAGGGACTATATGAGCAAGTGAGAGTAAGATCATGATTGAGATAGCTACAGAGCCAGTTGAACCAACCTTGTGGAAACTCATAACCTCTAACATGACAGATGTAGAGTCTCCATAGGGCTGAACTAGGCCCTCCATATTTGGGAGAAAGTGGTGAAGCTTGTACTATCTGAGGGATGCCTGGCACTAGAATCAGAAACTATACCTGGTTCATGAACTTGCTTGTTGGAGCCCATTCATTACGGTGGGATGCCATGCACAGCCGTAATGAGCAGGGAGGGGTCTGATTCTATACCATCTTAATGTGCCAGACTTTGTTGATTCTCCATGTGATCACTTACCTGTTGGGAGGAGTGAATGGGATGTGGGCTGCAGGAAGAGGGTGAGGGAGAGGATGAAAAACTGTGATTGGAATGTTAAGTGAAATTGAAAACAAACAAATAAATTAAAAAAATTAAAAAGAAAATGAAGAAACATTAAACATCATCATCATCAACAACAACAAAACCCTAAATGTCTGATACCACACATTATCAATTTAAATTCATGTAAGAAATTAATTTAATTAAAAGTAATTGCTTTGAAATGGTTATTTGCCATGGAAATACTTGAATCCAAGTTTGTTTTTCTCCTTCTTAGTCAAGGTTTACCTTAAACACATTGTCTATTTGAGTCTCATTTTGAAAGTTTATAAGACATATTTGGTTCTTTTTATGGAAATTTTAAAAAACTCCCGTGCCTCTTAAATTGCTAAGAATTTATTATGATGGGATTTTTATACAACAATAGTATCTTTGTATATACAGGTAACTAATAAATATTGAGTTTTAGCAGAGAAAATCACTACCAACTTATATCTATGGCTTTGGAATGCTACAGACAACCTGGAAAATGTCATCTATTGAATTAAAATGATAGTTTCCTTGCCAATTGATTGTTTGACTTCTCTTACATAATAACACCAAGGTAGATGACAATATTTCTTAAAGAGGTAAGAACAGTGAGGAAAAAAATATAAACCATCATTACTAAAAAGAAATAATTATCTGGAAAATATAACTAGCCTTACTGCTTTTTATAGTAAATGTTCTTCTTTAAGCTTTCAATTCAAAACAAGAAGAAATCTGAAAAGAAAAAGTAATGATGTGTGCATGATTTTAATTTTTGGTCTAAGGGTTTTGCTGCAAACCTCCTGAACATGTAAACATATTTTCTTCTACAAATTATCCAGTTCATTTCTCATTTCTTACACTGCTGTACACAAACATCCTGAACTGAGTATTGAAAAAATTAAAAAACAATAAAAATAAAATTAGAATTTAATATAAGTTAGTATCTTGTTCTGTTGAAATATGATGTCTCAACTTCCAGTTACTTATCGCAGGTTATTTTTCTTTATTTGCAAACTTTCATTGCATAAATTCGAGTCTTATATTGCTTTGAAATTTTTCTTTAATTTTGCAAGAATTTTCAATAGAAATGAATAAAATTGATGCCAAAGCAATCCTAAAAGGCAAGTAAGATGATATGTTGTAGTGGCATTTCAATTGTATTTTAATAAATAAAGACTTCCTGAAAACCTGAGAGTAAACAGTCCCACTGGACAGCCTTACAGACAGGATTATGGTATCATACATCTTTAATCTCAGTGGTCACAATGATACACACCTTTAATCCCAGTATTCATCCTAGTTGCCATAGAAATCAGGAGGTGCATGCTCTTAATCCTAGCCCTAAAGAGAAATATAAGATGGGGGAGGGAGAGACAGCTCTCATATAGAAAGTCTCATTCTGAGATTCCTGGAGGCAGAATCATCATTTCAGACTGAGGTCAGAGACAGTAGCTGGCTGCTTTGCTTTTCAGATCTTTAGGTTGAATGCAATTTCTGACCCTGAACTTTTAGTAATTGTGCTGTATTTGGCACTCAAAATTTTGGGTTATAAGTTCTTGGGTTATAAATTGTTTTCCTGAGTTTTTTAGCCACCAGCCCATATCAAAGTTGGGATTGGAATTTTAGCTCAGGTAGCTGGACCTGAGCATAGCCTCCTAAGTTTGGGAGAAAAACTAGTGCTCTCAGACTCCATCTACCCTATCTTAGCTTCTGTGAAAAGACGGAAAATACACATAGAATCTGTATACTATATATTATTGGGTTGTCTTTGAATTGTTTGACTGTTGAGGAAGGAACAACAGCTGGAAAGAATATTTGATTATTAACATTGGAAGATTAACCCAATTTACATATTTTCAAAATGCCTTGACTTCAAAATTTAAGTCAAAAGATATGTTACTTTGGAGAAGAGATTTTGATGTTGTTTCCACAGAAAATGAGAGTCTGTAGATTCATTCTTAGCCAGTTTGGGAGGTTCTTCTATCTATGTGTTGCTGTTAATGTTTAATAAATAAAGAAAACTGACTTGAGCCTGAATAGGATAGAACAGAGTTAGGCATGGAAACTTAAACTGAATGTTGAGAGAAGGAAGGTGGAGTTTAGAGAGCCATGGGAGCCACCACCAAGATAGACATGTTAAAACTTTGCTGGTTGGCAATGACCTCATGGTGATGCACAGATTAATGGAGATGGGTTAAATTAAGATATGAGTTAGCCAATAAGACGTTAGAACTAATGGGCCAAGCAGTGATTTAAATAATATAGTTTCTGTGTGATTATTTCAGGGCCAAGCAGCTGGGAACCAACAAGCAGCCTCATTTTAACACTTAACTAAGAAAAATAAAGTTTGATCAAGGAAGAACCCCTGAATAATCTCCTTGGGAACAAATGACCCAGAAGATTCAATGTTTCAGAGCACATTTGTTGCAGTTTCCTCTGAGTTCTACATCCAGAACAGCTTTAAGACTGATTCAGCCTCACAGAATATTCCAATAATGACCTGACCACAATTCTAAATTTTCTTAGGGTCCCCATAAGATTATTAGCACCCCAAATCAGAAGAAATTAGCCTCAAAAGCTATGCCTACATTGCCCCCCAAAAAGGATTATGGTTGTTTATATTTGTTTAATGTGTTAGTTACAAGTAGTTATGGACAGGAAAAAAAAACTGAACAAAGGAAATTAGATTCAAAGTTCTTGTTTTGCAAAAAATAAAATGGTCAGGCAGTAGTAGCACAGGCTTTTAATCCCAGGACTCAGTAGGCAGAAGCAGGCAGCTCTCTATGAATTCAAGGTCAGTCTGATTTATAGAGTAATTTCCAGGATGGGCTCCATAGCTACTGAGAAACCCTATCTAGAAATAAATAAGTAAATAAATAAATAATAAAAGAAAGAAAGGGAGAAATAAAAGGAAAAAAATAAAGGAAAAGAGGATATAAATATGATAAGATAGAAAGAAATATGATAAGATAGAAAGGATATAAATATGATATGATAGAAAAATCTCTCTGAAAAGAAAAAGAGAGGGTGTAAATAAGAAAGATAAAAAGGTAGATTATTGATTCTATGTTTTAAAAGTAATTATTAGTTTTAAATGTTTTTTCATTGGTTTTACTTTTGTATATTGTATGCAAATTTTGTATATTGATACAATTTTGTGTTTAATTTTGTTAAAACATACTGTACATGCATTTCTAATCTTGTTTAAGGTATTGTACCTATGCAGTTCATTTAACAATGTGATATTTATAATCCTTGAAAATTACTATTATCAACTGCTTAGGACAATAAAGATATAGAAATGTAGTTAAGCACCTCATATAATCAGACTTGTACTCATATTAGGTATGTTTTTAGGGTCAAACAAAGGTACAATTGAGATTGATAGGTCATCTTCAAATACTTCAGAGATCTACAGAATATGGCATTTAAGATGTTTTAATAACCCAGGTTCTTCGTTTTTATGACAATGAGACTTGTCTGAATCTGGCAGTACCAATCTATTTCAGAGAAGTAATAGGCATAGACGGAATTTCACATTGAGTTTACTTTCTTTGTGACAAAGATACTGGGATAGAAAATGCCATTGCCTTGACTGTTGACAGTATACTGTACTAATTAGACATCAGATATCCTGCTTCACAGAAAAAATCTGTCAAATATGCTAGGCCTGTAGTCCAAAAACAGATTCCCCAACATTGCAGAGGAATTTTGGGTGATGTCCAGGCAGCCAGCTGTTTCTGTCATTATTCACAGTTTTTGGAAGTCGCTTGCTTGCACTTTCTGATTACTCAGTTAATATTATTTCCTTTCTGGGTCTTTGAAGGAGTTGAAGATGAGATAGCTGTAGTGGTGTAGTTATCCCACACACAGAAAGCAAGGTATGATAGAAAGTAAATTAGGTATGAGACTTTGGAGTCACCAAGAGAGGCTAGATATGAAATATTTTCTCTGTATTTGTCAACTGCAAATGAACTAGACAATGTTGATGTATTTATTGCCTGTATATGTTATATATAGTCATTGTATTTATTGATACAGTTTAAGAAAACTATATTAGTTATATCCTTCTTTTTAATTTTTTTTTTAGATAAAAGAGGAAACGTAGTGGCATTTCAATTGTGTTTTCATAAACAAAGATGGCCTGAAGATCTGAGAGCAAAACAGTCCCACTGGTCATTATTAAAGACCACACTATGGTAACACACACTTTTAATCCCAGTATCTATAATGACATGCACCTTTAATCCCAGTAGCAACCCAAGTTTCCATAGAAGTCAGGTGGTGCATGCTTTTAATCCCAGCCCCATAGAGGAATATAAAACGGGGAGAGACAGTTCTCCAACAGACAGTTTTATTCTGAGATTCCTGAAGGTAGTATTACCATTTCAGACTGTGGTTAAGGTTAAGAGGAGATGCATGAAGGTAGCATTACCATTTCAGACTGTGGTTAAGGTTAAGAGCCAGTGGCTAGCTGTTTTCCTTTTCTTATATTCAGGTTGAACCCTAATTTCTGACCCTGAGCTTTTATTAATCATGATTCAGTATGTATTAATGTTTTATTTATTTTGTTTTTCTGAGACAGTGTTTCTCTGTTTCACTCTGGCTGTCCTGGAATTTGCTGTGTAGATCAGGCTGGCTATGCGTTCACAGAAATCTGTCTGCTTCTTAGTATTGGTGATTTCTTAAGAAAATAAAATAAATTTATTATTTTTCACATAAATTTATCTTTTCTCCAAAAATTATCTTTCTGTTAAACATGTGTGCAAGTTATAGGCATTTTATGTGTATTTATTAATGCTTCTGCAATAGCATGGCTTGCTTTACATGGTTTCAGTATAGACATAGCTGAGAATATACAGTATGTTATTATAGAAAGTGTGGTTGTACTAAACTTGTAAGGGTTAACAAAAATTGCTAATGTATGTAAAGATGAAAATGTATACAAGGAAAAACAGGAAGATTGCAAGTAATTAGACAGTCCAGGGTTGATTTCCTTCCTGTTCCAAACAATCTAGATGATTTCTAAAATCTCCACAGCAACTGTGAACAAATTATGAGGCAGGAAAAAAACATAAGAAATAATTAGTCAAACACATCTGCTGGTGTACTGCAACACAAAGTACCTTAAAGAAGTTGAGAGTGTTTGTAGACTAGACAAAATAAAAAGGAACCAGAGAATCTGAGATGGCCAGAATAATGTGGTAGGTTTCACATTATTAATTATCAAAATATCACATACTTAAGTATGAATGTAAAACAATATAGAGAAAAGCATACCACTACATTAACTGAGAGTAAATTATATTGAGCAGCAATTTTTATTAATTAAGCAATATGCTACTCTTAATTTGCACTATTTATTTCTAAACTTCAGAAAGCATCTGGAGTGTTAATATAGTAATTTATATCAGCATCTCAGAAGTATGATCTTGGAAATAGAGAAATATTAAATAACCTCAGTTATTGCATAAATGTAAAATACCTTCCAGATTCTCACATTTAATATTTTCTCCCTGTGCTCTAGGTGTTATTTTTAGAGTTTTTGGACTTGTTATGGGTTGCAGTTTAATTGTAGGAAGAAATTAACAGAATGTGAGATACTGAGGATAATAACCACATTCTACTTCTGGATCAATTTATCTGCTTCCTGACCATAAGTGTGATGTAACAAGAAGCAAACCAATCATACCCTGATTCTAGACCTTGATGAACTTTGTATTCCTATAAACCATGAGCCTAAACATATCTTTCTTTTACTAAGTTGTTTAGGCAATGCACTCTTTTACATAAAAGGCATAAGAACAAATAGAGCAAGCATTGTTTTTAAATCAAATAGTTAAATATTTAAAGTTTTCTATTTATACAATAAATTTCCAGTGAAGAAAAATTAAATTATATCATCAATCCAGTGGGACCAGTTGTAGGAAATGGAACAATTTGGAGAAAGGGAGACAAGTGATAAAATTGTTTTATGTTTATTTATGGTGGCCAGTGAAATAAATTCTCTTCTATAATGTTGTATGTAGGGTTATCATGGAAAAACAGTTCATGGCATTTCTTTAAAGTGATTCCAATAGAAGAGCAAGCATTGAAATTTAATTTTCATATCCATCAAGTTTTGAAATCCTATTATTAAAAGATTTTTTCATTTTTATTTTATTTCCTATATTTGGATATTTTGCTTGAATAATTTTCTGTTTATCACGTGTATGCCTGGCACTGATGAAGAACAGAAAACAGCATTGGATTCCTGGATCTGGAGATATAGATGCCTGCTCTTAATCTCTGAGCCTTCTCTTTCACCTCTATTCGTCTATTTATTTTATGTGAAGAATCTGAGTCTTAATGTCTGCGTATGGAGAATACATTTTTTTTTATGTTTAAGTTTGTACGTTAGTCCTCACAGCACTAATTCCAGGCAACAGGTTATTTGACACAAATTAACATCATCAGAGAGGAGGAATCCTCAGTTGAGAGAATACCTCCACAAATCTGTTTGTATTAATGTCTTAAGAGGCATTTTATGATTTAGTGATTGATGAGAGGGGTACAGCCCATTGTGGACGTTGCAAGTGCTGGTCTAGAGGTCCTGGATGCTATAAGAAAGTAGGCTGAGCAAGCCATAAGGAACAAGGCAGTAACTGCATTCTTCTACAACTCCTGCCTCCAGGTTCCTGTAATGTTTGAGTAACAGTGATGTAGAAGCCCAAACCAAATAAATCCATAATTCCCTAAGTGTTTTTTTTAATCATGGTGTTTAATAGTTGTAATAGTAACCATAACCTAATTAAGATAAGGATTAATCATTAATTTCATCTGATCTATGCTCATTTTTCATACTGAGGTTGGAACTGATGATCAAGAAACATTATATGAGGACAAATCAGGGTCTGCTGAATTTTAGGAGGCTAAAGAATGTTCTTGTGCCTTTTAGTATATATTTAGAATTTTTATTCTACTTTCTTCATTTAGTTTTCCACATGTTGTGTGCACATATATGTGTGTGTATGTGTGTGTGAGTGAAGGTGAACATGTGTGTGCTTGTGTGGATGTATGTATGTTCTTCTGTTGAGGCAGAAGATGATGTCCTTAGGTGCCATCTGTCTTTTGTTACAAGGTTTTTGACTGACCTGAAAATTGTCCTTCTCTACAAAACTGAATAAATGTATGCTATCACACAATATTTTTTTGGTGGGTGCTTTAGATAAAATCACTGACTGTGTCATCTTGATATCCTTAGAACCCCTATTTTGCAAAACATAACTCAATCATGAAAGGTTCTTAAGCTGCAATCTATCATTCAAAATCATTATTTTTTGCATAAACATCAAATATTAAAAAATATCCTCTGGCCTTATCCTATTCTTTGATGAATTTTCAGTGTTCAAAAATAAGCATGTATGCAATGAAAATGTGATGTTTGAAGAAATTTTAAATTGTGACCCACAGAATGTGTTCTTTTCATCAAATTGGCTTCACACAATTGGAACACATTTTATTTTAGACAGGCAGTGTCTCTTTGTATTCACAGCATCATCACTCAGTGTGTGAATTATTAGAGTGAACATTTGTGTCATTATCCTGTGATACTGTTTAACAGATTGCTATGAAACTTCCTGTCATCTCTAAGGTCCAGCGTCTGTATGGCCCTGATAATATTGAAACTGCATTCAGTATTAAGCTAATGTTAGGAAATGAATACGTATTTATTGGAGTTCTAGCATCTTTGTGCCTCCCCACCAAAAAAATAAGTCACAGTTTTAGAAAAGCTCATAGAATATGTCAATGGTTATTTCTCAAAACCTGATAAAAGTGATTTAGATGGCTTTGGTTACAGAACATTTGCATGTGAGATCAATATTTTCAATTATATTTTTTCACAAGCTATTATTAACAAAACTTCATTTTATTGGAGCTACATGTATGTGAAAAATTATTTTATGCTATGTTTCTATATTAATTATAAACAGGAAAATAATTAAGTATTTATTTTTTACTCCTTTGTTTATTTTCTAAGATACCTCTCATTCATGGCAGAGATAATTTAAGGTGAGAAATTGAACACAAAATTGGAGTATTTGTTTTTTTAAAGATATTTTGATAAATTTCACTCAAAAACCACACATAAATCACTGTATGATTTGGTATGTATGAGCATGTTGTTGCTGTTTTTTTGTTTTTTCAAGTAAAATGTCTGGAAGCTTACCTTACTCACAAAAGTATGCACATGAAAATCTCATCTAGAGCATCTTACTAGAAGACTGTTTTTCCTTCACACAAGCTGATATTCTAACGACAAAGAAGGTTATAGTATCTGATTCCTTATGCAGCACTTTTCGAAACAAATAATAGAAACATGACCTGAGCATAGTCAATCAAAGTGCCCTTCAGGTTTTTCTGCGGGGTTAGAGTGTGTAAACTGTTTATTTCTGAGGAAATTATGAGAAGAATAAGGTCCCATCTATCTGCAGGACATGAGAGATGCTGAAATGAGAAGGAGCTGCTAAGCGATGGGAGGAGATCTAAACTAAAGACACAACTGACTCCCTTGAAGAACCTGCTTATACTGTCCATTGAGGTCAGATTCACAAGTGCCATTTTTTTTTGTTATTGCATTTTCAATGATTATAACAGTTCTCACTCTCATTCTTCCTAAGCTAAAATTAGGGTTCTTTACTTTCATATCAGTGATAAAAGGGAGATTTAACATTGATAAGATTCTTTAGAGAAATAAAAGTTAAGGATCAGGCAGCTGTCCTTTACCCTGACCCTCACAGCTTTGTTGTTCTGATGCTAGACTGATACTTCATACACAGGAGGTCATTCTAAATAACATCAGGTTCTTACACCTAAATATAGTTTCCCTGTTTTTTACAACTGTAAAAAAAAAACTACTCAAAGGGTGTTAGTTTTGAGATTGCTTTTAGACTTGATAGATATGTGGTGTTTGGAGTTCAGGAAATATGATGAGAATAAAATAACTATAAACTGGAAAAGATACTCTTATATTTTGAGTCCTAGCTTTAGACTAACAATACAATACTACTATAGCATATGACTATGTTATGTCATTCCCAGATGTACACACATTAAACTGGCAGACTTACCATATATATATACTTATATATGTGTGTGTGCGTGTGTGTGTGTGTACACTATTTACAATAGCTAAAGTACAAAACCACACTGAGGAATAGATAAAGACAATAGAGTACATAAACAAAGAATTTCATTTAAGAAAAACAAAACATCATGACATTTGTCGGGAATAAACAGAATAGTAAATTCTACTATGTAAGTCAAACTCAGACAGACAAATATTCATGTGAATATACATACACACACATATATATACATATATATATATATATATATATCCTAGAGACACATTTGTGTGTAAAGAATAGAGAGTTGTTCTCAAAGTCAAGAGCACTGTCAATCTTCTTAATGTTTTTTTTTTTAATAGCAGATAATGGATTTTTAATTTTCCTGGTCAGACATGTCCTCTACAGTGACTTGGAATGACTGAACCACATTTGACTTGGGGGAATTTGAAAGCCCCCCTAAGGAGTTTCCCAGTTGTATCAGGTTGCCTTGTCTCCCTTTTTTGATCTATATTCATTGGTCCAATGTCGACCTTTGCTACATCTTCTATATAATTCAGAAGTTTAAGCCCTTCTATTTTTGTGATTCCCAAAGGAGACATTATTTCTAGGAATTCCTTGTCTACAGTTCTTTTTCAGATGTCCTGTCCTACCACAATTAAAATATTTGATATTTTGATATCTCTCCATACCTTTTGAAATTGCTTCTCCTACCCAAGATTCAGTATCTAGCTTCAGGGCCTGTTACTCCTTTTGATACACCCTTAGTTGATCTTTGTAAAAAGTCATTAAAGTGTTATCTTTGCCTTTATTTAACTGTACTATATATTCAATTCATTTTCCTAGTTTTTGACTCTTGGCCCAAGCATTGAAGTATGCTGTGTGGCATAGGGACAATATGTGTTCTTCATAATGAGCATGATCCTGTGGATCACCATAAGTGTTCTCGCCAAGAATTTGATCTTGGGAAGTCCCAAATTCTTTTGCTTTCTCTGTTCTAAAAGTTTTTGCCTCTTCTTGCCAATAGCATTTCCACACTAGTTGTGATCCATCTTCCAGGACTGCTGAAACTAATTGAAGCCATTTGTATTGGGTAGCCATGTTGAGGGAAGCCCGTGTCTTTACTATCATCCTACCAAATGGTGAATGCAAGCCATAAGGTAATGCTGTTTGCTTAATTTCTTTTAGATTATTCATACCTACAGCATTTAACCTACATTCTTTGGATACTTTGGGGCATTTAGAACTTGATGCATTTTTCAGAGGTGATTACAGGTTAGTAGACTAAAACCCTAGGTAAGTCATTGCTGACTCTTACATGTACTGGTGATTTTTAATTCTGTCCCTGTTCCTTCTCTCCCTCTCATCCACTCTGATAATTTCCTCTATTGTTTCCAATTTTTTTACTACTGTCCTTTTTTTAAAGCTTGAATCTCTTGGCCTATATATTCCTAGAAATCACGTTGATGTTCCTAACCTCATAATGCACATGTGATCCCAAGATATTATTTTTTTCCTTTAAAGATAGCTTCTCAGTCTTGGACATTATTTGGATAGTATATAGATTGCCTTCCTTGAGAGATAATGCTATCTACTAACTTGTCATAACATTTTAACAGATTTTGATTGTCAAATTCAACAGTATGAATTCTTTCAGAAAATTTCTCAGTACCCTTTGACTTGGATTAAATTTTATTTGTGAAATTAATTTTATCCCTTTCAATGGTATTAATTTTTTCAACTAACTTTTGATTTTTGCTGGTATTAATCCTGTCAGTTTGCTGTTTGTGATTAGATTGTAAAGACTGTATAATTTCTAAATATATATGATTCTTAGCTCTGTCTCAAACCATTTTCTTAAGGATTATAATATGGAAAACAAAATGAAATCCTAAAATCCAATAAATGGGTGTATCAGAAAAAAAAACTTTTAAGGTTTACACAGTACCATCCACAGTATAAACCATAAGGTTACTAAATTTCTGGATGGTAATATTGTCTGACATTATATAACTTTCAAATGTATTGATTTATTTTTATTTATTAATCAAGTAGTTACCTTTGTTATGAGATTTCAGTAAATTTTTATGTGTGAAATAATCCTTATTGGCTAGCATGTGTCACAGTTGCAGTCACAGATGCAGAGATGTGATAGGTGGTGACACGATGACCAGTGTCATGCTGCATTGGTGCCTGGTTAAATACTAACACATATGCTTTGCTTGACAGATTAAGAGCAATAAAATAAATTCTATACATGGAACAACCAGAGTTCTCGAGCAGGGAATACAAACTGGCTCCACTGTGGCAGGGGTTAGGAAGAAAAAAAGTTTAGTAGGTAAAGTCAAGACAGGTGGGAAGGGTGGGAGACCTTCTGGGCTGTGAACCTTTTGGGCCTTTTTGTCCGGTCTACCCAGTGTGCATGTGGTTGGAATTCACGTGGACACTGGATAAAGATGGACACTATAAAGCAATTCCACACTAGCTCACAACTGCATATAATCAAGTGTTCTTTATTCAGGGATAGACTCACAGATCACTGTTATCTGCACAAACAGGGAACAGGAACTGAATCCAGCAGCAGAGAGACAAAAGTGTGCAAGATTTAGGCTTTATTTATAGTATAGGAGACCATGCCCAAGTGGGCTGGTATCTTAAAGACTATTGGCTGGAGGAGTTTCCACAGTAGTATATAACGACTATGAGCACTTTGATACATGGTAGATTGCCTTTGTATGCTACTATCTATATCTATAAAATCCTTGCATGCTATTGTTGCACATCAGTATATTTTTGATTTTCTTCAGCTACAAAATGCTTGCATGTTGCTACTCAATAAGCCTACACTATTCAGCTGAAGAAAATGTGTATAAACATATTCTTTATCAATAAAATTCCCAATTTGTTCACAGAAAAATACATTGTTTTAAACCTTGGTGCCTGTCTGGTTTCATTTTATTATACTTATATTATTAATCTTCAATTTTCATATTGTGAACTTAAGTTTTCCTGTAGAATAATTTAGAACTCTTCTATTATACTTGACTATGCATTTCATTCAACTAATCACACACTACTGTATAAGATATTTTTTGTGAAAAGGAAAATGGGTATGCTAAAAACTAAAGGAATTGACTTAAAACTGTGCTTAAATATCATGGTGGCAACTTTAATTAAGACTCAAGGTTGTTTAAAGCATTTGAAAAGAATACAAATTTTCAGAAGATTTTGTCTCCTCATTTCAAACCTGTTAGAATTAAGGGTATAACTTGGCGAGAGCACACTTGCTACATAAGCACAAAGCTCCATATAGAACCCTAGAACTGAAAACAAGTACTAAAAAAGTAACCTTGAAAGTATTTGCCTTCCTGTATTTTAAGCATTCATCCAAGTAGTGCTATTTTCAACTGAGATTAAAACAAGCTAAAAATAACAGAACAGCAAAATTGTACATAAGTTCTCTCGTTTTGTGATAGTTCATCATAATTACCAACTTCAATAAACTTAAATAACCCTTAGGAAGAAATAAAGCATAACATTTGTAAATGTGTGAGAATATGCCTCTTTCCAAGAGAGCATGAGACCTCTGGCACTGAGTCAGGGTAATAGAAGTTGGCAAAATTGTGTAAGGTAAGTGCCTCAGATCATTGTGAGATTGGATGGTCTATTTTTTTCCTAGGTAGCTCTATTTATGTGTCTCTATTTGGACCCTAATAACCATTAGTTTAACATCTTCTATTACATACTCCCAACATTATGATATCACATAATGTTGAACATGGGAACAGAAACAGCAAGACACATGAATATGAATGGAAATATCTGAAATTTTGAACTGAAAATAGTCCTTCCGCTTTAAGGTTGTTTTCACGGGTAGTTTGATCACATTTATGAAAAATATCTTAAAATGTTGGTACCAGTAAACTGGTGTTATTGCTATGGATAAACTTATATATTGGCTCTTTATTAAGTCTTTTAGATTTGTTGTTGAGTGGAATTTGGTAATGTTGGAAAAGATGGGAGACAGAGAATCTGTAATACTGTAACTCTAGTTTAATAGACAATTCTATTGGAAGGTAAGAAAACCAGAATATGTTTGCCTATCTTAGGCTTCCCTTTGCTCTTGTTTTCCTGCTCCTGAGCTTCTGGATTTCTATGTGACAAGCAGATTTGATCTATCTAATTCTTCTTACCCTGATGAATGGAAACCTATGAAGCCCCAAATCCATAACTTCCCTCCCTGACAGTGTGCTAGCAGCTGTTAAAAAGTGCTTTAGATGTGATTGATAGATTATCATATGGAATGATCATGGTCTGGTTAATTCAGATCAAGACAGTTTCTCATTCTTTTTGTATTGATATTTATTATATTATTTATTCATATAAATTATTATTATTTAATTATTATTAAATAATTAATATTAAATAGTAATATCATATTATTAATATTTAATATTATTAAATAATTAATATCATATTATTTAATAATGAAATTTATTAAATTTATAGTTTATTTAAATAAAAATTCAATACAAGAACAATTATAGTTTATTTGCCTTTGGAAGAAGTTTAGACCCACTGTACTTATCATTTTTTTATAATTCATCAGTTTTTAATTTATTTTAAATAATGATCACAGTTTCCCTTCCCTTCTCTCCTCTCATTGCCTCCAACCACCAAGACAAAGCTCATGTCCCTGTATCAAGGCTGAACAAGGCATCCCACCACAGGGAATAGGTTCCAAAGAGCCAGATCATGCATCAGGGACAGAACCTGGTCCCACTACTAGGGGTCCCACAAAAGACAAAACTACAAAAAAGCCACCCAGATGCAGAATGCTTAGTCCAGTACCTAGTTGTCTGCCCAGAGTCTGGCCTTCTCCTCAAATCAGATTACTGACTACCATAATTGTTACCATAGAGACTTCATCCAGTACCTGGTGGAAGTAGATTGAGAGTTCCACAGTCAAACTCTGGGCAGAGGTATGGAGTCCAGTTGTAGACAAGGTGGAGGGATTTTATGATCAGGGCGTGGAGTGAAGATCGTGACAGGGAAACTCAAAGGGACAGATTACCTGATAAGTAATGATAAGTACTTATGGGTAATTATCATTTTTAAGCTGTGGCTTTTATAAATTTTATGTCTCCGTTATATCTGAAAATGTAACAAACAATTTTGAAACATATCTTCAACATTTTCTGTGCTGTCCATTTGCTTTTTATAGAGAAACTTTGAAATAAAAGATATGTATTAAGCAGTTATGACTGGTGAATGAGGTTAGACATTTATAAGAGCTTTTGGATGATTACTACTATGAAATGTGTTTCACAGAGAGGGTAACTGGATTAGACTGAGTAGAACTTGTACAATTTCTGCTGTTATTGATATTCATTAATCCGTAGTCAAAATTGCTAACTGTGTAATTTTCAGCACGTTATTATTAAAGACATTTTGATGATAATCTGCAAGCCTACAACAGATACAAAATTTCCACAGTAGTCCTATTTGCTAGATACTTCTGAAGCACATGCTGTTCTTTGGTGATAGGGAACAAATTCCTATTCATGTGCCAACTTCACATCATTCTTTAATACATAAATTTTAATTTTTCAAACACACTTGATATCTTTGAGTTTTAACTACACACTGGATATCACACATATACTCACACAATTCCACAAACACATATATTTTATCGCTACTCATTTTAATAACAACACTTCATTTTAATAAGAAAAGGTATTTTCATAATATATGTTGTAGGGAGCCGCCAGGATGTCACCTTGGTGAGATAGTCCTACAGCCTGGAGGTATACAAATCCTTTGATGCTGCCGTCCAGGCCAGAGTGTGCTTGGAGCCTTGTTTTGCATTTCAGAGGTGTGGTTTCCTGACCTGTCCTGTGGCCTTGAGCCCTAGCAGAATGGCATCAACCAATCAGCATTCTAGCCTTTCACCCTAGAAAAGCAGCTGCTTTGGGGCTCTGCTTCCTCTCTCTGGCTAATCTTTCTCTTGTTCCTGCGCTCTCTCATCTTTCTCTCTCTAAGCTCTCTCTAAGCTTTCTCTCTGTCCTTTCTCTCTCTTCCCTTCCCCCAATTTTCCTCAATCAAGTGCTCCGAATAAAGACGTGATCAGGGAAGGAATTCTCGTTTTCGTGGAGTTCATTCCTGCTGGTCAGGAAGCGCGCCGCAATATGTGAGATTAATTTAATGTCACAGTTTTAACTATCTCTTCATATTCCCATGGGCTTTATTATACTTACAGAAACTTTTCAAACATCCCCTTCTCTTTGCATGTAGATTGTCTTATTTTACACTTAAGGAATTTTATGAATCTAGAATCTGTTATGTGGAGTTAAATTTGACTTTCTTCCAAATAAGCAGTTGTATCTGTACAGTTCTTTTTACTTTTAAATTAGCCAGTATGACTATAGTTTAAAACATTAAACTTGTTTAACATATCCACAATTGAATGTATAAAAACTTTTATCCTAATGAATTCATAAGACAAAATAAACTTTTTTTAATATAGATTTCATTGAGCATAATGTTTTACCACATCAGAAAAGTAAGCAATTATGATATTTGGACATGTGATTGATATACTTTTAGAAGTTTAGTATTTCTGATAATCAAGTTCACACAAACAATGCATAATAGGTATCACAACTAGTTTGTCAAACTTTTCATAAAATAGCAATGTCTAATGCACAAGTTGTGTTGAAAAAAATATGCCTTAATATATTTGAAAGAAATAGTAATTTTTTATGTTTCATTTTAGTAGAAAAATTAGACTAAAATAAAAAATACTTGTGTCAATTTTATCCCAATCCTAATAATCTTATAAATTGAAATGAAATGATCAAGTGAGATTACTTTGTATAAACAGGATATTTTAATTTTATTTAGAGAAATCAAAAAGATTAAGACCTAATCAATATAAAATAGTTAAATTATCTGTTGATATATAACAACATTCACCCCCAGAAGAAATAAACTATATATTGACTTTGAGAATATTGAATAACATCAATATTTAAAATGTACACAGAATATTATTATAAAAAGTATATGTAATAACTTTTGAAAGATTAAGGAATAGCAATTAGTCTATTATTTGTTTAAAAACACATTTTCACTAATGAGAGTGTAAAAAATACTATGCATAAGCAGAATAATTGCAATCAAAATTATATTATTTCATAAACATATAATCATAATGAGAGAATGAAAATTATCAATAATTTTATATTACTGAAACTGTGTATTTATGCGTGTGTGTATATGTGTGTTTCTATGTGTTTGCTTTTAACCATGAGAATCATAAAAGAATGTCAGACAGATTCACATTTATACCATGAGGTGTTGAATAACTTTCTTTAGGTTTGATTTAACATATTTTAAATCCACTAAATGAAACAATTTACTTACCTTGTTACAAACCAATAAACATATCTTCAAACATGGCTGATATGTATTTAATTTATAACTGGGTATATACACATTTTTGAAAAAAGCTTGTATAATGATTTCAAAAATTGTTCAAGTGAGATATTATCTTTTTCAACAATATTTCTTTTTCAAGTTTCATGGTGTGTTATTTTAGATATTTCAAATTATAATTAAATATTTCAATCACTTTACTCTTAATAAAATTCTATATGAAATATGAAACATTCAACTCTACCTCATTTCTTATTTAAATATTATTGGTTTGTACATTATAAAAAATAAGTGACATTTGCTTTGATATGGCTATGCATTACTGAACTCATCCTTGATGGAGACAATGAAGAAAAGAAAGCAATCTTGAGTAGTTAATCAATAGTCAATTACATCTTCATAAATATTCTATTCTGACTTATTACATTGGGGTGACAACAACAGTAATGAATCTATAACAGAAGTTTATACTAAAAAACATCAAAATCATCAATAGAGCAAGCCTCCCGCAAAACACAATATAATATTCTGCTTCAAAAAGTATTGCAATCTTTCCCTGAATTACTTGTTTTGATAAGAAATAGTTACATAGAAATTAAGTTTTGTCATGACCTATTAAAATTTAATCTAATGATGGCACATATATTTATTCCCAGTACTTGGGTGGCAGAGACAGGGGCATCTCTGTGAGTTTGAGGCCAGCCTGATCTATAGAGTAAGTTCTAGGACAGGCTCCAAAGCTACACAGAGAAATTCTGTCTCAAAAAACAAAAACAAAAACAAAAAAAACTGTTGTGGAGTAGCAATGGTGCACACCTTTAATTCCAGCACTCAAGAGACAGAGGAAGGTGCACCTTTTTTGAGTTTGAGTCTAGCCTGGTCTACAGACTGAGTTCCAGGACAACTTTCAAAATTAGAGTGAAATCCTGTCTCGAAAAACCAAAAACAAACAACAAACAAACAAATAAAATATCTATTTTTGGCTTGTTTGACACTTTTAGAAGTAAAACAACAATATATAAAAATTATCAATAGAGCATTTTTGACATTCAATGGAATTTTCATAATATATAGCAATGAACAAATATCACATCTCAATAATTATGATTGGGTATCTGAGACTCTTTTCTCATGGTTGATAAAGTTTTTATTATCAGTGTTTCTTGTACCTGAAAAATAATAAATTATTAGAAATGCCCTACAAGTTATATTCTGGTTTGTAGTTGAAGTACAACGTCCTATGTGAACATATAAAAAATAAAAAGCTGTGTAAACTCTCTCACCTGATAAGTATGTTTCAAATAGTCAAAGTTTCTATGTGTTTCATAAACAGGTTTATTTTTTAACCAAATGGATTTTAAAAGTTTATTTGCAAATAACTATTAAATTAGTGAATTGACTTATCTTCTAGGTAGATGGATTTGTTTTCCACATTATACAGTTTACATCAAATAATTTTTGTCAAAATTTTAGGAAGGAGCTATTTTGCATACCGTAAATTTTCATAATGTAAACATATTTTATGATTAACAATAAATATGGTCTTTATATTTGGATCATGATATTATGATTCAGAGAAATAATTAGTATTGTTAGTTAGTAAACATGTGTAACTGAACTTATTTTTGACATCTTTATTGTTATCCTGAAAAATTTTATAAAACATTAGAATTATTTGAAGAGTTAATTTGTTCAATGCCACAGTATTCAAATTCAAAACTCAAGGTAGAAAACTACTTCACTTTTATACCTATATCCAAAGACTCAAGGCTACAATTTTTGGAGGTCCTTTTGTTACATGCACACTAATTAATATAGCTCATGGAAAATAGATAATGGAAAGTTTAATTATGTGGTTAAAGATCAATACTAGGTGAGATCTTTCTTTAGAAGCTTGACTTTATATAAATGATTGCAATTATAATTACTAACATTATATAGCCCCTTTGGGAAGAGAATGAGTCTCACTAGGTGATCTTTGTCATAATTCATTATTATTATATTATTATTGTGCATAGGACAATACATTTATCATTGCAGCTTATTCCTTGAAATGAAAGGGCATTCCTAAAGAGCCAAAAATCACATCTTATTAATCTTTCTTTATTTCCTGCTAAGGGTTAGGGCAGTGTCTAAGAGCTAATATTCAATAAGGAATTCAATAACTTTCCTTTCAAATGAGATAAAATGCAAAGTGTGAATAATTGTGGCTCTTGTGTTAGGAACAAGTTCTTCCTTCTTACAATGGATGACTTTACCTGAGAGACAGCAAGAATGGTGTAGACTCAGAAAAATTAGAATTCCATATGTGTTTTTCATCCTGTCCTTTTCAGAATATGAGTTTAAGGTTATACTAGTTTTTTTTTAAAAAAATCTGAATTTATTCAAATTGCTGTGTATTTCAACCGTCTGGAATGTGTAAATTAGAGCTGCTGGTTTCGTCAGTTCAGAAATCTGGACAACCTGAGATTTCTCTTGCATTTTGAACATAAGTAACTTGTTCTTACAGACAAATGGTATTAGCTTTTACACCTTCAGACAAAATAATGTTATATGGATTAGTAATTATAATTGTTTGCCATAGATTAATAAAGGTTAACTCTTATTTATTTTTTTACATAATTCAGACTCTCTGTTTATTTTCCATCTTTACATGGCTGATTTTTCTTTACTCCTTTAATTTATGACTTTCTATACTCTGACTCTTTAAAGATTTTGTTTCATTCCTTAAAACTATTTATTTCTTTTTTTTTATTAATTTATAAAAATTTCCACTTCCGCCGGGACTGTCTGAGAAGCCATTGACAATGGCACTGGGATTTGTTTTGTCTGCTTGTACTGGCTTTTTGGGATCCTAGTCTGTTTGAATGCTCACCTTCCTAGACATGGAGGGAGGGGGGAGGAACTTGAACTTCCCACAGGGCAGGAAACCCTGACTGCTCTTAGGACTGGAGAGGGAGTGGAGGGAGTGGGAGGGTATTGGGAGGAGGGGCGGAAGGTTAACTATTAAATGGTAAATTTTAAGGGAATCCTCCTTGCTCTTTCACATTTTTGTTTACTATGGCAGAAAAGCCAGGATTTTCAGAAAACTCCATACTAAAAATTTAGATATTGTTGCATTAAGGTAGTCAAGAGGAGAATCAGTCATAGTGCCAGGGAAGAGCATTGCTTTTCATTATTGAGTAGCAAAATGCATCCATATATGTGTATGTTTGTGTGTATTTAGATTGAGTATTCAAATAAATTTATAAATTGTTATGAAATACAGTTTTCTGGATCATATTAACTATATTAGTACATAAAACCAAAAATCTATGATACACCTTCTTTTGTTTTTTCAGCTAAATGTTCTGTGTCCTACTGTGTACATACTGACCTGTGTTCTGATCAATAGTCATACTGACACTCACGTTTTCCATCTTATTCCTGGGACTTTACTTGCGAACATGGTGGAATTTACCACTAAAGTTAATTTTATAGTGAGAATTATATCTTATCTTAAGGTTGTAGTGGCACTTTTATTTTGTTAAAATTTTATAAGCTATATATTTTTTTAAAAAATATGTTTATCCTTTGACTTTGTAAATTCAAAAAATTATGATTTTTAAATTTAATTTAGTATTTTAAATTTATTTTAAGACAATCTTTCCTCTATTTACATACCAATCCCAGTTCACTCTCTCTTTCCTCTTCCCACTACCCCCACCTTCCACTCACCCCAACCCCCATCCACTCCTAAGAGAGGGTAAGGTTTCCCTTGGGAAGTCAACAAAGTCTGGCACATCACTTTGAGGCAGAAACAAGGCCCTCCCCACTAAATCTAGACTAAGTAAGGTGTCCCTTTAAAGAGAATGTGCTCCACCAAGCCAGTTCAAGCAATAGGAATAAATCCTGGCGCCACTGCCAGTGGCTCCACATCTGCACCAACATACAACTGTCAATCACATTCAGAGGACCTGTCAGTCTAGAGTCACTCAGCTCCCAGTAACTCAGGTCAGCTGTTTCTGTGGGTATTTCCATCATGGTCTTGATCTCTTTGTTCATATTATTGTTCCTCCCTGTCCTCGACTGGACTCTAGGATCTTGACCCAGTACTAGCTATGGAGCTTTGTATCTGCTTCCATCAGTTTCTGATAAAGTTTCTATAATTACAATTAGGGGAGTTATCAACCAGATTACAGAGGAAAGCCAATTTAGGTCCCACTCCACTATTGCTTAGGGTCTTAGTTGGGGTTGTCCTGTGGATGTAGAAATTCCTGGAAATTCCCTAGTGCCAGGTTTCTTACTTGACCCATAGTGACTCCCTCAATCAAGATATCTCTTTTGTTGCTCTCCCATTCTCATTTAAAAATTATTCTTGAGAATTTCATGTATGACAACACTATATGCATACAATCTCTATTGTTTTCTCCTTCTTCCTTCATTGAGACTACCCTATCGAATGTAAGAGTCCTTCTATAATTATTGTTCTGATACACACACATGCATACACACCTAAAATACTACAATGTAACTAGCACATCTTGTGTTATCTGTGTGTGAAGGGTTGAGTGATGAACATTTACACTTTGACAACTATCATGGAGTTTGTTACTGAGGAAAAATTATTTTCTTCCCTTAAGTAACCTTTGATTGACTTAATTATTTGTCTATGGGTTGGGCCTTGTAAACTCTTTCCCTTCTGTGCTGGCATATTAGCTGTTGTGGTCTTGATAACTTCTTTAAACAGACAAATTGTTGAGAAATGATGGATACAGTATACATATCTTGTCTAGATTAAGTATCTCACAGCTCTTATTGTGGTCCTTATACTTTTCCTTCTCCATCTTTTGGGATGTGTTGTAAGGAGGGCTGCTTGTTAGTACCCGGCCACTTGCCCATGAGATAATCACACAGAAGCTGAATTAATTAAATAACGGCTTGCCCATTAGCTCTAGCTTCTCCTTGGCTAACTCTTGTATATTAATTTAACCCATTTCTCTTAATCTGTGTATCACCACATGGCTGTGGCTTACCGGTTAAAGTTCTGGTGTCTGTCTCTGGCAGGGCTACATGGCTCTCTAAACTCTAAACTCTGCCTTCCTTCTCCCAGTATTCAGTTTAGTTTTCCCTGACTTCCTCTGTTCTACCCTATCAGGTTAAGACAGTTCCTTTATTAACCAATGGTATCCACAACAGAGGGGAATCCCACATATTGGATGCTCCCTATCTCATACATTTTACAGGTTATGTTTTGTTATAGATGACCTCCTCATTTTTTTCTGTTTCAGTATAACTTATTTATTATGGTTTTATGTTGTTCATAGCATCCTAATTTTTTTATGGAGATCAGATATATCTGAAAATTTCTCTTGTTCTGTTAGGTTTTCCAACTTGATGTCATATAGGTTTTCAGAGTATTCTCTTATGCTGTTCCTGTTGCCTTTGTTGTCCTGAGTAGTGTTTCCCTGTTTATTTCTAATTTTGTTAATTCTGGTTCCTTTTTCTTTGGCTAATTCAAATAAGAATTCATCAGTTATATAAGCGAAAGGACTCTTGACATTATTAAAATTTTTTTGTTTCTATTATTCTATTAATTGCAGTCTTGGATTTTATTATTTCTTTCCTTCTATAAGTTAAGGATATAATTTGATTGATTATTTGTTTTGAATCCCTTGATTGCATCAACAAAAGATGAGAAGGTGGTTACTAACTGAGATTGGATACTGAAAAGATAATGGGGACAAAGTGCCCAGGCAGATGAACCAAAGATATACACGAGGAAGGATCATGGCAGGACGTTGGCCTTTTCATGATTCTAACAGGGGCAGAAAGACTGCTCCATCAGTAAAGTGCTTATATCTACAAGTATAAAGCCCTGATGTTGACCACAGTAATTCACATAATAAGAAACAGGCATGGGGGTATACAGCTTGTAGTCAAAATTGTGATAGAGACGGGTTTATTTTGAGGGATCCTTTTCCAGCTATTGTATCATGCTTAATGTGAACCAGGTCAGTGAAAAATGCTATCTTGTAATAAATGGGGACAGGGCAGCACATGAGGACTGATCCAGAGTTGTTTTGTAGCATTCATGTGACTTTAACATACATTTATCTATGCCATAGGTGTAATATAACATTAGTCTTAAAAAATAAAAACCAGGAGTCTGATATAGGGGTTAACACTGAAAGATTGAAGAGGCAGAGCAGCCAGTCTGTGGATCTTACCTCTACTGAGTTCTCAGACCAAAGAGATGATCCTGTCCCTACTGATCCTCAGATGAGTGCAGTCTCTATAAAACTTCAGACTGAATTCAGTCTCTATAAAACATCAAAATGAATCCTGAGCTCCCATCTCCTCCCATCTTATATTCCTTTCAGTGTCCAGTTATATCACTTACCATCTTCACTTCCCTAGTGCTGAGATTAAAGGTTTAAGCAATAAATTCTTGGCTCTATTTCTCTTTTAGACTGATTCAATTTTGGGGATCATATGGTCTTGAAACCACAGAGATCTGCCTCTCTGTTCAGAGTGCTGGGATTAAGGCATGTCTCACCATTGCCTGGCTTCTATGACTAACTAGTGCCTAGCTCTGCATTCTGATCTTTAGGCAAGCTTTATTTGTCAGATCAAAAACAAAATATCACTACACATATGAACATGTATATAAGCAAACATTTATAAAATCTTATAAATGTAGGGCCCAGCCAAGAAAATCTCAGTAGAAGTCTCAGTAGTTTACCCTAAGGGAATACCTGGTTCTGTGAAAGACCACAAACTGAGACTACTCAGGAACCACAAAGGAATAGGTCATCCTAATGTCCCAACCATTAGGATCATCTGCCAGCACACACCCATTGCTTTTCACCAGGACACCTCTAGACAAATATCAGCCAATCAAGATTGAACCCATCATCTCACACCCTGCTACTGTAAATTTTCTGGTTTTTGCCTTTAAATAGTGACCTCTAAAAGGATGGGGTACCTCTTCTCACTGCTGCACTGATGAGAAGCACATGCCTTGTAATGAGCACACAGTAAACCTTGCTTTTGTATTTTGTGAACCGGTCTCCCTGGTGGTCTTTTGTGTTCTCCATGGACTGGGCATAACAATAAACAATTTCATTTCATAACAATAAACAATTTATAAACATATGTATAAAAACACAGGTATTGTTCATTTATATATAATATGAATAAGTCAATAATAAGCCAATCAATATTTATTATTAACATTGTAAGGAAGTAATAACATTGTAATCAAATTTTCCATATTTAAATTTCTGTTTCACACTACCTTTACAAACCAGCACATAAAAGACTCTATTTTCTAAGTATATTTCCCATTACATCTGTACCATAAAGTTCTTTATTAAGTGTTGGTTCTTAAATGATGTGTTTGTTAAAGTTGAACTGAATAGTGTGATATTTCTCCTCTTGCATGTAAACTGTTTTACAATAGAGGATATTGTCAAGTGTTCCAGATTTTTTCTGATGGATTTTTAACTTCTTCTTTTACATAGATTAAGAAGTTATTAGCTTCCAAGGGAATACAATGTAAGTGTTTTTTTTTTTTTTTGGCACGCTTTACGATATTCAGGGAAGTCATGATTGTACTTCAGTAATCCGTTACTCACATATGGCTTTGAATATTTTTTTTGGCTTTGAATCTTTTATGAGTCCAAATTCATTTTGATTCAATTGCTCTGGAGGGTTAAATTTATCACCCACATTTTTAAGATATCTGCAGAAATATTTTATAACTTTGTGATATGAGTACCTGTTTTAAAAGTATCTATTTCCTATACTTAAAGTATAGTCGTAGCTAATATATTTTACCTAGGGAAAAATACAGTGTGAAATTATTCTCTGCTAGTATTTGTGGTAGTGGCAGATTTTATGGATAAGTATTTATTAGACATCTAAGCTTACTTGGACTTGGCTGAGCACAATAGTTTAGGTCATTGTGGACAGGAAATAAAACATAAAATGAAAGCTTATATGACACAATAAATTCACATAAAAGTGTGTAGAGTGTTTGGCACACTCTGGGAATGGGACAAAAAGGCAATAAAAATATTTGGAAAATCGAAGGAAATACATGGGCAATATTTCAAGAGATAACTACCTTACAGGATGAGTAAACTTTTCAAAATAGAAGATTATTTTGCTTAGCTCTTTTTTAGTATGACATAGTTTGTGAGAGAACTAGTTAGAGATTAAGTGACAGAGGAAAATTGGAAGAATGTGGAAGGTAGTGTTGAAAAAATCGAAGTTTCTTATGTTGGAAAAATAAGACATATTAGACTGTCTCATTAAAAAGAAAATATGGAAACATAGACTTTTATATAGAACATTTTAAGCTTAGCAATCAATATGCTTAAAATAAGGATAACATTTAAGATAATATAACAGAAATACAGCTGTTTTAGAAACATATTACATAAATGGTGTATTAGTCAGTGCTCTCTAGAATAAAGAGGCAAAGAACAAAAACTTCCTTCTTCTATATTCTAATATAGCCTTCCAGAAGAATGTGTAGCCCAGATTAGAATCAGTTCTTTCCACTTTAATAGATCTGATTTAAAAGCAGTATGATGTCAAAGATCTAGATTAAAGGTGTGTTTTCTCACCTCAAAAATCCAAGTATAGCCAACTTGATAACCAAAACTATCACTCATAAGAACACATTATTTGTTCTCAGATATTAATTCTGAAAAATTAAATAATTTTAAAAGTATTCTGTACAAGTGAAAAAGCCATATTCAGTACACAAATGGTAACACTCCCATATAGATCCCAGTTTGTGGTAATGTTGTGCTGAGATAATATGATAAAAACATCTGCCATAATAATAGCATGTACTGAATACTGTCCATGATCTATTATCTCCACAAAGAACTTTTCCTAATCGTTGCATTTTCACTTTGAGATGCCCTCCATAGTCTTAGAACAAAGAAAAATATTAGTTTACTCAATGTCAGTGTCAGCATATGTATTGAGCTCTGTATCCCCAGTGTCAATCCTATATAAAGCAAATCAATCACATATGGACACTCTTAATGTCAAAACTATCATATATCCAATAAAAATGTATGCTGCTATATTAGGACCAAATTGGGGCTTATGTATATAAGGCTAAGCCTCACTGTGTTTTAGGTTGACACTTTGAATATTAATTTGATGAGCCAGGGCAGACACAAATAAAACAATTTTTTGAGAGACGGGGAAACCTCTGTGGTTTTTTTTTTTTTATCTTTGACTCTCATTGCCAACTTATGTTTGTATTCTTGCTTTTCACCCAAAGGCACTCTTTTTGAAGATTTTAGAAGGTGGAAAACTGCTGAAGAAGTGTTATACTGGAGACAAATTAGAGATTTAATAACCTGATGTCACTTTCTGTTATCTCTCTCCTATTGGACAGTCAGTGCAATGTGATAGATCAGGCTAATGGTCCTTCTAGAAGCAAGCTCCAAAATACACTGAACTACACATTTAACACTTAAAACAACTACCAGAATCAGGAGTAACTCAAACATATGAAGGTTGAGACAGTATTGACTCTACTGGGATAATTTGTTTCAAAACCAGAGATAAAAACACAAACAAAAAAAATTAATGAAACAAACAAAATTATGTATAATTTACATAAATAAAATTAAAGCTGAGCAATAGAAGTTAAATAACTTGTCAAAAGTCATTAACTACTTACTAAGAAAATATGAAATTCAACTCTCACTCATACTCACTTATAAATGTCCTATTATAATCTGTAAGATATTTGTTACTTTTTTCAGAAAAAGAAATAATTTTTATGTCTATGAAACACACTTGTTCATATTTAAGTATTAAGTCAAGAACAATCATAGAACTGTTCTCTTTTCTAAAATCAAAATAAATTTTTACTTTTTCATCTTTAAATAAAAGTATTTCTGTTGTTTCATTTATTTACTCACTGTCATTCATTTTCTAGAAACAAAGTTTCACTTGTAGAAAGAATGACTTAGTTCAATTCATATACAGATACTGTTCATCTTCTGTAATTGAACACCAGTTGACTCAATATAAAATATTTGTAATTGGTTATGCATAAACATCATAGCTTCTTTCCTGTATTTTAAGTCAGGAAAGTATCTAGAGTAATATATGGTCTTGAAATAAATTTTGCATAAGAAACAGAGCAATCCAAATCTATTAACCCAGTGTTCTTGTACAGTAGGACATCCTCATGGATGTAGATTGATTTGTAGTTATCACAGATTTATTGCATACTTATAAAAATAAACCTTAATTTATACTACTTGATCACATTCAATTCCTATATTTATTCATTTTATAATATGTTCTGATTTTATAATTTAACGCAGAAGATATTAATGATTATATAAATCTCATGAATTAATTTTCAGATTAAAGTTAAATCATTTGATTTTTCAAGACAGAGTTTCTCTGTGCAATAGTCCTGGCTGTCAGGGAACTCACTACGTAAACCAGGCTTGCCTGGAACTCATAGATGTTCACCTGCCTCTCACTCCCTAGTGCTAGGATTAAAGGCATGAGCCACCACCTCCATGGAAGGTCATTTGTTTTCGGACAATACATAATATAGCCTTTAAAGAAAGATCTACTGTATTTTTTCTATTATCTATTATTTTAATATATTATGTATGATTTTAAATGCCTCATATTGATTAAATCTTCCTGAATTTGTGAATCCATATAATGTTTTATGTAATGTGTATATATGTATATGTGTGTGTATATATATAATATAAATATGTAAGTATAATTTTAATGAATATTACTCATCCAGGAAGGATTTAAAAATATACAGTAATCATCATATCCATAAATATTTCCTTCATTTCTATTTTTTAATGTTGAAAATTACCATATTAATGTTATATGTGTTTCTAATTAATAAAGACTAGTAAGTACAATGGCAAATGAAGAGTGAATGTTTTTCCCTAAATATCTTTGGGTAATACATGAACCAGTATTGTAAGGATGTACATTTATATGACAAAGGAAGGAAAAAAATGTGTTTTATTAAAACTGATGAACTTCATTACATTGCCTTGCATTATTAAATTGATTGTCTTTATTACATTGGAACTAAGATTTAGAAAGAATTTAAAACTTCAACAAATTCGAAGCTCTTAAAAGTCCATCCACTATACATAGTCCTCGTGAATTTTTTCACTGAATTTAGCTCTACCACTGCATTCTTATTAAAGAAGATCATACAAAGCATTTCCTGCCTCCATGTTTGCATCCTAAGAGAAATTTATATAAGAAAAATATTTAAGAGTCTTTGGTCAAATTGAATGATGGTACAGACAGAAGAAGTGAAAGTTGATTTATTGGGATAAGTGCTAATTACCATAATAATAGATAAAGGATGTCATTACACAGAAAATACAATAGGACATTTTGATAATGGTGATTACACATTTATTCATCATAAAATGTAGCCCACTACAATTACTAAATATTTTTATATAATTTGTGATATAAAAACTCAAATGCAGTCATAGCAATCATAAATTACTTCCATTAAAAGACAGATAATACATTTGATTGAGATTCAATATGAAAGCAAATAATTTTTATCTTTAGTCAAACTTTTAGGAAACAGAATAAGAACAACAGAAGAATAGGTCATTAACTATCTTTGAGAAAATGTTACTTGAATATACTTGAATCATCAGGCAATTTATAAACATAAAAGTGCGATCATCTACTCTATACTTGATCCTAGCCAAAAGGTTAAGAAACCAAACTTCTACCATCTATTTTACTTGAATGAATTTGTTTAAAATGGCTGTTTGAATATTGTGATATACTAAAGCTGTAAAAAAGAAATTAGTGAGTTCTCACAATGGAGACAATATAAAGATTTCAGGAAAGGTCAGTCTAGGAATGAGATGTAATTGGAAAAGATATTAAAATCTATAAAATCAGTATAAATGAAGCCAGATAGATATATTTTCTTTCTTTCTTCCTTTATTCCTTCCTTCCTTTCTTTCTTTCTTCCTTCCTTCCTTCCTTCCTTCCTTCCTTCCTTCCTTCCTTCCTTCCTTTCTTTCTTTCTTTCTTTCTCTTTCTATCTTTTTTTTCTCTTTTTAAGATAGGGTTTCTCTCCAGCATTGGAGCCTTTTCTGGAGCTAGGTCTTGTAAACCAGGTTGGCCTTGAACTCACAAAGATTTGTCTGCCTCTGCATCTCAAGTGCTGAGATTAAAGGAAAGTTCCACCACCACTCAGCTAAGACATAGTCTGAGTTTCTTAAAATGCATGCATTGTTTAGTGATGTGTACTCAGAAAATCCCTGTTGGTGACCAACTTCAATAAGGATACAACTTACCTGGGTAGGGACATGTGGATTAGAAAAATTAGTAAGGAACACAAAGACACAAGTGAAAATCATGAAACAGAAAACACAGGATAGTATCAGGAAGGAATTCCAGAGACTATTGAGCTGTCCTGTTTAATTTTTTATATTCTTTTGTACCTCAATACAAAAAAGGGAAGAAGACAAAAGACTGCTTTAACAAAAATACAAAGAGCAAATAGAAAAGTTATTTACTACTGCCTGGACACTCACCCAAAGTTCTTATGTACCATTGGGGCATCAATCTTCAGCCTATGACCCATAGTATCCAACAGACTTTTTCATGAAGCAGAAAATTTCAAAGACAGTTCAGCCTATATTGGCAGTTTGTCAGTCACTTTCTTCTGTGTCCTGCAGAATGTCTGGCAGACTCTTTAATGAAGCAGGGACCCTGAAGGATCATCTCACCTTTAGACAAGTTCAGCAGCGATTTATCTGTGGGTCCTGCATGTCCAGTTCATACAACAGTCCAGGCGAGCACAGTTTCTTACACAAATGGCTAGCAAACTCCATAAGGAACCTCTTTGACGCCCACCCTCCTCTCGAAGCAATTGGTATTGCCAGACACAGATGTGTCTCATTGTCATGAGAAGGCCTACATTTTTAAAAATGTTTTAAATGCCATATTATGAAGGTCTCTATATATCTAGAAAATCCAGCTAACATGACTAGAAGCTTGACTATTATAGATGATTACCTATTAACCTCTATATTTTAATTACACACTTCATTTGTTTTTTTTAATTTTTTATGGTTTATTTAACTTTATGTGCATTGGTGTGAAGGTGTCAGATCCCCTGGAACTGGATTTTCAGACAGTTGCGAGCTGTCATGTGAGTGCTGGGAATTGAACCCGTGTCCTCAGGAAGAGCAGTTAGTGCTCTTAACCGCTGAGCAAGCTCTCCAGCCCATACACATTTCATTTTTAAATGAGCTGCACAAACACAATATCTTAATCAAGAACATATATATATATGCATATATATGCATAGATATACTTATATACACATATATATGCATAGATATATACGAGTATATATTGTTATATGCACACACATATATATATGTATATATATATATATATATATATATATATATATATATATATATATAACACAAAATTGACCTTAAATCTGTATCCATAGACTAAGATCCATACCAATGCAAAGTATTCTTCTCTATATCATATCCCCTTTAAAATGTAGGCAAACATTTATATACAATATTTCAGAATTTGGGCATGGTTCTCTCCATACTGCTTCTTGCTTTTTGTTAGTCAAAGTAATTTTGGGGGGTTTTCACTGCTATCTTTTTGTGGATCTTGATCCATCAAAACACATTAGTCTGAAAGAATTCCACATATTCTCATCATCTGTGGAAACAAAACAAAACAAAACAAAAATCTCTTTTCCAAAGCAACATATCCTTAGAGCCACATTTTGAAACCAAGAAACCTTTAATATATATTTAGGCTTAGATTAGAAGCCAATACAATGAAATGTCTCTCTGTACTTAGCTTCTTCACAGTCAAAAATTTCAAAGAAAACACAATTATACATATATTTGTGTGTGTTTATGTATATGTATATATTCCAGACTCTCTGTGTATTTTTTATCTTTACTTGACTTAATTTTATTTACTCCTTTTAAACATTGAGTGTCTTACTCTGTCTCTTTAAAGACTTCATTTTTGTTTCTATAACTCTCTAATACTCTTTTTCTTCTCTTTTCCAAGCCTACATAAATTTATCAAACACTGTGACACATTTATAGGTCTTTTTCATCTAAATCTGTCTTTATTGTGTATCTGTAATTCTTTTCTCACCAGAACATCTTCTTAAAATGCTAAGCACTTCTTACAAACCTAAGTGGCAGCATTGTTAGGAAAACAAGGCCCAATCCAAAATGGCAGAGCTGTCTGGTGCCTCTGAGAGCCATGTACATTGCATCATTATTAGCCACACAGTGGATCTATGCTGTCATAAAGCAAGATGTAGCACTCTGCTCACATCTTTTAAATTTAAATCACACCATTTAAATGCTCTGTAGCAGACTCTTTCCAAAGACCCAGATTTCATGCTGACAGCATGACACAGGAAACTGGCATAAACTGTGCAGGTTTTTTATTTTCTGCTACCAGTGAATCAGGAAAACCTTTCTTAAAGGAGCTGCAGCATGATACCAGCACCCAGCAAACTGCTGGCTACCAAGAAGTCAAGCTTAACTTTGTTCTTTTGTGTCTAGAATTACTTTTTAGGCTTTCTCAGGTTTTATGTGGGTTTAGCTCGCACACAGTGGAGTGTCAAGAAAAGACACTTTAAATGTACAAAATGAAAAAAGGAAGCATGGGTACAAATTATGGAGGCTTATGACAATGTGCAAAAGACATGATTTATTCTTAATGTTGAATATAAGAAAAAGTATCTTGTTGCAACAAATTAGGTATTTTGTTGTGTACTATGAAGAATAAGTAAAAAAAGAAGAAAATGATGTGAGAAGGAATGTTACAGCAATTATTAATGACATTGGTGAATTTATGTGGAACTAAAAAATATTTTCTTATATTCCTGTACCAGTATTCTCATTCATAGAACTACAAATTGCCATAGTAAAGCCCATGATGTACATACATAGTGATAATGACTTCATCTGTGAAGGATCAGAAAGAGCATCTTTCAGACTCTTTGAGCCATAGCTCTGTTGTAATTACTTGACATTGGCCTGGAAGCTGAAAAAGACTTAATGCTTTAAGAAAAGAATATAGTTTACTTCTAAGTTAGTTATTATAAATTGTTATAGTTGGTTTATAAACTTTCACAGATTATTTCTAAATTAGATAAAAATTAAAATATTCTGGAAGATTACATTGCAAAAAAGAAAAAAAAATGCCTTTCTCTCCCCCATCTCCTTTAATCCTGTTCTAATTCTCCCTTTGTCTCTGTAATATTATAGGGTAATCTATATTTTAGTTTCCTTAACTCCATAATAATTTTGTTTTAAAATTAGAACATATTCTTCCATGCTTATAGTTAGGATTTCAGTATATTTTTCTGAAGGGATGTACTATAACCCCAATGTTTATTTTAATTACAATACAAATGTATGTATGTAAAATACAAAGAAAAGCAACAAAAAATAAAAGTAAAATATTGAACTAAACTTAAGTGGCTGAGGCCTCAGATGCATTAATTTGGGAAAGAAGAAATTAAAATATGAATCAATCAAAATCAAAATTATAATCATGAATAATTACAACAGAAGGAAAGCCAGAATAAACCATAGTATGTTTTTCAGTCTCTGATGATGGTGTATTGTCCTGAAAAATATCGATGGGTGGACAACACAATGGTGATTCCATCAGACCCAGTGGAGCTATATTATAAGGTTAACTGTCATTTTTAGCTCAAATATACACCCAGTAAAATACAGGAATTATCTATGAAGTACTTAATTATAGAGGAAAATGTAATAATGATGTTATCATAATGGTAGCATATAGTAACATGTTCTTTAGATATGAAAAAGGAAGCAGGATTATTTCAAATAGAAAATAAGATGAATTCCTGAATAAGATGTTAGAAGCTTGTTTTCTAAATAATTATAGTGTTCCACAGTTTAAGCAAAACTACACACTGGGTTTCTGGAGAGTATTTTAAGTTATGGCAATTTTTTTGCATTTAGAATATGCTATAGATATATGGTTTCCAAATAATTATTTCAAAGCTTATAAGAACAAAAACATTTGAAAGACAAAGTTTCTATTTTCGTTTAATGTTAAGATATTATTTTCTTAAGCAGAGAAAGTTTACATAAAACAAGCCTGCCATTTTGTTACTATGAAAACAAGAAAGAGGAATTTATTAAGCTGTTATGACAGAATTTCTCCCTGTATGAAAATCTTCTCATGTTTAGGAGCCCCATTGATTGTTAATCTTCCAGGCATCTTTTAAGTTTAATTACTTATGGTCTCTATTTTACTTTATCGTTTTTCCTTTACTGAAAGATTAGGACAAGGTTTGAGGGTGAACATTTAGAGGACAGAGGAAGAGCAGGCCTGGCTCAGAGAGAGGATTAGCCACTTGTGATTTATAATCAAGCATATCAAGAAGAATAATCAAGCATCTGACGAAATTCTTCCTGTGGGTAAAAGTGAATGATTAAAAAGTTTCTGTGAAAGAAGCCTGAATCAGTGTAACTATTAAGACAGCCATTTTTTGTGAACACTTTATTAATTTCTGAAGTACCTTGCCAATGTTCATTCAGTAATGAAGACTTAGAGTAACAATGACTACATAGAATTCATGCCAAGGGGTTGAACTATGAGGCATAGGCTGTGCTAATAATGAGGTTAACTCATTTAATGTATACAACAGATTTAATGGAAACATTCTACCAACTGTTAAACAGACATGCAAATATTTTCAGGGGAAATTATGACATTCTCTGTGGTATAACAGATTAAAATGGGAAAAATGTGTATAAACCTTTCAATGGTGAAATATTAAACTAAAAATCAAAGATGTCAAAAACCATATCTCCAAGAAGGTGGAAGGTGATTACAAGTTCCTAGCACTGCAAAGTATACCAAGTAAATTTCCTTTTGTTATTTCTTGTTGTGCACAGAGTCTTCCTAGAAGAGCAGGAAATTGTCTCTGCATCTGTAAATGCTACCTTCATCTTATTTCTTTGAAGCAGCTGCTGGGAAACAATGAAATTTGGTGCTGAGTTGATGACAGCAAATTTTTATTGACCACAAATTTATTTGTATACACCAGAAGAGCAGACACTCAGGGGAATATGGTGAACTAGAAAAAGACTGAATAAAAGAACTATGTACATAGACTAGACAGCCCAAAGGATGCTCAGTTCTACGTGTGACACTCTGCTCCATCATTACTAACATATTGCTAATAGAAAGATTCAATTTAATTCTGAATTTACAAGTTAGATGAATAATTTGCCAGAGCTGGTTTTACCTCTCATCACTCTAAAGGACGACCTTCCCTTCTACATCTGTTGATCAATACGAATACGTGTCTTTCAAATTCACATTTCCATGTGGCATCCAATGCAAAGACATGCCTGTACCAGTTTGATCATTCCCAGACAATAGACAATATTTCAAGACTTAACTAAAACAGATTTAATTGCTAAACAAGATTTCAAGGAACTGAACTTCATTTTAATCACAAACAAGCTGCAAGGCAATTTTCAATTACAGCAAGCTTTTTTATTTTTCTCCAGCTGTGTTTCCCTGCTGATTCCTGAAATTACATGTAAGTTGTCCCAGATTTTCAAGTGGTGTACCTACGGAGGTTTTTCTTTTGTCAGTTGATGAAGTATCTGTGATTAGACCTTAAATAAATTGGCATTTATAAGATTCATTACCCCACCCTGTAAATTTCAGGACATGATGATGAAGCATAAAGATAGTTGGAGATATCCCCAGTGACAGTATTGAGCCTAATTAGGCTGCTGGTGCTGTAAGACATCACCTCTGCTGCAGGAACATCAAACGATAATGGGAGAGCTAAGTCCTAGAAAATGGAATCTGTTGGGTTTTAAACAATCAGGTCAACAAGGAATTGTATTTTCAAAGTTTTACAAAGTCCCTGCTTTTAGCAAAGTTTGCAGCTGTTTGTTTCCCCTAACAATTGTTTTCATATAAAGCCTTAGTGTTGGCAGAATTGAAAATGATTGTATTTACATTTGGAGAGTTCAAAGAAAATCTGGCACTTACAGGAAACCCTGTATTATTCTTTGAAAAATAAGAGAACAGTGTTATACACTTCAAAAAAGAAAAAACAATACTCATGTCATAATTTGCTTTGCTTCCCTTATGAATCTAATTACTACTGGTGTGCCATTTCTAAGTCCCTGCATTTTTTTCTTCTGGCCACTCACTGAAGAAATGTAATTGTCAGTTCTTATTTGAAAGACTTTTTTTTTTTTACTACTTTTATAAAGCTCTGATACAAAAACACAAAGGTGAAATCCATGTCAGGAGAAGATGTGAAGTCTGAAATGCAAAAATAAAAAACAAATACAGAAACAACTCAAGTAGATAAAAACATACATTAGATCAGTCACAGTAGTTTTTTTTCCTATTTTTTTGAACAAATATGAGGTGTCAGTGATTCACTATAAATTTGAAAAAGTAATGCAAATGTACAAAAAAGAAACAAAAACAACAATTGAGTTTTAAGTATAAGAATTGCTATAAGTTGTTTGTTTTGCTTTTGTAGACTAAAAATAAAAGGTTGGTGACTGGAAAAAAATTAGTTTCTTGACCAAAACCAGAACTCAACAAAATATATTATAAAAATTCAGGAACAGACATTGGACAAAGACAGAAATGCTAGGAAAACAGCAATTGTGGTCAAGAATCTATACAATGGAAGAATAACAACACAAAGACAGGACATGTCTTTGGGGATCTCTGGGCAGAATTTAGAGTATGTTAATGGTTTATGTGGGTGTTGAGATTTTGCCTAATGAGCCTTTAGGTGTTTACTATGAGACTGGAGAAAACAGATTGGAAATTAGAGATGTGTAAAGACAATGAACTGGAAACATATTTTGGTAGATTTGGAAAATGCAAACTAAATTAAATGAGGCATAACAGAATCTTGAATTTAAAATCTAAAATGGAAATTATTTTTCTTTTAATCACTTGTTTTAAACAAAAGTTGTGAAATAAAGAAAAATGAAAACAAAAGATACTGTAAGACATGAATGACCTTTCACAAGTCATGGGGATTTTTTTTATATATAAAACAATGAATAGGTTTTCTGAAACAGTTATTTTTTTACTGTCGAATTTTTATACTATTATATAAAAATTATATATATTATATTATTAGCATTCCAGTCCTTGTAGGTATAGCAGCTATGTGAGATCTCCCAGTAAAGTTCAGATTTCAATATTTCGTGTACATGTATACATTTTAAGAAGAATTTAACAATGAAGCAACCCTATTTATTTTAATACAAGCCATACATGTTTGTAAAATTTGATTAGTATCAAATATTCTAAGTCTTCCAAATCTTCCTACATGCTGGATTATTTTATCCTAATTTTCACATGACTATTGATTTTTCAGAACCAGAAATCTTAGTACAAACATGTTTGTTTTACATATGTATATGCATATTTTTAGCATCATATTTTATTACCTTCTGAGTTTTTTAACCATTATTTCTACTACTCCTATATGATGACATTTTATGCTTAAAATATAAGAAATCATATCTTAAAATAGATTTATGATCCTCAGTTGTAACTCTTACAGATGTAGATATATTACTGGATCATGTGTATGTATGTTAAAGAGAATGTGAGAACACATAAAAGCAATGCCTAATGATCGGGAAAAATATATTCTTCATATACATTTGACTGCCTTTTTGCTATTCTTGTTTTGTAACCCACTGGGTGCAATTAGTAATGCTTGCATACCCATGTGTTTCAAGCAGTAGGGGATTGGTCACCCTTCAGAGGCCTTTTCCCTGAGAAAAGTGGCTAACCTGATTATCTCTAACCCACAGCCATCAACAGTAGAGCTCCTCAGTTAGGATTAGTTCTCCAAAAACTCTCTCCATCCATTGCCAGAACTATTGCTCGGTTGACCTCATGTAGGTTTTGTAAAGTAATGTAAAGCATCTGTGAGATAATATTTGCTGTCATATTATGCTGAAAAGACAACATTTCACAGGACTCCTCCCAGTTTCCTGACACTTTACACTCTGCCTGCTTGCTCTCTTGTGATGGTCACTCAACCTTGGAATGGACAAAGGTGGCATAGCTCTCCCATCTCTGGCTGAGCACTTGCAGTCACTTATTCTCATCAGCTTGTTGACGTGGTGAGTCTTTCCAATAATCATCGAATACGACACAATGAAGCTTTTCCAGCTAAGCGCTCAACATTTCAGTGCTTCAGTTACGCAAAACATCTCCAAAGTTTTTTTTTTTTCTATTCTAAGTCTGCTTACTTTCTTGTTGTCTTCTGAGACATTTAATTTTAAAAAATGTCCCATGATCTAATTCAGTTCTGAGGCACTTTTAAGCTCAGTATAATGTAAAATATCAAAACTAACCTTTAGAGATTTATAAAATAGTGTTCAGGGATCCTTTTTTTTTTTTCTAAAAATCTCCCTTCCATATAATTTCATGAGGGTCATGTGTTTATTTCTTGTAAATATGGCTAAGTAATTATGCACACCGATACTCATTCAAAATAAAATCCAAGAAAGACTATTTAATTGATTTAGTAAAATTATTGTACCTTAGCTGGATTGTATGTTCTTTCATTAGAAATGTATTTTTCTTTCTTAATTATATTACATACTTCTGCTTCAATATCAAAGTTCTAAAAGTCTAGCTCACAAATAGAAATTTTATTGATATTATGTATCTATAAAAGCCAATTTTTTGTATATATGGTATGTGAAATCAATCTCAGAAGAGTTTAGCTTGACTACCAATTTACTCTATTTTAGAAATTTGTATTTCACTGACAGAGCTATTCTGTCAGTGAATATTTTAGTAGTGCATGTTAATAACTGACAGTATAATTCCTATTTCTGCATTAAAATACTCATTAGAGACAGACTGAATAATGAATTTCCCAAGCTATAAATTAGTTTCTCTTAGATATTATTACTTTTTAAAGTGGTCAATAAATAATAGTTTTGAGTACTTTTTTATTATTCCTATTCTGGAAGTATAAAATTAAAATATAAATAACAATAGTGAAGATATGCTTATAATAGATTTTATATTTTTATAAGTCAACACAAACATTTTCAATATGGATATCTATATATGTCAAATTTTATGTTGCCATTCAAGAGAAACTATCTCTCCTTTAATTAAAAATATGATGATTTAGGTTAGATGGAAATATTAAATATGTAATTGACCATCACATATTACAAAACTTAAATATATTGTTTTATAATACATATAAATTGCAACAATTAAAATACTAGTAACATAAAGGAAGTGAATATGTTTTTAAGGATATTAAATAGTCAAAAATTTAAATTCTGTCTTGGATAAGTTGAGAGGAAATTCTGGCTGTAGTCAAATATACAAATATTATCAAAATGACAATAAACTCTGTGAAGAGATCATCACCAATGCTAACCACTCTGTATTTTATTCTATTCAATTATCACAGAATATTTCAATTACTGCCTCAAGATTCATTGTATCCATATTGGATTTTCCTAGAAAACATATCTATAGTCAGACTAAACAATTAGTTAGAATATATACCATCATTCTTATAAAGTTTATCCTGTCAATACAACTAAGTCAGAGAATCTATCTTTGGCAGTACATGTGCTTAATAGCCAGGTCCTAGGGAGGATAAACAATGGTAGCAATTGAAGAGAGACACTACTTTGGCTTTCAATACAATCATGAATTAGAACAGCACATCAAATTTTGTGACCAACCCCTAAACTTAACCATAAACCATAGACTCTAAACTCAGTTAGATGTATGATTAAATACACAGAAATTTAACAAAGAGTATTTCACAAGAATGTCTGAAGTCAAGAGAACTCCATTGTTGGAGGAGGTAATAAGGGATTTTCTTCTGTATGTTGTGATAAATAAAGTAATTTTTTTGGTCTCATAGCAGAGTTATAGGGGAACGGAGCTAGGTACGAAAAATTAAGTTGAATGCTGGGAGAGAGAAGGCAGAATTAGAGAGTCTCCATTGTGCTCTACTGGAGACAGACACCAGAACTTTAGTGGGTAAGCCATAGCCATGTGGCAATACACAGATTAATAGAAATGTGCTAAATTAATATGTAAGAGTGAGCCAATAAGAAGCTAGAGCTAATGGGCCAAGCAGTGATTTAATTAATACAGTTTCTGTGTGATTATTTCTGGGCTGAGGAGCTGGGGATCAACAAGCAGCCTCCTCCAACACAACTAAGTTTGTGAAAACCTGAAAGGGCTTGTAAAGGAACTCTAGACACTAAAAGACAAGGTTTGGCTGTATTTTCACTTTCTAAATAGACTTGACTCACTGGAGGCATGCTTTGGCTCCTTTAAGAGAGGCTTTCTTGATTCAGTGGTAGCAGAAAAAAGCTGTGCTGTTTTGAAATGCCAGCTTTCTTGGCTGTGCAGACAACATGACCTCTAGTTTTTTCAGGGGACAGAACGTTTGAATAAGGTTTGTGAATAAAGTACTATTGCTTGCTTGGTGGTAACATGGATCTGCTATGTGCCTAGAGATGTGGGATTGTGCATTGCTCTAAGAAGTCCTGAGCAGCTCTGCCATACTGGGCAGGGCAAGCGGCAGTGTCGATTTTCCCCTAGCAATGTTTCAGCTTAAGTTTTTAAGAAACGCTTAGCACTTTAAGAAGCATTCCTGAACAGTAAAGACTAACAAATACACTATAGGACAGATTCACACTAAAAGACCTCTAAATGGGTCATGGTGTTTGATAAATGTATGTAGGCTTGTGAGAGAGAGGGAAAAGAATATAAACAGTCACAAAAAAGAAGTAAATGCTATTAAAAAGGGGGAAGCCTTTAAGAGACAGTAATGGCAGTCATAGATTAAAGAAGTAAAAATATAACAAGCCACATAAAATGGAAAATACATAGAGAGTCTGGATTATGTATATTATTGTGTTTTGTTTGAATCTTTTGACTATGAATGAGCTAAGTAACCAACATATATAATTTAAATGTATCTTGTCTTTAAAATATGGGACTAAAGATATGTTGTTTGGAAAAGAGGTTCTTTTTCATTTCCACAGAAGATGAAAACCCGTGGGTTGCTTCCAGACTAATATGGTTTGATGGATCGATACCCCCTGAAAGGTTGCCTAGAACATCCTTCAAAAAATTGCTTAGTCTAATAAGCAGCAGGAAGCAGTTTGGAGAAAACTATGCCCATATTCCCAAATATTATTTATAAATGTTTGTTTCCATTTAAAGGAGGATATGCTATAGAAATTTGCATTGGTATGAATCTTGGTTTATTGATACAAATTTAAGAAAAAATTTGTTTTACTGTGTATATATATATCTGTTCTTGATTAAGGTATTGTGTTTGTGTAGCTCATTTAAAAATATAATATATAATTAAAGTATAGGCTAATAGATAATCATCTTTAATAGTCATATATATTTTATCATCATCAACAACATCATCATCATTCTCATCTTGTGTGCCCCAGCAATGCTTAAACATTCATGGGCCGCCCATTTAAGGCAGTTCTCCAGTTGTTCCTATCCTATGCAGTCTTAGATGCTTGTGATATTGTCATACTCAAGATTCCACCATCGTTCTTCATGCTGTCTATACAGTATTTTGGGGGCCTTCTCCTTTGCCTTATCCCATGCACTCCTCCAAGAAGTGATATCTTCAGATATTTGATGTCATTCATTCTCATAACATGGCTAGAGTAGCTCAAGTGCCATTGCTGTATTCTGTAGTTTACTTCCTTCCTTCTATAGAGATTTTTTTAATGCCATGCCTGCATAGCCTATCTTTTCATGTGATGCCTAGAATCCTCCTGAAACATGCAATCTCAAACACATTCAACCACTGTTCGGAGGAGTGTTTCACTGTCCAGGTTTTGGAGCTTTAAATCAGGCAGTTCAAGACAAGTGCAATTTTGTTGTTGTCATTATGTCTCTTTATGACCAAACCTTCTCCAGTGTCTGGAATGCAGCCGTAGCTATCCCTATCTGCCTCTTGACATCTGAAATAGTGCCTGCCTTCCTTTGAACTAATTTTTTCTCCCAGATAGACAAAGTTGAATGTTTGCTTGAGGTTCTAATTATTTATTATAATGTTAAATCCATATTTACTCATCTCATGTATTGTATTTCACTCTCCTTCAATGTTTACTTTCATATAAAGTTTTCACTTACTTCCACTGCTCTATTTACCATGAACTGCTTCTCATTTGGACTTTTAGAAAGCATCTATATTTACTTATTTTATATAGAAATAAATATACCAAAATATATTAGACAAATTCCATAGAACATGTGGTTAATGTAAACAGAACAAGAAAATTAAGTCCTACATGAAATCCAATACTATTAGTCTGCTAAATGAATACGAAATTAAAATGAACACTGATGACTGTCTCTGGCAGTGACTCCTTAGCTTCTCTGTGACTTTGCCTTCTTTCTCCCAACTTTCAGTTTAGTTTTCCCTAACTAGCTCTGTTATGCCCTGCTCTGCTATAGGCTCAAAGCAGTTTCTTTATTAACCAATGGTATTCACAGCATAAAGAGGGGAATCCCACATAAAACTGGTTAAGGAGTTATTCACATCTCAAATCTGTTGGGAGAAAGGGAGAAGATTTTTAATAAAGGGGCACATGGCAAGTAAACCGGAAGACAGGGAAGATCCCTTTCCTACAACTAGCAACAGACACAAACCAGACTTTATCAAAAAATTTAGTAAGAATGGATTGGAGGGAAGTGAAAGAATAGGAGAATATGAAGTGTGAAAATGAAATGTGAAAAAGACAGTACATTAAATTCTCAAAGAATTAATAAAAATATAATAAACAACAGCAATTCAAATTTCCAATATCAGTAAACTTACATAAATTTATCATGAAAAAATCCTTAGTTAAAAAAAAACAAGTACACACACACTCACACATACATACACTCACATCGAATATGTGTGGCATAAGATATTTTCATATTATGTTCAATAGTAGCGATGTATTCAATAAACCATATGTATAACTGGTACATTAACATAAGATTAGCCAGTGATGATGATGTACACTTTTAATCCCAGTACTTGGGAAGGAGACAGATGTAGATTTTTATTAGTTTAAAATCAGCATGGTCTATGGAGCATCTTCCAAGACAACGAAAGCTACACAGAGAAAGCTTTTCCCTCACAAAAAACAGATACATTGTGAAAAGTAGCAAATACAGTACTTAATTAAATAATTGTACCACCAACTATTTTAAATAATAAATAAAAGATTATATTCCATATATTTAAACTGTGTTTATTGTTAATGTATTTAATTTATTAATTAAAGTATTATGAAAAGATTATTCATGTCAGAAGTGAGTCCCATGTCTACATGTGTTCATTCTTTAGGAAATAAAGAAGGAAAAGGAATGGTCAAGCTTTTAAGTCATTTACACAGCAATAATCAAGAACATTATTTCTTTGTGTCATTAATTCTATTTTATTTTGTAATTAGGCAATGTTCTTGAAATGATAGATCAATATTGATACTGAGTCTTATCAATTTTGAAATTGTGTTGATTAATCTTGCTTCAAAACCTGTTCACAGATCTGTAGGAAGTAATATTATAGCATATGAAGATGAATAAGAAAAACAATATTTATTTAATAAAAAGTATTATGAATGCATTTATTATAGACAGTGAATGAGTGGGCACATTTACAGTGACTCACACAAATGTACATTTTAACGTGAAATACAATATATTCCATAAAATCACACAGCATATTAACAGATTCTTTCACAGTGGCTGGTCACTGTAGTGATGACTTTTGGAACACAGAAGCATATAAATTAAAATCACACTTTAAGAATGATCAGCCTTTTACCATTCTTTTGAATATGATTGGGAAAATCTAGGTATACATCTTTCAAAAACAAGTTTTATTTTACTTTTTAAAATTATATATTTTTTATTTTATATTTTGATTCTTTTTGTGAACATGTAAATTCTAAGATCTATGCAGAATACATAGAGCTACTATAGTGTTTTGAATGACACCATAGACTTGTGTATTTGAATGTTTTGTTTCCATTTAGTGGAACTGTTTGATAAATGGTAGGCAGTATTGACTCTTAGGAGTAAGTGTGCCACTGGGAGCTGTCTTTGAGGTTTCAAAAGCTCCAGAATTTCTCATTTATCATCTCTAATTTTTGTGTGTGGATCAAGACGTATGTTCTCAGTTACTGCTCCAACAATCATGTCTTACTCCAAGCCAAGATGATGACAAGTGTTACCATCTGAATGTCTAAGCCCCAAATTACTTTCTTCGACAAGTTGCCTTTATCCTAGTGTCTTATCACAGAGAACTGGAACAGTAACTAAAATAGCTATCAAATGACAATACATAGGAAAAGAATAATTGTCATTGATCAAGTATATAAGTTAATGTTCACATGTTTCTACACATCAGTTCTTATAAAAATATGTGCAAATATATAGTAAAAGAAAACTTCTGACTTATAAAATAACAGTTAAAATAAAATATTTTGTATGATACATTTATTATAAGTGATCTTCTCAGAAATATTAAATCCTATATTTGAGTGTATGTTGGCACACCTTAAAGTTCTATGATTAGTAGTTTTCATAGATGATTGTAAGAAAGCACACAGATAATATAAGAGAACCTGGTGGCTTGATGAGCACCAGCTAAGAGCCAAGAACATAGCTAATCTGCTATGTTTGTTGGAAGTTAGTCTGTGAAGTAAATCAGAAGCTAGACAACAAAGAGCAAATTAGCATTCATAATATATCATTTTGGGGTAGGAATAAGAAGAAGCTGTGAAAGGAAAATGGTAAGGCTGAAAATACAAAGTAGGACAATGAGAAAGATTCAAAACACAATACTGTGACTATCAGCTGCAAATTGTTAGCCAGTACAGAACTAACTTAGAATTATAGTTGACAGATGAAATCTCCTTGGTACTATTATTTGTTGAATTTCCTTATCTTTTTATCTGAATAAACTTATAATCTAAAGATTACAAATTTTTATTATCCTAACACATCCATGTGCTAAGTGTCTCAATAAAATTAACATGATATGAAGGTAGAAAATAAAATACATATAAATATGTACATACAAAAGCTCATAACAAAATTAACATTCTAGTATAGTACACATATCTTAATGTGTTATGCTTGGTATTATTGAACAGTCTCTCATTCTGTACCCTGGACTAACCAGTAAGTAATGAGCACTGTTCTTGAGCTTGCTCTTCTCTTCATACTTTTGTTGAATCAGTTTTGAAATTGTAAGTATGAACAACCATGGATGACTTGAATATTGGTATTGTATTTATTATATTTTGAGATTTTGGAAAGAGTTTTAGCTTCTTTAGAAAATTAAGCTTCAGCTTTATAAAAATATTAGATTTGATATTAGAAAACATCATTTTCTCATTATCATATAGTTATCTTAATAAGAAAGTGTTGACCTTTATCACTGTCATTTTTTATACACATTCAAGAACATGAAATTTTTATTAGAATTCTTTTAAAATTTTCTTCTGTCTTCCATGGAGTTTTCATGCAAGAAAGAAAGAATAACTCAAAGCAAAAAGACAGTCAAAAACAGAACAAACCATGTCATTTTGAACAACTACAGAAAATAAGAAAATTGTTAATAATATAAAAGTTGTGGGAGCCTGTCATTTTTACATTGCAGTCACCCATAAAAAAATGTGTGAGTCTGTGCACAATCAAGACACTGTACTACATGAAGTAACCAGATGAAGAAATAACCTAAGAATCATGTTTATAAATCTTTCATTTGGAAAGTGCTCTATCCTTGAAAACTATGTAAGCCAATATTTTTTCTTTTTTTAATTTTAATTTATTTTTTAATTTCATTTTACATTCTATCCACAGTTCTTCCCTCCATCTACCTCTCCTCCCTATGTCTCTCCTCTAGCTTACCCTCATCCATCCTCCGAACAGGTAAGGTAAATCAATCTTTTAATTTTTCTTTTCTCAGAACACCTAGATTCCAATACTTAATTAATGAAATCAAAGTAAAAAAGAAAGCTATTGATAGTTAAGACCATGATAACAAAATTGTTCATTCTCATTCCAAGTTTTATTTCACTTACATGACATTCTGTGTAATCAAGTACATTTAATCCTTTTGGTCTGAAGACAAAATCTTCAACATTTGCAGTTCATTTACAATTTTACCTGTCAGATTTAATACTGCACAATATTAAAGCTTTTGTTTAATGAGCAAGATGGTACAATAAGAATAAATTAGTTTGTATTTAATTGGCCCCCATAAGCTCATAAAAAGTGGCAGTCTTACAAAGTGTAGCCTCATTGAAGTATGTGTGGTCTTATTGAAGGATGTGTGTCACTGTGGGGGCAGGTTGCTTTGCTGATGTTTGGCTCTGTATGACAGTCCATTTCCTGTTGTTTTCTGATCAAGATGTAGCCAGTATCATGACTGTCTACGTGTCTGCATGCTCTTTGCCATGATGATAATGGACTGAACCTCTGAAACTGCAAGCAAACCACTACAATGAAATGTTTTCCTTGCAATAAAAGTTGCCACGGTCATGGTGTCTTTTTACAGTAACCAAAATCCTAATTAAGAATATATGTTATAATGAATCACTTTAAGAAATTGTGTAAAGATAAAAATTATAAAAAACAACCCTGGGGAAATAAATACTATTACTATTTCATTAGTAAATAAAAACTACTTACTTTTAGTTTTAAATTGTACCCAGGTAGAAATGGAGACCTATAAATCTAATTTTGAAGAGTTATTTTAGTTTTGATGAAGTTATTGTCTGCTCTAAGTTCCTGTACACAATCCAATTTTACCTCAAAAATCTTTAAATGTTGACTTCATAAGAGAATGAACATGAGTATTTATTTATTCTTAGTTTATCTTTTTTTTGCCGAGCGAGTTGTTAAATGACAGAGTAAGATTGGATGACAGACTAACAGTCTGCAGAATTTCTCATCCTTACCGCTTCAATTTCATACATTTCTCAGGGGTGTCATGCCGTCTTTTGCCTTGAAAGTTCTTGCATCTCAATAGTAATGGAAATCTTCTTTAGTATGTGTTTAAAATTGGTGTAGGAGGGTCTTTTTTCTATGTGTTGTTTTTATTGGTTGAATAAAGAAAACTGCCTTGACCTTTTGACAGGGCAGCCTTTAGGTGGGCAGAATAGATAGAACAGAATGCTGGGAAGCGGGCAGTATGACAGACACTATGCTTGTCCTGCCCAAGACGAATGCTGGTCAGACTCATGCCGGTAAACCACAGTCAAGTGGCAATAGACATTATTAGAGATGGGTTAAATTAATATATGAGAATTAGCCAATAAGGGACTGGAGATAACGGGACAGGCAGTTATTAAATGAATACAATTTGTATGCTGTTATTTCAGGTTATAAGCTAGCCAGGCGGTGGGACACAACCCGCCATTCCTACTTACTACGTAAAATATCTCTTCCAATGAATAACAGAGTTTAAAATATAAATTCACATACTATACTATAGAAGATATAAAGTCATGATATCTATGCACAAATCTTTCTAAACTGATGTAGGTGGGCCTTCTGTCTATGTGTTATTTTCATTGGTTAATAAATAGACTGCCTTAGCCCTTTGATAGGACAGAAAATTAGGTAGGCGGAGTAAACAGAACAGAATGCTGGGAAGAGGGCAATGAGGCAGAAGCCATGGAGCCAGCCACCAGGTCAGACATGCTGAATCTTTCCCGGTAAGCCACCACCTCATGATGGTATACAGATTATTAGAAATGGATTAATCAAGATGTGAGAGTTAGCCAGTAACTAACTCTCTAGAGATAATGGGTCAGGCAGTGTTTAAATGAATATAATTTGTGTGTTGTTATTTCCAGGGCTAGGCTAGCCATGCAGGAGCCAGGTGGGATGAAAAACAGGCCTGCCTACAGCCCTTCACTACAGATAGCGCCCAACAATGGAATCAAGAGCCCATACAAAATCATCATTAAAAATACAACTTTTGAAAAAAATTAAGGTACTGGCTACATCTTGATCAGAATAAAATTTTCAAAAATGCTTCCCAAATACTGTACACACACAAACATATATGTGCATATATGCATTTATAAATATATAGTTTAAACACATACACACACGTGTGTGTATATATATATACATATGCATGTAAATATATATATATATATAACAATCAGTGGAAAATAAAAAAACATGTAGAATTTTATTTTATCATTTACTCAACGGATACTTTCTGATTTTCAATATATAAATGACACTAGTCTATATGTAGGTTATTTGTGACATTAATGTTCCCTAGAACTCTAAGAAGTTGATAAACATCTCTTACAATAAAAATTCCCACATTATAGATCCTTATTTTACATGTTATCTAAGATAAAAATATGTGATCTTACAAATAAATAATAAGAACAACTTTTAATAATTAAAAACTATTTGAATCTACAGCATATCCTACAGTATTCAAAGCTATTAAAGTTCCAAAGTATGGGGGTAGCACTATGGAACAATCACCATGAAAATATGTTTACCATCATTTCAAATGACCTGAATGTAATCCTCAAAATTCACATGATGGAAGGTAGAATCAATGTTTCACACTTACTATTCAACCACAACATGCATAAAGAATTATATTCATATACAAACTTGTGTATGTGTCTCCTCACTTTTTGAGCCTTAACAAGTTTATGTGTGCATACAATATGTAAATAAGTAAGTTTATAAATACAAAATGAATAATTACAATGTATGTATTAGTTTCTATAAACATGTTACACTCTCATCAGCATGAATGTCTAAATGTGAAGCAATGAGGACAAGAACAATAGTCATTTAATGTGGATGGGGTAGAAGAGGGGTAGGTGGAGTTCTGGAGGTCTCAACCTTGCATAAAGAACTAAAGGCGACTAAAGAATGCTGACAGCAGGAGAAATTGACTTCCCCAGTAAAGTGCATACCAATTATTATTAAATCATAGGTTTTCTGCTTTGAAGACTTATATACAAGCATTAATCTAGAGACTGAGCAGGTCAAAAATTTGAAGAAAAAGAACAAGGAGTGGTATTTTGGAATATTTGGAGAGAGGAACGGGTTGGAAAAATGATGTAATTCTTTTATATTCTCCAAAAATAATTTAAAATAAGTTAAGAAAATAAGAACAAAAAATTACAAAAAACGTAACTATATACATTTATAAATATATAGTTTAAACACATACACACATGTGTGTGTGTATATATACATATGCATGTAAAAATTTGGGAATCATTTTCCCAATTATTCTTTTTTCCATTCTAAAGATGTATTTTGAAATGAATAACATTCATATAAAAAGCACTAGGGATATGGTGATGCATAACAGCTAAAATTTCTGGGTTTACCAGATTTTTCATTTATGACATGTAATTTTGAAGTGATTCACACAACTGTAATAAAAATATTGTTATTGTAAGTACAATCAATTGATAAAATATAGGGCATTTAGTAGTGAGATTAGTTTACTGTGTATCATTACTATGTTTCTGAGTAAATGTAATAATGTAATCTTATTTAGTAATATTAAAGCCTTTCAACCTTGCTTTGATCTACAGGCAAAAACCACGGTTTTCAGAAATAGAAGTTCTATCATTATTGGATATGTTAAAATTAGAAAGAAACATTTTAAAATGGTCTAAAAGATACTGATTGAAAGGTTTTGTTAAGAATATTCTTTCAGTTTAGGATTCTTTTTTTTCTGTAATGTATGTGAAAGCTTTTCTGAGTTCAGAAGAATGTTAATATTCTAATTGTTTTGGCATTAAAGTACTGTGTAGTTAATGCTTTTTTTCTGTAGCTGTCAGTTTATATCAGTTGCTTCATAAGCTGAATTTTCTAAAGTAAAACACAAAACAAAAAAAGTGATCTTCAAAGTAAAGAAACTAAGATAATTCTGAATGCATTGCATATGCAATTTTAACTACTGATTATTTTTAATTTTATTCCATATGAAAAGTATATATATGGTACAATTTCTTTTTTCATTGTTGTACTGCTTTTTGGAATTGCCTTTCATGCAACTGCAATAAAAATATGACTAGTATAAATAAAATTAGGTAATTATTTAATCAGTCCATAATCAGATGGAGTAAAAATAGCAAACACAGTGTTAATTTAAAATACAGTTCAACTTTCGTGACCATTAGCAAAGAGCATTGCGCAGAGACATAATAAAGCACATTAACTGCTATGTTCTTGAGCTATCTCAATTTTAAATATATAATTATACATATTTGGGAATAACTCTTTATTTATTTATCCATATTTTCATGCAATTAGTAATAAAATGTGCTTTATCATTTACTGGATAACATCCATAAGAACAAAAGAGTTTGCATGATTTCTTTTATCTAAATTAGTATTATAGCCCAAATGCAGTTAGAACAGCAAAAATGTTGATATTGCGTTGAGTAACACTGGCTTTAAAGTTCCACCCCTGATCAGGTTTACAACTCTAGCCTATTAGTTTCCAGCTATAATATCATAAAATACCTTGGATGTAAACAGATTTTTCTCTGGGCAGCCAGATTACAAAAATCAACAAAGAAACTTATCATCAATTATGAAAACTTTGTCTATAGCTTAGGCTTGTAATATGAATTAACTCATTTATACTAATTAACATTTTGCCTTGTGACTTTTTACCTCTCTTCCATCTTTCACATCCTGTTTCAACTCCGTGTCCTCTGGCATCTCTCTTGAGCCTAGATTCATCTCCTCTTATTTTCTTACTTTGTCTGTAAATCCTGCATAACCTACTCCTTACTAGTCATTGACCATTCAACTCTTTATTAAACCAGTAAGAAGGGATCTTAGCAAAGAGAATTCTTCACAGTGTATCAAAAGATTTTTCAAAACATATGGACATTTCATAGTAAACAAAATTGTTGCTTGAAAGAAGCCAGTAACTTTTTACAAAAAGTAAATCTGAAGTTTGGCATGGCAGTAATTTATGCAATCCCAGGATCCAGGAAGTACTGCCAGGTGGATAGTTTGGGAGTTGAAGACTGACTTGAGCTACAGAATGAGACCCTGTCTAAAAACAAAACAAAACAAAATGTTGCTGGCACTTATGTGGACAAGTTGCATAATATTGTTTCTTTTTTTAATAATTTTAAATGATTGTGTATAGTTTTAAATAGTACCATCATTTCCATTTACATGAAGCATATGATAAGTCTTCAATTTTCTTTTCTAGAAATAATAATATTGAGGAAACAAAAATCAAAAGAGGAAAATATTCCTGATTTCACAAATTCCCCTCAAATATACATGCATAGTGTCTGAAACGATTTGAACAATGAGAAGGGATGGTAATTGTGAAGAAATTTAGAGTTGTAGGGGGTGAGGTCTCAGGAAACAGGAGAGGATCAGTTAAGCAGTGAACTCATGTGAACAACTAGAAGATTCCTAAAGTGGTTGTAAAGCTAGGAGCCTCCGTTTAATTCTACAATGAGTTCAACAGCCTGGCAAGAAGACTGAAAGGACTCTAAGGCTGTTTTAAATCCATGGCAGAACTGAACTATTTGCCCAACAGGAAAATCTATAAGTAAATATCATGAAGATAAATAACAAAATCAGCAGTAATCCTATAACTGTATTAAAGACTTCATTAGCATTTGTGTATTTACTCCTCCATGAGTGTTTTTAATCAAACCATGAGCACATTTCCTGCAATCATTAGCACTTTAGTAATCTGTGTCTGTAGATTAATTCTCATCATTTCACTGATTCTCACTGACCAGTTTGAAAAGAAGCATAACTTTGCTCAAACACCCCTGTAATCTTTCTCAACAGAAGATAACACACACTTCTACGTTGTTTCTACAGATATCTGCAGATCAGTGTTTTATGGAAGAGAGAATGCAAATTACAGGAGAAAATAACAATTCAGTAAGACAATTTAGTACCTGAGTTATTGCAAGAACTCTACCTAAATAAATCTCATTGATTTATGGTATTTCACATAAATGTTACCAACTTCTAAGAATAAATGTTTAACAGAATTTGCAAATCTTCTAAAACCATATTTCATGAGGCATGTGATGGTCTAAGCTCTAGTTTCCAATGATATTCTGCCACAGTTATCAGCAATGAGACCAATGTGGTCAATATATACAGACACAATCAGTTATAAACATTTTCCACACACTGTGAAAGTTTTTCATTTCTGTTTCTTAGGCAACTGTCTTAGTTAGGGTTTCTATTGCTGTGAAGTGACATATGAACAGAACTGTGTGCCTTATTGGGAGTAGACTGAGCAAGGGAGACCTCAAAGCCCATGTCTACAGTGACACACTTCTGATAAGGCCACACATACTCCTACAAAGCCACACTTTCTAATAGTGCCACTCCTTATAGGGTCCAATTGCTTTTGCCTCTTAAAAACAAAGGTGTAGAAAAGTGTTTTCTTTGTATATTATTAGTGACCATTATCACGGGACACTTATTTATAACCTTAATTATACTACTAGACTACAATCTCCTTAATTGTTGAATGGCTGTAAATTCATTTTTATCAGTGACATTGGGAGCTGCAAATATATGTGTGTGTGTGTGTGTGTGTGTGTGTGTGTGTGTGTGTGTGTGTGTGTGTGTGTGTGCTTGTACCTGTGTCTTTATGTGCTCAGAAATAAACATTGGTATTTGCTTTTATTCCTCACTACTTTTTCTCTTGAGACAGCATCGCTATTTCAACTTGACTGTCTGGTCAACAGTCCCATAGGAACCATTTATCTTGCCCTTCCCAGCACTGAGTTAGAAATTTGCACCATCATGCCTTTCACATGTGTGCTGTGCATCAGATTTCTGGCTCTCTATCTCTCAGCCACTACTTTGACCACTAAGCTCTTTGACTACTGGAGTTAAGTATCTCACTGAAAGTTTAAAATTTAGTAACTAGTATTTAATATATCTGTGTATATGTATTTGAGTATGGCTATGTTCATATCACATTGTGTGTTTACCAAGATACCGTGTAGAGGTTGGAGAGCAATTATAGAGTTGTTATTCACTTTTTCCTGTATAAGTGTTTTCTTCAAGGGTTGAACATGAGGTTTGCACACCAAGTACTTTTACTTACTGGACTATATCACTGGTCCTCTAAAATATGTTTTGAACAAGCCAAGTCAGATTAAAACTAAGAATACTGAGTTTGTATCAACATCTGCATATGTGATATATGTATATGTGTGTGTGTGTGCGTATACATACACATTTACGTATATAATCTACATTTATTTTGTATAAACTTATCATAGTGGACAACAGGGAAATACCTTTATATTAAATGTTCAAATGGAATTATAGACAATGCTATAAAGCTGGCAATTTGGGACACTTTATGTCAATTGACATCTTATAGAAAAAAAAATCACTGTTATCAAATACCAAAGCAACAAATAAAAGACTGAGTTTAACTGAGTTTTTACTTTCAGAGAATTAAAATCCCTGACTGCTGCAGGATAAACTGAGATTTCACATTTTGATTGACCATTATGATCCAGAGGTCAAATTCAAAATGATGGTAGCTTTTTGAAACCATAAAATCTGCCTCCAGTGGTATGCTTCCTCCAGCAAGATCACACCTCTTGACTATACATAAACAGCCCTAATTGGAGCAAATAGTAAAAAAGTATGAGACTGTGGGGCCCATTTTCACCCAAATTATCATATATATATATATATATATATTTAAATTTACAGGTTTGGAACAATATAGGGCTACTTTGTATATATTAATAACTATGTGTATTCTAGGTTACATTTTTTTCTTTGGAGAGGAAGTCATGATTTGGAAATTAGGTTTGAAATTTTAGTTTAACATCTGACAATATAATCATTTTCACTGACTAAAATTAGAAATGTAATTTTTCTTATTTCAAGGTAATATATGCTTTATTTATATTTCATTCTTCTTTTTTCAGTTACATTTTGTGTAAATGCATAGGAGACAAATAACCTGTTTTTTTAAAAAATTCATGTTAGTAAATAACTGAACTAGAATAAGCTATGATGCTAGGTGAAATCAATTCATAATCAGAGAATAAAATTGCAATATAAATAAAATAGCCAAATATTTGTTAATTGCTCTCAAATATTCCTGAAGTTCTGAGAGTTTTTTTTTTAATTTGACAACTGAGTACAGGTTTTAAAGGCTATAAAACTTGTTATTGAGGTGAGAAGAGAAGTAAGTGGTATTAACACTCCCATAACTGGAGAAAAAAAATCTTTTTATAAAACTCACAGTATTCCTAGGTGTCAATCATTGTATTTGACAGGTGACATCCTTAACAGAATTGAAATATTTAATATTTTAACTAAAGAAAGAAAAAAGAAATTGCTGAGTATACAACTTTAAGTAGCCCATTATATGCAGAACTTTCAGGAAAACTATCTAGATCAAATTTTGTCCTCACAGCAAATTATCCCTCCAGAACTTTCATTTTTCTGAGGAAAATGTAATTTACTATACATAATAAGTTGAATGTATCCATGAATTATATAGTGTAATCATATTATTAATATAAGTCAGACCCCAAAGACTAATAAGAAGGTCAAGAAAAACAAGATGTTACTGAACATAATTAACCATATAAATATATGTTGGCTAACCAGAGTTTGATGACAAAAAAGGGTACCAGCCTTAGGCATGGGGGATGAAATATAAAGCCAGACAGTATAATCATTAAAATTCCTAATTGTTCTCAAAATTTTTTTTGTTAACCCAGTATCAAAATTTAATGTGTAAGAAATTCCAAAATGGTCAGTCATGTTTGTTCATGTCTTGTTCATTCCCAGCAGTTTTTTGGGGAAAGGCAGGAAGATTCTTCATTTTAAGTTCAACCTGCCCTACAGATTTCAAAATGGCTACATAGAGAAATGTTTTCTCAAAAACAAACAAATAAAAAGAGAATATTTTTAAAAATTAAATACTATTAATAATTTAATTCAGAGCAGAATTTGTAATAAATTACTCTGTACTCATGCATATTTGAGTATTAATATAGCAGTATTTAAATTATCCAAATACAATTTAAAATCAAAAGCAGTGCTTTAGTTATTTTGGCAAAAACAATTTCTTGAAGTACAAACATATTTGAGACCCCTGGTCAGTAGTAACATACCATGCAAGAAATTCAAGACAGTAGGATATTAAAGCAACTGGTCACTGAGTGCAACCACACTCAGAAAACAGACGGGAATTAATATATTCTGCTGCTCAGCTCTCTTTCTCCATTTACGTAGCCTAGAATCCTAGTCAGGAAAACAGTATCATCCACAACAAAAGGGGTCTTCCCACTTCAAATAAGGCAGTCTTGTTAATCTTACACAAATATATCCATAGGCTCACATCAGAAGTGATTCAGGGAGATTTGGTGAAATTGATAATTAATGTCTTCTGTCACAGGGAACAACTTTAGTATAAAGTATTCTTCTGTTTAGAAACTAACAAAATAAATGCAATCAAATTAATTGTATTCGCCTAGTCACACATATATAATCATGTATAGATAGCAATCTTGCTGAAAACACAAGCTCATAGAGGTCTGAAAGAAATTAAGAATTGTCAAATACCATTCAGCTTCACCATGTGGTTCTTTAATTACCTGAGTGGAATTTCAGTTTTGGAGAGAATGCACTAAAGTAGCAATAGCAAATATTTGAGTGAAAGACCTTAATGAATGTCTATTAAATGACCTTACCATCCCAGTCATACATGGTGTGTCAGACAGAGTAAAATGCACAACTTCTTCCACACATGACTTCTCTCAGGTCTGCCAGGGCCTAGGATGCCAGGTCAGGTAGATGAGCCACCTCATCCACAGCTTGCCTCCCCAGGGTTAACAAACCCCTGGGGTACCATGCAAGGGTAGATGTGCCATGGTGAGAAACAGACCTGGGCACCTATTTCATACAGGTCAGTGTTTTTAAGGAAGATAATGAAAGCGCTGATTTACCTGAGTGAACATGGTCGTTCTCACCATCAGTTATTATAATACTACAGTTGACATCTCTGAGAGAGTGGAATAGAGATTGATGACATTCAAAGACAATTTTTAAAGCTTTTTATATAAAAGTTGGAGTGATGGGAACAATTTTATGTGACTGTACATATGATAAGCACTTATCTAAGTGCTGTATGTGTATGTGATGGAAACTGAATATAGGCCTTCATACATGCAAAGCAGTCTCTACTTTAGCTTTTTTCACGGTGCTTTTGCAAATATGTAAAACTCCTATAAATGTTTTCAATCTTTTCCATTTTCTTAAAAATTCCATATGACTGTTGTTTAGCATAGAGTGCTTAGTGGAGTTACATAAGAAAAACATGTTTACTTACATTACTACTATTAGTATTATATGACTGCTGTGACTTAGAAAAAGCCACACATGAAAGAATGATTCCATGCTACAGAGTTCATGTGGATGGATTTCTATATAAGGAACGTATAAAGAGGGAAGGGATGGGGGAGACTGGATTTTGGGGACAGGAGCAGAAGAAGAGAAGAGAGAGACAGAGAAAGAAGCAGACAGACACACATAGAGATAGAGAGGAGGTGAAAGGACCCTTTTAAAAGGGACTGTAGTGAATGTGTACAGGAGTTGTTCTTAGTGGGTACAACTAAGACATACACCGCAGGGTCAGGTCAGTACAGATGCCTGAATATTAACAATGACTGAATGCCTGAATATGACAGAAATGTACAACAGAAACAACTAAATGGAGGAGAGATTTGCTTTGTTTCATAATTTTATATCTATTATAATTATGATGGAGAAGGAATGGATAATTTGTGTGCCAGTGGAAACGGAAAAGAAAGTAGAGAATGACTAGAAATAGAAGCCAGGCCATAACTGTAAAATTTCTTCTTCAGACTTCCAACCCACATCTCCAATGGAAACCCCCAGTTCCATCAGAGGTCATGCCAGCACCCAAATACCCTGATAAGCACCCTGCTTGTAGACAATCATGTACCCACAGAACTTGCCCTGTCTAACTCTTGCAGCCTCTCTTCTCATCAATGTATCCAGTCCATTTCCCAGGCCACCAGTTCTCAGCCACTCTACTACTGTAGAGGACCGCAACCACATACTCCATTACAAGATGGCGCTGGCATCCGGTTCCACCGCCAGGTGAACTAGGTAACGCACACATGTTTGGTAACTTTTTGCTACTGCATCCCCGCCTACTCCCGAGGCATCATCTGGGATTTTGGGTAGTGGAACAATCCAAGAGTGACATGTCCGAAGCGAGAACTGTTTCCTTTATAAGGGCTGGGTTCACTTCGTCCTGAGTCTCCGCCATGTTAGCTTATGCTCTCTCTCTCTCAGGACGCATTAAAGCTTCTCTGCAGAAGGATCCTAGTGTCCCGCGTGGTTCTTGCTGGTGAGACAGTAGCGTGGGACATCTGATGCTGAAACCCTGGGACACCGGGGGACCCTGACCATGGCTCACACCAATGGGGACCCCTTGGATTCAGGGAGGATTCAGAACTGCAGGTCTGCATGCTCAGAGAGGTATGACTATTCCTGAATTTTTTGGTTTTAGGCCTGACTTGGTTCTGCATTGGGAAGGTTTCGTAGAGGCCTTGGTACTTATTTTAGCAGTTCTTTTATTTTTCGCCAGAAATTGCTTAAAAGATGAATCCTGCCAGGCAGTTGTTGCAAAAGCGGAGGAAGTCCAGGATAGCATATCAGAAACTGAGTGCAGTCGGAGGTTAGACGTGCACGTGAGAAAAGGAAATAAGGGAAAAGGAACCCTTCTAAGAAAATAAAAATGGGGGAGAAGATTGACCTACAAGGTCAAAAGCTTTCTGATACCGACAATAAGAAAAAAGGAAAGAACAGTAGTTTATATCCTCTGCAGGGGCTCGAAGCTCTGCAAATTGAAAGTGACCGTGAAAGTGAGCACGAAAGTTCTGGCTCAGGAGAAGAGATAGAAGAACTAGATACAGAGGAGGAGACAGAATTAGCCAGCGGTAGGGCCATGAGGTCATCCCAAACGGCCCATCTGCCTACTTATGAGCTGCGCCCTCCCCCGACTGCCCCTTCGGCGCCTCCTTATGAGGAACGCCTTGGGCCAAAGACCTTTTCATTTATCCCTGACAAGGTCCAGAGAAAGTTGCACTTGGCCTTCCCCGTTTATGAAGGGGAAAACAGGCGGGTACATGTGCCCATGGAGTACAACCAAATAAAAGAGTTAGCAGAGTCAGTCAGAAAGTATGGAGTGACTGCTAATTTTACCTTAGCCCAGTTGGACAGATTGGCCTCGACTGCCATGACTCCAGCAGACTGGGAGACAGTTGCAAAAGCGTCGCTCGTCAGCATGGGTCAATATTCGGAGTGGAAAGCCCTGTGGCACGAGGCAGCCCAGGAACAGGCCAGAGCTAACACTCAGGCCTTAACTCCAGAACAACAGCAATGGACCTTTGACCTCCTGACTGGGCGAGGGCACTTCGCCGCTGCCCAGACTAACTATCCTTATGGCACCTACCGCCAGGTAGCCGATACAGCTATAAGAGCATGGAAAGCCTTGTCAAAAAAGGGAGAAGGGAGCACTCCGCTCACCAAGATTATACAAGGGACTCAGGAGCCTTTTTTAGATTTTGTGGCAAGAATGAATGAGGCAGCAGGACGCATTTTTGGCGGTACTGATATAGCCACGCCACTCATTGAGCAGCTCATTTTTGAGCAAGCCACGCAGGAGTGCCGTGCCGCCATAGCCCCTAGGAAAAATAAAGAGCTACAGGACTGGCTCAGGGTCTGTAGAGAACTAGGAGGACCCCTGACGAATGCAGATTTGGCTGCAGCCATCATGCAGTCACAAAAATGCCCTTTTAAAGGGCCAGACAAAAGTGCTTGCTTTAAATGTGGGAAGCCAGGACACTTAAAAAAGGATTGTAGGTCATCAGAAAAGGAGAGAGCGCCTCCCACCCTTTGCTCACGCTGTGGCAAAGGTTATCATAGGGCTGAACTCTGCCGCTCCGTTAAGGATGTCCATGGCAAGATCCTCCCACCATTAGGAAACCCACAGACTGATGATCCAAAAAATGGGATGATGGGCCCTCGGTCCCAGGGCCCCCAAAAATATGGGAACAAGTTCATCAGGGCAACGACCGAGGGGCCCTCAGAGGCAGAACAAGAATGGACTTGTGTGCCTCCACTGACTTCCTATTGATGCCCCAAATGGGGGTACAGCCCATCCCTGTGCAGCTGCCTGAGCCCCTGCCCCCTGGAAGCATGGGCCTACTTTTAGGGCGTCGCTTGCTTACCCTACAGGGACTGATTGTCCACCCAGGCCTTGTTGATAGTCAGCACACGGTTGAAATACAAATCCTATGCTCTTGCCCTAGTGGAGTCTTTTCCATCAGTAAAGGAGACAGGATAGCTCAATTACTGCTTCTCCCGGCAGACATCCACCAGAGGCCGGAGAATAAATTAATGGGGTCTACAGGACAGGATTCGGCCTACTTGGTTGTTAGCCTTCAGGATCGACCCAAACTGCCCCTTTGGGTCAATGGTAAATGCTTCGAAGGCATTTTGGACACCGGCGCAGACAAAAGTATTATCTCATCGCGCTGGTGGCCACAGTCCTGGCCTGTTACCGAGTTGTCTCATGCCCTACAGGGCTTGGGCTACAGTGCAAACCCCACCATTAGCTCTGCCAGATTAACCTGGGAAACAGATGAAGGGCAGTCAGGATATTTTACACCATATGTCCTCCCCCTGCCAGTCAACTTATGGGGAAGAGACGTGATGCAGGGTATGGGATTGACCTTATCTAATGCATATTCATCTCAGGCCCAAGATATAATGATAAGAATGGGTCATAGGCCAGGAAAGGGCTTGGGTTGCTCCAAGCAAGGAATACGGGAGCCAATAAATCCTAAACCTAATATCAACAAACAGGGCCTGGGTTTTTCCTAGGCACCACTGGGGCAGCATGGCCCATACCATGGAAAACAGAGACCCCAGTATGGGTTCCTCAGTGGCCACTTACCTCTGAAAAACTGGAAGCAGTGAATCAGCTAGTTAATGAGCAATTGGTTCTGGGACACATAGAACCATCCACCTCTCCGTGGAATACACCCATTTTTGTCATTAGAAAGAAATCAGGAAGATGGCGATTGCTGCATGACTTGAGAGCCATTAATGAACAAATGCACCTCTTTGGGCCTGTGCAGCAAGGACTCCCAGTGCTTTCAGTTTTGCCCAAAAATTGGAGTCTGGTAATAATAGATATTAAGGATTATTTTTTTTCTATTCCATTGCATCCTGCTGATAGGCCTCGCTTTGCTTTTACTGTTCCTTCAATTAATCATATAGAGCCTGATAAACGCTTTCAATGGAAAACTTTGCCTCAGGATATGTCCAATAGTCCGACAATCTATCAGATGTTTGTGCAGGAGGCTCTTAAACCGCTTCGTGAACATTTTCCACATTTGCTTGTGGTTCATTACATGGATGATGTACTCATGTGTCATGAGGACTTACAGGTACTAAAGGAAGCCTACCCATTGCTCGTTAAAAGTTTACAGCTATGGGGTCTTCAAATAGCCGCTGAGAAGGTCCAGATTTCAGATACTGGCCAATTTTTAGGGTCTGTTATTCTTCCTGAAAAGATCCTACCTCAAAAAATAAAAATTTATAGGGACGATTTGCGAACGTTAAATGATTTCCAAAAGTTGTTAGGAGATATTAATTGGCTGCGACCATTTTTAAAAATCCTCTCCACTGATTTGAAGCCATTGTTTGATATCTTGGAAGGGGATATTCATATTACCTCCCCTCGGGCCTTGACGCTGGCAGCAGAAGCAGCCTTATTACTAGTGGAAGAGTCCATTAAGGAGGCACAGCTGTGCCGTATTGATGAAACTCAACCATTTGTTCTATGTGTGTTTAAAACAAGAAAGCTGTCCACTGCTGTGTTATGGCAGGATTGACCGTTACTGTGGATCCATCCGCATGCTTCTCCTAACAAAAGTATTGATTGGTATCCAGCCGCTAAAGCTCAAATTGCCCTTAAAGGCCTTAAAATGTCTGTTAGTCATTTTGGTAAGCATCCAACGGTTATGATAATTCCCTATACCTCCTTTCAGATACAAACTTTGGCTGCCGCCTCTGAAGATTGGGCCATTTTGGTTACCACCTTTTCAGGAAAAATTGATAATCATTATCCCAAACACCCTCTGCTGCAGTTCACTGCATGTCATCCCGTTGTGTTTCCCCGAGTTACGTCTTCTGCCCCGTTAAAAGACGGGATGACGGTATATACAGATGGCTCCAAAAATGGTGTGGGAGCCTATGTTGTGGGTTCTAAAATATATACAAAGAACTTTTCTGCCACCTCACCCCAGGTGGTGGAATGTATGGTGGTTTTAGAGGTTCTTCAAAGATTTCATCGTCCCCTTAATATTGTTTCTGATTCTGCCTATGTGGTTAACGCTGTAAAATTATTAGAGGCCTCTGGAATTATAAAACCTACTAGTACAGTGGCAGCTCTTTTCCAGAGGATACAGGACTGTTTACTAAATAGGAGAGCTCCATTTTTTATCACACACATAAGAGCACATTCGGGGCTCCCAGGCCCCATGAGCTCGGGTAATGACCTGGTTGATCACGCTATGCAGCTTGCTGCGGTAGCTCTTGCCTCCCCATTGCAGACCGATAAAACCTTTCATGATAATTTTCATGTTACAGCTGAAACCCTGCGCAAACGTTTTTCACTTACCAGAAAAGAGGCTCGCGATATTGCAACACAATGTCACAATTGTTGCCAGTTTCTTCCTATCAGACACACTGGCATGAACCCCAGAGGGATTACGCCTTTGCAAATATGGCAGATGGACATGACTCATATCACTGCCTTTGGAAAACTTCAGTATGTGCATGTGTCAATTGACACATGTTCTGGCGTTATTCATGCCACACCACTTATAGGAGAAAAAACCTCTTATGTTATTCAACATTGCCTTGAGGCATGGAGTGCTTGGGGCAAGCCCACATCTTTAAAAATGGATAATGGGCCTGCCTATACTTCTCAAAAGTTTAAACAATTTTGTGCACAGATGCAGGCCACCCACATTACAGGCCTGCCTTATAACCCCCAGGGGCAAGGTATCGTAGAACGAGCATATCGCACACTGAAATCTTATCTACTTAAACAGAAAGGGGGAATATTGAAAGAGTTGCCCCTGACGCCAAGAGTGGCCATTGCCATGGCTCTGTTCACTATAAATTTTTTAAATCTGGATGATAATGGCCAAAATACTGCAACACGACATTGTTCGGATCTGCAGCGGCCCAAGGATTTGGTTAAATGGAAAGATGTGCTTTCTAATGAATGGAAAGGCCCAGATCCCATTCTATTGAGATCCAGGGGAGCTGTTTGGTGTTCCCACAGGATCAAGAAAGCCCATTCTGGGTGCCAGAGAGACTGACCCGAATGGTGAAGAGTGACCCACAACACGCGGACTCACCTGAGAATTTGGCTTCTGTTCCTCCTGCCATTTTGCGGATGGATGACAGCTGTTGTGATGGAGCACTGATGGGGGATACTCTCAGCCTTCCCAAAGCCGACACCAGTCAGTCATAGAGTGGCGGTGTTTCCTCGGTTTTTTACAACCAATAAGACTCTGGGGCTCCCCTACCTTCCTAGAGATGATTTATAAGCTTGGCCATAGGATTCCAGTCCTGCGTCGTGTCCTTCATCTCCTACTTCAAAGAATGGGTGGGGGTGGGAATGTTTGGAGCAGCCCTATGCTGCGGAATAGTGTTTCTCCTCTGGATGGTCTGCTGACTCGAACCCCAAAGTCATAGGGACAAAGTGGTTATTTGCACAAGCGCTGGCTGCCCTAGAACAGGGAGCCTCTACTGATGTGTGGTTATCTATGTTGAAGCAGTAAGGTTTATGCCAACCAGCTCCTGCACCCCTAGGACAGTGGTCCATGGCACAGGGTGGAGTGCTTGGCTTAGCTAGCCCTTAAGGTTATCGAGCTGAAGAGCATCACACAGAGAATGGCCCTCTCTGAGAGATATGTCACCCTGCATAAGGGTTTCCTGCCGCACATTCCCTTTCCCAGAAAATGGCAGAGGGTAGGCCGGATAAGTTCCAGGTGTCATGAACCTAGGGGCAGATTCCATGCAAGCCCATTTTAATGTTTCCACTTTGGGAAGTGCGATCTCTATCTTTGCCTTCTGAGGGAGTTGCCTTTCTGCAAAGAAGTAAAAAAAAGGGGAAGATGTAGAGGACCGCAACCACATACTCCATTACAAGATGGCGCTGGCATCTGGTTCCACTGCCAGGTGAACTAGGTAATGCACACACGTGTTTGGTAACTTTCCACTACTGTGTCCCGGCCTACTCCCGAGGCATCATCTGGGATTTTGGGCAGCGGACCAATCCAAGAGTGACACGTCTGAAGCGAGGACTGTTTCCTTTATAAGGGCTGGGTTCACTTCGTCCTGGGTCTCCGCCATGTTAGCTTATGCTCTCTCTCTCAGGACACATTAAAGCTTCTCTGAAGAAGGATCCTAGTGTCCCACGTGGTTCTTGCTGGCGAGACGGTAGCGTGGGACATACTACAGCAAGCCCTGAATATTCTAACACAGCTTGAGCACAAAAAATGGCCTTAAATCCAACTTTGGAAAGATGATAGAGTTCTTAAAGGGGAAATGAACAAATCCTATGAAATAAATCAAGGAAAATGCAAACAATCATTTTGAGGAAAGGAATAAATCTCTTAAAGAAATTCAAGAAAAGAAACAATCATATCAAGTAAAAGAATAAAACTGTCACTATCAGAAAATGGAAATAGAAGCAATGAAGAAAGCACAAATTGATGGAATCCTATAAATGGAAAAATCTAGATAAGTGAACAAGAACTATGGACGTAAGTGTCACCAGCATCATACAAGGACTGTAACAAAGAAATATTAGTCAAAGAAAAATGTTAAATCTATAAATTATCTGAATAAATAAAAAAATTCAGGAAATCTCAGATACTAATAAAGATCAAACTTAAGAATAATGGAGATAGAAGAAAATTGCCAGCTCAAAGACTCAGAAAATATTTTTAACAAAATCATAGATGAAAAATTTTCATAACCTAGAGAAAAACATGCCTATAAAGGTTCAAGAAGCTTACAGATCACCAGATAGTTGGAACAGTAAAGAAAGTCTCCAGGCCACATAATAATCAAAACACAAAGCAGAAAAGAAGGAAAGGATATTAAAAACTGAAAGCAAAAATAGTCCAAGTAAAATATAAAGGTAGACTTACTAGACTCACACCTGAATTCTCAGTGGAGAATTAAAAATCAAAACATCCTGAAGAGATGTTCTGCAGATTCTAAGAGAATACAGATGCTGATCAAATTACTATACACAGAAAAACTTTCAGTCACCATATATGGACTAAACAATATGTTCCCCAATAAAGGCAAATTTAAGCAACATCCTATTCACAAATTCAGCTCTAGAGAAGGAAAGTACCAACTCAAAAAGATTGGCTACACCTTCATAAAACAGGCAATAAAGAATCCTAAACCAGCAAAATACTAAGAAGGGAAGCACACACACATCACAAACAACAGCATAATGCATAATAGCAGGAATTAGCTATCATTAGTCATTGGCAGCTATTTCTCAATTTCAATGAGCACAATTTCCCAATAAAAAGACACAGACTCACAGAATGGGTGGGAAAACAGATCGAATCATCTGCAGCATACAAGAAATACATATCCACATCAAAGATCAACATTACTTCAGACTAACTGTGTAGAAAAAGATTTTCCAGAAAAATAGACCTAAGAAACAAGCTGGTATATTCATTTTATTATCTAACAAAATAGACTTCAAAGTTAATCAAAAAAGATGGAGGATACTTCATGTTCATTAAAGGAAAAAATGTTTTTCAATTCTTAGCATCTATTCTTCAAAGAAAAAGGCACCCAAATTTATAAAGAAAAAGCTACCAAATCTTAAACCACACATCAGCCTTACAATACTGATAGTGGGGAACTCCAATACCTGACTCTAACCATCATCCAGACAAAAATCAAATAGAAAAACACTGGTGCTAATAGTAATTATCTACCAAACAAACCTATCAAATATCTATAGAACATCCAAGAATATATCAAAAGAACATTCACCATGATCCAGTGGGTTTCATTCCAGAGATTCAGGAATGGCTCAACATTTAAAAATATGTCAATGTAGTCCACCATGTAAATAATTTGAAGGAAAAAAAAATACTAGATGTTCATCTCATTCGATGCTGAATAAGCCTTTGAGAAAATCAAACACCTTTTCATAATTAAAAAAAAATCTTCAAGATATCAGAGATACAAGAGATATTCCTAAGCACAATAAAGGCAATTTACAGCAAGTCTATAGTCAATATCGAATTAAACAGTGAGAAACTCGTGGTAGTTCCATTAAAATCAGGAACAAGACATGACTGTCCACTGTCTCTATATCAAGTCAGTATAGTATTTAAAGCTCTAACCAGAGCAATAAGACAAATAAAGATCAAGGAGATGCAAATTGGAAAAGAAAAAGTCAAAGATTTAGTATATGCAGATGATGTAATAGTATACATAGCAAAACCCCAATATCCTACGAAGCAACTTCTGTGTTTGATAAACACTTAAGCAAAGAAACTGAATACAAGTTTAATTTAGAAAAAAGCAACCCTCCTATATACAAATAATGATTGGGCTGAAAAGAAAAATGGAAACAGCACCCTTCACAAAAGACACAAACAAACAAAATACCTTGGTCGTAACTCTAGACAAGGAAGTGAAAGATGTGTATGAAAAGAACTTCAAGTCTCTGAAGAAAGAAATTGAGGAAATCATTAGAAGATGAAAAGATCTCCCATGTTCATTGATTGGTAGATTAACAAAATAAAAATGGCCATCTCACAAAAAGAAACAATTTCAAATTTAATACAATCCCCACCAAAATTCCAACACACCTTTTTAACGACCTTGAAAGAACAATATTAGCTTTATATGGAAAAGTAACTAAGTCCAGGGGAGCTAAAACATTCCTGTAAATAAATAACCTTCCAGACTTATCATTATCACTGGTTTTAAATTGTATTACAGAGTCTTTGTAAGTAAAACCACATTATTGGCATAAAAAAATACAAGTTGATCAATGGAATTAAATTTCATTACTTAGAAATAAATCTACATACATGTGGACACCTTATTATTTGACAAAGAAATATATAATGGACAAAAGAGAACATCTTCAACAAATGGTGCTAGTAACTTGATGACAGCAGATAGAAGAATACAAATAGATTCATATCTCTTATCCTGTACAAAACTCAATCCCAAATGGAAGAAATATCCCAATATAAAACCAGATATGCTTGAACTTTATAACATGGAAAGGAGGGAATAGTTTTGTATAAACAGGAAAAGACTTTCTGAACAAAACACCAATAACACAGGCACGAAGATAATGAATAGGACCTCATGAAACTGAAAATCTTCTGTAAGGCAAAGACCACCATTAATAGGACAAAACAGCAACCTACAGAATGGGCAAGATTATTCATCAACTCTGCATCAGAAAGAGAACTAATTCAAAATATATAAAGAACACAAAAAGCTAGATATCAATAAACAAAATAAGTCAATTTAAAAATGGGTTACAGATATAAATAGAAATTCTCAACAGAGGAATCTGAAATATCTGAGAAACACAGATATCTTAAGACAACACCCTTACCCATTAGTGAAATGTAAATCAAAAGAACTCAGAAATTCCATCTTACATCTCTCAGAATGGGGAGAGTGCAAACATGTAAAATCCCTTTGGAAATCAATACGGTATTTCTTAGAAAATTGGTAATGATTCTACTTCAAGACCCAGCTATAACATTCCTGAGCATATACTAAGGTATGTTTCATCTAACCACAAGAATATCTGACCAAACATATTTTATTCATAATAGACAGAATCCAGTAATAACATAGATGTCCCAGTTGGTGTTTCTCTGAAGGTCTGAATGGGTTATAGAGAGTAGCTGAGGTTTGGTACCATGAGAAAGAGGCTGGGAGAAGCCATTGCTAAAGACACAGTCTCCATTCTTGTAGAAACCCTAAGACTTAAGGGTTCATGAAATAAATTTAGAACAAGCACCATGTGGCAGGAACAAAGTATCCCTGAAGGGAACCAAGGAGAGACTCTGGTGAAGGTATAGTCCAATTGCAGTAAATTTTTTAGTTATTGAGCCTATGAGATTACCGCCAAGGAGATCACCAGTCTGGGACTAAGATAAACCATGTGAGTTAAAGATAGAAGAGCCGGAGAATTAGAGCTGCAGAGGTTGTTTGGCCTCAAAACACTTTAAGTCCCAGACATCTGACAGTTATATTAGTGGTCTTCGGTTTTGCTTTCATTTGAATGTAGCTCTTCCCTTGTGTTTCCTTGTTGGGGTAGAAAGGATGTAACTTTTTCAAAAAAATTTATAGGAGCCCACAGGTGTAATAATGTGAATTCTTTAGAGAAATTTTTGAAATTTTAGAGATACTCTGAACTTTAAAATCTTTGGCTGTTTTAAAGAGACAACTTTGACAGTGGTTGTAAATTGTAAAATCTGTGGAACTCTTATTGTTATGCTACCTTTAGCTCGTGTTATTAATATGAGATCTTTTGGATGAACAAGAAAGGAAAGTTAATGTTTTTATCAGTTGACTGTGTGTGTTAAATTGATAAGTACTTTTGTGCTTATTTGGGAAATTGACACAAACATTGATATATATGAGAAGAAGGAAACAATTGAAAAAAATCTTCCACATGACACAAGCAGAAGGCAGAACATGCCATGGGAGTAAGACAGTAAATACCATTCATCCATGACCTCTGTGATCATGTTCCTGTCTACTCTTGGGCTAAACCAAAAATAATCTTCTCTATCAGATGGGGAAAACAGTAAATCTTGGCAATGATGACAATTGACAAACATGATAAGCAAGAATTTTCATATTTTTTATAAATATTGGGGAAAATAATGTGTGTTTTTCTAGAACACTTAAAAGTTAAAACATCATGTGATCTAGAATTTCAACTCTTATATATTAGTAATAGGACTATGTTACATAGTTGGGCAGCCATTAGCAGCATGTAGCAATTTAAATTCAAAATTTAATAAAATAAATTAAAATTTGATTATGTAAAGAAGTTAGCTACACAACCCACTTCTGGTATGTTATAGCTACTTACAGTTGTAGCTACATTTTGGTCTGCATACATAGCAACCTTTCTATCATGTAAACCCAGTTACATTTATAATATCAAAAGTTTACTATATTGTCTATGATAGATATAAAATTACAAGCAATTCTAAGGTTCAGCTACTGACAGTAAGTAGAGCAATATTAATAAACTCACAAGCTGAAATATATTAAACAATGGATAAGTATTGGATTGACATACTCATTAGGATTTTATTTATGTAAAGGTCAAACAAACAAAAGAGATTGTTTTATTAATGGCATTTCCACACATGGGTAAGATCGCATACAAAGTTTGATGGAAATAGTACATTTAGAAATTTATATACATAGAGGAGTTAGAGAGAAAAAATGTGTTGGAAAAGAGATAAGAAAGGAGGAAGAGCCATAGAATGGGAGGGAGTAATGAAGAAAAAAGAGAGGGAAGGGGAAAAGATGGGTGGGAGGGAGGGAGAGACAGAGCAGTGTCATTGAAAATCAGAGAGATCAATTCATATTTAATTGTCCAGGCTCAAGACTGTGAGATATTGGGAATAGAAATGGAGAAGAAAGATTTTCTTATAATAGACATAACATGTCTGAGGAACTATTGATATCTTCAAGTAAATGTTCCCACCAGAATTTGTACATTTAAGGCTGAAATTATAGAGATTGGTTTGAAGTAAAAGGACAGACATATCGATAAAGAGATAATCATTTATGCTGTTATGTTAGGTCAAAATCTTAAAAACAAAGCAATAAGAACAAATCAGAAAGCTGGGGGATACAGGAAAACCAAAGGCAAAGGCATAGAAAGCCTGATTTAAAACTTTAAATGTGTGCATATAGGGCACTAATACGAAATCTGTCCCATAAATGAATGGTGTAAATATATCTGAATTGATAGAACTTCTGAAAGAAATATATCATTAAATATCTGCCTATTCAGCTCATACCAACACTACTTATTTTAATTTTAAAATCATTTAAATATAGGTCTAAAATATTAAATTATTTTAATGATACAGAAATATATGCAAAATATGCACATTTTGCATTTTATTTCAAGGGATACTAAAAGCTCATATATCAATGAGGAGCCATTTGAGTTTCAGATAAGGTTCTATTTACAGTAAATGGCATTGAATTCATAGACTCACGATGTCCCCAGGTGCTGATAATAAGTAGCTGGTGATATCAAGCAATAAACAAAAAGCCATACCACTCACTGTAAGGAACAGGGAGTATTGCAGAGAATGAGTATGAAAGAATGGTTGAGTGAGAGTATATGGAGAAAGGCTGCTAAACACTGTCTTTGAATTAAAGACATACCTATTGCAAGCACACACTAATATCTTCTGCAGCTGTAAACATAGTGCCTGCATAAATACCGTCTGTCAAAAAAATCAAAGATCGAAGAAGGGAAAGGAAGATGGGTTCTAATTGCCTTCAATTGGGTACCTATTTATGACTTCGTCAGGCTTAAATAGATAGTTACAGTCCAGTGGTCAAACAGATATGGTTAAACTAAATGGGCCAAAACATATCACAACCTGAGACTGCAACAGCAAGCGGTGTAGTCGCTCTGCATGTAGGTGAAGTTCTGATAGGGTAGGATGTAAGAAGGAGATTAATGAGAACCCATTATTGACAATTATTCTGTCAAAAAAGAAAACGTTCTGGGACTCTTGTCTATTTCCAATCTCCAGGAGGATAACTACATGATTTTCTTCAGGTTCACCTTTTTATTTAGCTTCTCTAGGATCACGAATAATAGGCTCAAAGACCTTTAATTATGGCTAGAATCCACTTATGAGTGAATACATACCGTGTTCCTCTTTTTGGGTCTGGCTTACCTCACTCAGTAAAGCGTTTTCTATTTCCATCCATTTGCATGCAAAATTCAAGATGTCATTGTTTTTTTACCGCTGAGTAAAACTCTAATGTATATATGTTCCACACCTTCTTTAACCATTCTTCTATTGAGGGGCACCTATGTTGATTCTAGGTTCTGGCTATTACAAATAGTGCTGCTATGAACATAGTTGAACAAATGCTTTTGTGGTATGATAGGGCATCTCTTGGGTATATTTCCAAGAGTAGAATTGCTGGATCTTGAGGGAGGTTGACTCCTAGTTTCCTGAGAAACCGCCACACTGATTTCCACAGTGGCTGTACAAGTTTGCATTCCCACCAAGAGTCCCAGAACCTTCATCTGGCAATGGATGGAGATAGAGACAGAGACCCACATTGGAATACTGGACTTAACTCCCTAGATACAAATGAGAAGCAGAAGGAAAGAGAACGTGAGCAAAAAAGGAAAGACCAGAGGGAACCTTCATCCGATGATAGATGGCGATACAAACGGAGACCCACATTGGAGCACCAGACTGAGCCCCCCAAGTTCCAAATGAGGGGCAGAAGGAGAAAGAACATGAAAAAGGACATCAGAACCGCGAGGGGTGCGATCACCCACTGATACAATGGGAATGATCTAATGAGAGTTCATCAAGGCCAGTTGGACTGGGACTGAACGAGCACGTGATCCAACCAGATTCTCTGAATGTGGCTGGCCTGGAGTCTTTCTGAAAAGCCATTGACAATGACACTGGGACTTGTTTCCTCTGCATATACTGGATTTTTGGGATCCAGTCTGTTTGGATACTCACCTTCCTGGACCTGGAGGGAGGAGGGAGGAACTTGAACTTCCCACAGGGCAGGAAACCCTGACTGCTCTTTGGGATGGAGAGGGAGGAGGAGAGGGAGTGGGGGGAGTGGGAGGATTTTGGGAGGAGGGGCGGAAATGGAAACTTTTATAATTTAATAAACTTTGTAAAAAAAGAAATGTACCTTTAGAAAGTAAACAGATATGACAGACTTTGTTGACTCCCCATGAGAGGCCTTACCCTCTCTGAGGAGAGGATGGGATATAGGATGGTGAGAAGGTGCCTGGGGCATTAAGGCGAGGGGGGAATTTAAATTAATATGTAAAATAGGGGAAAACAAATTTTTAAAAAAATAAAAAAGAAAACATATGAATACCCTTAAATATCATGAAGATCTTTTTAAATTACTCAAGAACCACAAGAAAGAAAGCTAAACAAACCAACAAAATAGAATAGCTATCTTTGATAATTCATAAATGGGAAACTATTTATGCTTTGGTCACATGTCAACATCACACAGTTTTTAAGGCAGACAAATTGACCTATTCTCTCAAATCTGCATCATGTTTTCATGACAAAGGCAGCGAGTATTCTTTCATTAAAGCTTCTGTAAAAAAATTAAATTGCATTTTTATTTGTGTGTGTATATATCCACATGTGTGTTTGTGTGTATACGTGCGTGTGCCGTAGCACACATGTGGAGGTCAGAGAACAGCTTGCAGAAATCTCTCTTTGATATGTAATTTTGAGAATGGGACTCATATCTTCAGATTGGGAAGCAAGTAATTTTGCTCACTGAGACAACCTGTTAGCCCTATGCTAATTTTCTAAAACTAGAAGGACATTGTTGCTATCAATAATCACCCTACTGTACAGCAGGATAACAAACCTCCTTCTATTGTTTTGTGACTGGTTCCATTGTTTTTAATATCGTTCCCCCTCCCCTGTGTAAAATCTCTGACATTTGGTAATGAACATTGTTATCTTCTATCTACACAAAATTCCATTGCTTTTAGGAAGGCTTCCTTCTCTCCTATCTTGTCTAGTCCATGCCCATTGAGAATTTCATTCTCTGATTCCTCTCTGTGACAATTATCACTGTGCTGAGTTGCAGATCTACAGGATGCATATACTGTCATCTTATAATTACATCTTTCATTTCATTCTACAAGAGCAAAAAGTATCAAGAAGCTCTACCCATTATTATTATATTACATTATATATTATTCTTATATCTGGGTGTTGACAATTTGATAAAAGGTGTGGATGAAAATATATTGATGGTATTAAGTCAAATTTCCATATTTTTGTTAGGTTTATTGCCATGTACATAAAAATACAATGTCTTTGAAGAGAATTAGAGTACAAAAAAAGTTATCAATATGAAGAATATAACTAGATCTGGATCATCTATAAATTCAGTACATTTGATTCAACATTTATTATATTTTCCTACTTTTTCATATGTAAAGCATGAGTGCACCACTTCTTTATGAAAAATAATCATGATTGATTATTCAATTATGAAATAAGTTGAATTTATAAATATCCAAACACTTCTGATGAGCTAAATTTACATTTCCATTAAACTATCTTCAAAATAAGAAATCTTTTGACATTTTATCTATGTAGATGAAAATGGAGTCTATCTATGTGTGAATTTATCCCATAGTTTGCAGAATTCAACACCAAAAGACAGAGATGGGCAATATTAGAATTTATGTCTTTTTTTCTCTATATTTTCTGGGCAACTGTTGTTAATTGTTGGGATAAACCCTGATCATTAAAGGTTTACACAATTAAAGGTGAGGATTAAATATTCACCCATTTCCAGACTTAGATATTAATCCAGGATGAGAACAAATTGAATTTGCCATCCATAAGCTTCCCACTCTCACAGATGTTCTGTGAAATCTATGAAAACTTGAGGATTATCACTGACATATTGATTTTGTGGAACTCATTTGGCTAAATATGTCAGAATGAATATGTATATTTCAGTTTATTAGACAAAAGGAAAAAATCTTGTAGATTCACCCTGCAGTTCCTTAGAGTGTGTGGACTTAACGTTCATTTCTCTGAGAGCAGATGTTTTGAGGTAATGCCCTTACACTTCGATGTTATATAAAATTATAATTTTCAGTCATGGTTTTATTTGAGATAATACATTAAAAATTTAAAGAAAAAACTACTTTAAATGCCTCTAACCAAGGTCAGCCAAAGCCATTTATACTCTTGAAAAAGTCTGAAGAGATTAAGCTCGGAAAGGTAGTCCTCCCCGAGAGCATATTCTCAGTGTCTACACACTCTGATCCACTATGGCACTGAAGGACTTAAAGGGCAACCTGACTAATGAAAAAGTCAATTTTATTATGTAACTAGGAAACAGTTGAGAAAAAATCATCAATTGTCTTTGTTTTTGTAAGTTCAGAATGACTAGGTTTTCTCTGAGTCATGATAACAAAATCCAATGGTGCCTTGGAATTTTATATTCTAAAGAGGAAACATTCAAATAGTAGACAAAGCTAACAGATTTTTCATGTAAGGGTTTTTTTGAAATTATTACATCAAATTTCTGCTCCTTTTAAATAGTTATTTATTTGATTAGCAATGGCAACAGAAAATTTAAAACAAACAAAACAGCTCTCTCTCTTACTCCCTCTTCTCTTACACACTATTAGTGCATAGAGTCTCTTCCCTAATCACAGATTGATCTGTCAGAACTAATGGGTTATAGAATTACAGGAAGTTAATGTACTAATATGTCTTTGCCTGTAAACCTGCTATTTCATTTTCTTGCACTGTTAATTTATTTAAATGTATTTTTCATTGACTTCAAATAATGTTTTGATGCTATGTTAATTTTAAAATGTCAGCTTAATAAAATAACAAGTCTGAAAGACAAAGCAGGATACTAAGTTTAAACCTTCTTTTGAAATTTCTGATCTATAAGTTGAGATGGAAAAAAAAGAGTTTGCTCTTTGGTTTGTGTAGCCACAAAAGTGTTCTCTAGAAAAGAGAACACTTTTAATGTTCTCTATAAACATTACATGCTAGCATTTTCGCAGAATTTTATTATTATTATTATTAGTGAAGTTATGGAAAAGCTAGTTGGTTAAATAGACTCAATGTGCAAAATTAATTGAAACATTCACAATTTATGCTCAACTTCTAAAAGCATTTTTGCAATAACCTTCTTTTAAATTATAGATAAATCCAGAAAGAAAATGCACAGATTTTTTTAATGTTATTCCATTTTAAAATCTCATAATTTGCTATAGAATATTAAGTATAAGAATAGAATTTGGAATTACTGAGTTGAAAGAGGATGAAAGATTAGAAGTATATGTTTCCCTATGGTGACTGTTCAAAATGCTTCACAAGCACTTAACACTGCTTTAGATTAATTGACAGGTGATCTTACTTATATCTTAAAATTCATATTAAATTTTATTTGCATTTATTCTGAGTGGGGCCTTTTCTTGAGCACTACCAACTTAGTTTACTTCTTTAATTTCAACATGTTTTAATTATTATACTTATATATTTACTTATTGTTCTTAACCTATATAGATGGGCTTTTGTAGCTGGAGGCTGCTCGTTTCCTACAGGCCACAAAGACCAACAATAATTACACAAAACTGTATTAATTAAAACACTGCTTGGCCAACCATTTAAACATATTGCTAGCTAACTTATATATCTTAAACTAACCCACTTCTATTATTGTGCTTATTGCCACATGGTTGTGGCCTTCACGGTAAAGTTTATTCCAGCATCTGGTGTCTGTTTCTTGTGGTACCTACATGACTTCTTCCTTACTCTGCCAGCTCTAGCCTCCTCTATCTGCTTGAAATTTCTGCCTAACCCTATTCTTTGTCGCAATAGGCCCACAACAGCTATTTTAGTAACCAATGGTTTTCACGGAGGGAAATTCCACATCAGATTTTAATTTTATAATAGTTTCTATTTAGAGAAATATTTTAGAGAAAATAAGAATGGTTAGCAGTGAAAATAAGATGCAGGCTCATAGTTTATTTGGTACAGTGTTTGGCTTATGAAAATAAGGATCCAAATTTAGCTCAAAACAAAACAAAACACACAAAAACATAGAGATAGAAGCACCAGTGAGAACAATAATAAGCAGAGAGTACACAAATAGGAGTCAAAATTATAGTAATGCACACTTGGTGACTTTCTGTTAAGGAAAAAGTTTGTATTAAATAATAATAACAATAGCAAAAGTAAAAACAAAAAAACATGATAAATTCTGACAGCCACTCTAAAGATTGATGTTATTCCTATCTACCAAAATATTTTTAGTACGCTCATCTCTGGAACCTGTCAGATTATAACATAGATTGGAGGCCATATATTCAATACTAGGTATGTCTTTTTTTATAGTTAACTTTAAATCCTATCATAAAGTGATTAGTACCCCATAGCACTTGTTTTCCTATTGTAACCATTGGTATAGCTTGGCATGTTTGCCATTACTGTAGTTCACAAGGGCAGTTTGAGTAAAACAGTTGATGTTTTGAAGGCTACACACTCAGTAGCCTTCATGTTGCCTTCCAGGACTATGAGAACTAACCAACAGAACAGAAAATGGTCAGAACTAATTAGATTTATCCACATCCTATGACAATTTTTCCTCCACAAAGAAATTTCTTTGTGATCTGGCTTCTGGTTGACGTAAAAGCTCACATTTGGTTAAAGTTCACGTTTGGTTAAGTGACTATGGGGTGCTGAGTTACAAGTGGCACATCTGCTTCACATCTCCTCCCCAGAATAATCTATGACAATTGAGGAAGACAGGGAGCTATAAATGAACAGCCGAATTCAGATTAGATGACTTCCTAAATGTAGAAACAGAAAAAAGGTGAAAAAAGTTTGAGATGTGGTAGAGAGGTGAGGGCTGTTCTTCAAGGAGTAAAGAAGAGGATTTGGGATCAATATGATCAAAATAAAATGTATGAAATTCTCAGAGAATTGGCATACATATTTTAAAAATAATGTGCACAGAACTTAAAGAATGGTGCTCAAAGGTGTCCTCTGACATCTATATATATATATATACTTGTACATGAATGCACATGTTGCTCAGAAACACATTTATGTATACACAAAAGTACACTTCCACATATACATGGATTCAGAAAGGCATAGGCTTTTCTTCAGGCAACAGTGCCAAAGCTGTAAGGAATTACAGTTATCATATGAGAAAATATGACCCTTAACACATTTGTGTTTAAGTTGTGTTGGAATAATGTCTGCACTGTTTTGTAGATTTTATAAAACCCTCCATCATGGAGGGAAGATCCTTAGTATATGGAATATTCTAGGGAAGAGGCAAAGATTCCATGATGCAGGAAAAATTATTAAATACAGTGAGCAAAGAACTCAAAGGCTTCAGGAAGTTCAAAAAATGAAAGAAATATCCTAGACTCTACCTCTCCAAGCATCTATAGGAAACAAATGTAAGACTCTCTGTAGTGAGGAACTGCGGGCAGGCCTGCTTTTCGTCCCACCCAGCTCCCACATGGCTAGCTTAGACCCGGAAATAACAACACACAAATTGTATTCATTTAAACATTGCCTGGCTTATTATCTCTATAGAGTTAGTTACTAACTCTCACATCTTGATTAACCCATTTCTAATAACCTGTGTAACACCACAAGGTGGTAGCTTACCTGGAAAGATTCAGCATGTCTGACCTGGTGGCTGGCTCCATGGTGTCTGCCTCACTGCCCTCTTCCCAGCATTCTGTTCTGTTTACTCCACCTACCTAATTTTCTGTCCTATCAGAGGGCCAAGGCAGTCTCTTTATTAACCAATGAAAATAGCACATAACAGAAGACCCACCTACATCAACTCTCTGAAGCAAACTGAGGTTCAGAAAAGAGTCTCAGAGCACCCAAGCCACCTGAAAGAAGCAGAGATCTGAAGAACCAACCAGAAGGAAAAGTGATCAGCCATAGAAGAGGATCCATACACTTGAGTTGCCTAACAGAGACATTTTTATAAACAACCCCAATAAAAGTCATTGGTTCAATAAGGTGGACTTCTATCCTTGCTTCCCTATCTAGAGAAAATTAATGATTGATCATGTCTCTTCAGGAATAGTGTTAAACATGTGCCCCCAAACATTTATATGCAATTTTCATAATTGTGTTTAAAACTTATTTCTTTTTTTGTTGTGTGTGTGTATGTGTGTGTGTGTGTGTGTGTGTGTGTGTGTGTGTGTGTGTGCATGCGTGTGCATGTGTGTGTGTGTGAGAAAAGGTGCAGGCATGTGATGATGTCAGAGTCCACCTGTGAAAATAAGATAAACATAATTCATAGGAGTCAATCTTCTCTTTCTACCACTCAAGTTCTAGCAACTAAACTCAGGTCCTCAGGTTTGGTAGCAGGAACATTTTTTATTTTTATTTTTATTTTTTTGCTGATCAATCACATTCAAATGCCAGTATATTTAATAAGGTTACTTCCCTAAATCTGGAAAATGCATTTGCAGTAATTCATATCTGTGCCCTTTCACAATCAATTTATTTACTACCTTATGAAGAAAATGTGTTACAATTGTTCTATATAACATTTTACATTGTTATTTTACATTTTTATTGTTACATTTTCTGCTAGTATTTTTTCTATAAAGTTTCATCTTCTGTTTGCCAGGAGAATTGTGACCTAAAAAGATTCCACACAGCCTAACCCAGAACACTGTTTATTATGAAATAAACAGTGATATAGACATTTAACAAAATATAACTTCTGCATTTGCTGTTAAAAAATATTTAGAACAATACTGGCAATCCTATAGTAAGTTCAACTTACTTATAGATGATCACGGGGTAAAACTGTGTCAAACATTTTTGTTTACCCAAAAAAGAATGTGTTATTTCTGATGTCATATATAGAGCTGGTAGCTCTGTTGTTAGCACTAAAAAAAGAATACAAACCTATTATTCATAGTCTATCTTTTGAATTTTTATAAAATTGATCATCTGCTAGTTAATTTGATCAGGAAAGTATTCCATAGGGCAGATTTTGTTTAACTCCACTTCACAACAGAAGTTGGTTTGCTCCTCCGTCCCCTGTGTCTTCTGAAATCAACAGCAAGGTTCAAATCCTCCAGAGGACAGAGATTCAGCACCACTGTTAAGATACCGTAGCAACTGGGACTGCTGGTGCATGATGGCTTTCACTGTGCTAAGCCTCACATTGGAACCACAACAGAGATAGTAATTCATACCCTCTGCAAGACAGTATTCTTCATGTTCCTTTAAGTTACAATGTTCTCTGGTTACTGTGGTAACTGTTGGGGGTTACTGTTTTGCTTTCACAAGAACCCCAGAAACATACATGCAAAAATCTCTGTAGTCTACAATGTGAAAAAGACTAGCCAATTGTTTCTTAAAATGTCCCCGCCCATGTTGAAAAGAAACCCTTCCTGGACTAGTTAAACCATCACAACTGGTTTATATGAATGAAACATTTCAAACATATAAATAAAAGTAAAAGAAGGTAAACAAAATCATGAGACCAAGAGACACAAAGGGAAAAGATAAAGTGAACATACATATTTTGAAAATGATTCTGTAAGAAGGAAGAGGCAGAACAGGGAGTAGGGGGATAAAGGTTACTCTGTAAATTGCTACCTACATTCACTGTGGGAAAATTACTTTCCTTTCATATGAAAACAATCAGAACAAAAATCAGCTTGTGATAAACAATGGCAAATCTTGCTGTTCTAACACAAGTGTTAACTCTCAGTCAAATGTGCATAATATTTCGGAAACTTTCTATTGTCTAACAGGCAAGGAAACATTCCCAGTCATAAACAATAGATAAAGGAATCTTCAGTACCATTTTGTTACAATCTATAATCTCTGAGTAGTTGGGATTGATGTATTATTATTATTTTTTCCTCTTTTATTCTTTTTTAAAGGCCAATTGTCAGTGGATTTATTGGTGCTGAAGGGCCTTGGTAATAAAATGTCTTTGGCTGGTGCTCTTTTTGACATTTATGTCATGCCAAATCAAACTACAGTTTTATTAAAACTCTTATGGTCACTGATTTCAGTTTATTAATTTCCTACTTTCTATAATTTCAATATTTACAAAAGACACCTATTCAGTAACATTTCTTAATCCATAGCTAAACTTTTCTTTTTCATTAAAAAATGAGGCCTTTTTCTATTTTATTATCTTGGCTCAGGTGATAAATCACAGGAAGTAGCAGCCCCACAATGTTTTCTATTTCATGTAGTTTTGGTAGTCTCGAATTGCTTTTTGCTACTCTGAAAATGCCCCACTATCCAGATCACAGAGGTTCCACTAAGCATCAACAGTCATGCTACAGTTTCTGACCATGTAGCTGTTGGAAAATGGCCTCCCACAACAGGAAAATGCTGTCCAGCCGCTGGATGTGACACACAGTGATCTTAAGAGGGAGTTGTCCCTCCTCCCCTCCCCTCCCCTCCCCTCCCCTCCCCTCCCCTTCCCTCCCCTCCCCTCCCTTATCCTGCCTTCCTCTTTCTCTCTCCCTCTCTATGTACTTACAGGCCTCCAACTTGCTTTCTCCTCATTGCCTTTCTCTTTTGCCATCTTTTCCCCTTTTTTTTAACTATACTTATATAATTGCAGTGGCATGAGCTATGTTGAAAACAGACCTTACACACTAGTCAAAACCTTCTACAAATAACCTAACTTAATGCTAATTTCATGAAATTAGCATTTTCATGTTATTCCTAATCTTGGTTCTTGCAGTTTAAGTTGAAGGAAGCAGCATCTTCAGGTAAAAATCACAATGCCAGGCTTGACTTCCTTCTTTTTTACAGAAATCTTTACAATCAACTCTTGTTCAAAAGTATTTCTTTGAAAATTCTAGAAACGAGTGACAGATAAGTTTTAGATTGTATGCTGTTCTGAGTAGTATGCTGAAATCTCACCTCTGTATTTTGTTCTGTTCAGAATGGGAATGATTCTCTTGTCCAGTATTGCCATGCTGTATTTTCTACCATAACTGAAAGCTGCCTAATTGCCTTAGTTAAAATAAAATAGCTATTAACACTTCAGAGTGCTTCTGTTATAGACATTTACATTTTACTCATTAATGATACTAAGCCCAATATAGTGCTTCTCAAAACTAATGTGTAATCAATGTGTAATAAATGAGAACTGTGTGAAGCTTTACTAAATGAAAAGAAGCAAATTCTCAGTTGATAAAGAAAAAAAGAGTTACTCCTAATTTTCTAAATTCTACAAAACTAGGCACTTTTAGATCACTTATAAATTACAATATAAGACACACCACATCCCTATAACTTTTATTAAAATACTTATAATGACCACCCTTCATTATTGTCTGTTATTAATTTTCTACTATATCTGTTTTATAAAGAAATTAACATATTATGGCAATCATATGAAACAAAAACTTTATGTCAGGTATGGGGTTGTGATTTAAGGCATTAATTTTGGTCCTGGAATATTCCTCTGATAAATAATTGAAGATTTCTTACTTAAAATAATTCAGAAATATGTAAGGCTTGTGCTTTACATTGTGGTCACCCTTATTAATCATGTCTGCTACATGTTTTGAAAAGTAAATTTGGTATGGGCTTTAAAAAATTAGGGAGACCATCAGATATATTTTTATATTTAGTATACATATATTTATAGACTATTTCTTTGGTAATACTAATTCTATTAAGCTCAGTACCAATTTAAATAATAAAATCTAGACTTCTGGATACCTTTTTATTTTTTCTTAACTAATTATTCCATATGTGATAGAGCCTTAGCTGAAACATTATTTTATTTTATTTTAAAAGTCCTTTGAGAATTTTGTACAAAGAAATTATGATCACATTCACCTCTCCTCATTCTCCTCTGAGAGCTACTTTCTTTTTATTTTCCACCCTGCTTTGAATCATTGTTTCGTTGTTTCCACCCATTAATGTCCAATTTGTGCTGACTATATATATTCATTCATGAATGTGTCAGCTTCCATTGGAGCATGATAAATTTACCACAGTCAATACTTAAAGAAAACTGAATCTCTCTCTCTTCGAACAGCTTTCAGTCTCCAGTACCTATCTGCTTACAAGCTATGGGAGCTTATGTCTAGTCCAACCTCATCCTAGAGATGGTCTTGATTGAACTTGCTCTGGTATTATGCATGTTGTCATAACCACTATGAGTCCATATGTGCAGTTTCCTTATTGTGTGTGGAGGACACTGTTTTCTTATTTTCATTACCACCTCTAATATTTCCAGGTTTTCACCCCTTATTTTCCAAGTGTCCCTGAGCTTTGGAAAGAGAGAACACAGTATAAATGTTCTATTTATCACTTAGATATCTACAGTCTCTTATTTACTGCACCATAGCCATTGCTGTTAGATTGATGATTGTATTTATCCATCAGCATACATAGCACCTTGTAGAATTATAAAAACAAGTCAATTGGGATGAAGTTTTCAGGTGAATACCAACTTACCTTAATACATCCAATATCTGTATCTCTACTACATATTATCTTCAGCAATATGGGTTTGCTGTCAAGTTCTGTGGGCTAACCAGAAGTGTTACTAATACACTATAATGTTTTGGATTATTTATCCCTACCTAATTATGATAATGTTTTTAAACACTGTATATTTAAAAATCAGACATATATGTATTTTTCTTTAATGCTATTTCTAAAGAACTTTATTATAACCTAGAAACATTTATATCTTTGTCAAATGTCATTTGGAATTAAGTGAAAAGAATAGAGAAGAAATATATTTACCTTAAAAAATGTGCATGTACGTGCATGCATGTCAGATGTTTTTGCTAGGTGGTTAAAACATTTTTTCATGCAATTTTATGATTTTTGAATGTAATTATTAGCAATCTAGTTGAAATTATAAGCTCACTTGTGAAAATAAACTAGAAAAATCATCTTTAAAAGTAGGCTTGCTTTTCCTTTTTATTTCTGATATTATTTGATCTTTACTTTATGCTTAAAAGAATGAACAAAAAGGAAAATTGCCTTTACCTTTTCTGTCATTCAATTATCAAGGAGAAACAATTTCAATGGATCTGGAGAGTGCTGAGCCATCAGAATTTGTCTTTTATGCAGGCTCAGTTATATAAGCCAGCATAAACTAAGCTTCCATAGAATTAGCTTGTCTTTCAGAAGCTGCATATTTCTCTATACAGAGTAGTGGATTAAGGACAAAGCTGCTCTGGCCTTCATCCTGGATTTGTCATTCTAGCTATTTGTGTGATCCAGGTCAGATCATAAGGCATGCCTGCTTGAACATTCACAGCTGCGGAAAGCAGCTGCTTCTCTGGAAGTTACACACACTCACGAACACTTTAAAATAAATTCCAACATTCATGCTTAGCATGAAAGCAATACTTATTGTGCAAGTTACTTATCATTTCCAGTCTCGTTTTTAACTTCATAAACTTTATTTTAAAAGCTGCTTACAAAAAAAAATTCACACATCAAAATTAACCAAATCCCAAAACCATGCATGTTAAAGTGCTTCCATCCAGTTTGAAAAGCAGTTCTGAATCTGTGTAGCTTCCAACTGAATTTTACTTGTAGTATTGAATATATGGTTTAATCTTCTCCATCACAAAACTGTAAAAATACACGACATAATTAGAACTAGAAAAACAACTAACTTTAAAGTTTTTTTCTTAACACATGTTTGTTGTCTTTATTTAGTTTTTCCCCATCCCCTAATTCTTACCCTATTTTGCGTTTATCATATTCTTCATTTTTAACTTTATTCTTTTCTCGTACAGAAATCTCAACCAATTTGCCCTCCCTCCAGTTGTACCACTACCCAAGATATATTCCTCCTCTGTTTCCCTTCAGAGATAAGCAGACCACCCCGGAATATCACTCAAACACAGCATGGCAAGTTACAATATGACTTGACACAAACCAAAATATCAAGGCTGGACAATGAAACTCAGAAAGAAGAGAACAAAGAGCAGGCAAAAGTGTCAGCGACACTTCACTCCCAGAGTTAGGATGTCCTCCCCAACAAAATAAAACCCAGCAAACTACAGGAACATAGCATATATGCAGAGGACCTAGAGAAAGCCAATACTGGCAACATAATTGTCACTTCAGTCTATTTTTGATGAGCTAAACTAAATAGCAAGAAATGAGAAAAGAAATTAATTTCCTATGAAATGCATCAAGCTTCTTTACATTTATATATGATTAAGTTGTTAAGTAATGCTTTAGTAGGGGAAGTATAGTTTTATTAATAGCTATTATGCCATGTAAGGAGTTAACAGATTAAATATAAAATGATATATGTTCCTGTTCATCTTTAAAAACAGTTGCGCAGTAGAATTTTGTACATACCTCTATAGAAGCTTTAATCATAGCAAATTTTAAGAAGAAAAATTGAAATGAAACATTGCCTGAGAGGACCATGTGATACCAGCACTTCAATAAATTGCTGATTTGTAGGACTTAGTTGAGCAGATTTTGTTTCTTTCCCATTTAAATATGTTTCTCATTTTTACACTATTACTTTCCACATGGCATAAATATTAATATATATTTAAAGGGGATGAGTTAGCCCATAAGTTTGCAACTATAGGTATTTTATGACTGATATCTCTGAATATTTCTATTTTGTCAAGATGCATATGCATTTAAGTGACGCAGCAAAGATTTCTGCAGTTTCAGCGTTGCATGTCTTTTAAATTCCATCCTTACCACAATACCTCTAGATTGCCAATACTTCTTTAAAAATCATTTTGAAGATATACACTGATTTTAAACTTGTCAATAAAAATGCAAACCAGTCAATAAATCATTTTTATGCTTCTTTCCATTTACAACTTACATACTTCCCATAAGTTCCCATTAGCTCATGATAAAAATTTTTCTTAGTTCATATGATGCATAAGACTTTATATTACCCCAAATCTATTTTCTTTCTTTCTTTGAAGTGACCCTTTGCATATATCATGGCCCAATAGGACTAATATACATACACATTTACAATTCCATAGTCCAATCACTTTTTCACTTGCTGATTTATTTTGTTCTCCTTACTACGTATTTTTCTTCAAAAATCTCCTTCTACCTTACCAATTATCAAACATGTTTTTCTCCAAGATGCTAACTTGACCTTGCTTAAAGGAGCAGGAATTATACTTTCATTCTCAGGAGCTTCTCCCACAATGTGTTCTATTCTTGGTTTCCCATGACTGTGTTTTGATGGAGAACATTCTTTAATCATCATAATTTCATTCTACTCTTACCAGCTACTTAATAACTAATTCTGAATGGGAATGAGTTGATTGTGAGGCATTAGTATAATTACTGCTTTCCAGCTTAGGAGGTAGCAGTAGACAATTACCAAACCAAAACTAGCTGGATGACATCTTATTAAATGAACTGGGTGGTAAGTGGGTAAATGTCGATTGACCCACTTAATAATTTTAATGAAAATATTTTAAATACAACGGGATGATTTAGTATCAATATATTATGAATATATGAAAATATTACTAAGAATTTACTGACAATATTATATCACTCCCTTTTTTATAGGACCTTGCTAGTCGTAAGCTTCGGTTCCTTGAACTATTAAATTTTTCTCTCTGAAAACTTGTAAGACAACATAATAAATTAAATGATTTACATATCAATCTTTATCACTAGTATTAATTAAATGTATTTATTTATTCACTTATTTTTATATTTTGACTACAGTTTGCTCTCCCTCCTCTCCTTCCACTCCATCCTCCACCCTCCACCCCCACTCTACTCCCCTATCTATTCTCCTGTGTTTCTGTTCTGAAAGGGACACGCATCTCATGGAAGACAACAAAGGAAGGCATATGAAGTTAAGTTAGGACTAAGCTCTTCCCCTTGTATTAAGACTTTGCATGGCAACCAAGTATGAGGCAAAGGATCCTGGAAGCAAGGCAACGTGTTAGGGACTGACCATGCTTCCACTACTAGGAGTCCACAAGTTCATCAAGATACAGAACTGTTACACATACATAGAGGGCTTAGGTGGGTCCCATCAAGGCTCCCTAACTGCTAGTACAGAGTCTGTGACCTCCTATATACCCGGTTCTATGGGTTCCCTTGTGATGACCTCTGATGACCCCTCTGTATACTGTGAATATGCTCCATTACTATTGATTAATATAGAATCTGCTTTGGGCCTATGGCAGAGCAGAATTAGCCAGTTGAGAAATCCAAATGGAAATATAGAAAGTAGGCAGAGTCAGAGAACTGCCATTTAGCTGCAAGAGACAGATGCCAGAACTTCGGCCACAATCTTGTGGTAAAACATGAAGTAATAGAAATGGGTTAATTGAAGATGTAAGAATTAGTTAATAATAATCCTAAACTATTAGCCACACAGTATTGTAATTATTATAGTTTCCGTGTGATTATTCCTATCTGAATGTCCAGGAAGCAAATGCGCTGCCTCTCACTACAAACCTTGAACCCATGGCATGTACATTATGTCCTTACTCTTTCCAAGAGGGTTCCCTGAGCTTGGCCCAGTGTTTGCCTGTGGATATCTGCATCTGTTACCATCAGTCATGGGGTTAAGGCTATCTGATGACAATCAGGGTAGTTACCAATCTGAATAAAAGAGACAGACAGTTCAAGCTACCGATCCACAATCACTAAGAGTGTTAGCTGGGGTCATTCTTGTGAATTTATGAGAGTTTCTCTTGTATCAAGCTTCTACCTGACACCTAAATGAATCCTCTCCTATAAAAATGTCTCTTTCACTATTTTTCTGCTCTGTCCATGACCCCCAACCCAATTCCTCGTGCTGCCATCGCTCCACCCACCAGTCTATAAAGAGATCCTTTATATTTCCCCTTCCTGGGGAAATTGATGAAGCCCTAATCCCTTTTGAGCCCTCCTTGTTGCTTAGCCTCTTTAGAACTGTAGATTGTAGTGTGGTTATCCTTTGCTTACACTAGTCAGAATGGCTAAGGTCAAAAACAGACTTGCACAGTCACTTTAGAAATCAGTATGGAGGTTTCTCCGAAAGTTGGGAATCAACCTAACTTGAGACCAAGCTGTATCACTCTTGGCATATAACCAAAGGATGCTCAATCATTCTGTATAGACACTTGCTCAACTATGTTCACAGAAGCATTATTCATAGGAAACAGAACCTGGAAACAACCTAGTTGGCCCTCAACCAACGAAAATATGGTACATTTACACAATGGAGTATTACTCAGCTCTTAACAACAATGACATCATGAAATGTGAAAACAAATGGGATAGAAGTAGGAAAAAATAATCCTGAATGAGGTAACCTAGACTCAGGAAGACAAACACGGTATGTCTTCACTCTAAAGTGAGCATTAGAGTTTAAAGATAGCTATGCTGCAGTCTACGTCAATCTTTTCCTGACATGGATGTCTCCGAGAGGTTATGGCCCATAGTATGTATATTCTAGAAAAGCTCAGAAGAGAGCAATAGGTGCATGAGCTTTCCTTATGAGTTTCAACAAGAGATTTAAACATTTTACTACTTTTTATGTTTTATATCCTGGAACACCCAACACTATCCTTCGAATGAAACTTGAAAATGATACATCCACATAAGAAAAGTTAATAAGTTATAAATGGAGGAGAGAAGGAGATTTTCTCTCTTTGACACCTCTGTTACAGCATATGCTAAGTACTAAATGATCAACAAATCTGTAGGCATGACTTGCTGCATTAATTTCTGCTGTTTCAGCACTGAATACTACACTTAAAGTGTTAACTCCAATACCTGAACATATGGGTTGTATTTCCTAAGAAATAATAAGAGAACATTTTGTGAGTATTTGAGATCTTAAAAGCATTAAAAATCAAAGTGGCTACCAGTTTTTTTTTTAATTTTTACTGACAAGTTATGGTATGAAGAATTCCTCATGTTTGTGCTTAATTTTTTTTTCTAACTCATTGAGGTGTACATTGTATTGTCAGAGTGTGTTATCAGATTATCCATATTACTCCCGGGTCATTATACTATGTGCTATTTTCACAGCAAGGCAGGCTATATATGCAGGAAGTAGAAGATCTCTGCTTCTATTTCTTATATCTCTTAAACATTTGCCTATTAGTCCATCAGCCTGGAATAATGTCCCTTTCCACCTAATGTAAACCATTAGAATAGGGATATAAATAGCTACATACACACCAACCATTTACAATGTAAGCCACACTACTGCAAGAGTGACATTCCCTTCCCACTCATCACATGTGAGCCCCTCCTCGGTCAGAGGAATTTCACAGGACTTAAAGTTAAGCACGACAGCGATGTCACTGTCAGATTGCCACTAAAAGTTTCACCATACGGGCAGTACAAGCTGTTAACTGAAATGCTTTCAATTCAGAGAAAACCTATAAACCTTGATTTGTGATCACTATATTTTTATTAAGTTTTATATCTCATGTATAAATTTAAATATTTACTTAAAAATGTGACGGTTACTCTAATTAAAATGACTTAAGCGGTATAAAAGCAACTAAGGATATTGACAACTTTGATGGCATTTGTTAAATGGAGCAAAGTATGTTTTCTACTTCCTTAAAAAACTCATATCACATATATCTAAATTTACATTAAATATATAATTCTGATGAATTGCAATTTGAGATTATTTTATTATATCCCCTGAATCATTAATGAAATATCATTATTCCCTGGTGGTCAACATTTCTTTTTTTCATAAAATTAACTTCTTTTCTAAGGTCCAAAAACTATCCTGAAGATAATAATCATGTAAAATGTTCTATTTTTTCACACAAGTATTTAAAAACGAATAACAGAGGTAAGTATTTGTAATTTGTCACTGTTCATGCCCATATCTCCATCTGCAAAGCAACTGATAATTAATGCTTTCTGTTACCTGAATATCTACAGAATCAATGTCCAAGTTCTAATGGCAAGAGAAAATTCTGAGTAAATATTCTGACTTCAACCTTTAACATTTGCTATAAGTTGACAAGATAGTATTACATTTATTAATTTTCCTCAGTACTCCAAGCATATTTCTGCTTTTTAAATCTTTCTTAAAGTGCCTGCCTAATAGAAATAGCTCCATTACAACTGACATTCTTCAATGTCCTGAAGGAATCATGTTTCATAAGTGTTTTATGAATGTTTGGGAAAGTTTTATTAAAAATTGAATTAGAAGTCTATTGTGATTGCCATCCTCACAGAGTCTAGAATTTCCATCCAGACAAAACTCTAAGCATATCAGTGAGGGATGTTCTAGATTGCTTCTGCTGAGATTGGAAGAAGTGCCAAAGTTGGATGGTGATATTCTATGTCTGTGGACCCCAAACAAAAACAAAGAAGAAAGCAAACTGAGAATTCATTCCTCTCAACTTTCTGATTATTAATACAATATGACCAGCTTCCTCAAACTCCTGTGCCATGTCTTGCCTGCTTGTAGACTCTACAGCTGGTCAAAAGAAGCCATTCTCTTCTTTAGTTTCTTTAGCAGGCATGTTGTCACTACATATGAAAATAAACAATAATATCATTAAGTTATTTAAAACTGAACATATAGAGAAGTGGATCTGAACACTTATCTGTAAAGTAAGTAGCACAATATGCTTTATTCAACTGAAGCATCACAGTGTGACGTATGTTAGATTGAGATGTTAAATATTGTAAACCTTTGTCTGCTGGATAAAGAATTAATGAGCCCATCCCTGGAAAAGACTAATTTTTCCTCTCTCAGCAGCTATTAGTTTCCTGTCCAGAATGTTTGCTTTTTGCCTTTTGGTAATTCACAGCAAAATTATCTTTTCTGCCCTTTAAACTCTATTAAAAAGTTAAAAATAAACAATTGTAAAAAAGAAGTCAAGTATGTGTGAAGTGGTGATTGGATGTCAGAGTTAGTTCTTACGAAAACATCAACATGGAAATTACAGTAAGGAAATGAATGAAAAAAAGCCAACAAAAGAAAGCATTTGCAGAAGGTATGCTTCTGTTGTACAGGACCATCACTGACGCAAATACTCCCTGTGGGGGTCAAACTGATTCAGGCATTACAGAAACTTTATTTTAGCATTACTGATTAGAACACAAAATGTGAAGATCCAATTATATACTAGCTCTGCTTGAACAGAGTATGTCTGTGGGCTTGGAAAGATTATTTTTTCCTGTAACTTTGTGCTTTGATCTCCTTTCATTTATTCACTCATCAGTCAGTATTATCTTTTAACCACAACAGTGTTGCGTAAAAATTTATCCACAATTTTCAATAGACATTTTCTGAAATAAAATCCCAGTCTTTTTTGGTTAATATATTCGGAATATATGAGAAATCAACCCAAAACTTTAATATATATAAACCCAAAATTTTATATATATATATATATATATACACATATATATATATATATATATGTATGTATCATATTCCTGTGAATATACCTTTATATTTCTTATAAAGGTAATCTCATTAATTGGGTTGAGTTTTTAGCTGAATTGTCCTTCTACATGAGCGATCATATAAGCAGAGGAAAACTGGGAAACTTATCAGAAGTTCCTTAAGTCTTTAATACAGGTTAGTCACACTGTTTGAGCCACATGATTACCTATAGTGAGAGATATGATGTGGCAGGATCAGTAACAAAATTTCTGAAATTCAATAGTACTTCACGAGTTTTACTGCTTTTATCTTGAGAAAGAGTAAAAAGAAAAAATAATATCCAGGGATCTGGAGAAACATACAAAAGTTTGTCATTCCATTTATATGTGAAATCTCCTCAGGTATCCAAATCTATATTCTGGAACCACTGAACACATTCCGTTTATAAGGAATTTCATTGATTGAGTTGCGGATCAATTTATTGAGGATAGTAAGCTCGATGTTTCAGTCCTTTGAGCTCATACTTCATCTGAGAAGAAACTTGCTTCCCCCATCAAATAATGTAGAATAGGTCTGAAAACACCTTTTATGGCTCAAATTTTGTCATTATAGTGTCTCACTATATTGAGATCTGTGTTACCAATACATACATTTTTATGTAGTTTTGAAAGATTTTGTGTAGGTCCAAATTTTTCAGAAATTGACACTTAATAAATAGTAAGTAAATATGAGTTAGAAATATTATTTAGAGACACTATTGATTAAAAATGAGGTCATAAATATATACATTTGTAAGATTTGAGGATCTTCTTTTACATTATCAGATAAATTCTTGAATCAACTATAAAAACTCATTATCCATTACCTCTTGTTTTATGTATGTTTTTCTACCCCTATATTCAAGCTTAAAGTTGTAATATTAGAGTTTTCAAGATGCTATGGTATTGAAATCAGTACAGTCAACAGAACTCAACAAGAAGAATTCAAATTGAAATCTAAGAGATTGAATTTCTTTCATTGTAAAATTAATCCCACTAGAGAAGATGAATAGTGATATCATCCTTACTTTGAATGAAAATCAATTACCTATCAATCTTCATTAGTTGCTAGAAGGCAAACATTTAAACTGGTACTACATTCAATCAAGAACATAAAGAAAAAATAAAAAATACATTAAACACATGGAATTTGTATCCTGGAGATTAGTGCAATTTTTAAAAGTTGTTATCTAATTAATTAGTATGTATTGTTTTCTGTATCTTCTTTAATAAACTACATAATGGAAGCAAACATATCACTGAAAGTGATTATCAAATTATACTTTTTGCTATGATTGTGAAAATTTTGAGAAGTCCACTTAGCCTGGAAGATTAAAAAAATAGGGATCAATGGAAATCCTGATTTCCACCAACAGATTGTGAGAAAATCATGGTGATCTGTGAAAGAGAAATGGAAGACTATTGAAGGAACATTTTTACAAAGTTGGGTGATCAAGAAATTTTGTTTTAGAGGATTGTTTGAACTATACTCAGTAAAGAATGTCACTGAGCCATCAGGAATACATAAAGTTTATTGAAAAATGAAGGATAAAAAATAAACTACAAACCACTGGTAGTGAATTGAAATAAAAAATCAAAAGATGGAACAATTACAGAAATGCATTTTTCTAAACTTTATCATTTTATCTCTACGTGAGAGCTTAGTGTAACAAAAGATTTAATATGAAAACTTTCTAGGATGTGATTTAGATTGATTAAAATAATTTAATTCATATAAATAACATATAAAATTATTTTGAATTTCTCTTTTTGTAAGATACTTTCAAGCATCTTCTTCAAAATAGTTGTGATTTATATAAGTTTATAAAACTTGCCGTATTCGGCAACAATGCTAGAAAAAAATCTACAATGTCATAACTAATCATGAAAATTTATTGCAATCATTTTAATATAGTTTTACTGTAGAATCCAGTCGTGATACCAATACATTCATTTATAGTGTTTCTCATCACCTTCCGTTTCCTTTTCTATGCATATAATTCAAAGTCCAAAAGTTTTAGACTGTTGCAAAAGGACGAAGTAAAGGTTACAAATAATGAGAACGACACAGTTCCCTGGTAATTGAAAATAGAATCCCTAACACTGTTAGAGAGGAAATGATATCATTATCCCTGCATTCCTTTAAGAAAAAAAAAAAAACATGAAATACGTGTGTCAGTTTCCGGCACTGCTACTTTTATTAAAGCATAGGTCACTGGTATCTAGAAGAACTGTATTAAATGTGGGGGGTTTAATGAAGGATTACAAGAAACTGAAGTTTATCAAGTCCTTGTATGTAAAATACCATTTGACCCATAGTTACTGGTACTAATTCTACAAAGTCAACAAAAATGATGAGAGTAGAAAGGAATACACTGTGAATCACCTTTTGAAGATTTCTCTTTAGAATTTTTGCTTTCCTACACCAACTATCTTGCTGGAGTACTTTCAAGGTCATCGTAATTGTGGATGTCACAGAGCCTTCGAAAGGACAACCATAAACACAGTAAAATGGTTAGCATGAGGCAGAGCTGCTCAATGTCTTCAAAACACATTTTCACTGCAAATACAAATTCATCAGGTTGCTAACTTAAGTATGCTTAGGAATGCATTGTCAAAGAACTGGAACACCTATCATATTTCTATGTCTTATTTTCAATCATCCATGGTCTTAAATAAAAGGAGACTGCCAAAATTCTATAATTCTAGCCAAAAAGTACCTTGTGTATTAGAAATACTCAGTTCCCTGCCCAAGTACCAATAGATATTAATATCAATATTATTATCAATGTCTTCGTCCTCACATGTGGTTTTGAGATGTGTGTGGAGCCTTCAGCTGAAGTATAGTAGTATATTCTGTTCTGAAGAACCTGAGTACTCTTAACCATGTACTTCATAATATTTTTAATCTTTGTGCAATTACAAGGCTAACCCAAGTAATATTAAGATCAAATATATTCTCTTTGATTGGTCTGAAGAGGAATAACACTTTTTTAATGCCCAAGGTCCATATCACTCTAAAAAAAGAAATATCTGGAGGGAGGGTGTGTTAATGTGCAAATATGTGTTAAGGTCAAAAATCAATGCTCTGTGTTTTACTCAATCATATTACAATTTTTCATTTTATTCTTTTTGAAAGGAGTCTCCCAGAACCCAAAGCATACCAGTTCTTCTAGCCAACAAGCCATAAGGATAATCCTGTCTCCACGTCCCCTCATCAGTGCTGGTATTGGAACTATATAGCATCATGTGTGTCTATTCTCTTTTCTTCGTATTTTATTAGCTTTTTAAAAATTGTATGTAATGTATTTTCATAATATCAACCCCCTCCCTCACTGTTTCCAAGATCTACCCCTCTTTATTATTATTTAACACTCAATAATAAAAAATAAAATCCACCAAATGCAATTTATGCTGCCCAAATACTTTTGAATATATGGTCACCCACTGGAGTGTGGTTGACCTGCAATGGGTCATACAACCAAAACTGAATTTCTATCTACTAGAAGCCACCAATTGCTAAGAACTCTTTGATTAGTGGTAAGACTTCATCCCCATCTCTCCTCTCTATGCTGGGATTTGGTCTGGCTTCAACTTCCAAAAGTCTTGTGCATACTACCACAAACACTGTTCATATGTTCACCAACTCTGTTAAATCTCGAAAACATAGTCATCCACCATCTCTGGCTCTTATAATCTTTCTGCCTCTTCTTTCTGCAATGAGCCCTGAGCCTTGGAAGGACAGTATGTGGACAAATGTGTCTTTGAGGGGTGAGAATTCTGCAGGCTCATATTTTCTGCCACTTGGTAAGTTGTGGTTCTCTGTGTTAATAAAGACCTACTGGAAAATTCAGTTTTTCTGATAATGTAGAAGTGCTACACTAATCTAATGGTAGAATAAGTCTTTCGGAGAAAGTTTAATGCTATGTACATTTAGTACAGGAATAGGAATACGTTGTCCCCAGGGCTTTTTTTTTTTTTTTAGTAAATTTTATTAAATTATAAAAGTTTCCATTTCCGCCCCCCCTCCCAACACCCTCCCACTCCCCCCACTCCCTCCCTCCTTCCCCTCCGTCCCCCAGGGCAGTCAGGGTTTCCTGCCCTGTGGGAAGCTCCAGCTCCCTCCCCCTCCCTCCAGGTCCAGGAAGGCTAGCGTCCAAACAGACTGGATACCCAAAATCCAGCATATGCAGAGGAAACAGGTCCCAGTGTCATAGTCAATGGCTTTTCAGAAAGACCCCGGGCCAGCCACAGTCAGAGAATCCGGCCAAATTCCGAGAATCTGGCTAGATCACGTCCTCGTTCAGTCCCAGTCCGACTGGCCCTGGTAAATTCTCATCAGATCCGTTCCCTTGTTTCAGTGGGTGATAGCATCCCTCGCAGTACTGATTTCGTCTTTCATGTTCCTCCTCCTTCCGCTCCCCCTCCGGACCTCGGGGGGCTCAATCCGTTGCTCCAATGTGGGCCTCCGACTGCATAGCCGTCCTTCGCCAGACGAAGGATCTATGGTGATAAGCAAAATATACATCAGTATGGTCATGGGCCACGGCCGATTCAGGCACCCTCTCCTCTGTCCAGAGAGCAATCTGGGGGATTTCTCCTTGGACCTGGGATCCCATATATAATCAAGTCTCCTGTAAACTCTAAAATGGCTCCCTTAGTTGAAATATATTCTTCCCTGATCCCATATTCATCCTACCTCCCTCCCCCCCCCATCCCCGGCCACCAAGCTTTCCCCGTTCCTCCCCTACTCCCTTCTCTCTAGCCCTCTCCCCCTCCATCGACCCTCCCACCCCCCCATGCACCCGAGGTTACCTGGGACTCTTGTCTATTTCCTACCTCCTGGTGGATAGCTAAATAATCTTCATCAGGTTCATCTTCTTATTTAGCTTCTCTAGGATCACAAATAATAGGCTCAAAGACCTTTAATTATGGTTAGAATCCACTTATGAGTGAATACATACCGTGTTCCTCTTTTTGGGTCTGGCTTACCTCACTCAGTAAAGCCTTTTCTATTTCCATTCATTTGCATGCAAAATTCAAGATGTCATTGTTTTTTACCGCCGAGTAAAACTCTAATGTATATATGTTCCACACCTTTTTTAACCATTCTTCTATTGAGGGGCACCTAGGTTGTTTCCATGTTCTGGCTATTACAAATAGTGCAGCTATGAGCATAGTTTAACAAATGCTTTTGTAGTATGATAGGGCATCTCTTGGGTATATTCCCAAGAGTGGTATTGCTGGGTCCTGAGGGAGGTTGACTCCCAGTTTCCTGAGAAACTGCCACACTGATTTCCACAGTGGCTGCACGAGTTTGCATTCCCACCAACAATGGATGAGTGTTCCCCTCACTCCACATCCTCTCCAGCATAGGCTATCATTGGTGTTTTTGACTTTAGCTATTCTGACAGGTGTAAGATGGTATCTCAAAGTGGTTTTGATTTGCATTTCCCTGATCGCTAAGGAGGTTGAGCATGACCTTAAGTGTCTTCTGGCCATTCGAAGTTCATCTGTTGTGAATTCTCTGTTCAGTTCAGTACCCCATTTTTGAATTGGGTTAATTAGAGTTTTAGTGCCTAGTTTCTTGAGTTCTTTGTATATTTTGGAGATCAGACCTTTGTCTGATGAGGGGTTGGTGAAGATCTTCTCCCAGTCAGAAGGCAGCCTTTTTGTCCTACTGACAGTGTCCTTTGCTTTACAGAAGCTTCCCAGTTTCAGTAGATCCCATTTATTCATTGTTTCTCTTATTGTCTGTGCTGCTGGGGTCCTACTTAGGAAGAGGCCTCCTGTGCCTAAATCTTGTAGACTACTTCCCACTTTCTCTTCTATCAGGTTCAAAGTGGACGGATTAATGTTGATGTCTTTAATCCATTTGGACTTGATTTTTGTGCATGGTGATAGATATGGATCTACTTTCATTTTTTTACAGGTTGACATCCAGTTATGCCAGCACCATTTGTTAAAGATGCTTTCCTTATTCCATTGTATACCTTTAGCTCCCTTGTCGAAAATTAGGTGTTCATAAGTTTGTGGGTTAATATCTGGGTCTTCTATTCGATTCCATAGGTCGACTTCTCTGTTCTTATGCCAATACCAAGCTGTTTTCAATACTGTAGCTCTATAATAGAGTTTGAAGTCAGGGATGGTAATGCCTCCAGAAGTTCTTTTATTGTATAAGATTGTTTTGGCTATCCTGGGTTTTTTGTTTTGCCATATAAACTTGATTATTGTTCTCTCAAGGTCTGTGAAGAAGTTTGATGGGATTTTGATGGGGATTGCATTGAATCTATAGATTGCTTTTGGTAGAATTGCCATTTTTACTATGTTGATCCTCCCAATCCAAGAGCAGGGGAGGTCTTTCCATTTTCTGGTATCCTCCTCAATTTCTTTCTTCAAAGACTTAAAGTTCTTGTCAAATAGGTCTTTCACTTCCTTGGTTAGAGTAACCCCAAGATATTTTATGCTATTTGTGGCTATCATGAAAAGTGATGCTTCTCTGATTTCCCTCTCTGCTTCTTTATCTTTTGTGTATAGGAGGGCCACTGATTTTTTGGAGTTGATCTTGTATCCTGCCACGTTACTAAAGGTGTTTATCAGCTGTAGGAGTTCTTTGGTAGAGTTTTTGGGGTCGCTTATGTACACTATCATATCGTCAGCAAATAACGAAAGTTTAACTTCATCCTTTCCAATTCGAATCCCCGTGATCCCCTTATGTTGTCTTATTGCTATTGCTAGAACTTCAAGCACTATATTGAAGAGGTATGGAGAGAGTGGACAGCCTTGTCGCGTTCCTGATTTTAGTGGAAAGGCTTTGAGTTTCTCTCCATTCAGTTTGATGTTAGCTGTCGACTTGCTGTATATTGCTTTTATTATATTTAGGTATGATCCTTGTATCCCCAGTCTCTCCAACACCTTTATCATAAATGGGTGTTGAATTTTGTCAAATGCTTTTTCAGCATCTAGTGAGATGATCATATGGTTTTTTTCTTTCAGTTTATTTATATGATGGATTACATTGATAGATTTGCGTATGTTGAACCAGCCCTGCATCTCTGGAATGAAGCCGACTTGATCATAATGGATAATTTTTCTAATGTGCTCTTGGATTCGGTTTGCCAGTATTTTATTGAGAATTTTCGCGTCGATGTTCATGAGTGAGATTGGCCTGTAATTCTCATTCTTGGTTGTGTCTTTGTGTGGTTTTGGTATTAGGGTAACTGTAGCTTCATAAAAGGAGTTAGGCAGTGACTCTTCTGTTTCTATATTGTGGAATACGTTAAGGAGTATAGGTATTAGCTCTTCCTGGAAGTTCTGGTAGAATTCTGCATTGAAACCATCTGGTCCTGGGCTTTTTTTGGTAGGGAGATTTTTGATAACAGCTTCTAACTCTTCGCGACTAACAGGTCTATTTAGATTGTTCACCTGTTCTTGGTTCAACTTTGGTATATGGTATTTATCTAAAAAAATGTCCATTTCTTTTACATTTTCAAACTTTGTGGCATATAAACTTTCATAGTAAGATCTAATGATTCTCTGAATTTCCTCTGTGTCTGTGGTTATGTCCCCCTTTTCATTTCTGATCTTATTAATTTGCATGTTCTCTCTCTGCCGTTTGATTAATTTGGATAGGGGTTTGTCAATCTTGTTGATTTTCTCCAAGAACCAGCTTTTTGATTCATTGATTCTTTGGATTGTTTTCTCTGTTTCTATTTTGTTGATTTCAGCCCTCAGTTTGATTATTTCCAGTCTTCTAGACCTCCTGGGTGAATCAGCTTCTTTTTTTTCTAGATCTTTCAAGTGTGCTGTTAAGTCTCCAATGTGTGCTTTCTCCGCTTTCTTTAATTGGGCACTTAGTGCTATGAACTTTCCTCTTAGCACTGCTTTCATAGTGTCCCATAGGTTTGAGTATGTTGTGTCTTTGTTTTCATTAAATTCAAGGAAGAGATTAATTTCTTTCTTTATTTCTTCCTTGACCCAGGGGTGATTTAGTAGTTGACTGTTCAGTTTCCATGAGTTTGTTGGCTTCCTGGGGGAAGCATTGTTGTTGAATTCTAATTTTAGTCCATGGTGATCTGACAAGACACAGGTAGTTACTAATATTTTTTTTGTATCTGTGGAAGTTTGCTTTGTTACCGAGTATGTGGTCAATTTTCGAGAAGGTTCCATGAGCTGCAGAGAAAAAGGTATATTCTTTCCTATTTGGGTGGAGTGTTCTATAGATGTCTGTTAAGTCCATTTGATTCAATACCTCCAATAGGTCTCTCAATTCTCTGTTTGGTTTCTGTCTGATTGACCTGTCCATTGGTGAGAGAGGAGTGTTGAAGTCTCCTACTATTAGTGTGTGTGGTTTGATGACCGCCTTGAGTTCTAGAAGAGTTTCTTTTACATATGTGGGTGCCTTTATATTAGGAGCATAGATATTCAGGATTGAGACTTCCTCCTGATGAATTGTTCCAGTTATGAGTATGAAATGTCCATCTCCATTTCTTCTGATTGATTTTAGTTTGAAGTCGATTTTGTTAGATATTAGAATGGCCACGCCCGCTTGTTTCTTAGGTCCATTTGCTTGGAAAACCTTTTCCCAACCCTTTACTCTGAGTAAGTGTCTGTCTTTGTGGTTGAGGTGTGTTTCTTGTAAACAGCAGAATGTTGGATCCTGTTTTCGTATCCAATCTCTAAGTCTGTGCCTCTTTATAGCTGAATTGAGTCCATTGATATTAAGTGATATTAATGACCAGTGGTTGTTGACTCCGGTCATTTTTTTTTTTTAAGTAGTAGAGTGTATGTGTTTTTCTTCTTTGATTTGTGCTTGTGAATGGTCGCTAGATGTTTGAGTTATTGTAGGCTGTGTTGGGAATGTTGGATTCCTTCGGTAGTGATTTTCCTTCTAATATTCTCTGTAAGGCTGGATTAGTAGCTACGTATTGTTTAAATTTGTTTTTATCCTGGAATATTTTGTTTTCTCCGTTGATAGTGAACAATAGCTTGGCTGGGTATAGTAGTCTGAGTTTGCATCCATGGTCTCTTAGTTTCTGCAGTACCTCTATCCAGGATCTTCTGGCTTTCATGGTTTCCATAGAGAAATCCGGTGTAAGCCTGATAGGTTTACCTTTATAAGTTACTTGACCTTTTTCCTTTGCAGCTCTTAAAATTTTTTCTTTAATATTTATGTTTTGTGTTTTGATTATTATATGGCGCGGGGATGTTTTTTTCTGATCCAATCTATTCAGTGTTCTGTATGCTTCTTGAACCTTCATAGGAATATCGTTCTTTAGGTTGGGAAAGATTTCTTCTATAATTTTGTTGAATATATTTTCTGGGCCTTCGATCTGCAGTTCTTCTCCTTCTTCAATCCCTATTATTCTTAGATTTGGTTTTTTTATTGTGTCCCAGATTTCCTGAATGTTTTGTGAAGAGAATTTGTTGGATTTGCCGTTTTCTCTGACCAGAGCATTTATTTTCTCTATGGTATCTTCAGAATCTGAGATTCGTTCTTCTATCTCTTGTATTCTATTGGTTATGCTTGATTCTGTAGTCTCCGCTCGTTTACCTAGGTTTTCCATATCCAGCCGGTTCTCGTTTTGTGTTTTCTTCATTGCCTCCATTTCAGTTTTCAATTCTTGGACTGTTTCCTTTACTTGTTTGATTGTTTTTTCTTGGTTTCTCAGGGTATCACTCACGGATTTACTTATTTCTTCAAACTTTTTGTTATATTTCTCATCCATTTCTATACTCATTTCTTCAAACTTTTTGTTATACTTCTCGACCAGTTCCTTAAGGGAGTTATTCATATCCTGTTTAAGGGACTCTATTGCTTTCATAATGGCACTTTTTTCCACTTCATCTGGGTTAGAGTGTTCCAATCCTTCTGTTGTAGGGTCATTGGGATCTGATATTTTCATGTTGTTTTTCAGATTGTTGGAGGAGGTCTTGCCTTGGCGTCTGCCCATCTCTTCGATCAAATGCTCTCTATTGGAACTTCTGGTATCGGGTCAGGTTCCCTTGTTGGGCAGGGAGTTCACTGATAGAATGCCTACCTTTCCCCAAGCAGGGTATTGAACCACAGGCACTGCCTCTTTCCGGGATGCCCCTATAGAGCAGGCCCAGTGTGCAAGGCAGCTGAGCTGGGGAAATTTTATGGGCTCAGTGGGAGGGGAGAAATATAGAAATTTGTACCTGGATGGAAGCTGGGATGGCAGGTGGGAGAGCCTAGCAGGGTGGAAACAGCACTGCAGGCTGACCTGGGAGTCTATGGGGTCGGGGAGAGTCCTAGCTCCCCCTTGCTGGGCCCCTGTCGTGGGCCCGAATCAACTCACCACTCCGAAGGCCCTCTGGATGGAAGCTGGGATGGCTGGCGGGGAAGCTAGCAGGGTGGAGCCAGCAGAGCAGGCTGACCTGGGAGTCTATGGGGTCGGGGAGAGTCCTAGCTCCCCCTTGCTGGGCCCGCGGGGACCCGAATCAACTCACCACTCCGAAGGCCCTCTGGATAGAAGCTGGGATCCCCAGGGCTTTTATAGCCAAGATTCTTGTCCTCAATAAGATTCTGCTCTCACCATTCCTGCATTCACCATTAGCTGCATCAATTCTTTGTGTAGGGTTCAGGTCCTTTGAGCTTTCCCCAGCCTACATCAGCATGCCTATTGGTGTGGTCCCTGTTCATGTTTAAACAGTCATGTTGGTGAGGTTTTATGGGTGCAGTTTCTGACATTCTAAGAACATATCAATTATTATCCAATACTAACTAACCAGCTCTGAAGAAAACATATAAACAAAAGTAAACTGCCCAGGCATAATAGGCTGTATTTATGTATTTAGAGGGAGAACTTAGACAGAGGAAAGGGAAAGGGGCAAATGTATAATTAAAATCTCATGAATCAATATTTTAAATGACAACCAAGAACTCTAACCAGAAGAGCATGTGTGGGAAGGGTCTACAACATGAAAATCCATGACACATGGCTGAACACTTAAAGTTAACACATTTGATTGCAAGGTACACCAATTTCTTCAGATATCAGTTCATGTAGTTTTCTTAATTAACTCAGCAGGCAGTTATATTGTACCAGATTTTACTTAGTGTCCTTCAGTAAAATACTATTTGGGAAAATTTTTGAAAATTTCATATCTGTTCAATGATATTCATGTATTGTGAATTGCTCTTTTGTATTATAAAATAAAACTAAATACAGAATTGCATACTAAATTATGTTGAAAAGCATTGTGAAATATAGGATAGTAGTACAAGCTATTTAAGCAGTTGATGATGTGTGGGGTATATTTTGCTACTAATCTAATCTAATCTACATCTCCAGTGAAGTATTAACATCATCAGCATTTTCTAGATCAGAAGTACAATTCTAAAGAACACATTAAAAACTTTTAGATTTAGTACATGAAACACGGCATTCAAATTCCAACTTTCAAGCTCTTAATATTGAACAATACTGTTTTTCTTATTGTTGTTGTTGTTTCAATGTTTCAGGATAGGATTTCTCTGTGTAGCTTTGGTGCCTGTCAAAGAAACTAGCTCTTGTAGAACATTCTGACCTCGAACTCACAGAAATCCACCTACCTCCACCTACAAAGTGTTAGCATTATGTCTTGTGCCACCACCTCCTGGCATTGAATAATACTGTTTTAATTTTATTGTATTGCATATGCAAGAATTCAAAGAAAAGGAATAATTGAGACCAGTAAAAATGAAGCAGATATTGCTAGTCTGTTTATGTTTGTATGTGTGTGTGTGTTCTTGTGTATGCAAGTGTAAACACATGCATATGGAGGCTAAAATATAATTTTGGGCATCAACCCACACCCTCCATCAATATTTTATTAGAAAATGTTTTTTATTGGTTCGGGAACTCATGAAGTATGCTGGATTGTCTGGTCATCATCAGTCCATTTACTAAGATTTTCCTGTAAGCGCCTCCTCAACCCTGGGACCCTAAGAAGAGATATCACTATGTCCAGTTTCTCTATGTGGATTTGGGGATGAAATTGAAGTACTTGTGATTTCCAAAGAAACACTTTGTTAACTGAATCTCTTTCATGGTCCCAAAAAAACCTCTAGTATCTAGAGAAGTGGGTTTGAACAGGTGAGGTTGAAAAGTTTAATGCTCAGAAACCCACATCGGAGTACTGGACTGAGCTCCCAGGGTCCGGTTGAAGAGCAGAAGGAGGAAGAATATGAGCAAGGAAGTCTGGACCACGAGGGATTGGTACACCACTGAGACAATGTGCCTGAGCTAATGGAAACTCACCAAATCCAGCTGGACTGGGAATGAACGAGCATGTGATCAAACTGGACCCTCTAAATGTGGCTGACAATTGGGGTGATAATGGCGCTGGGATTTGTTTCTACTGCATGTACTGGATTTTTGGGATCCTATTCTATTTGTATGCACACCTTCCTAAGTCTGGATGGAGCGGGGAGGACCATGGAGAGGGAGGGGATACCCTGCCCTCTCTTAGGACTGGGTGGAGAGGGGAGAGGATGAGTGGGAAAGCAGGAGGGAACTGGGAGGAAGGGAGGAAGTGGAAATTTTGAGTATTATTTATAAAGTAAAACCCCTAATTATTGTTAGTTATGAAGTTAAGATGATTGGCATTCATCTTTCTGCCCATGAAAACTACTCACCTATGCTCCCACCATTCAAAATGCCGGCTGTGGAACACATTAAGATAATGGTTTGTCTGGGGGTCGTGTTGTTGTGAAGAATCTTTCTAGTTATGTTATCCTACTTACTATGTTGTACTCCACAGTCCATAAATTTCTGTTGAGTATTGTAGTCAGGATCAGGCAGCTACCCAACACCACAAAGCCTCAAAACTTAATCACATACTTGGTTGATTCAAAGCCCTATTCATATTCCTTGTTTCACATTCTTCCTACATACATAATTTACGGATCAAAGTAGTAATTGTACTACTACTACAATGTCAGATATTTACATGTCTTTTTCATAGAATAATTAGAATTTTATTCTTTCATTTAATTGTAATAGTTTTATTCCGATTTTTAACATAGACCACAATATGAAATAAACAAGGAGCAATATTGAAGGATGGAGGTATTTATCACTGACAGAATTTTAAGTGATATATTGTTATATATTTAATATATGTGCATAAATATACATATATTTCGTAGCTTAAGAATATGTGGTTGTTGGCATTGAACATACCATATTATGAATCTGTGTATCCTAGACATGAGAAGAGTATTTTAAGAAATATCTTAAAAATAGCAAGAGTCAGTTACTCTGCAATCTATGGTTTTACGTGTCATTAAATCCTTTTTCCTGTTGAAGGAACTGAAATGTCTATTATTTGAAATGCTGTATATAACAGAAAGTATTTCAGTTGTGCTTCAACTATTTCTAATAGAAAATCTTTAGTCTATTTTCAAGGCTTTAAACTAAGCTTTTTATCCCAGAATTTCACCTGCTGTTGATTCAAAACATTTCCTTCTTATAATCGACAACTAGTTAGGCTCAATAAGGTAATAGTTTGAGCGATTGAAACTCCGTATGTTGTGATTCTTGCTGACAGCATTGGGTCTAGGCTTGAGGGCATTGATCTATTAGACCACATGTCATGATCAAAGTGTTAGTTGCTGGCAATTATGACAGGAGTATCTGTTCTTAGACTTGCAACCCTGTACAGTACAGGCATAGGTCATAGATAGTTAAAAGAGTCAGTGTCAAAAAATGTTGATGCTTAAGGCCCATTGTGGTAGATGTATGAACTCAACAATTATCTGACCCTTCAACAAAGGTACAACAGTAGGTTGTATTATTGTGGGAAAATATGTGCTTACTAATAAATAGTACATACATTAGGTCAAAGTTCAGTTTTGGATGATAATCTTAAAATAACACAGTGAACTATAACTTGTGAAGTACGCACAAACTGTCCTCCCAAAGTCAGATCATTATCGAAAGTTCATTTCTAGATCAAATAGTAAATTACTAAGTTCATACATTAAAAAGAATTAATAAGAAGCCACAAAGATGATTATATTTTTCAATATCATTTATTAGTAAAATCACTTTAATTTAGATTACTTGGTCATATAACATAAGGTAATATATGGATTATTATTATTGAAAAAACATGTACTATTAAAATCTATATTGTTTATGTTTATAGAGAAGATAAATTGTGTTACTATATTGTCTTTGATCATTTAGTTATTACTTATACTCTTGTTATTTTCATTTTAATTATAGTCTTGGCCCTCAAGATAACACTTCCTTAGAGGAACTAACATGATAATCAAATTAAACAAAGCGAAACAAAAAATAACATTTCTTTGAAAGAAAATTTTATACTTTCTAATACCGATCATTAAAATTGACAGCTTTTATGGGCTCTGAAACATATTAAGCTCTGTATTAAAAAGGACCCATGATTTTTTATTTGTAGACACACTTTGTCATGATAGGATATACCATTTTACCCACAATCACATTAAAACAACTCAATAAAAGCTGATGACTTTATGTAGAGCAGAAAAAATAATATTGTTAATATTTAATTCCTCAACCATTTATTTAAATTAACTTCTAATACTTTTAACTATAAACATGTACAGTAAACATTAGCATCACCCGGCTACTTAAAGATTAAAACTTCAAACTAACTGGGTTGTCGTGGTGCACAATTTAAATTCCAGTATTCAGGAGGCCGAAGCAGGCAATTCTCTATGAGTTCAAGGCCAGCCTATTCTACAAGAGCTATTCCAGGATAGGCTCCAAAGCTACAAAGAAACCTTTTCTTTAACCCCGCCCCAAATTCAAACTGTGTGTGTGTGTGTGTGTGTGTGTGTGTGTACTTTGTTCTGCTACAATTATTTCTAGTACTTGATGTGAAGCAGATTGACATATGGTATGTTCTCACTAGGACCAAGGTCTTAGTTACATATAAAGGTAATGACGCATGGCTCAAATACTCCCAAGATTTGGAAGGATATAATATATTCATATGTAAGAGCGATTGACTGTTGTTTTTTTTTGTTGTTGTTGTTATTTCAATCTCAAGTCTCAATTGCCTAGATGTCATTAAAAAACGATTAAATAATAGAAATTTCAGTCTTCGGGTGGTGTGTGCAAGGTTTCAATCTGTAGTTCTTTCTAAAGACTCCATAATTCAGAAACATATGCGTCTTTTTAGACACTTATTGATGTCTGGCTTTGCTATGTATATACACAAATTCACTGTAGATATCTACACAGCATGAGAAAAAAATCACTTTTAATTATTGTTTGTTGTTCTTGAAACATATTGAATAGCATATTGTGTAATTGGGGAGAGAAAACTATGGCATGTATTACTCTATCTATTTTAAGTTGTTACAATGAATGAAAGAAAGATAAGGAAAATATTGTTGGCAAGGAATTCAATGCTAACAGGTTTAAGTACCGTGATCGGGGAAAAGAGAACTGTGAAGTGTTCTCTGAGATGTGTGGAGAGAACAACTCAGGTAAATATCTATTTTAAAGACATACCAAATAAAATAGTAAGAATTAGATTTACTCAGGACAGTTTTTGACTGACATGTTAGGAGCACAATGCCAGTTAGTGCTTGTATTCATGAAGGACGGAGCAATTGAGAATTGACTTCAGAAAATTAGTAGATATAAGACTATGTCAAGCTGCAAAATAGAACAATATTGTTGCATTCTGAGTAGAAATAACAGCTTCTTATCAGACTGGTTGAAAAAAATGAAATTATAGTGATTTGGTTTGGTTAATGATAAAATCTTATCATTTATAATAGATAAGATATATGATAAGGGTAAAATACTTGAGGGAGAATATAGAATGGAGACTAGCTTTAGAGAGAGGAAGAATGGGTTTTTCCTGGAAATGAACTATGCCTTTAGCCTTGACAGCTCACATTGTCACCTCTGCTTTCTTTCTGACTCCATCACTTAAGTGCAACAAATCAAATTTGTCTGTTAGCCCTGATTGACAAGAGCCACATGTAACTGCCGGGAGGCCTGGCTGCATCTGTGGCTTGCTCTCCAGAAGCACACCGTTGTGATGTGTCATTTGACTTTGTGCTTCAGTGAATCTTTAAAACCTTTCTTATGAATAACCTGATTAAAGTTGTGTGTCTAGTATGCTCAGTTGACTGCCGATGCTGAAGAATACTACTGCTTAGACGCAGATCACAAATATCCATTCCCGTACAAATGTCTTTTTATGTAATACATACTTGGAAAAATAAACATTCGCGACAGCCTATACTTTGTCAGCACCCAAGCATTTTATCGACAGTATCCAACCACCTCTGTCTACTTGTTTTGCCTTTAACATATCTTATCTGTCAATCAAAACGAAAACCTTTAAAAAAAAAGCTTCCACTCACAGAATTACACTCTGAATATTTCTTTACTATGTCCCTTCAGCCTGCATGCACTCTCTAATTTAACATACACTCTAGATGTCTTTTAAAGTATTCGTAGACTGCTCTCACTACATACTATCAATTAAATTGTAAACTTTTTTTAAAAAATCAATTCATTTGTTGCTTTGGATACGTTTTGGGAAATATCATACTGCTACATTCTCACTACTTTAATAAAATACCCAAGAGAAACAGCGTATATGGAAAAAAGACTTTTTTTTAACCCTGTCGGTGATTTCATTCTTGAGTCATCTGGTTCCGTAGTTTATGGGCTCTGTGAGGCAGGGCATTATGATACAATTACGTCTGCAGTGCACTGTACATAAGAACTATTTGTTTCATAAAAATCTGGAATGAAGAGAAAACAAAATATGGTGAAGGATTCCAATATCTCCCTCAATGTCACACTGTCTACAACATCCCTCTACTTGACCACAGTTCTTAAGGGTTCGACTTCAACACCCAGGTATGGTGAGCAAGTTTTCCAGAGACATTTAATATCTTCCCTATGCATTAGCTCCACAATTAGCATAACTCCTTGTGTTATTTGGATATTTTGTTGAGGAATCTTATTTTCCTTAAAGACTGGTTCACACACTTTCTTTATCTTGCACTCTTCCCTTTCCTTATGCAGTCCTCCCTGTTGACATTATTCCGCAATGACTAGCCTGTAAAGCTTTTGAATGTTTACCTATTATTTTCTATCTTCTGCCAAATAATTCTCCTTTCATAATACTGAGGAATTTGGCATTTAAAATATCAAATGTCAATGAAAGACCTCCACAAAAATGCTTCTTACCAGGTTAGCTATGTGGGAATTGAAGAAATATAAGTAGAGAATATGAAGATACATAAAAATCCTAAGGCAGAAAATAGAAAATATTGGGAGGGCATTCCAGTGACTGAAATTATGAAATCTCCCTGCATTGTTTTTTCACAACTTTTATGGCCAGTGTAAATGGGGGAGAAGGTAAAAAAAGAATTTATTAAAATGATACAGAAGGACGACTCACACAATCAATGGTTTTATCACTCCACTATGAGACATCAAATCAGTAGCATTATGTAGTCTAGGTGGAAAAGGTGCTGTAGGTCACATATGCTGAAGACCGCCCTTCCATAGGTGACCTCAGGGTTACAGAAGAATGAAGAGTAGTAAAACATATTCATATCCTGATCACCTGTTAGGATGGCAGTGAGATATATTAATTTCAAAAGAACCAAGCAATCACCTCCTGAGTTAGGACACGCAACTCTGACAGTCAATCTCCAAACTCTCTTCTGATGATCAGACAAGGTGGAAATGGGCCTGCATTTTTTGTCCTCAACAATCAAATATTTATGTTTGTTTAACCACTTCAAATAACTCGTTAAATTATATTTTTTCAGGTGAACTGTGTGCTGTTTGTGAAATAGCCTATCACTGAATAGTATATTTCAGTGCTTGTGGTGAAGTAGAATTATTTAGATCATAACTGCTTTCCACTCAGAAAAAATTGTTTGCTGGTTTGGTTTGAGACAATGTTTCTCTGTGTAACAGTCCTAGTTACCTTGGAAGTAGCTCTGGAGATAAAGTTGGCCCTTTGCTTACAGCCCTCTGCTTGCCTCTGCCTTCCAGTGCTGGGATTAAGGCTGTGTACCATCAACACTCTGCTGAATTATTTTATTCTATAAACCATCAAAATTTTAAATATTGAAACACCTTGGAATGAACTTCTAGGCATTTGAAGTTTTTATTTTAGAAGGGACATTTCAAAGTCTTCTATAGAAGAAACAAAATATTTAGAGAATTTATATATTTAAATAATAACACAAAAATACTAAAGAGAGTAAAATAAACAAAAGAGCAAAAGTTACACTTATAGTGATGTGAATAATTTTATACCAATGGAAGCCTAGTACTGAAGGAAGGACATGCATTCAGGATAGATTGAAAAGATAGATAATATTGGAACAAGGGCAACTTGACCTTCATGAACAGCTTCTGGAAACCAAGGGAGGATGCACTACAGTACAACTCCCACAGTAGTGCTCAGGGAAACTGCACCTCCCAGGACATGCAGTAGCTTAGAATAAATCAGACATTTTTTTTCTTTTGAGTAATTGATAATTAGTTCATTTACTAGAGTGAAATGGAAAAGAAAAAGATAAAGTCTTAGTTTGCTAAGAATGATGACAATATCAGTTATGACACTGACTAAAATCTGCAAATTTGGTTGTGAGATTAGAGGATACATAGCTAGTAACACTCTGACTTAAAAATTTGATTTCTGTGTTTAATGTCTAATTAAACTCATTATTTTCTTAGTACTAGCAAAATTATTATTTACTTAATGGAGACTCTTATTTTTTATTCCTTGAATTATTTATATTATTTATATCTTATTTTGTTTTTATCTTCTTTGTATGTTATTTATGTGTTTAATCATATAAAAACTGTAAGTTATTTTACCATGAGAAGCATTAATATGAACCCTTCAAAATAATTTTAAACGATAGTTGTGTATTTGATAAATATGTGTCTCTGAGGAGTTAATTACTGCTGGAAAATGATTATGTGATGTTCATTTGAGTCTATATCAGAGTGCTTTCCCTTTGAGTCCCTTTGTCTCCTGTTACTTAATTGTTGATATCATCATATTTTAATTTAAATTCCAGGAGCTGCATTAATAAGCAGTTTTCTCTAGGCAAATATTATTTTTCATCTTTTTTATGTTTTACATACCAACAATAGCTTTCTCTCCCTCCTCTTTTCTTGATCCCTCCCCAATGTCACCCTGTGGACTCCCATCCACTTCTCCTCTGTCTCCACTTAGGTGTGATAAGGCCTCTCATGGGAATCAATAAAGTAGGGCACATCAAGTTGAGGCAGGACCAAGACCATCCCCACTGCATCAAGGTTGAATTCAAATTCAAAATTCTTCTGTTGAGAAATCTGCTTAAATCTGAACACCGTTTTTAATAGGACTATTTGGTAATTTGCTGTCTACTTTCCTGAGTTCTTTATATGTTTTGGTTATCCATTTTCAGTCAGATGGCTTGAGCCATGGGGAAAATGTTGACATGCATACAGTTTGACGGTGGAGTGGGTCTTGTTGGGACAGCATCCAGATGCTGACAGAGGTTGAGGCACAATTTATAACTATGTGATTTAACTGATATATAAAATGTAAAATTTATACATATTAATGGGGTACCATGTTGATTCAATATCTGTTACATTTTATGTTTAAATCATATTCAGATATAGCAACTCTGAAAAATAAATAGATGATTTTTTCAGATCTCTAGAATCTTCTAGTTAGTTGCTACTCTGTGGTAAACAATGAAACATAACATGAGTGACAGTCATGGAAGTAGAGTTAAAGTGAATCTGTTCATTATCTTTAGAAGCTGTGATATTCTGAATAATCTAGTTTTAAATTTTGCATTAAAAATATGAAAGGATCTTCCTTGGGGAACATATCTGTAGTTCTATGTAAATGGATGCAATAGAGTAGTTACACTAGTTTAGAATTCACTATAATAAAGTTTTTTTTTATTATTTAGGGATAGACTCACAGACCATAGTTTGCTTCATGGGTTGGGAATGAATCCAACAGCTGAGAGTGAGAGAGTGCTCAAGTTTTACGGCTGCATTTATACATGTATAAGAGACCACACCCAAGTGGGCTGGTATCTTAAAGGCTATTGACTGAAGGATTTCCCATGATATATGTTTTTATAAATTTTATAAATTGAAGCATAAGGGTTAAACTAAAATTCAGGCTACCATGGGTTACAAAGCTAGATCCATGGGAAAACAGTCTTCCCGTTTGTTTTAAAATCCATACTAACATTGATAATAAAGTTTGGATCATATTACTAGTGTTAAAATGTAGAAAATGACAAAGTAACCAAAACATAGTTAATGTTTTAACTATTCATCTTTGGAAGTTACTAGTAATGAGACATATTACTTTGTTTTTCAAAACTTTGAAAGCTATGTAATTCAAAAATCTCTTGTGATGGTTAACATTATGTTTAAAGTTTAAATTCACTTGAGAAATCAAAAAACAAAAACTATTCAAGTATGCAAGATCTTAGCTTGCATAAGCTGTACCCTGCCAGCCTACTTTCCTTATATTCCCCAGACACTGAAGACTATTCTTAAAACTGACTGATCTTGTGAAATTTGCTATTCTTGCAAGATAGTTGGTCACAAGCCCAACCCTTGCTTCTGCTTTTCTCATCAAGCTTGGTTACTCTGCTCACAGAGATGACTAAGACAATTGGAAGATACGTGTTAAGCCCTTCCTACATTTGGAAAGGATATATGCAATCTTTGGGGTTTGCCTTTGTGATCCTTGGGCTGTAGTGGGTAGCGATTGAAACATTGAGAACATTCTCAGGTACAGCCCTGGTACCAATCAATCCTGGAGCCAGCATCTGAATAAAGGTATGATCTTATTAAAATTGTATTCATTGTTAATGTGGTGAATGTCTGAACAGTACCAAACCCATAACATACTCACTTCTTCATGCATAACCTCAAGTAAATGCAAGCACTCAAATATTCTTTCTACAGGGTTGGAAATTTATATATAATTCACACAACTACATACATAAAATATATTGGATGAGTTTTGATATATTTCCAATAATAAAATATCATTTCTTTTTAAGAGGAATTATTTTTCCTTGAACCTGATATTTTGATTATTAACTATCCATTAGTCCTTACTCATTAATGCATTGGAGTGTGATGACCCCAGGTATAAATTTGTCATATTTATATTTCAGATTTTTCTGAATCGTGTCTATGCAGCCCTGATCACTACTAGTGTCCTTTATGAGCAGCCATAATTCAACTTATATATCAATAATAAATTCCTAGGGTGAGTTTTGATCATAAATTCTTTCACTGAAATAGTTTACTCTTCTATATTGTTTTATGATTTTCATGCGTTGTATAATTGTGTAAAATATGTTCAATAATTCACTTCTATAACAATAACCTGTTAATCATATTTTATTAAGCGAAATCATAGTCAATATTTTGTATTCATCAAACTTCATAAAAGATTTTATTTTTTGGACTTGAAGTGATTTTAAATTTTTCTTCTTTCAATTAGAAGCACTTCCTTAAAATGGTTTGTAAGTACAATGCTTATAATTAACGATCTTACACATATATTTATGATAATGACCTAAATTTGGAACTGCGCTGTAAGATGAGAAGAGATGTTTCATGTTCTGCATTGTAGTTTACTAGTTACAGACTTCTGGGTTGAATACTTTTGTTTCTGTCTCATATGTTTGTATTTGTTAATGAGGTTGACTACTGATTAGCAATGTGCATGTCACATAACTTCCCTTTCTTTTTCTTTCCTTTTCTCTGGGTGTTTGATAGGGTATATTTGAGACAGATCTTACTTTATAGCCCGGTTGGCCTGGAAATCACATACTGACCTTGAACTTTCAGAGATCTGTTCCTGCCTCCCAAGTGCTGGAATTAAAAATTTGTATCATTATGCTCACTTTGTCTTAAATTTATATTCTCTCATTTGCAATATATAAATTACTGCCTAGATATTACTGTAGGTTTGTATAGAGCAAAACTCTAAAATACTTTTTCATAAAAAATGGGGATTAAGGCAATACAAAATATCAGAACTGTATTTTCCCTGAATAATTGCACTGAGCAGACACAGGAAGAGTATTAAGTATAGTTCTAATTGTAGCATATAAAAAGTATAATAGCAAAAGAAAATATGACACCAGTTACAACCTCATATCTTAATAACCAAAATTAAATCAAACTATTGGGACACATGCCTTTAATCCCTGCTCTCTAAAGCCAAAGGCAGATGATCACTATGATTTCAAGGTCAGACTGTTCTACTTAGGAAGATCCAGGTTGGCCTATATTTAACAAGAAGATTATAACTCAAAACCAACTAAACAAATAGACACTAAATTTATAACCCTAAGCAAATTATAAAACATGAGAGTTCATAGCCATAAAATAAAAATCTGAGAGGGGAAATAGATATGTTTTGATACCTAGAGAATTTTGATAAATGAAATTATTTTTGCTAGATTTCAAAATGTAGTTTAGGGAACTTCAGAGCTAGACAGAGATTATAAAATAAATTACATTAATAGAGACTATTTCTTAGATATAACAAATATATTCTGGGAATAAGAGGCATGAGATGTCTATACTAAACAATTACATCATAACACAGATTTGAGGACATATAATTCCCCTTTAGAGACACAAATTCAGTATTGCAACAATCTTGTCTTCTTTGCCTGTTAGCTATTTTGACTGTAACACTTTAAGATAACTATTTTAGGATTCAAGGAATAGATCAGCAGTTAAAAAAGTTAATGTTCTTTAAGTGAACTCAAATTTGGATTCTAGACACCATATTGGAGTTTTCACTTATTTATAATTTCTGCTCTAGATTTAATTCCTCTTTTTGTCTCACCTGCAATACCCACATCAATACACACAATCAAACACATAATTTAAACTAAAAATTTTTAATAATAAATGTTTATAATAATGTATTATAATTTCGTTCAAAGTTTAAAATGTGCAGATATGTAAATTTATGTTATATTATTTTATAACACTTATCGACAGCACAACCTATTGGAAATATCATCACCATATAATAAAAAGTTATATGAAAAAACATATATTTTAGTAAGAAAGGTAAATTTTGCTATAAAGTACTAAAATTTGAGAGTGAGACTAGGGGTTCTTAGAAAATTATAATTCACCAGTTAATAGATTCTTTAATTTGTATATTTAAGATGTTAACTTTTTAGTACAAATATAAAGTATATTGAAAAAAAACACATAAAATAGTGAAAATCTTGCTATTGTTCAGCTGTATTAATACTTGATACTTTTTTAATTTCATATTTACATGGAAGGCTGTTTGGAAAAGATTGTGTAAGTTCATATTTGTAGAGGGCCGGTATTGAGTGTATAGAAACTCTGTGCAAGGGAGACTTGAGGTAGCATTCTCGCTGATAGGCCTGGCAAACCATGTCAGGAGGAGGCAAACCTTTTCCATCAGTAGAGTGCCTTGCCAATGGTCAGTCCTTGAGAACACAGATGTGCACTGTAGTTCAAAGGCTCTGATTAGGTTGTGGTTTGTCTTCTGATGTGGTGTTTTTACATATTATATTACAGCAAGAGTTTTTTTCCATGACTCCAAGCTTTTTGTTTAGATTAGCTAGGGCACCGAAGCTCTTGAAATTAGTCGCAACCAAGTGACTAGTCTATGAAACTATTTTCATGTATTATGGAAACCTAGTTTAAATCATGATTTGAGTATTATAAAAAGAGCACTGGCTTTGCAATAAAGTATGCAGTTATATCTCCTATTCTGCATCCCCTGTGTCCTGATTTCTGCGGCACTACCCAGGGTCATCCATAACCGAGGAGGTTGGGGAAGGGTCCCCAACACAAACCCAGCACTGAGGGTGTGATATTAGCATGACAGAAAATGTATAGACATATTAGTTAAATGCTGGACAAGAACCATCAACTTGAAATTCTCTTGAAAGGAAGATTTAACACCACCAATATTCTTTTAATCATAAATAAGGAAGAACTGGAATTACTGTATTTTAGTGTATTCTCTGGCTGTTAATTATATATTGTCTATTTGTGTCTTGATCAAATCTGAAGTTAAGTTACACATTATTATTGTGTTCATTTCAAAATATTATTAAATAGAAGTGATATACTTAACTGTTCAAATTACAGTATTTAACATAATTGATATGTTGATGTAATTTCATAAATTTTAGGGAAAAATAACAAATAAACTCATAGGAAAAGCAAGCAACAATGGTATCTATAGCAATGCAAAACTTAAAATTCCTGGTATTTTAAGATAGATATTATGAATGGCTGATATTTGCTATCCTCTCAAAATCTGAGTGCTTTTATAAATAAAATACTCTAGTAATAGAATTTCACCTGGCTTTATATTAAAAATATAACTATATGAAAATGGGCATAATACAATCACATTGTTTTCTAGGTATATACTAATGGACCCCTAAGACGTATTTCTTTATTTAAAATATTAAAGTACAACACTGTGAACATTAATAAAAAATAGTGTTTTTCCAAAAAAAGTGTTCTTATTTGGCTTTCAATTCAATTCTGAAAAGAACATTGAGTTACATTTAATAAAATGTGCTTGAATTATTATACTAAAATAATTTACAAAGATCAACTGCATATGTCATCCTTTCATATTTATTTTGTACATTTCTTTAAACTTGATATGTTTTAAAAACATGGAGTCAACAGTATTCTGAGATAGTCTCCATGCAAGGTAAACTACACTGACCAAAACTGAATTGATAAATTCCAGTTAAGACTACTTCAATCTGTGGAAAAAAGACAATGAAGTGATGCCTGCTGTGAGCATTTAGCATAAGTTATAATTATGTGCATCAAGATTTTACACTTTTCAATCCACTTTATTTAAAACATTCCATGACACATCAGGGTGATTGTCCAGTTGTGTAAGCGCTTGCATCACGAGCCTGGCTACTTGAGTTTTAGCATCTGACTCCTTAAAAAAGAACAGAATTGACTTGGATCTTGAACAATGTTCTATTATATCCAACTTCATGCTATTTTATAAAATAGGAGACAGCTGACACAGTGATTATAAACTTAAGGTTTAATTACTAAAATTAGTTTTAAATAAAAACATGGAAATAAACAAGAAAATCAAACAAAAATAATAATTTTCATCTCTCAAAAATTTAGTTGAGTACTAGAGGGTCACACAATAAATTGTAGTTTATGTCTAGCTTAGCAATAACATGGCTGTAGCAGGGGACCTAAGAGGACAGAGAACAGTATGCCCCTGCTCATCATTTGTATTCACCAATCAATAAGGAAAGAACATGAAATAAAATGAATAAAAACAAGTGAAATTGACTGTGCTTCTGCTTGCTGATTATATGACTAAATAGATAGAAAAATATAAAGGTTATACACAGAAAACCTCTTAAGTTAACAAATGACTCTTAATGACTTATCATTGTTTCTAGAAGTCAGTGTATCTCTTAACAGTCATCTGAAAAGCTTCTGTTTTAAGTAGTTTTAGGTAAATAGCTATATACAAGCAGATGCAGACAGAGGCACAGGCACACACACATACATGTGTTCAAGAATGAAGACACAGAAAAGGCATAGATACATAATCCTGCAATTTGTAAAAGAAGAAAATATTAATCAGATATGTTATAAGGGCAATTCTAACATTTATATTGCTTGTTCCTAGAAATTCATAAATTGGCTGTGGCAAGAAAACCTGTTACGGATGGATAAATATGTCACAATGAATTAATTTTTTATTGAAACAGAGAAAATATAAATATAGTCATGAATTTAGGGTCATAAGGTTTTTTATTTTTGTAATCTTTGCTTATATAATTACCTCAATTTTATGTTTATTGTGTTATACTTGGGAATTAGTGTATCATATGTAAATACCTATGAAAGATATGAGACTAAAGTTCTTAATCAAAAGAGCATGCATAATATTATAGTTTCTACTTAGCCATATTTTTTTTTCTTACAAAGAAGGCTAATTCATAATATACTAGATGTCTTTGTATCTAAAACGTACAACTTACTAAATTGTAAATATCTGTTATTTTGACTCACTGAGTTTAGAATAAAATCCCACATTATTAGTAGAGACTCAAAAGACTCTTTCATAGCCCATTTTGAGCCAAATATTAGTATCCCTAGCAATATGGACTGCCTGAGCCTCATTGTACACTCGCATATGTTCTTAGTTTTTCTTCATGACACATTATTTGTTCTTCTATTCACAATTTTGTACTATACAATTAAAATTACTTTTTCATTCGAAAATTAGTTCTTGTTAAATGTGTAGAACACCATTTAGAGTTTGATGATAGAATAATTAAAAGATAGATTAATCTTTATTTATAGTCTATATTTAAGTATACAGAGATTCAACCTCATGCTCATGATTTTTCTGGTAATGCTCAATAATTATAATATATATGTGTAAATATATCAGGCATTACTGTAGTAGAGTTAACTTAAGATGCATAAAGAAATGCCTTAGCCATTTGTAGAACCATAAAAAAATGTCATCAAAGAGGTTGGAGTATAGTTTAGCATCAGATGGACTGTATCTATAATATCCTGATTCACAAACATTTTTTAAAAAGTAAAATTACATCTGGGAATAAATGTTACTTAAGACTTGATGATGATTGAGTAGCAAAATCTAAACTTAACTAGTGATGAAACATAGCATTTGAAAGATTGAACAGTGGCTACCCCAAACATCACCCAGTTACTGATGGGGGCTAAATGGAAGACCCACAGACAAACATTGGACAAAGCTAAAAGAGTCCTGCTGTGGGGAGGGAAGAGGAATTACTTGTGGGACTCCTGGAAATGGGAGCAGGGCTGCTCCTGGTGCTTTGACTGGCTCTTGGAAACCTGTTTAACATGCTGGATTACTTTGCTCAGTCTAAATACAAGGGAGAGGTACTTCATTGTAATGCAGCTTTTTTTCCCCAAAGTTTATTAAATTATAAAAGTTTCCATTTCCGCTCCCCTCCCAACACCCTCCCACTCCCCCCACTCCCTCTCCTCCTCCTTCTCCATCCCTAAGAGCAGTCAGGGTTTCCTGCCCTGTGGGTAGTTCAAGTTCCTCCCCCCTCCCTCCAAGTCCAGGAAGGTGAGTATCCAAACAGACTGGATCCCAAAAAATTCAGTATATGCAGAGAAAACAAGTCCCAGTGTCATTGTCAATGGCTTTTCAGAAAGACTCCGGGCCAGCCACATTCAAAGAATCCGGCCACATTCAGAGAATCTGGTTGGATCATGTGCTCATTCTGTCCCAGTCCAACTGGCCTTGGTGAACTCTCATTAGATCAGTCCCATTGTATCAGTGGGTGATCGCACCCCTCGCAGTCCTGATTTCCTTTTTCATGTTCTTCCTCCTTCTGCTCCTCATTTGGACCTTGGGGGGCTCAGTCCGGTGCTCCAATGTGGGTCTCCGTCTGTATCGCCATCCATCGTCAAATGAAGATTCCCTCTGGTCTTGCCTTCTTTGCTCACGTTCTCTTTCCTTCTGCTTCTCGTTTGGACCTAGGGAGTTAAGTTCAGTGTTCCAATGTGGGTCTCTGTCTCTATCTCCATCCATCGCCAGATGAAGGTTCTATGGTGATAAGCAAAATATTCATCAGTATGGTTATGGGCCAAGGCGGTTCAGGCACCCTCTCATCTGTACAGAGAACAATTCGGGGATCTCTAATGCAGCTTTTTATGTCGTGCTTTACTGATTCTGAAAGACCCCTGATATTGGAAGTCTCTCACTCAAGTCTCGGGATAATGTGACCCCCCAGTAACTCACGAGAGACCGTCCTTGCTGAAATCACATGAGGTTTAATGACAAGACGACAAGATGAGAATCAGTGCACTGGGGCCAAGACTCATAACCCACACAGGGGAAGAGTTCGACCCGAGTGTCCAGGAGAAGTAGTTTTTATAGGAAGAAACCACACAGCCCAGTAATCCGAAAGGGGGGCAGGGAAGGTGTCACAGAAAATCCCGAAAATTTCAGTGATGATTACAAGGGGACAACTCTCTGCCCCTCAAGATCATTCTCAAGGTTATAATCAGCTAGTTCTTATTCTAAAAATACCAATGATAATTACTAGGGGGTGATAATTACTAGGGGGAATCTCCCTGTTTCTCAAGACTACTCTCAAGATTACAATCTACCTTTATCTTCAGCTAGTTCCTGAAACCCTGAAACTGGCTAATCCTAGATTTTTGATTCTTCTCTTCCTGCTAGATTTTTGGCTCTATTTTCCTGCTAGCAGGATCTGGATTTATCCAGGCCTTTCAATTCCAATGATAGGTTAGCTTCTATTTGAGCCAATACAGAGGAGGGGAGCTTTGAGGAGAGAAGGAGGAGTAGGAGGAGTGGAAGGAGAGAGGCAATGGTCTGGGAGTAAAATAAAAAAGAATAAGTTAATAACTAAAAATGATTGAGTGTAACTTTATGGATACAGAAATAGGAAGCCAGAGTAGTAGAAAAAAGATATAGTTGGAAGACTAACACGATATTGAACTAAAGCTGAAAAGAACAGAATTATGGAAGAGCTTGTAGATTGAGACAAAGCTGTTCTTTAAGCTTATGGGAAATATTTCCATATGTTCAAAGCAAATATGTGCTATGATCACACATAAATGTTTAAAATACAATTTGGGAGGTTGCTTAGAGAACAGATGAACTGTGGCTGTAGAATAGCTAATGTGGGTGGACTGAGTCGGAGTCTCCTACTTAATTCAGGCAAAAATGATGATGAGTTGAGCTAAGGTGCTGTGAGAAGGATGGAAAGAGAGAGACTGAAAAGCATTTAAAGAGGATCTCATAATTCATTCAATAGTGGAGATAAGAGAGAGTAAATTATGTGTTATTTCCTGTAGTATGTTAACTATAAACTCCTAGTTTATAGTTATATATATATATATATATATATATATATATATATATATATATATATCCACCAACTAGGAGTATATATATATATATATATATATATATATATATATATATATATATATTTATATATATATATAGCATGGACATCTTGCACATAGTGTCCTGATTTGGTGTGTAGTACAAAGCGTTTTCAAAAAGTAAAACTGCATCTTGAAACAAATGCTATGTTAAATGCAACATAGAATTGGTAACACACAATTATCACTCTTGGTTTTTTGAGACAAGGTTTTTCTGTAGCTTTGGGGCCAGTCCTGGAACTAATTCTTGTAGACCAGGCTGACCTCAAACTCGCAGAGATCTGCCTACCTCTGCCTCCCAAGTGCTGGGATTAAAGATATACACCCAAACCATCTGTCTTTAAATTATATTTACTTTTAACCTATGCACTTCAATTATTTTAACTGGTTTGAAAGATTAAATTTGTTCTTTGACTATTGGGTGGATTTGACAATTGACTAAAGTAATGTTTTGTAATGTTTCATGACCCACAGATTTTAAACCAAGCTGTCTAGTGTCTTTGAGTTTGAGATTATCCATTGGAGCCTGATTGAATGACTCTTTGATTCATAAATGGAAGTGATTACACTTTGTCTTCTAGAAGTCATCCACAGCCTACAAATAGTTCAGCAAAGAAAGATATAGCCTGTGAATCCCTCCCTGATCCAGGAAGGACTGTAGGTAAGCTTAGTATAGTTTAGTGCAGAGAAGCATGTTCAGTTGCTGTGAGATCATGTTCACAGTGGGTGTCCTATGCCCTTAAGATAAAATTCTAAAGCCAATTTTTCTGTCTTACAGTTCTTAAACTATTTCTGTTCTTCTGCGATGTTTCCTGAAACATGGGTGGGATGTGACTATGTGAAAATAAGCTTTTTTAGGAGTTATTTACTAGTCAATGGCCATTTATTCTCAGCATTCAGAAATGTTGTGTCTCTATAGTCACTTTTTGCTACAAAGAGAATCATTTCTGATTGAGCCTGAGAATAAGATTCATCTATAAATACAAAATAAACATTTAATGTGCATTGCTACCATGTGTATTTAGATAAACAGCAATAGTAACTTCCCACCTCTAGCTCTTTTTCCATGAAATTTTGATCTTCAGTATTAGGTTTGTGTTCCTTCCTATGAAAATGGTGCTGAATCGAATCCAAGAGCAGTTAATAACTTCCATGACATTTGTACCATCTCATTTTTCATCAGATGGTATATACCTGACAGGTTTGTTTAGATGTTCAAAGATTTAAGTCAGGTTTGAATGTTGATATCTTTTCTACCCTAACATTGAATAGCATCTTCTGGTAGCAGGGAATCTAGTCAACATGGAGGAATTGTTCTGTTTAATTCTACCTTTATTTCCCTGTATTTCGTATCTACATTATGAGAAATCTTCATGTAGTTGGCTTTTACAATATAATTTTTGTGGGCATGCTTGAGGATTAGCAAGAACTTATACTGGTTTGATATTTTCTAGAGCCTCCATGATGCAAGACATCAACACTCATGAGAAGGTTTTCCATAGTTGGCACTCAAATATTTGTTTAGTATTACAAAAGTTGCTAGAAGAAACTTTAGCCTCTTCTATAGCATATATTCATTCAAGTTCTGTACCTTTAAACTTACAAGTTAATTCTTAAAAAGTAGTAGGTTTACATATACTTTTTTCAAAAACACCTCACCTTTCAAATATTTCTTCCTATACTTTATCTCTTCAGTTTCTTTCCCTCTATCCTAGTTATGACATTTTCCCACTTGGCATTCTTTCTTTCACACCTATTATCTTCTTAAATTCCAACTTTCTTCAAGTTGTTTTTCCATTTCCCTACCTATTTTCCTGACTTTAACAGAAAAACATATTATAAAGACAAATTTAGCTATTTCAAACAAGGATTATTATATGAGAGAAAAACACGCAGTGCTTGCCTATTACCTCACTCAATATAGTTTTCATATTCATCCATTTACTTATAATTTTCATATTTTTTATAGTTGAATAAATTCCATTGAACATATTTCACATTTCACTGTGCATTCACTTGTGCTTGCAAACAACTAAATTGATTCCATTTTATAGCTGTTGTTAAAAGGAGCTAGAATGAGCATGGATGTGCAGGTGTCAGTGTAGTATGACATAGAATCCTTTTGTAGGGTATCAAAGTAGTTTTATAGACAATGATCTAAAGCCTGATTAAATGAAACACACTATAAAACCTTTGTGCTGTTGTTTGTTTTGCTTTGTATTTGAGACAGAGTTTCTCTGTGTAGCTTTGGAGTCAGTACTGGAACTTACTCTGTCACTGTGGCTGGCATCGAACTCACTGGTGTGCACCTACAATGCCCAGTCTTAAAATCTTGATAAGCCATTAATAATTGCTTTGGACACCTAAGTATCACCAAAGTCTGTCTATATTAGTTTGTTTGATTTATTGATATTTTACCTTATTTCTTAACTTTTTATATATAATTTAAATAGAATTTTTTCAGAAGTATAGTTTTCAATATTGTTTTCCTATACTCTAGTCTGCTTCGCCCCTCAGTTGAGAACTTTTTCTGCTTTAAATATAGACATTTACTTCATAAAGTCTACTTAACAATTTTTATCTGTATTTCTTGAAGAAGAAATTATAAATTAGAAGTTACAAAGAGTATAACTTCATCTGCTATTTTGTTGTATAATCCTTACTTTTTTCTCAAACTCTGGGGTGTAAAATTGAGGACCTTGATCACTTTCAAGCAGTCTGTTGTGTAAGGTAACAGAGATGGGGATAATTTTTCTATCTATGGATATCTAGTTTTTCTAACACCAAATGATGAGCAACTTTTTATTTAAATGTGTAGATAGTCAAAAGTGTAGTTTTATGAGTCTGCATCTGTGACCTATTGCTTGCCATTGATTCATTTGTTTAATTTTGTACAAGAAAAACTTTTATTATTATTACTATGAATCTGCAATATTACTTGAAATGAGTTTTGGTCACAACTATAGCAGCATTGTTGTTTGGTGCTATTTTGAATATTCATGTTATTTTGAATAAACATGGAGTTTTTTATTTTATTTTGTTGTTTTATTTCTATGAAAAATGGAGTTTGAATTTTGACTGAGATTGCATTGAACCTGTAAGACAATTTGATAGTATGACTGTTTTTTACTATTTTACTATTTCAAAGCATAAACATCTGAAAACATCTGTAGTCTTCACATATTTTAGTGACTTTATATCTTTGGGAATGATTTCATTTTCATTCTACTTATCTTTCACTTCTTGTTTAAGTTTATTCCAAGAAAGTTAATTATTTTGAGGATACTGTGAACAGAAGTATTTCAATAATTTCTAATTATGTCCATCACTGTTATTAGAGATAAAACAACTTATTTGTGTATCATTAATTTTGTTATGTTCTTTTTTATCCAAGATCTTGGATGGATCATTAAGTTATATATTTTATGTAGCTCTAATTTTGAGATATATATTCTTGGAGATATAAAATTTTTGTATTGACTGTCTTCTCTTTATTCCATAGATTGTAAAATTTATTTGGGTATATTTGAGTCCAAAGATTTTTTTTAATTTTCCTATTAATCTAGACATTTTTTATTATTCCAAGTTTATTGTGTAGTCTTCATAAAATCACTAAATTTTCTATACCAAGAAGGTCTTTATCTTTGATGGTAGGTGTGTTTCTCAGAGGCACTCAAAAAAAAAGTTTCTGTCTTCTAATATAGCCTACTTGTCTGTTTCTTTGGATTATGGAATTCAGTCAATTTATAATCATATGTTTTTAGTAAAAGGTGTGTGTCAGATCCTATCACTTGGCTTGTTTCATAGTACTTTATGCTCTATTTTCTGAGTCTTCATCTGTTTAAAAAAATCTTATTCTTACATATTCTTTATATTATTTTATGAAATTATAATCAAAATGATATTATCCTTTCATCCAAACCCTACCATATAAACTTCCTTGCTTATTTTTCAAATTCATGATGTCTTTTTTTATTAATTACTGCTATATATTTATAAATTATAAGAAGCTACACACATAAGGTTTCACACACATGACCTCCTCCAAATTAGATAAGCAAGGACAACAGCTGTAGACATGCTAACATGGATGAGGAAAAGCTCTGATGGCCTCAACCTTTCTAAACAAACAAACAAACAAACAAACAAACTAGAAATGCACATGGGAGAAGTAGTCTTTCCAGGAATTAACATATTAAAGCCAGGTAGTCAGCCCTAATATAAATAATAGTAACAGACTGATGAGGTTGTCCTTACTTATTTACCATGCTCCCCACCCCAATCCCCTACTTCTCATGAACATGTTTAGCATTCTTTTAAGTCCAGAGGATTTCCTTTAGGAATCTCTGAAGATCTGATTTAATGAACATAGATTGCTTTGGCCCGTTTTTGCCATTAAACGTTTTATTTTCTTCTTCTATTATGAAAGATAGTTTTTCTGGTAATGCTGCCCTTGGTTGTCAGTTGCCATCTTTCAGAATTTGAAATGCATTCTTTTGTGACCTTCTGGTTTTCAGACTTTCCATTGAAAGCCAGTTATTCTGAAATGCCTGACACTGTATATAACTTTGTCATCTTTGGACACTTTTAGTGGTCTTTTTTACTTGAAGTTTTCTTTGTCTCCTGTGCTTGGTTGGGTATCTTTCTGTGGATTGGAAATTTTTCTCTAGGTTCTTATTGAATACATTTTCTATGTAATAGGCACATACTCTTCTTGCTCCTTGCTCATATATATTTGTATATGTATATATTTGTCCATGAGTTTCACCACATGATACAATTCTTCTATTTTTCTATCAGACTCTAATATTCCACTTTCCACATTATAAACTCTCTTGGTGTTGTTTTCCATTTAAAAATTTCCACTGAATTTTTAATGTCTGATATTTCAACATGGATTTTTTTCAGTTAAATTATATTTTCATATCTTGAAGTGCCTTCCAAATTTCATGTGTTTTCTGTTTTCTTAGTATTCAATAAGGGAATTATTCACATTCTCTTGAAATTCATTAAAGTATGTACTTATTTCATCTTTGAGATCTTTGAATGAACTTAACATCATTTTAATTTTTTTTTTAGAATTTGGAATTGTAGCGATATCTAAACTGAGAAACAGGTGAGAGAGAAAGAAATACTCATTGCAAATAAGTATCATACTCATAAAATAGTAATAAAAATGGTTAACAACATCTTTTATGTAAAATGTTATGATATGTTGGAAAATAATATAATAATATTGAACAGGCTATGACCGGTCACTGACACTATGATAATTATTGAACAGAATTAATGATTTAGCTGGTGTTTGGATAGAAAAATGCCGTACACCTTGAACTTTATTTACCACGTATATGCAGCTGTCCTGCCTCTTTCTTTTGTTCACCTGTGCTCTTCCAATGGATACTTCCCAGAGACTGTTTCAAGCCCCTCCCTGACATGAATAAGAGAATCAATTTCCATAAATGATATAGCCAGAGGAGCAAATTTGAAGACTTGGAAGGCAGCCAGTTGTCTTGATTTACAGTGATTTTTCTTGCATTGCAAATGTTCTCTGCTGAGGGCATCAGAAGTAGAGAAAGTAAATGGCTTAGTCCTATGCAGACTGCAGAACTCTGTGGCATCAACTGCAGAAAGCATACTAGATGTCTTTTTAAATACCCCAGTGTACTTCCACCCGTATGGAAATGCTCTGGAAAACAGAGGCATGAATGTGGCAGCTAGGTCACCTGTCCTACTCCAGTTAGAGTTCCCTTTTCATTACACAAAAGGGCCAGAATAAACCACATTAAGGCCAGAACAAATAATGTCTATCTTTTGTTGAGAAATGTCAGTGTTCTAGAGTCATTAACCCAATTTCTTATTTATTTTTAATTCTTTTAACATGATGCTCTCTTGTGAGACTTGTGTCCTAGTTCTGCAACCCTAAAAATGTATGTTTTTTTTATATTTTGCATATGCAAGAACAAATAACAATGAGCTGTGGGGATGGCTCAGTGGTTGTGGGCTTTTTATACTTTTAGCAACAACCCCAGTTTCATTCCCCATACTCACATGGAGGTTCAGGACAAGAAACGCCAGCTGCAGTAATTCCCCTTGCACTCTTCTGACTTTCACGAACACTATATACATATGTGCAGGAATTGCACTCATACACATAAAATCAAAGTAAATAAGTCTTAAAACTAGCAGTAGTCATCTATGACTTGTTATTAAGCAATATTTTCTCAAAAGAAATAAACATCATTATAAATGTAGCAGAAGAGCCATGCAATAAATGTCACATCTTCATCTAAATATAATTTAGGCACTTTGAGAACATTGCCATTATTAATAACTGACAAGAGTAGAGTTAGGAAGAAGGTATCTATAACTATTTAAATGATACTTCTGCTGTTTCATAATTTAGAAATTTCTTTCAACAATGAATACACTATAGCATCAACATGTTCTAAGGCTGTGAATTATATTACATTTTAAAAAGAACTTTAAAATATTAGAGTTGTACTTTGAATTACACAAAACTAAATTTTATTTGAAGTGACTTAGTTATAGCAGCCATATTTAACTCTATTGTTATCAACAATAGTGGAATAATGATGCTGCATTATGGTGTACATCCCCAAACATTACTGGGTATTGACATTACTCTTAGAGGAAATGGAGGAAGAATAAGTAAAGGAAAGTAATAGTAATGATATGAGAAACTTAAATACACTGAGTGTATTTTTGCCAATGTTAAACCAGTCTATTGTTATGAATTAAGTGCTCCATAACAGATATAGACACTTGAGGGGCATATACTGATTTGTACATGGGCATAGATATATATTTATCAGCATTTACCATATATGCCATTATTGGTTTAATTCTACAAGTACATGAATTTCTAAGCATGAAATTAGCTGCATTACAGTTTATACACATATTTAAAAGAGTTAAATTTGAATTATCCTATAAAAGGACACCAATGTTCACATTAGACACCAGAAGTTAACAAATAAAAATCCCTGTGTCAGGAATGAGTTCCTTAGTTTGAAGTTCTTAGCTAGGGAAACTCTGTCATACACATGAAACCTTGCAGAATATTATACTACTCTTTAGAAACTAACGGTAATGGGGGAGAAGAACATGAGAGAACAGGATGGTCAAGAGGGGAGAGGGGTGGAGTGGGAGAACAATGAAAGAGAGGTCTTGATGGAGAGAATCACTGCGGGGTTAGGGAGAAACCTGATGCTAGAAATTTTCTCAAGAGTTCACAAAGATGACCCCAGCTAAGATCCCTAGGAAGAGTGGAGAGGGTACCTGAACTCTAATCAAATTGGTGACTAGACCAAAAATCATCACAGAGCCTTCATCCACAAACTGATGTAACCAGATGCAGGGATCCACGAACAAATACCAGGCCAAGATCTGGGGCTCCAGTTGCAGATAGGGAGCAGGGAATATATGGCCAAGTGAGGTCATGATCATGAGGGAGACATCTACAGAAACAGCTGAACCAAACTTGTGCAAACCCCTGAACTCTAGACCAAAATATGTGGAGACTCCATGGAACTGAACTAGGTCCTCCATATGTGGGAAGCGATAGTGAAGCCTAAACAGAGGGAATCCTGGCAGTAGGACTAGGATCTATCTGTGGTGCATGTGATAACTTTTTGGAGTCCATTCCCTAAGATGGGATGCCATGCTCATTCTTACTGAAGGTAGAGGGACTTGGTTCTTCCCCAACTTAATATGCTACACTTTGTTGACTCCCCATGGTAGCACTTACCTATTGGGAGGAGTGGATTAGGGTAGACTGGAGGGAAGGCAAAGGGGGGTAGGAGTAGGGGTGGGAGGGAGAACTGTAATTGAAATGTAAAAGAAAGAATAAAAATAAATAAAAATATATTGATGTAAGACTCTATTGCTTATGACACAATAAGCCTGAACCACAGACATTAAAGTGGGGGTAGTATTACACCTATTCCTATGTAACTAGTATTATACCCGGACTATTGTGCCTATCATCCATCATCTTAGAAGCTTATTTTACAGCAGACAATGATTAGCACTGAAAAATATAAAGACTTACAACAAGACAAGGTGCAGAGAATAGAAGACCAATAGATTTTCATCCTTAAAGGGAATATATTATATTGTACAATTTCTATCAATGCTCAATGATAAGTACAGAAAATGAGGGCAGTGAAAGAATCAGATGCAGTGTTTAACCAAAAATAACTTAACAGAGAAAGTTACACATATAAACTTTTATCAGTTAGACTTGTGTGCACAAAGAGTGTGCAAGCATAATTCTAAAAAAAATTCCACTGTGGAAAGAATTGAAAGCACAATCCCATCACAAGTCATGGAACAATTAAGAATTGTTATCTGGGAGAGGAAAAGACAGTTTCTCTAAGAGCTTCAAACTTGGTAACGTGACCATTCTCTAGTGGAATAACACACATCTTTTAAAAAAAAATATTTGAGCAACAGAAATTGATCTTGAAGAATTTAAAAATAAAAGGACCCAAATTTGTGTAGGTATGGAATCGGAGATGGATATGGAAAGAGTTTGGATAAAGAGAGGAATATAATTTAAGTACATTTTATATATGCTGGAAACCTAATAATTTCATTAAAATTCACAGTATGAAAATTAAGCTTAACTTGGTTCATAAAGTAAGAAGCAATTTCATTACATAGCTGTTATAATGTGCCTTTGTGCCATAAAAAATACAGTGGATTAGTGATGTTATATTCTGGACCTGAAATGTATTTGATATTTTGACATCTATGGAGAAAACTCTACATTTAAAGGCATTATGTTCCATTTCATAAAATGATCCATGGCACTGATCTATCACTCATATAATGAAAATTTAAGTAAAGAAAAAAATCAGTCTTGAGATGAAAATTCTGAATATTCGGTTTTGATACAAATACAGAGTCCATGAGAATATATGCTTTTATATTAATTACCAGGTATTTATTACATAAATAGTGATCATATAGTACCAAGGTGAGACTGAATCATATTAATTTCTATCTGAATAGTGCTGAAACTTTGGAATTGTGATTTTCAGCAACAAATTTAAAAACAATTCATTGGTTTTCTAATTATTTTGTGTTTGTAATTCAATGAATAAATTTATCTTAATAGAAATTGAGTGGAAGATTGAATTTCATGTACATGTTCAATGCCTTGTTATTGAATGATATTTTGGAAATTAGGTTATCATAATATAGTCCATGAATGAATTAAATAATATTGAAGTTGGTTTTTTTTACCCATATATTCTCAAAGTACAAAGTAAAGTTAGTGTGGAATTCTATAGGTGAATCTACAGATTCACCTCCTTAGAATATTCCTTTAGATCTCTTTTATAGAATAGTGGATTGTAGTCACACAATATTTAGGCTACTCAGTAACAACAAATGCCTATTCATCACTGAACCGTTCTCAAAGGAGATTCCATTTAGCAGTTATAAAAAGCAAAATTAATCATAAATAGTGCATTTTTATAAACTTTCTGCTGGTTGAAGATAAACTTAATCAGTAATTAAAAGAATATTCTGGGACACATAATTTCCATATGGCTTCATTTATTAGAGCACATCTTGATACAAGTAATTTTCTACCTCAATATGATACATTTGATCTTATTTCACAGAAATTTTGAGGAATTTCTTACAAATAACTGGACCTATAGGTGATCATTTTTTCATTTTTAGTCTTTAAGTTTTCAATAATTTAGATAGAAATGAATAGAAAAAATATTTTAAAATGATTTAAAGTTTTGTTACACAGCACTAATATTCAGAATAAACTTAATCTTCCTTCCTGGAATGAACTTAAGCATTTTATTCTTGGTAAGTTTCACTCAAACACACACACACATACACACACACACACACACACACACACACACACACGCATGCACATACATACACATCATATACACACTGCTATTTAAGTGTGTTACTATATGCATATATATATACATATATGATTATTATAAGATATAATACAATAAAATCAGATACAATTTAGTGTCTGTTACAGATACCATTAATAATTATGTCGATGCAAAAAGTACACAGTTCTTTAGAAAAAGGGGCCATGAACTGAACTGTTCCCTTTTCATTCTTTGACTCTACTCAAACAGACACAGTTTAAAGTGGAACAAAAAGATGGTGTGTTGACGAGTACCCTCTGAAAGGCATTGTAAACAGGCAAAGTATTGCTTAGAAAGGAAGCTGATTTCCATGGAGGAAGAAGATAGCATTTTCTTGGTATCTGAATCTGTGCGGAGCAAAACAAACTACTGAAACCATGACTAGAGAAACTACTAAATAAATGCCTATTTTCAAAGAGGCTGAGGGCTTTACACTATGAAGTTGAATAAGAATAATATTTTGCATGTTGTACATAGACAGTTTTAGAGATTATCAGCATCTCATTGTAATGATCACTGCTAACACAAAATAATAATATGCATAAATTATCTCTGAATTTATTATTTTAGAAAGAGTATTCACCCCCATATTAAGAATCATGTACAGATTCATGTGTCATGCTGTACACCATATATTTCTATGAATATTATTTATAGAGAGGACATCTGATTGTTTATTTTTTAGGTTTCAAAATCCAAATTTTAAACAATGCATTAATTTTTATAGAAGCTTGTGGACTTAAATATAAGAGCATAAACACTGTCTTTTAAGAGCTACAATGAGTTTTTCATTTATAAAGTATTTACATATTTCGCATACAATAAAATAAAAGAAAATACATATGATAATATCTCTTTAGAGATTAAAAATCATGAGTTTTTTCCAGTGATATTTTTGACAGCTTGGAGAAATCCATTTGGGTGACCCTGAACTGATAATGATGTGCCCTTCTTATGAAGGATCATCAATCTTGGAGAAGCTCTGTGACAGCATCAGTGCCAATTTCTTGATCATGGCAGATATATATCTGAAGAGCTTATAGTTATACTGAGTTTAAAAACATGATGGTCTACACATGCAGCCACTGGCACAGCAAAATAATACCATATTCAGAGAAATTCAGAGAATTTGTCACAATCTAATTAAGAAGAAAACTACTGAAAAATATAAAATGAAGCAATAATTTGTTTTGTTTGAATAATTGTATGTCATGCATAGCTTCTAGATTATTAGAAGAGGTAACTTTGATTGAAATTTCTTCAAATAATATGCCTCAAATACTGATAAAAGATTTTTATCTCCATGATAGACATTATTCTCACTGGCATAGAAATTTGGGAATTTATAATAATAAAACTTATCAATTACAAAAAATAAGCAAATGTGTATATAACAAAATTATTCAGCAGAAAATATTAAGCATTCTGAATTAAACCTTCAATTTTCTCAAAAATTTTGAGGTACTGAATTGACAAAATATATAGCCTGATATAATAACAGCACAGTTTATAGTCCATAAAATTTTGTTTTATAAAGTTAATGTCTTTTTTTCATGTAATTTTAGTTTTTAAAACCAGAGATTCTCTCTGTAGCCATGGATGTTCTAGAGTTGTCTGAAGACCAGACTGCTTCAGATTCAGAGGTCTGCCTCCCTGTGCTTCCTGAGTGCTGGGATGAAAGATGTGTGCCAAATATTACAGGTTATTGCTGTAGATCTTAGTTACCATCCAGAACTTGATAGTAAGACTTTACTGCTGAAATCACCTCATATTTGAGGCACAGATCACAGAGAAGTCAATCTGGTAATGATTCAGATACTGTATCCATACTGTCTTGATTTCATGGCATTGAAAGTTGTTATGCTTTCTACTGAAAAAATAAAAGAAAAACCAAGTATTACCCTAGCTCAAAAGGAATCCCTGCAAGTTACAGTAAAAAATGTTTTGATTGGACATGCATATTGATGTACTAGTGACAGAAATTTCATAGAAGTCACAAAAACGTTATAATTTGATGAAGGGCATATTTACTCTATAATATAAAGCTTATACCTGACACCATTATTAGAGTTAAGAAGGCATGGCTATACAGACATAGAGCTTAGTAGAAAATCTAATGTGTTATTCTTCTTACTGGATATAAACTCGTAATTACCTGTAATTATACCCATAGATTATTGCATGCCTCAACTTTCATTTGAAATTATTGCAGAATATATTAAGAGAGACTTACAATTAATGGAGGTGCACAGAATAAATGACAGGTGAGTATTTAGTACTAAATAGACCATCTACATCATACCTTCTTCCTCCAAGGCTCAGTGATCAGTTTTGAAGAAGTGACAGATAAATTGAAAGAAATAGTGAGTGACCACTAAAAGAAAACAGTATTTTCAAGACACAACAACACTATTGAATTTACATCAATTATCACAGCGTGTATAAGAACTGTTTAAGCTCATAGAAGATTGAATCTTAGCATAGAGAGTGGAGAAAAACAAAAAAACTACATTTCTATCTAAGGTGATACTGACAAGTGATAACTGGTGAGACATAACATCACTATTACCTGAGAATGTGGCCCATGATAGGGTAAAACTGCTCCAATAGCTATCAAATAACATATAAATTGCCTAAATTAGAGTAATTAGGTTTTCAAAAATATGAGGGCATATTGTTGTGTGGGTAAGGAAATGGGGTGGATTTCAGAGCATTTGGGAAATGCTAGGTGAAAAGATCCAAATATATTGTCTGGTACTAACAAAGAATTAATAAATTATTTAAGTTGATGTTAACAATATTAAATATGTTTTCAATATTCTCAAAAATAATTTGCTTTTAAATCTATTATTCTTGTTATTGTCATCACCACCATAACAATATACCATGAGCTATAATTTATCATAGCATGAAATTTTGAAGAGCCAAATGCTTTGCAACTGCTAAGGAAATAATCCATTAACAGTTTGAATGTTGTATGTGTTTGGGGGAATTGTTTTGTTTTTTGTCACCTTGAAACAAGATACAGACTTTTGAGAAGAGGAATCTCTATCAAGAAAAGGCCTACTTAAGACTGACTGCTGGTAATTGTGTAGGGCATTTTACTGATTAATGACCAATGTGGGAAGGTGCAGCTCACTGTGAATGTTGCCATCCACGAACAAAAGAGAGTGGATTAAGTAAGCCACGGGGAGCAAGAAGACCATAAGCTGCATATATCCATGCCATTTGCTTCAGTTTTTGCCTCCAGATCCCTGCATTGGCTTTCTGCTTTGACTCCTCTTCATGAAGAATAATAAATCATAAGATAAAATAATTTTTTACCTGATTTTCTAGGATGTATAATCTGGGCTACTGTTTTTGTTATAGCTAATTAGAATCCTAAGTAGGACACTATCCACTTTCTTCCTTTTAGATAAAGACTCCCACTGGCCTGGGTCTCATCAGCTAGTCTTGGCAACCAGGCCAGCAAGCCCCAGAGATCAATCTTTCTCCATGTTACCAACATTACAATTTCTAGCTTATATCACCATAAGCCCCACAGTCTCAGGCTTATCAATGTTCACATCTTGCTGTAGTGAGTATGCTTAAATATCTGTGCTTTGCTCGGTCATTTGTACAAAGAAAGCTGAGGAAATCATTATCTGAAGGAGAATGCAGCTGTGAGATGCTGGAAACTTTAATAAAAAGCAGACTGCATAAAAGCTTCAAGAAACACACAGCTGCATATATGGTATGTTTTCACATTTTGTATTTAATTCCAAGGACTGCCAGTGCATGCCTCCTGATCGATCTTGGGTGTATCACAATTTGAAACCAAGGTAAAATAATGACTCTTAGACTGTTGAACTAGAGACAATAAAAACCTGCAGTTGAGAAATGTGTGAAGGAGATATCTGGTTCTCAACACGTTTTTCTCAACTTCTTAAGTTTTCAAGGATAAACCTTGCCTACATATTAAAGTCATTCACCTGTATAAAATGTTACCCAAAGGAACAATTTATCACCTTGAAACATTTTATGTGTGAACTGTGATGGAAAGACAACACATGGTATGAAAGAAGAATCATTGAATTCAGTTTCAGTGCAGTATGTGTGTGTGTGTGTGTGTGTGTGTGTGTGTGTGTGTGTGTGTGTGTGTGTAATATATAAATTTCCCCCTTAGGAGTTATGGAAGTCTCATTTTTTTTTACTTTGCTTTGTTTGTGTGATTTCATTCTTCTTGTGTATCCCATTTATCTAACTTACTATTCACTTCCTTTTTCATTTGTCTTTTTAACCTTCTTTTCTATATTCTACATCCCTTTGTGTATTGTCAATAAGCGCACTGTGTATTAATCCTGGAAAATAGAAGAACAGGAGGTTCAGGTTCTAAGAAATATGCCCTGAGGTTGCTAAGATGCCAAACTATGACTCAGTTAATGACCTGTGGGATCCTGTATGTGCTCACTTCCTTGCTGTATAAGTGGCTGGGGAGAATAAATCTTTTGAGATTTGTTTCTGTATTCCCTTTGTAAAATTTATAAAAAGAAAGATTCCGGCGCCAGAGGTTACCTAGCACAAATATTACTTCAATTCTCAATTTGAAATCCAAGAGCTTTTTGTTTATGATAAATTTTACTATGCTGAAGAAAAGAAAATTTTCATCTTGTCACTGCAAAATTTGAGAAAACATCACAAAACTCAAAATGATAAATGTTTGCTTACAAATACAAGATATATTATAAATGAATTCGAAGTAGAGCTAATTTATAGCTGACAGGGAGTTTTAATCTGTTTGAATTTAATACTTCTTCCTTTAATTCCTTCTCCTTTTCCTCCTCCTCCCATTCTTCTCTTTTTCTTCTTCTAAGATAAAATGACAAAGTCATCTCCATTGCTGGAAATAATATAAAACATCTAACCTAGAAGCTTAGGTATTAAAAATCATATGCAGGCAATAGCTCAATCTAGGTTCTTAGGTTGGTTGTAATCAATTAATTTTCTCTAGTGAAAGCTTATGTAAGTCTGGTGCATATGTGGACTGGACGAGGATACAGCAGATGGGTTATATTTAGAGATATGGATGAGAAGAAGAGTATAAGGATATATACAGGGATAATTAGAAACTGAAGATATGTACAATAGTACTGAGAAAAACTCAGTATTCATTAAGGAAGTAGAGATGGGATTTGAAATGAATACATGAGAGATAATGAGTCAGGTATGTTAATGGTGTCAAATTAGTTGAAGGGGAAAGAAAAGTTGAAAGAAGTCATAGTTACAAGGTTTTTTGTTTATTTGTTTGTTTTTTATTTTTAACTTAGAAGATTAGAAGGACAAAAGGCTTTTTTTGTATATTTCAGCAAAGAAGTAAGGACAGTGGGATAGGGCAGTCATTCAGGCAAGTTTGCTCCTGAGCTGAAGCAGTTTTGCCTCCTGCAGAGTGGGAGACGTGGTCTGTGTGTCTTGCACATTTGTCACATTTAAGGAATTTGAAATGACACTTCTATGTGATCATAGACTCAATAAACTCTTTGGGATGGTTATATTTAAACTATATATATCTAAATATATATTATTATATATTTAAACTATATATATATATTATATATATATTACATCAACTGCTATCAGTATGCAGAATATGTAGAAAAGTAATTATGAATATGTTTTCATTGAGAAATATTTCTCAGATATTTGAGTACAAGACAGGGCAGTATAAAGCAGGGGCTCTCCCTGATGGCCTAGACCTGAAGAAAAACCAAACATTGGTTGCCCACTCCTACAAGCTCGGTGTAACATGAGGGGCAGGCTGCTTGTTGGGGTTTTCTGTTCAGCCTGACCCCTCACAGCTGTTTATCCCCAAAAGAAAAATCACACAGAGATCTCCATAAGTTATAAAGCTGATTGGCCCATTAGGTCAGGCAACTTCTTAGATAACTCTCACATCTTGATTAGCCCATTTTTCTGATCTATGTTAGCCATGTGGCTCAGTACCTTTTTCAGTGGGGCAGATCACATCCTGCTGCTTCGGTGATCTGGGCAGGAGTGGGAGGAAGGAATCAGCTTCCTCCTTTCCAGAATTCTCCTGCTCTCTTTGCATCATTTCCACTTCCTCTCTGGTTTTCTCACCTATACTTCCTGCCTGGCCAATCAGCATTTATTTAAAACATGATTGACAGGATACAGACAATTCTCCTGCACCAGTTCTGTGCCACCATTGCTCCATCACATCTTGTAGGCCGGACTGATTGTAAGTGGAGGATTTTGTGGTTTGGTTGCTGTCCAGGTTTCTCTTTCAACAGTCTATATAGTACCTTCTAGAGCCAAAAAGACTAGAACCTAGGAGTAAGGCTCCATGTAAGTACCAATTCAAGGACTGAATTCAGTGAAATGTGTGGATGTTGTCCTCAGCTATGGTACCGCCGCTGAGGCCATCAGTTTTCTGAGAATGACCTTCCATCTCAGCATCAGCCTTGCTTGTTTAGGAATTTCTACCTGACCGCTTTTGGCCAAAACCCACAACTGAATACAATCCAGTCCCACCACTGGAAGACTTGCCTGTCTATAAAAGTTGCCCAGTTCAGACTCTGTATCCTTCATTACTAGAAGTCTTCACTTCAGTCACCCTCATAGATTCCAGAAAGTTTCCATTTCACTTGGCTATTATAAGCACCCTCAAATGATCTCCAATTCTAGCTGTCTCTCACAGTACTCTTTCCCTCCATCCCTCCATGACCCTACATGATTTCTCCTTCCCATTGAGTTTTAAACTAATGGAACCATAATTATTATTAATTTTATTTTGAAAGTTAGCTACATAGTTTTATTTTTAAAGAATAACTTTTTAAATTTATTTTACAGTCAAGGGGCATTTAGCTTGTTTCCAGGTTCTGACTATGACAAACAAAGCTGCTATGAACATAGTTGAGCACATGTACTTGTGGGACGATTGAACATGCTTTGGGTATATACCCAAAAGTGGTATTACTGAGTCTTGAGGAAGGTTGTTTCTTAAGTTTCTGAGAAATAGCCACACTGACATCCAAAGGGGCTGTACCAACTTGCATTCCCACCAGCAATGCAAGAGTGTTCCCTTTACCTCACAATCTCTCCAGCATAAGTTTTCATCAGTGTTTTTGATCTTGGCCATTCTTACAGATGTAAGATGGAGTCTCAGAGTTGTTTTAATTTGCATTTCTCTGATGTCTAAGGGAGCTGAGCATTTCCTTAAGTGTCTTTCAGCCATTTTAGATTCTTCTTTTGAGAATTTTCTGTTTAAGCCTGTACTCCATATTTTTATTTGGTTTAATGATTTATACATACATGTTACAAGGGGCATGGTTTTCCAAGTGTACTGTCCCAAAATGGCCAGAAGAGAGCAAAGGATCCCACAAAAGTTGAGCAATACGTTGTCCTGGACTGCTTACCGTGGGTTCTGGTAACTTAGGTCCTCTGAAAGCAGGGTACTTATCCTAAACTTGTGAACTATCTCTTTAGCTAATGTGATTAGTTATTATAACAAGAACAGAGGAATAAGAAGCAGGCAACTTAAGAATTAATATCACACCACAGGGAAAAAAATCACATTTAGTATTAAGTAATATCACATTATTTTAGAGTTAAGTTTACCTAAAACTATTGAAATGCAATTTAAATTTACATTGTACATCTTATTTTGATGATATCAGCTGTTTCCCATTTTTGAATGAGGTTTTGTGAGTAAGCTATTGTTACCCATTTAGTTGAATGTATTTTTTTTGGAAGTAAATCTTATAAATAAAAAAAATTTTAAAATGATCATGGCACACTTTGTTTATAGACACAAATGAATATTTTGGAAAATACTGGTACATTGTAAATTTATTAGTGTTTACTGTGCATTTGAAAACTATTATCAACACTTCATATACAGTTAGTGATATTTTATAGTTTAAAAGCATGTTATGAGTGACATTTCCTGTACTTTAAAGATCAGAGATACAACACACAGTACTCAGCTTTAGAAATAAATTGCCCTGTATGGCTTTAGAGAACATTACCTTATACTTCATAAATAGCATTTAAATAAAGTCACATCTATCCCTGACATATATAAACTTTCTCTTCTCTGGTGAGATTTTTCTTATTATAATTAATATAATTTAGTGGTTAAGGGGATTCTTAATTAAGAAGAACCAAAGACACAGGTACAAGTCCCGGTATCAGACTTTTTAAATATGAGAGTTTCCTTATGTAGTTTATTTGTATTGAAAATTAAAATAACTTTTAAATTATTCCTATCTAAAAACTGATAAAAGAAACAGAAAATTTAAAAATCATAAATATTTGCAAGACAAGTAACACAAGTATTTTATCATTAAGAAATCTTAATTCACATCATGAATAAAAGCATTACATTGTAATATATACTAGTTTCTCAGTGAGAGTGTTTTAATTGTGGATCTAATTATATTTTAAAGGAAATCCAAAGATTTATTTCTTCTTAATTATCTCAAGTACAAGATTAAATAGTTTTATCCTCTTTAGCATAAAAATTTTCAGAGGATTTCTTGAAAATCATTATTGTGGTTACATGACCAATGCTTTTCTGAATGCCTCATACATTATTCCATTAAGATATTCATAGACATGGTTGTTGCTATTCCCATGTAATTGTTGGTCATTAAATTATTGATGATTACTGAGATGTTAACACAGAAAAGCCTATCAAATCATTGTTTATTCATTCATCAGAATGCTTATGTTGGTTCTCAAAACATATCTATGAGAGATTATTTTATTCTTCAACAATTTTGTGATGATTACAATCCCAGCAATCCAGTGACTCTGATTTAATCTATAAAGGGTTTCAGTGAACTGATTCCTCAATATATAGATACACTGATACTGGAAAGTAAGTTTCAGAATACACATATTGTCCATGTTGTTTTAAACCTTTAATCCTCAAATTAATCATATTTACCTGCATGTTAAATTGGATATTTTATCATAATAAAGCAAATTATAATATATTTTTGTTTTGTTTTTTGAGACAGGGTTTCTCTGTGTAGCTTTGATGCCTGTTCTGTAACTAGCTTTGGTAGATCAGGTTATATTTAGAGATATGGATGAGAAGAAGGGTAAGTATCAGGACATAATATGGGTAATTAGAAACTGAAGATATGTACAATAGTACTGAGAAAAACTTGGTGTTCATTAAGGAAGTAGAGATGGGATTCTAAATAAATACATGAGAGATAATGAGTCAGGTGTGTTAATGGTGTCTAATTATTTGAAGGGGAAAGAAGAGTTGAATGAAGTCATAGTTACAGGGTTTTTTGTTTATTTGTTTGTTTTTTATTTTTAATTTAGCAGGTAAGAAGGATGAAAAGCTTTTTATTTGTATTTTTCAGCAAAGAAGTGAGGACAGTGGGATGAAGCAGTCATTCGGGCAAGTTTGCTCCTGAGCTGAAGCAGTTTCACCTCCTGCAGAGTGGGAGACATGGTCTGTGTGTCTTTTAAACACTGAGTAATATTATTGAGCCATTATTTATTTAAATATTATAATTAGCAGTTGGGCAGTAGTGGCACATTCCTTTAGCCCCAGCACTGTAATTAGCAGCTGGGCAGTGGTGACACACCCCTTTAATCCAAGCACTCAGGAGACAGAGACAGGTGGATCTCTGTCATATTGAGGCCTGGGTTTAATCCAAGGAAAAATATAATACCTGAAATTTGTTTCCTGATCTGCATGGTCAAAAGTCTCCAAGACCCAGAGACTAGGTATCCCAGAGACCTAGAGTAACACCTAGCTCTGCTGGTCTTAAATAAAAATAGTATCAATAAATGATTTCTATAGATATTCAGATACCTTCATATTCCCTTATCCAGTCATCATCAGGGAGGCTTTCTCCAGAATCAGAGAGGAGCATCTGAATAGTAGCACAGACAAATTTTATATGGACAGAGAACTTAAAAGTTTTGTCCTGACAGAGCTCATGAAGCCTCATGGACAAAGAGGCAGAAAGAGTGTGATACCTGCTTGGCAAGTGAAAGATACTAGATACCCGGAGAACAAGGTTCTCTGACTTAACTTAGTAAGGCATATAGGAACTCACCAAGACTGAAACAGTAAGCAAAGGGCCCACATTGGTCTAGACAAGACCTATGCATGTGTAATATAGCTTTTAACTTAGCTTTATGGAACTCTTGAGAGAGAATGAGTGGTTCTTTGATTCTTGTTCCTTCTCTTCGGCCTCTTTTCATCCTGTTAGGTTGCTGTATCCAAAATCAATATGGTATTTTTTGCTTCATCTTACTACATTTTATTATGACATGTTTGGTTGTTATTTCCTAGAAGCATATTTTTTTTTAAAGAAAGACAGAAAAGGAATAAATCTAAAGTAGAAAAAAGAGGGGAGGAACTGGGATAAATAAAGGGAGGGAAAACTATAGTCAGATTATATCATAAAAAATATCAGTGGATAGGTGGATAAATATATGGAAGATATATGAATAGACTGATAAGCACTCAGATGATAGAGAGATTAATTAAAGATTTCTGTAAAGTCACTTTCAGTGACACTACCAATGAATTGCTAATGTACGGAGGAGTGGCTGCATCCCGCTACCCAACAAGCTTAGTCCCTGAAATAACCACACCAAAATTGTATTAATTAAATTACTACCTGGCCTATTAGTTTTAGCCTCTTATTGGCTAACTCTCCCTTCTTGATTCAACCCATTTCTAATAATCAGTATGTCACCACAAGGTTGTGGCTTACCAGGAAAGATTCAGCCTGCCTGACTCTGACGACTCAATCGTGGCTCTCCCTGCCTGCCTTCTTTCTTTCAGCATTCAGTTCTCTTTTCCCCACCTACCTAAGTTTCTGCCCTATCAAAAGGTCAAGGCAGTTTCTTTATTAACCAATGAAAACAACCCAAATACAAAGGATTTTACACCAAATAAATAACACAGTTATTTTTTAAATTTTGGCATTATTCAGAAATATCGTTTTACCAAAAAAAAAAAAAAAATCATGTCCCTGACATAAGGTCATAGATCTACCAAATGAAGAATGGGAATTTGTTTGCAATTATAAAAATTGTGCATGAAAGTTTTGGAAGATTTTGAAATATACATAAGACTAAAACTTCAAAGGTATTGAGATGAAGTTATTGAAGCTATGACTAAAACAGAATTCAGAAGAAAAAAGGAGTATCTCGATAGAGCAAAATTTTTCAGTAGAATGCCCTTTTAAAGATGTGGAGGCAAGTGTGAGAAATTCCTAAAAATGATGTCCATAAAAGTAAAACTGACTAGGTGGCCATAGTGGTGAGCACCTTTAATCAAAGCATATGAAAGTCAGAGTTAGGCAGATCTATGTGAGTTCTAGGCCAGCCTTGTCTACACAAGGAGTACCATGACAGTCAAAGCTACACAGAGAAATCCTGTCTATAAGAGGGTTCAGTAAGAATAGGTCTTCATAGAAAACCAGACATTCTAATTTTGATACAAGGACACATTGTGCAAGAGAAGAACTACTCTCGAAGGTTGTTCTCAGAACACAGTACCCATGCTGTGGTATATGTGCACACACACACACACACACACACACACACACACACACATTTAAAACAAAACAGCTAAATTCTAAAATTCTTGAAATTAGAGGATTGACTAGATCATTTGGTGGAATGTTATGGAAGTACTAAAATATTAACTACTTTGTTCTTAAAACTTTTAAAATATATTCTAATGAGATTGTCTCAAATGTTTGAAAGCAAAAGAAAGAACAGGAAAAGTATTTTGTTCTATAGAAATATGTAAACACAATTTATCTTGTTAAAAATTGCAAAATGGTTGGAGAAGTATAGCACCTAAAAACAAAATATAGAAGCCTTTTAAATTCCATGATAGTTAGAATGTAACAGAAGAAAATAAATACTATTTTAATGGACAAAAATTTCTGATGAATTTACAGTTAATAAATTTTATCACTTAAACTGCCAAGGAGACAACTTATTATTACTACTCTCATATTAAGAGAAATGAAATACATGGTCTCTGAAAAGAGTAGAAATGTTATAAAATGATCCACCGGAAACATTGTTAGAGCCTTTATGTTATTATAACTCTTCATTATTTAATCTACTCATCTATTTATCTGTCTTCAAATCATCATATTAGCTAATGTAGCTCTGAAAATATCATATAGAGATAGCAATAAAGTGAATATCTCATGAATATTTAGGTAAAAATAATTTTCCCAAAACAGTGATATTGGTATTTGTTATTTTTACTTCATCGTTATAGATTTTCAAACATTTTTTACTATCAAGTTATAACTCTTTTAGTATTTTTAATTAATGTAGCTGTGTGTCTTTATCTAGATTTAAATCAGAGCAGATTTTGTCCACAGCTCTTTCTATCAGTGTTTAATTACATGACTCAAACTCAACAGCAACAACAAAAGTATTTATAAGATTCAGAAACCTGAGTGTGGCTTAAATATAGAGTATGATTTATTTGTTATCCAGAAACAACTTGTTTAGCCTGATCTTATTTAGTTTGTTCCCTGGAAACAACAAACCTTAATTCCTTAAAAAAAATTTAAGATCGAGTCATTTGCCTACAGTCAAAATTTTGAGCAATGTTGAGAAGATAGTTTTTCCCATATTTGTGTTTAACTACCTGACATGGCCAAGTAATAAAGAAAGATGGCAAATAGAATATAATCACGCACCATATTTCCTAATGTGTTATTTAATTTGACTTTGATTTTGTGTACCACTTATTACTTGAGAATTAGAAGGATTTTAATAGTGTGATCATAAATTGTGGTATAAAATTCAAAGAAACATTTACAGATACTGAAAGTTTTTCTCATACAAGAATGCTTTATAAGATAGCTGTAAAATATAAAATTATGACAAGGAAAACCATAAAGAGACCCCTTATGGTGCCAGTAAACATATGATTAAAGCCTGCAGATTGTCTAAAACAGTTGAGGATAATTCTGCTAAGGGAACTGTGTTTTCAATGAACCAATAGAGGAAAACTTAAAGGTTATATTATCAAAGAGAATATTCAATCCACAAAAATGTATTGTAACATGATTTCTTTAAAGTTAAGGTAGCTAAACATTTTCTATTCACAAGCAATGCTATTACATTTTTATATGGTTTATTAAAATTTATATTACATACAATTTAATTTCTGAATTTCTGAAATTTACTTTTATTTTTTGTGTATGAGTGGCATACCTGGTACCCATATAAGTCAGAAAGGGTGGCAGATAGTCTTGTACTGAAACTACAGAGTTTTGAGCCCCCATGTCAGTGATTCAAATTCAGGTCATCTGCAAAAGCAACAATGCTCTTAAGTGCTGAGCCATTTTTTCAGCTCTTTCTTTCCTTAATTTATATAAACCAAATAAATGATTTAAGCTAATTCTAGGGTAAGACATTAATTGAAGATTATTGTCAAAGCAATGATTAGCTTTATATGATATATGAACCTTCCTTTTCTGGGGATAACATATGTATAATTTATATAATCAACATTAATTTTTAAATAAGATAAAATTTAAGTGAATTGCCCTGAGTTAATTAGCCAATTAGTATCTGAATTAAATAAAATTGTAGTTTTTTAAGCATTATTCTTAACTTACTTTCTTTTGTCTAATTCTAGCAAGTGACTAATTTTCATTAGCCATTCCAAACAGAAAATGTTTAAGTATTAATTGAATCAGTTAAAGTGGGGTGGTAATATAGCTTTCCATCTCTGCCAGACTTTTTATTAATTAAATGATTTTGGTAGGATTAAAACTGTTTGGGAAGAAGGTAAATGAGGCATTTAATAAATTTGTAATGAGCACAGGACAAATAACTTCTTCAAGGCTAATGGTTTTCTAACAGCAACATCAAGAAAAATCACTGGAAGCCTTTGTTGAAATGAAAAATTCCTAAATCCTATCACAATAAAGGTAGAAAAATCCTCTGTAGGATTGAGACCCCTTGTTGGCACATCACAATTTAATAGAAGGGCACAAATATGGGCAGCAATATTTGGACTCTAAAACTTCTAAACTGGAAAATGACAAGAAGAGGGTGTGGAAGTTTGACCTTAGAGGAGGTAAGGGAAGGAGTTCAATATGACCAAAGCTTGTGGTATGAAATGCTCTATGAACAAAGAACAAAAGAAGGAAGAGGAGGAGGAAGAGGAGGAGGAGGAGGAGGAGGAGGAGGAGGAGAAGCGAAGAAGATCGAATTAAAGAATTCCAAGGAGGTGACAGGCTATTTAATAGTCTATATGACTATGTGACTTTAGGAAGACCAAGCCCTACTTACATACAGGTTCAAGCTCTGAATTGCTGCCTGCACACAAGGAAGGAAAAGTATCATACCACTAACTAACTAAGATTTAGATAATGTCAGGCTGGATGGAGCCCTTCTGGTGATATTTCCTTTGTATTTTAATAACTAAAACTTGCCTGAAGTTCAGAGAGCAAAACAAATGCGGTGATCAGCCTTACAAAACAGGCAGTAGTAACACACATCTTTAATCCCAGTATCTATGCTAGGTTGCCATAGAAAAAGTGCAGTAGTGATGTGTGCCTTTAATACCAGCACCAGAGAGCGTTATAAAATGGGAGAAAACAATTCTCACACACAGTCTCATTCTGAGATCCCTAGAAGCAGGATTGCCATTTCAGCCTGAGGTAGAGTGAGAGCCAGTGGCAGCCTGTTTTGCTTTTCTTCAAGTAGAATCTCATTTCTGTCTCTGGGTTTTTATTAATTATGCTACAGGTCAGAGAGTAATTTTTGAAATATTTGTTTATTTATTATGTATACAATATTCTGTCTGTGTGTTTATGCCTGCAGGCCAGAAGAGGGCACCAGTCTCCATTACAGATGGTTGTGAGCCACCATGTGGTAGCTGGGAATTGAACTCAGGATCTTTGGAAGAGCAGGCAATGCTTTTAACCTCTGAGCCATCTCTCCAGTCCCTAGAGTAAATTTTTTAATGACTGCGGAATCCTATTATGCCAAGGTGGGTTTTCAGGACTCGAGGTGTTCTCCACTGAAATTAAACAATTTAAAAATGATTTCTTTTAATTTTTTTTGTGATTATAGTACATTTACGACAATCCTATGGACCCTTCCTTATTCTACTTTTTTCTCTTTCTTTCAAATGTACTACCTCTTTTTTCATTAGATATCTTTACATACTTATATAAATGTGCATATAAATATTTCTAAATATAATCTGCTCAGTCTGAAATCTCGATTATATGATTATATGTTTATTTTTAGGGTGGATTAATTTTTAATTGCATAAGCAAGCAGTGTGCTCTTACATGGGACAGTAGAATTTTTAAAAGAACATAAAAAACAAACTAGGGAGACATGAGTGCTTTTTTATTTTTCTAATTTTTCTTTTAAATATTTTCCCCTTTGATAGCACACAGATAAAAAGTTTTTACTTAATTCAAAAAGAAAACTATACAAAATAAAAGCAGGATTAAATTTTAGTCACTGCAGTTAATAGCATATGATATTAATTTCATTTATCTAAGGTATATGGGCATAAGAACCTTGTAAAGTGATATTTTCTTTGCCTTTCATTGATAGTAATCAAAAAATATTATCTGTGATCCCTTAGTCCAATTTTCTTTCCTGAATTTCTGTAATAGTTTATTTTCTTTTTAAGAAAGTGGTTTCTGCTTCATATATTAAAGATATGCTAAGATAAAAGAAAATTACTTTTTTTAATTTATTAGATAAGAAGTGGATAATTTATAACTTTTCCTCACCCTAAATCTCTTTGTGTCTTCTCAAAATTTATGCAACAGGTTTATATTCACATTTTGTACACCCGTTTAAAATCAGCTATCTGGAGATGTATTTTATTGTTGGACATGCCAGCATATGCCTACTAAAGATACCTTCTCTTAGTTAAGTGTTCTGTTGCTGTAGAGAGACACCATAGCCAAGGCAACTCTTGTAAAGGAAAACATTTAATTGAGTCTTGCTTGAAGTTTCAGAGGCTGAGGTCATTATCATTATACCAGTGAGCATAGTTGGCATGTATGCACGCATGTTGCTGATGAAGAACCTAAGAGCTTTAAATCCTGATTCAGAGGAAGCAGGTAAAGAGGAAAAAAAAAGCAACACTGGAAATGGTAAGGGCTTAAACAACTCAGCTCACTCCCAACAACAGACCTCTAAAATAGCCATACCTCTTATTCTTCATAAACATTCCACCAAATGACTGATTGTTCATATGTATATAAGTCTATGGGGGTCATTCTCTTTCCAACTACCATATTTCAATTTCTATCTGTAACAAAAATAACAACAATCACACACACACACAAAACATAAACAAAAACAAAAACAGAACCAATTCTTTACTTGTCATTCCCAAAATGTCTTGACTCTTCTAATGTAAATGCTAACTTAATTCCATGATAAAAGCTCTGCTGACTAGCGGCTGTAGCTGTTTTTGATATTACTTCATATATACTCAAGGAAGACAAATCCAAACAGGAATTTAAATTTTTTTCTGATTATGTTATCATTATATTAAGTATGTTAACTATCGTTTATTAAGAAAAAACCAGTATATTTATGATAAACATAAGATCTGTGATGTGTTTTAGAAAAAAATACTAGTTTGAAGCTATTTAGAAAAATAGCTATGACCGTATTCATTATATTTTCAGGATTAATTTCTGGATAGATTTTCCTGAAGTATTGGTAATTAATACCTGTGAAAATGACTGAATGGGATGGAGAGTAGGGAAAAGAAGAAATGTTGATGACAAGTAACGAAGTCTAATAACATAGATTCTGGAGTTGTGATATCCAGCACAGTTCTTGTAATTAAATGATACTGTGTCAGAGACTTAAAGTTTGCTCAGAGATAAACTCTGAATGTAATAAACATCAGAGATTCATGAAAATACACGTTAGTTTGCTCAATTGTGATAGTCTTTTAACAATCATATAATGCACCAAAATCATGTTGTATAGCTCTAACTTATAAACTTTTATGTTTGTTAAATATTTTTCAATACTGAAAGCAAAAAGTCCAAACATAATATATACTATCTTGTCTTGACCTCTTTTCTTCAATGACTTCTCAGTTGAAGAAAGTGAATACATGTAATAGTAATTTTAATATGTAGTAATACAGTAAATAGTACAAATGTACAAATTAATATGTATGTGGACAAATGTATAAATACACAGGAGTACACAAATGTACAGGTAAATTAATATATTTATTAGTTAGAATGTAAAAGCCAATTTAATTTCAGTTAGCAATCAAAATTGGCAATATAAGAAGTTTTCATATTTTAAAACATTAGCAAAATTAAGATTATGTGCATAAAATTTGTTATAAACTAGCAAATATGGTTACCAAGACATAAGAAGTATTAAAGTGCATATGAATCAATATTTATTAATTATGTATGTATATATTAATGGTCATAAACTTTAAGATTCTGAAAGCATCAGGGTGTTACTACTTTTCATATTAAGTCTTAAGCTCATAACCCATATTGAAGTCTTGTAGTCAATGTATAGTTTACAGTACAATTTGTTCCACTGCACTGAGCTCTGTCTCATTATATAACAATAGGCTTCCCAATCTGTATGTTAGGAGATCTTATGATTTTAGTAGTCTTCTTTGAGAAGATATTAAATCTTTTTCAAATTTTAAATAACACAGAAATTATTCATTAGAGAAACTCTCATTTTCTGCTTGGTGTGCTTACTTACATAGAAGGTAATCTACAGATTAAACATTGTCTTATTTCCATATTGTGTGTGTGTGTCACCTGGTTAAAGTTGGTTTTCATTTTTTCCCTTTTGTGTATCAGGAAATATTACTTTAGTAGATGAATTGAACTTTAGTGGCTCTAGCTATGAGCAGGTTCTCAAATCACTGATGCAGACAACTGCTTAGGAGCCTTATTTTTCTTTTCAACTTATTTTTATTTTTACCGTTTTTAAGAATGCTTCAGTTTTAAATGATAGATCACATAGTCTTCTGGCAGATCAATCAACATTATGCTTTTTTAAAAACTTGCAATTGCTCTCAGATATAGAAGTCATATAGAATCAGATAGAATGTAGAAGTAGACTTGATGGTTTATTTAATGTTTTTTGATAGTAGTTGGAGGTTTTCAAATCATCATGATCGTTTCTATTACGAGGAAACAAAAGCAGACATGTAAAAGAGAGTGAACGTGATGCTTATTCTACTTCCGTTTCTTTTTGGAGACAAACATCATTACTAGAAAACTACCAATACTGACCTGAATCCTTCCTGAGGACTAACTTTCATGGTGCCAAATAGGATAAAGCATCCTAAGGAGGGAATCCATCAAGAGCCCTACACAGCTGTGATGCCTACAAGTCACAAAACTGACCAACATAGCAGGGTAAACCCAAACATGTAGTACTGTTGTAAGAAAAAAAGGTGGTGGATGGGAAAGCAATTGATTTTGCTGTCTTGCTTACTGTCTAGAATGCAGGAGTCTGGGAAACAGAAGCAGCTCCGCATTTATAAAGCGGCTTTTGATGCTTTGTGGAGTTTGGATATTCCGTTGATACAGAGCAGCTCACACACCTCATCATTTACATACCTACCCAGTGGGAGGTGAACTGTTTAGAGAAAGGTTGAGAGATGAGGAAATTACTGAATGTAAACACACTTAGGGAGGGGGTAATTTCTAAACATCATTGGGGCTTATTTCTATGGCTGATTTGCATATCTTGCGGAAAGAGTAACGATATCCTCGTGTTTTTCAGTTATGCTCTTCTGTTGATTACTGGTGACTACAAATCGCTTCAATACCACAAGACTGAAAACAACAACTGTTTTGGGCCTTAATGTGTAATGTGAGCATCATGGGGGTCATGTCTTTTCTGCAGTCTGCTGAGGCAACGCAGCTGATTACTGGTAGGTCTCCAACCACACTCATGAGTGCGATAGAGGAGTGCTAATCACGAGGTGGAACTCCAAATGCGGCTGAAGATGTGGGGGCCTTGCTTCTGTTCATCATAGCGTGACTGCTCATCCAAGTAAATTTTGACTATTGTAGTTGTGTTCTCAGAGTCATGACCCCAAGCAAGAGCAAGGTAGGCGAGAATATTTTTTTTTCTTTAGTGAGCCAGCATTGAAAATTATATAACTTTACTCTCCCAAAAGAGAGCTTAGTATCAAGGGGCATAACACACAGGAATCAGTTTTTGATATTGGGATAACTATGTTAAAAATGCAACACTCAATAAGTGATATTATTGTGACTATTTTGTTGATCAATTTGAGAGGCTAAAGTGTTGCTAAGTAATATAGCTATGACAATAAAATAAACTAAAATTTAAAAATCACAGTGATATAGAGACATTTCTTCAAGTATTTAAGTTCTTAACTCTTTTCTAAAACATTTTTTTCATTTTTCAAAATAGTAACTATAAGTTATTGATAGTAATATACCTAATTAATATGTTCCATACCAGTGCTACTTTTTATTTTAGAGCTGCATGTATTCCATAGTTTATTTGCACAAAACTCATAAAATGCTAGAGAAAAAAATCTATTTAGGGAACCATGTATCCCAAACACATTGCTTCAGAAATAGTTATTTGAATATCCTTAAAATTGAGAATAATTTTAAATATTCCAGGTCTGTGATCTCCAGGAAGAGGATATGAGTGTATACCTTGTTGCAGTTTTCAGCCTAAGACTGCATTCCCTTGGGGGTACAACCAATTTTCCCTATCATCATGGTTGGAGAGAATGAGGCAAATGTTTCCCATCCTTGGTTCTTCGCTTTTACTTACTTCCTACTTATCTCATCATCTTCCCTACAATTTCATAAGCTGCAAAATGAAGCCCTCCCAGAAATAAAACACAGCTGCACTGATTACATCTCGAAAGTCCAAAATAGACATTACCACATTTATTTATTGTAAAGATTCAGCAATGTCTCTAAGAAAGTGCGAACTAGGGTAAGAAGAAGGTAATCACTGCTAAAAAGTTAAAACGTAGAAATTATAGAATATCAATTTATTAATTAACAAAATGCTAATAATGTATTCAGGTTTTATATTAAGCTCAAAATAAAGTAGTGAATTAATTTTACTGTTTAACTTTAGATTAAACGACAAATTTATTACTCAACACATTATTTTCAGAAGTCAGATTTGTTGACTTTTCAGAGTACATATTTAAAAGGTATCACCATAGAACTAAATTGTCTAAAATCACAACTAAACATTTCTTTACAAAACAGATCAATGTGTTATTAACTAATATATATTACTATAATCAAAAAGTGTGTAAATTATAAAGTAACTTTTTCAAAGAAATATAGTTTTACTTAGTACCATTGCACTTTCTAGTTAAAAATAAATGTTTAAAATACAAATGAAAATTTTGGAGATCAGAAAATCTCCAACTTATTGATTTGAAAAGTATTTCATTATAAATTTTTAATGTAAACTTGGAAATTTTTATACTGCAAATGGAAAATATATTGATCTTTTTAAAATTTTTTTGATAAGTCAGTTTTTTTTAATGGCAGCTAAATATGGAATATTTGAAATATGGAAATTATTTGAAATACAATGAAGTAAACTATAAAGAAAAGAAAACATGTAATTCTGGTTTATATTTTATTACCAATTAAAAATTCCAGTGTAAACATGAGCCAGTATCAGTTAGTGATTACAGAGAGCCAACTTTACACGTATTATGTTCCTATTAAACATCATTTTCTAAATTTTTCTTTAAATGGAGATGGCATTCTCATGATTTATATTTCTCAGATTATAAATGGTATAATAACTAAATGTATTTGTTGATATTAAGCAGCTAATACCTAGTGGAACTTGGAATTTTTTAATTTGTCTTTTACTCTTCACTCATACATTATATCCTGCTGCAGTTTCCCTCTCCTCCCATCCTCCACTCTGCCCAGTCGTTCATCCTGTCTCCTCTTTCTCCCAGACTCATGCCTCCTATTTCCCTTGAAAAACAAAGAAACAAATAAAAGCAGGTTTCCTAGAGATAACACCAAAGGACTGAATAACGAGTTAAAGAACTGTTAATTACATACGTGATTGTCAAAGACAATGATGTCATCTAGTATGAAATAGAATAAAAGAAAGGAAATAAGTTTTAACATTTCAATTTGACTTAATCTTATAGTGTGTATTGTGTATAAACAAATGTTCAAACTGATCTCTACATGAAGAAAGTAGCAAGATCAAAGTAAGTTCAAACTGTGGGTACGGTTTAATCCATAAGGCCTTGTGTTAAAACAGTCAGCACACATGCACACACACACACTCACACACACACACACACACACACACAGAAAGAGAGAGAGAGAGAGAGAGAGAGAGAGAGAGAGAGAAAGACAGAGAGAGAGAGTGTACATGAATACACACATACAATCATTCATATAAAGTTTAATGTTTTACATTAAAAAAATCTAAAATTGAAATCTACATGCAATTTGTCCAAGGAAAATCAAAAGCTACATTTGTGAATTGATGCTAAAGGTAATCAGAGTCATTTGCAAGATGTTTTAGATGCGTTTGTGCATCCACAAGGGACATTTTAATATATTAATACATAAGGTCGTCATAGTCAATTAATGGTCTTGAATCTTGTCGTCCTGTTTTCAAGGGATGTTTTACTCTCCTTTATGTCTCCTGTGGGCTCATCTACTCACAGTCTTCTCAGATCTGAGCCCATGTCAACCAACCACCTTATCATACAGTACTACCCTTCATTTCATTTCAATGAAATCTATGAAAATTGCCATTATAATAAACTTAACTGTTTAATGTGTATTCCCCTTATAAAATATAATCTCTTTAATGTTTAATGCTTAATTTTTTGTATATAGGGAGAGATGCACTTGCGATGGTACTTGTGGATGCCAGAGTACAATTGAGTCAGTTTTCTCCATTTTTCTTATTTCACTGATTGAACTGAGTTCATCAGGTTGACTAGCTTGTCAGCAAATTCCTTTACCTACTGCTAAAGTTCCCCAGCCATAAAATATAATCTTAATAAAGACTACACTTTGTCTGGTGTTTCTATGGCTACAAACAAACCATATCATAAGACATACATGTGGTAAACATTTTTTAGATGAATTAATAAAGATTTATTAATCTGTGTCCATAGAAAGTTTTATAAGTACTACCAAAACTTGTTAAATCTGAATGAATGCATTTTTTAAAATAGGTAGTACTTTTCTTATTATTGATGAATCATTTAATGTGTGTTTCTTTGTTTTGATTTTCATTCAACAATCTTTGATATATATACAATTTCTTTGATCACTAAATCATGTTTAGTTACTGAATGCCCAAGTCTGGACAACAAAATCAGAAAGAGTATGCAGTCAACCAAGTAAAGGAGATTTCAAAGTATGTCCAATCTTAATGATGAAGTGTAGAGACTATTAAGGCAAGTGATAAATGTATTTGATTGTGTCGGGATATTTTAAGTAACTATTTTGATAATTTATTTTGTCTATCTCTAAGATCTTATCTTTCAGTTGGTTATCAAAGTCATTAGTAAGATCTAACTCCAGAACCCAGAATGTGTGTGTGTGTGTGTGTGTGTGTGTGTGTGTGTGATTCAAATACAATTTGTTGAGTTAAAAATGAGCAAAATACATCAAAATTTCAAAAATTACTTAAGAATAAGTATTTTTGGATTTTAATAGTAATGATGGTCTTAATAGTGTTGAAACATTTTATTTCATGAAAAAATCTGAGAAGTGAATATATTATTGCTTCTCCATTTTTTTTTTTACTTTGGGAAAACATTTGGTTTATAAAAAAAATATAACCAGTATTTTGATAACTTTAGAATTCACATAGGCATCTTCATCTGGAATATTGTTTGACATTTATTCATCTTAAATTCTGCCTGTCTAGTCCACTTTCTTAAGCAAATGAGACTTCAGCTGATGCTCTTGCAGGTGCTTGTCTTTGTCCTTTTGAGACTAGGTTAAACACAGCTGGTTAACTCTGTCTATGGTTTGAAAGAGTTAGCATTTATTCTCATGTTCTTTCTGTCCTTAATTAAGGAAACAGATTTTCCCCAAAATGCCTTCTTGAAAGTTTAAATGGTACTATGTTGAGAGAGAGAGAAATCTGTTACTTCTCTTTATTTTTCTTCCAAAAAGTTTCTCAATTTTTGAGACCACTTTTCAGAGATACTTCCATTCCCCCATTTTCTAGCAGCAGGTGACTTGTAGTTTACTTTTTAAAAAAATAAAAAATAAAACTTTTAAATATGAATTTTGGAAAATTAATCCCAATTGTCATCTTTTCAATTCCATTGTACTTTGTTGTATTCTGTTTCACAGTATGCTTCTAGGACTATAGTGCATTAAGTAATGCATATGAGTAGATCACAGCTTGGCTTCATTTTGTATCACTATTCACATTATTTACTATTGTGAACAATAACACAACTGAATAATATTATGTTATATCAATAAGGAATTGGAAGCTTGACAGTTTTCTTTATAGTTACCTTGCCTTTCCTCTGCGTAGTGGATGCTCACTGGCTAGAACATAGTCACTTCTCCCCTTCTTCCTGTCGTCCTTTGCAGTGGGTGAGGACAATAAGGAATCATCAAGTGGGGGCAGTCATTTGAGTCCACATTGTGAAATATAAAGGCCAAAGTATTCTGAATAATAAAATGTGATTATCGAGTTCTTGTGAAAATAATAGCACTGAGGTAGAAGTATATTACGTTATTTTAGGATAGAGACACTGCCACTGACAAAGGAGACATCATGGTCCATACACCTGGGGAAATAACACTCTACTTTTAATGGACTATTCTTCTAAACTCAATTTTCTGCAATAATGATTACCTGAATCCTTATTGTAAGAAATAGTTTTGTTCATGATGGTATCCTTGAAGCATCAGATTTAGTATTCTTAACTACATCCTCCTAAAAAAAGTTTCCGTTATAGAATCTCACTTTTGGAAAGCAATGGAGTTCCAACAAATGACTATCTATTTATTCTTTTAATAAAATCTAAACTATCTTTCATTTTTAAATTAAACATTATGTATTGCCCAAGATAGTAGCTAACTCTTTTTTAATACAAGTAAATTATTAATTAAAGTATTTTAAATCAATACCTACTATTTCAGGAAGTTATGATATGATAATTTATACATGTTATGAGTTCTTATTCAGGGAATCTAATGTGATGTAACCATCACGTGACATAGATTTCATTTCTCTAAATGCCTTTTTCTCTTTAAAGACATATTATATTCTATTATTGATTTTAACTGACACATAGACAGATATAATTGTGTTCTCCATCTGGCATGTGAATGACTGTCTACTGTAACGAAGTCAGTCCATTAGGATATCTTGGTGTATATGTTTTCTCTAACATTTCATGGACCTTCCTTAGAAGACAGTTCTAGAAGCTTTATCTTTTTTCTTGTCTCCTGCTTCATGGTAGGGGAAATACACTTACCAACATGATTTGTTCTTGAGAAACATTCCAAAATGTTCAAATATTTTATGGAGCAGAATGCTCTTATCAGTTAAAAATGTCTGATTGATGTATTTTTAGTTTTTATGGAGATTATAGACAAGCTGCATTGCATTGCTTCAGTCAGTATTGTTCTGCTTTTTTAATATACACAGTTAAGTTTAGACCATGAGCATACTCTGAATGTCATAATTCATTTATTTCTTAGACAAACATATAAAGTAATAACTAAAATAATTCCTATTCTAAAGTGTACAAAATTGAAGAGTAGAATAATTAATAATTTTAGTATGACCTGTATAAAGACTATAAATTTGGCAAACAATACTTTTTTATGTACAGCCATAATTACATGGCTTATTTTATACCATGATAATTTTTTCTCAGATAACCAAATATACTTCTGACAATATCCACATCTCTATTTTCTTCAAACTTAGCCATGTCCTTTCTCATTCTTATACCATAGAATGAGGCATAGCTTTCTCCAGACTAATAGCAAGACTAATTCATTTAAAAATAAGTAGGAATTATCTCTTTGGAAGCCTTGTAAATTTTGATTATCCTGCTACAAATATATTCTTATTTTTCTATGGTACCTGATTGAAAGGTTATTGAATATGTAACATTTTCTACACAACAATGGCATATTTCATTATACAAGTCTATAAGAAATACATATTTCCTCCTAATTACATATTAAATTCATGGATGTATGAGCTTAACTCATGTGCTCCACCTATTGTATAAACTTTTTTGGACAATCAAACATACATAGCCAATATTTGATTTGTCATAAATGCTGATGATATTGGCATTTAATCTCACCACCCTCATTTGTCTCTTAATTTGCTGATTAAGTTTATATATCACTGATCATATAATATATAATTAAACACTTAATTTTTTTCTTAAATTTTCAAGCTTGGGGAAAATAATTTTATAAATGAGGAAACAGCACAGAAAACCAGAATAATTTAAAATAAATACCTCCTAACTTCAAAGGGACTCTCATAGAAACATTTCATAGCTGTGTTCCAAAGATGTTTGATATAGTCCTATTTTTATTTCATTTGCTTATTTCATGTGTATGTAAACTCAGGTACCAGTTTGCTGAAAGGAGTCTGTTATTTATCTTTCCACCATTAGGGTTCTTAGGATTAATCTATACCCACTGTGCCACATCACTGAAATAATGGAAGTGAATCAACCTATTAAAAAGATTGTGAGGTGGTGAGTAATAATTTATTTATTGATTTTCATTTTTCTATGGAGGGAAGATCTTTATATATTTGGACAAAATACTTTACGAACTAATCATTGCTTCTAAGAAGAGCCAGGGTGAGCCATCTCCCTGGGGACACCGGGAAACTAACCTAAGCATACTCAATACAACATTTCTCAGTTCTCTCACTCAAGAGTCCCAAACCATCTCATATCGTATATGCATTCCACTGTTGATAGGAAACTCACAGTTTTAATTTGTTTCTGAATCTAAGAAAAAATAGAGTATGCTGTTAATTGATTCCCTAAAATCCTAATATTGGCTTCTGGAATCCCACTTGAAAGCATTCAGGCTGTTGGAAAATATTCTTCTATATTCAGGGAAGTAGAAAAACCAGAATCAGCAATGGCTAAATCAAGCATTTGCAATTAGACAGCTTATCAATAATGCAAGTGCTAAGCATTGGCTTCTTTGCAGTTATTGGAATCAAAATTTTGATCCACAAATATAAATACAGATAGACAAAAGTAAATTACTCACCCTATTCTGGATTGTATCATCAAATATGGATATATTTTTTCTTGTTTCCAGTAGTGTAAAAGGCCTTGGAACAGTTATTATTCTTGTCTTCTGCATTTGAAAATAGTATTTCGAACATTGGGACAATACATCTTCAAGTATTTCAAGTATTAAGTATCACTTTCAATAAGGAGACAATACCAAGTTGATATTTGAAATGAGTTTTTTTTAAATGTCACTGTATTTTTACATACTTCTTTATTTGTTGAAAGTCGAGGTTTAGCACATTTTATCAACATGATGTTTTTGTATTTTATAAAATCTTATAGAGCTATGAGATAAATAAATATATATATATATACACATATACACACACATATAATCTCAAGCATAACACTTGATCAAAGTGCGGTAAATTCACTTTTATTCACCCAAAGTATACAGACATCTCACAAGTATGTTTGAGCACTCTTGTTCTTGTGGGATTTGTGTGTGTGTGTTTGTGTATACTTGTAAATGCTATATGTATGCATGCTCATCTATGTGGGCATACATACTTGTATATGAATATGTGTTTATTTATATCTGTGTGGATGCCCAAAATTATTGTATGGGATATTTGAATTGTTTTTCCCTTTGTGTAGCATACAGGGTCTCTGAAAGAGCCAGGAGCGCCAGACAGTGGTGTCTTATGTCTTTAGTCGTCCTGCTCTGGAGTCAGAAGCAGACAGATCTCTGTGAGTTCAACCCCTAATTCCAGGACAGGCTCCAAAGCTGTAGAGAAACCCTGTCTCGAAAAAAAAACAAAAACAAAAACCCAGGGAGTTTAAAGTTAAGTTTAACCTAGCTGGTCAACTTGTCTCAAAGATCTTTTCTTCTTCCTTAGTGCTGAGACTATAGGGAGCCATAGAGCACAGCCAGTTTCTCACTGTACTTGTCAGGTTCTCTTATCAAGAGTTTCTGCACTGAGACACTCTGTAGGAGAGCAGAGACATCGCTAAGCTGAGTTTCCTGTGCCATATCCGTAACACTGATTTTCTGTAATAACAATTTTTTTATGTGAAAAATGAAAGGAAATAAACCCTTCTTACTGAAAATCCGACTATTGCTTAAATGTAGACTCCCACCTGGCATTTATCTATTTGAATGTGACATCTAGAATTTTATAATTAAAGCTGTCCTTTCTCAGGGTATATTCATGTTTCTTGATGAGATGCTTCAAAATCTTGTTATTGTTTTGCAATTCTTCAGTAATTTAACCAAATTTTCAGGTGAGATGTGTTGTTGTCCCAGAAACTGTTAAGAAAAGATAAGAACCAAGTAAATCCACAATGTGAAGGAACAATATCTTTTTTATATAAAAGAAATGACAACTTTTATATAAAACTTTTAAAGAAATTGTATGAAGTAATTAGTGTAATGATGACAATTTCACATATTATTTTCGTTCCTTGACCTTTCTCCCTTAACTTTTCCTACTTTATTAATTAAATGTTACACACCTGGTATCGTTTTTCTGCTTTCAAGTCTCTTATATCCATTTTTCTCCTATCTACTTCCTTTACTTTTCATTTTTCCTTGTGTATGGTCATTTTTCCAAGTACATAAAATATATGTATACATACACATGTAAGTTCAAAGCTTACATTCATATTTTAGAGAACATTGTATGATTTTTCTAAGACATTGCTCCCTCGATTAATAAAATATATTCAGACCATTTCTTCATTTATTATTTTGCTATCAAACGGTTGTCATAATGTCTCTCAAATCTAAATTTGGAGAGTTGGATGATTATGATATATTTACATATGAAATAAGAGTTATTAAGTACACATAGATTCCATACGTAGATTTTTTTAAGTTAATGATTTAAAGGAAATCTTTTATGAAGTAGCTCCCTGTGAAAATATAAATTTTCCAAATCAGAGATGAAGTCTCTTGTACACAACAGTTTTCTGGATATATACTTAGTATCAATTTACTTTCTGTCAGTTCTGTTCTTCATTTCCTTATTCATTAAGATTGCACTGAGCCTAGTGTTTTTTCAATAATGATCTTAATTATTTGAGAACTTTTATAATGTGTTTTAATCATTTAATTCTCTTTCTCCAACAACTTTGAGCTCCTCCTCCAGCTCTCTATCCATCCAAAGTTATACTACTCTGCCCTTTTTCTAGATGCTTTTATCCATCCCTCCATTTTTATTTTGCTCATCAGGTCTAGTGTTGTTTTAGGTAAATACTCATAAGTGTGGAGCCTGCCTTGTTTGTGCTTTATATATTCGGTATCAAAACTTTATAGAAAATAGCCTTCTCTTTCCTAGCAGCAAAACAGCAACAATAGTTCCTCACCTAGGGGCAGGACTGTGTGCCTTCCTTTACTCTTCAATGCTGTGACTTTGTCTGGGTTTAACATGTAACTATTTGTGTACACTATCAGTTTCTGTGAGTTCATATGGGTATCTCCTCTATTATGTCTGCAAACTGTTTTTGATGTCATTTAGCACTCTGACTAGTAAAATATTTCCACCTTTTATGCCTAGATCCCTAAGTCTTTGGGGACATGGGCTTGATTTAGGCTCTCAACTTAGATCTGAGAATTCCAAAGTGTCTTATCTTCTGAACGGTAAGAAGTTTTGGGTTCTATGTTAGTGACTATAATTTTCAAAGATAGGATTCTTTGCTGAAAGTTGAAACATGCTTTAGTATATGAGTATGTTAAGGTATTATTATGGGTGTTTTATTATCATGTTCCTTTATCAGATTAGTAATAGTAGGATTTCCCATATGGTTCAAGACCTATCTCACCTTAGATTCTCTGTCTTATTATGAGTATCAGGTATACATAGGTTCCATCTTGTGGAGTGAATTTTAAATCAAGTCAAAAATTGTTTGGTTACATCCAAAACATTCAGGCAACTATTGAATTTGCTAAGCAGGTCATTATTGCAGCTTCCAGTATTCAACAGTTGTATGAGACTGATGATTGCTTTTCTCTTCTGATAAAGTGTGCAACAGCATTGTGAATTCTACATGAAGCTTCCATTTGAAAGCCAGAAGGATTTTGCCTTACGTTTTGATATAAGTATGTGGTGTCTTCAGCCCTAGGGACTGTCACGTATGGAAGGTAACCAACAGTGCATCCTTCAGTTGTTGGAGACCTATGGGATGTCACTATCCACCGGCTCAAAACAACCTTTAGTGAGAAATATTTCATACTTTATTATCTTCTGTCTAAGAAATAATAATAGAAATATTAGTATTTTTTCTTTTAAATTGATATCTGTCTTTACAGAAAGCATGCAAAACATTTCAGGCTACTTTGTTAACAAAATTTTATAAAGATATGATATCTGAGAATGGGTGGCTCAAGAGAGATGACCCCCATACTGTCAAATATTGGAATACTAGACCCTCCTCTGACAACAGTGTTGGAGTTCTGCCCGTGTCAGAGGAAATATGTCTATGGGGGTGGACTTTGAGTTTTCACAGTCTTACACCATCCCCAATTTGCTCTCTGCTCTATCCTTGTGATTTAAGATGTATCTCTCAACTCGCTGATCCAGGGTTCATGATTGTCTATTACCATGCTTCCCAACCGTGATGATGATGAATTGTCAACCCCAATAAAATCTTCTATGCTTCCTTGTTCTTGATGCCCTAAAACAGCAAAAGAAATGTAAATATTACAGACATTGGCACAAGGAGTTGACTGTTGCTTTGATAGACCTGACCACACTGGGTTATTCTTTGGAAAGGGGAAGACTTTGGAACTATCAACTAGAAATGCAGTTGAATGCTGTAAGCATAATTTAATGGATATATTTATTTATAATAGTAGAAGCCTGCTTTTAGATTCTATCTCCTAGAAATGATAGAAAAGCTATGCCCATAATACAATAATATTTTGCACAAAATAATAACAGAGCCATAAACACAACAACAGACATGTTAAGGTAGAAGGAAAGACTCCTATTGGATCATCCCTAGAAATAGAACAATAGGCAAGTAACTTAAAGTGGGAGAATTAGTCTTTCCCAGGTATGTGCTTAATATTTGATTGCCCAATACTAAGTGGTCAACTTTAAAACCATATACTTACAAGCAGCACAAAATGGATTTAGCAGATTCTGTTTATACATTTATGTGTTTATATACATATGTGTATTTCACAATAAGAGAGAGAGAGAGAGAACATGAATTTCAGAAACAGTAATGGGGCAAACCCTGGAAAGGCTAGGGTGACAATACAATACATGGGAGGGTTTGGAGAAAGGAAAGGGAAATGAAGAAATTACATTTTAATTGAAATTAATAAATTAATGTGTAGAGTTTATTCACAGCTCAAATACTGCAGGCAAATGTCAGAACACAGTCTAATGTCATTAGTTTTCTAGAAGATCAAATTATCTCTAATTTGTTAATTGTTCCCTTATGGAAATTTTCAACTCTTACATTCATGATATAGTTGGGTAAATCAGTAAAAGGATGAAATTCATTACTCCATTTGTTGTCTCTAAACATATTTTCCCCAAATTTCTAAACGATTCATTCATGTATTGTGTGTATGGCTTACTTCATATACTAATTCAGTTCTTACCACTTTCTCATTTGATCTTTTTAGCAATAACTGACAAATTGAACAAATAGAATACACTGGTCAGAACTATCAAGGCTTCAGGAGATCTGACCACAGTTTAATCACAGAGTACATATCCTGAGGAGATCAGTTTTATTATTCTACTGAAGCTCCTTTAGGAGCTTTCCCGAGCCTCAGAAGCCACAAACCCTAGGCTACTCTTGATTATTGCTGACTATCTGTAAATAATTTGCTTACTTCATGAAATTTCTTGTATGAATGTTCCTTCTCTTTAAACTTGGCTAAGAAATAGAAAGCATAGCCTAAGGTGATGTAAGCTATAGTGATAACTTAAGCACAAAGAATGTGTTTCATATCAAGCAAGCAATTTTTTAGTCTTTTACAAAGTTAGAAATTACAATGAATAGGATTTGACTAAATAATGCATGCAGAATTACATAGAATAAATTTATTTCAGAAATAAAGTTTGATTGACATTCATTATGTTTTTAATTTCTCAGACATTCAATTCATTAAAACTCAATTCATATTGAAGAAGTATAATCAATTTACATCTGGTTTTATTAATGCTTTTAGGTTTTTAAAAATTGATTTTTATTGAAACTAGATTTTTATTCACAAATAACATGTCCCAACCACAGTTCCCCTACCCGTAGACTCTCCACTGTTTCTTTTCAGGAAAAAGCAGGCCTCCAAGAGACAACAGCCAAACAGGAAAAGGCAAGGGGAAACAATATAGGCCAAAGCCCTCCCATTGAAGCTGGACAAGACAACCTAATAGGAAAAGAAGTTCAAAGATTAGGCAAAGAGTCAGAAACATACCCACTCCCACTGCTGGAGTCCCACAAAAACACCAAGCTGATGACTATAGTGTATCCACAAAGAACCTGATGCAGATCCTTGCAGGACATTTGCTAGACACTTCAGTCTCTGTAAGCCCAGATGAGTCTTTCTTAGTTGATTCATTAGGCTGTGGTCTGATGTCCTCCATCCCTTCTTACTCTTATAGGCCTTCCTTCCCACACTCCATGAAAGAAATGGAAGGAGAGAGCATGGGGGGGGCATTTGGAGAGCTTTGTGAAAATCTAGTGAAATGGAAACTTCTTGGACCCTATGAGGGTGACCCTAGTGAGGACTTCTAGTAATGAAGGATGCAGAGTATAATCTGGCCATCTTGGTAGCCAGTCAAGGCTTCCAGTGTTGGGACTGGTTTGCATTCAGTTGAATTTTTGGCCAACATTGTCCTGTAAAGATGATTAAACAAACAACCCAAGCTAAAGGTAGGACAGGCTGTAACTCTCTGAAAACAGACAGTAGGTTTCTCTTTCCTTAGTTTGCAGCTTACCATCCTCAGACAAAGAGACTAGGAGGTAAGGGTGGAGGCTCCACGCATGGGCCAGCTTGACATTTCTAAGCTGTGTGGATGTTGTTCTTGTCAATGGAGTCCCCACTGCCAGTTTTCAGAGAGTTACCTTATGTCCCTTCTCCAGCATTCAACATTCTTCCCTGTTCATTCAAATTCATCATACAATTTTATTCTTGTCTGTCTTTGAATTTATTTACTTCCATTGCAGATAATTTCCCTGAGCTCCCTAAATGACTGAAGTGATGCATCCTATTATGTGTAATTGAAAGCTGCTTTATAAAAGTAAATGCACTGCACTTAAGTATTAAACTGGCAAGAAATTTATGTGCCTGCTTTAGTTTACAAATTATAACACTTTCCATATTACCTGCTAATATTATTGTATTGGTATACAAATTTGTGTCAATACCCCAATGACACACATGTTTGTGTTTCACCAATAACTGTTAAATACCTTTGAATTTTCTATCTTCCTGTCACTGTTCTGGTTTACATTAATATTTACAACAAACTTAACTGACTGCTACAATTCCATTTTAAGGTACAGAGAGTCAAGAACAGAATGCTAACCAATTTGTCCAAAATCATAAAGCTCATGCCTAGTGTAATACTGTTACTGTTTTTCATAGGTTTGCCTTCAGTCATTTTAATATATATGGTGAAGGAAAGGTATGGGGAAATATTCACTGAAATTGAGAAGTGACCATAATCAGAATGAATATGTAATATGATAAATCTATAAAGAATATATTCAATAAAACTCATTAACAGACGTAGAGCAATATTTATTATATATAAATAGTGACCATATTAATAACAATAAAATACATGTATTCCTTGATGCAGCAATCTTATACAAACTCATTTGGAATAATTATTGAATTTCATTTTAGAAAATAATAGGATGTTATCATCTGTTTTCCTTTTTTAAGCAGAAAGCGGCCTCTGGGTATCAGAAATTGAGAGGCAAGTGAGAGCTAGTGAAAGAGAATGTATGACAGGCAGGCCCATTTTAATGATTGCTAACCCAGCCTGGATAAGCATGTCAATTCATACACCAGAGCAAAACTCTCTTGACCAAGTGTCCTCTCATAAAAGATGATTTCCAACATGGATTTGGGAAATACACTGCAAGCTGGACTAGAGCTTTTCCCAAGTCCCACCAGTAGAAAATCGTGTCATCACTTTTGATAAACAAGCATACATGCAAAATGTATTTTAGAGAGTCTCAGAAACAATGGGTTCTAGATAGGTAGAAACAAATTGTTTTAATGTGAAATATGACTTGCAAATTATTTTAATATTTTAGTTGTGATTATGTCTCTATACCTCCAGTTTGCTCTTGAAGCAATGTCTTAGTATTTGGTAGATATTTTGCTAAGATGTTAAAAAAGAATATTACAAAGTTGTTTTGCTAATTGTGAATCATGTGAGGCTCAGTTCATATTAAATATTTACTGGTTTCCAAGGCATTTTGTAACACAGCCACTATTGGTATCCATTAATCATTATTTATACTCTGCCATTTCTTTACTAATATGTGTTCAGCTTTTTCTTCCTTTACCATAGCCCTTCTTACATTTGAGATTACTGTGTTTCCTCTCAACAAAGCATGTTTTCATGTTAACGCTTTTAAAATGCAATACTTAGCTCAGTTTCTACAATCAACAAAAGGTGTTAGATAATCTGAAAAAGCTATAATTTGCCTATTAGGACACTTTCAAAAACAAGCAATGAAACAAATAAATAGAGAACCTGTATCCTTTGGATCAACAGGTAAACTTTTTTCTAGCTGAAGAATTAAGGAATTAAATGTTATTTTTTTCTATTATTTTATTCTAAGCTTGGCTGAAAGCTGACTTTCTCCAATTGGAAGACAATTCAAAATTTATTTTCTGGAAATATTAAATTGGAGAGATTTTGTATGGAAAATAAAGAAAATGCAAATACTGCATAATTGATCCTTATAACTAAAATTGAGAGAAAACCAGAACAATGGCTTGGTATTTAAAAGGCAAAACAATTGATAATAATTTATGTACTTAAGATGTGTTAATGAAGTCCAATGAAAACTTTTTACAACTAAAAATTCAAAGTATATTCTATTTTTAGAAAGGAAAGCGGAAGTACGTTCAACAATGACATCAAAAGAAAGCATACAGTAAGAAAATACAAAGGTCACACATCTCTGATGTGAACAAGTGGAAAGCATCTATTTTTATCTCCATGACAGTAAGTTGATATTTCTTTCTAGTTTTACATATACTTTATATATAACTACTATATGTGCAGTTATTTGATCAATAACAAGATTGTAGCTGTGTCACTTTTGTGAAAAAGTAAATGTTGTTCCAAAGGAAGGTATATCTATTAAGTCAACTAGTATGGTGATACAATGCACATAGGTAAATAAAAGAAAAGATATGTGATATATTATTAGCAATGAATATGAGTTGGGGGAGGAAATACTTTATATTATAAAGAAAACTTATAGACAGTCACCTGTGTTGAAACCCTGATTCAACCCCCAACACCCCTCAAATCTACTGGCTTTGATGTTCAGTTTTCACCCAAACTTTCACAATCTGGAGTTCATAGAATGCAGAAGTTTTAATTTTTCCTTCTTGACGGATGTGCTGTAGGGATTCCTATGTCCAGTAGCCTTTAAGTTACTTGCCCATTTGAGTGTAGCCTAATGTACTGTATATGCTGATGTAAAGCGCACATCCAGCCTCTCTCTTCTAGCTGCGGAATTTGGTTGCTGTTCCCTGTTTCAACAGAGGAATGTAATCTGTGAATTTACCCCTAAATAAATAACCCTCTATTATACTTAATTCTGAGCTAGTAAGTGATTTCTTTTATGCACCCGTCATCACTCATGTCTTACCTTAAAGCTTTTCTGATTGTGTCTTACACTTTCCTATCATCTGAAATAAAAATAGGTTACAGTCCTACAGTCCTTAACCTCAACTTTATAACAAAATAACTTAGCTATTCTTTTAAAAAAAAGTCTCTAATGATTCCCAGCCTTGTCAATATTGATTGCTGGAATGTAGCACATGTACTAATCTTTCCTTTTCATGGGTAGTATTGATAATACCCAAACATCTTAGTTATACAAGATTTTTGAGAATTTTGACAATATAGAGAAGAATAAAAAATCACAAATTATGGGAAAGTATGTATAGGGAAGTAGAAGAGTTGAAGTTTTCATAAAAAGAAATGACAGCAGATTAAAATTTGTGAAAGAATGCTAATCATTATTTTTCCAAATATAAAATAAGAAAAAACATATCATTAAAATTGGATATAGAATAAAAATAAATCAATTCTGAACTTGTTCAAAGTTATTCTTAGTATGAGCAAATAATGGAGAAGAATCTAGGCAGATTTATTTTTATTAATAAATTCTTTTTTAATCATTGAATTTTCTTTTGATTTGTAAGGTACCTATAGATCTGCCATCTAATTTTTCCTAAAACTGAAACATATTTACACATTAGAGTACTACTCAGTGGTTAAAAAAAACAATGACATCTTGAATTTTGCATGCAAATGGATGGAATGAGAAAACACTATCCTGAGGGAGGTAACCCTAACCCAAAAACATGAATATGATATGTACTCATTCACAAGTGGATACCAGTCATAAACAAAGGACATTGAGCCTATAGTTCATGATCCTGGAGAAGCTAACTAATAAGGTGAAGCCAAAGAAAAACATATACAGAACCACTTGGAAATTGGAAACAGACAAGATCAGCTGACAAATTGGGAGAATGGAGTGGGAAGAGAAGAGAGGGTGGAAGGGGAAGAGGAGGGGAGAAGAGGGTGATTGAGGAGAACTTGAGGGAATGGGATAGTCAAGATGCAGGAAGGACAGAGATGAGAGCAACAAAAGAGATACCTTGATTGAGGGAGCCATTATAGGGTTAGTAGAAACCTGGCTCTACAGAAATTCCCAGAAATCCACAAGGCTGACCCTAGCTAAGACCCTAAGCAAAAGAGGAGAGAGGAGCCCAATCTCAATTTGCCCTGTAGTCAGACTGATGAGTATCTTAAATATCACCATAGAAACTTCATCCAGCAACTGCTGGAAACAGGAGCAGAGACCCACATCAGAGTACTGAACTGAGCCCCCAAAGTTCAGTTGAAGAGTGGGAAAAATGAGAATATGAGCAAAGAGGTCAAGACTATGATAGGTTCATCCACTGAAACAGTCTACCTGAGCTAATGGGAGCTCACCAAGTCCAGTCGGGCTGGAAAGGAACAAGCATAGAACCAAACTAGTCCCTCTGAATATGATTGACAGTTGCATGACTTGGGCAGGCTCAGGGGCCACTGGCAGTGGTGCCAGGATTTAACCCTACTACATGTACTGCCTTTGGGGAACCTTTTCTTTTTGGATGTATACCTTGCTCAGCATAGATATAGTAGGAAAGGCCTTGATCTTCCAGAAAGCAATGTGCCTTACCCTCTCTGAGGACTGAAGGTGGATGGAGTGGGATGTTGTGTGAAGGAAATGGTTGGAGGGAGAGAGTGGGAACTTGGATTGGTATTTTTTTTAAATGTCACATATTTTAAAAAAAGAAAGAAATACAGTAAACAAGGAAACAAGACACCAAAACACTCTTTAGTAGTGGTTGAACCTGATGGAGAGTATTCTTTATGAAAAATAAACAAAAACAGGAACAAACAAGATGACAGACAGTTTAGGGTCTTATAGTTGAGATATGTGTCAGAGTATTATGAATTTGTTTTTAAAATTTGCATTCAAAAGACAAGAGAGGGTGACTTCATAAGCACCACATTTTAATTCCCTGGTCTCCATACTGCACTTCACTACAGGAAGACATGCTGAAAACTATCTATTGAGCAAGTACAAATTCCATTTCTATATTAAGATCTTCATTCAGGTTTCTGGCAATTTTGTGAGATGGAGCATGAGAGAAGAAAAATGAAGTGAAAAATACATTATTCTAAGCTATCTTCTTATGTTAAGGCTTTCTGGATTCTCATGAGAAGACCCCACGTGGTAGCACCATTCAAGTCTTTAGTCTTTGATTACTCAAGTGCTCAAAGTACTGTAAGTAAAGAATCAATTATCAGTCTCTGCTAATTCAAATGTGTTCTGAAAATTATAGCTGCCTACTTAAGTTAAACCCTCTCTCTGGACCTGCAGAAAAAAAAAGTAGTTGAATGATACCCCTGAATATTCTCTCTAACTAAAGGCTCTCAAACATTAAGGCACATAAGAGTCAATTTTGAATCTTATTTAAAATGCAAATTGCAGAATTGCAAAGCCCAGTCTCCAGAGGTTCTGATTTACTAATTCAGTAATGCAACTGATACTAAGAAACCAGTCAGTCTCTCCCTCTCCTTCTCTCTTTCTCTACCTCTGTTCTCACATGAATTGAAAACAATCGTTTGAAATATTAAGAAATAGAAAAGAAATTTAAAAGCACTGTGGATTTCTGGCAGGTGTCAATATTCACCTTAGCAGCTCCAGTTCAAGTGACCAACTCTTGTCCTGTAATGGGCATAATGCTAATTTGCTTGCTCATCAATATACTTTGAATAATTTCAATAGTCTCATCACCTTCTTAAATCAGCATTACCGTATTGTATTCATCACCAAAAATACTGATAATTCTAAATATAAAACCATAATATTTTAAAAAATGTGCTCATTCCTTAAATTTATGCATATACATGCTCTATCTGCATATTAGCCTGCAAGCCAGAAGTGGATATCAAATACCATTATAGATAATTATAAGCAACAGTGGTTTGGGGGAGACATGACCTTAGGAAGAGAAATCAGTGCTCTTGACTGCTGAACCATCTCTCTAGACTAAGACTAAAATTTTTGAGATACATTTATTAGGTAATTAAACTTAAGAAAAATTAAAAATAAAGTGAGGCAAACACATTTATATGCAACAAGAAGGGAAGTATTTCTTTTTACATAAAAGAGACCTTTTCCTTAATTAAAATTTTAAAGCAAAATAACAAATTACAAAATAAATGCTTTAATTAATTAATACCAGGACTTACTAATGTAGGGTATTTCAAATCATTTTGTCAGCTAATTAATGTGCTAATTAGTAACATTTCAGCAGAAAATTTCAATCCCACTGGGTTTTTTTTCGTTTTTTTTGTTTGTTTTTCAATTGTTTAAATAGTAATTTTTAATAGAATTACCAACAATGCAATACATAGCTGCCAGGAAATTTTTCTCTAATTCATTCTTTGTGATCATCTAGCTAGATTTTTAATAATTTTGTTCATGCTGAGTTGAAATATTTTTGATGCATAAGGTTAAATAAAATGTATTATTGACATTAACTGTAGCCATTTATTTTTACTTATTTATATAGCTAATATAAAACACACAGTTAAAACCAGGTTCTATGGTATACATGTATTATGCCAACTGACCTAAAAACCAAAGAAGCAAGAATTCAAGGTCCCAACTAATCTGGGCAAGTTAGTGACATCCTCTTTAACATGAAATATGAAGTGGGGATTGATGATAACACTTGGTTGTAGAGCATCTTTCTGTTCTCCACATGGCTCTGGGTTTCACACATAACACTAAATAAGGAAATAACAGTAACACATTATTAAGAAAAAATTTGATGGGATTGTATGTATTTGTGTGTACATATTTGTGTGTTTATCACTGTGTTTGTGTGTTTATATACGTGTGCGTGTGTGCTTGTTTGTGTGTTTAATGTTGCTGAGATTTGAAATTAGGCAGATATTTGAGTCTGCTGCTAGCTAAAATTCATGCACTAGATGATGCAATTCACTGTTCTGTGGGAGGAAAATAATCACCAACCTTAGCCAACTCTAAAACCCGAGAGCCACAAAAAGAAGCCTGTCAAGGTATTTCCAGTTTGTAATAGTGCACTTACATTCTTGGAATAACCAACCACTTTCTGTATGGGATTTTCACCTGTCCCACAAGACTGAAATTATTCATGGCAATTTTAACTTGACCAATAACTTGTGACTGAGTGGGGGCAAGACCCTACTAGAGAACATACTGCTATTATTCTGCTAGGTGGATATTATATTAAGCTAAATTGCATTCTAAATCCTTACAACTATATCCAGAGTTTAGTGCAGCATTAACTCTTATCTTAGAAGCTTCTTTTTCAGTGGATGGTAAAAGATAAAGAGAATCAATCACCTTCGCTCAAAGTGCATAGTGAATGAGACCACAGTTTGCTCAACCCTAATTGGATCAACTATATCACATTCCTCTCTGGTAAGATTATAAGGAAGAGATGATAGACACAATGTAAGTGCCAGAAGTCATGGAGGACAGTTGCACGATATCATTCTTTGGATGTGACCGGGATATTGTACACACGAACTCAGAGTTGCTGAGACTGCACAAACAAAACACAAAACATACACAGACAGGATCAAGCCAGCCAAACTACCAGTATGTATATGTGAGGGGGGGTAACAAAGTCACATCCTTAGCTGAGGAGCAATTAGCAAGTACTGGGTTCACTGAACAGGCAGCCATTTTCCTTAGGGTAGTTTCAAGTAGGTGAATCTTTACCTATTTATACACTGGCAAAACTGATTTGAGTCTACTGTTTGAATTTGGATGCACAAAGCAGAGGGGGGAAAGTGGAATAGTTAGGATATGGAAGGATCTGGAGGATAGAGACAGAGGTGACCGTGATAAAAAACATTATACCATGCAGCAAACTCTCAAACAACACATAAAAATAATAAATAGAAAACATCTACATATGGACTAGACTATAATTTTCTTTTATGTTTATTCCTTTTTACTGAATATAAATGAGAAATGGAAGTTGTGTGTGGACAAAATATTTTAATATTTTTAAAGTATCTATAATATTTATTAATTTATGTATGTATTTCAGTGGGGGAGCATCAGGGTCATGGCACAGATTTTGAGGTCAAAGGTTAATGGGGATGAGTGAGTTCTCTCCTATACCATGCAAATTGAGATATTTAATGAAGCTCTTTAGGCTTGGTGGCCTGTACTACATCCATTGACTATCTCACCAGTCTATAAACCATATTTCGAAACAAAAACATATAGTATAATCAAATAATTTTAAAATATCTGCCACCATATATAGTTATACTCTGCTCATTTATGGCGAAAAGAGATGTTCGTGTATTTCAAATTTTCAAGACCTCATTATTCCCTGTTGCAATCCAGCTGTGCTTATTTTCCTGTATAAGTAAAACCTTGAAGCTATGGCTGTACAAGGAACCTGTCAGGAACAAATTCTTTCAGATTTTTATTAGAAATCTCCTATCTTGTTTCCACATAGTTCCTGAACTCTTAGCAGGAATTTAAATGCCAGAAGTTGCACTAGAGTTATAGCCAGGAACAGCAATGCCCTATGTTCTGCCTTCTTTGCCCTCTGGTGTCTGGTCATTTTCCATTCTTCACTCTCCCTGGAGAGCTGGTCTCACCTCTGTTCCTGCCCTCAGCAGTGATGGGTCTGTATTGGCATCTGTCCTCAGCAAGGCTTTGGTTTCTCATTTCCTTTAGCAGCCAAGTCACCCCCTGAAAATAAAGAAATTCGGTAAATTTGGCATATTGTTTTACTCCAAGCCAGTTCCAAATCAAGATATAAGAAAAATATCAGCCGCTTAGTCATAGACACAAGTAATTGATATTTAGTTTACAGAGGTTTCTTAATTTAATCAATTATTTTATCAGGCTTAACTTATCTGGTAAAATATCTGGAATTTCTAATTGAAAGGATAAAGAATGTGAAAGCCTAATATAGCTTTCTTTTTTTTCCCAGGAAGATAATGGTTTGCTAAGCAAATTAATAATGTAAAGGTTTTTCAGAGCTGATTACAATACTTTCTTACTTGATCATTAAAGCAGTTTCCCTCTGCTAGGCATTATTTAGCTAACCTAGTTTAGTCATAGAACAAAGTAATAAAAGCGATTTAAAAAATATGACCTATTATTCTATCATTATTTTTTTGGCTCAAAATGAGCTTTGCTAGAATTATGAAAAATAAATTAGACTTTAAAAATTGCTTTAGTTTTAACAAGGTACTGTTTCTTTTTTAAGGCAATTCTTTTAAATCTAATCCAAAAGAAAATTGCAAATTCTATGTTTTATTGACTACTTGACCAAAATTTGAATATATTTACCTGGATATCGCCAGTGGTTAGACAAAATATGATTTCCAAGTACATGCTTGAACGAGATAATTAAGAATTTAATATACTTTTACCTTAGTAGATAATATAAACAAATTTAACTCTGGACTCTCATTTTTTTCTCTTAATCTTTTTATTTCTGGCTGTAATAAATACCAGTAGGCAAACAACCATGCATTAAATAGGGCATCACATTTTAGTACATACAATATGTTTCTGCTATCATAATTTCCAATTCTTTAATAATCTAAGCAAACCAAAGAGACTATCTACCATATCTCCAAACCTACTTAGTATGTAGGACAATAGGGGCCTATGAAGAAAGCTGGTTTGGAAATTGCTCAGGTCAGGCAGTGAAGACTGCTCAGTTTAGCAGTGAGATTGACTTAGTGCAAAATCAGATGTGAACAAATGAGATGATGGACCGCAGGAAATCTGTCACGAGTATAATTTTCATCTAACCTATAATGGGAACATGCAAACTTCTAATCGCAATACTCAAGAGTCAGCCAGCAGCAAGCCGTTGAACTTTTATGAATGGCAACACTGAGAGCCTGTGGGTTCAGTGCACTCAAATATGAGAGACTCTGGATACAAAGTAGGCAAATTAAGTCCTATTCCCCAGGATCACTATCTTACAAATATTTAACTTAGAGACACTGAAGTCCTGTCGAAGGTAACATGTTCAATGCATACCTATTGCACGACTTCACCTAACATTACAGAGATTTCTATTGTAATATACTGGTATTTGATCAGGCCATAGTCTAGAAAGCACATTCAGCTGAATGTGTCTCATTAACAGGATAATCCAAGAAAAGGCCACAGAGGGACATATTTCCTGAAGAACCGCTCTAAGCAAACTGGCTATAGGCCTGCTCATTTGTTCAATTTTCCTTCAAAGTTTGTACTATCTCTGCTATTTACTTTTCCCTATAGAACACCATATTTGAACATTATCTACATTTTTTAAATTGACAGTCCTAGTGATCTCTGTCTGCTTCACATTTCCTTCTCACATTTCATATGCTTGTCTTCTTGTTAAACCTTGTGATTTCTATAGTCTATACTTTTAATGTTCTCCCGAGTCAATATGTAAAACATGTGAGCACCTGCTTCTTTTGTCTATGGAGTGCTTTGCATGCGTTTTGTGGTGAACAACCAGTATGCTATTTTTGAGTAGCAACTGATAAAACCCCATTGCCTGCTATAGACAATGGAAATCTAAGGAAAGAGTCAAAACTGCAAATATAATCATATTAATTTGAAGATGGTGGGGCAGGATGGTTTGCAATACTAAGATTAAGAGGCACAGACCTCTTAGCGAAGCAATGGAAATTTACTATGAGAGAACAGTTTTACCAACATGGCAGATAAAATTCAAATTTGATGAATCATCAATAAAACACATAAATACTTTCAATGTCAGATATGAAGGATAAAATTACAATTGCATCATTTCCAACACAGTCAAGTCATATTTGCTAAAAGAACAACTTGCTTCTTTCATCCAGATTGTTATAGGCCAAGAGTAGATTCTTGGGAAGCCAGAATTTGGTTCTGGCACATCCTACCTACTATATTATAGTATAGTCTATTTTTTATTTTCTCTTTCCTATTAATTTAGGGCATGGAATACATCTGGTTGAAAGGCACAAGCATAATTTGTTTTATGTGAGGATAACGTTATTTTTCGGTTGGCATCAAACGGAAGACAATACTTCGAAAGTACTAGTTCTATGAGTACTTTCTTCATCAGTAGAAATATTCATTCAGCTTTCAGCTTTAACATCAATGATTTATTATGCTTCCATATACATACCTATATGTGTATATATACATGTATGTGTATATACATACCTATATATGTATACATACATATGAGGAAGAGACCTGGTTAGTCATCCTCATCAATTTAGATGATGGAGTCCAATATGGACAATTTCAATAGAACCACCACATATGGGTTACCCATTCTTCAGCATTGCCAGGAGATAAATTTCAAAATATTTAAATATATAATAAGTGCTTATATATATGTATATATATATACTTATATATAAAACTTTTTGCACTTATAATTAAAGGATATTAATGTTTTTATTATTGTAAAATCTCAGAAAATTACACTGTATATATGTATAATTTTTTTATGTACGTGTTGCATTATGTTAGACTGTCCTAAAGGCAAATCACCCTTAAAAATCAAATATTTGAATAGTAGATAGTTTTCCATTAAGTTAAAGATATCAATATTTACAGAATATTTTTGATTAAAATGAATAAAATAAAGAGGGCCGAGCCTTTAAATTCAGTCAAGCTAAGTTCTTGGTGATGTATCCTAAAAGGGGACATGTAGAAGAGAGATAAAACTATAAAAATATGTTTTACTTAAAAATAAAATTAAAGGTTAAACATAATAAGTCGTACATTAATCCCAGTGGTTGGAAGTCTGAAACAGGCAGATCTCCTTAAGTTCCAGGACAGTCAGAGATATAGAGAGATATCCTCCTAGTGTGGGAGAATATTCTTGTACACTATAAATATTTGTCACTCATATTGGTTTAATAAAATGCTTATTGACCAGTAATAAGGCAGAAAGTATAAGTGGGGCAACCAGACTAGGAGAATTCTGGAAAAAAGAAAAGCAGAGTCAGTTAGCATCCAGACACAGAGGAAGCAAGATGAGAATGCCTGACTAAAAAAAGGTACAAAGCCATGTGGCTAAACACAGACAATAATTATGAGTGAATTTAAGTTGTATAAGCTAGGTAATAATAAGCCTAAATAATAGGCCAGAGAGTTTATAATTAATATCAACCTCTGTATATTTCTTCAGGACTGAACGGCTGTAGGATTGTAAACTTCCATCTATATCCTCTCTCAAAAAATCCAAAAGCACAAAATAAATGAAATTACTTTTTAAAAAATAGGATGCTTACTTCTTGGCCCTTTCTGCTTTACCTCCCTGATGACGTATGAAATGCTTCCCCTCCAGGCACTCCTTAGGTGGTATTCTATGATTCCACAATCCCATAGATAGTATGTCATGAACATGTCATGAACAGACATGTCAGGAAAAATAGGTTGAATTAAGCTCTCCTTTGAATTTTTGCCGCCATTTTTTCTCACTGTAAATGGAAGCTGATACAAAAATCATCCTAAATACACAGCAAGCCAAGACTACAATTCTTTTCACCACTTCTTACCACTTCACACTCTTGATCTACATGAAATGTAATTTATCTCCTCATCTTTCACCTCTATTCCTTCTCTTGCCTTCTTTTATTCTGTTTATTCCATCTTTTATTATATTTTTTAAACAGGCAAGTACATCCTGCTGCAAGTTTCATTTTTTTAACACTGGTTTAGATGTCATTCACTCAGTAATGGTTTGCTTATGCCCATGGTTAGATTTTATGTTCACTATTTTGATATCAAAACTTTGCATAAAACAAAAGGACCCTCACTTTACTTGCGATCATCATAAAATATACTTTACCATATATCTTTTGTTCTGGCACACTTTTGTTCCTGGCCAATGTCTTAGCCTTTATTTTTTTTTTCCTTTTCATCATCTAAGACAACGTTTACTTCATTGCATTCACTCATTAATATCTGCTTAAATTACAAACGATTGAAAAAGGATGCATAATACTTCACATTGACTAGGAACTAAACTTTCTGTAAACTGAAGGAGAAAGCAAAGGTTGTAAAGGAATTTGTCCACCGATGTCTACAGTTTTCAAAATCTGTCAGTGCCAGAGAAACACAATTGCACTGAGATGGGCCCTATGACCTGATTTGACTGATGCTGGTTAGGTGCCACTGCTCAGGCTAATTGTGTTGGCTTAGACACTCAATGGAGCTTTGGAAGCAGCAAATGAGCCAGTCCTAGGATTCCCAGACAGTGAAAGCGAAATGGTCATATGTACCTTATCTCTGATTTTCATGGTACTTCATAGATACAAATAACATCTTATCCAGTTATTTCATACCAATTTCTTTTCATTACATAGTAACATCTTTCAAGTTCTCCATCTTTTCTTTTTATTAATCAGAAAATGTCCTTTTTATTAAACTACTATTTCCTATTTAAATGGCATTCTCATTCTCTGCCTTTTCCTTTAATAATTAATGGAGACACAATCCTAAAAACAACATTGAACTCCGAAATAAAAACTAGTGAAATTTATATTAAAAACCCCTTCTCTTGAGACCAGGTGTTATTACAGCATCAAACTAATGAAGATTGTACAGCTAAAATAATGAAGTATAGGCAAAGATTTCAGATGAGATGCTAATTAAACTAGGCCACCTGTTTAAGTTTGTTTCACTGTACTATGTATTTCACCTATTTAGTTAACACTTGCCTTCTTTAATGGCACCACTATGTAATTCTTTTGATGAACACATATAGAATATATTTTTAGGAATACTAAGGACAGACAATATTTATTGCATTTAATATTCAAGAGTATTGTTCAATGTATCATTAAAAATTATCAATATTAGTTTTCTTTTAAAATGTCAATTCTAGAGATATGATAAACAATTGTAGTATATCCTAAAGAAATAACTTTTATATAAACAATCATAACCTAGGGAGAGGGTTCAGTCATCAAAAACACTACTTGTCAATCATGACAACCAGGGTTCAAATTGGATGAACTCATACAAAAGTCAGACACATACCATTGGAATGTGTATCCTAGTGTACCAGGTAGTTCCTGACCATATATAGAAATAACAAAAGAGTATTGATCTCGTTAATCAGCTTCTAATAGTATCAACTAGAGTAGAAACACTGATGGATGTATCTAGATCAAGGGATCTAATCAAAGAACAGCATAGCATTACATGAAAAATGCCTATGTGGTGGACATTAGGTATTAATATCTGTAGAAAACATTTCAGCTTTGATTCTGCTACACAGGGGCTGAAGCACGGGTCACCCTTGGAAAACATAAAAATTTAGTTTTCAACACCCAAATCAAGCAGGCTACAATTGCTTCCAAGTACAGCTCTATGAATCTGATACCCTCCTTTGCCTCCACAGGCACACATGTCATATATTCATATACACACATGCGTGCATATGCACACACACCTTAAAAATATGGTTCCAATGAAACTATTTTCCTGAGAGAACAGGGAAGACTCGTTTGTACTTATGTTAGTTGTGGCAACATGCACAATACCTGCAGACTCAAGACAGAAAAACTGTAACGTATCATAGGGAGTTGGGTACAAAATCTTATCTTTAGGTGGGACAAAAGTGACTTGTGATAGTTTCTGGGAGTGCCCGTTATCTTTAATGGTGTTTTTTCTTGATAAATTAACCACGCCCTAGGCAAGGCCCCATACACATGAGTATGAACAGAGCACATATTGGGAAACATGGGTGAAAAAACAATCAAACATTTAAAATCCCCAGAAAGTTGGGTTTATAGGGATGGACCTTGGTGAAGGGGTAAGATCAAAATGTATTTTTGAACAGTACTCTATTTGTTAACTAAAAACCTAATAACACATTTTCTAAACAAAATAGATCTTGAAATTGATATCTGTAAAGCCATTCTTCTCTGATCCAGCTCTTTCCCCTAAATTCGAAGATGGCTATGCAGCCTCACATTATGTGCCCTTATATATTTGCACAACATGTTTCCATCATAAAACACAGCACTTGAGTTTCTCATTAGCATATTTTATATGTCTATAATGTAGGATGATAATTTATAAATTCAAATGTAGGTCAATAGATGACCTTATTTTTAGTCATAATTTTAACATTTACATCTAAACCATTTGACTCAGTTCTTGTATTGCTTTCAGTTGCTCATCAATTCTTGTATATTCGGAAAGAGAACATTAGAAAAGTAACTTTTGTGATCTTTTATTAAGAGGGTCAAATATGAAAATCATTCTATCAGTGAGATACAACTCCAGTGGTGGACCACTTCAATGACTCAAGTGGGTAGAGACAGATAGAACCTCTACTACTCTTGTTGGAGGGGGTGGCCACTTTTTTTCCCAGCTGCTCAACCCCAAAATAACCATGAGAAACTGTAATAATGAAATCACTGCTTGGCTTATTAGCTCTAGTTTATTATTAGCTAACTCTTACATCTTAATTTAACCCATTTCTATTATTGGCCTTCCAACAAAATTTTATCACGTCTATCTCCGGCAGCAGATATGATATCTTGCTAACTTTGCCTTTCTTTCCCCCAGCATTCAGTCCAGTCCTCTCTGCCTACCTAAGTTCTGCCCTATCAACAGGGAAAGACAGTTTCTTTATTCATTAATGGTAATCACAGGACACTGAGAGGACTCCCACATCATACTCTAATAACATGGAAAATTGATGTCTATACCTAAGACATCACATATTCCAAAGAAAGTATTATAAAAATAACTAGTCTAAGAACTGTTGAATTGTTTTTTCACCACATATATTGCCAAGTGATTAGTCACATCTATTACCAAGTCATTTGGAAGACTGACCAGTATGTAAAAGCTGAGTTTTCTCCCTCCTTTTGTCTTCTCTCTCATTCATCAAGAAAATTGTTCCTGTTGCAGATATTGTGTGTTATTGTAAGACAGGGAATCAGTGACTTAAATTTCATAAGAAACTTGTAAAATTACATTACCTCATCTCTTAGAAAAGCAAAAATGTCACAGTTCATATTCTACTTTACTTCAGCTTTCCCAGAATACCAAGGTAAATCACTCAATTAGAAAAATATATTAAAAAATAAATTAAGTTGATCTTGTATCCTGCCACATCACTGAAGGTCTTTATCAGCTGTAGTAATTCTCTGGTAGAGTTTTTGGGGTCACTTATGTACACTATCATATCATCTACAAATAACAAAAGTTTGACTTCTTCCTTTCCAATTTGAATCCCCTTGATCTTCTTATATTGTCTTATTGCTATTGCTAGAACTTCAAACATTATGTTAAAGAGATATTGAGAGAGTGGGCTGCCTTGTTTTGTTCCTGATTTTAATGAAATTGCTTTGAGTTTCTCTCCATTTAATTTGATGTTAGCTATCAGTTTGCTGTATATTGCTTTTATAATATTTAGATATGATCTGTGTATCCTAATCTCTTCAATACCTTTATCATGAAGAGGTGATGAATTTGTCAAATGCTTTTTCAGGATCCAATGAATTGATCATATGTTTTTTTTCTTTCAGTATATTTATATGATATACTGATAGATACATTGATAAATTTTCATATGTTGAACCAGCCCTGCATCTCAGGGATGAAGCTTACTTGAACATAATGGATGATTTTTTTTATGTGTTCTTGGATTCAGTTTGGCAGTATTTGATTGAAAATTTTTGAATCCAAGTTCAGGAGTGAGCTGAGAGTGAAATCAAAGATGCATCACCTTTCACAATAGCCACAAATAGCATAAAGTATCTTGGGGAAACACTAAGCAAGGAAGTGAAAGACCTATTTGACAAGGACATTAAGTCTTTGAAGAAAGAAATTGAGATGATACCAGAAAATGAAAAGATCTTCCATTGTCTTGGATAGGAAGGAGCAACATAGTAAAAAAGGCAATTCTACAAAAGCAATCTACACATTCAATGCAATCACCATCAAAATCATAACACAATTCTTGACATACCTTGAAAGAACAAAATTACTTTTATATGGAAAAAAAACCTACGATAGCCAAAATAATCCTATACAATAAAGGGACTTCCAGAGGCTTTACCATCCCTGACTTCAAACTCTATTACAGAGCTACAGTAATTAAAACAGCTTGGTAATAGCATAAAAACAGAGATGTTGACCAATGGATTCAAACTGAAGACCTGGATATTAATTCACACACCTATGGACACATGATTTTTGACAAAGAAGCTGAAATTATACAATGGACTAAAGAAAGATTCTTCAATAAATGATGCTGGCATAACTGGATGTCAACCTGTAGAAGAATGGAAGTAGATCCATTTCTATCACCATGCACAAAACTCAAGTCCAAATGGATTAAAGACCTCAATATAAACCTGAACACACTGAACCTGATAGAGGAGAAAGTGGCAAGTAGCTTTAAATGCATGGGCACAGGAGACCATTTCTTAAGTATAGCCCAAGTAGCACAGACAATAAGAGCAACAATTAATAAATGGGACCTCCTGAAACGGAGAAGTTTCTGCAAAGCAAAGGACACAGTCAATAAGACAAAAAATAAATAAATAATCTATTGAATGGGAGAAAATCTTCACCAACCACACATCAGACAAAGGACTGATCTCCAAAATATATAAAGAACACAAGAAATTAGACATTAAAAATCTAAATAACCCAAGTAAAAATGGTGTACTGAGCTAAACAGAGATTTCTCAACAGAATAATTTCAAATGGCCAAAAATACTTAAGGACATGTTCAACTTTTTTAGCTATCAGGGAAATGCAAATCAAAAAAAAACCTTGAGATACCATCTTACACTTGTCACAATGACTAAAATCAAAAACACTAATGATAGCTTATGCTGGAGAGGATATGGAGTAAGGGGAACACTCATCCATTGTTGGTGGGAATGCAAACTTGTGCAACCATTTTAGAAATCAGTGGGACCTACTGAAACTGAGAAGCTTCTGTAAAGCAAAGGACACTGTCATGAAGACAAAAAGACAACCTACTGTTTGGGAGAAGATATTCCAATCCCACAACAGACAAAGGTCTGATCTCCAAAATATATAAAGAACTCAAGAAACTAGACTTTAAATGCTAATTAACCCTATTAAAAAATGGGGCACTGAACTGAACAGAGAATTCTCAACAGAAGAAGTTCAAATGACCAAAAGACACTTATGGTCATCCTCAACCTCCTTAGCAATCAGGGAAATGCAAATCAAAACAACTCTGAGATACCATCTTACACCTGTCAGAATAGCTAAAATCAAAAACACTAACGATAGCCTATGCTGGAGAGGATGTGGAGTAAGGGGAACACTCATCCATTGTTGGTAGGAATGCAAACTTGTGCAACCACTTTGGAAATCAGTGTGGTGACTTCTCAGGAAACTGGGAGTCAACCTACTTCAGGATCCAGCAATACCACTCTTGGGCATATACCCTAACGATGCTCAATCATATTGCAAAACTATTTGTTCAACTATGTTCACAGCAGAATTATTTGTAATATCCAGAACTTGGAAACAGCTGAGATGCCCCTCAAAGGAAGAATGAATAAAGAAATTGTGGCACATCTACACATTAGAGTACCACTCAGTGGTAAAAATGCAAAGATATCTTGAACTTTGCTTGCAAATAGACACAATTAGAAATCACCATCCCATGTGAGGAAATCCAGACCCCCAAAATTGAAAATTGTATGTTCTCACTCATAACTGAATTCAAGCTATAAACAAAGGACATTGAGCCTATAGTTCATGATCTTAGAGAAGCTAACTAATAAGGTGAACCCAAAGAAAAACATATATAGATTAACCTGGAAATTGGAAGCAGACAAGATTGCCTGATAAAATTTGGGAGTATGGGGTCAGGGGGTAGAAGGAAGGGGAGAAGGGAAAAAGGAGGGTAGAAGAGGATAATTGGGGGAGAGCTTGAGGAAATGGGGTAGTTGTGATAGAGAAAGGACAGATAAGAGAGCAAGGAAAGAGATATCTTGATTTGAGGGAGCGTTTTGGGTGTTAGCAAGAAACCTGGCTCTAGAAAAATTCCCAGGAATCCACAAGGATGACTCCAGCTGAGACCCTAAGTAGTAGAGGAGAGGGTGCCTGAACAGGCCTTGTCTTGTAGTCAGACTAATGATTATCTTCTATATCACCATAGAACCTTTGTCCAACAACAGATGGAAACAGAGTCAGAGACACACATTGGAGCACTGGACTGGGTTCCCAAGGTCCAATCGAAGAGAGGAAGAAGTGAGATTATGAGCAAGGTTGTCAAGACCATGAGGAGTTCACCCACTTAGACAATGTGCCTGAGCTAATGGGAACTCTCCAACTCCAACTGGACTGGGAATGAATGATCATGGGATCAAACTTGACCCTCTGAATGTGGTTGACAGTTGGGGCGGACTGAACAGCCACTGACAATGGCACTGGGATTTGTCTCTACTGTATGTCCTGGCTTTTGGGGGACCCTATTCTCTTTGAATTTATACCTTACTCAACCTAGATATAGCGTGGAGGGCCTTGGACTTTCCACAGGGCAGAGTTACTTGCCCTCTCTTAAGATTGGAGGGGAGTTGGGCAGAGGGTATGTGGAGGGAGTAGGAGGGGAGGAAAAGGAGGGGAGCATATGGGAATTTGGATTGGTATTTTTTTAAAGTAATAAAAAATAAAATAAAAAATAAATTAAGAAGCATGTGAAGGTCTTTATTTCAGAAGACTATCCCAATAGAAGGCAAGACTAATGTATTGGCAGTGCTAATTAATTACCTACACAAGGCAATGTTACTTTTATTGGGTCCTGTAAACAAAACCAATTTCTTAAATTCACTAGTCAATATTGGTATTTTTCGAGCTATTCTTGTTTCTTGCTGTAAAAATTAAACAGAGCAAACATGCAAAATAAAATATTTGTCTTAAATCTTCTGCTAAGGGAGTTGAGGGAACTCCAAACACAAAAGAATTTTAAAACATACTAGTTTTTATTTCTCTTGAGAATGTAGCACTTACTTTATAAACAAGTTTGTACAATTAAATGTCTTAGAAAATGCTATAGTTTATTATTTATTGTAGTTGCTCTCTGAATCCTACTGCCTAATGTAGATTATTAGATTCTGTCAACATACCAGTCTTAAATACAGTCTAAAATCAGTGCATAGAATCATACTTTTATTTGTAACTATCACAATTAATAAGTAGAATTAGAATAATAGTCAAAGAAGATCTGTGTAGATCTGTCTGGTAATATATATTTATAATATAAATATAATATATTTATATTATATAATATATATATTTGTAGAAAGATATATTTGGTCATCTTTTGCAAAACTTAAAATATCAAACCATTGTTAATCTCCAATAAGTTAAGTAATTGAAGCAGGGATATTTCATTACCTCAATTTATGTTTTTATAAATTCTGCACAAGGAAGAGAATTATGGTTTTGAATAATAAATCATAGAAAATATTTAATATTACTGTGCTCAGTGTACTTGAATATTACTTTTATTAACTTCTATTAGGAGAAGCTTTTATATGTTTTAATCTATTTTTCAAAGAAAATGCTAAATTACAGAGAAGTGATACTTGTGTTTCTTTTTTTAAGGTTAATTTTTTTTAAACAACTAAAACTAATGAAAAAATGCTTTAGGGATAAAGGGGAAATTTCATTCAAGCAAGGTTTATAGTCATTCACTCATGGTTAATAAGTGCATATATGCCTTAGGTATTTTTCTATAGTGTTTAAAGTGTATTCAAAGAATTCGTTCACCTCTGTTTCCTCCTGGACCTAGTGAAGATCTTAGAATCATACTGATTCCACAATCTAGATTTGCAATTTTGAGTATAAATGACTTCTCAAAAAATTTCTTAAATTGAGAAAATTTAAAGAGCTGCTGTAAATTGGTTTGAAGTAAATTATAGATTCCATTGAATATAAACTGTTAGGAATTTTCTTTCTTTGAAAGAGAGAATGATGGTTTTTAACTAAGGCAATTGGAGGGAAGTTAGATAGACAAATAATTAATGTAGGATCTTACAATATTGAGAGTTTTGCAAAATACATCAGCTAGGTAACTTGCAAAATCTGTATATGCAAATAATGACACTAATGTTATTTTCAAAATATATCTTTTAAAAGTCTTACACTTTCTTAACTCAGCACTTTCTAGTTAAAAAGAAGAAAGCCTAATTCTTTCCAGGCATATTTCTATCTACTCTACGGATTAAGCAAGTGCAGAATAACATTCAATTTACATGATTACACATGTGTTTATAAAATATCAGTGAAAAGATGTAGAAACTAAAATGCACATTACATTCTTATTTTTTAGCTTGCATCCAGATTCACTTTTTAATGAAGAAGTCATGGCAAACAGGCCAAAATACTCACTTTTAAAACTTCATTGAAATTCTACTGTTTCTTATTACTCTCATTTCTCTATGCCACAGAGCAATTTTAATTAAGGTTATATGCATCCAAGGTCATTAATAATCTGCTGATTAATTGCCACCCCATGATTGTAAGATGGCTACTTTGGAAAGGCTATAAATTATGTCTACGCTCGAAATGCTAGACTACTCAGACTGAGTAAAAAGAAACAGAAAAGTCTAATGGGGAAAATGGAGGGAACTTGAAAAAAGAAAATAGGAAAAGAATGGAGATGAAATAACTCATCTAGATCTTTATTTTCTTTTGTCCATTACGTTGGACCTGTCTTTATAAAGATATAAAATATACAAGTGACAGGGTTTGGACTAAATTGGTCTTAGAAATGTCTGTTTATGTTGACAGACATATGAATGTGTTTTATTCTAGATCATCACTGAGATATTCTTTTTTATTTTTTAATTTATATTTTAAGATCAATATGGTATTTTGATATCAGCTAGAATCTCCTTATTTGCTGAAAAGAACTTGCATAAATGTTGTCTTCTCTTTGTATCAACTATGTAATGTTATATGTGATATTTTAAATAAAAAAACCTGTTCAAATATTTTCTTTGCTAACTTACTTGTGGCTTATTACATTGTCAAAAAGAATCTGAAGGTTCTTTCTATATCTTAAAATATTTGAATTATTTGTGGTGGACCTGGATGAGAAGGGCTGTCCTCCTGAACTTCTAGAATACAAGGTGTAAGGAAATAAACAGAATTTCAGGAAATTTATAAAAGCTTGTAGATGATGGTGCTGATTTTACATTTTTTGTCTTTAATTTCTAAATAAGAATCCCACCCAATACACAAAAAGTATATTAATCAATAAATAATCAGAATAAGATAGTTCAACTAAGATTAAAGTACCTTGCCAAACTTTATAAATGTTAGCAGTAAAATATGACTTCACTCCAAGATCACACAATTTTCCATTGATGGTGTACAAATCTGTAAGAAAATTTCAAACATTTATAATGTGCAACCGTTTCCATACCAATTTTCACTATCAAAATATTTCAAGTTAATTCTATGCAATCATTTGTTATTCTTATTCCCATCCTTAACTCCAACACCTATTAATGTACATCCCCACATAAATCTTTATATAATATCCTATCTATTCATTTTCCTATTTTGAGAATTTCACAAAAATAGAATAACAGCCCTCTTGTGCAGAGAAAGAACTCCAGTATTCATCCATTTTGCTGTGTATCAACACTCTTAAATCAACTGCTGAACAGTCACATTATATACTATATATCCTCTGCATGCCTTTGTTTTTGATATTTTGAAAAATACTAATAAATATTGATGTGATTTCTCTTTTTTATTATTATCATTAATAGACGCCCTGCTCCAGGTTTTGTGTCATTATACCTTTTCATGTACATTATGTATATAACTAGAAATTGAAATTCTTGGTCAAGTATTTACTAATTCCATTTTTAAGAATTGTGAGTTTATTAGACATATATCTAGCTGAATACATCATTTAAATGTACTCAATAGTTCCTGAGGGTAGTATACTTTGGTTCTGTTGTTGATTTATGGTTATACTCGTGAAGCTATATCTCTTGATGATGATGTGCATGTACTTAGTAATTAATGGTGGTGACATCAATGGTTACTGTATATTTACAATATATTCAAAGTTTCTGTTGCAGAAAATAAGGGCCTTTTCATATTTTTAAATTCATTCATTTTTGAGTATTCTATGTCCTCTTTATAAATGAATGTTTTATTCTCATTTTAGAATTTTCCAACATGCTTTATTTTTCACATTGTTGACTGTTTTGACATTGTCTTTTTAACTTTTTTTTCCTTTCAATTATTTACACTTCCTTCCCTCCTCCCAATCCTCTCCTGCTCCCCCACACCCCCTCCTCCCTCTCCTGCCCTGCTTGAGAGAGGGTCAGGAATCCTGCCCTGTGGGAAGTCCAAGGCCCTCCCCACTACATCCAGGCCTAGGGAGCTGTGCATTCATATAGACTAGGGTCCCAAAAAGCCAGAACATGACATAACAAGTCCCAGGGCCTTTATCAATGACTTCTCTGTCAGCCCCCATTGTCAGCCACAATCAGAGAGTCCTGTTTGATCACATGCTCATTCAGATCAGGTTCAGCTGGATTTGGTGAGCTCCCATTAGAAAAAGCAAGAATTTTAATTTTGCTACTTTGTTTAGTTACTTTTAGATATTTTTTCAACTACCATGTTCCTGGATTTTAAAATAAATATTAATACAAATTCTCAAAAGCTAAAAAAATTCAACAAAATTAAATAGTTCGTAATGTGGAAAGATATGTACATGTACATCTCAACACATCAACCATTTAAAAGTAATAATATAATAATTAGTAATAATAATTACAAAGCACTCAGAAAAAAAAAATCTGAGAAATAGTATCAAAAAACTGTAAGAGCCAGAGGGTGAGAAGTTATGAAGTGAGGTTAAATGTTATTATTATGACTGAGGAGCTACATTTTTGAAATATCAAGAACAAGTCTGCCTAAACAAGACCTGAGCAATTTATAAACACTGGACATCCCATATAGATAGACACTTGACTGGGTTCATTGCAAGATGAGGCCCTGATTGGTTATCTAGTACCAGGTGATTAGTAGTAGGTACATGTACTTGCAGGCAACATTGAATGCATTTTGCTTATTAATTTTATATGGTTGATGTGTTTAGATGTGTATATATAACATGAATGGGTAAAGAAGGAAAGGCCTCAAATTTGGAATAAAGGGGAAATGAGACATGGAAAATCTAACTGGAAAGAGAGGGCAGGGGATTTGTTATATAATTATTTATATGCATAATATATACTTAATATATTTTTAGCATGCATTTGTTTCCACACTACTGAGACTTATTTTATTTATAGAGTTGTCTTTGTATTTTTTGAAAGTGAAATCACTGTCTGTGATTGTAAATTTCTGTATTTACCATTCCATGTTACTTAGCTTTGTGATATACTCTGTGGTCTCACTATATATCACTTGGTGATATGTTTTGATTTAGATCATGTGGTTCAAGTTTTGTTGCTACACATGAAAGGGTTGCTATTCTGGATTCAGATATATATATATATATATATATATATATATATATATATATATATCAACTACACAATTAAACAGACATATCTCTTTATTTCGAGTCTATATTTTGATCTTGATAACCCAAAACAACTACGATCAAACATGAACTCTTAACCTATAGATGCTTCCCGTGGGTTCATCTAAACATTTTCTGCTCTCACTTTCATATTTGGTTTGCTTATAATTGCAATCATTTCAATTCTCTAAATCTCTTTCAGCTTTGCTACACTAATCAGTTTAATGTATAGTCTTAAAAATGCTTCAAAACAATATTATAGCTGCTTTGTTTCCCTGGTGTGTAAGAAACATCTGCCAATCAACACAGTAATATAATCTCATTTTATTATGTAGTAAATACTGTACCAAGTGCTTCTTCTATTTGAAGAAAAGTAAGTCTTTTAAAAGTTTTACATCTTTCAGAAGGCTTTATTTTCATTAGCTTTCTGTTTTTCAAATCCAAGATTTCTGAATATGAATACGTATTTTATTTACTGTTTAGCTTCACGTTCCTCCTCCATATAAACACATTTGTTCTCCTGTTTTTCGTTCTCAGTTTCCTGCTGATGAGTCAAAGATGTATGTGAGGATCTCTTTTAGGTGACATTCTAAATTTCTGTATTTGGAATACAGTATGCATAATACTACAGAAAAAAATGTCTCTTCTCTTCATGACTTGCTTCTCCCTTTTTACCTCCACTTTAAGGTTACCTTTGTATATGGTATATATGTCAAAATGTTTCAAGTGTCCTCTGAGCCTCTGTCTTTCTGCCTCTGTCTGTTTCTGTCTCTTCGTTTGGCTCTCTGACTCTTCCTTTATCTCTTTGTATAAGCAGGTGCATGTGCATGAGCATGTGTTGTGTGTGTGTTTGTGTGTATCTGTGTTTCTTTCTTCACCCATCCACAAGTCTGAGATTATTATATTGGTATCACTCATGTTGATCGCAACTGTTTCATTATTTATTGCCTTCCTTTCTGGCTCTTTGTCTTCTTCCTTCATTTTTTTTCTTTCTTTTCATTTTTATTTTAATTTGATAGAGTTAAGGGTCATTTTCTGTTGCCATCAGGCATCAATTCTTGAGATTTAAGCATTCTTGTGCCTTAACCTCAGATGAATAGGGACTTAAAATGCATAATACAATGGCAAGTATAGTTCTTCCATTTTAAAACCAACCCTCTATAATGTCAGATGATTAAATATTATGTGAATATATAATATTACTCTCATTTCTTAGAAACCTTGATGTTTTATTGGTTAGCATACTATTATATACAAAATTCACCCACTTTTGTAATGGGATTCTTTACAATTTATCTTCAACATGGACATAAGTGATACCTTCTGGAACATGGTACACATTTATCCCTTTCTGTATTATTCACATAGCCTTGGTTGATAGCAGTTTCTTTCTTTCTTTTCATCTTTCTTTCTTTTTTTTTTCTTTTGTCTCCATTGACTGTTTGTTCGCTAATTTGTTTTTGTTGTTTAGTCCTCTCAATTCTACTGGCCTGCCTGCTGTCTTTTGCAGCAAGGCCTTTGCAAAACAACACAAAACACCTAATTTCTTCCTATTTCCTTCTTTCATGTTTTACTTATATTTAATTATTTGTGGGTTTTTGCTTTGCTTTGGTTTCACATCTTGAAATTCCCACATACTTTTGTTTGATACTTGGGCATTTTAGTTTGTTAGTGAAGAAATCTGCCTGCCACATGTCTTGTGGTTGGATCTCTGCTCTGAGTCTTCTTGGAGGACAGGAGGTTTCTGTGAACCATTAAATATTTTTTTCAACTTTTTCATATTTTAGTATTTTTTACATAAAACATATTTTATGTAGTTTTAGTGAAATAATACATTTTGGAAGCAGCATTTTAATGAGCTTTTCTCTTTTTCTTTTTTTTATTAAAAATTTCCACCTCCTCCCCTCGTCCCACTTTCCTCCTCTCCCCTCCCCCCACTCCTCCTCCCCCTCCTTCTCCAGGCCAAAGAGCAGTCAGGGTTCCCTACCCTATGGGAAGTCCAAGGTCCTCCCCGTTCCCCCAGGTCCAGGAAGGTAAGCATCCAAACACTCAAGTCTCCCACAAAGCCCGTCCATGCAGAAAAATCAAAGCACAACGCCATTGTCCTTGGCTCCTAAGTCAGCCTCCACCATCAGACACATTCAGAGAGTCCGGTTTGATCACATGCTCCATCACTCCCAGTCCAGCTGGCCTTGGTGAGCTCCCATTAGGTCTGCCCCACCATCTCAGTGGGTGAACACACCTGTCGTGGTTCTGACTTCCTTGCTCATGTTCTCTCTCCTTCTGCTCCTCATTAGACCTTGGGAGCTCAGTCCAGTGCTCCAATGTGGGTCTCTGTCTCTATCTCCATCCATCACCAGATGAAGGTTCTATGGTAATATGCAAGATATTCATCAGTGTGGCTATAGGACAAGGCCAGTTCAGGCACCCTCTCCTCTGCTGCCCAAGGAACAATCTGGGCACTTCTCCTTGGACCTGGAAACCCCTCTAGAGTCAAGTCTCATGCCAACCGTAAAATGGATCCCTTAATTAAGATATGTACTTCCCTGCTCCCACATCCACTCCTGCTTCATCCCAACCATCCCTTTCCCTCAAGCTCTCCCCATCCTCCCTTTCTCCCTTCTCTCCCCCCCCATCTTCCCTAGTCCCCACCTCATCCCCACCCCCGTGCTCCCAAACCCTGCCTGGAAATTTTGTCAACTTTCAATATCCAGGTCCACCTTCTTATTTAGCTTCTCTAGGATCACGAGTTATAGGCTCGATGTCCTTTAATTATGGCTAGAATCCACTTATGAGTGAGTACATACCATATTCCTCTTTTTGCATCTGGGTTACCTGACTCAATAAAGTGTTTTCTATTTCCATCCATTTGCATGCGAAATTCAAGATGTCATTGTTTTTTACCGCTGAGTAGTACTCTAAAGTGTATATGTTCCACACCTGCTTTAACCATTCTTCTATTGAGGGGCACCTAGGTTGCTTCCAGGTTCTGGTTATTACAAATAGTGCTGCTATGAACATAGTTGAACAAATGCTTTTGTAGTATGATTGGGCATCTCTTGGGTATATTCCCAAGAGTGGAATTGCTGGGTCCTGAGGGAGGTTGACTCCCAGTTTCCTGAGAAGCCACCACACTGATTTCCAAAGTGGTTGCACAAGTTTGCATTCCTACCAACAATGGATGAGTGTTCCCCTTACTCCATATCCTCTCCAGCATAGGCTATCATTGGTGTTTTTGATTTTAGCCATTCTGACAGGTGTAAGATAGTATCTCAGAGTTGTTTTGATTTGCATTTCCCTGATTGCTAAGGAGGTTGAGGATGACCGTAAGTGTCTTTTGGCCATTTGAATTTCTTCTGTTGAGAATTCTCTGTTCAGTTCAGTGCCCCGTTATTTTTAATTGGCTTAATTAACATTTTAAAGTCTAGTTTCTTGAGTTCTTTATATATTTTGGAGATTAGACCTTTGTCTGATGAGGGGTTGGTGAAGATCTTCTCCCAGTCAGTAGGTTGCCTTTTTGTCTTATTGACAGTGTCCTTTGCTTTATAGAATCTTCTCAGTTTCAGGAGGTCCCATTTATTCATTGTTTCTCTTATTGTCTGTGCTACTGGGGTTCTACCTAGGAAGTGGTTTCCTGTGCCCATGTCTTGTAGACTACTTCCCACTTTCTCTTCCATCAGGATCAATGTGATCAGATTAATATTGAGGTCTTTAATCCATTTGGACTTGAGTTTTTTGTATGGTGATAGAAATGGGTCTACTTTCATTCTTTTACAGGTTGACATCCAGTTATGCCAGCACCATTTGTTAAAGATGCTTTCTTTCTTCCATTGTATAATTTTAGCTCCTTTGTCGGAAATCAGGTGTTCATAGTTTTGTGGATTAATATCTGGGTCTTCGATTAGATTTCATTGGTCAACATCCCTGTTTTTGTGCCAATAACAAGCTGTTTTCATTACTGTAGCTCTGTAATAGAGTTTGAAGTCAGGGATGGTAATGCCTCCGGAAGTACTTTTATTGTGTAGGATTGTTTTGGCTATGCTGGGTTTTATGTTTTTCCATATCAAGTTGATTATTGTTCTCTCAAGGTCTGTGAAGAATTTTGCTGGGATTTTGCTGGGGATTGCATTGAATCTATAGATTGCTCTTGGTAGAATTGCCGTTTTTACTATATTAATTCTCCCAATCCAAGAGAAAGGGAGATCCTTCAATTTTCTGGTATTCTCTTCAATTTCTTTCTTCAAAGACTTATTTTTACAGGTTTCCTTGGGATTTGTTTTTTATTGAGATCTCTTCCACATTTAATGTCTCTACTGCACCAACAATAGTTATTTATTACTTTACATAGCTCTGAAAAGATAATTTGTTTTCCTTATCTAAAGAAGTTTGAAGTCCTTTCTAGTTACTATGCAAGGTACCAAGGGAGAAAAGCAATCAATAGTCCAGCACAGATGTAAAGTTATGAAACACAACACTGACCAACCTGACAAGAAGGTATTTTCAATTGTATTAATGTCATTATAAGCTATGGAATATCATACTGTACACTATGAAGTGAAAAGCTCCTAGTGTTATTAAAAAGATGATAGGCCCATAGCTATGCAGAATTTTCAGCACAGAGTGAATGCTAGGAGAAAAGAAGGTGGAGTCAGAGGAGTCATGAGCCAGACACAAAAAAAGCGGCAAGGGAAAATCACAGATGAGGTAAACAAGCTACTGAACAACACATAGATGAATGCAAATGGGTTCATTTAAGTTATAGGATCTGCCTGGAGACAAACCTAAGCTATCGCTTGGGCATTTATGATCAAGGATAAGTCTCTGTGTGATTATTTGGGAAGTGGCTCGCATGACATAGCTACCTGGTGGCCAGTCTAGAAGAAAAACCCTTCCTAAATATATATAAAGTGGTTATGACATTGAAGAATAGTTGGAGCATGTAGGCAATTATGGGAATAGAACAAATATAGTACTCATTTATGAAATTCTCAAAACACAAAAACTAAATTAAAAAGTATGGCTTTCTGCTTTTCTTTCCATGTGGTTTTTCTAATAATTGGTCCTTCTATTTCCTAGATATAAAAGCTATCTCTATGTCTGTAAAAATGGCAAATATGATGATTAAAAGCTACTTATACAAATAGTTTTAGATAGTATAAAATAGTTATGTTCTCTCTGTGTATGATTAGGAAACTTTACAATGTGACTATGTCTTCTATCTTATTTCGTGTACTTTTATGTTTCTCTCCTATGGTAATTATTATTTGTGTAATTTTTGTGATCCTTCTTTATAGGAATTGTTCATAGGTAGTGAATGTGTGTATGTGTGTATGTATCTGCATACATGTGTGTTTGATATATATTTCAATTAAGGCAATTTAAAAGAAGAACAATGTGGATTTGTACTTTCATTCTCCTTTCTCAAATAAGAATACAAACATATGATGTTAATTATTAATTTTGACAAAATAATTTTCAATAATTAATGAATGCATTATTTTAATTAGCTCATTTCTTATCAGTGATACACAACTGACTAGGACATTGGGTCATTATAACAATTAAACGTTATGTACTTGAAATTTTTGTACAGCATTTCATTTAGTTTGCATATTTATTTTCCCCAGAGTAGGCCATAATATATCAGCAAAGGATGACAAACAAAAGTCAACTGAGCAAAGAGAAGTAACCTTCCATTTTGTAGTGTAGAATTCTAGCCACTTTAATCTGTAATGATTGCACATTATATTGTGTTACATTGACCAGTACAAAAAAAGAGAAAGTAAGACAGCAAGAGACATGCAGACTTCCCTGACAGATGGGGATTATCATATGGTCTTGTCTGCTTCAAGAATGTGGTGAAATGTCATGCATCTGGGACCCAGAATGTAAAGAGGTGTGTTACTGTTAAGTAGTCTTAAATACCATATAAATGACTTTCCTTAACTGTAATATATATATGTAATATATATATATATAAAATAAATCTATAACAGTAAATTTACATATCCCTTCAAACTAAACAGTGTAATTGAACTTTAATCTTCTTATATGTGGCTGTGTTTTACAAAAAGAAAGTATAAGAACTTTAATTCCCCCTTGGAATTATTTTTCTTAATACACATAGAAGCTTATAGTAATCACTGTATCTTATTGTCCTTAATTTACTAAATTATTTTCAAATAAAAAATTGAGAACTTTCTCACAAAAAATTTCAGGGGTTACATTTTTGCTTCTAATTATTTTCTCAAATTTTCCTTATTACTAAAATGGCCAATGATGTCAAATGTAAAACCTGTTCAACTTAAGTTCACATTTTTGGTAAACAGGAAAGAAAATATGAAATCCAGCATACTATATTATAGTTTTAACTAAACTGAGATACACAATAAATATTAACTTTTTTAGAATAACTATTTTATGTATTTAAAAATGCAAGCACATACACACATCTACTTTGTTACTCATGACATATTCCACACAGTAAACTAGTGATTTAAGAGCCACATAAAGATGAGGAATTAAAATAGACAGATAAGAGGAGAAAGCAGGAAGAAAAAGGATGTTGAGAGTCTTGGGAGTTGCCGAGCACACCAGCTGTTGTTTCCAGTGCTGTCTTTGAATACTCTATCATTTCTTTAGTTTTCTTTGTTTTAAAGATGTCATGTGTCATGAGCTGCAGCTTTGCTCTGGTTTTACTGCCTGTCATAGTCACAGTTGACAAAACCAGTCTTTTTCCTGTCAGTCTGAGTCCAACTATACCACTGATTTCCTTCTACAGTGTAGAAAATTTATTGCAAAGCAAGGTGCAGTTTATGCTTACAGCTATTGCAGCAATGCTGGTAATAATAACACTGACTTTACCCCAAGCAACTGCTATCTGTGACAGAGGAGGCCAAACTTCTGAAGCACAATATACTGCACTGGAGAATATCTTCTGGTAAAGATCGTGATGTCTTGAATTGTCTATTAGAAATAAAGCTTCCAAATTGTTAATAATATTGCTATGCTTATTTTTACACTGACTTATGCTAAAATATGTGCAAACATAATTTGTTGTATAAATCTTATTGTGAAACAAAGCATATGTAAAGACGTTTGCAAGGTGTGAAGTTTAGATGAAGAAGTGAAATGAAATGTGAATTTTGAGATTTCTTCTATGCAGAGGGAGGATGAGCAAGAACATGTGTACTCTCCTTTCTCTCAAATCCCATCTAGAATAAACACACGCACACACACACACACACACACACACACACACACACACACACACGTGTATATCTGGTCATTATCTCTTTTATAATGTTACTCATACGTAAATTTGAACAAATAATAGTACCTAATCTCACTCTTTAGTTTGGACTCTCCATCATGTCTAAGGAGATGTAGATACCTTGCCCCTAATTCTACCTCTTATTATTCCATACATGACTTCCATCCCTAACTGCTGATTTATTCATCCCCAAATAAATAATCACAATTTTTCATGCCTGTTAAATATCTGTTTGCAGTGGAAACTCTTTGTTATCATTAAACAAACAATCTATATTGTCCCTCATGAGGCCTTTCCTAGTTTCTGGGTCTGAATGACAACAGGTAGTAGAAGAATGAATGAATGAAGACATTCTTCATCTAATATGGTACTGATGTCTCGTACTACTCCTCGTCTCAGTTTTTTCCCCTTAGTTTGATGCATAAATGTCATGGCAAAGTTATCGTTTCTTTTCTCCCTCCATTCTCATTTCACTCAAATATAATTCATAAACTGCAAATTACCATAACACAAACCATAGTGCTTCCTGAAGATGCTATCACTTTTTCCATACTTCTGAGATTTCATAAAAGTATTCATCAGAATAAATTGAGAATCTATCATATAGAGTTTATTGAAATAATGAAGTCTATATAGTCAACAATAAGGAAGATTCAGGCCCAGCACAAATGTCATTTTTCAATTATGGTTTTTAAAACACCATTTAGCTTTAAATTGTTATTGTTACTTTCACCTGGAAATAAAATTATCATAAAACTGACACCTGGGGAGCCTACATGGGATGGAACTAGGTCCTAAACATGTGATCAACAATTGTGTAGCTTGGTCTCTTTGATAGGTCCCTGACAGTGGGAAAGAACCGGGAATCTACCTTTATGGAGCCCATTCTCTATGATGGAATGCCTAGCTCAGCCTTGATCCAGTGAGGAGGGGCTTGGTCCACCTCAACTGAATGTGGAAAACATTTTGACTCCTCATTGGAGGTCTTATCCTATCAGAGAAGAGGATGGGCGGAGTTGAGGGGTAGAAATTGAGATCAGGAGGAGGAGAGCTGGGCTTGGAATGTAAAATAAATAAACAATTTAAAATAAATAATCCAATCAAAACCTTAATAAACTGAAAAATTCTCTTATTTTAACGTTAATCAGACTTAAACATTCTATTAATGCACAAAACACATTCCTTATAGTCTATTGCCTGTGATTACCAAATTATACTGAATTTTATGTTTTCAGATTAAATAATTATTCTAGGTTGAAATCCTGTATTCCTATATTTATTTTCCAGAAGAAATATTGATTAATGCTAGAAATAAAATAGTTGATTAAGTCATGAGTTACTGTAGTTTCTGTGGAAATTACAGTTCTTTATACGGAATAGAATGACATAGAGTATAACCATCTTTATATGACAATTTTAGTATCAACTTCATCATCTAAGTATGTATTTGAATACTTCTGATGCTCTATAAACTTCAAGATTTTCAAATGCCATTATCTTTCTAGTCATATGCAACTAAAGTATAAGTGAGACTTGGGTATTATCTATTTTGTTTAAAGAATAATAAGAGTTCAGGGCAACTAAAACTTTCATTTTGATAATATATAATTTTCATCTAATATTTTTATGTGAAATTATAAAACTTAAATAAATTCTTGATTTAATTTAGTCTAAAATTAATTTAAATATAGAAAATACTCTTTATGTTTGATATCTCTTTTGTGAGGCATTTTATGTCAAATTTTTACTATTATATCATTTCCTTTACTTAATTATAAATATACATTTCCTATGACTTTCTGACAAGTGAACTGCCTTATGGTGGAGGCTTGCAAAATCTTTATTTGTCTAACCATAAACAAATGAAACTACCTTCTTAACAAAATATGAAAGACATGGTTGACTCTCAGCATATAAGTAGGGAGAGAAAATACTGATTTGTACTTTAAGGTGAAGAGTTGTAGATAGCTATACACTAGAGAATATGATTATAGAATTTTATGAATGTAATCCTCTCTTTTCTCTCTGAATTTCAGATCCATAACAGATGAAGGCATGGCCACATTGACAAAGAGCATTTCAACCTGAAGCTTGACTAAATATTTAAAAGATCCTAAGAGCCCATGACCACCATTTATTTTTTTAATTTATTTTATTTAAAAAAATAAAAGAAACTTTTTAAAAATTTTATACCAATCTCCTCCTCACATTCCCTCCACCTGTTTACCCATCCCCCATCCCTCCATATTATATCTAGCCTAAGCAAGGTATCCATCCAAAGAGAATAGGTTCTAAAAAGCCAGTACAAGCAGTAGGGATAAATCCTGTTGCCACTGCCAGTAACCCCACAGTCTGCCTTGGCCACACAACTGTCACCCACATTCAGAGGGATTAGTTTGTTCCTATATTGGTTCCTCCCCTGTCTGACTGGAGTTGATGAGCTCTCATTAGTTCAGGTAAACTGTATCAGTGGGTGTCCTCATCATGGTCTTGATCTCTTTGTTCTTTTTTCACTCCTTCCACGCTTCAACTGGACTCTGGGAGCTCAGTCCAGTTCTCTGCTGCAGGTCTCTGCCTCTGTTTCCATCAGTTGCTGGATGAAGGCTCTATGGTGACATTTAAGATAGTCATCAGTCTGACTACAAGACAAGGCCAGTTTGGGCATCCTCTCCTGTCCTGCTTAGGGTCTTAGCTGAGGTCATCCTTATACATTCATGGAAATTTCTCTAGTGACAGGTTTCTTGCTAATACCATAATGGCTCCCTCAATCAAAATACCTCTTTTCTTGTTCCCCATCTCTGTACTTCCTCCATCTCGACTATTTGTTTCCTCAAGTTCTCCTCCTCACTCCTCTTCTCTCCTCTGCTTCTGCTTCCAACCTCTCTTCTCATCCCACCTCCATAGAATATCTTGTCTATCTCCCCTTTCCCGGTGAATCAATGTATGTTTGATCTTGTTACTTAGCTTGTCTAGGATCATGAACACCACTCTGGAAAGCAGTATTGTGGTTTCTCAGAAAATTCAAATCAACCTACCTCAGGACCTAGCAATACCACTCTTGGGAATATACTCAAAAGGTAGTCAATCACACCACTATTTCTTAAGGTTGTTTACTCCTGAAATACAAAACTAAAAGTTTCAAGTTAAAAATAGGACATAGATGGGTTGAACACATAGCTAGTCTTCCATTTAACTCTATTCAGTATCTTTCCAGATGTACACACAGCTCTACAAAATAAATTTTTCCCTTTGTTTATTTAAGTTGATATTAATTCAGTGTCTATCCCTATCTTTCATGTAAGTAGTCACAAATAAAATCTTTCTTGCCACTTTAACTGGTATGGTATACAAATATGTGTGTGTGTGTGTGTGTGTGTGTGTGTGTGTATGTGTATGTATACATACATATACATATTCTTAAAAAGCATTAGGATGATATTTTAAGAAACATAAAATTCTGTCACCACCTACCCTCTTAGTTCACTTGTTTTAGCTTACTTGACATTTTTCTAATTTGAAATGGTTAGTATTCAGATTGTCTTATTTCAATTCCAGTAAAATATATGGAATCTCTCTTTCTCCCTCCATCTCATTATTTGAAACCAAGCTCTTACATTTTTTTAATATTTAAATATCGATATGGGAAATGTAAGTTTATCAGCAAATGCATATTAGTATTTGCCTGAAGGCAGTTTAAATGAGGAAAGCAATTTGAGTTTCTCAGACCTGACCTAAAATATGTAGTATAAAATACAAAATAGTTAACCCGCATAGAGAAGAACTCCTCTTTGAAAGCCTGTGTGTGAAAGCCAGGAATCTGAAAGTGTGCAGGAAGAGAGGAACAGAATGAGAAACATATCTTGGTTATAATTATCAACCAAGTGGCAGTATATCCTCCAGGCATCATTTGGGGCTTTATATTTCAAGAAATTTCCTTTTCTTTTGTTTCATCACACAATCACCAACTGCAGCCTTTATTTTAGGGTTGTCACATAAATATCCTGACATAATTGACTATATCCTTAAAGTTAGCAAATTAATAATAATCTGTCCTGTTTTGCCTTCCTTCCAAATTCTTCTCCCTCCTGGCCCATATATTAATCTGAAAAGTCACGATGAACGAGTTTGTCAAATCGGCAACAATAACTTATTTATGCTTAGCTGTTATGTCCAGAAAGCAGGTTATAATGCCAGGATGGCTTCTAATTACAAGAGAAGGACAGGTAATAGTCACAGATAAGACTCTATGCTCTGTCAACACTGTGCCTCTCTACTTTCTAATTTAATCAAACTTGAAATAAACTAAATGATTATTATTAGTCTTTCAAAAGTAGTACCAGTGGTAAAATTGCAATAACAAAAGAAGATTGTTATGTGACAAAAAATGGCTTTCCATATACAGAGCCTTCAAAATCATAGCACAAGGGGTTCATTACTCCCAAATTATTCAATGCTCCATCATTTATTCATCCAACATTTTTGAACTCAGGTGACTTTGACAGTATCAAACTCTGGAGAAATGTCTGCCAAACATGTCTATCCTGTCAGGAGATTTGAAGAGTTTTTTTATTAGTACTTAGAAACCACAAATATGAAGATGGACAAAAGAATACAACCAGAATAAACAAGGAAAAGTAATAGTTTTTCTTTTTTCACTGTTTGAGAATATCAGACATTATTATAAACATCTTACTCTTATCAATTCATTTAATCTCAGCACCAACTCAATTAATCAAATATTATAAATTTATACTTTGTCAATTGAAAACACTGAGACAGATGTAAGTTCTATATTACAGTTAATTGCTATAAAATATTAACAAAGATTGTAGTATTTGTAAATACATGTAGTATTGGTCAAAATTTGCATAAAAGTGATGTTCAGACAACATCAAAAGGATGTAGCTAGAAACACATTAGAGATAAGAGTACAGGACAAACATTAGAATTTTGTTCATGATTTTGATATAATTCTTTCCATGTTCTCTGATGGCATGAAACCACTTTTCAAAACCCCTTTTAGGATGTGTTATCTTGAGACTCTAAAGGGTTGGGCAGGATGATTCATACATAGGAAACCTGGATGGTGGATGTAATAATCAATCAAGACACTAAGACTGAGAAGAGGAAAAGTGTCATCTGTTGAAAAGGATCACAAAAACATAAGCATTTCAATCTAGTCACATGTAAAATTATGCCTGTTCCCCAGAATGACTGAGGTTATCTTCAGGTAGCCATCCTATTTTGTCTGCTTATTATATTTGCAGTATTGATATACAAGATAGTAATCTACTGCAATTAACGGAAGACAAGAATATGGCTATATCTATTTCAAATAAATCAGGTATTTTCCGTTGAAAACAAGGAAAAATTAAGAACAACTCAAGGTAAATATCCCTAAGAATATGTGTGTAAAAGACCACACAATAACAGTTTGTGATTCTCTTATTTGAATAGGATGTGTGTGTGTGTGCATGTGTGTATATTTGATAATTTACCAGTAGTTCTGTTTCTTGCTTAATACACCAAAATTCGAACTATGGAGGCAAAGAATATTTTTAAGCTCTTTTGCCTAATCACATCTGACACCAGAATTTCCAGGCAAATGAATCATGACTGTCATGACACTGAACTGCTTCTAAAGTGTGATGTTGTCCAACAAGCCATGGGATGCTAGAAATTTCAGGAAAGTGCTAACCATAAGAAAAGTCACCAATTAAAGAGTAAAGAATGACTGTATTTTGTACATTCTTTGATTATAAAAGAATAAAATTCTTAAAAGAGGAATACAAACAAAGTATTAAGTTATCCATAGTAAAATAAAAATAAACCTTAAGAAAGAACATTTTAAATTACATCAAATGGAAGAAATAAAGTTCTCAAATTTGATATGAATTTTGAGATATTTCTACATCTTAAAATATGTTCATGTAAAAAAGTTTATTCCTCTAAAAATATAGTGGGATCGAACCCATCATCATTGGATAGTAAATTAAACAGAGGCATTCAAAATTTATACTGTTTAACCTTTGAATTTTAAGAGCCCTCAAGATAGATATTAATGTACATAGAGTCAGCATTATAAGATTCTAAAATTATGATTCAAATTACTGGATAAATACCAATTTGAAATATAACCACAATGTTTTAAACTTTTATTGGGAAGTTTATAATAGAGTCACTTTAACAGGCAAGAGTTGAATCACTTATTTAATTCTCCCAGGACCAATGTAGTATTAGTCTTAACATAAAAAAAATCTTTTTGGAAATTAAGTATTTACATTCAAGTTACCAATAAAACAATACTAATGCTACTTATGTAAAAAATAAAGTGTTGTACATGACATTGTCTCTGACTCACCCTTAAAGTAATGATATGTTAAGTTTGTATTAAGTTTTCTTTCACATTACTTAAAAAACACATTATTATTCTCACTGTTATAGAAGAAGTTTTATTTTATAATAATCAACAGACACTTGTAAGTTGTTTCTATAATTTTCTGTCTGAGCCTCCTCACCTTCATGTTTCATCAAGAGAGACCTGGCATTCATTTTATGAAAGTAATTACTCAGTGTTATTAGTACAAGTCCCAATTTTGATGTGACATCGATACAGATTGCCCCATTACTTCTAGAATTTTAGTAAAAGATAACCAATAGTCTAGTTTAAACTGAAGGCACCATTTAAATTTTTCTCCAAAAATAGACTAAGAATTTCATATTTCCAGTTGTAAATGGTACTTAGTATGCAAATAATACCTTGGCAATGAGTAGCCCTCATTCCATATCTGATTCACGTATGACTCCAAAGGTGCCCTTTCTTTTCTGTCCTCTAAAAAAGAACTAGTTTCAATCATTTGAAATATCTTTCATTTATTAGAACCCCAATCACTTTTGTTCAAATGACTATCTACACTTTTAGTCTTAGAAAGTTTTCATCTTCAGTAACAGGAATCAGAAGAGTTAAAAAGTAATTTTAGTAATGTATATATGTTTATGACACCACCTAGAACATGTGTATATGTGAGTTCATGTGCACGTGTGTGCATTTGCTTTTGCATGTGTGTATGTGTGTGATTGTGTATGTATGTGTAGAAATCTTTAATACCTTTTACATCATAAGAAGAGAGTCTTCTTGAATAAGAGGAAGAATCAAATATTTGCTAACTTTGTTGTTGCTAATTCAATTGACAGTGCCTATTTCATTTTTACAATCATTACTAATATTAAAAATGATTTCTTAAAAGAGCACAAAACAGAATGTGGCATTGATAGTAGGAGTTATGAAGTTACATGTGATAATAAAGAAATAATTATAATTCAAAGTTATATTTTGGATGAATATTTTAAATTTTTATTAACCACAAAAATAGCAACAAATATTGAAATGCATTTTTCCTAATACAGTCTGATACTTTTCCCATAGAATTAAGGTTTTGGCAGCTTAACCTTGTGGAAAAAAATGCTGTGAATCTAATAATAAAGTGTTGGCTTGCCAACTCTATTTCCTACAGAATACCCTCTAAAATAAATTATAACAATCAAAACTCTTTTAGGCAGCAATGATGGATAATTCTGATCTATCTTATTTCATGAATAAAAATATACCTATCATAAATCCTTTATTTTAACATAAATTACTACTATTAAATTTCTGATGATGCTACCTCCCACAAATCATCACCTGAGATTCCTAAAAAGGAAGCTGAAATATATTATGGATGATTTCATTCTTTACATTCATATTGATCTATGGAGTTCACCTGACATATTGAAACCATTTGTCCCTCTAAAACATATTTTATTCAATAATCTTAATACATTATATTAATTCATCATGATGCTGAAAATGTTAGGTACATTACATACAAAAGAGCTATAAATTATCAAGTAATAAGCATCAATTTTTCTGACTAGTATAGACAATCAATTTGAAAAGCATAGAAAGCACAACTTATTTAAGTTGGCACAGGAATCTGTGGTTATCTTTCCTCTATTTTAATTTTCGTCATTTGTATTTGTATATGCCTTAATATCCACGTATTTTCATATAATTTTCTTCATTGTTTTAGAGGAATATATAATATATGTAATGAGTAATAGGAATATTGTGAATTCCTTTTTCACTATTTAATAAAGGCTCGATTATTGATAATTTACACATTGCTATTCCATTTGTATATGGAATGTGACTTCCTTTATTATTTTGAGGCAGAGACTATTATAGCCTGTACTAACTTCAAGTTCTTCACTGTTCTTCAACCTCACAAGTATTTGGAATACATGTTAAGAAAAATATACATGACTTTGTTTCAGCATCTTTGATTAGATAGATGATAAACAGTTTTGGAACAAAACAAGTGAAAACTTTGATACTGAAAAATGTCACAATAATTTATGTTGGGGTATGAATAATTGAAGTGTGGATAAAGATATAAAATATGGAATTTCATCATCATTCTGTGATGGATTTACGCCACTCCAGAATACTTGACTCTCATTTGCTTGAACACAATATGTAACCTGTTTTTCACAGATATAATTACTTTCAAATTTATGCAAAAACAACTTTTGATATTCTCCAGTTTAAGCTTTATATGAAAACATACAATGATAGTCATATTGATTGCAATATGTGAGACACTTAGTGAAGGCTGGGTTTACTGCATTCTCTGGTTATAGTCATCATAACGATGACATCTTTTAAAAAAATGACTTTGACTTGAAATTTATGAATACTGCAAGATAATAATTGTATTTTCTTTTAAGTCACTGTGTGACACTTTTCATAGATATATAAAAAGTTATAATACTCTGTGTAGGATGAGGGGGCCTGCTTGTTTGTGTTTCTGTCCTGCCCAGTCCCCCAGCTGTTTAGCCCCAAAGAAAATGACACAGAGGACTCCATAACTTGTAAAGCTGTTTGGCCCATCAGGTCAGGTTTCTTACTGGCTAACTCTCACATCTTGATTAACCCATTTTTCTGATCTATGTTATCCATGTGTCTCAGTACATTTTTCAGTGGGGCAGCTCTCATCCTGCTGCTTTGGTGATCTGGGCAGGAGTGGGAGGAATCAACTTCCTCCTCCCCAGAATTCTCCTGCTCTCCTTGCATCATTTCCACTTCCTGCCTGGTTTTCCTGCCTACAATTCCTGCCTGGCCAATCAGCGTTTATTTAAAACATGATTGACAGAATGCAGACAATTCTCCTGCACCACTTCCCCCTCTTTTTTTAAAAAAAGGAAAAACAAAGGAAAATATCCATAGTCCAGTTTTGGGAATGTGAGCGTAGTATTCCAGACTACTTCCAGCTGGTTGGGGGAACTGATAATCTTACGGGGATGTAAAGAAAATTTAGAGTTATGATCAAGTCCTGATTGAAGTATCCTGTGAGTCTTTATCATCTCAGGCAGCAGTCTTGAATCTGTTCTGGATGAAGAACTCAGACATCTGGGCCATCTGTTCCTACCAGAGATTTCTCAGGTGGTCTCCCTTGGTCAAAAATGATTTTTCTTAACTCTGAATAAATCCACAGCCTCTCATTTCCTGTGAAAACAAAAGCAAAACCTCTTCTCCAAAGAAACATACCTTTTGACTTGACAGTTTTGAAGCCAAGGTAATTTCAAAATACCTATCTTGGATTAATTCTGCAGCATTTATAAGCAAATATTGTTTAGCAGCTGTTGCTCCTTCCTCAGTATTTAAACAATTCAAAGAGAGCATAATAGCAAACAGTATCAATATTCTCTGTGTATTTTCCATCTTTATGTAGCTTTATTTTAACCTCTACTTCTTTTACTTTTAACTTTTGACTTTTTGAGACAGGTTCTTTGCATATCTTTGTCCTGGAATTCCCTCTGTAAACCAGGCTATCCTTGAACTCCCAGAGATCCTTCTGTCTCTGTCTCCCAGGCTACTCCTTCTTTGTTCTTGTTTTTTTTTTTTTTTAAGAGGGGGAAGCAGTGCGGGAGAATTGTCTGTATTCTGTCAATCATGCTCTAAATAAATGCTGATTGGCCGGGCAGGAGGTGTAGGCGGGGAAACCAGACAGGAAGAGGAAATGATGCAAGGAGAGCAGGATAATTCTGGGAAGGAGAAAGCTAGTTTAAGAGCAGTCAGGGTTTCCTGCCCTGTGGAAAGTTCAAATTCCTCCCTTTACCCTCCAGGTCTAGGAAGGTGAGCATCCAAACAGACTAGGTTCCCAAAAATCCAGAACATGCAGAGGAAACAAGTCCAAGTGCCTTTATCAATGGTTTCTCAGACAGTCCCCGTGCCAGCCACATACAGAGAATCCGGCAACATTCAGAGAATCCGGTTTGATAGTGTGCTCGTTCAGTCCCAGTTCAGCTGGCCTTGGTGAACTCTCATTAGATCATTCCCCTTGTATCAGTGGGTGAACGCACTTCTCACGGTCCTGCCTTCCTTGTTCATGTTCTCCCTCCTTCTGTTTCTCATTTGGACCTCGGGGGCTCAGTCCAGTGCTCCAATGTGGGTCTCTGTCTCTATCTCCATCCATCGTAGGATGAAGGTTCCCTCTGATCCTGCTTTCCTTGCTCATGTTCTCTCTCCATCTGCTTCTCATTTGGACCTAGGGAGCTAAGTCCAGTGCTCCAATGTGGGACTCTGTCTCTATCTCCATCCATCACCAGATGAAGGTTCTATGATGATATGCAAAATATTCATCAATATGGTTATGGGCCAAGGCCAGTTCATGCACCCTCTCCTTTGCTGCCCAGGGAACAATCTGGGGATCTTTCCTTGGAACTGGGACCCCCTCTAGAATCAAATCTCTTACAAGCCCTAAAATGGCTCCCTTAGTTGAGATATTTACTTCCCTGCTTCAATATCCATCCTTCCTCCTCCATCCCACCCTTCCCAATCCCCCAAACTATCCCGAAGAATCCTCTCCTTCTCTCTTCTCTCTACCCAACTCCCCTTTCATCCCCCCATCCTCCCCTATTCCCCCATACCCCCCATGCACCCAAGGTTGCCTGGTAATCTTATCTACTTCCAATATCCAGGAGGATAACTATATGATTTTCTTCAGGTTCACTTTCTTATTTAGCTTCTCTAGGATCACGAATTACAGGCTCAAAGACCTTTAATTACAGCTAGAATCCATTTATGAGTGAGTACATACCATATTCCTCTTTTTGGGTCTGGGTTACCTCACTCAGTAAAGCATTTTCTATTTCCATCCATTTGCATGCAAAATTCAAGATGTCATTGTTTTTTACCGCTGAGTAAAACTCTAATGTGTATATGTTCCTCACCTTCTTTAACCATTCTTCTATTGAAGGGCACCTAGGTTGTTTCCAGCTTCTGGCTATTACAAATAGTACTCTCTCCATACCTCTTCAAAATAGTGCTTGAAGTTTTAGCAATAGCAATAAGACAACATAAGGGGATTAAGGGGATTCAGAAGAAGTTAAATTTTCGTTATTTGCAGATGATATGATAGTGTACATAAGCGACCCTAAATAAATTTTTATATGACAATTTTAAAAAAATACCATGGAAATAGACATCCTGGGACATAACACTTAATATACATAACATGTCACAATGTTTTAAAATCCTTTTCCTTTGTAATGTCAGTGAATGCCACACCTAAGAGACGTGATTGTACTCAAGCTCTAAAGTTACCTGTTTTCATTGTTCAAAGAGAAAATGAGTTTACTGAAATGCTTTAAAGCATGGTATAACTCATTCATTATTTTTGTCTCTTTCTACTACTTCACAGGCTTATATGCTTCTAAATTCTGTGAGAATGAATATATTAGTGGTCAACCAAAGGTATAGATTTGAACAAAGCCCTGGTATCAGACTGGGACTCTTGGACTCTAGCCTGAGGTCATATTAATTTCAAAACAAATAAGCAAGCAGACACTCTATTATAATCTGGTGGTCAGTACAGACAAAGATGTGAAATGCCAAGGGATCATGGCTTTGTGATTTTGAGAAATGATCTAAAATTTTTCTATCCATCATGAAGGGTGAGAAATACAAGTGATAGAACTTATACAATGCAATCAGCACAGATCAGAGGATACAGGCCAAACCAGATGACAAAATGAGTTGCGGAAATCCAATCTGTTTGTTCCTGGCTGCCCAGACCCAAAGCAATCACTCAGAAAATATATTATTTAAATCACTGCTTAGCCAATCATTCAAGTATATTGCTAGCAAAGTCTTATATCTTTGCTTAATCTATTTATTTATTTTTTTATATTTTATCATGAGGTTCACATCCTACTGGCAAGGTTCAGGCTGGTGACTCATGTCTATATCCTCTGGAGGCTCCACAGCTTCTCTTTGACTCTGCTTCTTTGTCCCAGCATTATCTTTAGTTTTCTTCTCCTAGCTCTACTCTGTCTTATCACAGGCCAAGCTTGATTCTTTATTAACCAATAAGAGCAATATATATGGAGGTCCCACACCATTTCCCTTTTCTTTTTAAACAAAAGGAAGGTTTAACTTTAACACAGTAAAATTACATATAACAAAACAGGTATCAAGCAAGAATTTTACAGTTACAATATTTATATCTACACTGTCTTTTATCATAACTAAGGAAACCTATAATAATAACTATCTATTCCTCAGCTCCATTAAAGTCTTCAGAAGGACATAATAATACCTAAGTAAACAGCAACTATATTGTAAGCAGCTTCCAAAATTCTATGAAGTCAGAAACCCAATTGATGATCTTACCTTTAGGCAAGATCAGCAGTCATTTTTCTGTGGGTACTGCATGTCCAGTTCACACAGCAGAATATCAAGCAGTACAGGCAAGAGCAATTTCTTGCCCAAATGGCTAACAAACTCCATGAATAGCCTCTTTGATGCCCATTTTCCTTTTGAAGTAGATTATTGCTATGAGGGCAGATGTATCTCATTGTCATGAAAAGTTTTAAGTCATTAAAACATTTTGGATGTCATATTCTGAAGATCTCTGAAAGATTTGAAGAATATCTATTTAACTGAAATATATCTCTATATATATAGAAATTCTAACTAATATGACTACAAGTTTGACTATTATAGATTATTATCTATTAACCTATATTTATTAATTATACACTATATTTTAAATGAGCAGCACAAATGCAATACCTTAATCAAGAGCAGAAATTTATATATAACAAAATTGACCTTAAATTTGCATAAACAAAGATCCATATGGAAGCAAAGTATTCATCTTTAGAGCATATTCTGCTTTAGATGTAAACAAACATTTATAAACATTCGTTTTGGGAATTTGGGTGTAGTATTCTCCAAGCTGTTTCCTGCTGTTGGGCAAAGTGATTTTTGTGTGTGTTCATAATTACTTTTTCAGGGGTCTTGGTCCATCAAAACACATCAGCTTGGTAGGAATCCATAAGTTCTAATCCTCTGTAGAAACACCAGCAGAACCTTTTTAACAAAGAAACATATCCTTACACACAAATTTTGAAGTCAAGATATCTTTAAAACATATGTGTTTGTTTAGCTTAGCAGGCCTCAGATAAAATGTCTCTCTGCAGTCAAAAATTCATAGAAAACACAATAATATACATAATCCAGACTCTGTGTATATTCCACCTTGATATGGCTTATTTTTCTTTACTCCTTTTAATCTATGACTGTCTGTTATCTGTTTCTTTAAAGACTGTTTTATTTTTTTAAAAATATGTACTTTTTAATAACTCTCTGTACTCTTTTTCTTCTCTCTCTCAAGCCTTCATACATATTTTAAAAACAGTGTCTCGTTTGGAGGTCTTTCATGTCTGAATTTATTTTATATATATATATATGTAATTATTTTCAGATCAGAGGCACCTTTTTTTATGTTAACTGGGTGTGGTTAGGGACAACCTGGCCCTGCCTTCTTGCTCCACCAGTCCAACATGGAAGAGGCATGTTCGCTGCTTCTGAGAATCATGTACATTAGACCATTTTTAGGCACACAGATGGTCTATGTTGCCATCAAGCAAGTTATAGCACTCTGCTCACAAACCACATTTTAATGCTTTGTTGCTGGACTTCCAAAAATAGTTAGAACTGTTTGTGGGGGCAAAGTAGTAAGCTGCCACTTTTTAAAAAAAAGATGCAGTGCAGTATTTATTGCATCTTCCTTTCAAACAAAGCCTATCTAAAAACTTCCTGTTACCAAGCATCTGCCCTTGGCTCTTGTTTTTGTGGGTCTAGAAGACTTTGTTTTTAAACGTTTTTAGAGTTTACTTGAAAATTCTTTCCTCATGTTGGTGTGCCAGTTTGTTGGGAGAAATCCAATCTGTTCATTCCTTGTTTCACAGACCCAAAATAATCACTCAGAAGCTATATTATTTAAACCACTGTTTGACCAATCACTTAAGCTATTGTATCTAGCTCTTATATCTTTGGTTAACCCATTTCTATTATTTTATATTTACCACAAGGCCCGTGGCCTACTGGCAAAATTCTTGCAGGGGACTCAAATCCATCTCCTCTGTCAGCTCCATGGCTTGTTTCTCTTTGACTCTACCTTCTTTCTCCCAGCATTTTATTTAGTTTTTCAATCCTAACTCTATTCTGCTCTATCACAGGCCAAGCCAGCTTCTTTATTAACCAATAAAAGAAATGCATATACATAAGGACTTCCCACACCAAATATCAATCTGCTTCTTCAGTGAATGAACGCAACCCTAGTAATCATAAACTTTTTTGCATCAGCTTTGTGTCTCATCATATTTGGTACTCAGCAGAAAAACACCTAATAGTGGAATAAGACACTAAATATGACTTGTACATAAGCTATTTCCATATGTCCAAGAAAACTGAAAGTAAGAAGCTCTGGCATTATATCTTTAGCCATATATTTTTAAAACATTGGTTTAGAAGTACTTTTGTCAAAAGACAAAATATTAGATTAAAATTTTCTGACTATCTACTTTGTGTATAAAGGAACATAATAATAACATATATATATATATATATATATATATATATATATATATATATATATATATATATATTTGGTTTTTGATGCAGGGTAGACCAAACTGGACTTGAATTCATAGAGATTTGCCTATCTCTTTCTTCCAAGTGATGGGAATAAAGGCATACATCACCTCTGACCAGCAATAGATAGATCTGTAAAGATCACATCAATAATCGTGATACAATGATTAGTACTGATCACTGCAAAAATTCTATTTGAAGAGCCTATGAATAAGAGTTGGTAATAGGGTTAATCACATGGACTTTTACTTCAAGCATTTTATGACTTACTTCTGTTATCACATATCTGATTTTCAAGTAGAGAGACTAAAACAAAATGCCAGCCTAAAAGACTACTACTGAGCCCTTAGCCTTATACGCCCAGTAGAACAACTACACTAGGTTCATGGCAAACATTTCTTTACCTACAATTCCCAAAGACTGTTTGTAACACCAGACATGTGGTTATTATATGCAGTTTATATTCAGAAACCAACATGTATGACAAAGGATAAATTGTGTGCAACAAATACTTGTTTTGATAATATGAAGAGTTATAGGAGATTATAGAAAACAGAGAAACATTATTGTTATAATCCTGTTTTTTTCCCCCTTTAAACTTCATTGAATAATCGTAGTGTCAAATGATCAATTGAAGAAATCTTACAAGGTCATTGTGACAAAAGACTCAGATAATTTGAAAAGTTACAACACTGTGATTCTTCATCTTGGAATCCTCATTCTCCATCAGTATGAATCAAATAAGTTAAAAGCATTTAGTTTTGGATATTTTATAATCAGAAAATAGTGAGTGAAGGTGTTACATTATCATTTTTAGAAAAATTAGAGCATATTGAATAAATTCAAAGGAATAAAGTATGGCTTATTAAAATCTTCTTTGAACTTCTATCATATCCTAAGCTCTAGTATTCCACAATAATTTTATTTTGTAGTACAATGTAAAAAAAGTGTATGTTTTTAGAGGACATAATCTTAATCAACTCCTTGGCATAATCCCTTCTTAAATGTCTAATAAGGAGAAATTCCAGGGTAGGAAAAGTATAATTTTTAAATTTTTATTTGGAGAAAATTTTGAATGTGTTTTACTTGATCCAATGGGATGATGGACAGAATATTCAATGTGTAACAATATGTATATATATACAATATATAACAATATGTATATGTATATATACATATATATATAAATAAAACACTGAAAACATATATACGCAAATAATAAAAAATATAAGATTAGATCAAGATAATTAATTTTACCAAAAGCAATATGATTCTGCAATAAATGAATATGAGAGACAGGAAATTGATGAAGGCTGTTTAAGTATGTGATTTGTAAGAAATTGAGGGGGGTAACATATATCAGAATGTTTTTGAATGAGACAAAATTTTACCTCATATTTTAAAATACTAAGCAAATTTACTTACCTTTATTATCACATGGCACTGCATAAACACTAAGTTAAACTCTTTCTATGCTTCCTGGAGTGTTTTCTATTCAGTGCAGGTTGAAATGCTTCCATTTGTTTTTGCAACTTGCACAAAGTGATTTTGTCTTCAGGAACTTAAATGAAGTAGAGATTATTTAAAGGGATTTTATGGGAAGCTTAGAAGTTTAAGGCACTATGTGTGCCCTGGAGAAATCTCATTAGACATCTTTGAAAGATCTTATTTGTGTTTCACTCTGTCTTGATATGTCTTTAGTTTCCTTAATCAATGAACACAACTGCTCCACATTGCCCCTAAAGCAATAGTTGACATAAACAGTTGGTTTTCAGCGTAAGGAAAAAAAAGTCTACTGCAAGGGCTTTCCAAAATATGTTTACTGGTTTCGGTGACAGAAGTTTTCAATCACCCTTCAGCCAGCACACACTGTGAATGGCAAGTGTGCCTTTTTCAACCAAATTGGTGCTCTCGACATTCCTGATAATCACATTCTGTGACAATTCTAAAAAGCAGACTAATGAAACATTTTTAAACAAATATCTTACAGATTAGGGGAATAGGGTAAAAAAAATTAAAGAAAGAAAAACTTTAAAAATTATGCTAATCTATTTGCATTTTGTCCATGTTCAGATTATATTTAAAAGAAAAAAAGGTGAATAAATCCTTCCTCTTTTTAACGTATCAAGTTTCCTGAAGGTCAAAGAAAGTTTTCGTGTATAAGAAATATTTAGATTATTGTTCTTTCAATGTCTGTGAAAAAAATGTGATTTTCATGGAAACTGCATTGAATCTACAGATTGCTTTTGGTAGGATTGCCATTTTTTGTTATGTTGATCCTATCTATTCAAGAGGATGAGAGATCTTTCCATTTTCTGGTATCTTCTTCCATTTCTTTCTTTAAAGTCTTAAAGTTCTTCTCAAATAAGTCTTTCACTTCTTTGGTTAGTGTTACCCCATGATATTGATTATGATAGTGTACATAAGCAACCCAAAAACTCTACCAAAGAACTCCTACAGCTGATAAACACCTTTACTAATGTGGCAGGATACAAGATCAACTCCAAAAAATCGGTTGCCCTCCTATACACAATGGATAAAGAAGCAGAGAGGGAAATCAGAGAAACATCACCTTTCACAATAGCCACAAATAGCATAAAATATCTCTGGATAACTCTAATCAAGAAAGTGAAAGACCTATTTGACAAGAACTTTAAGTCTTTGAAGAAACAAATTGAGGAGGATACCAGAAAATGGAAAGATCGCCCTTGCTCTTGGATTGGGAGGATCAACAGAGTAAAAATGGCAATTCTACCAAAAGCAATCTATAGATTCAACGCAATCCCCATCAAAATCCCATCAAATTTCCTCACAGACTTTAGAGAACAATAATCAAGTTTATATGGCAAAACAAAAAAAAACACAGGATAGCCAAAAAATCTTATACAATAAAGGAACTTCTGGAGGCATTACCATCCCTGACTTCAAACTCTATTACAGAGCTACAGTATTGAAAGCAGCTTGGTATTGGCATAAGAACAGAGAAGTCGACCTATGGAATCGAATAGAAGACCCGGGTATTAAGCCACAAACCTATGAACACCTGTTTTTCGACAAGGGAGGTAAAGGTATACAATGGAAGAAGGAAAGCATCTTTAACAAATGGTGCTGGCATAACTGGATGTCAACCTGTAGAAGAATGAAAGTAGATCCATATCTATCACCATGCACAAAACTCAGGTCGAAATGAATTAAAGACATCAACCACTTTGAATCTGACCACTTTGAACCTGAAGAAAATCATATACTTATCTTCCTAGATATAGGAAGTAGACAAGACTGCCAGGAAAACTTGGGTGCAGGGGAGGGTGGAAGTAAGGGGAGAGTGCTAGAGAGAAGGGAGAGGGGGAGGATTGGGGGTGGCTTGGGGGAATGGGATGGGGGGAGGGAGGAAGGATGGATATGGGAGCAGGGAAGCATATATCTCAACGAAGGGAGCCATTTTAGGGTTTGCAAGAGACTTGATTCTGGAGGGTTCCCAGGCCCAAGGAGAGGTTCCCAGATTGTTCCCTGGGCAGCAGAGGAGAGGGTGCCTGAACTGGCCTTGGCCCATAACCATACTGATGAATATTTTGCATATCACCATAGAACCTTCATCTGGCAATGGATGGAGATAGAGACAGAGACACACATTAGAACACTGGACTTAGCTCCCTAGGTCCAAATGAGAAGCAGATGGAGGGAGAACGTGAGCAAGGAAAGCAAGATCAGATGGAACCTTCATCCTATGATGGATGGAGATAGAGACAGAAACCCACATTGGAGCACTGGACTGAGCCCTCAAGGTCTAAATGAGGAGCAGAAGGAAGGAGAACTTGAAAAAGGAAGTCCGGACCGCAAGGGGTGCGTTCACCCCCTGATACAAGGGGACTGATCGAATGAGAGCTCACCAAGGCCAGCTGGACTGGGACTGAATGAGAATGTGATCAAACCGGATTCTCTGAATGTGGCTGACATGGGGGCTGCCTGAGAAGCCATTGATAATGGCATTGGGTCTTGTTTTTTCTGCATGTACTGGCTTTTTGGGATCTTTGTCTGTTTGGATGCTCACCTTCCTAGACCTGGAGTGAAGGGAGAGGAACTTGAACTTCCCATAGGGCAGGAAACCCTGACTGCTCTTAGGACTGGAGAGGGAGGAGGAGAGGGAATCAGGGGAATGGGAGGGTATTGGGAGGGGGGAGGAAGTGAAAAATTTTATAAATAAATGAATAAATAAATAATAATACAAATAGAATGTACTTACTAAATATAAATTTATAATAAATAATGTGATAAATATAAAAAATTTAAAAGAACTACATTGAACAGATAAGGAGACAGTAGACAGCATTGTTTTGTTCCTAATTTTAGTGGAGTAGCTTTGAATTTCTATTCATTAAATTTGATGTTGGCTATCAGCTTGCCATATATTGCTTTATAATGGGGAAACTCTATCAACCAATCACATCTAGTTAGGGTGTGGCCACCTGGAGCCCAGGTAGAAAAAACAGGGAATGTAGGTGCAAGCTCTCTCTTTGCAGTGCTAGCTGGACCTATTGAATTTCGGAACTCCCATTCTTTAAATTAAGTGCAAGTTTCCCATCTTTAACCCTTAAAGTATTCCTGTTACTCTTGAACTAGCCTGGTTATTTATCATACTGACCTAATTTGTGACAGCTTTTACTAGTTTAGAGATATTTCTTGTATTCCTGAGCTCTCCAAGACCTTTATCATGAAGGGTTGTTGGATTTTGTTGAATGCTTTTTCTGCATATAATAGATGATCATATAATATTTTTTTCAGTTTATTTATATGGTGGAATATGTTGATAGATTTTTATATGTTTATCCATCCCTGCATCTAAGGATGAAGTCAATTTGATCATGGTAAATAATTTTTTTGAAATGTTCTTACATTCGGTTTGCCAGTATTTTATTGAGTATTTTTGCATCTGTGTTCATGAGTATGATTGGTGTGCAATTCTCTTTATTGGTTGAGTCTTTGCATGGTTTCAGTATCAAGGTAACTGTAGCGTCATAAAAAGAGTTTGGCTATGTTCCTTCTGTTTCTATTATGTGAAACACTTTGATGAGTATAGGTATCAACTCTTTGAAGTTCTGTAGAATTCCACACTACAACCATTTGGGCCTTGCCTTTTTTTGCATTGGAGGCTTTTTATAAGTGATAATTATTGACTAAATTTTTTTATTTTATAAGTCATAGTGTTTTCTTCACAAAGGGGTGGCCATTATTGCTGCTTCTGTTTCTCATTTCCATACTATTCTTGAGACTAGAACAAAGCACAGGAATACTTCATTCAACTCAATAATACAAAGTGATTAAACAAAGTTTTATCCTCATGATATTTTTATAACAAAATTTAATTAACTTAATCCAATATATTTTTTAATTTGTCTAATAACCTGGTTAATTTTAAGTAGAAAGCCATTTACTTCATAAAAATCTTGAAGATGATTACTCTTTGTTTATGGACTCACTGCAGTAACACGCACTGTTTTTGTATGATTGTGGAAAAGATAACTGCTATACATTCTTTGAAATTCTACTTTCTTGACATCATGAGATGGCATGTGAGAAAAGTCATCTTTGTTCATTTGCACTGTATTTAGTATCTATTCAACCTTGTCAAGAAAATCACAGTGTACCTTTGATCTTCAAAGTCTCAGAAGATGGTTATAGGAAATGGACATTACTTCGTTCTCTTTTTAATTGTTTAATCTACAATTTATATAACATTTAAACATGCCAAATTCAGGTCTTCATCTATGCTATACAAATGTTCAATCAATGGCTTAAGCCCCAAGTAAAAAATGAATAGTTTTTTATAGAAGACTTTTTTTCCTTTTCTAAATCACGATTTTATAACATCATTGTTATTCAAAATAAACATCATCACAACTATGATTATATTATATATACAATATATAGTATATTTATATATATGTATATATTTATGTGTGGTTATATATTCAGTTTTTCATTTCAGCTGGACTCTTTATAAAGCAATTACATTTATTTCTGTAACATTAGAGACAACAAACTGTTTTCACACGTATGCTATCTATGCTTTATAGACCATGATTTGATTTTCACAATAACAGAACATATGTATTACCAAAGTTATGATTATGTTGATTCAAAAATAAATAATAAATGGCCCCCACTGCTGCCACCCTTTTGTCTCTTGGGTCCTTGGAATACAGGCTATCCCTGTTGCAGTACTGAGGAGTTCTATCCAGAGAGGTGAGTAGGTGCTCACCGGGGCAGTCTGTCCTGGAAGAGAGCACAGCCCCTCTGCCTCAGCTTCTGCAGCAGGGTCTTCAGTGTTCAATGGCAAGCCTCCCGGCCCCCACTGCTGCCGCCCTTTTGTCTCCTGTGTCCTTGGAATATCAGACGTCCCTGTTTCAGTGCTGAGGAGTCCTATCCAGAGAGTGCTGAGGAGTTTCATTAAAGAGGAGGAAATGGGCAGGTGCCAATGCAAGAATTCCTCCAACAACCTGAAAGGCAACATGGCATCACCAGAATCCAGGGATCATGAAACTAGAAGAATTGAACAACCTACTCCAGAAGAAATAGAAGAAGTCGACGCTAAGCGGATCTTTATGAAAATAATAGAGGACCTTAAACAAGAGGTGAAAATATGCCGTAAAGAAATGGAAGATAAGTATAACAAAAAGATTGAGGAAATGAGTAAAGAAATGGAAGAGAATTATACCAAAAAGTTTGAAGAAATGAGTAAATCCGTAAATGAAATTCTGGGAAACCAAGAAAAAACAATCAAACAGGTAATAGAAACAGTTCAAGATTTGAAAACTGAAATGGAGGCAATGAAGAAAACACAAACCGAGGGCCGGCTGGGTATGGAAAATCTAGGTAAATGAACAGAGACTTCAGAAACAAACATAACTAACAGAATACAAGAGATAGAAGAAAGAATCTCAGACTCTGAAGACACCATAGAGAAAATAAATGCTCTGACCTAAGAAAACAGCAAATCCAACAAATTCTCATCACAAAACATTCAGGAAATGTGGGACACAATAAAAAAACCAAATCTAAGAATAATAGGGATAGAAGGAGAAGAATTGCAGATCAATGGTCCAGAAAACATATTCAACAAATTATAGAAGAAACTTCCCCAACCTAAAGAACAATAACCCTAAGAAGGTTCAAGAAGCATACAGGACACCGAATAGATTGGATCAAAAAAAAAATCCCCTTGCCATATAATAATCAAACACAAAACATTCAGATTAAAGAAAGAATATTAAGAGTTACAAAGGAAAAAGATCAAGTAACTTATAAAGGTAAACCTATTAGACTTACAATAGACTTCTCTATGGAAACCATGAAAGCCAGAAGGTACTGGATAGAGGTACTGCAGAAACTAAGAGACCATGGATGCAAGCCCAGACTCCTATACCCAGCCAAGCTATCGCTCACTATCAACAGAGAAAACAAAATATTCCAGGATAAAAACAAATTTAAACAATACATAGCTACACATCCAGCCTTACAGAAAGTATTAGAAGGAAGTCACAACCCAAGGAATCCAACATTCCCAACACTGCCTACAATAACTCAAACATCTAGCGACCCTTCACAAGCACAACTCAAAGAAGGGAAACACATACACTCTACTACCCCAAAATAAATAAATAAATAAATAACCGGAGTCAACAACCACTGGTCATTAATATCACTTAATATCAATAGACTCAATTCCCCTATAAAAAGGCACAGACTTAGAGATTGGATATGAAAACAGAATCCAACATTCTGCTGTTTACAAGAAACACACCTCAACCACAAAGACAGACATCTACTCAGAGTAAAGGGCTGGGAAAAGGTTTTCCAAGCAAATGGACCTAAGAAATAAGCGGGCTTGGCCATTCTAATATCTAACAAAATTGACTTCAAACTAAAATCTATCAGAAGAGATAGAGATGGACATTTCATACTCATAACAGGAACAATTCATCAGGAGGAAGTCTCAATCCTGAATATCTATGCCCCTCATATAAAGACACCCACTTATGTAAAAGAAACACTTCTAGAACACAAGGCAGTCATCAAACCACACACACTAATAGTAGGAGACTTCAACACTCCTCTCTCACCAATGGACAGGTCCATCAGACAGAAACCCAACAGAGAAATAAGAGAATAATTGGAGGAATTGAATCAAATGGACTTAACAGATATCTATAGAACATTCTACCCAAATAGGAAAGAATATACCTTCCTCTCTGCAGCCCATGGAACCTTCTCAAAAATTGACCACATACTCAGTAACAAAGCAAACTTCCACAGATACAAAAAAGTATTAGTAACCAACTGTGTCTTTTCAGATCACCATGGATTAAAGTCAGAATTCAACAACAATGCTACCCCCAGGAAGCCAACAAACTCATGGAAGTTGAACTGTCAACTATTAAATCACACCTGAGTCAAGGAAGAAATAAAGAAAGAAATTAAAGTCTTCCTTGAATTTAATGAAAATAAAGACACAACATACTCAAACCTATGGGATACTATGAAAGCAATGCTAAGAGGAAAGTTCATAGCACTAAGTGCCCAATTAAGGAAAACAGAGAAAGCCCATATTGGAGACCTAACAGCACACTTGAAAGCTCTAGAAAAAAAAGAAGCGGATTCACCCAGGAGGAGTAGAAGATTGGAAATAATCAAGCTGAGGGCTGAAATCAACAAAATAGAAACACAGAAAACAATTCAAAGAATCAATGAAACAAAAAGCTTGTTCTTGCAGAAAATCAACAAGATTGACAAACCCCTATCCAAACTAATCAAACGGCAGAGATCAGAAATGAAAAGGGGGACATAACAACAGACACAGAGGAAATTCAGAGAATCATTAGATCTTACTACAAAAGCCTGTACACCACAAAATTGGAAAATGTAAAAGAAATGGAAATTTTTTTAGATAAGTACCATATACCAAAGTTGAACCAAGACCAGGTGAACAATTTAAATAGACCTGTCAGTCATGAAGAATTAGAAGTTGTTATCAAAAAACTCCCTACCAAAAAAAGCCCAGGACCAGATGGTTTCAATACAGAATTCTACCAGAACTTCCAGGAAGAGCTAATACCTACACTCCTTAATGTATTTCACAATATAGAAACAGAAGAGTCATTGCCAAACTCTTTCTATGAAGTTACAGTTACCCTAATACCAAAACCACACAAAGATACAACCAAGAAAGAGAATTACAGGCCAATCTCATTCATGAACATCAACGCAAAAATTCTCAACAAAATCCTGGCAAACTGAATCCAAGAACACATTAGAAAAAAAATCATCCTTTATGATCAGGTGGGCTTCATTCCAGAGATGCAGGGCTGGTTCAACATACACAAATCTATCAATGTAATATATCATATAAATAAACTGAAGGAAAAAACCACACGATCATTTCATTGGATGCTGAAAAAGCATTTGACAAAATTCAACACCCATTTTTGATAAAGGTGTTGGAGAGATTGGGGATACAAGGAACATACCTATATATAATCAAAGCAATATACAGCAAGCCGACAGCTAACATCAAACTGAATGGAGAGAAACTCAAAGCCATTCCACTAAAATCAGGAACACGACAAGGCTGTCCTCTCTCTCCATATCTCTTCAATACAGTGCTTGAAGTTCTAGCAATAGCAATAAGACAACATAAGGGGATCAAGGGGATTCGAATTGGAAAGGATGAAGTTAAAATTTTGTTATTTGCAGACGATATGATAGTATACATAAGCGACCCCAAAAAATCTACCAATGAACTCCTATAGCTGATAAACACCTTTACTAATGTGGCAGGATACAAGATCAACTCCAAAAAATTGGTTGCCCTCCTATAACCAAAGAATAAATAAGCAGAGATGAAAATCAGAGAAACATCACCTTTCATGATAGCCACAAATAGCATAAAATATCTTGGGATAATTCTAATCAAGGAAGTGAAAGACCTATTTGACAAGAACTTTAAGTCTTTGAAGAAAGAAATTGAGGAGGACACAAGATAATGGAAAGACCTTCCCTGTTCTTGGATTGGGAGAATCAACATAGTAAAAATGGCAATTCTACCAAAAGCAATCTATAGATTCAATGCAATCCCCATCAAAATCCCGTCAAACTTCTTCACAGACCTTGAGAGAACAATAATCAAGTTTATATGGCAAAACAAAAAACCCAGGATAGCCAAAACTATCTTATACAATAAAGGAACTTCTGGAGGCATTACCATCCCTCACTTCAAACTCTCTTACAGAGCGACAGTATTGAAAACAGCTTGGTATTGGCATAACAACAGAGAAGTTGACCTATGGAATCAAATAGAAGACCCGGATATTAACTGACAAACCTATGAACACCTGATTTTTGACAAGGGAGGTAAAGGTATACAATGGAAGTAGGAAAGCATCTTTAACAAATGGTGCTGGCATAACTGGAGGTCAACCTGTAGAAGAATGAAAGTAGATATATATCTATCACCACGCACAAAACTCAAGTCCAAATGGATTAAAGACCTCAAAATTAATCTGACCACTTTGAACCAGATAGAAGAGAAAGTGGGAAGTAATTTTCAAGATATAGGCACAGGAGACCACTTCCTAAGTAGAACCCCAGTAGCACAGAAAATAAGAGAATCAATGAATAAATGGGACCTCCTGAAACTGAGAAGCTTCTGTAAAGCAAAGGACACTGTCAGTAAGACAAAAAGACTACCTTCTGACTGGGAGAAGATCTTCACCAACCATTCAACAGACAAAGGTCTGATCTCCAAAAAATACAATGAACTCAAGAAGCTAGATACTAAAACTCTAATTAACCCAATTAAAAAATGGGTTAGTGAACTGAACAGAGAATTCACAACAGATGAACTTCGAATGGCCAAAAGACACTTAAGGTCATGCTCAACCTCCTTAGCGATCAGGGAAATGCAAATCAAAACAACTTTGAGATACCATCTTACAACTGTCAGAATAGCTAAACTTAAAAACACCAATGATAGCCTATGCTGGAGAGGATGTGGAGTGAGGGGAACACTCATCCATTGTTGGTGGGAAGGTAAACTTGTGCAGCCACTGTGGAAATCAGTGTGGCGGTTTCTCAGGAAACTGGGAGTCAACCTCCCTCAGGACCCAGCAATTCCACTCTTGGGAATATACCCAAGAGATGCCCAATCATACTACAAAAGCATTTGTTCAACTATGTTCATAGCTTTTTTGTAATAGCCAGAACCTGGAAACAACCTAGGTGCCCCTCAATAGAAGAATGGTTAAAGCAGGTGTGGAACATATACACATTAGAGTTTTACTCAGCGGTAAAAAACAATGACATCTTGAATTTCGCATGCAAATGGATGGAAATAGAAAATGCTTTACTGAGTGAGGTAACCCAGACCCAAAAAGAGGAATATGGTATGTACTTACTCATAAGTGGATTCTAGCCATAATTAAAGGTCTTTGAGCCTATAATTCGTGATCCTAGAGAAGCTAAATAAGAAGGTGAACTTCAAGGAAATCATGTAGTTATCCTCCTGGATATAGGAAGTGGTCAAGATTGCAAGGCAAACTTGGGTGCACGGGGTGGGGGCATGGGGGTGGAAGTAAGGTGAGAGGGTTAGGGAGAAGTGAGAGGGGAAGGATTGGGGATGGCGTGGGGGAATGAGATGGGGGTGAGGAAGGATGGATATGGGAGCAGGGAGGTATATATCTCAACTAAGGGACCCATTTTAGGGTTGGAAAGAGACTTGTTTCTGGAGGGGTTCTCAGGCCCAAGGAGAGGTACCCAGATTCTTCCCTGGGCAGCAGAGCAGAGTGTGCCTGAACTGGCCTTGGCCCATAACCATACTGATGAATATTTTGCATATCACCATAGAACCTTCATCCTACGATGGATGGAGATAGAGACAGAGACACATTTTGGAACACTGAACTTAAATCCCTAGGTCCAAATGAGAAGCAGAAGGAGGGAAAACGTGAACAAGATAGGCAGGACCAGAAGGAACCTTCATCCGACGATGGATGACAATACAGATGGAGACCCACATTGGAGCACGGGACTGAGCCCCCCAAGGTCCAAATGCGGAGCAGAAGGAGGAAGAACATGAAAAAGGAAATCAGGACTGAGAGGGGTGCATTCACCCTCTGATACAAGGGGACTGATCGAATGAGAGCTCACCAAGGTCAGCTGGACTGGGACTGAACGAGAATGTGATCAAACTGGATTCTCTGAATGTGGCTGACATGGGGGCTGCCTGAGAAGCTATTGACAATGGCACTGGGTCTTGTTTCCTCTGCATGTACTGGCTGTTTGGGATCCTTGTCTGTTTGGATACTCACCTCTCTAGGCCAGGAGGGAGGGGGGAGGAACTTGAACTTCCCACAGGCAGGAAACCCTGACTGCTCTTTGGTCTGGAGAGGGAGGAGGAGAGGGAGTGGAGGGGGAGGAGAGGGAGTGGGGGAATGGTAGGGTATGGGGAGGAGGGGAGGAAGTGGAAATTTTTATAAACAAACAAATAAAAAAAAGAAAAAAGAAAAGAAAAACAAAAGTCATATAGAATTTTTAAAAAATAACTAATAATAAGAAAACATAAAAACTTTCATTTTAAATAGTTTCCAAAAGTTTTTCTCTTAGGGAATAAAATGTATTTTTTTTCCTTTTTAACAGAATATAAAACTTGGTCTAGCTGGTTTCACATTTCTACAGTTTAGTTTTCTCTAAGTTGAATTTTCTTGGATAAATTTATCTGCTGAAAAAAGTCATAACTGAAACTTTTTGTACTTGTTTTACTGGAATTTATAGATTAACCTCATGGATCACAGTTTATTAAACTTCTGTTAGTCTAATTAATTATTGAAAGGCCAATTGACTTTGACCATGAAGGTTTAAGAAGCTGCCAAAGGGTGAAAGATCAGGAAACAGTTTAGGTGAAGTGTAGAACACAGCTTATTAAAAGGAACTGAGCAATTTTTAAAGGATCTTTGGTGTTAAATTAATAAATCACATCACTCAGGCTCTGTTAAAAGATGGCAGTGCTAAGAGCCTACCTGCAAACTTGCTTAGTTTATTGCAGCAGGATCTCTAAAATTTTTATCTCAGATTTCAGATTCATTTCTTCCTAACTCCTGGTCCCTAGACTTGGCCACTTCCTTTTCTGATAAGCAGTGATATTAGTTCTTTTCAAATACTATACAGTGGCAGGTGATATTCCAGGGATATCACCAGATATAGTTGGAATAGCATCTTAACTTCTAGGTGTCATACCAACACCCACTTCAAGAAAAGCTTTAGGATTTCAGGTTCTGTTTCACTAAAAATTTCAGATTTCGTTCTGATGTGCACCTAGTTTGTCAAACCTAATCACAGTGAAATCATCTTTTTTGGCAAGTGGAATTGTGTGGTATATAGCACAATGATTTCTTATCTAGTTTTTCAAATACTCTCAAGATACTTGAATACGTAGGTAGACTTTGAAGGATCCAGAAAATAGAGTTTTTAGAATTTCAATTACACCTTAAATCTTAGACAACCACATACAAAAGTGAATCTCAGGATTTCCACTCAAATAGAGTTGTGCTGTTACAAGATAATCTAATCACAAAAAAAACCTTCAAATGACTATGGAAATCTTTAGTTCTTTTGAACAAAATTCCCAGAATATTTACTTCTTTCTTTATTTCTGGCTGCTTATACTACTACCTCTATAGTTCGACCTTTGTTTTGGTCATATTTCTAGTACTATGAAGAGATACCATGACCTAGGCAACTCAAAGAAGAAACATTTAATGGGGTTCATGGTTCCACAACATTAATATCCTTAACTACTATCTTAGTTATCTTCTTCTATCACCTTGACAATGCACCATGATCAAGGCAGGATATAGAAAAAAGTGTTTAATGGGGCTTACAGTTTTAGTAGAAGAGTCCAGAATTATCATGGCACAGAGCATGGCAGAGGACAGCCAGGCACGGTACTGAAGCAGTAGCTGAGCACAGACATGTGATCTGCATTAAGATGTGAGTTCTGTATTTGTTTATCTATTACTGTATTTTTTTTTTAGATCAGAACTAAACTTTGGAGTCATCTGCCACCCTAGTCATGTATACCCCAAACTATAAATGTCCTCTTGTTGACTTCATCTTATTGAGATTTCACTAGTAGTTTGCTCATCTTCAGATCAATAATGCATTTCAAAGAGAAAAAAAATACCTCCCTCATGTGACGACTGATATGAAAACCTTCCTGCTGCTCTGGGATAAACTTTAGAGATGCTTTCTACTTATTTTCTCTGCTCTCCCATTCCTTTCGATTTATTTTAGGGAACAGAGAGTTGTAAATTCTCTTTTGTCCTTTTAAATACCAATCTCTATGATGATGTCTGCTAATTTGATGAGGTAGAATCATTCCTTTGGAAATCTCAGTCTGTGTGGGAGAAGAGGAGACTGACCCCAGTGGCTGACCTGCTGCTTCACATGAACACCTAGAATGCTTATTCTTTCTTTTTGTTAGTATCAATTAGTAAATGAACATAACTAGGCCATGACCTGCCCAACCTGTGCCGCATTGTGAAAATGTCAAACCCTACATATTACATAGAAGTAATATGTAGGTAGGAGGGTCATATGTCCATGTGTTACTTTCATTGGTAAAATAAAGAGACTGCCTTGGCCCTTTTGATAGGCCAGCCCTTAGGTGGGTGGAGTAGACAGAACAGAATGCTGAGAAGAAGGCAGTGAGGCAGTCGCCATAGTTCTCCTCTCCGAGATGAACTCTGGTTAGACTCATCCCAGTAAGCCACAGTCAAGTGGCAATATGCATTAATAGAAATGGGTTGAATCAATATGTAAGTGCTAGCCAATAAGAGGTTATAACTAATGGGCCAAGCAGTGTTTAAAATGAATACAATTTCTGTGTAATTATTTCGGATAAAGCTAGCCTGGAGCCAGGTAGCGGGACATAGCCCACCTTTCCCTTTTACAGTAATACTTTACAGAAATTGTTAGTGAATCATTTTAAAATTATAAATATGACTTTGTTTATTTTATAGTATTCTTGTGTTGTGTTGTAATAAGTTAATTTGAAATGTAAAATATAATTATGCTTTTATAACAATTAAAATGAAACTGAAAAAATGTCTTAAAATGTAAAATCATGTTTCACTTCTAAGCACAATGAAATGTAATAAAGTTTGTTGTCAAATAAGGGAATAATACAGATATTTTCCCTCATCATCTGGTCTTTTTTTTGAAGTTCTTAAATATGCAGTTTAATAAAGCATGTCCTCTATATTCCTGTTTCACACAGTATTATACTTCTCTAGGTTTTACTACACAATTGATCTGAATTGATAACATTATAATTTAAAAAATATAAGTTCTCAAAGTATTAAAAATATTTTCTAAAGGTAGAATTTAATGAAACACTGTATATTTTCACAGTTTGTGTCATTTATTTTCCATGAACATTTGTAATTTCTACTGATCTTGATTTTTCAGAAGATGGTCATCTTAAGATAAGACAGATGTTATAATAGGCTCTGGATTCTCTTATCATTTTAGGTGATAGGAGCTTTTATATCAAGAGAAATTATCATTGTAATCAGTCATCTTGCCTTATGTTAATCATTTGTCACCAGGATGCCTCAAAGACCATTCCTTACTCGTAATTGGACCTAATAAGATTTGAATGTTACATCATTGAGCTTTCCAGATGAAAAGATCACGCAAACAAAACTGAGTTTTAGGTCAGGTTAATAGGGGCAGAGATTGATTAGATTGACAGAGGTTACATTGGGAAGAAAGCCTGTGAAAGATAGTTGACTTGGGCTTTCTAGGTGTGGACTGAAACCTGTTAGTAGAGAAATTCCCAGGAATTCCACAAGGAGGAATGCAGTTAAGACCCTAGCAATAGAGGAGAGGGTGTCAGAACTGGCCTTGCCTGAGTCAGATTGATGAATATCATAAATATCTCCATAGAACTGAAGGAAAAGGAGGCAGAAACTTGAAGCAGAACACTGGGCTGAGCTTGCAAAGTCCAGTTGAAGAGTGAGAGGAGTGAGACTATGAAAAAAAGACGTCAAGACCATGATGGGGACACCAACTGAAACAGTTTACCTGACCTAATAGAAGCTTACCAACTTCTGCTGGACAGGGAAAGAATCAGAAGACCAAACTAGACCCTTTGAATGTGGGCAACAGTTGCCAGGCTGGGGCAGACTGAGGGGCCATTGGCAGTGGCACCAGAATTTATCGCTGGCTTTTTGTGAACCTATTCTCTTTGGATGGATACCTTGTTCAGCCTAGATATAGTAGGGAGGGCCTTGGCCCTTTCCTAAAGCGATGTGCCTTAGCCTATCTGAGGAGTGGGTGGAGTTTGGGGTGGGCGGGGAAGATGGAAGGAATGAAACGAGAGGAGGGAGTAGGAACTGGGATTGATATGTAAAATGAAAGAGTTTGTTTGCTTTTTTAAAAAATAAAATAAAAATCCAACTTGCTGAAAGAAAATGATTTAATGGCATGTGAGATCAACAGCAACCTGTAGTCAAAAGCAGGCACTCAGTTTTAAACTTTAAAACCTGGACGTCCTCAGTGGTAGCTTAGAAGATTTAGAGGTAATAGACTTTATATCCTTCAAAAACGTTTTTCCTTTATTCCCAATTCCCCCTTAATTTCATATAGCTTGATATGCTTTCTGCAGCCTCTAGCCTCTTCTCTACAGAGTGTAGAGTAAGAGTCCCTGGGAGCTAGCCACATTCCCCTTCTAAATTAGCTGATTATGAGTTGAGGTAGATGTCATTCTCTCTGAGGTGTGGAACTTCTCCCTCTAAAATGACCAGTCTCTACAGACCAATTAAGCCAAAGAATGCTGAGCCGGCTTCCGGCAGGTAAAGCTTTCGAAACACACAGCAACTGTCAGCCTGTGTACCTCGAAGCAATTTCTCTGAGAGCTGTCTGAAAGGTTGAGCTAATGGATTTGAGTACAGCTGTGCACGATGTTTTTGCAGAGCCAGCAAAACGGAGGAAATGTGAGGTTTTGCCAGTTTCCTAAAACAGCCATCACTGCTTGCATACACAAGGCTTTGGACATGTGCGAAGGATTGCTTAGCTATAAACCTCACACAGCATTGGGGCCGGCAGCAGCTCTGCACTCAGACCACCCTGTGGCCTTCAGCTGTTTAAAGTAGAGAGCAAGTGGAGTTTCACCGAATAGATTCAGCTAAGCTTGTACTTTCATCTTTTTTTTTTCTTTCCTCCCTGTGCTTTTATCTGCCATCCAGGGGACTTTCTCAGCAGCCTTTCCTGCATAATGAGAGCTGAAGTTCTGTCACCCTTAATCGATCTCAGCTTGTTTGAAGGAGTATCTTACATTGCTTAGGAATCCAAAGGCATACATTGTATTTATTTAACATGAACTTTGGGGAAGTGCAGTTCATTCTACATGGAACGAACTGAAACTTTGATGTCCAACAGATAAGGATTAGAACTCCGCACACACTCAACTAAAGGTTGAGTCCTTGTGCATAAAATTAAGATTCTTTTCTCCCTTTTCTGCTTTTGTAGCTGTATATCATTGGTCAAGGAAAAAATCCTTACCTCTCTAGAGGCTGGGAAGTACACAGTCACACTACATTGTCAAGTCTCATGAGAGATTTCTTGCTTTTGTTTGTTTTTCTCTTTTGTTGTTTGTGTTTGTGTTCGCATATTTTGGTTTTGTTTTTCTGCTTGGGTTTTTTATTTGTGTGTGTATTTTACTATTTAGAGGGTCACAACTATAGAGAAGGGAGTGAAAGATGGAAAGAAATGTAACTGCTGATGGCAATGGTAATGTCTTTTTACCAGGAGCTTATCTTCTCTGGAGGTGAGGACATTAAGTCATTCTTAAGAGTGACGTGTCATAACCCAAACTCTTCTTCATTTTTTTTAACCTCCCAGTCTAGTCCTTATATTATTCAGGTTAAACTTGATGTGGGAGAAGCATTTAAACTCTAACATTTGTTGGTTTCTTCTATGACCCTATGTTTTTCAACTCCCAAAGCCTAGAATTCAGGTTCATGAATAACATTGCAAATTTGACTGCCAGCTTGGCATGGAACCATGCCCCTTCCAGACTGCAATGACAGCAGCTTGTCTCTGCTTTCTGAGAGCACAAACCCCTTTAGGCCTTTCTTCACTAGTTAGAGCAGTAACTAAGTAAGGACTAAAATCATTGCCCCTTCCTATTTTTCCAAACCAGAGCAGGAGTTTGCTTTAATGGCCCAATCTCCATAATAGTTACTTTCTCCTGTATAATAATAAATGACTTAAAGAAAGTTTTAAGTTCCTGAATAATCTTTTTCTTTCCAAACTGCAGATTTTTCCTCATTTCATTTTGACCCAATTCTTTTTCTTTATCTTTTCCTTTTTCTCTTTCTTTCTTTTTTTCTTCTTTCCCTTTTTTCTTTCTTTTTCTGGGGGGGAGGTATGCATACAAATAATCAGCAATAACCAATCTAGTCTCAAGATTACGTATGGTGTTTTAAAATTTCTTCTACAAATCAAACAAGTCTATTGCTTTCAATTTATCCTAACAAAAACAATAGGTAATGTAAATTGAGATTATTTTTTTTAATTTACACAATTAAACCAAAGACATGTGTGGCCCTGAAGTAGCCGAGGTCTGTGTTGATGTTCACAGTTTCCGTTACTTTGAAGATCTGACCCGATGAGCAATATAAGCTCAGTCACCTGAGACCTTGTTGGAGTTCAAGTGATATGGTGCCTCAGATGCCATACTGATCTGGGTAAGCTGAGTTGCTACCAGGAAAGAGTGACTTCCAGGCCTGAGCTGCTGCTGAGGGCCATGTCTGGCTCAGTGATCTTGCTGCCACTGGGGTCTTTATTTGATGTCCATGAGCCGCGTTACCAGAGCGGGTCTTAGGAACCATGGGTGTTTAAATCTGTGAATCCTGCAGAGCCAGCCTGCCCTTCATTGGCCCTTGGATACTTTGCCCTGCCACCTGATGGATGGACACTGTAGGTCTTAGCTGGCCTTGCCCCTCATCACAGGCATGGGTAGGCTGGCCCCTATGGCAAACACCTAGGAGAGCTGATTCCATACCTCCCAGGAGTGGGCCATCCCAATAGCCCATACAGACCCACTCAGCTACCAGCTAGATCCACATCCTGGGACTTGGATTGTCCCACCCTGACATCTACCTGCTGAAGCACATGAAGGGTCTGGTTCTGCAGAACAAAGCAACAGCAGGGTATTCTAGGGGATTTTCGCTGAGGGTCCAGTGATGAAGGTGTGTCAAAGACCTTGCACCAGACCAATGATGCACTGCAATGCACATTTGAGGGTGAGGCTGATTGGACAGCTTATAATGTATGACACAGCAGAGCACCTAAAGTCACATGCACAAATGAAGAAGTATTGTAGAGACAGAAAAGATAGAGAAAATAGTTGGGGGCTTTGGTTTGCTTTGTTTTATTTATAATTCACTTTCCTTTTTCCTTTTTTTGGTGGAGAGTTCCTTCTAGGAGTGCAGTGTTAAGGGGTGGATATGGAGGGACAGGGAGGGTGAACAGATGGATTCAGATAGATGATGCTGAATTCCAAAGAATCAATAAAAATTATGCTATCAAAAATCAAAATCAAGAATTTACTGTTTCATAAAAATTTTTTCCAGCGTATATTTGAAAATTGTCAACTATTATTATCTCATTATTTGTTTTCTCTGTACTCTGATTTGAGGCTCCTTTAGAATTTCTGTCACCTGAATTTATTTTTTTTACATTTACTTTAATACTTTTCCCCATTTATCTTCATATACTCATTACAAACATTACTACATTTCACAAAACATTTTCATAAAAATTTCTGATATACATTAGTTATGGTCCTTACTCTGTAACATGAAAAGGACGGGCCTGCTTGTTGGGGTTTTTGTGTCCAGATCTCTGTAAGTTATAATGCTGATTGGCCTATTAGATCAGACTACTTATTAGCTAACTCTTACATCTTGATTAACCCATTTATCTGATCCGTGGCTCAGTACCTTTTTCAGTGGGGCAGCTTACATCCTGTTGCTTCGGTGGCCTGGGCAGGAGTGGGAGAAATCAACTTCCTCCTCCCCAGAATTCTCCTGCTCTCCTTGCATCATTTCCACTTCCGGTCTGGTTTTCCGGCCTACACCCCCGGCCTGGCCAATCAGCATTTATTTAAAACATGATTGACAGAATACAGACAATTCTCCCACACCATTACTCCTTCTTTTCCTGTTCTCTCAATTGGCAATTCTACTTAATTGAAATCAATACTTCAGACTTCTTCCTTTGGGTTTCTACTTTCAAATCACAAGTACATACATGAATTTAAATGTCTATATAAAAGCGATATAAAATATGGGAATTCATTCAGTTTAACTTAAACTGGTTTGTATTATAATCTTAAGATGCATCAATTTTCCTATAAAAGACACATTTGAAAATTATTTCTTATGAATGCAATTTTATTATGCATTTGTACCACCTGTATGTTAACTATTTATGCTTCTCTTAATAGAACAGTTTTATTCAATGAATTGTTAATTCATTAATTAGGCCACAGTAATTATTAATGAAATAATAAATAAATCAAGAATAGTCTATGAAATACTGATAAAAAAGAACAGTGCTGGGGGAATTATCATTCTGAATTTCAAAATATACCACAGAGCTCTGATAATAAAACAGCAATGTACTAAAACAAAACCAGACATGAAAACCAATAAAACCCCTAAATCTATAAAAGCGCTGAAGATTCTTATTTGTTGTAAGAGGCTGCTTGTTCATTGTTTGACTGCCTACAAGCCGAAGTAATCACTCAGAAACTATATTTATTAAAACTCTGCTTGGCCAATAGCTTAAGCATATTGTTAGCTAACTCTTACATCTAGAATTCACCCATTTTCATTATTTTGTATTTTACAATGAAGTTCGTTGCCTACTGGCAAAGCTCTAGCTGGCAAGTTGCATCTTCCCCTCTGGCCACTGCATGGCATCTTGCAGCTCCTCCTTCTTTCCCTCAACATTCAGTTTAATTTTCTCCCTAGCTCTATTCTGCTAAGTCACTGGCCAAAACATTTATGCACTAACCAATAAAAGCAACATATAAACAGAAAGACTTCCTACGTCTTCCCTTTTCTGTTTAAGTAAAAGGAAGGTTTTAACTTTAACAGCAAGATTACATATGATATTTATATTTACTTTATCTTTTATCAGTTTTCATGAATTTGAAGGCTTTCTGGGAGTAGTATTGTCGTTAAATTCTAACTTTACTCCATCATGATCCGATAAGATAAAGGGGGTTACTCCAATTTTTTTTTTTTTTGGTATCTGTGGAGGATTGCTTTGTAACCTAGTATTTGATCAGTTTTAGAGAAGGTTCCATGAGGTGCTGAGAGGAAGGTATGTTCTTTTTTGTTTGGGTGGAATGTTCTATAGATGTCTATTAAGTCCGTTTGATTCATGACATCTGTTAGTTCTTTTATTTCTCTGTTAACTTTCTGTCTATTTGACCTGTCCATTGGCGAGAAAGGAGTGTTGATGATATCTACCACTATTAGTGTGTGGGGTTTGATGTGCGATTTAAGTTTTAAAATGTTTCTTTAAATATGTGGGTGCTCTTATCATAACTAAGGAAAAGTGTAATATAGCTACCTATTTTTTAAGTTTATTAAAGTCTCCAGAAGGATATAATATTACCTAAGTAAATAGAAAGTGAATTGTAAGCAACTTTCAAAACTCTAGAATTGACAGAGATAGCTCGCTGCCTTGGCAGTCACCCAAAGTTTTTTTTGTATTGTTGAAGTATTCATTTTTAACCTGCAGGCCTATAGTGTCCAGCAGAGTTTTCCATGAAGCAAGAAATTTTAAACATATTTTTGCCTATATTGACAGTTTATCAGTCACTTTTTTGCGTGTCTTGTAGAATGTCTGGCAGACTCTTTCATGGAAACAGAAACCCAAAGGACCAAACCATATCACCTTTAGGAATGTTTAGCAGTCATCTGTGTGTGGGTCCTGCATGTCCAGCTCACACAGCATAACATCAAGCAGTTCAGGTAAGAATAGTTTCTTGCCCAGGTGTCTAGCAAACTCCATAAGGAGTTTCTTTGATATCCACCTATCTCTTGAATTAACTAGCGCTGTCAGAAGCAGATGTGTCTCAGTATCATGAAAGTCCTAAGTTATTATAACATTTTAAATGCCTTATTCTGAAGGTCTCTGAAAGATTTGAAGCTACGTGTCTAACTGAAGTATATTTCTATATATCTAAAAAAAAAACCTAATATGACTACAAGCTTGATTATTATAGATGACTACTTATGAACCTGTATTTCTTAAGTATATATTACATTTTTAATGAGCTGTACAAACACAATACCTTACACAAGAGCAGAAATATACATATAACAAAAGTGACCTAAATTTTGTAATAATAGAGCAAGATCCATACCAATGCAAATCTCTGCAGCATATCCCCTTTTAAGTGTAAACAAACATTTATAAACAAAGCAAAAGGGCTTCCTACATCACTTATTCTAATGTATATTTAAGTGAATAGGCTTTGGATTTCAGATGCTTAAACTCTATTTATTCAGATTTTTTTGATTTTTTAGTCCAATTTTTACATAAATTTCTTTATTTTGTTCAAGTTATTATAAGTGCTCTTCTAAACTTCCATCTTGCTTCTTTGCTTTGATTAAAATTTACTCCAAATGTCAAATTCTTTTTTTTTAACGTTTTCTGTGAGGCTAGTTTTTTTTTTCTTATTAATTTATAAAAGTTTCCACTTTTGCTCCTCCTCCCAATACACTCCCACTCCCCCCACTCCCTCTACTCCTCCCTCTCCAACCCTAAGAGCAGTCAGGGTTTCCTGTCCTGTGGGAAGTTCAAGATCCTCTCCCTCCCCCCAGGTCTAGGAAGGTGAGCATCCAAACAGACTAGGGTCCCAAAAAGCCAGTACATGCAGAGGAAACAAGTCCCAGTGCCATTATCAATGGCTCCTCAGACAGTCCCCGTGCCAGCCACATTCAGAGAATCTGGCCACATTCAGAGAATCCGGTTTGATAACATGCTCGTTCAGTCCCAGTCCAGCTGGCCTTGGGGAACTCTCATTAGATCTTGTATCAGTGGTGAATGCACTCCTCACGGTCCTGCCTTCCTTGTACATGTTCTCCCTCCTTATGCTCCCCATTTGGACCTTGGGGGCTCAGTCCAGTGCTCCAATGTGGGTCTCTGTCTCTATCTCCATCCATCGTAGGATGAAGGTTCCCTCTAATCCTGCCTTCCTTGCTCACGTTCTCCCTCCTTCTGCTTCTCATTTGGACCTAGGAAGTTAAGTCCAGTGTTCCAATGTGGGTCTCTGTCTCTGTCTTCATACATCGCCAGATGAAGGTTCTAAGGTGATATGCAAAATATTCATCAGTATGGTTATGGGCCAAGGCCAGTTCAGGCACCCTCTCCTCTGCTGCCCAGGGAACAATCTGGGGACCTCTCCTTGGACCTGGGAATGCCTCTAGAATCAAGTCTCTTGTAAACCCTAGAATGGCTCCCTTAGTTGAGATATATACTTCCCTTCTCCCGTATCCATCCTTTCTCCTTCTTCCCCATCCCAATCCCCCAAGCTTTCCCCAATCCTCCCCTCCTCCCTTCTCTCTAAGCCTCTCCCCTTCCATCCACCCCACGCCCCCAACCCCCGTGCACACAACTTTTGCCTGGCAATCTTGTCTACTTCCAATATCCAGGAGGATAACTATATGATTTTTCAGGTTCCCTTTCATATTTAGCTTCTTTAGGATCACGAATTATAGGCTCAAAGACCTTTAACTATGGTTAGAATCCACTTATGAGTGAATACATACCGTGTTCCTCTTTTTGGGTCTGGCTTACCTCACTCAGTAAAGCGTTTTCTATGTCCATCCATTTGCATGCAAAATTCAAGATGTCATTGTTTTTTACCGCTGAGTAAAACTCTAATGTGTATATGTTCCACACCTGCTTTAACCATTCTTCTATTGAGGGGCACCTAGGTTGTTTCCAGGTTCTGGCTATTACAAATAGTGCAGCTATGAACATAGTTGAACAAATGATTTTGTGGTATGATAGGGCATCTCTTGGGTATATTCCCAAGAGTGGAATTGCTGGGTCCTGAGGGAGGTTGACTCCCAGTTTCCTGAGAAACCGCCACACTGATTTCCACAGTGGCTGCACAAGTTTGCATTCCACCAACATGGTTGAGTGTTCCCCTCACTCCACATCCTCTCCAGCATAGGCTAACATTGGTGGTTTTGAGTTTAGCTAATCTGACCGGTGTAAAATGGTATCTCATAGTTGTTTTGATTTGCATTTCCCTGATCGCTAAGGATGTTGAGCATGACCTTAAGTGTCTTTAGACCATTCGAAGTTCTTCTGTTGAGAATTCTCTGTTCAGATCAGTATCCCGTTTTTTAATTGGGTTAATTAGAGTTTTAGTGTCTAGTTTCTTGAGTTCTTTGTATATTTTGGAGATCAGGCCTTTATCTGATGAGGGGTTGGTGAAGATCTTCTCCCAGTTGGATGGTAGCCTTTTTGTTTTACTGACAGTGTCCTTTGCTTTACAGAAGCTTCTCAGTTTAAGTAGGTCCCATTTATTCATTGATTCTCTTATTGTCTGCGCTACTGGGGTTCTACCTAGGAAGTGATCTTCTGTGCCTATGTCTTGTAGACTACTTCCCACTTTCTCTTCTATCTGGTTCAAAGTGGTCACATTAATGTTGATGTCTTTAATCCATTTGGATTTGATTTTTATGCTTGCTGATAGATATGGATCTATATTCTTTCTTCTACAGGTTGTCATCCAGTTATGCCAGCACCATTTGTTAAAGATGCTTTCCTTCTTCCATTGCATACCTTTAGCTCCCTTGTTGAAAATTAAGTGTTCATAGGTTTGTGGGTTAATATCTGGGTCTTCTATTCGATTCCATAGGTCAACTTCTCTGTTCTTATACCAATACCAAGCTGCTTTTAATACTGTAGTTCTGTAATTGAGTTTGAAGTTATGGATGGCGATGTCTCCGGAAGTTCCTTTATTATATAAGATTGTTTTGGCTATGCTGGGTTTTTTGCTTTTCCATATAAAGTTGATTATTGTTCGCTCAAGGTCTGTGAAGAATTTTGATGGGATTTTGTAGGGGATTGCATTGAATCTATAGATTTCTTTTGGTAGAATTGCCATTTTAACTATGTTGAGCCTCCCAATCCAAGAGCAAGGGAGATCTTTCCATTTTCTGGTATCCTCTTCAATTTCTTTCTTCAAAGAATTCTTGAGTTTAGTCTAATTTATTTTCATTGGAAGCCATAATTGTGAAATCATTATTTTAAGAGGGCTATATTATCATGAGATATATATTTCTACTTCATTGTATTGTAGATTAGGGTTATTTCATTTTTTATGAGTGTACACAAGCACACTCATGTATATATATATATATATGTGTGTGTGTGTGTGTGTGTGTGTGTGTATTTGTACTCATTCATTGTATATATCTATATATCTATATAGATTATATATATATACATACAGTGTAAGTATGTGTATAAATATACACACATATATGCTTCCCATCAACTATATTTCTTTAATGGAAGTATTTGAAATATTCTAGTGGTATTATATTTCAGTTGGGTTCAGATAGCATTCCTTTCCAGAGGACTGAGGTGTACTTCATTACTGAAACAACAATTGTAAGCCATAAGTGAATCAGTTTTGAAGCCCACTGACATTTGAAGGACAAATTATGAATGCATAACTAAACACAACTCCAGGATATGACCAATCTGTGCCACATGAGTGCCTAGTTAAAAACAGTCATTCCATTTATGTAATAACTTAAGATAATGGATGGACTAGGATAATCAAATAATAAGAAAGTAGCTATTAAATTTAGGAACAGAAATACTCAAAATAAATAAAGAAAAGAATTATTGTTATACCACCTGATTAAAAATAAAGAGCAGTAGAAAGCAGATGTAAGAGAAAATTATATATATTTTATATAATATATTTGAGACATATGTTAATCCATAGGGTTTATGTACTGGTAATGTTTTGGACAGCTATAGTTTTGAAGTAAGATCTGGTAAAATTCTTTTGCAGGCATAATCACTTTCCCCCAAGCATACGTGACTTATTTGACCCTCAGTTTTGAAGCAACTCACAAAATTTTCCACTGACTTCCCCATGGATGCCACGGAATATACACATACAATAGGTAAGCGAATGTGACTAAAATTATTTAAAGTGCAATTAAATAATTTTTTACTCTCACTTCTCTTGCTTCTGTCGCTTGACATGCTAGCCCACTCCATTTTAAACTCTTGCCATCATTACTTAATATTGTTGTGTGTGTGTGTGTGTGTGTGTGTGTGTGTGATTAAGTACACAAATGTAATCTGATGAGCTTGTATAAGGGAGGGGAAGAATATGATCAAAATGTATTTAAGTTTTAAAATATTTTAAATAATAAAAGTTAGAACTAAAATAAAATAAATTATCTGTTTTCCAAATTTATTCACCTGTGTGAAGAAAAACATCTAAGCATGCATTTTGTTCCACCTGAGCAGATTTTGAAGTCTACATGTTCTAAACTTAGTCTTGAAGTAAATTTCCTGTATAATTTGTGAACCACACTCCTTAGGAACATAATTTTCTTCCATGAGATCAAGAAACTACAAGCTTTAGCAATTACTTTCTATATCCAAAGTATAGACTTAGGAAACAGCAGATTCCTTGTCTGTATGTCTAACTAATTAGCAGGGTATATTCCTAGCATATGCAAGACACAAAGAGAGAGAGTCAGAGAGAATCAAGTAGTTCAAGATGTTTCCAGTTGCAGACCTTTTACCATTTGTGCTGGTATTTTATTCATTGTCAATTTTTAAAACCAAGATCGGCTAGCTGGAGAAATGCCTAGATGGGTAATTTTCTTGCAGAGCAGAAAGAAGACTTGAATTTGCATCTCTCAAATCCATACAAAATATTGGTATAGTTGTGTGCATCTGTATTCCCAATAAAATGAAAGTGAAATGATAGAAGAATTCAGATACCTAAGAAACAAGCGTTCTGGGTGACTAGCAGTGAAGAAATAAGATACCCTATCTCAAACAAAATCTAAGGGAGGAAAATCTCCTGGATTCTTTGTACCTTTGTCCTTTGTGGATCTGTAATAACACCCACTCATACATATAAATGTTGGAATATATCAAATATACACACATACACATCATGAAAAATACACACACACACACACACACACGTATATAATACTCATACTCATGACTAAGTAGTTTATATGCCCAATCCTTAACATTTTTATAATAATTCGTCTAATTTATTTTAGAAAATAATCGAAAGCATGGTTGCAAAGTACAATTTGACCCCTCACTTCTTGACTTTGGGGTTTAAAATAGTATTCTATTTGTATTACTATTGCTTTCCAAATCCTATATATTTATAAAAATATTTCACATTGCTCCATGCTCTGTGGATTAGTATGTTTTGTTTAAATAGTAAAATCAGAGAAGTGTTGGGGAAAAAAACCCACGGAAGGCAAGGATAGATCATATTTTATTGTGTCCATGCAAGTATTTCATGCCCTTTTCAATTTCTGTCCAAAAAAATAAAATATGTCTGTACACAGACACTTTCAAATGAAAAGATAAAGGACAAAGGGGTTTGGATTCAAAGACACAGGGCAGTAAAATAAGGTGTTAGAAATTAGGGCAGAAAGATAGGCAGGAAACAATTAGGGCACTGCAGTTCTGTGATAGGGAGAAGGAGAGGACAAGGAATAACAGAGTATGACAGGTGAGGGATGAGCTGAGTCTGCACACTACAAAAGAGGACGATGAAGCACTCCAGTGGGGAGGGGAAATCAAGTGAACATCTGCTGGCTGCAAATAACGTGCCAACACCCCAAAGGTGAGATAGGAAACAGATCAGGAGAAGCAGGAATGGACCCAGATTGATCATAAGAAATTAAAAATACCTCCTCAAGATGAAAGAAGTGCATCCTTTCAGGGAAGAACGGATATTTTTTCTGCTTGGGTGCTTCCTTTTGCAATCTGTATCCAACTGCTAATTAATATAACAAATTTGTCATCAAGTTTCAAAAAAATTGTTAATATGGTATGTGCTGGATTTTACTGTATCCTAACTCCATACATCTAAATCAAAGTTTACAAAATTTCTCACATGACTGATTATAGAAATGTCAGGCAGGATTTTAAAATATTACTATATATTTATATTTTTATAATCTTAATAATGCATTTTTCATATTATAAAATTTAAACTATCATTTCAAATTAACATTTGCATTTTACGTCACTTTTAACTCATTATCCTAAACATCACATTGGCAAGGAAAAAAAAACAACTGATAAAACAGAAAATAGGCACAAAACAATAGTGAATAACTTGATTTCTTTTCTACAAAATCAAAACAATAATTAATGTCCAGTGAAGGCTCAGAAACAATAGGTATTTTAATACATTTGAAACATCAGTTTACATAGATGTACAAAATTTTTGGTTTGTGTAAGAGTGTTCTGAAGAAATATTTATTTCTTGTAATGTTGAATAAAATAATATACATTTTCTATAAGAATGAATATCTCCTGAGAAAAGCAGTAGAAATGGTCTCAGGTTTTCTCATCACTGTGTTTCTGAGTACCCTGAAATTAATAAGAAATATTCAGTATACACACACTAATCAGCTATCCATTACTACCATGAGTTCAAAGGACTCTTCTTCCTTCTAGTTAAACTCAGTTTCCCCCATGTGGAGAGGCCCTTGCTGTAAAGGAACTAATGGTAAACACAGTATGTCATTCAAGTGTGATCAAAGTCAAACTGCTGTGAAGTGGGAAAAAAAGGGAATTAATAATAAAAGAGATTTTAGAAGGTCTCTTGTGGAAATTACAATTAACTTACTTGCTGCAGAAGAATAAGGCCAGAGAGATGTGTGCCAACACTGCACTCTCCAACCTGAAAACTTCAACTATATGGCATGAGATGTGCTGTAATCCTTTAATTATTTTAGCTGCATTTTTTTCTTTTGTTTGATTTCAGGTTTCTTCCCAATTCTGCCAGGCTTTATTTCTGTACATCAGTCAGGGTCTTTTTCTATACCCACTTTTTTCATGCAGTACATTTTTAAAAATATAATCTTAATTGCATGTCAAAGTCTAAAATCCAAAAATAGTGTCAATATTCCACAGTACTTTGTAATCAATGAAGAGAGATGACATTGCTGAAAACTTTTAGCAGCTTGCAAAGATCCCCACCGATTTGGAAGTTCAGCTTCTTGGAGGAAAACTCAGGCAACAATTGCTAAAGTAAGACACATTCCTGTGAGAAAACCGCAGGCCACATCACATTACAAAGCATTAATCACATTTCATAAAGGACTTGAAATAATTCAACTTTAAGTCAGCTATTCTTCTGACTATTTATAATTGGGTAGTATTTAGCTTATATAAATAAAACCATAATACATAATTTTTGAAAAAGGAATAAAATCTGTCAAAATGAAAAATTAGCACTTATATTTTGCCCATGGCAAAATTTACTTCGATCTCTCCTAAGGGTATTCATGTCTCTCCACCCTAGTAGCACAGCTGGATTCTGAACCAAGTACCGAAACCTCCCACACAAACCACCTGCTCATTACTTTCCCCAGGCTCAGTTTGCTCTGTCTTTCTTTGCCAAGAAGCAAACAGCCTCTCTGTTGTTGCTATCATGATTTCATTTCTACAGTCAGTATCAACACCATAAATCCTTCATCATAAATGAGAAATCGAGAAATTAAATAAGTATAGTTTTCTTTAAGCTGTGTTTAGTTAGAATGCAGAGATATTTGTCCATCAAAAATAGCACCTTTCATATGTTTGCAGAAACATGGATGCAGTGACATAGATCTCTGAAAACATGCCCTCAGCTCTATCATTGCGTGCCTTGTCAGACATAAGTTATTATATGATGTATTTGTCTCTCTGCTAGGAATTGCATATTGTTTGTCTTCAAGAAGTTCTAGTGTTAGAGATTTACTCATGAATACAGTCATAATGAATTATTGAAACCTTTAAAAAATTCGAATCAACATAAGGTGGTAAAGACACTAGGAGCATAATTTCCAGAGTAAATTAGCATGGCTTTTGCAAGTCTTTGTTACTTCTTTTGAAAGTGGGTCATCACAAAAAGAACATGACCCAATCTTGTTTATTTAGTCTTTAAAACCAAGCAATGTAAGTGTCCTGTTAGAGCACTTAACCTAAGATATCCATCATAGTAAAATACCCTTCTATTGACCTGTTCAATTAAGAAAACTTTATTGATCATTGCAATAAAGGTATAGAAATATGACTGTTAGTTGAATATATATATATATATAATTTGTTTTATTTATAAAATATATATAATATATATAAATATATAATTTGTTTTTTGTAAAACTTGATACAGATCGGTCTTAGTACAATCTCTATCTTAATACTATATATGATTTAGAAAACATCAAATTGAAGCTATTAAAAATGTTAAAAATTTAAACAGAATCACACAACTAGTTAGAGGAAGAAAGTAAAACCTATAGACTAAAATTCCAGAAATCATATCCCTTAACCTAAATATAGAGAAATAGTAATTCTCAACATAAAATTTCTTATATAACAACCTCATATGTAACATGGGGGTGGCCTGCTTGTTTGTGTTTTCTGCCCTTCTCAATGCCCTACATCTCTTTAGCCCCAAAAGAAAATCACATAGAGATCTCTATAAGTTATAAAGCTGATTGGCCCATTAGGTCAGGCTATTTATTAGCTCTTGTAGCTAATATTAACCCATTTTTCTGATCTATGTTAGCCATGTGGCTCAATACCTTTTTCAGTGGGGCAGCTCACATCCTGCTGCCTTGATGGTCTGTGTAGGAGTGGAAGGCATCCACTTCCTCCTTCCCAGAATTCTCCTGTTTTCATTGTATCATTTCTACTTCCTGTCTGGTTTTCCCACCTATACTTCCTGCCTGGTCAATCAGCGTTTATTAAAAACATGATTGACAGGATACAGACAAATATCCCACACCACTCATACAGTAAAGAAACATAAACACTTGTATAATTATATATGACATTGTATTACATTTAAGCTATACTCATGATACTCTTAAAAGATCTAAAATATTCAGAACCACATATTCATGGAAATGCTTGTATATTGTTTTTCTCAATTAAAATCTATGTTACTCTTGTATCTTTAAATAGAGTGAGAACTTGTTTGTCCACCAGAATATATCTGTTTCTGAAGTGGTAGGACACTGTTTTTCATTATATCTCCCTATATTCATAGTAGACATTCACTTGGCCCATTCAGTTATCAATTCCATCTCTGTTGTAAAATAAGAACATTTCAGGCATTTATTAGTCAATATTTAGTAAATAAACTATTCATTCCAACATTATTTAACTTAAAATGTAAACATAAAATTAATATAAAATTCCCACTAATGTATAACTGATTCTATGTTACTGTTCTATTTTTAAAAGTCTCTCTTGACCCCATATCTGCCTTCCAGTACAGCCCAACTTTTTGCTACTTTTCACACAAATATCAAATAGTTGTCTGCAAGCTATTTCAACTTTCTGAACTTCTTTCCTTTGTTGAACTTGTGCCCCAGCTCTGCACTGAAGCTGCTCCTGTGTGCCTCACACTGACCTGCTATTATAGAGAACAATGTTCCTCTGTCTCGCCTCTTCTTATGTGTTCCCTCAGATGTACTCAAAAAATTTTACAGTCCCTTTTTGAAGCACTAAATGTTCTTGGTTCCTTGTTATTTTTACAGCTCCCTTATTTTCTTCTCCCTTTATTGATGGATCTGTTTGCATTCAATTTTCTGCATCTTATCATTTTTTCTTGAGTCATACATATCGCTAGCTTCAAAAATGCTGAGAACATCAGCTGCCTTTTTGTAACCTGTGCTTTAAATTCTCTTCTCTGGTCAGCTTCTCTTGGACATAAACTTGACAATATTTGTTTATGGGCCATTGGTTTACAGATGTGTCTTCAGTTTTGAATTTTATCCTAAATTTCAGGCTTTTGAATTAACAATGTCTTTCTCTATTTGTTCATCCCTTGATTCATTTATTTTTACAATTCAAGCTCTTTGTAGAGATATAGAACTCAGTTTTTTAAATGTCCAAAATTACTGTATTTCACAAGGCTTCTTTATTTCATTTCTATTAATTATAATTATTAATATTATCATCATCACCAATTTTATTATTATCATTATTTTTGTTATTATAATATTCACTCTTTTGACAATCTAAAATATTTTCACTAGTATAAGAAACCTCAGGTGATATGCAGTAGTGGTGTCTCAGAATGGTCCTTCTGACCAATGTACTTTACCGGGTATTAGAAATCATTGTAGATACTGAAGAGAACTAGTAAAATAAATATTTTTACTTAAAGATAATTCTGAGTATGATATGTTACTTCTGTTATTATGTGAACCTTATAGTTGCCTTTTTGTTGTGATGGAAATTTTTTGATACTTTATCGTAGAGACTAAATTTTCCATATCTGTTTTTCTACAAACTCTTTGCAAAATTTTCTCAAGTATTTCCTAAGGATCCCACTAGGTAGTTGATACAATGTGTCTATGCCAATACATAACATCTGATTCTGCCTGAAATCTTCCATTCCAAGTTATTTTATCAAGTTTCTTAAGTAGGATCATGGAAAATCCATGTGCATATTCATCCCTAAGTACTGAAGTTTGAGGTATTTTTTTATTTTATTTTATTTATTTTTATTGATTTTATTGAGCTATACATTTTCTCCTCTCTCCTCCTTCCCTCTCCCCTCCCCTCCAACCCTCTCCCATGGTCCCCAAGCTCACAATTTTCTAAGGAGATCTTGTCTTCTTCCAGTTCCCATGTAGATTAGATCCACGCCTGTCTCCCTTATGGTCTTCATTGTGAATGAGGTTTTCGGGGTTTGTGATTTGTAGGTTGGTTTTCTTTGCTTTATGTTTAAAAACCACTTATGATTGAATAATATGATAATTGTCTTTCTGTGTTTGGGTAACCTTGCTCAATATGATGCTTTCTAGCTCTATCTATTTTCCTGAAAATTTCAAGATGTCATAATTTTTCTGCTGTGTAGTATTGTGTATTCCATTGTGTAATATACCATATTTTCTTTATCCAGTTTTTTGATAAAGGAGCTCTTATGTTGCTTCCTGGCCTTGGCTATGACAAAAATGCTACTGTGAACATAGTTGAGCAAATGTCCTTGTGGTACGATTGAGCATCCTTTGATATATACGCAAAAGTGATAGTACTGGGGTCTTGAGGAAGGTTGTTTCCTAATTTTCTGAGAAATCACCACACTGACATTTTTAAGGGGCTCTACCAGCTTGCACTTCCACCAGCAATGCAGAGTGTTCCTTTTACTCCACAACCTTGCCAGAATAAGTTTTCATCAGTGTTTTTGATCTTGGCCATTCTTATAGGTGTAAGATGGAATCAGAGTTGTTTTGATTTGCAATTCTCTGATAAGGATGTTCAGCATTTACTTAAGTGTCTTTATGGCATTTTAGATGCATCTGTTGAAAGTTCTCTGTTTAGGTCTGTACTCCATTTTTATTGGATTATTTGTTTATTTGATGACCAATTTCTTGAGTTCTTTGTATATTTTGGAGCTCAGCACTCTGATGTCTGATGTGGGGTTGGTGAAAATCTTTTCCAATTCTGTAGGCTGCAATTTTGTCTTATTGACTGTGTCCTTTTCTTTACAGAATCTTTTCAGTTTCAGGAGGTCCCATTTGTTAATTGTTTCTTTCAGTGTCTGTGCTGCATGGATTATATTTAGGAAGTGGTCTCCTGTGCCAACATGTTCAAATATACTTCCCACTTCTTCTATGTGGTTCAGTGTGGCTGGTTTTATGTTGAGGTCTTTGATCCCTTTGAACTTGAGTTTTCTACATGGTGATAGATATGGATCTAATTTCATACTTCAACATGTTAATGTCCAATTTTGCCAGCACCATTTATAAATATGCTTTCTTTTTCCATTTTATATTTTTTATTTCTTTGTTAAAAATTGGGTGTTCATAGGTGTGTGGATTAATACTTGGGTCTTTGTTGGGTTCCATTGGTCTTCCTATCTGTTTATTATGGTGATACCAGGCTGTTTTGAGTACTGTAGCAGTGTAGTAGAGTTTAAAGTCAGGCATTGTGATGCCTCCAGAAGTTTTTTTATTGTATAGAATAATATTTAGAAATATTATTATTTCTATACAATTCTATAATTGTACAGAATTATATTTGTATAGAATAATATTAAATTATTATGTATTTGTTTTTCCATATGAGTTTGAGTACCATTCTTTATAAGCCAATAAAGAATTTTGCTGGGATTTTGATGGGCATTACATTGAATTTGTAGATTGCATTTGGTAAGATTGCCATTTTTTATGTTAATTCTACCTATCCAAATGCATGAGAAATCTTTCCAATTTCTGGTGTCTTCTTCAATTTCTTTCTTAAAAAATTAAATATTTTTGTCATACAAGTCTTCCACTTGCTTGGTTAGAGTCACTCCAAGATATTTTATGCTGTTTGTGGCTATTATAAAGTGTGATGTTTCTCTGATTTCTTTCTCAGACAATTTATTATCTGTGTACAGGAGCACTACCGTTTTTTTGAGTAAATGTTGAATACTGCTACATTATTGAAAGTGTTTATGAGTTGTAGAAGTTTCTTGATAGAATTTTTGGGGTTGCTTATGTAAACTATCATATCATCAGCAAATAGTGAGATTTTAACATCTTTTCCAGTTTGTATCGCCTTGATCTCCATTGGTTGTCTTATTGCTCTAGCTAAGACCTAAGAACTACATTGAATAGGTATTCAAAGAGTAGAAAACCTTGTCCTGTTCCTGATTGCAGTGGGACCACTGTATCTGTCCATTTAGTTTGATGTTGGCTGTTGGCTTGCTGTATATTGCCCTTATTATGTTTAGGTATGTTCCTTGTATCCCTGCTCTCTCCAATACCTTTATCATGAAGGGATGTTGTATTTGGTCAAAAGCTTTTTCAGTATCTAATGAGATGATCACATGTTTTTTGTTTTTCAATTTGTTTATAAGGTAGATTAAATTGACTGATTTTCATATGTTGAACCATCCCTGCATGTCTGGGATGAAACTGACTTGATCATGGTGGATGATGGTTCTGATGTGTTCTTGGATTAGATTTGCCAGTATTTTATTTAATATTTTTGCATCAATGTTCATGAATCACATTGGTCTGTGATTCTCTTAGTAATATCTTTATGTGGTTTGGGTATCAGTAATTGTAGCCTCATAAAAAGAGTTTGGTAATGTTCCTTTTGTTTCTATTGTGTGGAACATTTTGAAGAGTATTGTATTAGTTCTTCTTTGAAACTCTTGTAGAATTATGAGCTGAAACCATCTGGTCCTTGCCTTTTTTCAGTTGGGAGATTTCTGATGACTGTTCTATTTATTTACCAGTTATAAGTCTATTTAATTTATTTATCTGGTCTTGATTTAATTTGGGTAATTGATATTATTCTGAAAGTTATCCATTTCCTTTAAGTTTTCCAATTTTATGGAGTATAGGTTTTCAAATATGACCTAAAGATTCTCTTTTATTCCTCTGTTTCTGTTGTTATGTCCCCATTTTCATTTCTCATTTTGTTAATTTGGATATATCTCTCTGTCTTTTGGTTAGTTTTGATAAAGTTTTTTTATTTTGTTGTTTTTCTTGAAGAACAAACTCTTTGTCTCATTGATTTTTTTGTATTGTTTTCTTTGTTTCTATTTTGTTGATTTTAGCTCTGAATTTGATTATATCCTGCCATCTTGTTCTCTTGAGTGAGTTTACTTTTTCTTCTTCTTTTTTTTAAAGGTTTCAAATGTTCTGTTAATTCACTAGTGTGGCATTTTTCCAACTTCTTTATATAGGCATTTAGTGGTATCAATTTTCCTCTTAACATTGTTTTCTTTGTGTGTCCCATAAATTTGGTTATGTTGTGTGGTCTTTGTCATTGAATTTTAGGAATTCTTTATTTTCTCTTATTAATTCTTCTTTGAACCATTGATGCTTCAGGTGAGGATTGTTTAATTTCCATGTATTTGTTTGCTTTCTGGAATTAATATTGCTGATGCATTCTAATTTTAAACCACTGTGATCTGACAAGATACATGGGATTATTTCAATTGTTTTTGTATTTGTTGATGTTGTTTTGTTACCGAGAAAGTAGTCAGTTTTTGAGAAGTTTCTACAAGGTGCTGAGACAAAAGTATATTCTTTTATGTTCGAATGGAATATTCTATAAATGCCTGTTAATTCCATTTGAGTCATGACATCTGTTAGTTCCTTTATTTCTCTGTTAATGTTTGGTCTGACTTACCTGTCTACTGCTGCAAATCGTGTGTTGAAGACTTGAAAACTTCAACTATTAGTGTGTAGGGTTTTATGAATGATTTAATCTTTAGAAATATTCTTTTTTTTCATTTGAGGGTGCCCTTGTATTCGGAGTAGAGATGATAAGTATTGAGATTTCCTCCTGATGGATTTTTCCTGTTACTAATATGAAATGTTCTTCTTTGTCTCTTTTGATTGATATTAATTTCAAATCTAAGAAATAGCTGCACCAGCTTATTTCTTAGGTCCATTTGTTTGGAATAGTGTTCCCAACCATTTACTCTGAGGCAATGTCTGTTTTTGAGATTGAAGTGTGTTTCTTGTATGCAGCAAAAGGATTGATTCTGTTTTTGTATCCAATCTGTTAACCTGTGTCTTTTTATAGGTGAGTTGTGTTCATTTATATAAAAGTATATTAATGACGAGTGATTGTTATCTCCTGCTAAAATAGTTTTCATTGTTGGTTATGGTATTTTGTGTTGTTTTTCCTTCTTTGTGAATTGTTGTTGTGTGATCATCAATTCTCTGTGTTTTTCTAATGCAGCCAACTTCCTTTTGTTGGGATTTTCCTTCTAGTACTTTGTGTAAGGCTGGGTTTGTAGCTAGACATTGGTTAAATCTGGTATTGTCATGGAATATCTTATTTTGTCCTTTTATGGTGATTAAAAGTTTTGCTGAGTATAGTAGTCTGGGCTGACAACAGTAGTCACTTAATGTCTGCATAATGCTTGACCAGCATCTTCTGACATTCATTGTCTTTATTGAGAAGTCAAGTGTAATTCTGATAGGTCTGCCTTTATATGTTACTTGGCCTTTTCCTTTCGCAGATCTTAATATTCTTTCTTTATTTTGTATGTTTAGTGTTTTGATTATTATGTGGCAAAGGGACTTGATTTTTTGATTTAGGCTATTTGGTTTTCTGTAAGCTTCTTGAATCTTAATTTAGGTATTTTTTTTATGTTGGGAATGTTTTCCTCTATGATTTTGTTAAATAAATTTTCTGTGCCTTTGAGTTGAACTTCTTCTCCTTCTTCTATACCTATTACTCTTAGGTTTGGCCTTTACATGGTTTCCTATTTTTCCTGCATATTTTGTGTTAGGCTTTTGTTAGATTTAATGTTTTCTTTAACTGTTGAGTCTTATTCCTCATTGTATCTTCACCACTTGAGATCCTGTCTTTCATCTCTTATATTCTACTGTTTATCCTTGCAATTGTGGTACCTGATAATTTTCTTGTGCTTTCTGTTTCTAGAATCCCCTCGGTTTGTGTTTTCTTTATTGTCTCTAGTTAATTTTTCAAGTTTTGAAAAGTTTCTTTTATATGTTTGATGCTTTCTCTTGGTTTTCTTTAAGGGATTTGTTGATGTTTTCCTATTTTTTGGTTGTGTTTTCTACCATTTCTTTGAGGGATTTTCTCATTTCCTCTTAAGGGCTTCAAACATTCTCCTTAAATTATTTTTTAGGTCATTTTCTTCTGCTTAATCTATATTTGATTGTTCAATTCTTCCTGTTGTAGGGTCCCAAGTTTTTGCTGGTGTTGTGCTGCTCTTTGTGGTATTGAGTGTATTCTTGCCTTGTCTACCCATCTTTTCCTTTGATTAGTGTTGTTGGGGATGTTTGTGACTCTGGTAATCAATCTTCCATGTGCCAATAGATCCAAGACTCAGATAATTGCTCCTGATGGTGCAGTCATTGCCACAATCCCAGTCACTCTGTTGGTCACTCTGTATTCTTGGAGGTCGCTTGGCACTATTGGAGTTTGCTATGCTCCTGTGGAGTTCACTGTCTCAGGCCTGCTCTGGACTAGGGCATGAATTCAAACTAATCTTTCTACAATATCACTTCAGAAAAGATGATTATATTGGATTGACTGTAGACAGGAAATCATATTAGCTACACAAAGTAATAAAACCTTCATGGAGCTAGTAATTCCTAAGTCACTGGTATTCATGTTCCTAATGCTGCTACACTTTAATAAATATTTTCATGTTGTAGTAACCTGTAAAATTATTTTATGGCTACTTCATAACTGTAATTTTGGTTTTTCTCTCTTCCTTTTTTAAAAATTATTTTACCCTTTTCTCTTTAATTTTCTGCTGTCTTATTTTGGGTGGGAGACAGACGTGGATGACATCAGAAGGCATCATGTGAAAAACACAAAGAATAAATAAAAAGGGAAATAAAGAGACAAAATAAAAAGAAACGAAGAAGCAAAGAAAAAAACTAAGTAAGGAACAGAAAGAAATAAAGCAGTGTCCACTGCTGCAACAGTGTCAAGAATCCCTTCCTAATTGGTCCCTAATGGTTGGGAGTTCACTTTGTCCTCTTCCCTGCGTGCAGACTTACAGTGGGTCTCTGTATTAATCAACATCTTCTGTAATAAATAAAGCATTTTTGCACTTAGATGGAGACATGCACTAACTTTCTGGTGTAGCAATAAAGTATTAATAATTGGTTTGGTAACATGTCCATTTAGCAGAATAATAATAGGAATTTCCCTCTTGGACCTTTGGCCTATCTAACCACAAGTACCAGATATGTGCCAGATATGTCTTCCATCTTGTTGAAGAGGGTCTTAAATATAATCAGAACTTAATACCTAAAGTTTATTATTTGTAATATTTTTTGAAAATAAAGCAATGATTCTCGTAAGAATAATTTCTCTAAAGTAAGCTTTTTATTTTACATGTTTTAACATTTAAAATTATTTATTTCTATTTTTATTTTTTTTCAATGTATCCCTACTGCAGTGTCCCCTACTTTAAGTTCCAACTCCCCCTACCATCCCCCTACCGCTGGTTCCTTCAGAAAAGAGCAGTGCTCCCAAGAATATCCACTGAACTCACCATAACAAAATACAGTAAGATTAGCACAAACCCTAGCATCAAGGCTGTGTAAGTTATTCAAGTAGTAGGGAAAACTGTATGAAGAGAAGATGAATGAGTCAGAAATACCTCTACTCCCACTGTTAGGGGTTTGGCAACAGCACCAAGCTAACAAAAAAGCATATATGTAGAGGATTTTGCACAAACCTTACAGGCTCCGTGATTGCCACTTCAGTCTATCAGCCGCTATGAGCCCTACTTAGTTGAAGTCTGTGGATTGTGTCATTCAGTAGTCCTCAAGCTCCCTGGTTTCTATAATTCTCCCTCCCCGCTCTTATACTGTGTTTGCTGATTGAGATCGTCAATTTGACTTCTTGCTATGCATAATTTTGGCTATGGGCCTCTTTGGGTAAATATATTGTGCTGAGTATATTCTAGAGCCCCAAATTTAATGATAATATCATTTATTATCCTTTAATATATCCTGCAAAGATATGATTTATTCCTATACTGAAGGGAGTTGTTAGCCTTTGCTGAAATATAACAGTAAAGACTAAAACTATTTTGCAGACTTCAGTTTTAAGAGGTTTTTTATTTAATCTTTAAGTAAAACCAGTGTGTCATAAGAACAAAAGGTCAAAAACCACTGCAGTCTGTTTATTTATTTGACATTTCTGTTTTTTTCTGAGTGAGACGTTGGCGAATCTCAGTGTTGCTCTTCAATGATATGTGAAATGTCATCTGAATTTTGTGAACAATCGGAAATAGAAATTCATGTCAATTTGGCACCACTCCTCATCCAATAGATCATGATTTTGATGAACTGGATTGAGGGAAAATTGTTGATTAGGCAGCGTAAGCATTAAGAGGACACTGATCTACTGTTAGGAGTGAAATATGTAAATTGAGCTGGGTAATAGTCTGTGGTGCTTTCATACCATTTATCATACTTCCCAATGAACCAGCATGGAAAATATATGATCGGGACTGCCATGATGGTAGAGAGCACATATAGAGAGGACAACTTCCTGAGCCATCAGTCCACTTGACATGGTGTATATACTGATTTCTTTTTCTACATTATCCAATTAAAGAGAGTAGTACTCATCCTCCAGTATGGCATCATTTACGTGGAAGACTTAGAATCTAACTGATAAGCTAACTAGACTAAGAGCTTTATATTGGTACCCAATTATTTGTATATTTCTGCTAAACAGAAATGTGAAACAAATATCATATATTATAATCCTATCTTCAACATTTAGAATATATCTTCTTTTGCCTATAATCATGCATATCCATATTTAAACATGCAAACTTAAATATACTGCATATTAAGAAAAATGTGATGTGTTTGAAAGTCCTGTATGCTGTCATTCTTAAAAATTTCATCCAGATAAATTTTAAATCATGTATATTATCAACGTTAAGAAATGGCATCCTGGAAGTTTGTCGATAAAATCAATTTATTTTCTGTATATACTAAGCCCAATGCTATAGGATATAGTAATATAAAGTTAATAATGCATATGGACAGTATTGTGTAAGGTAATTTGACACCAGTTATTGTGGGTGCTCTTTTTTGTTTTCATGAGTTAAGAATTTAGCAGACAGAAAGACACTTCACCAGAAAATGAAAGTGTTTGTTGATAAGTGCTACAGACTTTGCAGGTAGAGAAGAAGCCCCCCGAACTTTTGCCTACTGACTCTGAGGGTACTGAGGATTTAACCTGGGCTTTTGGTGTTCCACTCTGTGCTTATGCCTTCATTATTTCTACTACAATGTCTATGTATCCCTTCTATGCCTGGGATTAAAGCTCTATCTTTGTCGACAGGTATTTGAAATAACAGAATTGTTAATTTCAAAGAATTAAGTGCGTTTTAGGCAATATTCTCTGCTCATTGTGAACTAACTGGTACAGACACATCATCTACCTGTGAATAAAACCTATCCCTGGTGATGAAAACCAAAACAGGAAAACAAGTTCACTCTCAATTGCTGGGGGCAAAAAACATAAAAATTTCAAGCTGAGGTTATTATATTGTCCCTTATTCCATCCCAGGGGTTCCCAAACTTGAATTCATGTTTTATGAAAGTGTGTGAAAATGGAAGTTATTTACATAAGACAACAATTTACAGAGTTCAGAGATGGGAAGAACAAATACTTCTGTAATAAATTTGTCCCTTATCTTCATTTTGTTAATATTTGCAAAATTGGAAATACTGATTAGTATTATAACAGTAATTTCACTATTTCCTGCTCAACAAAAATGTAATAACCAGAGTCTGAATGAAAAGTTAGACCTGTTTTGCCCTAAGCTCTTTAGCATTCATATACACACTGATAGAGAGCAAGTAAACACTACACCAGATATTCACAAAGCTTATGGATTTCATGACCTTGAAAACAAGAAGTATACTCTCTCGAGTTCTTTGTCATCATCTACACCATAATGAAAATGCCCACATTTGACAGCAGGATGAGGAATGGGTATAATGTTTCTGGCATGCAGCAGATACTTAATAGTTATTACCATTTTTCTTTATTACCCTTGTCATGACAGCCATAAACAGTAATGTAGATATGATGCTTATGGTAGCTTGCAAAGTTCATTCTTTGATAAAGTAATACTAACCAATGATCTACCATTACCTTTAGGCACTTGGGAAAGCATGAAAGAATATTTTGTTAAATATGACACTTTTAACACTTTTCATAAATAATTCAAAGTAAAAATTTAAGGAGAAAAATTAGGTTGAAGCCCTACTTTCTGGTTTTAGGGGAAGCTTAGAGTAAAATAAAACTTTATTCATTCATTAATCTAAGATATTTCACAAGCTATCAATTTCTGGATGGTTTGATTATCACCAACACACAACTGGCAATACTCAGATTCTAGAATTAACTTAATTTAATTTTGAGTGTGAAATTTAGGAAGTTTAATAAAAAGAACTCACATATCAGCTGGTTAAAAAGTAGCAACCTGCTCCTAATAAATTATGCATTCCACATTTATTATTCTTTCAGAAAAATAGTTATACAAGTCTGTAGCTATGTTTCTATTAATAAAACATCTAAAAATAGCCAATGTGATAGTTTAAATGAAACTGGATTGTCTCCATAGGCTCATAGGGTAAGGATTTATATGAGGTTTGCCTTATTGGACCAGGAGTACTTTTTGAAGTAAGTATGCTCCTGGTGGCTGCCTTTCCAGTCTCAGATGCTGAAGCCTAACCAATGTGTCACTGTCTCTTCCTGCTGCCTGTGGATCTAGATATAACTCTCCCTCCTTCTTCAACATCATGTGCCCCGGAACACAGACTTCACACTATGATGATAATGAACGAAACCATTTAAGTTGTAAGACAGTTCCAATTAAATATTTTTATTAGCATCAACGTGGTTATGGTATGTCTTCACAACAATAGAAATCTTTCAAAGATGTAGGTTTGTACCAGGGACTGGGTTACTCCTGTGATAGGTATGACCATATTTTTGCTTCAAGGAATGTAGACTTTGTGACTTTGGTTTAGAAAAGCAGTTCACAGATTTTAGAAAAATTTAATGGGTAGTCAGGAGCATTGAAAATAATAGTGCTGAAAGAGATTGAACCGTGAGTGTCCAGCTGAAGATGTTTCAGAGGAGACTATGAGTATGTGGCTTAAAGACCATTCTTTGATGTTTTGCCAAAGAATGTGACTGCTACCTGATGAGGTCAATTTGAAGAATTATGGACTAGCAGTTTTAATAGGGTCATTTCAAAACAACTAGCATTGACTGTGTTGTATGTTTGTTAGTGTTCACAGAACATTTTTTAGATATATAGTGAAACTGAGGAAGGTGAGCAAGGAACTACACAAGAAGTAGAGAAAATGTGTAGCAGGATGTGAAACGGAGCTAAGTCCTCTGTTCAAGAAGAAAAACATAGTCAAGAAAATGAAATAAAGAAGAAGTGACCTCTGGGCAAGGCCCCATGCAGCTGAGCTTTCAACTTGTGAAAAAGAATTCAGAAAAAGCTTATGGCCAGGTACGTTGGTATAGACTGTTAATCCCATCACTCTGGAGGCAGAGGCAGATAAACCTTTGAGTCTGAGGCCAGCCTAGTCTACATTTTGAATTTCACAAAAGTCAAGCTGAGGCAGCGAAGGAAATCATAACTAAACAAGGGGGCATGGTCCAGCCCCAGACAGTAGCAGAACGTGGAACTTTGGCCACGTGGTTTTTATTTAAGAGTCAAGGATACAGAAAGGTGTAACATGTGGGGCCAGCTTGTTGGGGTATCTGTTCCCGCCCAGTACCCCACAGCTGGCAAGTCCCAAAGAAAAATCACACACAAGACTCCATAAGGTTATAAACTGATTGGCCCATAGCTCTGGCTACTTATTAGCTCTTATAACATATATTACCCCATTATCCTTATCTATTTTAGCCACATGGGCTCAGTACCTTTCTCAGTGTGACAGCTTACATGTTGCCTCTTTGGTGTTCTGTGCAGGAGTGGCAGAGGAACCTCCCTGCTTCCCAGAATTCTCCTGTTCTCATTGCATCACCTCTACTTCCTATCTGGTTTTCCCGCCTATACTCCCTGCCTGGCCAATCAGCATTTTATTAAAATATGATTGACAGAATACAGACAATTCTCCTGCACCAGAAAGGAAATATGGCACACAGCTCACAAAAGCTCCTGAGGTCAGATATATGATAGGATTGTTTCTGCAGAGAGACCTAGATAGGCCATGTGTGGAGCTGTAAAGGCAAACTCTGGATTGCCTTGGAGACCCCAAAATCTTTGAGATGCCAGAGACATGGAATAACTGCTGAGGAGAGCTGCTGACAGGGAGTGGAACCAGGGCAAAGAAAATATGTGTGTTGTCCTTTGGTAATATAGCAGGATACAAGATTAACCTGAAAAAATATCAGTAGCCCTTCTTAACACGGATGATAAATGGACTGAAAAGAAAATCAGAAAAACATCACATTTTACAATAGCCACAAATAGCATAAAATATCTCTGAGTAACACAGCCAAACAAGTGGAAGACTTGTACGACAAGAACTTAAAATCTTTAAAGAAGAAATAGAACAAACACCAGAGTGAAAGATCTCCCATGCTCTTGGGGAGGTAGAATTATCATAGTTAAAATGGCAATCTTATCAAAAACAATTACAGATTCAATGCAATGCCGATCAAAATCCCAGTAAAATTCTTCACAGACCTCAAAAGAACAGTACTCAACTTCATATGGAAATCAATCCTGTACAAAAAAAAGAACTTCTAGAGGCATCACAATCCCTGACTTCAAACTCTACTACAGAGCTACAGTACTGTAAACAGTCTGGTATTTGCATAAAAACAGACAGGAGGACCAAAGGAACCTAATCAAAGACTCAGACATCAATCTACACACCTATGAACACCTGATTTTTGACAAAGAAACAAAAAATATAAAATGGACAAAAGAAAGCATATTTAACAAATGATGCAGGCTTAACTGGATATCAACAAGTAGAAGAATGAAAATATATCCATATCTATCACCATGTATAAAACTCAAGTCCAAATGGATCAAAGACTTCAACATAAAGCCAGCCACACTGGACCTCATAGAAGAAAAAGTGGGAAGTATACTCGAACACATGGGCACAGAGGAATATATATAGGAAATGCCTATATATAGCCCCAGCAGCACAGATACTGAGAGAAACAATTAATAAATCGGACCTCCTAAAACTGTAAAGTAAAGAACATGGTCAACAAGACAAAATGGCAGCCTACAGAATGGGAAAAGGTCTTCACCACCCCAATTCGGACAGAGGGTTGATCTCCAAAATATATAAAGAACTCAAGGGGTGCATCCACCCTCTGAGACAGTGGGACTGCTCTAATGAGAGCTCATGAAGGCCAGTTCAACTGGGACTGATGGAGCATGTGATCAAACCAGACTCTCTGAATGTGGCTAACAATGAGGGCTGACTGAGAAGCCAAGGACAATGGCATTGGGTTTTGATTCTACTGCATGAACTGGCTTTGTGAGAGCCTGGTCTGTTTGGATGCTCACCTTCCTAGACCTGGATGGAGTGGGGAGTACCTTGGACTTCCCATGGGGCAGGGAACCCTGACTGATCTTAGGACTGGAGAGGGAGGGAGAAGGGGAGTGGGGGAGTGTGAAGGAAATAGGAGGAGAGGAGAAGATGGAAATTTTAAATAAACAAACAAACAAACAAATAAATAAATAAATAAACTCAAGAAATTGGTCATCAAGGACACAATAAATAATCCAATTAAAAAGGGATACAGACCTAAACAGAGAACTCTCAACTGGTAAATCTAAAATGGCTGAAAGACACTTAATGAAGTTCTCAACATCCTTAGCCCTCAGAAATTCAATTTAAAACAACTCTGAGATTCCATCTTATATCTTTAAAAATAGCCAAAATCAAAATCACTGATGATAACTTATGCTGGAGAGGATGTGGAGTAAAGGGAACACTTCTGCATTGCTGGGGACTGCAAACTGGTAGAATTACTCTGGAAATCAGTATAGCAATTTCTCAGAAAATTAGGAAACAACCTTCCTCAAGACTCTGCAATACTACTTTTGGGAATATATCCAAGGGATGCTCAATCATACCACAAGGACATGTGCTCAGCTATGTTCATAGCAGCATTGTTTGTTATAACCAGAACTTGGAAACTCTGAATGCTCCTCAACCTAAGAATGAATAAAACATTCATGGATCATTTACACAATGGAGCACTACAGGGTGGAACAAGATAATGACATCCTGAAATTTGTGGGCAAATGGATGGATATAGAAAACATCATATTGAGTGAGGTAACCCAGACCCAGAAGGACAAATATAATATGTATTCACTCATAAATGGCTTTTAGACACAAAGCAAAGAAAAAACAGCCTACAAATCACAGTCCCATAGAACCTTGACAACAAATAGAACCCTACGAGAGACATACAAGGATCTAATCTACATAGAAAGTAGAAAAAGAAAAGACCTCCTGAGTAAATAGGGAGCATGGGGTTTATGGTAGAGGGCAGGGGAGGAAGGGGAGTGGAGAAAAATATATAGCTCAATAAAAACAATGAATTTAAATACATGTGTTGCAGTCAACAAAGTTGAAAAGAACAGGAGATCTGAAGAACACTTTGAGCTTTGACATAAGACATGGAGATGCAGAGTTTTCAGCTTGCTAATCTGGTTATCAGTATTTCCTTGCTATGCCTTCTTCCCTGCACTTTGGAATGGTAATGTATATCCTGTGTCATTTTATGGTGGAAGTATTTGATATGCTTTTGATGTTGATTTTACAGAGAATTACAGTTAAGATATTGCAGGAATCTCAAACAAGCCTATGAACATTGAAATTTTAAATGGGTTGAGACTGTTACAGACTATGGAGATATTTGAAGTTAGACTGAGTACATCTCTGCATTATGATATGCATACAAGTTTATGGATGCTAAGGAGTTAGATACGGTGGTTTGAGCAAAACTGGCTCTCATAGGCCCAGTGGGAATGACAATATTAGGTGTTATGGCATTGTTGGAGTAGTTGTAGCTTTGGTGGAGAAAGTATGTCACTAGATGTGGGCTTAGAGGTCTCAGGTGCTCAAATTTGGCCAATTTGTTACTGTTTCTTCTTGCTGCCTGTGAATCTAGATGTAGAACTCTCAGCTCCTTCTCTACAACATATGCCTGCTTGCATGTCAAATTCAGTGTTATAGAAACATGCATCATATATTATTTTATAACCCTTAGGAAAATGCTTCAAAGTATTTCTTTTATTTTAAAATTATCCCTCTTTAGAAAAATAGTGGTGTTCTGCATATGTTTAGTTAATTTTGTAGTTCTTTATTATTATCAAGTGAATCTTATGACTTAGAACCGAAGCAAGTAAATGCCAAGCATGTGTTCTCCTGGGATAACATTAGTTTACTTTATTTTCTTCAGAAGCCAAAATGACCTGAGCAATAACAGTGTACTTAAATTTTTTATTAAAAATGGTTTCAATAAAATAAGCCATAGCAGGCAATGGAATTGCACAAAATAGTAGCATTTCCTTTACTTTCAGGAATAGTCAATTTTCTACAGTAAAACCATTCCAAATTTTCATGTTCAACAATTTTACACATTTTAGCTTTTTTGTCCCACACTATTGTGTACATTAGTTTTCAGATTGGTTTGTTTGTTTAGATAACAGAAAAAACTAGAAATTATGATTACTTGTATGAGGCTATTTTTATGTATTTGTGTTTGTTATATGACAGTCCTGACAGTTAAGAATGGATTCAGCTCTGTTGAAGAATTAACAGCATTTGAGAGGATGTTCTCACTATCAGGAGTCAGTGTACCTAGAGAAGGCACTACTGGAAACAGAGTTTTATCTTCATTATATAACAAACTTTATACAGTATAACTCAAATAGCTTTTCAAAATTTTAAGGCCACTTAACTTCTATAAGGATGGAGAGAAAATTGCAAAAGTTATCTAAGTTTTTAAAGACATAAGATTTAAAAGATGCTCATATGAACTCATAATACTGAAACAGGAAGCGCAGGGTGAGCAAGCATCTGTACCAGGTCCTCTGTAAATATACTATAATTTTCAGGTTAGTATTTTTATGGGACTTCCGAGTGAGTGGGTCTCTACTTGTTCTTGGGGTTCTTATCCTTTTATTGGAATGCCTGGTCAAGATTCAATATGATGGTGTTTATTTCATCTTATGATATTTTATTACATTATATTTGGTTATTACTCTGTTAGAAACATGTTCTTTTCTAATTAGAGAAAGTGTGTGGATAAGGATGGGAAATGAGAGAAAGAACTAGAAAAGAATTTATTTTCAATTAAAAAAACAAAAACAAAAACAAAACAAACAATAACAAAAATAAAGGCTTCCCCAGAAAACTTGCTAATGAAAGCACACCAGAGATTTTATTATTTTTGGAGCTGAGACCTAAAGTTTTCCAATCAAAATTATATAGAAAACTGTTGAATGCCAATATTACAATTGGATATTTAGAGATGTCTTGATATCATTTGAATATTATTAAAATACTTTGAGGTGACATAGGGTTAGGATTGCACATATGGGGATATCATATTTCTTCTCAAGAATCATACATGTATTCAGTGTTTGGTTATAAAAATATAAAAATAATATTGCTATTTGGATGGTCAGAAAAGAAAACAGGATTCAATTTTGTTACATAAAATATGAATTGCATGTTTAACTCAGGTATAGTAATGCATTGCAAATAGTAAGCATTGATTTATTAATTAGGCATTTTATGGTCTATAACAAGGCCTAGGACATCCACAACTTTGGATATAAAAAGGACCTTTGACAATCAACAGAAGCAACAAGTATCAAATTTGTTTAAACTCAATGACCTATTACATAAAAAGATGGCTTCTCTTGGGAAGACAAACATAAGCACAGTATGAGTATATACCACATAGCAAAACTGTCACAATAATAAAAGTTAATAATCATTGAATACTTATCTGCTTTTAAAATACTTAAAGAAGAAATTTAACTGATTAAAATATTCAAGATGTGAAGGAATGATTTACTCAAGTCTCTATTTTGAAGGATTCATTTATGTTTAAAGCAGGAGAAATGAGCAGAAAGTCGTGGATTTTTCACAACTGTTGAGCTTGATTGGTGAGGGTCATATTTCACTTATCTCTGACGACTTAGGAAATTATCTGGTAACTCTCATTTATTCTATTCAATACCTTAAAGAATGTATGAAGACAGACACAAATGAAATGATATACATTATTAACTCCTATAAGTTTGTACAGAGTATTATAACTAATTTGCATATTGCTTAAATATAATATTTGCCTTTAAGAGAATTTATGACACTTAAGAAGTCTGTTAATCTAAAAGCAGTTTCTCCTCTCTTCCCTTTTCCTGCATCATATAAACTATAATGTGTTGATATGCATTCAGAATCTTTTTCCTGAGACTTGAAGAGACGGTTCACCAGCTAATAGTACTTGCTTTTGTTCACATAGTAACTGACATTTGCTACCAGATCCTAAATCAACTGCTTCACAACCACATGTAATTCCAGCTCTAGAGAATTCAGTGCTTTCATATGGTCTCCTGGTACATTCAGAATTACACATATGTAACACAGAAATAAAATAAAGATAAATCTTTTAAGATATGAAATATTATGAATAATTTTTAAAAAGAAATTTAAAATCTGAATATCTTGAAGTCAAAATGTATAATCTTTTGTGTCTGTCTTTTTCTATTAGTATAAACAATTTTAATTATTTTTAGAAGAAAATATTTAATTACAGATATTTTTCAACTGTTCTGAATGTCTAATGGTTCAATATCTTTGTAATCTCCAGAGTTATATCAGTCACTAGTAACTGGATCAAGTTCACAATGTATAGCTATCTCATATATATATATATATATATATATATATATATATCTCATATATATATATATATATATATATATTGACCAAGAATGTGAGAAGTGTGTGCTAGGAATAAGTTAGTGATTTAATATTATGTGACCTATCCATTTTACTAAAGAACATAAGATATTGTCACAGCTTCACAGTTCTATTTCATATAGGAAAGAAAATATTCTAAATGTGCAATAGTTGCTACTGTAAGTTGGTGAGTATTGCTGAGAGAATGTTAAATATACAGAAATAATATGTTTAGTAACACAAAATACATGTTATACATCATCAAAAATATTTTAAAACTTTAGTGTAATATACCTAATTAATGTCTTTTCAGGGAATTTTTTCTCTGTTAAGATTAAATTATACCTTGGAATGCTTATAAAAATCTTTACCTGTTTCTCTATCATCTATATTTCTTTTTATCCACTATCATTATTCTGGCATCTCTTACAAATCTTTCTAAAACCTTTGAATGCAGTTGATGAGAGTGCTCAAAAATACAGAATCTTTATGAAAGTAAATATATACCCATAAACACAGTAAAATCAAACCTGTTAATATGCAAAAATCTTGAACTGAAATAGCAAGAGCCCATTATGAAAATTGTCACTGTTATTTTGGCACATGTGTCAGCATGTGCACAACAAAAACTTCTGTTGGAGATATTGTGTGCTCTTTCTTAATTGCATGCATATTAAAAATCAAAATAAATTATCTTAGACCATAATTAGGTAATATGACAGAATGTTATTATGATGACTTTGTATCTAACTTGAAAAATTTACTAAAATTATTTTGTTGTGATTGTGAATTTATAAAATATCATAGAAATGCATGTTTACATAATATTACTTAAACATCATAATTCATCTCTATATGAAAATATATCCTCTGATATGTCTATGAAAATATTGGGGAATACCATAATTTTTATATGATTCCTTAAATTCATTGGATTTGGAATTAATTTTGTTCATCTAGTTTGTTATTATTTCTGTTCATTTAGTCAGAAAATATGTAAGAGTGTAATGTTTTAACCTAATTTTTATAATTCTGAAAATGCTGACCACTTCAGAATTATTCCTTTTAAGTATAGAAATTTTTATTTTAGTACTAAAAATATTCTCTGCTCGTATATCCTACTATATTTCTAGTAAAACTTCCAATCCAATATGCAAAGCAGATTTATTCCTTGAATGGATTCAAGGTATGTTCTAAGTCTTGGAAAATAAAATCAAACAACAGTAACATATAGTAGGCTTTTAATTTTTGACATTTAGTCTTTCTTTTCTTATACTACTTTGATTATATTTTAAGAAAGATTTTATATTCATTTTTTTCTTGTTTTTGTGTATGTGTGTGTGTGTGAGGGAAGCATGTTTGCTTATACACCGACATGCCTCCTATGTCACTTGGCTCTAAAGACTAGACTATGACATTTGATTCCCCTGATTTTGGAGTTGCATGCAGTTGTGAAATGACTGAAATGGATGCTAGGGAAAAACTCGGATCCTCTGTAAGAGCAAATATTCTTTTTGTTATTTTTTTTAAAAAAATTATTAATCAGTTAATTAATTGTTCCAACCTGATCACACTTTTAACTCCTGCCCTCCTCTCTTCCCAGGCCCTACCCCAATTTCCCTCCCTCCCCCATCTACTCCTTCCCCAGACACATCTGAAAAGGGCCATGGCTTATCAAGCTGCAGAAAAACGTGGCACTGCCTTGTAAGCCTCCGCACTTTCTATGGATACCCAGGCCTAATCCAGGAGCACGCTTTCCTGAACCAGGGCCAGGAGAATGGATGACTGTCCTAAGGGTTTAAACAGACAAACACAAGAGACCTGCTCGCTTGCAAAGAGCAAAAAAGCCCTTTATTAAACTCAAGTCGGGTATTTATACCAGGAGGCAAGAGGGTTCAAAAGGGCATGGCCCCCTCCCATCAGGAGCAGTAGAATAGATTGATACCATTCCCAGTGCCTCAGGCACAATCAGCGGGGGGGGGGGGGGGGGGGGGGGGGGGGACAGCTGCAACCTTGTTTACAGGTGGAATTACCATTACAAAGACAGTCAAGTTCTTTCTAATCTACCCTCAAGTCAGTGCTAGTGCAGAATCTCCAGGGGCCAGAGGTCAAACAAGCCTGCAAAATGCCAAGGAAGAAAAGGTAAAAAGACCTGGGTACCTACACCGCCTCTCCACCTAAGGCTGGACTAAGCAACCCAAGAAGAGGGAAAGGGTCCCAAGAGCAGGCAACAGAGTAAGAGATAGCCCCTGCTCTCTCTTCCAGGAGTCCCATAAGACCAAGGAAACAACTGCAATGCATGCAAAGAGGGTCCTGATCAGCTCCCTACAAGTCCTCTGGTTGGCGGTTTGATCTCTGTTAGTCCGTGTGAATGTAGGTCAGAGGACTCTGTTTATTTTCCCATGGTATCTCCGGTTCCTCTGGTTCCCATAATCCTTTCTCTACTTTTCTATTGGATTTTCCACGGTATGCCTTAAATTTGGCTATGGGTCTCTGCATCTGTTTTCATTAGTTGTGAGGTGATAGAACTCAAGAAATAAGGCATCAACGAACTAAATAATCAACTTTATAACAAACAGAGGACTCTTAAACGACCAGGAAACACCTAAATAAATGTTCAACCTCCTTAGCCATCAGGAAAATGCAAATCTAAACAACACTGAGATTTCAACTTATAATTACACCTATCAGACTAATTAATATCAAAAATTCAATTAATAGCTGATGCTGGAGAGAATGTGGATGGAGCAAGGGGAACACTTCTCCATTAGTGGTGGGAGTGCAAACTAACATGACCATTATGGAAATCAATATGCCATTTTCTCAGAAATTTGGGACTAATCTACCACAGGTAGATTATCTATATCACACCTGAATCTATAACCAAAGCAGGCTCTAAGGTACTACAGGGACTCTTTATCAAGTATGTGCACAGCAGCTTTATTCACAAGAGCCAGAAACTGAAAACAATTTAGATGTCCTTTGTCTGAATAATGAATAAAGAAAATCTGGTACATTTACACAATGAAGTATTAGTTATCTGTTAAAAACAATAACATCATGAAATTTTCCAGCAAACGGATGGAACTATAAAAGTTTATCCTGAATGATGTAACCCAGATCCAGAAAGCCAAACATGATATGTGTTCACTAGAAATGAATATTAGTCATAAATTAAAAGATAGCCATGTTACAATCCGTAGACCCAAATTAAGTAACCAGAAAGGCTCAGGGGGGACATATGCATCTTACTGTGAAGGAGAATGGAATAGACATCATTGGTGGGTGGAGGAAAAGTCTGGAGGGGGAGTGGACATGGAAAAAGAGAGATCAGGTGAGGGGATAATGGAGGGAGAGAATAGTGGGAAAGATCATTGGAATCAGACACATCGCTGGGATGAAACAGAAACCTAACACAATGCAATCTTGAGGAATCTGAGGGTAACCTTATCTAAGACTCCTAGCAATGGGAGATATGGAGCCTGAAGTCCTGTCTCCCTAACCAGGAACAACTTAGAGTGAAGGAATTTGGAGCCCAACAAATGCATATAACTTTTACCCTCAATTTGCCCTGTCTTTAAATTATGCTGGGACAAAGGTGTTGCAGCAATTATGGCTGTGGTCAACCAATGACTGTGTCAGTTGTAGACCCATATTATAGAGAGAGTTCACCCAGGGACTGCACAGCCAAGAAACCTAGAATAGAACCATGCATGTCTGGCAAAGAAAGAAAAAAAAAAGTCAATGAAATGATTGCTAATGATATTTTGCTATACTCATAGTTGCTTAGCTCAATTGTCACCAAAGAACAAGTAATCTTTTAACTACTGAGCCTTCTTTCCAGGTCTGTTCTCCATCCTCCTTGAAGACCAAACTTTTTAGATAATGCTTTAAACCAGAAATCAAGCAGGGATGATGTAACAGACCACCTGCTGTATATCATGAGGCTCCTGCATTGACCATTAACTCTGACATCTTTAAATTGGGGTCATATATTCAGAAGCTGAGACTAGGTAATAATACTACTGCTGATACATTAGATCTCATCAGTAATAATAATGACTGTCTGTAACAATTGCATTCCCCATCTTGGTGACTTGTTGAAACTAATGCTAATTAAACAACAAAGAAAATTGAAATGCTCTCCTCTCCCTGTGGTTCCTAAAGGTAAAATATAGTAATGAAAATAAAATTTTATTAAAAAAATTAATGATTTTTTTCTCTACTGGTGTTAAACTAGCAACAGCTGGACCCTGGCCAAAGCCAATTCAAAGTAGGAAGCTATCATTAAAACTGTTCAAATTTAACCTTAACTGTCATCTAATAATGTCTCCAATGTCTGCCTCATCTGTCTTTCTTTAAGTTACAATAACAAACAATATTCTGTAATGAGATATAAATATTCTTAATAAAAAAGACATATAAAAGCATTCTTAGTACTGTAAGATTTTCTTCACCATTTCGGGAAGGAAGAGAAAAAAATTACAGAATAAAATGGACTCAATTCCCTGACCAATGGCAATTAGAAACATTTAAATTCAAGAAAGCTCAAAATAAGTTATGAGTATATAGTATCACATTAATTTTTCTTTTGTCTTATTTTAGCACAGAAAAAAAATGGGACAGAGAAGAGAACTTCAGTGGCAAGGAATTTCTAGCAATAAATGAAAAAGAGGAGGACAGATGAACATACAATGATGCTAGGTGTCAAAGTTTTGAACACTTAAATGACCCTGCACATGATTCATTTAATGTAGGCTTTACAGTGTAAAGCAATACAACTATAGTAAGAAATAAAATATCTTAAAGTATTTTAATTCAAACCGGAAGGCAACAAATGAATGAACAAACTTAAATATAGTACCCTGAATCCCAGCTTGTACCCATATATTTATGTCAATCTATTTTTAATAAGTGAGATATATACATTTAGAAAAGAATATGAATTTGAAAGAATATAAGTCACAGAAAGTAAATGTGAAGTGCTTAGCACTGGAGATTCAGAGAAGTAGGTAGAGAAAAAGTCACATGGATTTTATTTGTGTTTTAGAAGAACTACTCCAAACAGACTGGATCCCCAAAATCCAGTATATGTAGAGGAAACAGGTCCCAGTGTCATAGTCAATGGCTTTTCAGAAAGACTTCGGGCCAGCCACATTCAGAGAATCCGGCCAAATTCCGAGAATCTGGTTAGATCACGTCCTCGTTCAGTCCCAGTCCCACTGGCCTTGGTAAACTCTCATCAGATCTGTTCCCTTGTATCAGTGGGTGATAGCATCCCTCGCAGTACTGATATCGTTTTTCATGTTCTTCCTCCTTCTGCTCCTCATTTGGACCTCGGGGGGCTCAGTCCGGTGCTCCAATGTGGGTCTCCGACTGTATCGCCGTCCTTCGCCAGATGAAGGATCTATGGTGATAAGCAAAATATACATCAGTATGGTCATGGGCCACGGCCGATTCAGGCACCCTCTCCTCTGTCCTGGGGGATGAAGAGGGAGGAGGAGGGGGAGTGGGGGGAGTGGGAGGGTGTTGGGAGGGGGGGGGCGGAAATGGAAACTTTTATAATTTAATAAAATTTACTTAAAAAAAAAGAAGAACTACTCCATCAGCAATTTATGACATGATTTGAAGAGAAAGTTAGACTGTGACTCAGAAAGATAGTTTGCATACAGGAATAGTTTTAGAAAGGAAAGGTAAGATTTTTAAATAAGTTAAATCAGTGATCTGGGAATAACGCAGAGGGTGTTTTATGCTGATTTTAGAGTGATATGTCTAGCTATCCTTTCAACAAAATATAAAACAGTATATGGAAATGTGTTTTGGAATATTTTATTGTTTATGCTATTTTAATAATTGACAACACAGCTATATTTCTCTTATCTCAAAGGAAAATTATATAATGATGAAGAATGTTTTCCATTTGAATAAAACTATGCTATAATAGTTTATCTCAAAGTAGTGAGAATGATAGTTGTCTAATTAATATTATATATCTTCTTAAAATAGTCACTCCTAACCTTTTTACAAATTTGCTTGGTATATTTTGTTTTATGGGTGATAAAATTAGAGTAAATATATTAAAGTAAAATCTCTCAGTTCCATAAATGGCCACCAGGTGGGGAGGTGGTATGTATTTTTAACCCCATCGTTGAGATTGAAGTGGAGAACTTCAAGTCTGAGACCTACCTCCTAGATTACATAGTGAGATTACACTCTCAAGAAGATGATAGATTAGATAGATAGATAGATAGATAGATAGATAGATAGATAGATAGATAGATAGATAGATAGATAGATAGATAGATAGATAGATGGACAGAGATATATAGATATAGATATATAAAATATGTTTTTTGTCCTCAGAAAATCTTTCAGTGATTTTTGTTTTCTATCAAATTAATCATGTACATTATGCAGTTAATGTTAAGAATTATACTTAGATACGTAAACAATGAGAATTGTTGCAAATAGTTATAAAATGTTGTATAAAATAAACTTCTATTGCTAATATCAACTATAGACATGTGTTAACTCATACATCTTTTTCATTAGAAGAAAACAAGACACAGAAAGAATTCATGCTTTCTAGAACCTAACAAATAAGCAAAATAAAAATTTAAACTAAAGTTTTATTAATCCATTTTATACATTAAAGCTCATGTTCCTAGATGTTCTTGTACAGAAATATCATCATCTACTATTTATCTACCACTTATTTCATGTATGACTTTTTATTCAGAGTTTTTTTTTCTATAAAATTGAATGAATAAAATCTCACCATGTTGAGCATTTTGATAATATATTATTTTTTAAGTCTTTTTTGGATTCTTATAGTATAATTACTCAGAGTAAATTATTACCTTTCCAATTATACAAACTTACATTCTTTAATTTAAATTCCTCTTGATTTACATTATACAAATATATACTTCTTTAATTTCTCAAAATATTTGTAAACTTTTCGTCCACACCAATGTTGCGTACTTTCATATTTCGGCAAATTTTAAAGGTAAACATCATTTTAAAAGTGTAGGGATTGAATAATTTCAGTAGTTCCCAAACGTCCAGAAAAAAAGTCTCATCTATTTTTTTTTCCCTTTTGCAGGTAGAAGTGTGACATTATGGATACAAACACAAAGTGATGATCTATTTAGAGGGTGGTAAGGAACTTAAAAGATGCTACACTGGAGGGCATTTCTATTCATGGTAAAGTGAATGTAGGAAAGGAATGCTATTGATTTCATTGCAGAAGAGTAGGAAGATTTGGCAAAATAGTCATTTAAAACTTTTTGCATATGGCAAAGCTGATAGGCTATTTAGTTTGTTCTTCTGAGTAGGGAAGAATGTGAAAAGTGAAGAAAACTTGTGATAATCATTATTTGGCTCAGCAAAGACTATTACCACAATGTACTAAAGCAGGAATTATAAGATTACAGGCATTAAATAATGATGTTTCAGAATATAAAGAGCCAATTTTATCACTAACTGTTATATTTATTGCTTTAGCGTTCTTATTATTACTATTCCATGCCACTTAACATTTTAAAAGGAATGTTATCTCCAATTGTCCTTCTGTAAAAGTAAAAGCTTTTACTCAGAATAGTGACTATTATAAGATTCAAGTAAACATTAGAGACTTATTGTCAAATACAGTTAGAAATTCAGAAAACTCATGACATTTTCCTTAAAAATATATATAATAATGACTGTTCGTTTGCCTGTTTTATGAACTCTGTGAAGTCATGAGTGTTTATTTAAGTCCTTTGACCAAAACTAAGTATGTTTTCTCAAGTACAATAAAATTATAAGACTTTTTAATTCTTCCATGGAAAATATATATCCAAAGATCTATGTGTGATAAATAAAACAACAGAATTTAAAATATCTTCAGTGTGAACACCTTAGAGTAAAGTTATAGTTTCTACTTTATGTATAAATTTATAAGTGTAATGAAACTACACACAGCAACAACAGATTGACTTTTAAATAAATAAAAAATTCATACCTGTATTATATTGAGAAATTTTATTGACCTAGATTTATCCTGAAAAGACAAATTGTATTCTTTACATTTCATAAAAGTTGTATTTAAAAAGTAGTTGGTTCATGTCCTTATATTCATCTATTTTTATTTTCAAAATAATTCATAAAATATTTATGGTAACTGAATTACTACGAAATTCACACTGAAGATAAACTCTTAAATACATATCAGACAATTTATTATAATGGAATAAATATACTCTGGATCAGATAGAATTCTGGTTCAACATTTTCCATTTTCTGAAAAGGGCAATTACAGAAGGGATGTCATTACTGTTAACCTGTACATTGTAGTATATTTAAATTGTAAAATACAGGTTATTTAGAATTTAAAAGTGTAGAAAGTTTTTGACACTAAATTTTACATGAATTACATTATTTCTGTCTACCTTATGACCTAAATGTGGGACTATGAAGGGATTGTGCTTTGAATATAGTACAAACCATGTGTTTAAATCATTATGAGGATGGTTGATGCGAAATCCACATCAGATAATGATGAAGATGGAATTCCAGAACTGTCCTCTTGTTAAATATTTTTAATCGCCATCTACTTTGAACATTGGGATCAGTATTTTTCCCTAAAATACTTTTCTTCAATCTTACTCAAAAGTCCAAAGTAAATGGTACTTATAGACAACATTTGGGGGTTGTTATATGTGTTAGAATAACCAAGCAATGTGATGAAACATCCTATTTTTGAACTTCTTCTTTCTAAATACCACAGTGGGAAATAGCATTTTGATATATTATAGATACAATAATTTTGAAAAATACCCTTTAGGTCTCATCAAGACATTTGAAATTAATTGTAATACCTTTAAACACTGACCAGTCAAATTTCTGTAACAAGATAATACACACCAAATAGGTAGTTCTAAACTCTAACAATTACTATAAGAGTACCCACTGCTATGTACCACATAGTAAGATCTTCACATGTGTAAGTCTCTTCGGAAGTAAATGTTATTGCTAATAATAATTCTTAGTATTTCTAATATCCCTGACCATTTGGAATGGTTCAAAACATATAATTCCATATTAAGTCTTTCCATAATCACGGAATGACTAAAACTTGAAATTTACAGTTTTTAAATGTGATTAAATATAAGCAAATCTTATTTTATTTTGAAGTTAGGGAGTCAGAAAGAAAAAAAAGCCAAAGAAAATGATGGTCAAGTCTTTGCATTTGAATACATTTAACAAATCATTTGAAATAATGTTATAGTGTTGAAGTAGAGGAGCTGAATTCAGAAAATATATGATAAGTACCAGAATCCTCTGTCCACAGTGTAGTGCTGCAGCATTGTCACATGCCGTGCAAAGACTGTCGCACTGACTTTTTCTGCATTGTAATCAAAGCCCATAACAATATTGAAAGATCAAGGAAAGAGTTTTGGACGATCCCATCAATAATTTGTGCAACACCAATTCATTTTCAGCCAAACAACAAAACTGAGATTTCAAAGTGAGTCCCAAAAGAGCTTAACATCCATCATGTTCACTGTGAGAGGAAGTAACCAGGTGACCTCATTAGTTCTGAATGTAAGAAAATAAGCAAGCAGAGAATATCACACATATTATCAATATTTATTATACATCAATACAATTTCAAAATATTTTACCTCATTTTCAAAACCATAACATGCAAGAGGAAAGTAGTTGAAAACTTGTTAAGTAGATAGAATCAATCCAAAAGTATCAAAATCATTATAAATTTACACACTAAAATAAGAACAATTGGAAGAAATATTTGTCTATATGAGTTTTTTTTCCCCATGTAGAGCAGGCCTGAATCCAAAAAGAAAGAAGTTAGGTATTCCCATTTCTGCCATTATGAAAATAGTGAGCACATCTTTCCTGTCAGGTTAGTATTACAGCATTCAAGTTTCAAAACTGGATAACAAGAATTAGATTATAAAGTGTCTATAAATTGGACGGTGAGTAGGTTTTAAAAGACACATATCAAAGTGCTGAAGAGAAAACATTTCCCTCTGTTGTTTACTTCCAGCTCCCGACAACAGCAAATTTATGATGATAAAGGGGAAATTGTCCTTACCTTTAAATTTTAAGGATTGTATTATATAGCAAATATATAGTGCGGATCCAGCTACAAATATTGTATCTTTGTTGCACCATTAACTCATGGATAAGAATTTGAATATAATTGGTGCTTGGAATTGGCAAAGAAAACAGGAAAAGTTCTGGAAGTCTAAACTGCTGATAATAACAGAATATACTTGCTAAAGTAAATTTACAGTAGTAGTAATAATAATGCATATTTAGAAATTTGGAACAGTGTCCGAAACAGAAAAGATACTTGTAATTGTGCATTTAAAGTAAGAAATATATAAAACAGAAGATATTACTTACAAAGAATCCCAAGAATTTTATTTGAAAGACAAAATTAATAATGAAATATAACTATGTTTAAATCAATTTACACTGAGATTCATGTTGTTCTTCTTAAGAAAAAGTCTCCCATTTTAATTCTTGCAAATTAAAAATACAGATTTAGAAAAATGGTAATCAAGGACATATGAAAAATTATATCATTTAATAACCATATGTATCTTTACATTATTCATCTACAATTAACCATGTACATCTCTAAATATATAATTAGAACTCACTATGTCATTGCTTTTCCTAAGCAATAAAATCATTTCAACTCTTATTTATGCAAATACCTTTAATAAGAACACTTTATCCTGGATTGTTGAGTAATATTTATTTAACTATGCAAAGATGAGTTACATTTGCTTAAATATGTAAAGATGTGTACATTTCTTGCATTGCAGAATATTTGTTTAACTATGTAAAGATGTTGCATTTGCTTAATTATGTAAAGGTGTGTTCCTTCTTTACCTAGCCTGCCTAAGGTTCCTCCTAATTGGTGTATAAATAACTGAACAGCCAATGGATGGAGGAGTTAAAGACAGGACTTCCTAGCAGGGAGAGTAAGTAGAGGAGTAGCTTAGGCTCAGTTGAAGAAAGAAAAAGAGTCTCTAGGGACACAATAGGGCCATTAAGCTAGACACAGAAGAATCAGAAAAGTAGGACATACAGATCTAAAGAAAGCAAAAATCCCGGAGGCAAAATGTAGATGAATAGAAATGTGTTAGATTAAAAGTGCTAGTGGGAGAAGCCTAGGCTAAAGATATGCATTCCTAGTTAATAACTCTCAGTTTCTTTAATTGGGAGTCGGTGGGTGTCCCAAAGAGAAGATTCAAACTACACTTGAGTATTACAAAACAAATGAAGACAACTGTTACGGATGCCCCTGCTTTATCAGAGGCTACTCTGGGACCCAGAAACTCAGAGCTCACAGAGGCCACCAGAACCCTAGTGGAGGCATTCTGCTTGATTCGTGCTGGTTGCCAAAAACACAGATCATTTAAGCCAAAAGACCAGAGCAGAAACATGGGAAAAGAAACCCATCCAACAAAGATGAATTCAGAAAGCAAGGCTTAAATCTGTAATTACCCCAAATTCAGATACTGAAATACCAGCATAAGAACATTATCAAGCACAGATCAGTCAATATGTCACCCTCAGAGTCAGGTATCCTACTATAAAAAGCCTTCAGTATTCCAGCACAGGTGAAGCGCAGAAGATCATAGAGGTCCTCGCAGAAGAAATTATTAGATCGTTTAAATAATTCAAGTAAAAGAGAATCAAAAACTATTGGAGAAGATGAACAAATCTCTTAAAGAATATGATTCTTTTTTCCATCTCACAATTTTGCTTCTTTCTCAGAACTCTGTTGTTCATAGGTGTGTGGATTGATAGGTTCCTTTGGTCTTCATATCTGTTTTTATGCCAATATCAAACTGTTTTCAGTACTATGACTCTGTAATGAAGTTTAAACATTCAAAAGTTCCTTTATTGTTTAGGATTATTTAGAATATTCTGAGTTTTTCTTTTTCTTATAAAGTTGAGAATTGTTCTTTCAACACCTGGAAAAATTTGTTATAATTTTAATGAGCATTTACATTAAAATCTGTTGATTGTTTTCAAAAAAAGAAAGCCCAAAAAATAAGAGAAGGAAATTAAACTGTCTAATACCTGAAAATGGAAATAGAAACAATAAAGAAAACAGAAAATGAAGGGATTCTGGAGATGGAAAGCACAGGTGAGCAAACAGGAATTACAGACACAGACATTGTCAACAAAATGCAAAAGATGGAGATAATCTTAGGGGCAGGAGATAAGAGAGAAAAAATTGATACACCAATCATTTAAGATATAAACCTAAAAATTTCCTGACACAAAACATTCGGGAAATCTGGAACATTATGTACAAAACAATACAAAACAAAACAACAACAAAGGAATAACTAAAAACCTGAGTATAATAATAGAAGGAGAATAATCCCAAAATTCAAGAAAATACTTTTAACAAAGTAATTGGGAAATAATTTCCAAGCCCAGAGAATGATATGCCTATAAAGGCACAAGAAGCTTACAGAACACAGGGTAGATTGGGTCAGAAAAGAAACCTCGCTTGAAACAAAAATCAAAGAAAAAAACTGCAGAAAAGAAGAGAATATTAAAAGACAAGCAAGATTTAAAGGCAAAGTTATTAGAGTTAAACTTCTCAACAGAGACTCTGAAAACACAAAGAGCCTGATGAAACATCCTGAAAACTCTTTAAGGGACTTCAATTCCAAGACCAGACTTCTCTACCTAGCAAAACTTTCAATTACTATGGATGGAGAAAAAAAGATTTTCCATAAATTCTCAACAGAGGAATCTCAAATGGCTGAGAACGACTTAAAGAAATGGACAACATCTTTAGACATCAAGGAAATGCAAATCAAAATTACTTTGAGAGTGTGTCTTATACCTTTCAGAATGGCTGAGATGAAAAACACAAGCTACAGCTTATGCTGGTGAGGACGAGGAACAAAGGGAAATACTCTTCCATTGCTCCTGGGAGTGCCAAAAGTCAATACAGAAACCCATGTGGTAGTTTCTAAGAACACTGAAATATCAATCTGCCTCAAGCCCAGGCTATACCACTCTTACGCATATACCAAAAGGACTCTATACTACCACAGGGATACTTCCTCAACTATGTTCACTGCCACTTTCTTCTTAATAGCTAAGAACTGGAAACAATCTAGATGTCCCTCAATCAAAGGATGCATTAAAATATGTGGTAATATACACAATGGAGTACTACTCAGCTTTTAAAAATAATGATGTCATGAATTTTTCAGGCAAATGGATGGTATTAGAAAAGATCATCCAGAGAGAGATAACCCAGACCCGGAAAGACAAAGCTGACTTGGGCTTACTTATAAGTGGATATTAGCTGTAAGTTAGGGATAATCACTCTACAATCTACAGACCCACAGAGGCAAAGTAACTAGAGGAGCTCAAGGGATGATGCATGAATCTCCCTGAGAAGAGGAATACAATAATTTTTGCAGTGAGATTGGGAACAGGAATAATCAAGCAGAGTGTGGGGGGGGATGCAGGAATAGATTACTGGGATTGGAATTTGATTGTTTTAGGGGGAAAGATGGAAGAACCTCATATAGTTAAAACTTCTTGGTATCTATAAGAGTGTCCCAAGCAAAATCTCCTAGTAATGAGGGACATGGAACATGAACTGCCTTTCTTCTATAACCAGTTAGTAAAGCTCACAGCAGTGTGTTTGGAAAAACAAGCCAGCCACAAAACCTTCAATCTACAATCTGCCCTGCGTGCAAATGTGTTGGGGAATTGGGATGCAGAGCTTGTGGGAGTGGTCAGTCAATGACCAGTCGAAATTGAAGACCACATCATGAGCAGGAGTCCATGTCTGACACTGTCTAGATGTCTGGAAACTTTGGGCAGGACAGCCAAGAGAGCCAGAATAGAAAACAAACACAATTGACAAAACAAAAAAGAAGGTCAATGAAATGATTCCTAATGATATTGAAACATAGCCCAATCATCATCTGAGAGGTATCATCCAGGAATTCATGGAAGCAAATGCAGAGACCCACAGCAAAACACTTGGCAAAGCCAAGGGATCTATGCAGAGGAGGAGAGTAAGGATCAAAGGAGCTGGAGGGTGGAAGAACAGTTCTTAAACAGATTTTGTATTTATTCTGTGGCTCACGAAGCTGCAGACTGAGTCATAAAACACCTGATCTAGTTCTTCATTTAGCAATCCTGTCTTTTCCCAAATGTATTGAGAGGAGAATGGTAAAGTGGTACACAACAAAAAGATATATTAAAGAAGGAATGTTGTTATGCTTGTAAATATTTATATCATATATTTCTCTTTTCCAAAGTGTTATAATAAAGTATTGTGGAATGAAAATGATTGAGTAAAATCAATAATAATCTAGCCAAACCTAATATAACATGTATAAAGTACAAATGTGTAGCTTAAGATACAGAGAATCATTAGAAAGTAAATATGAACAGTGGATTTGAAAAAAAAAAGTGGTTTGATCTTGTCTCTTTTATTTTTGTGAATGTCCCATGTTACTATATAAGCTGAGAGATCATTATTTATATTTATTCTAAACAAAGTGATGTTTTTTGTTACTCTCTCCATATCACTCATTGTGCTTTGCAAAATATTATAGAAATTAAATTAAAATATGATTAGGGACTTTAAATTCAGGTAGTATGGGCAGGCACAGGCTGATATCTCTGTGCTTCCTTCTCAGTCTCCATCATGGGAAATAAAAGCCTGCAGTATTTATCCATTTGTGCCAGAGATTATCATCATACCTGACCAGTAGCAGATGACCACTAAATACAGGTAGAAAAAAGTTACAACTTTTTTAATCAATGTATTTGTAATTAAAATATTGCTTCTCAGTTATACAGTATCCTCTGATATTAAGTACCTACATTTTCTGGACACATAGTTAACTTTATATATAAAAATAAACTTACAATAACACATAGATTAACAACTTATTTAATAATGCTTATGCATTCTTTTTTTAGATAATACCTACGAAAATGTTACAGACCATAAATTCTACTGAAATAATATACACTATTATTTGCCACAATCTATTGACATCACTCCTGGGAAAAAAGTATTGTGATGTTAAAATATTGATTTTGTAAAACCTTGGTTGATTTAAAGATTAAAAACACTTTGAAATATGACATTTCTTTTTTACTTTAATTTTTTCCAGAGTTATTATTATGGCTAACAATGATAAGAATTTATTATTTTATTTGCATTACATTTAAATTCTCATTGTATTTTATTTGTATTCATTAATGACAAAGAAAATACAATACTATATGTCTCAAGAACATTTTCTCCTAATGAGGGTTTAAATATCTCAAGAGGAGTGCCTGTGTGCTGTGACTATACTTGCCTACACCTGTGTCACAGTGTTGTGACTTAACTGGGACTCAAAGGTAGTTTTATGGTTTTCAATAATAAAGTTAAAATTTAAATATGAAAAGGTTATTTCTTAATAAATTATCCATGAAGTACAATTCTTTGTCAGATAACTAGCAACTGTCTCTATGGGGGAGAGCAGGTCTTAGCAACATTGTTTGAAGGAGACAAAAGTTCACAATTGGGTGTTGGAAGCATATGTATTTATTTTAATGTTATACAATCTACCGTCTCATCTCACCCCATATCATTAGCCACTGTCTCAGTGGATACTGTTAAATATCATGACTCTGTCATATGATGAATACTAAATGAATAGTTGTTCTGTTATGAAAGTAGAAATCATGTTTTGATAAGAAAATTTATCAAATTTAATTAAAATAAAATGAAGAAATACCTTCACACTCTATTAAACCTGGCCTAAACATTGTTCCATGTCTCTAATCTATCTAAGGATTGTTTCTCTCAATGAATTATGTACACAAAATGCTGCGGGAGTACCTTCCACTGCTTCAGCCAATAGTCGCTGAAGCACAAGCCCACAGTGTTGCAGGAGCACCTTTCGCTCCGTCAGCCAATAGCCACTGAAATACCAGCCCGTTGGGGCGTGGTATATTTCTCTTTAAAAGAAGAGTGGCAAGCTCGGCTCGGCCTCTTGGTTCCGGCACTTGGTTCCGGCTCCTGCTCCCGGCTCCTGCTCCAGCGACTAGGCTCCCTTCCTGACGGTTTATGGTGTATGTAAATTTTACCCCCCAAAATAAATACCCCCTTAAAACATAATTGGTGTGGGATTGATTTGCCATCATTTGGGGCCTGGACGTGGGCCCTTTTTCCCACCTCGTGGTGCGGGCCTAGCAGCCTGAGCGCACACAGCACCTTGGCGGCCCCACGGCCTTTACAGTAAAGCCTGCACTGGATCCCAGCTCCATTCAATAGAATCAGGCTGGGGACTTTCCGGCTTCTGCAAACACCACGGAACTTGGGCAAATGGCAACTCTACCCCTACTCAGGCAGTGTATTCCCTGCAGCCCTGGCTGAGTTTGGCTTGCGCTGCTAGCCTGAAAGTAACCTCTGAATTTGACTATATATATATATATATATATATATATATATATATATATATATATATATATATATATTTCAGAATCTTTCCCGGTCGGTGCCATTGCCACATGGATTCAGGTGCACCCCCGTCACTTACTGGCAGGCAAGGGTCATTACAGGTAAGATTTTTCTTTTCCGTTGAAAACAAATAAATAAATACAATTTCTTTTGATTGAACATGTCAGAAAATATTACTATCCAAAAATTTAATGGCCTTTTTAATTGCGCCATGGAGGATATCCTCCATGAGGTTTCTGATATTCTTACTTGGTTATTTCTGGGACTTGTCGTTTTCTGGTGTTTGGATATTTTATAAGGATAATGCAGTCCTTCAAGATTGAATCAGCAATGCTGAGGGCAGAGATTAAAACCTTAAGGACAATTCAGACTGACACCAACCTCCTCAAAAAAGAGTTTGGAGTTCTCAAGGAGGAGACTAGACTTTCGTCTGATATGACTCGGTCGACTGACCAAAATATCAAAAAGGTACAGTCTGATATTGCTTCTTTAGAAGGGAGCTTCACTGCTCTGGAGGAGGGAACAACCAAAATGACTCGTAACCTCCAGTCCATGACTGTAAGTGCTGAAACATTAGCTGAGAGTATTATAATCATTAAATGTGAAAATCGGACTTTATCAAAAGGGCATGATAGATTAATTGACAGGATTTCCATACAAGAAGGCACAGTACATGCCATGAGGATTATGTCCAAGGAGGATATGGTATCTCTAACGGACAAGCTCCACGCGTTAGAATTATCAATGAAGGCGATTGTGTCCAAGGAGGAAATGGTGTCTCTGACGGACAAGCTCCATGCCTTAGAATCATTAATGAAGGCTTTGGAGCATAATACTGGACAGGAGATTCAGGACTTACAGAAGGCAATGGTGAGCAGATTTAATAAGATTGAGGAAATCATAGACTCAGATGAACAGGAGCAAAAGGTAGAAAGGTAACATTCACCTCAAAAAACTCTCAGTCTACATAGAGTTATACCTGCCTTTCAGTAATAACATCAGAAAAGATAACCAGCTCCAAAAACCCTAAGGTCATTAAAGAACATATATGGGAGCCTATACATATGAATGATCTGAAAGAATTTAAACAAGCAATTGTGAATTATGGACTACATTCCTACATTCATCTATTGTTAGGGAGATGTTAAAATCCTGGGCTCTGAGCAGCAGGGCCACCTCTCAAGACTGGAATCAATTAACGTCAGCTGTCCTCGAGAACAGACCTTTATGGCATTTCAAATGCCTATTCAAACAAAAGACCAGACTTTTACAACAACAAGAATCAGCGAAAGGAATTGAGGTTTCCCTAGATCAAATTCTGGGGGAAGGACTTTACTCTGATCCTCAGAAACAAGCTCTTTATGATGAAAACATTTTATCCATATGTGCTACAGCAGCTCTAAGGGCCTGGGACAGGGTTCAAGACTCAGGTCAGAGAGTAGAATCGTATATCAGGGTCAAACAGGGTCAGAGAGAACCCTTTAGTGAGATTTTACAAAGACTAACTAAGGCTGTACAGATAGGGATACCTGATCCAGAAGCAAGAAATATAGTAATTGAGTCTTTGACTTATGAGAATGCCAATGTAGAATGCAAAAAGATCCTGGGGCCTTTAAAGATCAGATCAGTGCCTTTGGATGAATGGGTTTTACATACAATGAATGTTGATACATTTGATTATGGCAATAAAACATGGGTGCAAGAAGCAATTTTCAAAGGTAAAAGGAGACATTCAATTACAAAATGCTTTCATTGTGGCAAAATGGGACACATGAAAAGGGACTGCAGACAATGGAATTCCAGGAATAATGCCTCTTCTAGGAATAACAGGAATAGGAGGACTCAGCCTTCAGGTTTATGTAGGAGATGTGGAAAGGGCAGGCATTGGACGAATGAGTGTAGGTCAAAAAGAGATAAACAGGGCAACCCGTTGCCATCAGGAAACTCAATAGGGGGCCTCTCAAAAGCCCCCATGGCAAATGTGGTCCAGTCATTTCCGATCACTGCAGAGAACATGCCTCTTCAGGGAAATTAGAATGCCCCATGTCTGCTGTTAAAAGCAATAACGGCCTGAAGGATGAGTTAAATGTGGTGAATGAATCAAGAAAACTAAGAGGACAAAGTAAACGTATTTTCTGGCAGACTTCTATAAATGAACAAAGACCACAGCTAAGAGAGTGTGTAAATGGCAAATTTATTACTGGCTTACTGGACACAGGTGCAGATGTAAGTATCATTACTCTAGAATCTTGGCATCTGTATTGGCCTCTTCAGGAGGTAGATATTCAGTTCTTAGGAATTGGAACCCTATCTCGAGTAAGACAAAGCACGAGATGGGTCAATTGTATAGGTCCAGATGGACAAATAGGAAAACTAAGGCCATATGTAGCCAATATTGCAGTGAATTTATGGGGCCGTGACCTATTGCAGCAATGGAATACCAAATTAACATTCCTGCTGCTTCTAGAGCCTATATTCCTGAGGAAAATATGACAAGATATTACAGATGGCAGAAACCAGCCATTAGAACTATACAAGAACACAACACAATTGATGGTCCTTCAGAGGTACCAACAGCCATGCCTCTAAAATAGTTGACTGAGAAACCAATATGGACTAAACAATGGCCTTTAGCTGAGGAAAAGTTACAGGCTTTAGAACAGCTGGTACAAGAGCAATTAGATGCTGGACATATAGAAGAATCTACCAGCCCTTGGAATGCTCCTGTATTTGTTGTTAAGAAAAAATCTGGTAGATGGAGAATGGTGACAGATCTTAGAGCTATCAACAAGGTTATTCAACCAATGGGCCCTCTGCAGTCTGGAATTCCTCTGCCTTCCCTGTTACCAAAGGGATGACCTCTTATAGTTATTGATCTGAAAGATTGTTTCTTCACTACACCTTTACAAGAAAAAGATAGAGAAAAGTTTGCCTTCATAGTGCCTACTTATAATAACTCTCAGCCTGCAAGGAGGTACCAGTGGACCGTCCTCCCATAGGGAATGTTAAACTCTCCCACCCTGTGCCAATATTTTGTAAGTCAACCATTAAAAATTGTACGCAAACAATTTCCTAAGTTCATAATATTCCACTATATGGATGACATCCTGATCTCTGATCAAAACAAAGATACCTTAGAAAGGCTGTTTGAAGAAGTAAAAATAGTGTTACCTAAATGGGGATTGCAAATTGCTCTTGAAAATATTCAGAGAGGAGATTCTGTTAATTATTTAGGTTGTAAAATAGGTTTACAAAGAATTAAGACACAAAAGGCACAAGTCATGAGAGACCGGTTACGAACTCTTAATGACTTTCAAAGATTATTAGGAGACATCTCCAGTCTATGACCGGCTGTTGGGATAACACCTGACCTAATAATTCATTTAAACAAAACCTTGGATGGTGATAAAGACTTAAACAGTCCCAGAGAATTAACAGCTGAAGCAGAAAAACAACTGACAATGGTTGAAGAAAAATTACAGGACATGTGGACAGGGTAAATCCAAAGCTTAGTTGTATTCTTGTTATATTGCCTTCCAGAATTTCTCCTACAGGAATTCTGATGCAAAGAGACGATATTATCTTGGAATGAATCTTTTTACCACACAAACCAAGTAAAAAATTAAAAACTTATGTGGAAAAAGTCTCTGAATTGATTATAAAAGGAAAATTGAGACCTCGTCAATTAGCAGGTATAGACTCAGCAGAAATTATAGTGCCTTTCACTGCTGATGAGATAAAAAAGTTGTGGGAAGACAATGAACCATGGCATAGAGCTTGTGCTAATTTTCTTTTTCCTTTTCTGCTTCAGTCGAAATTGGCCTCTTCAAGAGGCAGACGTTCAACCCTAGAAATTGTAACCCAATCACAAGTGAAACAAAGCAGGAGATGGGTTGAATGCATAGGGCCAGAAGAACAGAAAAGAAAGCTAAGGCCTTATGTGGCTAATATTGCAGTGAATTTATGGGGTCATTACTTGCTGAAGCAATGGAATACTCAGATTAACATTCCTGCAGTCCCAGAAAATCATAATTCTGGGAAGAATATTATAAGGTACTATACACAAAAGTCACCAGCCATCCAGGCTGTACAAGAACACAAAACAACTAACAAGCCTTTCGAGGTACCAACGACCCTACATTTACAATGGTTCACTGAGAAATCAAGATGGGTTAAACAGTAGACTTTAATAGAAGACAAAGTATAGGCTTTAGAATGGCTAATACAGGAACAGATAGATGCTCATCATATTGAAGAATCAGCTAGCCCTTGGAAGTCTCCTTTATTTATTGTAAAAATAAAATCTAGTAAATGGAGAATGGTAACAACCTAAGAGCTGTCAACAAAGTAATTCAGCCTATGGGCCCTCTACAATCTAGAATGCATATGCCTTCTCTTTTACCAAAAGGATGGCTTGTTATAGTTATTGATTTAAAAGATTGTTTCTTCACTATACTTTTACAAAAAAAAGGTCTTCGATGGGGTTGAAGACTATATTGTTGAAGTAACTTTCCTCTTATTAGTTGGCCAAGTTATCTATTACACAAGACTTAAACTCATTAGTATAGTATAATTATTGTAACATTTATTGCCTGTTTCTTGCTTGATATTGTTTTTGATGATTGTAATTCTAATTTTTATACTTGATATTTGTACCTATTGTATGTAATTTTGTATTAGGTTTAGAACTTTCTTGTTTCTAACAAAAGGTGAGATGCTGTAAGAATTCCTACAGCCAGTAGTAAGATGAAGGCAATTAAATGTGAAATGCAATTGTCAATGTACACTTACACTAAGTAAAATACAGAACAGCAATGCCTTCTTTCATCAAATTTGTGATATATAAATATAGATTTGCTATATTTATACATATCCTTATATATACAAAACTAGTAACATTTTCAGTTTTTCTTAAAGGAATTAGAAAGGAAAAAGCATTTCTAGTGACAGACTTGTGCATTTAACAAAAAGTAATAAATGTCTTTTCTTATTTTCCCTGTACCATATAAAAACTGGCAAAATTATGGAATAACTTATAAGAAGAATAATAACAATTTATAGATAAAAGAAGGTAAAGCACATATTGTCTAACATTAAGCTATAACAGTTTAAAAGTTTTAATACTTTTCTCTGCCCATATTTATATTGCTGGGAAATAATAGCACTCACTTCTCAAAATATTTTTCATTTGTTTTCATACATTCTATACATTAAAATGTAATAACATCACTTTTCCTCTTTATGTATTCTGTTCTGCCAATCCCATGTTCCCAAGTCACAATTTTTTCATGCCCATTAAATTTAATTTTTAAATAACACTTTCATTACTAAGTGATATTAATAAATATTATTATTATTGCAATATATGGACATATGTGTGTATGTATATTTGTATACACACAAATATATAAATAGAACCTCCTGGGTTCATATATATTGCTTTTAGTATTGACTACTTTATAACAGCTAACCAATTTTAGGGTCCTAATCTCTTGTAGAACTTAACTTTCCCTATGTCAACAATGTTTATTTGCCTATAGTTTGTTTTACATGTACATGATTCCATGAGACTTTCTCTTTGATGTCAGCTTGCCCACTGATACTGCCAAACTTTAGATGTTCCTTATGCAACTATTTCTAAGAGAAACTGTTTTATAGAAGACTTTCTATTATTTTGAAGCTTAGAGTTTTCTGTCCCTTCTTTCAATGTGTTCTCTAAGACATGGATGATCCAGCTGTGATATAGATATATTCATTGAGACTAGTATCTCCATTATCTGTTAATCTCTGTAGTGTATCTGGCTATGATTTTTCTAGGATCAGCTCCATGTGCTGCATATGAAGATTTTTTGGTGAAGGCTGGTAGCTATACCTATTTGTGTGTATAAGGAAATGATTAAGGATGTAAAATGGAATTATGCTTATCTAGTGGTACAGTGATGATTTGAAAGAAAATGGTCCCCAAAGACAGCAGCACTATTAGGAGATGTGGTCTTGTTGGAGTTGGTGTGGTTTTGATTAAGGAAGTGTGGTCATTATGAAGACAGACTTTAAGTTCTCCTCTATATTCAAGCCATGCCCAGGGTCACAGATCACTTCCTGTTTCCTGTGCAAGATGTGGAACTCTCAGATCCTTCTCTATCATCACTTCTGCCTAGATGCTACCACGTCTTGCAATGATGATCAAGGAGTAAATCTCTGAAACTGTAAGCCACCCCAATTGTTTTCCTTTACATGAGCTCCCGTGGTCATGGTGTCTTTCCACAGCAATAGAAACCCTAAGATAGGTGTGGTAGTTGTAAATTCTTTTAAGAAATACGTGACTTTACTGGCCCTTGGAAGTTGACTCGGTTTCTAGTATCAGGCAATGTTTCCTCATGGTGGGTGTACCTTAAGCCCTATTGATTACCGCTAATATGTGAACAGCATTAACTATACTTTGAAAGATATCTTGCCATGTTAATCATTGTTGCCATTCATAGATTTCACAGTAGGTTAAGACTACTAATTTCTTACCTTCCTTGTGAAGTTGTATAGTATTTTCTGGTTCTGTAGAAGCTAGACTGCAGGGAAGGAGCTCTCAGGTAAAATTTAGTTTGATTAAAATGACCCCATGTTCTAAGTATATAGAAACTTCAGCAATAGGAACTAATATTTGACCTCAAATAGGTAACCAAGTTATGTAGTTATACTCTTTATATCTATATATCTGTATATATATATATATATTTATTTATTCATGCATGTATGATTATACATTACACTACAGGTTATACTATATTTATAATATTATATAATATAGTATATATTGTGTTGGTATTAAAGCTTTAAGGAATAATTTTCTAGTATTTATAAATATAAAATATCATAACTAATAAAGTTCAAGTATCAATGCTATATGTAGTGATATTATCTCAGTTTTCTTAGCACTTTCACTTACAGTCCTTCTATTGTTCTTCAAAGCAACTCTTATATAGGCAGAAAGTACTGCTTAAGAAAATGAAGACTCTTGTAAAATTAACCAGTTTACCGAGTTCACAGAGGTAGTTAATAGCCAAGTCTCTCTTGAGACATTGCTTTCCTAATGAATGTTGGTTCAATGATATCTCATGTATTCCCTGACCAAAAATGGCAAGTAAAGACAGAAGACCATAGTTTGTTGAAGAAATTAATAATCTATGGAGAATGATAAAGGACAAACCACAATGGCAAAACATTGTCAATGAAACAACATAAAAATAAACAAACAAAAAAAACAATAATACCTGTGATCCCAAGAGAGCCATAAGCTTTCTAGAAATTAGTGTCTGCTGGTTGTTTACAACATGGTGGTCTCCAACATATTCTCATACACTTATACCTTCTGTGTATGGATACTCACTTTTCTGCAAAAAGGTTTTGAACAGCATGGAACCAGCAATGGGTGGGAACAAAGGTTGATGGCTTATTGTCTAATGAAGAAACTAAGTCCTAAAGATTTAACTTTTTACAGAAGTGAAATAGATTAATCAAGAAAAAAGTAAATCCATAAGGAAAGCTACAATACTCAGTGCCTTATTGTAGCATTGCAGTACACATCTACATGTGAATAAATAAGGGGTAGAGACATTTTATCATGTCATGTGACTTCAGAAACATTAGAAAGAACACTAAGCTCTTGGAAGGAGACATAATTCACTATTTTCATGGAAGTTCTTCAAGAAAATGGCAGGAAAAACTACTTTTCTGTCTTGTATATCATTAGAGTCCAGTTCATATTCCTAAGCTGCATTAGGTACCCTAATTCATTTAGTCGCAAGGGTTATTCTCAAGGCTTATAGACCAGGATGTGCAGTGTTTGGGAGATCATGTTTGGATTTTTGATAGTTTTTCACTGAAGTAACTAACATGTTTCTACTTTAAAATCTTTTCTTCCCTTGGAATCTGGATGCTAATTGTCCTTATAATCCATTATTCCAAACTTTTTCTTTTTCCTTGAATGGCCCATTAATCCTGTGGACTTGATATTATTTGATTGTCACTCAAAGTATGAGACTCCATTGAAAATTAGTTCTCTACATGAGAGGAGCAATTTAAAGAACTTTTGAAGTAAACACATTCATTTTTTGGCATGCATTGGAGAAAGGAGGCTTCTTTGAGAAGTGGACATTTCCTATGTTCTCTGATGATGGACTGTCTCTTTTTAAAGAAGACAGTCCTGTCTAAGAGCAGAATCAGCATTGCCATTCAATTCTATGTCTTCTATCCTGAATGCCCTGGTATTACATCCACTCTGAATATTTAAAAGCTCTGGTCAACCCTGCTGTGAGAGCTCTGTTGTTCACAAGTAAGTTTTGATTGTGAGAAATGTCAAGGGGACCTAACTGCTCTGCCATTATTTAGTATTTTTATTGCTCACAGACATGTCCTTTCTTTATTCTCCCTGCTGATTTTTGTGATTAATGGATGTGTCCCTTTCTCTGGCAACTTTTGAATAAGTCATCGACTGAATGGTTCTAACTCTGAGGATGCTCTTCCAAACAGCCTCACCTGCTTAGAAAATGGGTAAAGATAAAATAACATGAGGACCAGTGAATGCCCTTTGGAACTGTACAGTACGATTTTTTAAACTACTTTATCTTCAAGTGAGAATGACGTCTTGTAATATGTCAATGTTAAAGTTAAAATGTAGTCATTCTTTTTAGTTTTTAACTAAAGAAAAACATAATTTTAAACTATTTCTTTTATTTTTGAGATTATAATATAATTACATCATTTTTCTTTTCCCCTTTCTCTACAGACAAAGAGTTTTACACAGCTACAAAGACTATGAACCATTCAATGACCTGCATCGTGTGAACACAATAAGTGGGCTGGAGTGTAAAACATATATTGGTGAGAACCACAAGTTTCCTTATTGAATTAAGAACTGTTCATTGAAGGTAAATCATGCCTCTTAATATAAATCTGCATAACTAGTCAATGCTAGTGAATGCCTGTGTCTTGTAAGAAAATCAACAGCCACCATTCACCAGAAAAACATAATTTCTAAATGTATACTATTTGTATTTATACTCATAAATATTTTGGGCTAATGGAAAGTAAATGAATGCCATATGAAAGTTCTCTGACAAGAAATAATTTGAAAGACATCATATCAGTATTTAAGTGGAGATTAATTCACATTCATTGAAGATATTGCTTAACATTTCTAAAACTTATCGATCCAACAGTTTATAAATTTTTAGTATTACATTGTGTATGCCTTATTCTTTCAAGTTATATAATTGAGAAAGCTGGAGTTATGTACATTAGATATTAGAATTAGATATTAACAAAAATATAGATAGAAATAAGAGTAACAATAATACTTTTTCTGTCATTTGGAGTCTCATTATAATAATGGAATATGATTTATAACGATATAAGTCTAATAATATGAGAGGTAACAGAACATATACTGTCCAAAGTCATTAAAATAAAGACAATAAAACTATCTTACTGGAGTGAGGATTTAGGCTCACTCTACACAGAGTTAGACCTAGAGATAGCTTCTGAGTGTTTATGGAGTGATGCATTTCCACAGTAATGTATATTGTTGACGTAGGATGCAAAATATTCATGAGTTTATGTAAAAAAAAAAACCATAAGAGGTTCATATAAAAGACAGCTTTTAAAAATAGTGTTGAATACTAGTGTGAGATTATAAATGAGAAATTTCTTTTATTTCATCTTGCTGTTGAGTAGGTGGTACATATCATTATTTATAATTAATTAATCATTATTGATGATTATCTGTCATTTAGAAGTAGAATATACTGTAGAAACCATGAGAGCATATGATGGAAGTCTTGTACAACTGAAAGGAACTATACTCAGGAGTCAGGAAGGATGACAAATTATTTGTAAGAAAAGTTTTTCAAATTGTGGACTGTTTCATACATATTTTGTGCTTGACAGCCTGAGAAATGTAAGCATTAAGACATTCTGTAGTTGATAAGTGTGGTTTTTTTCTTTGTTGGAAACTCTATATCATGTAAGATATGAGAAGTGGATTCTTAACAAAAAGACAAAAATACTAAGAAAAGTACACAACTAGTAAGTACTATATAAGTTTGGCAGAGCTAAAGAATACAGAGCTTTGTAGAGGTAACAACTGCAATCCCATAACATAGGAAGAAGATAATCTACAAATTTAAGGGCTTCCTGAACTGTATTGTGAATTACAGGCCAGTTGAGATACATAGTCAGAAACTGTCTCAAAAACAAAAGCAACATTTTGTGGTGGCAAGAGAGATGGTTCAGCTATCAAGATCATTTCTTCTAGAAGACCAGATTTTCATTTCAAGCCCATGCATTAAGTTGCCTACAACCACTTATAACTCCAGCTCTGGTGGAACCAGTGCCCCTTTTTACCCTCAATAAGCATGTGTACACATGCACAGACATGCATGCATAATTTTAAAAATAGATATTTAGAAGTAAAATGATATCATAAATAAAAACAAAATTGTACAGTTCAAAATATAAAATATGCATTTGACTCATTTTACTGTGCTAACTGTGCTGAACACATCATGTGGCATGACTTCTATACACTGCTAGTGAGGTTATATGAATAAAACCTCTTGAGAATTTTCTCATTCTCCTAAAGCAATGAATAATGTAAATATTCAAGTCAAAATCATTTTCTAAAACAGAAAAGGAAATATGTGACCATGTAAAGAATTGCCCAAAAATTATAGTGATGCTTTATAATTGCCAGAAGTTAGAAACCACCTATCTTAGCTTCTTTTCAGGTTTCTGTGATAGAATTATCTGACAATCAGCTCAATGTAGAAAAAGCTAATTTCCACTCAGAATATGAGATCAAGTCTATCAAGTCAAAGAAATTAGAATAGTAGAAATACAAAACACAAAGGTCAAGAAGCAAAAAGAAACTTTCAAAAGGCAGATAGCAATGAAGGTACATGTTAAGTTTTAATGTTACTTACTTTAATTTTTATTTTTACTTAGCTTTTTAGTCTATGATACAATCCAGCTAATGACATGACTCACAGTTGGTAAAATTTGCTACCTTATTGATGGAATCAAATTAATCCACCAGAGGCCAATCTCCTAGGTGATTATAGACCTCAGTAAATTGTTAAATAATATTCATGATCACACCAAATGAATGCTTATTAGAAGAAGATGGTGAAGAAATGGTTTATTATTTTTTATCTACCCAATTAAGGTTTTTTCAAGTAATAGCCATGAAATCCAAACTTTTGCAATAATGACTATTTACTTGTAGCTTAACAATTATGGAATGTTTATGCAATAATGTGAAATATGTGATTAAGTAACTATCAATATGTGTAACATGATTCATGAATAACAAAATAATCACTTTGAAAAAGCTAGAAAGAGGGAATTCATGCTGTATTATTTCCATCTCTCAGATGAATGCAAATACAGTAATTTCCTCTTCTGAATGTTTTTGCATCCTGCAGTTAGAAGTATTTGTATGCAAATAATGACAAAATATTAAATTTAAAATTCCATAAATAATTAATATGATTTAAATATCTCACTATTTTGTTTTTGGCAAAAAATATCTTGTGTTTTCTTGCTTTAAATATTCATCTATGAATCTATTCTTCAGTAAGTATGTCTACAGTCTATAGTATATGAGACACCTGCCTTTAGATATTTTCTCACTGTCTCACAGGATGTATATCCACAGATGTCAGTTCTGTCTTCAATTAAACCTTATGTGGTAGCCTAGTGCAGTATTACAGTGACAACCTCATTAATCTCACTTTATCTCATCATAGAGGCCTTATGTCTTCTTGCATCTTTATCATAAGAAAAGTGGGTAAGTTATAATAAGATATTTGAGACATCATTTATGTAAGATTTATTACAGTATATTGTTAAAATAATCCCATGTTTGCTTAAGTTGTTGTTTATCTCTTACTATGCTTAAGATGTAAACTTAAATCTTGGAATAAGGACACATTGGAAAACTCTATATATGCTTTTTATTGACCTTGAATTCAGATGTCCACTGATGGGTTGGTGTATTACTTACCCACAGAAGTAAGGGATAATATTGGTCATAGTGAACACAAATCTCTGGGAATTCATTCTAAGAGACAGAGAAAGAAATATATGATCAAGGGAGATCAAGATTATTATGGAGAAATCTACAGCTACAGCTGAAACAATCTTTGGAAACTCATTAAGTCTAGACTTACAACTGTGGAGCCTCCATGGAACCAAACTATACTCTCTGTATATGTGAGACACTGGAGAAGCTTGAACTATGGAGTACTTGGCAGTAGGATCAGGATCTATCTGTGGTACAACAGCTAGCTTTTTGGAGATCATTCCCTATGGTGGAATGCCATGCTCAGCTTTACTACAGCGGGTGGGGTTTGGTCTTGCCCCAAATTAATATGTCAGACTTTGTTGACTACCTACTGGAGTCCTGCCCCATTGAGAGGAGTGTATGGGAGGTAGGCTAGGGGTAGGGAAGTTGGGAGAAGTGTGGTGGAGGGAGAAGTGTGATTGGAATATAAAATAAAATTTAAAAAATAATAAATAAATTAAAAATGAAAATTAACGGAAAAACATGATGTAATGTATGATCTGTTTTTTATTCTTAGTCCTTTGAAACTGGCGAGAAAAATGGTGGTTGCTTTCCATGTGAGTGCTGGGAAGAATATTGATGTCCTCTGAAATGACAATAGTTGTATATATTGCTAATCCTCTTCTCTGGTCATTAAAAAGCTTCATTTTTGTAAACTGATATAGAATTTATATTTTATAGCAATAGGAGTGAATATATTCTCAGAATAACAACATAAAGAACAAAATCACATGAGAATAGTTGTGTGTTTGGATAAGACAAATGCTTCAACTTGTATTAATAGAGATTTTCTTCAGGGAAGATTAGTTTCTATTGTCAGTTTTTGAACTGTTACATTGAAGAATGGAAACTTCTTTAAATAGGTACACTGGATAGTATATATGTGAATGTATTCTTGGAAGAAGAGTTGATGAAAAATTAGTATTTTCAGGCCATCAGAGAATATGGAACAAAATTCCCAGAATACAAAAGATTAATATCAACAGTCTTGTCTCCTGAAGATATTGTGTTTCTTCCAGTAGATCATGTCAGAAAGATTCTAACATAGTGTGTACAAACCACAAGTTGTGTAGATTCCTTATCAAACAGTGAATGGCTGAAAAGGGGGAGCAAGGAGGGGAACAGAGTCATTAAAGGTCCTCGCAAAGGCTGGACTATCCAGTCTTTGTGAGGATCATAAAACTTTGGCTGTTTTTGTTTCTTTTTCATTTATCTTTGGTTCAACAAGAAAATCTACAGAAAAGGATTTTTTCCAGAGAATACTGCATTTCAGAAGCTCTCTATAGCAATGTTCCCCCTCTTCTCCTCCAAACTTGAGCAATAAACATATTGCACCTCAGGTATTTTTGTAAGTGTTGTTTTCAGAGAGGTCATTATACAAGATTTTCCAGTCCTACATAAAAGAAGAAACTGTCTAGGCTAATAATAATATTTAATATCAGTAAATTAACCAAATATGTACAAGATCCATTCCACATTACTTGATTCCACATTGGCAAGAAAATCTTAAGGATCTCTATTGATATATTATTAGAGTTCTTTAATGCATTTTGAATATCTGTATTTACCTGCATCAATTTTGACAATTTTATGGTTGCCTTATCTTTTATATATTAGTAAATACTGCTGGCAATTTCAGGTTGAAACTGTTCTTACATGGCTTTTTTTAGATGCATGATAAATAGGGGAGTAAGACTTAAGCAATTAGAGGCAGTGGATTTCTTGGGAAGAATTGCAGTGTGCTGGTCAAGCAACTTCTTATATTAGTCAACTTTGGGAAAGTTAGTCTTCTGATCTGATTGGGGTATGTATTGCTTGCTTTAACTACTCAAAAAATCTGAGACATATTAATATTCAGCAACTCAATTATAATAAAATATCAAAACCATTTATCTTCACTTCCACATAAAATGGTAAGAAAAGTGGGAATTTGATTTGTATGATTAATTTAAAACTAGCAGGATCAAATTTTCAGTATAACTTTTACAGCTATCTGTCCAGTCATTATAAGATACATACATACATGATTATCTTCAGACCACACAGAGACTCTCTGACCCTTTGACTGTAGTTTACTATTTAAGGCTCCTTTATCTTTCTGTAAGCGTGTTTGGAAATTGGAAACCAACACTCTACCTTTGAATTTTAATTTTATTACTATAATAATGCCTAACTATTGACTTTTCTTAGGCAGTTTAATTGTCCCCCTCCCACACATACCAACAAAAAAAATATTTAGTACTTTAAATACCACTACTGACTACAGACAGTTAATTTCTAGTATTTTTTCTTAATCAAAAATAATTTCAATATGATTCTATAACTCTTTGGCTACTCTGTAGACCACTTAAGGTAATATAGTAATGAGAGGGAAACAGTAGACACAGTTGTCTATGACACAGATACAGGGAAACAGTAGACACAGCTGTTTATGACACAGATACAATTAATGTAGTATATTGATTGCCAAACTCTTATATCACTGCACATGTGATCACACAAGGGAAGAGAGCTGTCATTAAAACCCTGATACTAATTACATATGTTTAAACAATTGTCACTTGTAAAAGAAAGTGTATGAAGGGATACTTTGAGATTCTTTGTCCATGGTGATTCAATCATATGTGTATAATGAGGGGGGCATGGAAGAGAGAGAAGACTCCAAGTATCTTTGAGCAACTGATGCTCATATCACTGACAGGAAAGAATATCTTGTATGAGAAATGGGTACAAACTGATGGGTACAGGCAATGATGCTATTACCCAAAATCAGAGAGAATCAGTAAACTGGAAGACAATTTGTTCCAAATTTCTCTGTCTTTCTTATTTGCTACATTGGCCTTCCACCGACACAAATTAGAGGAAAAAAATCCTTCTGGGCAGGGACTTGGGGAAATAAAATATAATATGTAATTTCTCTTGCTAAAAAGCTTAAAGCAACACAGAAAATGCAAACATCGGATTGAAATAGGAAGAAAATAAAATCTGTTCAGAAATTCTTGGAAAATAATGCTATCTTTAACATACTAAAATAAAAATGAAAGCACATAGAATAAATGACAACTTTGTTATTCTCAGACAACTAAATTCAAAAGGTTTTATAGGAAACAGAATTGACAGAAACTTAAGGAGAAATAAATTGAAAATTACAGGTTATGATTAATACTTAAACATTATTGGATCATAATTAAATGGAAGCATAACAATTATCAATTCTATTTTTTAGAGTTTTATCTGTTTTTATTAATGTGTTTTAAATATTGGGTATGATGAGTACTCCATTATTCCCAACACTCTGGAGGCAGAGGCATGTAAGTCACTTTGAATTTGAGTGTGAGTTTGAGGCCAGCCTGCTCTACATTTGGAGCCTAGCCCTTTTATAACTATAAAATGAATCTCTCTGCATGTTTATTCTGAGAATTTCATAAATTCATACAGTGTATTTTAATCATGTTCACTCTTTAATTCATCTCTAACTTCTTCCCACATCCAATTTCCATTGCCTGTTCACCAATCCCTTTCACAATTTTATGTATTATATGTACACATAGACATATAAATATATGCATATACATATATATGTATGCATACAATACATAAAATTAAGCCACATTGAGTCAAATTTGCTTTCTATATATTCCTGGGTGTAGAGCTATTCACTACAACATGGGCACAACAACCAGAGACCACACCAGTACAAAACTAACTCTTCCACTCCTAGTATCTATCCCTGCTAAATGATCATTTGTTTGGGGATTTGTGAGCCAATCACCAACCCATGCTTGAATGCTGACTGGATTGATCCTGTGTAGGTCTTGATCTGATGACTTCAGCACTTCAGATTTCACATGTACTTCCTAATATTCTTTAAAAAAAATAATTCTGCTGGCATGCCTAACTGTGCAGCCTGTCCAAGATACCCAGGCAATGGACTCGCAGAGCAGCCGCGAGCCAGGCAGAGACTGCCAGAGTGGTGCAGATTCCCCGTGGCGAGTGACAGAGCTGACTGTGGGCAGGCAGAGACATGGACATGTAAAATGAGATTAAAATATTTATTCAGGGGTTTATGGAGGAAAGGGGGAGAGGGAAGAAGAAGAAAGGGAGAGGGAGAAGGAGAGGGAGAGAAAGAAAGACAGAAATAGAGAAAAGGAGAGAGAGAAAAGACAGAAAGCACGTGTACACACGCCAAGAGAGGGAACAAAAAGAAAGAAAGATAGTGGCGAGAGGTCAGAAGTGACTGGGAGTGGGCGTGGCTTGCTCCTTAAAGGGACCAGAGACCAAAAGGAATAACATTCCCAGATCATTTTTATAATAAAAAGCAGGAGATTAGACACCACAGTTTGAAGGAATTGGGGCAGCGAATTCTCAAGACTGCTTCCGGCTGATTTGTGGGCATCATCTGTGGGGGATGAACCCAAAAGAAAGCTGGGTGCTGGTCACATCCTGGCATAGTTGGTCTCTGCTCCCGACAGGTATCTGTGGCATGGAAATGTCTGGTGTCTCTTATCCTGTTCACGGTGGGTTCTTTAATTCGACTCCCTGGAACTCACAAGAACTCTTTGGGTTTGTAAAAACAGAAGTTTTAGACATATGTATTGTATAATGACTGTGACATATTTTTGTACAATGAAAGGTATTTTTTATTTGGTGAGGCAGCCTTGCAAAACCTCTCAGCTATCAAACTTTCAGAGATCTTTGAGAAGGATAAGATTTTACTTGAGTTACTGATTAAAAAATGACAGAGAACTTACTTGGTTGGCACCCAGAGCTACTCTTTTGGGTCTTCCATGGTCGCTGAAGGTTGCACTTGACCTTTGCTGTTTAGCGCAGGGCCTGTCAGGCTCCAGAAGACCCCATGGGCTAAGAAATCTGTAGGAAGACAGGCCTACCTTGAACCTGGGCAGCTAGGCTGTCGATTCCAATGATTCTGCCCACATCTGGAGGTCTTCAGTTTAGGTGAAAGGAAGTTTTGCCCAATGGTCAGCGTTTGGCAGTCAAAGTGAACTGCAGATGGACGCTGCTCTGCAACTGCAGATGGATGTTGTTCTGTGTCCATTTGTCTTCTGTCTTCTTGGAGGAAACAGAGTGTTGCTGCTAGGAGCCAACCTGTCTCTTTTTGTTATGAAAAGTTTTTTAAATAATTAAATACTTAAATATCACATTCCCCAGATCTCTGAGTAGTTGAGGCTGTTTATTAGGTATAGCTGCAGTATAGAATCTGTCTGGAAGGTTGGGTCTGAGTTTGACTGTACTGGCTCTTAACAGGTAAGATCCACACTCATAAAAAGACAGAAAGAAAGAAAGAAAAAACTGTTTGTAACATTAAGATTAGTGGCAGAACTGACAATGATAGAGAACAGCTTAATATTAAATATAAGAGAGTTAAAAGTACATACCAGTTTAAAATATGAGACATGAATTTGTAGTCTGAAATGAGATGTAATGAAGAATTATCACACATAGAAAGAATGAACAGGAATTGGGCAACATGCATGCTTTTGATGGACCCTATCAAAAGCATGTCACTATGCAAAACAACTGTAACAGAATTAAAGAGAGGATTTCAGTGAACATCGGGGAGAGGGGAAAAGGCAGGGCATACATAAGAATGGGAGAGCTTGGTCACATGACCTGGCTCTCAGTCAAGATAGTGATAAAGTCACCTGACCCCAGTGAACATGGCAGCGGCCATGTGTTGGGGAAAAAAGTTACAATTTTTGAGCTGTAATGATTTTAAGCTTAAAAGAGGGACCTAAAGGCGTGATCTGCCCTGTTGCTGAGCCAACATGCCATACCACAAATCGCAGAGGGGAGCAAAAGGCTCGAACCGAAAAAAACTGCACCTTGCCTTGACTGGAATGGAAAAACCGGCAAGAATTTTAAAAGCCGGGGACATCTCAAGCCTACAATGAGAATGGCTCCCCATTCAGGAGAGATGCAGATGGAGCAAACACCCAGGACACGTGGGCGGGCGTCCCCGATTCACATGTAGGGTGCTAAGGGCCTAGCTGGTTCTAGGCAGATTGCTCAGAAACCAGTAGTGGCTGAGCCGCACCATAGCAGCTGTCACAACGAAAAGAAGAAAGAGAAGGAATGAAAAAGAGAAAAAGGAAGAGCTGGAGACTCCAGGCCTCCAGGTAGGAGTAAGCCTGGGGACTGGCCAAGGCCAAGCCGCCCCAGACACGATCCTAACAGAGGATGCAAGCCATAATTGCATGCCAGCAAAGGGAGCAACCACAGCCTTGAAGACCCATGGTTGGGAATAGTCCCTCCCCACCCTTAAAACACCAAGGTTTTCCCTTAGCACAAAGGTCAATTCCCAGGTCAAAAGGGGTGATTAAGTTGGCCGAAATGGGGAAACTCACAATTAGAAGCCAGTGTTGTTCATAGGAGTCATGCCCAGGCAGATGGAACATGTGGGTCATTGTCGAGAAGTTCCTCGGTCCCGATTCTGACCCGGGAGTTGGAGCTCAGAGTCCCGGACGAAGCTTGAAACAGGGACCCTGGCCCCAGGGCAGGCAAATCTCTTGAGTCCACAGCAACAAATAATATTCTTTTAAAAAATAATGCTGCTGGCATGCCCAGCCGCACAGCCTGTCCAAGATACGAGGGCAGTGGACTCGCAGAGCAGCTGTGAGCCAGGCAGAAGCTGCCAGAGTGGTGCAAGCTCCCTGCAGTGAGCGGCAGAGCTGGTTGTGGGCAGGCAGGCAGGAGACAGAGACATGGACTTGTAAAATGAGATTAAAATATTTATTCAGTGGGTTATGGAGGAAAAGGGGAGGGGGAAGAGAAGGAAAGAGAGAGGGAGAAGGAGATGGGGAGAAAGAAAGAAATAGAGAAAAGGAGAGAGAGAAAAGACAGAAAACACATGTACACACACCAAGAGAGGGAACAGAAAGAAAGAAAGAAAGAAAGAAAGAAAGAAAGAAAGAAAGAAAGAAAGAAAGAAAGAAAGAAAGGAAGGAAGAAAGGAAGAAAGAAAAGAAGAAAGTTAAATAGTTAAATAGTGACTAGAGGTCAGAAGTGTTTGGGAGTGGGTGTGGCTTGCCCCTTAAAGGGACCAGAGATCAAAAGGAATAACATTTCCTTTCTGTTATATATGGAAGAAAACACTTTGGTTGAGTAATTCCTGACCTAAAACTTTTATAGTATTTCTTCCAGAATTTTCATGATTTTCTGAAGACTTGAGCATAGAGTATGTGGTATAGATACCCCATTTTTGTCTAATAACTCAACAGAGAATTGTTTTCTCAAATTTGGCTCATTCTAAAGAATTGCTATCAGCTCACATTTTTTAATGCATATCACTATTAGCTTTTACTTCATTTTGTCATATATATTACAAAAAACTGTAATTTTCCCTGCTACTATGGGCTTTAGTATAATCTTATATTTAATAAATATAAGATTTATTTCTTAAATAGAGCCTCTTATCTAGACCTGTGTTCAGCAGATATAGGTTTAGTTCCAAACTCACGAGTGGCATTTGTTCTCATTAAACATGAAAACTGGCAAGCCAAATCATTTAGGCTTTACCATGTCTTAGATTTTGCTTCTAACAAATATTTCTTAGCAACAAATATTTCTTAGCAATTGTTGTCAAAATCAATTTGCTATCTCCCCCATGAGAGACACTCTTTTAAATATATTTAATATTACTCTTCTGCAGTTTTAGACATTTGAATAAAATTCAATTCTATTACAACATATTTCACTCAAATTTTAGCAATTATATGATTGTTACTTTTAAGTAAAATTATGTAAGAAGAAAATTCCTATTATATAGAATTGTGTGGCATTGAGCTTTTGAGATCTTTTTATACTGAAATGAATAGCATATCTGTATAGAGATGACAGTAAGGTACGACTACAGGAACAAACCTTCATGTACTTGCTATAACATTGGGGCACAGCTTCTGAACCATATATTATATATATATATTAATAAACATATGTGTTTGAGTGTGTTTGTGTATATATAATTTTGTGGGAAACTTTAACCTTTTTAGTACTCACAAAAGCCATTTTCTACATAACATTATCTGGCATTCTCATAGTAATTATAAATTAGTTTCAAATTCCAAATTTCCAATTTAACCACTTATGAGGAAAATTGATATTGAAGCAATATTCTTTCTCATGGCAGTAATCTTCACAAATCTGGTCAGCTGCCAGGCTAATACTTTTTAGAATGCATTATTTTTTTTTACAGGAAAATGGAGAATAATTTAGTGGTTTTCTTTTTACTGCATCCATGTAATTTTATTTCTAAATAATCGTATTACACTGTGATCCACACTCTAATTTTATTATATTGCATTATCTCCTTTACATAGACACCAAAAGGCACTGTTACAAATTTTCAAATTATATGTGGCATTCCACTAAGATTGTATTGGTCTTCATTCAACAAGAATTATCTTAAGAAAACATCAAGACATTTTGTCATAGGCACTGGCAAATTTCACAGATATGTAAGATGTTTATGTATATTCTAACATTAGTTATATTCATATATACCTATACAAACTGACCAATGCTGTTGCATGCTGTAATTTTATGAATCATTGCAAATTTGTTGGAAATTTTCTTATTTAAACAATTCACAAATAGCATGGTAAATATATCAAAATAAGAAATCATTCAGTTTTTTCACAGTACAAAAATACCTTCTAAACAAGTAAACACTTTTAATTACTTTGCTATGATGGGTGCAATAATTAGCACACACTGGTGATTTGAAACTAGAGAAATTTTTCTTAGTTATGAAATTAATCACATCAACAACAATAGCAAGAAAACACTACAATTGAAGATAGTGTGAGTCAAGCAGCTCTACCTCTGGGAAAGCTACAGAAGGCAAGGCATTCCATGCAGTCTCTGAATATCCAATGGCAGTCAATAGCTTATAAGCGTATTACTCCTTCCAACTTTTCCCACATTCAGCTGTGCATTCTTCCTGCTTTAACTTAAAAGACAGATATAGTGGTGTAACATTCTGTAAAGATAATCCAGATTTATTATCTTTAGGTTCGGAGTATATTCATTTCTGCAAAGACTTTTTCTCCAAATAACAAAAGATCTACAGCTTCCAAAGATACTCTGGTGATATACTTGACAGACATCATTAAATATGAAATATTTAATTTTTCTATTAATGCTTCTCCCTTTTTCTGATGACTTTAATAGAAAATGAGTTATCCATTCATTTGTATTGTTGTTTTTATTCAACGAAGGCGTTTAACAATTTATTTGTTTAATAATTGTCTACAATGTTTCTTTGATTAATAAGTATCAAAACAGTCCAATATTCTTATTTTCTGGGCAGTGACACAGAGAACAGATTGAGATGACATTTTCAAAGTGGTGTTCATGCCAATTTCAACTAAATCAAGCCATCTGATTGTGGAAAATCATTACACACTACTTCCCTCAGTGTTAGGATTTGCTAATTTGATGGGAAAAATAATGATCTGTCCACACCTTTTCCATATCTTACTTAGAGGAAGCTATAACATATTGATAGTTTGTAACTCCTCCAAAAGTAATTTTAAATTTAATTATTCCTATATTCATTTAATCAACTATTAGTGACAACACAATGTTCCATGTGGTATGGATAATGCACTTGTCTGGAATGAGAGAGGAGCTAACACATACCATACTTTATAAATCTTGAGTATCTAAAATAATTTCAAATATAAAGTATACTAGAGAAAACAAAAGAAAAAAATGAAAAACAGACAAAAAGTACTTCCTTGAATTCTTTGAAAATGAGCAACAGCAGAGAAAACATAGAAATATGATAATTTAAAATCAAGGTTAGCAGGGAGATGGTGATGAAGGGTTTTAATCACAGAGACTGGAAGGCAGAGTGAGGCAAATCTCTGAGTTCTAGGTTAGCTAGATTTAAAGAGTCCAGGAGAACCAGTACTAACTAAACAAAGAAACCCTGCCTTAAAAATTAAAACAACAAAAATTAATATTAACAAAATAAATAAAACTTAAACCTACAGAATTAGACTACAATATGTTTCATGAAAAGTTAAACCAGAACAATAAAATAGATGTCTTAGCACAAATAATCAATACTAAAAACAAAGAAAGAATTCCCAACTCTTTTTTTAGATAAAAGCATCAAGTTATCTTTTAGTGGAAATAAGAAAAAATATGTCTTTCCATGTATCTTTTATTTCATACAAATCCAACACTTTTACAAAATTCTACAACCAAGAAAATTGAAGTTCAAAGTTTGAAAACATTTACACTATAAAATATTAAATCAAGTTGTGTGAAATATATATTCCCTACTAAACAAATTCTCAGAAGTTTTTTTTGAAAGTAGAATGGTTTATCTATGTAAAAAAGTTAGTTTTGAGCCTCTAACCCGTTTTTTTACTCTTTAGCCGTACTGATTGAAAGCAATAATAATAATAATAATAATAATAATAATAATAATAATACATTCATAATTCTATTTGACTTCATATACAAATAATATGTCATTAATATTTGAGAGAGAGACTGAGAAATTTTGGTAATTTCTCTTTACTTTCAGACTAAAACTTCTTGAAAATAAAAAAATAACAACAAACAGTTTAAAATCACAAAAGCAGGTAATATAATAAAACAAATACAAACTATGAAAACTAGACAGAAAACATCAAGAATACATAAATCATAAGTTTTTTATTAATTACAATGAGACCTTTATAGACATAAAATTTAAATTATAAATAATATTAAATATAATTGTGAGACAACCTTTCAAGCAAAAAAATAAGTATTTACTAAAAGAAAACAGAGATTAAGTCCTTAAAAATAAAATTGATAATAATATCTGTAATTAACTATGTTCTTTAATAAACATTTTTTAACAATGAAATTGAATACCTGAATATAAGAAGAAAAAATTTTGGGAGCATTTTAGAAAGTGACTAAAAATAAGTTTGCATTTTCATTTATCTGCTATATTATTTATCTGTTATTATTTTATATGAAGTATATAGAAAATGGATATTATAAATCTAGTAAGTCCATAATAAAATTTTACCAATAATCAAATGTTGTTTAGTAAAATGATGATTGAAGGAGTGAATTGACTGAAATTGTCTTGTTTTGTATAGTTTTCTGCAAACAACTATAAATCCTCATTTACACATACTTGGGTCATTATACAAAATCTGTAATATCCTCATGATTGTTTATTGGACATCATCTCAACACAACAAATATTGAATGCTTATTAATAATTGTGATAAATATTATTTTAGGTAATACTAGAAATAAATATGGCTTCTTATTTTCCGTATGCTTGTATTTTTGAATTAAAAAGAGTGAGAGCATGGCAGCGTGAATAAGGAAATGAGAACCAAGGGGTATATCCTAGGAGAAGTTGATTAAATGGTGCAGAGAGAATAGAAGTGATGCAAATATTATGGCCAATGGTGAGAGTTAAGATTAATGAAATGCATCAAATCAAGAAGCTTCACTCTCAATTTCACTTTCAACTTATTTGATGTCTTTTTTGTTTTACAGTTTTTATTTATTTTTATTGAGCTATACATTTTTCTCTGCTTCCCTCCCTTCCTCTTCCCTCCCTTTAACCCTCTCCCATGGTCTCCATGCTCCCAATTTACTCAGGAGATCTTATTATTTTCTACTTTGCATGTAGATTAGATCCATGTATATATATATATTTAGTGTCTTCATTGTTGTCTAGGTTCTCTGGGATTATGAATTGTAGGCTGATTTTCATTGCTTTATGTCTAAAAGCCACTTCTGAGTGAGTACATATGATATTTGTCTTTCTGGGCCTGGGTTACCTCATTCAATATAATGTTTTCTAGCTCCATCCATTTCCCTGCAATTTCACAAACCCATTTTTGTTTCTGCTGTATAGTACTTCATTGTGTAAATGTACCACATTTTCCTCATCCATTCTTTGGTTGAGGTGCATTTAGGTTTTCTCCAGATTCTGGCTATGACAAACAATGCTGCTATGAACATAGTTGAGCATATGTCCTTGTGGTATGATTGAGCATTCTTAGGGTATATACCCAAAAGTGATAACGCTTGTTAGGTTGTTTCCTAATTTTCTGGGAAATCTCCATAGTGATATCCAAAGAGGCTGTGCCAGCTTGCACTCCCACCAGCATTGCAGAAGTCTTTTTCTATTTTCTACTTCCAATGTAGATTAGATCGATGTAAGTCTCTCTTAGTGTCCTCATTGTTGTCTAAGTTCTCTGGGATTGTGGTTTGTAGGATGGTTTTCCTTTCTCTATGTTTAAAAATCACCTATGAATGAGCACATGTAATATTTGTCTTTCTGTGTCTGGGTTACCTTACCCAAAATTGATGGCAACTTATGCTGGAGAGCTTGTGGGAAAAGGAAATACTTCTTCATTGCTGGTGGGAATGCAAGCTGGTACAACCCCTTTGGATGTCAGTGTGACAATTTCTCAGAAAATTAGGAAACAACCTTCCTCGTGACCTAGTAATACCACTTTTGGGTATATATCCAAAGGATGCTCAATCATGCCACGAGGACATGTGCTCAACTATGTTTATAGCAGCTTTGTTTATCATAGCTAGAACCTGGAAACAACCTAAATGCCCCTCAACTGAAGAATGGATAAGGAAAATGTGGCACATTTAAACATGGCGTACTGCACATCAGGAAAAAAAAAAGTGACATCTTGAATTTTGCAGAAAAATGGATGGAGCTAGATGACCAATTTCTTAAGAAAACTAGTTGACAAAGATGTGCTTAATGACACTTGTAAAATATTGAAAAAAAATACTGAAATGAGATGCTGATTCTTAGAAACTCTGACTCAAATGGAAACCACAGAACGCAGAGTCAATACAATCTGATTCCCAGAAAATTCATTTGCAGAAAATAACCAAGAATAAGAAAATTAAAGTATGTTTTTCCGGGGAAGTATGGTGTAATTAAATTAATAATAATTAGCGAAAGGCAGTAGTATCCAAAAAAGAAAAATTTCTAACTAGTCAAAGAACTTTATATAACCAATGTTTATTTAGCTACTGGTACATATTGTTAACTGATCAAAATTGGAGGTGTGAGTACTGTCTTTGTGGAGAAGTGTACCAGCAATAATATCTTATTTGCAACTGAAAAACACTTGTGCATCTCTAGACAAGAAGATTCTAGAAATGTCAGAAAAGTGATTGTTCATATTATTCAGTTTTCTAACACCAGGGTCTCGGTTTTCCATTAAAATAAGACAACCAAGGAAAAGGAATATAATGAAACAAAGGCAGCATTCCAGTTCTGATGGCTTAACTCCATGTTTCTGGGCCTGGTATAAGAATGCACATTATGATAGAGAGGGTAGGATGATATAACTGCTTACATAATTATGGACAGTGGTTTGGGAGGAGGAAGGAGATAAATAGAGGGAAGATTTGCTCCTTGATTAGGTCTAACCACTAAACTTTTGTCTGTTTCCAAGAGCACATAAAATTATGAAATCTTCAATTGATTAGTAAATGAACAGATCAGATTTCTCAGGATCCACTTAGTTCCCCAAAACTCTAGCCCTTGTGACTATGTCTTCAACACATGTGTAATTCGAGGGAATACGTTTAAGCTCAAACCATAACAGCCAGGAAATTGATTGTTTTAAAAAATAAAATCTAGGTTTCCAAAGAGGTATAACATTCAGTGTTATTTTTTCAAAAATTTAGAATATAATGGAGAAAAGAGAATTTCCTAGGAAATGTGACTAAGACATACAGAAAAAAATGAACCTAAGATCTCCTCATCATAGCTCTCTGAAAGTTCTCATATTCTCTGCAAAATTCTGTAAGGAAGTTTTCTGGAAGAGGTTACTTCCTTGGATAAATTTCATGTCTCATATATATGTATATGTATATATATGTATATATAATAAACGTGGGGATTATGAACAAAATGCCTGATGAAAAAGTATATGCAAGTATATGCATTTATATGTAAAGAAATATTGCATACTTATTCAATGCAATATCAAGAACACGTTGGAACTAAATCCTGTTCCTTCAATAGAGGATTCCAGTCTTGTGTGTGTTTAATGGAGGCAGAGTTCAACATTTGGCAAGTAAACAGGTGAAAATAAAAACAGGATTTTTTTGGTTAATTACACAATATTTTTAAAATTGGGAATAAATGAAATCATGCTTAATATGCCCTCCTCTAGTTCAGTGGAACCAAGCAACTACTTCTCTCCAATAACCTGCTGTTTTAGTGGCTATTCTGTTGACAGAGTGAACACTCTGAGAAAAAACAATTTAAGGAATAATGAGGGTTTTTTGGCTTCATTGTTCTTTGATATAGGTCATCATGGCAAAGAAGTCATAGGGAAAGAAACTTGAAACAAATGGACATGTTGCATATACACTCAAGAAGAGACAGACAAATGTGTGTTCCCAGCTCACTTTTTCGGTCTCATATAGTGAAAATTCCCTGCCATTTTGGTAGGTCTTCAAAATTGAATTAACCCAATCATGACAATACTTCAAAAAATGACTTTTTTTCTCAAATTCACATCTCAATCTTATCCTTGTTATATCATCTGTTGACAGATGTGATGGTTTAATTTAGTTGAATGTATTTCTGATTGAAGAGAGAGGATTCATATTAGTTTTCATAGATTCTTTTTTATAAAACTTTGCAGTAGTCCCATTCATGCAAACTTTTATTATAATCATCATCATCATCATTATCATCATCATCATCATCATCATCATCATCATCATCATCATCATCATCATCATTACTTGGAATGGTTAGCAAGTATTTCATCAAAGATACAGAAATAGAGAAGAGTTTGCAGCCGAACTGTCCTGTTGTTTGCAATGGTTAGCTTCAATGAGCAAAAAGGTTATCATGAGGAGAATATTTGCCATGAGAACTGGAAGAGTATACTCTATTGTTAATATTGCAGTGCAAATACAGTGAGCCTCTCTATGACGTTTTAGATCATCTTTGATTTCAATAAAGAATGAACAGAATTTCCATTATCCTGATATCCTTTTGTAATAATTCTATTATAAATACTGATGATTTAAAAATATGTATGGCATTCAATTTTAAATACTTTCTTTCCCCAATATAAATAATTCTTAATCAGGAAATTTCAGGTTATTACCACATCACTGAATTTTAAAAAAAAATACTGCATTATTTGTTAGTTACGAGAATCTACTGACATGTTAGAAACTTTTCCCAGTTTTTATATACCATAGAGTATAAAATGAATATTGACTGTTAATAAACAATGATTTTTTCATCAGTATGACCAAGTACAAAAAAAGTGTATGATATTTTGATTTGTATTATTTTTATTAAAAGTATATGATCAAGATTTTGACCTCTTTGCTCATATTCTCACTTCTTTCTGCCTTCAACAAGACTTTGGGAGTTTAGCCCAATGCTCCACTATGGTTCTCTGCTTCTGCTTCCACCAGTTGCTGGATGTAGGTATGTAGTCATCTATAGTGACATTTCAATTGTATTTTTAATAAAAAAAAGTCTGCCTAAAGATCTGAGAGTAAAACAGTGCCCCTGGTCAGCCTTACAGACCCAGTTATAGTAACACACACCATTAATCACAGCACCCACAATGACATGCAGCTTGAATACCAGTAGCCACACTAGCTGCCATAGAAATCGAGTGGTGTGTGCCTATAGTCATGGTGGTGCACACCTTTAATCCCAGCCCTAGAGAGGAATATAAAACAGGAGAAAATAGCTCTCAAAACATAGTCTCAGTCTGAGATTCCTAGAGACAGGGTCACCATTTCAGACTGAGGTTGAGGTAAGAGTCAGTGGCTAGCTCTTTTGCTTTTCAGATATTCAGGTTGAACCCCAATTTCTGACCCTGAGAATTTTATTAATCATGCTTCATTTAATCGTGCTTCAGTCATAAGTCTGACTATAAGGCATGAGCAGTTTAGGCATTTTCTCTGCTATTGCTTATGGTCTTAGCAGAGGTTGTCTTTAAGGATTCTTGGGAATTTCTCTAGTATTAGGTTCCTTGCTGGCCCCATAATGGCTGCCTCAATCAAGATATCTCTTTACTTGTTCTCTGACTCTGTTCTTCCCCCATCTCAACCATCCCATTCCCTCTAAATCTCCTCTTCCCTCCCTTTAACCCCCTACTCCCTTTCCCCTTTCCACCTTCCCTTCTCCCAGTCTCACCTCAATGCTCCCAATTTTCTCAGGAGTTCTTGTTTATTTTCTTTTCCCAGGGTGATCCATATATGTTTCTCCTAGGGTTATTCTTGTGTCTTAGCTTCTCTGGCACCACGAACTCTTTTGCTTTACAGTCAGAATTCACTTATGAGTGAGTACATACCATGCTCTTCTTTCTGGGTCTGGGTTACCTCATTCAGACTAATTTTTTTTTTCTAGTTTGCTTGCAAATTTCAAGAAGTCTGGTGTAGATAATTGTCTGTTTTCTGTCAATTATGTTTTAAATAAATGCTGATTCACCAGTAGCCAGGCAGGAAGTATAGGAGGGATAACTTGGCAGGAAGTAGAGGCAGGTAAACGAGAACAGGAGATTTCTGGGAAGAGGTTGCAGTCCTTACCCAATCACAGAAGAAGCAAGATGTGACTGCTTCTCTGAAAAAGGTACCGAGCCATGTGGTAAGCATAGATAAGAATAATGGGCTGATATAATTTATAAGAATTAATAAGAAGGCTGAGCTAATGGGGTAATCAGTTTATAACTAATGTAAACCTCTGTGTGATTTCTTTGGGACTTAATGATTGTGCGAACCAGGTAGGACATAATATCTCATTGCTTTTTACTGCTGAGTAGTGCTCCCATTGTGTAAATCTATCACATTTTCTTTGTTAATTTTTCAGTTTAGGGGCAACTAGGTTGTCCAGAATCTGACTGTTATAAATAATTCTGCTATGAATAGAGCTGAACAAATGTTCTTGTAGTATGGTGGAGCATCCTTTGCATATATGCCCAAGAATGGTATTGCTGGGTCTAGCAATTTTTTGAGAAACTACCATAGTGATTTCTGGGTGGTTGCACAAGTTTGCATTTCTACCAACAATGGAGGAGTGTTTCCCTTACTCTACATCTTCTCCAGCATAAGTTATTATTGGTGTTTTTGATCTTTGATATTCTGATAGGCGTAAGATGGTATCTCAGAATTGTTTTGATTTGTATTTCCCTGGTGACTAATGATGTTGAACATCTTCTTAAGTATCAAGCAGATGCAGAGACACACAGCAGAGCATGCACTAAGTCTTTAAAGTTCAATAGAAGAGAGGATGAAGTGAGAATATGAGCAAAGAGGTCAAGACCATGATGGGGATACCCACTGAAACATACTACCTGAACTAATGGAAGCCTTCTATCTCTGGCCTGACAATCTGGGAACCAGCCTAGGACCAAACTAGACCCTCTGAATTTGGGTGACAGCTGTATGGCTGGAGCAGACTGTAAAGCCACTGACAGTAAGACCAGAATTTATCCCTACTGTTCCTTATGCCTTTTCAGAACCTATACTCTCTGTAGAGATACATTACTCTTCTGAGATAAAGTGGGGAGGGCCTTGGTTCTGCCTCAAAGCAATGTCATTGACTTTGTTGACTCCCGACTGGAAGCCTTACCCTTTGGGTAAGTGGAACGAGGGATGGAAAGTGGGGAAGTGGAGGGATCAGGAGAAGGGAAGGGAATGGGAATTGGATTTGGCATGTAAAATGAGAAAAGATAGCCTTTTTAAACAATAAATTATAAAATGATAAATAACACAAATCTCAAAAAAGTATGTTATCAAAGGGAACTATGTGTGTCTTTTTAAAACTGATTTCATTTTATTGAAAAAAATCATTGAAATTAAATATCTAAATGTTAGGTTTGTCATTGTCAACAATAAGTACCAAGTTTAATGTAATAAGGAGTGCTAACTACATTTATAACTGTATGTCAATTTGGGAGTATGTTATATAGTTTATCTCCTAAGAAAACAGTCCTATACTTAGCATTATGTTTTTTATTTTTAGAAAGTAGAAATATAATTTAAATTTCATACAATTTTAAACAAAATTTTATAAGTAAGTGCACATCTTTTAGCTGACAAGAAATGTATACCTTGAAATTAAATTGTATGTATACATAATATGATTCTGGTAATTTGAACTCAGTTATTCATTCATACTATTTACCTATGATTAATGCAATAATATGTATAATTGAAGTATCACACTGAATGACATAATTATATACAGTTACTATATGTAAAATAGTACATGTCAATTTTTTTTAGAATTTTTTATTTAAAAGATTTTTTTCCCTTTTACATACCAACCACAGTTCTTCCTCTTTCTCTTCTTTCCACTTCCCCCAACACATCATTCCCAGACCCAAACCCAATCCACTCCCCAGAAAGGGTAAGACCTCCCATTTGAGTCAACAAAGTCTATCACATCTCTTGAGACAAGATCAAGCCCATCCCTGCCATCAAGGCTGATTAGTGTATCCCTTCATAGGGAATGGACTCCAAAAAGTCTGCTTGTGTAATAGAGATAAATTCTGGACCCATTGCCAGTGGCCGCACAGGCTACCCAAGCCATAGAACTGTAACCCACATTCAGAGGGCCTAGTTTGGACATATGCAGGTCCCCTCATTATCAGTTCAGAGTCAGTGAGCTCCCACTGGCTTGGGTCAGCTGTCTCTGTGTGTTTCCCCATCATGATCTTGACCTCTTTGCTCATAGAATCTCTCCTCCATCTCTTCCGCTCAATTCTATTTGCTTAGCCCAGTGCTTAGCTCTGTATCTCTTTATCTTCTTTCATTAGTTATTAGATAAAGGTTCTATGATGACCATTAGTCATCCATCTGATTACAGAGGGCAGCCAGTTCAGTTGACCTCTCCACAGTTGCTGGGAATCCTAGCTGGGGTCATTACTGTGGACTCCCAGGAGACTTCCTAGCATCAAGTTTCTCCCTAACCTCATAATGGCTCCCTCTATCAAGTGATCTCTTTCCTTGGTCTCCCTCTTTGTCCCTGTATCCTCATGTCTTCCTCTCCCTATCCCTTCACCATTGTTCTGCCATGCTCCCATTTTACTCAGGAGATCTTATCTATTTTTCCTTTCCAGGGGCATCCCTGTAAGTCTCTCTTAGGTTCCTCCTTGTTAGCAAGCTTCACAGGGTTTTTGTATTGTAGCCTGGTTATTTTTTTCCATTACATGTAATATCCATTCATGAGTGAATAAAATTGTGTTTATCTTTCTGGGTCTGGGTTTTCCCATCAGAATGTTTTCCTTCTAGGTCCATCCATTTACCTGCAGTTTTCAAGCTGTCCCTGTTTTTTAAGTACTGAGTAATAATCCATTGTGTAAATGAACCATATTTTCTTTACCCATTCTTTGGGTGAGGGACATCTAGGTTGTTTCCAGGTTCTGACTATTACAAATAATGCTGCTATGACTATAGTTGAGCAAAGGTCTGTGTGGTATGAATGCTCATCCTTTGGGTATACACTCAAGAATGATATTGCTAGTTCTTGAGGTAGATGGGCTGTATAATATGGGAAGTCCTTCTGTATATGTGTCGCTTTTATTGTTTAGTGAATAAAATTGTTTTGGTCAATGATTGATCAGAGTAAATCCAGGTGGGAAATCTGAACAGATATATAGAAAGAGAGTAGCCGGAGTCAAAGAGACACCATGTAGCTACCAAAAGAGAAAGATGTTGCTGCTGAAACTTTCTGGTAAACCACAGCCTCTTGGACATACACAGATTAATAGAAATGGGTTAATTTAAGATATAAGAGATAGGTACCTAAGCTAAGAGAATATACTTAAGCTAGTGGCCAAGAAGTGTTAAAGTTAATATTTTTTTCTGTGTGATTATCTAGGTCTGAGCAGTGGGAAAACACTGATTACAGCTGTACAAATTTGCACACCCACCAACAGTGGAAGAGTGTTCTGCTTACTACACATCTCCTCTAGCATAAGATGTCATAAGAGTTTTTAATTTTAACCGTTCTGACAAGTGTAAGATGGTATTTCAGAGCTATGTTGATTTTCATTTCTTCAGTGCTAAGGATGTTGAGCAATTCCTTTATCATTTGGCCGTTTGAGTTCCTTTGGTTGAGAATTCTCTGTATAGATCTGTACTCCATTATTAATTGGATTATTTGTCTGTGCTACTGGTATTACATTTAGGAGGTGGTCTCCTGTGCACATGTGTTCAAGGCCACTTCCCACTTTCTCCTCTGTCAGCTTCAGTATAATTGAATTTATGTTGAAGTCTTTGATCCACTTGGACTTGAGTTTTGTGCATAATGACAGATAGGGATGTATTTACATGTTGACAACCACTTATGTCAATACCATTTGTTTAATATGCTTTTGTTTTTCTATTGTACAATTTTGTCTTTGTCAAAAATGTGGCATCCATAGGTGTGTGGAAAAATGCCAGGTTCTTAGATTCAGTTCTATTGATGCACACGTCTCTTTTTCTGCCAATACCAAGCTCTGTTTTTTTAAACCAGTTACATAGCATAGCTTGAAGTCTGGTATGGTGATGCGTTTGGAGTTTCCTCTGTACAGAATCATTTTGGTTATCCTGGGATTTTTGCTTTTCCACGTGAAGTTGAGTATTATTTTTTCAAGGTCAAAAGAATTGTGAAGGAGCCGGGCGGTGGTGGCGCACGCCTTTAATCCCAGCACTCGGGAGGCAGAGGCAGGCGGATCTCTGTGAGTTCGAGGCCAGCCTGGTCTACAGGAGCTAGTTCCAGGACAGGCACCAAAAACTAGAGAAACCATGTCTCAAAAATCAAAAAAAAAAAAAAGAATTGTGAAGGGATTTTGATGTGAATTGCGTTGAATTTGTAGATTGGTTTTGATAAGATTTTCATTTTTGCTATGTTGATCCTACTTATCCAAGAATGAGAGGCCTTTTCATTTTCTGATATATTCTCAATTTCTTTCTTCAGAGGCTTAAAGTACTTGTCATAAGTCTTTCACTGGTTTTGTTAGAGTTACCCCAAGACATTTTATGTTATTTGTGGCTATTGTAAATGTGATATTTCTCTGATTTCTTTTTCAGTTTTTTATTTGTGTATAAGGGAGCTACTGATTTTGTTGAGTTGTCTCTGATCCCACCTCATGACTGAAGCTTAATCTTTAAGAAGTTATACTAAACTTAACAAATAAATGTAAATTTACATTATAAAGTATTATTATTGTCTTTGACTAAAAATTATTAATTTCATAATACTTCATTTTATTGTATGAGTACTAAAAGAATTTATTGCTAAAATAAGAATGAATCATGGTAATGACCCTTCATTCTTTTATGCAAAGGATATACACCAAAATATATATTTCATAGATTATCTATCATCAGGTCTCATGTTGAGATAGTAAAATAATCAAGTTTACTAGTAGTGAAAAAAAATATGTCTAGGAATAAATGTAAGAGTCATGAATGCCATAAGTCTGTACTGCACATACTTTAATCCTTCAAGATAGTCTTTAAGATGCTATATTTAAACAGAAAAGATAGCAAGCTCGTTATAGATCTCAGGAAACATAAAGAAGATGAGAAGATATAAGTCCTTAAAATAACTGAGGAAAAGTCTAGTGGTATCTTTCTAGTAAACCCCTTTGAACCCAAGAGTTTTATTATCACTTCTTTTAAGGTGTTATGCCATTAGCTCTATTGGGCACAGTGTGAATTTCAGCAAACTATCATCTAATTTTACAATGCTTTCTATCTATATGGTCTTTTATTATCATGTCTATAATGAATTAAGAGCTAATTGTTAAGAGGTTGGTCACCTGTATTGTTACAGGAAAATAATACAGACTCAAGAACCCTGAGATATAGCTTATTTACAATCAGTTCTGACTATGAAAAAATAAAAGCCCCAACTGAGAAATTTGTATTACAACCTACAATGCAGCTTGTGTGTTTTGTAAAATGCAGACATCTTTTAGACCACAGTGTGTGCTTTAGAGTATTATTTTGCTGAAATTGTTGACAGGATAATGAAAGAAAATAAAGACAAATTGTCTATTACCACAGTTAGCCATGATTGATTTAATCAAAGAAATTCTTTAAAATAAAATTATGATCAGGAATAAATATAATAAATCATAATAGTTGTTAGATTCTTATTTTGACCATTCTCTAAAATATCCCTTTATCTATCACATTTTATTTAGTTTTTCATTTAATACGTGTATTCAGTATATTTGTCAATCACTGAGTCTTTTATCATGCTCTTCCAAGTTCTGAAAACTGTAGATGTGATTAGGCTGTTCCATATTAGGTTTGAATGATTTATCAAGATCCATAAAATGTATTCCAATGTTTATATATACAAACATAATTGCACTTGACCATATATGTATGTATGTATGATTTATGTATGTGTTTGTATGCTGTGAAGAAGTATGATGGTTCCTCCAAGTTGATTACAGTTCTAACCAATGCAAAAGAAATAATCTTTTTATACACCCTTTTTCATAAAACTTTGCTGTAGCACCAGTCAAACAATTGTTTTAAAATTTGTAACAGAGTATTAAAATTTTTAATGTTCTTGTTTTCTCTACTTTATCTTTTCAAGTATTTATTTAATATACACATGGAGCATATTTCAATATTCTCATAGACAGAACATGTAATAATTTATTGCATTCATTCAGTACTTTAATATTCATTACAATTTACTTGAATCCTGGAATCATATATATATATATATATACATTGTGGCAAGTGCTTAATAGTGGCACATTCCAGGACTTACAATAAAATCTTATTCCAAATGAACTTTAGAAACTTAAAAGAAAAATATTCATGAACAGCAATGAAGCATCACTTTAATATTTGAGGCTGTATTTTGATCACAGGTATTTCTCCCTTCCTTTTCTCTTTTCTCCCTTCAAAGCCTCATATACACTACTCACCACTCTCCTTCAAATGCATGAACTTAGGCAAAGTGTAACTATGTGAGTTATCAGAAAAATAGGATTGTTTATATTTCAGAACAAAATTTGAAGGATGCTAAAAACTTGTGCACCATAGCAGTAGGGTTTTTTCCTTTCAAAGGAAAAGTTTTAAAGCGTAAGCATGATTCACGGACTTTTAATCTTCCCTCCAAAATAAAGTGATGATTAGATAATTTGTGAACATGTGAACAAGAGGAGGCGGAAAAGATGAGCAAGTATGAGTTTGCTAACTGCATCATAATGGAGCAGCAGGGAGGCTCCGGGCTGCTTGGAGGGCTAATTATCACCTCCCAGGGATCAGTGGTTCCAGAGATGGTGTTAACCCTCAAATAAAAGGGGAATATCCCTCATAAGAGTTTTCTGCCAAGAAGCAAAGGTCTCTTGCTTTCAGAAGTAGTGGTTATGAATTAAGACTGACTGCTGTTCAAATAATTAGGATTTGTGGTGTTTAAGATTTACCCCTATTAGAGATGTAAAATAATATTAATAGTGTGGCTGCATACTGAGAATTATAGAAACATCACTTCCTAAGGCAGCTGTTCAATTGTTGTTAGAATGTGCAAACTTCCATGGAGAAGGGTTGATTTGAAGTCAAAGAGCGCCTGGCAAGCAAAACAAGCAATAATGGAGAGAAATAATAACTCTGAAGATATGAGAGTCCTCTTGAGCTACTGGAACAATTACGACACAATCCACATTGCTAAAAGATCACAGAATCAGAATGAGGGACCAATGCTATAATCCAACAAAGAGCTACAAAACAGTAGGACTTTCAATGATAGTTAACTTGAAAAAAAATAGTCTTAAGGACTTCTTAAAACTTTAAATTCTATATAGCACAGGTCAAACTTCGGTGAAAATATTTTTTGTCTACAATGTGCTTTGAGTGAAAGAAAGTTATAAATGTACAAATTTAAAATATGACATTTATAAAGAAAATTAAGAGGGTAAATTTTCAGTCCTTCTTGAGAGAAGTGTGTTCTAGGAAAAAATGGAGATAGAGTTTGGTGTAGATAAGGTGAAAAAGCATTGTATACCTGCATGAGATTCTCAAAGAATAAAAACATTTAATAATTTGATTAATATATTATTTTAAAAATAGTATTTACTACTAAAAATATTTTGTTCATTTTCAAAAAATTCCGTGAGGAATATGGTTGAAAATAAATATTTTTAATTTTTAATAATTTGAGAATTTCATGAATAATATTTTGATCACATTCATTCCCCTTTTCAACCCTTTTAAGATCTAATCTTGTGACACATTCAAGTAACTTTAGGTCTTCATTTAGTTTTAACCTGAGGGAATCCCACTACTGTTGCCTACAAGCATTTAGGTGTGTAGTTTTTGATGGGATTTCAGAATTTGTACTTATGGACTTGATAATCATAGGGCAATGTGTTTATAATGAATCATTTGATCAAAACTTTGAGAAAAGGGAAAAGGTATTAAGTACAATATAGAAAGAGGAGAAGAATTTCACAGAGAAATAATATATAGGGTGGGGAAAACAATATTTGAAAACATCAATGATGAAGAAAATCTAAAAGTCTTAGGTACATGTGTGTTATTTGTTAATTAAGTTTCTGTATAGGCAACAACATTAGTGAGACTCTGAACATAAAGCTTCTATCATTCCTAGATGACAAAAATATCTCAGCAAACTCCTTATTTCTCTGGATCCTAAAAGTTTTTCATAAACATTTCTTCAATGATCCCTGAAACTAACAATGAGAGTAAAAGAGGAAGAGAGACAGAGAGAGAGAGAGAGACAGAGAAAGAGACAAAGAGAGACAGAGAGAGAGAGAGAAAGACAGAGCAGGAATTTGAGAGTGAAAGAAAAGGGAAGGTAGAAATTGTGTATTTAATTTTTAATCTCAAACAGATATAATATTTACAACTCCTATGGAATACACAGGTGGGCGAATTAACTGTAGTTCTAACTGTACTGGGGTGAAGTATTTAGAGAACTTTGAGCACAGAGGTAACTTAAGCATTGCATTAATTTGGTGAATTTAAAATCAGTCACTGGATAGTGGATGTCAGAGTAGAGAGCCCCTTTCAGTGCAGTCACTCAGTTGGGAGACTCAAGTATTACCAATCATTATCAACATGGCAATTAATGAAGAGTACCAAGAGATTGAGATCTATGGACAGAAATTTGGACCATTCAAGACAATATAAAGAGACAGAGTCAGAAAAGAGGAGGATAAAAAAGGCCCCAAAAACTTGAGATACAGAGGAAATGGAGGAGAGGGATGGTGAGTGATAAAGCGGTAGGACAGAGGAGAGCAGAGGAGAAATTGAGTTTTTTAAAATAGTGAAATAAACTCAGCCCAGGTACTGATGATGAGGAAAAGTTGGTGGGCTGATCAAAGACTCATAGCAATAAAGATAAGAAAAGATTAATGGACTAAAGGGTAAGCTGTGAAATTCAACAGACCACATTACTTATTCCATGACAAGATTCTTCTTTTTCTCTTTTTATTTTCTTTTTTCTTTTTCATTTTTTTTATGGCTGGGGTAGGTTTATTTTGGTTTTGGGTTTTTCTTTTAAATTTAGGGTTTTTTTAGAGGGAAGGTTGCATGAGCAGTGGGCAGATACAGGTTGGGTGGGAGATAAGTGGTACCCAGATTCATGATGTGAAATTCACAAAAAATTAATAAAAGTTGAATATTAAAAGAACAAAATAAACTCAGTATAATACCCTAAATAAAGTATAATGGGTGACTGCTGAGATAAATAACTCAGTTCAGTCCGTAAAGCAATAAAAGAGGGCTTCTTCCCAACAGAGACTTAATGAGCCCACAGGTTCGTGTAACCAGTCATTATTCTTAAATAGAAAAAACCATGTATGCCACATATACACAATAAATGAAGTAATATGTCACAATAATTTTATGATTAAGGCACACTTGTACATAAATATTGAAGAGAAACACTTAAAAGCAATCCCACACTAGCTCAAAACTGAGTAGAATAGAGGGTAATTTATTTAGTGGTGTACTCAAAGATTACAGTACTCTGCACAAACAGGACAGAAACTGAATCATGCCACTCTAAGAGAGATTAGACACATGCTTTATATGGGCATATATACTATAAGAGGCCATGACCAAATATGCAGACAATTTAAAGGCTACTGCCTGTAGAAATTCCTACAGCACTCGTGGCTTAAATAAGAAAGTTCTAAGCCTAATACAAAATTATATACAATAAGAACATATATCAGGTATAAAAATTAGAATTACAACTAGTATAAACATTACAAAGAAGGAAACATATGATAAATGTTTCAATAATTATCCTAGTCTAATAAATAACTTGGCCAAGTCACAAGAGAAAAGGAACTACAACTACCTAGTCTTCAACCCCATCAAAGACCCATGAAGGGAAATAATATTACTTGAGTAAGCAAGAAGTGCAGTCAAGCAACTTCCAAAATGTGCAACAAATGACACAGACAATTGACTACCTAGGTAATCACCCAAAGTCTCATTTGCAATGTTGGAGCAACCAACTTTAGCCTGGGTCTAGATTAAATGACAGACTATTTCCAGAGGCAAGAAAATTTTCAAAACCATCTTACACTGTTTTGGCAAGATCTGACAGTCTTTCTTCTTGTATCCTGCTTCTCCTTTCTGGAGATCGTACATTTTTGTCATTGGTCAGTACATGGGCAGTTCCTTGACCAAAGGCCTGTTTTGCCAAGAAGAAAATAAGCTCCAAGGGGAGTATTGTATGTGTTCAACATTCTCTTGAGAATAGATCAGTGCTTCCAGAAGCAATTGGTCTCTACTCAATAGATCCCGAAGTGATTTTAACACCATATTCTACAGCTTTTTGAAGTGGTTGAAGATTACCTATCTGCACAGACTACAATTTAATGTATCAAAAGAACCTGATTTGTCTAACTAAAAGTATGATAAACATGGATGACTATTGACCTATAATTCTTAATACCTATATAAATTAAAGATTAAAACTTTATATTAAAATATTAAACAATCTTTAAACAACTATGAAACAAATTAAGACAATGACCTCAAAATGTAAACAATGTATAAAAATATCTTGCTTAGAGGTAAGAATGTATATTGCAATCTTATAAATGTATCCTAAAATTAAATAAATATACAAAATATCTTAAGCAGTGATAGAACCATACATGCATACAATATGATAAAATTACTTTGCCTAGGTATACAAATATTGTAGACAAAAATAGGAACATATTCAATATAGTTTAAGTTTGTATCAATATACAAGAATTTATACCAATGGAAATTGCTTATAAATAATAGCACACAATATTCACGCCCTCCTTTACTCACTATTATTATTAGTGTGAGTAAGCTCACATGAGTCTATTATCCCATCCAATTTCCACTTTTTAAAGAGATCCCTGTGCTTACATAATTTTCTCCCCAACCCTCAACTGTATACAATTATATTGAATCCCTAATTAATGTCCCTAACCCTGAGGACAAACTTTGTTGGGAGAGGGGAGGTCATCTTCTAAAATTACTTCCAGCTGTCATGGGATCGATGTTCCTTTTATGGGATCCTATGAAAGTAAAATGATAGTTAAGTTTCAAGATTATAATCTGGTATAATTGCAAATAGTCTCTGAATATTCAGTAGATTTTTTCTGAGGTTCCTATTTATTTTTCTGGCCAGAATGTTGGAAAAAAGTACATTTCAGATAATCAAGTTGGAACCATCTTGAGCAGTTGGTACCCCAAAAAATGTCTTATAGTAGTGCTATTATCTTCATAATGTTGTATCAACCAGGTGCAATGGTTGTTGTTGTAGGGCTCCATCCTCTTCCTGGAAACTTCAAGGATTACTGATGGAAAATTTATTGTTCATTGTGTAAAATTTAAACATTATTTATACAGACTTATATATTCAATGAAAGGTATGATAAAGGCAAAACTAGGTATAAAGAAAGTAATTTTTTTCTAAATTCTTTCTTCTTTCTATTCCATATCAGTCAGCTCCTGAGATGAGACAGAAACCCCAAATTTTTCTTCTTACAACAAGCTTGGATTTAGAGATGGGCAGATCAGTTGCCCAACTCCAAAGGCAGCTTTGATATTTAAGTGAATCATGACTATTGTTCTAGTTTATTTTCAGAGATTCTTACCCTCAGACGACCTGTCCTCATAAGTCACGACTTTCTTTACTTGGTGATTCTATTTGAATGTTTTTTCTTTGCTCTGAGGGCATCTTGATGTCCAGGGTTTCTTGACTTTTTGAAGATGAGTATTTTCCTGAAATGACAAGAACAGAACCCTGCCCCAACTCGTATAAGGTTTCCTTACCACCTGCATGGTTGTCACCATTGTGGATGAGCTGTCATCAAAATTAATAAAGTTTTGCTTTGTAAAGGAGAAACCTCTTTAAAAAGAGAAATGACAGCTCATCCACAATGGTGACAAAAAAAGAAAACAAAATAATTCTACCCAGCTGTGATATGTATGAATTACAATAATAATTAGACTGAAAAGATATTCATCAATGTTCAAGATGACTCAATTGTTAATGATAAGCAGATATTATCTAATTGGTCTTAAGACTGACTTAAAAAGAGGAAAATCATTAATGAAGTGATTTAGAATATAATCAACTACAGCAACCTGATAGACCTGTATTACTCCTAACAATATTCTAAATCTTATCTTCATACATATATTATAGCTATCATCCATCATCAAAGAAAACGTGATCAAGGAAGAGGCATTAATTTGAGAGTTTGGGACACAAACCAGTTTAAAGAAGGTAATTAGGAAAACTGGATGAAAAACATAAAGAGGGAAAGTTTGCTTCAATTAAAGTATATAAAATTAAATCATTGAGTTTGAAAGGTCATATATATATATATATATATATATATATATATATATATATATATATATATATATATATATATATAAAGTTCTTCTTTATATATATCCCAGTAAGAAAAATCTGTAAGTGCATTAGAAGGTAGGGTATTAGAATGATCTTTGGAGCCACATTTAGTAAATGTGTTTTCTTCATACAGTTAATAATTTATGTCCTACTTTTGTTTCTGCTCTTTAGAAAGAAATATTAGGAACTATGCATCAATGATGTGAATAATATTTCATTTAAACAGCAGAAACAAAAGCAGCACATACACAGAGGGAGAGGTGTTCTGAGGAGAGGGGAACTGGTGGATAGTAGAGAGGAGTGAAGAAGGGGAAACTGCTTTTGTTATATTGTATGAGAGAAGAATCTATTTTCAATCATTTATTTTAAAAGAAAAAAAATCAGTGAACTATTGTATTGATTACTTCACAATGTTTGGAATAGTATCATTAATACATAATCATTAAATGATTTTAGACATATGCTGCATTAATTATTACATACATCCCTTACTAAAACTCTATCTTTACAAAAGAATATTTGTATATTTTTGCTATGTATAATACAGTCACTTTATAACAAACACATATATTAGCTACTCTTTAAGAAATATAATATATTCACTGTGTTTTATTAGATAATAGCAATATTTACTCAATTCAGTAGATATTTGTTTTATACCATCAATATGTTTTATTTTTATAATCTATTAAGGTTATAATATATAAGGTTATTATATTATTATTTTTATATAAGGTTATTATATTATTATATATATTATATAAGGTTATTATGTATATCATATAATATATAAGGTTATTAACCTTAATGCGAATCAAGTTATAACCAAAATAATATAGAATATGCAGTATAATATAAATTACCTATTAACTTCAGAAAGAAAAGAATATAAGCTTGGAGTTTAATAAATGAGAAGATAGTTCAAATAATTTACAGTGCATTGCCCATTTATCTCAAATAAAGGTAAAATTTAATATTTTATATGGGGAAGAATGAAAGTTCGTTATTTTTATTGCAATGTGTGAATACTCTCCCCTTCATATAAAGATAAATTTTATTAGCAGTTTGCTCTGCAAACCCAGAACTTTAGACAGTTTAATTTTTCTTGCTGCTTATAATTTTGCTGCAAGGCTAATTTTTCGACACCTGCAGATGTGAGCTAAGACATTTGATGAAGATCTCTGTCTTGTTTACTATCTTGCAGAAAAGAAATAAATTGGCTATATAAGTCAAAAATTGACTCCCAATTTATGCTATTACTACATTTGAACAACTGCTTTTCGCAAGTTTACCGCATATATTCAAGGGAATACTGATTGCACTTGAGAGAGTAGCTATAAAATCTATTCCATAAGAATTGTCAGCACCCGTTCACTGTTTTGTTACTCACAGCTACCCTGTATTGTTTACTTATTTGTTTAATTTGTATGCTATTCATTGGGTTCACATGATAGTTAAAGAATACACACATGGGCAATTATGAACATATCACAATGAAAATATTTAATAATGGTGTAGGAATCTCATAGCTCAAAAAATTTCTAAAATGTGGGTACATGTGTTAGTTTTCTTTCTGTTCTTAGATTAAATATGGAGGCGACCATTTTGTGGGCTGTCTTACTGAGTGTTCTATTGCTGTAAAACGACACCACATCCACGGGAACTTTTATAAAATAAAATATTAAACTGTGCTTGCTTGTAGTATCAGAGGTTTAGTCCACTTTCGTCATGGTGGGAAGCATGACAGCATGTAGGCTGCTGGAGAAGCAGCTGAAAGTTCTATATCTGTATTTTCAGGCAACAAGAAGAGAGAAGCAATGGGCCTGGCACGGCCTAAATGACCCACCTAGAATCAGAAGCTCTGGTTCACTCACTTCAGCAAGGGCGCAGAGCAAAAGAGAGATCCTTAGTTACTGAGCAGTCTCTGTCTCAATTCAACCAACACTGAGCATCTTCATGGTTTCTATCCCAGACCCCCAGCAGAAGGGAGAAAGCTTGGGGAGCCCTACTCTCAGAAAAGGAAAACAGACACCTCCAAGCCACCTCCAGTGACATACTTCCTCCAATAAAACCATGCCTCCTACTCCTTTCAAACTGTGACACGTCTTGGTAACCAAGCATTCAAGTCTATGAGCCTATGGCAACTGGTCTCATTCAAACCACTACAGCAACAGATGGGTTTGGGAGCCTTACTTTACCATACCATAGTCATCCTTGAGGTGAGTCAGAGCAGAAAGTGTAGAAGGAACTTCGAGACACTCTTTAGAAACCAAAGAGCGGTAGAACTGGAAGACAAGTAGAGACACATGCCCCCATCTATAAGCAAGAAGCAATCTCAAGTTGATAACCTCTTGCAAATGAAATTTGGTTTGCCCCAAAGAAATCTCCCTAGGTAAACAAATTATTCTTAAGGGGTAGGCTGTCTTCCCAGCAGTAGGTGACCAAAAGAAAATGTCACCATCATCATTGGAGGGTCTTTGCCTTATGATGCTGTGTTAGGGTTCCTTTCTTTCTTTCTTTCTTTCTTTCTTTCTTTCTTTCTTTCTTTCTTTCTTTCTTTCTTTCTTTTTTGTCTTTCTTTCTTTCTTTCTTTTTTGTCTTTCTTTCTTTCCTTATTTTTTATTTTTTTAAAATTTTTCCATTCAATTATTTACACTTCCTTCCCTCCTTCCAATCCCCTCCCGCTCCCACACACCCCCTCCTCCCTCTCCCACCCTGCTTGAAAGAGGGCAGGGAACCCTGGCATGTGGGAAGTCCAAGGCCCTCCCCGCTACATCCAGGCCTAGGGAGCTGTGCATCCATATAGACTAGGGTACAAAAAGCCAGTACATGCAGTAGAGACAAACCCCAGCGCCATTATCATTGGCTTCTTAGTCTGCCCCAATTGTCAGTCACATTCAGAGGGTCCAATTTGATCACATGCTCATTCAGACCCGGTCCACCTGAATTTGGTGAGCTCCCATTAGAACAGGCACACTCTCTCAGTGGGTGGACCAACCCTTCGCAGTCCTGACTTCTTTGCTTGTCTTTTCCCTCCTTCTGCCTTTCAACTGGATCTTGGGAGCTCAGTCCGTTGCTCTGATGAGGGTCTCTGTCTCTATCTCCATCTGTCACCAGACGAAGATTCTATGGTGATATTCGAGATAATCATCAGCATGATAGTGGGTTAAGGACCCTCTTTCCTTCCTCTCTCTCTCTCTCTCTCTCTCTCTCTCTCTCTCTCTCACACACACACACACACACACACACACACACACACACAGACACTCTCTTTTTTCATAATTTTATTTTTTATGTCTATTTATGTCTCTTCATTTTTCCTAAAGATTTTTTATGTCTATATTATGACTACCAGTGTTCTGGTTTTGTGTTTTTATGAGCTTCCATACATGTAAAAAATTATCTTCCTGTGTCTACATCTGTTTTCTGTGGTTTTCATGAACTTTTTTCTTGTTTGATTGTTTTTTGCTATTCTGGTGTGGTAGATTTTATTTTATTGTTATCCATTAGATCCTGTTTATTTACTAATGAGTAAAGAAAGGTGGTGGGTCTGGATGGCAGAGGAATTAACAAGGAACTAGTATAAACAGAGGAAACAAAAATTGTTACAAGGACATTATATGGAAAAATTACCTATTTTCAATAAAAAATGAGTCAAGCAGAAACCATAAAGGAATGCTGCTTGATGATTCAATTCCCATGAATCACTGCTTGACCTTTTATAAAGAGCCAGGCCAACCTGAAGAGTCACAACCTATGACAGACTATCCCACATCAATTAGCAATCATAAAAATCTACAGACACAAGAAATGTCTAATCTGATGGAAGGGCTTCCTCACCTGAGAGTCACTCTTTTCAATGTATCATGTTTGTGTGCAACTGACAAAAACTCAAAAGCTTATTAAACTTTTGCTTTGATAAAAAAATAAATAAGTGTCATCTTATTCAGTGTTTGACATTAGTTATTTCAGAAAGAATTACAGTGTGTATGCATGCTTAGATTATACAAACACTGGCAAAATTAGTTCTCCAGGACAATGCCCAATGAGTTGAAAACTAGTTATAAAATATGAGCCTATAAAAGGAGGTCATATCAATATCTATATCCACTTAATTTGATTTGCTTTGGCTATATTGTGAGGCACCATACCCTGCTGTACTCATTCATACAGAAGATAAGTAGAGTCAATGAACTGGAACTTATTTTTGCAGGTAAGATAGGCTCGCTTCTTGAACCAACAGAACACACACACACACACATATGTTTGGCATACATGTGTGTATGTATATGTATATGGCATATGAGTGTGTGTGTGTACTATGTCTTTTACTAGCATTAACTACAAGGTACTATATAAAGGGAGGACATACTATCTAAGTTTAATGTTACAGTTTTTAACTATCACCAATGTCATCTTTAGTTAAAATTTGTTATTTATTTCCTTTCCTCCTCTTTAACATTAGTTTTGCAAGGGATGGCTAAAACTATAGGTGTCTGTGTAGCTTTAAAAATATTATTAACTTTAAGAAACAATTCAGTTTAATGTGTCTGGTACACTTATTGTTTTAAATAATAATAGGAACTAATGCCTCAGAAATAACATGATAAGAAATACGAGTAAAATTTTCACTACTCAAGGAAGTATACCTGCTGATTAACTGCATTAGCCTTTGTTTTTCAAGAAGACTAATTAAGATGTGCCTGGTTTACACACACATATTACACAACAGATATGTAAATACATTGAAAAACTTAACTTCCAAAGTAATTGAATAAAATTGGAAGGCTAATGGACAGAACATTAAAGTATCTACTTCTTATTTAGCTTCATGCACATTCGAATGATTTAAATAAGCTTGCATCCACTACTGCTCTCATAGAGACTAGAGAATGCTAAAAAATTTGATGATAATAACTGACATATTTGTCACTTAAATAAAAGCAAAAGTTGGGAAGTTGTTTCATTGTTTATAAAATATACTAAAGTCATCATTCAAATTAATACCAAGACAATAGGACGATATAAATCCTGAGTACTTGTTAGTACACGTTAGTGTAACATGATCCTTTCTATAAATTAAAAAATCTGTTTTAATTTTTTTTTTTTGGTTTTTCAAGACAGGGTTTCTCTGTAGCTTTTGGTGCCTGTCCTGGAACTAGCTCTTGTAGACCAGGCTGGCCTCAAACTCTAAATTTGTATTTTTTAAAATTTGATTAAAATTTCTTCTATAATTTATTGACATCCTGAAATAAGAGTACGAAAAGGCTTTAATCACTTCAATTCCATTTAGTTTTTATTAAGTAGCTTCTAAGCTAATTTAGCGACTGTGCTGATATTAATTAAAGGTTCTTCAGACTGCAAACACAATGTAAGTCCGGCCCTGGTGGATTTAGTGCATGGGGCAGTGTAGTTTATTTCAATGTAGTTCTCTTTTTAATGTTAGTTGGATATTTGAAAATACTTTCTTCTCTGTGTGTTTAGAAACACAGTTAGAAAGTAAACAAACACGTGAAATAGAACATTTTGTCAGTATACAGAATAAAAACAATTTTGGAGAGTTATTAGATTGTCTACCATTAAATGTAATTTTTTTCTTTTGTGTTCATAGCATTCAGAATTAGCAGATAGAATTTTCTGCTTCCATCATTTTAAAATCTTTCATTTACCCTATAACATCAAACTTTTAAACATTTCTCTCATTTTTAATTTAATATCCAGTTTACAGGTAGCTAATGATTCACAGTATTTATATATTAGAGACTCAAAATTATGAAGTATTATCTAATAGAGTCAAAAATCACTCTACAGAAAAATTAGATTCATTTATTAACCATATTTTTGTCTGTAGTGTGGATCGTATAAACAGAATAAACCAGAATATATAAATTATAAATTGAATACATACAAAAGATTTACTACTTTGAATCCCCAGTGATTATTAAGAAGTGGGAATCTATTTCTCATTCAAGGCAAGCAATTAGTAACACCAATTTCTTTCCAGCCCCCACACTAAGTTGAATAATTTAAAAGAGATGTTGATTTGTGCATTGGAATTATATGAATCAGGCTATGCTTTCAAACGGGTATCATGTCTATTTTATGCCATAAAGGATACAGAAGACCTTAAGTGTCTTTTGGCCATTTGAACTTCTTCTGTTGAGAATTCTCTGTTCAGTTCAGTACCCCATTTTTTAATTGGGTTAATTAGCATTTTAAAGTCTAGCTTCTTGAGTTCTTTGTATATTTTGGAGATCAGACCTTTGTCTGATGAGGGGTTGGTGAAGATCTTCTCCCAATCAGTAGGTTGCCTTTTTGTCTTACTGACAGTGTCCTTTGCCTTATAGAAGCGTCTCAGTTTCAGGAGGTCCCATTTATTCATTGTTGCTCTTATTGTCTGTGCTACTGGGGTTCTACCTAGGAAGTGACCTCCTGTGCCCATGTCTTGTAGACTACTTTCCACTTTCACTTCTCTCAGGTTCAATGCTCAACCTCTTAGCGATCAGGGAAATGCAAATCAAAACAACTCTGAGAAATCATCTTACACCTGTAAGAATAAATAATATCGAAAACACCAATGATAGCCTATGCTGGAGAGGATGTGCAGTAAGGGGAACACTTATCCATTGTTGGTGGGAATGCAAACTTTTGTAGCCACTGTGGAAATCAGTGTGGCGATTTCTCTGGAAACTGGGAGTCAACCTACCTCAGGACTCAGCAATTCCATTCTTGGGAATATACCCAAGAGATGCCCTATCAAACTACAAAAGCATTTGTTCAACTATGTTCATAGCAGCACTATTTGTAATAGCCAGAACCTGGAAACAACCTAGGTGCCCCTCAATAGAAGAATGGTGAAAGAAGGTGTGGAACATATGCACATTAGAGTTTTACTCCGCAGTTAAAAAAAAAATGACATCTTGAATTTTGCATGCAAATGGATGGAAATAGAAAACGCTTTACTGAGTGAGGTAACCCAGACCCAAAAAGAGGAATATGGTATGTACTCACTCATAAGTGGATTCTAGTCATAATTAAAGGTCTTTGAGCCTATAATTCGTGATCCTAGAGAAGCTAAATAAGAAGGTGAACCCAAAGAAAATCATATAGTTATCCTCCTGGATATTGGAAGTAGACAAGATTGCCAGGCAAAACTCAGGTGCACAGGGGTGGGAGTGGGGTAGATGTAAGGGGAGATGGGTAGAGAGAAGGGAGAAGGGGAAGATTCAGGAGAGCCTGGGGGAATGGGATGGGTGGGATGGAGAAAGTGCGGATATGAGAGCAGGGAAGTAAATATCTAAATTAAGGGAGCCATTTTAGGGTTTGCTAGGGACTTCTCTCTAGAGGGGTTCCCAGGTCCAAGGAGAGGTCCCCAGATTGTTCCTTGGGCAGCAGAGGAGAGGGTGCCTGAACTGGCCTTGTCCCATAGCCACACTGATGAATATCTTGATATCACCGTAGAACCTTCATCTGGCGATGGATGGAGATAGAGACAGAGATCCACATTGGAGCACTGAACTGAGCTCCCAAGGTCCAAATGAGGAGCAGAAGGAGGGAGAACATGAGCAAGGAAGTCAGGATCACGAGGGTGCAGTCCACCCACTGAGATGGCAGGCCTGATCTAATGGGAGCTCACCAAGGCCAGCTGGACTGGGAGTGATGGGGCATGTGATCAAACTGGACCCTCTGAATGTGGCTGGCCATGAAGACTGACTGAGAAGCCAAGGACAATGTCACTGGGTTTTGATTTTACTGCATAGACTGACTTTGTGGGAGCCTGGTTTGTTTGGATGCTCACCTTTATATACCTGGATGGAGGGGTGAGTACCTTGGACTTCCTACGGGGCAGGGAACCCTGACTGCTTTTAGGACTAGAGAGGGAGGGGGAGATGGGGAGGGGAAGAGAAAGGGGACACAGGGAGAAGGTGGAAATTTAAAAAAAAAAGAATACAGAAGACAGTGCTCTTACATATATCTCTAAGAAAATGAAACATTTTTTCTGCTTATTATAAAGCATACTGCAGGTAAACCACACAATCCTACAAGGCAGGCAGTTGAATGACGATCAAATCGGACTTTAAAGAATATGTTACGTAAACAGAAAGGGGATGATGAAGACATTCAGAAATAGATTGTATAATGCTTTATTAATTTCATATTTTCAAAATGCTAATGAGAAAGTAACAACAGCTGTGGAGAGTTATTGGATACTAGAAAAAAAAACCTATGGGATTATATTAGCCCATTTAATTTTTTAACTTAATCTTTAAAGATGTAATAATCTCAGGTTGAAAACCAGATCATGTGTTATGTTCAAAAGGGGTTTTGTTTTTGTTTTCACAGAAGAATAAAAAGCTATGGATACCATCACAATTGATGAAGATTTGATTTGAATAAGAGACATTTCTTAATTTGAAGATGTGATAGTTCATCAAACAATATGGCCACTTAATCTAAACTAACCTATAAAACTAACAAATGCTTTTTATTTTATCAGACTTAGTTTGCCAAAAGAGAATCTCCCCATGATTACAGTTTGGGAAGTGTTATGCTTCTGTCTTATCAGGATAATAAAGACATCCAACTAAGGAATGTGAAGAACAGTGGACAAAAGAGGCATCTGAAGAAAAAGGACAAATGATTAAGAAAAAAAAAGTATCAATAAAAGGAGCAAATTGGCCTATTGGCTTATCATATTCCCAACAGGATAAAATTTCCTAAAGTCCCAAATATTTGTCTCTGCTACTCTCTACAGATATATAATGCAAATGGTCTTTCTGTAGTCTCAATCCAGTTAACAATTAAAGCTGACTTTGAAGTTGGAGTGTGACTCTTTCCTTTTCTAAATTCAAGCATGCTTATTAAAGTAAAATACAAAATATTTGTCTCATGTCAGAAGAGCAACCTCATATTGGGCAGAAGACAAAGAAATATTTAAGGACCACTATACTGTCATAATCTCATATCCTCTGGTTTTATATAGACTCATGAACAGATTTTTTAATGTATAAATTATACAATACTAATTAATGCTGGGGAAAGGTTTCATCTATGCTTCTGTACATAATTTCGGGGTTGAGAATCACTTTTCTGCAGTGAACCATGGCAATACCTAACAGTGACCTTGAAGTCTCAAAAAAAGGAGGATAGGGCCCCACAATAATTCCTCCAGGACTATGATAACACCACCAAGCTGACAAACACCACCTAAAGATCGACTTTTGGTCTACAGTGCTCAGAGCAATTTCCAGGTGACTCGCTGAGATGATCCAGCCTCTCAGTCGCCTTATTCTAGCCAGGATTTAAGACAAGTCCTTCAGTTTCCCATTATACAGAGACTGAACAAGTGACAGAGATACCTTTCCTATGTAGCTTGTTAACTTGACAATTAACCCAAATTTTTCTTTTCAGGTTCCCCTAAAGGTTCTGTGCCCCCAGATAGCAGGAAGTAAATTTAAAACTACAACATCCACATTCTCAATGGGTTAGGTGAGTGGGTTTTGGTCATTCGGTGGGTTATGGCTTTTTGTCATTGTTTAGGGGGGTTGGGTTGATTACAAGTTGTTATTGGATACAGTCAGGACGAAAGTTGAACAAAGTAGATTATGTTCAGAGTTATAGATATAATAAGATAAAAAGACAGATTATGAATCGATTTTTTAAAATCAACTACTAGTTTTAAACATTTATGTTGGATTGCACCTTTGGATATTGTACAAAATATTGTATATTGATGCAAATTTGAGATTAATTTTGTTAAAACACACTATACATGCATTTCTATTCTTGTTCAAAGTACTATACATATACAACTCATTTAACAATGTAATGAAAATCTGTAATCCTTAAAAGTTATAATTTCCAACTGCTTAGGATAATAAGGAAATGCAGGTTAGTAATTAGTCACTTATTATAATAGAACTTGTAGTTACATTAGGTATTTTTTCAAGGTCATATATATTTTTCAAGGATATATTTTCGATAGACAGGTGATCTTCAACAATTCAGAAATCTACAGAATATGGCTACACCAATCTATTCCAAAGAAAATAATAGGCAACAAAGAAACTCCACATGGTGTTTACATTTTTGTGGCAAAAGTAAGCCATTGGGCAAGAAAGTGCCCCCATCTCGACTGCTGACACTATGCTGTCGAAATTGGTAATTGAAAACTAGATAGCTTTAGTTACAATTTTCCTTGTTTATGATATTCAGAAAAGAGACTCACTAAAATGGTTTAAAGTGTAAATGGTTTAGAGACATTATAAGACAACTTGATAATGTAAATTTGAATAGAAATTGAATTAGGTTCAACCTTTTGTACTCATCAAGATAGGATAGATTCAGATTATTGTCTCTTAATATATCAAATGCAAATGGACTAGACATTGTTTATGTATTTATGGCCTGTATGCAGTATATATTTATTGTACTTATTGTATATATTTTTCTTATAATAGTTATAGTCTTTTTGTTTTACAAAAAAGAAAAATATTGTAGTATATATTATTTGTGTTTTAATAAAAAAAAACTTGTCTGAATATCAGAGTCCAAAGCCATCACACTTGTTAGTCACATAGGACAGGCAGTGGTGGCACACACTTTAATCTCAGAAGCCACACTAGTTAGCTATAGAGGCTGTGTGATATATTGTGATTAGCTGTGTGTGTGTGTGTATGTGAGTGATAAGCTGTAATGCATAAAAAGTAAACATGAATTCACAATATTTTACTTGAAATCCATAGTATGGATCATTGTATCATACTGCTTACCTTTTATTCCATTCATCCCTACTTTCATGTTTTTTGTTAGTTTGTTTCTGTTTTGTTTGGTTTGGAGGTTTTCTTTTAAATTTAGTTTTGTTTTCAGGGTGTTGTAAGGGCAGAGAGCAGATGAGAGGAGATGAGGAGGCATATGGCATAGAATGTATGTTGTGAAATCCACAAAGAAACAATAAAAGCTAAAAAAAAGAAAGAAAAGCAAAAAAGTTGAATTTAAATACAAGAGTATTCAAGTCTCTTACAAGTTTTCCCAGCAATGACTTTAACTTCTTGTTGATGTTATTTGTTTTGTCCAATTGTGCTGCTGCTACAGGGAATAAATACAAAACAGAGAAAATGCTATTAATTAATATGAAACCCCAGTTTGATACTTATTTATCCAAACCTTATCCATATCATATAACCAGAGCTCAGTTTGGTTAAATGCAAAGTAAAACACATGTAAATGTCCAAAAAATTGCATTTTCTTTAGTGGTATGATTTCACTTTTATAACTTGTATTTAAAAATATGCTTTAAAAAAAAGCATCTACAGAGATGTACTCATGGCAAAACTTACAGTAAATCAAAATGAAGTGACAATACTAGATTAAGTGTTAATATAGTATCATGTACCTGGTCTGTCTTTTTTATATGAGTGTTATATGAGTGTTCAATGATCATTAACATCTATTTTGTTCAGTGAATAAATAAGTTATGTGTGTAAGAAGTATCTAGCTTATTTTTCATCTTGAATTTCTGTTTTTTGACCAATCTTATTTAATTATTCCTTTTACACATGTCTTCTTCACATGTGCTTATTAAAAGAAAAACAGGAACATACAAGCTTCTGGCTTAGTGTGGATTCCAGTGATACTAGGACTGTAACAAATTAAAAGATGGTTTCCTAGATTGAGACAATGGCTTCTCCACACCCAGCACTGAAAAGAACGTTGACTGTGACTATGTAGATAACAATTATTTGGTGATTAGTTAAAATATGAGTAAATTAATTTCCTGGGAAATTCAGAAAGTGTCTTCCCATATTTATACTTTGCTTCCACTTCCATTTTCATGAAAGTACAGAGACACTGACAAGCGAGAGACAATGAAAAACTACTCAGCTCCCTAACTAAATGTCACTGGCTGTGGGGGAGTCCCAAGAGGCAAAATGCAATGAATGTAAGTACAGTGAAAGTCTCAGGGGAAACTTTTGACTCAATTTTCCAAGAATGGCAGAGGAAAAGAACAGAGGTCTGTCAAGTACCAGAGAAGATCATCGCAGTCAGTCCCAGGAGAAATGCTGAGAAAGTGGGCATTGCTTTTGTAGTTTTTAAACCAAGCCTGCCCTCAATCTAACACTTCAGTCAGTGCCCATTAAACTACACAGTGACCTACTTCAAAGATAGAAATTTGGGAAAAGCAAATGACAGCACGAAATCCCCATAAGCAGTGTCTGTATGGACGTGATTTGAAAAAAAAAATGAACATTTTAGGTTGGGGACTGCTGCTAAGCTAGTGAGACTGAAGAAATCTGAAAGGCCAGTGGAGTCGAAGAATGGAGAATGCTTAAGACTCTGCACAACTATTCACTAGAATTAATTTTGAGACTGCTCAAAATATTTTACACATTACTGGTCCTTATAGACTTACTACTCCTTAAAGTTGCCAGAGAACTTTTTACTCTATGTTTAAGAAAAAAATCACTTTAATGGCATAAAAATCTTCATTTGCTGAAAAAAGCATTAAAGAAATTCCAGAAATTACTAAACATAACACAAGTTATATAAAACTCGTTACTGTTTCAACATAAATGTCATGATTATCTCCTGCCATGGAGAAAATTATTATTAACACACGTTGTTTATATAGTTGGTAATACGTGGAAGCCAAAATATGTGGTCCTGTTTCCAAGATGACCAAAGGTCAGAAAGTTGCAACTTTCCTCTTGTTACTTCAAGATTTTTGTGCCTCTATCACAAACAAAGGTCCTACCTAGATTTTGATCAGAGAGTTCTGCTCTCTCAAAGTTATTGTCAACAGGTGTGGCTAATGGCCAGACTCCGTTCCAGGAATAGAGAAGTAGATTGTTCCTACCTCAAACAAGAATCTAAAGATCCAACTAAGTTCCAATTTCTTTTATGGAGATAATTTGGGATTCCCCCCATGAAAGGGTTGGCCTACAGATTGCTATGGCCTAGGCTATAAGTAAGCATAACTTATTTTGTTCTAGCAACACAATGTTCAGCTATGAATGTAGCCTGCAACTTTCAATGGTATGTTCATTTCCTTGTATTCTATTAATGCCGTCTTTTGTCTTACTCCCACCTTTTGGGGTCAGGGGTATTTTAAGCAGTTGGAAATTAAACGCAGGTGAGTTTTCATTACTCACTAAAATTCCTTCCCAATGTTATCCTACATGTTTCTCCATTTTTGTTATTTTCATTCTCACCTTCATATTCTTTATTATTTTTCTACCTCACCTGTTTAACCTGGGATGGGATATTTTGGTTGTGGTTGGTCCCTGACAGTAATATACTAAAGTAAATAAAGAATTAGATGAATAAATCTTCTAAAACAGTATTGCTTCACAGATAGTTTAAAATTTATCATGTTTAAAGTTATAATGAACATTTATTATATTTTAGAATTTATATTATAAAATCTCACTCTCTTAATAAAATTCTTTGTCATTTGATTTAATGAGAGAAGAGAAGCTATTTTGTGTGTATAAATTTACATATATATTTGTGGGTGTGCCTACAAATGTATGTATGGGGGTCTACTTCAGTGTATACATGCACAAGTTTGATGTTGATCAAAGACATGTGTATTCCTCTATCAATCTCTACCTTTATAATGAGTTTTTTTTTTTAAAAAAAATCATTATTTATATGTGTTGCTGTTTTGCTTCTATATATGCCTTTCACAACACCATGTGTATGTCTGGTGACTGTGGAGACAAGAAAACAGGTGTAAACAGTTGTACCTGGAAGTAGAACTACACAGTTGTGAGCTACCAGCCATGTGGGTTCAGGATTACTGAACTGAGTCCTCTGCAAAAGCAACCAGTGCTTTTACACACTGACGTATCCTCCTGGTATGTCTTTATCACATTTACTGAGACAGTGTCTTTCACTAAACCTGGCGCTCACTGATTCAGCTGACAATAAGGACAGTTATATTCCTGTCTGTCTCCACAACTTAGGAATAAGCCTTGCTTATATACTTGACTGACAAATATTGAGACAAAGATGCTCATGCGAGATCATCAACCCAGCCACGAATTATTGTTTTAGTAGAAACTAACATGTTAGAAAAATTATAATATTCTATATTTTCTCTACTTCCAAGGTTTTATGATCTGATAATACAATGATTTTTACCTCTTATTTATAAAATTCATTATTGAATATCGCATATCGAATTTATTTCCCATAGCATTTGGATAAAAAACATTATTCCTAAATTTACAACATTAGTCAATGTAATTTAATTAAATCTTCATTATTTTGGTAACATTTTGTGCTATTTCTCTATAATCCCTTTGGTTGTCACATGAATATTATTTTCTGTAGAAATGGAGTAAATTAATTTAAAAAACAATGTGAATAGCTAAGGCTGCAACATTTTCTTTTCTCTCTCTTTTTTAATTAATTAACTTCTTAAAAACAATCTTTTCTCATTTTACATACCAATTCCAGTTCCCACTCCATCCCCTCCTGCTCTCTCCACCTTACCCCCTATCCCACCTCACATTCTTTCCTTATATAGGGTAAGGTTTTTCATAGGGAGTCAAAAAAATTAGCACATTGCTTTGAGGCAGGACCAAAGTCCTCCCCTACTACTTCTAGACTGAGCAAGGTACCCCTTTAAAGAGAATTGGATCCAAAATCCAGGACAAGCAGTAAAGATTAATCCTGGTCTCCACTGCCCCACAGTCTGCCCCAGCCATACAATGGTTACCCACTTTAAGAGGAACTAGTTTATCAGACAGGGAAGTGAGTTAACATTAGCTCAAGTAAGCTGTTTTATTGGGTATTCCCATCATGGTCTTGACCCCTTTGCTATTATTATCACTCCTCCTTCTTTCAACTGGTCTTTGGAAGCTTAGCCCACTAAGCTGCAGGCTGCAGTATTTTCTAAAAATTTCAATTTTCTCAAATCTTGAATTATATTTCCCCTGAAGAGCATTCAATATCTTGCATAATATGAGTATTGTATATTCATATTAAGTTGATATAAATGTGATGAGTGTGTTTCATAAAAAAATATAAATTGCTTAATATGAAACCTTAATTCTTTCTCGATTTAATACTGGGTTTTCTGAAAAACTAACAACTTCTCTAATTGAATGAACCATCTCTCCACCTGCAATCATTCACTTTTAATAATCTTCTAGGAATGTATCAAATCCTAATTAGTACTCATTCACAAACTGTCATTTTCAATGACATTTCTATTTTAAATTTAAGGAAAGCAGAGGCATAGCAAAACTTCTAAAATTTGGTTTATGTTCACTGATGACAACTTAAAACTTATCCCAACAAGTTTATTTTAAAAATTAATCATATGTCAAAATACTAAACCTCAGTGTCAAACTTAATTGTAATATAGATTTTAAATACTTTTCATTTTCTGAAAAAGATAATTACATTCATGAAATATGTCACTTGTAGGAAAAACCAGCAATGTTAAATGTATATCAATGAAGATAAAAACAGGTTAGAAATAATTTACAAATGATGAAAATGTGGTTGCTTGAAAATTTCTTCCGTTTTCTGTAGAATGGATGAAATAAATTACATCATTTCAATTAAATAAATCATGTACTGTGGAAGGTGGTTTATGTCTTTTCTTGTGACTTTCTTAAATTTTCATTTATAACATGAATTTCCACAACAAATGACAGTCTCTTTACCCAGGATATATGCTCCAGGAGAGCAGAAACTAGTCACAGATATGTGTGTAGAATTCAGTAAACACTGAGTGCGTATGGGATTAAATGTACTTCATAAAAATATTCAAGGCCTTATGCCTTGCTTTTGTTCTGTTTTTTCTTGTCCTTTTTGCCTGTCATTTCTTACAGGCCTGCTCTTTCCTGAAAACAAAATGGAGAGGAAGATGATGTGGCATGTTCTTTTGTGATGTAGGAGGCCACTTGTTCATTACCCGGCTGTCCAGATTCTTGAAATAACCACAGAGAAACTGTATTAATTAAATCACTGCTTGGCCCATTAGCTCTAGCTTCTTATTGGCTAACTCTAACATGTTATTTTAACTCATCTTCATTAACCTGTGTATCTCCATGTGGCAGTTGCTAACCAGCAAAATTTCCACATATCTGTCCCGAGGGGCGGCTCCATGGGCTTCTCTCTGACTCTGCCTACTTTCTCCAAGCATTCAGTTTACTTTTGCCAACTCTATTCTACAGGTCCAAGATATTCTTTTTTAAGTAATAGTTTTCACAGCACACAGAGGGAAATCCCACATCACCTCTCTTTTTCTGTTTAAATAAAAAAGGAAGGTTTAACTTTAACATAATAAAATTACATATGACAAAATAGATATCAAACAAGAATTACAGTTACAATATTTATATCTACTTAATCTTTTATCATAATTAACAAAAACTATATCTACTTTTCGTCTATTCTTCAACTCGATCAAAGACTCCAGAAAGATATAATATTACCTAAATAAACAGGAAGTGCATTGTAAGCAATGTCCAAAACTCTAGAATTCACACAGATATCTCACCACTCATTCAATTCCTGGCTGCCCAGGCTCTCAAAATATCCACAGAGAAACTATATTAATTAAATCACTGCTTAGCCCATTATCTACAGGTTCTTATTGGTTAACTCTTACATATTAATTTAACCCATCTCCATTAACCTGTGTATTGCCATGTGGCAGTGGTTTACCGACAAAGTTTTGGCACGTCTGTCTCTGGTTGTGGATCCTGGGCTTCTATTCGACTCTGTCTTCTTTCTCCCAGCATTTGGTTTAGTTTTCCCCACCTATCTCTATTTTGCTCAGCACAGGCCAAAAACATTCTTTATTGACCAATAATATTCAGAGCATATAGAGGGAAATCCCAAATCAATTATGTTTATGTGTTGCTTTTATTGGCTAATTAATAAATCTTTTTTAGCCAATGACTTAAGCAGAAAACCAGGTGGGAAATCTCACAAAGATATATGGACAGAGTAGGCAAAGTCATAGGGGCATCATGTAGTTACCAAAGGAAAAAGATGTCAGAAAACTTATCAGCAGGCTACAACCTTGTGCTCATACATAGATTAATAGAAATTGGATAATTTAAGATATAAGAGTTAGCTAGAATTATGACTAAACTATTGGCAAAACAGTGAAGTAATTAGTATAGTTTCTGTGTGATTATTAGGGTCTGACAGCTGGGAAACTAATATACAGTTTCCATTTACAGGGAGATAAATGGGAAGAGGGGATTTTATTATTATTCAAGAATTCACAGAGGGAAAATTATGTTCTGAATATACCATATGAGAGAAGAATCAATTGATTATCTGTCTGTCTGTCTATCTTTCTACCTATCTACATAATATCAATGTACATTAAGATGAGATGGAGATTGCAGAAATACATTTTATCTTTTAAAAGAGAAGAGAAAAAAGACAAAGGTTTGTAATAAAAAAATGTAAACCTTGGCTGCTTTTGTTTTCTTAACCAGTATATCATCTTCAGAAAAGCAGAAAAAAACTACCTCATTAATTTAATAAATCTCATAGAGAATGACAGTTGATATTAACTTTTGTCACTATTTTAAAATTATTCCTTTTATGTTTTAGATTATAATATAATTACAACATTTCCCTCTTTTCTTTTGTTCCTCCATTCCCCATATATTCTTTGTTGCTTTCTTTCAAGTTCATGACCTTTTTACATTGCTGTTTTATACATGTATGTAAATAAATTATAGGTAAATTATATACATGATATACATATAAACTTATATTATCTCAGTATAATTATTTAACATGACCTAGTAGGTCTGTATAATTTTACTTGTGCTTACTCTCCCCCAGGGACAGTATGTACTTTAGACATAGGGCATAGGAATCCCTGAGCTGAACGTTTTATGACTTCTGTAAATAGTTTATAAATTCTATCTGTGCTTTACAAATTATTATGTGAAAAATATTACTGTTATTTTGATACAGAAGCAATCAGATGACAATCCACATCATACAAGATAATAACAAAGTCAGATATAATGAGAAAAGTCAATAAATTTTATTATAATGATTTTTAATGTGAACCCTAAAGAGACCCATTCTCAATCTCACTAATGCCTTAGCATGAGTAGATGACCACTGACAAACAGGTCTCTTTTTTGTCGAGTGTAAGGGAGTTTTGATATGCATTTTCTAGCTCTATTCAATATGTATATAGAGTAGATACAATCTGTCTTCATAAATAATATGAAAAACGTTTCAGAAAACATATGTGAATATATAATAGTGACCCTCTGTTTCTTCTCAAAGAAATCTCTGAAAACAGTTTAACAAGAAGACACTTGTACCCTCCACTTGAACCAGTATATGGGATGAAGGTCTAGGTGCTAACATGTGGAATTCAGAGCAAATGGAATCTGCCAGTCTCTGCGAGTATTGAAGACACTAGGAATCAGACGTAAATGAAGCTCTTTGGCCAGTGAGTTCCCAAAGGATAGAAATGGATGAAGGAAAGAGACCTGGATGAGGCTGTCTTCAAATTTCGTGATCATTCTTACATAAAAACTTATTAACAGCTACCAAAGATGATAATGTGGAACTATCCATAACTATCCACAGAGTTCATGTACAGTCTAGAAATGTTTCTAATTGCATTAGTTACCATGGAGAGATATGAAGAAATGATTATTCATTACTTTACGTACCTGTTAATAGAGGCCTTTGTTTTTTTCTAGTAAGATAAAATGTCCATTAATGTGTAGTCAACTAAATTGTGAAATGTTTATAAAATGAAATACTTTTCAGTCATAAATTCCAACAAAAATTGATAGATCTACAACATTAATGAAAATGAAATCTATGCTGACCAGTGAAAGAAGGCAGACAAATCTCCTTTAAAAGAACTTCAGGTCATTCAAATAATACGGTAACAGTAAACAAACTTTATTTGCCTCTAGCATTTTAAGGGACGAAAGAATTGCAAAGGTCTTAATGACACTACAGAGTGAGATAATATTTTTCATTAGCATTACTTTTCTGGTGCATTCAACATATTAAAAGCATTGCATTATTTATAAATATTCATGTTAACTTGAAAAAGATAACTAATTGTGTATCATTTTTACAAATTGCTTTCCTGCATTCATCAACCATACTTAACTTAGACATATAAAAATGTAGAATGACTTCATTAAAAAAGACTATTTTGATTTACATTTAATATAAATTTTTGATGGACAGTCAGTATTATTATGTTAGTAAAGTCACAGTTGCCTCCACGGTCACATGTGTTTGTCAATTTTAGTAAACAGATGCTTCATAATTCATTGTTCTTTTATGAGGTTCCAGAAACCATCAATGTAGCAGGCACCATTACCCACAAAATAGAAAACATAACATTTAACCTGCCTGTAATGAGATTTCACAAGCACATTTTATTCACACACATAAACTTCAGAGGGAAAAGAGAATATTGCTTTCTAATAGTTTTTCTGAAAATAAAAAAATCCACATTGCTTTCTGACACATTTGTTTCTAAGATGCTTCTTCATGAAAAATAAAGAAAAAATGGAAGTGCTGGTTGGTGTACCTGTTAGAAAATGGACTGCAATTTCTCTATCAATACTCCTCCAATGATGCACACATAATGTTTTCTAACTAAGATATCTAAAAGTCTCTCAGACTCATACAAGTTTATAATCTTCTGAGTAAATTGGGAGCCTGGGGACTTTGGGAGAGGGTTGAAGGGGAGGGGAGAAACAGGAAGGGGAGCAGAGAAAAATGTAGAGCTCAATAAAAAGAATTGAAAAAAGATTATAATCTAAACATTTATTTTTACAAATACTGCTTTACATGTAATAAAAATAGCATCATGATAAATTACAAGAAATGTTAAAGCAGATTTGGATTCTATTTGAATTTTATTAATCCTGTAACAGAAAGCTTCTCTAACAAATAAAGTAAATGCATTAGTTTTACTGACTCTATGAAGTCTAACTACAATGAAAGGAGTTTTTAATTGACTAAATAAACTGGTTAGGATGAGATAAATTAGAGCTCATAAAATTTAATAGGTTTGGGTAAAATTGAATAGGATATAACAACACTAATGAAATCAAACTACATAATTTGAACACATCAGAATAAGTAAAATACTACAGAATAATTTTCATATTTTGGAAACCTGAAATGTTTATTTCAAAATCAGCCCTGTCAAAATTCAGACATGTATTGAATGCCCATAATAGATTACATATCACCCAAGCAGCATTTCATCTTTTCCTAATTTATATTTAATATATATCATTAGTACAGGAAAGTGTCTCTCATGTGAGGCTAAAGCCAAACATGCTTGAAGAACTACACAGATACATTCTGGTTGCTAAGAGTCTGCCCTTGCCACAGATTCCCACAATTTGTCCTTGAGGTGGAGTCGCTGCTGCAAGATTCTGCATTCTATAGCTCCATCTTGTGTCATGCAGTTATTTGAAATCATTTTTTTCTGTTTGCTGATAATTAAATTTTGCTTCTGGAAGATACTGAAGAATGACAAGGTGGACTCGATGTAACCATTTATGAGCATGTGTTAACAGCAGCCAGATGAGAGGTGTAGTTACTATGCAATGTATTTGCTGATCTTTTCATCAAACTCCCTGGTAAATAATGGCTTCTCACTGAGACACCAGTTTAACCTTGAGTGTCTGTCTCCTTTGCTCCAAGTTCACGTGTGACAAGGACCATCAGCCGAGCATTGCAGTGGCCAGCTGTTTTCCTCTTCAGCTACTTATTAAAACTAATTCTTGTAGTTTGGATTCATTATTTATAAGCAAATTGACCTTGGCAGTAGATCTTTGTAATGGCAGTGCTTATCTTCAATAGTATCAAGTTTTATATGCAGTAGACTAGCTTGTTTCAGCAACTGATATTGTAAATGTGGAATTTGCTTTGCTGCTGTTCAGGTATTTATCAAGTTTAGGGTAAATATAAAAGTGTATTCAGTTTAGAACACACAATTAGATTCTTTGAGACAGAACACCTGCACGGGGAGCTGAAAGCAAAAGATTTTGAAAGTATAATAAGATGACTAGAACAATGGTTTAAATCTTGTATCTCAAGCCGTTTGTCATTGATAATAATAGAAACTACTATTGGCAAACAATATCCTCTTTTGTTGAAAAAAATTCATTTCCCATTTCAAGACTATTACATGTATCTGTTTAGTGTTTTGAAGTGTGCCCATATGATGTGGAAGTGGTCATATAGACAACTTACTGAAGTTGGTTTTCTCTTTCCACCATGTATTGAGGAAGAGGATTGCATCTCTACTGTTAGGTGCAGCTGTCTGTTCATTTATGTATTGAGACATCTCACTTCTCTTCTTGGTTTCTTTTTGACTGCACATAATTGCATGTGGACCCTTTAGAAATTTATTCACTGTCATTTATGAATCTATAAAATGATCTGCTTTTCTTCATAAAAATAATATTACTATACCTTCAGAATATAAAACATAAGCAATGTTTCTATTAAACATGACTAAGGTAAAACTGAAGCCACTTTATTAATATTTACTACTTTATGTTAAGACATAATTATATCAGTTAGCTATTACTAATTAATCAAACCAAGTTATTAAAAATATCATAGCCTTTGTTATTTAATGTGTGCATCCCATGTGATGAAACACTTAGACATGACTCAGTTTGTTCTAGAATGGAGAAAATGAACCAAGCAGTCAGTGTGACTGGATTCACTCTCTATTTGACGGTGGATGAAATTTGCTATCGAAATTCTTGTCACCTGAACCTGCCTGTAATGATGAATCATAACTTGGGGTTTATGAGCAAAATAATTTTTTCTTCCTAAGTTGCTTCTTTTGGAGTATTTTTTGCACTGCATCAGAAATGAAGCTAATGCAAGTTATAATTCAGTAAAAATGTATTGTATGGAATATTTGTTATATATTTCTTATTAATAGTATTAAATGTAACATGAGGGCCTGCTTATTGGGGTTTCTGTCCCACCCGGTCCCCCAAACTTTTAATCCCAGAGAAAATCACACAGAGAGTCTACATTAATTATAAACTGATTGACCCATTAACTAGGCTTCGCATTAGCTCTTATAACTTATATTAACTCATTATTCTTATCTATATTAGCCACATGGCTCAGTACCTTTATCAGCGGGGCAAGTCACATCCTGCTTCTTCAGTGATCTGGGGCAGGACTGGGAGGAATGGACTTTCTCCTTCCAAGTATTCTCCTGTTCTCCTCACCCTGCCTCTACTTTCTGTCTGGTTGACCCACCTATACTTCCTGCTTGGCCAATCAGCATTCATTTAAAACATGATTGACAGAATACAGACAAATCTCCCGCACCACTTCCCCACTCTTTAAAAAAGAAAAAAAGAGAAAATATCCATAGTCCAGTTTTTGGGAATGTGGGCATAGTATTCCAGGCTACTTCTGACTGGTTGGGGACACTGATAATCTTATGAGGATTTTTTTTACTACAGTTTTAATTCTTCTTTTTCTTTTCTCTTTTTCTTTTTCTTTTTTTTTTAGACCAGTATTATTTGGTGTTATTCTAGCTCCCTGGGCTATCTAATCTCAGGTTCTTGGTCACACAAATACTGTCCGTTGTGGATTCCAAACTAGGTATAGAGTAAGGGACTAGAAGGAACAGATAGATTCCATTAGAAAAGGAAAATAGAATAGATAGTCACAGATGGACAAAGGCAAGGGGCTCAATGGGAGAGATTGAGTAAGGAGGGGAAAGTGTTTGGGGTTGTGGGAAGGGATGGCAAAGTGGAAGAGGAGAGGAGAAGGGGAGGAGGGAAAGAACAAGAAGGAAAGAGATTGTCGTGATGGGGGAAGGACAGAGATGGAGAACAAGAAATGATGTATCTTGATTAAGGAGCCATTATAGGACTAGCAAAAAACGTATCACTAGGGAAATTCCTAGGAATTCACAAGGATGACCCCAGCTAAGACCCTAAACAATAGTGGAGAGGGTGCCTGAACTGGCCATGCCTTGTACTCTTATTGATGACTGTCTTAAATATCATCATAGAACCTACATCCTAGAACCTACATGATGAAAGAAAATACAGCGAACCACAGTGGAGCATTGGGCTGAGCACCCAAAGTCCAGCTGAAGAGAGGAAAGAGTGAGAATATGAGCAAAGAGGTCAAGACGGGGATGCCCACTAAAACAGCATAGCTGAGCTAATAACAGCCTTCCAACTCTAGCCTGACGTTGAGGGAGCCAACATAGGACCAAATTAGGCCCTCTGAAAGTGGGTGACAGTTGTACAGCTGGGGCAGACTTTGAGGCCACTTGCAGTGAGATTAGAATTTATACCTACCACTTGTTCTGATTTTTGGAACATATTACCTCTGAAGGGATACCATGCTCGACCTAGATATGGGAGTGGGGGTCTTGGTCCTGCCTCAAAGCAATGTGCTCGACTTTGTTGAGTCTTCATGGGAAGCATTACCCTCTTTGAGGAGTGGAAGATGAGTGGGATGGAAAGTGAGGATGGGGAAGGGGAAGGGATTATGAGGGGAGGAAAGGAGAGAGTGGAAAATGGATTTGGCATGTAAAATGAGAAAAGATAGTTTTATATAAATAAAAAAGAAACCGATAACTGATTTGACTTGAGTCCTACTCCATGAGATAAAATCATTCCAAATGACATCCCATCATTCGTAATCTTTATTTAAAATACAATAAGCATTCCAAATAGCAAGTAATTAATAAAAAAATCTTCATTTAAAGTATTCCAATAAATTCCATATAAAAATATAAATAAAATACATATATTCAGTAATTTTTAAGTTATGGTATTTATTACCTATATCTTAGATTAAAAAATGCATAGATATTTTTTATTCGTGGGAAAATTTGGAAAAGATGAAATGCAGAAATATTATTTAAGCAGGTTATTTATACAATGCATGCATTGTATTACAGGTATTTCTTTATTACTTATTTATGTTTATGTGGGTGAGGACATGCCATAACTTTTCTATAGAGATGAGAGGTTAGTTTGTTGGAGTTCGTTTTTCCTTCTAATATGTGAGTCTTCATGATAAAACTTAGGTGTACAGGCTTGTTGATATTGCCTTAACAGGTTGAGCCATCTGTATGCTCAGGCTCCTTCTTGGTTCCTGGCCACCCAGACCTGAAATAATTGTACAGAAACTATAAATTACAACACTGCTTGGTCAATAGCTTATGCATATTTCTAACTAAGTCTTATACCTTAAATTAACCCATTCCTATTATTTTATACTTTACCGAGAGGCTCATGGTTCACTGGTAACGTACTCCAGAATGTCTCCTTCAGAAGCCACATGGTATCTCTCTGAAATGGCCTACAATCTCTCTCTCTCTTTCTCTCTCTCTCTCTCTCTCTCTCTCTCTCTCTCTCTCTCTTTCTTCCAGTCTTCTGGTACCAAATCCATCATTATGAGCTCAATCATAGTGGCTGATATAATTCTACAATGCGTTAATTTAAAAAAGAATGTGTACAACTCAGTCTCTGAACACATTGCTTAAAATGTTAGTATGAACTATGACTAATTTATAGTTACAGACTTCCAGGTCAACATAAAGAGTTAGTTGCATTCTTGATGGCCATTGGTGGCTGCAACAGGTCCTTGTGCCTAAAAAACAGAGTGAGCAAGATGCATCCTTTGAGGTCCACTTTGTAGAAGAAGCCATCCTCGAACAGTTTTCCTAATTCAGTGAAGATGGATTTAGAGAAGCAATCAATTGGCCATCTCTCATATTCATCTTGGCAGAAAATAAAGTTAACTGCTAATTTATAACTAATGATCATAATCTTCCCACTCAATATAAATGAAAGGAAAATGCATTTTTGTCTTTTCTGGGGATTGAACTCAGGACCTTGCAAGTACTCAGTAAGCACTCTAACATTTAGTAATAGCCCCATACCATATTCTTGTGCTTTGTTGTTGTTCAGAGATGTTATCTCATTAGGTTTCCTATGTTAGCCTAAAACATGCTGTATAATGTAAATAGAGTTTTCTTTTGTCATTTACATTCCTCAAATAACTAGAGTTACATGTCTTTGATAGAAGGCATGGTTCTAAGACATTTGAACCACATTCCTGATCTAAAGAACCACATGTATTTCAGAGCATTAATGTATTAACCTATGTATTAGAAAAGGTAGGCTTTGTAAGTATATTTCTTTATAAAACCTTGAAGTATTGTTTTGAGATGAAACAGAATCTTGTGTCTTTGATAGTAAAACTCACATTCTACCCATATGTATATATGTATGTATGTATGTATATATTCATATATATGTACATATATCCACATAATAAACCATTTTCAGAAAAAAATATGAAAATATGAAGATTTAAATATTTTAATAGAAATAATTAAGTCTAGTTTTGATAATAATATCAAGCATTTTGGTTGTTGATCACATAAGCAGCTTTCTAAAATTTAATACTTATTCATCACCATCATGTGTTGTATCAATTTATACACAGTAAAACAGAGCATTGGAAATAGGAAACCATTAGAGATGGTTTAATAAGCTATGAGGTGATTGAGTCCAGACTTGAATTTGTGTATCATTTTCTACCTTGTATCTACATTCCTCTACCCATGAAACACTACTTCTAAATGTTATTCCATGGGTTTAAAAATTCCAAATGTGGGGTTAATTGTTTTATATATGAACTAGAACATCTTTCTTTAAAAAAAATAGAATCAGAAATAGATTCTGGCTTCGAAAATTATGAAAAAAAATCTGTTCATGATCATATCTCACGAGATTAAAATTTGTCTTGTTAAGCTCTATACGTATGTGTCTTCATATTGACTTTAAGAAAACAAAATGCTATAAAATGATATGCTATAGAGGGGAACGGATATCAAAGAATTAAAAGGATTTACTATGATTAGCTAGAAACTGAGGTCCTCAAATTAACATCCTCCTAGGTATATTAAGGGCTGTCAATAACCACATGAACTTCCAAAAGAATCAGTTTAGTCATTGCTAATATTGATTAAACACAAAGCACAAGAAGAAACTAATAACTGTTCAGACTTCTTTCCAATAGTGTTTGTAAAATAATAATTTGCACTATGTAGTGTAAAATTTATAGCAATATTAAAATACCCCAGGTAGGGAAATATAGTCTTAGTAATGATTCACACACACAAACACACACACATTATGCATGAACTTTAGGTGTCTAGCTAGCCAAGACTAGCAAAACTACATTGACTTATTTATGTCTATCGTATACTTGTTTGTATACATCTCACTCAAATCCAGACAACATGTTCCCATGTGAAAATGAATGAACAAAAGGTATATTTGTTACTAGAGTAAATAAAATGTTAACTTTAAACATATTATCCTTAAGTTTCTGAGCACAAAAAACAAAAAGAACTTTTACAAGCAATCAGGTACTTCAGTAGAGCATCTCTAGTACATTGGTCAAAATGTTGAAGGCCTGAGGCTTTACCAATTACTTGTTCCCAGAAAATGGCAAACTGAGAGGCCACCACTACTATTACAAATAATAAAAAAAAGTTTCAAAATTATCCCTGTGTGATGGAAGGTTAAAAGCTGAAATGTTTGTTGCCATGGCAACATTTTTATTTACAGCACTTGTCTTTTCCACACATTGTCCATTACAAGGTAGGAAAGAGCCTCTCCAGTCTTAACATTGTATTACACAGGTAGCTTCATTCGCTACAAATATATTTGTTTATTTTTTTTCTGTGAGAAGTATAAATATTCTGTTGTTCATTTTGTCTGCTTTTTATTTCAGTATATCTGAAGAAAATGAAAATGCATGAGTTAATCCCATTGAATCAAATTGAATGCTCGGATGTATCTCTAAACATTGATAAACATCCTCACCATTATACAGGACAGAGTGTCATAGGCAATGTCATGTTCCCACATACACATTATAGCACCATGATTATCTCATTACATATTTTTCTTACATTCTAATAATGTGTATTATTCAAGATAAGATAGGCTTTATAAATTAAACAATTGATTCTAATTTTTAAATTCCATAAATTTATCTTCTTGAATTCCAAACATTACCTGAGACTCAGATTAGTGGTGTTTTGCCACCCATGAATCCAGTGACTAAATCGTTTGGAACCATGATTCCCTGATCTTAGAAAGGAAAGTGAGCAATGAAGATAGGCAGTTAACCTAAACTATACAAATCATAGCTATAGCAGTCTCCAATAAAGCTGGCACAAACAGATACCAGCTGTATTTGCCAAGTGTATAGAATTCACTCCTAGCTAATTCAGTTAATATTATTGACTTGGCTTGCATGTCTTTTTTTCATGGAGCTGTGAGTATTTGTGTGTTTATGCATGTATGCATGGAAACGTGTCAATGAACCTCTACATAGCACAGACAAAAGTTGGGCATAGTCTTCAATCATTTTATACCTTATTTCCAAGTGACTCTCTTACTGAACCTGAAACATATTGATATGGGTAGAATGACTGGTCACTGAGCCTGAGAATTTTTTTTTATCTCTCCCTTCCCAGTGCTCAAATTGTAGGTAGCTATGGTAATGTAAGTCTCTCTCTCTCTCTTTATTAAGATAAAATGTTCATAAAATGTTAAAAATTCTATAAGTAATATAGAGCTTAAAGTAACTGTGATATAATTGCCCTTGCTATATAAAACTTTTATATTAAAAAAAACCTTTTATATTACATTCATGCCATTTATTGTTGTGATAATTATAGAATTTAGCTTAAAACCAATGTATATGAATGTTTATCAGTATAATAAATGGTAGATTTTATAGCCATCAACAGAAACACTAGAGTTAAATAAAGGAGATGTGATCACATAGAATGGTGTGTACTTCTTGTATCTCTTCTGTATATTTTCACTTATTAACAAGGATTGCTTTGGCTAATTTTAACATTCAATTGATTATAATAGCTTTTATGATATTAAAAACTTAAGCATAATTAAAATATTGTAAGTTCCTTATTGTGTGTTTTAAATTTCCTGTATGGTAAGTAAGATACACATAATGGATTGTGCCATTGAATTAAAACTGAAACTTCTGCGATGTGGCATGAATTAAGTGGAGAAGTTTCTGGAAAAGTCTTTGAAGTAAAATAACTGTGACTAGTTATTTGATATAACTAAGTATGTCATATATATAATTTGTGGGTTGCTGCAGAGAGCGACAAAAACATCAACAACATTTTTCTTTAAAACAGAGTGCTTACACCATTCTGAGATTCCTGATGTTAGCAATCCTTCGCTGTTGAAATATCTTCTAATTTTCCATCAATCGTCTAATGATCTGGATTGCACATTGCTTCCAGTTATCTTTTCATGTTTTATTTGGTTACAGGAAAATTAGCTTTACATTGTGAAAATGCATACTGTTAGTGAATTGTGAATTTGTGAGGGATTGTGCTGTAATTACTGAACGTTGGCTCTCCATGAACATGTTGCCTCAATGTGGGAAGATCTGCCAGGGAAATTAAGTTTCTCTCCTCAGCAGTCCATCATTACAGCAACAATTGTGGAAATCAAGTGAGACGTGGGGCCATTTTTGATTGCTTTAAATGCCACATTTACTCGTGCCAGCAAGAATCTATGCTTCAATATAAATTGAAAGAGGAAAATTAAACAGTCTGTGCATGTGGACGCTCCCAGGTTGAATGTAGGTGGATCAGTTTGTGCTTAACATCTGTTCAAGCTGCAAATGCAGGGGAAGTTTGATATGTTTACTCAATTGTATTGGTTCCTGGGTGCAGAGGCAGAAAATCTGAAACATGTGACTTGTATTCACACTATGAGGGAGCTATTTAAAACAAAGGTGATGATACTGGAGGAAAACATGGAGATGCTGTATATGAAGCCAATGCAATTTTAATCCTTTGCTACCAGCAATCAGCAGCTTTTAAATTTCAACATTGCAGGCTTTTGTGAACCAACTCAAAGGACAATTTTGAAAGAAAATTTAGAACAGGATAGAAAGCAATTCTAGTATATTTCTTAATACATCAAAAATATCAGCATGTAGTATCCAACTTCTTCCATTCCGTTCCCCTATTTTAGAAAGCTACAACACATCTAATATACCCTCTAATTTAGATTACTTTCAAAGAAATAAGTTCCTAGCACAGTTTGCATGCTCATGGACACTTTAACTAGACAGACAGTATTTTATCACAGTGCCAAAATTGCTGAACCCGTGTTTCCTGACAGAAGCTGCATCTCTGAAGCTGATTGGCTGACTTGGTTTCTAATTAGAGAGGGTTGTCTTTAACCCCTTTAAACACTCTTGTATTTTTCATGTCTGTGTATATCCATATACGTGTGACAATTTGGTATATGCCCTAAAATATAAAAATTGATGCCCCAGTTTCCACTAACCTAACAAGTTAAGAATATCTTCACTGCCTCTAAAGTCTTTAAGAAAACTGTCTTTCTTTACTGTAATCTACCATTGTAAATGCCCCAATGTATTTGAAAGTGTTTTTTATAAGTTTATTTTATTTTTTAAATGAGACTAGAAGTTATGTTATGGAAACGTGAAATTTTGGCCAAACTATGCCTGCAATGTCCACTGCACCTTGTTTGAGAAATACTTATTTTTTTATCCTCTTTTAGGTGAGAATTGAGTTTTTTGCTTCAAGAAGGGAGATTCATTAGGAAACTATTTTTTAAGTAACCCTATTTTTGAATGATGTGAAACTAATTTACTTAGTCTCATATATATATATATATATATATATATATATATATATATATGTTAGAATAAAGTCTCATCAAATCATGTGTAATTATTTTCACTGAATGAAATTAATGTTTTATAATTAATTTATATGCTCAGTGTTATGTGGTTGGTATTCAAAAATTCTCCCATTTCTAAGACGTTCCTGTTTTGGTTGGGAAGTAAAAGGACAAAAGCTGCAATCAATAGACTGACGTGTTTTACCATATTTCAGAAAATAAACAGGAGGGTTCATAGGGAGTATTGATTTAATTTGTTGAGCAATTTTTAAAAGAGTCTCGGTTGTTATTTGAATTGGATATTGGTATATACATGAAAATTCACTAATTAGGGAAGAAATATAATGGGCTGAGAAAACTTCTAGGAAACATTAAAGGTCATGAGGTTTTGATAATGATTTTAAGATGGAATTCAATGCACATTGGATACAAGCATATGCAGTTCAAAAGACAAAACACGAAACTGTAAGAATGGAGAATCTCTTCAAGGGATGCTGATATCACACCATGAAAAATTCATGTGATCACAGATGAACGTAGTCTGCAGTGAGATCAGTCTGAGCTTGACTGCTCCTCTCCATCCTTTGTCCTGCTATTCCCACTCTTTCTTCATAAACAAACATTAGCACCCTTGCCTCTATATTTTTATACCCCAGTAATAGCATCCTGGATACTTTCACACAAGAGTTCCTTAGGCAAGAACACTCTGAAACGTGAAAAAGCATATGCAACATGCTAAATGGAAAGAATAGTTACCTTTGTTATAACAATGTTACCAGATGGGTTTGAGAGAATGTGGTAGGTGGGTCATAATGGGGTGATCATTCCAAGGAAACTTCAAACAATATTTACTAGAATCACCTGTTCACAGTAATGAAAAGAGCCAACTCACCACAATTGTATGACCCACAACAATTAAGATCAATAAAGGTTTTTAAATATATAACAAAATTATTTAAAAGTATAACGAAGTATGTATTTATCATATACAATAGACAAATATTGCAACTATTTTTGAAAAATACAATAGTTAAAGAATATATTTCATGCTTTTGTCTCCTGTGTCCTTGGACTATCAGCTATCCCTGTGTCTGTGATGAGGAGTTCCATCCAGAGGGTAAGTGTGTGCTATCCGGGGCGGATTGTCCCAGAAGAGAGCACAGCCCTCCCCGGCCCAGCTCCTGCTGCAGGGTCTTCTGTGTTCCACAGGACCCTGCCCTGCCCCCACGGTAGCCCTTTTCTCTCCTGTGTCCTTGGAATACTAGCTATCCCTATTTCAGTGTTGAAGAGTTCCATCCAGAGTGGTGAGTGTGTTCTATCCTGAGTGGACTGTCACGGAAGGGAGCACCGCCCTCCCCCCAGCTCCTGCTACAGGCTCTTTTGTGTTCCACTCAAACCTGCCCTGCCCCCACAGTCACCATTTTGTCTCCTGTGTCCTTGGACTATCAGCTATCCCTGTGTCTGTGCTGAGGAGTTCCATCCAGAGGGTGCTGAGGAGTTCCATCTAGAGGGACAGAAACAGTTCCTGCTCCTGTACTGAAGAGATCCCCCCAGAGAGTCAGTCACAGCAAAGACTGAACCAAGATACCAAGACCCTCCTGGGTCCATTTGAAGGAAGAGATGGGCAGGCGTCAATGCAAGAATTCCTCCAACAACCTGAAAGGCAACATGATATCACCAGAATCCAGGGATCATGATACTAGAAGAATTGAACACCTTATTCCAGAAGAAGTAGAAGAAATCAACCCTAAGCATAACTATATGAATATAATAATAGAAACTTAAACAGGAGGTGAAAAACTGCCGTAAAGAAGTGGAGATAACAAACAAAAAAGTAGATGAAATGAATAAATCTCTCAAAGATACCCAAGAAAAACAAGAAATCCAAGAGAAGCAATCAAACGGGTAAGGGTTTGACTTGAAAAATGAAATAGAGGTAATGAAGAAAACACAAACCAAGGGAAGGCTGAATATGGAAAATCTGGGTAAATGAATAGGAACTGCAGAAACAAGTATTACCAACAGAATACAAGAGATAGAAGAAAGAATCTCAGACACTGAAGATACTATAGAGGAAATAAACTCACTGATTAAAGAACAAAACAAATCCAAAAAATTCTTAACACAGAATGTCCAGGAAATCTGGGACACCTTGAAAAGGCCAAACCTAAGAATAATAGGTGTGGAAGAAGGAGAAGATTTACAGCTCAAAGGCCCAGAAAATATATTCACCAAAATTATTGAAGAAAACTTTCCCAATCTAAAGAAGGATATTCCTATGAAGGTACAAATAGCACACAAAATACCAAATAGACTGGATCAAAAAAAAAAAAAACCCGTCTCCTCGTCATATAATAATCAAAACACAAAACATACAGAATAAATAACTAATATTAAGAGCTGCAAGGGAAAAAGGTCAAGTAACATATAAAGGGAAACCTATCAGAATTACACCTGACTTCTCAATGGAAACCATGAAAGCCAGAAGGTCTTGGATAGATGTGCTGCAGAAACTAAGAGACCAAGGATGCAAGCCTAGACTACTATACCCAGGAAAGCTTGTATTTACCATCAATGTAGAAAACAAGATATTCCAGGACAAAAACAGATTTAACAACACGTGGTCACAAACCCAGCACTACAGAAAATACTAGAAGGAAAACCACAAACCAAGGAAGCCAACAACACCCATAATAACACAAGCATCTGACAACCCTCTACCAGCACAACTCAAAGAAGGGAAACACACAAGCAATAGCACCAGGAAAAATAACCAGAGTCAAAAACCACTGGTCATTTATATTGCTTAATATCAATGAACTCAACTCACCTATCAAAAGGCACAGGTTAGGAGAATGGATACGAAACCAGGATCCAACATTCTACTACCTACAAGAAACACACCTCAAACACAAAGACAGAAACTACTTCAGAGTAAAGGGTTGGGTAAAGGTTTTACAATCAATTGGACCAAAGCAACAAGCGGGTGTGGCTATACTAATATCTAACAAAATAGATTTCAAACTAAAATCAGTCAGAAGAGACGGAGATGACCACTCTGTACACATATCAGGAACAATTCATCAGGAGGAAGTCTCAATCCTAAATATCCATGCCCCTAATATAAAAGCACCCACATATGTAAAATAATCATTACTAGAACTCAGAATATACATCAAACCACACACTCTAATAATAGGAGATTTCAACACTCCTCTCTCACCAATGAACAGGTCAACCAGACAGAAACTCAACAGAGAAATAAGAAAACTAACAGAGGTAATGAACCAAATGGACCCAACAGACATCTATAGAACATTCCACCCAAACAGAAAAGAATATACCTTCTTCTCAGCATCTCAAGGAACCTTCTCAAAAATTGATCACATAATTGGTAACAAAGTAAACATCCATAGATATAAAGAAATTGTAGTAATCACGTGTGTACTATCAGATCACCATGGAATTAAGTTAGAATTCAACAACAATTCTAATCCCAGAAAGCCTACAAACTCATGGAAACGGAACAGTCAACTACTGAACCATCCCTGGGTCAAGAAAGAAATAAAGAGAGAAATTAAAGTCTTCCTTGAATTCAACAAAAATAAAGACACAACATACCCAAACCTATGGGACACTATGAAAGCGGTGCTAAGAGGAAAGTTCATAGCACTAAATGCCCACATAAAGAAAACGGAGAAAGCACACATTAGAGACTTAACAGCACACCTGAAAGCTCTAGGAAAAAAGAACCAGACTCACCCAGGAGGAGTAGAAGACCAGAAATAATCAAACTGAGGGCTGAAATAAACAAAATAGAAACACAGAAAACAAACCTAAGAATCAATGAAACAAAAACCTGCTTCCTGGAGAAAATCAACAAGATTGATAACCCCATCCAAACTAATCAAACAGCAGAGAGAGAACATGCAAATTATCAAGATCAGAAATGAAAAGGGGGACATAACCACAGACACAGAGGAAATTCAGAGAATCATTAGATCTTACTACAAAAGCCTGTATGCCACAAAATTGGAAAATATGGAAGAAATGGACACTTTTTTAGATAAATACAATTTGCCAAAATTAAGTCAAGACCAGGTGAGCAGTTTAAATAGACCTATAATTTGCTAGAAAATAGAAGCTGTCATCAGAAACTTCCCTACCAAAAAAAAGCCCTGGCCCTGATGGTTTCAATGCAGAATTCTTTCAGATCTTCCAAGTAGAGTTAATACCTATACTCCTTAATGTATTTCACAAAATAGAAACAGAAGAGTCATTGCCTAACTCCTTTTATGAAGCTACAGTCACCCTGATACCAAAACCACACAAAGACCCAACCAAGAAAGAGAATTATAGACCAATATCACTCATGAACATTGATGCAAAAATTCTCAATAAAATACTCGCAAACAGAATTCAAGAACACATCCAAAATATTATACATCATGATTAAGTAGGCTTCATCCCAGAGAGGAGGGCTGGCTCTACATGCGGAAATCTATCAACATAATCCATCATATAAATAAACTGAAGAAAAAAAAACATATGATCATTTCATTAGATGCTGAAAAAGCATTTGACAAAATTCAACACCCCTTTATGATAAAGGTCTTGGAGAGATTAGGGATAGATACAAGGTTGATTCCTAAATATAATAAAGGCAATATACAGCAGGCCGACAGCTAACATTAAGTTAAATGGAGAGAAACTCAAAGCCAACCCACTAAAATCTGGAACAAGACAAGGCTGTCCACTCTCTCCATACTACTTCAATAAGTTCTAGCAATAGCAATAAGACAGCATAAAGAGATCAAGGGGATTCAAATTGGAAAGGAATAAGTCAAACTTTCATTATTTGCAGACGATATGACAGTGTACATAAGCAACCCCAAAAACTCTACCAAAGAACTCCTACAGCTGATCAACATCTTTAGTAATGTGGCAAGATACAAGATCAACTCCAAAATATCAATTGCCCTCCTATACACAAAGAACAAAGATACAGAGAGGGAAATCAGAGAAACATCACCTTTCACGATAGCCACAAATAGCATAAAGTATCTTGGGGTAACTCTAACCAAGGAAGTAAAAGATCTATTTGACAATAAATTTAAGGTTTTGAAGAAATAAATTGAGGAGGATACCAGAAAATAGAAGAATCCCCCATGCTCTTGGGTCCAGAGGATCAAAATAGTAAAAATGGCAATTCTACCGAAAGAAATCTATAGATTCAATGCAATCCCCATCAAAATCCCAGCAAAATTCTTCACAGACCTTGAGAGAACAATAATATGTTTATATGGCAAAACAAAAAACCCAGGGTAGCCAAAACATCCTATACAATAAAAGTACTTCTAGAGGCATTACCATCCCTGACTTCAAACTCTATTACAGAGCTACAGTAATGAAAACTGCTTGGTATTGACACAAAAACAGAGATGTTGATCAATGGAATAGAATCGAAGACCCAGATCTTAATCCACAAACCTATGAACACCTGATTTTTGACAAAGGAGCTATAACTATACAATGGAAGAAAGAAAGCATCTTTAGCAAATAGTGCTGGCATACCTGTATGTCAACTTGTAGAAGAATGAAAATAGATCTATATCTATCACCATGCAAAAAACTCAAGTCCAAATGGATTAAAGACTGCAACATTAATCTGACCACATTGAACCTTTTAGAAGAGAAAGTTGGAAGTAGTCTACAAGACATGGGCACAGGAGACCACTTCCTAGGTAGAACCCTAGTAGCACAGACAATAAGAACAACAATGAATAAATGGGACCTCCTGAAACTGAGAAGCTTCTGTAAAGCAAAGGACACTGTCGTTAAGACAAAAAGGCAACCTACTGATTGGGGGAAGATCTTCACCAACCCCTCATCAGACAAAGGTCTGATCTCCAAAATATACAAAGAACTCAAGAAACTAGACACTAAAACTCTAATTAACCCAATTAAAAAATGGGGTACTGAACTGATCAGAGAATTCTCAACAGAAGAACTTCGAATGGCCAAAAGACACTTAAGGTCATGCTCAGCCTCCTTAGCGATCAGGAAAATGCAAATCAAAACAACTTTGAGATACCATCTTACACCTGTCAGAATAGCTAAACTCAAAAACACCAATGATAGCCTATGCTGGAGAGGATGTGGAGTGAGGGGAACACTCATCCATTGTTGGTGGGAATGCAAACTTGTGCAGCTACTGTGGAAATCAGTGTCGTGGTTTCACAGGAAACTGGGAGTCAACCTCCCTCAGGACCCAGCAATTCCACTCTTGGGAATATACCCAAGAGATACCCTATCATACTACAAAAGCATTTGTTCAACTATGTTCATAGTATCACTATTTGTAATAGCCAGAACCTGGAAACAACCTAGGTGCCGCTCAGTAGAAGAATGATTAAAGAAGGTGTGGAACATATACACATTGGAGTTTTACTCAGTGGTAAAAAACAATGACATCTTGAATTTTGCATGCAAATGGATGGAAACAGAAAACGCTTTACTGAGTGAGGTAACCCCAGACCCAAAAAGAGAAATATGGTATGTACTCACTAATAAATGGATTCTAGCTAGAATTAAAGGCATTGAGCCTATGATTAGTGATCCTAGAGAAGCTAAATAAGAAGGTGAACCCAAAGAAAATCATATAGTTATCCTCCTGGATATTGGCAGTAGACAAGATTGCCAGGCAAAACTTGGTGCTCGGGGTTTTCGGGGGAGTGGATGTAAGGGGAGATTGGTAGAGAGAAGGGAGAAGGGGAAGATTCAGGAGAGCTTGGGGGAATGGGATGGGTGGGATGGAGGAAGGGTGGATATGGCAACAGGGAAGTAAATATCTTAATTAAGGGAGCCATTTTAGGGTTTGCAAGAGACTTGTCTCTAGAGGGGTTCTCAGGTCCAAGGAGAGGTCCCCAGATTGTTCCTTGGGCAGTAGAGGAGAGGGTGCCTGAACTGGCCTTGTCCCACAGCCACTTTAATGAATATCTTGTCTATCACCACAGAACCTTCATTTGGCGATGGATGGAGATAGAGACAGAGACCCACATTGGAGCACTGGACTTAGCTCCCAAGGTACAAATGACTTTCAGAAGGAGGGAGAACATGAGCTAGGAAGTCAGGTCGATGAGGGGTGTGTCCACCCACTGAGACGGTGGGACTGATCTAATGGGAATTTACCAAGGCTAGCTGGACTGGGAGTGATAAAGCATGTGATCAAACGGGACTCTCTAATCTTGGCTGGCAATGAAGGCTGACTGAGAAGCCAAGGACAATGGCACTGGGTTTTGATTCTACTGCATGAACTGACTTTGTGGGAGCCTGGTTTGTTTGGATGCTCACCTTTATAGATCTGTATGGAGGGGGGAGGACCTTAGACTTCCCACTGGAAAGGGAACCCTGAGTGCTCTTAAGCCTGGAGAGGGAGGGAGAGGTGGGTAGGGGGAGGGAAAAGTGAGGCTTGCAGGAGGTGGAAATTTTTAATAATAAAAAAAAAGAATAGCAAGAGGGAAGAATAACAAATCCATTTTCTTGTACATACATTTTCCTTGTTAAATATTGCTATTCTAAGAAATAAAGTAAATAAAATTATAAAAAATTTTTAAAACGTATATAATTCATGATTTGATAAGATAACTTGAAGATAAAAATTGCTTTATGTGTACTATATTCATATGGGATTTAATTTACATATTTAAATGTATGAATTTTATTAGGGAACAAATAGGAAATACTAAAAATATGAATATTTGTAGAAAAATAATGTCTGTTTTTTATATGCCCCTTGACACGAAGTGTTGGTTATATTTTAACTGGACTATGGTGAAATTAATTAAAAACACTTTAATAAAGAAATTAATGACAGAAAAATAAAATACTTATTAATTTTATCAAGGCTTATTTCTCTCTTATATTATGTGTGGTTCTCACAATTGTAAAGAGATTGAAAAATTATTAATTTGGGAATTACTGACCTCAATATTTACAATCAAAACCATGTAGAATTCATCTACAAGAATTTCAGTTTAAGTTTTAATTATATTAATCATGTTATCAACAACTATTAGATGTGCAATAAAACATCTATAATATATGCAGAAGTCAAGTATTCTAATGCTGATCCAAAGTATGTGACAATAAATAGTAACAGCTTTTGTGATAGGGAGGGGTAGGTGACTAATGGCATTAGAATTTCAACATAACAGTTATGTTTACAAGTCATCAATTTTCTACATCTTGTAGCTACAGAAAATAACCTGTGGTAACAAAAATATGATAAGCTTAGTGCCTTCTGCTCACATGAAAAGAAATTAATAAAATGCAGTTCAAGAAATGAAGTATTGCTTAAAGATGTGTACATATGTATGGGATTTAAATGTCCTGCTTATTAAGAGGGCAACCATACCATCAGTATAATACACACACTTTGAAAGAAACAGTAGTAAAAGAGTCAAATGTGAAACATCACATTTATATTAAACTTGTGCTTTTACTGTGAATTTGAGCCATCTGCATCTTTGGGGTCTAATTTTAAAGGTTACTCAAATTTTAAATTTAAAATAATCCCCTAAATATTGAAGCCTAAAATAATACGCTATGATAATACAAAGTGACTCACTGAGATGTGTGTTTTTATATAACTAGCATGTAACATTTACATTAGGTTTTATAGATGTTCTGGTGTAGAGAATATATGTATTATGTTCTTCAAAATTCATAAATTATTTAATGTTAGAGAGAGAAAAAATAAGCAATTGAAATATTAACATAGCAATAATTTTTAAAGTGAATGGTAGAAATAAATACTTATCTCAACCAACAGACTGTCATGTTTATTCTTTGTCATGATTGACCAGGAAGAATTTTAGGCCCTCTGATAAGTCCAGAAAGAGCCAATGATTAAAAAACACAGAATTAAGCAAGATAGCTATATTCTCTCATGAAAAAATGCCACACTGGGCATAGCACATACTGGATTAAAAACTTATTCATTAATATTTACACGAAAACCTGATTCCTTTATCCATGTTAGAACAAACGATATCCCCAAACACCCCATTCTTCCATTTAAGGAGTAAAGTTGACCACACTGCACTTTTCTTTAGACATCTCTCCCTAAGTTACCAATATTTCTTACAGGTTATTCCGGTTCTTATTTATACCATGGAGAGTTTCACTGTTTTCACAAAAATCTTGACTAATTTAAGCCCAAGGCAAGAAGCAGGATAAGGTCAGTGAAACAGAATTAACATACATTGTCTGATTCAGGATAATATATTTGAAGAAAAAGTGTCTGTTGATAGGCAGCCTGATCACTATCAAGCCTGGAACTGTCAGGAAACCTCAGGTTTCCAGACTATTATTCAGTTCCTCTTTGTATTACGGAGTTATAGGCTAAGTAAATGACTTTCAGAATAAGTCAAATTTAAGAGTATTGTCTAGCTCAATGTTTCTATTGAATGAGATACTCATAGTTTGTTGGATAATAACAAAATTGAAGTGAATTGTTATGTTGTGCTGAGTTCAGCATCTGACACTCTTATGGAACTTTACACAAAGTTCTAACCCATTCACCTACACAATGGGGATTGGGAAATGTTTCCTTCTCGCTAATTGATTTAAATTTTCACTATTCATTCCACTGTGTTCCAATAAACTATGATATGTGAGAAGCTTTATAATTAATAAGCAAAACTATCTCATCCTCCAATGCATTAATTTGATGAAAATACCAGACAATTTAGGCTGGGAAGGATTGGCATTGGTTTGTGGCCTTTGAGTGCAAGAATTGTGTAATTGTTCATCTCACAGTTTCATGAACATGTTCTCACTATGGAGAGCCAGAAAGTCAAGATCATGACATGCACCAGGGATGGAACAGAACATTCACTAATCTGCTACTAGATATTCTCAGTCTTCTCCAACCAGGACTCAAGTAGCTTTTTCTTCAGATGACCTGACCATTACCAATTAGCAGGTGAAAGTTACCTGCTCTAACTTCTTCTGTGCAGATGAACAACTAGACAAATGATATTAGAAAGTATAAAACAATAAATATTTTGAGACAAGTATAAACAGCAATAAAGTGTAATGAAACCATCAAGCATTTCCTTTGAGCTATTTGATACAACAAGTGAGTCCAAGATATCAATCAAGATGTGTCTATTTTAGGTTTCCTTCTTGGGGGAACTATAAAATAATAAAAGTGACTATGGGTAGCTAGTTAATTGCATTTCCTCTTTCACCACTCAGGATCTGCTCTATGTCTTTGATATAAAACTTAATCATAGGGGCTCACAGAGATTGAAATGACAGTCACAGAGACTATAAGAATTTGAGTTTGGTTATCTGCATATGGGTCGTGGTTGTATTGCTTGGTGTTCTTGTGTGACTCCTAACAGTGGGAATGGGGACTGCCTCTGATTTTTTGTCATCCTGTTCCTACTGGGATGCCTTGTCCAGCTTTGTTATGAGAGTTTGTGTCTAGTCTTATTTTAACTAATTATGCTGTGGTATTTGGTTGATAGCCCTGGAAGGTCTATGCTTTTTCAGAAGAGAAACAGAGGAAGAGTGAATGTAGAGGACAGAGGAGAGGTGGGAGGTGCTGGAAGAAGTGGAGGGAGGGAAAACTGAAATTGGGATATAATGTTTGAGAAAAGAACAAATAGAAAAAAGCTACCCTTAAGTAAGAATACATCAATCTTTCATATTCCACCCTTCTTGGAGTAGGTTCTTTACATGAACTTTTATTTTGGCTTAATTGTTTATGCTATTTATATAACTGTCAATTGTTGTTTCTTGGCAAATGTCTCCTATAAAATTATTGTAATTGTAATGTAAGACAGTTTGATTCTGTCATATTGTACACTTTGGTCATTGAGCATTTCTCATTATAAAAGCCAATCATTTGGAAACATATGCATAGATTCTCCTAAAGCAAATTGCATTTCAGTGCACACTCACAGATATCTTTTAAGACCATTTTTAACATTGCATTTTCAACCAACATTTTTTAAAAATACTTTCTTCTGACTTGCAGTATATTGCAACAACAGTGTTACCTCCCTATACTCTGTGAAAGCTAGCTTAAGATATGATATATTCTTTTAAGCTGTGGAATATTTGTTTAAAGATGCAAAGATATGTTGCATTCTTTTATGTTACATTTCTTTAACTTTGTAAAGCTGTGTTACTTTGCCTGGGTATAATAAAGAGTTAGACAGTCAATAGAGAGGCAGTAAAGAGAAAAAGTCAGGGTGGTTAGATAGAAAGAATAAATAGAAGATGGAGGAGCAAGAAGAAAAGAAGAAGAGGAGAATGCCAGGGGCCAGTCACACAGCCGCACAATCTGCTACAGACTAAGAAGTAAAGAAGGGTTTATAGAATACAGAAAGGTAAAAGTTCAGAGGCAAAAGGTAGATGAGATAATTTAAGTTAAAAAAACTGACTAGAAATAAGCCAAGCTTAAGGCTGAGCATTCACAAGAAAGAATAAGTCTCCATGTATTTTTTGAGGGGTGGGGGGAGCTAGCTGTCAGACTTTAAAAGAGAAAGAAAGTAAAAAAAAAAAAACTATACTGTTCTTCTCCCAGATTCCCTTCACACATCCTCTTTACCCTGATTCAGTTCTCCTCTATCACTCACCAAAAAAAAGCAGAACATTAAGAATCAATGACCAGGAAGGACAAAACAAAATATCAAAATATAATAAACCAAGCAAAGCCCTACATCACATCTGGACAAGGCAACCCAACAAGAGAAAAAGACGCCCAAGAGCAGGCAAAAGAGTTGGAGACACCTATATCCACCATTAGGAGTCCCACAAAAAGAGGAAGCTAACAACCACAGTATGTACAGAGAGGACCTGGTAAAGACACATGCAGGCTCATTTCTTGCTGCTTCAACCTTGATCCCACATGCATCCAGATTAATTCACTCAGTGGGCCATGTTCCCCTGGTGTTTTCCATCCCATTGACTCCTAAAGTGTTTCTGTGCCCTCTTCTACCTGATTCTCCGAGATTCAAGGGCAGGAACATGATGGAGAGCTCAACTTTAGACTCTTTTTATGTTTGACTGAGTGTCTTTGCATGTGCTCTCATCTATTGCCAGTGGAAGCTCTCTGATGATGACTCTGTAAGACACTGATCTATGAGTATAGGAGAATATCATTAGGAATCATTTCATTGACATTTTTTGGCTTTTTGTGTTTGGTTCTGCTCTCTGAGTTATCCAGTCTCTGGTTCCTGGCTACCCAAGCAGTGTTTCTCAGAGAGAAGTACTCAAGCAAAAAAACAAAAAACAAAAACAAAAACAAACAAACAAACAAAAACATTGGTTGATCACTCCTACAAGTTCTGTGCCACAATTACCCCAGCACATCTTGCAGGGAGAACAGATTGCTGGTAAACACTTTTGTGGCTGGGTAGGTGTTCATGATTCTCATTCAGTAGTTTACAGAGTAGTTTTCTACACACACAAAAAGACTAGAACTTAAAAGCAAAGGGTCCATGTAGGAACAAGTTAGATCTCTGCATTCAAGGAGCTGCACAAATGATTTCCTTAGCAATAATTTTGCTAATTTGGATATTCTCTCTCATTTTTTTAGCTAATTTGTATAAAGATTTATCCACGTTGTTGATTTTCATAAATAACCAACTCTTTGTTTCATTGATTCTTTGTAGTGTTCTCTTAATTTTTATTTTATTGATTTCAGAACTCAGTTTTATCATTTCTGCTGTCTTCATCTACTGCTCTTTGCTATGAATGCTTATTTTGTTCTCGACATTTTAGGTGAGCTGTAAGTTACTAGTATAATATCTGTCTAATTTTTTATGTACACGCTTAATGTTGTAAACCTTCCTCTTAGCACCACTTTCAATGCATCCAATAAACTTGGATATACTGTATATACATTTTGTTTGCATTCTAGAGAGTCTTTAATTTATTTATTTGTTTCCATTTTGATTTTACATTCATTAGAGAATTTTTCAGTATCCATGAATTTGTAAACTTTCTGTTGTTTCTGTTACGGTTGATGTAAAAAATAAAATATGAATATTTCAAAAAATTTCATGAATCAGCCACTAGATTTATACAATGAATTTCTGTATTACTAGTCTTTAAAAATTGTTATTTTTGTTAAAGTACTAGCTCAGTGATTAAGAACAATGTCTGCCCTTCCAGAGAACCAGTGTTCTACTTCAAGCACCCATATCTGATTCAAAACAATTCCGGAGTATCTGATGTTTTCTTTGTCTTGGCAGAAACATTAAACATGTGGTGTACATGCATGCATTCAGTATAAACACACACACAACAATAAAATATTTTAATTAATTTTCATAAACGATAAAGCCCAGTCATATTAGACTTGCTAAAATAAACTGTAAGGCTTTGTAGTGCCTTATCTAAATCTCAATTCTCTCAAGGAAGAGGCAGACAGTTCTTTGAGTATTTGAGGCCAATGTAGTTTCCATATCTACAAAGAGTTCCAGGCATGGAAGGACTGTATCACAGTGAGACCCTGTCTTGAACAAAAACAGAGATTGATCATGTTCCTCAATTTTAGATTCTCTTAATGTTTTCTGCTTATATTATAAAGCATACACATCCCTGCCACACACTGAAACTTTATTTAAAGTTGAGTAAGAATGAACTTTTGAAATCTTATTTCTGAGACTTTTCTGAGAGATTCTCCATATCCTTTGAAAGTGGTAATTCAGTGCTTTCCGAGACATGCTGTGGTGTTTGTCTTTTTTAGTTGTCTCTTGTAATTCATTTTTTATGTTTATATGAAGGACTCTTACTCTCTTTTTAGGGATTATTAGACACCAACTTTTCAATGAGAGTTTCTTTTTAATCATTTCATGGATGATTCAGTCATCTTAAAGTTAAGTTAAATACACCACAAATAAGACAGACTTTGATAAATGGTGCATTTGGTTGCTTATTAGGGTGAATAGACTATATCATGTTCCTAACTGTACATACAATGTACTTTGCTTAGCTAAACAATGATTGCACACTGTATTTGGTAACACAATACTTCATCGTTTTCCTCTTCAGTTTTATTATTCTGTCAATATTATTTATTATTATTTGTAAATTTACCAAATAGCATGTGTTCTGAATATTGCATTACTACTTGTAGACAGATATATTCTAAAATGAAAGGTCTTGGGAATATTTTATTCACATATTATTTTCACTTTGATCTGCTCTTTAAGAAAATCTGAAAGAAGCTGGCTAAGTGGCTAGGCAGAAAAAAAGCACCTGCTGTCAAGCTTCATGACATGAGTCTGACCCTACTTAAACACACTAAAGAAGAAAATAAACTATTCTTAAAAGTTGCTTAGTAAACTCTGTTCACTTGCCAATACATGCTTATTCCATATAAATACAAGAACAACAAATAAGACATAATACTTTTAAAAATTAACACGGGACTACATAAAAATTCTCATTCTGTGTCTTAATACTGTTCATCTGAATTAATGATGCATAAACTGTTATCAGAATGTCAAGTATATTTATTTCAATATTAAAAAAAAATCTGGCAGATGCAGGAGGGTAGGTCCCTATTCTTAGTATATATTATACTTTTTATAGCACATGTTTTCATTTTATGACAATACTTTTTATTATTAGATGCAATCATTCTGTGTATTCCTGCATCCTACATCCTATATGTCTTCATAAGATCTGTATCTTCAACACAACTTTAATTTTCTTTCCCCTCCTCACTGAAAATGCATCATAAATCACAGATTTTTACAAAAAAGACAGTCAATACAATATAATTAATAGCATGCATGAAATAAATGTTTGCATATATCATCGTCTACATAACTGCTTTTACTGAAACGAAAGTTTCTCCTCCTTTTCTTCTACCTTTCTAAATTTGGTTTGAGGAAAAAAATCTCTTTCAAATAAAAGTTTACTTGATGAGAGATGAAGATTACAATTATCTGTGGGTATAAACATAAGTGTTTATGAATTGTCAGGGATTATGCTGATTTAGTAAAGTGATAACTCTAGCTTCTTCAGTATCCATGACTTCATTACCATTCCATACTTAGCTGGATTACCAGTACCAGGCAAGATTTCCCTCTTGGTGAGAGGATCATAAACCTAATTAGAGTGCTGTTGGTTACTGATAAAGTACTCAAAACTAGTTCCTGTGAATATGGTTGACAGTTGTATGACTGGGGCTGACTGTGGAACCACTGACAGTGGCACCAGGATTCGTCGCTGCTGCTTGTACTGGCTTTGGGGAACCTATTCTCTTTGGAGGGATATCTGGCTTAGCCTAGATATGGTAGGGAGGACATTGGACCTTCCCCAAAGCAATGGACCTTATCCTCTCTAAAGAGTGGATAGGGGTTGGTTGCGCGAGATGGGGGGGGGAGGGGCGGCAAGTCGAGGGAATAGGAGGAGAAGAATGAGTGGGAACTGGGATTGGTATGTAAAGTGAAGAAACTATAGTTTGTCTTATTTTTAAAAAAATGATAAAAGAAATTATTTAAAAAATGTACTCATGTCAGTACTGAATAATGATGGTGATTGTGCCTGTTGGCATTTAGTGTGTTTCATATGCTTTATAATTGTGTAAGATTTTGTTTTCATTCTCCCATGGTACCTTCTTGTGTATGAGACCTAGTCCTCAGGGTGGAAGAATTCAAGTCAATTCAGCACAAGGGTCTATGGGACCTATTACCAATAAAAGTGGATAGCTGTGGGGCCCAGTCACAATGGCTGTATCTATAAAAGTCTCCCTCACCAACAGCTGAAAGAACATTGTGGAAAGGGAGCCAGAAAAATCACAACATCTAGAAGATCAACAAGTTTTCTGTGCTATTGTATCTCCTAGTAATGACAGAAAATACACCCGTAAATTTTCCCCAACATGACCAAACAGGCGCTGAACAGGATGGTGCTAATGATGTGCCGAAGCAGAGAGAAAAACGCTAATGTGGCCCAGGTCTGTACAAAGAACTCTAGGCAAATGAGCAATGTTTGAAACAGAAGAGATGGCCGACAAAAGGTAAGAGTACACTGATTGGTTTTCTAGAGCAAAAATGTTCGGCCCTATAAACATACATACATACATGTAGCATTCTATGGATGGAGCAGGTTATATTGAGGAATACATATGAAGAGACATATACATAAAAATAGAGACTTGTGGACATAACAAAATTTGATGACAAAAGTGGCTCCCTGAATTTGAAAGGGAGTGAGGGAAGGTTTATAGGCCGGTTTGGAAGGAGAAAGGGGAATGAAAAATTGCAATCATAATATCAAAACTTCAAAGAAAAGCAAAAACAAAAGAAGCAGAAGTAAAATTATATACAGATATATCAAAATGGAAATTATTTTTCAAATTTTCACATTCTTAAGGTTAGTTGCTGAAATAAAAATAGCTAAGGAAGCATATTTAGTGTGATATACCCTTCATAGAAGAAAAGAATACTTCTTAAGCTTGTTTATGCTTTCCAAAATCTGGGTGAATGCTACTGAGAAATTTCCCACAGTTAGTGAAATGGTTAAAAATTGTAATGTGCTTAAATTAGTTTATCAGTCATGACTTCTAAAGAGTCTTTTTGATATAAGTCACCTTTGAAAACTGGAATAGAATTTACCTAGCCCATGTGTCAGCAAATCTCCAATTGTCAGGATAAATAATTTTCAATATCAACAACAACATTTTTTGAGAAGAAAGAAGATAATAGCCAAGCTTTTGTGACCTTGATGCAGCATAATTTACTTTCTTTCAGCTGTTATCCAGTCTATAGGCACCCCTTTACTAATACTTTTAAAATTGAATGCAGAGTTCATAATCTCTAGTGCTCTAATTCAATTTGAGCCAAGACAATTATAAGCCATGGGCTAACAATGAACTGTTCTTGTACATTTCCTATTTCTGAACTTGAGAGGCTTTTCTTACAAAGAAATCTTTAAAACCTCTTTTTAAAAAAAACTGAGTTATTGATGTAACAGTAGCTTTCTCATGTTTACAAGGTTTATCTTCATATTTGTAATAGAGTATTAAGTTTACAAAAACCCATGGCATTTCTTAACCCGTATTATCACTTTCATGTCATATGTGGTCATTTATAATGTCAAACTAATAACACAGGTCTAATTGCTGTTGATAAAAGTTTTATAGTGTATGCCAGATAGTACCAAAGCATTTGTCCATTTTTTGAATTGTGTAAACTCTAGATAATTAAATACTTTTGAATGGGAGATATGATCTAGTGGTTAATAGCACCAGTAAGCATAAAAATATCTGTAAGCCCAGCTCTTAGGAAATCAATTCACTCTTCTGATCTTGATAGACACTACACATAAAGGAAATTTTCAAGATCAATCCTAGCAAAATAGAAAATTGAGTTTGACCACTGTCTCTCTCTCTTGGTTTCTGTCTGTCTCTGACTGTCTATCTGCCCCCGCCTCTCTCTCTCTGTGTGTGTGTGTATGTGTGTGTGTGTGTGTGTGTGTGTGTGTGTGTGTGCGTGCACATAATTGGAAGTCATTGTAAGGAACACTATCTACCTCCTTTGAGATATAATCTAATCTCTCATTGACCTGTAGCTTGACAATAGGAAACACTAGAAATCAAAAGAACCCAAGGATTTACCTGTTTCTTCTTCCTGAATCCACAAGGTACAACAATGTGACATTATTATTGGCATTTTAAAATGTGCTGGGTGGACTGGACAGTTTCTCATTCTTGGGAAGCAAACACTATACCGACTGAGCTATGTCTTCAGTCCTATATCTACATTTAAATATGATAATAAAAAAGAAATAATTATTGATACTTTATATAAAATGTTATTTTGCTATATATATATGTGTGTGTGTATGATATATTTATATATACATATATCATTCACCATCATTCAAATACTACCAATTGTCTTCATTTTCTAATTTACATTTAAATACTTCTAATTCAAAAGTTTTTATGTAATTACAAGTAAGGATGGAATGTTTACACAAAATTACTTAGATGTCTTATTCACTGTAGAAAAATATGCTTAAGATGTTGCATAAATGCATGCAAATAAAGTATTTGAAATGAATACAACTAAACCAAATGTTCAGTGAAATCAATAGATTTCTTTTTTAAGGTTAGAGCAGAAAACATAATATTTCCTCAAAACTTCCCTAATGTGCAAACACCAATGTTCAATTGGTAAAATTCCTTGTTTGGAAGCATGGAAACTTTAGTCCAGAAAGCAAACACATATGCAAATAGTCAGATGTATTATACGTACTTGGAATATCCTACATGAGGTTGAAGAGGGAAGTTTGAATTGCTCCCTGGCCAGTAGACTTGTTGAAGCATTAAATTTCAGATTCGGTTGAGAGACATTGTTCAAAAGATGAACTAGAGAAGAGAATTAAAAGAAATTCTGACGTTAACCTCTGTCTGTAACATGAGGGCACCAGCTTGTTGGGGTTTCCATCCCGCCCGGTACCCCACAGCCGGCAAATCCCAAAGAGAAATCACACACAGGACTCCATAAGGTTATAAACTGATTGGCCCTTAGCTCTGGATACTTATTAGCTCTTATAACATATATTACCCCATTATCCTTATCTATGTTAGCCACACAGCTCAGTACCTTTTTCAGCTGGGCAGGTTACATGCTGTCTCTTCGGTGGTCTGCACAGGAATGCCGGAGGGAGTTTCCTCCTCCCTAGCCTTATCCTATTCTCATTGCCCCGCCTCTACTTCCTGTCTGGTCGACCCACCTATACTTCCTGCCTAGCCAATCAGCGTTTTATTAAAATACATGATTGACAGAATACAGACAATTCTCCCGCACCATTTCCCTCTTTTTTTTTAAACAGAGGAAAATACCCGTAGTCCATTTGTTAGGAATGTGGGCGTAGTATTTCAGGCTACTTCCTGCTGGTTGGGGGCGCTGATGATCTTATGGGGACCTAAAGAAAATTTAGAGTTATAATCAAGTCCTGACTGGAGTATCCTGTGAGTCTGAATCATCTCAGGCAGCAGTCTTGAACCTGTTCTGGATGAAGAACTCAGACATCTGGGCCATCTGTTCTTACCGGAGATTGCTCAGGTGGTCTCCCTTGGCCAAAGATGATTTTTCTTAACTCTGAATAAATCCAGAGCCTCTGATTTTCTGTGGAAACAAAAGCAAAATCTCTTCTCCAAAGTAACGTACCTTTTGATTTCAATTTTGAAGCCAAGGTATTTTCAAAATATCTATCTTGGGTTAGTTCAGCAGCATTTATAAACAAAAGTCTTTTAGCAGCTATTGCTACTTCCTCAGCATTCAAACAATTCAAAGAGAGCATAATAGCATACAGCATCAAGATTCTTTGTATATTTTCCATCTTTATTTTAACCTCTATTTCTTTTATTTTTACTTTTACTTTTTGAGACAGAGTCTCTGTATATCTTTGTCCTGGAATGGCTCTGTAGACCAGGCTGTCCTTGAACTCACAGAGATCTGCCTGTCTCTACCTCCCCAGTGCTGGGATTAAAGGTGTTTGCTACCACACCTTGAACTCACAGAGATCTGTCTCTGCCTCCCAGGCATTGGGATTAATGGCGTGTACTACCACACCTTGAGGTCAACAGAGGTCAATCTGCCTCTGCCCCTTGAAGTCACAGAGGTCAATGTACCTCTTCCTCCCAAGTGTTGGGATTAAAGGTGTGTACCACCACACCCAACTACTCTCTTTCTTTTTATTTTAAGAACTTTAACTTATATCCTGCATATATTTTTAACATACTATAAACCAGTTAGAGGTTTTCTTCCTCTTTGAATCTCTCTTTACTGTGTATCTCTCTTTTTCTGACCACATGAGCCTAAAACCATGGCTTTGACGGCTGGATCTAGGCCATTCCTTAGCTTTCCAGCCTCATGGCAGAGGTACTGCTGAAGCCAATTTATTGCCACAACTCTGTGGCCTTTCAAAGTCTTTGCTAGCAAGCAAGCAGCAGCATTCTGCTCACAGACCACACTCAGTCGAACTGCCTGCCTGAAAGAGTCAGAGATTGCCCTGGAAGGACAGCCTAGAAAGCCGGCATTTTAAAACAGCGCAGCTTTTGTCCTGCTACGACTGAAAACCGAAAAGCATGCATTCAGCTTTTCATCAACACCGTTTAAGTGTTTTGTGGTAGGACCTCTTAATGAGCTACAAAGTTTTGCAGCTGAAGCTGAGTCAGGAAGCCTCTCTTAGATGAGAGCATTTGCTTGCCTCTAGCAAGCAGAGCAGACCCGAGAAATTGCTGCTACCATACCAAGAAAACATGTTTTACTCTATTCTTTTCCAAGCTTTCTCAAGCTTTCTATGGATTCAGTTATTCATGTCTGGGCGCCATATGTAGTAGGGAACTGCGGGCAGGCCTGCTTTTCATCCCGCCCGGTTCCTGCACAGCGAGTTTAGCCCCAGAAATAACAACACACAAATTGTATTCATTTAAATACTGCCTGGCCCATTATCTCTAGAGAGTTAGTTACTGGCTAACTCTCACATCTTGATTAACACATTTCTAATAATCTGTGTAGCACCACGAGGTGGTGGCTTACTGGAAAAGATTCAGCATGTCTGACCTGGTGGCTGGCTCCATGGCGTCTGCCCCATTGCCCTCTTCCCAGCATTCTGTTCTGTTTACTCCGCCTACCTAATTTTTCTGTCCTATCAAAGGGCCAAGGCAGTCTCTTTATTGACCAATGAAAATAAAACAATAGACAGATAACCCTCCTCCATCATCTGTCCCTATATGTGTCCCCATTAGGAAGTATACCTACATGTGCACATGTGCACATACCCATCCATTCCTACACACACAAATACCTCCCCCCAACACACACTCACACACATACTCCATAGATTTAAAGAGGAATAAATCATTGATTGAGAAAAAAACTTCCCCATTATTTATAAGAGAAAATTTATTAAGATAATTTTTTTTGTTTTATATTTTATTTTTTTCTACTTTTTTTAATTTACTTATTTATTTATTTATAAAAATTTCCACTTTCTCCACTCCTCCCAATACCCTCCAACTCCCCCATCTCTCTCCTACTACCTCTCCAGTCCTAAGAGCAGTCAGGGTTTCTTGCCCTGTGGGAAGTTCAAGGTTCTCCCCGCTCTCTCCAGGTCTAGGAAGGTGAGCATCCAAACAGACTAGGATCCCAAAAAGCCAGTACATGCAGGCGAAACAAGACCCAGTGCCATTGTCAATGGCTTCCCACTCAGCCCCCATGTCAGCCACATTCAGAGAATCCGGTTTGATCACATGCTCATTCAGTCCCAGTACAGTTGGCCTTGGTGAGCTCTCATTAGATCAGTTCCCATGTATCAGTGGGTGAACACACTCCTCGCGGTTCTGCCATCCCTTTTCATGTTCTCCCTCCTTCGGCTCCTCATTTGGACCTTGGGGACTCAGTCCAGTGCTCCAATGTGGGTCTCCTGCTCTATCTCCTTCCATCGTTCCATGAGGGTTGCATCTGATCCTGCCTTCCTTGCTCACGTTCTCCCTCCATCTGCTTCTCATTTGTACCTAGGGAGTTAAGTCCAGTGTTCCAATGTGTGTCTCTGTCTCTATCTTCATCCCTCACCAGATGAAGGTTCTATGGTGATATGCAAAATATTCATCAGTATGGTTATGGACCAAGGTCAGTTCAGTCACCCTCTCCTCTAATGCCCAGGGAACAATCTGGGTACCTCTCCTTTGGCCTGGGTACCCCTCCAGAATCAAGTATCATGCAAACCCTAAAATGGCTCCCTTAGTTGAGATATATACCTCCCTGATCCCATAACCAACCTTTCTCCCTCCCCCATCACATTCCCCCAAATTATCCCAATCCTCCCCATCTCTCTTCTATCTAGCCCTCTCCCCTTACTTCTACCCCCCCCCCCCGTGCACTCAAGTTTGCCTGGCAATCTTGTCTACTTCCAATATCCAGGAGGATAACTACATGATTTTCTTCAGGTTCACCTTCTTATTTAGCTTCTCTAGGATCAAGAATTATAGGCTCAAAGACTTTTAATTATGGCTAGAATCCATTTATGAGTGAGTACATACCATATTCCTCTTTTTGGGACTGGGTTACCTCACTCAGTAAAGCGTTTTCTATTTCCATCCATTTGCATACAAAATTCAAGATGTCATTTTTTCTTTAACACTGAGTAAAACTCAAATGTATATATATTCCACACCTTCTTTAACCATTCTTCTATTGAGGGGCACCTAGGTTGTTTCCAGGTCCTGGCTATTACAAATAGTGCTGCTATGAACATAGTGGAACAAATGCTTTTGGAGTATGATAGGGCATCTCTTGGATATATTCCCAAGAGTGGAATTGCTGGGTCCTGAGGGAGGTTGACTTCCAGTTTCCTGAGATATCGCCACACTGATTTCAACAGTGGCCGCACAAGTTTGCATTCCCACCAACAATGGATGAGTGTACCCCTCACTCCACATCCTCTCCAGCATAGGCTATCATTGGTGTTTTTGAGTTTAGCTATTCTGACAGGTGTAAGATGGTATCTCAAAGTTGTTTTGATTTGCATTTTCCTGATCGCTAAGGAGGCTGAGCATGACCTTAAGTGTCTTTTGGCCATTCGAAGTTCGTCTGTTGTGAATTCTCTGTTCAGATCAGTACCCCATTTTTTATTGGGTTAATTAGAGTTTTGTTGTCTAGGTTCTTGAGTTATTTGTATATTTTGGAGATCAGACCTTTGGTTGGTGACCATCTTCTCCCAGTCAGAAAGTAGCCTTTTTGTCTTACTAACAGTGTCCTTTGCTTACAGAAGCTTCTCAGTTTCAGGAGGTCCCATTTATTCATCGATTCTCTTAATGTCTGTGCTACTGGGGTTCTACTTATGAAGTGGTTTCCTGTGCCTATGTCTTGTAGACTATTTCCCACTTTCTCTTCTATCGGGTTCAAAGTGGTCAGATTAATGCTGATGTCTTTAATCCATTTGGACTTGAGTTTTGTTCATGGTGATAGATATGGATCTACTTTCATTCTTCTGCAGGTTGACATCCAGTTATGCCAGCACCATTTGTTAAAGATGCTTTCCTTCTTCCATTGTATACATTTAGCTCCCTTGTCGAAAATCAGGTGTTCATAGTATTGTGAGTTAATATCCGGGTCTTCTATTCGATTCCATAGGTCTACTTCTCTGTTCTTATGCCAATACCAAGCTGTTTTCAATACTGTAGCTCTGTAATAGAGTTTGAAGTCAGGGATGGTAATGCCTCCAGAAGATCCTTTATTGTATAAGATTGCTTTGGCTATCCAGGGTTTTTGTTTTTCCATATAAGCTTGATTATTGTTCTCTCAAGGTCTGTGAAGAAGTTTGATGGGATTTTGATGGGGATTGCATTGAATCTATAGATTGCTTTTGGTAAAATTTCCATTTTTACCTTGTTGATCCTCCCAATCCAAGAGCAAGGGAGATCTTTCCATTTTCTGGTATCCTCCTCAATTTCTTTCTTCAAAGACTTAAAGTTCTTGTCAAATAGGTCTTTCACTTCCTTGGTTAGAGTTATCCCAAGATATTTTATGCTATTTGTGGCTGTCGTGAAAGGTGATGTTTCTTTGATTTCCCTCTCTGCTTCTTTATCCTTTGTGTATAGGAGGGCAACCGATTTTTTGGAGTTGATCTTGTATCCTGCCACATTACTGAAGGTGTTTATCAGCTGTAGGAGTTCTTTGGTAATGTTTTTGGGTCGCTTATGTACACTATCATATCATCTGCAATTAACGAAAGTTTAACTTCATCCTTTCCAATTCGAATCCCCTTGATCCCCTTATGTTTTCTTATTGCTATTGCTAGAACTTCAAGCACTATATTGAACAGGTATGGAGAGAGTGGACAGCCTTGTGTTCCTGATTTTAGTGGAATGGCTTTGAGTTTCTCTCCATTCAATTTGATGTTAGCTGTTGGCTTGCTGTAATAGCTTTTATTATATTTAGATATGATCCTTGTATCACCAATTGTCCCAATACCTTTATCATAAAGGGGTGTTGAATTTTTTCAAATGTTTTTTCAGCATCCAATGAAATGATCAGATGGTTTTTTTCTTTCGGTTTATTTATATGATGGATTACTTTGATAGATTTGCATATATTTAACGAGCCCTGCATCTCTACTGGGATGAAGCCTACTTGATCATACTGGATAATTTTTCTAATGTGTTCTTGGATTCAGTTTGCCAGTATTTTATTGACAATTTTCACGTTGATGTTCATGAGTGATATTGATCTGTAATTCTCTTTCTTGGTTGTGTCTTTGTGTGGTTTTGGTATCAGAGTAACTGTAGCTTCATAAAAGAAGTTTTCCAATGATTCTTCTCTTTCTATATTGTGAAATACATTAAGGAGTATAGGTATTAGCTCTTCCTGGAAGTTCTGGTAGAAATCTGCATTGAAACCATCTGGTCCTGGGCTTTTTTGGTAGGGAGATTTTTGATAACAGCTTCTGATTCTTCGCAAATAAGAGATCGATTTAGATTGTTCACCTGGTCTTGGTTCAACTTTGGTATATGGTACTTACCTAAAAAAAATGTCCTTTTCTTTTACATTTTGTGGCATACAGGCTTTTGTAGTAAGAGCTAATGATTCTCTGAATTTCCTCTGTGTCTGTGGTTATGTGCCTCTTTTCATTTCTGATCATATTAATTTGCATGTTCTCTCTCTCCCAATTCATTAGTTTGGATAGGGGTTTGTCGATCTTGTTGATTTTCTCCAAGAACCAGCTTTTTGTTTCATTGATTCTTTGGATTTTTTTCTGTGTTCCTATTTTGTTTATATCAGCCCTCAGTCTGATTATTTCCAGACGTCTGCTCCTCCTGGGTAAATCTGCTTTTTTTTTCTAGAGCTTTCAGGTGTGCTGTTAAGTCTTCAATGTATGCTTTCTGTGTTTTCTTTAATTGGGTACTTAGTGCTCTGAACTTTCCTCTTAGCACTGCTTTCATAGTGTCCTACAGGTTTTAGTATGTTGTGTCTTTGTTTTCATTAAATTCAAGGAAGACTTTAATTTCTTTCTTTATTTCTTCCTTGACCCAGGGGTGATTCAGTAGTTGACTGTTCAGCTTCCATGAGTTTGTTGACTTCCTGGGGGTAGCATTGTTGTTGAATTTTAACTTTAATCCATGGTGATCTGACAAGACACAGGTAATTACTAATTTTTTTTTGTATCTGTGGAAGTTTGCTTTGTTACCCAGTATGTGGTCAATTTTTGAGTAGGTTCCATGGGCCACAGAGAAAAAGGTATATTCTTTCCTATTTGGGTGGACTGTTCTATAGATATAGATATAGTCTGTTAAGTCCATTTGATTCAATACCTCCAATAATTCTCTTATTTCTCTGTTAGGTTTCTGTCTGATTGACCTGTCCATTGGTGAGAGGGGTGTGTTGAAGTCTCCTACTATTGGTTTGTGAGGTTTGATGACTGCCTTGAGTTCTAGAAGTGTTTCTTTTACATAAGTGGGTGCCTTTATTTTAGGGGCATAGATATTCAGGATTGAAACTTCCTCCTGATGAATTGTTCCTGTTATCAGTATGAAATGTCCATCTCCATCTCTTCTGATAGATTTTAGTTTGAAGTCAATTTTGTTTGATATTAGAACGGCCATACCCTGTTGTTTCTTAGGTCCATTTGCTTGGAAAACCTTTTCCCAGCCCTTTGCTCTGAGTAGATGTCTGTCTTTGTGGTTGAGGTGTGTTTCTTGTAAACAGCAGAATGTTGGATTCTGTTATTAAGTGATACTAATGACCAGTGGTTGTTGACTCCGGTTATTTTCTTTTCCTTTTTCTTTTTTTTTGGTGGGGTTAGTAGAGTGTGTTTGTTTCCCTTCTTTGAGTTTTGCTTGTGGAGGGTCCCTAGATGTCTGAGTTATGGTAGGCAGTATTGGCAATGTTGTATTCCTTGAGATGTGATTTTTCTTCTAATACTTTCTGTGAGGCTGGATTTGTGGCTACGTATTGTTTAAATTTGTTTTTATCCTGAAATATTTTGTTTTCTCCATTGATAGTGAATGATAGCTTGGCTGGGTATAGTAGTCTGGGCTTGCATCCAAGGTCTCTTAGTTTCTGCAGTACCTCTATTCAGGACTTTCTGGCTTTCATGGTTTCCATAGAGAAGTCCGGTGTAAGTCTGATAGGTTTACCTTTATAAGTTACTTGACCTTTTTCCTTTGCAGCTCTTAATATTCTTTCTTTAATCTGAATGTTTTGTGTTTTCATTATTATATGGCGCGGGGATTTTTTTTTTTTTGATTCAGTCTATTCGGTGTTCTATATGCTTCTTGAACCTTCATAGGGATATCGTTCTTTAGGTTGGGGAAGTTTTCTTCTGTAATTTTATTGAATATATTTTCTGGGCCTTTCATCTGCAATTCTTCTCCTTCTTCTATCCCTATTATTCTTAGATTTGTTTTTTTTATTGTGTCCCAGATTTCCTGAATGTTTTGTGATGAGAATTTGTTGGATTTGCTGTTTTCTTAGGTCAGAGCATTTATTTTCTCTATGGTGTCTTCAGAGTCTGAGATTCTTTCTTCTATCTCTTGTCTTCTGTTAGTTATGTTTGTTTCTGAAGTCTCTGTTCGTTTACCTAGATTTTCCGTAGCCAGCTGGCCCTCGGTTTGTGTTTTCTTCATTGCTTCCATTTCAGTTTTCAAATCTTGAACTGTTTCCATTACCTGTTTGATTGTTTTTTCTTGGTTTCCCAGGGTTTCATTTACGGATTTACTCATTTCTTCAACCTTTTCATTATATTTCTCTTCCATTTCTTTACAGCAGATTTTTACCTCCTGTTTAAGTTTCTCTATTATTTTCATAAAGTTCCACTTAGGGTCGATTTCTTCTATTTCTTCTGGGGTAGGGTGTTCAATTCTTCTAGTTTCAGATCCCTGGATTCTGGTGATGTCATGTTGTCTTTCAGGTTGTTGGAGGAATTCTTGCATTGGCGCCTGCCCATCTCTTCCTCTCTGGATGGGACTCCTCAGCACTCTCTGGACAGAACTCCTCAGCACTCTGGATAGAACTCCTCAGCACTGAAGTAGGGACAGCTGGTATTCCAAGGACACAGGAGACAAAAGGGCGACAGTGGAGGGAGGAAAGATTCCAGCAGAACACCGAAGATCCAGTTTGAAACTCTGTCCGAAATTGGTGATCCTGCCCCCAAGAATCTCAGAATAAGACCTTATTAAGATAAATTTTGTGATTTGTGATTTGATATTACTTTCTTTTATTTAATTTTAAAGAAAATACATCAGTAGATAAAATTAAATTTTATTATGTCATGTAATATTAAATATGCTTCAAAGCTATTACAGTTAAAGGTAACACATTCATTCAATGTTCTCTTTGTTTAATATAACATATGTTTGTAATTTTTTTCTTTTTTGTGTTTGTAACTTTTTTCTCTTTTAACTTATTAAAATGCCTATCTTTTCTCATTTTATATGCCAAATCCAGTTCCCATGGCCCCATCTCCTTCTGCTCCCTCTACCTTTCCTACCCCTCCCCACTACTCAGAGAGGAAAAGGCTTCCCATGGGGAGTCAGCAAAGTCTAGCACATTGTTTTGAGGCAGGACCAAGGCCCTCCCCACTATATTTAGGCTGAGCAAGGTAACCCTCCAGAGATAGTGGGTTCCAGAAATCCAGAACAAGCAGTAGAGAAAAATTCTGGTCCCACTGCAAGTGGCCCTCCAGCCTACCCTAAACATACAATTGTCACCTAAATTCAGAGGGTCTAGTTTGGTCCTATGCTGGCTCCCTCAACGTAAGACTGGAGTTGGTAGACTCCCATTATTAGCTCTGGTAAGCTGTTTCAGTGGGTATCCCTTGCTCATATTCTCTCTGCTCCCACTCTTTGACTCAACTTTGACTCAACTCCACTCAACCCAAAAGTTGTGAGTGGAGCTCAGTCCAGTGCTCCACTATTGTTCTCTGTATCTGCTTCCATCAGTTGCTTGATGTAGATTCTATGACAACATTTGAGGTAGTCATCAGTCTGACTACAGGGCAGAGCAGTTCAGGCACCATCTCCACTATTGCTTAGAGTCTTAGCTGGGGTCATCCTTGGAATTTTGCTAGTGCCAGGTTTCTTGCTAGAAGTATAATGACTCTGTCAGTAAAGATATCTTTTTCTTTGATCTCCTTCACCCATCTTGACCATCCTGTTCCCTCAAGTTCTCTAATAATTGTAAAATTTATAATAAATTTGTATGAGATTTCCTTTCTTTCCTGTCAAAGTAGCAGTCAGAAATTAAAGGAGGAAAATATCTTGTTGGTCAAGGAATAACAGAGAATCCTTTATCCTCCTTTATCTCTCTTTGTGGCCATACTGATTTCAAAGAAAATGCCCAACCCCTGAAGAGATTGACACTAAAGGGGGTTTGACCTCACTGGCGTAGCTAAGATTTTGTTAGAGGAAGTTTGTCACTATGTATATGGGCTTTGAGATCAAATATGTTCAAGCCATGTTCGGTGAGTCAGACTACTTCCTATTGTCTGAAAGTCAAGGTGTAGGAGGACACATGGTTAATTTTCCAGCACCATATTCTACCTGCATGCCATCATGTATCACCATTGTAATAACTGACCGAACTTCTGAAAATGTAAGCCACCCCAATTATATGTTTTTCCTTTTTAGAAAATCATTATATTTTCCCAATTCCTAATACAATTTTCCTCTTATTAAGTATACTCGTAGGAACTCCTTTGGCCAGGAAACCAAAGGAGAGTCTCCATTTACAAAGTATATATGTTCGTGAATGGTTGTCTTTTCTAGAATTTGTTTCTGTTTAAAATTCAGTAAAAATACGACATGAAGAAGATGATTTTTCTATTCTATTGAAAATGAACTAGAAAATTAGACTTGAGGTAACATTCATGAATTGTTTTATAGCAAATGACTATCTAAAGGGCTATTATAACCAAATGATTTTAAAATAATTATATCTTTTCACTGTCTAAGATTAATTTAAAAAAAAAACTTCTATAGTATCTAATGTGGTTAGCTTGGCTTAGAACCTGAGCTGGTTAGGTTTTTGTTGTTGTTGTTGTTGTTGTTGTTGTTTTTTCCCAACTTGACCAAAGCTGCATTCATTTGGGAAAAACAATATCAGTTTAAAAAAAAGTCCTCTGCTAGAGAGGGCTATAGGGAGGTTAGTAAAGTATTTTTCTTTATTACTGATTGCTGTGGGAAACACCACACACTGTTATCTGTTCTACCTATGAGCTGGTGGCACTGTTTGTATTGGCTGTGCTTCTTGGTTTTTATTCTTATTTTCATTATTTGTTTGTTTGATTTCCTGTTTGATTTCTATTCACAGATAGATATAAGGAGTATGGAATGAGTGAATTAGAAGGTTCCAAAGGTCTGAGAGGAGGAAGAAGAGGGAAAACCATTATTTGATCACATTGTAAAAACTAAAATAGTACAAGAATGCATAAGGAAAGAAGAGCATAAATAAAAGCTCCACAGAGACACAGGAAATGGTGCTAGAGCTTCATATGAATATTCAAACTTATTTGCATGTGTCTGTTTCTAACAAACAAACAAACAAAAAACAAAAACCAAGTTGAGTAAGCAATGAACAGTGAGGAGTAAGGCAATAAGCTGCTCGTTTCTCCATGCTTCTACTTAAGTTTCTATTTAAAGATTCCTTCCTTAAGTTTCTGTCTTGTTCTTCATCACTGATGGACTTTGATTTTTGACCTGCAAGCCAAATAAACAGTTTACATTTCAGTTTGCGTTTGGTCAGGATGTTTTTCACAGCAAAGTAAAGAAAACTAGACCAGAAGAGTACTACAATGATAATATCATCAAATGTTAATACATTTCTAGTAGTACTAATAAGAAACCATTTCCGTATTCAAAATATATAAAAACACTTGTAGCTAATGCAACCCTAAACACTAAAATAGCTAACATTAATAAAACTCATTATTAAGATAATGTTAAAATTAAAAAAATCTCAATTCTCTTTATTATAATTTTAAATAATTTTATTGGTCAATAAAGGTAAACAAAATTATTGTTGAACTACTTAAAGAATTTAGAGGAAGCAATATCAAAAACAATATCAGAGAAAATATCAGAAAGAGACAATCAGACAATTTATAATTTCAAATCAAATTTAGTTGGTAAATTATGTATATATACACACATATTATATTATAAATATATATTATATTATAATATACAATTATACATTATATTATACGTGTAATTATATTATGTTATTATATGTGTAATATATTATACATATTATATTTTATTACATGTGTGATATATGCGTGTGCATATATAGCATATAAATTTATATATATAAATTAGAAACAATATAGGAGAAATTAGAAAATTGAGCACATTAATTAGACTGTGAAATTAATAATATATATTAGTTAACAAATAATGAATATTTTTAAATATTGTCAATATCTCAATTATTTTATATTTTATGTGAGTATAAAATTCTGAAATAAATGGAGGATAATGAATCATTTGCAAAACCCAGATTTATTATATAAAACCCCATATTAATGATATCATTATTCAATTAAGAAAAAACATTATTGTTTAAGATTTTTCTTTTCAAATAAAATTCATAGTTCATAAGCTATGGACTGCTCTTTTAAACAAAGAAGATATCTTTTCTTAAAAGTCAGAATGGGTAAAATGACTAAAGGCTTTGATTTGACATACCATATCGGTCATGGCCTGCAAAGTTATGACTGACAGCCTGCTTCAGGCCCCTGAGACAAAGCTTTGGAAGACGGGTAGTGTCCAAAAGCAGAGTTCAAGGAAAAGGTCTGGAACGGAGCAAGACTAATACCTCAGAGGGTAACGAAAGCTGCCAAGGTCAAATTAAAATCAATCCATCAGTTTATAGGCAACTTGTGTGGCAAACACAGACCACAGTCCTGTGAATCTGTTCCACACAGTCAAGTTGAAATATTTTCATAAATTCTACACAAAAAGTGTAATCCATATGGAAAGGACACACAAGCTGTCAAACTATGTCGTGTCTAAATTTCTTTCTCTCTCTTCCTAAATATTGGATTATTTTTTACATTGGAACTTAATAAAGATATAATTTACTTTAACAGGAGACAGGAGACTTTCTTTGTCACATCTCAGCCATCTCAGCCATGTGTACATTAGACATCCCTGATGTCTTATTGTGTATAAAGAAATCATTTTAATATCTCTGCAACAGTGAAAAATGGCTTGTGGTGGTGTTTCTATGAGGCTTCATTGTAAAGATAAAATAGGGGCATATATATATATATATATATATATATATATATATATATATATATATATGTGTGTGTGTGTGTGTGTGTGTGTGTGTGTGTGTATACTTATTTAATTAAAAACTATATTTTTTATTTTAAATAACAATCCCAGTTCTCACTCCCTCCCCTCCTTCCTCTTCCTCCACCTCCCCCACACCCTACCCTCCATACACTCCTCAGAGAGGGCAAGGTTTCCCATGGGAAGTCAACAAAGTCTACCACATAGTTTTGAGGCAGGACCAAGGCTGTCCATCCCTCCAAAGAGACCGGGTTCCAAAAAGCCAGTAAAAGTAGTAGAGATAAATCCTGGTCTCACTGATAGTGGCCCCACAGTCTGCCTCAGCCATACAACAATCACCAAATTCAGAGGGCCTAGTTAGGTCTTATGCTGGTAACCCAGCTATCAGGCAGGAGTTGGTGAACCACCATTAGCTCAGGTAGGGTGTTTGAGTGGATAACTTGACCAATTTCCTCCTTCTCTTCAACTGGACTTTGGGAGCTTAGCCCAGTGTTGTGCTAGGATTATAAAACTTTTTATTTCTCCATATGTATCTAAACTTTCATATTAAGATCCATGTGTACATAATGTTTCTGTAAAGCGCTGAATGAAGAAAAACTTCACACTTCAGAAAAGAATATCCATGAATGTGTATTATTTGTGAAAACACTGATGATACCTCATCCTGACACAGTATAGATGATCTTATTAAATTAAAAAAATAAAATTATTTCTAAAGTAAATGTTTTCATTTAGAATAATTATTCATCTTATTTTATTGTGTTTTAGATAAACACATGATCCCAAAATTGAAATCATTATAATATTTGTCCACAAACACTGTTTATGATATCAAAAGCAAATCCATGTTTCAGGTTTTTTAATAATATAATGTCAGCTTTTTCTCTAATTACCCTTGTATCTACATGTAGTGTTCCTGAATCAAATTCTAACCAGCGGAATAGTGAAGAGTCTTGAGAATACCGAAAATGTAGCTAAGGAGGACACCCTGAATCATAAAGATTGCATTGTTTCAAGATTTTCTGATTGAACAACATTATCTTATACTACAACAGGTATATATGGTTTGCAAAGGAACTTTCCCAGCCCATCTTAATGGTTTGCCTCTTTAGATCATTTTGTCATCATCTGAAAATGCCTGACCACATATGTTATACTGTTTATGAAACTATATAAACTATATGAACATCCTGCATAGCTTTAGAACCATGTAATGTAGTATGGGAAGAGTAGAATTTCAAATCCACCATCCCTGAAGAAAACTTACTCTCCCACTACTAGCACCCATAATCTTTTCTCCTTGTAGTGTAAACAGAATTTTTCAATTCTATGAATACAGCCTGTAGCACAATTAATAAAAACCCAGAGACATATCTATAGGTGCTCTGCTTGGAGGTCAGAAAAGCAAAACAACCGGCCACTGACTTTTACCTTTACCTTAGTCCGAAATTGTGATTCTCTTTCAAGGAATCCTCAAAATGAGATTGAGAGCTGTCGCCTACTGTATTGTATTTTCTAGTTCTTGGATTAAAGTCATGCACCATGACTGCCCAATTTCTAAGGCAAACTAGTGTGGCTACTGGGATTAAAGGTGTGTGTCACTACTGCCTGGTCTGTAAGTCTTATTAGAGGAGCTGTTTTACTCTCTGATCTTCAGGCAAGCTTTATTTCCTAAAATACAAATGAAATATCACTACACTAGCCAGTAAGGATGAAGCTTGTAACAGGACAGTAACAGTCCTATGACTCAAATATGTAGTATGCTCAGCAATATTTCTGCCAGAAAATTTAGCATAACAAACAAATGTAAAGGCAATGATTCCTAATGTTTATTGGGTCTACGGGGCACTGTTTACCAAAATCTCAGAATGAGATAATACTCATCATGCATCAGGCTTTACAACTGATAGTCTACCTTAATTGTCATCATAGAACCTTTACCCAGTAACTGACGGAAGCAGATGCTGAGATCCACACCTAAACATGGTTAAGCACCCGAAGTCCAGTGGAAGAGAGGGAGAAGCAATAATATGAGTAAAGAGGTTAAAGTTATGATGGGATTACCCACAGAAACAGCTGACCCAAGCCAGTGGGAGTTCAATGACTCCAGAGTGACAGCAGGAGAGCCTGCATAGGACTGAACTAGGCCCTCTCAATGTGGTTGGCATTTGTGTGGCTTGGGTAATTTTTGGTGGCACAGGCAGTGGAATCAGAATTTTCCCTAGTGCATGAATAGACTTTCTGAAGTCCATTCCTTATGGAGGGCGTCCTTGTTCAGCCTAGACACAGGGGGAGGGCCTTGGTACTGCCTCAGTGTGATAAGTCAGACTTTCTTGAATCTCCATGGGAGGCCTCACCTTCTCTGAAAAGTATGAAGGATAGGGTGGAAAGAAGGTTGGGGAACTGGGATTGGTATGTCAGGAAAAAAGATTGTACTTAAAAAAAAATGATTGATAGTCTTTGATGACTGAGGGTGTCAATGCCCCTCCGCTTAATTCCATTAAAACTCTTTTTTTATTGGGTATGTAATATTTTGGCTATATGGTTATATAGTAGTAACTAACTATGTGGCATCTTTAAAGGTGTTTGCTCTCAGCTATCTGCTATCAGAGTCGATCCTCTGGCTTGCTCTTCCATTCCCTGGCCATTTAACTATTCCATTTCCATTGTTCATTTCATCTTTCTTCAAACAACTCTTCTCCATTCCCTTCCCTTTGAAATCTATAACAAAACACTTTCATGACTCCTTCCTTGTCTGCTCATTTACATGGCTATTACAGTTGAAAAACTTATATCCAAAGATTCAATTGCAGCACCAGCATATGAAAATGAGCATGGTTCTATGTGCCATTGTTTACACTGTTGTAACAAAGGATGTCGTATTGTTTTCTTAATTCTTACCAATTCTTTAATGGATATGGTGAAATTATGGTTGTGACTATACTTATTTTTAAAACTGTTTCATACTTTATTCACATAATTATAGAAACAGAGTCAAAGCATATAACAATATATATGCATTAAGTTATATGTATGTGTAACTTTTCACACATTGAGGAATTCAGTTTTAAAGAGCATTAATTTAGAACTCAACAAAATATCTTGCACATACAATAATAAAACTCTGTTAATATATAAGGTCGAGTAAAATATAATCATTAATATAAAATTAAAAAAATATAGGTGCAAATTAGTAATAGTCACTGATTGATAACTTAAAAGCTAAAAAATAATTTCAAAATTCTGACTTCTTTCTTATTATGCATAATATAAATTATTCATAATTATTGCTTGATTTACATAATTCATTCACTTGCTCTTCAAGAACAATATTAAATTTTCCATGTGATACATTGTATTTTTTAGGCTTTCCCATGAATTTTTTTTATTGGTATGAGTTTTTCAATTCTACTTTCTCATCGTTTCTATCTCCTTAATGAATATGGTTTTCAAATTCTTAATTGCTTCATGATTTCCTTAATCCTTATGTTTTTAAATTTACTTTTTCTCTTTTTTATGTTTTCTTTTTTTTTTTAGAAAGTAATTTTATTAAATTATAAAAGTTTCCATTTCCGCCCCTCCTCCCAACACCCTCCCACTCCCCCCATTCCCTCTCCTCCTCCCTCTCCATCCCTAAGAGCAGTCAGGGTTTCCTGCCCTGTGGGAAGTTCAAGTTCCTCCCCCCTCCCTCCAGGTCCAGGAAGGTGAGTATCCAAACAGACTGGATCCCCAAAATCCAGTATATGCAGAGGAAACAAGTCCCAGTGTCATTGTCAATGGCTTTTCAGAAAGACTCCGGGCCAGCCACATTCAGAGAATCTGGTTGGATCACGTCCTCGTTCAGCCCCAGTCCAACTGGCCTTGGTGAATGCTCATTAGATCAGTCCCCTTGTATCAGTGGGTGATCGCATCCCTCGCAGTCCTGATTTTTTTTTTTAGTTTAATCAAACATTTTTGGTGGGAGGAGTGATTGTTTTTGTCTACTATGAAACCAATAACGACAACAATAACCTAGAAGATCTTGGGAGGGTGGCATATTCTGAATTTAATATTAGTGTGCCATGATTTGGAAGTCAAAAGTGATCCTCTTATCCCACTTAATAAATATTTACAAAACTTTAAAATGTTCAACAAAGCACTCCAGTGTGTTGCTCTCCCCTCTTTCAAGGAACCTCACTCCAATCTCTCTTTGTAGTACTGAGTTGATTATTTTGCTTAAGTTATTTGTATTTTTTAATAGAATTCTTTCTTTCAGGAAGATAAAAACTAAGAAATACTTGTTATAATTACCTATATTTCAGCAAAAACAGATCAGATCTATTTCTAAAGGTATGTTTCAGTAAAGTTGTGATTATTTCCCATGGAAATTTATCAAAGTCTTATGGTATTTTCATATGTCAATGAACTTAAAGAAGAGGCCTTTAAGGAGTAGAAGACAAATAAGTTTATATGAATCAGCCTTAATTACACATAACAAGTACCATGGAATAAAGAAGGACAGTACGATTACATCAGAAGACAGTCAAGGAATGTGGAGTAAAAGAAACCAGACTCATCAACAGTTTGCACCACTGATGGCTAACCATAATAAATTTCTGTCATTGAAGATAATGTGCTCTATTATGAGGTATGGAAAAAATAAATGAATATGATTATATATACATGTTTCAATATGCATATATTTAAACCAGAACACATCCTAATCTGCAGTAATATCTGACTGCATAGATCTTCCCTGGAGTGTTGAATGTGCCAGCAGATGTGTTCTACTGAATTATATTAAGATTCAAGAAAGAAGGTATAAACTAAAAGACTTTTAAATATCTTTACCTAAATTTGATTTTGGAAATACTGTTTCTACATGAAAACCAAAGATAAAACTAATAAAAAGTTAAAGATCGGACAGTAACAATTTATTCTGGACGAGAAGGCCAGTAAAATAATTTGTAAAGATCTTAGAAAGGTGAACAATATTTTTGCTTGTGGAACTAAAGCATGGGAATGAGAAACTCCCACACAAAGATCAGCAAGGACCTTTCTAAAATTTTTTTTCTATGCTTTCTCATATATGGGTCATGCCAATAATTTTTCTTTTCAAAACTACGTTCTTTTCAGCACCTTCCTAAACGTAGCACACTTCTCTAGTTCACTGAGCTCCTATTTTCTCATATTCTTTTGGTTGTCTGGATTGAAAAATGATAAATGTTCATTTTTGAAGCAGTGGCTTAGACACAATAACTTACACAATAGGAAGTTAAGCAACATTGTTATTACAACTGATAGAATTTTCTAGCAAGTCTTTGAACAAATTAAAGTATACACGCTTTATTTTCAACAATGATTTTATGAAAAACCTACCGTATTTGGCAAGATTTCTTATTTCATTATTAAAAATATTTAAAGCCACTAGTGTTTCAAGAATCCTGAATAAACTTCAAACCATGAAGTTAATTTCTGGAAAAATTAAGCAGGTTATATTCTATATTTTGCTAAAAAGGCATTTTGTATCTACACTTCACTCCTCTAATAATATTTTAGTAAGTTCACATTACCTAATTTTATCTATTCACAAAATGAGAAATAGCTTCCACCTACTAACTTCACAGGATATTGTGAAAATTAATGAAGTAATATGTACAAAACTGCAGAATCCTTTAAATAGTGCCATTAAATGAGTATTTTATCTCTGTAGGTGTCTCCTTTTTTCTCTGAATCACTTACAACATCGAAATAGAAAGAGATAATGGATAGATAAGTAGAGAGGCAGACAAACAAGGAGAAGAAAGTGACAAGGGGAGAGAATAGAATAAATGACAATATAGATAAATAGCTCCTAATTTTAGTGGAATTATTTCAAGATTCTAAACATACATACTTTTTAAGCATTTGCAAACTTAAAATATTTGAAGCATCCTTCTTTTGCTTTGGGATTAGCAGATTAACTTAAGAAATACAGGTTGATCTTCATAAGTAAAATTAATGAAAACACTAAGAGAATTTTATTGATATGAAAATTCATAAGGGCATTATTAAAACAATTATGAACTTAAAATTCATTCATTTAATTATTGACATCATTCACGTGTCATATTTTTATTCAACTATTTGTAATGTTTATACAAGTGAGCATGAGTGTGTATGCTTGTCTATTTTTCTTTTTGTCAATTTTTTAGTTATTGCTGGAGAGCACTCATCCATATAATGTGCATTTGTGAGTTTATTGAAGATTATATTTTAAGGATTCTATGAATAGAAAAGTACCATGTGTTCTGAATATGTTTGCCCTTATCGCAGCTCCTCCCAGACTGCCCACCTCCTTTCCCTCCCAAATCTGCATCCTTTCTTCCTCTCTTCCATTAGAAGACAAAGCAACATATAAAAAAATAAAATAAAACATAAACAAACCTAGCAAGAATAAAACTAACAAATGAACCTATAAAAGGAGTCAAAGAAATTTCACAAGGAACACATATAAGCATAGTAATAAGCACAGAAATTCCATAAAAACGCAAAATTGGAAACAGTAATATATAAGCAAAAGACCTGTTAGTTACAAACAAGATTAAATAAAGACAAGGCATATCACACACACACACACACACACACACACACACAAATCAAACTAGAAAGAAAACAAAACACCTCAGAAAACACTGGTGAGCTAATTATACATTAGCTCGAGTGGTTTGTATGATCAGTAAATCTTCTATTTCGATTTGTGAGTGGTTATTGATGAGAGAAAGCTTCTGGATTGGGATTGTAGACTTGTGTCCATGTTCATTCTCTGCATGCTGCTACAGTCTCTAAGTTCATATGTACATGAGACCTAGTGTGTTGAGAGGCATTGTTCCATTGGTGTCCTCCATTTAAGTCTTTGATATACAGGCTAAAATCCATATTACCAAAAAGATTAGGTATAGACTAGTAACATAGTTGAGGATTGGATCGCTCTGGAAAGAGTAATTAAGATAGTAATGAATTAAATGATAGAGAGTGGTTGAAAAATGGGAGGTTAAGTGGAGAAAAAAATGAAGGAGATGAGGGAGAGACAGGACAGGTAAAGGGAGAAACAGAATGGTATATGTGAAGGTAATATAAATGGAATTGACAAGGGGCTCAGAGGCTGGCATAGTACCTACCAGCTGTACATCTCTCCTCACCCAATGAAGCATCCATTTCTGAGAATGGGCTACATCTAATCAGGTTGTTTTTCGAGGAGCTCTATGGAAACTGTCAAAAAATCTAGGCTATGGCTAAGGGTATTGATTGCTTTCAGTGAATTTATAGTAACACACAATATCTGAAGACAAAGCCTACAGAACTTATTGTAAATGGAAAAAACGAGATGGTCCATACCTAGAGATTTCGAATCTATTGGTTAGTCTCATGGCACTGGAAGATACTTTGATGCTACCAAAATAGAAAGGTGAATATTATTCAACTTAAAAAACTTCAATCTACAATCCTGACTTGCCTGAAAATGTGCTAGTATCACAGTAGAACAAAGCTTATAGACTAACCAACTAATGATTGGAGTTAGAATGAAGGACCACTCCATGGTATGAAACCCACCCGACACTGCTCCGGTAACAAAAACTGAGAGACCAGAAAGACCAGTAACCAAGGTGAAAAAGAAATACTACTCTTTTACCAAAGGAATGTAACAAAAATAATGAGCCTTCATAATATTTGGTTATTCTCATAGACCAGCATTTTGGGCAACCACCTACAGATAAATTTCTTCCTGAAATTTATCTGTAGGTGAAAGGGGCCGCTTGTTTGCTTCCAGCTGCTTAGCCCTGAAATAACCACACAGAAACTATATTAATTAAACAACTGCTTGTCCCATTAGCTCTAGCTTCTTATTGGCTAACTCTTATATATTAATTTAACCCATTTCTATTAATCTGTGTATTGCACCAACAGACCTATACGTGGAATGCATGTCGAGGAACCAGGAGTACTTGGTTCTAAATGGAAAGTTTCCATCAATTCCTTCTGCTTATGGCACAGAGAATCCTGTGAAAGATGAGGTGGATACATTCAATCTTTCTTTATAAACCCAAATTGACTGAGAAGAATATAATACATGTAAAAATAGTATTATCGAAATGATATCTGCACGCTTTTTATATGTATATCCATAATGGAAGATAATTAGATGTTTTCTGCTATAATATTGTTAGGAACTCCTTAAAACCCTTGTGACTGACGACATGTAAGAAAACTTTACTGTTTATAGCTTTAACTCTTATTTTTACAAATAATTTGAATGTTATTATGGGACATAATGATGCCAACCTTTTAAATTTTATCATTATGTATATTCCACTAGTTTTAGAGAGCAATAAAAGCACAGAAATCAACACAACATTGTGTTTGAAGGTCATAAAAGCTAGGAAAAGTGAACTCTGTGCTTTTGTACAAATTTCTTAAAATCTTTCTTCTTTAATGTTATAATATCAGTAAATTTATATTATGTTATAGCAGCATTATAAGTAAAATGTGAATAAGTCTGTGAAATTTTTAAAATCTTAGCACAGAATTAGATGAGGAAAAATATTTGGGAAATAAAAATGTTTTCTTTTATTTAATATGCGCTGATACATACAATTTTGCTATTTTAAATTTATATTTTACATTTATATCCCACATAATTTATAGTTTTATCTCACTGAATTGCTTCTTTTTTGTTTTATTTCTGAAACTGTTAACATATTTGGCTATCCATAGAAGAAATCTACTTGAAAAATCCAAATTATGGGAGTGTTCATATAGTCACTTACTGAAGTAGTTTCATGAACTACAAAGAACTGTTTATGAATCAAACCATTGCAATAGCCTTGTAGAAATTTTGCATTGTAAGTGAATATTCCTAGAACCACTGGGCAATGATTATATGTGAAAGCAACCAGATATAAGCACACTGTTTGGGGTTTTTTTCTCCTCCAACATAATGTTTTTTTATTAAATATTTGTTTATTTAATACAATGTACCACAATCACACTTGTTTTTTCTTTCCTCCCAGCTCTACCCTCTCCCACCTCTAGCACTCTCCCACCTGCCACCACACACCACCAAAAAAGAAAATAAAAGAAAAAAAACAAGATAAGAGACAAAGAACAAACACCAACTTAGTTACTGTTGCCCTTATATTCATTGGATCCTAGTCAAACTCTCAGTAGCCAGCCTCTTAAAAAAAACACAACTCCCCTGCCCATCAGAAGTCATCAACTGTGAAGAGCTACATTTCAACATCTTCATCACAATTTTTAGGACTCTTCTTCTATAGCCTCATGTTTCATGTTTATCTTTTGATGGGCAGAAGGAGGGAAGAGGTTGGCACAGAACAATGTTTCTCATTCTCAGTTTTTAGTTTGCAGTCTGCCTCCAGTACAACAGATGCCTCTATGCCCATAACAACCAGAAATAGCATAGACAGTCCACAATGTGGTTTCTTGTGACCACACAGATTGCAGACCTCAATGTGGTTTCCTGGCAGCAGTGTGGATCATGGAAGTCTTTTCAGGAAACTTACCATTCATTACCTGAGTATTGGAGTACCAGGAAGGACAATTTATAAATAGCCTGTATTTGTCAAAGTACATTGTTGGGCAGGATAGAGCAACTGCAATAGTAATCTGTGGGTTGTGCAACCCATGTGTGAAAGGAAGAACTGGATTCTCTGTGGAAGAAATGATGGCAGCCGTTTTCTTATGGAGACTAAACAGGATTATATTTTCTGTTCCAACCCATCTCCATTGCTCTCAATGTATCAATAAGAATATGAGACAGTGATGGATTTAAAACAGGTTAACAGTTTGCTCAGATAGAAGTTGTTACTTAATGGCTTATGATTGTGATTATGATTACTATTATTGTTATTATTATTATGCTTATATTATCCACCCCAGAATGTTCACTAGTTTAAGTCTAAGATTGATGCTAGAATAAATCAAAATTCAAAGGTAGAAAAATGAAAACATAAGATAAATGATTATAAATAGACTTTCATCTTCAAATAGAGGAGTTTTATGATTGCTGAAATTAGACGGGATATAAAATTTGGCAATGTGTAGTTGAGCAGGACATAGAATTCAGAGAAATGTACTAGTGTGTATTGATCATGCACGTTTTCATCTATGTATCAAGTCGGCTGTCATGGTAGTGATTGAGTGGCAGCAATTTCCTTTGGATTTTCTCAGGATTCCAGATTCAGATTGGTTGCGAACTCTGTTCTAGGTTTTGCCAAACTCGATCTAGGTGAAGGATGAGCTGCAATTTCATCTGAAGTTTAGCTTCCTCTTCTATACCCAATCAGACTTGCATGGAATCATGTCACTGGTGTAGGTAAGAATGACACACTTGTTTGCACATCAGCCACTAGAAACCACTTCAGTCCCTGACTACATTATTCTCTAAGAACAAGGCAGCATAATAGTTCAAAGACAAATATTTCTCATATGCAAGGGGTATAATTATAAAATTATAAACAGTACTCTTAGAATGGTTACGATATAAACAATTGTTCTTCCCTGTCATCAGCAGTTCTAATTGCCTGCCAAATGACACTTTCTAATATTTCTATAGAGGGTAAGACTGACACATCTGAGTTGGAGGTGGGGTAAGGCAATGACATTCCATTCAAAATACTCTTTCAAAGGAACATAATATAAGAATTGTGCCTAAAACCTCTATGGTAGAAAAAATGTAGATTTAACACTTGACAAGAATAAAATGGGATCAACATAATCTGTCATTGGTACTCCAAAATTATTCTTCTCCCAAGAAAATTCAACACAAACTACTCTTGATCACTGACAAGCCACTTCATTCATTATATTCAATGGACAATACATGGCTAATCTTCAGCTTCCATGACTTCTGCTCTACTTAGTTTCTGCTCTGTTTCTTCTTTATTGTTGTTTGTTTGGAAAACAGAGAAAAATATATTCAATGTGGCCACAACATTCTCGAAAGAGATTTTTTTACTTTTGTGCTTACAGGACAACTCCTGTGTGGTTGAACCAAGTTTATGGATGCTGGGCCCATTCTACTCTTTCTGCGATATGTTATAGAATCAGCATTGTGGATCTAGACTGTTCCATCAGTAGCTAAAAGGCTGACCCTCTACCACTTCTGAGAATTTGATACTCCATAGGATCAAGTGCTTTGACTAAGAAGCAAGAGATGAAAAATATCTTATACTAATTTATTTCCATTCCTATCCCCAAGGTTACTTCCAGAGGACAATAGACTGCAGTGCTGTCATAGATATAACCTGCCAAACATGATCTCTTACTCCTTTATTTGAAGTAAGCCACCTTATGAAGTAAGTTCATTTTTCCCTTTTATTTTCATGAAGCATGAAAGAATAAACTTAGTTATTATTCACTGTGTCTCAGGCTGTGTTTTCTAATAAATCTTGGCTAAGACATTCAGTCACAGCAAACTAAAAGTCTTTGAGGCCATATTTCTTTCAGTACTGGAATGAATTCATCAACGTTTTCCTATAAAGGAGAACTTTAATAATATTAATTATGGGTATTTCTATACAAGTAGAGCAAAGAACAAAGAGATAGTCACAGGGTAACTCAACTTATCTTCTCAAATCTTTTTAGAGGAGAATGTTCTTCATAATCAGGTGACAGTAGGCATATCAGACATGCAGGTCCTTATTCTGGATTTTCTGTTTGACTTTTATATCTATGTTTAGTAATCACATGATCTTGTATTAAAAACAAATCATAGCACATATGTTATTATTTGCCTGTCAGACAAAATATCCATTTTCTAAGTGGCATATGATAAAGTGGCTCTCAAAGAGATCATAATTAATAACAGCATAGTTGTGAACAACATAGTACATGTCTAGATAGTAGTATAAAAAGGGTACTCTAAACCAAAAGCCTAAAGCTGGGGAACTTAATAATAATAAGATAATGTTATTCTTAAAATAGTAAGGAATTGAGAAAATGTGTTTTGCAGTATATGCTGTTTGCTCAAGGCGTTCACTTTCCACATATGAGATTCATTTATTTTTAATAGTCACTAGGTGGTGATTTAGGGGCCAAAAGGCACAGTGTCTAGCTATTAGTGTAGTTTTATGATCTATTAAATTTGTTCTTCATAATGTAATGCAGAATTATCTGGGGAAATTAGCAACATGGGCCTTAAAAAAGTCTGGTTTTGTAAGGTTGACTGAATATACAATCCAAATGCAGATAACATGGTATTCATTAAATGCCATTTGACTAACACTCATAATTAAAACTGTCCCACATCTTCCCTTAAATTTTTCCCTTTATAGCATTTGAGCATTTTCTTTTGATCAGTAAGAACACTGTAGCAGAGCTATAGAAAATGTTTGTCTCATTAAAATTTAGCCTACTGCAAGTTTAGAGGATTCTAAGTGTATGTATAATTTTATTTCCACTGGGTGATTTTTGTAATGTGTATCAGCCATTCTCTCTAATGGAAAGTGCAATAGTAAGGTACTTTAAATAGGCATTAATTCTCAGAATACATCTGCAAGTTAGGTAAGCAACATGAAGCGTAGAGCCATAACAAGCATTATCCATATTCATCCACCTTCACAGCTGCAAAACCAGAAATTGCACATCATGAACAAAGGACATTTTCAGAAGGAATAGCAGATGCATTTGGCATATTTCCTTTTGGATTATGATTAGAATATTAAGCTAAAAAGAGCATAACCCAAAATGTATTTTTGAATGTGAAACAATAAGTTAAAATAAAGGAACCCAAGCCATGCAAAATGCTTGTTATATAAGAAGAGTCAGGGTCTCTGTCTCAACCTCCATCCATCAACGGGTGAAGGTTCCCTCTGATCTTGCCTTCTTTGCTCATGTTCTCTTTCCTTCTGCTTCTCGTTTGGACCTAGGGAGTTAAGTCCAGTGTTCCAATGTGGGTCTCTGTCTCTATCTCCATCCATCGCCAGATGAAGGCTCTATGGTGATATGCAAAATATTCATCAGTATGGTTATGGGCCAAGGCCAGTTCAGACACACTCTCCTCTGTCCAGAGAACAATCTGTGGATCTCTCCTTGGACCTGGGATCCCATTTATAATCAAGTCTCTTGTAAACCCTAAAATGACTCCCTTAGTTGAGATATATACTTCCCTGCTCCCATATCCATCCTTCCTCCCTTCCCCCATTCCAATCCCCCGAGCTTTCCCCATTCCTCCCCTACTCCCTTCTCCCTAACCCTCTCCCCTTCCAACAACCCCCCAACCACCCCATGCACCCGAGGTTGCCTGGCACTCTTGTCTACTTCCAATATCCAGGAGGATAACTACATGATTTTCTTCAGGTTCACCTTCTTATTTAGCTTCTCTAGGATCACAAATAATAGGCTCAAAGACCTTTAATTATGGCTAGAATCCACTTATGAGTGAATACATACCACGTTCCTCTTTTTGGGTCTTGGTTACCTCACTCAGTAAAGCGTTTTCTATGTCCATCCATTTGCATGCAAAATTCAAGATGTCATTGTTTTTTACCACTGAGTAAAACTCTAATGTATATATGTTCCACACATTTTTAAACCATTTTTCTATTGAGGGGCACCTAGGTTGTTTCCAGGTTCTGGCTATTACAAATAGTGCAGCTATGGACATAGTTGAACAAATACTTTTGTAGTATGATAGGGCATCTCTTGGGTATATTCCCAAGAGGAGATTGAGACAGAGACCCACTCTGGAGCACTGGACTGAGCCCCCAAGGTCTAAATGAGGAGCAGAAGCAGGGAGAACATGAACAAGAAAGGCAGGACCGTGAGGAGTACGTTCACCCACAGATACAAGGGGACTGATCTAATGAGAGTTCACCAAGGCCGGTTGGACTAGGACTGAATGAGCACGTGATCCAACCAGATTCTTTGAATGTGGCCAGATTCTCTGAATGTGGCTGGCCTGGAGTCTTTCTGAAAAGCCATTGACAATGACACTGGGACTTGTTTCCTCTGCATATACTGGATTTCTGGGATCCAGTCTGTTTGGATGCTAACCTTCCTTGACCTGGAGGGAAGGGGGAGGAACTTGAACTTCCTACAGGGCAGGAAACCCTGACTGCTCTTAGGGATGGAGAGGGAGGAGGAGAGGGAGTGGGGGGAGTGGGAGGGTGTTGGGAAGAGGGGCGGAAATGGAAACTTTTATAATTTAATAAAATTTTATAAATTAAAAAAAAAGAGTCAGGATAGCAGGAAGCTCTCAGACACCAATAGATAAAACTATTTACCATCTTCAAATATTTCTTCCTGAAAAGTGTAGTTTTTCTTCAGAAATTGATGTATCAATTTCTTTTTGCTGAATGAGCGAATTGAGATATCTCAGTAATTCACTTGGATGAACATATAGAAAGAAACAAAAGCATAAATCTAGACAGCAAAAAGGAATTTATGTGATTTTTTTTTGGCAAGGAAAGAAATCCTGTGCATGAACAGATCACAGAGTAGCACAGTATTAATTCATTGGCTTATCTAAGAGGATGTACAGTTAGTGAGTAATTGGAGGGTAGCTGTTTAATCTTCTCTTAATCCTATCCTGGAGCACTGCTCATGTTAATTCATGGGATTTCACATATGGGATACTAGATGTGATTGTCTATCAGGTTATGTCAAAGAAAATTTACAATATTGAAATTTCTATATTTTGCAATAAAAACTTTGAATTTTCTAATACCATTTAAAATGAGTCACACATTAAAATCACATGAAAATAGAAATATATCAAGTTTTAAAAATTAAAGTTCATATATTGCTGTAATCTTATTTGTATTTGCAAATACCTACTTTGTTCATTTGAGATCATTTTTTTCTACTATTTTTTTAACTTTTATTGTGAAAGAATTAAAAGAAAACCTCATCAAGTATATCTAAATTGATTATTTCAGTATATAGGATGGAATCATATTCCAAGATCACGTGATTGAAATATCACACACATTAGAAGACAATTAGTATAAATTCCAAGGTCAGGCATATGCTGCAGATGTACAAGTTGTGAGTTGCCTATAACAATATACCGCTCTTATTATTATTTTGATACCAAATGAAAATATTAATTAAAATTTGTTTAGTTCTTATTCATTTTGGAGATAATTCAATATATTTTATTATACAGAGAGTGACTCTTATTTATCTAAACTAAGTAAAAATATATACATTGATTCTTGGATATATTAAAAACTGATTGATTATGATAAAGAAGCCATCAAACCTGAAGTGTGTCACTAAATTCTCATTTAAAGTGTGAAGTTAGTAACCTAGATGGAATTTGATTACAGAAATTGCATCAAGTGGAAAAGTTGCTAAGTGGCTACTGGAGGCTGCAATGCCTTTTCCAAGATTATAAGATAAAAAATAAAGCCTTTTGTAATAAAATAACTTACTTGAATCTTTGTGGAGTACTTCTGATCTTATATTTATGAAAAGGGTTGGTGAGTCTGATTGAGGTGAGTCAATCTTTGTTTTACTAATGGGTGAACAGACCTGTGTTGACTGAGTTTTCTGTCCTGCCTGGTTCCCACAGTCATCAGGTCTCAAAGAAATCACACAGAGGTCTATATTAGTTAAAAGCTGCTTGCCCTGTTAGCTTAGGCTTCTTATTAACTCTAATAACTTATATTAGCCCATTATTTTTATTTTTGTCAACCACGTGACTCGGTACCTTATTCAGCAGGGCAATGACATCTTGCTTTGTCTTTGGCTGGGACAGGACTGCAGAACCAGCTTTTCTCTTTCCAGAATTCTCCTGTTCTCATTGACCTGACTCTATTTCCTATATGGTTGTCCCGCCTATACTTACTGCCTGGCTACTGGCCAATCAGTGTTTATTTAAAATATAATTGACAGAATACAGATCATTGTTCTACATCAGACCTAAACTCAGATCCTGAAGAGGCAGACAGTGAAGATGGAGCAAGGCTCATTACTAACAAGAGAGTGAGCTTGGATATAATTTAGAGGTTTTTTTAATTATTACTTTTACAATGAGTTCATAAAAGTAAAAATGCCTAGTAAAACGAAGAATAGTTTTATAACTAAATTGAATAACACATTTTCAGAAAACTATCAAGAGGTAGAATTTGAGGATATCTGATTGGGTAAATTAATATGGAAATAACAGACACAATTCCCAACAGTCCCATGAATATGATGAAGTTGTGAGTGCCAAACATTGAAAAATTTCAAACACTAAGTTGTCAAAATCAAGCCAGACAATATTTATTTTAAATATTTATAATTTTGGTTTGTCCTTAGCATTCTTTATTTGTCTGCTGAGGAAATGCAAACACCCTCTGTCTATTTACTCAAAGTCCTTTTTAAGGTTAACTTCAGAACTGTGTTTATGAGAAGCCAACTCAGTCCTTCCAAATCAGCAGAATTCCATCTCTGTAAAAATTACATTTCTCACTCTGCAAACTTTATCTGGGATAATTTTCTGTTACTTTTCTTGTTTGTTTTGTTTTTTAGAGACAAGTTTCCTCTGCAGCTTTGGAGCCTGTCCTAGAACTCTCTCTTGTAGACCATGATAGCCTGAAACTCACAGAGCTCTGCCTGCCACTTCCTCCCCGAGTGCTGGGATTAAAGGTGTGCATTTAGCTGTGTCGAAGTCACTTTTTAAATACTTGAGGGTGACACTCCCAAGGAAATTCCAGTTTACAAAGTGTATCAATCACTAGATTTTTAAGGTGAAAAATGAATATCTCTGGTGCACAGCTGTATTACTGACAGAAACTATGTGGATAGCTGGAATGCATGGTGAAGCACTCATGAAAAAGGCAAAAGTCTCCTTCCCACTAACTTGCCCTTCCCCCAAAGCTTTCAGTGTGGTGATAGCATACTGATTGGAAGGAATTTGTGTCAGAAAGAGTATAGCAGAATACGGAAAATCCCTCTTACCTGGGCACCCAGATACCTGGCCTATCAGCCATATCAAAATTTGACTTCCCAATATGAAGGAAAATTAATTTTAATATTTTCTAATAAAGCCCAGAAAAAGGAGGTTTGTTTAAATTTCAGCAAGGAAACTGGCTATCTTTTAATATATTTATATGAGAAATGTGAATATTTGTAATTTAGAAATATCTCTGCTACAGGATCAAGAATATAATCCCCTCAGGCTTCCAATGAGAGAAAATAAACAGCAGCAGGATGTTGGCTATGATTTTTTTCATAAAGATTAATTTTACTTTTGCTATTCTTAACATGAAATTTTCAAATTATGCTACATTTATGTCTCCATTGTCACCTATAGTTTGGAAATAATTCAAAGAAAGACAAATACCTAATAAAAGTGGGAAAAACAGTTAATGTATCTGTTACTTGATATTATGAACTAGGAAGTAATAGGAATGGTATATTAATGGTTCTGATGCATTTTAATAATAATACTTTAGCTTTTTTCTTGCTTTCCATAAAAATCATATGTTAAGAGACTGTAGGTCTGGGCAGTGAATAGGTGTAGTAGGAGGTTACTTGCTCATTTCTGGCTGCCCAAAACTGAAATAATCACACAGAAACTATATGATTTAAATGTCTACTTGATCAATCACTTAAGTGTATTTCCAGCCAGCTCTTATATTTTTGATTAACACATTTTTATTATTGCATATTTTACCATGAGGCATGTGGCCTAGAGGCAAGGTTCCAGCTGATAACTCATGTCTTTACTCTCTGGTGGCTCCCTGGCATCTCACTGACTCTGCCTACTCTCTCTATATATATCTCTTCCAGTCTGGCTATATCCTGTTAAAGCCATTGGTTGAAAACAGCTTCTTTATTAACCCATAAAAGCAATACGCCTACACAAGGACTTCCCACACCAGACAGGTAACCTTCCAGGCCAAATGTTATGCTGACCCTATTTCTACTTATGTACACAGATTTCATACAAATTCCTTTAATTTGTTCTGAGTGAAGGGAATGGAGGATAGGCAAAATATTGACAATAATCATGAATCCTTTCATTTTCTAAATGGTATTTCTGTGTCATTTTATTTCCACAGTATAGAAAGCTCATAACTATAAGTGAGGCAGGTAATACCATGGCTTTATGGTTCCAAAACCATGACACTGGGAGTTAATTAAATGGTAAGAGGTCACACACTGTGTAATTTGTTGGTCTTGAATTTATACTCAAGCAAAAGAAAAAAAACAAAAAAAATCAAAAACCTCCATATGATTAGATGAACTATCAAGAGTACTGACTAAGGAAAAACATCTGAATATACTTTGAAGGAAATCTCTTTTTTCTTCCTTCCTTCCTTTCTTTCTTTTGATTTTTATTTATTTATTTTTTGTTTATGTTACTGATTTTTTTTTTGAGATGGGGTTTCTCTGTGTAGTTTTGGATACTGTCTTAAAACTCACTCTGTAGACCAGGATGGTCTCAAATGCACAGATATCTACTTCTTCTGCCTCCCGACTACTGGGACTAAACATATGCACCACCGCTGCCCAGATGAAGAAAACTTTCACGAGTGTACCTGGGCATTCTTCATTACTGATGAGTGGGAGACCAAGCAAATTGTTTCTCAGGCAACTCTGAAACAAGAAATGAGATTTTGGAGGTGGATGAATAGAAATGAGGCAGAGCAGAAATGTACCACTCAGCAAAAGACACTTCCACATGGATTGTCTTATAGGTTGCTCTTAATTCCTGTGAACTGAGGAGCTACAATTGTAAGTGGTTGTGAACAGTATTGTTATCCCTAGTCCTTTGCAAAAGACCACTTACCACTGAGCAATTTCCGCAGCTCCAATTTAATAATAATTATGTAAGCATACTTCTGGGTAGGTTCACAACCTTATTTCCAGAATTATTTAATATTGTAGGAAGATGCACCAGGAATGGTAAAGGCATGTGAGAATGCCCCAGTACTTGCCGTGAAAGCAGGAGAAGATGAGCCTGAATGCCAAGAATACACACGGAAGACAAATATAGAGCTTAAATGTCTCTAGTCCTGCTTCTTTTCTACACAGAGGCAGGAGAATCCCAGGAAGTTTGCAAGCCAGCTAACCTGAGAAGTGTGGTGGAAAAACAAAATCTCTGCCTCAAATAAGATAGAAAGTGAGAACTAGCTGGGTGATGATGTCACACACCTTTAATCCCAGCACTCAGGAGGCAGAGGCAGGCAGATATCTGTGAATTCGAGGTCAGCCAGGTCTACAAGAGCTAGCTCCAGTACAGGCTCCAAAAAGTTACAGAGTGCGGCCCGCTTCCTGACCAGCAGGAATAAACGCCACGAAATACGAGAATTCCTTCCCTATCACGTCTTTATTCGGAGCCCTTGATTGAGGAAAATTGGGGGAAGGGAAGAGAGAGTGCAGGGACGAGAGAAAGCTTAGAGAGAGCAAGCAGAGCCCAAAGGCAGTTGCTTTTAAACGGTGGAGAGGCTAGAATGCTGATTGGTTGATGCCATTCTGCTAGGGCCCAAAGCCACAGGACAGGTCAGGAAACCAAGTCTCTGAAATGCAAACAAGGCTCCAAGCAAACTGGCCTGGACGGCAGCATCAAAGGATTTGTATACCTCCAGGCTGTAGGACTATCTCGCCAAGGCGACATCCTGGCGGCTCCCTACAACAGAGAAACCCTGTCTCAAAAAAACAAAACAAAAGCAAAAAAACCCAGAACAAAAAGTGAGATCTAACACCCAAAGCTATCCTCTGACCTCCACATCTATGTGTCAGTGTAGAAATGTACATACATTAACTATGCTGCCACATATTGTAACGCATATACACACATGTGTATATTCTCACAAGCACAAAGAATAGTAAATGTTATATTAATAATTTTAACTTATATGTACATGATGTATTTATTCATATGAGTAGAGATATATTTCAATACATATTAAAATTGTAATATTTAAGTTTCACTGAAACATTAGGTCTCCCAACCTCTATCTTTCCACAATTGTATAATACAGTCTGTAATAAATAGACAAACCGCTATTTTTTAAGTTTTGTTACATCGACAACATATTAAAGATACTTTTCTCAATGCCTGTGAAGACATGTTTGTCATTTAATTCTTTATTTCCACTGTAATTCATCTAATCACTTTTTTATAATAAAAAAACAGTGAGAACTAGTGGTAAGGAGCATAATAAAAAAGTGATTAGATGAATTACAGTGGAAATAAAGAATTAAATGACAAACATGTTTTCAATAAGTTGCTTTGTGATTTTGTTTCAGGAGAAAAATAATGTCTCAGAAAATTCAGTGGATTATTTTTTTTCATTTATTAATCAAATCCTACTGCAGAAAAGAGATATGGAATTCTACTATGATTTATTCTGGTGCAAGATAACTTGACCAGCATCATGTTTCTTTTTTCACTATATTAAAGCACCTTTTGAAATTTACATTGTGCCAGTAGTATTTGGAATAATCAGAGCAAATTGCCATTGCTATGTATGACAGATCCCTATTTAATCAATTATGGTAATTCCCTAATTAAAACAAGCATGATATTAAAACCAAATGTGTTAGTAAGTTGAAGGTACTATTAGCAATATGGAAAAGGAAAGACATAGGTTAAAAACTCAAAATATTTACTTATATAATTTGGTCATCTTCTTACCTGCTGTTTTTATCTTTATTTTTTTATTTCCCTCATTATATCCCCATCAGGAAGCATAGCATGCTTGAGTGAGTTATTCTATTAAAATTTAAAGTAACAAATTTTCAAGTCTTTTTATATGTGTTGCTCTTCCTCATTTTAGATTATAGGATTGAGTGAACTAGAAACAGTGGCTTCTGTCAGTGTGTTTGTGCCTATGTGTGTCTGGGTATGTCTCCCTGCATCTCTCTTTCTCTCTCTGAATATGTGGATGCTGTGTGTCTCTGGGTGGGTTGTTTGTATGTATAGTGCATCTGTGTATGGGTGTGAAAGAAAAAGAGTGTGGATGATACAAATTATTCACTATATATGGTTTTAATTATTATGCAATGGATATGATGAAAATAAGCTATGAATTAATTCATATTTGTTTAAATATTTGGGAAATGACCAGGAAAGCTATTCAGGGGTGGGCCCTGTTCCCATGGGAGTCATCCTCATTTATTTGTTCCCTTAGCATTTGAGATGCTAATTACGAATCTCTTTAGATTGTGCTGATGACCCAGAGAGTGACACCGTTGAAAAATCTCACCATTTGAATAACCTCTACTGTAATAAGCATAGCTTACTAAGGAAGTCTGAAGGAATGGAGTAATGTACAGCCTGACTGTCTCTGAATTTGGAGTTAGTGTTTGTTTATACAGGAGAAAACTTTTAAATCATTGTAAAAATATTTAAATATGCTTTTAAAAACAATGAACATGTATATATATAAAATCATTCATGAAAATTTGTATATACATACATACACACATATATATATATTTCACTATCACTATACTCTAAACCATATTCAGAAAATCCAATACTTTGAAAACACCAAAGACAATTAAAGCTGTCATTCATAATTTTATAATTTCAGATCAAATGGGGTAAAGCAGTAAAATGAAAATTTATGAATCACACTATACCAACCACAGTTGAGTCTGTGATTAATTTGATAATTAATATTTCAGTTTGCTCTGTCTCAACTTACTTACTAAATTGCTGTTTATTTGCATACTTCCTGCAATAAGACTGTGATTTGTATCTGTCCCTAGATATGACTTCCTGATATGAACTAAAAAGCAAATTGAATTGGGAAAAATATTATTTAGTTAAACAAAATGTAGGTCACTGAAATAACATATTTTGATGTTTATCTGGCTCCCTGACTCATCACTAGGTAGGTATCTTTTACACACAGAAGATACTGGCTTTTCATCTAACCTCCGTGATATCTGAAGCAATGGTCTAATGTGTTTCTGCTTTTCAACATGAGAAGGAACCTTTCAAAACCAACAATAGGTGAGCAGATGTCCAAGAAGTCCTTTAGAACGTGGGGCTCGGGGGGGAAAGAATCCTCTTCTCTCCATCTTTTCCATCAATTTAATATAGAGAACAAAGCACGGAGCGAGCAGCTCATGGTGCTGCCGTCTCTCTCCAGCTCACTGAAGGCACACATTTTCCAGCTTTCCTGGCTGTGCATTAATGAGGGAATTGTCAAAGGGAAAGAAAAAGTGAGTTCATGGTTCTCAGTTCCATATGTCAGTTCTTCAGCTATCAACCCACTTCATTACGGCTTCTCGGAAATATGTGCTAGTCATTAGTAAATGGTAATTTGGAGAGCATTATGATTTTACTGCAAAATCCTACTGACCCTCCCCAGCAACATTCATTAATATTTTGGGCGAGGAATTGCCTGTCTGATATTGTCCTACAGCTTTCCCTCTCCTCAAATAGACTTATGTTGGCGACAAGCCATCTCCAATTATTTCTCATTACTTTCCCTCTTCTTTCAGTATGTTCTTACTGTGTGGAGTTTTGCCAATTGCTGACAAAAGCCAAATGGAAAAGAAAGAGGAAGCCACTTTGATGAGTAATCTGCTTCCACAGCACGGTGGTCCCACTCTAAGCTTCACTGGAGTCTGCTTATTGCCACAGATTCTACCTGCTGCTTGAGATGTTTAACATATGAAACCAATGTTGAGGCCATTTTGGTTTGCTAACTCCCAAGCCTTGGATGATGCCCAAGGAGACAGCAACGAGAAAGAAATACACCAGTCTACTTAAGTGTATTTATTAAGAAAGGTTTTTTCCATAGGTTCTGAGCTCTGTGATGTCTATCATCTTATGAAAATAATACCTATTGTTCATTTTTCAGTAGTTGATATAATTTTAAAAATTAAAATATTGCAACATAATTTCCCAATTTTTCCCTCTCTCTAACCCCTTTTATGTACCTCACTACTCTTTTTCAAATTCAGTGCTACTTTTTGAATTATATATACATATGTATATATGATACATATATATATATATATTCTAAGTACATATTCTAACATATACAGACAGAACTTACTCAGTCCTTATGATGTTACTAGGATATATATGATTTCAGGACTATCCAATTGACATTAAATAACCATTTGGAGGATTCTTTCCTAAGAAAGATTATTTCTCCGGTATTCCTTAATAGACTGTAGGTTTTTCTCTAGGGTGAAGGCTAGGGGATTTAGCCTTCAGTGTTAACCTGTCAGCTGATGTCATTTTAGTTTAGGTATCCTTTAGGGAGTTGTATTGTTCAGACGTTACAAGCTATCCTGAAATTTCCAGGAAACACAATTAACTTCAGAGTAGATTTTCTGTTTTCATGACTCCTCTTCCATGATGTTCTGAGTTGGGTTATATATACAAATGTGGTGGCTAATCATAAGGGTACATCAAAAGAAAGAATGCCTTGGTGGTAACCAAAGGCTCTCTAGTTTGATTTGATACTTCCTTGACAAGTGGGAAATCATGCCTGGTACTGGAAACCTAGCCAACTACCTGAGGCTAGAGAGGTCATGGTTCTTGGAACTCAAAACTTCCAATTTACTAATTCAGCATATTTGAATGTATATTTATATTTATATTTATTTATTTAGTGAAATATATTGAATGATTTTCCATGTCCAAATACTGGGTTAGGCAATTGCAAATGAACCACTACAAAATAAAATGACGCATGAACTATCTGCTAAGAAAAATTCTATTTCATAGGTAAAGGTAAGATAAATTGTAAAAATTAATAACGATTCTGTTGATGATAATGTCAAGAAAAGTTTGAAAAAAATTACATCATTTTACTCAGAATTTCAAAGGAGAAAGAAGCTGTTCCTACAAAACCTTGGTGTAAACTTGGAAAGATTGTGAGTCTAATCAGACCTTTGATGATTTCACAATGAACAAGGGAAAAGGCCAGAGAGAAAAGATAGTAATTGGCTTTAAAAGCCAACATGAAATCTTGTAGCCATAATTTATAAAAATTCTAAAAAGTTGGTCACATAGAGGTTGAGAACAGGCAACAAAAGACTGGGCTAATGGGAACACGGAAAAGAAACAAGGACGAAATCATGTGCACCTTCAGTGTTCTACAGTGTTCTACATGATAATATGTATCATGCACATATTACTAATTGTATGCATAATGTTTTGCAAAAATATGAAAGACAAATTTGAGTGACTTTCCATTTAAGGACTTTAAAAACTAAAGTATTACATATGCTGATGTGTATCTATCAAAAAATTCTGAAAGGAAACGGAGGAACCAAATCATCTAATGTCCCATTTCTCACCACTATCTCTGCCTTATGGAAGCTAATACCTTTCAAGAGAAAAATAAAGTAGGCCAGAGAAGTCAGTATCACAGCAAAATATATAATATAGTCCATCAATATGTTGGAAAGTAAGAATCTATGGCAAGTCATTATTAAATATTTATTAATAAGTATGTGTTTTGTCATTTTCTCAATGCCTACAGCATGGATATTTTTTAAGAAGCAGCATTTTCAAATGTTTTATAATCAATAAAAGCACACAGAACAATTTAATCTGGCAATTTTAAGGTTCATTAGTCAAGAAAGCAAATTTATTCCCTTTGCCAAACGAAAGTTTATTCTTGATTTATTAAAGAGTGAAAAAATATAGTTCTTTGTCAATGGATGACATTCTACCAAAATTTCCAACTTCTATGTTAACATGTTCAATAATATTGCTATTGTGCCAGTCTTCCCTATATATCCAGATCTAGGATAAAATGTTTCATAGGAGATTTCCTACTATCATGGCTCCTACAATCTTTCTACCAGTTCTTCTGCAATGTTCCATGAACCATAGATGGAAGCACAGGGATGTATATGTACCCATTAGGGCAGCTTTCCAGGATATGATGATGTTTGCACTGTATCGTGTGTAAATTTTCTATGATCCCATTTACTATAAAGAGAGATATTTTTGATGAAGGGTGGTAACAAATTTTATACAGGAAAAATTTATACATCATGATCTAGTGGTAGTGTGAACTCAAGAAGCTAAACGTATGTATGTGTGTGTATGTGTTTGCATGTGTGCATGCGCACACACGTGTGTGTGTGTGCATGCATTTGTGACTTTATACATACACATGTAACAGTAATAATGAATTAAAAAAGCTTTCATCTTGAGAGTGAGTGTATGAGAGGAATTCAAGGGACAGTAGCTGAAACGATCTGGAGTGAAAAAATGGATAAGACATAATTCTACTCAAAATATCAAAAATATTTAAAATAAAAAATAAAGAGGAAAATGAATATTTATCATCAAAATATCTGGTATAGTTTAGAAACTATATACATGATAACATAATTTAAAAAGCCTGCTTCTCCGTTGCAAGCAAAGATTTCTTTCTGAATGAGAAAAATAATATATGTCAGTATTTCCTGAACTGTGCTTTTTGAGGAGTTTATATTGTTTGGATTATGCTTTCAACTGCAAAAGTTATGATATCGAATTCATCAAAATGCATGAGGAAAATCATTTTCGGAGTTATCATTATATCACATTTCCAAAACTCATTTAAAGATTATGCCATGTTTTCAAAACATGTAAGAAATTTGATTGTAATATTATAATTGTACATTTGCTTTTCAAAATGAAATCTCTTGGAATATAATTAAATGTATAACATTTTGTGCATAAAGTTTAGAATATGTAATAAGTAAAAATCTATTGAAACTTTGGGGCTATCTTTATGAAGATACGAAACTCTAAATCATTTTAATTCTAGAATGCATATAAAGAAATATTAATGTTTAATCTTACTTGGAAACTATGATTGTGTTATGTTTCAAGCACTACACCTACAATAATTTAGAATTTATATCTCTTCATCTATTATACATTGAAGTTGATTTACCACACCTTATGCATTTTACTGTTTTTGATAGCAATGTCTTTCATCATCTTAGATGAATGCCAGTTTCTTTATGTTTTAAATGGAAAGCGTTTTTTTTTTCCCAGAATGAGCATTTTTTTTTTATTACCACTTATAATTCTTCAGGTCACTGGGAAAAAGAATTAATGCACTAAAATATTGGAACAAGTATTTTACAAGCAAACCCAGGAGTTTCTTTTTAAATGTCACAAGGAGGGATATCAACTATCAGCCATTTATTACTGGATTCCCCAACACAGGATCAGGAAAGCACATGACATTATTAACATATACATTAGTATATTATATTCACAGTTCCATGTGTATCACTTCCAAAGTCTGCAATTCAGAGGCTATAAATCTCTAAACTGTGGTAAGTACAAAAGCTGAAGAAATCAGGAATGAATTTCAGGATGATGTCTTAACAGTTTCACATGCTCTTGTGTTACCCCTAACCATGTGTCACCCTCCCTCCAGGGCTGAAATCTTTCACTATGTAATTATTTATACGTGTTTAATAAATGATGTCTTCTTCAGCTTCTCTGGAGGAAATTCCCCTTAGTCTTTGTAGTGTGGAATTTGGGCATTATGTTCCAAGATTAACATAAAGTTTATTTGGAAAGAAATTTTAAAAACCACTCCTTAATTACTAACTCAGTGTCATGATTTAAATCTGTCGAATCACATAATGCAAAGTTGCCACTCTCTTGTATTATCTGGAATGTGCACTCAGTGAAGACATTTCCCAGTCAGGATATTGTCACAGTCAGAAAAAAATACTATTTCAAAACAAATTAAAAATATTAGCACAAGTCAAATAAATATGATTTCTTTATAACTTACCAGTTTGTGTTGCTAAAATCGACTTACCAAACATTGAAAGAAAACAGCATAAATGGATTTATAGGGCAAGTGAAATACTCCGTGTTCTTAAACAACTATGAGAATAATATTCTGTATTCACTTATCTAATGAGGAAAATGTTGATCATATTAAAGGTGAGTATTATATTTGGAAAATTTATATCAGGAATAACAAAATATTCTTTCTTATGTTATTAGCCCTTCATCTAAGAATGCTTATGGGATAATTCTTTTACAACCCTAATACAGGTATAATGTATGTAGTTGTAACTCTGAAACTATGGCCTCATTGCAAAACTCACCCTAAACGTCACAATTTTCAAATCCAGTCATAAACATGATATAAACTGTAGAAAAAAAATCAAAGATCTCAAAATTAAAATGGGTGATGAATACTTAAAGATTCAAATATGTGTTTTGGAGACAAATTCATGCAACTAAAAAAGAATATCTTTCCCTAGACCAAGAAAGATAAACATGGTACATACTCACTTATTAGTGGATATTAGCTGTAAAGTAAAAGATAGCTATGCTACAATCCACAAACCCAAATAAGGTAGGTCTCAAGTGGAACACTGGGGTCTCCCTGGAAAGGGGAAATTGAAGAGATGTTGTGGATAGACTTGGGAAGGAGGGGAAGAGAACATGAATGATCATGTGCGAGTGTATGTGGCAGGGACACTGAAAGGGACAGTAGGAAAGGTGGTCATATCAGGCTTTGGTAGAAGTCTGGTGCAAAAGATTATCCCAAGAATCTGCAAGGATGACTCCAGATAAGATTCCCAGCAATTTCGAATGTGTAACTTGAATGGTTACCTTCTATCACCCGGCAAGACTACCAGTAGAGGGAATGGATCACCAACTAAGCAACATAACCTCCAATCTAGTATCTGTGTTTCTTTGGGCTGTGTTGAGGTAAGAGTGAACCAGAGATTGTGGGAATGACCTACCAATGACTGATCCAACCGAACACCCATGCGCAGAGGGTGTGTTCATCCCTGACACTTCCTGGAGCACCATTTCCCAAGAGATGAAGGCATAGAGACCTCGGAAAGAACAAAATATGGCTGGAGAAAACAAAACATTACTGTAATGATGCCTAAAGATATTCTGCTATAATAATAGACTGGTGTCTAGTGCAAAAGCTATCAGAGAGGCTTCATTTACCAACTGATGACAAAAGATGCAGAGACCAACAGTCAAACATAAGGCTGAAATTAGGGAATCCTGGTGAAGAGAGGGAGAAAGGATTGGAGGATTCAGAGAGGTCAAGGATATCACAAGAAAACCCATAGATCAGCTAAACTTGGTTCAGAGGTGCTCAGAGACTGAAGAACTTACAACCAGGAAACCTGCATGGGACTGACCTGGGGCCTTTCCTTATAAGGAACAGTAGTATAGCTTAGTATTCTTGCAGAACTCAAACAGTGTGAGCAGGGGCAGTCTCTGACTCTTTTGCTGGCTTTTAGGACCCTATTTCTCATACTGAGTTGCCTTTCCCAGCTTGAATACAAGGCGATGTGCTTAGTCTTACTATAATATGATACTCCATGTTTAGTTGATATCTGTGGAAAACTTGTCCTTTTCTCAACAGAAACAGAGGAGAAGTGGATAAGGAGAGGGAATTACTGAGGGAAGGTAGGGAGACTGGGAGGAGAGGAGGGAGGAATAACTTCCCTAGGGCTCTAAAACAAACCAACAAACCAACAAATAAATAGATTCAAATATCCCCTCATACCTATTTCTTCAGTTTTATTCATCACAGTAAATGTACCAGAGTCGGCTTCATTGTCTAATTTAATAATTTGACTTATAATTGTTTTATTTCCTTCTCCCTATCTATCCTTCTTATATTAAATTTATTATAGTTAACCTTGAAATGTAATGCTTATTTAATAACATATTGTGGAATTAAAGGAACATTATAAAAAGCCAGCTAACTGGAAAAGTCCAGTTCAATACTGCAGGGATTAAGGTGCACTCATTTTAATGCATAATAGTCTGGAAAAGGTTAGGGTGAGCAGGATCTTAGTTTTAGCTAATTATCTATTACTCAAAATTTTTTCTCATCCTCATGCATGGAGGATGGGAGTATTATTTTGCATATTTTCAAATTTATTTTTCAAAAAGATAGTCTCAAGCACTTTCGGAGAAACTTGTATAGATTATGGATAATTTACATCTCAAAGAAGCAAGAAAATGATTAACAATAGAAAGTTAGCTAAAATAAGTATTAAAAGAATATGGAAATTGCTGTTTATGATTAGGAAGCAACCTGCCTAAGATTTTGTCAAGTTCAAAGAAAGTTAAAAATTCTTATTCAAGGGTGTGACTTTCTTTGACAAAAGAAGAATCACTCAATGCCAGAAATAATCTTGCATATGGTACATTTCATCCTGTTTTTCCTTTCTCTGCAGTGTAAGTTAGTACTGTTTAAGTTGTATTTCTCCTCTGGATGTAGTTTCAAGAATACAGTGGAAGACACTGGACAGTTCTAGACACTCAAGACCCACACAGCCACTGAGACCCTGCTGCAATGGTCACAATAATTACAGCTTGTTACAGTCTAAATCCCGTTTACTTTAAAGCTAAACTAAAAACACAGAACTCTGATTGCCCATGAGGTATCCAGTCTGCTGTTAAAATGTTAAGAAAACCTAAAAACTGAGATCTCAATTTTCCCCTTTGGGGAAGAGGACTAAAAGCCCTCTTCTCATATGAGGAGGGTAGCCTAAAGGTTTTTTATCTGCTGCTCAGAGATGGGGATAGTTGCTTGAAAGCAACATTGCCTTTGGACTGCTACCCATTACAAAAGAACATTTTCTTGTCTTTTGGTTAAAATGGATTTAAGAGAATCATGATTTTGTGTTGTGCTACGGTACTGACCTATTAAATCATGGTATGGTATTTTCCTGTTAATACTTGAGTTCACTATAAGATGTTAATGGTCAAAAAACGATCAAAATTGTCTAAGAAAAGTTTGACACTCGTAATGTTCACTATAAGATGTTAATGCCTTTAAAAATGTTTAAAAACTTATCTAAGATATCTTCTTCCCTGTGCCCATATCCACCATTCCTCCTTCCCAACCATCCCATTCCCCCAGGGTCTCCCCATCCTCCCCTCCTCACGTTTCTCTCCACATGTCCCCCTTACCACCATCCCACCTGTTATTCTTTTGCGGTCACTTTAAGGACTAACCACACCCACCCCAGCCACTTCTGACCTCCCCCATCGCCATCTCTCTCTCTCTCTGTCCCGTCTCTTGGTGTGTACACATGTGTCTCTATCTCTCCCTATGCTTCTCTTTACGTCTCTCTGATTTTCTCTTTTTAAGTAACAAATATCTCCCTCTTCTCTAAGTAATAAATGCTTAGCTTTATGTATAGCCTTATGACCATTTACTCTGCCGTCCAACGCATCCAGCCGCCTGACTCTGCCACTCGCCCGGGGACCCTGCACTGCTCTGGCAGCAGCCTCTGCCTGGCTCACAGGCCGCCCGGGGCATCCCATCATCATATTCTTTTTAAAGAACAATACCACCTCCACCCCTAAAATCCCAATTTTTGCCTGGCAATCTAGTCTACTTCCAATATCCAGGAGGATAACTATATGTTTTTCTTTGGGTTCAACTTATTTAGCTTCTCTAGGACCACAAATTATAGGCTCACTGACCTTTATTTATGGCTAGAATCCACTTTTGAGTGAGTACATACCATATTCATCGTTTTGGGTCTGGGTTACCTCACTCAGAATAATATTTTCTATTTCCATCCATTTGCATGCAAAACTCAAGATGTCATTGTTTTTTACCACTGAGTAGTACTCTAATGCATATATATTCCACACTTTCTTTATCCATTCTTCAATTGAAGGGCATCTAGGTTGTTTCCAGGTTCTGGCTATTACAAATAATGCTTCTATGAACATAGTTAAACAAATGCTTTTGTGGTATGAGTGGGTATCTCTTGGGTATATTCCCAAGAGTGATATTGCTGGATCCTGGGGTAGGTTGATCCCGAATTTCCTGAGAAACCGCCACACTGATTTCCAAAGTGGTTGCACAAGTTTGCATTCCCACCAGCAATGGATGAGTGTACCCTTTACTCCACATCCTCTCCAGCAAAGGCTATCATTAGTGTTTTTGATTTTAGCCATTCTGAAAGGTGTAAGATGGTATCTCAGAGTTATTTTGATTCGTATTTCCCTGATCGTTAAGGAGGTTGAGAGTGACCTTAAGTGTCTTTTGGCCATTTGAACTTCCTCTGTTGAGAATTCTCTGTTCAGTTCAGTATCCCATTTTTTAATTGGGTTAATTAGCATTTTAAAGTCTAGTTTCTTGAGTTCTTTATATATTTTGGAGATCAGACCTTTGTCTGTTGCGGAGTTGGAGAAGATCTTTACCCAGTCAGTAGGAAGCCTTTTTGTCTTCATGACAGTGTCCTTTGCTTTACAGAATCTTCTCAGTTTCAGGAGGTCCCTTTTATTCAAGGTTGCCCTTAATGTTTGTGCGGCTGGGGTTATTTAAGGGAGCCATTTTAGAGTTGGCAAGAGACTTGACACTAGAGGGGTTCCCAGGTGTCCATGGAGATGTCCCCAGCTAGTTCCTTGGGCAGCTGAGGAGAGGGAGCCTGAAGTGGCCCTATCCTATAACCACACTGATGAATATCTTGCATATCACCAAGAAGCTACATCTGTCGATGGATGGAGATAGAGACAGAGACCCACAATGGAGCACTGGACTAAACTTCGAAGGCCCAAATGAGGAGCAGAAGGAGGGAGAACATGAGCAAGGAAGTCAGGACCGCGAGGGGTGCTCCCACCCACTGATAACGTGGGGCTGATCTAATGGGAGCTCACCAAGGCCAGCTGGAGTGGGACTGAAAAGCATGGGATCAAACTGGACTCTCTGAACGTGGTGGAAAATGAGGGCTGAATGAGAAGCCAACGACAATGGCACTGAGTTTTGATCCTATTGCATGGACTGGCTTTGTGGGAGGCTAGTCTGTTTGGTTGTGCACCTTCCTGGACCTGGGGGTAGGGAGGAGGACCTTGGACTTCCCACAAGGCAGGGAACCCTGATCACTCTTTGGACTGGAGAGGGAGGGGAAGGGTAGTAAGAGTAAGGGGAGGGAAATGGGAGGTAGGTAGGAGGCAGAAATCTTTTAATATTAAAAAAAAAATTTAAAAAAAAACTTATCTAAGAAAAGTTTGACACTGGCAGTAAATTCTTAAATTTTATAGGTTTGATAAGACAAATTTAGAGCTAAATACTCTACACCAATTCACAAGTAGGCATTCATAACCCTGGTGATGCTCTATACCTTTAATAAGGAGATATATTAGCCATTAAAATATGCACAGCACAAAGTATTCTCTGTTTGTTTACCATTAGCTAATTGATAATGAACTCTCTTGACAGAAACCTGGCTTAAAGACAAAGAGCCCAGTATTTCCTCCCTTGACCCTTTGTTTAAAGAGGTCAACAGACAAGAATGGATTTTGATCCTCCCCACCCCCACCCCCCGCCCAGGCGCCTAAGACATAGATTTGCACGAATAAAAATGCATGTTCCAAAACAAGTAAGACTGGGAAATGGAAAAATGTTCATCCCAAGGCAGACATAGTCATTTGTCCTGTTGCAAATGCACAAGCTTATTAAAACTGTGGAGGCCCAAGGAGGCCAAAGGTCAGAGAGTTTGGGACTTGTTTCTTGCTTATTTAAGGTTATTGTACTTCTACCACAAACAAAGGTCCCACTTAGATCTCACAAGGCTATTTTCAAAAGGTGTGGCTAGTTGCCAGACTTTGTGTTTCTGAAATAGAGAAGTCGCTGGTTCATACCGAAAACAAAAGTCTAAGGATCCAACTAAGTTCTAGTTCCCTTTGCAAATGGATGGACATAGAAAACGCTTTAGTGAGTGAGGTAACCCAGACCCAAAAAGAGGAATATGGTATGTATTCACTCACAAGTGGATTCTAGCCATAATTAAAGGTCTTTGAGCCTATTATTCGTGATCCTAGAGAAGCTAAATAAGAAAGTGAACCTGAAGAAAATCATGTAGTTATCCTCTTGGAGATTAGAAATAGACAAGAGTCCCAGGTAACCTCGGGTGCATGATGGGGAAGGAGGGTTGTTGGAAGGGGAGAGGGTTAGAGAGAAGGGAGTAGAAGAGGAATGGGGAAAGCTTGGGGGACTGGGTTGGGGGGAGGGAGGAAGGATGGATATGGGATCAGGGAAGAATATATCTCAACTAAGGGAGTCATTTTAGGGTTTACAAGAGACTTGATTATAAATGGGATCCCAGGTCCAAGGACAGATCCCCAGATTGTTCTCTGGACAGAGGAGAGGGTGCCTGAACCGGCCTTGGCCCATAACCATACTGATGAATATTTTGCTTATCACCATATAACCTTCATCTGGCGATGGATGGAGATAGAGACAGAGACCCACATTGGAACACTGGACTTAACTCCCTAGGTCCAAACGAGAAGCAGAAGGAAAGAGAACGTGAGCAAAGAAGGCAAGACCAGAGGGAATCTTCATCCGAGGATGGATGGCGATACTGACGGAGACCCACATTGGAGCACCGGACTGAGCTCCCCAAGGTCCAAATGAGGAGCAGAAGGACGAAGAAAATGAAAAAGGAAATCAGGACCGCGAGGGGTGCGATCACCCACTGATACAAGGGGACTGATCTAATGAGAGTTCACCAAGGCCAGTTGGACTAGGACTGAACGAGCACGTGATCCAACCAGATTCTCTGAATGTGGCCAGATTCTCTGAATGTGGCTGGCCTGGAGTCTTTCTGAAAAGCCATTGACAATGACACTGGGACTTGTTTCCTCTGCATATACTGGATTTTTGGGATCCAGTCTGTTTGGATACTCACCTTCCTGGACCTGGAGGGAGGGGGGAGGAACTTGAACTTCCCACAGGGCAGGAAACCCTGACTGCTCTTAGGGATGGAGAGGGAGGAGGGGAGGAAGTGGGGAGAGTGGGAGGTTGTTGGGAGGAGGGGCTGAAATGGAAACTTTTATAATTTAATAAACTTTGAAAAAAAAAAGAAAATGGCTTGGGATTGTATCCAGGGAGTGGTTTGCCTACAGAATGTTTGGTCTAGGGCATGAATCAAGGGTATGAGCAATGAATGTACCCTGTGACGTTCAATTTGTATGTTAATGCAGTCATTTGTTTTAGTCCTACCTTTTGGGGTAAGGGGTATATTAACCAGTTGGAAATTCAACACGGGTAAATTTTCAGTACTTACTGAAAAATTCCTTCCCAATACTATCCTACATGTTTCGGCAGTTTATTATTTTTATTTGCATCTTTGAATTCTTTACTGTATTTCTAAATGTGCATGCCTTTACTCTGGAGAAAGGTATTTTTGTTGAGGCTGACCCCTAACACATAGGGAACACTGTAGTACAATAAAATTATCCTTAAACTTGTGTACTATTAGCATAGGAGACTTACTGCTGATATTCCTATTATCAATCTCTTGTATAGTCCTCAGGAAATAGTCCAGGCTATTAATATTATTTTATCTTCCTAGAGTCTAGTTATGCTTCATTCTCATAGCTTTATGGTTCATATTAGCAAGGCCTTCTTCTAAAGGCAACGTTATGGCTAGTCTCTGAAGGTTTCCTTTGCAATTTGATAGTACTGTTCCTAAGTCTCTTCAGCTAGCTTGGTTAATCAAAATCACATAGATGCTACACATATTGGCCAATGCTGTGAGCTGTACTCTTTTCTGCTTGAACCATGGCTATCATAGTCCCTGAGTGCCTTGCCAACTAGATATTTAGGGACACAACACTAGACACTTCGGCGTCAGGCAGTTACCATGGGGCACTTTTAGAAAGATTTTCAATCTGGAAAGTTTTTGAAGAGATAATCCATTTTTACAACCCTGTAAAATGGATGTTACACATTTTTGAGAAGCCATACACACATGAACCCTGATGGATGTCACACATTTTTGAGAAGCCATACACACATCCTTTAAATCATCCTAATTGAAGGCTTTTGCCTCAACTCTCTTGTTATTAATATCATTAGTATATACACATCTTTGACCCAACTTCCACATGCATCAATTTTATAACTCGCCTTGAAATTTTCCAAGTTCCTTTGCATTGTCTTTTTCGTGCTCTCAGTTTTGTTAATTAAATAAGCAGTGACATTGGTGCAGAAGCCTGGGAGTTCTAAAGCCTTGAAGCTTCCTCTACCAAATAAAAAGTTAGTTACTTTTTATTTTAACCTCTTACAAAATTTCTGGCTGTGGACAAAGCATATTATTTGACACACTGGACAAAAATGACCTCTAGTTCAATGTTGGATAAATTTCTACTTTTCATAGAAAAAATAATCTTTAATGTTTGCACGTTGATCAGTATTACAGTATCTTTAATTCCAGTCATAAACTATGAATATTCCTAAATTATTCTCCCTGTCTTCTCTGAATGTTAACAAAACAAGTCCCTGGAGCCTATGTCAAAGGCATTGAAAAACTATCTGGAAAATTCACAACATCACCTTTACTTCTTGGTACAAATTTTCTATGGTACTTTTCTGTCACTGTAATGGATACCCCAAATAAAATGAATATAAAGATAAAACTTCATTTTTGCTCACAATTTTAGCTTTCAGTCTTTGAACATTTGATCCCCTTGCTCTTCGAGATCTTCAGCAAATGGGATGACTTATAATAGAGAAAAAAAAAAAAACCTCTACAACCATAATCCATTCATGAAAACTGTCAGTGAAACAGTAACCTCAAACTAAGTTCTGCTTCTTAGTGTTTCAATGATCTCCCAATTTTTCTGCACTGAAAATAAGGCCTTTTATATGTGGGATGTGGAGTGTCTTTCCAAATCCAAATTATATCAGATGTGTATTGTGTTTCTGAAAAACCACAATTATTGCTTGCTTACCACAATATTATAGGAAAGTGACTCTTTCGGCTTCATATTCATATGGAGCCCACTATAGTTTCAGGATTACCTTAAAGCACAGTGTCCTAGCAGAATATGGTTCATGAATGTCCTTTCTACAATTTTTTTTGCTATAGTAATGTCAAAAAAATCTGATAATATCCCAAAGTACTATAAACTTGACAGATACAATTGACTGCATATTAGTTGCTGAGTGCATTTATAATTAATTTATACTATAGTTTGTTTACACATTATGTTTACTTCCTATATACTAAGGAAACATTGAACATAAATATAAAACATCCTTCATTCTGTATATGTACAAATAACTTTGGTTAGCAGGGCATGCCATACTGTATACATTTGACAGATATCTTACACATTTTTATATATTTTTTATATTTAATTTCCTAAGCAAGAAAATGAAGTAGCTCCTAAAGTACCTCACAAATTAGAAAAACATATGGAAAATATTAGTTTTTACTGAGGACTTACAACATAGTTTTTAAAAAGATAATTCTCTCCAAGTTAGTTCACTTTCTTCTTTAATCTAATAAACTGATGGAGGAAGGTCATCTGTCTATTGTTACTTTCATTGGTTAATAAAGAGACTGCCTTGGCCTTTTTGATAGGCCAGCCCTTAGGTGGGTGGAGTAGACAGAACGGAATGCTGGGAGGAAGAAGGCAGTGAGGCAGTCGCCATGACTCTCCTCTTCGAGACAGATGCCAGTTAGAATCCTCCTGGTAAGCCACCACCTCATGGTGCTACACAGATTATTAGAAATGGGTTAGATCAATATGTAAGAGTTAGCCAATAAAAGGCTACAGATAATGGGTCAGGCAGTGTTTAAATGAATACAGTTTCCGTGTAATTATTTCGGATAAATCTAGCCAGGAGCCAGGTGGTGGGACACAGCCCGCCACTCATTTTACAATAAACTTAAAATGTATTGAAATTATCTTTTATTCTCTTTGGATTGAATTTACTCACCTTAACCGATTGTCATAAAATTGCCACTAGATTATTTTATTTGAATTGGATGATTCATGAGGCTTCATTGACCACAAATAAGCAAAATTACAATCCATATTATGAGTCATCTTTTTTTACTGACAGACATTGAGGTGTAGCTAAAACAATAAACATATTTTTAACAGTACTTGTATTATTATCTAAAAGTCCAAGTGAAAAACTTTCTTTCCATTTGAAATATCTAAATAATTATTTTAAAGCTTTCTTTCCATCTGGAATATCTAAATAATTATTTTAAACAGTTTTCTTTTACTTCCCCTGACATAACAGTGTAGATCTTTGTGTATGTGTTGCATGACCACAAAATGCATTGATCATCACTTTTTTCCTCACTCAGTGAAGTAGAGTTTATGTGTGAACTATTAATAATTAAATTATGGTTCCAGGCTGGGACTCATCATACTGTGTTCCTTTCCTTTCTGATTGGTATGAGGCCAATTTGAGTGCTTAATAAGTCAACAGAGAATAAGGGAAGTGACTCATAAAAGAGCCTCAAAATATCCACTCAGCTATTCAAAGTCTAATGATTTATGAATGAGCTCTATTCTTCTTGCATAGAAAGACATTAAACCAGTAGTCTTTTAGTAAATGCAAACTCACAATCAGAGAGTAAAAACATACAGTGAAAACTAATGATATTTTAATCAGATATTTAAATATTACCTCATAGATAAAAAAGTAAATGTGAACTATTTTTAAAGATTTGCTTAAATGGAAAAGTAATGAAGCTCAAAAGACAAACTTGCAAGTAGAAGCATATAAAAGCTAATAACGTAAGTTAATAAATAACAATAGAAATTTTAGTATTATTATAATAAATTTAGCATGGAACTTGTTATATTAATTATCTTATTTTGTATTTGTATAATATGAAATTGTTTTCAATTCACTTCTATATCCAGTTAATCACAGCATCCTTAAAGTAATTTGTAGCAATAAACATTATTGATTTTAAAAATCACAAATTACACAATGTTAGCTAGTAAAACACACTAGAAAATCTTTTCAACACATTTAAATTGCAAATGTAGTTTTCATATTTATACTAATATTAATTATATTGTATGCAGTGAAAATATTTATATGTGTATCATGTCTACTGTATATATTTAAAAATTAGAATTGGGAATTTGTACTTGTCAAATGGAATCATGTCTATGGAAGAATTCAATATTATTAACAATGAGAAAATTATCATATTATCCTAAATGCTTTCAAGATTAAAATAGATTATTCTCTGAGTGTACAATATCTTTGTAATACAAAAATATCATTATGTTATGGTTCACAAAACTGATAGGTCCTTTTTAAACTTCTACTGAATATTTTACTTTTATGCATAATTTTTCTGCCTTACTCTTCCTTTACCTTCCTTCCTTCCTTCCTTCCTTCCTTCCTTCCTTTGTTTCTTTCCTTCTTTTTTATAATTTATTAAAAATTTCCACCTCTTCCCCTCCTCCCATTTCCCTCTCACTCCCCTACTCCCCCTCCCATCTCCCTCTCCAGTCCTAAGAGAAGTCAAGGTACCCTGCCCTGTAGGAAATCCAAGGTCATCCCCCTTCCATCCAGGTCTAGGAAGGTGTGCATCCTAACAGATTAGGCTCCCCAAAAGCCAGTACATGCAGTAGAATCAAAGCCCAGTGTCATTATCATTGGCTTCTCAGTCAACTCTCATTGTCAGCCACATTGAGAGATTCTGGTTTGATCACGTGCTTGTTCAGTCCCAGTCCAGTTGCCTTTGGTCAGCTCCAATTAGATCAGTCACACGATCTCAGTGGGTGGACGCACCCTTCACAGTCCTGACTTCCTTGCTCGTGTTCTCCCTCCTTCTGCTCTTCATCTGGACCTTGGGAGCTCAGTCCAGTGCTCCAATGTGGGTCTCTGTCTCTATCTCCAACCATTGCCAGATGAAGGTTCTATGGTGATATTCAAGATATTCATCAGTGTGGCTATGGGAGAAGTCCAGTTCAAGCACCCTCTCCTCTGCTGCCCAAAGACCTAACTGGGGACATTCCATTGGACACCTGAGAACCTCTCTAGAGCCAAGTCTCTTGCCATTCCTAAAATGGCTCCTTTAATTAAGGTATCTTCTTCCCTGCTGTCATATACACCCTTCCTTCATCTCAACCATCCCACTCCCCCAATCTCTCCCCAATACTCTCCTCCCTTCTCTCTCCCCCTCTCTCCTCCTCCCCCACCTCACCCCCATCCCTGTGCTCTCAACTTTTGCCCGGTGATCTTGTCTACTTTCAATTTCCAGGAGGATAAAAATATGTTTTTCTTTGGGTTTGCCTATTATTAAACTTCTCTAGGATCATGAACTGTAGGCTCAATGTCCTTTGTTTATGGCTAGAATCGACTAATGAGTGAGTGCATGTCATATTCATCTTTTTGGATATGGGTTATCTCACTCAGTAAAGTGCTTTCTATTTCCATCCATTTGCATGCAAAATTCAAGATGTCATTGGTTTTTACTGCTGAGTAGAACTCTAAGTGTCTTTTTTATCCATTCTTCCATTGAGGGGCACATAGGTTGTTTCCAGGTTCTGGCTATTACAAATAGTACTGCTATGAACATAGTAGAACAAATGCTCTTGTAGTATGATTTGGCATCTGTTGAGTATACTCCTAAGAGTAGAATTGCTGGATCCTGAGGTAGGTTGAGTCCCAGTTTCCTGAAAAATTGCCACGCTGATTTCCAAAGTGGTTGCACATGTTTGCATTCACACCAGCAATGGATGAGTCTTCATCTTCCTTCCTTCCTTCCTTCCTTCCTTCCTTCCTTCCTTCCTTCCTTCCTTCCTTTCTTTCTTTCTTTCTTTCTCCTCTCTTTCTTTCTTCCACAAAGCATTACTTCCATACGTCAGGTTTGATTATACCAAAATATATTTAAAATGATATACTCCATATTTGTCTTTCTGTTTTCTCTATTACATAGAATACAGAATGAACTCAGTCTCATAATGTATATATTCTAAATTTCTTAACATTTCTATGTATTACTTCCACTTCTGTATTGAATAATCCTATTCTTTCTCCATTTGTTCTATTATTGGTGGTGCTGTTGTTTTGTTTCACATTAATTTCCATAAACAAACCTCTTTTTTAAAGTTGTATTATATATCTTTAACTTCAGGTCTGCCACTAATTTAAAGAAACATAAAAATAAAGAAATTCAGAAATCCCATGCTTGAGAATTAATTATAAACAGCGCTCTTCTTTTGTAAAGTATTCACACTCAGTGTTCCAAATACAAGAATGGAAAATGACAATATATTTGCAGAGAAAAGAAGGGATATGATGGCAGAAACCTCTTCCAAGCGTTACTATTCCTCTCATTATTGTTGTGTTTTCCAAGGATCACCAAACAGCACAAAAGCAATGCAGTGAAAAGGGACACTCTATTTGATTGTGCAGCACCATTCAGCCCCAAAAATATACCATCAAGCACCATTATACATATTTAACAGGTTATATTATGGGATATATATGCACATAAAATACAAACACACACTCATTGAAAACTGATGAAAAAGATACCATGAATTTGTATGAGAGTGAAGAGAGGAATATGGGAGGACATGAAGGAATGAAAGAGAAGAGAGAATTGTTGTAATGAAAATACAATTAAAGAAAAAAGATCAAATGGTCAATACTCTACTGTCTTATTGAGTCTGGTGCTTTTTTGCTAATGTAGGACAAGGGAATGATTTTAAGCCTAACATATAAGCTCTCTTAGTTTCAAAAACATATCCATAAGTTTCATTTTCCCTGATTTTATATTCTTAGTAAAGATACTATAAGGTCACACTTACCCAGTAAGTTAGTAAGTTATTTCAAGGATATACAGTATACAAGAGAAAAATAGAAAAGATTGTAAGGGATGTCAGAAGATGAGAAAGCCATTTAACTTAGCTTAGCAAATTGTTGCTTTTGGGACAACACTTTTCAAAAATTTCATATTAAACAGACCTTTTGTGTTCTCTTGCTAACAATTTATTCTTAAATTTTTCTTTATTTCTTACCATTACCTTTATTTTAAATGTCATGTAGGTTCTCTTGGTGAGTTTCAGGTTGCTTCAAGGAACAACTGATAGTTAATTGAACAAAACAAACTTTTCCCTCATTTATTGAAAATGAATTCCTTTCTCATACAATATGTCCTGATTATAGTTTCCACCCCCTCTACTCCTGCCTGCTCCCACCCGAAGATTTACCATTTTTCTGTCTCTCACTGGAAAAACCAAGCATCTAAGGAATAACAACCAAACATTATAAAATAAAATGTAATAAGATGAGGCAAAAACTATCATATCAAAGTTGGAAACAGCAATCCACAAGAAGAAATGTGTGCCATGGGCAGGAAAAAGAGTCAGAGACCATCTTGATTTCATAATCAGGAGTTCCCTTAAAATAGCAAGGATATAGATGAAAAAATGATGTACGTAGGCCTTGTGTTTGCTGCTTCAGTCATTTTAACTGGAGCCTTCACCTCTACATTCTAATCCCTTTGGTGTGGGAAGGTACTCTACGGAGTACCTAAATAAAAATATGGGCATCAATTCAGCCTTAAACCCTTTGATTCACTCCATGAGAGGGAATTCATATCTTTCACTGCTAGTTACCAGAGACAAGAAAAACCAAGGACCTAGGATAAAGCTAAACAGTCGAAGTCAAATGTTCTAAAAAAAAAAATCAGTGACATACTTAAATGATTCCTAATGATATTCTTCGATGCTCATAGATCAGTGCCTTATCTACTCATCATCAGAGAGGCTTTTCCAGCGGCAGACGCATAGAGATCCAGGCATTATGTGCAGAGACTCTACGTTGGAGATCAACAAAGCTCTTACTTCAGAGCTCAGGAAGTTCAATGGATAAGTAGAAAGAAGATTTTAAGTGTCAAAGAGGGAGGAGAATGAGGCATTCTGAATCAGCTAGAGAAACTAACTTTTCAATAAATGATAGGCAGTTTTAAACTTGGTATATGCTGCAAGGAACTGTATAATTAAGTATGAAACAACTGCGTGTGGCAGCTGAGTTCAGAAAGAGAGCTATTGCTCTGTTTGGGAACAAACGGGGGACTTCTTTTTTTAATAGGCTATTGTATGTAAAAATAGTGTAATGATTGTTTATTTGAAATGGTCTCTTAAATAAAGACATCTTGGAATAAATAAGAAATAAGTAAGTAGAAGAATTTATCTGAATTGATAATTATCATTTCTGATTGCTTAATACCTGAGATTTATTGCATTGAACTGTATTCTAAATGCTTTACAAATAGTAATTCATTCAATTCTCATGCAAATAATCTCAAATGTATCAGATCCTAGTGTTACCATCTGTGTTTAAATAGGATAGTAAGTAGAAATTTTCATAGACTGACTAAACCATGTGCCTACTAAGTTACTGAAGGGGGATTTAAATCTGGTTGGCAAAGATTCAGAGAACAAAATCATGCTCATTTCAGTGTGTTCACTTTCCAACATTCACACTTTAGTATACATATGTGTCAGATCAGATGGGCCCATTGGAAGCACCAAACTTTACACTTGACACTTTCAGCATAAGTACCATTACTATCAAGTAAAGGTGATTATTTTGAATATGGAAATACATAAGTCTTGGTTTACTTCACTTTGTAAAGGAGTTCTATACTGGATGCTCATGTTAATTTAAAATTAACTAAATAGAAATTATATATTTACAATATACTAATTACATATATAAATATATATAAGTTTAAATCGTATCGCATATAGATATGTATAATATATACATATATGTGAATGAATATATGTTGTATACACATAAATATATGTACTCATACATATATGTGCATATGTATGAATATATTCATATATGTATATATATTTGCAGGCAGGTGGTGAGATTATAAGATGAAAATTAACATAATTTATTATTTTATGGTTAGATATAATTACAATATGTGTATAAATATTCTCTTTTCACTGGGCATTGATGGTGCATGTCTTTAATCCCAAAACACAGGATGCAAAGACATTTGCTGGTCATTTGAGGCCAGCCTGGTCTACAAAAACTTGTTCGAGGACAGGCTCCAAAGCTGAAGAGAAACTCTGTCTTGAAAAACAAAACAAAACAAAACAAAACAAAATAAAATTCTCATTTCTTTGTTTTAAAATTTTTTAAAACATTCTGTAGCTTCCATACACATTCGTGCTTCCATTTGCCATCCAAATTCAAGTATTTTAATCCTTGGAATGAAATTAGTTTTTGGAATTGGTCCCACCAAAGAGTGACATTAGAATTGCCTTTATTCTCCCTATTGTAAATGAATGCACCCAGTGGGAGAGCAGTCGTAATGTGCTAGTAGCACACTTTATATTTATCTTTAATAGTAACTCCTTAGAACTACATATCTTGACATGATTATATAATTTTTGCATTTGATTGCTGCGGTTATTTTTTCCCTGCAAGTCTTGAGGAGGAAAATTCTACTTCCAAGAAACCATTTGAATCATTACCTTTTCTTGACTTGAATTCACTGTCACAGATTTTATTTAATAGGAAAATGCTGTTCCCAATATAAACTATATCAAATCTGTCAGCTACTCACCAAGAGGTAAATTCGAAGAACAGATCCCTTACCTGAATGCCATCATTCATGCATATGCATAAAGCTCTAAGATTTACCCCATTACCAAAAATAAAATAAAATAAACAACAAAACTTTTCTGATTAAGCCTTTTTATTTGCAGTCACATCTCTGTCACTTGGGGATAAGAGTACTTAAAAAGTGAAACACTCCCTTAACTCTTCACCCTGAGCTGATTGCAAAACCCTCTGGTGGAAAATTAGGTAGTAGGAGCAGTGCATTGACTGTGTAGTTGAAGAGGCAACCTAATACTCAGAAGCGTTTATGTGCTCTCCTAGCCCTTGCTTGCTTCAAATTGGGTTTTAAGATGCCGCAGTAACCTGAGTGTCCATATGCAAATAAAGTTGTGTTTTAGTATTTGATTTGCTATTGGTTTTAATATAGTAAGAGAAAATTCATCCAGTGAAGGAATTTTTCTTTTGAATTCAAAACATAATTACATCATTTCCCCTTTCTCCTTCCTCCAGACCTCCTACATATAACTCCATATACTTTTTCAAATTCATGGTCTTTTGGTCCATTAATTGTTGTTACTTATGTGTGCACTTTTGTGTACGTAAATACATCTGCATATGTAATATATATGAAAGAATATATACATATGTAAGAAAAGATATATATATATATATATATATATATATTAAATATAGATGTTACCTGCTCAGTCTGTATAGTTCTTGTATGTATGTTATCAGGGAACTTTAAAGGAAAACTGCTCCACTGTCTATGTCATATTTAGAAATGACCATTGACAACCCTTAGAAAACAATGTCCTAATGTCTAGAGATTTATCTATCAATCTCTAGTGCCTGCAAAATTTAGCCCCTTTCTTTATGCCACAGAGCAAGATGGGGTGCTCTTTGCAATACAAATGCCAAGCAAAAGGCAGTAACAGAGGAGCAGAAGACATTATGTAAATAAGGACAGGAAGCACAAAGGACCCCAAGCCCTCCCAGCATCCTCCCTTAAGTTCTCCTAAAGAATAACATTGGGTGACTTAAAAATGTTGGTAGTCAGAAGAGTTTTATTTTTTGACCTAGAAAGAACACGTTTTCCCATTCTGAAGCATGTGAAAATGAAGCCAGCAGCTCTGTTTATGCTACAGCTTATTAAAGATGTAAATTAAAAATAACGAAAAGCAGAGAGATTTGCTTAACCTTTGACAAGTGTAAATCTTTAATCTGATCTTAATTTGAACTTCCTTGATTTGCTTTGAGTTTCATAACACACTGAACTTGAGAGGTGTTAAAAGTACCTTTCGTGGTCAAGTATGGCATGTTGAAATTGATAGAAAAAGGTTAATTTGAAATCCAGTCAGGAAATCACTTTATATTGCACAACCTATATCTGCTTTAGTGAAAAACTTACAAACTGCAAATGCCTCAGAGGAAAAATTCTTCTGAATTAAAAACAAGATTAATGTGCTTGGAAATGAATTTGCATTCAACTGTAAAACAATGCCATTATATTAACTTCCTTTCTTTTCTGTGCAATAACCAGTTATTTCTAAAGTTTTTATGACTAAATTTGGCTATGTAATATAAAATAGAATGGCATATATTTAAAAATCATTGTAAGATATAAATTATAAAAATATTTTAAAATATGCTTTTATTTATTTTTAGAGAATTTCAAATGTGTACAAATTTATTTTTAGCATATCTTCCCACTAAATAAGTGAAGCATTCCTCCCATTGCAGAAATGTTGCTTTAAGCAGTGAACTATGGTTAATAGATAGTCACTTGATCAAATGGCAGAGAATACTGGACTGTGTTGTGTTCACTACTAAATCATAAATCCACATTACACTCTCTCACCTGAGGCTCAGGGAAGAACGCAGAAAAGAAAGGAGAATTGGAGTGAGAGAATAGAGAAAACTGGTCTTGAACTTGAGAGGGTTGCTACACTAAAGAACTACCTTCAGCTGAAGTTGCCTTCTCAAACCTGCACAAGATCAAGTCATTTCACAGTCCAGCACAGATAAGGAGGGATTCCAGAAGCACACCTGAAAGCTCTGGAAAAAAAAAGAAGCAGACTCACCCAGGAGGAGTAGAAGACTGGAAATAATCAAACAGAGGGCTGAAATCAACAAAATAGAAACACAGAAAACAATCCAAAGAATCAATGAAACAAAAAGCTGGTTCTTGGAGAAAATCAACAAGATTGACAAACCGCTAGCCAAACAAATCAAACGGCAGAGAGAGAACACGCAAAATAATAAGATCAGAAATGAAAAGAGGGACATAACCACCGACACAGAGGATACTCAGAGAATCATTAGATATTACTACAAAAGTTTATATGCCACAAAGTTGGAAAATGTAAAAGAAATGGACTTGTTTTTAGATAAGTACCATTTACCAAAGTTAAATGAAGACCAGGTGAATAATCTAAATAGACCTGTTAGTAGCGAAGAAATAGAAACTGTTATCAAAAATCTCCCTACCAAAAAAAACCCAGGACCAGATGGTTTCAATGCAGAATTCTACCAGAATTTCCAAGAGCTAATACCTATACTCCTTAATGTGTTTCACAATATAGAAACAGAACAGTCATTAACAAATTCTTTTTATGAAGTTACAGTTACCCTGATACCAAAACCACTAAAAGACACAACCAAAATAGAGAATTACAGGCCAATCTCACTCATGAACATCAACGCAAAAATTCTCAATAAAATACTGGCAAACTGAATCCAAGAACACATTAGAAAAATTGTCCAATATGATCAAGTAGGCTTCATCCCAGAGATGCAGGGCTGGTTCAACATACGCAAATCTATCAATGTAATCCATCATATAAATAAACTGAAAGGAAAAAAAATGTGATCATTTCATTGGATGCTGAAAAGCATTTGACAAAATTCAACACCCCTTTATGATAAAGGTGTTGGAGAGATTGGGGATACAAGGATCATATCTAAATATAATAAAAGTTATTTACAATAAGCCGACAGCTAACATCAAATTGAATGAAGAGAAACTCAAAGCCATTCCATTGAAATCAGGAACATGACAAGGCTGTCCACTCTCCCCATACCTCTTCAATATAGTGCTTGAAGTTCTAGCAATAGCAATAAGGCAACATAAGGGGATCAAAGGAATTCAAATTAGAAAGGAAGAAGTTAAACTCTTGTTATTTGCAGATGATATGATAGTGTACATAAGCGACAACAAAAAACTCACCAAAGAACTCCTACAGCTGATAAACATCTTTAGTAATGTGACAGGGTACAAGATCAACTCCAAAAATTCAGTTGCCCTTCTATACACAAAGGATAAAGAAGCAGAGAGGGAAATCAGAGAAACTTCACCTTTCACGAAAGCAACAAATAGCATAAAATATCTTGGGATAACTCTAACGAAGGAAGTAAAGGACCTATTTGACAAGAACTTTAAATCTTTAAAGAAATAAATTGAGGATGATACCAGAAAATGGAAAGATCTCCCTTGCTCTTGGATTGGGAGAATCAACATAGTAAAAATGGTCTATCAAAAGCAATCTATAGATTCAATGCATTCCCCATCAAAATCCCATCAAACTTCTTCACAGACCTTCAGAGAACAATAATCAACTTTATATGGAAAAACAAAAACCCAAGGCTAGCCACAACAATCTTGTACAATAAAGGAACTTCTGGATGCATTACCATCCCTGACTTCAAATTCTATTAAAGACCTACAGTATTGAAAAGAACTTGGTATTGGCATAAGAACAGAGAAGTCGACCTATGGAATTGAATAGAAGACCCAGATATTAACCCACAAACCTATGAACACATGATTTTAGACAAGGGAGCTAAAGGTATACAATGGAAGAAGGAAAGCATCTTTAACAAATGGTGCTGGCATAACTGGATGTCAACCTGTAAAAGAATGAAAGTAGATCCATATCTTTCACCATGCACAAAACTCAAGTCCAAATGGTTTAAAGACTGCAACATTAATCTGACGACTTTGCACCTGATAGAAGAGAAAGTGGGAAGTAGTCTACAAGACATAGGAACAGGCGACCACTTCCTAAGTAGAACCCCAGTAGCACAGACAATAAGAGAATCAATGAATAAATGGACCTCCTGTAACTGAGAAGCTTCTGTAAAGCAAAGGACACTGTCACTAAGACAAAAAGGCTACCTTCGGCCTGGGAGAAGATCTTCACCAACCCCTCATCAGACAAAGGTCTGATCTCCAAAATATATAAAGAACTCAAGAGACTAGATACTAAAACTCTAATTAACCCAATTAAAAAATGGGGTACTGAACTGAACAGAGAATTCTCAACAGAAGAAATTCGAATGGTCAAAAGGCACTAGAGGTCATGCTCAACCTCCTTAGTGATCACAGAAATACAAATCAAAACCACTTTGAGATACCATTTTACACCTGTCAGAATAGCTAAAATCAAAATCACCAATGATAGCCTATGCTGGAGAGGATGTGGAGTGAGGGGAACTCTCATCCATTGTTGGTGGGAATGCAAACTTGTTCAGCCACTATGGAAATCTGTGTGGTGGTTTCTCAGGAAACTGGGAGTCAACCTCCCTCAGGACCCAGTAATTCCACTCTTGGGAATATACCCAAGAGATGCCCTATCATACTCCAAAAGCATTTGTTCAACTATGTTCATAGCTGCACTATTTGTAATAGCCAGAACCTGGAAACAGCCTAGGTGCCCCTCAATAGAAGAATGGCTAAAGAAGGTGTGGAACATATATACATTAGAGTTTTACTCAGCGGTAAAAAGCAATGACATCTTGAATTTTGCATGCAAATGGATGGAAATAGAAAATGTTTTACTGAGTGAGGTAACCCAGACTCAAAAAGAGGAATATGATTTGTACTCACTCATAAGTGGATTCTAGCCATAATTAAAGGTCTTTGAGCCTATAGTTCGTGAGCCTAGAGAAGCTAAATAAGAAGGTGAACCTGAAGAAAATCATATAGTCATCCTCCTGGATATTGGAAGTATAGAAGATGGCCAAGCAAATTTGAGTGCCGGGGGGGGGGGTGTTGGGGAGGTGGAAGTAAGTGGAGATGGATAGAGAGAAGGGAGAAGGGGAGGATTGGGGATAGCTTGGGGGAATCAGATGTGGGGGGAGGGAGGAAGGATGGATATGGGAGCAGGGAAGCATATATCTCAATTAAGGGTGCCACTTTAGGGTTTGCAAGAGACTTGATTCTAGAGAGGTTCCCAGGTCCAAGGAAAGGTCCCCAGATTGTTCCCTTCGCAGCAGAGGAGAGAGTACCTGAACTGGCCTTGCCCCATAGACATACTGATGAATATTTTGCATACCACCATAGAGCCTTCATCTGGCGATGGATGGAGATAGAGACAGAGACACACATTGGAACAATGGACTTAACTCCCAAGGTCCAAATGAGAAGCAGAAGGAGGGAGAACATGAGCAAGGAAGGCAGGACCGCGAGGGGAGCGTTGACCCACTGATACAAGAGGACTGATCTAAGGAGAGCTCCGCAAGGCCAGCAGGACTGGGACTGAACGAGCATGTTATCAAACCGGATTCTCTAAATGTGGCTGACACGGGGGCTGACTGACAAGCCATTGATAATGGCACAGTGACTTGTTTTATCCGCATGTACTGGCTTTTTGGGATCCTAGTCTGTTTGGATGCTCACCTTCCTTAACCTGGAGGGAGGGGGGAGGAACTTGAACTTCCCACAGGGCAGGAAATCCTTATTGCTCTTAGGACTGGAGAGGGAGGAGGAGAGGAAGTGGGGGGAGTGGAAGGGTATTGGGAGGTGGGGAGATAGTGGAAATTTTTATAAATAAATAAATAAGAATTTTTGTATTTAATGGCCGCTGAAGTAGGGAAATTCTGTTTTCTCTAAGCAAAAGAACCTTCCAAGGTTGTTCCGACTCCAGCTGATGGTCCTAGAAACAGTACATATAAGTTTAAAACAATAATAGTTTATGGATTTGGGAAGAACATGAGAAAGTGATAAATGTTTTTTTTCCCAGCAAATCTTTTACTTTATAGTAGAAATTTCCACCTCCTCCCATTTCCCACTCCCTCCCCCTCCCCCTCTCCCCCGTTTCCAGTCCAAAGAGTAGTCAGAGTTCCCTGCCCTGTGGAAAGTCCAAGGTCCTCCCTCCTCCCTCCAGGTCAAGGAAGGTGAGCATCCAAACAGACTAGGCTCCCACAAAGCCAGTACATGTAATAGAATCAAAACCCAGTGTCATTGTCCTCGGCTTCTCAGTCAGCCTTCATTGCCAGCCACATTCAGAGTGTCCACTTTGATCACATGCTTCATCACTCCCAGTCCAGCTGGCCTTGGCGACCTCCCGTTAGATCAGTCCCATCGACTCAGTGGGTGGACGCACCCCTCATAGTCCTGACTTCCTTGCTCATGTTCTCCCTCCTTCTGCTCCTCATTTTGAGCCTTGGGAGTTCAGTCCAGTGCTCCAGTGTGGGTCTCTGTCTCTATCTCCATCCATTGCCAGATGAAGGTTCTATGGTGATATGCAAAATATTCATCAGTGTGGCTGTAGGATAAGGCCAGCTCAGGCGCCCTCTCCTCAGTTGCCCAAGGAAAAAGCTGGGGACATCTCCTTGGACACCTGGGAACCCCTCTAGAGTCAAGTCTCTTGCCAACACTAAAATAGCTCCCTTAATTAAGATATACACTTCCCTGCTCCCATATCCACCTTTCCTCCATCCCAACTGTCCCATTCCCCCAAGCTTTTACCATACTCCCCTTCTCACTTCTCTCTTCCCATTTCCCCTTACCCCTACCACACCCCTACCCACAATTTCCTAATTTTTGCCTGGCAATCTTATCTACTTCCAACATCCAGGAGGATAGCTATATGTTTTTCTTTGATTTCACCTTCTTATTTAGCTTCTCTAAGATCACAAATTATAGGCTCAATGTCCTTTAATTATGACTATAATACACTTATGAGTGAGTACATATCATATTCATCCTTTTGGGTCTGGGTTACCTCACTCAGTAAAGCATTTTCTATTTCCATCCATTTGCATGCAAAACTCAAGATGTCATTGTTTTTTACCGCTGAGTAGTACTCTAATGCATATATATTCCACACTTTACCCATTTTTCCATTATAGGTCATCTAGGTTGTTTCCAGGTTCTGGCTATTACAAATAAAGCAGCTATGAACATTGTTGAACAAATGCTTTTGTAGTATGATAGGGCATCTCTTGAGTATATTCCCAAGAGTGGTATTGCTGGATCCTGGGGTAGGTTGATCCTGAATTTCCTGAGAAACCGCCACACTGATTTCCAAAGTGGTTGCACAAGTTTGCATTCCCACCAGCAATGGATGAGTGTTCCCTTACTCCACATCCTCTAAAGCATAAGCTATCATTCGTGTTTTTGATTTTAGCCATTCTGACAGGTGTAAGATGGTATCTCAGAGATGTTTTGATTAGCATTTCCCTGATTGCTAAGGAGGTTGAGCATGACCTTAAGTGTCTTTTGGCCATTTGAACTTCTTCTGTTGAGAATTCTCTGTTCAGTTCAGTGCCCCATTTTTTAATTGGGTTAATTAGCATTTTAAAGTCTAGTTTCCTGAGTTCTTTATATATTTTGGAGATCAGACCTTTGTCTGTTGAGAGATTGGGAGATTTTCTCCCAATCAGTAGGTTGACTTTTTGTCTTCATGACAGTGCCCTTTGCTTTACAGAAGCTTCTCAGTTTCAGTAGGTCCCATTTATTCATTATTGCTCTTATTGTCAGTGCTACAGGGTTTTTATGTAGGAAGTGGTCTCCTGTGCCCATGTGTTGTAGACTATGTCCCACTTTCTCTTCTAATAGGTTCTGTTTGGTCACATTAATATTGAGGTCTTTAATCCATTTGGACTCGAGTTTGGTGAATTATGATAGATATGGATCTATTTTCATTCTTCTACAGGTTGACATCCATTTATGCCAGCACCATTTATTAAAGATGCTTTCTTTATTCCATTGTATACTTTTAGCTCCTTTGTTGAAAATCTGGTGTTCATAGGTTTGTGGATTAATATCTGGGTCTTTAATTCAATTCCATTGGTCAACATCTCTGTTTTTGAGCCAATACCAAGCTGTTTTCAATACTGTAGCTCTGTAATAGAGTTTGAAGTCAGGGATGGTAATGCCTCCAGCATGAATTTTAATGCTTATCTGTTTTTTATTTATTTTTACCATTTACAATAAATATGAATTCACAATGACACATGAAAATGTTTAAAATCCATGATTAATAAATACTAGTAAAACCTTAGAGCATGATTGAACTTTAGAACTTTTGAGCTAGAAGTAATAAAAGACACTCTAATATTCCAGTGATAGGAAGTTACTACTTTCATCTTCTGTATTTGAAACCTACTAGTGTAGAAACTTCCTAAGATGTGTATATCTATAAAAGTCATTTAAGAAGAGTTACCATGCAGTGAGAGAAGACAATACTCCAAGTAGACATCATATGCTACCAAATAAAAGGCAGTACTAGAAATTTGTTATATCTTTTAGTGTTTTTGGTTAAACAGTCCTTATTCCCCTTCCAAAGATTATAGGCTATTTCTGGTACTACCAGATACCATCAAAAATTTTATCATAAGACTCTATTGCAGAAGACATCACATATTTAAGTTATCAAACATGGATAAGGAAAGGCTGATACTTCACTCCTACATACTAGAGTGTGTAGTGCTGGAAGGAACTGTGAATGCTATCTGAAGAAGAAACTAATTAACAAACTTATCCAGCTAAAAAACCTGGTAGTTATAATAATGGCTTAGCTGCAAGAAACATGCTTATTTTAGCAGTTGTGACACAAATGTATTGTGAGTTACCAACCACTTTATTTTCTTATTGGATCCGAGAAATGGTACATATGATAAAAATCCATGCTTGATATTTTTTAAGAGGCTGAGAACCTAAGAACAACATAGGTCATGGGCCTAGAGTAACAACTTCTACTGTATTCTTCTAATTAAACTCAGCATCACAATAACTCTAATAGCATATTGTGATAGTCATAGATCAGTGCACTACACTGTCCTCATCAGAGAAGATTCTTCTTATAATAGATGATAATTAGCAGAGACCCAAATGGAGCAATGTGAAGAGAACTATTAGCACTCTCAGTTCTACGTAGAATGTCTTGTGCATTTCCTCCCTTCAAGGCTTAACAGTCTATGCAGAAGAGGTAACAGAAAGATTTCAGAACTTACTGACACCGCGACTCACACACATGAGCCACACAAGACCAAGCAGAACAAAATCCCAGCAAGAAATAAGGAAAGTGAATAAAAATTTCTTACCATAGTGAAGAATCTGCTTGCTATCTACAGCAGGTTAATAATTAAAACTAAATTTTCTTCAATTTAGTGCCACTGGGTATATCATCGAAATTCCAAAGCATGCCTCAAGCTAAGGAGCAATTAACCTAAAGAAATTATAGTTCACTATTTTTAAATTATGTAGTTACATATTGTGTGTGTGATTCATTTTTTTGAGATAGAAAAAGCATGAAGTTAATTGGTGGAATCAGGAATCTTTAGGAGAGAGAAAGAGTAAAGAGTAGGATCACACTCTGAAGTAGTCGTTCCTAAGCACAAGTAAATAAGGGCAACAACTACCTTGACTTAATAAGATTGTGTGTATCTGTGTAACTGGCAAGCTGAACAAAAATGTTTTAAGGAATGACATAAAATACTCAATCAAAATCACAAGTGACAGAAACATATGGAAGGCAAAAAAGGAATAATGGCAAAAAACACAAGATAAAATTGTGACAAATAAAATGGCACATATTAATTCTACTTTATCAGTTCTTACCAAAGTGATGATGACTGAAAAACATAAAGTAAGAAAGAAAGTTTCAGAGTGGATCAAAACAAAGAAGTCAAAATATGCCATGCACAAGAAATCATTTTCAGCTCTAATGTTGTAGGTGAACATAAAAATATGGTGAAAGATATGTAATGCCTGTACAAATGAATAGAAAGTATGAGTATCTCTATGGATTTCAGAACAATGACTGGATATTAACAGATTTTATGAATGCACACAGCCCCTAATGTGCCTACATTATCAAAAGATATTTTGATATTCAAAGACAGATGAGAATATCCAAGGCAAATAGAGGTGTGTGTTGGGGGGGGATAGGAAACGTCTATTATAACTGAAGTTTGGCACTTGTAAGAAAAGTAATAGACTCCAGCAGGCCGGAAACCAAACTCAGTAAGAAAAAAAGCATAAACTTCAGGGTAACATCAATTAATGATGCATAATGGACATTTATAGAGTCTTTCAGCAAAGACACCCCAACAAACTTGAAATCACAAGAGAACAGAATTTCCATTTAATGAAAGTATAGTGAAAGAAGTAATAGACTAGACCATGTAACAACAAAAAGACCAAAAGTTCTAAAACATGGGGATTGGAGATTAACTAACAAATTGTAGTAATGGAACAGCAGGAAAGAAGCTTAAATTTTGTCAGGGAAAAGAATCCAATTTGTTGAGTCAGCATGCTATGCCGTATCTACTTGGACAACGATGAAGACTAAAGGTCAGTTATTGATGGGTTGACGGGAAGGTCCTAATGAATAAACTGTGGCACCATTCCTCATAGGTCCACAATGACAAAGTCAATAAAATCCAAGTCCGTATAAATGTACAATCAATTAGAATATGCAATACAATTTTAAAAATAATAAAAGTAAGACTATGCAACACCATGAGAGAACTACATTGTCCTCATTTTGAGTGCATTTTGAGCTATGAATGATAGTGAATTAAGTGACTAAATTTAACAAATCAAATCACACATGCATCACAGTGCTCATATCAACAAAATGGGACATTATGGATCATTTATATCTATGATTCTTAGTAAGCCAGGTTTTGGGTGTTTTTTGATTTATAAATTATTTATTTTAATGCTTTATAAATAATACCATTCAAAATTTCCACTTTCTCCCCTCCTCCTATTCCCCCCCCCCCCCCCCCCGCTCCGCCACTCACCCCTGCTCCAGTCCTAAGAGAGGGCAGGGTACCCTGCCCTGTGGGAAGTCCAAGGCCCTCCCCACTCCATCCAGGTACAGGAAGGTGTGCATCCAAATAGACTAGGATCCCAAAAAACCAGTACATGCAGTATAGACAAACCCCAGCACCATTACCATTGACTTCTTAGTCTGCCCCAATTGTCAGTCACATTCAGAGGGTCAGGTTTGAACACATGCTCATTCAATCCCAGTCTAGCTGGTTTTGGTGTGTTTCCATTAGATCAGGCACACTGTCTCAGTGGGTGGACCAAACCCTCTCGGTCTTGACCTCCTTGCTCATATTCTCCCTCCTTCTACTCTTCAACTGGACCTTGGTGGCTCAGTCCAGTGCTTCGATGTAGGTCTCTGTCTCTATCTCCATCTGTCGCCGGATGAAGGTTCTTTGGTGATATTCAAGATAGTCATCAGTCTGACTACCGGACAAGGTCAGTTCAGGCACCCTTTCCTCTGCTGTCCAGGGTCTGAGCTGGGGACAACCCTGTGGACAACTGGGAATCCCTCTAGAGCGAAGCCTCTTGCCAACCCTGCAATGGCTCCCTTAAATAAAATATCTTCTTCCCTGTTACCATATCTGTCCTTCCTCCATCTCAACCATCTTACTCCCCCAAGCTCTCTCCAACCCTTCCCTTCTCCCTTCTCTCTCCTTCTCTCTTCTTCTCCCCACCCCACCCCCCACTCCCATGCTCCGAACTTTTGCCTGGTGATCTTGTCTGCTTCCAATATCCAGGAGAATATATATATATATATATATATATATATATATATATATATATATATATATATATATGTTTTTCTTTGGGTTCACCTTATTACTTAGCTTCTCTAGGATTGTGAACTATAGGTGAGCCAGGTTTTGTATATAAGCAGAGACAACAATTATATGGAAATATTGGCTTCTCTCAATTTTTCTGTAATCTAAAAAAATGTTTGGTGATTAAGAGAGAGTCATTTTAATATAAACATCAAAGTATTTCATTTTACAAGGCTTCACATATCTGTGATACAGGAAGATGTTCATCAGCTCACAAAATTCATAGATAATAAAGGAAGAAAAATGTTTATAAATCAGTTACTAAAAAATGGAAGTTTCAGTTCATAATTACAGTAAAGAATTTAATGGACTAAGGCCTATTAAGAGATTTACTGAAATATATGTCAAATAGTGAATCATGTAAACTGTTCAATCTTAAAATTAATACTCAACCACTATCGCTACATTGGTAAACTAAAGGGATGATAGAGGTTGTCATACCTCTACATGACCCTAAAATGATAAAATTCTATGCTGGTATTCCTAGAAAACTATAAAGTTACCACAGATATGTGGTAGACCAGATATATAGGAAGAGAGAGATCACAGAACACAGATTTTAAAGGAAATCAGACATGTGAAGTCAGATTGAAAGAAAGAGGATGAAAGAAAGCAAGCTTTAGGGAAGAGATGAAACAATGCCCTTAGACAAAGACAAATGGAGAGATGGACAGACGCGAGGCACAGAGGGGGAAAGGGAGGAGGGGAAACTAGAGAACATTCCTGTAAAAAGGTCAATTCGACCTTCACGTTCATGTATAACTCAATTTTCTGGATACGTTTTGTGGCTAGTTATGTCTTATTAACTCTGCTTTCTCTGACTGCAGCAAGAGTCTATTCTTGATTCTTAGAAGTGCAGTTCATGGAAAGATGTAATACTGACTCATAAATTGTGGAATTTATGTGTGCGATCAGCCAGAAATCACCACGGCAATCTCATTAAGGCTTTGGATCAGTGAATACCCTTAGTCTATAGTGTCCAAGGTTTAGAATTTTTGCTGTATTACAGGGAAGTTAGGTCCAACCATTTTTTCATTCACTCCAAGTTCAATAGAAGAAGATATTTTAATATTGAAAACCTTAGAGTCCTCCTTTTGTTTCTTTAGCTGAAACTTGCTTGTAATAATGGTACAAATATCACAAAAGAGATATCATATCAGAGCTTTCTAGACACTTCTGACTACACATATACTTTACTGAGCAACTATGTAAAATGAATATTTTAAAGAAGTAATAAACAGAGTATTAGCAGACACTAGCCACTGAATGATATGAGCCAGCACATATATTAAATGTGAAGCTTTAAACGGAGACAAAAAACTGGTGTCAGCAACCATGTATGCCCTGTGCATAACAGTTTTGCAAGTGACCTGCCTTGTCCTCAGTGCTTTCTCCTGTCTACAAGGGAACGACAAGTTCAATGGAAACTAAACTATTTCAAAAAAAATCTAAAAATAAACCTCCAACACTTGTTTAGAGGATTCAGATGATTTATGTAAGATGTGACAATGGATGAAAAAATTACTGTTCAAAGGGGCATCATTCACCTAGAAGAGCTATTTGAAAGTTTACTTTCATGTCTGGACGCTCTATTCCCAATTTTGAATCATTGAATTAGGACTGTCAAATCCCAGTTTACTAGTTCAAGTCCAGATATAAGATAATATAAGCCATACAAAACCCATTTAATTTACATGGAAAATCCACTCAGTTTTATCCATTACTTTTTTTTAAAACTTTGTGTGTATGGCTGTCAATGCATGTATGTGTGCATGTGTGTTCAATTATATGAGTTAGGTATTTGTTCTATTTTCTTAGTTCAACTGAAAAAAAAATTCCAGTCCATTATATTTCATGTTTTAGCCCAACATTCTAAGGTTACTTTGTGGCCACAGCACAAATTTCTTTGGTAATTTTGACAATTTACCAAACCTGAACATATTACATATATTTCTTCTGCATTAGCTCAACCAAGTACCTAGAAAAATGGCCTTGAAATTGCACAACCTGGAAAACTGTGCAATCAACAGCAAATGATATCAATTTTGTAACTTGTGAAAGTGTGTTAAGCACGGAGGTGACAGCAGCCAGCCGGAAAATAATGGGAAAGGGTTCACCACTGCCTTGTTCCTTTCACACAGTGTCAATTCTATTTATGCAGAAGGTAATTAGACCGGCCATCAATTGTTAATCTTCAAATCAACTTTCTTTTCCCCTCCTGTGCAGCCTCATCTAAGAGCCTGTGGGTGAATTTATTGCTGATGGCTTTGCCACTGCTGGGTGATGGTCAAACACTTGGAGCAGAGGTACTATGAAAGTCAGTCATTTGCACTCTGCCCTCTAAACTGTCTTAGCAAATGCTATGCTGATGCTCAATAAAAATTAATCTGCAAAATCGAATGCAGTTTCATTCTGCAACATACTTATGCTTGTGCCAACAATGAACAATATTAAGTACAGGAGAAACTACATCAGATCCACGTATGTATATCATGTGGCCTATACTTTTTGATTCCATTATTTAAATCAAATAGTGTACAAATTCCCTAGGAGAAAATGAGAAACAAAATTCTGTGACCTCATACACTTTTAGTTTCACTGAAGAAACTTAACAAAGAAAAACATTCACTAAAATACATGTATTAGAATTAATGGCGGTTATTTACTACAACATGTATCCCACGTACAAGGAATTATTTAAGGTGTGAAAAATGCAACATAGTCTCTTTGTGGCTAATAGAAAAATAAATTTTCCCTAAAATGCAATTTTCATTGTCTTTATAACTTATGCTATATGCTAAATCTTTATTTTAAAATATTTCTTTCAAAGTCGCATTTTTAAAATTATACTTTAATTGAATTAAATAGAATTGATTCCTAAAATAAGGGACAGATTACAATCACCTTCAGTAAGAACATGGACCCTGCGAACTTATAAATATAATTGGAAAGTTGCCTGATATGCTATCCAGCACTGCCATTAAGCACAACATTGTGCCATCCTGAAATTCTATGTTTCTCTGTAGAAAGTCACTGATTCTACCAGCCTGAAGCAATGTCAGCACTGAATTTTAGTTTTTACAGATGAGTGTTACTATTTATAGAAGCATATATCACTTTCATTATTTGTGGCGCAATGTTGATTAATTTTTCTCAGTCACCGATTTTTTTTTCTGTTATTTAATCGTGTTTTTTTTTCCTCACTATGGAGGACTGGGGAGGACCCTAAGACCCTCACCTGGCATCCAGCTGTTATATGCAACTTATCCACTATTACATGTGACTCAGGAAGACTAGGCAAACAGGCCTTAATTTATGTGACTACAGGGAATTTCTCAGAGCTACTGGGATAAAACTATCTAGATAAAGTATATATATTGTTTGTAGGGAAAAAGGGAAGGCATCCATACATCTGTAAGTAATTTTGCACCCTTGCTCAGTAAGGAAGTCCAATAAACTTACACATGGGATATCTGGTAGAATCAAATGTTCCTTGGCTAAGAACCACAGAGCATATTAAAACAATGAATACTGTAGGTAGTTGCAACATGAGGACAAGTATTTGTGTGTCTTAATATAGCAAAGGAAACAGGAATATTAGGTATTATCACATGTGAAAAGGACAGTTAGTCAGGACACTTATTTGAGTGAAAGTGACAGAAACAGAAGTTACTTTGGATTAGCAGAATTAAGTGACAATCAAAGTCATTCCCATATGTACTCTAGACTTTTATTCCCTGGGTAAAAATAATTCATTTTTGTCTGTAATTTTAAATCAACTTCATATATTGTCACATTTTAACTTTAGAATCTTTTTTTTACTGATTTGTAATGACACAGATTAAAACGCACATTCATTTAATATATTATTTTATTCACTTACTCTGTACTCTGTAACTTTTATAAATTTTAAAAAATGTGTTTGGTGCTTTTTTTTTTAGAATGAAAGCATAAGCACATACATCCTAGACTTCCACAGCGTTCAGATCACATTTAAACTCTCTTCCCTGGACAACTTGAGTCACTGGTGATCTTGCAAGGCAACAACATGCTGGAATTATAGATCCTCTAACCAAAAAGTCTTCTTGGAGGATTTTCCTGAAGCTCCTTTCCAGTTAGATTTTCTTTGGTTACAGGTAAAAAGAGGACAGTAATTAAAATCTAAGGGAGTGAAAATATAAGCCCCTTGTCACCATTATACAACGTTATATGGTACAGAGTTTCGTGTGCATTATTTTCATACCAACCTCAGTGCACTGGGGGGTTGAGAAAAGAATCCCCAGATAGGCTCATAGTGTCTTCTCCTGTGGCTCTTTGATGCCTGTCCTGTTTCCCAGTGGTAGGACTATCTCAATTGTATTATGATGTTGCAGGAAGCCCATCCTGCAAGTGTCATCCAACAAAAAATACAGTGATGTGTGAGATATTTCCTTAGAAACGTGTCTTCAGCAAGCTATGTCATGGGAAAACCATCATAAAATTTTCTAATTTATAGTCATAACAATGCATTCTATTACATATATTTTAAATAATTTTTATAAACTAGTAGTAAATTCATATGGTTTGCATACGTTTGTGTACCTAGTCACATATGATAATACAGATATGTGAAAATAATAATCAGATACATATATACCCCACAAATAGAAATATTTTTCTCCTTTGTTATAAATTTGAATGTTTTATAAATAAAATCACATTTTTCAAAATTTTATTCTTCTCTATACAATACATCTCAACCAAGCACTCCCCTCTTCCCAAGATCCACTTCTCCTCTGTTTTCCTTCAGAAAAGAGCAGAGCCCACAAATGTGAACACAACTTCAAATGATTCAATAGACTAGGCATAAATCCCCATATTAGGGTTGGATGAAGCAACCCAATAGTAGAAAAAGGGTAGCAAAAGCAAGTAAAAGAGTCAGAGACCCCTTCACTGCCACTATTAAGATGATGCCCAAAACTTCAAGCTAAAATCCATAGCATACATGCAGAGTCCTAACACAGACCCATCACTGCTTCAGTTGCTGCATCCCCTAAGAATTCTGCTTAGCTAATTCTCTGGACCTTGCTCTCCTGGTGTCTTCCACTGCCTTGGCTCCTACAATTTTTCTTCACTCTTCTGTGGATTTTCCAGAGCTCTAATGAAGGGAATTAATGAGATCTCCAATTTGGGCTCTCTCCCTCCAGCGAATATTTGGCTGTGGGTCCAAGCATCCATTCCCACCAGCTGTTGGAGGATGCCTATCTGATGATTTTGGGGCTCGTCAGCAATCTATGTAAACTCACCGTTCATAGATTGGTTACTGATACTTCATTCTGTTTATTGCCTGTGTCAACATCAATAAGTACCATCTTGAACAAAGCAATGCATATATGTATATAGCAGTTACATACTATGAATAGTATGAAACTATCTTAGTTTTTCAAAGCATTTTGTCTAGCTTACATGTTTAGCATTTTCATAAAAGCTGTATGTGTATTTCACCATCTTAATTATTCACCTAATATTTTGATTAGAATTGCACTATTACTATTCATCTATTGATTAATATTAAAATAATTTACATTATAGTAATATCAAATTATAAATATGAATATGTAAATACCTACATTTAGCTTTTTTATTTTCTGTGTTACCTGTGCAGTATTTATTTATTCATTACTTTGTTGTGGGGCAGAATGTAACCAAGGCTGTCTTTAAACTGACAACACTGCCTGTGACTCCTTAGTGCTAGAATGATGGATGTATGCCATCTTTGTGCTTCTTGTGGCTTTTGCATAAGGATATTCCTCCATACCTTTTCAAAATATGCACACAATTTGCAAACTGTCTCATATCTTTTCATTTCCTTTGCCACATTTATAAAATGTGACAAACCTGTAATTCAATTATTAAAATGGGTGTTACTGTGAAAATATTTTGTTGGCCTGGCAAACAGCAAGTTTTAAGATTAAATGATCCTGGACTGCCAGGATGACACTAACTGATATATTTTTCTTAATTGATTTCTAGACTATATAAATGTAAATGAAATATACACGTTAAATGAGTTTGCATTACAAAACAGAAGGATGGTATTAGAGAACTTTAATCTTTTCTGCATGAAGTAATATCAGTGCCTTGTACTTTAGAGCACCAATTGTCTTTATTAAAACTGTTGAGGAATAATCTTGCTTTTTGCTTCAGCAGCAGAAGTTATTTTCCAAGGTTGTTTGCTCTGCAAACATTTCTGAAACTTTCATTTGTACACAAACAAATATTATACAGGTGAAAAGAGCAAACTTTCTTTTCAATTTCAGTTTCAGAGAGAATACACATGCATTAAAAATTTACCTTCATCACTAATGTTGATAAGGCCTCAGGAACCTGGTTCTTCCCATATTACAGCCTGTGTCCTCAGAGGAAAGGCAGTTCCCTTCACATCATTTCATGCTTTCCATAGTCTACTGTTTCTCATAAGGAAAATTCCCATGGCTCAGAATGTAATAGGAATAAGACAAGTTCCTCTTATATAATAGATAGACAGATACACACATAGATATATAGAAATATAGATAGATGATAGCTAGATATCTAAGGCAAAAAAGCTAAATCACTGCAAGTAATGACAAAGAACTATTAATATTTTTTACTTTATTTTCTCCTTTCTCTGTAAATGCTTTTGTGTTTTCATTTGTAGTTCTACAAATAATAACAAGTTAAGAACATTTATAACAGCTTCAGTGGGGGGCATGAGCAACATTTTTAACATTATTAATTGTATTTAGCATGTATTCATATATTTCTAGTCCAAATATGTGTGTAACATTATATAAATTAAATATTTTTACAATGTCAACTAAAGAAATTTTCAGCAAGTTTTGTTAATGATTTTGTTTCTATAAATATTATAAAAGACTTAACCAAACTTTGAAATAATTTGGTTTAATAATTTACTTGAAAGTTGGAAATGTTGCAAATGTATGATTATGCAATATCAAAATGTTTTTAGGAAAGTGGAATAAAATATTTTTTGATATTCACCTTTTCTTGTTAATGAATTTTCCTGGTCACTAAAATATTAATTATATGTAAGAAGTGCATTATATTCACCTGTTTCACACAGGATATCACTCTGTAGTAAAGACTGATTCTAAAACTGTTAAACATTTGTCTTAGACTCTGAACTGTCAAGATGAAAACTGGCTTTACATTTAATTTCTTAATGATTTAAATCAATTACTATAAATCATTTCTAATGTTTAAAAAACAAATGCACACACTCTATTATTGCTATTAAATCGATTTTTCAAAACACTCTTTCCTAATTTTACATACCTATTCCAGTTCCCACTCCCTCCTCTCCTCCCAATAACCCCTCCTTCCCCTACCCCATCCACCCATCCACTCCTCAGAGAGGGGAAAGCTTCCCTTGGGGAATCAAAAAAAAAATGTGACACATCACTTTGAGGCAGGACCAAAGCCCTCCCCGCTATATCTAAGCTGAACAAGGTATTCCTTCAAAAAGGGCTCCAAAGCACCAATTGAAGCACTAGGCATAAATCCTTGTCCCTCTGCCAGTGGCCCAAGTCACACAACTGTCACTCATGTTCAGGGAGCCTAGTTCTGTCCTATGCAGGTTTCCCTGCTATCAGTCCAGAGTTCAAGAGCTCTCAGGGTCACTGGTAGTTGTAACATGAAGGCCGGCGTGTTAGGGTTTCTGTCCTGACTGCTTTTATTGGCTCTTTGGGAACCTATTCACTTTGTTTGGATAACATGCTCAACCTGGACATAGTAGGGAGGACCTTGGGCCTTCCCAAAAGCAATGTGACTTACCCTCTATGAGAAATGGTTGGAGGATGGGGTTGGGAGGTAGGTGGAGGGAATGGGAGGAAGGTAGGGAGTGAAAACTGGGATTGGTATGTAAAATGAAAAAATAAGATAGTTCGTTTTCCTCTTTATAAAAAATTAAAAGGAAAGAAAAATTTTAAAAAAGAGTAAAAAGCCAAACACTGTTAAGTACTGAGCCACCAAACCAGTCCCTGGATCGCATGTCATTGATATTTCAAAGGAATTAAGAAAATTGTATACTCAATATATAGAAAAATTAAGTGTAATGATAAAATTAACTTAAAGTAGAGCAAGACTAAAACACAAATGACTATTAGTATATTCTATTCTGTTTTTAATGTTTCAATGGCTATGTTCCATATTGTCACCTAATTTTTAAATATAAAGTTAATTTATCATTTTACTCTTGACTTATATTGTAGAGAATGAGATACAGTTAGACAGAGATAAATACACAGAGAAAATGTGACTATATAAAAGAAAAATACTTTACATATTTTAAACTGTATTCCAATTCATTAAATGTTATTCTTTTATTAATTTTGCTAGAATAAGTAATGATTGAAATATGAAGTCAAATCTATTTTCTTAAAAACCTCATTTATTATGACTTTAGATAGATGGCTACTTGTTATGACCACCATTGTCTGTTCTTTCATAAGATTCAGTTATGATTTTGAACATGCAGTCACTGAAAACAGTCTCCATCTTCAGGGAGATGCATCTCCCTCTTCTGGCCTCCATGGGAACGAGGCGCAGATATGATACAGATATACATGTAACCAGAACACCCGAACACATCAAAAAAATGAAAATAAAAGAAATTTTAGTGTCATTATTTTAAATTTATGTTTAACTTTGAATAATTTAAAGAGAAAATAAGAACAACGGGTAAAATTTGAAAAGATAATAAAAGGAGTGCCATCATATAAGAAAAGAAAGAAAGGAAATAAAAGGAAAACAAACCAAACAGAAGTAAAGGTACTATGGAAAAGATAGAGAAGTGCAGGCATTACCAATATCCCTCTAATCATTCACCTCTGAGGTAATGAAACAAAAACATAAGGGTCAACAGAATTAAGAAACTCCATCACCCCACAAGCTCCTTTAGTCTCACAAGCACAATTTTTGAGGGTTTTATTTGGCAGCAGACTGCCTAGGCTATTGTGTTCCCATCATTAATAACCCGTAATTCCTTTTGAGTGGTAGCTCATAAACACACTATGTGAATAATTAATTGGCTATTACACTTTTGTTATTCTGCACACTCTATTAGCATTCATGGACTCCATAAAAATCCCATTTTATTTTCCTTTATAACATGAACCCTTATACCTTCCTATTTATTTCATTTAATACCCTGATGTTCACTCCCAGCAGAGCTAGTTTGGGGTAAATGTTGTAGTAACTATAGAACATCCACATTTGTTTATCTAGAGCAGATATATTCATACACAATGTACTGAATTTATCATTATTGATCTATCTTGGCTTAAAATTGAATTGTAAGCAATTATCATTATATCAGTCTATTGCCACATCTGTGATAACAGACATTATTAGATGTGTATAGAGAAATACACACTCACTTTATCTCTCTCTCTCTATCTATATATAGAGAGTGTGAGAACAAATATACTAAGTATTATAGGATGGTTTCTTCCATGCATTGTTTTGGTTTTCTAAAATACAGATGTGAGCAAATCAGGCATGTGTTTTATTTTGTGAAATAAATAATAATTCAGTGGAAGAGAAAGATTTGAACAATGCAGTCAGTTTTCATTCTCACCCTGAAAATTGGAGTCTGAATGCGCTTAAGTCAAAATAGTCCTTACAGACAGGAGAGTCTAATTATTACCACGGAAGGGTCCTCTCATTTCAGCAGTGGTGAAAAGAACAAGTTGGGCATTATCAAAGTGCTCCACCAAGCAGTGGCAAACTTGTGACTTGGACCTCATTTAGTTATTAGGATGTTTTTACATTCGACTTAGTGGTCATATGTGAGGTATTTTATACTTCATTATGGTGCCAACAAAACTCTACTACCTACAAGAAAAGTAACTTTACAGAGAAAGATGCAGGGCAGTAGCTCATAAGTGACTTTTAAACATAAAGAAAAATATAACCAGCCTACAGTCCACAGTCCCAGAAAACCTAGACAACAAAGAAGACCCTCAGAGAAAAACACATGGATCCACCTAGAAAGAGGAAAAAGACATGATATGCTGAGTGAATTGGGAGCATGAGGGGTGGGGGGAAGAGGGAAAGGGGATAGAGGAGGAAGAAAGGAGAACAGGGAGAAATGAATCGCTCAATTAAAAGCAACAAAATATAAAAGAAAAAGAAAAGAAAAACAATATGTGAGGTTGAAAAAATAAGAAAATGTAGGAGCTGAAGATATGCTTCAGTTCAATGCAATGAAAGGACTCAGCCATGAGATCGGCTACCAAACTGAGGACTTACCAACACTAATCAGAAAACTGCATTCATGTGTGTATTCCATAGTTGAACGGACTTACTCCCTTTTAACTGAGACTGAAACAGAAATGGAAAAGAGTACATGTCATTGTGCAATCTAATTTGTGGAATTGTACACAATCCTACCTGACACTAGGTAATTTTCCACTGAAAACATTTGGATAAATACGTATTGGGCATGAGTGAAACAGTGTGTCATGAATAATAAAGCTTATTTTATTAAAAAAAAAACCTAAGTGAGGCAAACCAGATCCAGAAAGACTCACTCATAAGTGTACTCGCTCATAAGTGGGTATCAGACATAAACCAAAGGAACACCAGCCTGTAGACAAACCCCAGAAAAGCTAGAATCCTCACCCAGAAACAGATGGAAGCAGAGGCAGAAGCTCCCAGTGTATAGTTGAAGAGATAGAACAGAGATAATATGAACAAAGGGGTCAAGACAATGATGGGTAATTCCACAGAATCAGTTGACCCGAACTAGTGAGAGCTCGCTGACTCTGGAATGAAATATTGGGAACCTGCATAGGATTTAACCAGGCTCCCTGAGTGCAGGTGTCAATGGTGTGGCTTGGCCAGTATGTTGAGTCAATGGAAGTGGGGCCAGGATCTAACTCTAATGCATGAATGAATTTTGTGGAGACTCTTCTCTATGGAGAGACACCTTACTCAACCTAGGCAAAGTGGGTGGGGTGGGGTGGGGTGGAGAGCAGGGGGAAAGGCCTTGTTACTACCTCACCCATGTGATAGGACAGACTTAATTGAATTTTCAAGGAAGGCCTTACCCTCTCTGAGGAGTGGATGCTGGTTAGAGTGGGGGGCGGTGAGGGGAGCATGAAGAGAGGAGAAAGGCAGAACTGAGATTGGTATGTCAAAAAAAGAAAGTTTTAAGAAATGAAGCAAAGGTTATAAAAGATATCAGTTGACAAATAACTAAAAATAATAGGTAATATATTAATAACTCTTAAAAATGAAATACCACTTAGGTAGAAAGTTAGATTTAAATTTGGGATAAAATAAATTAAACGGAATTGAGTCTTGTTATAGTTTTAATGCTGTATCATAGATTTGTACATTAGGAAATTTTAGCATATTTCCATATGGTTGTGTTAATAAAAGGAAAGAGCTATTAGGACTACTATCTGGTACAGAAGCCAGGAAGTCAATTTGTTTGAAACAACCTAAATATCAACACACACACACACACACACACACACACACACACACACACACACACTCAAAATAGGTATAATTGGATAACTGACTCAATATGTTGCTACAAATGAGGACTTTTAACCTAAGAAAAGTGTAATCAAGGAGGTTCTGGTTTCTATTTTTCCCAGTACAGGAGATCCGACTCCCAGAAATAGCAGCTGGTGGTGATCCAGGTGCCATCAGCAAGTGCAGAGATGGTGCTTATATAGGCTGATTCTATCTGTGGTCTTGCATCTTCTACTACACAGAAACTGCCAATTTTCAGTCATTTTTTTTCTGTTGCTCTACAGTAGACCCCATTCTTTTTATTTATGTGCATGTAATAATGAGTTAAATTTGAGAAACTCGTCAAATATTTTACAGTTAACATAAACGGGTAAAGTTCAAATGAATAGTAAAAAAATCACTTACATGACCTGAAACATTTAAGAATAATAAATTTTTAACATGGAGTGAATTTAGACGACTTTGTGTTTCCCCTTTTTAGTAGAGGAAGGTGAAACTTAGAAGGGATGAGACATACTTAACAAAACCGAACAAGAAAAGCACACTGAATACGTACAGTGTATTAAACAAACTCAGCTAAGTACTTTGGATGCATCATCATCTTCATATTTAATCTTAAAAAATACAGATTAAGGTATCTTTATATAAAATTTTATTTATCTTTTAAGTATTTTGAATGATTAAATATTTTTTGTAAACTTTTCACTAAATTACTTTAGTCTCTATACACTTTTTCTATGAACCAACAAATTATCAAAACTTGCAATTAAATGATATAATGATCCATGTAAATATGAAGTTTATTTGGAGACTCTATAGTATAATTTCATTTTTCTTTAATTGACTTATATGCTACTGTGAATTTTTATAACTATAAGAACTTTCTTTTCCATTTCTATTATTTTAATAAAATCATGAATTGGAAAAATATTCTACGTTAGAATGATTTAAATAATATAATAGTTAACTCTTCTGTTATTTTCTTTGAACCTAAGCCTCTTCTCTCTTGCACCATTTGCTTTTGTTTTGTTTTGTTTCATAAGACTGCCTTCAACATTTGTCTTTAAGATAATTATAAATTATTTCAGTTTGGATGACTTAAGGATTCCTTGCTTGTCTGTTTAATTGATAAATTCATTAGTACAAAATTCTTTACTTGTATATAATACAAATATTGATCCTTTTTTTAATATTTATAACTTTTCCCTGTATGAGGAACTTTTCTTGGGTATTGATAGCTGCTAGGAGAGACACAGTCCATTTTCGTTAAGGATATTTGAGCAGCATGGAATTGACATGATGGATTAAGAAAAAGAAAAGATGGCCAAGATGGTAAGGCGGAGAGGAACTGACGGAGTTTTGAGCATTATCAAATTATGCTCATGAAATTCTCAAAGAAGTTAATTGGGAAATATGCAAAAACAAAACATAAATTTTACAAGTAGGAAATAGAACTCATTTTGTTATGGCCAACTCAGGAGCATTATCAAATCATGCTCATGAAATTCTCAAAGAAGTTAATTGGCTATTACAAATAGTGCAACTATGAACATAGTTGAACAAATGCTTTTGGAGTATGATAGGGCATCTCTTGGGTATAGTCTCAAGAGTGGAATTGCTGGGTCCTGACGGAGGTTGACTCCCAGTTTCCTGAGAAACTGCCACACTGATTTCCACAGTGGCTGCCCAAGTTAGTAAAATCATCCCAAATTTTAATCAGATATTCTGAGATTGCAACCAGACCAGAACCTTAGGGTCTTATTAGAAGAACTTGAGCATGAAAAATAAAGAACGAACTGTAAGGCATAGAAACATCTACCTAAATCCAGAGTTCAACTTCATGTGGAAAACCTCAGGAAAACTCGATTAGCAACACAAATATTATGACTTTACTCAACTAAATAATAAGGATATATCTAAACTGGATCTAGATCCCAAAAATGGGATTTAGAGAGATGATTCAACAGTTAAGCCCTATCTTGGAAAAACAAAACAAAACAAAACAACAACAAAAGAGTATTTCCTGTTCTTGCTGGGAACTGGGACTCAGTTCCCAGCATCCACACAGCAGCTTACAACTGCCTGCAACTCTAGCTCAAGAAGAAGACTTGCAAGCACATGGTGCATATACTCACACAGATTCACAAGCATACATATACATAAATTTGAAAATAAACCAAAAATCTAGGGAAAAAAAGAAGTTAATTGGGAAATTTGCAAAAACAAAACATAAATTCCACAAGTAAGACATGGAGCTCATTTTGTAATGACCAACTCTTCCTGAGTATGAGCCCTGCCAAGTAATGTCATTGATACATCCAGTGGCATATCATTGGAGAAAACTGATTTCCCTTTGTCAGCAATTACACATGGCACATAACATCTTGGTTAGGTGTGGGAACTGCTATCATTTCCTTTATTCAGTGCCTACCATGACTTACTGTTTCTTTTTCATTTTCATTTGTTTGTTTGATTTTTGTAGCAGATCTAGAGATAGAGGGACGGGGACAGGTACAAAGAGAATGAGGTTGGGTGAGAAATAAGTCGGAAGGCCCTAGGAGCAATGTTGAGAGAAAGAATTGCTGGGCGGCGGTGGCGCACGCCTTTAAACCCAGCACTCAGGAGGCAGAGGCAGGCGAATCTTTGTGAGTTTGAGGCCAGCCTGGTTTACAACAGCTAGTTCCAGGACAGGCACCAAAGCTACAGAGAAACCCTGTCTCGAAACCCCACCCCCCCAAAAAAAATATATTTAAAAATTAGAAAACTAATAGATTTTTTTTTTCATTATGACTTTGCCACCAACAAGGTTTTGTGTCTCCCTTATTTCCTTTGAGTGGACATGTGAACCACTGGAACAACCTTCTGAAAATGACATCTCTCTTATCTCCAGCACTCCAAATGGACACTTTGATCATTAAGTGCCAGTTTATTTCTGAAGGATAACCTAAACTCCACAGTAAACAGGAAATATTCTCATGGTCGTCCCTAGGGCATACTGGTTGACATTTTCTAGGTCATGGTTACATGACAATGACAGGAAGTTAACACAGTCCCATAAAGAAATTGTTCTTTATTCTCTCTTCTTTATTTTTGGGAATATAGTAAGCCCAAATAAATATGGTAGGTTTTTAAAAGTTTCTATTTAATTATTGAAGTTGAAGAACAATTTAGGTACTTTTATACTTATTGTGAGAAGTGGGAGCAGATAAAATATGCTCACATTTTAATGGCTGCTTTGCATTTTCGGTTTTTCTAACAAAGGGTTGCTATTATTTTCAGTTTTATTTCTCTGACCATTCCATGTGCTTTATCATTACAGCATCTAAGACTTCTGCCCTCTCTGGTTTCTCAGGATGCTGTGAATTTTTCTTCAATACAGCCTTTGCTGAGGTTCATTAACTTTGGAGTATACGAAGTTGCATTTTTAATAGCAGTAATTTCAGCAATTTTTATCACTCCATACTTTTTCTTTTTTTCCAGAAGGAATACTATAATTTCATTCCTTTTATCAGATGTATTGAACCATTTGAAATAAAAGTGTATTCAGTTGTACTCACTCATTTAAAAATCATTTCAGGAGTACATGTGTCTGTCTGTGAAATTGTGTGCAGTGTATGGAGTGGCCTCAGAGGTGAGACAGGCCCTCAAATCTCTTAGACATCTAATCATAGGCAGCTAAGTGTTGCTTGATTAGCTGACTGCATAAACCAAACTGCTGGTCATCTCCTCGGGCCCATATTTCCTTACTCAATGTATGGCTTCTTTATTTATTTATTTATCACTTATTTATTTATTTAGTTATTGATTGATTGATTCTTTGTGTGTTTCACATCATGCATCCTGATCGCATACATCTCTTCTTCCCTGTCACTATATACTGCTCTCTGCCCTTGTGACCTCATCCCCAAAACAAAACAAAATTAATTTTAAAAAAAAAAGCAAACAAACATAAAAACCAAAAATGAACCCTGTAGTTGCTCACAGAGGAACAATAATGGCACACAGAGGACCAAGGGGCTGTAACTGCACAGAGTGGACCAAGAAAGCTGGCCAAGAGAGATCTTAGCGGCTCTCTAAGAAACAGACAGTGACTGCACAGAGTAAACTAAGAGCAGCTCCCTAATACACAGACAATAATTGCAAGTATTGGACCAAGAGGCAAAGACAATGCTGGAACCAACTGGAAGAAGAGATAAGTAGGCGTCAATGCAAAAATTCATTTAACAACCTAAAAGCAACATGGTAACACCAGAACCCAGTCATCATACAACTGGAAGACTTGATCATCCTAACCCACAAGAAGCAGAAGAAAACAGTCCCTTAAAGAGGAAATGAAAAATTCCCTTAAAGAAATGGGGGGAAAGACAAATAGAAAATTGGAGGAAATCTTAAAGAAACTCAAGAAAACTAAGAAAAAGCAAACAAACAGGTGAAGCAAATAGCTCAAACAGTTCAAAACTTGAAAGCTGAAGTAGAGAGAATGAAAAAAATAAACCCAGGGAATTTGGAAAATTTAAAATCTGGACAAACAAGCAGGAACTACTGATGCAAGCATAAACAACAGAATAAAAGAGATGGAAGAAGGAATATCAAATGTTGAAGATACAGTGGAGCAAATAGAGTCATCAGTCAAAGAAAATGTTAAACTCAACAAATTCTTAACACAAAACATCCAGGATATCTGGGACACCATGAAAAGACCAAACGTAAGAAGAAGAGGAATAGAAAGAGAACTCCAGCTCAAAGGCATAGAAAATATATTCAACAAAATCATAGAAGAAAATTTTCCCAACCTAAAGAAGGATGTCATATGAAGGTACAAGAAACATACACGACTCCAATTAGGTTGGACAAAAAAAAGTTCCACACCATACAATAATCAAAGCACAAAACATACAGAATAAAGAAAGAATATTAAGAGCTGCAAAGAAAAAGAGCCAAGGAACCTATAAAAGCAGACCTATCAGAATTATACCCTACATCTCAATGGAAGCCATGAAAGACAGAAGGTCCTGGACAGATATGCTGCAGACACTAGGAGATGACAGATACAAGCCCAGCAAAGCTTTTAATCACTATCAAGGGAGAAAACAAGATATTTTATGACAAAATCAGATTTAAACAATATCTATGCACAAATACAGAAAGTACTAGTAGGAAAACTCCAACCCAAGGAAGCTAGTTACACCCAAAAAGCCACAGGCAACAAATAACCTCACACCAGCAAACCCAATGAGAGGAAACACACAAACACTACCACCAAAGAATAACAGGAAATAGCAATCACGTGTCATCAATATCTCTTAATATTAATGGACTCAATTCATCTATTCAAAGTCACAGGCTAACAGAATGGATACAAAATCAGGGCCTATCATTTGGATGTATAAAAGAAACACACCTCAACCTCAAAGACAGACATTACCTCAGAGTAAAGTGTTGGAAAAGATTTTCCAATCAAATGGACCCAAGAAATGAGCAAGTATAGCTATCCTAATACCTAACAAAATAGACTTCAAACTAAATCAATCAGAAGAGATGGAAAAAGGACACTTCATACTAATCACAGGAAAAATCCATCAAAATGAAGTCTCAATTCTGAACATTTATGCCCCAAATACAAGAGCACCCTCATATGTAAAAGAAACATTACTAAAGCTTAAATCACACATTAAACCTAACACACAAATAGTAGGAGACTTCAACACCCCACTCTCCCCAATGGACAGGTCAATCAGACAGATATCACAATGAGCCTGCGTGACAACAGAGTTTAATGGCTACACGACTCTCAAACACCAGCATGGCCTCAGGTGTCAGCATGACCTATGGGCTTCTGCATGGCCCTCCGTGGCAACAGGAGCCACTGACTTTAACAAAGAGCCTGATTGCTGCAGGGCCTTAGACATCGATATAGTTCTCAGCAATAGTCCAGGCCTGGACAGCACCATGAACCTGGGAGGCAGTAACAAAGCAACAAAAAGTCCACTCAATGACATGGAGTTTGCTTTGTATTGGCTAGCTACTTCTCAGCATGAGCTCTGTCCTGGAGCCCTGTTGATACACCTAGTGACATTCAGTTGAAGAAACATGATGTCCCTTTTTCCAAATAGTTTCCTGGTAAGAGGTGAGAAATTTGTTTGGATTTTGTCTGGTGTGAATCTTTATAAATCTTGTGTCTGCTGCCAAAATCTCTACTATGCAAAGCATCAAAACACAGAACTAGTACATTTTTTGTGAGATATTTGAAACTGGTACCAATGGAACAGAAAATGCCTGCTCTTCATGGGATAACATAAACAGAAATATCCAATTGTATATATGCTATTTCAAACAACTTTTAGACATTTCCTTGACAAGTCACCAACTAAGAGGCAAATAGCTTACATGATACAGGTATAGGAAAAAAAAAAAAACTATGGGAATTTCAGAGTGTCACTGAGCATCCAAATGTTTAATATTTATTTTCATACAAGCATGTTGAATTTTTCAGACATTATTTAAATCATTACTAAAATTAATATAAATAATAACTGTTGTAGTGTTCTTTGGAATTGAATATATCACGATTAATCCCTGAAATAATGTACCTAATGTTTTCAAGTCACATAACTATAAAGATGCCACTTGACATAATTTCTTTAATATTTATGACAGATGTAATCTTCATTTGTCACCAAATGAAGATTGAAATACAGCTATTTAAATTTTTTTTTTGCTTTATGTGTGCTTGTTTGACCTAGATGTAAATATGAGCACCATGTGTGTGTCTTATTCCCACAAAGGCCCTAAGAGTATGCCAGATCCTTTGAAGCTTCAGGTACAAGTAGTTGTCAGTCACCCACCGTATGTCTTCTGGGAAGTGAACTCCCAGTTCTGCAACAGAAGGAAGTAGTGTTAACTGTTGAGCCATCTCTCCATTCCAAATCAGGCAACTGTAACATAGCAAAGTTTTCACAGAAGTCAGAAAAAAAAAATGTTGCATTGTTTTATCTAATGATTTTCATCTATTTTTCAGTATAAAGAAGAACTTGACTAACCAGGCTTCCAAACATATATTTGGAAAATTCAAGACAATAAAACTGATAATTGTGTTTCTTTCACACAGCTGTAATTGGATAAATCTAATTGCCTGTTCTGCTTAACTTTAATACTGGTTTTCAAACTGTTGTACGGACAGGAAAGCAGCAGCAGAGGAATTAGTCTAGTGCTGCTTTCCTTCCTATATAGTGGTTTGAAGTCAGGCAATAAAGTTAAATGGAAAACGCTGTATACTTGATTTTCAATTATCACAAAGGCAGGGAGCCACAATTATCTCTTACATTACCATGAAGCTCTCCGTTGCTGCCTGGGCAAAATCTCTTCACTGTTGTCATCTCATGCTGCTGGGACTCTAGTGAAGAGCTCTTGGAAATCAAAGGTTAAAAGCAGGGGACCAAATTAAAGCTGTAACACAATAAAATGTAAAAATGTGCATTAAAACAGAAAAAAAGATAAAAATTATTTTAACTGTGTAATTGACTTCCCGAAGCTCTGTAAGGAATGAGTAGGCTAGAACAAATTTATCATTTCCTGATCAAAATTATAATTGTGTTTTGCTATGGATATTTTCTACTCAAAATCTGAAGACAGTGGTGGGCGAAGTGGCTTAGTGAATAAAGGCAGAGTCTGTCAAGCCTGACAAACTGGGTCTTATCTTTAGAACAGGCTCCCACAGATTGTCCTCTAACTGCACATGAGCGGTATAAAGTATGAACATGCACACAAAGAAACAAGAAAATGTTCATGTACAAATCATATTATTTTAAAAATCTTCCATGATTTCTGATGTAGTTCTATTTCAATATTTATAATACTACTTTGTTAATATATTTTCTTTACAGTATTTGCTAACATCACTCAAAAAATCACATAGAAGAACCTTTAGTTAGATTCTATTGGATTTTTTTTTCACTGTCAAGACCTACAACATCTATTGGGAATCATTTTCCATGCTGATAGTAATGTCATATTAACTTCATTGGTGATTCTTTAGTCTAAATGTTAAAGTACTAAGTGCCTCTTTTTTATTCAGGCTGCTAAGTCTATATTACATAGACTAGGTGCTTTAAACAACTAAAACCATTAAACTCATCTCATGTTTCTGGTGACTGGAAGTATGAGATTAGGATACAACCAAGATCACATATAAGTGAACGTTCTTTCTATACTATACAGAAAAAAAACTCTCTTTATATGTTCACTGGTAGAGAGGAATTCTGTTGTCTTCTTGTCATTGCAAGAACATGATTATTTCACGAAAGCTCAATAAATGCTACCTAGAGTGTAACATATGGCCTTCCCTTGACATAAATATTTATTTATTCAATGCTTAATGATTCACTGTGGTGGTTATTAATTACACCAACAACTAATCTATAACTTTTATGTTAAATTAGCTACAGAAAAACAAAAATATAATAGAAAAATAATTAAAATCACTCTGAATTCCTTTATAACTTATCTTTATTTTTTCCATCTATAGGTGTTTTTCTGTATATCTGTATGTGCACTACATGTGTGCAGTGCCCACGGAGACAGGAAGAAGGCTTTATATTCTCCTGAAACTAGTGTTGCAGAGGGTTGTGCATTGCCATGTGGTTCCTGGAAACAGAATCCTGGACCTCTAAATTGAAGCCAGATGTTGTCCAGTGCTGAGCCACTGTTCCAGGCCCAAGACAGAACTCTTGAATGGATCTTTCCTAAGAAATCTGAAAATTAGATATCTGGCTTGTTGTTTTAATGAACTATCCCAAATTATCTGAATGATAAACATGGAGATAAATGCAACATACACACATAAATTTATGTGCACATATGAAGATATCCAAACATTTCACACTATGCAAGCATGTATGATCTTTAAAATACACTATTGCTATCCAACCATTTGTCTTTAATATTAGTTTAAGTATAATTTGAATTTTACATAGTAGTATATATAATTTATATAGTATATATAATTACATAATAAAATATTTTAATTAACTACAAAATTTAAATATGCAACCTTTTCTCTTTAAATCACATGTGTTGTTAAGGGGAGGGGAGAAGGGAGAGGGCAGATAAAAATGTACAGATCAAAAAATCAATAAAAAGTTAAAAAAGAAAGATCATAAAAATAAAATAAAATATGCTATAGTTATATAATCATTTGCTTTAGCCATTTACTGAAAGCTGGTAAGGATACATTGCTACATGGTCCTTATTCACACAACTAGCATTTTCTTAATTTCAGTAAATTTCCTACAAGTAGTCATGTACTCTGACTTTCATAGCAGAGTGCATATTTATAAACTAGAGTTCATTCAATAAATTTTTAAAACGCAAACTATTGTCATATGTGAATTACATTTTTTTCTGCAGTGAGTTACTCACTTGCATAGAACTCTACATTTAATTGCTAAAACTTACTATCATTAATTCAAATACACTGAACCAAGTATGAAAGGCTATTTAAGAAGTTTCTTATTTGGGGCAATGCACATGATGTCAGAAAATAAATTAGAGATTTTATACAAATAATCATCCTGGATAACTAGTGATATGTAATTTTATTATCACACAGACGACGTGGTTACTTTTAAACAACTGTCTTATTTTTAGTAAGAAAGAGAGACTATGCACAGCTTAGAGACCAGTTCTCTCAAGATATACGAGTTTATTTCTGGGTCATCTCCTCTTTTGTATTGTCCTGCATGTTTATTTTTGTGTCATTACTATGCTAAAATTAAATACACATTATTTTACTAAGTTAGCAATAAAAAACAAAGTTATTTGATATTTAGGAACTTTGACTTGTTTGGGGGTCACAGGCTCCAATTTCTCTATTTTTAAACTATTTGGGAAGGTGCCATAGTCTACTTTGCATTACTATAAAAAAAATTCCAAATGTCAGGGAACTTTCTAAAGAAGGAGGATTATGTGACTTATATTTGATTGACTGGATATGGAAATGATCTGGGAGTGATGAACCCTTGATTGAGTTACAGAATGATATATAATGGGAGAAGCCGGTTTATGCAGAAAAAAAAGCACATGAGGTGTCTTTGCTTTATAGTAATCTACCATCTGAAGATTAACTCACTAATGAGCTATTGATGCCATTCAAGAACATGACTCCTGTAACCTGGTTATTTTCAGTAGTCTTTCATCTTAAAGGTCACACCATTGCCATCCTCCAGTACGGGAACCTTTAATAGAAGTGAACAACAGCATTAGATACATTTCTTCTGTGATTTTTGAAACTAACAATAATGAAACATATAATGATCATTCAAAGAAATTCATAGTAATATAAATTAAGATTAATATCAATATAATGAGACACTTTATTATTATTTGGTTCTATGATTTTAAGTGCTAGGTTTGTAACAGAGAAGGCAGAAAGAGAATAAAACAAATTTCTCTCATCTCAAATTTTCCAGGATTTTATCTGACCATCCAGACATTGTCCTATATTACAGAGAAAATTTTGTAGTTATGAACAAATTACAAAATGAATTGAAGAAACACACTCTCATGAATTTTTAGTAATTATATGCATTTCATTTTAAGTTCTAAATATATGACGATTGACAAAATATTTGTCATTTAGATTGCATGGAGTCTCATAGTGAGATCAGATGTGTTAGGTTATTAAGTAAGAAACAGTTCTCTAGAAATCTCTCTTCCTATTTCTTAGCTGTGGTTGCTTTCCATGCAGTACTTCTATGCACTATTTTTTTTTTATCCTGAATGGGAGCTAAATAACAAGTTTTCTCACCAGGAAACTTATTCCATTACAAAAATCACTTCAAGGAATGTGTTCATATTAAGCAGAACCCTTCAACACCAGCAAAGGCCATATATAATAGATTTATTTTTATTTTTAGAAGACAATCAGTCTTACTGAAATTATATCATTGGTGTTTTTATATTTTTGCTTGTCATGATAGTATCATAATTTCAACATAAATTTAAAGTTTTAAATTTTTCTTTTAGGTCTGCTTCATTACCATTCACTATAGATGCTTTATCAACCAAACTGTAAGCCCGAATTTAGCTTTATTTCAACTGTTCAATTTTCTACTGACTGTGGTAGTGATTTTTAAAATATCTGTCCCAGAATAATGGATAAAGGAAAATAACAGTTTTGTGAGGGAAATAGAATATATGTTTATTAAAGACAAACAAGTTTCCCTCTGGTATACACTCTGTGAAGAAATAATTTTCTGCTTGAAATATTTGAGGTGGAAAATGTGTTTATTTAGTGTGGAGAGCAAGTTAACTTTATATCAATATGCATCTGTGCTAGTGTATTGCAATATGTTCTTTGCTTATATTACTCAAGTTTATTATTCCATATTTTGTCTTTGGGTCTTATCTAAATATCAGGCAAACAAAAGATGAAAGTAAAAATTCTAAATTTGATTTTTCTATTTCTTGCAATTTTTTTTAAATGCTCATACCTAGAAATTTTTGATAACTATAAATAAATATAGTTCATATTTTATATCTTCCAATATAAATAACATTTATAAAATGTAAATCTTCATTATACTTTTATAATTAATATATTTATTCTTTAATTTATTTCCGTTTATTAAAAATGTTTTTCTCACTTAATATATTCTGTTTTTTGTTTCTGTTCCAACTGCTCCTCTCAGTTTTTTCTCACCTCCAGTCCACAAATTATCTAACCTCTGTTGTGTCTATCATAAAAGAACATACAAGTTTGTCATGGACTATAACAATAAAAAATAAAACAATAAGATGGAAGAAAAGCACCACAATAGATTGGACAAGTAACACAAACAGAAGAAAACAATCCCAGGAAAAACAAAAGAAACAGAAAAAAAAGGGGATAATCACTCATAAGAATCCAATAAAAGGAAACTCGAAGTCATAATTTATAAATGGATATATGTATATTTTATTGTTCATTAAGAAATGTATTACTTTGTGCCAGTACTACGCTGTTTTTATTACTATCACTCTGTATGATAGCTTTATTACACAGTTCTTTTTATGTTTATTTTACACCCTGGTCTCAGTTTCCCCTTCTTCTTCTCTTTCCTGTCCCTCTTGCTCAATCAAATCCCTCTGTTCCCATCCTCCAATCCATTCCACCTATAATTCTGTTTAGGAAACAACAGATCTCCCAAGAGTATCAACAAAACATGGCATATGAAGTTGCAGTAAGACTAAGCACCACATGTTAAGGCTGGGCAAGGCAACCTAATATGGGGGGGTTCCCAAAAGCTAGTAAAAGGGTAATAGAAAACCCCTGTTCCCACTGTTAGGAGTTCCACAAGAATACCAAGCTACCCAATTGCGACATATACGCAGAGTACTTAGGTCAGTTTCATGCAGGCTCCCTGATTGATGGTTCGGGTTCTGGGAGCACCTATGAACACAGTTCGGTTGATCTTGTGAGGTTTCTGGTTGAGTCCTTGACCCCTCTGGTTCCTTGCAATCCTTTATCTCCCACTTCTTCAGGCTTCCCTGAATTCATCCAAATTTTTGGATATTGGTCTATACCTGTTTCCGTCTGTTGCTGGATGAAGCCTCTCTGATGACAATTGAGCTAGACACCAATCTCATTGGTTCTTTTATTATTGAAGTTTGTTTGCGCCACTCTGTTCTTTGTTGTTGTTTGTGGTGGTGGTGGTAGTGGTAGTGGTGATGGATTTTTGTGTGTGTATGTGTGTGTGTTTCTTTATGTGGCTGAAGCTTGTGCTTTTCAAAAATCTTTTAAGAATTGTGTCGGAATTTTGATAGGGATTGCATTGAATCTGTAGATTGATTTTGGTGGAAAGATTATTTTTACTGTATTAATCCTATCAATGAATAGGTATGGAAGATCTTTCTATCTTCTGATATTAGCTTCACTTTCTTTCATCAAAGTCTGAAGTTTTATTTTACAAGTCTTTCACTTGCTTGGTAATAGTTACTGGAAAATATTTTATATTGTTTGAGGTTAGAATGAAAGGTAATTTTTCTCTGATTTCTTTCTCAGTCTTTTTAACATTTGTATAGACAAATGACATAGAAAGACTACTGGGCTATGTAAATAAATTTTGTATCCAGGTACACTGTTGAAAATGTTTATCAGCTGAAGGAGCTCCGGGATGGAATTTTTAGGTTCACTTATGTATGATATCATATCACCTGCAAATAAGTATACTAAGACTTCTTCCTCGTTCAATTTGTATCTCCTTGAACTCCCTTAGTATATGAACTAGATATGGAGAAAGTGGGCAGTCTTATCAATATTAGAGTTGTAGAAATTGTGCTGTAGGAAGTATTACAGCTTGTGGTTACTGGTCTACTGGGGCGTGGTCTCTTGTACTATATATGCTGATGCAGAGCCTGCGCCCGCCCCTTTTTCCACCACCTGCTCTTTCAGGTTGCTGGATTGGGTCTCTTTCATCCATTCAAGCAGAGAATTCTGATTTATGAGTTTACCCCTAAAAAAATAACCATTTATTTCTCAATTCTGAGCTAGTGTGGGATTTCTTTTAAGCATCCTTTCCACAGAATTGTTTACTTCTCTCTGTTTAATTTGATGTTGAATATAGGCTTGCTATGAATTGCCTTTATTGTGTTAGGTATGATCCTTGTATCCAGAAACTCTCCAGAATTTTTATCTTGAAGACATGTTGGGTTTGTGAAAAGAGTTTTTCTGAATCTATTGAGATGATTGTTTTTAAGTTTGTTTTTTAAAGATGGATTGCATTTATTGATTTTCACATATTGAGCAATTCCTGCAACACTTGGCTGAAGTCTTGTTGGTCTTGCTGAATGGTCTTTTTTGTGTGTCCTTGGATTTGGCTTGCAAGTATTTTATTGAATATTTTGCAAGTATGTTTATAAGAGAAAATGGTCTGTAATTTTCTTTCATTTTGGGTCTTTATGGGTTAACAGGGTAACTGTTGCCTCATAAAATGAGTTGGGCAGTGTTTCTTCTATTTTTATTTTATTGAATAAACTGTGATGTTGGATTCCCCTCTGTGTGCTGTGATTAGTACTGACTCATAAAGAAACTGTTTTGGGCCTATAGCAGGGCAGAACAAAGCTAAGCAGAAAAAACTAAACTGAGTTCTGGGAGAAAGAAGGTGGAGTCAGAGAGAAGCCATATAGCCACTCTGGAGACGTATGCAGGATATTGGATGGAACTTTATCCGGTAAGACACAGCCATGTGGTTATACACAGGATAATGGAAATGGTTTAATTTAAGATATAAGACTGTGTTAGATATGCATAAATGAATAGACCATGCAATGTTATAATTAATATAGTTTCTGAGTGATTAGTTTGTGGTCTGGGCAGCTGGGAACAAAGAAGCAGCCTCCAACAACAAAACTGGGCATTTTGGCATTAATTCTTGGAAAGTCAGAGAAAATTCTGTACTAAAATCATGTAGCCTGGGGCTTTTTTATTGCTGTTTATTAAAATCTTAATTACTAATATTATTTCACCAGAGTTATAGATATGCTTTACTTGTTTATTTGATCCTCACCAAAAACTTTGGTAAGTGATATATATTGAGAAAATTTTCCATTTTATATTTTTATATTTTATATTTTCCAACTTAGTGGAATATAAGTTTCAATGTATGTTCTTCTGATTCTCTAGATTTTTTTGTTGTCTTTTGGTATATCTCCATTTTCATTTATAATTTTACCTTCTCTACATTTTTTGTTAATTTAGAGAAGGTTTTCTCTATCTTGTTGATTTTCTCAAAGAACCAACTCTGTTTCATTAACTCTTTAGATCTTACTTCTGTTTCTATTTTATTAACTTCAGATCTAAGTTTAATTATTTCTTGTCTATAAATTTTTGGGTGATTTCTTTCTTTTATTCTACAGATTTCAAATATGCCCTTTAATTATTGATATGAGATCCCTCCAATTTTTTTAATATAATAAAATTTTAAAGAATAACCATAATAGTAAAATTGATGTGAAACATCAAAGTCAGTAAATGTGAAGCCATATCAGTAGGGATCATCCACAAACAACTGAGAAGAAGAGCAAGATTAGAATACTGAGAGGGAGGACAGCTTTGCAACCTGTGTGATGACTGCAAAAATGATACCATTGTTAAACATGATATAAGAACCTTTCCCAAACCAGAGAAGAAAAAGTTCAGTCATGAATACTTGTGGATGCTTTTTCTCAACCTAGTGTTCCTCTTCACAAATGATTCTATCTTATGTCAAGTTGACATAAAACTGGCCAGCATACCAACAATTGAAAGTGTTTTCTAGAGCAAGTATTCACGGCTGAACTTTCTCTCCTCCAATTTTTTCAATGTGGGACTTAGTGCTATCGACTTGTCTCTTATAACATTCTTCATTGTGTCTCATAAGGCTTGTGTATATTTTGTATTTATATTCATTCAATTCTAGAAAGTCATTAATATCTTTCTTGACCCATTTATCAGCTGTTATGTTGTTCATTGTCCATGCCTTTATAAGTTTTCAGGTGTTTCTATTGTGGTTCAAACCCTGCTTTGATTCATGGTGGTCAGATAGAATGCAGAGGATTACTTTGACTTTATTGTTTCTTTTGAGAATTGCTTTGTTTCCAAGTAAATGGGAAATTTTGAATAAAGTTCTATGAGGGACTTATAAGAAGGTATATTGTTTTGTGTTTGGATGTAACATTCTATAAATATCTGTTAGGTTCATTTTGTTTATAATGGCAATTAGTGTGGAGGCTGAAAAATGAAGGCCCATTTCCACCTTGTCTGATAGAGAGTTTGGAGATTGACAAGCATAGTTGCATGTTCCAACTCAGGATGTGACTGCTTGGTTCTTTTGAAATTAAGATGGCTCTATACCATCCTGACAGTGGTAAAGATATGCAGAGGTACTCTGTTCCTTCTTTTGTAATTATAATGTCACTTGGGGTAGGGTGGTCTTCAGGATATGTGATATAGAACGCTTTTGCTACCTCGACTACAGAATGCTAATGATTTGATGTCTTAGAGTGAAAAAACTATTGACTGTGTGAGTTATCCTTTTTATCATGTTAATAAAGTCTTTTGTTACCCTTTCCCTACTTACCTGGGGTATAAAATCTGTGGAAAACTAAACACGGGTGGATTTCAGGATTTCAGTCACTGGAATGCCCTCCCAACACTTTCTATGGTTTCTGTCTTATTATTTTTATACATCTTCATATTCCTTAGTATATTTCTAAAATTCCTATGCCCCTACCTTTGGCAGAGGTAATTTTGTGGAGGTTTGTCCTTGACAAATTAGGTCCAATCTTTCTCTTGTTTTTGTCTGCTTGACTTGTCTGTTATTAGATATTGAATTCATTATGTAAAGATTAGTATGTGATTTATGCTGTAGAAGTATTTCTTCTATGTAGTCAGTGCATAGATGCTAAGAATTCCAGTATTGTCTTCAATGATTTAGTCCATCGATTATTATTTTTGTCTCCTCTATCTCGTCAAAATAATTTTGGTTCAAAGTCTAATTTGTCAGATATTGAAATGGCTCTTCTGCCCTTTTTTTATGATTTGCTTGGAATAGATTTTTTAATACTTTTGTCCAAGGTAGTGTACATCCTTGATATTGAGGTGTGTTTCTTGGAGGCAACTGAGGAACTGATCCAATTTCACACCCATTTTCTTGCTCTGTGGTTTTTTTATTAGTGAATTGAGACAACTAATGTTGATAAATTAACAATGAATAATGTTTAATGATTCCAGTTACTATGTTGTTACAATGTGGATCTTCCCCCTCTTTTTTTTAATTTTAAGACAGGAATTCTCTGTAGCTTTGGAGCCTGTCCTAGAACTCACTCTGTAGAGAAGGTTTACCTTGCCTTCAGAGTGCTGGGATTAAACGCATGTGCCACAACTGCCAAGCAAAGGGTTTTCCCCATTTAAATTCACTGGTTTCAAATTATTCATTGTGTTTTCTTGGGTATGGTTAGCCTCTTTTAATTGTGGTTTTCCTTCCAGTTCATTTTTAGAGCTCGATTGTCCATAGATATGGCCAATAGCTTAAGCATATTTTTTAGCTGGCTCTTATATCCTGAATTAACCCATCTTTATTAATCTGTGCATCACCACGAGGTCCTGGCCTACTGGAAAAGTTTCAAAAGGCTCCATCAGAGGCCTCTGTCTCCTGAGGCAGCTGCATGGCTTCTCCCCAACTTCCATAATCTCTCTCTACATCTTTGTCCAGGCTTTCCTGCCTGGCTTTACTCTGTTAAGTCATTAGCCGAAAGCAGCTGTATTCATTAACTACTAAAAGCAGTATAAAATGGAATTAAAGAAAATAAAAAATGAAAATTTCTGAATTTATTCCGGTTTCTTACTCATGTGGCCTATAATCCTAGCCTATCGGTGACATATATTACTCAAGAATATTTTTAACAGATAGTACATAACCATATTGATTCTATATCTTTATATAATAAAATTAAAAACAATTATGTTTTAGAAATTTTAAGCAAATGGCATGCATACTAAGTCTTAGGTAGAGTCCATGTAAATGGAAACATTCCAAGTAACAAATTTATACATAAATTAACTTTTAAAATCTTATTATCCTTCTAGTTGTATTTCTTATCAGCATTAGAATGTTTTATTAAGCTGATTACATACACTGATGCCAGGAATATAAAGAAAATAGAGGTCAATATTACCATTAGTTAGTTTATCTCCATTAGTCTGAATTCAAATGAAATAATTACATAGTCAGCCATGATAAAGTGTTTATGTGCATACTGAGAAAATCTGCCTTTGTCATTCTTAAATAAACTAGTGGAATGGTGTGAAAATGATCATGATCATGGAAGGTTGCCAGGCTGTGAAATCTGTTTTACGATCAGTCCTACTGTTAATGTCTACCAACCATTGTTAATGCAGCAATCCTTTTTAATGTTCAAGAACAACACCGAACTTTCTGTAGGATTGTGTGTTGTAAGGCTGAAAAAATGCACAGTGCTTATGTGGCCAGGTGCACACAACAGGAAGGAGTTAAGATGGAGCCATCAGAAAGATAACTGTAACTTGATGAGTTCTTGTTATTTTAAGACACACCTGCTCCCAGTCAGCAGGATTTCTCAGGAAAATACGAAGTGTGTTGGATGTATCCCAAGGCGCATAAAAAATTGAATTCGATTCTGTCTAGCTGATGTTTGGAAATTTACAGCCCTGCTGACTGGGCTAAATGTCTTTCTTACTAAATTCCAGAAGACACAGTGTTGCTTTTGTCAGAGAAAATCACATAGCTAACCTTGGTTAAAAATGCATCACCTTCGTTCAGCCCTCCTTTCCTTTCCCTCTGGAGATTCAATGTTGGCCATCACCAAAGTGGAAGCATTCAGGATTGATAAAGAAAGATGGAAGTTCTTTAACTACTTCAGTTTTAACTGATGAACAACAAAGGTCTAGTTCTATAAAACAAACGGTGAACATTAAACAAGAAAAGTTGGTGGGGTATGGTTCAATAAGGAACTGCTTACTTCTTATTGCAGGAGCTCACAAGTTAAAAGTCAAGCACCAACTGAAATAAAGCACTGACTCTATTAACAACAAACTATGCACACACACACACACACACACACACACACACACACACACACATAACAGTTTACATGCTGATGCAAAACCATTGTGTTTATTTTGTTGTGTGTGGTCATTATTTAATTCTATCCAAAGAATATTCATCAGTGTTACTATTTTATAAAGCAATAAAGGATTGTTTGTATTTTAGTATGAAATATTGTATTGCACATATAGAAACTAAGGCAAATTACTAGTAATTATTAGACAATTTAAATAAATAATTGATGGAGTATCTTAATATATCTAAAATTTAATATGTTCTTTATTCTTACATATCTTATAATCACTATAGAAAAGAGTAAAATTCAAAATGTTACAGATAGGAATTAATTATAAAATTCCACAGGATTATTTATATCTATAGTGTTCATTAAGAATAATAAAAATATTTTTATTTACATATGAAATGTGAAATTTGATAGTGACATAAAATATAAAAAAAAATTGAATGAAAGTCATTATTTAAATCTGAATAATAAAATCTTTTTCTGCTGTTACTATTTGTTTGTCAATATAATATGGAAATTTATTGGACAGAGATACCACCATAATAAAAGAAACCACAATCTATTTCACACTGTCAAATGGCTTTTATTAGAATAATATCAGTAACAATGCAGGCAAACTGATAAGAAATTTCAGCGTATTATCCCACCTTCTGTCTAAAGGGATGACAGTTTCACCTGGTATATGTGTTCTCAAATATTTAGTGTAAGGACATTATCTTTAAAAGTACTAAAGACAGAAACAAAATGAAGGTATCAAGGGCTGTGGGACAATGGCTTGTACCCTGTCAATTATATTTTAATAAAACACTGATTGGCCAGTAGCCAGGCAGGAGTATAGTCGAAACAACCAGACAGGAAGTAGGAGCTGTTCGATGAGAACAGAATTCTGGGAAGAAGTAAGTCCTAGTCTACAGTCATGACCCAGCCACAGAAGAAGCAAGATGTGACTGCCTCGCTGAATAAGGTACCAAGCCACTTGGCTTACATTTACAAGAATAATGGGATAATGTAAATTATAAGAGTTAATAAAAAGCCTGAGATAATGGGCCAATAAGTTTATAACTAATGCAGACCTCTGTGTTATTTCTTGGGGATATATCAACTGCAGGACAGAAACCTCAGACAACAGTTAAGAGAGAGAGATTTCTTAGAATATGTAAAGAAAAGGTTCAATGAACAATCATTTTTCCCATTGTTGCTCTTGTTTATTATAATTATAGAGGAGAAAATGGTAGAATCTGTTTACTAAATGCTGAGATTGAAAGGAGTGATAAACTTTGCTCTGAGTGTGGAATAGTATGAACGAGTAAACCCATAACTTAAGATTTGCATTGGTTTACCTTTTAATTTTATTTATTTTTTAATGAGAAAAACACAGATATAGTTGATTAGAGTAAATAGATTTAGAATTGGAAATGTTCACACATTAATTACTACTATTCAAAATATGGATTTTGATAGTATTTTCCATTGATATTTATTTATAAGAATGAATTTGTTAACAAAATACTCCATACAGAATTCCGAGCAGAAGTATTAAAATAAAAGGAAAAGAAAGACATGCCCAAGAGTGGGACTCAGCTTGAGAGCTAGGCCAACACTGAGATTCAATAGATGCAATAATTTTATACAACCTAAGATTTCTTTTGCCTTCTTTTCTTTTCTTTTTTATTTACTCTTCTCTCATACAGTACAATCCTATTCATCATCCCCTCTGACTACTCCTGGACTCAACCTGCCTCTTCCAGATCCACAACTCCTCCATTTCCCTTCACAAAAGAGCATGTTTCTCAGGGATATGAACTGTATAGATATAACAAGATGCAATAAGACTAGGCAGAAAACTTCATATCAAGGATGGACGGTGCAACTCAGCAGGAAGAAAAGGGTACCATGACCAGGTAAGAAAAATCAAGGACAACCCATCCCCACTGTTAGGAGTCCCACAATAAAATTACGGAACACAATCACATCATATATGCAGAAGATCTAGTGTTTACCAAGGCTTTATGATTGTTCCTTCAGGCTCTTCAGAGTCCCTGTGAGACATGTTTAGTTGATTCTGTGGGCCATGTTCTCCTGGTAGTCTCTACCTTCCTGACTCCTACAGTTCTTCCAGTTTGTTTGTGGGATTCCACAAGCTCTGCCTAATGTTTGGTTGTGGGTTTTTGTCTCTCCTTCCATCTGTTTCCAGAGGTAGTATCTCTTGGGCTAGGCAATGATGTATGAGTATATGTGGGAATCATTTCATTTATTGTATTCTTGGTTTTGCCAGGAGTATTTCTTTCTATCCTAGGTCTCCAAGCAATCCAACTTTTGATTCCCAACCACCCAGGCAGTGTAAGGCATAGTCTCCCTATCAAGGCATGGACCTCTAATGAGACTAATCATTGATTAGTAGCTAGCACAAATTCTGCACCATGATTAACCAAGTTGATCTCGTAGGCAGAGTGAACTGTGGGTTTTTATTTTTATTTTTTTTTTGACTGGATTGGTGTCCAGTCCAACTACTGAAAGCCTTGCCAGGTTATAGCCAGTAGCTGGTACTGGCTCCTTAATTGCATTATTAGGACTACCTTCAAGGGTCACCCTTGTAAATTCTAAGAAGTTTCCAATGTACTTATTTTCCTCCTCACCCACCTAATGCCCACCAACTCCAGTACTCTCTACCAGTAGTATTCTTTCCCTTCATTCCCCAACCCTGCATGAAACCTTTTTGTTCCAAACCCAACCAACCCTAGGTCACCTGCAAAATTTATTCTATTTCTCTGTCCCAGGGAAATCATGCATGTCTCCTCAAGCACTCCTTGTTACTAAGCCTCTCTGAGTTTGTGGGTTGTAGAATGATTATCAATTACTTAACAGCTAATATCCACTAGTTAGTACAAGCCATATTTGTCTTGGATTTGGGTTACCTCACTTAGGATGATTTTTTTTTATAGTGGTATCTATTTGCCTGCAAATTTCATGGAGTCATTTAAAGAAATAAAAAAGCTGAGTAATATTCAGTTATGGAAATGTAGAACATTTTATTTATCCGTTTCTGTTGAGGAACATTTAGGTTGTTTCCAGTTTCCAGATTTTATGAATAAAACTGCTATGAGCATAGGTGAGCAAGTACACATGTGGTAAGAAGGAGTATTATTCAGTGTATGCCCAAGACTGACTTGGCTTAAATTTGAGGTAGATACATTCACAACTTTCTGAGGCACCACCATTTTGTATAACTACTCCATCGTCTGTATAAACTTGTAATCCCATCAGCAACAACAGTGTTCCCCTTGGTTCTCATTCATCCTCTCAAGCATGATTTGTCATTTATGTTTTTGATCCTAGCCATTCTGACAGGTTTAATACAGAATCTTAAAGGAGTTTTGATTTACATTTCCCTGATGGCAAAGGATATTGGATATTTCTAAAAGGTTTTTTTTTCTTTTTTCCCCCCATTTGAGAACTATTGAAAAGTCTTTGCTGAGGTTTATACCCTGTATTTTAATTGGTTTGTTTGATTTGTTGGTGACTGGTTTCTTGAGTTCCTTATATATTTTAGATTTTAGCCCTTGTTGAATAGTTTTCTCATTCCATGATTACAACTTTGCCTTATTGACAGCATTCTTTGCATTTCACAAGCTTTTCAGTTTTATCAGATTCCATTTATTAATTTTTGATGTTAGTACATGCTCTATACATGTTCTGTTTAGGAAATTATCTTCTGTGCCAATGTGTTCAAGGTGATTCCTTACTTTCTATTCTTACCGGCTCAGTATGTCTGGTTATATGTTGAGATTATATGTTGATCTACATGTACTTGAGTTTTGTACAAATATAAATAAGCATTCTTCTACATGCTGATATCCAGTTAGACCAGCACCATTTGTTAAAGATACTTTCTTTTTCTCCATTATATATTTTTATTTTTTTAAAAACAGGATAAGAGACACTTTATTCAACAGTTAATAGCTCTACCACTGAGCTATATCACTATAGATTTTCTTTTATTAAAATTTTTCACCTCCTCCCGTTTCCCTCCCACTCCCTCCACTCTCCCTCCCCCTCCCTCTCCAGTCCAAAGAGCAGTTAGGGTTCTCTTCCTCCTTGGGAAGTCCAAGGTCCTCCCCCCTCCATCCAGATCTAGGACGGTGAGCATCCAAACAGACTAGGCTCCCACATGCTTCATCAGTCCCAGTCCAGCTGGCCTTGGTGAGTTCCCATTATATCAGTCCCACTGTCTCAGTGAATATTTGTGCAAAACAAATCACTTTGACATTCAAAAACAAAAAGATATCTTCTAAACTTCAAAAAGATGACTAAGTGTTTTCTATTCATGTAAGTTTATATATTTCATAGTAATCCTATGGGAAATATTCTTAAGCATAAAAATATTTCAAAAGTCTCTCTGTATTAATGTATGTGATTTATATTATGATATATCTGTCAATGCATATGGAGATTTCAACAGTGATATTTGCCAATGTTTATATATACTTATATATATACACATATATCTGATTATATTTTTAGCAATATCAAAAGAAATTTCAAAGTGAACATTGTTCATTAGTATTTTTCATTTTACATCCTAGGTGTTTTCCTTGAGAGATTTATTAATGTATTATTTTCTTGATTTTTGTTTTTTTTTATTTTAAAAACTGATAAATACAGTGTGATAAAAATAATGTTAAAAGTCAGGTTTAAGCCGGGCGGTGGTGGCACACGCCTTTAATCCCAGCACTCGGGAGGCAGAGGCAGGCGAATCCCTGTGAGTTCGAGGCCAGCCTGGTCTACAAGAGCTAGTTCCAGGACAGGCACCAAAAACTACAGAGAAACCCTGTCTCGAAAAATAAAAAAAAAAGAAAAAGTCAGGTTTATAGATGTTGCCTTTTTGTTTTTTACAATGAAAGCAGTCTGAGTACTAAAGAGCTAACTCAGTCTTGATGAATCACTTGATGTACAAGCCTGAGAATAAAAATTCAATCTCCACAAATATACAAAAGCATTCACTATAATAACTCATACCTGCAATCCCTGTGCTAAGGAGAAATCTCTGAGTTTGTTGATCAGTCACCAAACACAAATCTAGGAGCATCACATACAGTGAGAAACCCTATATCAATCACATCAAAAAATGTAGAATGATTGAGGAAGATATGGGGCACCACTTTGAAACATCTCTCTCTGTCTCCCTCTGTCACTTCTCTCTCTCTCTCTCTCTCCTCTCTCTCTGTCTCTCTGTCTCTGTCTCTGTCTCTCTCTCTCTCTCTCTCTCTCTCTCTCACACACACACACACACAGAACTCAGATATTTAAAGTACACCTAAAACATAGAAAAAACAAATAAGACTAAAATGGTAAAATCATTTGACATTAGAGCTTGCAACATTGCAAATAGGGAAATAAACAAAATTGCACAATGCAATTTCCAGTAGATTTAATATAATGACCAACTTCGAAAGGAAACTTCACAAAGCGTGAACAGTTATAATACATTGAAGGCCTGACATTGAGTTGGTACCTAAATTAAATAAATAAGACAGCCACACAAATGAAGCAGAGACAGAAGTCCTGCAGTTAAAATAAAGTTTGCAGAAGAGAAGAAATGGAACTATAGCTGTGGCCATCACAACTGAGTGACCGAGAGGCACTCAAAGCAAATAAAGACATGGACAGGAAATAAAGTGTCTTACTATTTTCCTGTTGAAGATGTTAGAATGTTCCAAATAAAGTATATTGACATAGCTTAAATTTATATTTTAGCAGCAACAGGGAAAAGTAGCAAAAAAAAAGTAATACCAACACTTTTCCCTCTTTCAGTCATGAGTTTACTTCTGTATCTAGTGAAGTACAGAGCTTTTGTTCTTCTCCCGAGTGTATTCATTCTCATTGCAGACTGCCAAGGGGTGACAATTATGCCAGTCCAGATCTGCAATATACAACTTCCAGTGTCATAATTTTGCAAGTCCCGTCTGGTGTTACAGGCACTTTTGCATCTAAAATAACATTTTATTCAGGTCATGGGTGCATGGGCAACCATAGCTGAATGCTCTTTGGGTAAATGGTATATATTTTGTTCCAGAACTCCTATGTCTTTTCTGAAATAAATTAAAAAGTATACAAACTTGTTGAAAGAAACCTGCCCTTTTCACTTCACTCTAAAAAGTAACTTTGTCTCAGTAAGAGATTAAAGATCTCTTTGGCTGTGGTAGCAGTCGTGGGTGTATTGATAAGAAGCTATGATAGATGATGCACTTAAAATAGAAAGCTAACGGTAAATTTGTTGCCCCATTTCTGTCCCATTCCATACAGATTTTGGCACACCATTCTCATAGAATGTTCTTTAAAGTCATAATTGAAGTCATACAACACTTTTGAAAAGAAAAACTCTTTGATGGTTTCCATTCTTATAGGCAACACACAGTTTATTTATTTTTTTTTTAGTTCTTTTAAACATTTACCAGTTTTCACATGCATTATCTTTCCTGCCTCTCCCATTAGCACTTTCTTAGTCCCATTTCCAGTTAGGTTACCTTCAGGCTGCTGCAGCGTTCTTGCTTTTTTTTATGTCAGAAGTTTCCTCAATATCCCAGCATCTTTTCACATACTCAGTTTCTTTTTCGTTCATGCTATTATTTTCAGATTCAGTTCACAAAACAATGACTATCATGTTCATTGTACTAGGCTTCACCTTATTTCTTTCTAAAAAGCTGTATTCCAATTTGATCTCTGTTTTCAAGAAAAGCAAAATTGTTTTGGGTGCAGTAATCATCCACATGAAGTGTTGTGGTTTAGTTTTTACCAACTTTTCCATTATTTTATAGTTGTAGCAAATGAGAATACCCATTATCAAGTTACTTTATGGCTATAAAGTGATATTTAAAATAAAGAGCATACTATTATAATTTAAAATGAGCTGGTCTACAGAAACACAGTCTCAAAGTAATTAGTCAATCACAGTTATTGATGTTGCTAGCAGGGCTCAAATTAGCGCCAACATTGACTGCTTCCACTCTGACAACTGCTTTATGGGTATTAAGTAGAATGCAAAACAGCAAAGAGTTCAAAGCAATCCTGCTGTTCTTTCCTTCAAATGCAGTCTATGATCACTTTTATATATCTTTGCATCTACTTGTCTTCTGTTTTAGCTTGTTATATCATTGATTCTAAGTCTTTGGTTTTTCCTTACTTGTATCATATATAACATTTTATCAAATATCTTGCTGAGATTCAGGTGAAAGACTCCCACTGTCTTTGCCTCATTAACTTCTTTCCTCAAATTAGACACTTGATCAGACCACTCAGAGCCTTTGCATGTGTTCACATGCAGTACCTGCAAATGGTGTACTCTAGGCTCCTCACTGAAGAAACTTGCATGCAGTGTAGTTCTAATTAAAAAACTTAACATCCTAAACAACAATTAATTGCACAAACATTTTGATTTTGATTTTTTTTGGAGTTGATATAGCACATTTTTTTCCTTTGTCCATTCATGTCTGAGGACTGATGAAAAGCATCATGGTTTAGAATTTCACAACTATAACTGATCCTCATCTACTCACAAAATCTGGACCATTTTACTACATGGTCATTTTGTGCCATTTAAAATAAAATGATTAGGGTAACACATCCAGTCTACACGTGATTATGTTTCTGCTTGTTTGGCTCTTAACTTTCATCACCCAACACCAATAATATCTTGGTATTGCCTCTGTGACAGTTCATAACGTTGACCATGGTCCAGATGTACTATGCAGTGTCTGAAAAATACTAATGAGCTTTACAGAGAAAACAGACATGACTAGGCTGCTCCAAGTATCTCACTAGTATACTCCCACAATTTCAAAATTGGATGTAGTTCCAGATTTCTCTTTTAAAAAATTGTATCCCTGAGATTTGTCACCAAGAATGATTTCAGAAACAAGAACTCACTCTCAATTTGGCCATTAACAAAAGAATTAAATATTCTAAAAGGTTTATTTATTATGTTTGTCCATAACTATCTTGCATGAATTATTTTACAAACACTGATATCCTTCTAATTGTTCCATATCTTCCATTTTTTCTTGTCCTTATCTTCTTTCTAAAGGAATTTAATACTGACATTCAAAACATATTTCATATTTAGCCCATTATCCTAACTCCATGGACCCCTTTAGTCTAGGCATTCTGAACTTGACTTTTTTCAGCACTGTTATGTTCACTAGTTGTGCTCTTTCATGATATAATCATCTTGACTTCATCCATCATTCTATTTGAATTCAATGATACCTTTCTATCTACTGTTCACTTCAATGTGAGAGTTGTAGGATCTTCCAGTCTTTTCTCTAAACAAATTAACTACATCTACATTACTGTAATGCTGTGAATTTTCTAATTATAGTTCTTCATCTTAAAGATTCTCAAATTATTGTTCTCATGTTATAAAAAGATACATACTAAGTGTCATCACTTTTGATCACTTTCTGATACTCATCTGTACACAGCACCTAGATCAATTTCACATAAACCCTAATAGTATATCAATTGTACTCAATCATATTAAGCTTGTCTTAAAGTTGCTTCCCTTTAACAATAACTTTATATTAAATATACTATAGTTAATGCTTTGTATTATTATATCATTTTGTTGCACTAAATTAGTCTTATAACATATTCATTTAATAAACTTTTATTATGAGGACTGACTAGGTCATGTATTTTTACTGTTAAGGATGTAAATTATTAAATTAGAAAAACAGAGTTTCTTTATCTCACCATATGTCAACTGCCTTTACTTTTCTTCCTTACTTATGGGACAGCTTGACTCGTCTTCCAATAGTTATTTTAAAATAAGACATGAGAATTCAGTTTACACCACTTAGGATGGTGGTTTGAAAATCAAATCCTAGCAACTGTTGATTATTTAGAATGTATTCATAAGTACATTATTAAGATACTTTAAACCAGAATTTGAAACCAAAAGTAACATAAAAGTCTACATTTGGAGAACATACCTATAATGGCTGTTCTTGGTTGTCAGTTTGACATACATAGAAAAAAGAACACTCAGTTGAGGAATTGCTTCTATCAGAGTGGTCTGAGTATAGAAGTATTTGTAGACCATTTTCTGTTTTTTGTTGTTTCTTTTAATATTTTTGAACTTTTTTTATTTTTAAGATTATAGTATTATTATATCATTTCCCCCTTCACCTAAACCTGCCCATATACAACTCATTGCTTTTTTTCAAATCCATGCCCTCTTATTACATTAATTATAGACACAATTATTAATATAACCTGCTCAGTCTCTATAATTTTATTTGTATATTTATTTACTAGTTAGTATATAATTGACCAGTTACTATTGAATTACTAATTGATATGATCTTCGCTGAGCAAAACCCAGCATTCCTTGGTTGCCTACAGTGATTTGTATGGCATTGAGGCATTCTTGGCTTTCTCTCAATCACTATTCACCTGTCTATTGATGATGTTCAAGTCATATTTGGTCACTAATATTAGTAAGACTCTAAGAATGGAACCTCTGGCATTATAAAGTGAATTGTTCTCATGACAAATTTGCTGGTCTATTTATTTTACAATCTTTCTTCTTCCTTTTCCAAAATATTCATTGTACATTTTCCTGTACCGATATCCTTTGGAGCTGAGCTCCACAACTCACATTTTGATTTCTTATGGTTGTTCTATTATGGTATCCATTATGATTTCTGTCTTTTGCAAAGAGAAGTTTCCTTAATAAGGAGTGAATATTCTACTTCTCTGTGGCATTATTTAGAATGAAGTTAGGGGTTATGCTGGGTTAGTAAAATGGTGATTATAGGTTCTCCTTCAAGACTGATGATTTCACTAGGGCTGACTACTTGGGTTGGTTTCCTACACCAGACATGAAGAGTCCTTCGTTCCAACAACAGAAATGCTGAATACTGCAAAGTTATATGTGTCACTCTTGCTTCCTTAATGTTACTGTGACATTCTGGTAACTGTGGTGATTTAGAGGCATTATAACTGGGCAGTGCTCTTGGCTGATTCCCTCCTTTGGAGACTTTGATGACATTTTATTGTACCAAGAATACTATTTCCTAGGAAAGAGTCGGTCAGCTCTGAGACTTAACTTTCACCTTTGTGGACAACCAAAGTGTGATAACTATAAGCTGAAGGTTTTGGGAGGACCTTGGACAAAGACCTCTGTATGCCTAGTTTGTTTATGTTTGTTTGTTTTGTTTGTTTACTTGTTTGCTTTTGTTTTTGTTTTTGTTTTCAGATAGGGTTTCTCTGTGTAGTCTTAGCTTTCCTGGAACTGGCTTTGTAGACCAGGCTGGCTTTGAACTCACAGAGATCTGCCTGCTTCTGCCTCCCAAGTGCTGGAATTAAAGGCATGCACCACCATAACTGGGTAGTTTTGTATTTTTATTAGGAGATCTTTGACTTTGGGGTAATGTTTGTAAGTATAAATGAGAAAAATGTGTGTGTGTGTGTGTGTGTGTGTGTGTGTGTGTGTGTGTGTGTGTATCGGCGAATCAATCCCACACCAGTTATGTTTTAAGGGGTTATTTATTTTGGGGGGTAAAACTTACATACACCATAAACCGTCAGGAAGGGAGCCTAGTCGCAGGAGCCGGGAGCAGGAGCCAGGAGCAAGCACTGGAACCAAGAGCCAGAACCAAGAGGGCCTGGTCCGGATATGCTTCTCTTTTTAAAAGAGAAATATACCACGCCCCAGTGGGCTGGTATTTCAGCAGCTATTGGCTGACGGAGCGGAAGTCGCTCCCCGCTGCACTGTGGGCTTGTATTTCAGCGACTATTGGTTGAGGAAGTGGAAGTTACTCCCACAACACCTCCCCCTTTTGTTTAAGTAAGAGAGTTCTAAGCCTACTACGAAATTATATACAGTAAGTACAAACCTACACAATTATATACAATAAATACAAATATCCTATTCTAACTAGCTTAAGTCTTGTATAAGAAATAACTTGGCCACGTCATGAAAGGAAAGTAACTACGTTTATATAATCTTCAATCCCATCAAAGATCTGAGAAGGGAAATAATGTTACCTGAGTAATTAGGAAGTGCAATCAAACTTCCAGAACATGTAACAAATCACAGAGACAACTGGCTACCTGGGCAAACACCCAAAATCACGTTTGCAGCGTTGAAGCAACCAACTTTGGCTAAGGCCTAACGTAACTGAAATACCATTTTCAAAGGCAAGGAACTTTTCAAAACTATCTTATCCTGTCTTGGCAGGATATGACAGTCCTGTTTTATCCATTTACGGATACTCTGTAACTCTGTCAGTAGTTGAGGTATGGGCATTTCTTTACCCAAAGGCCAGTTCTGCCAAGAAGAAAGGCTCCAGGTGGAGTGTCTTTGGTGCTCAACATTCTCTCGGGAATAGATCAGTGTTGCCAGGAGCGATTGTGTCTCCCTACCACAGAACTCTGAGTTAGATTAAAGGCCATTTTCTACAGCTCTTTGAAGAGGTTGAAGATTATCTATCTATACTGAATATAATGTCTATGTATCTAAAGAACCTGATTAGTCTAATTATAAATGACAAACTTAGATGACTATTGATCTATATTATTCTCAATATCTATCTAACTTAAAGACTGAAATAGTAAACAACTGTGCAATAAATGGGGACAATATGACCTCCAAATATAAACAATGTGCAAGTATACATTGCAATATGGTAAATATATATATATCAATACATAAACAATATATAAGTATCTTAATCAGAGGTAGAAGTGTACAATGCAATATGGTAAAATATACATATATCAATACAATATATATATATGTCAATACATAAAAATGTTTTAAACAGAGGTAGAAGCATGCATGCATAAAATAGTCAACATAATTTAAGTTTGTATCAATATTTAAGAATCAATACCAATATATTTGTCTAAAAACAATAACTTACAAGTACAAAGCTATTATCCCATAATCCAATTATCCCTCTTTTTTTTTTTTAAGGATTCCTGCGCTTATAAAATTCCTCCCCCAACCCTCAACCCTATACTAATTATAAACAACCCCTAAATGATGTCCCTAAACCCAAGGACAAACTTTACTGGGAGAGGGGACGTCGTTCTCTAGAATTACTTCCAGCTGTCATGGGGGCAACGTTCTTTCTGGGGGATCCTGTGAAAGCAAAATGATGGTTAAATTTCAAGATCAATGTCTTTTAAAATTGCAAATAGTCTCTGAGTATTTTGTGGAGGACTGGCCAGAATGTTGTACAAGATGTGCATCATTTCAGCTAACCACGTTGGAATCGTCTTGTGCAGCTGGTACTCAAAACAGGTCTTGTAGTAGCGCTATCAGTATCATGATGTCATATCAACCAGGTGGAGTTGTTGTTATGGGATCCCATCTTCTTCCTGGAAACTTCAAATGTCACTGCAGGAAAAACTTATTGTTCATTGTGGAAAACTTAAACATTAATCATATATATTAATCATATATCAATATCATATATTATATGATTATAATAATATATAATCATATATTAATCATATAGACATATACAGACATACATATATTCAATAAAAGACATGATAGATATATTTAATGAAAGGTATGATAGATATGAAGAAAAGTAAAGATGTTTTCTAAACTCATATTTCTTTCTGTCCCATATCATGGCTCTTGACATGAGACAGAAACTCCAGAAACTCTGGGTTTTTCTTTTAACAACAGGCTTGGAATTAGAGAGGAACTGAGCCAGAGTCCAACTCTAAAACCAGCTCTATAAATTTAGAAATATGATTTAGTATATTTTACTTACAGAACCGATTCAGTTTTCTTGATAGTCCTTATTGGGCCATTATTTTCCATCTGTCAGTATTCAGATATCCAGGGTCCCTTGAACTTTTCAAAAATCAGTGTTTTCCTGTGGAGATAAGAACAGAACCCTGCCCCCATTCTATATGTTTTTCTTACCAACTGTATGAATATCATCATTGTGGATGAGCTGTCATTTTCTCCTTTCCAAGAGGTTTCTCCTCTTCAAAATGAACCTTTATTAATTTTGATGGTATCCACAATTTTTCTTCTCCTGTGGAAACAAGAGCAAAACCCCTTCCCCAACGTAGCACATCTCCTGGCCTCCATTGAGAGGTCAGTACGTCTTTGAAATAAACAGGTTGGTTTAGTTCAGAAGTTTTTTCCATTATCCAGTGCCTCTCTGCTGCTGTTGTTCCTTTCTCATTAGCATTAAGAAAATTCAAGGCCAATAAAGCATTATGCAATCTATTTCTGGGGGTAACTTTCGTCCCTTTCTGTTTGTTTAGCATATCCTTTATAGTACGATTTGATCTTTCTATAACTGCTTGACCTGTAGGATTGTATGGTATACCTGTAACATGCTTAATATTATAATAAGCAAAAAATCGTTTCATTTTCCTAGATACATAAGCTGGACCGTTATCTGTTTTTATTTGTGCAGGTATACCCATAATGGCCATAACTTCTAATAAATGTGTGATTACTGAGTCAGCTTTTTCTGAGCTTAAAGCGGTTGCCCACTGAAAGCCTGAATAAGTGTCAATGGTGTGATGTACATATTTTAACTTGCCAAATTCTGGAAAGTGAAACACATCCATCTGCCAAATTTCATTCCTTTTAATACCCTTTGGATTAGTCCCTGCAGGCAATGGTGTTTGGTTATAAAAAGAGCAAGTAGGGCATTTCTTTACAATCTCCTTAGCTTGTTGCCATGTAATAGAAAACTCTTTTTTCAAGCCTTTGCTATTGACATGATGTTTTTTATGAAATTCAGATGCCTCCAGCACACTACCAATCAATAATTGATCAATATCTGCATTACCTTGTGCTAGAGGACCTGGCAGACCCGTATGGGATCGGATATGCGTTATATACATAGGGCAGAGCCTGTTTCTGATCATGTCTTGTACCTGGGTAAACAATGAGGTCAGTTCTGTATCATCAGGTATAAATTCAGCAGTTTCAATATGCAAAATAACTCTTTCTGCATATTGTGAGTCAGTAATTATATTAAGAGGTTCTTTAAAATCCCTAAGCACCATAAGGATGGCATATAATTCTGCCTTCTGGACAGAATCATAAGGACTTTGTTCCACTTTACTCAATTCTTCTGATTTGTAACCTGCTTTCCCTGATTTATTAGCATCGGTATAAAATGTATGGGCTCCGGTTATTGGAGCATCACGGACAATTCGAGGGAGGATCCAAGAAGTTCTCTTTATAAAGTTAAGTCTCTTGCTTTTTGGGTAATTGTTATTGATTTCTCCCAAAAAATTAGCACAAGCTCTTTGCCATGGTTCATTGTCTTTCCACAACTTTTTTATCTCATCAGCAGTGAAAGGCACTATAATTTCTGCTGGGTCTATACCTGCTAATTGACGAAGTCTCAATTTTCCTTTTATAATCAATTCAGAGACTTTTTCCACATAAGTTTTTAATTTTTTACTTGGTTTGTGTGGTAAGAAGATCCATTCTAAAATAGTATCTTCCCTCTGCATTAAAATTCCTGTAGGAGAAATTCTGGAAGGTAATATAACTAGAATGCAACTAAGATTTGGATCCACCCTATCTACATGTGCCTCCTGTAATTTTTCCTCAACCATCATCAGTTCCTTTTCTGCTTCAGCTGTTAACTCTCTGGGACTATTCAAATCTTTGTCACCATCTAAGGTTTTGTTTAAATGAATTATTAGATCAGGTGTTATCCCAACAGCTGGTCGTAGACTGGAAATGTCTCCCAATAATCTTTGAAAGTCATTAAGAGTTCGTAACTGGTCTCTCCTGATTTGTGCCTTTTGAGTCTTAATTCTTTGTAAGCCTATTTTATAACCTAAATAATTAACAGAATCTCCTCTCTGAATTTTTTCAGGAGTAATTTGCAATCCCCATTTAGGTAATACTAGTTTTACTTCTTCAAACAGCCTTTCTAAGGTATCTTTGTTTTGATCAGATATCAGGATATCATCCATATAGTGGTATATTATGGACTTAGGAAATTGTTTGCGTATAATTTTCAATGGTTGGCTTACAAAATATTGGCACAGGGTGGGAGAGTTCAACATTCCCTGTGGGAGGACGGTCCACTGGTACCTCCTTGCAGGCTGAGAGTTATTATAGGTAGGCACTGTGAAGGCAAACTTTTCTCTATCTTTTTCTTGTAATGGTATAGTGAAGAAACAATCTTTCAGATCAATAACTATAAGAGGCCATCCCTTTGGTAACAGGGAGGGAAAAGGAATTCCAGATTGCAGAGGGCCCATAGGTTGAATAACCTTGTTGATAGCTCTAAGATCTGTCACCATTCTCCATTTACCAGATTTTTTTCTTAACAACAAACACAGGAGAGTTCCAAGGGCTGGTAGATTCTTCTATATGTCCAGCATCTAATTGCTCTTGTACCAGCTGTTCTAAAGCCTGTAACTTTTCCTCAGCTAAAGGCCACTGTTTAGTCCATATTGGTTTCTCAGTCAACCATTGTAGAGGCATGGCTGTTGGTACCTCTGAAGAGCCATCAATTGTGTTGTGTTCTTGTATAGCTCTAATGGCTGGTTTCCGCCATCTGTAATATCTTGTAATATTGTCCTCAGAAATATAGGCTCTGGAAGCAGCAGGAATGTTAATTTGGGTGTTCCATTGCTGCAATAGGTCACGGCCCCATAAATTCACTGCAATATTTGCTACATATGGCCTTAGTTTTCCTATTTGTCCATCTGGACCTATACAATTGACCCATCTCGTGCTTTGTCTTACTCGAGAGAGGGTTCCAATTCCTAAGAACTGAATATCTACCTCCTGAAGAGGCCAATGCGGATGCGAAGACTCTGGTGTAATGATACTTACATCCGCACCTGTGTCCAGTAAGCCAGTAATAAGTTTGCCATTTACACACACTCTTAGCTGTGGTCTTTGTTCATTTATAGAAGTTTGCCAGAATATTCGTTTACTCTGTCCTCTTAGATTTCTTGATTCATTCACCACATTTAATTCATCCTTCAGGCCGTTATTGCTTTTAACAGCAGGCATGGGGCATTCTAATTTCCCTGAAAAGGCATGTTCTCTGCAGTGATCGGAAATGACTGGACCACATTTGCCATGGGGGCCTTCAAGAGGCCCCCTATTGAGTTTCCCGATGGCAACGGGTTGCCCTGTTTATCTCTTGTTGACCTACACTCATTCGTCCAATGCCTGCCCTTTCCACATCTCCTACATAAACCTGAAGGCTGAGTCCTCCTATTCCTGTTATTCCTAGAAGAGGCATTATTCCTGGAATTCCATTGTCTGGAGTCCCTTTTCATGTGTCCCATTTTGCCACAATGAAAGCATTTTGTAATCTGATGTCTCCTTTTACCTTTGGAAATTGCTTCTTGTACCCATGTTTCATTGCCATAATCAAATGTATCAACATTCATTGTATGTAAAACCCATTTGTCCAAAGGCGCTGATCTGAGCTTTAAAGGCCCCAGGATCCTTTTGCATTCTACATTGGCATTCTCATAAGCCAAAGACTCAATTACTATATTTCTTGCTTCTGGATCAGGTATCCCTATTTGTACAGCCTTAGTTAGTCGTTGCAAAAAGTCACTAAAGGGTTCTCTCTGACTCTGTTTGACCCTGACATACGATTCTACTCTCTGACCTGAGTCTTGAACCCTGTCTCAGGCCCTTAGAGCTGCTGTAGCACATATGGATAAAATGTTTTCATCATAAAGAGCTTGTTCCTGAGGATCAGAGTAAGGTCCTTCCCCTAGAATTTGATCTAGAGAAACCTCAATTCCTTTCGCTGATTCTTGTTGTTGTAAAAGCCTGGCCTCTTGTTTGAATAGGCATTTGAAATGCCATAAAGGTCCGTTCTCAAGGACAGCTGATGTGAGCTGGTTCCAATCTTTAGGGGTGGCCCTGTTGCTCAGAGCCCAGGATTTTAACATCTCCCTAACAAAGGATGAATGTAGTCCATAATTCACAATTGCTTGTTTAAATTCTTTCAGATCATTTATACGTATAGGCTCCCATGTATTTTCTTTAATGACCTTAGGGGTTTTGGAGCCAGTTATCTTTTCTGATGTTATTACTGGAAAGGCAGGTATAACTCTATGTAGACTGAGAGTTTTTTGAGGTGAAGGTTGCCTTTCTACCTTTTGCTCCTGTTCATCAGAGTCTATGATTTCCTCAATCTTATTAAATCTGCTCACCATTGCCTTCTGTAAGTCTTGAATATCCTGTCCAGTATTATGCTCCAAAGCCTTCATTAACGATTCTAAGGCATGGAGCTTGTCCGTCAGAGACACTATTTCCTCCTTGGACATAATCCTCATGGCATGTACTGTGCCTTCTTGTATGGAAATCCTGTCAATTGATCTATCATACCCTTTTGATAAAGTCCGATTTTCACATTCAATGGTTATAATCCTCTCAGCTAATGTTTCAGCACTTACAGTCATGGACTGGAGGTTATGAGTCATTTTGGTTGTCCCCTCCTCCAGAGCGGTGACGCTCCCTTCTAAAGAAGCAATATCAGACTGTACCTTCTTGATATTTTGGTCAGTCGACCGAGTCATATCAAACAAAGATCTAGTCTCCTCCTTGAGAACTCCAAACTCTGATCTAGTCTCCTGCTTGAAAACTCCAAACTCTGATCTAGTCTCCTGCTTGAAAACTCCAAACTCTGATCTAGTTTCCTCCTTGAAATCTCCAAACTCTTTTTTGAGGAGGTTGGTATCAGTCTGAATTGTTCTTAAGGTTTTAATCTCTGCCCTCAGCATTGTAGATTCAGTCTGTAAGGACTGTATCTTTCTTATAAAATAGCCAAACACCAGAAAAGCAACAGATCCCAGGAATAACAAAGTAAGAGGAATATCTGAGACATCCTTTAGAATATCCTCCATAGCGCAACTGAAAAAACCATTGAACTTTTGGATAGTAATATTTTCCGACATTTTCAATCAAAGGAAATTGTACTTGTATGTATGTATGTATGTATGTATGTATTTATTTTCAACCGAAAAGAAAAATCTTACCTGTAATGACCGTTGCCTGCCAGTAGGAGGTGGGGCGCACCTGAATCCAGGTGGCAGTGGTGTTGATTGAGGAAGTAGACTCTAGAATATATACACTCAAATCCAGAGGTTAAATCCACAGATCACAAAAGGTCAGAGAGCTTCTAGTGGCCAATAAACAAGGCAATAAACAAGGCCCTGCTGCTCTGTTCAACCGGATGCAGAGGGTCGTGACACAGCCACTGCGCTGTTGCTAAAGAGGCCTAGTGCTTTGGGCCCCGTGTCCCTGTGCTGGGATTAAGGGTCAAGCTGCTTGCAGCACTCCTAATCAGTTATGGCGGATGGCAGGGGTTTCAAACAGCTTGCTGTAACTTCAAAGGGAGCTTGCGCTGTGAGCTCTTTGACTCACGTTGCAAGGAGAAATTTAAAAATCCGTGCCGAACAGGGCAAAGTAAGCCGGCAGAGACTGTCCGGACCTGTGTATCCTGGGAGGCCGAGCTGGGGGTGGGGGTGTGGGGCGGTTCTTAAACCAAACGTTGGGCGTCAATTATCGGCGAATCAATCCCACACCAGTTATGTTTTAAGGGGTTATTTATTTTGGGGGGTAAAACTTACATACACCATAAACCGTCAGGAAGGGAGCCTAGTCGCAGGAGCCGGGAGCAGGAGCCAGGAGCAAGCACTGGAACCAAGAGCCAGAACCAAGAGGGCCTGGTCCGGATATGCTTCTCTTTTTAAAAGAGAAATATACCACACCCCAGTGGGCTGGTATTTCAGCAGCTATTGGTTGAGGCAGCGGAAGTTACTCCCACAACATGTGTGTGCACATGTATTATAATTTTTAGGTAAATACTCAATAGCGGAACTCTTTATAACTATTTCAGACATCTTTATTGTTATTTGAATCCTTTTCTTCCTTCTTTTGTATTCATCTCCCTCCTCCTCCCTAATTAGAAGCCCATTTTCCCCATTTCTCCAATCATTTTACATGTATCTTAATGTGTTAATATTGTGGAACATTTTCATGATTAATGATTATTCTGTTGGGTTCAGTCCATAGTCACTCAGACTTGTGGTCCTCCATTGTCTCTGTTTCAGTTCCTGTTTCTAGGTTCCTGCACTGGTTCCCCTTGATGATGGACCTTAAGACACAAGCCAAATGAAGCCATTTATTATGTAATTTGGGTTTTGTCAGTGTTCTACATTGGCAACAGAAAAAGGGAAAACCTGAAAACTTTTTCAATATTATAAATATTTCTTATTGAAAGATGTATAGTTAAATTATATTTCAAGCAAAATATAATTTTATCTTACAATCATACATTTGTTCCTTATTTATGAAAAATATAGATTTTTTTCTAACATTGATGTGGAACACAAAGTCCTATTTCTAGTATCTTTATTTCTTTCTATAAATCATTGTTCAGAACCCTGAGCCAATTTACTATTAGTTTCATTGATCTTTCCCACTGATATTACAAGACTGTAAAGAATTTTGTCAAAAGCTTTCTGAACATCTAAGTTGAAAATCCCCTTTAACTCCCTTTCCACATTTGTCTACCTGGAGTGAAGTCCCAGAAGAATTTCACAAAAGTAGTGAGTGATTCCTTTTATTCTCCAAATGTGTGCTGTCTGCTCTTAATCAAGCTGAGCTTTTCAAAGCCATTCTCCTTAGATGTCTAAAAATAGTTTCTTTAAGTTTCCAACATGATCGAGTTAAAAGAAACTGAAATACAAGAGAGTGATTCTAAGACTGTTTTCTGTTAATATTTTGTTTTGCTCACTAATCAGAAAGGATGGTATTTTAATAGAAAATATTAAATATTGCTTATCTTTTTTAATTTGAAAGATAATCTCATGGATCTTTAACTTGATTAGTGTACTATTCTATTTTTAATAGCTATCAATGAATAACTGATTTCTGTCATTAGAATGACCAATACTTGCCTAAATTCTAAATTCTGACAGATATTAGAAATGGTTGTTAGAGAAACATCAATATTTGTTACATTTATTTTAATATTCTACTGCTGTTTCTTGAGAATTTGATATAATTCTCCTATCATTATTAGACATACAGTCACAGAATCCTATAATTCGTTGTGAAATATCTGATAAAGATATCAGACTCTATCTTCTTGCTTGAGATAAATGTACAAAGAGCATAAATGATTTAAGCCTCAGTTTCCCCACAGAAGCAGAGGCAATCTAAGAAAATAAAACTTCAGAAAATAGAGCAGGATGAAGGCAATAAGATTGAGATGAATGCTTGTCTTCAAAACCAATAGTTTCCTAGTCATATGTGTAATAATGCATTTACGTGACTTTGTACATATGGTATCATATGTATTTCTCAATGTTGGCCTGTCCTGGAATTAGTCTGATCATACTGAGGCAGCGACACTGTCAATCTCTGACCAAGATTACTTGAAAATATTTAATAAATTGTTTAAGTAAAATGAGATTTCTATTGCATTTGTATTGTCAAATAACTCTATTGTTTTATGATGATGATCTCCTATTCTTTCAAATCTGATGGTGACTTTCAAATTGCAAATTTCATTTAATAGTGAGTTTTCATGCACTTGCTTTGCTTGTACCATTGCCCTGCCCCACAATGAATAAGAAAATTGTCCAAAACAACCTGTCAGTGGACCAAAAGCAAGGTAACTAATGACAGGCACTTCTCGTCATTCACAACACGCCAGCAGGGACCGTCAGTTTAAAAAGTACCAACCAAAATCATTTCAACAGCAGCTTAATTTCCCAAACCCTATAAAACCCCCAAATGAACCCTTTACAATAAAGAACCTTTTCAGTGGAATCTCTCAGATTCTGTGTCATTGCCTCCGCATCTTCTCACCCCATGCCCCCCGGGGAGATGTGAATCTTACAAAAGGCAGCAGCAAAAGCTCACAACACTCTTCATTTTTCTTAATGCCAGTGGTAAGGAACTAAGTCTGGGGAACAAGTCTCAAAATTTACCAACATAAACACCCATCTTGAACATCAGAAGACTAGATATTCTCAGCAAGTATAATGTTAGAATGCAATTGGAAATTGTATTGGATTTTATTCCATCCCCACAGGATGGTTTTCCCCTATGAGATATAATGGTTTACTTAAATCAGTGTTGAGATTTGGAGGAATTGCTGAACTTAGTGTCCATAGGCACACTGAGCTTCCACAAATGGGCTTCAAATGATCCACACACTTGTTAAAATTGGTCATAAAATACTGTACCAATAATATATCTTGTTTAAATCTCATGTGAACTTATTATACAATAAGTATGATATAGCTGATGAAGTATCTATAATATTTATACAATGTGTAATATCTCTCATAAGTCCAAAACTTTTATGACGCTTATTGTATAGTAAGTAAATATATACAAATTACCAATTTTCACTTAATCTTATTTTGAAAACTTTAGATAAATAGAATTTAAATTTAGTTGTATGCCTTACAGATAAGAGTAATATTATATATTTGTGTATTATATATGTGTATATACACATAATATTTACATAATGCATTATATATATACATATATATAATATTTCCTTGATCCTGCTATTAAATGTTAGCAGAGAATGCTCATTCATTTGCCAGCTGCCTGGACCCAAATAATCACATAGAAACTATATTAATTATAACACTGTTTGTTCAATGGCTTAGGCATATTCCCAGCTAGTGCTTATATCTTAAATTAACCCATTTCTATTAATCTATGTATCACCACAAGGTTGTGGCCTACAAGTCTGCTAAGGTTATAGCATCTTTCTTCTTGGGCAGCTCCATGGCATCTTCCTGACTCCACCTATTCTTTCTATATATTTCTGCTCTGATTTCCTGCCTGGCTTTACTCTGCTAAGTCATTGACCAAAACGACTTTATTCATCAACCAATAAAGCAACACATATACAGAAAGACATCCCACATCAATAAAATTCTATTGTTTTTCTTCTCCTTTAACTATTAACAACTCAACTTAAAGTTTGTGCTTGCCCATCAATTTTCCTAGTTCCTAAATTTACATTTAAAAAGCATAGTCACTGAGTTATTACTCATTTATTGATTAAGACTCTTATCTCACAGTTAGAAAACATATATCTAGTTAACAAATCAGTTTCATTCATGAGTCTGCTGGCACACTATTTGCTAGGTTGCAAGAGTTTTTAATTCATGTCCGCATTTCCATAGGCTAATTCTTGACAAAAATAATAAAAGAAGGGAACTAGGATGGGAGAAATTAGAATTACTTTATTTCACAAAAACGCTGGTAGTACCTGAAGGAGACTAATGTCACTTAGTTGAAACAAAGCCTCTGAAAATATTTCAGACAGAACTCAAATAAATAAAACAATATATGACTTAAGGAATGAAGTAACCAAACAGATGTAGAATTCCTGAAAATATTTCATACAGATCTCAAATAATATATATGACTTTAAGAAACGAAGTAAAAACATGAGAATAGATTACCAGCTAGGAGTCAGGGTCAGCAGGGGTGCACTTATTGAGAAAGTCCGAGGACTTTTTGTCCATGTCAGATACTGTAGGTGAGTGAAACAGAAAAGAACATGGAAAGATATGCAACATACTCCTAAAGAGAAGAGAGCATAGAAAATATGAGTCCCATGTAAACTGGAAAACAATTGCAAAGACAGCACACTGTAATATCTAAACTATCAGCAATAAATTAAAATATAGCTGAGTTCATATTGGTCAAAGAGATTGTCAGTCTAGGTAATTAATAAGCAACTTGTCATTAACAATTTAGTGATGTGTCTTTAAGTTATCTAACCAAGCAGAACTGAATACGACAATTTACATCGAATGATATTAATATCAACACTAATTATTCAATAATTTATTAAGTCTCAGGATGGTTTCATTCTCTAATCTTCCAGGTTAATTTCAAAAATGTCATTATTTAGATGAACTGACAGTAACACAGTTTTGGAGTAATGATATGCTATGTAATGTGCAAAGTTTAATAAATCCTTTAAATAATTTAATAACAAATGAAAAATAAGATGTCACTGCAAATTCTATCATAGTATTAACCCAACTTTCTGACAAAACTAAAAGTACATTCCAATGACATATGTCTCAGTATATTAATACTCTGCAGTACATTGTATGATAATTATATATTGGAGGAAGGCTGCTTGTTTCATTCCCGACCACTTAGCCCCTAAATAATCACACAGAAACTGTATTAATTAAATCACTGCTTGGCCAATTATTTAAGCATATTACTAGCTAGCGCTTACATCTAGAGTTAACCCGTCTCCATTATTTTATATTTTACCATGAGGTCCGTGACCTACCGGCAAGGTTTCATCATGTCTGTCTCTAACAGCAGCTCCATGGCTTCTCTAATCTGCCTTCCTTCTCCCAGCCTTCAGTTTAGTTTTCCCTTGATAGTTCTGTTTGCCTATAGCTCTGCTATAGGCCCAAAGCAGTTCTTTTTTTTAACCAATGGTATTCACAGCAAACAGAGGGGAATCCCACATCAATTATATGTATTTATTGATATCTTTATTCTTTACTATTTCCATGTTAATATATTTTAGAAATAATTAGTTTAGGGTAGAGAGATGGCTCAGAGGTTAAAAACACTGGTTGCTCTTCCAGAGGAAATGGATTCAATTCCAAGCACCTACATGGTGGCTCACAACTGTTAATAATTCAATTTGTAGTGGATTCGACACCATCTTCTGTTTTCTGTTAGCACCAGGTATACAAATAGTGTGGAGACATACTTGCCGTCAAACACTTGTATATATAAAATAGTGAAGCAAGAATATCAAAAAAGAATTATTTTTTGTATGTATCATATACATATGTGCTTACGTAAAGAGTGTGATTCCACATCTGCCATGTGGATGGCAGAGGTTGATGTCTACCTTGATTATTCTTCATCTTTATTTTTTTAGATGAGATCTCACACTGAGCCAGAATCTCATTAATTCACTTGTACAGACTTGAAAGAGCTTGACAGAGATCTAGTTTTCTAGTCCTTATTCCTTCTATTCCCTAATTGTTTGGGTTATAAGCTCAGATCATTGCCACTGTGCATGTTTTTGGTTTTTTTTTCACATGTGTTCCAGTACTTGTATTGTTCATCATGGATTTTACAAGCTGAGCTATATCACAGGCATGAATATGAATTGTTTTTTCCCTTAAGTCAAAGTCAAAAACACAGAAAACCATTTTATAAACATTATATTTACATAAATAAAAAAGAACCATGTTAACTGACAAAGAAGTGAAGCAATAAAAATTTCCATTCAAATTATTGAAATATATATATTTAATTTCTTTTTTCTTTTGCTAAAAATAGATTGTTTTTGTAGAGTATACTCTCATTATGTTTGACAGTTTCCCATTCCTCCCAGTTATCCTGATTTCCCTTCCCTTATTGATCCACAACCTTTCTATCTTTCCTTAGAAAACAAATGTAAATGTAAGGAGAAATAACAAAATATAAAAACAATTAATTTTTTAGTTTCTTGAGGTTCCATTAAATAATTTAGAAAATTATCACCTGTGCCAATGAGTTTGAGGCTATTCCTCATTTTCTCTTTTTTCAGGTTCAGTGTAAGTGGATTTATGTTGAGGTTTCTTGTCCACTTGTACTTGAGATTTGTGCAGGGTGATAGACATGGACCTACTTACATTTGTCTATGTGCCCACATCCACTTAGACCATCACCATTCATTGAAAATGCATTCTTTTTCCTATTGAAAATTCCTGGTATTTTTACAAAAAATTTAGGTGTCTCTAGGTGAGTCGATTTAAATCTGGGTCTTCAATTTGATTCCATTGATCAACCTGTTTGTTTTTATGCCAGTACCACACAACTTTTATTACTATTTCTCCACAATACGGCCTTAAATCCCAGGGACAATGATACCTCTCTAAGTTCCTTTATTGTATAGGATTGTTTTAACTAATTCTGGGTTTTATGGTTTTTTTCCCATATTAAGTTGAGTGCTGCTTTGACAATGTTTGTAAAGAATTCTAATTATGATAGAATTATGATGGGGAATGTATTGTATCTATAAATTGTTTGGGGTAAAATCATCAATTTTACAATGGTGATCCTAATTATCCAAATATATACAAATAACTCAAGAAACTAGACACCAACAAATCAAATAATCCACTTAAAAATGTGGTACAGATCTAAACAGAATTCTCAACAAAGGAAACTCAAATATCTGAAAAATAAAGAAATGTTGAACATCCTTAGCCAACAGGGAAATGTAAATCAAAATGAATTTGGTGTTTTATTTTTCATCTGTCAGAATGGCTAACATCAAAAACACAAGTGATGTGGAGCAAGGGTAATAGTTCTCCATTTTTTAAAATTTTTTAATTATTAAAAAATTTCTGCCTCCTCCCTACCTCCCATTTCCTTCCCCCTCCCTTCACTCCCCTACCCCTCCCTCTCCAGTCTAAAGAGCGGTCAGGGTTCCCTGCCCTGTGGGAAGTCCAAGGTCCTCCCCCCTCCATACAGGTCCAGGAAGGTGAGCATCCAAACAGACTAGGCTCCCACAAAGCCAGTCCATGCAGTAGGATAAAAACCGAGTGCCATTGTCCTTGGCTTCTCAGTCAGCCCTCATTATCAGCCACATTCAGAGAGTTCGGCTTGATCCCATGCTTTTTCAGTCCGAGTACAGCTGGCCTTGGTGAACTCCCATTAGATCAGCCCCACCATCTCAGTGGGTTGGCGCACCCTTCGCGGTCCTGACTTCCTTGCTCATATTCTCCCTCCTCCTGCTTCTCATTTGGGCCTTGGGAGTTCAGTTCAGTGCTCCAGTTTGGGTCTCTGTTTCTATCTCCATCCATCGCCAGGTGAAGCTTATATGGCAATATTCAAGATATTCATCAGTGTGGCTATGGGACAAGACCATTTCAGGCTCCCTCTCCTCAGCTGCCCAAGGAACTAGCTGGGGACATCTCCATGGACACCTGGGAACCCCTCTAGAGTCAAGTCTCTTGCCAACCCTAAAATGGCTCCCTTAATTAAGATATCTTCTTCCCTGCACCCATATCCACCCTTCCTTCCTCTCAACCATCCCATTTCCCCAGGGTCTCCCCATCCTCCCCTCCTCACTTTTCTCTCCCCACGTCCCCTTACCCCCACTCCACCCCCAAGATCCCAATTTTTGTCTGGCAATCTAGTCTACTTCCAGTATCCAGGGGGATAACTATGTTTTTCTTTGGTTTCACCTTCTTATTTAGCTTACCAGGAAACAACCTAGATGCCCTTCAATGGAAGAATGGATAAAGAAAATGTGGAATATATACACATTAGAGTACTACTCAGCGATAAAAAACAATGACATCTTGAATTTTCATGCAAATGAATGGAAATAGAAAACACTATTCTGAGGGAGGTAACCCAGACCCAAAAAGGTGAATATGGTATATACTCACTCATAAGTGGATTCTAGCCATCAATAAAGGTCAGTGAGCCTCTAATTTGTGGTCTTAGTTCTCCATTCTTGTCCAAACTTGTACAGTCACTTTGGCAATCTATATGATGGTTTTTCAGAAAATTGGTAATGGACCTACCTCAATACCCTGCTGTACTACTCCTGGGCATATACCAAAATATGCTTCATCTGACTATTATGACTCTTGATGAATCGTGTTCATAGCAGTTTTATTCATAATAACCTCTAACTGGAAACAACCTAGATGTCCTACAATAGAGGAAGGAATAAAGAAAATGTGATAAAGAAAATAAAGAAAATGGAGTGTTACTCATCTGTTAAAAACAATGACAACAAGGAATTTGGAGATTAATGGATGGAAGGGTTTGAGATAACAACCCAGCCACAAAAAAAATTCAAACTACAATTTGTCCTTCCTTCAAGATGTGCTGGACTGGAGGTGGCACAGAAATTGTGGGAGCAACCGACCAATGACTGGTCTAATTTGAGATACGGAGCATAAGAGAGAACCCAGACCTGGGACTGCATGCATGGCCAAGAACCATAGAGAGGATGCTCAGCACAGAGATCTAGGATAGAACCAAACTTGTCTGGGAAAAGAAAATCAACAAAATGATTCCTAATGACGCTGTTTATTCTGTAGCCCAGAGCCTAGAATTGTTGTCATGATAATGGCTTCATTCAGCAACTGATGGAAATGAACCAATGCAGAGACCCACAGCCAAACAATAATCGAAAGTTGGGCAATCCTGTGGAAAGTGTGGGAAGAAGATTTAAAGGAGACAGCGGAGTTGAGCACACCTCAAGAAAACAACCTATAGAACCAACTAAGCAGGGTTCACAGAGACTAGAGCAACAATCAGAGAGCCTACATAAATCTAACCTAGGTTCCCTGCTTATGTCATGGTTGTGTAGCTTGATCTTCTTATGGAACTTCTAATAGTGAGAACAGGGCTTATTTTGAATCTTTTGTCTACTTTTGGGACCTTTTTTTATATTGAGTTGCTTTGCTCAGGTTTAATATGAGGGATTGTGTCTAGTGTTAAAGCATTATGATAACACATGTTTGGTTGATATCCCTGGAAAACCTGCTCTTTTCTCGAAGGAAATGGAGGAAGATTGGATCTGGGGGAAAGGTGAAGTAGGGGTGAGAGTCAGGGAGGAAAGGAGGGAGGAAAACAGTGGGAACTAAACAAATAAAAAGGAGAAAAAAGAATCAAAGGAAAACATCAAGAGATACATACAGATATATACATTTGTGCACACACAAAAATACCATAAATACACAAGACCATGTCTACTATATACACAAAAGACATTCAAGGTTGAAGAAAATGCCCTGACTCAACACTATGGCACAAAAAACATCCAAAGATTCCATGGGATTCATTTTTTTTTGTTTTGACCATCAACCACTGGACATGGTGCCTATAAGTAAGACTGATGTGTTTATCTTATGAGACTCTCTTGGAAAAACACTAATTTTTTTAATTTGAAGTGCTCATCAATTGAAGATAGCTTTTATTTTGGGGTTGTGACTATGTCCACTTCTTTTGTAAGCTCAAGGACCCCATCTGGAGAAAACATTTTGAAGCTCTATGCATATTGCTAAAGTTTCTCTGAATTTACATATACACAAAACCTATTGTGTCTGGAAGGCCTGATTCCATAGTATCTTCATTCCCTTCTTGCTTTTAAACTCTTTTCACCCTGCAGAGATTCCTGAGTCTTGTTGGGAGATATTTGATGAAGACATCCTATTAGAAATGTGAGTCCCAAGGACTCCCAGTATTTGCAAATTATTTGGATGTGGGTCTCTGTATTTGTTGCCATTTTCCACATGAAACTTCTCTGAAAATGGTTGAACAATGCACAGAATGACAAAAATAAGAGAAGGCCATTAAGACTCGTTTTATGCAATCATATTTAGCTTGGCCATATATCCAAGTATAAACAAAATTAGTATTGAATTCTAAATCTTTCATATCTGTGACTAAAATGCTTAATTTAAAAGCACTTGTAAAATCAAATAATACTACCTAAAGTAATCACTGTAAATGTAATAAAAGTCTCAGTATTTCTTCAGTATCTGTTCATGTGACATCACATGGAATTATTACTATACACTATTTGACTATGTAATTTCAATATAGGAGAGATATTTTAGCACAAGTCATGATAATTTCTTATATAATAAACTGATTCATGAGCATTTACGAAAATTTGAAAAATTTTAAAATTACACTCCTATTTGAAAATTTAATTTTCTACTTAATAACTGTGCGCAGAAACAATGCATTATGAATTAAGCTAGATATAACTAGTAAAATTAGTGAAGAAACTATATAAGATTAGTAAAGTTGAAGTTTATTAGACGGGTCTGATAAAAATTTCCATTTTTGGAAATATTTTGTTCCTTTTAGATGTTAAGGCACATTGTTATGGATCTTTACCAATTAACAATTAATGACTAAAGAAGAGAAATGGTATTTATATACACAATCACAATAAATTTATTTTATATTTTCTCAAGTGGTGGTTCACAACAGTCAACTTCAGTACTCACTCATTGTTTAAAGTCTCCTCTAGTTTCTCCCCTTGAGAACTGGAATTAGCTCCATCACACTTCCTTGTGCTTCTTTTTTTCTCAAACTGTACATTTTGCATTTTCCTTGCTTAGTTTGCTACTTGCATTTCATTACTGATTTACATAAAAGTAACCACTTTTAGGCATACGTTGGCAGAGTCAATATAAGCTGCCTCAAAATCTCCTCTGCTAATGCCATTGATCCAAAGCTTTTCTATTTAATTTCAGGCAGAAATTTTGCACAAGGCGAGAAAGCAACTACATTCTTCAACATAATATCATAAGAATAGTCTCTAGGCCATTTATTAATATTCTTTTCAAGGGAATGCTATCAGATTCAAGGCACAGGTCTCCTAGAATTGAGCTTCCATCTACACTGTCATACCCAGTTTTCTAAGTGTGTGCAGAAGACTTGACTCAGGTAGTATTGCTTGTATAGGCAAGATCTTTTCCCAGTTAGACATCACCCCAGGCACCCAGGTTTATCTTTAACAATTTGTAATACTGCTGCATGAGCCCCAGGTAATTCACCAAAAAACTCTTTGAACAGGAAACTGGAGGAAGTGAGTCATTGATCTAATGCCAGATTTTGCACTTGCAAAATGGCACTTAGTAAAGATTTAAGATATTGCACATGTTCAATATGAAGGCTCCAGTGTCCACTCTGGAATTACATCTCTATATTCCACTAACGTAGCACTTAGCCTTGTTTTCTTTATATCCACAGTTCATTGAAACATCATTTTTTTTGTCCCTTCAGAGGCCGCCCCACTTTAGTTATTACTTTTGGTCAACTGTTCTCAATCATTTCATTTATAATTTGTTTCCAGGATTCTTTCCTTGGGAACTCCTATTCTCATTTCCTACTGATGAAGTCAATGTTTTCATCCATTCATATTGAGCTAAAGCTGTAGCAGCAGCACACCAGGGAGTCATGCCTGCTGTCTTTTCAATGCCCAAGATGGGAATGAGCCTTCCACCATTATATTCTTTAATCTCTCATTTGTCAGACTTCCCCCCAAGGAAAGGCTTGATCTCCATTTGCTCAGATAAATGTTATACATTTAGTGTTCACTAAAAATGAATTTGTTTTCTTAGTCTCTGAGAATCTCCATTTCAACATATTGTCTTCATCCACAAATGGTTTTCTTTAGTGTGGTATTAGGATAAGATTAGATACTTAATATATGTGGCTACATTACTCCCCAAAATTATTTTTTAGAGAAATATATATATATATGTATATATATACATATATATATATATTTTAGTAGATGATATTTATCAAGAATATGCATTTCTTTTATCAATTCCAATTCAGTAGGTTATAGGTTTTTTAAATATATATATATATATAAATATATATTAATTTCTAGGGTATGTTTTTATTTACCCCTGATCATCTCTAATTTTGTTAGTTTTTATGTTCTATTTCAACATTTTAGTAAATTTTCCTAAGTGCTTATCAATCTTGCTGATTTTGCCCAAAGAAACTTTTGTTTCTTTCTCTTTTATTCTTTGGTATTTTGCTTCTTCCTGTTGTTTTTGTTTCACTGTTATTGATTTCAGTCTTGGGATTGATTTCTTGCTGTCTACTTCTTGCAGTTTAATAGTGTTTTCTATGAGCAGGAGTACTCATATTTTGTACATAGATGAATGTCATTGCAATATATTCTTGGTGGCTTTCTTCTTCACTAAGTATGTACTATCTTTCCCTATTCCTTCTGATTAGTTTTGATTTGAAGATTATTTTGTCAGATATTAAAATAGAAAAGCTATTCTGTTTCCCTGTGTTTTTATCCTGAGGTAATGCCTTTTCTTAATGTTGAGATGTCTTTTTCTTTCCAAATTCTGTCTATTACAAATAACACTGTTATGAACATAGTTGAATCAATTTCCTTGTAGTATGATTGAGCATCTTTGGGTATATGCCCAAAAGGGGTATTTTTGGGTGCTGAGGTAGATTGATTTTCAATTTTCTTAGAAGCCACCATACTGATTTCCAAAGCGGTTGTACAATTTTGCATTCCCACAGTAATGGAGGTGCGTTACCCTTACTCCACACATTCTGACTGTTGTAAGATGGTATCTAGGAGTCCTTTAGAATTGTATTTCCCTGATGGTTAAGGATATTGAACATTTTCTTAAGCCTCTTTCTTTCATTTGAGATTCTTCTGTTGAGAATTCTCTACTTAGATCTGTACCCCATTTTTAATTGGATTATTTTGTCTAATTTTTTGAAGGTTTTTTTTATGCATTTTTTAGCTCAGTCCTCTGTCTAATGTGGACCAGGATGCTCCTCAACCAAAAAATGGATAAGGAAAATGTGGTATATTTACATAATGGTGTACTACTCAGTAGTAAAAAACAATGACATGTTGATACTTGCATGCAAGTGGATGGAACTAGGAAATAAATGTCCTAATTAAGGTAACCCAGACACAGAAAGATTAGCATAGTATATACTCACTCATAAACTAATACTAGCTGTAAAACAAAGGATAATGAACCCCTAGGACATGACCCCAGAGAAGCTAAGTAGCAAGGAGAACACTAAGAGAAACACATACAATCCCCCTGGGAAGGGGAAATACCTAAGATCTCGTAAATAAATTGTGAGTATGGGGGTTGGAGGATAAGGGAGGACAGAAGGTGAGATGGAAGGAAGAAGGGAAGAAGAGGAAGGTGGAGAAGAACTAGAGGGAATAGTATGGTCGAGATGGGGGAAGGACAGAGACTAAGAGCAAGGAAAAAGATATCTTGATTGTGGAAGTCATTATGGAACTAGCAAGAAACCTGGCACTAGAGAAATTCACAGGAATCCACAAGGATGATCCCAGCTAAGATCCAAACAATAATGGATAGGGTGCCTGAATTGACCCAGCCCCACAGTCAGAGCAATGACTATCTTAAAAGTCACCATAGAACTTCATCCAGCAACTGATCGAAACAGAGTCAGAGATCCACAGCAGAGCACACTGGGCTGAACTCCCAAAGTTCAATAGAAGAGTGATTGAAGAGGTAATAACCATGGTGGGGATACCCACTGAAACAGTTTAGCTGCACTAATGGGAGCCCAACAACTCTGGCCTGTCAAAGAAGGACAACACTAGACCCTTTGAATGTGGGGAGAGTTGGATGGTTGGGGCAGACAGTGGGGCCACTGGTAGTGAGAGCAGGGTTTATCCCTACTGTTTGTTCTGGCATTTTGGAACCATTGGAGGGATACTTTGCTCAGCCTAGATACAGTGGGGAGAAACTTGGTCTTGCCTCAAAGCAATATTCTAGACTTAGTTGACTCCCCATGGGAAGTCATACCTCTCTGAGAAGTGCATGGGAGAGGTAAGGGTGGGAGTGTGAGGAGTGGAGAAAGTGGGAACTGGGATTGGTATGTAAAATATGAAAAGATTGTTTTTTAATAAATAAAATAAAACCTGGGATGTCTTTTTTGTATATAAATGGTGGATAGTTTGTATTTTCTTCTCTAATCTTGTAATCTGTGCTTCTAATTGGAGAATTGAGATCACTGATGTTGAGAGTTATCCATAAGCAATGCTTATTAGTTTCCATTATTTTGTTGTAGTATTTTGGGTTTTCTTCTCTTTTGATTTTCTGGTTTGGGATTATTTGTTCCTGGTGTTCTCTTGTGTGCACTAAACTTTTTCCCTTTGAAATTTTTCTTCAAATGCATGCTGTAGAGTTTGGTTTGTAGATAGAAATGGTTAAATAGTGATCTCAAATATAAAATAATGCATCTAAATTTTATTCAGATAAAACAAAGTGAAGTATACCAATGTATATTTACAAATTGTGTCTGAGAGTTATATAATTGAACCATGCTGTTCACACTTCTGGGTCTTTTCTAACTTGCAGGATAATGAACATCAGTCTGTTTCTAGGCATGCACGGATGCTCAGTTCTATCCTATCTACTAAACAAGGTCTATTTTGACTCAAGTTTATTTTCAGAGGAGAAATATGATGAATTCCCTGGGGTTATTAGGAGTAGGAGAACTTCATTAATCAATAGCAGCTTGAGAAACTAAAGCCTACTACACTTCACCCACAGTCAAAATATATCTTATGGTTCATTTATGTTGAATTCTTGCCAATTGAGATAAAGAGGATTGTGTAGTGCTTTACTATATGTGGACAGACACATTTATGTGATGGTTTTACTGTATAGAAAAAGCAGTGAAGAAATAGCAATATGTAGAAGTATCAATGATTTGGGGAAAGAACAAAGACTACCAACTACTTTTATAACCACAAAGAAGAACAGAAGCAGGAGATTTGTTCTACTAAAAGAAATTAAAATCACAAGTGAGTCCTGACTATATTAAAACTGTATTTAATTAATGCATATAATTGGGTTAAATAAAACTTCAGAAGCATTCAAGTTAGTATCATTGTACTGGGTGGTGGATGCACAAAGAAAACTGATAATATCATGAATGTAGGAGGATGAAGTAACCATTTCGTTGTATGAGGCTTGTCTTTGCTTCAATAATTGCTGTTGTATTGAATAATGAATGCTAGGTGTCCTCACAATAAATTTTCTTTCTCATGTTCTCCTTGGGGAAATGGGTGATTATCTTTCTTAAGGCCAAAGACAAAAGTGAAAGTGCAACTGTTAGTGAAGCAGAGACTTCACACTCTTCTAGAACATAGAGGCACACTGTCTAAACCTATGCAATGATAAAAGTTAGGCATACCAACACAGGCTGTTAAGCACCTTCCCTGCCAACTTAGTCTCTAACGTTTTGAACAGGGCCCCAAAGATACAAATGTTTCCTACATTCAGGTTTAATTTTGCCATATTCAGTGGAGTGAATTCTGGTAGCCCAACAAACAAAGTAATTACTCATGCTTTTACAGACATCAGTATTTTAACTAGGAAGATATGAAATCAAAGGCAGTATTTTTTTTTCAAGGACAAAAGAAAAGGTGTTTTCATATACACACTGGTCTAGAAAACTTACGTAATTGAGAATCAATAAAGAAATATGAATATGGTTACTTTTTTATTTAATTTTAAGATATCAAAATGCCCCCACATCACATACCCTGAAAGAAGAATAATTTCAGAATCTAGCAGAAAAAGAACAGCTGCAAACAATTACAAAATAGTATTTATGAACCAAAAACAGAAAACTGCATACATAAAGAAGTATCTATAGTGGCAAACTTTAAACACATTGGAAAACTTTACCACCTATGCTTGACTGAAGCTCGGCTGCTGTGATTGACTGAGACTTATCTTTTTTATAAAATTTTACTCATAACTTAGATTTTCAATTAGTTTATGCTCATAAGTTAAATTGCAGTTTGTTATAGTAGGACACAGTGATTGTTTTCCACAGGCTAAAATTAGTTTAAGTTAATAATTTTTAAGCAAATAGCTATGGATATAAAGGTTACATACCTACTATCAATATCTATTTGGTTATACATATTTATAATTCAAAGGAAAAGACACATATTTATCTATTTATCTATGGATATAAGACAAAACTTAACTGTGTAAATATAATAAATATATCTGAAGATGTAAATTATTTTCTTGGATATAGCTTAAACAAGCCAAAGTCTGAAACATACATTGGTAATATCAGTCTTACAAAGAGCAGCTTGTGTATAAAATCAATATCCTTCCTTTTCTTACGGAAATCACTAAAGCTACTGTATCAACATATTACAAGTTATGATTTGTGCTGATTTGATTTAGTCTGTATAGATAGTTTTCAACTTCTGAATGAGTAGATTTTTAATTTCCTCTTTTTTAAAAGATTTCTTGTGAGATGATTACATGGTAAAAAAAATACCTTCAAAATAATTGTTTGGCTTCTATCACATCAAAACTTTCACTACTATTAACAGTTTGAGAAAGTGTATCCCTGACAGCCAGTCAGATTTGATAAGAACATATATAGCAGGTTCTCTCTATCCAGTAAAAAACTAATGAGAAAGGAGCCTAATTGTGCCAGGTTTCAATGTTTGTATGACACACTTTCATATAATTTGATGTGAGACATGTCTTCTTCTGTCTGTTTGATCATTAATTAGTTGTCAAAATTAGAAAGGATTTCCTAACAAATGCTAATTGATTTTTACTGTAACTATATTTTAGAATATAAAGCTGAAAGAAACAAAATTGATTAAAGAGTTAGAATATGGATTCAGTACAAAAGGCCAAAATGAGCTAAAATTGCACAATTTGATCTTACAGCAAAGATGACTTCAGGGAAAAGAAAGAGAAGTTGTGTATGGAGGCATGATTGCAAGATACTGAAAGTCGGTGAAATTCACCTCCAATTAACATCTAAAGATTAACTTTAGCTGTGATAAAAACTAAATTAAATTAGTTATTATGAACTCATTACTACAATGGGAAGAAAAGCAGAATGAGTCTGTCATCCTTTTATATGGCTGTCTCTGCGTGATTAGCCTTAGCCAGGCAGATAAATTATATCAAGTGCTTGGAAATGTTATTTTATTTGTACATGTAAAATAAAGTCTTATATAAAGTGTTGTATTTAATGGTTATAACAATCATTATTTCTGCACATTGACATTTAATGTTCTTAACATAAAATTTATATACATCGCATCTGTACATGCAACTTCACTTCTATTGTTAAACTTACATAAACCATTATTAAGCTTTGAAAAGTCGTTTGTCAAGCCAAGTCAAAAACTTTCAGGTTTTCATAATGATTGTACTTTTTCCCTCTCATTCCTGCTTCATTTTTTTCTCATACAGTTTGGCCCAAAGTTTTATCTTCACATTTTAAAGCTGTCACTATTCTTTCAAATGATCCTGAAACTGTGCTTTCAAATTCTAATATACCATTACAATATTGTATTATTTAAGATTTTACTATCATCCAAATACACTTTATTTTTATGTATGCTTGCTTCACTTACCAAAAGGAATATTTATATGCTACCTCAGTGTTCTAACAATAAATTGGTTATGAATCCTCTTTTCAAAATTTTAAGAATAGCTCAGTGGCTCTTGCATTCCATAAGACACAGAGTAGTTCTTAGTAGACCAAATTTATATATATGAAAACACAAGGGGAATACAAAGCCTCAAGTAATTAGAACTGAGGACAGAAAATACATAAAATGTGTTTAGTTTAAATAATGTCAAAATCAAAATATTTCTCCATTTTTTATTCTTATAATAAAATGTTGAGGTAAATTGCAATTAAAACCCCCTTTTAAACATAGAGGAACTGAGAATAAAACATTTTGTAAGGATTGCATATTTGCTGTTACTGTAGGTGGAATTTCAATTTAGTCACATCTCAAAATGCCTTTCCAACATGCCAATATAAAACATTTATTTTCTAAATGTTTTCATAATCTGCTTAGAATTTTTTGCTGCCTTTATATAGAAATGTTTAGTACTTTTTTCAACTTTTACTATACATTGGAACCTCTGCCAAGAACTGTGTTGCTACTGTCAGGTTCAATATGCCATAAGCTATTTAAAGTTAATCAATATGTATTCTTTCACATTCAGTAAGTGGTCACTTTACGAGAATAAGCTTAAATGTCACAATAGTAATATCAATCAAAAGTCCAGTGCATAAAACTTCAAGCCATTGAAAATAGGTTATATGGTTGCAAGCATGCTCCAGTGGCACAGCATTTATTCATAGAGAGAGAGAGAGAGAATATCATAGGATTTAGCCCCAATAACTGCCCAGGTACCCTGGCCAGTGGGAAGAAAATGCAATTCTCTTCCAGATGCAGTTGGACTCTAGGTCCTCAATTTGAGGTCTCAGATATAGGTGAGGGTCATTCCTCAGAGGCCTTGATCCACCTAAAGAGGGATGTGTATACTATAGACTATGGAATGATATTCTGTATGAGAGACAAATGTTCAGTTATGGCACTCTTGTGCATGTGTGTGTGTGTGTGTGTGTGTGTGTGGGTGTGCACATATGTGTATATGTGCCTGTGTTTGTGTTCTTCATGATTACTTTTCAAAATATGATGCGTGTTTTTATTATAACTAAACTTAAAATTTAAAATTAGAAATACTCCAAAATCTCAATCTTTACAAGAGTCAAAGTAAAGTTTCCACATGTGGAAAAGTCTCACCTGACTTCAGTGAAGGGTTACTATCAATCATCAGTGGATGAAAATTCTGACATGTGATTAGACTATATATGCATAAAGCATCAACGAAATACAGTTAAATGCTGTCTCTAAAAGAATGGAACATTCCAAGAGAGTACATTAAGTAAAAGTAGATGTGAAAAATCTGAAAACATTGAAATATTCTGAAATACAGATTAATACTATTACTAAATATTTTTGTTATCCTGGACCATATTTAATTATTTTGTCACTTTATCATGTCAAATCACATGATGTACCAATTCAGTGACTTTTATCAGGCTGGAAAGCTAGACTATATTCAAAGAACTTTCAGTATAGCACTTTACCAGATACGTCTTTACATATTGAATAGAATCCTTTAAAAATTCTACATTTCCTCTGTGGATTATTACTTCCATACTTTGTGTATCTTTTAAAAAATTGGAATTTAGGTATAAATTTACTTCTTAAAACACTGCTTGCTTTATAGGATTTGCATTCTTTTTTTCTGTCTTTCTTTCCTTTTTTCTTTCTTCTTCCCTCCTTCCCTCCCTCTCTCCCTTACTCCCTCCCTCCCTTACTTCCTTTATCCCTCCCTCCCTTCATTTCTTCCATTATAAAGTAGGGAGGGGGAGGGAACAGGAAGGCTGGGAAGAGGTGGAAATTTTTAATAAATAAATAAATTAATTAAAAATAAAGTATATGTTGGCTTAGTTTAGCAGTACCCAGATTCAAATATCTCTCTGCAGTCAAAAAAATTCAAGGAAAACACAATAGTATACATAATCCAGACTCTGTGCATATTCCATCTTTACATGGCTTATTTTTTTCTCCTTTTAATCTATGGATGTCTATATTCTGTCTCTTTACAGTTTTTGGGTTTTTTTTTAAACCATTTACGTTTTATAACTCTCTGTGCTCTTTGTTTTCTCTGTCCTAAGCCTATGTACAATTATCTAACACTTTGACCCAGTTAGAGTTCTTCTCCATTTGAATTTGTCTTTATTGCTTATCTGTAATTATTTACTGACCAGGATGGCTTCTAAAAATGCTAAGTGCTTCTTTAAAACTTATCCTGTGGCATTACTAGGGTATTTATGGTACTGTCTGTTTGCTCAGCACAGTCTAGTCCAACATGGTGGAAGTCTATTCACTGCCTCTGCAAGCCATGCACATTGCCCCAGTTGCAAGTATGCAACGACTCTATGTCAAACCATTAATCAGTTTGTAGTACTCTGTTCACAAAACCGCATTTAAATGTTCAGTATCCTGAAAGAGCCAGAGGTCGCTGTGGCAGCACGGCCTAGAAAGCCAGCATTTCAAAATGGCATGGCTTTTTATATGCTACTTCTGAATCAGGAAAATCTCTCTTTAAGGAGCTGTGGCACGCCACCAGCAAATCCCAAGAAGCTGTATTTTTTTTGTGTCTAGAATTCCTTTTTTAAGCTCTCTCAGGTTTTAAGTGGATGTTAGTTTACCACATGGGAACCAATTTGTTGGAGGAGGCTGCTTGATTGGTCCACCACTCAACCCCAAAATTATCACACAGAAACTATATTAATTAAATTACTGTTTGCCCTATTAGCTCTAGCTTCTTATTGGATAGATCTTTCATATTAATTTAGCGCATTTCTATTAATTTGTGTATCACCACATGGCTGAGGCTTACTGAGTAAAGTTACAGTGTCTGTCTCCATCAGGCTACGTGGCTTCTCTTTGTCTCAGCCTTCTTCCTCCCAACCTTCAGTTTAGTTTTCTTTGCCTAGCTTTGTTCCCCTGTAGGTATGCTTTAGGCCCAAAGCAGTTCCTTTATTAACCAACGATATTTATAGCATACTGAGGGAAATACCACATCAGTTGTTTTGAGAATAACTAAAGTGATCTCTTAATTTTTCTGACTATGAATCCCAGAAATTATTGTTTAGATAAACGTCTAACTGAAAGTGGTTAATGCCAAATACAGTGGAGAGATTCCTGAGTTTGCATGTAAGAATGTAAAACATAGGGTTTGCCTTTATTAATCTATATATTTTAGTAAATACACTTGGTATTGGATTGATGCCTTAACTCCATTAATTACATCTGCATAGAAGTAAGAAATACTATTATTAAACTTTTCAAGAAGCTAATAATTTAGAAAGAAATACTGAGTTTAGAATGGAACAGCAGAGAATTCAAGTTCACGGAGGCAAAAATTTTAAAGAAAAATATCATGGAGAGGAACTTACTGCTCCTTGGGAACACTCATTCCTTTGTAATTATGCATGAAATGAGAAAGTCCCATTAAAGAGCAAAAATGCAGACAAAGAATATATTGAAGTTGCCAGGGTTTTTAAATTTTTAATTAAAATGTTCTTGTTATTGTTGCAGTGAGAAGGACATTTTCAATTTCTTATGTAAAAATAGTGGATAGGGAATTACAAATGGAGAAAATCAGTTACACTTGGCTTTACCATATGGAGAGCTAAGCATTTCAGGATTAGATTTTTCTGGCATATTCACCTTTGCAGCTTACTAGACACAAAGAGAAACCACATTATGCAGAGAAAATAAAAGAGATGAACTTTGCCTTTTTATCTCTAAGTTTTCAGTCAATGTTCATCAAACAGACCTATCAATAAAGAGTGAATTTCAATATTATCTCTGATGGAATGTTTTTTTTCACTTAAAACTTGCAAAATGCAAATAAACACACTATAACATGGATACTGATATGCATACCCCAGCACCTATGTACACTATCAAGGAGGCAATTAATATATACATGCTGTGTATTCTTGTTTAGTAGAGAGAAACATAGGAAAAGTAGACTGTGTACAATAATATATATGCGGGTGCACAGGCAAGCTGACTCAGACGTCTGTCTATATTTTGTAATAGATTTTGCATGTGTTGATCACCTGAGTAGCACAGAAAAACAGAACCACAAAATAAAGGACAGGGGAATAATTGCAGACACAGTAACAAAGGTATAAAGAAAAGAATTTCAGCATCTTTATGAAACCCTCTGCACCCTTTATCTTTCATTTGATTCTATCTTTTCTTCAAGACTTCCTTGCTTCCTTCAATTTTGTTTTTATTTCTGAGGAAACCTTTTATCCACATACCTCATTTATGTATGTAGCAGGTTCTTCCACTGAGCAATTTTCCCAGAAAGCTCAGTGTGTTAATTAGGACTCAATATTTAGTAGAATATTATTGAGTAAACAAAGTGGTGTTATGATCTGTCTGTCAATCATCTGGCAATATATTTTGAAGCAGTTGAGAAGGGAAGAAAATCATCTTAATGACTGTCCTGATGTTTGCTACATACCATAAAGAGAAGAGGTGATTTATATCCCACTAGCTTCTATGTGGTAGTGCCTCTTATGTCAATCAAGGCTTTACTAAGAAATGAAGGATGCAAAGAAATAATTTCTCATGTTCACATTCCACCAAGAGTAGTACTGGAAGTAGTAGTATATTGTCTGTTTCTATGTATTAGTACCAAAACCTTTGAATTGAGGTAATTGTGACATTTGTTATAATTGTTATAATAGTTGCAGTTTAAAATATATAAAAATAAGTACCTCAGTTTGTGGTATATAATATCCATAGATAATTTCTAGTATACTTAGATTTTAATCAGAGGAAATAACCATGTTTTCTAAGACATGGTCTAACTACCTAACATATTAATACAAGTCTACAGGAGATGTGGAGTTTGTATCATGGAATGCCTTAACAATTTATATTTTTTAATTGAGATGAAACTAATAAATCAATGATAGGATTTACAAGAGATCTACATATAAAGTTCTGGTGATTTTTTTTACTATTGACAGTGATCTCTAAAATATCATGAATCTCTTGTCAAAAGGAAATACAAAATTCCATAGTTTCCTAGTTGTACGTAAAATGAAATATTATATTGAATATATATGAATATACGAATATATATGAATAATTTAGTAGAATATCATTTTGTAAATTATTTTATTTCAATAAATATTAATTCTATATTCTTAGGAAGATAAAATTTCAACATCATCAATTATGTATCTGGTTATATTAAGCAGAAATTTGGAAAATTCAATTTCAATATGTAAAGCTATACAACTAAATTAACAAAAATAAGTTCTATGTGGGAGAATGAGACTATTTTAAGTAGGTTTACTTGTTTCAGCTTAAAATTCTGATATTTGTTTATTGTACTTTAAATCACGTGTTAAAATCTTACAAATATTATATTTTATTTCCACAAGTTATATTTCAGTATAATCTACATTTGAAGTTGCCCATTTAAAAATATATTTCCTTTAGCCTATAAGCAAACATATGGAAAAACACTAAAATGACTTAAATTTGTTGCATATTTATATGTTTATAGAAATTTCTTTTACTAACACATTTCATTTCATCTACATCTCACAAAAACATTTGTAAAAAAAATTACAAGAACAAGGGAGTGGGTATAAAAAGTTTACAGAAGGAAGGAAAGTGCCTCTCTATGTAGTAGCAGGCTGTGTTTCAGAGTTCCACTGAGAGCAGACTGCAGGGCCACTGGTAGTGGCACCAGGATTTATTCCTAACCCTTGTACTGACTTTTTTGCAACCTATTCTCTTTGGATGGATATGTTGCTTGGTCTAGATATATTAGGGTGATCCTTAGAACTTCCATAAATCAATGCCTTTCTGAGGAGTGAATGGGAAGTGGGGTGGGGGTTTAGGTGAAGGGAAGGGGAGAAAGGAAGGGAAGGAGAACTGGGATTGGCATGTAAAATTAAAAAAAAAGATTGTTTTCTTTTCAAAATACATTAATAAATTAGTTAATTAAAAGAAAAGAAGAGAGAAAAGGAAGAAATTTACTTAAATTCACAAAGTAAATTATAAATACATATAGATCTATGTATTTAAATTTAACTTTGTACTTTCTTTATTTAACAAAACTTTCTCTGAAGATGGAAATTGAAGAAGATATCACAAAAGGAAAAGATCTCCCATGTTCTTAAGTAGGTTGACTCAACACACTAAAAATGGTAATCTTGCCAAAAGCAATCTATAGATTCAATGCAAGCTACATCAAAAGCCCAACACAATTCTTTACAGATCATAAAAGAACAATATGAGACTTCTTATGGGAAAAAAATCCAGGATAGCCAAAACAATCCTTTATGATAAAGGAGATTTTGAAGGCATCACAATCCCTGACATCAAGCTCTACTATAGAGATACAGTAATGAAAACACCTTTGTATTGGCATAAAAACTGAAAGGTGGACAAGGGGAATTGAGTTGAAGGCACAGATATTAATCCACAAGTCTATGAACACCTGATTTTTGACAAAGAAGCTAAAATCATACAACGGAAAAAAGAAAGTATCTTCAACAAATGGTGCTGGCACCACTGGATGTCAGCATGTAGAAGAATGCAAATAGGTTCATATCTGTCCTCATGTAGAAAACCCAATGCATCAAATGCATCAAAAACTTTAATATAAATCCAGCCATACTGAAGAGAAAGTGGGAAGTAGCGTTGAATGCATGGGCACAGGAGACTGCTTCCTAATACAACACCAGTAGCACAGACACTAAAAGAAACAATAAGTAGATGCGAACTTTTGAAACTCAGGAGCTTCTGTAAAGCAAAGGACACAGTCAATAAGTCAAAAATGTAGCCTACTTAATGGGAAAAGACATTCACCAACCACACATCAAAGAAAAGACTGAACTCCGAAATATATAAATATATAAAGAATTCAAGACATCAAAATACCAAATAATCCAATTAAAAAATTTCATACAGATCAAAAAAAAAAAGAAGAATTCTCAACAGAAGAATCTCAAATGGACAGAAGACACTTAAAGAAATGTTCAACATCCTTTGCGATCAGGGAAATGCAAATAAAAATGATTCTGAGTTTTGTGCATGGCAATAGATATGGATCTATTTTCATTCTTCTACCTGTTGCCATCCAGTTATACCAGCATCATTTGTTGAATATGCTTTCTTTTTTCTTTCTTTCTTCCATTTTATATTTTTTGCTGCTTTGTCAAAATTCAGGTCTTGTACATGTGTGCATTAATATCCAGGTCTTCGATTTGGTTCCATTGGTTCTCACACTCTAAAATAATTCCATACTAGCTCAGAATTTAATATAATAAAGGGTTATTTATTTGGGAGTAGACTCACAGACCACAGTCTACCGCATGAACAAGAAACAGGAACCATATCTAGAAGCCAGGAGAGAGAGCATTAATAGTATGAGAGGCCACACCCAAGTGGGCTGGTATCATAAAGGCTACTGGCTGAAGAAGTTCACACAACACCTCCTGTTTGTTTTTATGCCAATACCAGACTATTTTCAGTACTGTATGTCCACAGTAGAGTTTGAAGTCAGGGATTGTGATGCCTCCAGAAGTTCCTTTATTGTACAAGATTGTTTTAACTATCATGGGTTTTTTGGTTTTCCATATAAAGTTGAGTATTGTTCCTTCACGGTCTTGAAAAATTTTACTGGTATTTTGTTGGCATTGCATGGAGTTTGTAGATTGCTTTTGGTAAGATTGCCATTTTTACTATGCTAATTCTACCTACCCCAGATCATAGGAATGGATCAAAGACCTCAACATAAACAAACCACATTGAACCTCATAGAAGAGAAAGTGGGAAGTACACTTGAACACATTGGTACAGGAGATCACTTCCTAAATATAACCCCATTAGCACGGACACTGAAATAACAATAGTAAATGGAACCTCCTGAAACTGAGAAGCTTCTATAAAGCAAATGACATGGTCAATAAAACAAAATGGCAGCCTACAGAATGGGAAAACATCTTTACCAACCCCACATTGGACAGAGGGTTGATCTCCAAAATAAGCAAATAATTCAAGAAACTGGCCATCAAAAGAACAAATAATCCAGTTTAAAAAATGGGGTTAAACAGAGAACTCCCCTTAGATGAATCTAAAATGGCTGAAAGACATTTAAGGAAGTGCTCAATGTCCTTAGCCATCAGAGAAATGCAAGCCAAAACACTCTGAGATTCTATCTTATACCTGTAATAATGGCCAAGATCAAAGACACTGATGACAACTTATGCTGGAGAGGTTGTGGGGTATAGGGAATGCTTCTCAACTGCTGGTAGGAGTACAAACTGGTGTAGCTGGTTTGGATATCAGTATGGATATTTCTCAGAAAATTAGGAGACAACTTACCTCAAGACACAGCAATACCAAAGGATGCTCAATCATACTACAAGGACAGGTACTCAACTATGTTCATAACAGAATTATCTGTCATAGCCAGAACCTGGAAACAACCTATATGTCCCTCGACTGATAAGAAAAATATACACTTACACAATGGAGTACTAAACAGTGAAAAAATAATGATAACTTGAAATTTGTGGGAAAATAGATGGATCTAGAAAATATCATATTAATTAAAGTAACCTGGACCCAGGAAGACAAATATATGTACTTGCTCATAAGCGGCTTTTAGACACAAAGCAAAGAAAAACCAGCTTACAATTCACACACTCAGAGAACCTAAACAACAAAGAGGATGCTAAGAGAGACATACAAAGATCTAATATACATGTGAAATAAAAAAACACAGGATCTCCTAGTAAATTGGAAGCATGGGAATTGTGAGAGAGAGTAGAAAGGGAAGGGAGAGGAAGGAGAGGGAGCAGAGAAAAAGAAAAAGCTCAATAAAAACAATTTAAAAAATGATTCTGAGATACCATCTTACACCAGTCAGAAAGACTAACATCAAAAACACAAATGATAGCTTTGTGTTGGAGAGGGTGCAGTGTAAGGGAAACACTTCTAGTTGTTAGTAAGAATGCAAACTATACAGCTACTTTGGAAATCAATATGAAAGTTTCTCAAAAATTCAGAAATCAACCTGGCTCAAGACCCAGAAATAACACTCTTAAGCATATATACCCAAATGTTGCTATATCATACTATAAGGACATTTGCTCAACTATGTTCATAGCAGCATTATTAATAATAGCCAGAACCTGGAAACACCTAAATGCCCCTCGACCAAAGAATAGATAAAGAAAATGTAATACACTTACTCAATGGATTCAGTAGTAAAAAGCAAGGACATCTTGAAATTTGCATTCTAATGAGTGGAACTAGAAAAAAAAAAAAACAACAAGAGTGAAGTAACTAAGACCGAGAAAGACAAACATGGTATGTACTCACTAATAAGTCAATATTAGTTGCAAAGCAAAGATAATCAGCCTATAGTCCATGACCCCAGAGAAGCTAAGTAACAAGGAGAACCCTAAGAGAAACATACAAGGATTCCCCTGGGGATGGGGGGGGTTATACAAGATCTCCTGAGAAAATTGAGTACATGGAAGGAGAAGTAAGGGCATACAGGGAGAAGGAGGGGAGAAAGGGATTGGGAAGGTGAACATGAATGGATGCTAGAGATGGGGATACTACACAGAGGGAGAGAATGAAAGAGATATCTTAATTGAGGGAGCCATTATGGTACTAGCAAGAAACCTGGCACTAGAGAAATTTCCAGTAATACACAGGATAACTCCAGCTAAGATCCAAGCAAATGTGGAGAGGGTGCCTGAACTGGCCTTGTCCTATAGTCAGACTGATGACCATCATAAATGTCATCAGAGAACCTTCACCCAGAAACTGACGGAAGCAGATGCAGAGATCTACTGTGGAACACTGTGCTGAGCTCCGGAAATCCAGTTGGAGAGGGAGAAATGATAATATGAGCAAAGGGATCAAGACTTCAGTGGGATTCCCACTGATACAGCTTACTTGAGCTGATGGAAATTCACCATCTTAGACTAACAGTGGGGAAGACCAGCATAGGACCAAACTAGCCCTTCTGAGATTGGGTGACAGTTATATGGCTGGGGCAGACTGTAGGGACACTGGCAGTGAGGCCAGAATTATCCCTGCTGCTAGTACTGGCTTTTTGGAACCCATTCTCTTTGAAGTGATGCATTGCTCAGTTATAATGGGGCTGGCCTTGCTCCTGTATCAAAGCAAAGTGCTAGACTTTGTTGATTTCCCATAGGAAACCTTTACTTCTCTGTGGTGTGGATAGGGGCGGGCTTGTGGTGGGAGGTGGAGGTAGGTGGAGAGAGCTTGAGCGGGGGTAGGAGTGGGAACTGGGATTGGTCTGTAAAATGAGAAAAGATAGATTATTTTTAAAAAAATCAAATTAGTTAAAAATTAGGAGAAAGGATATAGAAGGAAGTGGATATAGAAGGTTTAGAAGGGAGAAAAGGGATGAAGGGAATGAAATTGAACTGATGCAATATGTAATTAGGAGTCAATTTATTGCTTTATGTCTTCAGCAGTATTTGAATTTCCCTTCGATCCCTAGTTTATGTAGTCCCAGGTTCTCAGTCATGCTAACAGTATTGGTGATATTGGTTTCAATATCATGGAGTGAACCTTAAATTATATCAGGTCTTCATTGGTTGCTCACACAAGCTTTGTGCCACGATTTGAAAAGTGTATCTTGTATTCATGTCACCACTGTACATATGAGAATTTATAGCTGGATTGGTGCTTATAAATGTAAAATAATAGAAAAATAGTCTTGTTAGGTAAAAAAAAAAACTAGAATATTAAAATTAAACTCATATATGTGTGTATTTATACGTGGCACGCCGCATCCGCCAGCAGAAGAGACGACCATAACAGGATTCTTCTTAGAACATTTTTTATTGGGAGCGTACAACTTGAGGATGATGGCGAAGGAGCCCGACCCTGGCGCGTATGGCTTATAAGCCGTGCAGAACAAAGCCTGAGATGTGTCCATGTCTGAATGGCTCTGGCCGCTCCTGATCTTACGAGTCAGCTCACGATTGGTGGCTGGATCGCGCCATTCGGGAAGGCGCAAATATGAGGTACAAGGATCTTTGGATTGGTTTTGTTTTCTGTAGGTGTGTCTGTAAAGTTTTTTCAATCAAACAAACCTCTTCACTGAGATTCAGATCAGACCAAATCAAACCAAGTTAGGAAAAGGTCAGGTTTAATGGATACCAAAGCTCCTGGGTGGCCCTTTAGCACCCACCCCCTCCACTGGAGGAAGACCGGGAAACCATGAAGAATGAAAAGGAGAACTGGAAAGATCACGTGCTCATTCTCTGGGGGAGGGCAGTTTACTCCCTGTGGAGGGGGGGTCACCGTTTGGTGGGCTTTCTCAGAAGTGGAGTTTGTACTGAGACAACTCCCAAGAGAAGGGACTTGAAATGGAACTTTCTACCAAACATTTTAAAATGGATATCAGGAGATGGAGTAAAGCTGCGAACCAAACTGTCTATCTGCCAAACACCTAACTAACTTCTGAGAAACAGTTAAGTAGCTCATTATTGGAGAAGAATCTACAACCTAAAATTTCCTAAACCACCAAAATCCCTTACAATATTTTAGCATTTGTCCTTATACCCAGTAAAAAAGTGCCAAAGATTCTGTCGTGCTGGCATTCCTGGGTAAGGGCTCAATGTAGGCAGCAGGTTAACAACTCCATATTCAATGAGTTGAATAAGTGTAGGGGTATTTTGTTATTGTTGTTAGTTTTTTTTCTTTTGATCTTTAAGGGGCCTACTACTCAACTCCCCCAAAAGACACAAGACTTATTCTTTCTTATGAATGCCTGGTTTTACCTTGCTTATTTCTAGCCAGATTTTGTTACCTTAAATTAACCCATATATCTTTTGATTCTGGGCTTTGATCTTTCTCCATTCTATATACCTTTCTTCACTTTATACCATGTGGGTTACTGTATAGCAGGGTGACTGGCTCCTGATTTCTTCCTTCTTCTACTTCTCGATCTTCTCTTCCCAGATTTATCCTCCTATTCATTCTCCTTGACCACCATCCTCATCTATCCTTTCTCCTCCCTAGCTATTTGCTATTCAGCTCTTTTTTAGACCAATTAATTAGGTTTGTTAGACAGGTGATGTAACACAGCTTCATAGAGTTTAACAAACACAGCATAAAAAATTGCAACACATCTTAGCATCATTGAACAAATATTCTACCGCTTAAACAAATGCAGCACTTCTTCATCTAATAAACCTCGAGAGGAAAGTGTTGTCTTTAGTAATGGGGACTTATCACCAGCTTGTAGAGAATAACCTATAATCTTGACAATGGCATGGCTTGTTTGGAACTTCCCATTGGAATCCTTTGACAAACAGCTTTATACAAACCAAATCCTGGTGCTGGGAATTTCATTTGGTGACAAAAGATGTCCAGCTGGGGCTTTGTTTCCCCCAAAGGAACTATTTGGCAATTCCATTTAAGATCTAAATTCTAATCTGATTGTGCCATTGACTATGTGGTCTGAAAAATATTATTGACTTTTTTAAGTCTTAAATCCCATGTGCCTCAAGTTCACATAGTAATAGGATAATTTATATTCTTGTTGTGTCAAATGCATATAAAATTATACTTGTAATAATTGTTAATTATGAATTAATTATTGACTATTTACAAGTTGATAAACTGTATTTAATTAGTATAAATAATAAATATGTTTGATAAGCTTAGGAAATACTCATACAAAGTGTTTACATTTGTTAATAGTAAATTAAAACTAATTTTAGCTGACTGATATTGAGAAAAGTGATTATAAAGATCAAATGGGAGATTTTTTTAAAGTCAACAATCATAAATTTAAATAAACCATCTCCGAGGTAAGCACTTCAACTCTATGTACTATGGTCTGTCTATACAATTTATCCTGTAGACTATAAACAGAAAAAGTCTCATGAAATCTATACTGAAACTTTGAGACACTGTGTTGTGTGTCATTCTAAAATATAAATAACCTTTGTAAACATAATAATCAAGTGAAATTAATTTTTGTATATTTCATTGAATTTAGCATGAGACAAATATACAAATATAACAATATTTTTAACTATATTGAATAATTTGTATTTTAGGTGGTACCTTCTTATAGGTTTTCTATTATTTTACCACATTCTAATACATTTGAAGCAATATTTGAGGAAAGTTATTTTATGCACATCTCAATAATTTTATTTGCAACATTTATCATGCAATACCTCTAACTGCCAAGAATCTGTTGGCACTGGACAAACTGTGTAGGTTCCCTACAGGGAATTTATTATTTGGAATCAAGGAATATCATCCTTTCTGGTCATTATCATGGAGAAACTGTCCAAACTAGTGAAATAACAAATTTATGTTCTGAATACACAAAAAATAGTTTCGTTTAAAATGGTAATTTAAAATACTGCATCTTTTGTATTATCTCTTCATGATGAATTACCAAACTTAAATATTAACAGGTCAAGAAACGTGACTTGAAACTCACCAGTATAGAAAAATTAATATATTCTAAGAATGTCCACATCATAGTGATCATATCCTGGATAGTCATATAAAAGATTTTATTTCTTTGCAATTTAAGGTTGTAAGGTGACTATGCTATAATTAATGATGAAATGAATTTTTATTTTATAGTACTGTGAACTTAACAAAATGATTTTCAGTTCATTGCATTCAGCTTCTCAAAAAGAGAACAGAGTGTGTCTGCCCATCATATGGATGACAGCAGACACACTCATATACGATTTCTAATTGTGAGGTGAACTGTCCATAACGTTACTAGTAATAATAATGCCAACTTTTAAACAAGTTTTAAAGCATGAAAATTTTATTTATATTGTGAAGCAAAACATTTCATGTTCAATATATGTAAATATATAAGTATATAGATGGTTAGCATATATACATATAAGGATGTATATATATATAATACATAGACATAAAAATTATAAGGAAATACTATTACTCATTTATGCATACTTTCATGAACTTGGAAGGGATATATGTTAGCAATCCTGTAAGCTCATTTTATCAAAATTTAAATCTGGGAACAGATTAAAATAATGCATTAGAAATGCCTGACTTGTACATCATGAATTATTGAATCTAAGCAGAAAATGTATTGTCAATAGTTAGCTTAAAGGAGTATTACAATTTTACATATTGTCTCTAGTTACCTGAGTTAGTCTATTCAAAGCCTAGTATAGTTTGCCTGCATGTGCATATATGTGTGTATGTGGACACTAAGAACATTCAACTGGGATACTTTTAACACTAGTTGAGAAGCTGGTAATGAAGGTAATGGCTTAGGTATCAGCCTAAGTCCCACTATGTATCACAATATTTGTGGTTTCTACAAAGTATGTCTTGCAGATACAGAGAGACAAATCTCCAATTACTCTTAGTTTCATTAAAAAAATATAGTGTAACCCAATTTACACCATTTTCTCCTAACCTCGACTTACTTGGAATGCATAGCTGTTAGGATAGTCTTCTTGTCTCAGACAACATTGATAGCTATTCTATCACTAAACTTTATTTAAGGGTGGGACCATACAAAATACCTACATGTGTTTATCAATTGATATTGTCAGATGCAGGTTTTGTTTAGATGATGATATTGTTGAGATTTCATAGGTATAGCACCCCTGCAATATCTAGAAGATCAAAAAGTCTCTGGCTCTTACAATCTTTCTGTCACATCTTCAATGATGTTCCATGTGTATTAGGTTAAAGGATTTGTTGCAGATATAACAGCTAGTGATTGGGTACGACACAATCTATTCTTTAAATTTTAACCATTTATAGTTTTGTTTTATAATCTCCATATTCTGTCAAAGAAAGCTCATTTGATGAGAAATGAGAGTCACTTATCTGTCAATATAAGAATAAATATTGAAAATGCAGGTAGGAATTACAGTTGTTTAATAGAGAGGCAATAGTATATTCTTTTCAAAGTTCTGTGTTGTCACCATAGGTAGTCATCTGGGTTTATAGCACCAGGTGTAAATTTCCTCCTATTCTGTATCCTTAAGTTCAAATAGACACTCATTTTTATGTTTTAGTAGAATTCCTGTGTTTGAGAACCTGTGTGATTCTGTATCTATCTGTGGTTCTCCTGCTTTTTCTTTCATTTCTTTTCTTGCTAGTTTGCTTTGTTATATTCTGATTTTTTTGTTTTTGTTTTGTCTTTTAAAGATATCTGTGTGTGAGACAGAAAATGTGTGGAAAAGAAAAGGAGGTAGGTTCAGTTGGAGAGGGGTGGAGATGACTTGGTTCATGGAAAACCATAACCTGAAAATATTGCATAAAATATCTATTTTCTTTTAACGTCATTAACAAAAAAACACACAAATACACATGCACATCCTTGACTATATCATTAATACAGAACATTAAAGAAAGGCTTAGTTTTATATACTGAATATTTTTTAAAAACTACTTTCAATTAGCGATGGCATCGACATCATCAATCTGAAGAGGACCTGCTGGGAGAAACTGTTGTTTGCAGCTCGGGCTCTTGTTGCCATTGAGAACCCTGCTGATGTCATCTCTTCCAGGAACATTGGGCAGCGAGCCGTGATGAAGTTTGCTGCTGCCACTGGAGCCACTCCGATTGCTGGCCGGTTCACCTCAGGGACCTTCACTAACCAGATCCAGGCAGCCTTCAGGGAGTCACGGCTTCTAGTGGTGACCTATCCCAAGGCTGACCACCAACCCCTTACAGAGGCATCTTAGGTGAATCTCCACAACATTGCCCTGTGTAACACAGACTCACCTCTGCGCTACGTGGACATCGCCATCCCGTGCAACAACAAGGTAGCTCACTCAGTGGGTCTGATGTGGTGGATGCTGGCCCCAGAAAGACTCCGCATGCGTGGCACTATCTCCCGTAAGCACCCATGGGAGGTTATGCCTGATCTTTACTTCTACAGAGACCCAGAGGAGATTGAGAAGGAAGAACAGGCTGCTGCTGAGAAAGCTGTGACCAAGAAGGAATTTCAGGGCGAATGGACTGCACCAGCTCCTGAGTTCACTGCTGCTTAGCCAGAGGCGGCTGACTGGTCTGACGTGTGCAGGTGCCCTCGGTACCCATCCAACAGTTCCCTACTGAAGACTGGAGTGCCGAGCCAGCAACTGAGGATTGGTCAGCAGCTCCCACATCACAGGCCACCGAGTGGGTTGAAGCCACCACTGAGTGGTCCTGAGCTCCTCTGCAGACACCTGAGCAAAGGGAAAAAAGGTGGAAGGATAATAAAGTTCCTATAAGATGAAAAAAAAATGCTTTCAGTTATAGATAACTAAAACTTTTTTTTAATTCTGCAAAAACATATGATCAGAGAATGTTAGAGCAAGTCTGTAAATATTGAAGTGGAAGAAGGAATGGAGTACAAGATAAAGGAATGGGATAAAAGGGGAAAGGAGAAGACGAAAAGTAGAGATAAATGAAAGAAAGAAAGTTGTTGAAGGAAGGTAGAGAAGAAGAGTCATCACAATCATGCTCTGTTAATACCCACGTCACATAATTGGTTAGTTGTTGGTCACTATTTAAGGAAGTAGGTTGTCTGATCTAATGAGAGTTCACCAAGGCCAGTTGGACTGGGACTGAACGAGCACGTGATCCAACCATATTCTCTGAATGTGGCCGGATTCTCTGAATGTGGCTGGCCCGGAGTCTTTCTGAAAAGCCATTGACAATGACTCTGGGACTTGTTTCCTCTGCATATACTGGATTTTTTGGGATCCAGTCTGTTTGAATATTCACCTTCCTGGACCTGGAGGGAGGGGGGAGGAACTTGAACTACCCATAGGGCAGGAAACCCTGACTGCTCTTAGGGATGGAGAGGGAGGAGGAGGGGGAGTAGGGGAAGTGGGAGGGTGTTGGGTGGGGGGCGGAAATGGAAACTTTTATAATTTATTAAACTTTGAAAAAAAATAAATAAAAACTATCAAATAAAAAAAACACAGATTATAGTATTACACCATAATAAAAATTGAAAGCTTTTTCTCTCATATTATCATGCCAAACTGAATTCCCTATGCTTTTTGTGATAATAACAGATGCCACAATGCTCCCATCAGAGGGCAGAGAAAAATGAATCACACAGACAGAGTGAACAACTTTGCAGTGTTGAGAGGAGTCAAATGGATAGCAACACTGACTTTCTAGGACAGTTCTCATAACCAAGATACATGTTAATTTATTAACAGGCTTATATAAGAGGCTTGTGCTGAGGAAGAGGAAAATTTCAATGGTGGGAAAGGCAAGGTAGGTTAACATGAGATTTCATCACATGTATCAGAATAACATGCTTAAGTTTATAAATTATTAATATTTGGAAATTTTCATTTAACACTGTGAATTTTGTGCCATAGCTCAGCACCAGTAACTGCTACCACAGAAGGTAAAGTTATGGACTGAGGAGATTTTCATCATGATTATTGGAAGAGCATGAAAATTTGAATTATTATGATTAAAATATTTTCACAGCAATATTTAGACTAGTGTTTGATTACAATGACAACAATCACTTCAAAAAACTAATAAAAAAGCAGTGCGAAACAGTACACTTTTATGAATTCAAGGCATGATTAACCACCAAATTTATATCATTAAACTAGATGATATTATATTCATTCTTTACTTCTTGGTTCCACATCACACCTATTAAAGATTAGAGTATATTGGAGATAAAATTGTGCAGATGGTTATAGTGTCACCAAAATGTTGAAGCCTACAAAATAGCATTTTCTACAGTAAACATAATAAGATCCTAAAGCTTATGATAGGTATTAAATGCTCAAAATATAAAGGATCATATTTAGCTCTTTCTTTATTTCATTGTACTATGGAATAAATTATCATGGGATATTAGTTTAAGATGTATTACATTATTTTGTGCTATGGAATATTTATTTAATGATGCAAAGATGTATTGCATTCTTTTATGTTACATTTGTTTAACTCTTCAAAGCTGTGTTGATTTACCAGTCTAAAGCACTTGCTTTGTTTAGTAAAGGTCTGAATAGCCAATTACTAGGCATGATAGAGGAATAGGTTGGCTGCTAAGTAGAGAGAATAAGAGGACAAATCTAGGAAAGCAAAGAGGGAAAGACAAAAAGAAGAGAAGCGAGTAAAGGCGAAGCAGAGGAGGAAACCAGGGGCCAGTCACCCATCCACTTAGCCAGAACAGATAAAAAGGGAGGAAAGATATATAAAACAAAGAAAGGTATTAAGCCCGGAGGCAAAATGTAGTCAAAGAAAACTAAGATTGTTTAAGATAGAAAAATTGGCTAAAAATAACTCTAACTAAGGTTGGCCAATCATAAGTAAGAATAATTCCCCATTTTTGTTTGAGAGCTGGGTATTGGTCTCCAAGGAGCTAAGAAAAAAAGACTACAACCAATGGATTAATTGAATTTTTACTTTTGATTTTTAAATTACTTAAATTATTTTAATTCTATCTAATATTTTTTCATTTCTAGTTACCTAAAAAGTATGGCTGATTTCTAGAAATGAGATGCTACATTTTGCCCTTAATTTGAAACAAACCTATTAATAGTTGCTTAGAATTAAGAATTAAAATTTTAAAATTAAAAGTTGGTCACATTTCATATTTCAGAAATCAATGAAAGTTCACACTCTTAACTCAAATATTAGTATTTTAATGACATATTCTTCCTATGAACACTTTAGCTTTCCATTTTGTTGTATTCTCATTGGTTTTCACTCTCTTACCAACTTTGTGTCCTTTAGGCTGCTTTCTGAACCAGTCATAGTTTCTCTTCCTGCTAACATATTGCACAGAGTAAATCTCCTACATAAACCCTATTTCTGCCAGGCACTCTCTTCAATCTGCCTTACTTTACCTGCACTAAGTTATTTGATGCCGAGAAGGTATTGACTCCATATGTTGTCAGTCACTATCTTCTTATTTCTTCAGAGATAGAAAATCTATTTTGATAAAGAGATTTCCAGGCTCAGGAAAGAAAATATCTACTAATACAAGCCATATTAAAAGATTAGTAGAATAGCTGTGACTTTTTTTTACTGGGAACATTTTATTCAATTTTTGAATAGATATATCCTGTTATGTATAAAGAGAGGATTCCTCTTTAACAATCATTGAAAGTGCTACTCTCTAAATAATATGAGTTCTTTGGACATATTAATGCTATTATATGCCATTCTTAGTTGAAAGGAGAAATTATTTTAATATAAATAAAACGTGTCTAGTTTTTTAGCATAATAATGGAAACAGTCACTTATTTTGAATGCTATTACTTAAATTGCTTGATATCATTTTTATATAGTAGAAATAGGTAAGTTCAAACTAAAATTGGGATACAACACTGATTTTTATACTGTAAAGATTGCCTAATCATTATATTCTCATTCCTTTTAAAAATCTGTGGATGCTATTATATTAACTATTTTTATCAAAATAAAATAAAATGATGTTCTTTCTAATATGCAAACTAAGTAACGAGACAAGATTCAGTCAGATTATTTACTGTATTGATGCTTATTTATGAATAAATGGGCAATACCTTTTACTGAGATCAGTGCCCCAAGTATTTTCAGCTTTATCGTCCTACTGTAGTAACAGAATTCTATGCATAACTATGGTCATCATATCACTTAGTAAGATTCGTGGCTGCTTTGTATTTGAATTCCTGTCACCTCAGTCTATGTACAGGCATTGCTCATTTTGCTCTAAATGAATGTTTTGTTTTGGCTTACCTGACACAGTAGCAAAACAACCCAGTCTTCTTGGTCACTGGCTGATGGGAAAAATGGTAGTAGGGTGGCTAAGTGTTGGGATACAGTGAGATTATTTTTTCTGCCTTGCTTTACATTTCCTCATTGACATTGTCTATTTCTTCCCCAATTCTTATTCCTCCAGAAAGCCCCTTGCCCTGAGGACCCAGTTCCTGCTGGTTTTCTCCTGTGCTATGGAGTAGCTCCAGGGCTCTATTATATCATTACTTTCATGAGTCTCTCCAATGCAAGTGATACAGCTTCCTGCTGTTTCTAATCTGTGCCTAACTTCCTCATACGTTTAGTTCCTTTGGTCTTCAGTCACCCATGTAACTGATTATTTGTGCTGAATTTTTTTCCGATTGAGACACTTAGAGGGTTTTAAGTTTCCCTGCATTCAAATAGATTGCTGTTTCTTTTTTTAGGCATAAAGAAATAACGACTCAAGTAAGACTAAGGGGTGTAACACACAAGAGAAAGTATATCTGACTAGTAGTATTCCTACCTCCAATTTAAAAAATCCAACTTTATAGTTTTACACTTCATATTGCATTAGATATCTATAAAAATAGTTTCTTTACTATTATTCTCAAAGACACTTCATTTTTTCCTTAAGATGTGTAAACAACATATTTAAAAAAATATATTCAATCTTTATTTCTACTTCCTTTATGCACTTGTAAAAGTGCCCTTCCATATAGCCAGATTCTTATGAGATTAAGGATATATTATCTGTTCACAATGATGTAATAAGAATAAAAACACATAAGAATAAAATAAGAAAATAGAAATTATTGTGATCAATCCATGGTAACAAACATGGAAAGAACAAAGGGTAAGTATCTCAATACCTCCTTTCACTTCCTAACCTAATACAACCTCCCAAAACTCTGACAGATTAGGTACCATAGTGAAGTAGCATTAGGCATTTGTCTCCATTTCCAAAGCTTAGTATCTGCTTTCCTATTTATTCGGAGTGCAGTATAATTAATTTTTTTGTTTTTCACTATTGTTTTATTCTTAGAATTAACAAGGAGATTTTGGTTTAACAATATATGAATAACAGAAATTATTATAATATACATGTTATTAATTGTCATTATAATCTATAATAATATAATTCTCATTATAATTCTACTTGAATCATCAAAAGTTGCTGTGTTTCCTATAAAATATTACTTCATATTTTATTTTAAACATTATATAGACTCCTGAACTTAACAAAGGCTTGAATGTCTTGTTTTAATTTATCAAAATATAAAGTTTATCTGACTATATCTTGTTGGAGAAGCTACACTAAGATTTATACATATTCTTCTAGTTATAGCTGTACATATTTTCTATGAATATCAATTTTTCATAAAATCACATGAATCTGTAGTCATTTATTTTCTATATCTTTACAAGATACCTGAAATTTCTCTGGTTAATTTTATTGCATCATTTCATACTTTGCATGTACAGTCATGGTTTTATCTAATGGTAATTTCTTCCTAAAGGTCCTGACCTATGAGAAAATAGAATTGAATTATGATAGATTTTGTGAGTCATGAATAATTTTTGTCTACCACAGTCTTTATAGCTTATATGAACGAAATGTACATATGCTTCTTTTTTATCCTTTTGATTCATATGTTTCATTGAGAATAAATAACTATGTCATTTACATACATCTGATGGTGAGTAAATGTTGAATAAATGAATAAATTCCTGCACAATTTAAACAATGTTTGTGTTTAGAATTTTAGGCTGAAACAGCAGACATAGGTGAAGCTTTTGAAATAGATGTATCATATTTCCAAGACAATATGCTTAAATAAAAAGGAAATTGTCCCGCGCTACCGTCTCGCCTGCAAGAACGATGCGGGACACTTAGGATCCTTCTGCAGAAAAGCTTTAATGCGTCTTGAGAGAGAGAGCATAAGCTTACATGGCTGAGACCAAGAATGAGGGGAACCCAGTCCTTATAAAGGAAACAGTCCTCACTTCGGACGTGTCACTCTTGGATTGGTCCGCTGCCCATTATCCAAGATGATGCCTCGGAAGTAGGCAGGGACTCAGCAGTAGAAAGTTACCAAGCACATGCACTGGGATTAAAAGCGTGTGCTACAACACCTTGAACTCACAGAGATCTACCTGTCTCTGCCTCCCAGGCATTGGGACCAACGGCGTGTACTACCACACCTTGAGGTCACAGAGGTCAATCTGCCTCTGCCTCCCAGGCAGCGGGACTAAAGGCGTGTACCACCACACCTTGAGGTCACAGAGGTCAATCTCTACCTTTGTCCCTTGAAGCAAAGGAGAATGTGGTTGCGGCCCTCCACAGGAAATATAGTAGAATGTCTGGATTTGATGAAAATAAGAATAAATTTAGTGTTGTAACAACACGTAGAAACTGGTTTTGGTTAGAAGATTAAAACCTGAAAAAATATATATGCATAATCTTTTGTTCACAAGAGTAACACTCATTATCTATCTTTATCTGTCTACATATCTATTATATGCCTATCATTCATCTATCTATCTGTCAATCATCTATCGCCTATATGTCTTCTATCTCTTTTTATTCTACCTATTCAGTAAGTAGGAGATAATATGCCCTGGTTGAATAGAGTAATGCTCAAGCCATTTTAATTCTCTTAATATTGTTGAATTTATGTCAAATTCTTTCTTCCAGATACATCTAATGCTTTCCAGACAATATATAAAGAGAAAGAGATAGAGTGTTTTCAAGTGAGGGAGCAAGGGAGAGAGAACAAGTCAGCAATGACACAGAGTATACTAAGAATAAATTCCCTGATTTCAATGAGTATTTGCATTGTGACATGTGGATCAACAATCTAATAGGGTTTCTAGGATATAAAAACCAAATAATTAACTCAGGTTGATGGTCCTCCTTTTTTTTTGTCTAAAAGACAGTATGTTTGTGTGTGTGTGTTTACTCAGACCTAGAAGAGGAATATGTCTTAAGAGCCCTTAACCAATTTGAAGTTCTACTAATCCTCTTGAACATCAATCTGCTTCAACAATGAAAAATATACAAATAAACAATATAAAATTAAGCTTTTTTTTTAAAAAAAAATAAGAAGTCTAACTGTAACTCGTCACATTTTACAAAATTCTTCTAGTGAAGCCTTGCGGAAGAAGGTAATAAAAATAATAGGAATGTGTTGCATAAATTGGAATGAAACAACCAGTGAGAATTTACTTTATCTTAAGATTGTAAGGCATTTGTTCTGGTTTTAGTAATGATTGTCCTTTTCCAGATACACAATGATATGCATATCATTACAAATATAAAGCCACTATCATGTTCTGTGTATGAAAAAACAGATTGCCTTCCATTTTTGAATAAAAAATTATTTCATAGTAAAATGCTTTCTACATCAAAAATAAAATCCTTTCATCAAATCAAGATTGTATTATTATAGATTGCCATAATCAACCACAAGGGAAAAACATGTTTCTTTCGAAAGAAGCTAGCTATCATCTATATTAGTTTAATATAAGATGTAAATTCAAATGCGGGTTTTTTTTTGTATATTGAAAACCTGAATTTCTGATTACATAATTCTGTGACTACTCAAAATAAATATTTTATTATGAATGTTGGATGATTAATATTACTGAAGACCACCTTTGTTCCAGGAAATAAAATATCATAGAGACAGTAGACGGCACAATTTAATAGATTGTATTGAACTGTTCAAACTTAGCACATGTGTCTTTTAACTAAATTGTATATAAGTTGCATATGAATTATTAACCCTATTATGCATACTCTTTCTCAGGATAGAGCACAACCCAAATGCGTTTCTCCTACTGTTGTCAGTCTGTGGTCTCTTCTAGGTGGGGAATTCTAAGAGATAATTTTTAAAGAAATACCAAAGTTAAGGTGTTTTCTGTGGTGATCGACATGACTCTATATAATGTTCAATACCTCTTATTGACACCTCCTTTACCAGTTTCTTCCATCTACATTTTTTGCATATCTGTTTAATAAATCATCACTTTCTACATTTATTTCAGATCCTGTTTCCAGGGAACCTAACAGGAGAGAAAGAGCATAGCAAAATGTTCACATGACTGCTTGCTCATTTTCTCTTGTAAGAATGGGATATGTGAAAACTTAACATACATATACAGTTGGGAAATCAATATGCCAGTCATTTTTGTCAGCAATACTAATATATGTCAGTTAGGGTTTCTATTACTGTGAAGAGTAACCATGACCACAAAACCTCTTATGAAGGAATAACATTAATGAGAGGGGCTTTCATTTTTAGAGGTTTAGTCAGTTATTTTCATGGTCCTGCATGGTAGCATGGGGCCTCAGGTGGTGTTGGAGAAGAAACTGAGAGTCCTACACCTGGATTCACAGGAAACAGAAAGTGGTTTAAATGTCACTCTGAGCAAAGCCTGAGGAAAAAGGACCTCAAACCCCATCCCACAGTGACACACTTCTTCCAACAAGGTGGACTTATCCAAAAAAGCCACACCTTCTAATATGGTCCACTATTTATGGGATCGTTTCCTTTCAAATGACCAAAACATATTCATTTTCTGTACCAAGAATACTAATCTCAATGCAAGTATGTGCTATTTCCTTCCTTCTACCTGTCATTATCTTCTTTATTTCTTTAAATTTTATTGCATTTTTCTTTCTTTTGTAAAATACTGCTTGCAAAATATCTTTTATTTATGAAAATAGAAGACATAAAAAGAAAAGAAATAATACTTTAAAGTAACTTATGTTCTATTTTATTGTGACAAGAAATCAATAAATTTAAATGGTTTATAAGGTAATTATTTCTAATTAGAAAAACAGAAAAGAGCAATAATAATCGGTATGTCTAGTTATAGCTATTTTAAATAGAATTGTCATTTCATAAGTGTTATTTTGCTACTGTTGTGAATCACAATACAAATAGCTGTGTTTTCTCATGCTCTTAGTCATGCTTGTGAAAGGGGCTTTGAACCCCAAAAAGGGGTCAGAGACTGCAGATTGATAACCTCTCTTCTAGAACAAGATAGGACCTTCCTTGAAAATAAACAACAGCTGTTCCTCTGTTTTGATTTGTCGCACACCTACAGAAAGTATTAAGAAGCAAAACACTCAAAACTAATTTGAAAACTCTATTTATGTGTGGCTATGATATATTAGGATGCTGTGGAAGTTCTTGCCAAGAATTTTACCTTCATATATTAGCCAACTCTCTCTTTTCAGGCATTGTTCCAAAGTCTAAATTAGAAAGGAAGTGGTCAAAGTTACATGGAAGGACTCACATATGCTGTGTATTGAAGATACAATGGCAAACTAGACCTTCTGAGAGAAATCAACAATTTTAAAGTATTACCTCTCATAAGTAAAGATAATATTGATCTATATATCTTCTTCAAAAGCAAGAATGATATCAACATATACACTATGACTAGGATATGACTGAGAAATGACAGCTTCTAATGGCGCAGAAAGGTAAGGACTAGCTTCCAAAGAGACTAAACCCTTATCACATTAATAGTCAGCAATCATGCTTATTTAATTCCATAGAATTAAAGATTATGCTAAACTATTTAAGGTATAATTAGCTTCTTTCTTCTTGCATGCTGCATTTTCTAAATACCTTTTATTTTTATGCATAGTTTACACCATGAATTAATATGTCTTTCCTATAGAAAATCGTTATTAGATTTTTAAATTTGACAAAATTATAATATAAGGTCTTTTACAAAACTCCAGGAAAATATAAGAAAAGCATCCTGATGGTTCTACTTTTCTAAAAGTCTGTGAGAATTCATAGCACTTCATGTTTTCCAGAGAAATAGAATGAATATGGTATGTTGAGTTTACTTTTTTATAATATTGATAAATGCTATTTATTAAAATTATATTTTCTTGTTGTTTATTCTGATACCAGCCTCAACACAAATCACTTCCTTGCAGATTTTACCCCCACCTCTCCTCTGTTTCCCTTCAGAAAAAAAGCAGGCCTCCTAGGGATATCAACTGAACACAGCATAACAAGATGGAATAAGACTAGGCACAAACCCTGATATCAAGGCTTTATGAGGCAATCCAGGAAGATGCAAAGAGTCCCAAGAGCAGTTAAAAGATTCACTGGCACCCCAAGTCCACTGTCAGAAGTACCACAAGAACACCAAGCTAAACAACACACAACATTCATGTAGAGGACCTAGCTCAGACCCATATAGGCTCTGCGATTGCCATTTCATTCGCTGTGAGCCCCTATGAGCTCTGCTTAGTTGATTATGTGACCCATGTTTTCCTGGTGTCCTCAACCCATTTGTGTCCTACAAGTGTTTCTTCCCCTCATCTGCTGGGTTCCCTGAACTTTGCCCAATATTTTGTTTTTGGTCTCTGTATCTGCTCCCATCAGATGCTGGCAGAGCCTCTCTGATGGTGATTGGACTAGTTTGCATAGAGAGTTTATTAATTATTTGATCCCATAATTATGAGCTGATTTTCAGGCCATTTAAGAGCATGCTTGTCAAAGGGCATCAGAAAAGAGATGGCCCGGAAGTTCAAAAGTAGAAAAGGTGCCCTTTTGTGCCTTCTAGCTTTCACCCAGGTAATCATCAGATAGCAAGAGCTTGCCCATGTAGGAAAGGCTGCCTAGCATCACTCATTCTACTGAGTGAATGCTCAGTAGATGGATGAGTAGATTGGATGAGTCTGATATTCAATCTTCTGAAATATTCGAGAAGACATTTGTAAAAATGCTTTTTCTTTTTATCACATTGGTGGACATTCTTTACCTGTGTGACATTCAATATCAACAATTCATGGTCACATTAATGTTTGAATGCACTAGCATGTAGTTTATGCTGAGTTGAAGATTTTCTGTTCTTAGGTTTAAACGTGCTGTTTCGGTGTCATGGTCTACTAGCACTGCTTCTGTACAATATTTAACCAAGACAATCTGCTCTAATTTTATTGATCACTAAAATGAAACAGGAAATAATTATATTTCTTGATATAAAAGTGGAGTGGTATAAATAAAATTGCAGGAGTTGGTAAAGCTTATTTAAGATATTAGATTATGAAATAGAGATGATTATAATGTAATAGTTATGTATGCTTGGTATTACATTCTTAATTACTACTTACCAGGAATCCAAAGACTCTCTTTCTGCAGAAGCCAAAGTTCCTAATACTAGGCAACTGTGCAGGTTTTGAAAGCTGCATTATTTTACATGAAATGCGATTTTATTCTGTTAATTCTGTGTAGTTTGTGGTGCCCCCTCCTTTTCTCACATGTAGTCTCTTCTCGGTTCAAACGTTTAAGTAGATAAAATATGTAACCAAATTCTAGGTGGCATTTAGATATTAAAACATTAATAATATTAACTATTAAATGATAAGCTGAGTGATCAGAAAGAAAATAAATGAATGTCTTATTCATCTAATTGGGTTAACTGAATCACATAGAGGTTCCTTTACTTTTGTTCAGATAGTAAAAATATCTACAAAATTTTTCAAATTCAGGATTCATGTCCAAGCATGCAGTAGTAACAGTAAATGTTTAATTTCCCACTAGCCTGATGTTGTAAGCAGGAAAAGAGGATAAACTTGATATACATTCACTTTTGGGGTATGCAGCTGAAATCCTAGTTTGCAATTTAACTTCAAGAAAATGATTTAAGTCAATAGTTAATAAGTATAGTAATTGGAATATGGCAGAGTAGACATTTGAAGAAATATTAATAGCATTAACCTTGTTACCATGACTTTTCATAATCAGGTGGTGTGATTACAATAAGAAAAAAAATATCTGAAACTCAGCAGTGGTCACACGTGCCTTTAATGCCAGCACATGGTAGACAGAGGCAGGCGGCTCTCAGTAAGATGCAGTTCAGTCTGGTGTACAAAGCAAGTTCCATGACCTCAGACTGCAGAAAGAGAATCTCTATCTTGATAAACAAAAACAAACAAAACAAAACAAAGTCAAACAAGAAACACAAAGAAACAAAAATCTGAGACAATTTTTAAAATTGAGAGATTTTGTTTCCAAAATTCCAAACTAATATTTTCAATAGACTCATATAATAATTTCACTATATATGGAGAGGGCATTTAAGACATTACATTTTCTATTCCCATTTCTTTGTCCTACCATACCAATTTCTCTGCCTCGGAAGTGTGATTAAAATAACAATTCAACCAAGACACAGCCACAACATATAGAGGTGGTTGGGCCATTTTCATCTTTTCCTCAATTTGTCACTTGATTCTACATTTTAAAATAAGAAAGACAGGGGGATGATACATTTTTTATTGCCTTTAATTTGAAAGATAAAAATGGTGATCTTGATTAAGAGAATAAGATAAATTTTTATAGACGTGCTATTATTTGAAAAAGAAAATATAAAAACAACATTGCCCATTATTAATTTCTTTGATATTGTTAGCAAATTATTTCAAATTATCCTGATATGTACAACTTCAATCCAGAATTTTCAGCAACATATTTCTATCAGCCTTTGTTGAAGTTTTAACGATTACATCAATTTCGTTAAATAGCCCAGCTATTAAGTAGACAGGTAAATATCCATGCCTTTTAGGGATTGGAAAGAAATCTGATAAGTAAAGGAATATTAAAACTGGCTCACCATACATAGTTAATTTATTTCTTAGCTACTAGACATGCACAATTTCTGAACCGCTGAATAATCTTACACTATCCCAATAATCAAAGACTAAAAGTGCTAATATGTCCTTATGAACAAATATTAAATGATTGGAGATTGAGTTGAAATGCTCAGCCTGAAATATTGTTAAGTATGAATAAAAAGTAAAATGCTATCTTTACCCCAAAGCATACAGCACTAACATCATATTTCATGTAATTCTGATATTTTCTTCCAGGAAAAAATACAAAACATGCATTAGTAGAATAACTATAGAAAGACAATCAGTTGGAAACTTGGGTGCTAGAACCACATATTTAAGCTGAGGGATTCAGTAAAAGACTGGACATGATATCTAACAATTTGCAGGATCAAGTTTCTCCTTTTGATAGAATTGTGCTGAAATACACATTTCATCACTTTGTTCTGATTCAAAGGAGATTTTACATGAAGCTTGATATTTTATTTTAAATTACATCAAACTCTTGGAAGAGTTTAATGCATTGTTGTTAATTTTTATTATCAATAAAATATCAAGCTTTAATGTAATGATAATGAAATAATACTGTGTTAATTTTTCAAGCTTCTAATAATACCATTATGGCCAGTGTTGAAATATCATTCATAAAATTCTAGAGAGAGTAAAAAACATTGCCTAAGTTGATGTTACTTGTAAAATTCTTGCTGAGAATCCAATACAGACTTAGCTTGATTCTAAAATATAGAGAATCAGGTCAGAAGATTACAGATTTGAAAAAGACACTTGCTACAAAGTCAGATGATCAAAGTTTAGTGCCATGGAATAGGTTCGTTGAAGTGTCTAATTATAGATAAAAAGTGAGACTTTCAAAGATACTTGTACATACCGGAAGGCAGAAATAGAGGATAATAGCAAACACAGTAACCCATGAAGTAAAACTCATGATTTGAAAAATTCTGAAGCTGTGTGGTGGTGTCCACTGAGGTTTCTTTCCTGCCTGGTCTAGTAGCTGTTCAGTTCCAAAGAAACATACAGAGGTCTACATTAATCATAAACTGGTTGGCCTATTAGCTTAGGCTTCTTATTAACTCTTAGATCCTACATGAACCCAAAATTCTTTCTGTGTCAGCCATGTGGCTTTGTACCTTTAATCAGCAAGGCATTTTCATCTTGCATATTTATCTGGATTATGACTGCAGACTGATTCTTTCCCCTTCCCAGAATTTCCCTGTTCTCATTGCCCTGCCAATACTTCCTGTCTGTTTTTTCCACCTATACTTTCTGCCTAACTACTAGCCAATGAGTACTTTATTAAAGCAATGCAGCTGCCAAATCTTTACAGGGTACACAATCATTGTCCCATAGCATGGTGTAACAAAAGCAAGGTAAAGCAAATACAGATTTTAACTCAACTGAATTTTATGTACAGAAGATAAGACACTCAAGAAATTTGAGTGGATTCTCCTCCTGAAGTCTTTGTAGTAACAACTTGGCAATCTACTAATAAGAGATTGGAAATAACTATTGTTATCTTGAGTTAAGCATTTGAAATATGGTTATCTTCTTCAGTTTTTTCTCTTTTTAATATGTGTACTTATGGTAAATTAATAAAAGGGTTTAATGAAAATGAGGTAAGCTTCAGAAGTAGTTTTAATGTGAGATTTTTAAAAATTATATTTCTCAATGTAATGGAATGTCTACCATTCTAAATCTTGTTTTATAGAAAAAATAAGCTTCACAAGTATTTTTATTATTTGTACACAAAGGTAATGCTCCCATCAATAAATATATTTATTTATTTATGTATATTTTTAAGCAACTGTAAAACTCAGGATGTTATATACACCAGGCTATTCTGTAACACTGACCTACATGCGAAGCTCTTATTATTACAGCTTTTATGCTAAGACTACAATTCATAAAACACTGATTTTTCTTTTAAACTTATACTTTTTCAAATTCCTAGCTCCTTATAATGTAGTATAAATTGGTAATATATCACAATGTACCACCATATATTTGGAAATACAATGTCAACTTCCTACAAAGGAACTCCACACACATAGAAATTTTATAAAGATCTAGAAACACAGCTATAATTCTAAATCTACATCAGTTAAAAAATTAATTATGCTTTTATCTAATGTCAACATATTACCCTGTTAATTAACAATCCCTCAGTGTATGATTTTCATTTTTTAACAAGATTGATAATTGTAAATGTTCAGATAAATATGTTTTGATTCAATTTACAGACTAAGAAATTAAAAGTTTTCTATTATCCTAGAATGTAGAAGACATGCTTTAAATCCTCTTCTTCTGGGGGAGGAAAGAGAGAAAAGGATACTTATCAGGGAATACTTATCAGGAACTGAACCAAACAAATGGCCTTGTATAATAAAATCACAGGAACTGTGCATTCTAAAGAGGTAGAGAATTATACGGCATATGGCATAGAATATGTAAGTGAAGGCCTAGAGATCAAAAAGTAAAAGCAAACCAATTACACTGAGTAACCACTGAATTGTTTTTCATTGTCTAATTGAAAAGTAATCACAAAGAATCAGAAAGCTTTAAATTGAAAGACCTTTTAGTTTCTATTTGACCTTAAGCCAAAGTTATTTAAATGAAGTAAATAATGTATTCTACATGGAAATTTTTCGCAAATTCAAATTCCCACTTGTGTGCCTTCTTATATCCAACCCACTTTTGTCTGCTTGCTATCTAAGCATTTTTTCAGCTATTAGTTAATGGAAGCAGCGTGCTCTTTTTTTAAAAAAATAAAAACGATGCAAATTTAATTTTAATTATAGTTCAATCCCTAAACGTGTTCAGTGAAATAATGTCAGTCAATACTGTTAATGATGAATTTAGATCATTAAAAAAAATTCACTTCTCTTAGTGAACAATTGCAAATATTTAATGGGGAAAAACAAATTTTCTGCTTAATTTTTACAGATTAATAATTCTTAAGCTGACAGCTCTGAAAGGCAGCGTTACTATTTCATACTCTTGGTAACATTTCTCTCCTGTGTTGATTATGTTCAATAGCATTGGATAGAAACTACTAAAATAGCAAACGACAAGAAAAGAGGAAATTGTTCTTTAAGAACCTATTCAGGGAACCAAACTTGTGCTTTGCCCTTGTGTGATCCATTCTTTTCTGCACCAGGACAGCCCTCAAAATACAGACATAGAAGATCAAGAGGCACCACGCACGGCTTCATCAAAAGCAGTGTGTGTTCAAACTCAGCTTCTCCCCAGACCTCAATGCATTCCCTTTATGAGACTCCAACTTTCATATTGGCTCTTAAAAGACCATTCTGTCTTTGGAAAATGGGAGTAGGGCAGAAAGGAGCAGTTTCTGCTGCTCCAGTTCTCTGTGTCCGTGATTCTTTGCAGGCTTAATAACAGACTCAGCATGCTGACTTGTGTGGTGTCTGCCTGCAGACAGAAGATGAGACTCCTAGGCCCTAAGCAATGAATCTTCTAACTCTCTTTCTCTCTCTCTCGCTCTCTCTCTCTCTCTCTCTCTCTCTCTCTCTCTCTCTCTCTCTCTCTCTGTGTGTGTGTGTGTGTGTGTGTGTGTGTGTCTGTCTGTCTGTCTGTCTGTCTGTCTGTCTGTCTGTCTCTGTCTCTCTCTTTTTACACACACACATATACAGGCACACACACACGCGCGCGCGCACACACACACACACACACACACACACACACACATCTATGCACCCGATGCACACAATGCTTTTTCAGTGTTTCTGGAATAATTCCATGAGGTCCTGTTAAAACTCTGCTTAATAAGAGAAAATGCCAAGTGTTTAATTGTTTGCAATTCTTCTGAAGTCACAGAAACGAGCTTCCAATTAGCACCCAGACTTCTCTTTTCAGACGAAGAACGAATCTTTATCTAGAAACTTTTCCTGAGTGTCTTTTTCTTGGAGACACACGTTGCAACCCAAATTACATACAGAATACCATGAAACAGAATATGAAATGATATTTTTCTGCAAACTATCATCGTTTCTGGTTCATTTTCAAGATCTTTGATATTTACATATGACCTTTCCATTTTTATTAACAGTTTATTGGATTTTTGCATTCCAGCTAGCAGAAAAGAAAGGTAATTTACAGAAAGATTTGACAGTTATACACACAGCTATAAACTTCAGTCCATTAACTTATTTCTCATGTAACCTTTAGTCAATTCTACCAAAACAGCCATATAAGCATACGCTTTTCTCCTTTATGTAAAACGACTCTCATTACAAAATCCAAATTACAGAATGTCAAATGCAAGGAAACCCATTTCATCCTGTCTCCTTATGGTTCACAGATGCTTACAGGGCTGAGAGATGCTCATGACCCTTTTTAAGGCACATAAATAAAATTCACATGTTTTTTTTATTTCAGTTAAATATGAATGTGTACATACTACATATCACTTACTTTGTTAAAGTATAATTGCAGATTTGATATTGGAAACACAATCTATTTAACTTTAAATAATGGCTCAGAATAGATTTATTGTATTGTATTTTTTCAAGGCATAATGCTATTTCTCTACCCAACCTAATACAATAATTTTCTTCAACAGTATATCAAGGACTGTCTTTGGAATGGTAGTTTCAGAGGCCTGGGGGAAGAAAGAACAGACAGAGATGAGGAAGGGCTGATTTTCAATAGCAGAATTATTATACATAAGAATGAACTATTAAAAAGAACTAAGATATATATTTTGAATGTTTTCACCACAATAAAAAATATTTAAGAAGATAGATATGCAAGCCTATTATATATTTTATACAAACCGTGTATATGAGAGAGAGAGACACTCAACATAAATACATACAAGTATTATGTATCAGTGATAGTACTGTTTGATGCTGGGTAGATAACTCCACTTGTAACCCATTTTCTTGTTAGCACTAAGATCCCAATTTAATCACAAGAAAACTCATTAAAAAAGAGAAGGCAGAGGAAAAATGGTGACTCACAGTTAAAATGTCAATGGGAGAGGTAAATGGTTATAATTCCCTGGCCAACCAAGACTAACCTGTAAACTGTGGGGCTGCTAGTCAATTATAGACCTCAACAATAAAGACAATAGATACATATCAGTGTCTCAACATGACCTTTGTATTTCTAGGTGGAGGAATATCTGTAAAAGATGCTCAAATTTGTTTGTCTTCTGGCCTCTATATATACCTACACAGTTGTACATGCTTGCTTACTCACATGGGTATCTGCAAACTCATTAACATTTATATGCATGTGTGCATTATAGATACACACACACATGATGTTATAGAAAATACTATAAATATCTGTCTTTAAAATGCATATGCTGATAGCTTTTTGAAAAACCTAGAATTCATATATTTTTTGAATACACATAAAAGTAAAGTCATGTTACAGATTAGTGGAAATGTATATTATTTGGGTCCTACAGAGCATGAATCCTTACAAATTTTAACATTGATATCCCTAACAATAAAAACATTTTTATAACAGAGTGTTGAGAATTATTTCTTTTAAAAATAATTAAGAGAAGCTGTAATGTTAAGAGAATCAGACTAGAAGAACAATGCACATTTTATAGGAATCTCATTCCTTTAATTATAAAATACCATAATTAGTATTTCACTAATATAAGTATAAACTAAATTACTTGTATTCAAATACTTTATTTATGAATTGCATCTATGTATCTTTCATTGAATGAACAATATGAAAACTGCAGTTAATCATTAAAATGAGCTATTTCACATAACATTTGTTAATTTGCAGGAATTAATTGGTAAAATTGACCAAAGAATCTCAAAAAAAAGTAAGTAGTGCCTGTCAACATAAGAAATTCTTAAAGATATTGCTATGTTGGTGTATTTATGCATGATCAATATGGATACTTCTGAGAAACATGTGAAAATTATTTAAATTGCAGCAGCAAATGAAACACAAACTTCTGGGAACTACTTAAAACACTCACATTTAACCAATGGTTTGTTTGTTTTTATCTTAAACAATTTATTTTGTTATTATTATTTTTAGATGTTTTTTTGTAATCTAATGAGACAGAGAAAAAGAGTGTGGATTAGGGTTACTGAAGAAGCATGGACGATACAGGAGCATTTGGGGAAGGGAAACAATAATCAGAATTTATTGTTCTGAAATAACTTCTGCTTTCAATGAAAATGGAATTTTAAAAATGCAGTAAAATAGTAAGCATGCTAAACTGGAACAGTCCTCTGTTATACAGTAACTAGTCATATTGGATCATCTTCAAAACAGAAATAAGAAAATTTACTCAATAAAAGTTTTTTTTTTTTCAATTTCATTCCATTTGTCTGGGTCCTTTTAAGGAAATGGAAAAGTTCGTATTGCCATCTGGTGTTAACTAAAGGAACAGCCTTTTTAGAGAAGCATGTTATAGGATTTTGTTAAGCAAGAAGCTCAGGATGCTATTCTTAATACACAAATAAAATAGAAAAATACCAGAATTATGACTATGTAATAAAACTTCATATTTGCCTTTACACTATTATCCTACTTTAAATTATATAGTTAGGAGTAATTTGTAGATGTTTGTATTGATGATAGATAGATAGATGATAGATCTTCAAAGTAATTTGAGGATATAAATTAAATAATTTGAAGATAAATATACATATATATGTGTATATATATACCCAACCAAAGTAATCTGTTGATATATATAAGCAAAATCTATATATATACATATATATTGCGTGTGTGTGTGCTTTTATGCTTATTAAAATTATTATGACAACATATTTAGAAACATGCTTGAAATTATTAATGAGTTCATTACAAAGCTTTCATAATAGTCATGATTTTAAGATCCTTTGCTTCAAATTTGTCTCATTTAAAATAACATTGCTCCCACAATAATTTACAAATATAAATTCAATGAAATTAGTTATAGCAGGCTTTTATAAAACTTGGCATTTGGTGATCATTTAAAACCTCAGAAACAGCAAGTATGGAATACATAAGAGCCATGAGAAGTCCTCTTGACTGCTTTGTGTTATAGTCATAAGTTATATGCTTTTATATATGCATAATCTATTGAAATTTTGTTTATTTTTTCTTAACATTATACTCTGTTGAATTTTTCTCAAAAGTCTCATTCTTTACTAATTCTGTATTTTCAATATTTAGTAAGTTATTTTGTTATCCCTTTGTTCTTTCTTCCCCTCCTTGGTTATTAAAGAAATAGCACTCTGTCTTCAGTCACTTTTTTATGTTGAAAATAGTAATGTCTAAAGTTAAAAAGAAAAAAATCTTAAACAGCACCCCTTTGAGAGTATTTTTAAAGTTAATTCATAAATTTCTGACAATAATTTGATTTACCACTATAAAAATGACTCCTTTTATATCCCAGAAGAGATGGAATATCAAAGTCATGGTCTTTCATGTTTCAAAATGCTTAACATTCACAACACTGTTTTGCTGTAAAATCGCATATTAAATTATTTTATGTGTAAAAGAATTTGATTTTGTCCTTCCAGTCAGAGAAATTATTCACTTACTACTCCTTATCAATGATACATGAACACGTATGTTATACATTATTTTAGAAAAACTAATTTTGAGTACATTAACAAGGAGATGCTTATTCATATTTTCAAAGATACCATATTACTCTGGAGAGACTTCCAAATAGTTGCTCTCTGTAGATGAACTGAATGTGTTCCTCATATTCATACCCACCTTTCTTTTACCGTAAAACAGCCACTGTGGATGGTTTTGGGGCTAGTGCTGCAATGATTATAACTGCGGATGGAAGCATAGCAAAAGGCTTCTTAAAATACCAAGCCTCACATCATGTATTTACACAGTGAGTATAATGTAGATTATACTTATAATCTATTATTATATCATTTAGTCCTGATAAGATAGAGTCTCCAATGAGTGAGCAGTAAGTGATGGCAATTCTAAAATACACAAGATTTACATACTTGATCTTTTTTTCAAAAATATCTATGGGATAGTAACAAACTGTTTACCAAATGTAAATACATTAGTAACAAAATAAATGACTAAAAGTTAGAGCAAGTGACTGTTTCTGATAGGTAAAACATAGCTGAATACGTGTCTGAATGAAAAGTGTTAGGGAAAACTTCTTAGAACTCTATTCGTTATGTTACAATTTGACTGAAGCAATAGCATAACAAACCAGTGATTCAAACATGTCAAGGATGTGGCTTAATAAATCTCAAATTCTGTAGTCTATGTTCATAGAGAGTACTTAAAAAAAAAACTAATAGGAGCCTTGTAAAAAAGTTTCAATGTAACTTCACAAAAACAACTCATGGATTTGCCTCAAATTGCTCACAGACAGATGGAGGTAAAATGGAAAGAAAAGTTACTACCTTTCTACCCACCAAAGATCTCTTTATGTAAAGTAAAGCAAGGAACCTGGTTGAAAGCACTTTGTTTTGCATGTGTATAGTAGCATGGCACAAATAAGGAGACGATCCTGAATAAACACTAACCACTTATGGATAATTGAAGGAAACCAAATGCTGCTTGGTTGCTGTAGTTACATTTAGTGGACAACAGAAGTTATCTAGGAAAGTTGGAGAAGTCATGAAGCAGCAGTCATAAGCATGTTCGTGCATTAGACCCACATATGAGACGTAACTCATTTTCCTTTTCATCCTCCTTTTTTTAGTAAATCACATCAAAATCAGAACAAACTCCTTAAAATCAAACTATGGAACATTTATTTGCAGATACTGAGTCATGAGTTGTTATCCTTACAAATATGCTACGACAAGGAGGCTGGGTAAGCCGAAGATATAGGGTGGGAAATATTAGCTTGGATTCAACTGTGTGAGTAATTGTCACTGACTTTTTTCTGATGAAGTTGGGTATGATCAATTATTTCTCATACTGTATCAATGCTACATTAGCAGGAGCCTACATCTTTGGGGACAAAGAAATAACAATAGAAAATAGAAGCATGAATTCAAGAGAACCCTTGAAACATTTTGAGGCTGAGATCTAAAAGTGAAGACTATATTTTATTGTTGACATATGTACCATAATTCACTTTAAAGCAGAACACACTGTAAATTCTGTCTTAATTCAGGGAAAGTAATGAATAATGAGAAAACAAGACTGGTCTTGGCTGTAAATTTATCATCGAATTCAGGAAAAACAAATATGCAACCTCATTAGCTGTAAGGATCAATGTGGATGTGAAAGATATTCATAAGGCAGTACAAATTACATGCATGTGCTACAAAAAAAGAAGAATATGCCTCTTTGTCCTTTTCAATTGATAAAATATTTTTGTCCCTCCGGAAATGAATTCAAATATTTCAGTGATGGAGTACTCTATTCCCTGCGGTTTCTTTCTGGTTGGGAATATAAGGGTGACAAGGACAGCTCTTGAGTACTAGAGAGGGTTTCACTGAATGCCTCAAGAACAGGGTCCAGAAATGTTCCAAATCAGTTTTGAATGATAAAGCAGCAGAGTGCACTTGAAGCTTCCATTATCTATTATCTGTAGAACATAAACAGCTATCTATAAAGTTTGGCACATTTTAAACTTTTCATCACTCTCCTCTACTCTATCTTTTCTGAAACAATTCAAGATTAAGTTACGCTTCCAAGAAATAATTTACATTCTTAGACTCAGTCAGTGAATGCTCATGTATAATCAACCTAATTCCTAAGAACATTTTAAAGGCATTATTGTACTCAATATTTTATACTAGATCATAACTCTGCAGTGTGTTGCAAAGCTATAGTACCTTTGAAATTGGATTCACGGGTCACTAAAATTCATTATTTAAAGATTAGCTGTTTCTGTCACAGATCAGCATTTTATAGATGAGGATATGCTTTCAATCTAGACAGAAGAAGACTATTCAAATTTGCAGAACTTTGCAAACCCAGAAAGGAACGTGAATGGTGCTTTTAGAAATTTTGTGTCCTTCAAACTTATTTATGATGGCTTATCCTTTATTTTTTTTCAATCACCCTGTGCTTTTCATGAAGACCTATTGATGTCATCTTCAATATAATTAGATTTTTTTCTAAACTCTCAAAACTCACCTTGTGAAATACTTCCTGTATTTTCTCTCACTCAGTATTCTCAGTGTTCACTGTTCGTGACTTGTTTTTCTTCTTAACTGTCTTTCTCTTGGAAAAAAAAAAGCCTCCCAATGTCAGTTTTGTACACAATGACTTGATTTATATCATTATTTTTAGGTATTCTTTTTTGACTCACTCCAAACAAGGTTATCTAGTCTTCTGAAATTAGAAATTATTCCAAAATGACCCATTTGAAAATACATCACAAACTCTTGTGTCAGTATAATTAAAACAGAAATTAAAATTTGTTACTAAAAGATGCATTATATATTTATAAATGTAGTGATAGCAAAAGCCACAGAAGAAATAATGCATTCTTTATCAGAGATCCTATCTATAATGTATGAGATTTTTTTCTGATGATCTGAGACAGATAAGGATTTAAAATTGAGCTAATTGCTTTGGATTAAACAATGGTTGAGCCTAAGGTTAAGTGTACATTTTCTTCTGTGCCGAAGAACATACAGAAACTACTAGTAGTTAATACCCAATGGAGTCATTGAAGCTCTTTACATTCCACAAGAGCCCATTTCACACTAGATAACGACTCAAGAAAGGTGAGGGTGCTCATTGAAGTTTCAGCAGAAGTGTCCTGAAGTAGCAGCTTTCTTTCTTGCCTGATATTAGAAGTATTGAGAGAGAGCTAGGAGAGTTAGACAAGGCATGGTAAAGTACTTTTTGCTTAATATTTTAAGTTACTACTATTATTATCATTACTGTTGCTGTTGATGATGATTTTGTTGGTTTTGTTGTTGTGAAGTTACATGTTTATGATGAATTGTACAAAAAATGTGGACCCTCACTTGCTATGACATACATATAATGTTCAGAGACCAACATTTGAGAGTCAGTTTTCTTCTTCCTGTGGTTCCAGTGATTGAACACAAGTATTCATTCTTGTAGAATAGTTCATATCCGTGTTGAGCCACCACATAAGCTATTGTTTTATAAATACAGATATTTTTCAATAAATTGTGCTCTAGCTCCCATGAGCACAACTAATTTAATCATGAAACAAAAAGAAATAGTTGACTGCAATATTAGTTACAAAAACATGGTTGACATGGATGATGTTTTAGGTCAATAATTGTTGTGAATTTAGGCTTCTTCTAGAAGGACTCACAAAACTTGAAGAAGTTTAAGTTGGGTATACCTAGCAGTCCTCAACTTTTCATTTAGAATTTCTTCTCAAACAAGATAAGGAAAACATGGTACAGCTAGAAAACATCATTTTGAGTGAGGTGATAGACACGGAAAGACAATTATCACATGACATGTACTCACTCATAAGTTGTTTTTAAACATAAAGCAAAGTAAACCAGCCCACAAATCATAATCTCAGAGAATTTAGACAATAATGAGGACATCAAGAGAGACATACATAGATCTAATCTACATGGAAAGTAGAAAAAGACAAGATCTCCTTAGTAAATTGGGAACATGTGACATTGGGGGAGGGTTGAAGGGGAAGGCAGAGGCAGAGAGGGGAGCAGAGAAAAATGTAGAGCTCAATAAAAATCATTAAAAATAAATCACTAAAAAAGGAATAAAGTGGGAAAGGAATTGAATTCCAGAAACCTCTCTCTGAGATGACTCTTTGTGTCCATTAGGATACAATGAAAACAAAACTGTATCAAATTTCCCTCAGAAATCTGACTTGCTTCTTTAAAACAATATGTAATGAAAACACACAGGTACTTTGTTTCACTAAGGTTTCTTGTTTATGCTAACTCAGAGTAAATTGACTAGGTTTATGAAAGTTTGGTAAAATTGCTTCTATATAGAAGTGGGGGCATGCCTAGTTATAACGACTCTTACCTCAATGTTATAATTCTTAGTGTAATGACTAAGAACTTATATTTAATTTTTAAAAATAAATTTATTTTTTATTTTATTTTACATTCTAACCAGAGTTTTCCCCTCATAGCCCTCCTCCTGTCTTGCTCTCCTCCCCTCCAGGTCACTTCCGATCTACTCCTCCCACCGGGCAAGGACTTCATGAGTTTGACATAATAAGGTGAGGGCAGGATCAGACCTCTCTCCCCACTGTATTAAGGCCAAGCATGTCATCCCACCATAGGGAATGGTCTCCAAAAACCTAGTTTATGATTCTGGGATAGATTGTGGTCCCACTACCAGGTGCCCCTCAGATAGTCCAAGCTTCACCACTGTCACCACATACGGAGGGCCTAGTTCAGTCCCATGGAGGTGCCACAGCTGTGGGTCTAGAATTTATGAATTTCCACGAACTTAGTCTCTGTAGATATCTCCATCACAATCTTAATCTCCCTTGCTCATATATTCTCTACTCCCTCTTTTAGACTGGTGCTAGGTTGTAGATTTCTGCATCTGATTCCATCAATTACTGGATGAAGGGTCGAGTATGATGATAGTCACTAATCTGATTACAGGGAAGGCCAGTTCAGGCACCCTGTCCACTATTGCTAGGGGTCTTATCTGCAGTCATCCTTGGGGTTTCTTGGGAATTTCTCTAGCACCAGGTTTCTCCCTATCCCAAAAGTAGCTCTCTATCAAGATATCGCTTTGATTTCTCTCTCACCCTATCCCTCCACTCCCCCACAATCCATTCCCTTATGATGACAAATACACTTTTTAATCTCCTTACTTTTAGCAAAGTATTTGATTACATTCAGATTCTAGACAGAATTCTGTTTTATACTTTTCTTCAATTTACTATTGTTTGTAGTCAACTTCAACAAAAAGGGCTCTCTGCGTTCACTTATGTCTCTATCTGTAATCTCTTCCATTATATCTTTCGTCCTTTGAGAATCTGCAAATTTTGAAAAATGCAACATTTTTGAAATATGACCTTTGTCATAGTAATCTATATTATACATATAATCTAGCTTTCTACTACTACTCAAAGTAAAACGTCTATTACATAAAACCTCAAGGAAACATTATGGATGATAATTCATAATAAGAATAATAGATAAAATCTAATCCTGTTGGTTAATTTTCATATATGTAAGTTTAGGCACACAGAAAGTGCTATTTCTATACAGCTTGACTATTTACTGTCAATACTTAAATTAGTAGGTAGTAGTAACTAATTATGCAACTAATTTGAGAAAGATAATATGGATGACTTCCTTTGTGTGTGTCTGGTTTTATTTCAATTTTGAATTTGCTCTAAACATTTATAACACTAAAATACTGTTTTATTTATTTAAAAGATCTTAAATGATCTTGCACATATTGTCAAAAAGGCTGCTTCCCATAAGAAACTTCAAAAATTGGTATTAATGAATTTACATTTTGTCAGAGTATACACAAGTTCATACTTCTCTGGTTTGATTAATTAATCAATTTAATGTAATTTCTAAATACTTTGCTTACATGTCATCCCATGAATTGAACTGAACAACATAAAAAAATCTTGCATCTATCAATTATCAATTTATATTATTTTAAACTGAAATGGACCCCACCCACCATTTCTGATTTCTGCATAGAGTTTTGATTTTAACAGTTTATTTTATAAAGAACCAGCTCTTTTTTGATCAACAGGTTTGCTTGTCAGAATCTCCAAATGGTCTTAATATCATGAAATTTTTTTCTCATAGTTATCCTTGTGAAGAAGAGTGGGTGGTTTACAAAGGCACTACTAATCCCTGACTAATTTTCTTATCAAAATTATTTCATTGCATGGATTATGCAAACTGTTTCTTGTTATGCCATATTATAAACAGGATAGTAATAGTATGGCTAATCTCATTACTAGTTATAGAATTATAACTATATTACATATATACATATGCTCACTGTGAAAAATGAAATTATATTTCTAAATAAAAGTATATTTTGGAAAAGAACTCACATAAGTTAATAAAAGTATACTTAAAATAACCAACATGCTGTTACACAGTAACAGTTGAGAACTTAGCACTTCCTGAGTAGCTTTAAAAATATGTCTATAGGCTCAGTACTCTATCACTGACATTGCTATTCAGAATTAGTACCAACTGACATGAATAAATTATAAGGCAAGGACTCTTTCTACATTCCTAATTATTGCTAGGAACTTAGGAATATTTACTAAATTAGAACATATCATATTACCAGCATAGTTTTGCCAGATACTGCTAAGTTATGTTCCTACTCATAACAGAAACAGTCTTCACAAAGGTAATGCCCTTAAGGGCATGTTTCACATGGTATATAAAGGCATTTTTTTTTGTCAAAGACAAGCTGCACATACTTCACTTCACCAACTCCTTTGGATTTAAAGTCACTCAGGTTGTTGAGGCAGATATGTATACCAGGGAGGTTTTTTTTTTTTTTTTTTTTTACAAATGGGTTGCCTAAAGTGGGCATTTCCATCTCATGGTAAGTTAACAGAGACATAACAAAAGAAACAGGATGAATGAAGCTAACAGAGTCCCACAGTTATTTCTCTCACCTTGGTTTCCTCCAAGATATGAACAGTTCTGTCAAATGTTCTTTTTTTATTACCAATTTTGAATGGAATATTTATGTATTTATTGAGCTATTTATTTTTCTCTGCTGTCCTCCCTTCTTCTCCCCTCCCCTTATACCCTCTCTCATGATCTTCACTTTCCCAATTACTCAGGAGATCTTGCCTTTTCCCACTTCCCATGTAGATTAGATCCATGTATGTCTCTCTAAGGGTCCTCTGTGTTGTCTAGGTTCTCTAGGGTTGTGAATTGTAGGCTAGTTTTTCTTTGCCTTATACCTAAAAGCTACTTAAGTGAGTATATATTATATTTGTCTTTCTGGGTCTGGGTTATCTCACTCAATACTATATTTTCTAGATCCAACCATTTGCCAGCAAATTTCAAGATACCATTTTTTTTCCCACTGCGCAGTACTCCCTAGTGTAAATTTACCACATTTGTAATGCATTCTTTGATCGAAGTGTGGGAAGTACACCTGAGTGCATTAGCACAGGAGACCACTTCCTAAATATAACCCCAGTAGCACAAATACTAAGAGGAACAATTAATGAACAGGATCTCCTGAAACTGAGAAACTTCTGTTTGTTCAAGGACATGGTCAACAAGACAAAATGATAGCCTACAGAATGGGAAAAGATCTTCACCAACCTCACATCAGAAAGAGTAATGTGAAATGTTCTTAAATCAATCCTGGATGGCATTACTCAGAAATGTAATCAAGAAAATGTGGGATGAAGTTCTAAACCCATATGCCAAAATAAGTGTTTTCTCCTTTAGGACATTTTATAAATTGAATTTGTGATTCTAATGAAAAGCAGGTAACTCGTGTTTTCCCCTTATGATTCCTTACAATTTTATTTTCTAATGGAGCTCTACACATTTGTGTGTATGTGTCTAGGCTTTTCAAATTAGCAAATCAACTAATAATTATTTTTTTCAAATCATGTTGCCATAGTATGTATGTGTATGTATGTGTGTATATACATATATATATTCATATATATTCAGAACCTAATAGTCTTCAACTTTTGATGCCCATTTTCTTTTTTTTTCCACTTTTCAGTATTTTTTTTATTTATTAAAAATTTCTACCTCCTCCCCGCCTCTCTTTTCCCTCCCCCTTCAAACGTCCCCCTCTCTCTCTATTCTTAAGAGAAGTCAGGGTTCCCTGCTCCATGGGAAGTCCAAGGTCCTCCCCCCTCCATCCAGGTCTATAAAGGTGAGCATCCAAACAAACCAGGCTCCCACACAGTCAGTCCATGCAGTAGAATCAAAACCCAGTGCCATTGTCCTTGGCTTCTCAGTCAGCCATCATTGCCAGCCACATTCAGAGTGTCCATTTTGATCACATGCTCCATCACTGCCAGTCCTGCTGACCTTGGAGAGCTCCCATTAGATCAGTCCCACCATCTCAGGGGGTGAACTGCACCTTCGTGATCCGGACTTCCTTGCTTATGTTCTCCCTCCTTCTGTTCCTCATTTGGACCTTGGGAGCTAAGTCCAGTGCTCCAATGTGGGTCTCTGTCTCTATCTCCATCCATTGCCAGATGAAGGTTCCATGGTGATATGCAGATATTCATCAGTGTGGCTATGGGACAAGGCCAGTTCAGGCACCCTCTCCTCTGCTGCCCAAGGAACAATTTGTGACATCTCCTTGGACCTGAGAACCCCTATAGAGACAAGTCTGTTGCAAACCCTAAAATTGTTCCCTTAATTAAGATATTTACTTCCCTGCTCCCATATCCACCCTTCCTCCATCCCACCCATCCCATTCCCCCAAGCTCTCCTGAACCTCCCCTTCTCCCTTCTCTCTACCCATCTCCTCTTACATCCACCCCCCCATGTAACATGAGGGCCGGCTTGTTGGGGTTTCTGTCCCGCCCAGTACCCCACAGCCAGCAAGTTCCAAAGAAAATCACACAAAGTCTACATTCGGTTATAAACTGATTGGCCCATTAGGTCAGTCTACTTATTAGCTCTCATAACTTATGTTATCCCATTATCCTTATATACGTTAGTCATATGGCTTGGTACCATTTTCAGCTCTCAGCTCACATGTTGCTCCTTCGGTGGTCTGGGCAAGAATGGCAGAGGGAGCTTCCTGCTTCCCAGAATATTCCTGTTCTCATCGCCCTGCTTCTACTTCCTGTCTGGTTGACCCACCTATACTTCCTGCCTGGCCAATCAGCGTTTTATTAAAATACACGATTGACAGAATACAGACAATTCTCCCGCACCATTTCCCTCTCTTTTTTTTTTAAACAAAGGAAAATACCCATAGTCCATTTGTGTTCAACTTGCTGGTTGTGGGGTACTGGGCGGGACAGAAACCCCAACAAGACGGCCCTCATATTTCAAATGGTGCCCAACGTGGGGCACGAACCCACGACCCTGAGATTAAGAGTCTCATGCTCTCTACCAACTGAGCTAGCCTTGTGGAAGCCGGGCGGGATGAAAAGCAGGCCTGCCTGCAGCTCCTCACTACAGATGGTGCCCATGTGGATAACTGCATCCACATAAAGCCTGAGAAAGCTTGGGAAAGAATAGAGTAAAGCATGCTTTCTTGGTAGCACCAATTTCTTGGTTCTGCTCTGCTTGCTAGAGGCAAGCAAGCGCTCTCATCTAAGAGAGACTTCCTGATTCAGCTTTAGCTGCAAAACCTTGCAGCTCTTTAAGAGGTCCTGCCACGATAAACTTAAACGGTGTTGATGAAAAGCTGAATGCATGCTATTTGGGTTTTCAGCGGTAGCAGGAAAAAAAGCTGTGCTGTTTTAAAATGCCAGCTTTCTGGGCTGTCCTTCCAGGGCAATCTCTCACTCTTTCAGGCAGGCAGTCTGACTGAGTGTGGTCTGTGAGCAGAATGCTGCAGCTTGCTTGCTGGCAAGGACCTAGAAACACCATAGAGTTGTCGCAGTGAACACAGCTCTGGCTGGTATCTCAGCCATGAGGCTGGATAGCTAAGGAATGGGCTGGATCTAACTGTCAAAGCCATGACTTTAGTCCTACCCATTAAAGACTCATGTGGTCAGAAAAGGAGAGATATACAGTAAAGAGAGATTCAAAGAGGAAGAAAACCGCTAAATGGTTTACTATGTGTTAAAATATATTCAGGCTAAAGGTTAAAGTTCTTATGGTAAAAAAAGGAAGAAAGAAAGTAGTTGAGTGTGGTAATACACACCTTTAATCCCAACACTTGGGAGGCAGAGGTAGATTGACCTCTGTGACTTCAAGGTGTGGTAGCACACGCCTTTAATCTCAGCACTGGGCAGGCAGAGACAGATGGATCTCTGTGAGTTCAAGAAGAGCCTGGTCTATAGAGTTATTCCAGGAAAAAGATATACAGAGAACATGTCTCAAAAAGTAAAAGTAAAAATAAAAGAAATAGAGGTTAAAATAGAGCCGCATAAAGATGGAAAATACACAGAGAATCTTGATCCTGTATGCTATTATGCTCTCTTTGAATTGTTTGAATGCTGAGGAAGGAGCAACAGCTGCTAAAAGATATTTGTTTATAAATGCTGCTGAACTAATCCAAGATAGATATGTTGAAAATACCTTTACTTCAAAATTTGGATCTAAGGTTATAATGCTTTTGAAAAGTTCTTCTGTTGTTTTCACAGAGGATGAGACCCTGTGGATTGCTTCTATCCCAATATGGTATGATAGACCCCGTCCTCCTGAAAGGTTGCTATGAACACCCTCAAGAAATTACTTTGCTCAACTGCTGACTGAGATGAATCTAGCACACAGTTTATACCATGAAAGACCTGATTAACTGTGCCCCTATACAGCAGGAAGAAGTTTGGAGAGAAATAACTACATCCATATTCCCAGATATTGCTTATAAATGTTCTTTTACATTTAAAGGGGGATATGATATATATATGAATAATTTGCATTGGTATGGATTTTAAGGTCAATTTTGTTATATGTATATATATTTCTGACCTTGATTGAGGTATTGTGATTGTGTAGTTCATTTAAAAATGCAATGTATAATTAAAAATATAGGTTGTTAATGGATAATCATCGATAATCGTCAAGCTTGTAGTAATGTTAGTTTGATTTTCTAGATGTGCATAGATATATTTCAGATATGCATTCTTCATATCTTTCAAAGACTACAGAACATGGCATTTAATATTTTAATAACTTAGGACTTTTCATGACAATGAGACATGTCTGCTCCTGGCAGCACCAATCTACTTTAAGAGAAAGATGGGCATCGAAGAGGCTCCTTATGGAGTTGGTTAGCCATTTGGGCAAGAAACTGCTCTTGCCTGGACTGTTGTATAAACTGGACACAGAGAACTCACAGAGAGGACTGGTGAACTTGGCTAAAGGTGAGATGATCTTTCAGGGTTCCTGATTCAAGAAAGAGTCTGTGAGACATTCTGCAGGACACAGCAGATACTGACTGAACTGCCTTTGAAATTTCCTAATTCATGGAAATGTCTCTGGATACTATGGGCCTGTAGGCTGAAGATGGATGCCCCAACAGTACAGAGGAACATTGGGTGACTGTGCAGGCAGCAAGATGTCTCTGTCATTTCTAGAGTTTTGGAAGTTGCTCACTTCTTGTTTACTTAGGTAATATTATATCCTTCTGGGGTTTTTGATGGAGTTGAAGAATGGTTAGTTATAGTTATAGTTTTCCATTATTATGATAAAGATAAAATAGATATAAATATTGCAACTATATTTCTTACTTGATTACTGTTTTGTTATATGTAATTTTACTATGTTAAGGTAAAAGCCTTTCTTTTTTGTTTAAATAGAAAAAGGGGAAATGATGTAGGTGGGCTTTCTGTCTATGTGTTATTTTCATTGGTTAATAAAGAGACTGCCTTGGCCCTTTGATAGGACAGAAAATTAGGTAGGCGGAGTAAACAGAACAGAATGCTAGGAAGAGGGCAGTGAGGCAGATGCCATGGAGCCAGTCTCCAGGTCAGACATGCTGAATCTTCCCCGGTAAGCCACCACTTTGTGGTGCTACACAGATTATTAGAAATGGGTTAATCAAGAAGTGAGAGTTAGCCAGTAACTAACTCTCTAGAGATAATGGGCCAGGCAGTGTTTAAATGAATAGAATTTGTGTGTTATTATTTCCAGGGCTAAGCTAGCCATGCAGGAGCCAGGCGGGACGAAAAGCAGGCCTGCCCGAAGTCCCTCACTGCACCCCCACACCCCCGTGCACCCATGTTTTGACTGGAAATCTTGTCTACCTCCTATATCCAGGAGGATAACTATATGATTTTCTTCGGTTTCACCTTCTTATTTAGCTTCTCTAGGATCACTTATTATAGACTCAATGTCCTTTAATTATGGTTAGAATCCACTTATGAGTGAGTACATACCATATTCCTCTTTTTGGGTCTGGCTTACCTCACTCAGTAAAGCGTTTTCTATTTCCATCCATTTGCATGCAAAATTCAAGATGTCATTGTTTTTTACCACTGAGTAAAACTCCAATGTGTATATGTTCCACACCTTCTTTAACTATTCTTCTATTGAAGCTCCTAGGTTGTTTCCATGTTCTGGCTATTACAAATAGTACTGCTATGAACATAGTTGAACAATATTTTTGTAGTAAGATATGGCATCTCTTGGGTATATTCCCAAGAGTGGAGTTGCTGGGTCCTGAGGTAGATTAACTCCCATTTTCTTGAGGCTTTATTTGGTGCTTATGCTCAGCTGTTCTGCAGTAATTCTTTTGCAAACTTTATCAATATCATTTATTTTGCTAATTTCTGCAGCCATAGAAATGTCTGTGGTTTGTGTGTGTGTGTGTCCTTCAATTTAATTTCAATTATTTTGGAAATATAATAATTGCTTTATCATAGAGATAGGTTCAATATCTTCTTGTAAGGCATTCAAATTTGTTCCTTGTTCCTTTGGGGGTTCCTGATTCATGAAAGAGTCTGCAAGACATTCTGCAGGATACAGAAGAAAGTGACTGGTCTTTGAATTTTTCTGCTTCATGGAAATGTCTGCTGCATACTATGGGCCTGTAGGCTGAAGGTGGATGCCCCAGGTGTACAAAAAAACTTTGGTGACTGTCTAGGCGGTTAGATGTCTGTCATTTCTAGAGTTTTGGAAATTGCTTACTTTGTGTTTACTTAGGTAATATTATATCTTTCTGGAGTCTTTGATGAAGTTGAAGAATGGTTATAGTTTTCCTTACTTATGATACAAGATAAAATAGATATTAATATTGTGACTGTAATTCTTGCTTGATAACTGCTTTGTTATATGTAATTTTACTATGTTAAAGTGAAAGCCTTTCTTTTTTGTTTAAACAGAAAAGGGGAAATGGTGTAGAAGAGTCTTCTTTCTATTTGTTGCTTTCACTGATTGAATAAAGCAAACTTCCTTGGCCTTTTGATAGGGCATCCCTTAGATGGGCATGGTAGATAGGACTGTATTCTGGGAGGAAGAAGGCAGTGTGGCAGATGCCATGTGTCTCTTCTCTAAGACAAATACTGGTTAGACTCATGCTGGTTGTGGTGGCGCAAGCTGGTAGGATTTGCTAAAGGAGGCAGAGAGTCGCCTGCCATAAAGCTGTCAGGTCAGACATGCTAAATCTTTCCCGGTAAGCCACAAGGTGATGGTGACATACAAATTATTAAAAATGTGTTAAATCAAGATGTAAGAGTTAGCCATTAAGAGGCTAAAACTAACGGGCCAGGCAGTGTTTAAATAAATACAATTTTTGTGTTGTTATTTTGGGGTATAAGCTAGCCAAGCAGCTGGGAGCCAGGCAGCGGGAAGCAGACCTCTGCTCCTTTTACAACAGAGGCCCCACATTGGGTACCATTCTGTTGTAAAGAGGGCAGAGGGGCAGCCGGGCATCTGTGCAGCTGGGTGCCAGGAACGCAGCCTGCTGCCCTCTTTACAACAGTTCCTCTCTACCTCAATAGCTCTTTTCTGCATCATTCTGTATTAGAGCATTGAATACTTATTGGTGATCTAAAGCTTTAGAACTGGCCTGTTCCTTTATGACTTGTAATCTTGCTGGAACAATAAATTATTGTAACTTGACCTCTTGACCCATATATTGGTTTTTCCTAATTTTCTGTTTACTGGGAAGATCTATTTTTCTCTCCTTTTAACTCTAGTAACTCCTAATAATTCACATTTAATTAGTCTATATATAACTTCTGGTCACAAATATTTATCTATTTTTAAAATTTTTTTAGGTTTAAAAAATATAAAATCCAAATATCTTTCCTATTGTCTTTGAAATACATCCCTTCTACAACTTCTTGTACACTGAATAAATATGATATACTTCAAGAAAATGACCTAATATTTTATCCTAACTCTTACCACACATACAAACCTGAAGACAATATGTGTGTTGTCCAATGAAAAGATTTTTTAACAAATATAACACATTCCAAAAAAACTCACAGTTATCATGTTCACACATTATTGGTTTTACTAAGAATAAAGGGGAATTATTTTTTCTGTTAAAAATAGTCTTCTATTGGACATTTAAATTTATATTTTTTCCTACAGGAAATTCCAAATATCAATTGTGAAAAATCAGGAGACCTGAATAAACATGAGAGTGAAATTGACAATGATTCTGAATGTTCAGATGATTGACAAAGCTAATCCTTGTGTTTGTTTGTTTTATCTTTTTTTATTACTTTACAAATAATACCATTGAGGGAAAATATGAGCAAGGAAGTCAGGACTGTAAGGGGTTGATCCGCCCACTGAGACAGTGTGCCTGATTTAATGGGAGGTCACCAAAGCCAGCTGGACTGGGACTGAATGAGCATGAGATCAAACTGGACTCTCTGAATGTGGCTGACAGTTGGGGCAGACTGAGAAGCCAATGATAATGGCACTGGGATTTGTCTCTACTGCATGTCTGGTTTTTGGGATCCTAGTCTATCTGGATAGACTTCCTAAGTCTTGAGGGATGGAGGAGGGCCTTGGAATTTCCACCAGGGTACCCTTCCCTCTTTTAGAATGAAGAAGAGGAAAAGGAAGAGGAAATAAAGTTGAATTAATCTATTGCATTAGTTTAGCACTGTAGTTTCTAAAGTTACTTTACATTTCTAAGTTTTGATAGGTGAATAATAGTAATACTGCATTGAATTTTTATACTATTAACTATTTTAGATATGCTGTCCTATTAACTTCAAAATTTAAAACAATAATTTTAATTTAGATGTTGCAATGTATTTTGATCATATTCAACCCAAAACCCTACCGTTAAGTTTTTCAAGATCTGTCCATTTTTTCAAAATATGCCCTAAATCTTTAATTTCCAGTCCTCTTCTGTTATGTTTAAAAGTCAATTGACATAATTAAGTTTTATATACACTTCTGGATATTGGACCATCTACTATGGCATGGCCCACTCACCAGAAGTTTTTAATTTAAAGAAAATTGACTCTCTGTGCCTTAAAGATATGATCTATCTACAACTCTGTGTTTGAGGGAAAATCAAAACCCCTTCCTACTCAGTGACAAAATGCAGGATGGATTAATTTTGCACCAGTCTTTTAAAGAGATCTACAGATACTATGAGTTCATTAAAGTATAAGTGATGTCATGTCCAGAAAATATTTTTTTTGTATAGCTCTGGTTTTAAATACACTCTGGAATTTGCTGCATTTCTGTCTAACTTCTATAGTGATCCCTGAACCTTGGGGAAAGTATATGACACAGATTTCTATTATAGATAGCAGAACACACCACAGTCATTTTTATTTATAATTACTATTGTATTTGAAGTTTGTTCTGCATTATGTATTCACACAGAATCATAATGCTATGAAAAATTTAAAAATCAAGGAAGAGCTATGGCACAATACAGACTATAAAAATTGACATGAAAATAGCAAATATTATGACGAAATAACAACAAAAAAATAGAGAATTGTAGAAATAAGAGAGAAAAAAATCAACTTAATCCATTACTTCCTCAAACACTTACTGAACATATAGTACATATCAGATATTCTTTAGTGTACTTGGAACATGGCCAGAGACACAAGAAAGTAATCTCCTGGCTTAAGACGTCAGGCAGTGACCTGGAAGGGTGAGAGTGATTGCCAGAAGAAAGTGACATTGGGAGGTATGAGTGGGACTAAATGCAGTACGTGCATGGAGAGAATTCTGCTGAACAAAACAAATCGCACAACACTTACGAAATGGCTCACTACCTTGGGGAAATACAAAACAGAACACAAAGAATAGGGGAAAGCACTAAGAACTGCAATCATAACGACTGTGAGCGAAAAAAAATGATACTCAAAAAAGAGAAACTCGGTGTATTGTAATAGAATCAATCCCATTCAGCACAGAAATTAGATTTCCCAGGAAGCAAGGCAGGAAAAGTCAAATGCCAAAACCCAAAATGACAAACCAGGATCTATCATTCATTTCAAATAACAGCTTACCTTTTAATCGACAACATAAATGTCTTTAAATGACCAAGGTCATACAAGAAAAAACAAGCGTGAAGCAATTAATGAATCAACTAAATATTCCACCTGAATATGAAAAACAACTTTCATGGTGGGCAGAAACAAGCATAAAAGGGTTACACAGTATGCATATTTATTTAATAAAATGATTAATTAAGATTACATGAACTGTTGAAATGTCTCAGTATTCAAGGGCACTTGCTGTTCTGGGAGATAATTTGTGCTTGGTTCTCAGCACTGTTTACCTCTCTTTTGACTTCCACAACCAGTGTATGTATGTTCCCTTAATACAGACAAGCACACACACACACACACACACACACACACACACACACACACACACACACATACAAATAAAGAAAAAAAAGAGGTAAAATTATTTTCAATAATTTCCTTAAATTGTCATAAGAAATAACCTCTGATTTAGAATTATAAATATTCTTGAAAAAGAATCTCTCTCTCTCATAAAGTAACAATTGCTTTTAAATTCAGAATTAAGTTCATATATATGAAATACTTTCCATTTTGTTTCTTACAGTTTTCATGGAGTTACAATATTGTTATATAGTCAAAATTCACTTGGGTCTAGGTTTTATTTACAGTATTTGCACTGAGTCAGAAGTTACAGGTAAGTTCTTTGTAAACTTGAATTGAGGTGCCAGGTTCTGGGGTAGATCTAAAATATTCCTTTCCCTCACGGACTCATATTTTGAATGCCTCTTTCAGCTAGTGTCATGATTTTGAACCTTTTGGAGGCAAGGCCAAGTTGGCAGAAATACATCACTAGGGGCAGATCTTTGAAGGTTACCTCACTCCAGGTTCTGGCCCGCTTTCCCTGACTCTTAGTCTGTTGCAGTGTGATAAGTGTCTGCCACACACTTCCCCCAATATGCATTCTGTTTCCTTCCCCTCTATGATAGGCATAGCTCCCTTTACGACTGTGAGCCAAAACCAACTTTCCCTGCCTTGTGTTGTTTCCATCAGGCATTCTTCCCCAAAAGTACAAAATAACTACTACAGACATGTGAGTTGTTGATTAAAGCAACAAGGTAAGAAGTCAAACGAAAATAGCAGAAAACTTAGGACCAAATTGTCAGTCCTGAAAAACAAGCATACAGTCACACTGTATGAACTTAACAGGTTGTATTTAGGAATATATATGCATACATGCATGCAATAAAATTTTGTGAAAAGTTAAAAGAGGACAGAGGGATATATGAGCAGATTTTGGAGGGAAGGACAGAAAGGGCAATGCCTTTATTATAATCTCAAAAGAAACAGAGAGCAGAAGATTCCTCAATAACTTTTTCATCTCAGAAGATCCCCAATCTGATTGTCAGGACAGATGTAGTTTTGTGCCACTTTTGAGAGAGCTGCAAACAAACAGTGGTGTAAATTTGATGGAAATTAGTGCACAGTGGAAAAACACTCAGGTCTAAGCCACTCTAGATGAATTTGTTTCCTGGGATCTTCATGAGTAGCCTTTCACTAAGGTGCCTGAAAACCTTGCCTAGCTGTGTGAGAAGCAAGCAAGATGAAGACAGAAAGATATGAATACCAGTACTAGCAAAGCAAGTATTGATTAAAGCATACTTACAAGAAAAACTTGAATCTTTCATTCTAACCCAATCGGGAGGTGGGGCTGCACGAGGTGAGCGTAGAGAGTGGTATCTTGAGAGCAGCATTACCTGTACAGCTTGCTAGATCAATCTTCTGTCATTACCTGGTGTAGCATTTAACATCAGGCTTTCAAATATACTTCTTTCCACTCTTACAAATCAAAGTGAATTATGCAAATGCAGAAAATATGTTAGCAAATACAAGATGTTCCTAAAAATAATGAACTCATGAATTTACTGTTTCAAGTCACGTTGAAAGGTTGAATGTTCTTTTCCTGTGATTAGGAAGTTATACCTGAATTAGGATAAAGTTTACAGATTGTGGAGCAAAACTGGAAGGCGGTTATTATCTTCACAATTAATAAAGGATGATTAAACAGGATTCTATAACATAGTGAATCATATTACATATATTTATAAGATCATTTGACGTATCCAATTTTTCTGAGTACAGAAGTTTATTACTTAATGTGAACCAAAAGATAAAGAAACACCATCTTTGATTCCTTGATGGACTCGTTGCATATCTCCTACTAATGTAACAAATTCATTTAAGTTACTTTTGTTAAAGATAAAATCCTTCTTGATAGTTCCCACTGTCTCATGTTTCATTTTTAAATTAAAAGTGACTTCTAAATTTTTTAAAGGCATCTGAATGCTGGCCTGTGTTCCACACTTTTAAAATTTTTCAATTCACTTACTTTTCTCATGTTTAGGTAATTAAGTCTATGCAGTTACATCTCTGCATCTACAACTGACCAGAATCTGTAAAACATGCTTGTGATCATGCCCTCCTGCTACATCCACGGCTGTAACGCTAGTGTAGCAGAAATGCTGACTGGGCAGTCAGGTGTTGCCGGAGGATTGGAATCTGTGCTTCTCAGAGCTGTGTTCCAGGCGGTCCCTTGGCAATCAGTTGTGGTATAATGTCACCTGAGTCGCCATTTGTACTGACTTGACCTGGCTGTCCTTGGAGCCATATATGTGTGTCTTTTTCCTTGTCTGTGTGTTTTTTTGTGATCCTTGCATATTGCTAAAAGATCAGACTAATCCAGGCAGTTGCGGATACAAACAACACTGCTAAGGACATTTTTGAGCTCTGCCCCACTATTCATTAAAGCCTTAAAAGAAGTAGTCAGTTCTGGGAATTAGCAGGGTCATCATTAGGACAATTCCTTGATGATGTGGAACAAAAGGAGTTAATTTTACCAGGAAACACCTTAGAAGCCTTAGGCATTTGCCTGGGAAGTATATGCAATTGTAAACAGAAGGCCTATGAAACCTTTCTCGTGGGAAGAAAAAGACCTAGCCTAAGTTGACAACATCTGAACCTGAGAATTGAGAAAGGAGGAGAGTTGAGGTTAGTGATATGGAGCGAGTTTCAGAGAGGTTCGAGACTATGTCTTAGAAATTTCCTAGCAGAAAGTTTTCCCAGGGAGATAGTAGCCTTCTTTTTTCCCACCCAGGCACACAAGGTCACTTAGCTCAAACCAGCCAGCCACCTGGTGCAAGCTGATAGAGATAGTCTAGCTCAAGGGCAATAGCCTCTCTGAAGGCAAGAAAAAAAAGAGTTTATTTTACAAAATATGAGAGAGCAGAAGTCCTTGTACCCAAGTCAAAGCATCTTCAAAGATTCTTTTTGTAAACTGTTTTATGCTGTTCTATGATTTGATGGTGTATGCCTTTGCCAAGTTCTTTGATTGTAAAAAATATATAATCCTGCACTGAAAAAAGTAAACTCGCAGCAGCATTCTCAAATACATTGAGGGTGGTCTGTCTGCCATTTCCTCCGCCGTATCCTGAAATCTCCTGAGCCTTCGTCCTGTCCCCCCACAGTCTGAGTGGCTCCCCTGAGCCGGTCCATGGCACCCTCCAACATCAGTTTCTAAATCTGCCACGTTCCTGTCAATAGCTTTTCTTGATCATTAAAGCAAAGTAGAAAATCGCATGGGGTTCCCTGTAACACAAGCTTAACCTAACTGCAGACTTATCTTTCCTTTATTTTCACTGGTTCTTCCTCACAATGTAAACTCTTGCTAACACTAAGATTTTCGAATGTTGCATATTTACATCTTTTGTAAACTTTAGTTACTTCCATCTTTCTATCATTTAGATATTAAGCACACACACATTGTCAGACACATGTTTGTGTGTCTTGTGTCTTAATTATTATAGGTTCTATGAATTCACATCTAATAATAGAAATATTTATTTTCTCATTAAAACAAGAAGTCTCAGAGTGTTACTTATTGCTGACATGTTACCACTAGCACAAAAAATGCACTCCAGAGATTTCTAAATAATTCATTCAGCAATTTAAAAAAGTTTATGTTCTTTAGGAGTTCACCATTTAAAGTAGCTTCTTGATTAATACGATTAGTCTTGCTAATGATTTACTAGTTTTAATCATTGTATATTGGGTCTCAATACCCTCAGTCATTGTCTATTTCTTTATGTGCAAGCACATATTAAATGAGTTTGGGTTTCCTTTCATTTATTCGATTTATTTTTCATCTGGAAAATCAATGTAGTCTAGAGCAATTTAGACTATATAGTACAATAGAACTTTTCAAACTTTTTTTGTTTAAACATTATTTCCAAAGTTAAGACATATATCCTTTAAATGTTTCAAATATATAAATATAATAGTATATTATATAAGAATTCTTTATATCAAAATTGTTGATAAATCCATTAATATTTTTTAATGTCCTTGGAAAATAATCCTCTTTTAGTAGACAACTTTAAATTTATTACTGAAAAGTGGGAAAGAACTTTCAAAAATAGGAGAAATTCTAAGTAAGAAATACCTGTCACTAGACATGTCTGAAAACAGCATTGTTGGTCTTATGTGAAGTTAAACACATAGTTTTCTTGACTGATATCTGATCATATCACATTTTGTGAACTCTTTTTATAGGTCATATCAAATGTTTCTTTTGTATTCTTTCTTGTTGATAAAAATATACAATTAATCATCTTTATTTATCTAGAGACTTAAGAAAACCTATATAGGTTATCATGAATAACTTATTTTATTCATTAATTCTATTAATTAATTCTGTCTACTCTGTATTTTATAATTTACTTAGCTATTAAATATAAATCCATTCTAAATTAGTGCAGGATTCTAGCATGTTATTAGTATGTTTTAAATGTGTTAGTATCTATGACTACAGAAAAATAAACATAACATGATAAATGTTGTCTGAAAACAAGTCAGTTTACAAGAAGGACTTATTTACTCAGTTATTTGATATTGTATAGTGAAGATTGCATTTTTAATTTTGTCAATATTATTTAAATGCATACATATGTCATTTATGTAAATGTAAGCTTTTAGAATGCTTCAATAACAGTGGAAATAATATTCATAGATATTTTAACCTTAGGTAGTCAAATTGAAATGCAATTTAAGTATCATCTCATTATTTTAAGAAAACTTATTTGAAATTACTTTGAAAGGGAAGAACACATAAGTGGGAAAACCTAAGGATACTACTGTAAAGATGAATGCTATCTCATTTGAAGAAATGAACAGTCTAAGTGCTGAAAATATGCTCAGCAGTCAAGAGCTCTCACTGCTCTTGGAGAGTCCCCAAGTTCAGTTGCTAGCACCCAGGTCCTGCTACACACAGTTTTACTTAAATTTAGCTCCAGAAGAGCCAATACCTTTTTCTGACACTGAAAGTGTGCCAGCACATAAAGGGTATGAGTTTACACATACATAGAAATACATACATATAAGTAAAATATAAATTGCAAAATACAATATAAAAAGAATTTAACAGTCATATTCAAAATTAATAACAAAAGAGTAGATTAAAATGTTGAATAGAAGATACCTCAAATCTCACTTCAGGATAGTGATATCCTTAAGTATTGTTTCTTAAGGTTTTAAAGACATTTACTATATACTGTAAATAATGGTATTGATTCTCAACAAATTAATTAATATTTATTGCTTTTATGCTTTGTGAGAATTTTCTATATGATTACTCTCTTTTCATAATTTCCATGCTTGTCTCTCCAACATTCAACTCTTCAATGAAGGAGATCTGAAGGTAGTGATACTTCAAAACCTAGACATAGAACTAACACATGACCTAGTTGTACCTTTGCTGAGCAGATTCTCACAGAATTCCATATCCTACAACAGATGCTTGTACATCCAAGTTTCTTGTTGAACTATTTACAATAGCAAGAAATAGAATCAGTCTATATAGTATGAGTAATAAAAACCCAGAGACAGTTTTGGGATTCAAGCTGAAAATCAGAAAACCAAAGCATTAGCTACTAGAGAGTTCTTACCTATTCTAAGCCTTAGGCAAACAGAATGGCAGTCCTCACTATGACTGTAGACTGCAGTATTCTCTACCAAACCTTAAACCACATACTGAGACCCTGAGCTCCTGTCTCCTCGCACTTTATATTCCTCTCTAGTGCTGGTATTAAAGGTGTGCACCACCACTGCCACATCTTTCTGGTTAACTAGTGAGGCTTCTGAGATTAAAAATGTGTGCCACCACTCTCTGGCCTGGATGGCTGACTAGTGTGGCGAGCTTTGCACTCTGATCTTCAGGCAAGCTTTATTTATCAAAACACAAATAAAATATCATTATAAGCCAAGAAGGCTATTAACTTATTAATGGATACAGAAAATATGATATACTTACAAACTAGAATTTGTTTTATCTATACATAAAACTGAAACTGGGGAACTTGTGGATAAATAGATGTCTCTGGAAAACTTTTCTTTCATTGAGATAGCCAGGCCCAGAAAGAAGTGTTGCTGGTTATCTGCTTTATGTGGAAAGTAACATCAAGTATTTAGACCTGCATGTTAACTTGGAGAACCTACATGAAAACCAAAAACAAAAAGACCCTGTGGGGTCAGAACCTTTGAGGAGTGGGATAATACAAAATAAGTAAGGTTGTTGTTTTAGCTATAACTTTACATATCCAGAATAAAATAAGATCTCATTGAGGCATTTGATGGAAGATATTGTGCATATATAGATATTAGTATCTCGATAATTTGATAGAAATGTGAATAACCACTCAAAAAGTTTGTCAATAGACATTAGGCTGTGAATCTTCAACTCTTTAAAAGTAGAAAAAGAACCATAACTGAGAACTGTGAGCTAATACAAACCTCTATCCCTATATCTAATAAGTAAATAGGAACTTACTACTACTATTTTTTTCTAAATTGATATGATGCTAAACAGCCTTTAAAAACTGATGTTTTAACCAATAGACTAACACATCTCAGAACCATAATAAAGAAGGCTCTTTTTTAAAAATAAAGGCTTTGAAGGCAAATATTTATGGGTGTTAATGGTGTTGAGAACAAGATATTGTTGAGCAATTAGCCCTAAAAAGACATTTGTGCTAACACTTCTAAAAGTCAGAGAAAAATCACTGATATGAACAGAAAAAAAATGTAAGAAGTGGAAAACAGAAAGAATGGCATTGAAATGTTATCTTTCAAGGAAGACAGAGCAACAAAAATTATGAACTCATAGCAGATGTGCTTGTTTGTGTTAGCTTTTCACAGGACTTGAAATATCAAACTATAAGTCATGGATGTGGAGAGGTCCACCAAATACTAGCTTTCATCTGAAACTTCTGGGGAGGTAGATTCATTGGCTTCAGCTCTGATTAACTCACATGCCAACTGAATAGTAAAACCTCAGTCACACAGACAGCCCTAGTAAGAAACAATGGGCTACGAAATAAAATAAAAGAGGTAAATATTAGAAAGAATAGAAGCGGTAGGAGGAAGATTAAAGAAGGTTGGAGTAAAGTAGAATACATTGTATATAAATATATATGTGTGTATGTTATATACGTTATATGTATATATGCATGTATAATAATGTATATAATAGATATAATTGAAACTGTTAAAAAATAAAATGTAATCACTAATTAAAAGTTAAAAATGTATAATAGCTTTTTATTATTTACCTTTAACTTCTTGATTAATATTACAACTAAAAATATGCATATGCAATTTTAATATATATAAATATATAAAATTTGGTTTTCTTTTTTTTAATTTAGATTTTTTTATTCATCTATTTATTTTATATCCGGGTACAACATCTCCCCTATCTCTCATCCCAGTTCCTCTCCCCCACACACCCTTTACACTCTCCAATCCCCTCCTATTCTGTCCTCATCCAAGAAAGGGCAGGTCTCCTGTGAGTATCAATAAAACATAGCACATAAAGTTGCAGGAAGATTAAGCACTTCCCAATATATGAAGACAGGGGTAGGTGACCTAGTATGAGAAGTAGGGTCCCAGAAGCCAATCAAGAGTTAGAGACATTCCCTGTTCCCACTGTTAGGAGTCCCTTAAGAAGACCAAGTTATACAACTGTAGCATATAAGCAGAGTACCTAGGTCAGTCCCATGCAGGCTCCCTAGTTTTTTGTTCAGTCTCTGCGAGCCCCTATAAACCCATGTTAGTTGGTTGTATGAGAATCCCCGTGGAGTCCTTGACCCTCTGCCTGCTCAAATCCTTTTTCCTCTTCCTCTAACGGATTTGTGAACTATTCCAAATGTTTGACTGTGAATCTCTGCATGTGCCTCCATCATTTGTTGGATGGTGTCTCTGTGTTTACAAGGGTCAGGAAGCAATCTGGTCACAGGAGATGGCCAGTTCAGGATATCCAGAGTTAGTAGGAGTCTAAGTTGGGGTACTCTTCATAAACTCCTGGGTGATTTCTCTTCACTGGGCTCCCATCTGATCCTAAAAATACCTGTCCTAGAAGTCTCACTTAGCATTATCCCACACCATACCCCCTACAACCTGAGTATTCATGTTCTCATCCCCACCTGCCCTCAGTCCACTCAGGAAATCTCTTCCTTTTCCCAATCCCAGGAAGATCTGGGTGTCCCCCCACCATGGACTCTCCTGTTATCTTGTCTCTTTAGGTTTGTAGATTATAACACAGTTATCCTTTATTTTGTAGCTAATATACTCTTATGAGTGAATACATACTATGTTTGTCTGAGTTACTTCATTCAGAATTTATTTTTCTACTTCAATCAATTTGCTTTTACATTTCCTGGTGTCCTTTTTACTGTTGTTAACAGTGGAGTAGTACCACATTTTCTTTATCCATTCCTCAGTAGAAGGATATATAGACTGTTTCCGAGTTCTGGCTCTTACAAATAAAGCTGCTATGAACATAGGTAAGCAACTTCCCTGTGGTATGATTGAGCATCCTTTAGGTGTATTCTCAAGAGCAGTATAACTGGGTTTTCTGTTAGGTTGATTCCGTTTTCTGGAGAACTACCACACTGACTTGCAAAGTGGATGCACCAGTTTGCACTCCCATCAACAATGAAGGAGTGTTCCCTTTGCTCCACATGCTCTCCAACATGAGTTGTCAAAATATGTCTTTTTGTTTGTTTGTTTGTTTGTTTTAATTTTATTAAATTATAAAAGTTTCCATTTCCGCCCCTCCTCCCAACACCCCCCAATCCCCCCACTCCCTCTCCTCCTCCCTCTCCATCCCTAAGAGCAGTCAGGGTTTCCTGCCCTGTGGGAAGTTCAAGTTCCTCGCCCCTCCCTCCAGGTTCAGGGAAGGTGAGAATCCAAACAGACTGGATTGCCAAAATCCAGTATATGCAGAGGAAACAAGGCCAAGTGTCATTGTCAATGGCTTTTCAGAAAGGCTCCGGGCCAGGCACATTCAGAGAATCCAGCCACATTCAGAGAATCTGCTTGGATCACGTCCTCGTTCAGTCCCAGTCCAACTGGCCTTGGTGAACTCTCATTATATCAGTCCCCTTGTATCAGTGGGTGCTCGCATCCCTCGCAGTCCTGATTTCTTTTTTCATTTTCTTCATCCTTCTGCTCCTCATTTGGACCGTGGAGGGCTCAGTCCGGTGTTCCAATATGGGTCTCCGTCTGTATCACCATCCAACGTCTGATGAAGGTTTCCTCTGCTCTTGCCTTCTTTGCTCACGTTCTCTTTCCTTCTGCCTCTCGTTTGGACCTAGGGAGCTAGGTCCAGTGTTCCAATGTGGGTCTCCGCCTCCATCTCCATCCATTGCCAGATAAGGGTTCTATGGTGATATGCAAAATATTCATCAGTATGGTTGTGGGCCAAGGCCGGTTCAGGCACCATCTCCTCTGTCCAGAGAACAATCTGGGGATCTCTCCTTGGACCTGGGATCCCCTTTATAATCAAGTCTCTTGTAAACCCTAAAATGACTCCCTTAGTTGAGGTATATACTTCCCTAATCCCATATTCATCCTTTCTCCCTCCCCCCCCATCCCAGTCCCCCGATCTTTTCCCATTCCTCCCCTACTCCCTTCTCTCTAACCCTCTCCCCTTCCAACAGTCCCCCCACCCCCCATGCACCCGAGGTTACCTGGCACTCTTGTCTATTTCCAATCTCCAGGAGGATAGCTACATGATTTTCATCAGGTTCACCTTCTTATTTAGCTTCTCTAGGATCACGAATAATAGGCTCAAAGACCTTTAATTATGGTCAGAATCCACTTATGAGTGAATACATACCATATTCCTCTTTTTGGGTCTGGCTTACCTCACTCAGTAAAGCGTTTTCTATTTCCATCCATTTGCATGCAAAATTCAAGATGTCATTGTTTTTTACTGCTGAGTAAAATTCTAATGTGTATATGTTCCACACCTTTCATAACCATTCTTCTATTGAGGGGCACCTAGGTTGTTTCCATGTTCTGGCTATTACAAATAGTGCTGCGATGAACATAGTTGAACAAATGCTTTTGTAGTATGTTAGGGCATTTCTTGGGTATATTCCCAAGAGTGGAATTGCTGAGTCCTGAGGGAGGTTGACTCCCAGTTTCCTGAGAAACCGCCACACTGATTTCCACAGTGGCTGCACAAGTTTGCATTCCCAACAATGGATGAGTGTTCCCCTCACCCCACATCCTCTCCAGCATAGGCTATCATTGGTGTTTTTGAGTTTGGCTATTCTGACAGGTGTAAGATGATATCTCAAAGTGGTTTTGATTTGCATTTCCCTGATCGCATGACCTTAAGTGCTTTTTAGCCATTCGAAGTTCATCTGTTGTGAATTCTCTGTTCAGTTCAATACCCCATTTTTTAATTGGGTTAATTAGAGTTTTAGTGTCTAGTTTCTTGAGTTCTTTGTATATTTTGGAGATAAGACCTTTGTATGTTGAGGGGTTTGTGAAGATCTTCTCCCAGTCAGAAGGTAGCCTTTTTGTCTTACTAACAGTGTCCTTTGCTTTACAGAAGTTTCTCAGTTTCAGGAGGTCCCATTCATTCATTGATTCTCTTATTGTCTGCGCTCCTGGGGTTATGCTTAGGAAGTGGTCTCCTGTGCCTATATTTTGTAGACTACTTCCCACTTTCTCCTCTATCAGGTTCAAAGTGGTCGCATTAATGTTGATGTATTTAATCCATTTGGACCTGAGTTTTGTGCATGGTGATAGATATGGATCTATTTTCACTCTTCTACAGGTTGACATCCAGTTATGCCAGCACCATTTGTTAAAGATGCTTTCCTTCTTCCATTGTATAGCTTTAGCTCCCTTGTCAAAAATCAGGTGTTCATAAGTTTGTGGGTTAATACCCGGGTCTTCTATTCGATTCCATAGGTCGACTTCTCTGTTGTTATGCCAATACCAAGCTGTTTTCAATACTGTTCCTCTGTAATAGAGTTTGAAGTCAGGGATGGTAATGCCTCCAGAAGTTCCTTTATTGTATAAGATTGTTTTGGCTATCCTGGGTTTTTTGTTTTGCCATATAAACTTGATTATTATTCTCTCAAGGTCTGTGAAGAAGTTTGATGGGATTTTGATGGGGATTGCATTGAATCTATAGATTGCTTTTGGTAGAATTGTCATTTTTACTATGTTGATCCTCCCAATCCAAGTGCAAGGTAGATCTTTCCATTTTCTGGTAACCTCCTCAATTCCTTTCTTTAAAGAATTAAAGTTCTTGTCAAATAGATCTTTCACTTCCTTGGTTAGAGTAACCCCAAGATATTTTATGCTATTTGTGCCTATCATGAAAGGTGACATTTCTCTGATTTCCCTCTCTGCTTCTTTATTCTTTGTGTATAGGAGGGCTACCGATGTTTTGGAGTTGATCTTGTATCCTGCCACATTACTAAAGGTGTTTATCAACTGTTGGAGTTCCTTGGTAGAGTTTTTGGGATCACTTATCTACACTATCATATCGTCTGCAAATAACGAAAGTTTAACTTCATCCTTTCCAATTCGAATCCCCTTGATCCCCTTATGTTGTCTTATTGCTATTGCTAGAACTTCAAGCACTATATTGAAGAGGTATGGTGAGAGTGGACAGCCTTGTTGTGTTCCTGATTTTAGTGGAAAGGCTTTGAGTTTCTCTCCATTCAGTTTGATGTTAGCTGACGGCTTGCTGTATATTGCTTTTATTATATTTAGGTATGATCCCTGTATCCCCAGTCTCTCCAACACCTTTATCATAAATGGGTGTTGAATTTTGTCAAATGCTTTTTCAGAACCATTGTGTGGTTTTGGTATCAGGGTAACTGTAGCTTCATAAAAAGAGTTTGGCAATGATTCTTCTGTTTCTATATTGTGAAATGCATTAAGGAGTATAGGTATTAGCTCTTCCTGGAAGTTCCGGTAGAATTCTGCGTTGAAACCATCTGGTCCTGGGCTTTTTTTTGTTAAGGAGATTTGTAATAACAGCTTCTAATTCTTCACGACCGACAGGTCTATTTAGATTGTTCACCTGGTCTTGGTTCAACTTTGGTATATGGTCCTTATCTAAAAAAATGTCCATTTCTTTGACATTTTCCAACTTTGTGGCATATAAATTTTCGTAGTAAGATCTAATGATTCTCTGAATTTCCTCTGTGTCTGTGGTTATGTCCCCCTTTCCATTTCTGATCTTATTAATTTGCATGTTCTCTCTCTGCCATTTGATTAATTTGGATAGGGGTTTGCCAATCTTGTTGATTTTCTCCAAGAACCAGCTTTTTGATTCATTGATTCTTTGGATTGGTTTCTGTGTTTCTATTTTGTTGATTTCAGCCCTCAGTTTGATTATTTCCAGTCTTCTACTCCTCCTGGGTGAATCAGCTTCTTTTTTTTCTAGAGCTTTCAAGTGTGCTGTTAAGTCTCCAATGTGTGCTTTCTCTATTTTCTTTAATTGGGCACTTAGTGCTATGAACTTTCCTCTTAGCACTGCATTCATAGTGTCCCATAGGTTTGAGTATGTTGTGTCTTTATTTTCATTAAATTCAAGGAAGAGTTTAATTTCTTTCTTTATTTCTTCCTTGACCAAGGGGTGATTTAGTAGTTGACTGTTCAACTTCCATGAATTTGTTGGCTTCCTGGGGGTAGCAATGTTCTTGAATTCTAACTTTAATCCATGGTTGTCTGACAAGACACAGGTGGTTACTAATATTTTTTGTATCTTTGGAAGTTTGCTTTGTTACCCAGTATGTGGTCAATTTTTGAGAAGGTTCCATGAGCTGCAGAGAAGAAGGTATATTCTTTCCTATTTGTGTGGAACGTTCTATAGATGTCTGTTAAGTCCATTTGATTCAATACCTCCAATAATTCTCTTATTTCTCTGTTAGGTTTCTGTCTGATTGACCTGTCCATTGGTGAGAGAGAAGTGTTGAAGTCTCCTACTATTAGTGTCTGTGGTTTGATGACTGCCTTGAGTTCTAGAAGTGTTTCTTTTACATCAGTAGGAGGCTTTATATTAGGGGCATAGATATTCAGGATTGAGACTTCCTCCTGATGAATTGTTCCTGCTATGAGTATATAATGTCCATCTCCATCTCTTCTGATTGAATTTAGTTTGAAGTCAATTTTTGGAAGTTAGAATGGCCACACCTGCTTGTTTCTTAGGTTCGTTTGCTTGAAAAACCTTTTCCCAACACTTTACTCTGAGTAGATGTCTGTCTTTGTGGTTGAGGTGTGTTTCTTGTAAACAGCAGAATGTTGGATCCTGTTTTCGTATCCAATCTCTTAGTCTGTGCCTTTTTATAGGTGAATTGAGTCCAGTAATATTAAGTGATATTAATGACCAGTGGTTGTTGACTCCGTTTATTATTATTTTTTATTTATTTTTTTAATAGAGTTTGTATGTGTCCCTTCTTTGAGTTAAGCTCGTGAAGGGTCGCTAGATGTCTGAGTTATTGTAGGCAGTGTTGGCAATGTTGGATTCCTTGAGTTGTGATTTTCCTTCTATTACTTTCTGTAAGGCTGGGTTTGTGGCTACGAATTGTTTAAATTTGTTCTTATCCTGGAATATTTTGTGTTCTCCATTGATACTGAATGATAGCTTGGCTGGGTATAGTAGTCTGGGTTTGCATCCATGGTCTCTTAGTTTCTGCAGTACCTCTATCCAGGATCTTCTGGCTTTCATGATTTCCATAGGTAAGTCCGGTGTAAGTCTGATAGGTTTACCTTTATAAGTTACTTGACCTTTTTTCTTTGCAGCTCTTAATATTCTTTCTTTAATCTGCTCCCTTGCACGCCGGGCCTGGGCTGTGGGCTTAGTCTGGCAGTGGCAGTTCCTGTGCTTTGAGAGCCTGCCTGATAACAGACAAGCTCTGTCTCAGCTCAGCCACATTCCTGGCCAGCAAGAGAGAGTGAACTTCTAGCAGACATCCATTGGAGTAGGGGTGAGTTTGCTCCTGACCCGAGGGCTATGGCTAGGAGGAATTCAGACTTTCCCCGCCCCCCTCGACTTTCTGGTCACCCGGCAGAGGTGGCTCCTCCCTGCAGAGCTCTCCCGAATCCCGTCCCAGCCTTTATCCAGGTACACCTTCCTCTCTTTCCCCCTCCCCTCTGGAGCTACAAGATCTCCCCAGAGCTGCTCCCTTGCACGCTGGGCCTGGGCTGTGGGCTCAGTCCGGCAGGGGCAGTTCTGGTGCTTTGAGAGCCTGCCTGATGACAGGCAAGCCCTGTCTCAGCTCAGCCACATTCCTGGCCAGCAAGAGAGAGTGAACTTCTAGCAGACATCCATTGGAGGAGGGGTGAGTTTGCTCCTGGTCCGAGGACTTTGGCTAGGAGGAATTCAGACTTTCCCAGCCCCCCTCGACTTTCTGGTCACCCTGCAGTGGTGGCTCCTCCCTGCGGAACTCTCCCCATCCCAGCCTTTATCCAGGCACACCTTCCTCTCTTCCCCCCTTCCCTCTGGGGCCACAAGATCTCCCCAGATCAACTCCCTTGCTCACTGGGCCTGAGCTGTGAGTGCAACCCGGCAGGAGGGAGTGCCTGTGTTTCAATAGACTGCCTGAGGAAAGGTAGGCCTTCTGTCAGTGAAGTCCCTGCCCAACAAAGGAACCTGACCTGGGACCAGAAGATTCAATAGAGAGCATTTGAAGGAAGAGATGGGCAGATGCCAAGGCAAGAACTCCTCCAACAATCTAAAAAACAACATGAAAACACCAGATCCCAATGACCCTACAATAGAAGGACTTGAACATCTTAATTCAGAAGAAGCGGGAAAAAATGCCATTATGAAAGCAATAGAGTCCCTTAAACAGGATATGAATAACTTCCTTAAGGAACTGGATAAGTACAACAAAAAGATTGAAGAAATGAGTAAAGAAATGGATGAGAAATATAACAAAAAGTTCGAAGAAATGAGTAAATCCATGAATGATACACTGGGAAACCAAGAAAAAACAATCAAACAGGTAATGGAAACAGTTCAAGAATTGAAAACTGAAATGGAGGCAATGAAGAAAACACAAAACGAGGGCTGGCTGGATATGGAAAATCTAGGTAAATGAACAGAGACTACAGAATCAAGCATAAAATTTGGTTTTCATAACTTAAAGGCAACATTCATTTTTTACATAAGCATATATATGGAAATGATTCACTTTTCATATTTAATAAGTTATCATCAAATATAAAATAAAATTATTATTTAATTAATTTCTAGCTAATGCAATTCTACAAAAATATTGTTATCATGGAGATTTTGTAGTTTGTGAAGGTTAAGTTATAGTATTACAAGACTATAACTTAAATAACAAAATTAAATTTTAGGGATTGGTGAGGTTTGTGAAGAGCCTAAGTTAGAGCACAAAGGCTGGTTTCCAGATTGTCAGAACTTCCCACACACTGTGTAGACCCACTGTTGGCAAATAATGATTTCATATCCCACATTCTTTTATAGTTAGAGAAGAGCCAGTTCACTCTTTAGAGCAACATATTTGTAATTTATTATGGATTGTTTGTTATTTTAGTTAATCTTTCACATCCTTAACAAACTCATTGATACTTTGTAGTTTGTTTTGGTTAAGGGAAATAAATCTTGTCCTGACTCGGTATTTTACCATCTACTTTTCTGTTTTTTATTTTTAACTTTCTGAAATTTCTCTCACCATTTCTTAAATATAATAATTATTTCCAACTACTAACAAGCAACTCCTTAAAATTAGCAACATATAAAATAATAAGTCTGGAATTATATGCTTGGGAAAATGTACTATATATCCATTGATAAATTTTGCCACCTACATTCTGCATATACATAAAGTAGTAGACATTCTTAATACTTTATAACATCTTCATGGTAACTGAAGGCCTCAATTGACTGAGATGAGTTGAGATCTAAAGATGAAGTGGGTGATTAAACACAGTGTTGCTATGTTTATTTGCAGAATTACTTTGCTCTTGTATATAAAAACAAAGGATTTGTGTGATTTGAGAAAAGTAATAATGTTACGTGAATACCCTTCTTAAATCAGGAAATGACATAATGTTCAAGGGGATGAGAGTCCTAAAAGTTAGAAGTAGAAAGACTAATCTTTGATGCAGTCAATATTTATCACAAGCAGAAAATATCCCAAGCAGATTGATGTCTACAGTATAGCCCTCAAGGCTTACAATACCACTTTCAGTCATTGCCTTGTAGACAACATAAAGATGTTTTATAGGTGAGATGAGCAATTAGTCATTCTGCGATAGATGCCTACTGTTGGCTCTCTAACAATGATGTCTCAGTAAAGAGAAAATAGAATCACTGATGCAACACAAACTTTCAAATTTTCAATTGATGATTGTTCAATTCTAGAAAAATTTTAAAATCTCATTCAATTACAAAACATAATGTGCAAGGTAAATATTCTTTAGAATATACTGAAAGCATTACTGTTGGGACCCAGGTTCACTGTCTTGATAAACTAGAAAGAAGATCACAGCTATCATATTGTATCATAATTTCATTTTACTTGGTAAGATGATGTCTATTTTTTAACTTTCTAAGCTAGTGTAATATAAACATTGAGATGATGATAGTGAAAATTTAAAAAAGTAATGATAGTTGATAAGTTCACAAACTAATTGTAAAAGCCACAGGTTCTCTTAACCATTATACCCATACATTGCTTTATGCTAATTTCAAATAAAAAAGGTTTATAAACTAACATTTTTATCCAAAAAGGATATACTAAAAGGATTAAATTTATTTTTATTAATAAATACAAAATAGTGGTATTATGTATGTATGTATATTTGTATGTATTATTATTATCATTATGAATGCAGTGATACTAGTGAGCCATTAATGGAAAATGTAAATTTGAAATATGTTTTTTTTCTTTTTTTTATTATGGGTGGGGGAGAAAAAAAATTTACATCCTCCTCTTCTCCCCATACCCTCCCATTCCCCCACTCCCTCTCCTCCTCCCTCTCCAGTCCTAAGAGCAGTCAGGGTTTTCTGCTCTGTGGGAAGTTCAAGTTCCTCCCCCCTCCCTCCAGGTCTAGGAAGGTGAGCATCCAAACAGACTAGGATCCAAAAAGCCAGTACATGCAGATGAAACAAGACCCAGTGCCATTGTCAATGGCTTCTAAGTCAGCCCCTGTGTCAGCCACATTCAGAAAATCCGGTTTGATCTCATGTTCTTCAGTCCCAGTCCAGCTGGCCTTGGTGAGCTCTCATTCGGTCAGTCCCCTTACATCAGTGGGTGAATGCATCCCTGGCAGTCCTGACTTCCTTTTTCATATTCTCCCTCCTTCTGCTCCTCATTTAGACCTTGGGGGCTCAGTCCAGTGCTCTAATGTGAGTCTCCATCTCTATCTCCATCCATCATTGGATGAAGGTTGCCTCTGGTCTTAACTTCCTTGCTCACGTTCTCCCACCTTCTGCTTCTCATTTGGACCTAGGGAGTTAAATCCAGTGCTCCAATGTGTGTCTCTGTCTCTATCTCCATCCATCACAGATGAAGGTTCTATGGTGAAATGCAAAATATTCATCAGTATGGTTATGGGCCAAGGCCAGTTCAGGCACCCTCTCCTCTGCTACCCAGGGGACAATCTGGGGACCTCTCCTTGGGCCTGGGAACCCCTCCAGAATCAAGTCTCTTGCATACCCTAAAATGGCTCCCTTAGTTAAGATAGATACTTCCCTGCTCCCATAAGCGTCCTTCCTCCCTCTCCCCCATCCCATTCCCCCAAGCCATCCCCAATCCTCCCCCTCTCCCTTCTCCCTAACCATCTCCCCTTACTTCCACACCCCCCACCCCCCATGCACCCAAGTTTGCCTGGCAATCTTGTCTACTTCCAATATCCAGGAGGATATCTATATGATTTTCTTCAGGTTCACCTTCTTATTTAGCTTCTGTAGGATCACAAATTATAGGCTCAAAGACCGTTAATTAAGGCTAGAATCCACTTATGAGTGAGTACATTCCTCTTTTTGGGTCTGGGTTACCTCACTCATTAAAGCGTTTTCCATTTCGATCCATTTGCATGCAAATTTCAAGATGTCATTTTTTTTTTTTTTTACTGCTGAGTAAAACTCAAATGTGTATATGTTCCACACCTTCTTTAACCATTCATCTATTGAGGGGCACATAGGTTGTTTCAAGGTTCTGGCTATTACAAATAGGGCAGCTATGAACATATTTGAACAAATGCTTTTATAGTATGATAGAGCCTCTCTTGGTTATATTTCCAAGGGTGGAATTGCTGGGTCCTGAGGGAGGTTGACTCCCACTTTCCTGAGAAACCGCCACACTGATTTCCACAGTGGCTGCACAAGTTTGCATTCCCACCAACAATGGATGAGTGTTCCCCTCACTCCACATCCTCTCCAGCATAGGCTATCATTGGTGTTTTTGAGTTTAGCTATTCTGACAGGTGTAAGATGGTCGACATTGCCTCTCCATGCAACAAAATCCGTCTTTGGCTCAGGTAATGCATCGACAAGTTCAGCCGGATTTAAGCTGAAAGATACTCCGAGGCAAATGCCTAATAAGACTAGCCGCGTGGCGTACCTGAATAGCCACTGGCTCAGCACCAAGGGATGATGCACTAGTACACACAAGCATACCAAAAGGAGATTGTGCACAACACAATCCTCAGAAACCTGCTCAGAGATGGAGCCCCTTAAGCAAGGGCCAGTACCAGCAGAAAAAGGCCCCTGGTAAATCTAACTAGATTAACAAAAATGCCAATTAGCAAATCTTGCATACCTGGGTCCAGAAAGACAGCAAAAAGCCTAATCTGTGACCAGCAGAGTTCAAAAACCCGTACCCAGTCCGTAAAGATAAACTACAGTACTCAATTTTAAATTTAGCTCAATTTGAACGGCCATGGCATTTCAGCCTGCCTCAGTAAGGTTTCTGCAACCCACAGCAGGAGCTGCTGACAGGACACGGGAGCAAAGCTGCATCTAACAGGCACAGCAAAGACTGACAGATCGAGGCAGAAAAGGGCAGGGAGCTGGGAAAGAGGTAAAATCAGGCGCTGGATCATTTCTCAGGAATCTGCCATCTCCGCCGCATCCGCGGGACCTCCTGATCTTATCTCGTCCTCAGGTCTCTGGATGGAGGAATCCACGGTCCCCTCAGTTCTCTGGAACACAAATGGGGTGATCTGCGTCCTGTGGGAACATACATACTGCTCCTTTCCCAAATTAATACACGAACTGGACCATACTACATTAGTACATGACCTGGACCATGCCAGAAGTCATCTGCTAGATGAGGCAAATCCAGCCGGCCTGTGCCACCATAACTGGCTCTCCTCGCAGATCTCAGGGGTTGGAGCTCTATTAGGAATTTAACTACAACCAGGCTGGCCTTGGACACACAGAGATCTGTAGGTCTCTGTCTCCAAGGAGCTGGGATGGGAGGCATGTGCGTTTTCATCCCCTGCTGGGCTGCTGTCCGTCACAGCGGCTGCCGGGGCCAAGTGCACGCTCTGCTCCCTCCCTGTGCCACCTGGCTCTGGCCCGATGGTGGGCTCCGCTCTGTGTGGGTCTGCGGCTTGGCCTGGCCTGCCACAATGAAAACAATTTTTAGATTTATCTCTGCCCAGAACTTTTCTAGGGGCAGAAGCGGTTGCCTGTCCCACCACAGGGGGAGTATCCATGTCTCTGCATAGGTGGATAAAATCAACTAAGCTCCCGTTTCTATGTGAGTGCAGAATCTCTCGGCAGAATCTGTTGGCATTGTCATAAGCTAACAGTTTTATTGTTGGCATTGATGAATTTATATACCCAAGAGCATGATTGCCCACCTCTAAAAGGCAGTCAATGAACTCAGAATAAGACTCTGTGGGTCCTTGTACAATTTTTGAAAGCTGCTCCCCTCTTCTAGCATTGGGCAGAGTTTATTAGGCCTTGATCGCCGCAACAGCAATTTGAGCATAAACTGCGGGATCGTAGGTATTTTGTGCTGCAGGGTCAGAATATTGACCCTCACCAAGTAGCATGTCAAGGTTATGCTGGGGAAAACCTGTGGTGGCATTATGCCACACAGTCTCCTTGTAATATTTTTGCATGTCACCCCTCCACAGCAAATATTCTCCCCCGGAGAGACAGGCCTTGCAAAGTTGTGTCCAATCGCTGGGTGTAAGGTTAAGTTTAGCGAAGGACTCCAACAACGCCACAGTAAAAGACGTGTGAGCTCCGTAGGCAACCACCGCCTCTTTCAGTTGTTTGACATCCTTAAAGGCCAAAGAGTCAAGCTGTCTGATTCTATGTATTTGTTGACCGGTAGTTTCCTCAGCAGGATTAATCGGCCTTTTTTACCCAGATTATTAGGTCCATCTAACATTTTTCGAGTTTTCACCTCTAGGTCCACAGGGACGAAAGCTGTAGCACAATGGTTTGGGGTGGCAAAAAATGTTTTTTGTGGCAGGGATCTCATAGGGAGATCTCTGTTAGCGGCCTTGCCTTTCTCTTTTTCTAGCTGTTTGGTTAAAAGTGTGATTTTGCCTTTTAATATTTTATCTTTCTCTTTTAAATTTTTAATTCTTTTGATTTTTTGCTCCTTAAAACTCCTGATAGAGCTCACAGATTTTACTTTCTGAATCTTCTCAAGGGTTTTGTTTAAAATTTCTAACTGTTCTTTTACTATTACATCCTCACTGAGGAGGGAATCTCTGATAAGACGCCACAGCGAATAGGTCACTAGGGGGAAGGATCTAGCTCCCTGTTCTCTCTGTGCAATATGAATGTCAGCCCTGACTTGTTTCCAGTCCACGATATTAAGACCTCCTGTTAATGAGAACCAAGGACTGAACTCTGAAATCATCTTTACAATTTCCTGTGCAGTGTCAACTCTGATCTTGGCGCCTATCCTCCCTACGAGGTCCAGCAACTGCTCTGATAACTGGCCTTCTAACGCCGGAACAGACAAATTGGCATCCATTTTTCCAAAAGCAAGCCAATTCACCCTCCTTGCACACTTACAGACTTACAATGCTGGCCAGCCTCTTTGAGGGCGACTCCCACCGGATCTCACCTTCCTGAAGTTCTCGCGGGTAGGTTCGCAGATGAGCAGAACGCAGCTTGTTTTTTCTCCGATCCCAGCAGGGCCTCCAGATGTCCCACCCATTTCTGCGAGCTCCTGTTCCCCGATACAGTACGCGCTTTCCGTATGGAGCCGCGAACTTGGAACAGTGTCTTAGGAGTTAAAAACAGACACATACAGACACAGAGAGAACTGGATCATTTGCCCAAAAGGTAAATGTCAGCTTTATTCAGCAAAATTCCAGGTTTAAATACTTGGGGACCAAAGGACGGGACCCCCCCCATCCCAGCCGGGTGTGAGATCAAGGTGCTGGGCGCCTGGCGCCAGATGACAGAATCTGCTGGGCAGGGGGTGCCAAGCAGCTGCAGTGACAGACGTGGCAGGTGCCACTGCGAGAACCTTTCTTTGCAGGTGGAATTACCATGTCAATAGAGGATAAGGCTCTCTATGCTAATTCCCCTAGCTGGTGCAGCGAGCAGAGGAAATGACAGGAAGCTTAGACTGGTTGGGTAAACAGTCCTGCATAGCGCCTCGAGGAGCCTGGAAAGGCCTGGGATCCAACATCTTTATTTTCATTTAATTCAAGGAAGACTTTAATTTCTTTCTTTATTTCTTCCTGAAATATGTTTTGATACAAAACTCACTCTATTTTCTCAAGTATAAATTAAATCAGTTATTATGGATAGAATAATCAAGGATCAAATAAAAGGATTGTTTAATGCATCCTCTAAAGAACACTAACTATTCAACAGAACACCAGTGTCTTATAGATGCTCCTATCTCATAAAATGTAGCATCATGGAAGAATAGTGTATTAGTGTTTCATATTGATGATGATCACATACAAATCATATTGAGAGATTATTACTATTAATCAAGTGATAGATTTCACAATATAAAAATGAGAGTAGAATATATGGAATAGTTCTTCATCTTATTTGAAATTAGTCTTCTTTAATTATCATAGAACCTAAAAATTATCGTGAACTACTAATGAGAATGCTAACAGATCACCTGATTATTTTTGCCTTTTTCTTTTTTATGAGACACATCTCATTAAGATTTTCGTTTATGTCTCTGTACTACCTTCACAGCTGAGACTGAGCTGGAGCATGTGTTTCTTTTTTCTCTACTACTCATGTGTTGGGGTCACATGGAAGAACCTTTGAACCCACTACAAAGACCATCATATATGTGACCATAATAAAACTGAAATCTGTGTACTTAAGACTATGCAATGACAATGAAAAAGCACATACTAGAAAAAAGCAAGACAATTTCAAAATTAAAATTTGCACATATGTTAGCATTTAAACTTTATATTATATAACTAATAAAATGATTGTTATTTATAATTCTTACCGAATAATTACAACAGCACAATGAGTGTGCTCATGTATTACATCTGTTTGATGTCACTGGAGATTGCATTGAGATTGTAATTATATCATTAAAATGTTGATATTATTATTTGATTTTCTAACAAAATCTTTCCTTTGCAAAATGTTAATTAATTATCTAGGCATAAATCCCAGATAGTTGTATAACAGTTAATAAATGGCTCTCTAATAAGTATTTTTTTCCTTCTAAGAATGCAGGAATAGACTGTGGATGCAACCGAATGTGGTGGTACCAAAGATTCTACTCATGTCATTACTATAAACTCAAGGAAGTTAATTTAATATCCTACATAGTCCATATTCTTTCTTTTATATATTTGTATATTCTATCTAAATTTATTTTATAAAGACTATTTTTGTAATTGAAATTATTATGCCTAGATAGATGTGAGGTATGTGGCAAAGCAGATACACTGTCTTATCTTTTAACATAGTATACTTTGGAAGCCAGTATAGCATCTATATCCAAATTCTGAATTTATGCTGTCAGTATTGAGTTTAGAGATATTTGATTATTATTGCCATTGAATCCACACAGATAAAGTGCATAAGCATAAACTTGAATGATCTTCCAGCTACTGTATAGTCTGCCATGTGTACTCGGTTGCCTATTTGTATTGAAAGCAGATATTAAACAATTGAGAGGGTAAAACATCATGGTACAAAATTATAGTTGTCAAGAGGGAGCAAAGGTTATAACCATCATTGTTGCCACTATGTAAGAATAATGATAGGATAGATGTCTCTCAAAATTACAAGGACAGATTCCTTTGTATAAAGAGTAAATACTATGCAATTTCTCAATGAACTAAATTCATGATAATTGTTTCAAATGGCAAAACCTACCCACAGAGAACAAAGGGCAAAGTTGTTATTCCTGAATAGGACTAAGACTACTTAAAGATCTTTTGAAACGATTTATTAATACTGTTCAAACTAATAAATCATTTTAAATGTGGGTAGTATCATCCAACTGAATGCAATTTTTATCAGAAAATTCAAATTTCATAATGACAAAACATTTAAATAGTATTTTGAGTCATTTATTTATATTTGTTTCCTTCCATTATGTTCTTCTACACAATCTTCATGCAAATATCCTTCTCTCAAAGTTTTAAGTACAGCAATAGCAAAAGTTGAAAGCGGAGCAACGATTCTTAAATTTAAAATGCATTGATGTTACCAAATTTGTATTGCTACATCTTATTACAAAATTTCAGATGAATAAACATATTTTTATTCAAAATTGTAATCTCAATATAAACTCTGATACTTTATTCTAGATCTATTTGAAATACAGAACCTGTTGCTAAATAATTCTGATTTGGCAGAAAGTGAATATATTATTTAAACTTTTCTCTTTTATTTTTCATTTCTCACATGTCATAGGTTTCTCTACATCAATCGCCTCTTTAAAGATCTCTATTGTTTTGCTTTTTGTGTGTTATGAACAGAAAATCTGTCAAAAAGCAAAATGATAAAATAATTGTTGGTACTTTTGTATGTTTGTGTTATATACAATAAATTTGATATCTAATAGAAAGTAATTATTTTAAAAACCCACATTTTAGAAATGAGTAAGCAGAAACGTAATTAACAATGTCATACCTAACTGAAATAGTAAAAATATCATTATTTGAAGAATTGAATCTAGTTCTTATTTGAGATACTTTAATATGTGATGTTGTTGCTTGCTATAAGAACGTATCTGATTTTTATGCCTTGATTCACACAAGATTAAATTTTAAAAATCCCATTTATTTCAAACTCTTATTTTCTGTTACATAATGTTTTGATCTGTCTTTACTCATCACTGTAACCTACACAACAGTGGATAGGAATAACACATTTTGCCTTACAGTTTTAAGTATGTAGTTATTTGTAATGTGGAAATTAGACAATGTGGGACTTAGTGGAGCACTGATATGTATTGATTAGTTTTTGCATCCTATAAAATCACTGTGGCAAATAGAAAGCAGCATTTGCATGGGAATAATAGTGGGCTATAACTTTTAATTACTTACTGTAGCTATATTAATTTGATAAGCCTCTATACCTAACATTTCCAGAGTTTCTTAAATCAGTACCTGGGTTAGTCAATTTAATGTCTTCTAATAAGAATGATCTAATTTACTCCCAGTAATGTTCCTTTTGTAAAATTAATTTAACATCAATATTATTTAAAATTCATGTCAATAGTTTTGCCATTATTCAAGGTGTTTCTGGAGAATTGATAATCCTAGCAGTAAAGACAAACATGAAAACTGATATTATATCTAATTTTGTCATATTATTAAACTGAATGCTTCCATGACTAACAGGATGAAAAGTTACCAGATAGTAAATTACTTATGCAATTTCTACCTCTGCATTATTTAGTGAAACTAACTTATTGCTTCTATTGTCAATGTTATTATTTTACTCTTATCCTGAGGATAAGAGACATACACTTTTCAAAAATAAATTTAATCCCTATAATTTTCTCATCTTTAACTGTCTCAACTATCCTAAGGTCCTACCTCTTAAAATGATCTTAAAACAAACAAAAAACTGAAACCTAACTTAGGACCATGTTTTTTGGTGGTTTTTTTTTTTGGGGGGGGGGTAAAAATAGGCTTTTCTCACAAGTAACCAAGCTGAACGAGGACGCAATCCAACCAGATTCTCTGAATGTGGCCGGATTCTCTGAATGTGGCTGGCCCGGAGTCTTTCTGAAAAGCCATTGACAATGGCACTGGGACTTGTTTCCTCTGCATATACTGGATTTTGCGGATCCAATCCGCCTGGACACTCACCTTCCTGGACCTGGAGGGAGGCGGGAGGAACTTGAACTTCCCACTGGGCAGGAAACCCTGACTGCTCTTAGGGATGGAGAGGGAGGAGGAGAGGGAGTGGGGGGAGTGGGAGGGTCGTGGGAGGAGGGGCGGAAATGGAAACTTATATAATTTAATAAAATTACTTAAAAAAAAACAACAAGTTACCAAGCTTAAACCAATCATAGTCAATTGATCATACCATGTAAAAAATAGCAAGTTTGTCACTTTAACAAGTAAGGAATTTCTGTATTTTACTTCTCTGCTCTTTGGTTAGTATCTGCCACTAGCATAGTTTTCACTGTTTTTGTTTTTGTTTTTTTTTTCCTTTTCGGTTCAGTGCCTCAGCCATATTACTTAATTTATCAAATAAACTCTGCTTCATTATTGAATTGTTATTTCTTTCCTGTAACATACCCAATGTATAAGCAAGAAAGAATGAGTAAGAAATTGAGATATTTAATATATGTAGAAGAGTGAACAACACAATGGAATCTTCCAAGGAATGTACTTAAAAGAAAAATAAAATTGAAATTTAAAGATTTGTTATAAATCAGGGATCTAGGGAGATAACACAGTCAATAAATGCTTGCCATGTAAGCATGAGAATTCAAATTTGATGTCTAACATCCATGTACAAAGGTGGGCCCTTTGCTGCACAATATTAAACCATGCTCCAGAAGCAGAGACATCAGAAATGCTGAAATTCAACAATCAGTCACCCCTATCTAATGCTTGAGGTCCAGGTCATAATGAGGAACTCTACCTCAAAAAAAATATAGACCAATTAAAGAAGGTTGATTTGGTTTACACATACATATGAACATGGAGAAACACACACAAACACACATACACACACATGCACATAACCTCTTTTCTCATATGAAACCTCTTCATGATTCTTCTTACCTCAAAACAATTTCAATACCACCTCTCTCAACCTCAAAATTATTTGAACATAATATAATTTACTACAGGATAATGAATAGGTGTCTTCAAGTATATGTAGCTTTTTAGTAGTACTACATTAACCAAAATCCACAAATTACCAAAGAAATTTATAGAAAAATAATTATGATTTTCCCAGAAAACTCACAAATGAAACTCTTCTCATTTGAGAAATCCCAGGGTATTTCTGCAAAGCAGAATGTAAAAATAGTCTAAAATAAAAAGTACTAAATATAATTTATTAACTTAGAAAAGAAAACAACAAAAATCGTTACTCTCCAAGAGGTAAGATAGCTATGTACCAAGACAACCTTTTTAACATTCCCCTGAGTTCAGCACTCAAAGGATAGTAAATGAAGGTAATGTGGGAAGAGTGAATTTCAGATGGATCCCTCAATTATTGCTGAACAGTGAAACACAAATAAAATGAGAGCATGTTGATGGAGTAAGGGAACTTTTCAACAGTTTCTTTTCTGACGTTCATGAAAAAGAAGATAAAAGGAAGAAATCAAGTTTTCTCACAGCTGGATCGTAATGTTAGAAAAATGGTTCCTTCCTTAGAAACTGTGAGAATGAGATATATTTTTGCAAAAGCTCTCAGCGAGGGTTTTGTTCAGCATTTACCACAATATATTATATTAGCTTGGTTTCTCTAGCAACAGAACTGATAGAATAAACTTAAGATTGGCCCCCTTTTGGTCTATGTTGGAATCCAAAAGAAACTAGGTACTGACAAAAGTGAAGGGATATATTGGAAGCAGGATAAACGAATTTGTTAGCCAGAGAGAGGGTTAGCAGGCAAAAAGTAATACTTTTTTTCTTGCATGTCTTTTTATGTAGGCTGCCACCAGAAGGTAAGACCTAGACACACACACACACACACACACACACACACACACACACACACATGTTAAATCAAATAACTCAATAAAGAAAAACCTTCACCAGAAGGCAAGACCAAGACTTAGGGTGATCTCCTTAATTCAATCTACAATATATATTAAGGGTGGGTATGCCAATTCAAATAACTAAATAATGGAAAAAAACACACAAGTGAGGTAATCCAGACCCAGAATGACAAATATAATATGTATTCACTCATAAGTGGCTTTAGACATACAGCAAAGAACACCCAGCTAACAATTCACAACCCCAATACAAAGAGGACCTTAAAAGAGGCATACATGGATCTAATCTACATGGAAAGTAGAAAAAGATAAGAATCTCATGAGTAAATTGGAATGTGGTGATTACGGGAGATGATAGAGTAGGAGGTGGGAGGAAAGAAGGGAAATGAAGAAAAATATATTGCACCAGCTTCCATCCAGAGGGCCTTCGGAGTGGTGAGTTGAATCGGGCCCGCGACAGGGGCCCGGCGAGGGGAAGCTAGGACTCTCCCCGACCCCATAGACTCCCAGGTCAGCCTGCTCTGCTGGCTCCACCCTGCTAGCTTCCCCGCCAGCCATCCCAGCTTCCATCCAGAGGGCCTTCGGAGTGGTGAGTTGATTCGGCCCCCGCGGGCCCGGCGAGGGGGAGCTAGGACTCTCCCCGACCCCATAGACTCCCAGGTCAGCCTGCTCTGCTGGCTCCACCCTGCTAGCTTCCCCGCCAGCCATCCCAGCTTCCATCCAGAGGGCCTTCGGAGTGGTGAGTTGATTCGGGCCCCCGCGGGCCCAGCGAGGGGGAGCTAGGACTCTCCCCGACCCCATAGACTCCCAGGTCAACCTGCTCTGCTGGCTCCACCCTGCTAGCTTCCCCGCCAGCCATCCCAGCTTCCATCCAGAGGGCCTTCGGAGTGGTAAGTAGATTCGGGCACACGACAGGGGCCCGGCGAGGGGGAGCTAGGACTCTCCCCGACCCCATAGACTCCCAGGTCAGCCTGCAGTGCTGTTTCCACCCTGCTAGGCTCTCCCACCAGCCATCCCAGCTTCCATCCAGGTACAAATTTCTATATTTCTCCCCTCCCACTGAGCCCATAAAATTTCCCCAGTTCAGCTGCCTTGCACACTGGGCCTGCTCTGTAGGGGCATCCCAGAAAGAGGCAGTGCCTGTGGTTCAATACCCTGCTTGGGGAAAGGTAGGCATTCTATCAGTGAACTCCCTGCCCAACAAGGGAACCTGACCCGATACCAGAAGTTCCAATAGAGAGCATTTGATCGAAGAGATGGGCAGACGCCAAGGCAAGACCTCCTCCAACAATCTGAAAAACAACATGAAAATATCAGATCCCAATGACCCTACAACAGAAGGATTTGAACACTCTAACCCAGATGAAGTGGAAAAAAGTGCCATTATGAAAGCAATAGAGTCCCTTAAACAGGATATGAATAACTCCCTTAAGGAACTGGTCGAGAAGTATAACAAAAAGTTTGAAGAAATGAGTATAGAAATGGATGAGAAATATAACAAAAAGTTTGAAGAAATAAGTAAATCCGTGAGTGATACCCTGAGAAACCAAGAAAAAACAATCAAACAAGTAAAGGAAACAGTCCAAGAATTGAAAACTGAAATGGAGGCAATGAAGAAAACACAAAACGAGAACCGGCTGGATATGGAAAACCTAGGTAAACGAGTGGAGACTACAGAATCAAGCATAACCAATAGAATACAAGAGATAGAAGAACGAATCTCAGATTCTGAAGATACCATAGAGAAAATAAATGCTCTGGTCAGAGAAAACGGCAAATCCAACAAATTCTCTTCACAAAACATTCAGGAAATCTGGGACACAATAAAAAAACCAAATCTAAGAATAATAAAGATTGAAGAAGGAGAAGAACTGCAGATCGAAGGCCCAGAAAATATATTCAACAAAATTATAGAAGAAAACTTTCCCAACCTAAAGAACGATATTCCTATGAAGGTTCAAGAAGCATACAGAACACCGAATAGATTGGATCAGAAAAAAACATCCCCGCGCCATATAATAATCAAAACACAAAACATAAATATTAAAGAAAAAATTTTAAGAACTGCAAAGGAAAAAGGTCAAGTAACTTATAAAGGTAAACCTATCAGGCTTACACCGGATTTCTCTATGGAAACCATGAAAGCCAGAAGATCCTGGATAGAGGTACTGCAGAAACTAAGAGACCATGGATGCAAACCCAGACTACTATACCCAGCCAAGCTATTGTTCACTATCAACGGAGAAAACAAAATATTCCAGGATAAAAACAAATTTAAACAGTACGTAGCTACTAATCCAGCCTTACAGAGAATATTAGAAGGAAAGTCACTATCGAAGGAATCCAACATTCCCAACACGATCTACAATAACTCGAACATCTAGCGACCATTCACAAGCACAAATCAAAGAAGAAAAACACATACACTCTACTACTTAAAAAAAAAAATGACCGGAGTCAACAACCACTGGTCATTAATATCACTTAATATCAATGGACTCAATTCACCTATAAAGAGGCACAGACTTAGAGATTGGATACGAAAACAGGGTCCAACATTCTGCTGTTTACAAGAAACACACCTCAACCACAAAGACAGACACCTACTCAGAGTAAAGGGTTGGGAAAAGGTTTTCCAAGCAAATGGACCTAAGAAACAAGCGGGCGTGGCCATTCTAATATCTAACAAAATCGACTTCAAACTAAAATCAATCAGAAGAAATGGAGATGGACATTTCATACTCATAACTGGAACAATTCATCAGGAGGAAGTCTCAATCCTGAATATCTATGCTCCCAATATAAAGGCACCCACATATGTAAAAGAAACTCTTCTAGAACTCAAGGCGGTCATCAAACCACACACACTAATAGTAGGAGACTTCAACACTCCTCTCTCACCAATGGACAGGTCAATCAGACATAAACCAAACAGAGAATTGAGAGACCTATTGGAGGTATTGAATCAAATGGACTTAACAGACATCTATAGAACACTCCACCCAAATAGGAAAGAATATACCTTTTTCTCTGCAGCTCATGGAACCTTCTCGAAAATTGACCACATACTCGGTAACAAAGCAAACTTCCACAGATACAGAAAAATATTAGTAACTACCTGTGTCTTGTCAGATCATCATGGACTAAAATTAGAATTCAACAACAATGCTCCCCCCAGGAAGCCAACAAACTCATGGAAACTGAACAATCAACTACTAAATCACCCCTGGGTCAAGGAAGAAATAAAGAAAGAAATTAATCTCTTCCTTGAATTTAATGAAAACAAAGACACAACATACTCAAACCTATGGGACACTATGAAAGCAGTGCTAAGAGGAAAGTTCATAGCACTAAGTGCCCAATTAAAGAAAACGGAGAAAGCACACATTGGAGACTTAACAGCACACTTGAAAGATCTAGAAAAAAAAGAAGCTGATTCACCCAGGAGGTCTAGAAGACTGGAAATAATCAAACTGAGGGCTGAAATCAACAAAATAGAAACACAGAAAACAATCCAAAGAATCAATGAATCAAAAAAGCTGGTTCTTGGAGAAAATCAACAAGATTGGCAAACCCCTATCCAAGTTAATCAAACGGCAGAGAGAGAACATGCAAATTAATAAGATCAGAAATGAAAAGGGGGATATAACCACAGACACAGAGGAAATTCAGAGAATCATTAGATCTTACTATGAAAGTTTATATGCCACAAAGTTGGAAAATGTAAAAGAAATGGACATTTTCTTAGATAAGTACCATATACCAAAGTTTAACCAAGAAAAGGTGAACAATCTAAATAGACCTGTTAGTCGCGAAGAATTAGAAGCTGTTATCAAAAATCTCCCTACCAAAAAAAGGCCAGGACCAGATGGTTTCAATGCAGAATTCTACCAGAACTTCCAGGAAGAGCTAATACCTACACTCCTTAACGTATTCCACAATAAGAAACAGAAGAGTCATTGCCTAACTCCTTTTATGAAGCTACAGTCACCCTAATACCAAAACCACACAAAGACACAACCAAGAAAGAGAATTACAGGCCAATCTCACTCATGAACATCGACGAGAAAATTCTCAATAAAATACTGGCAAACCGAATCCAAGAGCACATTAGAAAAATTATCCATTATGATCAAGTCGGCTTCATTCCAGAGATGCAGGGCTGGTTCAACATACGCAAATCTATCAATGTAATCCATCATATAAATAAACTGAAAGAAAAAAACCATATGATCATCTCACTAGATGCTGAAAAAGCATTTGACAAAATTCAACACCCATTTATGATAAAGGTGTTGGAGAGACTGGGGATACAAGGATCATACCTAAATATAATAAAAGCAATATACACCAAGCCGACAGCTAACATCAAACTGAATGGAGAGAAACTCAAAGCCTTTCCACTAAAATCAGGAACGCGACAAGGCTGTCCACTCTCTCCATACCTCTTCAATATAGTGCTTGAAGTTCTAGCAATAGCAATAAGACAACATAAGGGGATCACGGGGATTCGAATTGGAAAGGATGAAGTTAAACTTTCGTTATTTGCTGACGATATGATAGTGTACATAAGCGACCCCAAAAACTCTACCAAAGAACTCCTACAGCTGATAAACACCTTTAGTAACGTGGCAGGATACAAGATCAACTCCAAAAAATCAGTGGCCCTCCTATACACAAAGGATAAAGAAGCAGAGAGGGAAATCAGAGAAGCATCACCTTTCATGATAGCCACAAATAGCATAAAATATCTTGGGGTTACTCTAACCAAGGAAGTGAAAGACCTATTTGACAAAAACTTTAAGTCTTTGAAGAAAGAAATTGAGGAGGATACCAGAAAATGGAAAGACCTCCCCTGCTCTTGGATTGGGAGAATCAACATAGTAAAAATGGCAATTCTACCAAAAGCAATCTATAGATTCAATGCAATCCCCATCAAAATCCCATCAAACTTCTTCACAGACCTTGAGAGAACAATAATCAAGTTTATATGGCAAAATAAAAAACCCAGGATAGCCAAAACAATCTTATACAATAAAGGAACTTCTGGAGGCATTACCATCCCTGACTTCAAACTCTATTATAGAGCTACAGTATTGAAAACAGCTTGGTATTGGCATAAGAACAGAGAAGTCGACCTATGGAATCGAATAGAAGACCCAGATATTAACCCACAAACTTATGAACACCTAATTTTCGACAAGGGAGCTAAAGGTATACAATGGAAGAAGGAAAGCATCTTTAACAAATGGTGCTGGCATAACTGGATGTCAACCTGTAAAAAAATGAAAGTAGATCCATATCTATCACCATGCACAAAAATCAAGTCCAAATGGATTAAAGACATCAACATTAATCCGTCCACTTTGAACCTGATAGAAGAGAAAGTGGGAAGTAGTCTACAAGATTTAGGCACAGGAGGCCTCTTCCTAAGTAGGACCCCAGCAGCACAGACAATAAGAGAAACAATGAATAAATGGGATCTACTGAAACTGGGAAGCTTCTGTAAAGCAAAGGACACTGTCAGTAGGACAAAAAGGCAGCCTTCTGACTGGGAGAAGATCTTCACCAACCCCTCATCAGACAAAGGTCTGATCTCCAAAATATACAAAGAACTCAAGAAACTAGACACTAAAACTCTAATTAACCCAATTAAAAAATGGGGTACTGAACTTAACAGAGAATTCACAACAGATGAACTTCGAATGGCCAGAAGACACTTAAGGTCATGCTCAACCTCCTTAGCGATCAGGGAAATGCAAATCAAAACCACTTTGAGATACCATCTTACACCTGTCAGAATAGCTAAAGTCAAAAACACCAACGATAGCCTATGCTGGAGAGGATGTGGGGTGAGGGGAACACTCATCCATTGTTGGTGGGAATGCAAACTCGTGCAGCCACTGTGGAAATCAGTGTGGCGGTTTCTCAGGAAACTGGGAGTCAACCTCCCTCAGGACCCAGCAATACCACTCTTGGGAATATACCCTAAAGATTCCCTAACATACTACAAAAGCATTTGTTCAACTATGTTCATAGCCGCACTATTTGTAATAGCCAGAACATGGAAACAACCTAGGTGCCCCTCAATAGAAGAATGGTTAAAAAAGGTGTGGAACATATATACATTAGAGTTTTACTCGGCGGTTAAAAACAATGACATCTTGAATTTTGCATGCAAATGGATGGAAATAGAAAACGCTTTACTGAGTGAGGTAAGCCAGACCCAAAAAGAGGAACACGGTATGTATTCACTCATAAGTGGATTCTAACCATAATTAAAGGTCTTTGAGCCTATTATTCGTGATCCTAGAGAAGCTAAATAAGAAGATGAACCTGATGAAGATTATTTAGCTATCCACCAGGAGGTAGGAAATAGACAAGAGTCCCAGGTAACCTCGGGTGCATGGGGGGGGGGTGGGAGGGTCGATGGAGGGGGAGAGGGCTAGAGAGAAGGGAGTAGGGGAGGAATGGGGAAAGCTTGGTGGCCGGGGATGGGGGGGGAGGGAGGTAGGATGAATATGGGATCAGGGAACAATATATTTCAACTAAGGGAGCCATTTTAGGGTTTACAGGAGACTTGATTATTTATGGGATCCCAGGTCCAAGGAGAAATCCCCCAGATTGCTCTCTGGACAGAGGAGAGGGTGCCTGAATCGGCCGTCGCCCATGACCATACTGATGTATATTTTGCTTATCACCATAGATCCTTCGTCTGGCGAAGGACGGCTATGCAGTCGGAGGCCCACATTGGAGCAACGGATTGAGCCCCCCGAGGTCCGGAGGGGGAGCGGAAGGAGGAGGAACATGAAAGACGAAATCAGTACTGCGAGGGATGCTATCACCCACTGATACAAGGGAATGGATCTGATGAGAGTTTACCAGGGCCAGTTGGACTGGGACTGAACGAGGACGTGATCTAGCCAGATTCTCAGAATTTGGCCGGATTCTCTGACTGTGGCTGGCCCGGGGTCTTTCTGAAAAGCCATTGACTATGACACTGGGACCTGTTTCCTCTGCATATGCTGGATTTTGGGGATCCAGTCTGTTTGGACGCTCGCCTTCCTGGACCTGGAGGGAGGGGGAGGGAGCTGGAGCTTCCCACAGGGCAGGAAACCCTGACTGCCCTGGGGGACGGAGGGGAAGGAGGGGGGAAGTGGGGGGAGTGGGAGGGTGTTGGGAGGGGGGGCGGAAATGGAAACTTTTATAATTTAAAAAAATTTACTAAAAAAAAAAGAAAAATATATTGCTCAATAAATAAATAAATAAGTTGAATCTGCCTGTAGAGTCAATAGCCGTTTCATTAATGTGGGCAGTTGGGGTCTTTGTTCTCCACTATATGCTGGGAATTTCTCTGGCTTGAGTTTGCTTATAATTACATGTAAGTTGTCACAAAGCTGTGATTTAATAAGTATAAAAACCTTGTGTTCATAAAACAGTTTTCCTCAAGTTTTCTTCAACTTAGGTCCCCTACACTTTTTCTATTCCCTCTTGCTGGTGGTCCTTTATTTTTGAGGGGAGGCATATGATATATACATTTCATTTATCTCTGAAAATTCCAGAGTCTTTTATTTCCTTTTCATTGACCATGTCATTAAGAATGTACATGTTAACTGCAATAAAATGCTTTACTGATGAGGGATCAGAGTAAGTTATCTATGTGCATAGCAACAAGTCAGTGTGAGTTATTTTTATGCTATGACTATTTAGTAGAATAAAAGTATTAGGTTTCTCCTTGTTCTATGTCCTAAAATGACACAAGTTCTTTGTCATCTTAACAGTGTTTGTAATGGGATAGATCTCATAGAGTGGGGAAATATTATGTTTCTCCCATACCCTATGTCCTAAAATGACACAAGTTCTTTGTCATCTTATAGTGCCTACAAGGGGATCTATCTCCTAGTATGGGATCTCAGAACCAAACAATAGGTGGTTGGTTACCCAACAATATTCATGAGTGTTTTTATTTATTCATATATATTCCTATGAACACAGATGTAACCTGTTCAGTTGAGCTAATGTCGCACGCTTTTAGGGCTTACCATTTAGCACTGGGAAACCGGTTTGTTCGTTCTTCATAATCTAAGTTTCCTTTGAGATTTGAGATATCTCAAATCTTTGTAAGTGAGTACTTACTTGTCTTACAATAGTAGAAATATAGAAAGAAAAAATATACATGAAAACAAATAATTTTACATGTTTTGTGGCTTAAAAAGAAAATACTTGCAGAAACAAGTAAATAATTTAGTAAAATTGTTTGAAGTTGAGAATGTCCTCTTCAATTCACTTGAGTGTTTATATGCATCCGTGCTGCCTGAAAGCAGTGTTCACGATTGTTTCATGCTGACCAAGAATGCAGAATGAATTAAAGAATTTGATAAACAGACAGCACTGCTCAGAGAAGAACTTCATTCCATTTATAATGGCTGAATGTAAACAGATGGCCGAGGCAAACATATTAATGATGATTATGTCAAAGGAAGGAAAACAGAACTATCACATTTTGTACCTGTTTTATAAATTAAACTCAAATACACACCTATTGACATTGAGGAAGCTGCAAACATAACATTTATTTGATCTTTAGTCCATTCCATGATGCTGACTAAAATTTTATACTTGGTTAAACGTTAGATGCAAAATTGGCATTTTGAAAACTGTTAGTTTGAATTGAATTTTGACATACAACTTGATTTGTATCTTTACAGGCAATTTAAAATTTCTGTTTAATTAAATGTCCTACACATTTAAAATATTTACTTCAACTGAAACTCAAGTCTGTTGACCAACTAAAACCTACCTTATTGTAAATATAATTTATAGACAATCACACAATTTTTGTATTAATATAATCAAATAATATATTACAATAATTGAAAACTTACTTTTTCTGCTGCACTATCTCTTATCAAACTATGTTTCACAGAGGGCTATTACCAAGGACACAATATAATTCCATTATTGATTTGAATACACATTTAAAGGTCAGCACTAGCTAAGCAGTTTGAAAGTTGATTAGTTTATGCCTGTTAAAGCTCCTACACACCTTTGAAATTTAGAATAATTATATTTAAACAACATACTGACAGGAAAAATTATGACTGTGTTGCAAACTATGACATTATTAAGTCAAAGTAGACCTTTTTAAATGTACAAATTTGAAAATTTTTATAAGTTTTATATGAGAGAAAATTTTAGAAATAATGTTTGAAATAATTTTAGGCTTTGTATGTGCTTTACTTTATAATAAATCCTATGAAAATTAAGCATTTATTTATTTTTGCATCAGAATGCATCTTTACTAGACATGAGGCTCATCCTTTATACAGAAAAGATTGCTAAACAGCATGTATCATTTTTTGATGCAGTACAAACTATTTTTTAATTTATTAGATTTTTTTTTGATTTTTTAAAATTTATTTGTTTATAAAAATTTCCAATTCCTTCCCTCCTCCCCATACCCTCCATTCCCTCTCCTCCCGTTCCCTACTCCCTCTCCTCCTCCCTCTTCAGTCCTAAGAGCAGTCAGGGTTTCATGCCCTGTGGGAAATTCAAGTTCCTACCCTCTCCCTCCAGGTCTAATAAGATGAGCATCCAAACAGACTAGGATCCAAAAAAGCCAGTACATGAAGACAAAACAAGACCCAGTGCCATTGTCAATGGCTTCTTAGTTAGTCCCCATGTCAGTCACATTCAGAGAATCCGGTTTGATCACATGCTCGTTCAGTCCCAGTCCAGATGGCCTTGGTGAGCTCTCATTCGACCAGTCCCCTTGTGTCAGTGGGTGAACGCACCCCTTGCAGTCCTGATTTCCTTTTTCATGTTCTCCCTCCTTCTGCTCATCATTTGGATCTTGGAGTCTCAGTCCAGTGCTCCAATGTGGGTCTCTGTCTCTATCTCAATCCATCGCCAGATGAAGGTTTTATGGTGATAAGCAAAATATTCATCAGTACAGTTATGGGCCAAGGCCAGTTTAGGCACCCTCTCCTCTGCTGCCCAGGGAACAATCTGGGGACATCTCCTTGGGCCTGAGAACCCCTCCAGAATCAAGTCTCTTGCAAACCCTAAAATGGTTTCCTTAGTTGAGCTATATACTTCCCTGCTCCATAACCATCCTTCCTCCCCCTCATCTCATTCCCCCAAACCATCCCCCATCCTCCCCCTCTCCCCTCTCTCTAACCATCTCCCCTTACTTCCACCCCCCTACCCCCCGTGCACCCAAGTTTGCCTGGCAATCTTGTCTCCTTCCAATATCCAAGAGGATAACTATATGAGTTTCTTCAGGTTCACCTTCTTATTTAGCTTCTCTAGGATCAAAAATTATAGGCTCAAAGACCTTTAACTATGGCTAGAATCCACTTATGAGTGAGTACATACCATATTCCTCTTTTTGGGTCTGGGTTACCTCAGTAAAGCGTTTTCTTTCTTTTTTTTATTTTTTTATTTTTTGTTTTTTGTTTTTTTTAGTAAAGCAATTTTCTATTTCCATCCATTTGCATGCAAAATTCTGATGTCATTGTTTTTTACCACTGAGTAAAACTCTAATGTGTATATGTTCCACACCATTTTTTTTCAAAGTTTATTAAATTATGAAAGTTTTCATTTCTGCCCCTCCTCCCAACACCCTTCCATTCCCCCCTCCCCCTCCTCCCTCTTCATTCCTAAGAGCAGTCAGGGCTTCCAGCCCTGTGGGAAGTTAAAGTTCCTCCCCACTCCTTCCAGGTCCCTGAAGGTGAGTATCCAAACAGACTGGATCCCAAAAATCCAGTATATGCAGAGGAAACAAGTCCCAGTGTCATTGTCAGTGGCTTTTCAGAAAGGCTCCGGACCAGCCACATTCAGAGATCCGGCCACATTCAGAAAATCTGGTTGGATCACATGCTCGTTCAGTCCCAGTTCAACTGGCCTTGGTGAACTCTCATTAGATCAGTCCCCTTGTATCAGTGGGTGATCACACCCCTCGCGGGCCTGAGTTTTTTTCATGTTCTTCCTTTTTCTGCCCCTCATTTGGACCATGGGGGGCTCAGTCTGGTGCTCCAATGTGGGTCTCCATCTATATCGCCATCCATCGTCAGATGAAGGATCTATGGTGATAAGCAAAATCTTCATGAGTATGGTTATAGGCCAAGGCCAGTTCAGGCAACCTCTCCTCTGTCTAGAGAACAGTCTGGGGATCTCTCCTTGGACCTGGGATACCATTTATAATCAAGTCTCCTGTAAACCCTAAAATGACTCCCTTAGTTGAGATATATTCTTCCCTGATCTCATATCCATCCTTCCTCCCTCCCCCCATCCCAGTCCACCCAGCTTTCCCCATTCCTCCCCTACTCCCTTCTCTCTAACCCTCTCCCCTTCCAACAACCCTTCCACTCCCCCATGCACCCGAGATTACCTGGGACTCTTGTCTATTTCCAATCTCCAGGCAGACAGCTACATGATTTTCAACAGGTTCACCTTCTTATTTAGCTTCTCTAGGATCACGAATAATAGGCTCAAAGACCTTTAATTATGGTTAGAATCCACATATGAGTGAATACATACGATATTTCTCTTTTTGGGTCTGGCTTATCTCACTCAGTAAGGCGTTTTCTATTTCCATCCATTTGCATGCAAAATTCAAGATGTCATTGCTTTTTACTGCTGAGTAGAACTCTAATGTGTATATGTTCCACACCTTTTTAAACCACTCTTCTATTGAGGGGCACCTAGGTTGTTTCCAGGTTCTGGCTATTACAAATAGCGCAGCTATGAACATAGTTGAACAAATGCTTTTGTAGTATGATAGGCATCTCTTGGGTATATTCCCAAGAGTGGAATTGCTGGGTCCTGAGGGAGGTTGACTCCCACTTTCGTGAGAAACCGCCACACTGATTTTCACAGTGGCTGCACAAGTTTGCATTCCCACCAACAATGGATGAGTGTTCCCCTCATTCCACATCCTCTCCAGCATAGGCTATCGTTGGTGTTTTTGATTTTAGCTATTCTGAGAGGTGTAAGATGATATCTCAAAGTTGTTTTGATTTGCATTTCCCTGATCGCTAAGGAGGTTGAGCATGACCTTAAGTGTCTTTTGGCTGTTCGAAGTTCATCTGTTGTGAATTCTCTGTTCAGATCAGTACCCCATTTTTTAATTGGATTAATTAGAGTTTTAGTGTCTAGTTTCTTGAATTCTTTGTATATTTTGGAAATCAGACCTTTGTCTGTTGAGGGGTTGGTGAAGATCTTCACCTAGTCAGAAGGTATCATTTTTGTCTTACGAACATTGTCCTTTGCTTTACAGAAGCTTCTCAGTTTCAGGAGGTCCCATTCATTCATTGATTCTCTTATTGTCTGTGTTAATGGGGTTCTACTTAGGAAGTGGTCTCCTGTGCCTATATCTTGTAGACTACTTCCCACTTTCTCCTCTATCGGGTTCAAAGTGGTCAGAATAATGTTCATGTCTTTAATCCATTTGGACTTGAGTTTTGTGCATGGTGATAGATATGGAACTACTTTCATTCTTCTACAGGTTGTCATCCAGTTATGCCAGCACCATTTCTTAAAGATGCTTTCCTTCTTCCATTGTATACCTTTTGCTCCCTTGTCAAAAATCAGGTGTTCATAGGTTTGTGGATTAATATCCAGGTCTTCTATTAGATTCCATAGGTCAACTTCTCTGTTGTTATGCCAATGCCAAGCTGTTTTCAATACTGTAGCTCTGTAATAGAGTTTGAAGTCAGGGAAGGTAATGCCTCCAGAAGTTCCTTTATTGTATAAGATTGTTTTGGCTATCCTGAGTTTTTTGTTTGGCCATATAAACTTGATTATTGTTCTCTCAAGGTCTGTGAAGAAGTTTAACGGGGTTTTGATGGGGATTGCATTGAATCTATAGATTGCTTTTGGTAGAATTGTCATTTTTACTATGTTGATCCTCCCAATCCAAGTGCAAGGTAGATCTTTCCATTTTCTGGTAACCTCCTCAATTCCTTTCTTTAAAGAATTAAAGTTCTTGTCAAATAGGTCTTTCATTTCCTTGGTTAGAGTTACCCCAAGATATTTTATGCTATTTGTGGCTATCGTGAAAGGTGATGTTTCTCTGATTTCCCTCTCTGCTTCTTTATCCTTTGTGTATAGGAGGGCTACCGATTTTTTGGAGTTGATCTTGTATCCTGCCACATTACTAAAGGTGTTTATCAGCTGTAGGGGTTCTTTGTTAGAGTTTTTGGGGACGCTTATGTACACTGTCATATCGTCTACAAATAATGAAAGTTTAACTTCATCCTTTCTAATTTGAATCACCTTGATCCCCTTATGTTGTCTTATTGCTATTGCTAGAACTGCAAGCACTATATTGAAGAGGTATGGAGACAGTGGACAGCCTTGTCGTGTTCCTGATTTTAGTGGAATGGCTTTGAGTTTCTCTCCATTCAGTTTGATGTTAGTTGTCAGCTTGCTGTATATTTTTTTATTCTATTTAGGTATGATCCTTATATCCCCAATCTCTCCAACACCTTTATAACAAAGGTGTGTTGAATTTTGTCAAATGCTTTTTCAGCATCCAATGAAATGATCATATGATTTTTTTCTTTCAGTTTATTTATGTGATAGATTACATTGGTAGATTTGCGTATGTTGAACCAGCCCTGCATCTCTGGAATGAAGCCCACTTGATCATAATGGATCAATTTTCTAATGTGTTTTTGGATTCGGTTTGCCAGTATTTTATTGAGAATTTTTGCGTTGATGTTCATGAGTGAAATTGGTCTGTAATTCTCTTTCTTGGTTGTGTCTTTATGTGCTTTTGGTATCAGGGTAACTGTAGCTTCATAAAAAGAGTTTGGCAATGACTCTTCTGTTTCTATATTGTGAAATACGTTAAGGAGTATAGGTATTAGCTCATCCTGGAAGTTCTGGTAGAATTCTGCATTGAAAATATCTGGTCCTGGGCTTTTTTTCGTAGGGAGGTTTTTAATAACAGCTTCTAATTCTTCACAACTGACAGGTATATTTAGATTGCTCACCTGTTCTTGGTTCAACTTTGGTATATGGAACTTATCTAAAAAAATGTCCATTTCTTTTACATTTTCCAATTTTGTGGCATACAGGCTTTAGAATTAAGATCTAATGATTCTCTGAATTTCCTCTGTGTCTGTGGTTATTTACCCCTTTTCATTTCTGATCTTATTAATTTGCATATTCTCTCTCTGCAGTTTGATTAGTTTGGATAGGGGTTTGTCAATCTTGTTGATTTTCTCCAAGAACCAGTTTTTTGTTTCATTGATCCTTTGGATTGTTTTCTGTGTTTCTATTTTGTTGATTTCAGCCCTCAGTTTGATTATTTCCAATCTTCTACTCCTCCTGGCTGAATCAGCTTCTTTTTTTTTCTAGAGCTTTCAAGTGTGCTGTTAAGTTTCCAATGTGTGCTTTCTCCGTTTTCTTTAATTGGGCACTTAGTGCTATAAACTTTCCTCTTAGCACTGCTTTCATAGTGTCCCATAGGTTTGAGTATGTTGTGTCTTTATTTTCATTAAATTCAAGGAAGACTTTAATTTCTTTCTTTATTTCTTCCTTGACCCAGGGGTGATTTAATAGTTGACTGTTCAACTTTCATGAGTTTGTTGGCTTCCTGGGGGTAGCATTGTTGTTGACTTCTAACTTTAATCCATGGTGATCTGACAAGACACAGGTGGTTACTAATATTTTTTTTGTATCTATGGAAGTTTGCTTCGTTACCAAGTATGTGGTCAATTTTTGAGTAGGTTCCATGGGCCACAGAGAAGAAGGTATATTCTTTCCTATTTGGGTGAAATGTTCTATAGATACCTATTAAGTCCATTTGATTCAATACCTCCAATAATTCTCTTATTTCTCTGTTAGGTTTCTGTCTGATTGACCTGTCCATTGGTGAGAGAGGTGTGTTGAAGTCTCCTACTATTAGTGTGTGGTTTGATGACTGCCTTGAGTTCTAGAAGCTTTTCTTTTACATAAGTGTGTGCCTTTATATTAGGGGAATAGATATTCAGGATTGAGACTTCCTCTTGATGAATTGTTCCTGTTATGAGTATGAAATGCCCATCTCCATCTCTTCTGATTGATTTTAGTTTGAAGTCAATTTTGTTAGATATTAAAATGGTCGCACCTACTTGTTTCTTAGGTCCATTTGCTTGGAAAACCTTTCCCCAATCCTTTTCTCTGAGTAGATGTCTGCCTTTGTGGTTGAGGTGTATTTCTTGTAAACAGCAGAATGTTGGATCCTGTTTTCATATCCAATCTCTAAGTCTGTGCCTTTTTGTAGGTGAATTGAGCCCATTGATATTAAGTGATATTAATGACCAGTGGTTGTTGACTTCGGTTATTTTTGGGGGGGGGTAGTAGAGTGTATATGTTTCCCTTCTTTGAGTTGTGCTTGTGAAGGGTCGCTAGATGTCTGAGTTATGGTAGGCAGTGTTGGGAATGTTGGATTCCTTGAGTTGTGATTTTCTTTCTATTACTTTCTGTAAGGCTGGATTTGTAGCTATGTATTGTTTAAATATGTTTTTATCCTGTAATATTTTGTTTTCTCTGTTGATAGTGAACGATAGCTTGGTTGGGTATAGTAGTCTGGGCTTGTATCCATGGTCTCTTAGTTTCTGCAGTACCTCTATCCAGGACCTTCTGGCTTTCATGGTTTCCATAGAGAAGTCTGGTGTAAGTCTGATAGGTTTACCTTTATAAGTTACTTGCCCTTTTTCCTTTGCAGCTCTTAATATTCTTTTTTTTAATCTGAATGTTTTGTGTTTTGATTATTATATGGCAAGGGGATTTTTTTTTGATCCAGTCTATTTGGTGCTCTGTATGCTTCTTGAACCTTCATAGGGATATCGTTCTTTAAGTTGGGGAAGTTTTCTTCTATAATTTTGTTGAATATATTTTCTGGCCCTTTGATCTGCAATTCTTCACCTTCTTCTACCCTTATTATTCTTAGATTTTTTTTTTATTGTGTCCCACATTTCCTGAATGTTTTGTGATGGGAATTTTTTGGATTTGCTGTTTTCTTTGGTCATACTATTTATTTTCTCTATAGTGTCTTCAGAGTCTGAGATTCTTTCTTCTATCTCTTGTATTCTGTTGGTTATGCTTGTTTTTGAAGTCTCTGTTCATTTACCTAGATTTTCCATAGCCAGCTGGCCCTCGGCTTGTGTTTTCTTCATTGTCTCCATTTCAGTTTTCAATTCTTGAACTGTTTCCATTACCTGTTTCAGTGTTTTTTCTTGGTTTCCCAGAATTTCATTTACGGATTTACTCATTTCTTCAAACTTTTTGTTATAATTCTCTTCCATTTCTTTACTCATTTCCTCAATCTTTTTGTTATACTTATTTTCCAATTCTTTACGGCAGATTTTTGCCTTCTGTTTAAGTTCCTCTATTATTTTCATAAAGAAGCGCTTAGAGTCGATTTCTTCTATTTCTTCTAGAGTAGGGTGTTCAATTCTTCCTGTTTCATGATCCCTGGTTTCTGGTGATGTCATGTTGCCTTTCATGTTGTTGGAGGAATTCTTGCATTGGCATCTGCCCATCTCCTCCTCTCTGGATGAAACTCCTCAACACTCTCTGGATAGAACTCCTCAGCACTCTCTGGACAGAACTCCTCAGCACTGAAACATGGACATCTGGTATTCCAATGACCCAGGAGGCAAAAGGGCGGTGGTAGTGGGGGGCAGGGATGAGTCCCGTGGAACACCGAAGACCCTGCTGCAGAAGCTGAGAGGGACGGCTGCGTTCTCTTCCGTGACAGACCGCCCAGGCAAGCACCCACTCACTTCTCTGAACAGAACTCCTCAGCACTGAAACAGGGACATCTGGTATTCCAAGGACCCAGGAGAGAAAAGGGCGGCGGTAGTGGGGACAGGGAGGAGTCCCCTATTAGAATTTTTTAAAGAAAATACCAACCAAAGTTCCCACTAACTCCTCTCCTCCCATTCTTTCAACACACCTTCCCACCCAATGTCTGTCCAATCCTCAGAGAGGGTAAGGCACATTTCTTTGTGGAAGGTCCAAGGCCCTCCCTATTATATCTAGACTGATCAAGGGATACATCTAAGGAGAATAGGTTTCGAAAAAAGTGAGTACATATAGTAGGGATAAATCCTGGTGCCATTGCCAGTGGTCCCTCCATATGATCCAGCCTTGCACATGTCAATCACATTCAGAGAGAATAGTTTGGTTCTATGTCTGTTTCTTCCCAGTCAGACTGAAGTTAGTGAGCTCCCATTAGCTCAGGTAGGCTTTTCCAGGGCTGAGCCCATTATGGTATTGACCTCTTTCCTCATATTCTCATTCTTCCCATATTCTCATTCTTCCCACTCTTCAACTGGACTTTGGGAGCTCAGTCCTGTGTTCTGATTGAGGGTCTCTGCCTCTCTTTTCACCAATTGCTGGATGAAACTTCTATGGTGATATTTAAGATAGTCATCAGTCTGGCTACAGGGCAAATCAAGATCAGGCCCCCTCTTCTCTATTGCTTAGGGTCTTAGCTGGAGTCAGCCTTGTGGATTCCTGGGAATTTCTCTAGAGCCAGGTTTTTTCTAACAGTATAATGGCTCCCTCAATGAAGATATCTCTTTCCTTGCTCTCATCTCTGGTCTTTCCCCATCTCAACTATCCCATTCTCTCAAGTTCTCCTCAACCCTCCCCTTCACCCTTCCTCCCCTCCTTTTCCATTTCTACCCTCTCTCTTCCCCCACCCCTATGATACCAATATTGTAAGGTGTTTTTGTCTATTTCAACTTTCCTAGTGGATCTATATATGGTTTTTTTTGGCTTTACCTTATTAGTTAGCTCCTCTAGGATCATGAACTATAGGCTCAATGTCCTTTGTTTATAGCTAGTATCCACTTATGAGTGAGTACATACCATATTCATCATTTTGGGTGGGGGTTACCTCACTCAGGATATTGTTTTCTAATTCCATACATTTGCATGCAAAATTCAAAATGTCATTGTTTTTTTACTGCTGAGCAGTACTCTAATGTGTAAATGTGCCACATTTTCTTTATCCATTCTTCAGCTGAGGGGCATCTAGGATTCCAGGTCCTGGTTATTACAAATAATGCTGTTATGAATATAGTTGAACGAATGCTCTTATAGTATGATTGAGCAATTTTGGGGTATATGTCCAAGAATGGTATTTCTGGATCCTTAGGTAGGATAATTTCCAATTTTCTGAGAAATTGTCATACTAAATTCCATGTACAATTGTATTCCCATTAGTATTTCCATTGTATTCCCAGCAGAAATAGATGATTGCCCCCCTTACTCCATGACCTCTTCAGCATAAGCTATCATTGGTGTTTTTGATCTTAGCCATTTTGACAGTTGTATCTCAGAGTTGATTTGATTTTCATTTCCCTGATGACTAATAATATTGAACGTTTCCTTAAGAATTTTTTGGTTATTTGAGATTCTTCTATTGAGAATTATCTGCTTAGTTAAGTACCCCATTTTTAATTGATATTTTGAATTTTAATATCTAATTTCTTGAGTTCTTTATATATTTGGAGATCATTCCTTTGTCTGATGTGGGGTTGATGAAGATCATTTCCCATTCAGTAGGCTATCATTTTGTCTTATTGACTGTCCTTTGCTTTACAGAAGCTCCTCAATTTCAGGAGGTCCCATTTATTTATTGTTGCTCTCACTGTCTGCACTACTGGGATTATATTTAGGAAGTGGTCTCCTGTGCCCATGCATAGAAGACTACTTCCCTCTTTCTCTTCTATCAGGTACAGTGTGGTTAGATTTATATTGAGGTCTTTAATCTATTTAGATTTGAGTTTTGTGCATGGCGATAGATATGGTTCTATTTTCATTCTTCTACACGTTGACATTCAGTTATGCCAGCACCATGTTTTGTAGATACTTTCTTTTTTTCCATTGTATAATTTTAGCATCTTTGTCACAAATTACATGATCATAAGTGTGTGATTTATACCCATGTCTTAGTTTCTATTCTATTGGTCCTCTGTCTACTTTTATGCCAATACCCAGCTGTTTTCATTACTGTAGCTCTGTAATGGAGCTTGATGTCAGGGATGGTGATGCCTCTAAAATTTCTTTATTATACAGGATTGTTTTGACTATCCTTGGTTTTGTTTTTCCATTTGAAATTTATTATTTTTTTTCAAGGTTTGTGAAGAATTGTGTTGAAATTTTTATGGGGATTGTGTTGAATCTATAGATTGCTTTTGGTGGGATTACCGTTTTTACAATGTTGATCCTATCTATCCAAGAGCATGGAAGATCTTTCCATTTTCTGGTATCTTCTTCCAATTTCTTTTTTGCCAATTATGTCTTTTACTACTTTGGTTAGTGTTATCCAGAGATATTTTATGTTATTTGGGACTATTATGAAAGGTGATGTTTCTCTGATTTCCCTCTCAGCTTCTTTATCATTTGTATATAGAAGGGCTATGGAATTTTTTGAGATGATCTTGTATCCTGCCACATCACTGAAGGTTTTATCAGCTGTATGAGTTCTCTGGTAGAGTGTTTGGTGTCATATATAGTGTCTTATTAACTGCAAGTAATGAAAGTTTGACTTCTTCCTTTCTAATTTGAATCCACTTGATCTTCTTTTGTTGTCTGATTTCTACTGCCAAAACTACAAGAATTATGTTGAAGAGATATGGAGAGAGTGGACAGCCCTGTCTTGTTCCTCTATTTATTGGTATCGCTTTGAGCTTCTTTCCATTTAATTTAATGTTGGCTGTCAGCTTGCTGTATATTGCTCTTATCATATATATATATATATATGTTCCTGTATATCTGATCTCTCCGGGACCTTTATCATGAAGAGGTGTTGAATATTCTCAAATGATTTTTCAGCATCTAATAAAATGATCATATGATTTCTTCCTTTCAGTTCATTTATATGATGGATTATATTGATAGATTTTCATATGTTGAAACAGCTCAATATCTCTGGGATGAAGCTGAATTATTCATGATATGTTCTTGGATTTGGTTTACCAGTATTTTATTGAATATTTTTGCATCCATGTTCATGAGTGAGATTGGTCTGTAATTATCTTTCTTGGTTGAGTCTTAGTGTGGTTTTGGTATCAGGGTAAGTGTAGTCTCATAAAAAGAGTTTGGCAATGACCCTTCTCTTTCTATTATGTGGATTACTTTGAAGAGTAGAGGTATTAGCTCCTTTTGACATTCTGGTGGAATTCTGCACTAAAACCATGCAGACCTGTTTTTTCTTTAGGTTGGAAGGTTTTTTTTTCTCAGCTTATATTTCCTTGCAGTTTAAAGGTCTATTTAAATTGCTCACCTAATCTTTATTTAATTTTGTTATATGATACTTATTTTTAAAAATGTCCATTTCTTTTACATTTTTCAATTTTGTGGAGTACAGAATTTTGTAGTGTGATCTGACATTTCTCTTGATTTTTTTTCAGTGTCTGTTGTTATTTCCCACTTTTCATTTCTGATTTTCTTAATTCTAATGCTCTCTCTCTGCCTTTTCATTAGTTTGGATAAGGATTTTTTTAATATGTTGATTTTCTCAAAGAACCAGCTCTTTGATTTATAGATTATTTGTATTGTTTTCTTTGTTTGTATTTTGTTGAGTTTAGCCCTCAGTTTGATTATTTCCTGTCTTCTACTTGACCTGGTGAGTCTGTTTCTTTTTGTTCTAGAGCTTTCAGGTGTGCTGTTAAGTCACTACTGTGTGCTTTCTCCATTTTCTTTATGTGGGAATTTAGTGCTATGAACTTCCTTTTAGAACTGCTTTTATAGTGTCCCATAGGTTTGGGTATTTTCCTTCATTTTTGTTGAATTCAAGAAAGTCTTTAATTTCTTTCTTTATTTCTTCCTTAATTCGGGGATGTTTCAGTAATTCACTGTTCAATTAGCATGAGTTTGTAGGCTTTCTGAGATTAGTTTGTTGTTAAAATCTAACTTTAATCCATGGTGACCTGATAAGACACAGGGATTACTCCAATTTGTGTGTGTGTGTGTGTGTGTGTATGTGTGTGTGTGTGTGTGTGTGTGTGTGTAGAGGTTTGCTTTGTTACCGAGTATGTGATCAATTTTAGAGAATGGTTCCATTAGGTGCTGAGAAGAAGGTATATTTTTCTTTCTCCATCTCTTCTGATTGATTTTAGTTTGAAATCTATGTTTTTAGATTTTAGGAGAGCTATACCCACTTGTTTCTTAGGTTCATTTGATTGGAAAATCATTTCCCATCCCTTTACTTGGAGGTGGTGACTGTCTTTAAAATTGAGGTGTGTTTCTTGTTTACAGCAGAGGGTCGGATTTTGTTTTCATATCCACTCTCTTAGCCTGTGTCTTTTTATAGGTGAATTGAATTATTGATATTAAGCGATATTAATGACCAGTGATTCTTAATTCAGTTATTTTTTGGTAGTAGTGCTTGTGTATTTCTCTTCTTTGGGTTATGCTGGTGGGAGGTTATCAGTTGCCTATGTTTTTGTGAGTGTAGTTAGCTTCCGTGGGTTGGGGTTTTCCTTCTAGTACTTTCTGTAAGGCTGGGTTTGGGAATATGTATTGTTTAAGTCTGTCTTTATCATTGAATATCTTGTTTTCTCCATTGATGGTGATTGAAAGCTTTGCTGGGTATAGTAGTCTGGGCTTATATCTGTAGTCTCTTAGTGTCTGCAGTACATCTATCCAGGACCTTCTGACTTTCATGTTTTCTATTGAGAATTCATGTGTAATTCTGATAGGCTTACTTTTATATGTTACTTGACCTTTTTCCTTTGCAGTTTTTAATATTCTTTCTTTACTCTGTATGTTTTGTGTTTTGATTATTATATGGTGAGGGGATTTTATATGTATCCAGTCTATTTGGTGTTCTGTAAGCTTCTTGTACCTTCATAGGAATATCCTTCTTTAGGTTGGGAAAGTTTTCTTGTATAATTTTGTTAAATATATTTTCTGGGCCTTTGAAATGTAATTCTTCTCCTTCTTCTACCCCTATAGTATCTTCAGCATCTGAGATTCTTTCTTCTATCTCTTCTATTCTGTTGGTTATACTTTTCTCTGTAGTTCCTGTTCATTTTCCCAGATTTTCTATATCCAGCCATCCCTCGGTTTGTATTTTCTTTATTACCTCCATTTCGGTCTTCAAGTCTTAAACTGTATCCTTTACCTGTTTGAATGCTTTTCTTGGTTTTCTTGGGTATCTTTGAAGAATTTATTAATTTCTTCTAACTTTTTGTTTGTCTTCTCTTCCATTTCTTTAAGGGAGTTTTTCACTTCCTGTTTAATGGTCGCCATCATTTTCAGAAGGTTACATTTAAAGTCTATTTCTTCTTCTTCTGTTTTAGGATGTTCAAGTGTTCAAGTATTCCTCTTGTGTGTTTGCTGGATTCTGGTGTTATCTATTTTGTTACTTTTCAGAATGTTGAAGAAATTCTTTCATTGGCACCTGCCCATCTTTTTCTTCAAATGAGGCCAGTAGAGTTTTGGCGTTTTGGTTCAATCTTTATTGACTGTATTGGGAGGTTTTTTTTTTTCTTTTTTTGTCTGTGGTCTCATATGTCCCCTCAGCACTGTAGCAGGCTCTCAGATCCCCTGCCCCCTGTGTTGGAGAATTCAAGGACCTCACAGATGAAAAGGACGGCTTGGGGGTAGGATGAAATGGGATAATGAAAGCAAGCAGCAAGGAACACACCCCACTGGATGGCCAGAAAAGCTTAGGGAATGGAGGGCCTGGATTCAGTGCCCCAGTACTGTCCCAGTGAGTGGCATTTCAGGCTGTCTGTCCCTATGGCCACTTAATCACCTCTCTGGATCCTATCAGCATGGGAGCAAGGTCTCTTGCAGGGTTCTAAGCACTTTGCAGATAAAAAGGCATGCTTAGGGGCAGGGTGAGATGGTAGAAAGAAGTCCCAGCAGCAGGAACACTTTCCGCTGTCTCTCTGGACCCCTCAGTCCTGAAGCAGGTTATGTTGGGGGATCCAAGGACCTCACAGATCAAATGTTTTCCTTTAAAAGAGTTGCTGTGGTCATGGTGTCTTTTCACAGTGATAGAAACCCTAACTTATACACGTGGTCTTATCAGGTCATCAAGAGAAAAGTGTACCAAATTTCCAACTTCCTAAGCATTAGTTAAATTTACACAACTATTGTTAATAATAAAGAAAAATTTCAGTTTATATTGAATTTATCAAAAAAATTTCAGTTTCATATAATGCAAGGGATAAAATAACTACGATTGACTTGGATAATACTTTATAATTTTTCTTTGAAAACTGATTTAAACATCTTTTAAGGTGGAATATATATCTTAAATTAAAAATATTTACAGTTGAGGTAATCATTCAGGTTAAACACCTTGCTTACTAATTAAACTCTAAGAGCACTATTGATTGATTTCATTACAGTATAAAAAAAGAGCACTTGTTAGTGGTTGAGACACAATTACTTTCTAATTTAAATGAAAGATCAATAGCCTATCATGTACCAAAATAAATAACATTGAGAATGATTAACTATCTTTAGATGGAAGGTAAAGATATTGTTTTATTTTACATTTGTGTTATTTGGAAAATCAGATTGTTGAGAATAATAATTTTAATTAGATCTTTGGTTCATTTAAAACAGACTTTGAATAAATATTTTTGCATTTGAACTCTTGTTCAAATGTATCGTAAATGTACCTGTGAAAGAGGAATCAATATTAAAGTCTTGCCAAGCATGGTGAGTCCTTGGTTTGAGCCCCAGCAAAGAATATAAATAATGCTGATAAGAAAATAAATAAATAATGATATATCAAGTTATTTGTAAAAATTCTGGTCAATGGTAAATGTTTAACAAATATAAATGGAGAAACAGGAAAATGTCATTATTGAAATTACAATCACCATCTGTTATGGTTATTTAAGCCCTTTTTTCCTGTCTCCAAAAGAGGCAAAGCAGCCAAATTACACAAATATCCTGACATTCACCTTGTCTGTGTCACAGATGCTGTGAATGTGTATAGACATGCATCATGAGAGACATTATCTTCTCGAGGTTATTACGTCTATGCACACAGATAAAGAACATTGTTTTCCTCAGAAAATGTAGGTGTCATATAGGATTACAGGGTTCAGAATAAAAGAGGATTGTATATAGATATGTACGTAAACTTTATTTTATTATTTTTAATTATATATGTGTGTGTGTTTGTTTCTGAGGGTGTGCGATTTTGTTGGTGTTGGTGTGTGTGGTTTATACAGAGGTTAAAAGCACCTACTTACTTGAGTCTGAAATGGCAGGCAGTTATGAACTGTCTGACTTGAATGTTCAGAAAGAAGTTTGGGTTCTCTGCAAGAACAGTATGTATCCATTCCTCCATTCCCAAGCTCATTGTTTTTATAGAATACAAAAAATAAGTGAATGAAAAAAAGATTCTAATCATTGTTCTGACGCTATCATTAATTTAGAGTTATTTAATTGTACAGTTTCTAATGATTACATTACGGTAATTGTGAAAGGAATCTGCATTCCTATCGGCTGTGTTAGTCTCAAGGAAATGCAGCTTTTCCATTTAAGTTCTGTTGCTTGATATCAGTGACGATGTGAGTCTAAACAAATGCTTTACACCTGCGCTGCAGAAAGGGCTAAAAATGAAGCCTAAATATCATGACAAAAGCAGCCAGGGCTATGTAGGGCAATCCTAACTCCTGGGCACTCTGTGTGCTCTAGAATAGATTAAATGCTTGAAAAGAAAGAATATGTTTTGGCAGCGTTGCTAGATCTATATCCCCAGGGCAAAATTGAAGACATAGTTGCATTCAATACAGACATAGATCTTCAGAAAGATATTTTCCTAAGCAAGCATTGCAGGCACTCTGCTGTGCGTGCCAAGAATATCTCAGGAAACAGAGTGCAGGCCTGGAATGAACAGGATGAGTGCAGAGGAGAATGTTGAAACGGGAACTGCTTCAGTGACACCCGTAGCAGCAGGAGATGACAACAATGGTCGTATCAGCAGCAAAAGGGGCTATTTCTCCATTTATAAATGCAATTGAACATATGGCTAGCTTAATTAGGACTTTTCTCATTAACTCAGAATAGGACATCTTTACTGAAGTACCCTGGATAGAAAATCTGCATGAATAACAGTCTATAGGTTTGCAAAAAGACCATTTAATAAGTTGAAAACCAAGAAGTCAGCTATGAGCATCTGTGCAACATTTGCTGATCTTTACCATTTTTAGCCACTCTCTACTGAACTCCCAATGATGAGAATGGTTGCTTTAATGCAACCTTCCTAGATTCTGCCTGTAGTTAAAAGCTGAAGGACCTTTCTGACCTAAGAAAATAATACCTGTTAATTTTACCTCTGTTATCACTGCATGTGGAATAATAAAAAAAAACTGAATGTGGTTTTTCAATAAAATTCTAACATTGTCAAGGTAATATTTTTCTCCTTCCTAAAGTAAGAAAAATAAAAGTGAATAAACTATTAACATATTAACTTCCATAGGAAATTACACGTATGTGTATTGTGTTGCATTGTGTGCATGTAAAATAACACATACATAATTTTTGGACTGGGTGTAATGTTTTTCTTTGTATATAAAATTTAGGGTTAGGAATGGGGTAAGATAAAGGGCCATTAAATTAAATTAAAGAGAAAGTCTCTATGTTCACATTAGTTTGGTTGAACTGGAGTAAGAAGAAAAGAAGGTGATACTTTTTTATAATTTCAAAAGTGTACATCAAAATGTTAAGATACCTGACAATATAGGCAACACTTCTAGTTTCAAATATAAAATTGTTTATTTTCATCTCAGACATGGTAGACATAATAAAGAACATAACATATGTGCTTACCTGAGTATCACAGCATAATAAACATGATAATATGGTTAGGAAAAGCTCAGCAACACAATTTGAAAAGCACTCTTTTTTTTTAACTAGTATAAACTTTGAACTCTGATATTTTGCAACAGATTATATTAACTTGTTCTCATTGTCAGCTACAACTAGTGATCTTATGAAAAATTCAAGTTTTCCCAGACCTTGATTTGCCTTTAGCAGCATAGAAGAGTGGGTAACTGAGTGGAATTTGACCTCTTTTCTAAACACAAATCACATGGTTAGAGATTTAAGCACACATTTTTAATGAGTGGAGGCAAATAAGTAAGTACTATTCTGAAACATAAATGCAACTTATTTTCATTTCCTCATATTTCGTAGTTATTTCTGTGATAAAAGTCCATGACCAAAGAAACTTGGGGAGGACGTGGTTTATTTCACCTTATACTTCTTGGTAAAGGTCCATTATCGAGTGCTATTAGAGCAAGAACTCCAGCAGGACAGGAATCTGGGTGCAGTAAGAAGCACAAACAATGAATGAGAGCTTCTTACTGGCTTGCTCCCTATAGTTTATAGAACTACGCACTTTCACTGGCACCCACCTCCCCAGAGGGCTGGACCTTCTTTTATCTGTCAGTATTCCAGAAAATGCAGGGCAATCTAACCAATAGGCAAATCTTATGAAGCATTTTCTTAATTGAGAGGTCCTCTTCTTAAATAACTCTAGCTTTGTCAAATTGATGAAAAATAATCAGGACATCAACATACACAAACTTTTGAAACTAATAAAGCATAATTTTTCTAAATATAAGTACCACATAGTCTTTATAATAATTAATTTTCAAACTGGTCATAAAAGAAATGGTAATTCTAAATCAAATATCAGACCGTCCACCTGATGATTACAAAAACAAAAATTCATATACTTAGGAGATGGGCTAGGTAGAAGTCAGAGAGAGAGTCTGAATAGGTATTTTTCAGTGCAACCACAAAAGCAATTCACACTCAGGGTTAAAAGAAATGTCAGCATTTATGAATCAAAAGAAAGAATATGTGTGAGAAGTCTCATCAAGAAATAAAAGCTCATAGGAAAAAATTTTCTGGAACTTCCTTTCATTGAACTGACTTTCAATTTGTCACAAAGTTATAATAATATATTTTTTTTGGTATTAAAATGTCTTTATAAGATTGGGATAGGGTTTGTCGTGTACATGCAGGTGACTGTAGACCCAATAAAGAGCACTAGATCCCTGAAGCTAGATTCATAAATATTTGTGAGCTTCCCAGTGTGGACACTTGGAAATTACTGGCTTTCTCTGTAAAATTAATACTTTTAAAATCTGAGACAGTTCTCCAGATCCTCATGCAAACTTTGTACAGATGTCTTTTTTTTTTTTTTTTCTGTAGTTGAGACCTTGATTCTCTGTCCGGATTCACTCCGCTCTGTAACCTAGTATTAACGAAATTGTTCATGGGACTGTGACAAAAGTTATGCTTTACCAGAGCTTCAATTAATACATAAAACAAAAGTAATGAAGAAGTTCTCTTCCTCTCAAACATTTTTACACATATTTATTTATTTTCTTTGCATGTTGATGTACTACTGTCTTGGGCTTATGAATATAGTATTTATGCTTTTCTTTTCTCTGATTTGTTATTATTTGGGAAATAATGACAGTGAATTTGAATTATTTTAAACCCTGCACTAAAACACATGATTAAATAAAAACTATAAAAAGTTGTCTTCCACATATTTTGTTCCTACCTCATTTCTGATCTCCATTATGTCTGACTTCTGAAGCCATGTTAAAAAATTATGTACCACAAAGTTAGTGCTGTTTTTATATTCAGTTTACTTCCCCTGATTATTTTTCTCATTATTTGAGATAATTTTTACTTAAAAGGAATGAGAGACACCGGGTGTGATGGAGCATGCCTTAAGTTCTGGCACTGGAGGCAGAGGCAGGCAGATCTCTGAGTTCAAGGCCAGCCTCCTCGGTAGAGCAAATTTCAAGACAGGCTCCAAAAAGCTTCAAGGAGAAAAACTAAAAACAAAAAACAAAAAAGAAAAGAAAAGGAAGGGAAAGAAAAGAAAAACTGAGATATACATGCATAGTATACATTTTAATTTATTGATACTAGAGACTATATTCAAAGTTGTAATGCACATAATTCACATGATTTATGGCAAGAAATAACAGCCAACTAATACTTTGATCTAGAGAAGAAAGATAAACTATGTAGCTCCCAAAGCTTTCTGACTTTTGATTAAGAACATCACCTTTCTTTCAACACTGTGTTTATATTTCTAGAGAAAAATAATCAAATACATTATTTTCTGAAAAGAAATGTCTTTTTAAAGTGTTAATGGAAGTTATAAGATAAGACCAGAAAGTTAAAGGTAATTATTTTCTTATATTGCATGATCTACACCAGTTACATGAATATCACAAATTTTCAATAGAAAAATAATTATTGGATAAGCAAATGATTTTGCTACATTAGAATTTTATTCAAATTAAGCTCAATGTTTTACTGGACACAGTAAATAATTGTCCATATTTTATCTAAAGCCTTTCACAATAGGATCATTTGACAGGCTGAAAATTTCCATTGTAGAGGAAATATAACCATAAAATTCATGAAACAAAAGGATTGGGTTTTTACAATTTGTTATTTTCATAGAGAGCTGTTTCACTAGACTAGTGATATTTTTGTTTTTATTTGCATTTTATTGCAATTATTATTCTCTCATTTAACACATCCCAACCACAGTTTGATTTCCTCCACTCCTCCCTACTTTCCCTTTCATCTCTATTCTCTCTTAAATTCAATCCTCTTTTGTTAACCATCAGAAAAGAGCAGACCTTCAAAAAGTAGTAAGAAAGTACAACACAACAAAATACAATAAGACAAGACAAAAGCCTTACACAAAGACTGAACAAAGCAACCCAACAAAAGGAAAATAGTCCCAGGAATAGGCAAAAGCGCCAGAGAGACCCACCTGCTATCCCAGTTAGGACTTACACAAAACACCTACATAACAACACAATAACCGGAAGTTATATGCAGAGGAACAGATACAGAACCCGGCAGGCTCCATACCTGTCACTTCAGTGTTTGTGAGCCCAAATAGTGATGGTTGAAATAAATATGTTGAAAGAGAACCATGTTTTATTATTTAAAATTATCTTAAACACATCTTTTTCTTTTATTTATTTTTTTTTTTTTTTGAGATAGGGTTCTCTGTAGCTTTGGAGCCTGTCCTGAAAATAGCTCTTGTAGATTAGGCTGACTTTGAACTAATAGAGATTCACCTGCCTCTGCCTCAGAAGTGCTGGGATTAAAAGTGTGCACCACTACCAGAACACATCATACACATCATTTCTTTGAGACGCAGTTTCTCTGTGTATCCCTGAGAGTCCTGGAATTTGCTCTGTAGATTAGGATTGTCAGACTCAGAGTGCTGGGTTTAAAGGCATGTGTAACAATGCCTAACTTATTATTAAACTAGTCTTAAACCTTTTATTAAAAATTGTTTTTAGTGACATAAACTTAAGGAAAGTATACTGAAGAATAAGACACAAGTTGGGATATAGTTACGTGATGGAGTATTTATTTCATATATATAAATATATAAAGACTGTGATTGTTGGATTCCAAGAACCAAACCCATGGATAGAGTTAAAAAAATGATTCTTACTTTCTTAATTCTAACCTTGTTTACCAAGATCATTGCTTACTATAGAGAATGAAATATCAGTTTGCTAAACTACCATATAAATTTGTGTTCTTCATTCATATTATAAAATCAAAAAGGCTTGAAAAAAATGTTTCAATTTTTATCTTTGTTATTCTTTTGAAACATTCAAGTTATAGAAAACAATTTTATGTTTATTATAAAGCATATATAATTTTAAATGACAACTATAATGTATGCGTGCAAAAGTGTGTATGTACAGTATGGAATCATTTTTTAGTGTAATACGTTGTCATAACTTATTTCAGTAACAATTCAGTTAGCAGGCACTCTTTAAATTTTAATTGCTGCTTTATCCCAAAGGCTAATTGACATCTTTGCACACATTGCATGTATAGCAATGTATTAAGACATTTACATAAATATAAATCAATATTTATTTCCCAGCAGATTGGATAATTTTGTTTTACTGAATTTTTAATCTCAGTAACTGAAGAAGAATAAATGATAGGTATTTAATGATGAAAAATGAGGTTTCCGAGAGGTGTGTTATTTTATGATCATTAACTTGAGTGTTTAATTTTTATCTATCTGAGTGTTCAGCACCCAATAATAGAATAGGATTAAAATGTTCTAATTATTCTATATTTTCTAATCTTTCTAAAATGGTTTGTAATAAAATATATTATAACATTTTGCTTTATGGTTAAATATTTAAAATAAATTATGGCTTAAATAATTTCCAAAGGAAACATTTTATCAGGACTCTTATACAGAAATGTATGCAAAGTTGGTACTCTTTATTAGTACCCCAAATTTTCTCCTTGTTTTCTATGCCCTGAATACCAAGTACTTAGTTGGTAATTAGCACTTCTACAGGAAAATTGCTTCTTTGCTTCATGTCAGTACTCAATAATAATTAAAATAACTAAACACTAGGAAAAGAGGACAAGAAAACAGAAGGACATGGCAACATAATCCAATTTTGAAGTCGTTAATTAAAATTGGGAGAGGCCTATAAAAATACTCGGATAGCAACCATTTTGAGCAGTTCCTCTTAGTGTATTTAAATTCTGTTAGAACAATTCAGTATTCAGTTATTAACTGTGATTTTCCTAGAAAATTTAACTAAATGAATCCTAAGGGAATGAATATTTATCTTATCTGTCAATATATACAAGAATATATATTTTATCTTGTCTAATATAATGAAATATTTTCACATTCATTTCATTTTAGTTAATAAAATATAAATGATAACCTGAAAAATATTTACGATTGTATTCTGAATTTTCTTTCCAAATAAAACAGAAAATTTTTAAAACTCAAATTCATAATTAGATATTAATTAAATACAAAGAAATACTTCTTCAAATGGAAGGTCCCTATTTGATAGTCATCTAATCATTGTTCAGGAAGCTTCAACATAGCCAAAAGGTTATTAATGTGCTTTTTTAGTCTTGTTCACTAAATATGAAATTATACCCACCTGCCTGTTTGCAATTGTCCTTTACAATATGCAGGAGTATTGCCTGCCAAGCATGCAGAACTACAGTCTGTCCTTCAAGCTCACAGTCTCTTTGGACAAATATCTTCTTGGATGTAAAACCAAAACAGTGATCATCACTAATGAGTCACAGAATCCACTAAAGCTTGGAAAGATAATATAGTATGAATATCTCCCCTCACAAAGGATACATATGATAATATGGGGCCCTCCATCAGATACGAAAAATTCCTTACCAAAAGATAACAGCACAAAATGGTGTGGAGATTAACAGTCCCGTTATGGTTTGTGAAATAGGTTCAAAGGTTCTTTCTCATCGAGAGGTGATTCATGTGAAAATCCTTGGAATCTTGGCTCTTCCAGATGAGACTGTAACAGATAGGAAAATTATTTCTATTGATATGAATGTTCTTGTGGCAGAAAGGGATAATTGCATTTGATGAGGTTAAAAAGTTAAACCAGGTTACCTGGAAGTCATTCCCAGTTAGTTTAGCTTTGTAAGGAACCAGAAGGAAAAGCAGAAAATAAATTTGCTTTTAATGGAGCATTCAAAAGCCAGTCTTTTCTTCTTAAAGTTATTAACCCTACATATTAATGTTAGAAACAAATGTCTCTGGTGAAATGTGACAAAGGACTTATCAACTATATGAACACAAATTTGTATGATATGTCTTTTCATGGCATTCCAGTTAGAACAAGATCACTAGTTCATTTGCTCCCAACACATACACTAGTGGTGTAAGAAATCAGTTAAGAACAAGTGATAGGAATCTAGAGGTTCTCTACCAAAACTCTTTTCTCTGAGAAACCCTGAAGCTCCTTTTTACTTTAGTAATCTTGAGATGCAGGCAGAAGTCCATTTGTTGACTTCCTGTAAAAGCATTTTTGTTTTAAAACTTTTAAAATAGCCAACATGTAAATTAAAAATCACTGATTTTCCAGTCTTATGTGTCAATTTCACAAGAAATTTTGGAAATGTATTACTATTTTAATGTAAACTCACTGTGTGATATTGTTCTTTATTCTGAAAATATGACTATTTTTCTCATTTAAGTCATAGGACTTTTGGTAATGTCAAATCTTCCAGAGGCTAAGAGGCTTAAAAAGACTCTAATCTTACATGTTAGCACGCCTTTATTTGTTGTAGTAAAACCCTCCAGAACACCAAGTCAATTTTCTGTTTTATGTCAAAAAATAGTATGCTATCACAGATTGAGTAATTTTATAAGAAGATAAGTTCAATTTTGATAAGCTCCTCATGTTAAAGTATCTTAATGAGATGTCACTAAAATGCTGGCGCTGCATTGAGGTGAGAGACAGTAGGCACAAATAGTTGTTATAGAGGGGAACTTACCAAATTTCCTGATCCCATCAATAATTTATTACAATCTTTCTCCCCTCTCTGGTGTGTGTGTGAACTAGAGGGTGCTGCCTTAAATGACTGAATAATGACCAAAAAAATCAAATGCTTCTCGATCCTACTCATGAATGGAATTTAATCTAGTTGTTCCCATAAAAACTTAAAGTTGAATTGTGCTGACCTAGGCATGTGAATAAAATGTAGGAAAGTCTAGGAAAAGAGAGAGATAAAAGATACCATAGCATTGCTCAATAAGAAAAGTAACTATAAAAGTGTTCTCTGGCACAGTACATGAGTGCAATAAACATAACATATCATTTATGTCAAAACAGAAGGAACCACTTTGACTGATATCTTCATGAAGAGTGTTAAAGATTTAATTAAGTGACCAGAACTAATCACTGTTATGTAAAATGAGAATCCAAACATCACCCTGGGCCTTTGAATTTCCTGCCAACATGAGCTCATCTCTGAGTCTCACATGCTAGAAGGGGTGAAGAAACTACCAAAAATTCTCCTTGGACTTCCAGGTGTGCTTTGGGGGACATAAACTTTAGGACATGCATGTGCTCACCAACAGATTACACAGGAAAGTCAGACCCAGAGAGAAACAGAGTAAATGTGAGCATACACACACACACACACACACACACACACACACATACACACACACACACACACCCCACATGCATACACATACAAGAACGCTCTTGTGACCCCAAAACCAAATATACAAAATCAATAAATGTGATTTTTTGTTTGTTTGTTTGTTTAGTTGTGTTTTTGCTTTGTGGTTTTTTTTTTTAAGAGTTTGGCCGTAGAAAGACCAATCTGTGCAGTGGCACAGAGAAATATTGTTGGTACACTAGCTGACTGTAATCAAGGACTGAGTCGTTGGGATGAAACAAGCCTCCTGAAACTTGGTGGCATATGTCTGTCTTCTGGTTTGTAACATTTGTTAGTAATAGCTATAAATGAGAATGTTGAGCAGTACACATAAAACTTACCTAAAGGAAAAAAATTATTTTATGAAACTCTCAAGACAGAACTGAAATGGACAAATTACTCAAGAAAACATTTATTTCAGAGAAATGGAGTGACATAAAGATCTGATCATCAAAACTCAAACATTCTCGGCTCAAGATGAAAAATTATAAGAAAATCTAAAACATCTGGGATAGAGGGACTCCCAGCAGACTCTTCTGGTGATGCTGATAGCTCCACTTTGCCTGTATTTAATTTGAGTTTTAATTTTAATGTGTCCATTTGTGTTTTCACATTTGAAAAAGGTGAATTTATATAACGTATGGGCTTTTCCTCACAACCTCTACTTTATGGAAAAGAATTCAAAATTCTTAAAAACATTCCAGACTTCCAATCTTCTGAAATTTGGCCCTACTTGTAGTATGCACCGTATGTCATTGTCAATAGTATATATTAGAAGATTTAGAATAAACAAATATTTGATTATAATAACTTTACCAAGGAATTCAGAAAGAACAACATGACCCTACACTTAAGGTCATGTTCTCACTCTTTCAAGAAACTTATTCTACTCAGTAATTCTAGTGAAAAGAGTTGCTCTTTGTGCATATCTACATATAAACTAAGCATGTAATAATTCATAAAATATGACTTTGACTTTGAATAAGCCCCTTCAAGAAACACTTTATAAGAGTGAATGAATGATGACAGTTCTTGTGCAAAAATGGCAGACCCTTATAGCTCACTACATTATTTAAAAAATGGATAAACTGTCTGGTATTTCAATTGTAACCTTGAGTCAGTGGGTCAAACTTATGAACAATATGTAGATGTTAGTAGAAGAGGCCCATTAGCTGGGCATTTTTTTCCTGCCATGAAAATGGATTTTGAGAAAATCATTTCTTCCTTTAGAAAATAAGGGCAGTACATAGTAAAGGTTTTACTTTGAATGTGGTTCAAACCATGTCAAGCTGAATATTTCTGCTTCCAATGTACATCTGTGCAGGAAAACCCACTAACAATAAACAGGAAAATAGAACAAGCCGTGAGGAAAATTTCCCAGGCTAGATTCAGAAAACACAAAGAAAAAAACCACATATTCACCCAAAATTGCTTTCTGAGGAATACAACAGGTAGGGCCTCACTGTGTCTCAAAAACTACTACCTGGGCTGAACTTTCATCTGCCAGGACACACTTCCTCACAAGGAAGAGGCTTTATAGAAATCACACTCAACACCTCTCCCTTTTCTCTTGAATTTGCATATTGTTTAATCTGAATCACCTTCCTTTGCCCAACATGAATTTCATGCTGGGGTGCCTAAGCACAAATATACATCCCATTCAAACAAATAATTTGATAAATTAAAGACCTCAACTCCCTGTAGCCCATTGCCTTAATGTGCTTAATAAACTCATCTTTCTATCAAGGTTTAGAACCTAAGGACATTCCAGTTGGCCAATCATCTTCTAATGTTGTAAATAGGAGCAGCAGGCTGCTTCCCACCACCCAGCTAGCTTTACCCAAAATAATTACATGGAAACTGTATTCATTTAAACATTGTCTTGCCCATTATATCTAGCCTCTTTTTTGCTAACTCTCACATCTTGCTTTAATCCATATCTAGTAATCTGTGCATCACTATGGGGTTGTGGCTTACAGGGAAGATTTTAACCTATGTCCATTTCAGGCCGGAGCTTCATGGTGTCTGTCTGACTCTGTTTTCTTTTCCCCAGAATTCTGTTCTGTCTACTCCATCCACCTAAGGGCTGGCCTATCAAAAGGCCAAGGCAGCTTCTTTATTTAACCAATGAAAGTAGCATATAAACAGAAGGCCCACCTACTCCATTTCCCCTTTTTCTGTTTAAACAAAAAGGAAGGCTTTACCTTTATCATAGTAAAATTACATATAACAACACAGTTATCAAGCAAGAGTTACAGTCACAATATTTATAGCTATTTTATCTTTTATCATAACTAAGGAAAACTATAAATATCTATCCATTCTTTAACTTCATCAAAGACTCCAGAAGGATATAATATTACCTAAGTAAACAAGAAGTAAGCAACTTCCAAAACTCTAGAAATAACAGAGACATCTTGCTACCTGTACATTCACCCAAAGTTTTTCTGTACTGTTGGGGTATCCATCTTCAGCCTACAGCCCCATAGTAGCCAGCAGATATTTTCATGAAGTAATAATATCCAACGACAGTTCAGTCACTATCTGCTGTGTCCTACAGAATGTTTCACTGACTCTTTCATGAATCAGGAACCCTGAAGGATCATCTCACCTTTAGGCAAGTTTAGCAGTCCTCTCTCTGCAGGTTCTTTGTGTCCAGTTATGCAGCCCAGGCAAAAGTATTTTCTTGTCCAAATGGCTAGCCAACTCCATAAGGAGCCTCTTCGATAACCATCTTCCTCTTGAAGTAACTGGTGCTGCCAGGGGCAGACATGTCTCATTGTCATGAGAAGCCTTAAGTTATTAAAACATTAAATGTCATATTCTGTGTTCTTTGAAAGATATGAAGCATTACTATCCGAAATATATTTATGTACATTTAGAAAATCTAACTACCATGACTACAAACTTGACTATTATTGATGTTTATCCATTAATAACCTATATTTCCTAATTATACATTGCATTTTTAAATGAACTACACAATCACAATACCTTAATCAAGAGCAGAAATACATATACATATAACAAAATTGACCTTAAATTAGTATCAGTAAACCAAGATTCCAACTTCTCCCATAGTCTGTCTACTAATGATTAGAAAATGAGGATTTTATGACCAGGAATAAAATTAATGAAGGTAAGAATATGTGAAAGCAATCCACAACTTACCTAGTAATTTAATGAAACCATGAACCTAGATAAAACAAAGAAATGTCCAATGAAGTATTGTGTGTTTTCTTATTTTACTTTTGATATTATGCTATAATTGCAACATTTCTTCTTTCCCTTTCCTACTCCCAAATTTTCCCATATTCCCCTTCATGATCTCTTTCAAATTTTTAGCTTCTTTAGTACTCTCTTTATTGCATCCTATCTTATAATACATACATACTCACCATACTCACACACACACACACACACACACACACACATATATATATATATTTATATACACAAATCAGTCTGTGTGCTCTCATTTGTGTTTATGTTTACATGGTTGACTTTTTGATACTAGTCAACCAAAGGGTGAGCTTTGTCCTGGGGAAGATCATTTCTCTAGCTTACAGCCTTTCTTAGTTGTCTATAGTACTTTGTGTAGGGTTAAGGTCTTTTGGATTTTCCCTGTCACCACTGGCATGTCCAGTGATGTCATGCCTGATTAGGCATTCTGCTGAATTTTTATGGGGTTTGTTTCTGCTATTACTGGAAATACAATTACACTGCAAACTCCATTATTTTCTTACACGTTTTCTGCCCCCTCTTCTGCAATGCTTCCTAAGCCATAGTGTGTGTTTTTGACAGAAACACTACAAAAACCTGTCCTAAGAGCAGACCAAGAAGTTACTACAAATAGGAATTAGTCCTATGATAATTATAATGTTTAACTTATAGCTCTGTAATTTTAAGTGAATAAAAATTATAAACTAGAAGCTATACATGCCTTGGTTAGTTTAATAAAATAATAGTCTCCAGATTGGTCATTTTACTAAACTTATTCTGTCCACAAACAGTAAGTTGAGCTACAGAGGTCCTGTGATTTTTTTCACTGCCTTTCCAGATTTAATATTATGACACATTTCAATGTTTTCATCTTCAAATTTCAAATCACTTTCTACAGATCGTTTTATCCTCTATATTAAGGATAACATGTATATTTGCATTTTAAAACAGTGCCAATGAGTATATTCTTGCATTTGTGAGAATAGAAAAGTCTCCTTCCAAAGTTCTTTTTCTTCTCTCCCAAGTTTTGTGCTATGGGATCTAGCTTCTGCAATCAGGGTATCTCTTGAGAGAGCAGTTGTCTCTTTCATGTAAGTAGTTCAAAAAAGAGAAAGTGGAGCAGCTGCTTTCTGTGAAGAGGATACCACAGACATCATTTAAATTGATGTTAATTCTTCTAGAGTAATCTATTGAAGTGCAAAGGATGTAGTCTCAATGCCCTTGGCCTAAATGTTCTGCACTGTGTTTGTTCTTTCAGAACTAACCTACCTTTTCAGTGCAGAGATAAAATGAGAACATTGGCCCTTCTGCTCAAGGAAAGTCAATGTTCTCAGGACAAGATACTACAGCAAATTACATGACAAAAGATAGAACCCATACATAACATGAGTATTTTTTTCTTCTATTTTGAAGCACAATTAATAAAAACTCATGGTCAGAAATTGAGGTTCAACTTGAAAATACCAAATGCAAAACAATCAGTCATTGGCTCTACCTCAACCTCAGTCTGAAAATGGAAATTCTGTCTCCAGGAATCTTAAAATGAGACTGCCCTGAGAGTTTCTCCCCATGTCTTATAGTCTTCTCTAAGGTTGAGATTAAAGGCATGCACCACTGGTATTAAATTCGGCAACTAGGGTGGCTACTGGGATTAAGGGTGTGTGCTACAAAAAAATTGTTATCAAGGCTACCCAGTGGAACTGTTTTGCTCTCAGATCTTCAGGCAATCTTTATTTATGAAAATGCAATTGAAATGCAACTACATTATTTTTTCTATTAGCTATCAAAATTAAATGACAACTTTCATGGAAATTCTACAAGACAAAATACATCTGTATCTTCTTGGATTTAATAATGTTCACAAGTTATTGGAATATTATTGGTACTAGTGCCCCTCATGATGAATTTAATAAACAGCAGGAAACAGGATTATCAGAATAGCAGCAAAACATCTAGTATTAAAAATATATAATGTAAAAAGAACAGGGTCACAATATTTCAGAACATATTTTCTTTCATGAAACTTTTGTTTGTTTTTTTCCCAGGTCATCCTCTCAGTCTCATTTGACTAGTGGATTTCCATTAAGCTGTTCTTAAACATTCTGTGTCTGGTGTGACTTCCATACTCTCAAGATATTAGAACTATTATTGAACTCCTGTAGACATCATGGTGTGCTGTTTTTGTGGTTCATAGGTCTTACAGGTGGGTAGAACTATTGTTTTCCTCCCATGACAGCTTCCCTTGTCCCTTTGGATACTATAAGATAGTCCTCGGTGAGTAAGATTTCTGGTCAGTTTTAGCTCAATTTCTCAAGTCTTGTATCCAAAGTCTGTGGTATCTTTAGCATCAAGGTCTTACTTTATGTTCTGGAAAGCAACCAGGGTAATGCAATAATTCGTGTTAACTTGGGGTCTCATTGACTCCCTTGACCAATGACTCAAATGGAGGATTTCTATGCCTGACCCTAGACTTTTTATTATATAGTCCTTAGCTCTTGAAGAAAAAAAAATCCTGTAAATTAATGCATCTTCACTTAAAAATAGGATATGTAAGTATATACATGCACTTTTTATATATTCATGATACATTTATTCCTTCCTCAAATTCACAAGTGGTACATATCTTTCATCCCTCACCTACTTATTGCTCATAATCCCCCTTCAGAGTTCAATTTCCCCTACCCTGCTGCTCTTAGTTTTGTTTCATATCATATGTGTCCCTCCTCTAAATTTTTTTCATGCTTTATAGCTGTTCTTTGTTTGCTTGCCTTATTTTTTAATTGTTTGTTTTCAGTGGTTTATTTATAAAACAGTCACACCTAAAAATTCAGAATTGAAATGACCACAAAGAGCATGCTCTATTTAAATTTCTGAATCTGGTTTTCCCAATTCAGTGTGGTATTTTCTAAATTAGTTTATACTCTCGTTTTCCATTACATATTGGTTATTTTAATGATATTTAAGTTTCAAACATTTGAAAATTTTGTTATACTCCTAGGCTATGTCTAATTTAATGAATACTTAGTTAAATTTATTACTGATGAGATGAAGTTAGCATAAATTCAATATCTGCAAAGTTATTAAAATTGTATATATGAGTCAATGACCACGTGAATGCTCATATTCCTGAATTGACAAAGTTTATAAATATTTGCAATGTGTCTTTATATTGTGACATTTGTACGCAGTGTTGGATATCTAAAACTGTGATTTAACTTTCTATTGCCTCATATTGTCTCCATTATTTTATGTACAGGGGTATGGTTGCAGGAAGCATACCTAAGTTCTTCTCTTTTGCTCTGTATGATTCTTTAACATATTTTGGTATATTTTTCTGTCTTTTATGTCACTAGTCTCATCCAAGTCTTTGGCAGTTATGAATGCACATAGAAACATTGTACATATTAATAAAGTTTCTAATTTTATATTCTTTCTGAGATAGAATTATATCAATATCTGGCTTGAAATACTAATTGTCTAGACAGAGCCTGCTCATTCATTTCCCAGGCCATCCAGAACCAAAATAAGCACACAGAAACTGTATTTATTATGACACTACTTGGCCCATTACCTCATGATTCTTATTGACTAGCTCCTATATCTTAAATTAACCCATTTCTATTAGTCTGTGTATTGCCACATGGCTGTGGCCTATCTGTAAGGTTTCATTAAGCATCTGTCTCCTGCGTTTTCTCCTGCTTTGGTTACATGACTTCTCCTTGACTCAGTCACTCTCTCTCTACAACTCTGTTCAGATTTTTCAATTGACATTACTCTGTTAAGCCATTGGCCAAAAATAGCTTTATTCATTAACCACTAAAAGCAACACATATACAGAAGAACTTCCAATACCATTTCCCCTTTTCTGTTTAAATAAAAAGAAAGGTTTTAACTTTAACATAGCAAGATTACATACAACAAAACAGTTATCAAGCAAGAATTATAGTTACAATATTTATACCAATTTTATCCTTTATTATAACTAAGGAAAACTATAACTATCTGTTCTTCAACTCTATCAAAGGAAAAAGGGGAGGTAATGTGGGATTTTCCTCTGTATGCTGTGAATACCATAGGTTAATAAAGAAGCTGCTTTGGTTCTATTGCAGCATAGAATAGAACAAGGTGAGAATTCCAAAAAGATAGAGGAGGCAAGAGTCAGCAGAGTCGGGGAGAAGCCATGTAACTGCAGCAGGAGACACTGAACAATAGATGATAATTTACCAGTAGGCCACATTAATCTGATAATGCACAGATTAATAGAAATGGGTAGATTTAAGATACAAGAGCTAGCCAATAAGAAGCATGAGCTAATATTCCAAGCAGTGTTATAAGAATATAGTGTCTATGTGTTTACTTTGGGTCTGGGCATCCCGGAAATAAACAAGCAGGCTCTGACAACAGAATGAGACCCAAACACCTGGGGCAAGCCACACACTAATGTTCCAGGTGTTTGCATTCCTGCTCAGGGTTAGGAGGAAAGTAGCAGAGAGCATGCCTGTTTCTCGGCAAATGGGCCTGGAAAAAGTAGCTGGATGGGGTCTGCTAGACATGCACAGACAGGAGAGCATGGCAGATTCCTGCTGCCATACATAGAGATATTTCCAGGCTGTACACTGACCTGCATGGCTGATTTAGCTTTTACTCAAATAAAAGCAGTTTATATACTGTGCAGTGGTAACCAGAGTTAAGGTGATGAAGACAGCTCCTACCTGGTAATCTCCCACCATGTTGGTGTGGGTGGAGCCAAAAGGCAAAGCAGCCTTGGTCCTAGCCATGCCTGCTTAGCCATTAAAAAAAAGTTTCTGATTAAAAAATAATTACAGATACATACGCAGTAAAGACAAATCCAGATGGAAAAGACTTCTAAATGGGTCACAGTGTAGAGCAAATATATGTTGATTTGGGAGAGGAAAGAAATAGTTAGAAAAAAGTAAATGTTTTCTTTTTTTGAGTAAAGTCTTTAAAGAAACATAGTACAGGCAGTCACTGATTAAAGGAGTAAAGAAAAATAAGCCATGTAAAGGTGGAATATACATAGCAAATCTAGAGTATACATATTATTGTGTTTTCTTTGAATTTTTTGACTGCAGTTTAATTTGGGGGACTGCTAAGTTAAACATAAATAGAGAGCGGTTCTGTTTTTGTTTCCACAAGAATGAGAACCTGTGGATTCCTGTCAGACAAATATGGTTTAATGGATCAAAATCCCCTGAAAGATCTCCATGAAATCCCCAAAAGAAAAATGCCCAACAAAAAGTAGGAAGCAGTTTGGAGAGAATTAAGCCCCAAATCCCTAAATGTTTATCAAATATTTGTTTACATTTGAAGGGGGATATGTGATAGAGATGAATATTTTGCTTTAGTATGGATGTTGGTTTGTTGATACAAATTTAAGGTCAATTTTGTTATATGTATATTTCTGCTCTTGATTAAGGTATTGTGTTTGTGATGCTCATTTAAAAATATAATGTAAAATTAAGAAATATAGGTTAATAGGTAATCTTCCATGATAGTCAACCTTATAGTCATGTTAGTTAAGCTTTCATGATGTACAAAGATATATTTTAGTTAGATAGGTATTCTTCATATCTTTCAAAGACTACAGAATAAGACATTTAAAATGTTTAAAGAACTTAGGACTTTGCATAACAATAAGACACATCTGCTCGTGGAAACACCAATGTACTTCAAGTGGATAATGGGTACTGAAGAGGTTCCTTATGGAGTTTGCTAGCCATTTCAGCAAAAAAACTGCTCTTGCCTGGACTGCTTGATGTTATGCTGTATGAACTGGACATGCAGAAACCACAGAAAAAGGACTATTGAACATGCCTAAAGGTGACACAGTTTTGAGGGTTCCTTCTTAGTGAGAGAGTCTATAAGACACCCTGCAGGACACAGATGAAAGTTACTGACAAACTGCCAATATATGTGGAACTGTCTTTGAAACTTTTTGCTTCATTAAAAAGTCTGCCAGATACTATGGACCTGTAGACTGAAGATGGGTTCTCCAATGTTGCACAAAAACTTTGGGTGACTGTTTAGGCAGCAAGATATTTCTGCCATTTATAGAGTTTTGGATGTTGCTTGCAATGTACTTCCTGTTTACTCAGGTAATAATATATCTTTCTGGAGTCTTCGATAGGGTTGAAGAATGAATGGTTATAATTATAGTTTTCTTTGTTATGATAAAAGATCAAATAGACATAAATATTGTAACTATCATTCTTACTTGATAAATGTTTTGTTGTATGCAATTTTGCTATGTTAAAGTTTAAACCTTCGTTTTTTTTATTTAGACAGAAAAGGGGAGGTGATATGGGAGCCCCCTCTCATGTTATGAAAGCCATTGGTTAATAAAGAAGCTTCTGTTGGCCTATTGCAGCATAGAATAGGGAAAGGCAGGATTTCCAAGAAGATAGAGAAGGAAAGAGTAGGTGTAGTTAGGGAGAAGTCATTGTCTACAGCAGGACACAGACACTGGACTGATGTAAATTTACTGGTAGGAAACAACCACATGGCATTACCCAGATTAAAAGAAATGGGTTGATTTAAAATAAAAGAGCTAGCCAATAAGAAGTATGAGCTAATAGGCCAAGCAGTGTTGTAATAATATAGTTTCTGCTTATTTTGTATAAATAATATAGTTTGTGGTTATTTTGGGTCTGGGCAGCCAAGAAATGAACATACAGCCTCCAACCACACACTAAGACATCTTGAGTGTGGATTAAAAAATATCAATCTTACTGGTTGAGATTACACTACTTCCAAGATCTGTCCCATTCTTATCTCATTCCTTCTTATTAAAATCTTACATTGACCAAGCTGTGCCATTTTCTTAATTTTATACCATGAAAAAATTTATGTGCCAATATGTTTCTATCTTTTTCATATCTATCTCCTTTTATTAACAGATATTTAGAGAAAGCATCCAGTGTTCATATTTATATTTTTATGACACTATAAGACATTGAGAGTAATCTTTTTCATGAATCATCTGTGTATTATCAAGTTCTGTTAATAGCATCTTTAAAATAAACTACCAATATCATATCACTTATCTATTACACGGGTCTTAAGGCATGTATTAGAAATGGAAAAGAAAAACCATAAAAATTAATAGGAATAATTAAAATTGATGAAATTTGGTATAAAATACAGATCTCAAAGAATTTTTCAGTTATTTATCACTGTGTGTATAAATAATAGAATTTAGTAGAGAAAACATAAGTTATTAATTTACACAAATTCCATTGTTTGAATAAATCAACTGGTTGGCTTATCTAGAACATCCAAAATGAATCATTCATACACTTTCTGGCACAGTCATTATAGATGGTGACACAGAAGTGGCTGTCAAAGGAAACACTCTTTTTTGAAAGAATTGACCTCTGCAGGTGTTTGTAGTATCTCTAGGAACAAAGCTGACTTCTAAGAGTAATAAAATTAAAACTGGCAGTCCTTCATACCATGGACTTGAAAGACACATAATGCTCCATTTAACACACACCATTATCTAAGTTGGTCAAAATATTTTCAGTTCAAGGCAAGATAAAACAGTCTTCATTTATTGCCATGGAAAATGGCTTATGAGCATATACACAAGTAAAATAAATATTTGGGTCATCATTTGATTCAGTTTGCTCAGAAAAGTAAACAAAGCAGTTTCTATTTAATGTTTTCTCACATCTCTCCTTCTGTGTTCCTTGTACATATGGATTTGGATATTGTGAAATAACCAAGTACTAGGAATGACATTTGCATCAGCCTTTATTCCTGTTGTACTAACCACAGAAACTTTTGTTTTCATACAGAAGCTTTTATAACTGTTAAAAAATCTTATAATGATATTGTTTAAAAAATGGTTGCTCAAAAAATCAAGAGACACATTAAAGATAATTTGGAATTAAAACATATTCTTTGTGTGCTCTGCTATGCATTGTCTCTTTCTGAGACAAAATAGTGTTATTAGAAACATTGAATGGAAAGGTCTTGAAATGCTTCGTCAGCTCTTAAAATGTTTCAAGCAATCTATAATTCAACTGACTGTCGTACTTCTTTGCTCAATCACCAGTAGAGCAATTTTCACATAAATATGAAACATGTTTGCAGAATTTTATATATGTGATAGTTTATGTGATTGTTGTATTAATTTATTACCAGAGCTGGAGATTATTTTCTAGTTATTATAAAGTCTCCTTTAAGTCTTATAACCTTTCACATAGTCTATTTTATGCTATTTGGACATTGAAGGTACCTTAAAGAAAAAATGAGGTCAAAAGTACTAGCAATAAGATACTAATTAATAAGATCTTTGGTGCCTAGATAAGTAAACCATGTGAAAAAGAAAAATAAATAAACAGGGAGAAGTGGTTACAAAAACATGCTCATTCAGATCATTAAAATATGTATCAACTGATAAAAAAGTCACCTAAATTTTTAATAATTTTACTTTACATACAAAGCAATAGAAAATATTCTTTTTTTGATTTCCTTATTTGAAAATTAACTGTATATTCAAACTAAAGATACTCTGAAAGTATGAATTTTTCCAAAAATGATTTAGTTACATATCCAAGAATGTATATTCGCTTTCTATAAATGTGAAATTAGTTTCTCTGTCTTGATTATATCATAGGCTTCATTTGCAAATTCACAATGAAACAATATAATTTTAAAACACAATAAACATATTTTAGTTTAGATACAATAAAATGCAATTCATATGGGGATTTATACACTTATAATTATGCATATTCGTTAAGTGAGTAATGTATTGTTTTCTGAAGCAATTTCCTCCTAGTGGAATAGGCTTCCCTCACAATTTGAAGGAATTGGATTCAGTATTTCAAATGAAGTGATACTTACAAAGCATGTTTCTGAGATGAACACTAAGCAAATTTGACATCTTGCCAAGGAGAAAGGAGGGAAATTATGCTTTTTATTTTGTCACTTACATTCCTGGAGAGGATTTTGTAGTCTTAATAGACATTTAAAAGATAAATTATTTTCTTGAAACAGTTCTTTCTAAGTCTTTTTATCCTCTAGCCAAGGCTTTGGCTTTTCTCTCTTAAGGCTGGGATTTTGGTTTTTACTATCATTTAGAATTAGTGTTGACTATTTTATTGGTTTGTCTACTGATGTATGACTACCAAGAGAACATTTTAAAAATCTACTAAATTTACTATGTCCAAAATGATATTTAAATATTATCTGATGAATGAGATGATGAGGACACCATTATTTATTGAAACAGTGTCCAGCCCAAATACTTCTTGTCCTGACTTTTCTTTTGTTTTGGTTTTTTGTTCCATTTGTTTTGTTTTTGTTAAGTTGACATAATCTATGGTTATCTTTAAAGGGATTCCTTAAATAAGAAATCTCTACCAGATTGCCTGTGATAAATCTCTGGAGGATTTTCTTATTAATGACTTATGTGGGAGAGCCTAATTCACTGAGGTCAGTACAAATCCTGGGTTTAATCATGTATAAAAGAAGCTGATACAGAAAGCAGGTATTTACTCTACTAAATTGTTCTATTACTCCTATATACATACAAATGACCATCAGTTAACTAGATAATTATTCTTGACAATCAAGTGTCACTGTTATTTTCCATTATCTGAATAGTTTTCATCTCAGAAACAAGTTGTTGAAAATTAGCTGTTGTTTTAACAAATAGTTTCTCTCTTACTCTTTCATTTTTTTCTGACAGTCATGTGCTCCTATACAGACTAAAAAGCATTACCTCAACTCTGAAACCCCCCTTAAATCACATAGATGATCATGAGAAACTCCTGCCTCACCTTGCAAGAAACAATACCTCAATTAATCACAGTAATAAAAATGAAATGGAGTACTTAGAAACAAGGCAAAAAGTATACAGAAGCATGAAGCATGAAGAACTGAGCTCAATGGTCACTTTCCTATCCAGGGTACAGATTCCCACAGAACGTTTGAGAAATGTGCAGATAAAGTTTGCTTTCATCTATGCTTGGTTTGCCAAGCAACCATTCCCCAGGTTCGTCTCATCTGTCCCAGGAGGAGCCTGCACTCTAAGCCAGTTCTGTGTCTCCACACTTAACAATTTATGCAATTCTCATACTAGACAATATTTTTTTATTACCAGCCCACATAAATAGTACTTTTATCATCCCTTTTGTAAATACTCCTGTTATCATTATTTTGCAGGTGGAAAATTGAGGCATAATAAAATATCATGATATTCACATAGTGACTTAGGATTCCCCTCTTATGCTGGAATACCATTGGTTAATCAGGAATCTGCTTTGCTTCTACTACAGCACAGAATAGGGCAAGGAAGGAATTCTAAGCCAATAGATGCAGTGAGAAAGTAGGCAGAGTCAAAGAGAAACCATGTAGCAACTGCAGGAGACTGACAGCGGATGGAAACTTACTGGTAAACTACAATCACGTGGAAATACACAGATTAATGGAAATGGGTTAATTTCAGATACAAGAGCTAACCAATAAGAAGTGTGAGCTAATAGGCTGAGCAGTGTTGTAATAATACAGTATCTGTGTGATTATTTTGGGTCTGAGCAGTTGGGAAATGAATGAGCAGCTGCTGACTACAACATAGGGATAAAAAGGTAAAACTTGACATCATTATTCTATATTAATATTAACTTTTAATAGTAAATATTTTGTGTTCATATATACTAAAATATATGACTTGTACAAATTTGTGCATAGAAATATTTTTCTGTAATTTTTCTTCCCATCTCCTTTTAATAAAAAACTTTTTATTTATTTTATAGTATTAAAAATGAAACTAGACATATCTCCAGAAATGTATTGGGAAACTGGAAATTAAAGATAAAATCATAGGTTCTTAGGATACAGTACCTGATACCCATCTGCTTAAAATATATGTATAAATTTTCACAATTGATTTTGAAAGAATAGTTGTTTGCATAAATTATAATTTTTGTGCTGCATGTATTTATTGCTAAACAGTTAACAATAATAGAGGTACTGTCAAATGTGCTATAATGTGAACTTCTGAACTTGTTAGTACTTGATTTAATTCTTCATGAACCCTAAATAAGAAAATATATAATATCTGTTTTAAAAAGTAATGTTATATGTATATTTATATGTTATTATATATTATTCAGAGAAATAACTAGAAATGTGAGATACTCTCACATATACATACACATGTATACACACATATATTCACATGAATGACCTTGACCAGCAGGTTGTTCTTTTGTGACAGAATATTAAGGGCTTTGCAAACAAGAGATGACATGGTAATAAAGACAGAGTAGGTGGATTTTTGAGGTCTTGCACAAACAATGTAATACACAAAGCACATTGTTTAAAGAAGTACATTATCTTAAATACTATCTCCAGAAGAGAAATAAAATAAAATCTGAAAAAAGTTAGTCAAACAATAATATTCAATGCTGGAGGAGAGAGCCACTTGTTTCTCCCAGCTGCCCAGCTTGTTTAGACCCAAAATAATCACAAAGAAACAGTATTAAATAAATCACTGTTTGGCCCATGAGCTCCAGATTTTTGTTGGCTAACTAAAACATCTTAATTTAACCCATCTCTGTTAATCTGTGTATCACCTTGAGGTCATGGCCTGCCAGCAAAATTTCAGCATATCTCCAATGACAACTCCATGGCATCTCTCTGACTCCAACCTTCTTCTTCCCGGAATTCAATCCAGCTTTTCCCACCTAGTTCTGTTCTTCCATAGGCTCAAAGCAGTTCTTTATAGATTAACAAATAAAAGTAACATATAGACAGAAGAACTTCCCACACCATTTCCTCTTTTTTGTTTAAACAAAATGGAAGGTTTTAACTTTAACATAGTAAAACTGCATATAACAAAACAGGTATCAAATAGGAATTACAGTTACAATATTTATATCTACTTTATCTTTAATCATAACGATAGAAAACTACAACTATAAATTCTTCAACTCCATCAACAACTCCAGAAAGTGCATTGCAAACAACTTCGAAAGCTCTAGAATTGACAGGGTCATCTCACTGCCAGGACAGTCACCCAAAGTTATTCTGTACTGTTGGGGCATCCATCTTCAGCTTACAAGCTCAGAGTATCCAGCAGACTTTCCACAAAGCCGGAAATTTTAAAGACAGCTCTGCCTATGTTAACAGCTTGTCAGTCGCTTTTTTCTGTGTACTGCAGAAGGTCTAGCAGACACTTTTATGAATCAGGAACCCCAAATGACAGTCTGATCTTTAGGCAAGTTCAGCAATCATTTCTCTGTGGGTCCTGCATGTCCAGTTAAGCAGTCAATGCAAGAGCAGTTTCTTACCCAAATGGCTAGCAAATTCTATAAGGAACCTCTTTGATGCCCGTTTTCAAGCAGATGTGTGTCATCACATTGAAAAGTCCTAAATTCTTAAAATATTTAAATGCCATATTCTGAAGGTCTCTGAAAGATTTGAAGAATAACCAATAATATATTAACCTATATTTCTTAATTACACATTATATTTTTAAATGAACTGCGCAAATACAATACCTTAATCAAGAGCAGAATATATATATATATATATATATATATATATATATATATATATAAAACAAAATTGACCTAAAACTAGCTAACTAACTTGTATCAATAAACCAAGATCCAAACCAATACAAATTAATCATATCTATATCATAGTCATCTATGATATAATGAAAATGTAAATAAACATTTATAGACAATATTTGGAGACATGGACATAGTTTTCACCATATTGCTTACTGATGCTTGGGGGTCCTGTCAATCATGTCTTTCATTTTTGGGTAGTGTTCACGGTGACCTTTCAGGGGGTCATGGTCTATCCAACCATCTTAATCTGGAAGGTTTCCACAGGATCTCATCCTCTGTAGAATCAAAAGAAGAACATCTTTTCCAAAGCAGCATATTCTTAGAGTCAAATTTCAGAATCAACTATATAAATAGCTCCTTCACAGTCAAATAATTAAAAAGTAATACAACAATATACATAATCAGACTCTCTGTGAATTTTCCATTTTTATGTGGCTTCTTTTTTCTTTACTCCTTTTAATCTATTCCTATCTGTACTCCGTCTCTTTAAAGACTTTGCCCTAATTTTTAAAGCAATAACTTTATTTTATCACTCTCTATACTTTCTTTTCTATTTCAAGCCCATGTATATTTATCCAACATTCATCTGGATTTGTATTTATTGAATAGCTGCAATTCTTCACTGTCCAGAAGTACTTTTTAAAAGGCTAAGCACTTAGGAATCTAATCTGCAACATTACTATGGTACATAAGGTACTACTTGCCTGTTGTACCCATTCTAACATGGCAGAACTTCTCACTGCCTCCAAGTGCCACACACACCATTCCAATTCTAGGCACATAACCAGTTCATATTGCCATCAATCAATCCATGGCATGCTCCTCACAAACCCCATCCAAACTCTTGATCTCCAGAAAGAGCCAGAGTTCATGCTAACAGTCACACCTATGCCTGCTCCCTTGCTATTGGCCAATCAGTGTTTTATTAAACTAATACAAGTGACACATGTTTACAGTGTACAAAAACATTATCTCACAGCATACATTGTAAGTACTCACAGATTCATATTGTGGTTAATGTTGCAAAAATCTAGAATTAGGATTGTTAGAGTTTATTTCAGGCTGCCTTCTCAATCTGGCATACATCAGCTAAATTAGAAATATAGTTGATATTAATTACCTTTCAGCACATGAATAAAAAAGCATTTTTCTTCTTAAATAAAATTACTAGGAGGAAAATGAATATCAGTATCAAATTTAAGAAACAACAACTGTTGTTTAGGCAGATAATTTTTGTACTGTGTAGGATTTATTGCTCAAATTACTCTTTTTCATCTTTTGTTGCATGAATAGCACCTTCCAGCACCATTAAAGGGACCAGGAAGAAAGAAATTTTCAGGTTGGCACAAGCTTGAATTACTATGTTCTATAACTCACAAATGTTTTGTTCAGCAAAAGTACCTTACATGTTCTGGAGGGTAACAAAGAACAACAATTACCTGTTTTGTGATTATAGGAAGTCACTATATTAAAATATCAATAGAGATGACCCAATACTAGAACTTTTTCTTTCACTTTTAACCTGTGATCTATATCATCTCATGTTGCAAAGTACTTTTGTAAAAGCAAAAATGATGATTGTGAATTAGATATGTGAGAAAATTAACACAATGGTCATAAAGATAAACAAATGTAACAATATTTAAATAGAAGATATACATAAAATATATTTAAAGATAAAATTTGATATTGAATTTTAGATTTTATTTCTCATATTATCTATTACAAATTAATCAATTATAATTTAATACATTGGCATAAGAACAGAAAACTAATAAATATTAAACAGAAGAATATCTGCTATAAAGATGGATACTTTGCATTGGTATGGATTTTGGATCTTGGTTTACTGATACAAATTTAAGTAAATTTTGTTATATTTATATTTCTGTTTTTGATTAAGGTATTGTATTTGTGAAGCTCATTTAAAAATGTAAGTATACTTAAAAATACAGTTAATAGATAGTCATCTATATTAGAATTCTGATATACAATCTTACACCTGTTAGAAGTGCTAAAACTAAAAACTCAGCTTATCCTGGAGAGGATGAGCAGTAAGAGGAATGCTCCTCCATTGTTGTTGAGAGTGCAAAGATGTGCAACTGCTTTGGAAATCAATATGGCGGTTTCTCAGAAAATTGGGAATCAGTCTACCCCTAAGGCCCAACATTACCAGTCTTGTGCATACCCAAAGTATGCACACTTATAGCACAAGGACATTTACTCAACTTTGTTCACAGTAGCATTATTCATAATAGCCAGAACCTGGAAACAACCCAGACACCCCTCAAGTGAAGTATGGATAAAGAAAATGTGGTACATTTACCCAATGGAGTACTACTTAACTGTAAAAAAACAATGACATCTTGAAACTTGCATGCAAATAAATAGAATTAGAAAAAGATTTCCTAGTGGGGTAACCCAGACCCAGAAAGATAAACATGTGTTCACTCATAAGTGGGCACGCTTATGACATATTACATTAGACATAAAACAAAGGATAACTAGTCTACAGTCTTCAACCCCAGAGAAGTCAGGAAACAAAGAGGATCCTAATAGTCTCATACATGGATCCTCTTGGGAGGAGGAAATAAATATATTCTTCTAGCAAATCAGGAGTGTGGGGTGTAGGAGCAAGGGTGGAAGAGGAATACAGAGAGGAGAATGGGAGAGAGGAGGAGAACATGAGGGATTGGGAATCTTGAGCTTGGGGAAGGACAGAGAGAGAGTAACAAAGATATCTTGATAGAGGGGGTCGTTATGGAGTTAGCTACAAACCGGATGCTAGGAAAATTCCCAGGAATCCACAAGGATGACTCCAGCAGTACTGGAAAGGATGCCTGAATTGACCTTTCCTTGGAATCAGATTGAAGACGACCTTTATTGTCATCATAGAGCCTTCATACAGTAACTAAGAGAAGTGAACACATAGATCCACAGCTAAGCACTGGGTCAAGCTCCTGGAATTCAGTCATAGAGAGGGAAAAGCAATAATGTGAGGGTAAGTGTCAAGACTATAATAAGGGAAAACCATAGAAATAGCTGACCCGAGCCTGTGGGAGCTTACTGATTCTCTACTGACAGCTGGAGAACCTCACAGGCAAAAACTAGGCCCTATGAATGTGGTCGACAGTTTTGTAACTTGGACAGTTTGACCGTGGAACAAGAATTTATCCCTAGTGCATGCATTTGTTTTCTGGAGCCCATTCCCTGTGGAGGGATACCTTGCTCAGTCTACAAACAGGGAGGAGGGTCTCGGTCTTCTTGCTTAAAGTGATGCAACAGACTTTGATGACTCCCGATGGAGGAATGGATAGGGAGTAGGATGTAGAGAAGGAGGGGGAAGTGGGAGGAAGGGAGAGAGAGTGAATTGGAATTGGTATGTAAAATAAGATAAAATAAAATAAAATAAACTATTGTTTAAAAAAATAAATAAAATAAATTTAAAAAAGAAGCCACAGTTTGCTTGGGATTACAGATATCTATTGGGCCTACAATCAGGATAATGTGGCAACTGTGCCTTTATTTTCAATGTTCACATTTTGGGTAAGAGTCCTATTCAACTATATACATACACAAGTTACTTATGTCAGTTATTCTTAATATTGAGGACTTTAGATTTGCAGGAGGAAGATTACTAGATTTGTAACATTTTTAGATGTCATAATGAACATGTTATCCATAAAAAAATTTATAATATTCTTCTCCACAACACACAACAGACTCCCAAAATTTAGCAGTGGCTGCCCTAAGCCTGAAGGAAACCATAGTCTTTATCTTAACTAGCTGACTGTTATCTGATTGTTCACACTGATTCTTTCTCCAAGTCCTTTATCCTTGCTGTCACCTTGGATTCCAGGAATAAGAGATCCTTTTGATAAATACCTTGTGACAAGCATCAAGACTACTCTCAGGCAGTAGTACCATTTACTCTGACAGACACAAGAATGGCCAATCATGAAATAATAATATAGGGCATTACAATCTGAGCTAGAATGCCTGAGTGAGCACCATTTCTTGCCTATCTTGATCTTGCTCTTTCCTGTACAGTCCTGAAGTTCTTGTAAGTCCCCAAAAGGTAGCATTTAGTACGTCTTTTTAGGGTAACTGTGCTAAGAATAAATTCATGTTCCACATTCATCAAAACACACACTCTCTTTGGAGTGTATGGCTGTACTTTCTTCTTTGAGACCCCAGATGGCTCCTTTGCCTAGGCCTGTATTAGTATTACCTGTTGGTAACAAGTCTGTAACATTATGCTCTGGGACACATTTAAATCATTTTATGATCCAAGTCATAAAAATACTTAAAGTTAGTATATGATAAAATAAGATAATACTGAATGATTATTCTGAAAGGGAAACCATGGTATCATAGTTTAATAATGCAATTCTCATATTATCATACATTAATTTAGCAATTTTCAAAAACAGAAAAAAAGATTATAATTATATGTAGATCTATAAAAAATTAATTGAGTAGCTTGAGAGGTGGCCCAGGTGTTAAGAGCATTGAATATTCTTCCAGAAAATAAGAGTTCTATGTCCAGAGTACACATCACAGTTCACAAATATCACTAACTCCAATTGTAGGGGATTTGATGCTTTATTCAAGTCTCTGTGGCATCATGCCTTCATGTGGTAGTACATAGATAGACATGCATACAAAATATTCATAAATACATGAAAATCATAATATTAAAAGAAAAGCATCTTCAATAAAGGAATATTGACACAGAGGATTTACTGTGGAAAAGGAAAGTCATATGACCAAACGTTATGTAATAATGCGACACATATTTGAATATATATACATGTATGTATGTATATACACAAAGAACAAGTCCCTTCAGTAAGTGAATATGTTAAAGCTTAATCACTAGATTAAAATGTGAAATAGAAAAGATTTGAAACCAATTAAACATTTTTCAAATGAGTAATGTGGATGCACTGAAGAGATAGCTCAGCCGCAACAGAACACATTGAGCTTGTAGAGCACTCCCATTTTGCTCTTAGGACGCATGTAGTGCAATTCAGAAACACCTATAAATCTAGGTCCAAGAAATTTGATGTCAACTGATGTCCATAGGTACCTGCACTTGCACTCATGGCCACAAACTGACACATGTGCACAAACACAATTATACAGTAAAGCATACTCAGTAGAATGCATTTTTATACATAAATATATATCTGTGTGCATACACATACATGTGTATCTATATAACAAATATAGTTAAAGAAAAAGAGGTTAATGCTAATAACTTGAGAAGGGCAGGAATATGTAAGGAGCTTGAGAGAAGATATCAGAAAGGGGCTGGATGGAGGAAAAAATGTGCAAAGAAAAAAAGTAAAATAAATCATAAAAAGTTAGAAAAAAATGAAACCATAAATCATTTTATATACCCTCTGAACATCATGGTGGGCATTAGAAAAAGATTAATGCCTTCATAAAAACATAAAAGCATCAACTAAATATTTACACAGAAAAAAGGTCAACTAAAATTAACATAAATATATAATATAAATGTATAATGCAATCTAATTTATCTTTGTATAAATATTCCTTTCATTATTTGTGCATGATCTTGTCTGTGAAACATTAGACACATATCTTTGCATGTATAACTTATATTCATCTTAGTAATATAACACTTTATATTTTGATTCTACACATGTATTGTGTGAGCTTTTGAAGTTAGATTGCAATAATGTGTTACTTTCACTTACCAATTTTAGAAAGTTCATAAAATGTCAGTTTGGTTTATAATATCAGAAACAAATTTTATTATATGAAGTTAAAGGATAATGAGTGCATCTAAAGATCAATTACCTTAGCATCTATAAATTTGTTTTTCATATGCACAGTTACAAATTTAAGAATTACAAAAAACAAATAAATCACAGTTTTATATTAAATATAGAAAATATTTTAAAATTTTTCCTGAAATATATTTCTTCAATATTTTAGTTTCCCCATTCTTTTTCTATTTCATTAAATAGATACAAGTGTTCCTTTTTAATGAAGCCCCCCCTTTGTGCAAATTACAATAAAACAACCCTAACAGCAGTTAAGTCATAATGAGCTGAAGTAACACATACATGATTCACCAGAGTCTCACATTATCACAGCACTAACTTCACTCCCAGAAGAAATTTCAATCAACAAACTGACATATTTAAAACTGTCATGAGTTGCTTAGTGTCATCAGTGTTAACATAATGGCTTACTCTCACAAATAACTTGCCAATAGAATGAAATTTGAAATTAATTGTAGAACTCATAAATTATTTTGGTATTAAACCATAGCTATGACAGATTAGTTTTATTAGCTAGCTTAAATAATTTATCCCTTTAACACAACTGTTAATGAAAAGCAAAAATACCTTGTTAGGTTCTAGACATTTAATCTTAATGAAACATCAGTATATATAAATTCATGGTGGATAGTTCAAGTGGAAGAAACTGCACTATATGATCAGTTTATTTTTTACCCATTTATATAACTTCTTGGAGCCTACATTGACTCTGAACAGACACCACGACCCTTCAACCCTTATAATGGAAAAACACTTAATTGGGGTGCCTTACATTTTCAGAGCTTTACCATCATGGTGTGTCATGGTGACATGTAGGCAGACATGGTGCTGGGAAAGGAGCTGAGAGGCCTTCATCTTGACCCTCAGAAAACAGGAAGTAGTTTGAGTGTCACAATGAGCAAACCTTGAGCAAAGAAGATATCAAATTCCACCTCCACAGTGATGATGTACTTCCTTCAACAAGAGCAGACATACTTCAACAAGGTAACAACTACTAATAGTGTCACTCAATATGAGGTTATGGGGCTACTTACATTCAAATTACCACCCCTACTGAAAATTCTATAGCACAACTCTTGTTCCTAAGGGTCAGGGTGTATTGAAGCAAAGATTATTAGAGCAAGAGCCATCTACCTAAAACAATCTACAGATTCAACACAATTCCCTTTAGAATTCGAACACAGTTCTTTACAGACCTTTAAAGGACATTATTCAGCTTCATATTTAATACAAAAGACTCAGGGTAGCTAAAACAACCCGGTGCTACAAAAAACTTCCTCTGGTATAATTACCTCCAATTTCAAGCTGTATTAAAGAGGTAAATTAAAAAAACTAAATTCCGCTGGTCAGTGGTGGTACACACCTTTAACGCTCTGAACTTGGGGGGTAGAGACTTGCAGATCTCTGAGTTCAAGGCAAGCTTGGTTTATGAGAGCTAGTTCCAGGACAGCCAGGTCTCTTACACAGAGAAACTCTGTCTCAAAAAAAAAAAAAAAAACCCACATACTATTGACGTAAAAACAGACACAATGATTAATGGAATTGAATCAAATGCTTAGACAAAAATCCACCCAAATATGAATACCTGATTTTGGTGGAAAAAAAAGAGAACTTCTACAAATTTTTCTCCTATAACTGGATATCTGCATGTAGGAGAATGCAAATGCGTCCATATTTATCACCCTGCATATAACTCAAACCCAGCTGGACCAAAGACCTTAAAATAAAACCAGACACACCGAACTTGATAGAAGATAAAGTAGAGGATATTCTTGAACACATTGGAACAGTTAGGTATATATTCAAAGAAAGCTCCATTCTACCACAAGAACACTTACCCAACTATATTCACTGCAGTTTTATTCATAATAGCCAGAAACTGGAAACTATCTATATGTCTTCAACCAAGAATAAAGAAAATGTGGTACATTTACACAGTGGATTTTTCTTGTCTATTTTAAAAATGACACCATGAAATTTTAAGGCAAGTAAGTGTAAATAGGGAAAATCATCTTGAGGGAGGCAACCCAGACACAGAAAGACAAACATGATATGTTACCCACTTAAGTGTATACTAGTTAATATTTTTAAAGATAATCACACTAGAATCCAGGCCGAGAGACTTAGTAACAAGGATGATTCTGTGAGGCAGGTGCATGGAGCTCTATGAGAAGGGGTTATAGAATAGATTATATGGGTATACTAGGAACAGGTGGGCATGGGATCGGGAGAGTTTAGGTAGAGAAAGAAGTTCCAGAGAGAGAGAGAGAGAGAGAGAGAGAGAGAGAGAGAGAGAGAGAGAGAGAGAGAGAGAGAGAGACAGAGAGAGAGACAGAGAGAGAGAGAGAGTGTTTAGGAAAGACAATTGGAATTTGGAGAAAATGACGAAACCTGGTTCAGTGGAACTTCCTGGAACCTATGAGATTGATTTTACGGACGACTTCAGTAACTGAGGTTTGAGAGCCTGAAGAGACCACTTTCTGTAATTAGGCTAGGCTCCCCCTTGTAGGACTGGGGCACAAATCCAGACACAAATCCTCACCTTAAAACCTATCCTGCCTATAGTATGTGCTGGGCAATGGTGATTCCGAGTTTGTGGAAGTGACCACCAAGAACTGATCTAACTTGATGTTCATGCCAAGAGAGGTAATCCATGCCCAATACTGCCTGGATTGCCAGTAATTGGAACCTAGATGCTAACAGTTCTAGAACAGAACCAAACAAAACCGGCCAAGAAGAAAATAGATTTCTAATAAGATTCTGCTGTACTCATAGATTGGTGCCTAGCTCAATTATTATCATAGGGGTTTCCTTCAACAGCTGATGGAAGCAGATACAGAGATCCACAACCAAATATTAGGTGTAGCTCAGGAAACCCCACAGAAGAGGGCAAAGACAATTGTAGAGCCAGAGAAGTCTAGGAAAAAAGGAGAACATGGCGCAGGGCTCCTCGGGAGTCACAGAAGAGGCATCTCAGCTAGGTTCTGCATATATTCTATGATTGTTATCTTTGTATTTTGGGGGACTCCTAACAATGGGTGTGAGCATATCTGTGAGTGTATTTGTGTTTGGTTTTATTGTGTATTGTGTCGTATTTAGTGCGTTCAGTTATTTTCCCAGGAAGATGTGTTCTTTTCTCAGGTACTAAAGGGGTAAGATGTTTGGGAGATGTGGAGAAGTGAGAGTAGTGAGTCTGGAAAGAGAAGATGGAAGGAGAACTAAGGGTAGTGGAGGAAGGACAATCTGTGATCAGGATGCACTGTATGAAAGAAGAATAAATATAATTTATTTAAAAACTCAGAATTAACAAACAACAATATGTAGTTACTATAATAAAATGAAAATATTAACTTGATAAACTCTAAACTCAGTGTGCTGAAAGTCAAATTTTTAAAAGGTGTACAGTTATTTTATAACAGAATTTTTATTTCACTAACTTTTGCAAAAAAAATACAGGATGTGTAAATCCACACGCACATACATATTCACCGTCACTACATAGGCATTACCTTTATGTACATATAAACATATTCACAGTAATATATATGCTTATATGACTATGTGGGCATGCACAGACCTGTAATATAATTCAGTTTTGTAACTCACTTCCCAAATATTCAATATCAGAATATAATGGTTGTCACATTTTTGTTTTATGAAAGACAAAGAAGTTATTAGGTCTGCAGAAGTTTAAAGAGTTGGGATTCACATCATCCTTGTATTAGATTGTGATACAACTAACATTCATCTGGATGAAGTCATTTAATGGATATGTAACAGATTATCTCCATGAGTAAAACAGTATGATTTTGAATGCTACTTCCATCTTCAAAACCATTTATTTGTAGTTTGGATAGAAAGGCAAGGCAAGGTCTCTATTGTGTTTGTGTTATATAAAAAATCACATGCCATGTGCCATGTAAGATGTTATCTATTTTAAAACTAAATTGATTTTATTTTGATATATGAATTCTCAAACTCCTACTTGTAATAACAATGCTTACCAAATCACAAATGTATTTTCCTCTTGCCAATAAAAAAGTCAAAATAGTGAATATAGTATCTCAGGAGTCATTTGTAAATAATACAGCAATAGCATTTCCAGGTCACACTTGGGAAAGGTGAATGCCTCATGGACCTAAATAATAAATTCCTCAGAAGGACTTTAAAGGCTTAAGTTGTAATCTTTCATTCTCATCTACTGTGTGCTCAGCAACACAACTCAATAACACTGACAAACCTAATTTTCTAAAAAGCTTGAGGCTCTTTGTTGATACGACAATAACAAGACAATTTGCCAGGGGAAACCTGAGTGCAGCGACTCCTCGATCATAGAAACAAGGCAGAAGACAAAATGGGGAGTATCTGCTGCACCTTTTTTCCTTAATAGTGTTTTTACTGAGGGTAAATATAACTTAAGATCTTTTATTGACTCACCAGCCCTTGTATTAAAATGAAGACATTGATTTCAGTCAAACATTGAAGTAATTAAAGGGAAGTTGAATTGCATGGAGGTGACTGAATCACAACATTAAAGAAAATGTAGATGAGTTTTAAGTTATAATGAATATTATGAAGTGGAAATTTCAGGTTACATCTGAAATCATTTAAAGGTGGCCTAAGGTCATGTACCGGTGTCACGGTTTGAAATATAACGGGAAATAAATTGTCTTTAGAAACTATAAGAATAATTCTTTATAATATGATTGTGGTAGAAAAGTTAATGTAATTTTATAGAGGGTCCAAATTTTGTTATAGATGAATATTGTATTATAATAATTATTTTGGTTGCAACATAGACCCACAGAGTATATACCTATCATATTACCTTCTAAGGAATATTTATACATTGTATTAGATAACTAGTCAATTGAAAATATTGTTTTTAAGGTCCATTTTAATGTTCAATGACTTTGAAAAGAGGCATTAAATTGCAGTTAAAACATTTCTGCCATAAGGTATGTTTAACAGTCAATTAAAAAGCTAATAAAACTTTTAATTTAGGAAAGATAATATTTTCTTGCAGGTTAAATTATAACAAATTTTTCTTGAAAATGTGCTTTGCTTTTTTTTTTCTTTTTCAAGACAGGGTTACTCTGTAGCATTGGAGCCTGTCCTGGAACTAGCTCTTGTAAACCAGGCTGGCCTCAAACTCACAGAGATCTGCCTGCCTCTGCCTCCCAGGTGCTGGGATTAAAGACATGCACTACCAACACCCGGCTGCTTTTTTTTCTTCTTGAAGCAATGGAATTGTATAAATATTTATTAAAATAGTAGAACACATTGAAGAAGTGCTAAACTAACACCATGTGGGAATCAGAGTGCCCTTGAAAACAAAATAGAAATACTTAATGAAGGACTGAGAAATGTATTTTATATGTATTTGCAGTGAAAGAGCTGAAGCTGTATTATTATCAAAATTGTTAATACAGGAAATGAATAAATGGAGACCATTTCCAATGGTGATAAACATTTTGAAGAAATAAAGATATCTGATGCTATAGGTGGGTGTGATTTGTGAATGAAGTGAAGACTCAAGGTTTAATGGCATTGGCTCTTCCTACAGAGGATGTGCATTTAATTTCCAGCAGCTGAATGGCCATTCACATCTCTGCTACTCCGGTTAAAGGAAATATGATGTTGTCTTCTTGCCTTCATGGGTAGCAGGCATACACAGGATACCAAGTCAAACATGACAGACACAAGTTCATACTCATTTTATAATTAAATTAGCAATTATTAAAAGCAATTAAAAGGAGATTAATGAGCCCGAGTCTATTCTAAGACACAAAACAAGATCCTGTCCTATACAAACAAATACATAAACAAATTAAAGCTAAACTTAAATTCCATCTCACGTGAAGTGATGAGAAAATATAAAGTTGCAAGAAATGTGAGCCATATTGATATCTAGAAAAGAATATTTAGACAGAAGTTTTGTAATTTGAGATTTTTGAAATTTTGAAGAGAGTTACTTTTATTTGTTTCACATATGTTTTACAACCATATTTCTTTAAGGAGAAGAAATCAATATGCATCATTTTACATTTTAGGTACATGACACAATTTTTTTCTGAATTTTGAATAAGTTATTTATTAGTATCTAAAAAGAACACTTTAGAAAATAAAAGGTCAATTCTTCAATTAATAGGTCATTAATTACATTAAATTTATATTCACCAATATTTCTATTATCTTTTTGAAAACCTTTATAAAATTCTACTTATTAATTTAACAATATCATAAAAGATATAGTTAATACTTAATGTTGCAGTCATTCACACATATTCTATACTTACTTCCTCATGAATGCTCGACAAATAATTTAACTGGGTTGGTTCTTAACCCACATTTTATTATATATTAGATCACTTTTTCTTGTAGAGATTATAGAGAATTTAAAGATGCTATTATATTTCATATAAAGCTGTTTTCTCACCACCATACATTAATCAATAGCATCTTGTAAATACTTTATATTTTAATGAAATAAATTTAACTAGTAGTCAATTGATATCCTAATTTATCCTAAATAACCTATCTAATTTACATACTTAAAGCTTATTTTGTGGAAGCCATACACAGTTATAAAGTGAAATGTAGCTCGATTAATAAAAACCCAGACAGATATTGGGGTTCAACCTGAAGGTCAGAAAAGCAAAACAGCCAGCCACGGGTTATTACCTCTACTTCAGTCCGAAATGGAGAATCTGCCTCCTGAATCCTCAGAATGAGACTGTCTGAGAGCTGTCTCATCCCACCTTGTGTTTCTCTCTAGAGCTGGGATTAAAGATATGTATCACTACTGCCCAATTTCTATGGCAGACCAGCGTGGCTACTGGGTTAAAGGTGTGTGTCACTTCTGCATGGACTGTAAGGCTGAACAGTGAGGCTGATTTGCCCTCTGATCTTCAGGCAAGCTTCATCTGTTAGAATTAAAGTGAAATATCACTACAATAGGACAAAGCAAAGAAAAATATTACTGCTCTAGCTCTTAATTATTAAAGAAGACAATTCTGATATGAGATTCATTATATCATCCTAATACTATTGTGCAAGGTATAGTCTGCCTATCTTTCCAACATTCCACTTTTAAGGTCAAAAGAATAACTCAATCCTGGAATAATTTACAATATAGAAAACTTGATAAATAACTTTAGACAAAATACATTTTGTGAGCAAGTGTCATAAAATGTATTTTCTTTAATCCTGTCATTATGATTATTCATTTTCACACATCAATCCACACATTTCACAATTGGTGAAAAGTGATAAACAGAGACAACTTCTTTTGTAAGAAAAAAAGTTTTGACAACCAAAGGCTTCAAATCAGGACTGAAAAATATTATCCATTATGAATATATTGTATAGTACAACTCTAGGTCATTTACAAGATATAAGATGGGCCACAACCACAAACTATCATGTTTAGTATGGCTTCCACTCACTCTTTACTTGGCATCAGATTTTTTCACATTTTCAAGTAAAATCAATGAGTTTGTATAGATCTCAATTCCTCACACTTGTAGATGCTGACATTACAAGTTAAAGAAGCATCAAATAACATGTACATTGAAGATCATACAGAAACCTTAAATGAGATACATATCAAAGAGATTCTACAATACAAAATATGGTTTCCCTCTACATGAACCTATGACTATTATGTATAAATAATGATTGCAAAATTATAAGCAATTATGTGTATAAATTCCATAAGTTTTATGAGCTTTGTTTGATTCTTTATCCCAAAGAACACCATGTATTTTAAAAATTTTATTTTTCTCAAGTGTGATTTTGTCTTGTTAAATTTTGGACTGATTTGCTATTTCCTGAAATGAGTTATTCCCATCAACTGTAATTTCTTTGTGTGATATGATATTTTCTAGTCCCTTAGGTAACACACTATCTAGAAGTATGAGAGAATGTTTTGAAACTTGTAGACCAACTAAGAGATTTAGGGGATGTGAACAGGAGAACAAAATGACTCTCCGCTATGCTCACTGCCCAGTATGCATGCCCTGTATAGTCACAGAGGGACCTATTAGCAGAAATACAGCCTTCCTTGGAGTTTCAGCTAGTGTCCAGTAGTTAGTTAGGATGCCTAAAAGCAATAAAGTTATTTATCTTTTTAACCGTATTTTGTTCCTGTGGTGTCTAATGTTAGCATTTTTCATGGCAACTACACATGCTTTTCTTTTACTTATTAGTAAAATGATCTGCTGCAGGCTATGTAGACTGTTCATCACACTTGAAGTTTTCCTTTGTGGGTGATATGGATTCATGTTTATATGGGGAATACCTTAGAGTATGTTTGTGGATCATAGTCCCCTGTCCCTGAACCACAATACAAAGTATTCAGTGTTCGGATATACAACCACAAATGAAAAAATACCATCAATATTAACAAAAAAGCTCTGTTTCTATGGCCTTAAGTTTCTTTCTTCCTCAAAAGATATTTAAGAAATCTATACCTATAATTTACTCTGATCAGTAATTAATTTCCATGCCAAAGACTCAAGCAAATGTGTTATATTTGATATGTTCTCCACCATTCCCAGGTTTCACTGATCAAATTTTGACCATCTTCATTTTTATAAAGCTCCTAAGAAAAAAATAGCATACTATCCCATTGAATCGACATAAATCTGTGTAATACTCAGACCACACTAGAATGTTAAAGAATTATATTTTTATAAGAATACAAACAGATCCATATTTATCACCTTGAACAAAACTTGAGTCCAAGATATAGATAGATAGATAGATAGATTGATAGATAGATAGATAGATAGATAGATAGATAGATAGATAGATAGATAGATAGACAGAGATAGATAGATGTAGGTAAAAATCTCTTTTCAAAAACCTGTAGCCATCAAAATCATTGTAAGCAATTTTACCTTATTACATTATCACATCAGTGCCTAGAAGATGGTTCAACAGTTAATAGCACTTAATATTTCTACAGAAAACCCAGATTTGGTGTCTAAGCACTCATGTGGCTCACAAATTGACCTTCAAGTTCCATGTTATCTAAATCCTTCATATGTTCTCCTCTGGCCTACGTATGTCTGTATATATATATACATACACACACACATTTTCTACATATATAAAATATGCATATATGAATAATTGTATTGTGACAAGCACATGTGAGCCAGGATGTGGATTGTGATATATATATATATATATATATATATATATATATATATATATATATATATATTCCAGTGTTAAAAAGAAATTTTAATAACAAAGAGTAGCCCCTTACTCTTTTTCTTCTTTTAATGGAAATAAAGAATTTTATTTGGGTCAGGGTGTAGGATAATCACGTGAGTGAATGCAAGGGGAATAAGCATTGTCCTGCATGTAATATTACATTTGTGAAACAATCACTTGACTTTTGCTCATATATTAAATGTTTATAAAATTTTATTGCTAGGATTCACATAACATAAAAATTTCACTATTAAATGGTAGCATGACTGCTCTATTAGTTGTTACAGACAATGTATAGCATATAATACATGTAATATTATTATTATATTACTCAGTGTCACCTTTTTCTTATTTTAAGAAAACAGTCTGTAGTTCCATCAAACAACTAGAAGTTTGAAGGTAAGAAAAAATGCACAGTTCATGTTAAGTCAAGTGATGGTTCTTCTTGGTTTTCACAGCTCTCTCTCTTAACCTTATTTTGTTCCTAAAATCACCATGCTGATATATTTTCTTTTTTTTCTGCTTTTCAAGAGGGTTTTAAAGATAGGAAGACTGGGATTGAGAAAAGTAAACATAGGCAAAGGAAGGGAAAAAATACTAACCTCTGGGACATCCAATTATTTTCACTGTGTGATAACCTTTGCAATCATGTATAGACCATTTAAAACAATGTTTTATATTGCACAGTGCAAAATAAGTGCTTTTAATTTTTTTCAGTTTTATGAAGCAGTGAAAATAAAGAGAACATATGGCCTCTAATAAAGTTTATTTTTCAAATTCTTCAGAATAAACTGCCCCTGGGAAATGTTTTCCGCTTTGTAATAACTTCATTTTTCTTTTTACTGAATCTTCTACTGTAGATGAAATTTTATTGTATGCTACTTTATCCTAAATAATTTATAATTTGCCACAAGGATTTATATGAAATAGGAACAAATACTATTCTTTATACTTTTTTTACTGCACACCAGTGCAAGTTTTGTTCAGTGAGAAAACCTAGCCACTTTAAAAATACAAGTGTGCATACTGTCTACAAATCTACATATCTGATTACCATACAGCAACAACTAGAGCATTAGATATGAAATTTCAAAATGAAAGCAAGACGCCCACTAGTATAATCCCACTTTTAGATATTTTGAAGAAATTAATGTTTCAAAATACATTAAAATTACAAAATATATGTTTGTGACTGGATATAAGATAATTGAGACACACATTGGCAATATATATTTTCTACATGTTAACTGAGGTAGCTTTATATGTTTTTAGATATGTAACTTTTTTCAATTGTTGCCATTTAAAGTTTTCAGTAATCTGTAGAAATTCCAGGATTATTGCCTTTTGAGAGTAGTCTTATTTTAGATCTTTCAATATATTTGTCATTTCTGTCTTTCGTCTATGTTTACCCTTACAATCTTCCTACTCAAGATGATGTTAAATTCTGAGTTCTCTCTCTCTCTCTCTCTCTCTCTCTCTCTCTCTCTCTTTTCCTCTCCCTCTCTTTCTCTCTCTCTGTCCATGTCACTCTCCCTCCTCTATTCATCTCTCTATACTGAACACTACCATAGTATATGAGGCCCACTAAGTCTACTAAAACAGAAAAAAAAATATTTTAATATATCTTCAAAGTATTTCTTTGCAATCTTTGATAGTTCCTTTTGATAGATATTTTAGACTAAGTATATGTGTCAGTAACTGAACTTCCAAAACCCAGGACAATAAGAAAATAATACAGACTGCAGGCAACATCCAAGGTCTCATAGATTCACTAACTCCATATGTTATAACATAAATCTTAAATGTACTAAGTCCCCAGAAGAAAAATGGCATTTGCTAAATGTGCTCCAAATGAAGAAGCTCCTGAACCTAGTAGAACAGTCATCGATTTCAGTGGCTCTTAAAGAAGCAATGAGAAAAGTGATGCTAGTTAACTCAAAAAATTCATTGTAATGTCAAATAAGATAACTAAAAATCTTCAGTAAAATTTCCACTGAAAATAAATTACTTGTGTGTTTAAAAGATTAAATAATTGAGATTTATTTTTGTCAAGAATTCTAATAAAATTGGTGATCACAAAATCATGTGTGTTAATGCTATATTTGAAAGCTGATGTCACCGTATACTAATGGGTTAATAGAAGAGAATTATCTAGAAGTTGTGTCTCTATCTCATGAATTGCCACGTTTGTAGATATACAACAATTTACATGGTCGTTGTAAGGATTAAGTGATGTAAGCAATGATTGTTGCAATATAATTCTAATTCATAGCTTAGGTGTGTGTGTACATGGTGTTGAAACATTTTTTAAAACCTCACTAATGTTAGCACATATATAAATTATAACTTTATGTAGCTAAGCATTTGAGGATGATACTGAGAATATATGATTTTATTTGTCTCTGAAAACATTTAGAACACAGGAATTTTCAAAGATTTTTCTTTGCATTGTTTATATTTTGGTAGATACTTAGAACATTAATGGTATATATTTTATATAATTTTTCTGTCATAGATTTATTTTCTGTGCATTGTGCAACAGTAGATCCCTTATTTTAAATTGCAAAATTTTCTTTTGTTGAAAAACTATAGTTAATTTAGTTGAATCAAATTCATATTTTTTTAAACATTTCTACTCACTGTTTCAGACACAAGTCTCAAAAATCTTCATCTTCTGATAGGAGAAAATTTTCTCCTATGCCTTTTGTAGAAACATTAGTTTTCACTTTTCTTTATAGTTGGATCCAATATAGTGATTGGACTTAGTATGGGTTATGCTTTGATAATGAAGGTCTATGTTATTTTTCTTGAGTCTATTTGGCAAAAGGATTTTCTTTTCCAATGAAGTTTTCTAAAGTTTTCAAAAATATAAATTGTTTTAAAAAATCCACGTGTCATATTCGAGGAAGTTGTGTTTCGTATATTTGATGGTGAACCGGCATGTACATATGCACCAGAAATATCTCTTTGTATTTATTTTTTTATTGTCCATTAGTAGGGATAGATTCTATACACTGTGTGATTAATCTTAAGTTATCCTTTTAGGCCTCCTTTCACTTTCAATTTGATTAAAAGATTCATTGAGTTAACTATTACAGTCTTGATCTTGAAATTCAACTGCTTTAGACTTTTTGTAGCTAAACTTTGAGACCATATTTTCCTGTGTCTCTTAAGAATTTACAAAACAAATTAAAATAAGACCAAATATTGCTATACAAAGTTAAATGTTAAAATTTTGTTTAAATTATAAAATTTGGTGATAAGAAATTAATAGTTTAGTCATAGTGAATATCCTATGTTAAAAGTTATAAAATTTATTAAAATGAGAGAAAATTCTAATGACTCATTGTTTTTCCTGTGTCTTACATCCATTTTATATGAAAATCATCTGAAAATTTTGGAAGAACAATAGCAAGAGAACTATACAATATAGAAAATAGTGAAGAAATTCTAATTTCATTGTTTTTCTTCAGAATTATTTTTCTCTTAAATATTTATCTCTTATTGGTAGAGAAACTTACAACATAGATTTTTAAAGTAAAAATTGTGATTTTAGATGAAGCATTCCGAACAGAATCCACTGTTAAAAAGATACAAGTTAAACTTTTTGGCATTTTAGGAGACGCTGTTATTAATATGTGTTTCTAGTTGCCTAGAGTCTTAATGTGAAAACAAGTTTTCACATGGCAATGTCTATTCATACTTACTAGTTCTTAACAGAATGCAAGTAAGGATGGTAGAAGTTCTTATTCCTTGATGAAATTGTCTGTGATCAAAAATCAATAAGAATGTTAATAGTGTCTTGACATTGTACAAGCAATAACATCCCCATGACAAAATTCTATTGAAATAAAAAAAGTCATTTTGAGCTCATGGATATCGTTGTGTCCTGTGAAATACTTCAGAGTCAAATTCACAACCTCAATCCATATGCTGCACAGCATCTGTGCCAAATCCAGCTTGTAAAGTAATTAATGAGCATATGTCTTCACCAAATTAAATTTAAATATTTAAATAAAATAATTAATTATATATTAAATATTTTCTATGTACTGTGCTTTGAAGTACTGCAGATGATTATTTTTAATACACCATCATTTCAAGTTTTAAAATGGTTGTTACTTTCTGCTTTAGTATATTTCAGTCATTTTGGTAAATATCAGTATTGGAACAGAAATATTTCTTTGACATAAATTTATTTGTTCACATTACTGCATTAGAATAAAAACTTGACAAACCTCCTTCTGAACATCTATAAAAGTAAAAAACCTAGTAAACAAAGAATTTGCTTAAGTCTCCATAACAATAAGTAGAGCACTATTTTCTGATTGCAGGTAAAAGTAACCTGAAATATCACTAAAATGTTAACAACTTGCCCAATAAGAGGAAGATTCTCTTCCCTTTTATAATAATAATGTTGTTAATATTTGAGATCTTTTAGGTTTATAGTATGTACAAAGCCCTTTACATCAGTTGGCTCAGAGATATCCAATGACAGTAAATAAATGGTGCAAAGAAGAGGCAGAGTAAAAACTGTTTATTCTATCACCGAACCCATATTGGCATCTAAATTTTATAGATCAATCATTCATCCTTTTCTCTTGATTAGAGTAGAAATTATTATACTTTATAAGCTACTTGGAAAGTTTACATTTAATTTAGAAATATAGAAACCAAGTCATTTTGGGGGTCAAATTAGAAGATTTCAGAGTTTTGGTGGAGAAAATCCCTTTATATTTGATGTGATATGTATCTACAACTGTAGAAAATTATAAGAAAGTATAAATTTGGCTGAGCAGTGGTGGTGCATGCCTTTAATCCCAGCACTCAGGAGGCAGAGGCAGGTGGATATCTGTGAGTTCAAGGTCAGCCTGGTGTACAACAGTTATTTTTAGGACAGGCTCTAAAGCTACAAAGAAACCCTGTCTCTTTGAAAGAAAGAAAGCTTTAAATTAGACTAGTGCAAATGTCTTACGTGTATTCATTCATTATCCTAACTTCCTATCTTCAGTTTAATAATCTTACTTGATTGCTTTTTCTTTATTTCCATTTTCAGTAAAAATTTTAATCAAATTAAAATGATACTGCACAGATACATACAACAATCTTTTTCAAATAGTAAATATTTTAACTGCATATTCTTGTTTAGAAGAAACAGTAGATAGTGAAATAATACTAAGTGAATGTAAAGACAACTAATTTTGGCTATTTTTTGATAATTTAAGTTACCCTTCAAGTGCTATGTGATTTAATATTCATTCATAGCATGCAGATGTAAGAAAGTGAGAGATCACTGATGAATAAGACAATTCAGTCATGTGGATAGCATCCAGAAAATAATGGAATGGTAGGGCTTAGTAACTGCTGCTTGCTTTGTGAGACTACATGCCATGTACAGTCTCTTCTTCTGTCTTTTACAGACCTTCTGCATTTACAGTAAGGTACTCACAGAAGGGACAACCATAGCTTGGATTTAGAGATTCCACAGTGATGAAATCACCTGATTAAGTTGTTATAGCAACAGAAAATGACTGCTAATGAATTGTCTTACGTTCTTTAGGTATAATTTTTGATTCAAATTCTGAGTCCATAGATATGAAATAAATATTTGATTGTTATACATATAATTGATTATAAAATTGAATTTTAACATGTCTTCCCCTTAACCAAATTTCTGGTTCTTAATAACTCTAGCAATTTCAAGATGACATTGCATTTAAAATAGAGAAGTGAGATTTTAATTAATAGAAGATAATTTTGGGGAAAGAAGGGTAGAGGTATAGTATAAGAGACAAGTTCATCTGAAATTGGAAAGCAGCTCTCTACTGGGAATATGGTCTGCTCATGCACTCCCATGAGATCCACTCACCCTTCTAGTACCAAAGTGCAACAGCAGAGTAGAGTAAGGTCAAAGATGGTATACTGGCTGTTATAAAGGGCTCCAGCAATGTAGGCTTGCTTCTTGTGGCACATATGACTTTTGCCATAGGCTGACTCTGATCATAGAGTTTGACTCATGTTGGAAAGTTTGTCTATATTTTTAACATCTCTGGACTTCATGGAGTTCCCACTGGAATTTTAACTTCCTGCTCACAATTTCATGCCTCAACTCTCTTAAGCTGTTTTTAGTGTTTCGGCTCTTGCAGTGCACTGCTGGACTGCTGAAGCTTTCCTTTAAAACTCTAATAGAAGCCTATGTTATACCAAAACTCTTGCATTCTGCTTGACCAAAAAAAAAAAAAAAGCTTCCTATTGTTGGTTGATTTAACTCTTTTGACTCTTTCAGGGGGACTGCTTCCCAGCTCATAAATAAATAACATGGAGGTTTATTTTTATTTATGAATGCTCAGTTTTAGATTGACTTATTTCTTTTCTGCCTCCTTAAAAAATGCCATCTATCATTTGCCTCTGGGCTCATTCCTTTCTCTATTTCTATATATCTTTTCTTTCCTTCTTTTTCTATATCTGGCTGTGTGATTGGGTTGTTGTCCCTCCTTTTATCACTCCTTGATCTTTTCCTCCCAGATTTCTCCTCCCATTTATTCTCTCTGACTGTCATCTCCACCAATCCTTTCTCTTGTCTTGTTATTGGCCATTTGGCTCTTTGTTAGACAAATCAGGTATAGTAGAAAGATCGCTTGTTGGTTTCCAGATAGCTTGGCCTGAAAAGGTAGAAGAAAGTGAGGCAGAAGACTAAACTGAATGCTGGAAGAAGGGTGGAGTCAGGGAGAAACCATGGGGCCACCAGAGAAAGACACCAGAATTTTTATAAGTAAGCCACTGTCACATGACAAGATACAGATTAATGGAAATGGGTTAAATTAATATAAGAGTTAGGCAATAAGAAGTTGGAGATAAAGAGCTAAACAGTCATTTAATTAATACAGTTTCTGTGTGGTTATTTCAGTTTTGAGCAGCCAGGACAAACAAGCAGCTTCTCCATCAACAACATTTGGCACCCATATGGCCAACTAAAATCCATTTAGAACTTGAAAGAGCCTGAAAAGACATTCTAGACATTGAAAAACAAATTTAGCCATGTTTTACTTTTTAAATGGGCTTTGCTTGGGGTGGCATGCCATGACTCCTTTAAGAGAGGTCCAACTGATTCAGTGGTGGCAGCGGTGTGGTTTCAAAAGTAGATTCCCGGCTTTGGGCCATGCTGCTAGCACAAACTCTGACTCCTACAGGAAAATGAGCATTTGGATGGGGTTTGTGAGCACCTTGTTCTGGCTTGCTTGGTGGCACCTTGGACTGGCTGTGTGCTTGGAAGTGGGATGATGTGTGTAGCTCAGAGGCACAAGTGGTAAACCATGCTGGACTGGGCAGGGCAAGCAGAAAGTATCATACATACCCTAGTAATGGTGCAGCTTAAGTTTCAAGAAGAACTTAGCATTTTAAGAAGCATTTCTGGAAAGTAAATAATTACAGATATACAATAAAAAACAAATTCAGATGAGTCATAGTGTTACATAAATGTATGTAGGCTTGAAAGTGAGAAGAAAAAGAGTATAGACAGTCATAAAATAAAGTTAATGCTTTAAAAAATGGGTAACGTCTTTAAAGAGACAGAGTACAGACAAACAGTAGTCATTGATTAAAAGGAGTAAAGAAAAATAAGCCACACAAAAATGGAAAATCCACAGAGTCTGAATTATGTATATTATTTTGTTATCTTTAATTGTTTTGACTGTGAATGAGTTAAGTATAGAAAGACATTTCTTTGTATGAGTTGCTAATCTAAAACAACATGTATATTATAAAGGTATCATGACTTCCAAATTTGGGTATAAGGATATGTTGCTTTGGAAAAGAGGTTCTTCTCTTTTTTCCACAGAGGATGAAAACATGTGGATTGCTTTCAGACTGGTGTGGCTTGATGGAACAAGACCTCCTGAAAGTTGCCATAAACACCCCCAAACTTTACAATCAAAACAATCATCAGGAAGAAGTATGGAAAAAACTACACCCATATTTCCAAATGTTGTCTATAAATGTTTGTTTACATTTAAAAAGAGATATAGATATGAGTAATTTGCATTGATATGGATCTTGATTTATTGATAAAAAATTAAGGTTAATTTTTTGTTATATGTATATTTCTGCTCTTGACTAAGGTATCATGTTTGTGTAGCTCATGAAAAATATAATGCATAATTTAAAAATATAGGTTAATAGATAATTGTCAAGCTTGTAGACATTTTAGATAGATTTCCTAGATATATAGAGATATATTTCAGTTAGATAGGTATTCTTCAAACTTTCAGAGACCTTTAGAATATGGCATTTAAAATGTTTAGGAACTTAAGTCTTTTCATGACAGTGAGACACATCTGTTCCTGGTAGCACCAAGCTACTTCAAGATGATGATGGACATTGAAGAAAGTCCTTAAAGAGTTGGTTAGCCATTTGGGAAAGAAACTGCTTTTGTTTGGACTGCTTGACTAGATATGCAAGACCCACAGAAAAATGACTGCTGAACTTTCTTAAAGGTGAGACTGTCCTTCGGGGTTCCTGCTTCATGGAAGAGACTGCCAGAGATTCTGTAGGACACAGAAGAAAGTGACTGACAAGCTGCCAATATAGGAAGAATAGTCTTAGAAATTTCCTGCTCCATGGAAAAGTTGTCAGATACTATGGGCCTGTAGGGTGAAGATGGATGCCCCAAGGGTAGAGAAGAACTTTGGGTGACTTTCAGGTAGCAAGATGTCTCTGACACTTCTTGAGTTTTGGAAGTTGCTTACAATGTAATTTCTGTTTACTTAGGTAATAGTATATCTTTCTGGAGCTTTTGATGAAGTGGAAGAATTTACAGTTATAGTTTTCCTTAATTATGATAAAAGATAAAGAAGATATAATTATAATTCTCATTGGACAGCTGTTTTGTTATATATAGTTTTACTATGTTAAAGTTGAAACCTTCCTTTTTGTTTAAACAGAAAAGGGGAAATGGTCTGGGAGGTTCTTCTGTGTATGAGTTGTTTTTATTGGTTAATGAATATAGACTTGCTTTGAGCATATGGCAGAAAAAAACAGATATTGGAGGGGAAAAAAGGCTGTATGCTGGAAGAAAGAAGGGTGGAGTAAGAAAATTCCATGGTGCCACAGGAGATAGATGCAGGGAACTTTATCCAGTAAGCCATAGCCACATGACACTATATAGATTAATAGAAATAGATTAAATCAATATGAGAGTTAGCCCATAAGAAGCTAGAGCTAACTGGCCAAGCAGTGATTTAATTAACACAGTTTCTGTGTGATAATTTCAGGACTAAGTGGCTGGGAGTCAACAAGCGGCTCTCTCCTCTTACAACAATCAGGTATTTTATTTAGACAGGCACAATAACACTGCTTCACAGAGTTAAACAAATGCAGCATAAAAGAATGTAGCACATCTTTGCATCATTAAACAAATGAAATCTATCAGAATTACACCCGACTTCTCAATGGAAACCATGAAAGCTAGAAGGTCTTGGATAGATGTGCTGCAGAAACTAAGAGACCAAGTATGAAAGCCCAGACTACTATATCCAGCAAAGCTTGCATTCACAATTGGTAGAGAAAACAGGATATTCCAGGACAAAAACAGATTTAAACAAAACCAGCCTTACAGAAAATACTAGAGAGTAAATCACAAACCAAGGAAGCCAAAAAAAAACCCATAATAACACAAGCATCTGACAACCCTCCACCAGCACAACTCAAAGAAAGGAAAGACACAAACACTATCACCAGGAAAAATAACCGGAATCAACAACCACTGGTTATTAATATTGCTTAATATCAATGGACTCAACTCACCTATAAAAAGGCACAGGTTAAGAGAATGGATACAAAATCAGGATCCAACATTCTGCTGCCTACAAGAAACACACCTCAAACACAAAGACAGACACCTACTCAGAGTAAAGGGTTGGGAAAAGGCTTTCCAATCAAATGGACCAAAGAAATGAGCAGGTGTGGCTATACTAATATCTAACAAAATAGATTTCAAACTAAAATCAATCAGAAGAGATGGAGATGGATACTTTATACTCATATCAGGAACAATTCATCAGGAGGAAGTCTCAATCCTGAATATCTATGCACGTAATATAAAAGCACCCACATATGTAAAAGAAACATTACTAGAACTCAGAACATACATCAAACCCCACACTCTAATAGTGGGTGACTTCAACACTCCTCTCTCACCAATGGACAGGTCAACCAGACAGAAACTTAATAGAGAAATAAGAGAACTAGCAGATGCAATGAACCAAATGGACCTAACAGACATCTATAGAACATTCCACCCAAACAGAAAAGAATATACCTTCTTCTCAGCATCTTATGGAACCTTCTCAAAAATTGATCACATAATTGGTAACAAGGTAAACATTCATAGATATAAAGAAATTGTAGTAATCACCTGTGTACTATCAGATCACCATGGAATAAAGTTAGAATTCAACAATTCTAACCCCAGAAAGCATACAATCTCATGGAAATGGAACAGTCAACTACTGAACTATCCCTGGGACAAGGAAGAAATAAAGAGAGAAATTAAAGTCTTCCTTGAATTCAATGAAAATAAAGAAACAACATACCCAAACCTATGGGACACTATGAAAGCAGTGCTAAGAGGAAAGTTCATAGCACTAAGTGCCAACGTAAAGGAAACGGAGAAAGCACACATTAGTGACTTAACAGCACACCTGAAATCTCTAGAAAAAAGAGAAGCAGACTCACGCAGGAGGAGTAGAAGACTGGAAATAATCAAACTGAGGGCTGAAATCAACAAAATTGAAACACAGAAAACAATCCAAAGAATCAATGAAACAAAAGGCTGATTCTTGGAGAAAATCATCAAAATTGACAAATCCCTATTCAAAGTAATCAAATGGCAGAGAGAGAATACGCAATTTAACAAGATTAGAAATGAAAAGGGGGACATAACCACAGACACAGAGAAAATTGAGAAAATCATTAGTTCTTGCTACAAAAGCCTGTATGCCACAGAATTGGAAAATGTGGAAGAAATTTACACTTTTTTTAGATAAATACCATATACCAAAATTAAGTCAAGACCAGGTGAACAGTTCAAATAGACCTGTGAGTCACAAGGAAATAGAAGCTGTCATCAGAAACCTACCTACCAAAAAAGCCACGGCCCAGATGGTTTCAATGCAGAATTCTATCAGAACTTCCAAATAGAGTTAATGCCTATACTCCTTAATGTGTTTCACAAAATAGAAACAGAAGACTTATTGCCTAACTCTTTTTATGAAGCTACAGTCACCCTGATACCAAAACCACACAAAGACTTAACCAAGAAAGAGAATTACAGACCAATCTCACTCTTGAATATCGATGTAAAAATTCTCAATAAAATACTGGCAAACAGAATTCAAGAACACATCCAAAAAATTATACATTATGATCAAGTAGACTTCATCCCAGAGAGGCACGGCTGGTTCAACATATGAAAATCTATCAATGTAATCCATCATATAAATAAACTGAAGGAAAAAAAACCATATGATCATTTCATTAGATTCTGCAAAAGCATTTGACAAAATTCAACACCCTTTTATGATAAAGGTCTTGGAGTGATTAGGGATACAAGGGTCCTTCCTAAATATAATAAAAGCAATATACAACAAGCCGACAGCTAACATTAAATTAAATGGAGAGAAATTCAAAACCATCCCACTAAAATCAGGAAAAAACGAGGCTGTCCACACTCTCCATACCTCTTCAATATAGTGCTTGAAGTTCTAGCAATAGCAATAAGAAGCATAAAGAGATCAAGGGGATTTGAATTGGAAAGGATGAAGTTAAACTTTCATTATTTGCAGATGATATGATAGTATACATAAGTGACCCCAAAAACTCAACCAGAGAACTACTACAGCTGGTAAACACCTTTAATATTGTGGCAGGATACAAGATCAACTCCAAAAAATCAGTTGCCCTCATATACATAAAGAACAAAGATACAGAGAGGGAAATCAGAGAAATATCACCTACCACAATAGCCACAAATAGCTTAGAGTATCTTGGGGTAACTCTAACCAAGGAAGTGAAAGAACTATTTGACAAGAACTTTAAGGTTTTGAAGAAAGAAATTGAGGAGGATACCAGAAAATAGAAGAATCTCCCATGTTCTCGAATTCGGACTATCAGCATAGTATAAATGACAATTCTACCAAAAGCAATGTATAGATTCAATGCATTCCCCATCAAAATCCCAAAAAAATTTTTCACAGACCTTGAGAGAACAATAATCAAGTTTATATGGCAAAAAAAAATACCCAGGATAGGTAAAACAATCCTATACAATAAAAGTACTTCTGGAGGCATTACCATCCTTGATTCAAACTCTATTACAAAGCTACAGTAATGAAAACTGCTTGGTATTGGCACAAAAACAGAGATGTTGACCAATGGAATCGAATCGAAGACCCAGATCTTAATCCACAAACCTATTAACACCTGATTTTTGACAAAGGAACTAAAACTATACAATGGAAGAAAGAAAGCATCTTTAACAAATGGTGCTGACATAACTGAATTTCTACCTGTAGAATGAAAGTAGATCCACATCTATCACCATGTACAAAACTCAAGTCCAAATGTATTAAAGACCTCAATATTAATCTGACCACATTGAACTTGATAGAAGAGAAAGTGGGAAGTAGTCTACAAGACATGGGCACAGGAGACCACTTCCTAGGTAGAACCCCAGTAGCACAGACAATAAGAGAATCAATGAATAAATGGGACCTCCAAAAACTGAGAAGCTTCTGTAAAACAAAGGACACCATCAGTAAGACAAAAAGGCTACCTTCGGAATGGGAGAAGATCTTCTCCAACCCCACATCAGACAAAGGTCTTATCTCCAAAATATATAAAGAATTCAAGAAACTAGACACTAAGACCCTAATTAACCCAATTAAAAAATGGGGTACTGAACTGAACAGAGAATTCTCAACATAAGAAGCTCGAATGGCCAAAAGACTCTTAAGGCCATGCTCAACCTCCTTAGCAATCAGGGAAATGCAAATCTAATCAACTTTGAGATACCATCTTACATACGTCAGAATAGCAAATATCAAAAACAACTATGATTGCCTATGCTGGAGAGGATGTGGAGTAAGTGGAACATCCATCCATTGTTGGTCGGAATGCAAACTTGTGCAACCACTTTGGAAATCAGTGTGGCGGTTTCTCAGGAAACTGGGAGTCAACCTCCCTCAGGACCCAGCAATTCCATTCTTGGGAATATACCCAAGAGATGCCCTATCATACTACAAAAGCATTTATTCAACTATGTTCATAGCAGCACTATTTGTAATAGCCAGAACCTGGAAAAAAACTAGGTGCCCCTCAATAGAAGAATAGTTAAAAAAGGTGTGGAACATATATACATTGGAGTTTTACTCAGCGGTAAAAAACAATGACATCTTGAATTTTGCATGCAAATGATTGGAAACAGAAAATGCTTTACTGAGTGAGGTAACCCAGACCCAAAAAGAGGAATATAATATGTGCTCACTCATAAGTGGATTCTAGCCATAATTAAAGGACATTGAGCCTATAATTCGTGATCCCAGAGAAGCTAAATAAGAAGGTGAACCCAAAGAGAATCATATAGTTTTCCTCCTGAATATTGGAAGTAGACAAGATTGCCAGGCAAAAGTTCCGTGCACGGGTGTGTGTGGGGTGGATGTAATGGGTGATGGGTAAAGAGAACGGAGACGGGGAAGTTTCGGGAGAGCTTGGGGGAATGGGATGGGTGGGATGGAGGAAGGGTGGATATGGGAGCAGGGAAGTAAATATCTTAATTAAGGGAGCCATTTTAGGGTTTGCAAAATGGGTTTAAGGTTTGTCTCTAGAGGAGTTTCCAGGCCCAAGGAGAGGTCCCCAGACTGTTCCTTGGGCAGCAGAGGAGCGGGTGCCTGAACTGGCCTTGTCCCATAGTCACACTGATGAATATCTTGCATATCTCCATAGAACAAATGTTCCAGAGCATAAACAATGTAACACATCTTAAAGTAATATTTCACAATGTTTACTTTTTTAATGTGGTATCTTCAACAATAGAGTCTTATCTCCAAATTCTAAAGCATAACCAATAGCAATGACAATTACCTGCTATTTCAGATTTCTGTGGCACAACACAAATCTAAAAATATGTTGAGGACCAACCTCAACAAAAAATACTTCCTACCAAGGTAGGGGCATGGGAAAATAAAGACATCAACCACAAGACAGTATCAGAAGGGAGTTTTAGGCATTATTTAGATCCCCAAATTTCCTGGATCTATTTTTCCACAGTGTTTATTCCAAATGTAAACTGGGGTAGAAGGTAACAAAAAAACTTTATTAACATGATAGCATGAAACTTCCTGTCATCAGTATTCTGTTGCCTAGGTAGCATGAACTAAATCATGCATACTCACATACACTTGGTCATATAGGCCGAGATCCTCCCCAGATGACCTCGTAGTTACAATGGAAGAAGAAGTACATTGACAAGTTGCCATCTGTCAGAATGGCAACTTCAAAAAGGGGCCAGGCAGTCACCTCCTGAGCTAGAAGGTGTGATTAAGACTTGTTATACCTCAAAGTCTCTGACCATCAGAGAATGTAGAAAATTGATTTGAATTTCTTGGCCCCACCAAAAAAAAAATTATGGCACTTGGCTTTTTGTGTAGTAGACTTTGAGTCTAGCACAGACATGTAGACCTATTATAAAGCCACTGTATTTTAACTCTGCATACAATAATCTTCTACAGCAGTACATTTCTCTCTCCTTATTTTAAAGGTTATTTTTTTCTCCTCTTATTCCTTCTTATTGCCTGCTTTCCACTTGTCAACTTCAGCTTCATACTACCTGTTTCATTATCCCAAATTAATCCTGCATATCAGTGTTTTCTAGCTTCCCTCCCTTGAAAGCACTTCTTCACAGCTCATGAGCCATTTTTTATACATTTTTTGCATTCTAAATGAGGAACACATATCAAGGATTCAAAGCTAAATTTGTGAGGAAACATGCAGGATGTATTTTTCTGTTTCTGGGTTACCTCAATCACAACCGTTATTTCCAGCTCTATCTACTGACTTTTAAGATATGGCGTCTCTATCAGTGGTTCTCAACTTTCCTACTGCTGCAAACCTTTAATACATCTCCTCACATTGTGGAGCCCCCCGATCATAAAATTATTCTTTATCTTCTCCATAACTATAAGTTTGCTGCTGAGCAGTATTTCAGTACCTAAGACCACCAAAAATATGTGTTTCTTGAGGGTCGAGACCCAAAGGTTGAAAACTGCAATCTTTCAAAGTATATATTAACGTGGTGTCGTTGGATGCTGGAACACAGTGAATTTAATCTCGTATTGACTTGGAAGTTTCATCCCTTTTGGCTGCCTTTGATAGTACTGGAAGGTTCTATGTATCCTACCAGAAGAGAAAGCAATCATCAATCACATCTGTGAACACTCTGAGCTACAATAATGACCCACTGGTAAAATTGTGACATCAACATCACAGCATTAACCAACTACTTCGAGATTTAAGTCCAGTGCCAGAAGAGAAAACAAATACCGGGCAACATTTTCAAGTCCAAAACCTGTGGTGAGACTTGTGAAAGGCACTAAGAACTTACTACTCAGCCTAACAATATTAAGGAGATTCCTAATGACTTATATCAAACCTACAGGTCAATGAATATCTCAAACATATCTCATTAGAGGAGCCAATTGCTTGACTCTCAATAAAAGGTCATTCAGAAAAGCTATTTTATCCCTGACGTTTTGTGTTCATTTTGATTTCTATAAGGATTTAGAGTATTCTGAAGAGTTTAAACTTCATCATCAGTTATTTCATCTTCTGATACTATGTAAATAAATAATAGAAGTCCCTGGTGATGCATTCTCATAAGTATTATTTCAAATATAAACCATCCTGAGATTCAGTAGTATTTAGTATTTAAAAACATCCACTTTAGACAAATATAACTCTTAAATTTGTGAGGACAAATATAATTCATAGTGATTCCAACAGAAAGTAACTAATAATGAGTTGTCATGAAAATTTTATAAACGTGTCACTATGATTCAAATGCTCTCTGATTCCGAAGATATGGAATAAGTACTGCATATGTTAGAAATATAATTTGATCTTAATATTATCTCAGTATGATTTTCATTTATAATTCTGGTTTTTAACTATCATAGTCATTTCTATACAACATTAAATTTAAACTAGGGAACAGAGAATTTAATTTGTATATGTCAAAAGAATTTTTTAAAAGGAGTGTAGAGATGAAGTGCAACATACAAGTTTTAAAACAGAATATAAATGAAGAAATACACTTTTAGGAAATTAGCAAATGAAACTTTGATTATTTCAGTTTTGCTTTGAGCTCCATATTATCATTTTTTAGTTGAAAACACACACTCATATTAAACTTGGTCCTAAAAAATTGCAGATGTTTTTAGAGAGCAAATAATTGAGTGTTCAAAATCAGTTTGCTGGCTAAGAATTTCTTGGATCATGGTCAAATATTTGGGCTGCAATTGGCTTATAGAGATATGTGTGGCTTTTAAGTTGATTTGTAAATTCATAGCACCTTAAAAATCACAAAACAAAATTATTATTTAGGTCCAGTGAGACTGCTCGGCAGAAATAAAAGACATACTTGTTGCCAAGCTTGAGGACCTGTGTTCAATACCTGACATTCCCAATGTATAATGGGAGAGTCAACTCTAAGAGTTGTCCTATGAACTGCATTTGTTTGCCATGGAATATATGCCTCACACATATATACAAGCATTACATGAACAAATTATAAAGCAGAATTAAAATTTATTTATAAGGTACTATATAAAGTCATTTAGAATTATTATCACCACATTAAATTCATAAGGTAATACTCAGTTATTAAATTTACTTAATATTTTATGATATGTACAGAATTAAAGACAAAGAAATTAATTTAAAACATGATTTATAACTTGATATTCATTTCTCTCATCTCTGGTATGACTTTTATTTTCTTAGGGGAATATTTTTAAAGTTATGAAGATACTATTTGTAAAAACTAAAACTTTTACTTAATTATTCACTTCAGTTAAATATCACATGCAAAAATGATCTGTTTGATTTAGTTGGAGTTTAGTTAAGGTTCTCTGGCTAGTAATTCCCTATTTTTGATAAGCCTTTTCCTTTTAGGACAGTTGAAGTATAGTGAATAATTTCTTTCAATTTTTTTTCACATTATTGTCCAAGGTTTCCTTGCGTGATTTAAAAAGCCACCAAACTTTATAAACATAAGAATTACTTCCACATTAAAGGACTGAACACAGCAGGGCAGTACTGGAGGCCCAGGGAATGACTCAGACATTGAATTGAAATGGAATACTCCCCCCAGGTGATTTAGAAAATGTCATAATCTTTTCAATATGATGAACTGAACAGGCTTACAGAGATCAAGGTAAAAGGCAGTGTGGAGGCTAAAAGGTACAATCATCACAATTTGAACTTTTAATCTGAAAGACCTTCAATTTCCTCTCTCATTGGCTTTCACAGGACGGCTTAACTACAGGATTCACCTAATTCCAGATCAACTATTTGAGGGCATCTTAAAAGCACTATAAAGCATTAGGGATCATGCAAGAAGTTAAGAGATTTAAACATTCAAAGCCTACTAGTGCTGACATCACAGATTCTAACTTTTAAGATTTTTCATGCTTACAATATAAGGAAAGGTCCTTTAAGGTTATAACCAAGAAATACTCAAATGATAAAGCAAGTTAGTTTTACAGGGTTTATTGAGTGTGAAAAGGACTGAGAAGATAGATGTGGGAAATTACAATGAATTGTTGTAATCTTTGTGACCACAGTGTGCAACTATTGTAAGGCTGGCCACCGCTATTTCCTTGGAACCAAAATCTTAGAATGGCAAATGATACAGTGAAAAGCAGTGGCTTTTCAACAGACTTTGATAAAGGATTGCATGCATGAGTTAGAAACTCAACAGGGAGTCGTGATTGACAGAGTTGTGTCTCTGCCTTTACCAAGTGGAAATGGGCCCCCTCTCAAGCACAGAATGTGCATACAATGATAGAAAGAAATTTTACTAAGCTGTCAGAGAGACAGAGTATTATGTTGAATGATGAACTAGGGACAAACCATGTTCATTGGGTTGATAAAACTTCGAAGCTGCAAATCTGAGACACTGTGTCAATCACACTGAGAATATGGAAAAATGCATTTGAGTAAAATATAAAAAATTGGATTTAAGAAACACTTCCCACAATCCAAAATCCAAAAGATATTACATGGTTAATATTAACCTATGGGTCCTCATGAGAATTGAATTGAATTTCTAAGTATAAATACATGAAAAAATATATCCTGTGTAATTTTATTTAAGAATACAAAATTGGGGTTAGAGAAACAACCCAGTCATAGAGTATTTACATAGCTTATGTGGGGGCTCTGGGATTGAATCTCAAAAGAGTGATGAAAAAGTAATACTATATCCTAGTAATAAGCCCAAAGAAACTAATATTTAAAGGTCACTATTTTTTTGTTTTCTTGACAGTATCACTCTTCTGTAAAGTATAGTATTGGTCATAGTTACTCCAGATGACCCTCTACTATCCTCTTTCCACTTCTAGCACCCTCCTTTTCTTTCCAGATACCTGTCTCCTTCCCTTATATCCTTATGACTTTTTTCTCTTTTTCTCTAAGGTGCATGCCAGCAGTCACAGATACTTCGTGTTCAAGATTGCAGCAATCTAACCCAGGGGAGAGGGTTAGAGAGAAGGGAGTAGGGGAGGAATGGAGAAAGCTCGGTTGACCGGGATGGGGGGAAGGGAGGAAGAATGAATATGGGATCAGGGAAGAATATATTTCAACTAAGGGAGTCATTTTAGGGTTTATAGGAAACTTGATTATATATGGGATCCCAGGTCCAAGGAGAGATCCCCAGATTGTTCTCTGGACAGAGGAGAGGGTGCCTGAACCGGCCTTGGCCCATAACCATACTGATGAATATTTTGCTTATCACCATAGATCCTTCATCGGGCGATGGATGGCGATACAGAAGGAGACCCACATTGGAGCACCGGACTGAGCCCCCCAAGGTCCAAATGAGGAGCAGAAGGACGAAGAAAATGACGAAGGACTGCGAGGGATGCTATCACCCACTGATACATGGGGTCGGATCTAATGAGAGTTTACCAAGGGCAGTTGGACTGCAACTGAACGAGCACGTGATCCAACCAGATTCTCTGAATGTGGCTGGATTCTCTGAATGTGGCTGGCCCGGAGTCTTTCTGAGAAGCCATTGGCAATGACACTGGGACTAGTTTCCTCTGCATATACTGGATTTTGGGGATCCAGTCTGCTTGGATACTCACCTTCCTGGACCTGGAGGGAGTGGGGACGAACTTGAACTTCCCACAGGGCTTGAAACCCTGATTGCCCTTAGGGACAAAGAGGGAGGAGGAGAGGGAGGGGGGGAGTGGGAGGGTATTGGGAAGAGGGGCGTAAATGGAAACTTTTATAATTTAATAAAATTACTTTAAAAAAAAGATTGCAGCAATCATGTCAATCCAATTGGCAATGCCCCATAGTCATCTTCCCTCTCATTTGGCTCTGAAAGTCCTTTCAGTCTCTCTTTTGTGAGATTCTCTGGTCCCCACACAGAGTTCAATAAATGTGGCGTTAGTGACCAGGCACTCAGCCATCACTTATTCTCAGCAAACTGGCCGAATTTTAACACAGTGCCGAAAGAAGCTCCTCTTATCAACGCTGAGAGCTGCACTAGTCTGTGGGTACAAAGAAACATTTGTCACAGACAGTTTAAATGCATTTCCATTTGCCCTAACATTAGTAGCTGCATCCACTATGGGGTTATGACCTCCCTCACCATGAGCATTTGAGCAGTGCTATGATTTCAGGTATATAATACCACTTGTGGAAGAGCTCTGAAATCCAGAAGTGATTGGTTACTTCAGGTATACCCACTAGTATACCAACTGATACACTTTTACAGGCAGGTCAGTGTTAGAGCTCACAAAATCTGCATTTGTAGAAGTTTGTGGATGGTCATTCTTCTTTTTCAACACTCTCCTCCATTAATATTTCTGACTTTTATTTCCATAAAACTTGCATTTCATGAATATCTTCTTCCAAATTTCTTTCCTCCCAGAAATGCAAATGTCTACTTTATAGCTACTTAGCCTCACTACATCTCTCTTTACCTTAAGTCTAAGAGATCAATCAGTTTACCATGTGGTACCAAGTCCCAACTGTTACCTGCATAACATAATTCCTGCATCTAAGGAATTATGTTAAAAAGGGAGCAGAAAGACTATAAGAGCGAGAAGAAGAGGATGTTTTCTGTGGGAGTTGTGTCTCCTTGAAAGGTCAGAGGCTACATCCATGAAGTCTCATCAGTATGGTCGCTTAAACAACACTAGAACGCAACTTACACAAATGGGCGTGGTAATACAGAAGGGGAAAAGACAGCAAGACCTCAACCTTAGACAAATAACCAGAATACACTTCTACCCAAAGTGTCATCTCAAAGTAACTTACCCATTTTAAAATCACTCACTCATTTGCATGTGTGTAGTGGAAATGAATCAAGTACAGCTTTCAAGAGTCAGTTTTGTTTACATACCCTGTGACTTGCAAGGAAACAAGCTTAGGTCTTCTGACCTGGTGGTAAGATCCTTTCCCATCGGACATCTCCCTATCTCCTCAAAGGAGTTCTGATTTCCATTGCCCACATGTTGAATTCATTTAAAAATATTTGTAGAGTCTTGCATTTATTATTTTTAGAATTGTCTATTCAATATTGTTTTCTTTGTGCTTAGTTTTTATTGTTTAACACATACACAATTATATATAATATATAATTGTAATATATATTGTTTTATTTCATATATTTAGCTGTCATAGGTTTTATCACATTCTCTGTACTGGATCTTGAATATGCTGAACTTTTCCCTTACAGTGCAAACTATTTTTCATTTCATTTACACCACTTTTAAATTACTGATTTTGTTTTCAGAGACTGGGGTCATATTTTGTAGATCATTGACTATGCCAATATCTTGTGATGTATGTTCTACTTTCCTTCTTTAAATTTCAGAAAGTCATGACTTACAATGATATTGTTGGTACATCTGAGGTTTTCTTTTATTATTTTGGTTTTTTAGTTTTATTTTGTGCTTTGCTTTGTTTTTTTTCTGTGTGTGCATAAGGAGAGATATAGAGTATTCTACCTGTAGATATCTAAAACTTTCTCATAACCATTCATCGAAGATACTATTCTTTATCTAGAGTTTGTGTTTATCAACTTTTTCATAATTCACATGATTAAATTTTTATATGGAGCTATTTATGAGTCTTATGTTCTATTAATCTACATGGTAATTTTGGTATTATGGTTCTATGGTATATATTGTCACAGATGACAGTGTACATAGTATTTTTCATTGTTGCTCAAAGTTGCTTTTGTTTACTCAGGTTGTCTTTGCTTTCATATAAAATATAAGAGTTTATTCTAATCTTTGGAGAATAGGAGAATTTCAATTGTCTTGCATTAAATCTAATGATTTCTTTTGTAGGATGATTTTTTTTACAATACTAATTCTCTCAATCTATGAAGAAATGATGTGTGATTTTCTTCTGTATGCTGTGAATACCATTGGTTAATAAAGAAGCTCCTTTTGGCCAATGACTTAACCAAATATAACCAGGCTAGAAGAGATAGAGAGAGAGAGTAGGCAGAGTCAAGGAAAAGTCAAATAGCTGCTGCTGCAGGAGACAGATGCCAGATGCAGTACAGAACCTTACTGGTAGGCCACAAGCATGAGGCAATGTACAGATTAATAGGAATGGGTTAATTTAAGACATAAGAACTAGCCAATAAGAAGCATGAGCTAATAGGCCAAGCAACATTGTAATAATAAAGCTTCTGTGTGGTTATTTAGGGTCTGGGCATCCAGGAACAAACAAGCAGCTTGCTTACAAGCAAGAGAGGTCTTCCTTTCTATCCTTTGATTTCTTTTCAATGTCTCTTTCAAAGCACTAATTATACAGGCCTTTTCTTTACTTGGTTACATTTGTTTCCATCAATTTTTTGACTTATGAATTAAAAATAAATGGAATTATTGTCTAAATTTATTTCTAATTGTTATATAGGAAACTTGTGTAGGTATATTTATATATTGGTGGAATGCGCATATGTATGTACATTTGCATATGTGTGTTTATGTATATATATGTATTAAGATGTTTATGTATCTAAAGATGTATGTGTATATGTAAGATGTATGTGTATGTGTAAATTTCTATATGCGTATGTATGATTGTGTAAGTGTATATGTGTGCATGTGTTATTTGTATGTATATGTATAATGTCACTTGCTGAAAATGTTGAACTGTCCTAGAATTTTCTGATAGAGTCTTGATGTTATATTATGTAAATAATCATTATCAGCAAAAGGGCACATTTTGACAACTTTCCTATTTATATCCCTTTCATTAGTTTTTCTTAAATTTATTTGTAAGTGTTGTTATTTATTATTACCTGTAAACATGCTATTTACTAAAATTCATTAAGCTACTGAAAGTCAGTGTGCCAGTATGCACACACTTTTAAAGGTCATCATTAGAAACAAATTTAGTGGCAAGCATAGCAGGTACTTCAGAGTGCATGCTGCTAAATGAGGCAAAAATATATTGGTATCCTCATTTCATCTCTCATACTGAGTCAATATTTTAACACCCATCTGTTCATTTAGATCTGATTTTTATGTATGTATGTATGCATGTTTTCAAATCTCATAGACATATAAGTATTTAGTTCCTTATAATCAATCTTAGTTAGGGTAACTATTGCTTTGATGAAATACCATAGCTGAAGTAACTTGAAAAGGAAAGAATTTATTTGGCTTATACTTCCATATCACTGTTCCTTTCTAAGGAATTCAGGAGAGTAACACAAACAGAACAGAAACCTGGAAGTAACCAGGAGCTGATGCAGAGGCCATGAAAGAGTGTTCATTTCTGGCTTGCTTTCTATGGTTTGTTCACCCTGCAATCCTAGAGAATACAGGACTACCACCCCAGAGATGGAACTACTCACAATGAGCTGGGTCCTTCCACATAAATCACCAATAAAGAAAATGCCTCAAGGCTCGCTTGCAGCCTGGTTTTATGGACACATTAGCTCAATTTAGGGTCCCTCCTTCCAAATGACTTAGTTTGTGGCCCTTTAAACAAAACTATCCAGCAAAGTATCTCTAACTATAATACAGCTTTGATATCTCTTGTTATGGAGGTATTTGGGTTGAATAATCTTTATTTAGATAATAATATTTATATTTATGATTTCACTATTTGTGACTCAACAATGTGTATGAATTATTTTCAATAAAATTATATACAAAAAAAAGATTGTATGTTGATCAGTCAACTAAGTTCTGCAACCAGAAGCTCAAAGGATCCTAACTGACATTTTGTGTTGGCCGATTCAGTTTACATCAACTTCACAGATTGTTGCTACCATCTGTAATGGAAATGCACTGTCATTTTCCAATTTACTCTCAAGATAATGCTTGTTTTCATGTTGACAATGTTCCTTCCAGTTTGAAAACTGCAGTCTCTTTTCTCCTTGTAAATGTCATATTAGGAGCAAATGGAAATTATCTAGAAAAAAAAAAGCAATGAAAATCTAAGAAAAACTGTTAGCCAACTGCATGATCTGAATCTTAATTGTTTAGTCATTTCTAAAGCAGCCATTCAGGACTTTAAATATATATGCTTAGGATAATGATACTTGAGATGCTCAAGAAGGTCATTCGAAGCTGAAATACTTAAACTTCACATTATTATCAATAACAGAGTAGGGATTTTAGCCTAAATCTTAACAAATAACTTTACAACACTTTTGCAAAGATTTAACATTTTAAGAGGGATTCAAGGTATTAACTTATGGAAATTGACATTTCTTCTTTATACTTTGTTTTGTTTTTTTGAGACATGGTGTAACAGTCCTAGCTGTTCTACAACTAGTTCTGTAGACCAGGCCGGCCTCAAATTCGCAAAGATCCACATGTCTCTGTCTCCTTAGTGCTGGGATCAAAGGTGTGTGCCACACAACCCATCATGGACACAGATATTTCATTTGACATTTTTTTCTTTGTTAAATTTCATTTGATATGACCAAAATTGTTGTTCTATTCATGAAATTACCATTTCAAATACATAATTATTGAAATAAATCAAAATTCATCAGGCTGATACAATCTGTTGTTTTGAGACACATGTGGAAGTTCTTATTCAATGACCTCTCCAAAAATTACAAATTTAGTTCATCAAAGTTACTTGAAGGAAAGAAGTCTTTTCTTCCAGCAGGATATTTAAAATCCATTCCAGATAGCTCCTATCCTTTGTATTTTTTCCAAATTATTTTCAAGTTTTCAAAAAGGAAGATTAATTAACAATTTCTCTGATGAAAATAAGCTTTAAAAAAGTCTCAAAAAATGACAAACCAATTAGAGGAACTTAAAAAGAAACAATCATTGTAATTAGATTGGCTTAATTTCAGAGATGCACGGATGACTCAATATTCGTAAAACAGTGTCTATGTTATAAGTATAGACTCAAAGACAAGAATCACAAAATCATCTAAACTGACAACTGACAGTCAATATTCTTTCAGGATAAAAACCATAGAGAAACTAGAGGTGGGAAACATACCTCTCCCTAACAAAAACTTTGTTGATAACCACCTGACCAATATCATATTAAGCAAAGAAAGAAATTCCAGAATTTCAATTAAGATTAGGAATTAGGCAAAAGTATCTGCTCTTGCCATTTCAGTACAGTGCTTAATATATTAACTAAAGAATTAAGATTTGGAAATAAAAGTGATAAAATATGAAAAGTAAAAACCACAGAATCACAATTCATAGATGAAATTTTTATATTTGAAGAGAATATAAAGATACTATCAAAATTGCTTAGAGCTGATAAATTCTTTCTGCAAAATGATATAACAAAAATGAACATAAAAAATACTTAGTCTTACTACATATCAAGTTTATACATACTGGAAAAGGAGTCAAATAATAAACTCATTCACATGTCCATACAACAAAAACAAAATCATAGGCAATAAATTTTAACAAGGAAAATGTCACGTGTGTGTTAATTTAATGGAAAGGTGTAGTAAAGCACAGTAGTGACATGACAATGTCCCAGTGACTGTCTGCTCTTATGTTGTAGCTTCTGGTGAGTATGAGGACTACAGGATACCAGCTTTTTAAAGACATAAATTCTCATGACATTATACGTATCCAAAATCACCTATATAAATACCATCATACTGAAGATTACATTCAAATATATGGATTTGAAAGAACACAAACGTTAAGTCTATAACAACTTTTTTTCATTCAGAGATTTCTATACATATAAAAAGATCTCTGACATATATCTGTATGTATATATAAACTTGACAGGACCTAAATAAACTGAACAGACTCCAATCCAAATTTCTTTTATTTTCATTTTAAATCTTATGTGCTCTGTTTATGTGTAAACCTAATAAGACAATAAAGCATTTCTTTATTTAGAACTCAAATCTGCGAAGAGGCAATGGTGTGGGAAAGATTTCAGCTGTGCTATTCATTTGCTTGTAGCAATTCTGTTTTCTTTTCCCCTTCCTACTTGTTTTTACGTTGGTCTTTTAATTCTTTTTCTTACTTCATGATGTTACAAAGTTGTATTTACTGTTCTTCAATTTATTTTCCCAGTAAGAATGCCTCTGGCTACCAGCCAGTCTTTTATTTATACAGCAGAGACTAATACTATTTCTTTGCGTGCAATGCTGGTGTTTTATGTTGTTGGAGAAGCCAAGCACTGCATACACCAGGTCAGCATATTTCTCAGATCATTTATACAGAGATGTTTCTTCATCAGATTTTTTTCAGAAGGTGACCTCAAGCATTTCAACCACTGGAACTGAGCTGGACAATGTGCATGGAGACTGACTCTGACTTTCAAACACAGAGTAATTTAATTTGTCTTCTTGTCATGTACCTTCAATATTTTCAAGTTCACTGTGAAGTATTATGATTATAGAACATGCCTGAACAAACGCAAGGTCATATAATCAAATAATTCTTATACCAGTTCTGGAAACTCCATTTAAAATATGCATCAGCTATATGAGTTATTCAGAACAATATCTCAATGACTACAGAATCCCTAAGTCAGTTAAATAAAAAAACATAATATTAGTGTTTTTGATTTATCTAGCTATAATTAATTAGCAATGAAACTGACACTCATAACATCCTGTTAAATGAGAACATCAACGGACTTTAAGGAAGTAATGCTGTACACAGGCCTGCGATTCTAGTTTCTTTGGAAGCTGGGCAGGTAGTTGCTTAAAGGCTGTGGAGTGAGTTCAGGTTCACTCTGGATGGTGGACCGACTCAAAATATAAGTTGAATATAAAGGGGAGGAAAGAAACAGAGGGCTGGAAAAATACATTGCTTAGTGAAAGTTATTTTAGGTATAAAGGGCGAGGCCTTCAGTTTAAACTCTAGTATAAAGGAGGAAATTTTGAGCCTAGCTTTCTCCAGATGTTTTCTTATGGATGCATATATATTTAATTAGTAGAATACTGAGTAATCTCTACTCAGAAGTTTCCTTTTTCAAGAAACATAAATGAAGACGCAGTGTGATCAGTGATTAAAGATCCACCAGACTAGCTTACAAAAGATACAGCTTTAATAAAACAGAAGGAAAAACTTACATCAGAATCCCAACCATCTGGAACACTGGAGCCAGGCCAGAGAGAGGGGTGGGGAAGTGCACCTGCCAGGTTTATAGGTAAACTTTTGCCTTAGGGCAACACGCCCCATGGACAGAATGTGATTGGCTGAACTCCCCTATCACATAAAAGAGGTAGAATGTTTAAATTTTTCATTGACCTAAGTTTTAGAATTTTACACATAGTTGCTGACGTGCATTCACCTGTATTTTATGTTTTTGTTGTTATTGTGTAGTCCCAAGCCAATTTTTCTGAATTTTTTGAGGTGACTACAGGTAGTTTGTGAATAATTGAATGCTATGAACAACGTGTTTGATAGTAGAAAATAATGTGATATATTGTTCTACTTTGTTTTCGTTATTAAACTGGTGCTCTACATATATTTATTCATGTTCTTAAATCTAAAAATGAAGCTTTATGAGCAAATTTCTAAGTATTAAGATAGTCAGCTTGGAGTGCAAGTTAGTTGGATTCAAATATTGAATATTTGCATCTGAGGGATTTGCTTTCTAAAAATCTCAGAAACAAATTAATTCAAAGAGTTAGCTTACCTTGGAGCATAAGTAAGTTACAATTGAATACATAATCCCTAATTCAATTTTCACCTGGGTTTTTGGACTCAAATCTATTTTCCAGGCGTACTTGACAAGTACATTGGAGTGGCTTTAGAAATGGAATCAACATCTAGTGCAAATTCCTTATGAAAATGAACACCCTTTTTCCATAATTAAGTTGATTGTTTACAAAAATTAATATGCATACAGGATTGTTTTCAGACCTTTTGGAAGTCTGGGCATGTGTAAGTAGACAAAGAAATGACCAGAAATCTGAGCTATTAATATTAGTTTATTCATCTTTTTTCAACTGTAAGCAGTACATATTCTTCACACAACTGTTTTCCTCCTACTTTTTCTCTCATTTATATAACAGAGGCCCTAAAGTTTAGGTATATTTTATTAATATAGTTAGGATAACAATACAATATTTTATGAGATTTATCTTTATGTAAAAATACAAAGGATATGGTGCTAGTTTTGGAAACTATCCATATGATATAGATTCTCACGAAACATTTAAATGTAAAAATAAGTTACAGTTCTTTACATTATGAACTAAGTGTGTATTTTTTTTCTGTAGAACTAAGGAAAGGATCTATATGAGGAAAAATATACAGCATTTATGCAATCTAAATCACTGTGTTGAAGATAGCATCTTATCCATTACATTTCACATAGAAGACACAATCACCTGTGACCATAACCCTGACGATGATATAAAATATAGTGCAAGGAAGAGCCAATAAATCTTTAAAAAACTTAAATCCTTATTTGCACAAATTATGTCTGTGTTACTCAGTTTATATTTAGGGAGTGGTCTCCTGTGCCAGAGCATAGAAGGCTAATTCCCATTTTCATTTTTATCATATTCAATGTGGTCAGTTTTATATTGAGATCCTTAATCCATTTGTACTTGAGTTTTGTGCTTGGGGCTAGATATAGATCTATTTTTACTCTTCTATATGTTGACATCCAGTTATGTCAGCACCATTTGTTGACGATGCTTTCTTTTTTTCTATTGTATATTTTTAGCTTCTTTGTCAAAAATTACGTGTTTTTAGGTATGTGGATTAATTAATATCCAGGTCTTCGATTTGATTCCATTAGTCAACCTGTCTGTTTTTATGTCAATATCAAGCTATTTTCATTACTGTAGCTCAATAACAGAGTTTGATGTTGGGGATGATGATGCCTCTGGAAGTTCCTTTATTGTACAGGATTGTTTAGATTATCCTTGGTTTTCCATATAAAGTTGATTATTGTTCTCTCAAGTCTGTGAAGAATTATGTCGGGATTTTGATGGGGATTGAATTGAATCTATAGACTGCCTTTGGTAAGATTGTCATTTTCATTTTGTTGATCCTACCTCTCCAAGAGCATAGGAGATCTTTCTATTTTCTGGTATCTTCCTCAATTTCTTTCTTGAAAGACTTAAAGTTTTTGTCAAACAGGTCTTTAAATTCTTTGGTTAGGTTACCCCAAGCTATTTTATGTTGTTTGTGGCTATTGTGACGGGTGATGTTTTTCTGATTTTTTTCTCAACTTCTTTATTATTTGTATATTGGAGGGTTACTGATGTTTTTTAAAAAATATTTTTATTATTTTTATTTGTTTACATTTTATGCAAATACAGTTTATTATGTTTAATTGTTCTCATTTTAATTATTTGGATAGAAATGTGTTGTAATTTTTTCTCACTCATTTCCATTCTCGCCTACCCCCTTCAACCCTACTTTCTGACCTCCATGCTCGCAGTTTACTCAGGAGATCTCACCTTTTTTTCCCTTTTCTAGTCAGGCCTATTTAAATGTCCCTCTTAGGATCCTCTTTGTTACCTAGGTCCTCTGGGGTTGTTTCCTGTGCTTTATGTCTATTTTCTTTTCTTTTTTATTTCTTTTTTATTTTTATTAAAAATTTCCACCTCCTCCCCTCCTCCCATTTTCCTCCCCATCTCCCCAGTCTCCCTCTCCAGTCGAAAGAACAGTCAGGGTTCTCTACCCTGTGGGAAGTCCAAGTTCCTCCCCACTCCATCCAGGTCAAGGAAGGTGAGCATCCACGTTTATGAATGAGATTGGTCTGCAATTCTCTTTCTTGAATGAGTCTTTGTGTGGTCTTGGCATCAGTGTTAATTGTAGTCTCTTTCAAAAGGTTTGGCAATGTTCCTTCTGCTTCTATTATGTGAAACTCTTTGAGGAGTATAGGTATTAGCTCTTCTTTGAAGTTCTGGTAGAATTCTGCACTAAAACCATCCAGCCATGGTACTTTTAGATTGGGAGACTTTTGATGACTGTTTCTATTTCCTTGTAGATTATAGGCCTATTTAAATTGGCTGCCTGGTCTTGATTTTATTTTGGTACATAGTTCCTATCCATAAAATTTTCCATTTCATATATATTTTCCAATTTTATGGAGTACAGGATTCTCTAGTATGACCTAATGATTCTATGGATTTCCTCAGTGTCTGTTGTTATGCCCCCAGTTTTCATTTCTGGTTTTGTTAATTCTGATGTTCTCTCTGCCTTCTCATTAGTTTGGATAAGCATTTGTCTATCTTGATTTTCTCAAAGAACTAGCTGTTTGTGTTTTCTTTATTGTATCTACTAAAAACTTCAAGTCTTTAACTGTTTGCCTCACCTGTTTGAATGTTTTTCTTTGATTTCTTTTTTCTGAATTATTTGCATTCTTTTTATTATTTTTATGGAGTTCTACATTTTTCTCTGTTTCCCTCCCTGCCTCCCCCCTCCCCTTCAACCTTCTACCAAGCTTCCCATGCTCCCAGTTTACTCAGGAGATTTTGTCTTTTTCTATTTTCATGTAGATTAGATCTATGTATGTCTCTCTTAGGTTCCTCATTGTTGTCTAGGTTCTATAGGATTGTGATTTGTGGGTTTCTTTGAAATATTTATTAATTTCATTCATTTTTTCTTTTCTTCCATTTCTTTAAAGGAGTTTTTTTATTTCCTCTCCAAAGATCTCCATCATTTTCATAAAGTTATGTTTAAAATAATTTTATTCTGCTTCTTATGGGTTAGGACGATCAAATCTTCTTGATGTATGACCACCAGATTCTAATATTACCATATTACCTTTTAAGTTGTTGGATGAATTTTTGGTCCCTATTCATCTTTTCTTTCAGTTCCTGTCATCAGTGTCTTTGCGTCTTGGTCAAATTCTTGCAGTGGCTGTCTGTCTTGGGAACTGTTTTTGATCTGTTCTGTACTGTCACTGTCTGTGTCTCAGGGGGTTTGGAGCAGCCTACCTGCAGGAAACTCTTCTGATGGCTGAGAGAAGCTGAGACAGATGGGGGAGGGGGGCCAGGGTTTTGCCCCAGTATGGAAGGCTTATAGAGTAGGTTGTTCCCAACGTCCTTTTTCTTCATCCAAAATTCTCACATACTTCTTGTTGTTCTCTTTCAAATTGACTGTCTCTTTTCCACATTAATTGTTACATGCATATATGTATGTGAATATACATGTATCTTCTGAAATACACAGGTACCCTGTTCAGTCTATATTGTATTACTTGTATGTATATTTTTAGAGTTTATCATTTTACATTATTTTAATGAACAAATATTAATCAATTTAATTTCCTTTGAAAGAATATAGGTTTTCTAAAATATGTATTTAGTTCTCAAGGTGAATTTGCAAGGGGTTAATTTGAAGTAACTAATTTTTTGGATGATTACAAAGACCTTCACATGAGGATATATATCATTGAAATTTTCCTTTAACATTTATACTTAGGGGAATATATGTCAGTTCAATAGAAAGTTTGTAGATATATGAGTTATTTAACTTATTTATTTTCAGCATAATTTCAATTTTTATTTTTATATTTTATTTAAATGAAAAAATAAATGATTGATAATTAAAATAAATTGATCTGTTTTTCTCATTGAAACTTTTCATAATTATTTATTCCTTTAATTTGTATTTATTCTTTGAAGATTTTATAAATCACCTTATGTATCTCAATGACAATCGGGTCTTATTTTTCCATTCCACATCCCTCAGGACTCCTGTCATTTCTCTCTACCAACTTAATGTTCTCTTAAAATTTGAGTTCATTTTATAGTATTTATATTATAATATAAACATAAATATAAATATCTATGTATAGTGTGTGTGTGTATCTGTGTGTAAATATGTTCATATGAGTACTAGTGCCCATAGAAGCCACAGGCAATAAATATACTGCAGCTGGCTTTACAGTTGGTGTGAGCCATGTGACATGGGTCCCTGGAACTAAAAAAAAAAAAAAATTCATTCTTCAAAGCAGTATTCTCAATTTCTACAGACCAAATTTATTTATGTTTTTAATCTGCTAACCATGCTTATATGTTCATGCACATGACATCATTCTCTGGGGTGAACATCTGAAGCCCACCAGTGGGCACGTTCCTGAAAAGTATTATCCTTCCTAATTCTTTTTCCTCTAATTGCTATCAAGTGCAAAGAGTGCTTCAGCTGAGGCTCTATCCCCAGATACACCACTAAGAGAATATAATTGGCTTGATATTGTGTAGGTTTCATGTAGATAGCAAAAATTTAAGGCTATAGCCATGACATAACAGGATGATAGCATTTCACAGCATTTTTCTTGATTGGAGGAAAGATAGGATTGTCAACAAATGATGCCTGCAAGCCTGGATTTCAATATGAAAAAATGTAAACCCTTACTTCTCAACTTACAGAGGAGCCAAGTTCAAATGTATTAAGAACCTTAAGGCCCTGCTTCTGATAGAGGACAAAAGCATGCTTCAACAACAAGGCAGAGGAGAAGACTTTCTCCATATGACTCTGCTAACTCAGAAGTGAGATTATTAACACAATCTCAGTAAGCTATACTGTAGAGATTCTGCACAGCAAAAAAAAACCCAAAAAAACAAAACAAAAAACAAAACAAAACAAAACAAAATTTAAAAAAAAAAACAGCGACAAGACAACCCACATAATGGGGAAAAAAAACCTTGGCCAGCTGCACATCTGGGAGAAGAGTGGTTAGAACACATAGGAACATAAACAGTTAAAGCAACAAAATAGGAAAAAAAAAGCAATTAAAATGGGGTTTAGGGAAGGGAAGAAAGATTTCTCAAAAGAAGAAATACAAATGGCTAGTAAACATTTCTTAAAAAGTATTTAGTATCTTCAGTCATCATTATGCTTTAAAACATGTTGTATTTTCCCAAAGGAAAAAAAGCTGAGAAATAGAGCAATCATCTCTCATTTAGTGCCTTGTGCAAATCTCCCCAGACAGTATCACTTTATGAAAAGTAATGCTTGTGATGGGCTCATTTAAAGTGAAAGCTCAGTCTAATCTATTGTTGAAAGCCTAATAGTCGTCTGAGTATGTTCCATGATTTAAAATGCAACAAGATCATTTTGCATTCCGTATTGCTGAGACTCAATTTTAATTTGCTAATCATCACTATTCTAAAAATTGATTTAAGGACATTAGAGTTAACCAGTAACGGAGAAACTTGACAAAAAATAAGAAATCACTGACGTCTGCTTGAAAAGTTAGAAGAATAACAAAGATAATCTGATTTAAAATGTGGAATGTAGATTAGGAAAATAAAAGTAATGGTTTCACAGTAAATAAATAAATGGAGAAACTTCAGCAATCTGAGTCCAGGAGTTTCCCAAACTGGAGTTTGTAGATACAATGACAGGGGGTGATTTTGAATCTGGATTACATTGGTTCATGAAGAAATGGATCTGAGACTCAATTGATTTTTCTATTTTTAGGTTTTCAGATGAGGATTTTTTTTTGTTTTTTTGCTTAAAAGTGAGAAATAAGTAATCTGTTCACACAAACAGGGTTTGCATTTCAGTAGTAAGATAATAAAAGTAAGTTTCTAATGCAGTTCTGCCCAGTGCTGAAGAATCTGAACCTGGAAAGTTGCAAAAGTCACACATAGATAGCATAAGCTCAGCTGGACTGCTTTTTCTCCTCTCTGCCTTCCTTCCTTCCGCCTCCCTCCCTTCCTCATCTTTCCTACTTTGGAGTTTTCTTCTTTTACGTTCCTTTTAAATTGTGTATGTGCTATGTGTTTATTCTTGTGGCTGTGCAAATGGGTGAATGTTATGTGTGTATCTGTATATGTGTGTGTAAGTGTGTGTATGCATTTGTGTGTATGTATGTGTGTGTGTGTGTGTGTGTGTGTGTGTGTGTGTGTGTGTGTGTGGTGGGCAGGGGCAGTCTTAGGTGCTCTTGCCCAGGAGCTGTCTATCATGGTTTTGATTTTTTTGTGTTTGTTTCTTGTTTGATTTTTTTTGTTTTGTTTTGTTTTGTTCTGTATTTCTTTGAATTGTGACAGCCTTTGTCACTGGGACCTGGGCCACACTTCTCTTATGACTTCTCAGCAAGCCCAGGAAACTTTCTGTCCCACCTTCCAAGCATTAATATTAAAAGGTTATGACCGTACAGCTAGACATTAGTTTATTTTTAATACAATGTTTTCTCGATGTACATTCCAATCCTAGTTCCCACTCTGTCCCTTCCTCCTGCCACCTCTACCTTCCCCCCCTCCCCATCTCCCATCCACTCAGAGAGGGTAAAGCTTCCCATGGGGAATGAACAAAATCTGGCATATCATTTTGAGGCAGGACTAAGGTCCTCTCTGCTATATCTAGGCTGATCAAGGTATCCCTCCAAAGAGAATGGACATGAAAAAGCTAGTTCAAGCACTCTGGATAATTCCAATGGCCCCGCAGACTGCCCCAGCCACACAAATGTCACCCACATTAGGAGGGCCAAGTTTGGTCATATGCAGTTTCCCCCATTGTCAGTCCAGAGTAAGTGACATCAACTGTTTCTATGAGGATTCTCATCATGGTCTTGATCCCTTTGTTCTTACTATCGGTCCTCCCTCTTTTCTACTGGACTCTGGGAGTTCGGCCCAGTGCTTAGCTGTGGGCATTTTTTCTTTTAACATGGTGCTAGGGATCAAAATCAGAAGTTTATCAACTAAGCAAACTCCTCAACACCTTGACTAAATTTGTTAAAATCTTCAGGCCAGAGCTTAGCCAATTCAGGAAAGCAGAAAAAAAGATGCTTACATCACACTCCTCTTTTGCTCTCACACACGTACACACACACACACACACACACACACACACACACACACAAATAAACAAACCTTTTTGTACTTTTGTAAATGAGTCATTGGCTTTAATAATGACATGATAATTTTATAATGAAAATGGGAAATTTTACCTTTAATCTTTAGAGTAATGCCAAATAATTTCTGCATTTGAAAATAAGGAAGTTAAAAATCATAAACATTCTTATTACAGTCATATGTAGCTAATAATGTGTGCTAACATAGTCACTGAATCCAAGTATAAAAGCAACATTCTGACCTTTATTTCAGCTTAGCTATAGCTGAAATATCTTTCCAATGAATAAAAGACTCATGCAGTAAATTTTCAGAAAGTATATAAGCCTAAGATAACACAATAGAAGAGTAAACACTATTATAAACTGTGAATTGTGAGTGACAGCAACGTGGCCTTGAAGATTCTTTTATTATAGCAAATTTACACATACAATGTTTCAAATTGTCTATTTCTGTTGATCAGAACACATTTTGTGCTTTAGTTCCTTTATATTCTTTACTAGGTAAGAATTTCTTAGAATTTTTTTTCCTAAAATAATTTCTAAGTCCATCTATGATGATCCATTGGATTTTTGCAACTGACTATAATTCATTCTTTATAGCAATATACTTTTTGACTTCACAAATATTCATATTCTAAAAGCCAACTTTATAGGTCTTCTAAACTATAGGAAACTACTCATAAATCTGAAATCTGGTTAATAATTCACTGATTTACATACTTAAATACTATAAAATTTTTGAGTTATATTACTCTAATGCAATTCAAAATTCTGATAAAGCAGCAGCTTATAGATTTTCTCAAATTTGTTAATTTTACTATAAATCCATACTCATAAATTATAAACTTAACCTACTTTGATGGAGGGAATGTCAAATAATTTACTCAGTCCATAGTATCTGTTATATCTAAAAAAATTCAATGTTGCTAATCTCCTCTAACTATGTAGAGGTATCTCAGGTTCTACAACCAGATTCAGCTGATACATAAACTGATTTTCTTAGCCTTTGTTGCACATAGAGATATGTTAACTTCTTTTTATTAGCCTAGTGCAGACAACTCCATGAGTACCATGGTGATGAAATTAAAGGTGAACATCTGACTCACTGCAAGTTAAGTATTGCTTTGCTATGGGAATTTACTTTATTAATAGAATTGAGACAAGTGAAATTTAGTAAGTTATAGTCTGAATCCTGTCAGCTGGCCTTAGCAATAACCAACTGTCACTAATTATTTATGTGATCCTGAACACGGTGAACATCTTATAACTTCAATTTTCTCGTTTTTGATATGGGTATAGCCTTACCACATGTCATTTTTATGTACATGAAAGTCAACAGGTCCAAGAATATTTTTAATATACTTATTGAACCTAAACAAAAGTCAAATTTCTCCATTTCTTAGACCACTGTAGAGACTTTGTATCAAAGTTAGGTGTAGTCATGTTAATTTTGTCCAAAATTTTGTGAGTAATGTCAAAGTAATGAGAAGATGAAATACTTTTTAAAATAGTTCTGATGGTGTACAGCCTTGAAATTACAAGTTTTCATCTTCTACCATGAAATCATCAAGAAATAGGCCTGTCATCTTTTCCTGTTAGCACATGCACTTTAAAGTAAATGTAGCTTTTTAAACTTAAGATGAGAGGACAGGATGTGAACATGAAAGTGCTGATTCTTAAGTAAATGTCATCCTGCCTCATATTTTTAGAAACGCAGAAAAGTGACTGTGTAAAAGGAAACAAGATTCTGTTTTACACTGACCTGCCTCCTCACTTGGATTCTTTGGCTATTTCCTCTCACCGTGATTCTTAAATGGAAGAAGAAAATATGGTTGAAATCTCAAGGATACATTCTGGTCAATTAATTGTACTGAACTCTCCAATACATATGGATTAGATTTGTATCTAGAGATTAAATCTACATAGTTTTAGGTTTGTGTTGAAGATTAATTTGTGTGTGCTTATGTGTTTGTGTGTTGCACGTTTCTATTTGCATTTTGACTTGACATTTTAATATATTATACTATTATAAAAGTAATAAGTATTTCAAAATTAATAAACCTTTTTTAAAAAATGAATTGGCTTTCATGATTGCTGAGAATGAGACATCCTAAGATTGACCTTTCTTCGTGTTGGAAATCCACCTATGTAAAATCAACAATTGCTGTGGTCACAAACAGGAGATCCAGAATTATATGCAAGAGCAAGACATCTGAGACTTTCTACATGTTATCTGACATGAAGGGGAAAAAATCCCTTCTTATTCTTTTTTTTTTGTCACATTCAATTGCCCATAGGAAAGGTAACCAAACTGAGGAGTGTCATTTTTCACAGCTTCTATATAAGTTCAGATAGTAAGTTCTTCTGGAACATGTTCACATAGATTAAAAAATATTGTTTCTAACCTCTACAGCAAATGCTGTCAGGTGTCAGGTAAACTTAATAGAATATTATTTAATTTATTTTGACCCAAGTGAAAAATACTGATTTCATGAGACTTTTCAATTTTCCCGGAAATAGGTGCTTATACTTCTCCAAATACTGAGGGTAACTACACCAATATGTAAAAGCTTTAGAAAAAACAGTCCTCATGAACCAATACAAAGTTTTATATGAATGCGTTGAGAATACTTTATCCAACCTATATAAATTAATTGCAATTGGGAAATTAAAATGAATTTTATCTTCTAATATATGTCACATTTAAGTCGCTGTTCATAAATCTGAAGAGCATTGAAATAAAATTGGATGATACAATCACTTTTAGGTAAATCCCCAATTTGCTTCTGTTGCTTTATAATGAGAAAAAATGACAAATACACATAATGGTACAGATAATGAAACAGCAGTGAATATAGTTTCAAGTTTTATAGGAAAATTTGATCAACGTTTTAGATAAATATATTTCTATAAAGATAGGGAAAGTCTAATAAAATAGTAATATGTCTTTTATAGAAATAGGAACTAATGGCGCAGCACAGTAGAAATATGAATGGCTTTAAATACAATATGAAATTTTCTTTAATTTATATAAGAACATCACAAATTAGACTGTAGCTGAATTGCCAGTTCTGTTTTCTTATGTTACTGAGGTATAATTGGAATATGTATACTGGCACTGCCTTTTGAGACATGATCATTTCACATGACTCTGGAACGATTTCACCACATTTACCTTGTACTAATATATACTATTCTATTATGTAAATTTTATGTAAAATTGTATTATGTAAAATTATATGTACTATTATGTGATCTGCAAGTGTTTCCTATAGACCAAGATACTAATGATTGAGGGATGAACAATTGCAGATTTCAGCTTTTATCTTTATGTTATTATAAAATTCAGGATCAGAGTAAGCCCTTAAAACAGAATTCCTTACAAAACAAAAATACAAATTTGTGAAATTAATTAGTAGACTAAGTATTTAAAGAAATTATTATAGATAATAGCTATAAATAGCTATAAATTTTATGGGTTTTTGTTTTGTGTGTGTGTTTGTGTATGTTTGCTTTGGTTTTTCAAGACAGGGTTTTTCTGTTTAGCTTTGGAACCCATCCTGGAACTTGATCTGTAGACCAAGTTGACCTCAAACTCACAGAGATCCACCTGACTCTGCCTCCTGTGTTCAGTAATTAAAGGTGTGTGCCTCCACTGTCCAACTTCAGTTAATTTAAAAATATTTTTATAAGATGGTTGTCTAAATCCAGTAGCATTTATCAAATTAGCTGTACTTTTCTGTAGTAATAATCACTAATACTAGTTGTTGTGCGAACTTCTTCAGCCAACAACCTTTAAGATACGGGACAACTTTGGGCATAACATCATATACTATAAATGCGACCAAGAATTGTGTGTGGCCCTGTTTCCTGCTGGATTCAATTCCAGTTCCCAGCACGTGCAGAGGACTGAAGATTGCTACCCTTACTGTAAGTTTATTCCCAAATAAATAAGCCTTTATTATACTCCATTCTGGGCTATTCTGGAATTCTTTGGACTATGACAACTAGTCATGTTGATTCTGAAACTTCTGATATATTTCTCTCATATTTTGGACACGACAAATGAGTAATTAAATTTGTATCTCCATAATAGTGTTTAATAAATATTTCCAAATAACATAATCCCATAATTTTAAAACCAACATTTCAATATTTATACATCTAGCTGTGGCAGAGTCTAAAACTTGAAACAGTCATATTCTTCAATTTCCTGAGCTAATTTCAACAAATAAATATCATCATTTTAAAATTAGCCAGCATTTTCTTGACTTACTACTTAAATGCAGGTGAAGCATTTAATTCAGGTTATAATACATATGTGAGTTGTTGCAAAGCTGCACAACTAAAACCTTGTAAAAGAATTGTTATTAGGTCAAGAATTTATTACCCTGCAGAATCCATGCAAAACCTCAATAAATTATTAGATTTAGTTTCTTGTTTATAAAGCTAATAACAAAAAATTTATAATGCACCTGAGAATTGATATACCACTAGTAATCATCATCAATTTTATTATCCAAACACAACAGATCTCTTAGACTTTGAGACAAAATTGTTATGTGATCAAAAATACTGTGAACCTTCAATCATAAACATTTCCAAAAAGGCATGTAATTTGAAATATATTAGAAGATAAAATTTAGTTTAATTTTTTTCTCCCTTTTAAAAGTTTTCATTCAATTTTTAATATTATCTCCTGACTCCAATGCCTCCCAGGCCATCTCCCTGCCCTCTAATCACCTAACTTTCTGTTCTTACTCTCCATCATAAAAACAAACTCCCAAAGAAAACTACAACTCAATTGATGAAGACCACTTTCTCCTGATCTTGAGCCTGCCATGAAGTGTGGCTGATATAATCAGAAAACTAATCTTTTTATATTAATTGCAAGAAACTTCTTTGCTAGGGTTGGGATTTTATACCCACTCCTTTTTACCCATGCTAAATTTCTATCTAACATGAATTTGTACCAATATTGTTATTGTTGTCAGCGTATCTTTGAGTACATATGCACATAAACTTGTTCTGTCTTGGAAATACCGTTGTCTCTAAGTAATGCACGAGCTTTTGCTTTTTCAGTATTCTGCCTTGTCTTCTCCATAGATACTTGTGTATCAAGGGGAGGAGGACAAAAAAGGGTCATTTTGATCTGTGTGGTATAAATTCTCTAACAATCAGCATATTTTACAGTAGCATTTCTTCGTGTTAATTACTATTACTAAATGATGATGGTTTAGGTGTGCCCCGATCTATGAGTATATCAGTATAACATTAAGTATCATTTAATTGCACAATTCATTTTGCAGAATAATTATAAAAGATTTTCCTCTAAAGTCCATGATTTATCTAGTTTCAGGTTCTTGGTCTTATTAACAGCAACAAGTGTAAGTTCCAAAACAGCTTTATCAAACAAAAGGAGTTGGTTACTACAATAACATTTGTGTCACTAAGCACAAGTGTGTATTTCTTTCAGACTGGTTACGTCTGTAGTTTCTAGCAGTCCAAAGCAAGGGGAATTGATCTTTACTTTTTTCCTCCAGTAATGTTTCTAGTACCTTCCACCACTAAGAATGCTAGTCGGCAATGCTGAATTTTCTATTTGAGCACCGGTTCAATTCCCCCATGTTCCATACACTGGGATGCATTGTCTTCAAAAATAGGGTCTCACCATCATATTGCAGAGGATCATCAATTGAATGGAACTATTTTGTGATGTTTGCAGGTATAATCTATAAAATCTCTTTGTCCAACAATTCAAATAGATGTTAATCATTTCTGGTATTGGGTAGCTGGATACAGCCGTGTTCATTTTGTGGTAATTCTTTTTATGGTTTAGGAAATGTCTACCGTAGTAAGTTTTCATGTGACTTTTCAGAGGACTTTGGTCTTTGTTACAACTCTCTATATTCCCTCCAGTACCATGTGCTTTCATGCCCATCCAATTTTAATCACCATGTTCTAATCTCCCCTTTATCCCTTCAAGTTTAGTTAACTTATAAAGCTTTTATATGGTCAGTTTTGAACATATTCATGCATAACTTTTTATATTGGATCATGAGGTCTGTTTTAATACATAATCTATAAAATTTATAAGATTACAATTGTTATTCTCGGGTTGATCTGGAATAGACTGCCCAGAGGAGAGTCAAGCATTCTTTGGGAGGCTTTCTACTTTTTACACTTACCTACTTACCTAACACATTTGGATTTGTGATTCATCTACAGGTAATGGAGGTACATTAAGGCTATTTCTGAAAAGTAAAAATGTCAGCTAAGAATGTTTCCAATGACTTAAATTTCACATGTTCTATAAAATTGCTTGTGTAACAATCATCCATTTGAAGCTGTAAAAATCCTCTCTAATCACTGGAAATTGTTGTTTCTTGCATGGTATCCATTATACTAGCTTTACTATGAACATTTAGGAGAGAGTTTTCCAGTTTAGATATTGTCTTCTTTTTTTGAGAAAAAAACTAAATTTTAAAGATTAGTAAAGCATGGAAATACTTGCACAAGTTTCCTTTGTATTATTATAATTAAATATATTTAAACATGTTTTTCTTAATAACTACTCGTGAAAATGTAGAACTTGTACTCATTATTTGCAAACACTTGAATTTCTAGATTTAGTGTATAATTGATGAGAAGAATTAGATTTGTTTCCACTAATACCCACCAATTAAGTCTCACGATCTCTAAACTTGAGTAGTACATGTCCTAGGAAATCTTAATGATTAAATATTTTATATCTAAAGAAACATATATATGATTTTAAACAGTTAATTAAATTAAAAATCAACAATAAAAACCTTTAAAATAATCACTAAAATTTCAAAATTGAGTTATTTTCCAATTATTTGCATTGTCAAATCAATGTTATACTTTAATATTCTTTATTTTTGCGTGCATTTATATGTTATATACATGTATGTTTTGGGCACCACAACCATTTCTGGTATCCTGAGGACATGTAAGGAGATTGTTTACCTTAGCATTGGAATTAGAGATAGTTATAAACTTCAATGACAATACTAGAAATCTAACCCAAGTCCTGTGGAAGAACAACAGAGTCAGAGACAGTCCCTGCTCCCAATGTTAGGAAACCCAAAAGAAGACCAAGCTGTGTAGCTTTAACATTTGTGCAGAAGAGCCTAAGTCAGTAGTCCCTTGAAGGTTTCCTGGTTGTTGGTTCAGTCTCTGTGAGCTCCCATGAACCAAAGTTCGGTGATTCTGTGAATTTTCTTGTCCTGTTCTTGACCCCTCTGGCTCCCACATTCCTTTCTCCCTCTTTTCCACAGAATTCCCTGTGAACCACCTAACGTTTCACTATGGGTCTTTGCATTTGTTTCCCTCAGTTGTTCATTGGAACCTCTCTGGTGACGTTCAGGCTAGGCAATGATCTACAAGTAGAGCAGAATATCATTAGGAGTCATCTCATTGACTTTTTGACTCAAGATATGCAGGGATAAAGGTGGCACAGAAATTATGGGAGCTGCTAACCAAAAGTGGCCCAGCATGAAACTCTTACCATGAGAGAGAGTCCATCACTGACACTGCCTGAAGGGTTAGAACCCAGTGGCTAGATAGCCCAGAGATCTTATTTATATTATTATATCATTTGTCTTAATAATAATATCAAGGAATTGTATCAACAAACTCAGATCTCCTTTATTCTCCCAAAGAACTATTCGGTCTCTTGATTGTAATAATTACCTATGTAGTAACTAAAAATTTTGCTTTTGTGAATAATTTAATGCATTTTATTAGATTTTGGGCAGTTTAAGATGTATTACTTTTAGTCAAACCAAGAGAAACACATGGATATTCCCATTTATTTTCTCTCAACTTATATGCATCGCTTCCAACATCAATGTTATTAAATAGATAGACACACATTGGATTGATATAATAATTAGATAGATATCTGACAAAAGTAAAACACAAACATGTAAACACATTTCACACATACACTATATTCAGTGCAAATCTCTGTGTAGAGAAAACATTTAAATGCAGAAAAATTTCTCACTTTTTGTTGGAACAGAATGTGATCCTTATGAGTATAATCAGCAGTCATGTTTTGTCTAGACAGTATTTTTTTATAATTGCAATTGTAGTAACAACGAAGAATGGTTAATGATAAAATTTTCATTTCAGTTTTGCAATTATTGGTGTTGTTTTAATGTGTCAAAGCTAGTAAGAATTAATTACAAAATGTTTGATGTTATTAAACTCATGAGTTTAATCATTGAAAAAGATTTTTAACATAATATAGTCATAATTTTGATAATATATAGTTCAATGAGCATTTAAATTTTGAAGGATTTAGTGGAATAATATATGGTATTCTGTAAACAAATTTATCATCCATATCTTCAATATTATACTTATGTGAAGACTCATAAATTAGGTATTCTTAGGCAAATTTTAAATGTTAGGCTTGATTGCCCTTCTTAAAGACAACTTTTAAATGATTTACTCTATTTAAAGTATATCTAGATGCACCAGTTCTCACCAATATGTGTTTGTATTCTAAGTAAGCTTTATGTGAAATAATATACTGTTTTGAATGGTTCTGCCTTTTTTGAGGATAGAAATGAGGATACAAAATATACCATGATGTTTGCAGAGCTAATGTAAATTTTATCACTATAAAAAACTGGGTCTTATAAATAGGAAACCACAATATGATGTCCTTTTCTCAGTATTTTTGAGAGCAAATCTCAGTTAGGGTAAATACTTAATACTATGCAAATAGAGAGTAATGTAGGGCTCAATTAAAAATTTAATAAAAATAAACATTGCAAAAAGAAAGAGACTTGAGGATGTAAATAAAGCTTTTTGTTTTAGCTGGGCAGTGTCGGTACACATCTTTAATTCTAACAGTTGGGAGGCAGAAGTAGGCAGATATCCATGAGTTCAAGAGCCATCTCAAAAAAAAACATACATAAATATATAAGTTAATAAAATAAAAAGCTTTGTGTTCTATTCCTGTTTTTCTGGAAAATCTCTGAATGAATGATATAAAATAGATAAGTTGAAAAACAAAAGTTAGAGAGATCTCTGCAATTATTTGCAGAATTAATCAAATTAGATTAAATTTAGCAAACATATACACTAGTGTTTGGGAGAATATTTAATAGATTCAAATACAAATAATAATTTCATGTGACTTTTCACAGAATACGAAAAGGGAAGATGAAATGAGAAAAAGAATGGCCTGAGAAAATGCCTGAAAGCAAAGGAATCTCTGCAAGCTGAAGAAAAGTCTTTCACTCAATATTATTCTATCTTATGTTATTTATTTTCACAAAAAAGTTTACTTTTAGATTTGCAACAGCTTTTACTACCCTATGAAATTGCATTTTGAAATATGCTTTAGATATTTTACAAAAGTTTGTTTCATTTTTGATTGTGACTGAGTGCTGTGTGTACATGCATGCATGCCTGTGGTGTATGTGTGTGCTTATATATTTATAGTTGTATACATGTTTTGTGTGTGTGTTTGTATTATTTGTATGTATATGCATATATATGGTGTGAATTTCGTGTGTATGTGCCTATGGCTGAGTGAGGTATTTATGTGTGTGTTGCTGTATATGTCTGTCTTTGTGTGGTCTGAATTTTATGTATATGTTCCTATAACTATGGTGTGTGTGTGTGTGTGTGTGTGTGTGCATTCGCGCGTGTGCACATGATATATGTTTGCATGGTTTATTTATGTGTGGTGTAAATAAGTGGTATGAGTTGGGGAGGTATGATTAATGGATGTGGATAGGGGTTTGTAGATGCATGGTACACATGAGTGCTGGTGTCTATGGTGCTGGATCCTAAGTGATGGAATTCCAAGTGATTCTTGACCTGTTGTGTAAGTGCTGGGAATAAAGCTTGAGTCTTCTGCAAAAACAGCATCTGACTCTTTTTTTTTCAATTTTTTTTTCTGTTTTGTTTTCAATTTTTTTGTGTGAGAGCTTCATAAATGAGCCCTGCTTTTACATCACTTCGAGACCCCTCTTGTCTTAAAACTCATGCTCTGGTGACCCTTTTCTCTGAATTTACGATGTCTTCATTAATTACTTTTCATATATAAATATAAACATGCATGCATATTTATGTGTGAGTATATATTCAAAATACTGAATCCATTTAACAACCTACAAATGGGCAACTAGTCCTTGAAGGAAGCTGATTCTCCCTCTATCAAACAGTCATTGGCCAAGAGTAACTTTTCATTCTGGGATAAGACCATGTGAAGTTTCCATGCTGGAATTTTCATGCCACACTTGTCATTATGTCTATTAAATCAGACAACTGTATTGTTTAGATTTCAGAGATGCATTTTCTCTATTCTGTATAAGGAAAATATCTACCAAGAGGAGTCTGTTGCGTGAGTATTAATTGATCTTAATAATAAAAACCTGGAACCAGATATCAGGGTGAGTGCTGAAAGGTCAGGGACAAGGGAGCAAGTCACAGGCAACTTTTACTTGCTAAGAGTGGCTGTCTCCTCCCACTTTTATTCTTCTCTCTCTCCAGTCAAGTCGCTTGCTGTCTCTTTGTATAAACCTCTAGACTTCTATGACTTACTAGTGGCTAGCTCTGCCCGTTGATCTTCAGGCAAGCTTTATTTGTTAGAGCACAAACAGAACATGACCACAGATATTCTTGACCTCTGAAACTTAAATCTCACAGCCTCTTCTATGATCCTCAGGTGTAGAAGTTGCATTGCAGATGTATCAGTTGGGTTGGACATCCAACTCTTGTGGATCTCTGTAGTAGTCTCCAACTGTTGTCAAAATTAACTCTTTGATGTGGGATGAGAGGTACATTTAATAATGTGTATAAGGATAGGTACTGAGGGAACACTAAGAAATGACATTGCCTTAGGAAACTGACATTGGTAGGGTCTCCTCTATGATTTATGACATCTCCAGTCACTAAAAACTGGCAAGGATTATAGTACCAAGCCTGAATTCCCTTCTTTTGATTGCACACTAAGTCTGGCTTGATAGAACAGGAGAGAACAAGATCTCAACCACTGAGTAATCTATTGAACCTTGTGTTCTGAATTTTTATTTGAAAAACTAAGAAACTGAGTTACATAATATATGGTTAATACAGTCAACTTACTTTTCATTAGATCTAGAAAAGACCTAAATAGGAATTATTTCACTGGACTGTTCCTGGACTTTGAAACTATAATTACGTCCAAACACCAGAAATTCATAGATATCTAAGTACTTAGTATAACTACATAGTGATTAATAAAATCCATGGAGTATTCAGATGGTTCTAAAATATCAAATCAGAAAAACACTCTGTCCTGTGTGTTACTCTTCTGTCATGGATGTAGAAAACTGAGCCACAACAAGGTTTTTATGAGAATAAGTAGACAAGGCTGATGAAATTTGTAACATGATTCTACCCCTGGATAATCTGTTTTATATTACAGAACCTCAACCATCATGTTACCTCTAGAAAAGCACAGAAAATACATTATATATAAGTGTGTATATATATATAATTTAGTTTTAGCTGGATCTCATCTTTACTAGCTGTGGGCCATTTGACGTTTGGATCTAATGGAAATTCTAATACTTATTTAAAATAGCCAATTTTTTATAAATTTCATTGTTGATTGAAACTAAGAAATTGAAGACCATTAAAGTAGTTTCAGAAAAGGGAGTTTAAAAAGAAGACGTTAGTCTACAACAAGTTTAAGATTAAATAAATTGAGTAACCAGTTACCTTGAAAAATAAAAATCTAGTTATTCAAGGTATTCAGTAGCAAAAAATGCTTACTTTATTTATTTCCTGTTGTTGCCTCGAATGCATCTCCCTTAGCTGGGATCTAGACCTTAGCTGACTGGGTGACATCATGATAAATGACGACAGGTTTACACAGGGCCGTATAATTGAGTGATAGACACTAGCACTTTCTCACTACGCTGCAAAAATAGTGTCCAGCTTGGGATTTAATTTCTCCTCTCAAAGGCCTGTGAAAACACAGGGACATTTCTCTTCCCTATAAAGACATCGCTAGTCATTTCAGCTCCATGACATGGTTTGCCATCAGATAAAATTCAAAATAAAATCTGAATTTTCAAAGTGGCAAATTGCAGCATATCTTTTTCAATTCCCAGGGGTTTCTAAAACATGGATATTTCAACACAACTGAAATTTATCTTTTTCAAGTTGTGGAAACTTTAAAGCCTGAAATCATTCTGGCACTTTTGAAAAATTACGCTTTGCCTTTGCTTGTCGCTATAACTGAGATACAATCACTGACTTTTATGAACTATAGGTGCCTAAAGTGACACCCACATGTCTTTGTTCAAGTGAGTTAGTTTCTGCTTAACTTTTTCTTTTAATATTTATAATACTACATATAATCCAGATACATGGGCATCCTCTGTTAAACAGTGTTTCTTATATCCTAAATTGAAATAAGGTCATCTTCAGAATTTCCAGCAGAAACTAGTATTTTGGGGAGTGATATTCAATATATTACAAATGTACATTAAGAAAGTAGCAATTTAAAAATCTTTGCAGTAAAATTTAGACATTCTTAAGAATGTGAATTGATATTTTTATAAATAAATAACCTAATGAAATTCCAAAGACTTGGATTCATTTTATAATATATGGAAACACTCTGCAAAGTTCAAATGTTTTTCTAAATCATGAAGCAATAATCTTGATGTGTGTGATATTTAATTTCTGTACCAATAAGCCAGGAAAAAGGGATGCTCAGATAGCTGCGAGAAACACTGAGAAGCTGTGACGATGCTTTAAGAAGAGGTTTAAATTAGTAATTTGAGGAATAATGGAGTATTCTCTCCAATATTAAAGGGCATCACTCAGTGTTATGGCTTGAAAGATTAGGAAGGCAAAGTGGTGTATTTCCTTTTTCTTACTGAGTCAGGACATTGATTTTTTGTTCCTGCCCTTGCCTATACTTGTTGCTATGTCTTTGATTTTGGCTGTCAACTGCTACCTTGGATTTGGGACTACAGTGGAGTAAATAATGACACCAGAGTTCCCACCTCACAGACAGTAGATCATGGAGTGTTTATAAGCTTCTCTAACGGGGTGATACAATTATGTATGTTATGGTGTGTGTGTGTGTGTGTGTGTGTGTGTGTGTGTGTGTGTGTGTGTGTGTGTGTACATATATATTTGGAGGTCAGGATGTCACGACAGCTCCCACTCTGCCTGAGGTTCTTTCCTCTCTCTGTGTGCTTCCCTCAGCCTTCACGTGTCCTTTCTTTCTTATGTCTTTTTCCACTGAAAGCAGAAGTTCAAGTGCCTCGGTGTTCCCTTGTCCCTGCACACTCCTTCTCCTCAGGAGTAGGAGTCTTTTTTTTTTTAAGTAATTTTATTAAAGTATAAAAGTTTCCATTTACGCCTCTCTTCCCAACACCCTCCCACTCCCTCCCTCCCTCTCCTCCTCCCTCTTTGTCCCTAAGGGCAGTCAGGGTTTCAAGCCCTGTGGGAAGTTCAAGTTCGTCCCCCCTCCCTCCAGGTCCAGGAAGGTGAGTATCCAAACAGACTGGATCTCAAAAATCCAGTATATGCAGAGGAAACTAGTCCCAGTGTCATTGTCAATGGCTTCTCATAAAGACTCCGGGCCAGCCACATTCAGAGAATCCGGCCACATTCAGAGAATCTGGTTGGATCACGTGCTCGTTCAGTCGCAGTCCAAATGCCCTTGGTAAACTCTCATTAGATCCGACCCCTTGTATCAGTGGGTGATAGCATCCCTCGCAGTCCTTCGTCATTTTCTTCGTCCTTCTGCTCCTCATTTGGACCTTGGGGGGCTCAGTCCGGTGCTCCAATGTGGGTCTCCGTCTGTATCGCCGTCCTTCGCCAGATGAAGGATCTATGGTGATAAGCAAAATATTCATCAGTATGGTTATGGGCCAAGGCCGGTTCAGGCACCCTCTCCTCTGTCCAGAGAACAATCTGGGGATCTCTCCTTGGACCTGGGATCCCATATATAATCAAGTTGCCTATAAACCCTAAAATGACTCCCTTAGTTGAAATATATTCTTCCCTGATCCCATATTCATCCTTCCTCCCTTCCCCCCATCCCGGTCAACCGAGTTTTCTCCATTCGTCCCCTACTCCCTTCTCTCTAACCCTCTCCCCTTCCAACAACCCTTCCACCCCCCCCATGCACCCAAGGTTACCTGGGACTCTTGAATATTTCCTACCTCCTGGCGAATAGCTAAATAATCTTCATCAGGTTCGTCTTCTTATTTAGCTTCTCTAGGATCACGAATAATAGGCTCAAAGACCTTTAAATTATGGATAGAATCCACTTATGAGTGAATACATACCGTGTTCCTCTTTTTGGGTCTGGCTTACCTCACTCAGTAAAGCGTTTTCTATGTCCATCCATTTGCATGCAAAATTCAAGATGTCATTATTTTTTACCGCTGAGTAAAACTCTAATGTATATATGTTCCACACCTTTTTTAACCATTCTTCTATTGAGGGGCACCTAGGTTGTTTCCAGGTTCTGGCTATTACAAATAGTGCTGCTATGAACATAGTTGAACAAATGCTTTTGTAGTATGTTAGGGAATCTCTAGGGTATATTCCCAAGAGTGGTATTGCTGGGTCCTGAGGGAGGTTGACTCCCAGTTTCCTGAGAAACCGCCACACTGATTTCCACAGTGACTGCACAAGTTTGCATTCCCACCAACAATGGATGAGTGTTCCCCTCACCCCACATCCTCTCCAGTATAGGCTATCATTGGTGTTTTTGACTTTAGCTATTCTGACAGGTGTAAGATAGTATCTCAAAGTGGTTTTGATTTGCATTTCCCTGATCGCTAAGGAGGTTGAGCATGACCTTAAGTGTCTTCTGGCCATTCGAAGTTCATCTGCTGTGAATTCTCTGTTCAGTTCAGTACCCCATTTTTTAATTGGGTTAATTAGAGTTTTAGTGCCTAGTTTCTTGAGTTCTTTGTATATTTTGGAGATCAGACCTCTGTCTGATGAGGGGTTGGTGAAGATCTTCTCCCAGTCAGAAGGCAGCCTTTTTGTCTTACTGACAGTGTCCTTTGCTTTACAGAAGCTTCTCAGTTTCAGTAGATCCCATTTATTCATTGTTTCTCTTATTGTCTGTGCTGCTGGGGTCCTGCTTAGGAAGAGGCCTCCTGTGCCTATATCTTGTAGACTACTTCCCACTTTCTCTTCTATCAGGTTCAAAGTGGACGGATTAATGTTGATGTCTTTAATCCATTTGGACCTGAGTTTTGTGCATGGTGATAGGTATGGATCTACTTTCATCCTTCTACAGGTTGTCATCCAGTTATGCCAGCACCATTTGTTAAAGATGCTTTCCTTCTTCCATTGTATACCTTTAGCTCCCTTGTCAAAAATTAGGTGCTCATAGGTTTGTGGGTTAATATCCGGGTCTTCTATTCGATTCCAAAGGTCGATTTCTCTGTTCTTATGCCAATACCAAGCTGTTTTCAATACTGTAGCTCTGTAATAGAGTTTGAAGTCAGGGATGGTAATGCCTCCTGAAGTTCCTTTATTGTATAAGATTGTTTTGGCTATCCTGGGTTTTTTGTTTTGCCATATAAACTTGATTATTGTTTTCTCAAGGTCTGTGAAGAAGTTTGATGGGATTTTGATGGGGATTGCATTGAATCTATAGATTGCTTTTGGTAGAATTGCCATTTTTACTATGTTGATCCTCCCAATCCAAGAACAAGGGAGATCTTTCCATTTTCTGGTATCCTCCTCAATTTCTTTCTTCAAAGACTTAAAGTTCTTGTCAAATAGGTCTTTCACTTCCTTGGTTAGAGTAACCCCAAGATATTTTATGCTATTTGTGGCTATCGTGAAAGGTGATGTTTCTCTGATTTCCCTCTCAGCTTCTTTATCCTTTGTGTATAGGAGGGCCACTGATTTTTTGGAGTTGATCTTGTATCCTGCCACGTTACTAAAAATGTTTATCAGCTGTAGGAGTTCTTTGGTAGAGTTTTGGGGGTCACTTATGTACACTATCATATCGTCAGCAAATAACGAAAGTTTAACTTCATCCTTTCCAATTCGAATCCCCTTGATCTCCTTATGTTGTCTTATTGCTATTGCTAGAACTTCAAGCACTATATTGAAGAGGTATGGAGAGAGTGGACAGCCTTGTCGTGTTCCTGATTTTAGTGGAAAGGCTTTGAGTTTCTCTCCATTCAACTTGATGTTAGCTGTCGGCTTGCTGTATATTGCTTTTATTATATTTAGGTATGATCCTAGTATCCCCAGTCTCTCCAACACCTTTATCATAAATGGGTGTTGAATTTTGTCAAATGCTTTTTCAGCATCCAATGAAATGATCATATGGTTTTTTTCTTTCAGTTTATTTATATGATGGATTACATTGATAGATTTGCGTATGTTGAACCAGCCCTGCATCTCTGGAATGAAGCCGACTTGATCATAATGGATAATTTTTCTAATGTGTTCCTGGATTCGGTTTGCCAGGATTTTATTGAGAATTTTCGCGTCGATGTTCATGAGTGAGATTGGCCTGTAATTCTCTTTCTTGGTTGTGTCTTTATGTGGTTTTGGTATTAAGGTAACTGTAGCTTCATAAAAGGAGTTTGGCAATGACTCTTCTGTTTCTATATTATGGAATACATTAAGGAGTATAGGAATTAGCTCTTCCTGGAAGTTCTGGTAGAATTCTGCATTGAAACCATCTGGTCCTGGGCTTTTTTTGGCAGGGAGATTTCTGATAACAACTTCTAATTCTTCACGACTAACATGTCTATTTAGATTGTTCACCTGTTCTTGGTTCAACTTTGGTATATAATACTTATCTAAAAAAATGTCCATTTCTTTTACATTTTCCAACTTTGTGGCATATAAACTTTCATAGTAAGATCTAATGATTCTCTGAAATTCCTCTGTGTCTGTGGTTATATCCCCCTTTTCATTTCTGATCCTATTAATTTGCATGTGCTCTCTCTGCCGTTTGATTAATTTGGATAGGGGTTTGTCGATCTTGTTGATTTTCTCCAAGAACCGGCTTTTTGATTCATTGATTCTTTGGATTGTTTTCTCTGTTTCTATTTTGTTGATTTCAGCCCTCAGTTTGATTATTTCCAGTCTTCTACTCCTCCTGGGTGAATCAGCCTCTTTTTTTTCTAGAGCTTTCAAGTGTGCTGTTAGGTCTCCAATGTGTGCTTTCTCCGTTTTTTTTAGTTGGGCACCTATTGCTATGAACTTTCTTCTTAGCACTGCTTTCATAGTGTCCCATAGGTTTGAGTATGTTGTGTCTTTGTTTTCATTAAATTCAAAGAAGACTTTAATTTCTTTCTTAATTTCTTCCTTGACCCAGGGGTGATTTAGTAGTTGACAGTTCAACTTCCATGAGTTTGTTGACTTCCTGGGGGTAGCATTGTTGTTGAATTCTAATTTTAATCCATGGTGATCTGACAAGACACAGGTGGTTACTAATATTTTTTTTTGTATCTGTGGGAGTTTGCTTTGTTACCAAGTATGTGGTCAATCTTCGAGAAGGTTCCATGAGCTGCAGAGAAGAAGGTATATTCTTTCCTATTTTGGTGGAGTGTTCTATAGATGTCTGTTAAGTCCATTTGATTCAATACCTCCAATAAATCTCTCAATTCTCTGTTTGGTTTCTGTCTGATTGACCTGTCCATTGGTGAGAGAGGAGTGTTGAAGTCTCCTACTATTAGCGTGTGTGGTTTGATGACTGCCTTGAGTTCTAGAAGAGTTTCTTTTACATATATGGGTGCCTTTACATTAGGGGCATAGATATTCAGGATTGAGACTTCTTCCTGATGAGTTGTTCCTGTTATGAGTATGAAATGTCCATCTCCATCTCTTCTGATTGATTTTAGTTTGAAGTCGATTTTGTTAGATATTAGAATGGCCACACCCACTTGTTTCTTAGGTCCATTTGCTTGGAAAACCTTTTTCCAACCCTTTACTCTGAGTAGGTGTCTGTCTTTGTGGTTGAGGTGTGTTTCTTGTAAACAGCAGAATGTTGGATCCTGTTTTCGTATCCAATCTCTAAGTCTGTGCCTCTTTATAGGTGAATTGAGTCCATTGATATTAAGAGATATTAATGACCATTGGTTGTTGACTCCAGTCATTTTTGGGGGGGGGGGTAATAGAGTGTGTGTGTTTTCCTTCTTTGAATTTTGCTAGTGACGGGTCACTAGTTGTCTGAATTATTGTAGTCGGTGTTGGCAATGTTGGATTCCTTGGGATGTAATTTTCCTTCTAGTATTCTCTGTCAGGCTGGATTAGTAGTTACGTATTGTTTAAATTTGTTTTTATCCTGGAATATTTTGTTTTCTCCGTTGATAGTGAATGAAAGCTTGGCTGGGTAAAGTAGTCTGGGCTTGCATCCATGGTCCCTTAATTTCTGCAGTACCTCTATCAAGGACCTTCTGGCTTTCATGGTTTCTATAGAGAAGTCTGGTGTAAGTCTGATAGGTTTTCCTTTATAGGTTACTTGACCTTTTTCCTTTGCAGCTCTTAATATCCTTTCTTTAATCTGACTGCTTTGTGTTTTGATTATTATATGGCGAGTGGATGTTTTTTTCTGATCCAATCTATTCAGTGTTCTGTATGCTTCTTGCACCTTCACACGTGACCCTATTTCCTGCTTGCTCTCCCCGTACAGCCAGTCACTGTCGACTGTGTCCACTAACAAGTACTCACTCGACCTGGCTGGCAGCTTCTCACAGAAACTTGACTCTGCCCGCCCCTGTTCAGAATGGCTCTCTATGACCATCTAGGAAACAGACCACACTCTCTGTCTGACATTGCATTTTCTCTGTCACTTGTCTGCAAAGCCTGTCACATACCAGGTGCTATTGGTACCCAAGGGCCCGGGCAGCATAGGCCACTCAGAAGCTCTGCAGTTCAGTGGAACAAAGGGAAGAGAAAACAGCCGTGGCCAATGAGGCAATCACATATCTTCAGTGATGACTCTATACCTGTGCTGATCTCAGCTCCACCTTCTTGGCCTCCATCCTGACTCCAGGGATTGCCCAGAACAGAGGAGGGCCACAGCTTACCCACCAGCTACCTTTGCTGGAACACTAAGAAGGCAGATGTCCTGATACTCCCTGCAAGCAGTAGATGAACAGGGCAAATCATAGGATTCTAAAAGTCAGACAATTGTCAACAACACCCAAAGCATAGGATTCTAACAGAAACACACCCAAATTCTATTATCAACCACACCCAAAGCACATGATTCTTTCTCCAGTCAATGGTGAGCTAACTCTATGTCATGTGCAAGTGTTGCTGAAGATAAAGTACTACAGGCATGATGACAGTCTCACACTTCTTGCATTCGTCATCTGCTCTTCATTACTGTTCTTCCACTGGACTAAAGAGACCAGTCCTCAGAAAGAATTTAAAGAGAACATATGAGTCATCTTTGATGTTTTTGGACAAAAAGATGCTCTAAATCATGAAGATGTCCTTTAATTTCAGAGCTTTAGCTCCTTAGGAGTGGAATACTCATATATGATATATATGTATGTGTGTATATATATATCTTTCCCATCATATATATATGATCTTGATTAATAACATGTTCTTTTCCAAGAGGAATAGCTTAAAATTGTTTTCTGTTAACAGAGATTTTTGTAAATAGGAGAATGTTTTACAAGGCTACAATGGTTTGCAATCTCATTCTCCATTCTTGAGCTACTTATAAACTCCCTTTGAATGTTCTTATACAAAAGAATCTAAAGTAGATTTGGTTATGTTAGCTCAGAATCTTAAACATCAGAATAAATAGATTTGGGGTTTTTTGTATCACAATTATTGAATAACCCGCACTTAAGATACACTAATCTGTGTATCTTGCTGTAAAATAATGTGACCCACATTATTGTTGACTCACACATTTCATCTTCATGTGTCCATTGGAGCTAACTTTCACATGACTTAAATTCACCTGGCAGCCAATTTCCAGAAGCAATCACATAGCAGCAGCTCATTTGTACCAGTGGATGAATGCTTCCAAGTAATCACAGGAGCAATTCCTTTCATTTTTCTAAATAATTACAGCTGTTCTTTCGAGAACCATTTCAGTTAAAGGTCACTCACAGTTTCTATTATAATATCTCTCTTATTTCTCAGCTATTTTAATTTACTTTCAATTTGCAATTGATAGTTCTGTCTGGGCAGTCTGCTCTTATTAGAAAAATTTCCACACACGTAAAGAAAAGTTACCCGTATTCTCAAGTGAATATTCAGGATGTACACAATCCATGAGAACTGATACTTCTTTTTAAAAAAAATCTAAAACTACTCCTCATGTGGACCTTGGGGGCTCAGTCCAGTGCTCCAATGTGGGTCTCCGTCTCTATCTCCATCTATCGTCAGATGAAGGTTCCCTCTGGTCCTGCCTTTCTTGCTCACGTTCTCGCTCCTTCTGCTTCTCATTTGGACCTAGGGAGTTAAGGCCAGTGTTCCAATATGTGTCTCTGTCTCTATCTCCATCCATCGCCAGATAACTGCTCTTAGGACTGGAGAGAGAGGAGGACAGGAAGTGGGGGGGAGAGGGAGTGGGGGGAATGGGAGGGTATTGGCAGGAGGGGAGGAAGTGGAAATTTTTATAAACAAATAAATTAATTAATTAAAAAATCTAAAACTATGTATTTTCTTAAAAGGCAGACCAAAGTTGTGCTTCCATTAATATTGCAAAATTTTAGATTAGAATAAAGGTATCAAACTCTCACAGCCCTTGAAACATTTAGAAAGTTAGTAATATGGATCAGAGGAATTAGGAAGTCCCTCCCCTAAAAGATAAAAGCACCAATGTGTCAGAATTCTCAGTCATCAGAAGACAACAGTAATCTTATTTCACTTTGTCTACAATAAACATGTCTGGAAATATTTCTCTCAGCTATAAATTTGGCAGTTTTTATCTGAAAATAGGCTGTTTAATGGTTGATTCAAATCCTCAGTGTTGTGAGGGAGAGGATGAATGCTTCCAATATCGTGGTACTAGTATTTGAAAATATATGCGTGTCTGAACTCATACTATATATATATAAACATAAAACTGTGTGTAAGTAGTATACACAATTGGTGTGGAAGAATTGTCTATATTCTGTCAATCATGTATTTTAATAAAACTCTGATTTGCCAGGCAGGCAGTATAGGCGGGAACAGATACCCCAACAAGCCAGCCCTCATGCTACACACAATGTCTGTGTTCAAGAATTTTGTGTGTTTTCTGAGTCAGATAGGATACTCTATGGATTTTTCTTAAGTTAATATAGTATAATCAATTATTCAAATATATTTTTTTAATTCATGAGTCATATACTTTAGTGATATCTTAAATAAAATACAGAATGTATATGGTATTTATAAACTTACTATTCAAGTTATTTTTCTTTCTGAAATCTTGAGCCACATACTTTTCTAAGATCTTTAAAAAATTGCTGATTATATGTGGTAATTGCAAACTCCAGGTGAATGGCTTTTGTATTCTTTCTTATCTGTGAATAACTCTTCTTTTTTAATTTGAAAAATTTATGTTCTTAAATAACTAAATGAAGTATTTTTTTCTTTTACTTTTTTTTTTTTTGATTTTTCGAGATAGTGTTTCTCTGTAGCTTTAGGCCTGTTCTGGAACTAGCTCTATAGAGCAGGCTGGCCTCGAACTCACAGAGATCCACCTACCTCTGCCTTCCAAGTGCTGGGATTAAAGGCGTGCACCACCATCACCCAGCTAAATGAAGCATTTTTAGTGTAATGTGTGTTTAAGCTTCTGAGGTCTTTTCCTACGTATTAAATGACTCATGTAATTTTATTTTATGATTAATATATTTCAATTATTTTAGACTGTTAAAAATGAGATTGGATTCATAAAGTCAAATAAATTATGTAAGATTCTTTGCTATCACCATGTCACTTACAGGCTGATGCAGAAAGACCAGAAGTTCAAGGCTACCACATGCTACATAGTGAATAATTTTAAAAAGTTCTATTTATGCACTTGTGTGTGTATGAGTGTTTTACCTGCATGTAAACCTGTGCACCATTTGCATGCAAGGTGCCCATAAAAGCCAGATGATGTTTGGAACTGGAATTACAAATGGTTGTAAGTTAACCATGTGGGGGTCTGATAATCAATCCTGAGCCCTCTGTAAAGGCAACCACTGCTCTGAAAACTAAGACAGCTCTTCAGACCAATTTATTTTGTTTGATGCTGGCCTGGCCTACTGAAAAGCATTCTGAAGGAACACAAAATAAATTAACAATAGGCAAGCAAGTTGGATCTTAGGAGAAGCTTAACATTAAAATGTGAAATATGCCACTATAAAATGTTTGTGATATAGTTTTTTGAAGATTTAGTTTCCCTCCATATATAGTGTTACTGATTTAACAATTTTAAAGTTAGATATATTCTTTCTATTTATTTTATTAGTTTATGAACTTGTTCTTTATCAGATATTTTAATAATTCCATAAATCACTATGTCTTTGTTAATGCTGACAATTTTATAAGTACTTTCTATTTTATGTCTTCTTCTATTAACTTCTTCCTTATTTTTGTTATTCTATTTTTTACATTTGTCTATATTTTCGAGAGTTCGATACATGTTACACAAATAAACATGATTATATTAACCCCAATTTATCCACCTGATATTCTCCATGTCCCCTCCTTATGCCATCTCTCTGCAATGTAATTTCCATCTTTGTTTTTGATGACTTGTTTAGTCCAGTTAATGCTCCTCATGTGCATTGTTGGCTCAATGGCTTGGTATTGTATAAACCTCATTCAGACAACTACAACTGTTGCAAATTAATGATTGCATTAGCCAAGTTATGTTCAGGAGACAGCATTTCACAGAACTCATACTCATCCTATGGCTCTTACATTATTTCTGTCTCCCCTTTTACAATGTTCTCTGTGCCTTTGTGGTTATGGGATTAATATAGGTTTCCTATAATAATGTAGTACTTCTGTTCAAAGTTTGGATAGTTGTGCATGTCATCATTAATTTCTTCCATTGCAGAAATTAGATGCTCTTATGAAGGATTATATCAGCAGATATGTGTAGTGTAGTGAGGAGCTGCAGGCAGGCCTGCTTTTCATGCTGCCCAGCTCCTGCACGGCTAGCTTAGCCCCAGAAATAATAACACATAAGCTATATTCATTTAAATACTGCCTGGCCCATTATCGCTAGAGAGTTAGTTACTGGCTAACTCTCACATCTTGATTAACCCATTTTTAATAATCTGTATAGCACCACAAGGTGTGGCTTATCGGGAAAGATTCAACATGTCTGACCTGGTGGCTGGCTCCATGGCGTCTGCCCCATTGCCCTCTTCCCAGCATTCTGTTCTGTTTACTCCGCCTACCTAATTTTCTGTCCTATCAAAGGGCCAAGGCAGTTTCTTTATTGACCAATGAAAATAACACAATAGACAGATAACCCTCCTCCATCATTTCCCCTTTTTCTGTTTAAACAAAAAAGAAAGGCTTTCATTTTAACATAGTAAAATTACACATAACAAAACAGTTATCAAGCAAGAATTACAGTCACAATATTTATAACTATATCTTTATCATAATAATGGAAAACTATAACTATAACTAACCATTCTTTAACTCCATCAAAGACTCCAGAAGGATATAATATTACCTAAGTAAACAAGAAGTAAACAACTTCCAAAACTCTAGAAATGACAGAGACATCTTGCTGCCTGGACAGTCACCCAAAGTTCCTCTGTACCGTTGGGGCATCCATCTTCAGCCTACAGGCCCATAGTATGCAGCATTCATTTCCATGAAGCAGGAAATTTCAAAGGCAGTTCAGTCACTATCTGCTGTGTCCTGTAGGATGTCTCACTGACCCTTTCATGAATCAGGAACCCCGAAAGACCATCTCACCTTTAGGCAAGTTCAACAGTCCTCTCTCTGCGGGTTCTCTATGTCCAGTTTATGCATCAGTCCAGGCAAGAGCAATTTCTTGCCCAAATGGCTATCAAACTCCATAAGGAGCCTCTTCGATGCCCATCTTCCTCTTGAAGTAGATTAGTGCTGCCAGGAGCAGACATGTCTCATTGTCATCAACAACCCAAAGTTATTGAAACATTAAATGCCATATTCTGTAGTCTTTAAAAGATATGAAAAATGCCTATATAACTGAAATGTATCTCTATATATCTAGAAAATCTAACATGACTACAAGCTTGACTATTATTGATGATTATCCATTAACAACCTATATTTCCTAATTATACATTTCATTTCTAAATGAACTATACAATCACAATACCTTAATCAAAATCAGAAATACATATAACAAAATTGACCTTAAAATCCATACCAATGCAAATTATTCATATCTATATCATATCCTCCTTTAAATGTAAAAGAACATTTATAAACAATATCTGGGAATATGGCCGTAGTTATTTCTCTCCAAACTTCTTCCTGCTGTATAGGGGCGCTGTTATTCAGGTCTTTCATGGTAAAACCTGTGTGCTAGGTTCATCTCAGTTGGCAGTTGAATGAAGTAATATTTGAGGGTGGTTTACAGCAATCTTTCAGGAGGGCGTGGTCTATCATACCATATTGGGATAGAAGCAATCCACAGGGTCTCATCCTCTGTGAAAATAAAAGAAGAACTCTTCCAAAGCATCATAACCTTAGATCCAAAATTTGAAGTCAAGGTATTTTTAAAATATCTATCTTGAATTAATACAGCAGCATTTACAAACAAATATCTTTTAGCAGCTGTTGCTCCTTCCTCAGCATTCAAACAATTCAAAGAGAGCATAATAGCATACAGGATCAAGATTCTCTGTGTATTTTCCATCTTTATACGACTTTATTTTAACCTCTATTTCTTTTATTATTACTTTTACTTTTTGAGACAGGTTGTCTGTATATCTTTGTCCTGGAATAACTCTGTAGACCAGCCTGTCCTTGAACTCACAGAGATCCTTCTGTCTCTGCCTCCCCAGTACTGGGCTCAAAGGTGTTTGGTACCACACCTTGAACTCACAGAGATCCACGTGTCTCTGCTTCCCCAGTGCTAGGATTAAAGGTGTGTGCTATCACACCTTGAAGTCACAGAGGTCAACTACTTCTGTTCCTTAAAGTCTCAGAGGTCAAAGTACCTCTGCCTCCCAGGCATTGGGATTAAAGGTGTGTACTATCACACCCTATTTCTCCCTTTCTTTATTTTTTACTTTTAAGAACTTTAACCTTTAGCCTGCATATATTTTTAACACACTGTAAACTCTTTAGAGGTTTTATTCATCTTTGAACCTCTCTTTATTGTATCTCTCTCTCTTTTTTGACTACATGAGTCTTTAAGGAGAAGATTAAAGCCGTGGCTTTGACGGCTAGATCCAGCCCATTTTTTAACTTTCCAGCCTCATGGCTGAGATACCAGCCAGAGCTGTGTTCACTGCCACAACTCTATGGCTTTTCAAGGTCATTGTCAGCAAGCTGCAGCTTTCTGCTCACAGACCACACTCAGTCGGACTGCCTGCCTAAAAGAGTCAGAGTTTGCTCTGGCAGGACAGCCCAGAAAGCCCGCATTTTAAAACAGCGCAGCTTTTTTCCTGCTACGTCTGAAAACCGAAAAGCATGCATTTAGCTTTTCATCAACACAGTTTAAGTGTTTCATGGCAGGACCTCTTAAAAGAGCTGTAGGGTTTTGCAGCTAAAGCTGAGTCAGGAAGCCTCTCTTAGATGAGAGCACTTGCTTGCCTCTAGCAAGCAAAGCAGATCCGAGAAATTGCTGCTACCAAGAAACCATGATTTACTCTATTGTTTCCCAAGTAGATATAAGCACTAACATTTCGAATGCAATTTGACAGTAAAGCATGAGAAGGATTGACTCTAGGGTAGAGTTTCTCAACCTTTCTACTGCTGCTAAACCTTAATACAATTTCTCATATTGTGGTGAACCCAAATTTAAAATTAACTTCATTGCAACTTCATAACTGAAATTTTGTTACCATTATGAATTGAGATGTAAATATTTTTGGAGACAGAGGCTTCTAAAGGGTAGTGACCCATATGTTGAGAACCCTTTCCCTTGAGCCATTTACCTCCCTAACAAAGAACTATAATTTCATGAAAATATAAGTTGTCTTATTTAGAATAGACCTCATGCCCAAATAGAAAGTGTATACCCCATCACATGCATACCACTAGTCCACAAGTTTGCACATGGTCCCCAGCATGCATAGTACCTTATGCCCCACACATAAGCTGGGAGCAAATGTCCTGAAGTATTTGTGCAATCTGATCTTTATCATAGTCATGGTGAGTAATCAAGCTCAATGACTATAGCCCATCGTATTTCAGTTAATCACAGGGAGTAGAGTTATGATCAGTAGTGCCAATACCTTTTATTAACCATTGTCTTCTGCTAGTAACATTGCCCACTTATGAAAGATATCTAATCTCCAACTTTTGATTTGCTTTTTTATTTTTAATAGTATGGTATTGTAATTAATTGTTGAGGGTTTCATACAATATATCTTATCATATTCTACAACAATTCAATACAGATTTATGTTCTCCTCTTTAAACTGCTCAATTCTTATATTCTTTTAAAAATACTTTAGAGGAGATAATCTTGAAGAAGATGTCCTGGTCCTCTAGCCCATAGAGTCTTTACACCCCATCGTTTATGGTGTTGCCTGTATGACGGATCTTTTGTAAATTTGCTATTCATAAGAGGTTACCCCATGCTAACCTCTACATTTGCACCAGTTGTACTTTTCTGTATTGATCTTAGCAGCATAAAGGAAGGTTTTTTGATGAGGGGTGACAGCTATGCTTATTTGAGGATATAAAATAAGTATAAAGAATACAGATAGAGATTATCCATTTTTAGGAAAGTGGTAGATGCAGATTCCAATATAGGTTCCATGTTCTTATCAACTATGAGTGTTTGGCTAATTTTACAGGGAAAAAAATATCCTCTCATACTGAGTGAGGTTTACATTCAATTATGTGAGGGCTGTTTAGTGCTAGGATATTGGTGCCATTATTACACCTTTTAGAATAGTTCATCTTACTGGCCATTTTTGTTGGTGTTACAACCAGCTTAATAACTATTGGACTCCCAGAAGGTATTTTTATAAATTATTATATTTTGTTTAAACCATTCTTTGTCCTCTTCTTGCCCAAATTTCTGTGAAAAAAATTCCATGTTTATTAAAATAATTCTCAATATATTCCCTCTTCTTTCATTTAACCTGAGTTCTACTATTCCTTTCCTTCTATTTTTATTTGTGTTACAAAATCTTAGGCATTCACGTGGTTTTTAATAAGCCCTTTCCTTTTAGTTAGTCTTCTTCTTCATACTCTAATTTCATTCCAACTCCCATGCCCTTCTAGGCTTAACCCTTTATGCTCCCAGGGTTCGATCTTCCTACTTTTGTTTTCCCCGTAATATGGAATCCTTGTTCTCTTAACATGCTCATCAAAGAATCCTTTCTGATTGCTTAGTTTCCACTTGCCCCCAAGTTAAACACACAAACAAGTTATTAACTAGAACCTACATAGAAGAAGGACATATGATATGTGTCTTTCTCAATTGAATTACCTCATTCATATCTTTTAAAGTTCCCTACATTTATCTAAAGATCTCTTTATATCACCTGAAAAATATTCCATTGTGCATATATACCACCTTTTTTTATTCATGCATCTGTTAATGGATGATTAAGTTGATATCATTTCCTCCCTATTGTGAAGAGAGCCCCAAAGAACATGGAAGTGCAGTAGTCTTTGCAGTAGGGCATAAAGTCCTTCATTTTATAAGGACTTAGTTATAAGACAGAAAGATTATGCAAATTCACTCAGCATTTTCCTGACATGTAAAGGTGGCAAGTAACTTTTAAAGTATTCCTGAGTCATCTGCATTTCTTTTTTTTTTATAATTTTCCATTTGATTCAATTCTCATATTTTAATTTGGCTGTTTATTTTCTTAATGTTGCTGTTTAAGTTCTTCTTGTGTTCTGGACACTAATTTTCTTTCAGATTAAATACAGGGAAGGTTTTCTTTATTTCTTTGTGATAATTATTCATTTGCATAGCCTTATATAAAAGATCTATGTTTTACAAAAAGTTTTTGTTGATTGTTGACCTAATTTCTAAGGTTACCAGATTTATACTCAGTAAGTCACAGCCTCTGTCTTTACACTGAAGCCTGGTCCCAATAGTTTCCATGAATAGGTTTGGGGTATTAGGTCTTGTGTTAAGGTTCTTGATCTATTTTGACTGAATTTTAAACAGAGTTAGAACTAAAGACCTAGTTTTATCCTAGTACAGGTTGGATCCCACATTTCCTGTCACCTTCAACTGATGATGTCTTTTCTATAATATACACATTTGCCTCATTTACAAATATAAGGCAAATGTAATTGTGTGGGCATATATCTATATTATTTATTTGTCTGTAGTGTTATGAATGCTAGGCAAGTGTTCAACAACTGTGAGCCAACTCCAACCCTCCTATTGGTTTTATTATGAGAAAATTCTTTGCAATAAATTTCCCAGGAAAGGTTTGAACTCATTTCAGAGGTTCAGGCCACTTCTCATCTTGTCATGGAGCATAAAGGTGTGCAGGCAAATGTGGTGCTGTAGCTGTAGCTGAGAGTCCTCCATCTTGTAGATAACAGGAAGTCAGCTGCGAACTAGACAGTCAAACTGAGGGAAACATCAGTAAAAGACCTCAAAGCCTGCCTGCAAATGACACAACCACATCTCCTTTAGAGGGGATATTTTCTTTCAAACCACCACAGTAGGTATTGTCATTAGAGAAAGCAGAAAAGTAGAAGACCTTTGAAGCAAAAGGCTTGTCAAGTCTCTGTTATAATTGACATTTAAGAAAACAATATTTAGTAAATATCAACTAGGTTTTCATGATTCTTTCTGCTTTGTGATGCTTGTGACTAATTGAAACTTGTATTTTTTTAATCATAATAATTTAAAAGAATTCTGTGGTGGCTTGAATAGAAATGTCCCCCATAGGCTAATATGTTTGAACCCTTGATCCCTAAATGCTGGGACTGTTTAGAAGTACTAGGAGGTATGGCCTTATTGGAGGAAGTATGTTACTTTGGGAGCAATTTAGGATTCAAAGTCCCAGAACCTTCCAAAATTAATCCTCTCTGCCTCCTAATTGCTGAGAAGGCTCAGCTGTTACTCAAGAGCCAGAGCTAACTACCAGCCTGATGCCCTGTGCGCTACCAGGATTTCATGAATTCGAATCCCCTACAACCGTGAGCCCCAAATTAAATGTTCTCTTTCATAGTCTGCCTTGATTATGGTGTTTGTCACAGAAATGACATCCACTGCTAGTAGGCATTTCTATCTATTCAAAAGCTGAAATATTTCAGCTTTTTCCAGTAATTTGTGTTTCTTTTTTTATTTTATTTTATTTATTTATTTATTTATTAAAAATTTCCACCTCCTCCTCCCTTGTAACATGAGGGCCGGCTTGTTGGGGTTTCTGTCCCGCCTGGTACCCTACAGCCGGCAAACCCCAAAGAAAATCACACACAGGACTCCATAAGATTATAAACTGATTGGCTCATTAGGTCAGGCTACTTATTAGTTTTTATGACTTATCTTAACCCATTATTTTGATCTATGTTAGCCATATGGCTTGGTACCTTTTTTAGCTGGGCAGGTTACATGTTGTTTCTCTGGTGGTCTGCGCAGGAGTGGCAGAGGAACCTCCCTGCTTTCCAGAATTCTCTTGTTTTTATTGCATCATCTCTACTTCCTGTCTGGTTTTCCTGCCTATACTGCCTGCCTGGCCAATCAGCGTTTTATTAAAATATGATTGATAGAATATAGACAATTCTCCCGCATCACTCCCTTCCTTTTTCCCTCCCCCTCCCCACCTCCCCATCCGTCTCTAGTCTTAAGAGCAGTCAGGGTTCCCTGCCCCTTGGGAAGTCCAAGGTCCTCCCCCCTCCATCCAGGTCTACAAGGGTGAGCATCCAAACCAAACCAGGCTCCCACAAAGTCAGTCCATGCAGCAGAATCAAAACCCAGTGCCATTGTCCTTGGCCTATAAGACAGCATTCATTGTGAGACACATTCAGAGTGTCCATTTTAATCACATGCTCCATCACTCCCAGTCCTGCTGGCCTTGGTGAGCTCCCATTACATCAGTTCCACTGTCTCAGTGGGTGAACGTGCCCCTCGTGATCCTGACTTCCTTGCTCATGTTCTCCCTCCTTCTGCTCCTCATTTGGACCTTGGGCACTAAGTCCAGTGCTTCAATGTGGGTCTCTGCCTCTATCTCCATCCATCGCCAGATGAAGGTTCTATGGTGATATGCAAGATATTCATCAATGTGGCTATAGGACAAGGCCAGTTCAGGCACCCTCTCCTCTGCTGCCCAAGGAACAATCTGGGGACCACTCCTTGGACCTGGGAACTCCTCTAGAGACAAATCTCTTGCAAATCCTTAAATGGCTACTTTAATTAAGATATTACTTCCCTGCTCCCAAATCCATCCTTCCTCCATCCCACTCATCCAATTCCCCCAACCTCTCTATACGCATCTCCACTTACACCCCCCCTTCCCCCTCCCCCCCTCCCGTGCACCCAAGTTGCCTGGCAATCTTGTCTACTTCCAATATCCAGGAGGATAACTATATGATTTTCTTCAGGTTCACCTTCTTATTTAGCTTCTCTAGGATCACGAATTATAGGCTCAATGTCTGTAATTATGGCTAGAATCTACTTATGAGTGAGTACATACCATATTCCTCTTTTTGGGTCTGGGTTACCTCACTCAGTAAAGCGTTTTCTATTTCCATCCATTTGCATGCAAAATTCAAGACGTCATTGATTTTTACCGCTAAGTAAAACTCCAATGTGTATATGTTCCACACCTTCTCTAACCATTCTTCTATTGAGGGGCACCTAGGTTGTTTCCAAGTGCTGGCTATTACAAATAGTACTGCTATGAACATAGTTGAACAAATGCTTTTGTAGTATGATAAGTCATCTATTGGGTATATTCCCAAGAGTGGAACTGCTGGGTCCTGAGGGAGGTTGACTCCCAGTTTCCTGAGAAACTGCTACACTGATTTCCAAAGTGGCTGCACAAGTTTGCATTCCCACCAACAATGGATGAGTGTTCCCCTCACTCCACATCCTCTCCAGCATAGGCTATCATTGGTGTTTTTGATTTTAGCTATTCTCACAGGTGTAAGATGGTATCTCAAAGTTGTTTTGATTTGCATTTCCCTGATCGCTAAGGAGGTTGAGCGTGACCTTAAGTGTCTTTTGGCCATTCAAACTTCTTCTGTTGAGAATTCTCTGTTCAGTTCAGTACCCCATTTTTTAATTGGATTAATTAGAGTTTTAGTGTCTAGTTTCTCAAGTTCTTTGTATATTTTGGAGATCAGACTTTTGTCTGATGAGGGGTTGGTGAAGATCTTCTTCCAATCAGTAAGTTGCCTTTTTGTCTTAATGACAGTGTCCTTTGCATTACAGAAGCTTCTCAGTTTCAGGAGGTCCCATTTATTCATTGTTGCTCTTATTGTCTGTGCTACTAGGGTTCTACCTAGGAAGTGGTCTCCTGTGCCCATGTCTTGTAGACTACATCCCACTATCTCTTCTATCAGGTTCAATGTGGTCAGATTAATATTGAGGTCTTTAATACATTTGGACTTCAGTTTTGTGTATGGTGATAGGTATGGATCTATTTTCATTCTTCTACAGGTTGACAACCAGTTATGCCAGCACCATTTGTTAAAGATGCTTTCTTTCTTCCATTGTATAGTTTTAGCTTCTTTGTTAAAATCAGGTGTTCATAGGTTTGTGGGTTAAGATCTGGGACTTCATTTTGATTCCATTGGTCAGCATCTCTGTTTTTGTGCCAATACCAAGCAGTTTTCATTACTGTAGCTCTGTAATAGAGTTTGAAGTCAGGGATGGTAATGCCACCAGAAGTACTTTTATTGTAAAGGATTGTTTTGGCTATTTTGGGTTTTTTGTTTTTGCCATATAAACTTGATTATCGTTCTTTCAAGGTCTGTGAAAAATTTTGTTGGGATTTTGATGGGAATTGCATTGAATCTATAGATTGCTTTTGGTAGAATTGCCATTTTTACTATGTTGATTCTCCCAATCCAAGAGCATTGGAGATTCGTCCATTTTCTGGTATCTTCTTCAATTTCTTTCTTCAAAACCTTAAAGTTCTTGTCAAATAGATCTTTCACTTCCATGGTTAGAGTTACCCCAAGATACTCTAAGCTATTTGTGGCTATCGTGAAAGGTGATGTTTCTCTGATTTCAGTCTCTGTATCTTTGTTCTTTATGTATAGGAGGGCAACTGATTTTTTGGAGTTGATCTTGTATCCTGCCGCAGCACTGAAGGTGTTGATCAGCTGTAGGAGTTCTCTGGTGGAGTTTCTGGGGTCGTTTATGTACACTATCATATCATCTGCAAATAATGAAAGTTTGACTTCTTCCTTTCCAATTTGAATCCCCTTCATCCTTTTATGCTGTCTTATTGCTATTGCTAGAACTTCAAGCACTATATTGAAGAGGTATGGAGAGTGTGGACAGCCTTGTCTTGATCTTGATTTTAGTGGGATGGTTTTGAATTTCTCTCCATTTAATTTAATGTTAGCTGTCAGCTTGCTGTATATTGCTTTATTATATTTAGGAATGAACCTTGTATCCCTAATCTCTCCTAGACCTTTATCATAAAGGGGTGTTGAATTTTGTCAAATGGTTTATCAGCATCTAATGAAATGATCATATGTTTTTTTTCCTTCAGTTTATTTATATGATGAATTATATTGATAGATTTTCATATGTTGAACCAACCCTGTCTCTCTGGGATGAAGCCTACTTGATCATAATGGATAATTTTTCTAATGTGTTCTTGTATTCTGTTTTCCAGTATTTTATTGAGAATTTTTGAGTTGATGTTCATGAGTGAGATTGGTCTGTAATTCTCTTTCTTGTGTGTGTCTTTGTGTGGTTTTGGTATCAGGGTGACTGTAACTTCATAAAAGGTGTTAGGCAATGACTCTTCTGTTTCTATTTTGTGAAACACATTAAGGAGTATAGGTATTAGCTCTTCTTGGAAGTTCTGATAAAATTCTGCATTGAAACCTTCTGGGCCACGACTTTTTTTGGTAGGGAGGTTTCTGATGACAGCTTCTATTTCCTCGTGACTTACAGGTCTATTTAAACTGCTCACCTGGTCTTGACTTAATTTTGGTATATGGTATTTATCTAAAAAAGTGTCCATTTCTTCCACATTTTCCAATTTTGTGGCATACAGGCTTTTGTAGTAAGATTTAATGATTCTTTGTATTTCCTCTGTTTCTATGGTTATGTCCACCTTTTCATTTCTGATCTTGTTAATATGCATGTTCTCTCTCTGTCATTTGATTAATTTGGATAGGGGTTTGTCAATCATGTTGATTTTCTCCAGGAACCAGCTTTTTGTTTCATTGATTCTTTGGATTGTTTTCTGTGTTTCAATTTTGTTGATTTCAGCCCTCAGTTTGATTATTTCCAGTCTTCTACTCCTCCTGCGTGAGTCTGCTTCCTTTCATTCTAGAGCTTTCAGGTGTGTTGTTAAGTCTCTAATGTGTGCTTTCGCCATTTCCTTTATGTGGGCATTTAGTGCTATGAAATTTCCTCTTAACACTGCTTTCATTGTGTCCCACAGATTTGGGTATGTTGCTTCTTTATTTTCATTGAATTCAAGGAAGACTTTAATTTCTCTCTTTATTTCTTTCTTGTTCCAGGGATGGTTCAGTAATTGACTGTTCAGCTTCCATGAGTTTGTAGGCTTCCTGGGGTTAGAATTGTTGTTGAATTCTAACATTATTCCATGGTGATCTGATAGTACACAGGTGATTACTACAATTTCTTTATATCTATGGATGTTTACCTTGTTACCAATTATGTGATCAATTTTTGAGAAGGTTCCATGAGATACTGAGCAGAAGGTATATTCTTTTCTGTTTGGGTGGAATGTTCTATAGATGTCCGTTAGGTCCATTTGGTTCATTACATCTGTTAGTTCTCATATTTCTCTGTTAAGTTTCTGTCTGGTTGACCTGTCAATTGGTGAGAGAGGAGTGTTGAAATCACCCACTTTTAGAGTGTGGGGTTTGATGTATGTTATGAGTTCTAGTGATGTTTTTTTACATATGTGGGTGCTTTTATATTACGTGCGTAGATATTCAGGATTGAGACTTCCTCCTGATGAATTGTTCATGATATGAGTATAAAGTATCCATCTCCATCTCTTCTGATTGATTTTAGTTTGAAATCTATTTTGTTACATATTAGTATAGCCACACCTGCTCGTTTCTTTGGTCCATTTGATTGGAAAACCTTTTCCCAACCCTTTACTCTGAGTAGGTGTCTGTCTTTGTGTTTGAGGTGTGTTTCTTGTAGGCAGCAGAATGTTGGATCCTGATTTTGTATCCATTCTCTTAGCCTGTGCCTTTTTAGCAATATTAATGACCAGTGGTTGTTGACTCCGGTTATTTTCCTGGTGCTAGTATTTGTGTGTTTCCCTTCTTTGAGTTGTGCTGGTGGAGGGTTGTCAGATTCTTGTATTATTATGGGTGTTGTTGGCTTCCTTGGTTTGTGATTTTCTTTCTAGTATTTTCTGTAAGGCTGGATTTGTTTCTCCGTATTGTTTAAATCTGTTTTTGTCCTGGAATATCTTGTTTTCTCCATCGATGGTAAATGTAAGCTTTGCTTGGTATAGTAGTCTGGGCTTGCATCCTTGGTCTCTTAGTTTCTGCAGTACATCTATCTAAGACCTTCTGGCTTTCATGGCTTCCATTGAGAAGTCAGGTTTAATTCTGATAGGTTTCCCTTGATGTTCTTTGACCTTTTTCCCTTGCAGCTCTTAATATTTGTTATTTATTCTGTATGTTTTGTGTTTTGATTATTATATGGCGAGGGGATTTTTTTTTGATCCAGTATATTTGGTGTTCTGTATACTTCTTGTACCTTCGTAGGAATATCCTTCTTTAGATTGGGAAAGTTTTCTTCAATAATTTTGGTGAATATATTTTCTGGACCTTTGAGCTGTAAATCTTCTCCTTCTTCTACACTTATTGTTCTTACGTTTGGCCTTTGCAAGGTGTTCCAGATTTCCTGGATATTTTGTGTTAAGAATTTGTTGGATTTGTTTTGTTCTTTAATCAGTGGGTTTATTTCCTTTACAGTATCTTCAGTGTCTGAGATTCTTTCTTCTATCTCTTGTACTCTGTTGTTAACACTTGTCGCTGCAGTTCCTATTCATTTACCCAGATTTTCCATATCCAGCTTTCTCTCAGTTTGTGTTTTCTTCATTACCTCCATTTCATTTTTCAAGTCTTGAACAGTTTCCCTTAACTGTTTGATTACTTTTTCTTGTTTTTCTTGGGTATCTTTGAGAGATTTATTCATTTCATCTACTTTTTTGATTGTTGTCTCCATTTCTTTATGGCAATTTTTCACCTCCTGGTTAAGTTCCCCTATTATGTTCATATAGTTCCACTTAGAGTCAATTTATTCTATTTCTTCTGGAGTAGAGTGTTCAATTCTTCTAGTTTCATGATCCCTGGATTTTGGTGACGTTATTTTGCCTTTCAGGTTGTTGAAGGAATTCTTGCATTGGGACCTGCCCATCTTTTCCTTCAAATGGAGCCAGGAGAGTCTTGGTTCAGTCTTTGCTGTGACTGACTCTCTGAGTGGATCTCTTCAGTTCAGGAGCAGGAACTGTTCCTGTACTTCTAGATGGAACTCCTCAGCAACCTGTGGATGCAACTCCTCAGCACTGAAATAGGGATAGCTGGTATTCCAAGGACACAGGAGACAAAAGGGCGATCATGTGGGCAGGGCAGGGTCAGGGGAACACAAAAGACCCTGCGGCAGGAGCTGGGAGAGTGGCTGTGCTCTCTTCCAGGACAGTCCACTGGGATAGCACACACTCACCCCTCTGGATGGAACTCCTCAGCACAGACACAGGGATAGCTGATAATCCAAGGACACAGGAGACAAAAGGACTGTAATTTGTGTTTCTCTACTATCTAGATGATGGAAGTTTGAAGTATTTGGTGTTAATTAGAAATTTACAAGTCTTCATTTGACTGTTTCTCATGACTTTTGTTGGTATGTAAAAATCCTCTAAATCATATTTAGTTAATATTGCTTTCTGAACAATTGCCACTCTAAATGGCAGCTAGGCAGTCAGCTACTTTTACCTTAGAGTTTCCATGTGGATTGTATATTGTTATGTTAAGAAATTAATTATTTTAGATTAAAATCTAAAATAATGTTCGTCCTGTTTTCTATACTGGAGATAAATGAAGCAATATTGCTATTTCGAGTTATCTTTAAAGCATATTATTAAAAGATAACCAGGATGTCTCTGCAACTGCATAAACAATGCAAGCTCAAACTTACATGTCATTGCTTGATTTGGTTATGATTCTCTAAGAAGCAAATATATCTAATACATGGTGATTCACTACTAGCAGTCACTCTAAAATTGCATTTCTAAGAATAATAAAAAAATAGGATCCTAGAAGTGAGAAAATGTATGGATACCTAACTTTGCAATGAAATCACAAAAGAAAAACTTTAATAATTTCTCCCAGATATCCTGTAATGATATCACTAACTAGGATTTCACAGTGTTTGATGTTAATATACTTTAAATTAATTTGAAACTAACCAAGTTTCTAGTGTCCTTAGGGTTCTGACACCTTCAATATCTCTCTTGAACCTGGCAGCTTCAGCTCAAATGAAATTACTTGACCTCACTTATTGCAAGCCTTTGAAGTGCTGAATCCTGAACTCATACAGAATCTACTTGTATGCTGAAAAAAAAATTAGAAAAAAAGTGAAAACATAATAACACTGTTCTCCGAACCATTGTATTAGTTTGTCATTTTCCTTTTTAGAGTTGTTTTCATTCTTTGAGAAAATGGTACATCTTGTTTCAACATATCGAGCCTCATTCCTTTTCCCATGTACAATTCTTTACCAACCCAAATCTGTTTCTTCTTTTTCAATTTCGGGTGCCATCTTTCAAGTCTGTATTGCGTTTCTCATATATTTTTGAAAATATGATCTTTTACTGAAGCATGGTCCACTTTCCCATGACAACATTCTTAAAGAAAAACAATCTTTCTCTCCTAGCAACTATCATCTGCCAATAGTGCCTTATCTAGGATAGGGTTTCATGACTCCTTGGCTCCATTTTTATATTTGTTGTGGCTTTGGTTTACACTGATCTCGTGGTGGCTATCACAATTGGTGGGAGACCATAAATATTGTTGGCCTATTATGTCTTGAGTACTATTTCCTTGTATTCCTCTACCATATTGGATTGTTATGGTCTTTATGACTCCTCTTCCACAATAGTCTCTGAACCTTTGGAGTAGAGACTGTGATGTAGAGTTCCCATTTATTACTGAGTTTTCCAGATAATTATTTTCTGTACCTTGCCCACTTGTAGTTCTTTAATTTAGTCATGGTCTACTGAAGATAAAAGCTTCTCTGTTGAGGGTTGAAGATGTACAACTCTGTGTGTATAAAGATTATTCATGAGGACTCAGTTTAAAAATGTTTTAATGGGTGAACAATAAAGTATGGTATTCCATAGAGCATTATTTAACTATTAACAAAAATTAAATTTTGAATTTTGAATAGTTAATTGATGGAAACAATTATTTTGATGATGCATCTCCTACTCAGAAAGACATATATTTCATTATTTTCTCTAATTTGTACATGACAGTTTTTCATATTAAGATACTTAAGTTTATTTTGAATAGATACAGAAGTTCTGGATTCAGTAAGGAGCCATTGGAATGGGAGGCATTTCAAGGTGCAGATGCTATAATGCAGTAGTGTGAAGACTTAAGTGGGATTAATAAAACTAAAAGGGCAGGTGGATTACAGGACAAGGTAGAGGAGACATATAGGAAGTAAATAAATATCACTAAAATCACTAAATCATTTTCAAAAAGTCACATGTAATACATACACACACTCACAAACACATATATATTTATATATTGCAATATTATTTTTATTCTCCAAAACTTGATGGTAAGACCCCATTTCCAAACATAGAACATACTTGATTCAAAGAATATGATGAAATAAAATAGATATGGGTCTTGAAGTTTCATCCTTACCAATGGAATTTCAAAGTGCTAAGAGGTGCTATTCACACTACTAGATGAATAAAGTAATTATTAATTTTACACAGCCATAAATCAGTGAATTATAACACAGTATGACATGGGTATCATAGCAATAAGCAATCATTTTCTGCTTTGATTTAAGTATCTGGCATAGCTACCAGAATAAAAACCCTGGATAGACAGATCATGAGCACTAGAGGAAAATGTACCATTTTCTTCTTTTTTAACATATATAAATTTATTTTAAAACAAATTTATTTTGTTAAAAATTAGACAATAATATGCTAACAGACTAGAAACTGATGAAATATGAAAATCATAACCATATTTCTAACATCTACAAGGATAATTTGTGGATATAACTCTGGGTGTGTGTGTGAGAGAGAGAGAGAGACAGAGAGACAGAGAGAGACAGAGACAGAGACAGAGTGACAGAGAGACAGAGAGAGGTGATACACGACTTAAATTTTTCTTCTATACAATTATAGTCCAATAACAAAAGTGCATTAAACTAGATGGCCTATTGTCTTAAATAAAATTGAGACTGCAAGCTACAGAGTAACCTGGTTTTTATAGTTCTGATGCCCTAAATATTCCCCTTTTCCTTATTCAAACATTACCTTTATGCTGGCAGCATATATTAACATGCAACTATGAGGACTGTGGGAAGCAAATCATTAGACATGTTATGTTAAATGGGTTTGCTCCATAGGTGCTATGTGCAACATTTAAAACTCTTCCGTTGAAAAGAGGTACTAGAATCTGATAATTATCTGATAATTATTTCTGTTAAGATAAATTATTCTGAGGCAGAATAGTATCACATGCCTTTAACCCCAGAACTTGGGAGACAGAGGCAAGCAGATGTCTTTGAACTCGACTAAAACCTGGTCTACAAAATGATGTTTCAGAGAGCAAAAACTGTTAAAAAAAAAGAAACCCCCTTTCCAAAAAAACAAAAAAAAACCCACTAAACAATACAAAAGGAAACAATTAACTAAAATACCACTATGTTTTTTGTGGTTTTGTTGTGATAGTCTCAACAACACAATTGTTTTGTTAACAATGTTTTAATTGACATAAAAACCTCTTTGTGGAATATGTATTTCTAAACATCAAAAGTCCTAATGTGTTCATCAACAAAAATCAAATAATCATGCTTAATTGTCTGTCTATTCAAAGGGGTGCTTTATTTAGTCAGCTCATTACAGTTCTCCAGTAGAAAAGTTTCTGTTCACTTCTGACCTTTTTATTTGCTGCTTTTTAAACAAAATACCTGAAAACAAATTTAATCAAAAATCTTAACTTAGAATAATTATTTATAGCTTACATTTTAAGATGTTATTTTTTTACGATAGCTCTGTTTCTTTGATTTTGGTATAGAGTGAGGCAATTCCATCATGACAGGGAGCAAATGGCAGATTATCTTGTCATTTCCTAGTGAAAGAGAGAAAGATTGCTACGGCCTGGGCCTAGTGTTAATCTTCCCTGGGAATAGTTAAATACATACATAAAAACTAAAAAACCCTGGATTAATATAGGGTTAATAAATGAATAAAGTGTTGCTGTGATCACAAAGAAACGGTGTTATTACTGAACGGAATTATATTTAAGCCAATCTTCATATCTAGTAGTATGCTTTTCATTAAAATTTAAATGTTATTATGAATTGAAATAAAGTGCTGCATTAAAACAAACTAAAAATTAATTCCAGCACCATAAATTAGAACAAAAACAAGAGAATTATATAATTGTAACATTTATTTTTTGTTTTTAATATGTGGAATATAAATCAGAACATAAAGTAATTTGATTGATTTACTTGACCTCAAAATTCCTCTTATTTTAATATTCTATAGTCCTTTAACTGAGTGACTATTATTTTGCAAGCATTTTTTGTTATTTTAAATCTGTTTAAATGCAATATTAGTAGTGACTATTGCCATATTTTTACAAATGAATGTATTGTAAAGGAAAACAATTTAAATTTTTTTATGTGCTGTGATTTCAGAAGACACTGATCTAGATTTCCAACTTCTCATGAGAGCTACATGTCTAGAAAACAAGAAAAAAGGAAAAGCATGAAAGGGAACCTTACATATTCACAAAAGGCATATATATGTCAAAGTTTGGAATGTAAGTCCTGCTGGAAGGATGTTAACTCAGCTCTATCTCTTTAATTCTAGGATGTCACTGAGTGAGTATCTCCTTCTACTAATAAGTCCCCTCCAGTATTCATTGCTTTAATCCGACTCCAAAACAGCAGAGTTAACCAACCAATGGCTATAAACCTTAAGACCATGATCTCAAGTATAACTACTGTTTGTTAAGTGTATACCTTACGTCTTTTGTCACAGCAATATGCATCACATTAATACTGACAAACAGTGGCAGGGTTTATTAGAATAAACATAACACAAACAAAATTTTGTGATTCTAACTAATGCATAATATCTTTGTACCTGAAGGAAAGATATAACTTTATCTTTTAGTTACATTTTAATAAAAATACCATCTGCTTGGTCTTAAATAATGATTGGCCAAACTTCATTCGTGTGGTTTCATTTATTGTGTAAAAAGATAAATAGTGTAAAGATACTTTAAATTTTTTATTATGTCTTAATGTTGACATAGTTTAAAGATTTTTATAAAACAATAATTTCTAAAGATTTTATTTTTAATTTTCATTCATGAGAGTATGTGGTTTTGTGATTATATATGTATGCATGTATGATGTGGAATTTCCCTCTGTATGCTGTGAATACCATTGGTTAATAAAGAAACTAGCATAGCCTGATAAAGTAGAACAGAGATAGGTGAGAAAAACTAAACTGAATTCTGGGAAGAAGAAGGTGGAGTCAGAGAGAAGCCATGTAGCCCCACTGGAAACAGACAGAATTTTACCTGGTGAGCCACAGCCATGTGGCTATATGCAGATTGGTAGAAATGGTTTAAATTAAGATGTAAGAGTTAGCGAATAACAAGCTAGAACTAAAAGGTTAAGTGTGATTTAATTAATACAGTTTCTGTGTGGTTATTTTGGGAGTCTGAGAGGCCAGGAAATGAATAAAAAAATAAATGGGGACCTTACAACACATGTGTGTATGCATGTTTGTGTATGTGCCATGGAATGTTTGTATACCTGTGTGTGCATATGCATGTGTGTGAAGTATATCCAGGTACCCCAGAATCCAGTAGACAGTATCAAACACTCTTGTATTGGATTTAAAGGCACATGTGTCCACCAGACAAGTATGTTGGAAACTGAGCCTATGTTCTCTGGAAGCGCAGTAAGCTCATCAATGATAAGTCATATCCCTAGAATCTCAACAGGTTAAATTTAGCTTTCATACGTTATCACTTTTTAATAATGTACACAGTCAAACCCATAAATCAGACACAAAGAAACCTTTCTAAAACTCACGAACTGGGACTGGAGTAATAGCTTGGTAGCTCAAAGCATTTATTATTCTTGCAGTGAACCCAGATTCAGTTCCCAACATCAACACAGCATCCAGAACACCTGATTCAGTCCAGGAAATACCCACTTCTAACGTTTACAAGCCCCATCAACACATCCACATGTTTTATACACATACATATATGCTGGAAAAACACTCATATGCATTAAAAATATAAACAAAAATAAACTTAGAAATTGTTTTGAAAAAAGACAAATATATCAGGTCCTGGCTATAATTTTCCTGAATAATTTTTATTCGATCAAATAAATACAAATATTCATAACAATGTTTTCTGCATTAGCACTTATGAAAGCAATAATATTTATTAGTACATCTCCTCAAGAGAATTCTGTCCTCATTTAACTCTATAAAGAAGACAGAATTAAAATCTACTTCGAATGAAAGTACAATAACAATATAACATATTCATAAAGACAAATTTTAATTGACCTAAACTGAGATTAAAATTTTAATTGGAAATGAAATTTTATAGTGTCACATCACAGATCTACTAGGATATGCTAGTGCTAGATTTGTAATTTTCCTCATCTATTTTGAAGATACACATTGCATTAAGGATGATATTCCAATTCACAAGAATAATACTGTAACTTTAAATCTCATTAACACTTATAAATATTACAATTAGTAAGCTACATTATCAGTTTTGCAAACATAATGCATATTTATTCAAGAATAACGAACCAATTCTACTTCTTGAAATTAAATTTCAGTCATAATAATAAATCTGTTTACAGGAATAGAGAATTGTTTAAGTGACATACAGGGACTATTTCGGTGAAAAAATTGCAATCACCGAGACTTTCATGACATTCTAATATATGTAAGCATCCTTTTCTCACAATATGGACAATTTGAAGAACAAACAGCTATTATCAAACAGTCCTGTACATTTAAAATAGTTTATCTGTCACAGGAAGAATGTCATTTGAGCAGTCCTAAACTCATATGAATTGGGTTTTATTTAACAATATTTTCATTAATATAAAAGTATGTTTATGAGAGGTGTCATATTGCATGCCTGTGTCCACAGCATTCAAAATGTATGGAGAAGAGGTTACTGATTTAAAGTTTTTCTAGTGTAGAAAACAAGGAGGAATATTTTAGTACTGAATGTCTAACAACTAGCTTACAAAAAATACCTAGAGGGAAGTTAAGTGTGCCCTGTGAAATTTGAAAATAAAGTAACAGTATTGAAGTTCATTATAAGGGAAATAAGTATGAGTCAATTTATTTTAGACTGGTGTTTTATTATGTTTTTACATATACTGAACATTTACCTATTAAATCTTCCGCCTTTTAATTATGCTGGGATGATATAATAATAGGTGCACCTGTTTTCTGATTTTCGAGTACATTTAGATACTATGTTTTTCAAATTTTCACAAACTCAGAAATTGAGAGTTCTTTCAACTTGATTCCCATTATTCTTTAATATATCCTTATATACTTTTAAATAGGTTAGATCCAGGTTTTGATATTTTTCATAACATATGTTTGATCATAATCCTCTCCCTTATACCCAACTTCTCCCAGATGTTCTCCTTCATCTTTCCCTTGTTAACTTAAAGGTCTCTCTCTCTCCTCCCCCACCCCACTCTGTCTCAGACACACACACAGACACACACACACACACACAGACACACACACACACGCATACACTTTCTCTTCATTAATCATCCATCCCTCCATTCCTCCCTCCATCTATTCATCTTTTATCTATCTATCTATCTATCTATCTATCTATCTATCTATCTACCTACCTATCTATCTACCTATCTATCTATCTATCTATCTATCTATCTATTATCTATCATTTATCTAATATCTGTATCAATATGTCTCTTTTGATATTTGGAGATATTGTTTCTCTGTGTAACCATCTCTGTCTGTCTTGGTTCTCCTTTAAAACAGGCACATATCTGACTCAGAGATCTTCCTTCATCTGCCTTCAGAGTTTTGAAATTAAAGGTGTGTGGCAAAACTAATTATGTTTTTGTATATGTGTGTGTGCATGTGTGTGTTTATGTATTTTGTAGATAATATATGTTAAAAGATATATATACAAACATATATGCATATATTACTTTTTACACTGTAGGGTGATTCAAGCCCATCACATGTATCTTCTGACACAGAATACAATGAACTGTTTTCCCAATAGACACTCACTCCTTTTCATAAGTTGTATTGAAACATATAACCATATATTAGATGTCATCTTGCTACTAAAAATTAGTTATCTCTTGTTCTCTTTAGATGAAAAAGCTTTACACTTGTTTTTACATCGAGATTAGCTTTTAATTTTCTCAATTCATTTGTGTTCCATGACACACTCTGTATTCATTTTAAGATAAAACTTAGACATTAAGTGATTTTAGTCTGATTTTAATAGCTAATTTTGTATTGACTAATATAATTTCCTGGTTTTTTGTATTTATAACAAGTATAAGATAAATGACACAAATAGAGAGCTTAATCAAAGACTTTAATTATTTTTCCAAGCCCATCAAAAATAAAAACATTCATGAATAATTAGTTAATGTATTTTCCCTCAGTCATCCTTCTCAAATAAAATAAAACTCTAATATAAACTTCAAAATTTTTATTAAATATACATCATACACATAAGAATAAAATTTAGATTTAGGGAAAATTTCAATTCATTCCATGTTCATGTTGCATTGAGTGACAACTATTTAAATCTATAACCATATGCTGATTGTTTTCAACTAATGGACAAATGACCAACAGTTTTCTCATGTGTTCTGATGAAAATTGGTAGTTTGTCTCATCAGTTATTTTTCGTTTCACCCATTCTCAGTATCCCACTGTCTTGATGATTTTATTTTCAATATTTTTAGGTTTTTCTCTTTATCTATCTGTTACATAATTACACTCAGACAATTTTCTGATACTTTTTGGAATTATGCATTGGTCTGTTTATTTTCTCTTCATAAAAGCCTAAATTTCAATGTTGTCTCTTATTTAGGAACAAAAATGACAAGGCACTGCCAGCTGTGATTTGTTGTATCCAATCCTATGCTTGTAATCATTCTGACTGATGCTTGCACAGAAAACCACATTCACTTCTCCGTGTAAGTTCCAACTACGCTTTCTACTAAGATTTTGCTTGTGCCCCTTGGGAAATAACTGACATTGAAGAAGCATCTCAGTCAAACTTACATCTGCCAGCAAAGAAAAACCTGCTCTTGACAAGAGAGATAATTTTGAAAACCACTAAGTGCTGCAGGGGAACCCAGGGAAAAATATGATCTTGGCATTATGGCCTAGTTATACGACTTACATTGTGAACTTAAGTTTTGTGGATTCAATTTGTCACCTCTAATGCTGATTCCTCAAATTATATCTTCTTAACAGAACGTGTTATTTTTCCCCAAATTGATAGATTAATTAATGACCCAGGATTTCTGACAAAGACATTTAGGTGTTTTAAACGTACCTACCACTAAATAAGAAGTCTTTCAATATTCTTTCTATCCTAAATGCTGTGATACACAGCACCATTACTAGAGATCCTTAAACTATCAGTAGAACTTATTTTGTACATATAGGTTTAGAATTATAAAAGATTCCCAGACAGATGCTTGTCTTTATTTCATTTTTTTCTCATTCTAGAAAATAACTAAAAACTTTGAACATAAATTGTGGCTCAATGATGTATTAGCCCTTCCGTTAATCTAAGTTGATTTTTTGCTTTGTAGTATAAAGTCAGACATCAGAAATATTATAAACAAATCTAAATGAATGCTAATCTGGTTTGGACGTATCAAAGTAGCCGCAATTTGCTTCCAAGCTGCTTTTGCTCTTTTCTCTTTGACAGTTACACTCAATATAATAATGGACTAATCTAGTTAAAACTGAGAAGTCTCAATGTATATCTGTCATGACTTTTCAACAATTTCCAAAAATATAGCAACCTGTATTTATTTTGTTCATTTGATAATAAGAAATCATCTCAAGTTATTGACATTCAGTAAACTTAAATTCTAAATGATTCATGAGAATATAAATTTCTTGTTCCCGAGGAAATGTAGAATTTCTAATTTATTTGGATTTCTTGCCATGAGGATAGCTACTGTCTATTCACACTAGCTTTCTTAATTATAGACAATTAACCAAGTTGATATATTATGAAAAAAACTTGTGTTTTTTTCTCAATCTGTAATATTTTCACCTTAAATTTCTACTTGGCATGTGTTTAAATTCTACTACTGAATCACTCAAATTTGGATCTTCTCTGGCAAAGTTATATAAAGTACAGACTTTATCATACCATTCTTCTATTCACATGTCATCAACTTTTGACAATTCTACTTCAAGATTATGGCAATAATGTATGAGAATTGAGTCATGAAACAATATTCTAAATAAAACAAACTGAGCTGAAACATGATCAGTAACATTTTATGAATTTTCATTATAATATCCCTTCTAATTTTATCTTTCTTTTCAAAACATTTTATTCTTTTGCATTATTTGCCTCCTCCCCAGTTTTGTAGAAAGATGATGATAATGGATAGACTGATAGATAGATTAGATAGATAGATAGATAGATAGATAGATAGATAGATCATAGGTAGGCAGATTGATATATGATAATAAGAGAAAAAATTTCATGTTACTTCATAGAAGATATTTTTATACTTTCCAAAATTGTATCATATATATATAAATCAAGCCAATTAAAAGAGGGTTTTGACTATCCTCATTACAGTGAAATGTACAAAATGATTAATGACTATGTTGGAGACTGGGTAAATATACAGCATATGGCAACTGATAATTCAGAATTCAACCCACCAGAAGAGTGATTCTCTGATGGAGGTTAATCCTCTCCATGTAAGTCCTGCAGGACCATTGACTCTAGAAATGGACCCTCACATTTGGTAAAATATTCAGGTGTCTCCCCAGTTCACTGTAGTGTGTTATCTCATGTGATGTGTGTATGTGATAACATGATTGCATCTCAACCTTATGGGCATATATTTCAGTGAGTGGTCAGAAAAATAGATTTTCATTTAACAAAATAATTTTTATATATAGAAAATATATTAGGACATGCTTTATAACTAGATCTATTTATCCCATGAAGAGTGTAGACACTTAAAAGCCCATTTGGTTTCTTTTCCTCAGACTGAATGCATACAATTAGCACATTTCTTCCTCAGAGCAAGTTAAAATTAGACTAAAGGCTCTTTGTAAATAGATAATAGGTTTAAAACTTTACAGCTATGTACAAGGTCAGAGGCACACATATCCAACCAAGGTTGCTATACAAAACACCTTAAGAAAAGCTTGCCTGTAACATGAAGGGCTGGCTTGTTGGGCTTTCTGTCCCACCCGGTATCCCACAGACGGCAGGTCCCAAAGAAAATCACACACAGGACTCCATAAGATTATAAACTGATTGACCCATTAGCTCAGTCTTCTTATTAATTAATTCTTACATCTTATGGTAACCCATAATTCTTGTCTGTGTTAGCCATGTGGCTCAGTACCTTTTTCAGTGGTCTGCTCACATGTTGCTTCTTTGGTGATCTGGGCAGGAATGGCAGAGGGATCAACTTCCTCCTCCCCAGAATTCTCCTGCTCTCCTTGCATCATTTCCACTTCCTGTCTGGTTTTCCTGCCTACACCTCCTGGCTGGCCAATCAGCATTTATTTAAAACATGATTGACAGATTACAGACAATTCTCCCATACCACATGCCAATTCTTCACTTGCCAAAATTGCTAGCAATAGACCCTTCTCAAAGTTTGTCACTGGACACTGTACCACCCCCAATTTGGTTACAGTCTTACCCTTAAAACCTTGAAACTCTTGTGTTGCTTTGGTAAATGACTCAACTTCTAATGACTCAACCCTGGGCATGTGCTTTTGACAATGAGAGATAACTCTTGTAAATTTTTTCATTACTTCAAGCCACACATGGGAGAGAGAGCTTTTAGGCTAGAGAAGAAGATGCTAGGAAGAACTAGAATTTGGAAAGGAGAATTAGAATAGCAGCAGAACAATAAAGAGACTGATTGGAAGCAGCACATGTGTGAGAGTGTTCATTTACCCTCAGATACTCTAAGAAAAAAGTTCCTTTCACGTGCTGTAGTATCAGATCTGAACCCTGAAGATGGTCTTAGGGCTGGACCCCCAGGACCTCGATATAGATCACTAAAGTAGCCTGAAGTGGCCATCACTTAGTAACAATATATTATGTTTTGAAAATTTATGCTGCATACTGTAAATAGGTGCAGGGATTCTGAAATGAAAAAAACTATATCAAAATATTTAAGGATAAAGCAGAAACTTATAAACTAATTGTTCATAATAAGATAAACAAGTATGTTGATATATAAGTGCTCAGTGGCTATGTTTCAACAGTAGAATTTTTTAATATTTTTAATATTTTAATGTAAGTATGTCCTGCAAATGATTCTGGACAGTGTATATATAATGTGTTAAAAAAAACATTCACTAAATCCTGTTGCACATCATTCAAAAGCATAGTGTCCTATAAGATACAGCTACAATTGTAAATTTCAAGCTAAAATGTGATTATAACCTTATAATACTGGGCTGGAGAGAAGTACCAGCAGTTAAGAGCACTTGACTGCTTTTGCAAAGGTCCCAAATTCAATTCCCAGCAACCAAATGGTCTCTTGCAACCACCAGTAAGGGGATCTGATTCCCTTGTCTGGTGTACGTGAAGATGGAACACTCAATTACATAAAATACATGAATAAATAAACCTTTTAAAAATATAATCCTGATAAAAAAGTAAAAAAGCATTTTCTATGTAAAGCATAAATGGAGAAAATATGGATGGAATAGATAAAGTCAAAATAATAATAAATCTCTTTTAGGATATCTTGCTGAAGACACATAATGCAGTAGTATAAAATATATAGAGGTTATCAAGTTGTTAAAAACAAAAACATCTAATAGGTCTATATAATTATTCAAATCAATAATGGTAAATAAAATTTTATATAGTGTTTTGAAAAAATGTCATTTAACAAAATACATAAAGAGAAACTAGGAGATATACAGAGAAACATAAAAATGGTCAGCTTTAATGTCTGCACACAAGTATCTGTAGAAATGTTTTAATATTATCACCTGCTAACAGGTGTTCATCATTATATAAAGTGCTGAGCAAAGCACTGGAAATGCTAATTTATGAAAAGACAACCCTTATATAAGACATCATGACTAAGACTGACTACAGCATCTGTTTCCAATGCCTCAGTTGCATACAGTGTGTCATGCCTTGAATTTGCTTTTTCTGAAATATGCTAGTCAGATTCCAGTTTCTGAGAGTGTGCCTGAACAACATGGGCTGTAGGATACATTGTTAACCTCTTTCTATTTGAAGCAACGATATAGCTTTGATTGAGGTTTTCTGGGTTCTAGGAACAGTTTGTATGGATGCAATGTAACATGCAACAGTAAGAATGCTGCAACATAATGTTTCCCATTTGTTCAATTTGACTGGTTTATGGCATTGAGATAAAGAAAAGACACTTACCTAGTTTCTGAAATGTTCTCAAAGTAAGCCATACATGAATTGTTAAATCAGTGTTAGTATAAAAGGAAGGGAAGCCAGCATGTCCTAGTTCAAATTCTAACTGTTGAAATTCTCAACAGGACTTTTACTTTCATGTAACTCCTAAAGTCAAAAGAAAAATGAGACTCTATCTTTAATTGAATGAAAATAAACATAACTGTTATATAAGTTAAGTCAACCATCAACTAAGTCCCTGGGCTTTGGGAATTTTCCACCATTAATGAATTTTATCAGATATGGATATGGTGTACAGCAATTCTACCAAATCTGTTTACTAAAATTAAGATAGAATTTGTGCAATGTTTATAATCTTGAAGTAGATATATTTCAGGTAATGAAATACTAAGATATTAAGAAACGCATACAATAATTATTTCTTTGTATGTTGTTGTGGCTGTCAGATACCAGAAATAATTATGAAACTAGTTAAGTGTAATCCAAGAGCAATAGAAAAAGGAGTAATATGTTAAAAATAACAAGTGTCATTAAATAAAAATTCTCTTATGCAAGAAAGACACAGGTTTATAGTGATCTGAAACTAAAGAACTAAGACTAATTAATTCTCCTTTGCTTGCTTCCAACACAGAAAGGAATACAGAGAAAGAGATAACAAACTGGATAGCTAGAAACATTTCCTTTTAGGGATAACAAAATAGTTGTATACACTTTCTAATCCTAGTGGTACAGTGAATGAAAATTAGGAGGAGAATCATTGAACTATAAAAATTAATTGATTCAATGAATATATACTGACCATTGTATAACAGAATTTAATCTACATACCACCTATACAGATAGAACATAAAAGAAGAATCTTCATTCTTATTTTGCTTAAATTATATAGACAGACACATTCTTAATCATATGAAAATTTGAAGTGAAGGTTAAAAAACAACTTAGAAATATTTTTTGATTAGATATCATCAAATTTAACTCTCTACTGTTTTATAAAATGAATCATTGATTTCTTTATTCATTCATTTTTGGTCATATTAAGACCCTTCAATGTGGAACTTAAATTCTATTTGCTAATTTTAAACATTTTCATAAGCCATTTATAAAATTCACACCATATTTAAGAAATATTGTACAAAGGGCCAAATCATTTACATAAATAAGGGCTTACAGTATCAAACATACCTTGTGTATATTTTTTAATATACATAGAAACTCTGGAAAATACCACTTTCACTATATCTTATATAATATTTCTCACCTCTGTTTTTCAGCAGTTTTGTAAAGATAAATTTTCAGAAATCATAAAACTCGAGAATAAACAAATCTTGCAAAGTTAGAAAGTCTTCTAATTTACAAGAGTTCTACCTGCCCCCTCCAGACCAAGGTAACGATGCTGGTGAGAAGGGACTCTCTGACAAGTCCAGTTGTCTGTAGCATGTGCAGGGAGTTCCAGGCATAACATTCCATGAGTTGTCACTTGTCCTTTGTGAACTTTGCATTCAGCAGTCTTTGTGTCACCCACACTCATGTATCTAGCCCTCCTCCTACTGGGCTATGAGCACTTCGAAGGGACCTACAGATTCACTAGGTTAGTTTAGAGTGGGACGTGCTTTGTCCCAGCATCAGAACCACACATAGGAGCAAATAATCATGTACTCCTATCTCCCCAAAAAAATTCACGTGACAGATATTAATGTTATAAAATCACCTATATAAGTTTCTCTCAATTAGCCAGTTTTCTAGTTGGTCTTCATTCCTTATTCATCAATAGTGACCATGTCATAAATATATCAATAAGCGACCAGCTAAAGAAAGTCAGAAGTATTCGTCTCAATTCTCCTAGTATGGTCCAAATAAAAATATCCTATAGGGTGTATTAAAGATTTTTGATCAGACATTCTTGATGACATCATCAGAAATTAGCAAACTGACCAGCATTTTAGAACATGGTGATGCTCAACTGATATTTGATGGGACACAGAGTTTTGTTAGGTATCACTGAAAAGTTTCTCTCCTCTCTATCTTTCAGGTTTGTGTCTCTTCCTTAAAATAAGAAAAAAATTCACAGTCAAGCAGAGTTTCCAAATTCTAGATGTGTTATCTCATATTAGTGCATAGTAGTTCTTTGAAAACCTATAATCAAGAATTCTGTGTAAATTGGAAAACAATCTGAGATTATTACAATAACACTTGATTAAAGCTTATTTTATTCTGAGAATAGCTTATGAAGGGTATTGGTTAAGTATTAATTCACATTATAGTTAAAAAAGATATGTACATTACTGAAAAACATTCATGGTGCTAAAAAATATATTAATACCTATTGGCCTTGTGAATATATATTTACTAAGAAAAATGTATCATTAACATTAGATGCATTATGCAATCAGTTAAAATAGTTTCTTTACAAAATTTAAAATGTGGTTCTTATTTAGAGCAGCATTGATGATCTTAAACTCATTAGTAAATAACTGTTAAAAGTATTTTACTTTGTTATTTCTGCTGGCTGCTTGGTGATAGCAGTATTGTAACAGGTAACACCATGATTTTCATTTAAGTAATAAAACCTTGTGTGTCTAAGAGAGTCCTGCAGAGATTCTTTCTATAGGCTGCCCAGGCACTGACAGCATAATCTTGAGAGAGTAGTGAATTCCAAATTTCTGGCTTTCACACACTGCAAATATTTAATTTGTTGTAATATGGAGGAAAGGATCTTTATTCATCTTAAGTACTAAGCAAAGCTCACTTTTTAATTTCCTACTTTGAAGAAATGCTATATCTTTGCATGTTAGCTTTAAGTGATGAATGTTGACGCTCTCCTAAGATTTGGGAAACATTAGACAAACATTAGGCTGTGATATAACAATATCTTGGTTGTTATACATACAGTGAAAACACAAAGCAAAAGAGCATTCCACTACAAATCCAGATTACTTGGTTTTCGTTTTTGTCTTCTTCATATCCAAAATGAACCTCTTTCACGCTGTTATGTTTTCATCACATGGCATCCCGAAAAATGACTGACAAATACTTTACATTCAACACGCATTTGTTGAACTGAACAGGGTACCAAATTTCCTTTTTTCTCCTCATCTTTTACATAAAAAAATGCTTCTGTATTACACACTTCTTTGCTATTGAATAGCAGAAAATTTCTGCATGAAAAGAATTCAGTTCTCAATTTAAACATAGTTTTGCTGAAAAAACTGGATCTTCATAATCCTTTATTTCCACATATCTAATCTGTTGTTGTTTAAACAGTACATACCTATCAGCTATGTTGGTGTAAGAAAATATAAACTTGTTTAATTTATGATTGGAGTATGAAAGGTCCCATGTAAGCACTTTCTTTCATTCTGTGGAAGAACAGACATGAACACAGAAATAATTAAATAAATATTTGTAACTGTAGTAAACGTTTACCATTTTACCCCTTCCTCATTAAAGCCATTCTATTTTCTATACTCCTAGCAACAATGGATATGTAGCCTGTATGGGCTATCCCCTGTGATCAGATTGGTGGCTACCCCAACTGTTATCAGAGATGTAACTGATGGAACAAATGCAGAGACTCATAGACAAACATTAGCCTGAGCTTGAGGAATCTTGTTGGAGAAAGAGAGGGAGTTTAGAAGGGTCAGGAGGGTTATGGACATCACAAGAAAACTCACAGAAACAACTAACCTGGGACATTGGCCCTCTACATATACGTGGCAGCTGTGTAGCTTAGTCAGCTAATGACTTCCTAACAATGGGAGCAGGGGCTGTCCCTAACTCTTTGACTGACTCTTGGGAACCTATTCCTCATATATTACGTACCTCAGTTTTTTTTTAATTTTTTTAATTTTTATTGACTCATTCTTTTATTTATTTTTGTGAGGTAAATATGTTGATTTATTTTAATTTTATAATTGATTTTTACTCTATATCTTTTTTTTCCTTATTTATTTATTTAAAGAATTTCTACTTCCTCCCCTCCTCCCAATACCCTCCCGCTCCCCCCACTCCCTTTCCTCCTCCCTCACCATTCCCAAGAGCAGTCAGGGTTTCCTGCCCTGTGGGAAATCCAAGTTCCTCCCCCTTCCCTCCAGGACCAGGAAGGTGAGCATCCAAACAGACCAGGATCCCAAAAAGCCAGTCCATGCAGACGAAACAAGACCCAGTGCCATTGTCAATGGCTTCTCAGTCAGCCCCCATGTCAGCCACATTCAGAGAATCCGGTTTGATCACATGCTCGTTCAGTCCCAGTCCAGCTGGCCTTGGTGAGCTCTCATTTGATCAGTCCCCTTGTATCAGTGGGTGAACGCACCCTTCGTGGTCCTGACTTCCTTCGTCATGTTCTCCTTCCTTCTGCTCTTTATTTGGACTTTGAGGGCTCAGTCCAGTGCTCCAATGTGAGTCTCCGTCTTTATCTCCATCCATCGTAGGACGAAGGTTCCCTCTGGTTCTGCTTTCGTTGCTCACGATTTCCCTCCCTCTGCTTCTCATTTGGACCTAGGGAGTTAAGTCCAATGTTCCAATATTTGTCTCTGTCTCTATCTCCATCCTTCGCCATATGAAGGTTCTGTGGTGACATGCAAAATATTCATCAGTATGGTAATGGGCCAAGGTCAGTTCAGGCACCCTCTCCTCTGCTGCCCAGGGAACAATCTGGGGACTTCTCCTTGGGCCTGGAAACCCCTCCAGAATCAAGTCTCTTGCAAACCCTAAAATGACTCCCTTAGTTGAGATATAAACTTCCCTGCTCCCATAACCATCCTTCATCCCACTCTCCCAAGCCATCCCCAATCCTCCCCCTCTCCCTTCTCCCTAACCATCTCCCCTTACTTCCACCCTCCCCCCCCTCCCCCGTGCACCCAAGTTTGCCTGGCAGTCTTGTCTACTTCCAATATCCGGGAGGATAACTATATGATTTTCTTCAGGTTCACCTTCTTATTTAGCTTCTCTAGGATCACGAATTATAGGCTCAAAGACCTTTAACTATGGCGAGAATCCACTTATGAGTGAGTACATACCATATTCCTCTTTTTGGGTTTGGGTTACCTCACTCAGTAAAGCGTTTCTATTTCCATCCATTTGCATGCAAAATTCAAGATGTCATTGTTTTTTACCGCTGAGGAAAACTCTAATGTGTATATGTTCCACACCTTTTTAAACCATTCTTCTATTGAGGGACACCTAGGTTGTTTCCAAGTTCTGGCTATTACAAATAGTGCAGCTATGAACATAGTTGAACAAATACTTTTGTAGTATGATAGGGCATCTCTTGGGTTTATTCCTAAGAGGGGAATTGCTGGGTCCTGAGGGAGGTTGACTCCCAGTTTCCTGAGAAACCGCCACACTGATTTCCACAGTGGCTGTACAAGTTTGCATTCCCACCAACAATGGATGAGTGTTCCCCTCACTCCACATCCTCTCCAGCATAGGCTATCATTGGTGTTTTTGATTTTAGCTATTCTCACAGGTGTAAGATGGTATCTCAAAGTGGTTTTGATTTACATTTCCCTGATCGCTAAGGAGGTTGAGCATGACCTTAAGTGTCTTTTGGCCATTCGAAGTTCATCTGTTGTGAATTCTCTGTTCAGTTCAGTACCCCATTTTTTAATTGGGTTAATTAGAGTTTTAGTGCCTAGTTTCTTGAGTTCTTTGTATATTTTGGAGATCAGACCTTTGTCTGATGAGGGGTTAGTGAAGATCTTCTCCCAGTCCGAAGGTAGCCTTTTTGTCTTACTGACAGTGTCCTTTGCTTTACAGAAGCTTCTCAGTTTCAGTCCGTCCCATTTATTCATTTGTTTACTATTGTCTGTGCTACTTGGGTTCTACTTAGGAAGTGGCCTCCTGTGCCTATATCTTGTAGACTCATTCTTAATAAAAGAGAAGGTGCTTAGTTTTAACTGCAACTTCTTATGTCATGCTTTCTTGATAACCATAGAAGAGCAGTCACTTTTTGTACAGAAACAGAAGTGTATTGAGGTGGACAGGAGGAAAATGGAGGGAAGAAATAGGAGTGAGGGGCAACTGTAAATAGGATGTTAAAGAAAGAAAGAGATCAAGAAAGAAAGAAAGAAAGAAAGGAAGGAAGGAAGGAAGGAAGGAAGGAAGGAAGGAAGGAAGAAAGAAAGAAAGAAAGAGAAAAGAAAGAGAGAGAGAAAAGAAAGAAAGGACTTACCCTACTGCATACCATAAATTTTGTTATATTTTATGTTTATTTATATCCCATAAGAATAATGCTTTAATGTTTCCTGGATTTTGTCAATGATCTATTCATTGTTCATTTTGCATTTTTATTAAGCATATATTTTGTAGTTTTTGTTGTTTCTGTGGTTGTTAATTTCTACCTTTATACCACTGTAATCAGATGGAATCCTGGTAGTCTTTTAATTTTCCACAATCTGTTGAGGCTAACTTTTTGTCCCAGTTTATGACCAACTGTAGAATCTCATGAACTCTTGATAAAAATGTATATTTTTTAATATAAAATAAACATTGGGTTTAATGTTCCAGAGAGATCTGCTATATTCATTTGTGTTACAGAGAGAGGGCCTGTTTTTGTCCCGGCTGCCTGGCTAGCTTACACCCGAAATCATCACACAGAAACTGCATTCATTTAAATCACTGCCTGGCCCATTATCTCTAGCTTCTTATTGGCTAATTCTCACATCTTGATTTAACCCATTTCTAATAATCTGTATATCACCAAGAGGTCGTGGCTTACCGGAAAAGATTCAGCATGTCTGACCTGGCGCTCCATGGAGGTTTTCTCTCTCTTTCTTCCTCCCAGAATTCAGTTCTGTCTTCTCTGCCTACTAAGTTCTGCCCTATCAGGCCAAGCAGTTTCTTTATTAATTAACCAATGAAAACAACACATAAACAGAAGGATCTCCTATATCACGTTTGTTCTGTGGTTTCATTTAGGTACAAAGTTTCCCTATTAATTTAAAAAATTTGGTTCATATACTTATTTGTACCCTCTTTGAGAGCTTTACAAAGATTCATATTAATTCCTTTGAATATTTTTCCTGTGGAATATCAGCTAAGTCACAAACATTCCTCCCCATTAGTGACAGTTGGTTGATAATTTTACAGGAGATATTTTATCCTGGCTTTTCATGTTAAGATGCATTTTACATTGGGATTTGGTCATATAGAAATAATTTGCTTCTTACAATATTTTGACTCTTGTGAATTGAGTGACTGCTTATTTTGATCCTTGCTATACTCTTTGATTTATATTTTGCTGCAATTAGGTTGGATAATTGTTAAGTATTGATTTGTGAATGGGGTAGCCATAAGTGAGCAGTTGAGGGCTGATGACCACTGACCTCACAAACTAGATTCAGTGCAATGAATATATATCAGTGAATATATGTCAGAGGAATTAAGCTAGGATACTGCTTTATTTATCTTTGGATATCTAGAGTCAACACCTACTAGGTGCATGAGAATACTGTACTCTGGACCTCATAGTCTAAATTCATGAACTTGGATTAGTATGGAAAGGTAGCTCTGTATGTGTGTGTATGTGTTTGTGTGTGTGTGTGTATGTCTGTATGTGTGTGTCTGTGTGTGTGTGTGTGTGTGTGTGTGTGTGTGTGTGTTTGTTTGTAAGTGTATTGTCATAATCAGAGAATTTTTCAAAAGCATACTGTATATGAGGGAAGATTGAGTTCTGGCCTCCCTGGCTTGTGTGAACATGGGGTAAATGAAGTTTCTGAGAACAGGGGCACAACTCTTTCTAGAACAAATCTGATGAAGAATTCTATTGTGAACAGGAGGCAAGAAGTCTGACATACCTTTCTTTACTAGGCCTGGTTTTTGTGGAATGGCATAATTGTATACAGAATGAAAGAGACTGCGGATTATGTCCTGGTCCAGGCTGGTAATAACAGTGAAAAGAAAGCATGCTTTGGTTGCAGGAGTTGAGGAAACATCTTTTCTGTCTGGATTAGTACTAGTACAGTGGGGAAAGTCTGTGCCGAGGTGCTGGGTCCAAAGAAATGGTAAATCAGAATCCCTGCTGAAGGAGCATCAGGAGTCTTTCTGAATCTTTAAGAGACAAATTGATTAAAGCTATTTTGAGTCAAAAATTATATTGAAACATATGTTTTCATTATTTTTCAACTTATACAAAGGACATTTTGTGAGTTTAGCATAAAGAATGTAGAAAAGTCATCAATAATAAAAACATGTGTTTTGTAAAATCATTAGTATTATGTTCAAAGATTTATCAGATAAAAGTTATTATTAAAATTTTTTTCATAGTGACTGGAAAGACGGCAACAATATTATCATTTAGTTCTCCTGAGCTCCACATCTTGAATTCTTACCTGAATATTAAGATTCTGATGTGAAAATATAGCATAATTGTACCTTAATGCCATAAAAAATTCTATTGAAATCACAAATTTGAATCTTTTGAAAAGGAAAATATAAAAATATAGACATTGTGAATACAGTGGTGCTATGGAATCATATACTTTTGGAAGACAAAATTTAATATGTAAAAATATGTGTTAAAAACTTCAGAAAAATATGAAAAATAGATGTAAGTAAAACTAATAATACAAATGTGTTAATAAAACTACACAAAACAACAAAAATATCAAACTCCTGGTAATAAGATTCAAATAAACCACTTTACTGCTCCTGAGTTATTGATACCATTGTACTCTTGATGGAACAAGCAACTAGTTACTTCATCCACCTGCCTAGTAACTACAGGCTTTCACAGGTGTCTAAAAACCGGGTCTAGCCTACATCTGTAGTAGGAGGCAGCTTGTTCATTGGCTGCCAAGGCCATGAAATAACCACACAGAAACTGTGTTATTTGCACTATTGTTTGGCCAATAGCTTAAGTGTATTTCTGGCTTACTCTTGCATATTAAACTAACCCATCTCCATTAATCTGTGCATCACTAGGAGGTCGTGGCTTACCATCAGTTTCAATGGGCTCCAACATAGGCATCTGTCCCTACTGGTGGCTACATGGCTTCTCACTGACTCTCTTCTTTCTCCCAGTATTCACTTTAGTTTTCCCACCTATCTCTATTTTGCTAAGCCACTGGCTGAAACAGCTTTATTCTTTAACTAATAAAAGCAAAACATAGACAGAAGGATTTTTCCCCACCATTTTTACTATAAAATGGTAAAATGGGGAAATTTTTACTTTCCCCACCATTTTAGCTATAAAAATCTTGCAGCTATTGTAAGAGGCCCTGCCAGCAAACACTTAAATGTTGTTGATGACCAACCAATAGCATGTTCTTTTTAGTGGTGTCAGAGACCTTGAAACTCCATAGTTTTGTGGCAATAAACATGACTCCCTCCAGTACCTCCATCATGAAGTTAGACATACCATTTAGCAAATTAAAAACTCATGTGGGCAGAAAAAGAGAGAGATAGAATAAAGATACATTCAGACAAAAAAAACACCTCTAAACAGTTTACAGTGTGTATTAAAATATATGTAGGCCTGGGAGAGAAAAAAAAAAGAATAAAGTACTTTTTTAAAAAAGTACTTGGGTATGGTGGCACACACCTTAAATTCCTGCACTTGGGAGGCAGAAGCAGGCAGAGCTCTGTGAGCTCAAAGACAGACTGGTCTACAGAGTGAGTTCTAGGACAGTCAAAGATACACAGAGAAATTTTGTGTCAAAAAAAAACAAAGTTTAAAAATAAAAATAAAAGAAATAGAGTTTAAAATAAAGCCACATAAAGATGGAAACTACACAAAGAATCTGGGTACTATATGTTATAGTGTTGTCTTTGAATTGTTTGATGGCTGAGGAAGGAACAACAGCTGTTAAAAGATATTTGGTTATAAATGCTGCTGGATTAATCTAACATATAAATTTTGACAATGCCTAGACTTCAAAATTGGAGTCAAAAGATATGTTACTTTGGAGAAGAGGTTTTGCTTTTGTTTCCACAGGAAATGAGAAGCTGTGGGTTCATTGTGGGATAAGAAAAATCAGGTTTGATCAAGGAAGACTCCCTGAGAAATCTGATAGGAGCAGATGTTCCAGATGTCTGAGTTCTACATCCAAAACAGTCTCAGAACTGTTGGTTTAGATGGCCAAGCCTCACAAAATATTCAACTCAGGACTTGACCATAATCCTAAATTTCTTTAGGTACCTATAAAATTATCAGCACCCCAAGTCATCAGGAAGTACCCTAGAAAACTATACCTACATTTCCAGAATTAATGGATTATGGATATTTGTCTTTGGTTAGAGTGATGTTTGCAAATTGTTATGAATAATGGTCAGGACGAAAGCTAAACAAAGGCAATTAGATTCATGGCTCTTGTTTTGAAATGAAGGGGGGGTGCTGTGGGATAATGGTCTTGTACCCTTTAAGACTTGTCACTTGTATTATTTTAATAAAACACTGGTTGGCCAGTAGCCAGGCAGGAAGTATAGGTGGGATGACCAGAAATAGAGAATTTTGGAAAGAGAAAAGACTCAGTCTGCAGTTGTCACTGAGATGCAGTGGATACAAGGTGAGAATGCCTCACTGATAAAAAGTACCCAGCCACGATGCTAACACAGACAAGACTTATGGGTTAATGTAAGATGTAAGAAATAGTTAATAAGAAAGCATGAACTAATAGACCAACAAGTTTATAATTAATGTAAACCTATGTGTGTTTCTTCGGAACACAATGGCTGTAGGACAGAAACCTCTATCAACATACATCAAATGAAACTATAGAATGCTCTATTATATAAACACAAGATAATAAATTATGTCATTAAATAAAATGAAATTAGTAGCAGGTTATGCTTCAATAAGTATCATAATGTGACTGCATCAAATAAACAAACTGAATTCAGGCTAATCCTAAGAAATGACCTGAGTGGCCAAACCCAGACTCTTCAGAGCACTCTTATTTAATCCAGTGAATTTTTAATAATTTGTCACATGACAAGGGAAAACTGCTAGAATCAGATTCAATTTCATGGAAACAAACATATTCCAATGTGTCACTGGTAAAAACATTAATATGCAGATGCGAAACATTACAAGTTATTACAAAAAGGCATACAAATCATAAATTTTTATAAAATATAATATGGTTTTATATTATATATATCATATTAGTGTTGAATGTTCAACCATCAGCTTGTTTTTCTTATTATAAATTATAGAATCTGCATTTTGCATGGTTGGGTTTTTTTTGTTTTAATCTGCTCATTAGAAAGTGTAGATATAAGGTGAAGAGCAGTAATTAAATTAATCAATAAGTCACTGGCAACAGTCACATTGAGAAATGTTAAATACTTCTGATTTCTTTGGCTTATATAATTATGACATATCATATTGATAATAAAGTTTAGAATCAAAGAAATATTTAGTAAAACAGACTTATAGTAATTTTTCATGAAGCATTGGTGCAGAATCAAATCAGAAAGATTTTAGGAAAGCATAAGTTTAGGCTCTTCACATGCCAAAAGATGCGAATTTCACATTATTCTTTAGAAATTCAAGTTTAAACACATTTTAAACGTCAACAAAATGATTTCTCCACTCTGAAGAGTAATTGAAAATCCCCAACTGAGAACCTCATACGAGCCTACAAAAATATCTAGCATTTTTTCTAGAGTGATGACCAGACATACCATACAACCTTTCTAGTTGGCTCACCTTGCTGCTCGGAATTCTCTTTAGAACCTGATCGACCCTCACCTTTACTTTTTGTAACGCTGCTTCTTATTCAGTCAAATTTTGATTTTTTTATATGTCTGAATATATTAATTTCCAGTTGATAGACTGCCCTGAGATGTCATTTTATTTTTCTTTGTCACTAAGTTTGTCAACATTATTGATAGGTAATTTTGTAAGAAATTACCAATAACTTCTATTTTTTATTCATATATTTTCATGTTTTATATATATATATATATATGTGTGTGTGTGTGTGTGTGTGTGTGTGTGTGTGTGTGTGTGCATGTGATAAAAATTAACCAAAGAATAGAAAAAAGTTTCAAAGTGCTATAAGGCATCAACTAGTTAAAAAAAAGTCAGTGAAAATATTTATTACAAATATTTGATCATAACTTTGTTGTTTTCAGATGCAAAATTGCCACATCAAAATCCACAAAGTTTTGTAATTTCTTGAAGGATCTCTATAACCACCATAGTCAGCAGAGTAACAATCCACAAAGGTCCAGAAAGCAGTTCAGTTCAGCACAGCTCAGTAGCCGGCAGTACTTCAAACTCCTGACCTTGGTTAATTTATTTAGGCATATTTGAGCACAGCACAATTTTATGAAAAATGTCATGGTATTATCTCAGTCCCATGCATCCAACAAAGCTGAAGAGGTGACCACATGGAAGTTCTTTGTAACGTACAAGTGACATCTTCCCAAAAGATGGATTATACAGATTAAGTGAGAAAAAAATCTTAAATTGCTGGTCTGAGAGAGGATCAGTGTGGTCTTGCCTATACAATCAGCACAAAAATCACCAAGATTTAAATCATACCTCTCACAGCCTTCTGGGCAGAAAATAGGTTATACACCTGTTCATTTGAAGAGACAAGCACATGTATTCAATATTCTTATTTCTTTCAGATTATATTTGTAAACACAAAAAACTCGTACAATTAACATAAATTATAATTAATAATATGAAAACTGATGAGAAAATAAAATTGCAAATGCTGTAATGTAATTATTATCCTGCTATGATATATATATTTTAGAGTTTATTGTCTGATTAAAGTTTCACACCACTTCTTTGTAATTATCCACAAACCACTATATTAAATAAGTCTACCTATTGAAAAATGTTCAGAACCCATCACACACACACACACACACACACACACACACACAAAATAAAAAACTTTTGAGGGCACAAGGTAAAAAGCAGCACTTAGTTCTAAAATGTTAACACTTTACCAGAAAACAATCAAAATATCTCTGTTCTTTGCATCTAAATGATAGTTGAAAAGATATTGATTTCTGAGTAAGGTTCTGTAGTCTGATTAATATGCTCATGACATCATTCTGAGCTGAGTGATGTGCTGTGCTTGTAAAAATCAACCAAACATTATCATTTATTATTTATTATTATTATTATTAATTTATTATTTTATTATTCATTATTGGCCCTGATAACACACTTACTATCACTACACATAAAGTATTGAATAAACTAAGACACTCTAGCAGATCCAAATAGATGTGAAACACAATCAATACCGAACATAGATTTTGAATGGATATATAATATGTCATATATGACCAAAACTCTGATATTGCTGTAAGATGGAGACTTTACAAAAACATAGCATATAATTAATGAAAATATATAATTTATATAAAAATATAGTACTTGATTTATATAATTATTCTAAAAGCAAAATGCAAATTAAATTAACCTAATTGAGGAAGGATGCCATGCAGGAAACCGAGAGCAGATTAATAGGTTTGGGATTGGCAGATTACGACTGACACTTAAACTATATATGGTATACCCTATTTGTTACTCTCCCTGCAAGAATTTATAAAGCAATTTTGCATTGTAACAATGTTATTTCTATTATCACAAATTACCTATACATAACTGTATAGATATAAATATTAGAGGCTGTATGATCCACAAGTCAGAGAAAAATTAGTATTGTTTTTAGAATACATTTTGAGATATAATGTAATTATGTCACTTCCTTTTTACCCTTGTCCCTCCAAAACCTCTTATGTACCTACTTGGTCTCTTCCAAATTCATGGCCCTTTAAAATTGTTGTTATATGTGTGTATTACATTTTATCTGTTTATATATGATGTTTATGTATTTGTTTTACATATATAATTATAAATATATTATTTAATTATTATAAATACAATATTTATTATATTTGTATGAGTGTAATATATACCTGCATATGTATGTTATCAGCATATATACATAAACCATCATCTAAACTTCTCTATCATTGCTTACATGTATATGTTTTCAGGAATGGCTATTTTATTGTATAATCAATTGTTGTGCTCATTCTTGATTATTTCCCACTTCAGCATTGCTTAATTGCCATTTTGTTCACTGTTCGATGGGTGGGACCCTAGACAAAATGAAATCTCACGAACAAGGCCTAAAAATGATCTTAATAAGAACTACAACAATAGAGGTGAAAACATTGTTTCTTTTTTGAGACAACTCATTATTATTATAGAAAGTATCCACTTTTCTTAATCAATGTCTACCCAGCATGCATGTCTATTTTACCTGAAAAAAAAAAAAAACTTCTCACAGAAATATTCAGAGTAAATTTGTCAAGAACTCTAGGTACTGTTTCTTAGTCCAGTTGTGCTGATTTATTTTGCTGAACATTTTCTTTTTCCACTCCTTTTATTTCTTCTCATCTCTACTCTCTTCTAGTCATCTGTCCATGAACATAAAAAACGTAATCTCTCACAAAATTTGAAAAATCGTGAGGAAATAGTTATGTTTTTCTCCTCATCTAGTTGTTTTAGAGAATAGGTTAAGTCTTTGGGAATTGAGTGGGATACCAATGCATCAGTCAGATTTGAGCTACTATTCCAATAAAATGACACAATGTATGCAGAAAAACAGGTTTGTAGGTAGGTGGTGTGGTGCATGCTTTTAACCCCATCACTTGAGAAGCAGAGCCAGGTAGATCTATGTGAGTTCAAGGCCAGCATGCATGGTCTGCAGAATGAGTTCCAGGACGGTCAGGGCTACACAGAGAAACCCTGTCTTGAAACAAACAAACAAACATAAAACAGGTTTGTTATCCCCCAGGTTTGGAAGCTCAAAGTAGGAACACATACTGAAGCCTTGGGGAGGATTGCTCCTTGACCGCCTCACCTGAGGGCCAATGGCAGAGAGTAACTGCAGGAGCACATCGTAGAATAAATATATAATTGCATCCCTTCTAGAAATAGAGAAGCTACACATAATCTTGTGACTCCTTTTCAAAACATTACCCCAATAATTTAAAAAATCACAGTGTAGGGCTCACATGAAAAAACATTGAATTACAGAAGACCTTATGGAAATGAGTATCTTTCTAAGCTAGAAATCATGTAGGGCAATGATTTATATATTTATAGTGATATTTTACATTAATATTGTGGTTATCTAGTCTGTTTTGAATTTCTACTTTTATTAAAAACAGTCAGTGGAAGATTGTTTGCCATGTTATCCTTCTCCTGAAATAACTTGATAGCTTAAGAGAAAAATTACTTCAAAATTGGGACATTAGAATTTTATATTTTTCTTAAACTGTACATAATATTACTAAATTAAAATAATATCCTAAGGCATACATAATGAAATATTAAAATGCATGTTAGTCAAAATATTGTTAACAATCTTTTTGTCTTTCTTTAGAATAACTTTTTGTTTATGTTTCTATGAAATTCATATTTTACCTTATTTCAGTTCTGAGGACCAACCCTACAGCTTTGAAGACACAAGGTGTTCACTCTGCCTCTGAGCTACACCGCATTCTTGTATAAGTCCTTAATTGTCCTTGAACATGGTCTCTGAAACTTTATTCTCTTGATTTTAGAACAGTTTCTTCTAATGAATTCTAGTCTCTTGTATTTGTCCAATTATTCTTTTGTAATCTATCTAATCTTACAGATCTGAAGACTTGTATACTTTCTCTTGTTTAATTATCCTTTAAATTTATATATATATATGTTGAACTTGTCAAGGTCATGCATTATTTCTGAAAATTGTTAAACATTTACCATTAAACTCACACTTTGTTGAAGCTCCAAAATTATTTTGTGTAGGTCAGCATTTTGTTTAATAAGAAAGAGGGGGGTTCCTGAAGTGTTATTTCATAATTCTCATGTAATGTTTGAAAATCCATTAATACAAATAGCGTGCACTTACCTCTGATTCTGAGTGAGCTTCTCAACCACTTTAGATGACATTTTAAGAGCGGTATGCATGGGGTACCATGTAATTTGGCTGTGTTCTGTGCTGAAACTTTAGGATGAATTATAGATTTAAAGAGCAATTCATTCTGTAATGGGTGAACCAAGTAATATAAGAATGAATCCATGGTGACCATTTAAAATGGAATTCAAGAAAACAACATTTTATTTGCTTCATAAAAACCTGTGAGGCATTACTATTGAATAACGTAAGCAGAATACAGCTACATAAATCTTCTTAATTTACAACTAGGGCTTCATTATGCATATTTGATAGCACTCTGTAGAACTTTAATTTACAGACTCCTGGAACTTTACCAATCCCAAAAGAAGTACTAAACATGCCTGTTGGAACATTTAACTGAAGCAAGTCACAGGAGAGTTCCCTAATGAGTACAGAATTATCAGTTATTTGCATTCCTGGTAGATTTAAAGCAATAGGGCCTATTAACACAATAATGTTAAATTTATTTTGAATACAACTGTTCCTGGAACCATGTACTAACAGGCAGGACTCAGCATAAACTTCCAAATATGTAGTAAATTTGAGTTACATTTTAATTACCTCCTCTAAATGAAAGATTACTGATTCAACTATGAATCACATAATGTCAACAAATAAACAGAAGAATCAATTATTTAGCAGTTACATCTTCAATGTATATAAATCTTATCACATGTTAAAAATTTGCGTGACTAAACAAAGAAAATAAAAAATATATTAAATACATTTGGAAAGGTTTGTGGAAAATGAAATTATATACTTTGATTCTCAATGGCAAATTCTAGCTACTTTTTGGATTTTTTATAAAACATAATATTTAGGAAATCTGTCACTAAATGTGTGCATTACTCATCGTGTATGAATGTGCAGTGGTTTTCTCAGCACCAAATAAACTTTGATTCACAAGTGTGAGAAAAGTTAGCTGGTGATAGAAACTATAAAATTGACTCTTTTTGAAAGACTCTCTTACCTTAGACTTTTCTTTCCTGTCAATGGCCTGAAGGATCCACTTGTCCACATGCCTGAAGGATCCACTTGTCCACATGTGTTGAGGAGTGATGAGTTGAATCTTAGATCAGATGTAATTGGATAACTGGTATAATGTGTATAAATGTAGCAATGCTTTTGTACAGGGAATAACAGTAACTAAACAAATCACTGACATAAAAACAGTGAGATGCTGCCAAATAGAAGCAGGCAGATTTGTAGACCAAAGGAAACAGAGTTAAACCATAATCTAAATAAAGTTTGCTTTTATTTATTATGTGAATAGCTTGTGGATGCATCCTGTTTTAGGTAATGCCATATCCCCCGTACAAGTATTGTCTCCAAATAATGTGGGTCATTTGGGACATTAAATGCCATTTGATGCTATTGAAACATTCAATCTGAATCAATTTCTTCTGTGCCTTTCATTAATATAAACCAAAAGAAAATCTGGGCCAGTGAGAGGGCCACATTAATATGCCTCAGTGGGTAAAATTTCTTGTCACAAAACCTGAAGACTTTATTCTAAATTTAATCCCTAGAAACTATATGAAAGAGGGAATCAGACAATGCATGTTGTCCACTGACCTCCACAAACATGCTGTGGCATGCATGAGCACACATGCAAGCACACACACACACAAATACATACATGAATACCTGTGATTAATTCTTTTATTTATTGAATTTTCACCTTTATTCTTTTAACTTATGAAAATATTTTTAAAAATCTATATGTAAAGATTTTTATAAGTATCTCTTAATCAAGGACTTATTGATACAAAGATTCTCTTCAGGGAAGTGGAAGTTTTATAAGTTTTATTAATTAAGTCTAGGTTTATTAAATATGTATCCCACAGTTACTGAAAGCATGTCACTACATTGCTTGTACCTTGAGTATAAAGAGTGTGGTACCCACATCAGTTGTTCAGATTATTTCATTGCATAATTACAAATCAAAAAAATTATTATCATGGGTGATGAGATAATAACTTTGGGTTCATTTTTCCATTTTCTGATGCAATGATTGGCTTTTATATATTGAATGTAACATGAGGGCCAGCTTGTTGGGGTATCTGTTCCCCCCTGGTACCCCACAACCGGCAAGTCCCAGAGAAAATCAATCATACAGAGATCTCTATAAGTTATAAAACTGATTGGCCCATTAGGGCAGGCTTCTTATTAGCCCTTGTAACTTATATTAACCCATTATTCTGATCTATGTTAGCCATATGGCTTGGTACCTTTTCCAGCTGTCAGCTCACATGTTGCTTCTTCGGTGATCTGGGCAGGAATGGCAGAGGGAGCTTCCTCCTTCCTAGTCTTCTCCTGTCATCATTGCCCTGCCTCTACTTCCTGTTTGGTTGACCCACCTATACTTCCTGCCTGGCCAATCAGCATTTTATTGAAATACATGATTGACAGATTAGAGACAATTCTCCCGCACCATTTCCCTCTCTCTTTTTTTTTTTTAACAAAGGAAAATACCCATAGTCCATTTGTTGGGAATGTGGGCATAGTATTTCAGGCAACTTCCTGCTGGTTTGGGGCACTGATAAACTTATGGGGACCTAAAGAAAATTTAGAGTTATAATCAAGTCCTGACTGGAGTATCCTGTGAGTCTTGATCATCTCAGGCAGCATCTTGAATCTGTTCTTGATGTAGAACTCAGACATTCGGGCCATCTGTTCCTACCGGATATTTCTCAGGTGATCTCCCTTGGTCAAACTGGATTTTTCTTAACTCAGAATGAATCCGCAGCCTCTCATTTTCTGTGGAAACAAAAGCAAAATCTCTTCTCAAAAGTAACATACTTTTTGACTTAAGTTTTGAAGCCAAGGTATTTTCAAAATACCTATCTTGGATTAGTTCAGCAGCATTTATAAACAAAAGTCTTTTAGCAGCTGTTGTTCCTTCCTCAGCATTCAAACAATTCAAAGAGAGCATAATAGCATACAGTATCAAGATTCTCTGCATATTTTCCATCTTTATGCAGCTTTATTTCAACCTCTATTTCTTTTATTTTTACTTTTAACTTTTGGTTTTTTGAGATAGGTTCTCTGTATATATCTTTGTCCAGGAATAACTCTATAGACCAGGCTGTCCTTGAACTTAGAGATCACTCTGTCTCTGCCTCCCCAGTGCTGGGCTCAAAGGTGTATGCTACCATAACTTGAACTCACAGAGATCTATCTGTCTCTATCTCCCAGGCATTGGGATTAAAGATGTATACCACCACACCCTACTTCTCTCTTTCTTTTTTATTTTTAATGACTTTAACCTTTAGCCAGCATATATTTTTAACACATAGTAAACCATTTAGAGGTTTTTTCGTCTTTGAATCTCTCTTTACTGTATATCTCTCTCTTTTTCTGACCACAAGTCAAAAAACGTGGCTTTGAGGGCTGGATCCAGCCCATTCATTAGCTTTCCAACCTCATGGCAGAGGTACTGCTGGAGCCATTTTTACTGCCACAACTCTGTGGCGTTTCAAGGTCCCTGCCAGCAAGCAAGCTGCAGCATTCTGCTCACAGACCACACTCAGTCGGCCTGCCTGCCTGAAAGAGTCAGAGTTTGCCCTGGAAGGACGGCCCAGAAATCTGGCTTTTTAAAACAGTGCAGCTTTTTTCCTGCTACTGCTGAAAACCGAAAAGCATGTGGTCAACTTTTCATCAACACCGTTTAAGTGTTTCGTGGCAGGACCTCTTAAAGGAGCTACAAAGTTTTGCAGCTAAAGCTGAGTCAGGAAGCCTCTCTTAGATGAGAGCATTGCTTGCCTCTAACAAGCAGAGCAGACCTGAGAAATTGCTGCTACCAAGAAAACATGCTTTATTCTATTCTTTCCCAAGCTTTCTCAGGCTTTCTGTGGATTCAGTTATCTACGTCTGGGTACCATTTGTAACATGAGGGCCAGCTTGTTGGGGTATCTGTCTTGCTCAGTACCCCACAGCTGGCAAGTCTCAAAGAAAATCACACATAGGACTCCATAAGATTATAAAACTGATTGGCCCATTAGCTCAGGCTTCTTGTTAACTCTTGTAGTTTATATTAACCCATTATTCTGATCTATGTTAGTCATATGGCTTGGTACCTTTTCTAGCTGTCAGCTCACATGTTGCTTCTTCCGTGGTCTGGGCAAGAATGGCAGAGGGAGCTTCCTCCTTCCTAACCTTCTCCTGTCCTCACTGCCCTGCCTCTACTTCCTGTCTGGTTGACCCACCTATACTTCCTGCCTGGCCAATCAGAGTTTTATTAAAACACATGATTGACAGAATACAGGCAATACAGGTTAACATATAATAGTATGTTAACATAGTCTATTATGAAACTGGGCAGTGTCAGAAAGAAATAGATCTGAATCATCCCTGAGACCATAACTGGTTTAACAAGTTCCTAGAGTGTGGCATGGTCTTGAACCCCATTGTGTAGTATGGTATGTGCATCTAATCTGTTTTGATTCATAATATTTTCATCTTATGTGAATTGCTTAAGATGAAACTCCATAGCAATAACTGTATTCTTCAGCAACTTCAGTGTTACCTTGCAAAATACCTAGTAGAAAATTAGTAAAAATGGGTTAAGAAGCTATTAAAGAAGCTATTTGAGGTGAGAGCACCCTAATTGTATTATGTCGTGATGTTATTAATAGTAATTCCATTTTTCCTTTGTTCTATGTCTATATGATTCTTCCTCTCACAACATCTGTAAGCTGACACTATCTAATTAGCAAGAAATGGGCATTAATAGCCCCTCTGGCAAACACACCAGGCATGACTGTCTTGTCTAGGAGGGGTCTGGGTGTGTTTTAGCTTCATGAATGCAACGGTCAGGTGACGTCCAGAAACAGCTGCACTTCATATCACTCTTGCATTCTGTTTTATGTTTCATTATTTATAAAAAATGAAATTACAGATTTATGTTCCTTTTGCTCAACTATCATTATGAAGTTCACTCATAAATTTGATCAATTTGAGGATACAGATTATGCTAATTGTATTTGCCTTAAGTTGTAATGGGTAGCCTACCCTTTCCATTTTCACTTAGGTCAAAAGAACTTGCTAGCAACACATTGGACAAATTTCTGCAGGATATTGGATTTTAGTTTTACTAACCAGTAACTAATATATTGTTTAATCTACAGATATCAACTGAATGCATTACAACCCTTTTAATATTCCTTGTTTATAAAACACTAGCTGAATTTCAATGATGCTGTACCTCTTACTGCTTAGAAACTGAGAGTAAAACAATTTGATATTTTGCCTCATTTTCTTCATTTGTACAAACCATAATAACAGAATTTTTTTCTGAGTATTTTATAATATTGTCTGATTATTTATCTGGTACAGTTTCAGTTCCTATATTGTATCACACTTACTTGTTTCTAATGTAAATAATATGCTTGGGTCATTTTTTTTAACCCTGAGGGTAGATCTGAAATTCTTTTAGTTTATTGCCTTTAAACTCATTTCTGCTTCTTGACATCTATCATATTCCTTGATATGATACAATTTAAACTTGCATGTAAGCCATGCTAATATTTTCTACAATTGCAAAGCTACAGTTAATTCATCAGGATTTGTCATGGTTTCTACTGTTATCTTCCCAAGACACACATCTGATCATTACACTTACAGGCCTCATATTTAACAGTCAGTGTGTATTGCTTATGGAATGAATTCTAAACTCTGTAGTAAGACATTCCAGGCGATTCACAATCTGTTCCTAATCTCACTCTTCAGCCTCATTTCACATTATGTCCGTCAAAATCACTCAAATTTAATTATGGTCTTCTGTTCATTCCCAGACACATCAACCACGTTTCCAGGTGGGAATAGTTACTATATCATTGTTAAGAGTCTGAATTGCACAGACAAACTTACTAGGCTCAGTTGCTAGTGTAATCACTTATAAAGTGGTGAGATTTGATAAGACATCTAATGGCCCTTACATTCCTATTGTGCATATTTTAATATCTTTAAGTCAAGCTTCACAAAATTTACCAAGAGAATCTATACCTCTGAACACTGTCTGGAATTTTTTGTGGTATGTTTTTAAATAAAAATATGTTTTAAAATATGTGTATGTTTTTTAGATTGTTTTTGTTGTTCCAGTTGCCTGAATGTTATTTACTATTTTTTTATAAACTTTTTCTGTTATGAAAGAGAAAGATCAAATGGAGTATGGCAAATATCCTGTCATTTACATGTAATCGCATTCTCAATTTTTAAAGAGAGTTGGACCTCTCCCTGGTGCTTTGCTGGATTTCAGTAGCCTGTTCCCCATGTTGGCTTACCTGGTCCCTGACTCTAAGTAAGGGGAGGAGCTCAGTCCTGCTTCAACTTGACATGCCATGTTTTGCTCAAGCTCATGAGAAGCCTGTCCCTTTCTAAATGGAGATGGAGGTGGGGTAGTTGGGGAGCAAGGTATATGGGGAAAGGGAGAAGATGGTAGTATAGGAGGGAGGTGAAACCAACTGGTATGCAAAATAAATGAAAATCAATATATTATTTAAATAAAAAAGTCTAACATACTTTGCTGAAAGACCCAGGATGGGAAGTCTTAGCCTATTAGTGGTTCAAGTCCCTTAAGCTCCCATTCACTGTTCCCGAAAAAACAGCAAAAGCCATCTGTTTCCCATTTGCTCAGGCAATCTTTCTTTTCAATCTCTATCTATGCTTTCTCTCATTCACTGTAATGTGCTGACAAAGTCTGACCCATGTGGGAGGTAATGTTACCTTCAGCCATCACACACATGTACCATAAACACACACCAGGACACGGTGGTTTGTCAGACCTAACTCAGAGATGTCCTAGTTAGATTCTGAGGCTCTGTATAGCTGAAAGCTCTAGAGGTTATCCACTGTTCTTGCAGCAACTTAGCACTGGAATTGTAGCAGTTGGGGGTTCCGGGCATTGCCAGATGTAGAGGATGCTCAAAACAGCTAAACATTGACCCCTGTCTGTATCTTGATTTTGAAGCCAGTATTCCATTTTTATAAAAACCAAAAGAGACTCCCTTGTCCTGTTTAAGGACTGAGTTAAAAAACTCAGAATGAGAGAGTTGAAACAGGTGATTCTCCTTAGAAAATCTTTTTTTTAAAATTGTCTTATTATTTGTTTATTAATCTAATTGTTAAAATATAAAGGTCCCATTTTTCTGGAAATTTTTTTTTATTCAAAGTTTATTAAATTATAAAAGTTTCCATTTCCGCCCCTCCTCCCAACATCCTCCCACTCCCCCCACTCCCTCTCCTCCTTCCTCTCCATCCCAAAGAGCAGTCAGGGTTTCCTGCCCTGTGGGAAGTTCAAGTTCCTCCCCCCTCCCTCCAGGTCCAGGAAGGTGAGTATCCAAACAGACTGGATCCCAAAACTTCAGTGTATGCAGAGGAAACAAGTCCCAGTGTCACTGTCAATGGCTTTTCAGACAGTCCCCGTGCCAGCCACATTCAGAGAATCCGGCCACATTCAGAGAATCTGGTTGGATCACGTGCTCGTTCAATCCCAGTCCAACTGGCCTTGGTGAACTCTCATTAGATCAGCGGTAAAAAACAATGACATCTTGAATTTTGCATGCAAATGGATGGACATAGAAAACGCTTTACTGAGTGAGGTAAGCCAGACCCAAAAAGAGGAATATGGTATGTATTCACTCATAAGTGGATTCTAGCCATAATTAAAGGTCTTTGAGCCTATTATTTGTGATCCTAGAGAAGCTAAATAAGAAAGTGAACCTGAAGAAAATCATGTAGTTATCCGCCTGGAGATTGGAAATAGACAAGAGTGCCAGGTAACCTCAGGTGCATGGGGGGGTGGGGGGTTGTTGGAAGGGGAGAGGGTTAGAGAGAAGGGAGTAGGGGAGGAATGGGGAAAGCTCGGGGGACTGGGATGGGGGGAGGGAGGAAGGATGGATATGGGAACAGGGAAGTATATATCTCAACTAAGGGAGTCATTTTAGGGTTTACAAGAGACTTGATTATAAAGGGGATCCCAGGTCCAAGGAGAGATCCCCAGATTGTTCTCTGGACAGAGGAGAGGGTGCCTGAACCGACCTTGGCCCACAACCATACTGATGAATATTTTGCATTTCACCATAGAACCCTCATCTGGCGATGGATGGAGATAGAGACAGAGACCCACATTGGAACACTGAACTTTACTCCCTAGGTCCAAACGAGAAGCAGAAGGAAAGAGAACGTGAGCAAAGAAGGCAAGACCAGAGGGAACCTTCATCTGACGATGAATGGCGATACAGACGGAGACCCACATTGGAAAACCGGACTGAGCCCCCCATGGTCCAAATGAGGGGCAAAAGGAGGAAGAAAATGAAAAATGAAATCAGCCCGCGAGGGGTGCCATCACCCACTGATACAAGGGGACTGATCTAATGAGAGTCCTTTGCAAATCTTGTCTCAATATATGTTGGACAAATGGTCACTGTTCCCAAAATTTAGAACTTTTTTTAATATCTAATATCTAATGAATTTTTGTAATGTCAGAAAACTGAATGGCAGAGTGGTTGGAGTCCTCTACCCTATAAAACTCCTAGCTCACTTAAACCTCTCTCAGGATTCTAGCTTAAATTCATGCTCAGAACTGGAATGCAAAATTTTCTGCTGTGTCTTCAAACTTGCATTTTTATAATCACAGTGATTCCTAACTCGGAAAGCATAACATTCTCGTAATAGATCTTTTGCTGTATGTTCTGGGCCTCCTTGTCTTTCTTCCTCTCCATATAGAGAAAATTCTACTTATATCTTTAACTGATAAGAAGGAAAAGCAATTCAGGTTGTCTGCTTATATCTACAGACATACTCACACTGGTTATGGGTATGTAGATCATATATAGATATGTAGATCAATCTCACAAAGATGCAAATGTCTTTTGGGTATGGATACTATTGAAAAATTGGTTCATGTTGTTCAACTCTACTAAGCAGGCAGGCTCTGGAGTTGGATTTTAGCCAATTTGCAGCAAACCCAAGCATATATGTTTAAAAGTTTCTTCTTAAGTCTTTGATCTCGGCCATGGTGTCCACCTGATTCTGGACAGGCAGAAGCAGAGCAAACCAAAACAACCCAGAAGACACTTTGGCCATGATCACAACTAAAATGCAAACCATTTCCAATACAGGTTACTAATGTTTAGGTGTTTAACTCTCTGAATTACTGTCCCCACCCCTTTTATTTTTAGCTGTGTCTAATATCTTAAAAGCTATGTTGAAACTTTATTTTTTCTGTATTTTAGGCTTTGTAAGCTCATTATGTGTGATTTAAAAAGGATGTATAGATAATCTTAATTTGTGATACTATATCATGTATGCAATTTAGATTCAACTCTTTTTTTTTTTTTTAGAAAGTGTTTGTTTGTGTAGCTTTGGCTGTCCTAAACTCACTCTGTAGACCAGGGTGCTCTCAAACTCAGCTAGATCTGCCTGCCTCTGCCTACTGAACGCTGGGACTAAAACCATGCACCACCACCACCTGAGTGCTTTCAACTCTTGTTTAGAAAAAGAGTATGCTCCTGATGGCTTCCTATCATCTTAGCTGATGACCTAGGCACATTTTGGAGTAAATAACAATGATGTGATTTGCTGCCCTTATGAAAGTCACACGATTAAGTCAGCATCTTTACTAAGGTTAAAGAAAAGACATGCCTTCTGACTCATCTAGCATTTTGGTTAAGGTAACCAATTAGTATCTAAGAACTAAAGCAGACCCACTGAACCCTTTATTTAACCATTGTACTTCTCTTTTATCCAAAAAAATAATACAACACCTGTCTTCCAAAGTTGTTTATTTTGAAATTAAGTCATAAAACCTGGCATTTTGTAAAAGTACATTATGAAATAATCAGGAAAATGAGGTTCCCATATGTTGACTGTATTTATGATTTAAAGTTTATTTTGACATAAAGGGTCTTTGATCCAAGAACTAACCTTCTTAAGATTCAGTTGTAAAATCTTGACCTTATGAGAGAGTGGATAACTTATTCTAAACTGTTAAAGATAATTTAGATATACAAGTTAATGGTCAGTTATGTTAATGGTAAATACAAGTGTAATTTATTAACAGAAAAAAAATTGGGAGAAATAGAGTAAATTTTATCTCCCTGCATATATAGTCTTCTGTTATTTCACATTGCATACATGTGACATTGCATACATGTGACATTGCATTCACAATATATATATTGTCAATCAGGTATATAAAACTGATTTTAAAATATTGAATGCTTGAGTAAAATGGATTAAGTTTCTAATGCATCAGTGTGAAAGGAAGCATCTGTTCAGAGTAGTTCCTTTGCATGGAGGATTATTCTCCCAGAGAAGGTACATACTGGCCTCCTTATAGGACAAGGATGTATAAGGAAGAAGGTCTACCAGAAATCTGTTGCTTCTGTCTCTGGCTGCATAATTCTGAACACCTCTGGTTGTGTAGTATTGACCAGTTCAGGCCATGTAAGAAAAACAAACAAACAAACAAACAAACACTTCCTTATCTACAGAAAAGATGAACTACTCTTTATGTCTCACTCTACTTGGGATGGATCCTTTTAATCAATGGAGGATCTTAGAGTCTACATCTCAAATGTTGCAAAAAAAAAAGCAGAGAGGTAAATAACAATTACTCTCCCCTCAATGTTTCAGGAACTTGACACACAGGATGTTGTGTATGTTAAGAGCAGCACCTTGTACATAAACCCACCACCTGACCTGCATGCTGGTTCAATTGGTCCTGCCCTTTACCTTAGCATTCAGTTCTTCCTCTTAGTAAAGTTAATTACAGGGTCTACACCATAACTACCTGTGTTGCATCATTAAAAGAGAATGACAGATACTTAGTCATTATACTCCCAGCATAGGAAAGTTCTTCAGAATATCCAAGAACTGTCTTTAACAGTGGTTTTCTATCTCCACCATCAACAAGTGTGGTTATTAAGTGATATCCCAAGCCCTCAGGTTAGTCAAAAGGATTTGACTTAGATGAATGGGATTCCCTCCAACATAGGCTAGCCTGTGGTACTTTGAGCATAAAATCTAGGCTCTATCTAGAAAGAAAGTTCTAAGACTAGTTCCTTTAAAGCCTTTAAGGAGTATACAGGCTTTAGCAGTGATATTTGTAGATGTTTTCTAAGACACTAAAAAAAAAATCTAAAAAGGCCCATTAAATTAGGTTATCTTAATTTACAAATGTTGTCTTTAAATAATCAATTGATTTTTAAATAGAATGATATTAAGAAATATGCTTATTACTCTCATGATGTAGTAACCCAGAGTTCTGACCATTTACAAGGCAAGGAAGAGTTGCCCTTACTCTTTTTTAATTCAGTCCACATTATATGTAAATTATGTTACAGATTTGACATAACTGACTGCTTTTATCTTTCATTTGTTGTTTGACTATATGGAATAAAAATATAAAGATTTTTAGAATGTTCTGATAATAGGGTTAGTTTTAGAAGACCATTGTTTCATAAAATGAAACATTTTATACTGAAATTAGAAATCACTTCTTTTGGAGAAATACTACTTAGATTTAAATAGTCTCTTTACATAGCCTAGTAATATAAAATGTATTGACTGTATAATCTTAGAATATAGGTATAACAACTTAATGTTTATCAAAACATGCATTGTCATGTTTTCAAATCATAGATATGGTCATTTAAGATATTAGTGTCAATTATTAAAATTTCACCTTATTAAATTGTTTATAAAACAAAATTGTGTTTTAATTAAGATACTTTACTTTGGTCTCTAAATAATAGCTTGCATTTTTAACCTTTCAAACATATACACACAGTCTTCTGACTTATGTTCTGGATCTTTACCAGCCGTTATATTTCATTATGACCCCCTCAATGAAACATCTTTTGAGACACTCTAATTACTTGCAGAATTACAGGTAATTCTACTTGTTACCCTTCTATCAGACTTGAAGCAGTTACTGAGAGATCAATAATACCAAAGCCCTAAAAGCAGTTCGGGTGACCTTTGAACGATCTAATGGGCCATGGGCCATGCACCTCATTTGTCCTCTTGCTACTCTGGGCATTGTTTCGGGGACTCAGAACTAATAGAAGAGAAATGAAGTCTCCCCATGCATAAATTTACCTCTGCTTGTGTCCTACCAGCTCAGATCAACTTAACATCTTTCAGGACCAGCTATACTCCTTGGCTATGCAATACTCTAAAATGAAGAAAGAGAGCAAGAGGTATTGCTAAGGAAGGGACTTTTACCCTCCTTGAGCAATGTTGTTTCCTATCTGTTTGAAATGGGGCCTAAAGGCACCAGGGCCAGACAAAATTTTCTTCTGCTTTCCCTCCACTCTGGCTCCTTCCCATGATCTCCCTTTTCTCTTTCTTATCCTCATAATTATGCTTTGCCCTGCCATTTAAATGTTGTACTTATTGAATTTCATTCTATATCCAAACAAAATGTTGGACTTAAGCTCTCCCAATGATTCCACCTTGCAAAACTCCATTTTTTCCCCAAAACACCTGCATGAAAGACCTTTTTATGGTGAAACAAAAAGGGACCTGTATTGCTTTCCTTTCCAGACAGATAAATTTCTTTACATTAGCCTTCTCTATTTTCTTGTTCCCTTCCTTTGATGTTCTGCAGCTCTCAGCTAATTCTACTGGTCCATTTTGGATCTAATCACTGTCATCCTAAATCAACTTTCTGTGCACATTCTCTCGCTGGTCTCCTCAATTACTCCCACCTCTGTTATTTCCTATCCCTCAACGATCCTAGGAAATATCCATTATACTCTGTAAGCACATCATCTGCTTTCAGTCCTCTAACAAAAATTTTCCAAGTCTGGGAATACAGGATGCAGTCCATCTCAGCGCATCAAGTTAAGACTATCTTCCTGCTGCGTGAACAGGGGACCTCATCTTCAATGGACCCAGAACTAACGCCTCTAACTCAGATCTTCCTCAGAAGAAAACAGCTATAGCATCCCTGCCCTACATTTTTAGCATCTTAGTAGTAGAAATAATATTTCCCTGCTGCAAAACTAGACTTCCTCGCTTGCCTTGGAAATTATAGATATCATTTCTGTCCCTGTGAGGGGCTCCATTTCACATCCCATCATCCCTCATAGGCATTTTTTTTCCTCAAAGTTTATTAAAATACAAAAGTCTCCATTTCCGCCCCTCCTCCCAACCCCCTCCCACTCTCCTCACTCCCTCTCCTCCTCCCTCATAGGCATTTTGGACATTAACACACATGGGTAACAAAATGTTCCCTCACCATGAATAAACAAGGTCTTCAATAAGGTCAGATTGGGTATTTTTTTCTTCTTCAATCTCTCTAAAGCTAACAACTTAATAATCTAATAAAGTTCTTATTCCAGAACTTACACATTATACTAATTTACTGATAAGTGAGAACTAATAACTGCTTATTTACTTCTTATTATAATTGATAGTGAAGCCATTACTGGAAGAAATGTCTTAATCTTGAATTCACCAAGCACATTTTCAGCATGCAATTCACTTCAAGTATTAAGCCTTATACTTAGAACAAAGTAGGTTTAAAGGGCAAGCCTCCATATAACAGAGCGTGATACATTTTCAACTTCTGATGCATCCTATGGTTTTTCAAAATCATTAGTAGCCCTATGACTTAGCAAATTATTTTCTAATTTCTTAAACTGCTCTGATAATAAACTTAGATGATCTGCCTTGCTAAAATGAGGATCAAATAATATGGCTCACAGTTCAATGACTGCACTTAAAATGGAAAGTTACACTTATATTTTATTATCTTTACAATTTTAAGCAGAGATAGGATTAGAAATTAAAGGCAAATGAAGGTTAGAAAATGGATTTTCATATTTGTGTGTACACTTGAAAAGGGAATTCACCTTATCACTTTTCTAGTGCAATTTTAGAAGGAATTTTAAGGTATCCTTTGGGATAATGTAAGATCTGTCAACATGCAATACCAATGTCAAAATTATCAGATGCAAATCCTGTTTTTCTTTTCCTCAAGGCAACTGACTGTAAAAGATCAGTAATTATTGTTTACACTTGGCCCCAATAATCTTTTGGAAACCAAATAAAATAATTTTTTCTCTAACAAAATAGCATGTCTCATCTTTCAGTATCTGAGTAAGATGATGTATCTTTTTCTTTGATATCAATACTAATTTATCTTGTGATCTGGATCACTATTAAATGAAATTCAGTTTTAGAATTTCACTCAGATGTTGGTTATAGTGGCTCACCCCATTAGTCCCAGCACTTGGGAGACATGGACAGGGGGAGTTTGAGGCCAGCCTGGTCTACTGAGAGTTCCAGCGCATCCATGTCTACAAAGAGAAACCCTATCGAAACAAACACACACACACATACAAAAAAAAAAAAAAAAAAAAGAAAAAAAAAAAAACTCCAGCCAGAAACTTTATGATTTGAATGTACTCCATAATTACTTCTGTAGTTAATAAACCTCTGAATCAAATTTGAGATCAAAATTGACATCTTTATTAGGACATTTGCTTTATTTCTTTCAATTCACTGTTTTATTTTGAAAATTGTTTTTTTTAATCATTGAGGTCATAACATAATTATATCATTTCACACTTCCCTTTTCACCTACCAAATACTCCCACATACCTGTCCTTGCTACATTAGAAATTCATGAATTTCTTTTTCAATTAACATTTCTATACTTACATATAATTAAATGTATATGTGTATATACATCTATACTTCTAAATACATAAATAGAAATTGCTCAGCCTCTATAATGTTACTTACAGGCACATTTTCCGCGCTTATTGTTTGGTTACCAGCTGCTGTGCTACTCCTAGAAGAAGACATTTGCACTTTTCTCAGTATTCGTTAGTTACCTGTAGATTTTTGGATAGACTAAGGCCTGCAGCCCTTCGTCACCACAACCCCTTCCCCTACCCCATAACCTTCCCTCTCTCCCATCCACTTCAGTGTGTCCATTGATGTTCTTTTTAGTTAGCACATTCTTATGCAATCCTTTGGTGAGACCGTATGGCTGTATCTTCTGACATTCCCTATAGACAGACAATCTTGTAACAAACTGTCTGATCTTCTTGCTCTTACACTCTCCTTGTGTAAATTTTGTGATATTACTCTACTGACCATAAATCCCAACAATTTAAGTCCTATCTACAAACTCATGTTCATATATTTTAGGGAGACACAAGTATTATTTAATATTTTTAGCTTTTTTTCCCATTTGTCACTTCCATTAAAATGGTTAGTAGCAGTTATTAAAGTCATATACAGGACATTAATGACCTGCTTGGTCAGAAGGGAAAGATCTGGTTTCTTCCAGGCAGAGCAGTCAGCATTTCCACAGGAGAAGCTCAAGGTCTAAGTTTTATCAAATGAATTTGTCACTTTCTATGTGCATTACCAATGAGAAACAATGAATATGATTGATATTATTTGAAAAAAAATGATGAGTGTTTTACAGTTTCAAGCATATATATATATATATATATATATATGAGTAAATAAATTGAGAAAGCTATTTTCCCTATTGTTTGCAATATTGTCATTTGAACTCAATGTATTTTAGTGCTATGTTATGCTGTTTCTAGGCCAGTTGAGTTAATCATTTTGGTGCTATTCAATTCCATAAAGTCTTGTTCAGTTTTATAGTGAATTTGCAAAGCTGTTTCAGCATTTTGAACTACGCTACAAAGCAATTACAGAGTTTTTGTTTGCAGAGTCCTTTGAAAGCTAAAACATTTCACTGTAATCAGAGGTTTCTGTTACAAGTGCCTGTGTAAAGCATATTCAATTCCCCTTAAGTCTGGCCTTTTTCTGATGTTGCCACTACATATAAGAGGTACTAACTTTTATATACTCATCCTTAACCATAAAAAAACTCATTTATATATCTCTGTTTTGCTTCCTTTCTTTTACTGTTTCTTATTTTAATGCCTAAGATCTCATTTAAATCTTGCAACCAATTTTTTTTGAGTTATTATTAACTATGTACTATTAATTAAATTTCTTCATTGATAATTATATACATCTGTATTTATTTCTTTCAGTCATTATATACTGGTGTGGGAAAATGGTCTGTATAAATGCTGATTGGCCAGCAGGTAGTATAGGCAGGACAACCAGGCAGAAGTAGAGGTGGATCAATGAGAACAGGAGAATTATGAGACAAAGGAAGCCTGTACAGTCGTGACCCTGCCACAGAAGAAGCAAGATGTGACTACCTCACTGAATAAGATACTGAGCCACATGGCTAACACAGATAAGAACAATGGGCTAATATAAATTGTAAGAGTTAATAAGAAGCCTGAGTTAGTAGGCCAATCAGTTTATAACTAATGTAGACCTTTGTGTGATTTCTTTGGAACTTAACAATTGCAGGAACCAGGCAGGACAGAAACCCTGACAACAATATACTACTTAATATCTGTTGTATTTGAGTACATCTCCTTTGTTTATGACTAGTATTTACTTATGAGTGAGCACATACCATATTCGCTTTTTTGGAGTCTGGGTTACCTCACTCAGGATAATGTTTCTAATACCGTGGATTTGCATACAAAATTCAAGGTGACAAAGTTCTCTAATGTGTAGATTTGCAACACTTTCTTTATCCATTCTTGCACTGAGGGGCATCTAGGTTGTTTCCAGGTTCTGGCTATTACAAATAATGCTGATATGAATATAACTGAACAAATGTTCAGTTCATCTAATTGTTCATTTTTTCTTGGGGAATGAAACATTGAGAGGGGACTCCACCAGGTTTTCTGTTTTTCAGACATGGTTAAAAGAATTTCAAAGACAAAAATAATGATATCAGTATGCATTTCAGAATCACAAAAAGGCAGGGAGAACCTGACAAAGCAGTGCTCCAGAAAAAGTTTGACACCACCCAGGAAAGAGTCATAATCCAAGGGGAAATACCTGACATTCCATAGCATTATTGGAAGTTACTAAATGTCCCTGAACCCTGAACTTCACCCATACTCAGACTTGTTTGTTCGGTAAGGGCTGGGTGGTATCTTCTATCTTTTTGAAATTCCTTTGTGATCTTTTAGCAAAGGTAATTTTTGGGGAATAACTTTATGTAAATTTGACTATTGAATCAAAGAGTGAATGTTATTGCTCTAAGACCTCATGGAAGGTCATTCCATTAACCATACAAGAGGAGGAAGTTACACTGCCAAGGTATTTTGGTAGTGAATCCCATTCTAAAGGGAAGAATCATGGCTTCACAAGGTTTTTACAGATTCGACAGCAGCATTTCCAAAGGACATAAATGTTCCTGCAGCTCTGTTGAATGGACTCTCCAGGTAGATGTAATCATACACACTTCCCGTGGATTAGCCTAATAGTTCTGCCAGCTGGACACTTATTGTATAATACTTGTCGGCTCACCACAGTGAGGTAGTGAGTCAAATTCATTTCTTAAATATGTCAATATAGTTGTTTTTACCACCAAATATTGAAAGACATTCTTTCTACCTCATATACACTTGACACACTTTAATGTTGAGTGGCATCTAGTGTTAATTTTAACTTTTATTAGCAAAAGATCTGTATTATGGGGGAGAAAAAGCTCTAGCAAAACATTATGAGACACTGCCACCCCCAAAATAAGAAACAAAGAAAAAAAACACACAAAGACAACAAACAAAACACACTCAAAACAAACAAGAAAACAATAAAAACTATGTAACAATGCAACTGAGTCACTTTGTTGGTCATATATTGCCCAACATGGAACATCTAATAGGATGATCTTGTACTTTTTTTTCTTTTCAGTCTGTTTAGTGGTGAATTACATTCATCCATTTCCATATGTAGAATCAACCCTGCATCCCTGTGATGAAGCCTAGTTGATGATGGTAGATGATCTTTGTGATGTGTTCTTGGATTAGATTTTTAAGAAATTTTTGTTTGCTTGTTGTTTGTACTTTGGGGAAATTTTGCATCTATGTTTATAGGGAACATTGGTCTGTGATTCTCTTCCTTGGTTTTGTCTTTTCAGTTTTATGCTTAGAAGTCTTTTATACCTTGAGGTCGTATGCCTAAAATGAATTATACAATGTTCCTTCTGTTCCTATTTTGTGAAATTAAGTTGAGGGTGCCAAATTCTTTGCAAGCCTTGTAGACTTCTGTGTTTAAATTATATTGTGCTTGGATTGTAATGATTTCAGCCACATAGGGCTGATACTGAGAGACCTGGATAAATCCGGGTCCCCCCATGAAAGCCCTGGATAAATACAGGTCTTCCCCCCCCCCTAGCAGGAAAAAAATATAGAGCCAAAAATCTAGCAGGAAGAGAAGAATCAGAAATCTAGGATTAGCCTGTTCAGTGTTTCAGGAACTAGCTGAAGATAAAGTTAGATTGTAATCTTAAGAATAATCTTGAGAAACAGGGAGTTTCCCCCTTGTGATTATCATTGGTATTTTTAGAATACTGTGTTTCAGGAACTAGCTTATCACCTTGAGAGTGATTTTGAGAGGCAGGGAGTTGCCCCCTGTGGTCATCACTGGTATATTCGGAATTTTCTGTGATACCCTCCCTGCCCCTTTCGGGTTACTGGGCTGTGTGGTTTCTTCCTATAAAAACTTCTCCTGGTCACTGCGGTGGAACTCTTCCCTTCTGTGGGTTGTAAGTCTTGGCCCCAGTGCACTGGTTCTCGTCTTCGTCGATTAAAACCTCGTGTGATTGCAGCAAGGACGGTCTCTCGTGAGTTACTGGGGGGGGGGGGGGGGGGGGAGAGGAGGTCATGTCATCCCGAGTCTTGAGTGAGAGTCTCCCCACACCAGGTGTCTTTCAATAGTTCTGGGTTCTAGGGGTCATGCAGGTGCAGACAAGTCCTCAGGCAGAAGTGCCTAATGGTCCCCTGGGGATGTTGAAGGGCCCTACATGACCCACGTGCAGCATGGATTACATCATCCACTATGACTCAGCTAAGCCCTTGTGCGCATATGTGGTTGCATCATCCACCTATGACTCAGATAAGCCATTGTGCACATTTGTGAACCCATCATCTGCGTATGACATAGCCACACCAATACCCAGTGCGCATGCGCTAGGCAGCTTCAAAAGCTGGACGTGCTATCTTCCCCTCTCTCTGCTCACTGACTTCTCCCAACTTATACATGCCTCCTCTAATAAACTCCTAAGTGGACTTGTTGCATGTTCCATGTTTCCTTCTTACTCGCACCAGGTAATTTCATGGATTATTGTAGATTTGATTTCTTTGCTAACAGTCCATTTCTTCTATTTTGTTTTAAATATCTGAGTCTTGATTTTTCATCTCTTATATTATGTTAATAAGGCTTACCTATGATAGTTTTGTTTGACTTCTTAAATTTTTCATTTCCAGTTTTATCACCTCAGTTTCAGTTTTATTTAGTGATTCTATTTCTACTTTCTCCTGAACTGTTTTTTTCATTTCATTCTATTGATTCTTGTTTCAAGAGACTTCATAAATGAATTTATTAGTGTCTTTCTTAAGCTCCTTGAGCATATTCATAACACTATATTAAAATCCTTGTCCTCTGCTTTAGCTATGTAACATTTCTCATAACTTACTGCAGTATGGTTACTGGGTTCTGATCTCAGCTATTTTGATTGTTTTTCCACTTGATGTCTATCTATCTGTATTTGGGATGATTGTTATTGTAGATATTCATATCTAGGCTTTTCTTTTGTGGATGGGTGTTCTACTTCTTGGCTTCTGTTACCCTTCCTGGATCTTGTGGTTCCTATGAGTTTCCTGACAGGGAGTTCTTCTGAGTCTCAACCAGGTGTGGGCGTTAGGAATTCCAGCTATGTACAGAGCTAAATAAAAAAGGAGCGAGGATAGACTAGAAATGGGGACCCGGGGGTCCACAGTAGGGAATAATACTTATGAGGTTGTGTGGAATTCCCAAGGAGTGGAGTTAGAGAGGGAAGGCAAGTTCCTTCAGATGGTCTGATACTGGTATGGGGATGAGAATGCTGAAATGGAGATAGAGCATAAGAAGGAGAATGAACACAGACTACCTGATTCCCAGGATCCCATGCCCAGTGTGCTCTGGGTATTGACGGCTTACACAAAGGGATGAGTAAGACAGGAAGGCTCAGTCCAGAAAGGCTGTGTGAAGTCCCCAGGGAATGACATCTGCTGTTTTTACCAGAACACTAGAAAATATACCTGGAGGACATTTCCAAAATTGACAAACCAAAATCCATTTCAAAATACAATGAAAAATATATAAACCACTCAAAAAAACTAAAAAGATGTTTTTGAGAAGGGCATGAAGCAAAGTGTCTTCCAGTCAAAAGAACTGTTTTCTGTTCCCAATATATAAAGGCTACTGCAGGCGTCGTCTACTCTGCCTTGACTACATTTCCCACTGGTAGCATGATTTGGTATCATGCTGTTTGTTGTTGTAGTTGTTGTTGTTATTGTTGTTATTGTTTTGTTTTCTGGTAGGAAGAATGCACAGATAATGTCATCACCAACACTTCCATCTAGATATCCATGGAAGTCTTAGGATGCCATCAAAAGTGTGAAAGACTCTAAGTCTCTGTGACCAGACCCTGAACAAAGGCAATAGGCATAAGATGTAGAGTAAAGCAAAAATGTAGTGGAGATCTCAGAAATTTAGAGAGTTTGAGATACCAGGATGTGGAATATTTGTGATCTAAACAGTAGAAAATGAAGAGAACAAACCCAAGAGAATTTCCAAATGACTATGGCTGAGGATGCCATAGACTAAGGCTTTTGTCATCTGGAGCTCAAATCCTGCCATCGTTAAAAGAACACTTTCTGTAAGAAGAACTAGAATTATTTATTTTAGCATTTTTCTTCTTGCTAGATTTTTGGCCCTATTTTGACTCAACACTTCATTGCTATTTTTCTTTCTTCATCTTTGAAATGAGAGTCTCTATCCTATATCATTTTATATTGGTAGTAAATGACTTGTTTGAAACAATAATATACATATATTGTGCAACAACTGTTAATGAAAAATAGACTGTGAATTTGAGAAAGAGCAAGAAGGGACAGGAGGTAGAAACTGGAAGAGAGTGAAGTAGTTTTATCATAATGCTAAAAAATGTAAGCTATAAGAAATAATTTTAGAAAAGTTTTAATCTGAGAGCTTTCGTCTAACACTTTCTTTTGAGTATTTGATCTGGGTATATGTTTCTGTGTGGAAGTGCTCACACAAATATATGTTTGTATGGAACACACAGATCAATTCTTAGTGTCATTCTTCAGCCACTCCGTGACTGTTTATCTTTTCTGATTGTAAACCAGTGTCTCACTGGAAAAGAGTTTCTCATGGCAGCTCTTGACTGACCAACCTGTGAGTCTTGAGTATTATCCAATCTTTACTTCCAGACCCTGGGATTACAAATCATTGTATTTTCTCAGATATCTGTAGATGTTGAAAATTCAAATCAGTCTTTATGCTTTCAAAAGAAACACTTTATCAACTGAGCTATCTCCTTAGCTGCTAGCCTGTGACAGAGAGCACTTTAACAAAACATTATTTGTTTGTTTGTTTTTGTGGGAAAGGACTGCACATGGCAAACCATACCAGTGAAGGTGGCCTGAAGAGACTCAATTCAGTTTGTCAGGCATGGAGACTAGAACATGAACTCTGTTGAGCTAACCTAAGTGTCCCTTTAAAAGGCTTTGAATTTGGACATTTGCTCAATGTTGAAATAACTGAGACTTTGGGGACTCTTGAAGTTATGCTAAAGGCATTCTGCATGGCAAGATCAATATAAGTCTTTGAAAGGCAGGCAGAGGTACTAAAATATTTTCCAAAGGCAGGGAGCTAAAGGCTTGATCGCCACCTAATAGCACTATTGGGATGCTATGTGAACATTAGGAGAAAAGGATTACTTGAGGGAAGTGGATCATTGGGGATATGCCTGTGAAGGATATAATTTTCTTTCTTACTTCTCTCTTCCATCCTCATGTTCAGCATGAGATGAGCTGTGCTGATACAGTGCATATTATTCTTTTTAATATTCTGCTTTACAATGGAACAGGAACAAATATCACTTGATCAGGTGAAACTTTTGAAATTATTAACCAAAATTAAATTTTCTTTTCCTAGTGGATTACCAGAGGTATTTATTGTGCAGGAATAGAAACTAAACACAATACTGTTAAAATAGTAGTTTCTCATAGATTTGTGGGTTTATTTCTAAACTGATTCAATTCTATTATGGCATTTCCAACATTCTAATTACTTTAAACTTTGATTTTGAATTTGAATACAATTTTGATTAGAAGTTTCAAAAGTGTTTTGATCTTCTTATTATTCTTTATGAATATTGAGAATTGGCTTTTCTGCTTCATAAATATTTGGTTAGGTGCATTCTTTCCAAATATTTTTTAAAAATGTCATGTATTATTAACATTTTGAACTCTATCATTATGGTCTATTGGAATAGTTCAGTGGTAGATATTTCAACTTTTCATGCCTGAGGTATGGGTTTGGATATTACCAATTCAAAATAATAATAAAAAATAATAATAAAAATAATAGTAATAAATACATTAATAATAGAAGCAAATATTTTTATCTTTCTATTGTATTTTGTATTATTTTCCTGTTTCTGTGTTGAAATATTATCCCCAAACCAAATTAAGGAGAAAAAGCTTTGTTTTACTGATGCTTCCAGAAGGAGAATCCATACTAGTCAAGAAAGCATAGCACCATGTTAGGATCAGCAGAGTGGGCTAACATCCTGTTTACTTCTCCACATGGAGTAGAGAAAGAGCACAGGATATTGAGAAGGGTTCTAAACACTCAAAACCTGCTCACATTAATATACTTCCTCCAGCAAGGCTATAACCTCTAAGGCTCCATAACCTCCAAACCTGAACCACCAAAGAGAAGCTGATTTCAAATAAACAAGCTTATGTGGGACATTTCTCATCAATTCATATTCCCAGGATCCCATAGGCTCAGGGGACATCTCTAACATAGTATGCTTTTTTTACTAACTTCAAAATAATCCACCATCTTTTCTGTTCTCAGTACTGTAGTGATATTTTTGTGTTCTAACAAATAGTTTGTTTGAAGATCAAAGTACAGAGTTAAGTCTCTAGAGGCCAAGAGGCAGTGGCTCATGTCTTTAATCCCCATAACCCATCAGTAGGGAGGGTAGAAGCAGGAAGGGATAAGACTGGGTGGAGAGAGAATATATGGAGGAAGGAGACACGAGTCAATGTAGTCTGAGGTTCTGTGGAGACAATAGGAGGATTGCTCTGCAGTCTGAGATGCAAATCTGAGGGGACTGAGGACTGCCCTTTCTGTCTGAGTCTTAGTAGAGGAAAAAGGTCTCTTTAGTGGCTGGTTGCACTGCTTTCGCCCCCTAATATCTGACTCCAGCATTTATTATTAACCGTTCAATAAATTGAATTCATGCTACACAGTAGTATTCAAAATTCAAAGTCCAAAGTCTCTTCTGAAACTCAAGTAATCTCAGGACTGTGACATTAATTCTTAATTCAAAACAAATTGCTAATTGCCAGCATTATTATCACAGAATTTACACTAGCACTATAGAAGGCAGAAGAGTGCACAATGAGGAAAGTCTGTACACAAAGCAAAACTGACACTTAGCAGAGCAAACATTTTCCATGGCCATGTTCTATGGTCTTGGTTCCAAGGATTTTCGTGTGTTGAACCATTTCTGCATCTGGGATAAGGCAGCATTGATCATGGTGGATGATGTTTTTCATGTGTTCTTGGATTGGATTTGCCAGTATTTTACTAAGTATTTTTGCATCAATTTTCATGAGTGAGATTGGTCTGCAATTCTCTTTCTTAGTAATGTCTTTATGTTGTTTGTGTATCAGGGCAATTGTAGCCTCATAAAAAGAGTTTGGCAATGTTCTTTCTGTTTCTATTGTATAGAACAATTTGAGGAGTATTGGTATGAGTACTTCTTTGATATCTTGTAGAATTCTGAGCTGAAACCGTCTGGTCCTGGGCTTTATTTTGGTTGGCAGACTTTTGTTTTCTATTTCTATTCCTTTATCAGTTATAGGTCTATTTAGTTTGCTTATCTCATCTTGATTTTAATTTTGGTAAGTGATATTTATCCAGGCCACTTCCTTTTTGTTTTCCAGTTTTGTGAGTCCAGGTTTTTGAAATACGACCTAATCATACTCTGGATTTTCTCCATGTCTGTTGTTATGTCCCCCTTTTCATTTCTGATTTTGTTAATTTGGATATTCTCTCTCTGCTTTTTGGTTAGCTTGGATAAAGTTTTGTCTATTTTATTGATTTTTCTCAAAAAAACCAACTCCTTTTCTCATTAATTCCTCATAATGTTTGCTTTATTTCTATTTTGTTGATTTCAGCTCTCAATTTGGTTTTATCTTACTGTCTAGTTCTCCTGGGTGAGTTTGCTTCTTTTTGTTCTAAAGTTTTCAAAATCATCTGCTAATTTACTAGTGTGAGATTTTTCCAGCTTCTTTATGTAGACATTTAGTGTTATAAACTTTTCTCATAACATTGCTTTCATTGGTGACTTATATAATTTGGACAGGTTGTGTGTAATTTTCATTGAATTTTAGGATCTCCTTAATTCTCTCCCTTTATTTCTTTCTTGACCCATTGATGCTTCAGGTGAGCAGTGTTTAATTTCCATGTGTTTGTGGGCTTTCTGAAATTAGCGTTACTGTTAAATTCTAATTTTAAGTCATCATGATTTGATAAGATATATGGTGCTATTCCAAATTTTTGTATCTGTTGAAGTTTGTTTTGTACCTAGTATGTGGTCAATTTTAGAGAAGGTTCCATGAAGCACTGAGGAAAAAGTATAATCTTTTATGTTTAGGTGGAATGTTTATAGATGTCTGTAAGGTCCATTGGAGTCATAACATCTGTTTGTTCCCTTATTTCTCTATTAATTTTTGTCTGACAGACCTCTCCATTGAGAGAGTGGGGTGTTGAAGTCTCCTACTACTAATGTGTGAGGTTTAATCTATGATTTAATCTTTACAAGTGTTTCTTTTACGTAAGAGTGTGCCCTTGTATTTGGGGCATAGATGTTCAGTATTGAGATTTCCTCTTAGTGGATTTTTACTGAAACTAATATAAAATGTCCCTTCTTTGTTTCTTTTGATTGACTTTAGTGTGAAGTCTGTTTTATTAGATATTAGGATAGTTACACCAACTTGGTTTTTAGGTAAATTTGATTGGAAATTTTTTTCCCAACCCTTTAGTCTGAAGTGATCTCTGTCTGTGAGGTTGAAGTGTGTCTCTTGTATGCAGCAGAGGATGGATTCTTTTTCATATTCAATTGGTTAGCCTGTGTTTTTTAGAGGTGAGCTGAGTCCCATTTATATTAAGGAATATTAATGATCAGTGATTGCTATCTCTTGTTAATTTAGTTTTTGTTGGTGATGATGTTATTTTTTTTGTGTTTTTCTCTTCTTTGGATCTGCTGCTGTAAGATCATCAATGGTCTGTGTTTTTGCTGAGGTAGCCCAACTTCCTTGGGTTGCAGGTACTTTTTGTACTTTTAGTACTTTTTGTAGGACTGGTTTTGTGGCTAGATATTGACTAAATCTGGTTTTGTTGTAAAATATCTTGTTTTTTCCTTCTTTGGTTATTGAAAGTTTTGCTGTGTATAGTAGTCTGGACTGGCATTCATGTTCTCATAATTTTTATATAACGCTTGACCAGGACCTTCTGGCTTTCATTGTTTCCATTGAGATGTCAGGTATAATTCTGATAGGTCTGCCTTTATGTGTTACTTGGCCTTTTATCTTTGCAGTTATTAATATTCTTTCTTTATTCTTTATGCTTAGTGTGTTGATTATTATGAGGTGAGGGGACTTTTTGTCTTGATCCATTCTATTTGATATTCTATAAGCTTCTTGTATCTTCACAGTCATATCTTTCTTTAGGTTGGGAAAGTTTTCTTCTGTTAGACCCCGCACTTTCCTGTGGATACCCACACCCGATCCAGGCGTGCGCCTTCCTGAACTCGGGCCCACGAGAATGGACGACTGTCCTGAGGGTTTAAAACAGACACACACAAAAAAGAGACCTTTGCTCATTTACCAAGAGTAAATGGCAACTTTATTAAACTCAAGTTGGGTATTTATAGAAGTGGGCAAGCAGGATCAAAAAGGCAAGGCCTCCTCTCATCCAGGAGCAGGAGGAGAAGATTAAAGCCCCCCCCCCCCCCCCCCCCCCCCCCCCCCCCCCCCCCCCCGCGCCTCAGGCAGAATCAGCTGGGGGAGGCAGGCTATGGGCCCACTGCTAGAACCTTGAATACAGGTGGAATCACCATAACAAAGAGAGCCAGGTTCTTGCTAAGCTATCCCCTCAAGCCAGTGCTAGTGCAGAATCTCCAGGGAGCCGGAGGTCACATGGCCCTGCGAATCGCCAGGAAAAGGGAAAAAGACCTTGGTAGCTACATTCTTCTATGATTTTGTTAAATATATTTTCTGTATTTTTGAGTTGAAATTCTCCTTCTTCTATACCTATTATTATTAGATTATGCCTTTCCATGGTGTCCTATATTTCCTGCAAAGTTTGTGTTAGTCTTTTTTAGATATAATGTTTTCTTTGACTGAATAGTCTATTTCCTCTATTGTATCTTCAGCACTTGAGATTTTCGTTTTCATCTCTTGTATTCTGCTGTTTATGCTTGCATCTGTGGTTCCTGATTGTTTTCTCATGATTTCTGTTTCTATAATTATCTTGGCTTGTGTTTTCTTTATTATCTGTTTCAGTTTTCAAGTCTTGCATAGTTTCTTTCATAAGTTTGATTGCTTTTTCTTGGTTTTCTTTAAGAGATTTGTTGATGTTTTTTAATTTTTTGTTTGTCTTTTCTTCCATTTCTTTGAGGAATATTTTCATTTAGTCTTTAAAGACCTCAAGTGGTCATTTTCTTCTGCTTCATCTAGATTTGGTTGTTCAAGTCTTGCTGTTCTATGGTCACTAGTTTTTACTGGCATAGCATTGCTTTTTGTTTTGTTGCATGTGTTCTTACCTTGTCTACCTATCTTTTCCCTGATAGGTGTAGTTGGGGCTGTCTGTGATTCTGGTGATCAATCTTCCAGGTGCCAGTAGATCCGAGACTCAGATGTTTGCTCCTCATGTTACAGTCAGGGCCACAATTCCAATCACCTCATTTGATACTCCGTATCCCTGGAGGTCACTCCACACTTCTGGGGTTTGTTTTGCTTCTGTGGACTTTTCTATCTCTGGTCTGTTCTGGTCTGAGTCACTGGCTCAGTCATGTTACCATAAATCCACAAGAATTTTTCTATTGTATTAGTATCACAATAACATTAAACTTCCTATTACATGCCCTTCATTACCAATATGTGAACTGAGTATAAAACATTATGAGGCACAATCAAATATAATTATGTTTGAGATGTCAATAAACTTTAATTAGGTAATGTATTTAAAGTTCCATGTTGTAATTGATATTCAGCAATGTCATCATATATAATTATACATTGATACATATTAGTGTATATACACAAACATTATGTATGCATATCTATGGTATCTGGTATATACATATGTATGTTGTGTATATTTATCTATATATGATATATATGAATTCAAAGAGACATTATTAATTGTCAATAGCTAAATTTGTATGTTATGATGATTATAACTAGCATACTATAATCCTGAAAACCAATATATGCTATCAGTGCCTAAAAATAAAGGCAAATGGCACAATATGATTACTCTTATCTTATTGAGTATCCCAATACTAAAGAAGACAAGGGGATTATGGCATGTCTGGGGCAAGACAGAGTTCCATAATGAATTCCAGGCCATGATAAGGCAGTGGGTCTAAGAAGAAAAAAAAAGGAAAACTAAACTTGAAGAAAATTAGTAGTACAAAGTCAATGTTACACCCTTGGATTGCATCAGGAAAAACCTAGGAAGGCTTCTGTAATTTCAATATTCAGAAATATAAAAAAGTAGAATTAAGTTCACGACCAGCAGTAATTTCCAGAGACAAAATGTTACATGATTTTTTTTCATTTTTTAAAAATTTTATCTCATGCAGAATATTGTCTCTTTACCTTCAAATTCATTGAACATCCCGTTGTACTAATTGCCAGTGTGGGTTATCTCATAACCCATCACACAGAGTACTGAGCAGTGGATTGATATATAATGACAGCCAGAATGTCAGGTACATTCTAATATCAATTAAGTTATAAAGGCATATTTCATAGAGACTAAGTTTTTCATCAGAATTTGAAACTAATATAAAAATAACAAATTGTTTTTAATCATTGCATTTAAAGCCTCTTAATTTTGCCTGTTCCTAAATTTATGAAGGTTAAAACTAAGTTAAGAATTATTTTTTATTCCCTTAGTCATATTCATACTATTCTACAACATATAGTACCTAGAATTTTATTTCATTACAGTTAAAAGGTAAAATAAAGCAAGATAAAAGAAAATAGAGAAAAAAAATATTCTTAGACCATGATAGTTTACTTAAATTTTATTCCAATTCACCTTTACATTTAGTCTATTTAATCTTTGAAATGGCAAGTAAAGTGGCCTTTTGACCAACAGCATAGAATTCCCTGAACTATGAAGGCCCTGCACATCCACCATGATACTTCTGTTAGCCTGTTGTGCTTTGTCAGAAGTTAGACAGTTTTTCTTTTACATCTGTAGTGATTAAATGTTTCGATGAGGCATGAAATATAATTACAGTGTGATTAGAAAGCATTACCTGCATGTGTTGTAATTGTCCATGAAATTAGCAATTTTCTTCTAAAATACCCATTATTTATCTTTTTATCACATGAAAAGCACACAACATTTTATACATTGAATGATAATAATAAATTAAAATATAATGCCAAAGTTTCATAATTTTAGTTTTCACCAAAGAAAATTAACTCTTAAATTTAATATTTATTTCATTCTGTATTAACTAAGCTCTAGCATTGAAAGCCTCGCTGACATTTTCACAAAGCTTCATCTGTTCTATCGAATCTGTACACAAAACAGCTTTATTTTAGGGTTTTTAAAACAACCTGGCATTTTAGAAAATAAAGACTCCTTTGCAGTTGTTTGTATTTGAAAGACACAAGGTAAAGAGAGCCAAGTTTCCAGCTTTTTAGCTAGTTCCAGAGTTAAATTGTTGATATAGAATGCAAATAAGATAGGTTTTACATGAAAAGAAATTTAAATTTTGGCTGTCAATATTCAGTAGGATATTTATAGTTGGTTTTGGAACCTCAACATAACCTAACCTTTTATGAATAAATCTAGTTCTCCATGCATTTTGAACAAGCATGGGAAGAAAAATGCTTTTATTCTCATTACAATGTTCACAATTGCAAGTACTCATTGGTTGTTAACTGGACCTTGATCATTGTTTACTAATCACTGTTCCTCTACATGTTGCCTTTATCATTTCTTTCTGTCTCCCCAAGACAGGTGAGTATACTTTATTCAAGTGTTATACAAACCTAAATGTATAAATTAGAAATATATCCTTTCATAGTTTGAAATCCAGACCTCACCATAAGCAAGTGAAATGGGAGATGATTAGAATCAGATACACAAGAGACTCCTAGAAATGGCAATGAAGCTATTTCCATTATACCTCAACAATATAAAGCTTCTTAAACAAGACTTAAACAATAGCAACACCAGTAAACAGGCTAATGGGGAAGTCTCTTGGGTTTCTGTCCACAGATAAAGTACTCTATATAGGTAGGTAAATTTCTTCCAAGGGATGAACTTTCAATTGATTAACAAATACAAATGGTAAGCTCTGAAATTATATCTATATATTCAAGCAACAATAAAATGATAAACATATTTCACAGGTTATATTTATATGTTTATAATGTGCATAATGTGTGAGTATGGACAATATGTGTGTGTATGGGTGTGGGTTGGGTATGGGTGTAAGTGTGTGTGTGTGCGTGCATGTGTGTGAGTGGATTAAATAATAATCAAAGGATAATGTTCTCAATTTTAGAGAGAGGGGGGAAAGAAGCAGAATGGGGAAAGTGATACCATTGTATTTTATTTTATTTTTATTTTTATTTTGGTTTTTCAAAGTTAAGTTTCTCTGTGTAACAGCCCTGACTGTCATAGAACTTGCTTTCCATACATGTTTGTCATACTTATAGTAAACTAATCAGGTTCTTTAAATGCATAGAGATTGTAGTCTGCAAAGACAGGTAATCTTTAATCACTTCAAAGAGCTGTAGAATATGGCATTTAAATAACTTAGCATTCTGTTGACATGAGACACGATTGCTCCTGGAAGCACTGATATATTCCTGAGAAAATACTGAGCACCAAAGACACACAATGTGGAGCTAGTTTTGTTTGTTTGTTTGTTTGTTTGTTGGCAAAACTGGTCTTTGAGCAAGGAAATGCCCATGCATCGACCACTGACAAAATGCACCATGTCCAGTCAGGACAAGCAGAATACAAGAAAAAAGACTGTCAAATCTTGCCAAGACAAAAAATGTTTTGACATATTAATATATTTACAAACTTTTAATATTTTTATTTTTCTTCCATTTTTAGGATAGAAAAAGTCTAGTCAAATTTCCAGGGTTTGATCTCTCAAATTGAATGGGTGAACACACAGAAACTTGGTGACCTGAAAAGAAACGAACTTTTTCTATTCACCCAGGAGTAACTAAACAGCCTTTCTATGCGATTCACAGAATGTGAAATTGCCTGTGAATAACCAAGAGAACCTGTAGTGACATTCACAACACAAATAAATATGTGTTCTTTTTAGAAAGAAATGGGGGGAAAATGCACTGAAGCACCTAAGTATACAGAGAGAGAGAGAGAGAGAGAGAGAGAGAGAGAGAGAGAGAATGTCTACCAAATCTGGGGTTATGCTGATGTTAGCTGTCTGATTATAGACTGAAATTTCAAAACTTTTGACTCTTGTAGAGATTCGTGTTCTGCCTAGTACTATTCTAAGTGGCAATATAAAAATGGTATTAGTGCAAAAACAAACTAAACAGAACAACAAAAATACCCACATAAGGCCTATAAGCCATGTTACAATGAGGAAGAGGAAGATGACCTAGAGTACCCAATCTTTAGAAGTGATGGGATTTTAGAAGTTATTGAGCAAAGTACAACTTGACAGAGCACAAATAGATATGGTGCAGAAAATAAACAAAGTCAGTGTACTTGACAACTGAGCAGACACGATATGAGCAGTGCTACTGTATTAACATTGTCAGGACATTAGTCCAGCAGTGGACAGGGGAGTCATACCTTGGCAGATGACGGTGAACATTGATGAGAACAAGTGTAGGATACAAAAGAGAGGAAGAGATAAATGTTCTAGGGTGTGAGATAATTCTCTTTGAAGCATTTTGTTTATCTACTCTCTTGAACATCAAGAATATTGTCTTTTTTCCTAATTTACTTTTTACTATTTCAATAAAGTATTGAGATCATATTTCTGCTTTCCCTTGATCTACTCCTGATGACTCCGTTCTTCTGCACTTAATCCCCTCATACTTTATTTGTCTAAACTCTTGTTCAGTCCTTCTCCATACCATTGCTGTCAGGTTCTGATAATTTCAAGAGCTACATCATATGCAGGAGAAAGTTTACAAAGTGTGGGGAACCTCCAGGAATAAATTCTGTACAAGCAGTTCTAATGGTCAAATGATGCAGGATTCCCCTCTGTATGCTGTGAATATGTTTTATTGTCATTTCTTAATGAATAAGGCTGTTTAGGCAGAGCAAAGGCAGGTGAAAAATCCAAACAGAAGTATATAGAGAGAGTGTAGGCAGAGTCAAGGAGATGCCATGTAGCTGCCAAAGGAGAAAGACGCCACTGCCTGAACCTTACCAGTAAACCACAGTCTAGTGGCAATACACAGATTAATAGAAATGGGTTAAATTTAAGATATAAGAACAATCTAGGAATACACCTTAGCCATTGGCCAAGCAGTGTTGTAATTAGTATAGTTTCTGTGTGATTATCTGAATCTAGGCAGCTGGGAAATGAATGAGTAGTCTCCATTTACAATAGAATTCATAAGAAAAAACAAAACTGAAAAATATTAATAATATAGTAATTGAAGTAACACAGATTCAGAAAAACAAAAGTCTTGTGCTCTTTTTCAATGCAATCATAACCTTCAATTTTAACATTTCTGTGTATATAGGAGTGACTGGCTTAACAAGTGGCCAGGAAGCAATAAAAAAGCCTGGAGGTGTGACCTTAAGGAAGGATAGAAATAGAACATACATGAGATGAATGTAAAATATATGAGAGATATTTGGCAGGTGGACAGTGGCTAGTCTAAATTATCCTCAAAGTTAATGAAGGGACTCTAGACAGTTCAACCATGGCAAACATGACTCATCCTGGTCATGCCCTTCTTTTCTGTTCATTCTGCCTTAATAAAACAATATTAGATCACATTACCTGTTAGCCATCTAGGGCTATTCCCTTTTTTGACCATTGTCTCCTAACTACCAAGGTCTTGTTATCGAAGCCCAGTAATCAAAATCCAATTTTTTTCACCTACTTTACATGCTCAATTAAAAATAAACACCACATCCTAGCATGTAATTTCCCCCTCTACCTCTATAACTTGTCATTTTCCTATACACCATGTTTGTCTCCTTTCTTAGAATCATACCTTTATCTCCCCTTGGGACAAATAGTCTTTCCCATCCTCTCTTTTTCCTTCCCCTTCTCCTGTCCTCTACCTTTTGTCTTTGTCTCTTATCCCCTACACTTTGTCCCTCTGGGCCAAATAAATCATCTTCATGCATATTTAACCATAAATTTACTTGTAGCCAATGTGCTAAGGAATTCCCCTAGTAAAGTTTATATATTTTAACAATTACTTTATTTTTAATATTTACTTTGTATAATTGAATTTTTCTCCAGCAATCCTGTTCTGGATCTGCTCCTGGGAATATAAGTCAATTGCCACCTCATTGTGAACTAGAAGCACTAATTTTTGGAGTCACGTTAGTTTGGATGGAGGTATGATCTCTTTACAGTGTCAATTACTAGTGCTATTCAAAGGCTATTATTACTAGCATAAACCCAGTCTTCCCATTCCCCTATTTTGGAACAGAGAGCAACAAAATATATCCTACTGAGTAAAAGTTTTGTAACATTAAGTTGTGTAAAGTCCACAGAACCAGCAGATACTTCAAAACCATTTATTTTCTATCTTTGCAATTAATCTGTTAGCTGCTTGTCCCTTTGCTGTATATCACTATTATAATTCTGTTTCAAGTAGCAGCAAGGATAGACTCACAAAATAGACCCACAAAATAGACTCACAAAATAGATTGTTGTGGGAGATTTTGTAGCAATTGGCTTTTAATTCAACACCCTATGATCTTGTTTGCTCTGGCCAATGGGCAATACATGACACAAGAATATACTTGTAAAGAGCTTGAGCATTGTTTGCGACCTATTATTGTTCAGTGAACCCTGAAAAGTCACTGAATTATTGTTGTTCAGAATGCCAAATGGTAAGAAAGGCATGGGCCAGGATTGCTCATTATTTAGGCTGGCAGACATCAAGCATCCGGATATGAAACCATGGACAATGGGAACAGTGGATCCAGGAACCTGGCTGCCTAATGAGGAAACAAGAATAATGCTAGGAGGGTCTCACCAGATTGGGAAAATAACTCAGTTAAATCACAGCTAATGACAACCTGAAGAATTGTGACTTAAACACATCCCTGATTTTTAAGACACTGAATTCCAGTGGTTAGTTAACATGAGCATGGAGAACATATTCCTCAAAGGTTTTATTTTTTCAAAGATAAACAGAAAGTTGGGAAGTTTGCTGAAAGTAAAGAGGAAAGAATGAGAGGGGAAACAGAAAAAGGAAGGATTTATCTTCTGAATCTTTATATTCTCCCAGAGATAAGCAAAAGGACCCTTATTTGACATAATATTTTTCTTTTTCACTGACTAAATCAATATAATAGAACAAAGGTGTCATATGCATTCTTTTAGTTGGTTGAGGGTAAAAACTAAAAAATAAAAATCTTTTCTGAGCAGCTTGGAAAGAAAAAAACAACTTAAACATAGCAAAACTATGAATTAAAATTTAAGAGCACTTTATTAATATTAATTAGCATAGATAATGTAAACCATCTAAGAATTGATTACCAAAACTAAATGCCAGACCAGTAGCAAGAAGATCAGTAAACTAACTGGGGCAGTATTAGTTTTGAAAGGAACAGAGATATTTGAATACATACATTGAATTGTTTTTAGATACTAATGTTTATAATTCCTGTGTTACTTTTACATGAGTCCATGTTAACTGAATTTAGGAAAATATGATATTCTAAAAAAATGAAATTGGCATATGTCATTCCTTTTACTTAGTTAAGAAATTATACACATATGCATACACACATACACACACATATATATATATAATACATATATGCCTATGACAACAAAATTATATTTTGTAATGTCAAAGATTTGTAATACTTGAAGTATTGGACCTTCATAAACTAAATGTAGATCAAAGTGAGGCTTAATTTTTATTCTAAATGAAAAGTTGTAATCAAGAGTTAATATACACTTCAATGCAGTCTTTTCTTGGGATAATAGAATTTTACACACGAGGATCAGTCTTTTGCTATCTAGGTTCAATAATCCTGCAAATGTGAGAATCAAGAAAATTAAGTTTATAGAAAGTAAAAGAAGTCCTTTTAGTCCTTCAACATTAGTTCATTATGCTCATTTGTTAAAATCTTCTCAAGTTGAGAGTAAAAAGACATTTCTAGAATAGTACATATACTTATCCAAATGAGACAATTTTAGGAGAAGAGTAGAATATTAACAATGAAAACTAATTATAACATATGTATTCCGAAAAAGCTTTCATATCTATAATATAATGACTCCTGTTATGTGAAATTCTAAAGAGGAAAGGAATGTCAATAAGATATATGAGAAACATTGGTGAACATTTGTTAAAGATATTGTATAAAAAGCAAATAAGTTTCATGAAGTGATATTGAATCTGCTGAAAGTTCATATCAAAGTTTCATTAAAAATTCACATTGATCAGTGGGGCTATATAAGAAAAATCATAATAATGTGTATCCATGAAATTACCAGAGTCTCAATCATTTCTATGACTGTTAAAGAAGCATTAATCAAAATAAAATAAAACAATATTAAAGCTCACATATCAGATGTCAGCCAAATATCAGCTCTCTTAGAAATACCTGTGATGTTACAGAAACTCCTAAGAGTAGGTGGAGTGAAGATTGAAAAGCATACTTCAGAATAGATTTGTTACTCTTCAGTAGTGGAAAATTCTGGAAGTCAAATGTTCAATTAATGAAGAAATGAACAATAATTCATATATCTATAAGAGTTTAGTACATGTCTATTATTGTTGTATGCTTTTGCTGCATTGTCATGTGCTTTTAATTCTCATGGACATGTATTAGAAAATAATGACAACAAACATTCACAAAATGAGCTCAGAATAATTATAAATGAAAAGAGACAAAGAGAAGTAGATACAGATGCTTTAATTTTTAAGACATTATTTAGTTGATGAAAGTGAATATTTGTTTGGCTTTAGTATTGTTCATATTTTAGTTTCAATACCAAACAAAAGTATGTATTACATAGATAACAGAAAATAAATGAACTAACTAGAATCCATATTTTCAAAGAAATAAGAATGCTGACAATAATGTAGAAATATTTGGATTGTGTTTACATATTCATGTGATCACAAATATCTGAATCTATCAATATATTAATGCACATATGCATTTAAACGTGTGTGTATCTTCCTACACTGCTTTCATGTAGAGACAAAGATTTCAGATGATAGTATTATCAATCTAATTAGTTTGATAGTATTATCAAACTAATATCGATAGTTTAATCAATACTAATGGGTTTCAACTCAGAATTTATTTATTATTCCCCCAAAACTTCTTGAGTAGGTTCAGTAACGTAGTAGGTAATTCCCTGTGGGCAAGATAGGGGACACAGTTTATTCAAGACTGATTGCTTTTAGCAAAATCCTATGTCCTTTTTATTGGAAATTGTTCAGTCAGTCTTTCAACATTAGTTCATTATGCTCATTTTGTAACCAGATAATCAGTACTATTTTCCAATTTTAGAATGAAAATGGTTTGTCCTTCAATAAGTAAACTCAAGCATATATGCTGCCATTTGAAAAAAAATTGTTGATCTGCTACACAAAAAGTTGAGTGGGGTGTTGAGTATAGGAGAATGAGATCAAGGGAACACATTCAGATATAGGACCTGCTGTGGAATAACAGGGTAGGTATTAAGGAAATGTTAATCTGAAACCTACTCTGGAAGAAAAAGACTGAACTGAGAAATGAAAGTCTTTCTGGGCAATCATTCTTCTATGTTTGTCAGTCAAACATAAAATGTAATTTTATAACAAAATTAAAAGTATGTTCAACTTAAAGAACAAAAATTTCATTGAAAATGCATTGCTTTGGTTTTAGTCTATGGAAAATTTAAATACATAATAAATTAATAAATTTTTTGTTAAATTTCATGCAAAAATCAATTTGAGATAAAGTGTACTTGCATCAATGTGTGTTTAACCAATTTTTTTCTTTTCAAAAGATAACTGTGTCCTTTACATAGTTACAAACAAGCATTTCTTCTCCTACATACAGTATATGTTTATATAATTTAATAATAAAATATTGAATACTGCCAAAACAAATCACCACCTCCAGAGAAAGGATTAATTAGCAAGGATTGTTGCACTACTGATGAAAGAAAACACTTAAAAAAGAGAGAGAGAGAGAGAAACTGCTATAATTGGGAGGCTCACAGCATTTCCAAGGCCAAACAGAAGAGAAATTTTGTTTCAAGGAAGGGGAAAGCAAGCATAGACAATGTGGCATGTAAAAAGTAAAAATAAAGCAAGGATTTAGTCGTATTTTTCTTTAAATTTTTGAGATTATTATTACTTCATTTCCTCCTTCCCCTCCTTCCTCAAAGTCATTGGCCTCCCCTTTTTATTAATTGTCCTTACACACAAAGATATATGCATATGCACACACACAAGACACACAAACATACATACACTCACAAGCATGCACAGAATGAAAGACATAATTAGAATCTGCCTAGTTTGTATAGTGTTACTTGTATGTATACTTTAAGGGCTGAACACTTGGTATTCGAGAATCAGTGGTTATACTTTTCCCTGAGGAAGACTTTCTCTTCATTTCTTAGTTGCCTGTAGCTCTTTGTGTAGGACTGGGGCCTCTTGACCTCTCTACTGTCATGTCAGCACAACTAATATTGTTATCAAAGACAGTTCTTCAGAGATAATATGGCTTTTAAGTTTGTTCATTGTTTCTTAAAAGGAAAATAAATAGAACTGCTGAGATTACTCAATGGCAAGAGCATCTGTCAGTAAGCCTGATTATATGCTCGACCCCTAGATCTCAGCTAGTAAAAGGAGAACACTGACTTCCAAAGCAAAGTATTGATTCTGCCATTAAGGCCAGAAAGAAACAAAGAACAAACAGCTTGACATCTCAGTCTTCATTTTAATTTTATCACTTTTATGAAATATTCCTGACATATTATACAATATTCCTTCTAAATCTCCTGGAGACCCATAAACTAGCAGTTACTGCGGATTCTAGAAGAGTATAGATCATTGAACACCTTGTAACAAACTAAGTGAAGAGAAAAAGAAAATTACTGGTGAAGAAGAATGTGCACCCTAGATTATGATAATAATATTGTAAAAAGTAGATTGTCCATATCAAACAGAGAAGATTTTCCAAATCACCTTGAAAACAAGAACTGAGATAATTATGAACCAAGAAAGACCTTGAACAAGGTTTTATTCCTGCCTGAATTAGACATTCACATAAACTTAAATCTCATGTGGGTGCTAGAATGATGGATGCAGTAGATGTATTAACTCTTTATCAACATCTCTCTATATATAGATCCCCTAATTAAATATTCTTTCTCAGCTATCTAACATTGCTTATCTTTATAAATGTAAAATTGGGATCCTAGTACTTAGGAACACCCCACCCCAGGACATTTACGTAAAAACTCAGCATGATTGAAGTGCTCAATAAGCAAATTGCTAAATAATATTAAATGTGAAAATGTCTGAGAATTTGACATTTGCTTCTTTGGTAATTAGTATATGTTTTAGTATACAATACAGTCTACTATTTACCCCCAACATAGTAGATAAAATATAGACATATTCTTTTTCACATAGAAATTATCTCTAGTGAAAAATAATTATACTCAACAATCTGAAGTATAATTCAAGTCAAAGAGAAGTCGAAAAAAAAAAGAATTTTGTACAGAGACCAACTGAGGTTTTCTAACTCATATTTGAAAGTTAAGACAGGACTCTATCAGTAAATGACATTTAAATTGAAATCTGAGACATGAGAGCTTAAAAGTGACCTTTGGGAGTATCTTTTCAAGGAGCTATGTGGATCAAATTTATACTGCAGTTGGCTGAAAAATTAATGTTACATGAAGAATTCAATTCACTGAAAAGAACATTGAAAATAGAAAAATACAAGTATAACTTGGTGATCTGAAATGCCAGTGAATTGACTTCACTTAGTTATCATTAAAAAAGTGAAATGAAGCTGTTAGATTGGTTGGTGACTAACGGAAGATCCTTCTAGAACACAGGGATATCTTTTTCCTCAACTCATTATTTGGAAATATGTGCCCTAAGGTCAGGAATAAAAGAGCAGAGCAGAAGGAAGTGATTAAAACACAAAAGGGTAAGAAGTTGTAAGCCAAATGATATTTTGTAAGTTATTTCTGGGACCTTGAATTTTCTTCTGGGGACTGTGCAGCCTTTGCAGACTATCAGTAAGAAAGACTCATATGACCTAATTTTCGTGTGGTAGGCATATCTGGATCCTATTTGGGAGGACAAATTACACAGATGTAGAGCATAGGGGGAGAAGTCCAGAAAATAAGGAGGAGTTACTATTTATAAGCAAGTTATTTTGGTGAGTTTTACCAGAAAAATAGCAAGGGATGTTGTCAGATTCTGTTTACATTTTTAAGATAGAACTAATAAAATTCTTGAGATTTGAGAAGCAGAAGAATGAAAAATATTAAAATATTTTAGATCTGAACTCTGAATAGAATATGATACCATTTAATGGAATAGAATCAGAAAAATATGATTACAGGTATCAAGGTTTAGGGTGTGTGTGTGTGTGTGTGTGTGTGTGTGTGTGTGTGTGTGTGTTGTATATGATGTTCCTATATGTGCTTATGTGAACCTGCATGTTAAGATAAGAGATTGATGTTCAAGCCTGCAGCTTACTACGATCGATTTGCCCAAAAGGGTAAGCTTGCTGGCCAGCCCATCCCAGAGTCTCACCTATTTCTAATTCACCAATGCTGGTATTAAAAACGCATATCACCTCACTGGAATTTTTATGTGAGTCCTGGGAATTAAACTAATGTCTTTACATTTACGTGGCAAGCATGCTACATACCAATTCAGTCAAGAAGGTTTTGTGTATGTATGTGTGCATGGAGTGAGAACATCTGTGTAACATAAAAGCATGCCGACATAGATGTGTGCACATGGAAGCCAGAGAATTTCAGAATATTGGCTGATCCCTAAGTAACTCCCTTTTATGTGCGACAAGCAGCTCTCAGGCTGAACCTTTACTTCTGACCTTCCTATCAATTCCCACTCTCAGCAACAGGGTTCCAGGTACACAGGGCCAGGTTTAGCATTTGATATGAGTGCTTAGTACTTGAATTTATATCATCATGCTTGTTCAGCAAGAACTTTTATCATCTGTGCCAATGTTCCAAGCCCAACACATAATTTTTAAAAATTTATTGAAGAGAATATTTGGCATGAAAGCAGAGTGTGCGAACAAGTCTGACATATAAAGGTGAGTTTACTAGAAATGCAAACTCCTATAAACTAGCAACAAGATGAGATCATTTAGGTAGAGAGTAATGAAAACTTGATAAGTTGATTTGCAGAAATTAAGGAAAATCCAAAAAATGATGATTATGGACTACCTAGGTAATAAAAAATGTAAATAAAATTTAAATAAAACCAAAAGGGAGTCCAGTGAGAATGCGCAGTTAAAGGGAAGCATTCATAGCAGCTAGGCAATGACAGTGTACAGGGCGTGAGAACAAGTGACTCCAGCATGGATGATGCAAATTTAATCTCGCTCTTCATAGATCAGTTCCATTGTACAGAGCAGCGGATGTTAGGTGTTGTTGACTTACATTTATATAGTTGACTATAGGGTGGTTTCCAAAGTTATGTTTATTTTCCTCCATATATTGATAAAATTAATTGGATCTTCCACATTTTTGAGGAAATTGTTTCAATAAGTAACATCTCTCAACTTGAAAACTCTTTACAAGTTTAAGAAGTGATAAACCTAATTATCAGCATGAAGAGTTACTAGCAATTAAATACTAGTGAGAATGGGAGAAACATTCTTCCTGAGAGATGAGTCCCATAGGTAGCTATCCAATCAAAAGTGGTCAGCCCTTAAAGCAAACAAAGGCAAGTGACATAAAAACTACACAGCTAGTTGTATTTATGCATTAATTGGTACATGTGTAACAATAATATTAAAGCATAGGAAGAAAATTAATCGAAAAAAAGAATAGTAATATAGGAGATGCTGGAGGGAATCAGTGGAAAGGATGTAATTACATTTTAGTAATTTTAAAAAAATCATGAAAACTTCTTATTTAGAGAATAAAAAAATTCAAGACATACCTAAAGCACTCATTTATTTCTAAAAAGAAAAGCTGCTTCTCTTCGAGTGTGATTGACTAACGCTGTTTCCCTCCTGAAAAGGTAATGTCTGAATTGTCATCCTTGATGGATGCCTGCTGTTGAACACCGTGATGGGTCTTCCTAGACATTTTTCAACCTTTCAGCAGGTTTTTGACCCTTAGTTCAGGGTCAGCGGAGATCTCATGGTCATCTGAGAAAAGGATGGAGACTTCCTATCACCCCTGGCCCTCTCCTCTGACCTCCTGTCATTGTAGTTAGTGTTATTCATAATGTTGGAGAGTTTGTTGCTTCTTTCATGTTTGACCTTCTCTGACATGATCTTTGTATACATGCTGAGAGAGATCAAATGCTAGAACATGTCATCTTTCATCTAAAGTCACTGATGAAGTAGTAACACCTATGCAAGAAACTGAGAACCACGGTCAATGCTGACTATGTCACATCAAAATGACAGAGGGTTCGGGATAATAAAGATGAAATATGAAATGAGAAAAGAAAAAGAGAGATATGAAAATAAATGAAATAAATTGAAATTTTGTCACAACTGAGTCTTGTGAATCAGTTTCTTTGTTGTATTTTGAACTCCAATATTCTCCATTTTCATGAATTCACAATTTGTGGCTATACTGCTAAGTTATATTAGATGTGAAGATCTCATTCTAATTTATTTTTATTCAGTTTCTGATCAAAACCACTATATAGCTACATCAAAAATCTCCAAATTCATCATTTTGGCAACCTCTTATAAAATCTTAAAGAAGCTCAGCATTTCTATGAACAATTTAGAAATTTCACTTGATATAAATTATAGGCTTCTTATTCATGGTTAATCTTCATGACCTGCTGTTCTTTGTATTTCACTGTCTAATTTTTTCTAGCCTACAGTTTTAGGAAATCTCACAGTTAGGAGTTCATATTATTTCTGCCACAAAGACAGTTTTCACGGATGAATTATATTTGACTTGTAACAAACTTTAGACATCTTATGACTATCATAATTATTAGCCTAAATTTTGTCACAATCACTTAGATCAAGCACATATTGTTATTTATCTTTAAAATATCTTTATAACATTATAAGGTCTGTTTCTTCACTATAACAAAGAAATTAATTAAAAAGAGTGTTTTCTTCCATTTTTCTTCTTAATTCCTTCAGAATTTTTTACAAATATGACAAAGTTATTACTTTAAAATAAATTAAATTTCCAGTCTTGATTTTTGTTTTCCCATGTACATTTTCCTTTTTCATTTTATTTAAGCTTTAAATAGTTTTTGACAATTTTATTTCTAAGGATTCTAATGATGTTTCCACAACCTAACTCTTCAACTCCTTTGTCCTCCCACTTCTTCTCAACTGCATAACTTCTTCTTTACATTTTTATATTTTATATAAAATATCTTATATTTTATATAGTACAAAGTCTATTTAATGTTTCTCACCATGCATGTGTTTATGGCTGACATACTGAATGGGGTAACACATCACAGATCTCATGTTTCTATAAAACTATTTCTTCCATTCTCAGCAGCCATCAATTGCCTGCAGATCTTCAGCTAGGGGTAGGATTTTTTGAATTTTTCACTATTCACATTGGCATGTTAACTGCTTTTTGCATTATACATGTCTCCCTTAGACAAGTATTTGGGTGTGATTTTATGGGTGCATTATCCCTGCTATAGGTGTAGACTACTCTGTGTTAAAGTAGTTGTCCTTGTCCGGTGTGCTGGCTAGATATACTTTAACTTGACACAAAATAATACTCATCAGAGTAGAGACAACTCAACTGAGGAAATGCCTCCACAAGTACAGGCTGTAGCCAGCCTATAGAGTATTTTCTTAACTAGTGATTGATGGGGAAGGCCCAGCCCATTGTGAATGGTGCTGTCTCTGGCCTTGTATGGTGGGTCCTATTAGAAAGCAACCTGAAATAACCATGTGGGGAAAACCAATAAGTAACACTACTGTATGAAACTCTTAATGAAATAAATCCTTTCCTCCACAATCTTTTATTTGGTCATGGTGTTTCATAGCAATAGAAATCCTAACTAAGATATCTCCTTTTCTAATGCCGTTTCTTCCTTCCTTTCTGTATTTTTTTCAGAGATTCAGGAGCTAGAGTTTCACTGCATATGTTCCAGTTCTGGATGAGCACCCCATGGTCCCTTATTTACAAGTTTAAAAAATTATGGACCTATGTAATAATCTCAATATACTGCAAATGAAGCTTCATCGATCTGAGTTGTAATTTTGTGTGGGTGTTTAAGCATTTAGAATACATTTGGAAATCATGCTGGTTTCGAAACTTTATGTTAGCAGTTGCTCCTCCATGTTTTACGACCTCATCAATCATGGGCCAGGATTATAGAACTAGATTTTCATTCTCTCCTATTGAGTGGAAAGAATCTTTAGTCTAATTTCCCAGCTATTGGTTATTTTCAAGATAAAAATACCACTACTACACCATTCTAAATATATTTATCTCTTTTACATTTTGAGATTAAAATATAATTACAATGATTCTCCCTTCCACATCCTCCTTTGAAACTCTATCATATCTGTTCCTTTCTCTTTTTAAAATTTATGACCTATTTTTCTATTATTTCCTGTTAAATAAATACACTCCTCCTCCCCAGAATTCTCCTGCTCTCCTTGCATCATTTCTATCTCCTGTCTGGTTTTCCAGCCTACACCTCCTGCCTGACCAATCAGCATTTATTTAAAACATGATTGACAGAATACAGACAATTCTCCAGCACCACTAACCCCTCTTTTTTTAAAAAAAAAGAAAAACAAAGGAAAATATCCATAGTCCATTTTTGGGAATGTGGGGAGGAAGTTGATTGTTCCCACTCCTGCCCCGATCACCGAAGCAGCAGGATGTGAGCTACCCCTGAAAATGGTACTGAGCCACTTGGCTAAAATAGATCAGAAAAATGAGTTCATCAAGATATGAGCATTAGCTAATAAGTAGCCTTACCTAATGGGCCAATCAGCATTATAACTTAAAAAAAATACACTCCTGAACTGGGCATGATGGTGCATGACTTTAATACCAGCATTTGGGAGGCCGAAGCAGGTAGATATCTGTTGAGTTTGAGCACAACCTTGTCTACAAAGTGCATTCCAGGACAACAAGAACTATGTTACAGAGAGAAATCCTGTCTTGAAAAACAAAACAAAACAAACCAACAAACAATATGTATATATATATATATAGATAGATAGATAGATAGATAGATAGATAGATAGAGATAGAGATATATAAATTAGAGATATATGTTCATATATATTTATTTAAATACATACACATATCCCTAAATATACACATACAAACTGCTCAATCTGTACAGTGTTACTCACAGGTGTTTTTCGGGCTGACCATCTGGTATTGGATAACCAAAGGCATTCTCTTCTCTAAAGAAGACCGTTTCTCTTGATCTCAGCATGTTTTTTCGTTCCTTATAGGGTGGGGGTGTTTGTGTGGGTGTTTGTGTGGATGTAGATTTGAGACCTTTTGGTAATATTTTTATCAGGTTGGTTATGGTTGTTTTCTTTAGGTTTTACAACTTGTTAGTCTTCTGTTCTCTTTTGTCCTTTTGAAGCGTCATATCTTATTTTTCTAATATGAGTGCTGGTTCTCAAGAAGGAGGCTTCCATGCCAGTTCCAGTACTCCAAATCCTGTCTCTCAAGTGTGTGATATTTTTATCTACATATTACTAACTTGATGGCAATAGCCTTCATTGTGTGAACTCCCTGACAAGTAATCCACTGAAATATTTCCCATACATGGCACTGTGGATGCATACATTGTCTATGTTAGATAATCTACGGCTCTTAAGGAGGCATTATATTTCACGTTGAATAATTGCAATTAAATTATATATGATTAAAATTTATATATATATTATATTTTTTATTTGTTTTTTAAATAGTGTTTCCTATTGTTAATACAGAGGAAAAAGAAAGATAATATAAGTAACATTAAAGATATTTCCAAAAGTCACATGTGTTATCCATTACAAAAGATAACAAACATTGAGCCAAAATGGTTCCAAAATAATTTCCTAACTGACATGAATATTTACTAGTATTCTCAGGTCTGAGTAAAGGATTTGAGTTAAACGTGTGCTAGGGTTTGGGTTACATTTAACTCAGCTTGTCTAAGCAGACAAAACAAATTCTTAAAAAGACAGACTGGTCAGGATGGGAAAATACCATCACTTTTCACAGTACTGATCACCAGGAAAAACATATGTAGTAATAGAATAAATTGAGTAAAATGTGATTAAGATCAGAACCCTACAAAACTGAAGGCAAAGAAGCCCAGGCTTAGTATTGACATTCAAAGGCTAAAGTAAGAGGAAAAACACATTAAAATATTACTAATTAGTAATAAACATTAATATCTAAAATAAGATTGTGAAGTTAAGACTATCAACAAATTGTAGAAGAAACATCAAGGTAACGAGTCTGAGAAATCTGTCATCAATCAAAATACAGTGAAGAAGAGCAACAATGTAAAAAACAGTTTTCTAAAAATAAGCATTGACTCTATTTCCAGCAGTAGAATTTCATTTGTTTAGAAAATTTATAGAATTCTCATTTTCTAGCTGAGCTCATTAGCATTCTCCTTCAATTGAATGAGTCAATTAGAAGGTTTAACTTTGCAGAAAGCCAAGCGCCCTGAAAAGCTCTATTTTTAACTACACTGAGCTGCCCTTGAAAGAAGTTTTCTAATAACATAAAAATCATATCTCATTCATGGGAATTATAGCACAGAATGATTTTTAATAGGCAATAACAAAGTAAACAGTACCAGGTAAGAAAGGGCTTTATTCTACATTCTCTACCATGTCCACTGGGATGAATTAGAAATTCTTTTAAAGCAGGATTCTAGCTTCAGAACAGAGAACAGAATTGAATGTTTATGCTTCAAAGGCATTCTGCAGCATCTCCCAAGTCAGTCCTTAAAAGCTTCCTTGAAGAACTCAAGGAGAATTGTAACATGTAGAAGAGTTAAATCTACAAGGTAATTTCAATCTTTTGAATATTGCCTTTGCACAAAGGAAATACTACTACTATAGAATTCTCATGCACTGGAAATAAAATCCAATGACAGTCACTAAAAAAAACAGTGTCATTTATGGTAGCAGAAACATTTGAATAAAAGCTTAATATATTATACGAATAAGCAGAGAGATTTAAATACATTTATTACATCATATTAAAGTCATAATGAATCTGATTTATAATATTTTTATGTTTTATATTATCTGTCTTGTAAAGAGGCTAGAAAAAAGTCATTATTTTAGAATGGCCATATATATAGTTGTGATTATTAAAAAGAAGACTGTTGGTATAGAAGAAGACAGTTTGTAAGGTTCTACTCTACTATTAATAGTGCTATTGTCTCTGACCTCTTTCCTTTGTACATGTAAGATACATCATACTAATGTGAATATATAGTCATTAAATCAAAGTGACTAAATATTATTTTCAAATATGAATAGTTTTGTGCCACAATTTCATTTAACTAAAGCATCAAAAAGCATTTGAATCAACCTGTGTCTGTGTAGAATAATGATGTTATATTGATTATATTACATATTACAGATTTATATGAATGCTCACTTTTAGTACAAAATTAATACCAGTAGAAATTTGAAAAGCACTTCTATACATATAAGACAATAATAAAATTTATAGCGATATTTCTAAGGCAGAGTGAAGCCTACCACCATTCCAAGGAACTTAACAATATAGATGTTAACTTCAAAGGAAAGTATCACTTTAGGAGTCAATTGGTTGTTTTTGCAATGGAAAGACAGGTAAAGATCTTTAAAACCTGGTCATCAAAACACTTAAGGAGTAAAGTGAGGATTATTACCTTTGAAAATATAATTTGATATAAAATAAAAACATTTATATAAATTTATGAACCAAAAACATTTTATCTAGAATGATAGTCATCAAATTTCTTGATGTTTTAGAACATTAAAGATAAAATGATGACTGAGGATTTGTTGAATATCTTACAGCAATTTGAAATTGGAATATTAACTAAGTAAATGAAGCTACTAACATATGTGCTGGTATGAATATGCCTTCAAGATATAAAACTACAATAATGAGCAAACATAAAATGTGCAACATGAAATTTATTAGGCAATAAAGATATTGATGATTATCCAAAGGTTGATAACTTTCTTTATTTAGTAAAATATTGTTATTCAATAGTTTTATTTTTCATATATTGCAGTACTATGCACATATCTACTGAACTCACTGCTTTTACCATGTCCCCCATCATCCTGCAAGATCTGACATAGTAGAACTATGTAATAGCATTTTAAATAAATAGTAAAATGCCAGCTAGGTGAAAATGACCTGGTTATGATTCTCCAGAATGCTATATATTGTAAGCAGAGACTATGCATTCATTTCCCAACAACCAAACCCGAATAATCACACAAAACCTATATTTATTCCAACACTGTTTGACCAGTGACTCAGGCATATTCCTAACTATCTCTTATATCTAAATTAATTCATTTTATTAATTTGTGTATTGCCACAAGACTGTGGCTTACCAGTAAGGTTCTGGCATCTTTCTATTTCACAGCTACCTAGAGTCTCCTTGACTCTGCATTTTTCCTCCTATATCTCTACTTGGATTTCCTGCCTTGCTATAGTGTGACCTGCCATAGATCCAAGCAACTTCTTTCCTAACAAATGGTAATAAAACAAATTCACAGTATACAGAGGGGAATCCCACATCAATATATGTTTTGCATCAATATCCTATACATGACATTGTTTACCCTACAACCAGTATTCACAGGTGCAGAATAAAGAAGTAGAAAGTGAATATAACATTAACTCTAACTTCTAGGGAAGTTAATTTTTGTTAGAAATTAACTAGAAAATTTTGTTTCTGGTTCTTGTAATATTATATGAGAGTAGGGTATTGAAGTCTCCCACAAGAACTATACAGGAGTCATATTATGATTTTAGCTATAGTAGTAATTTTTTATTATCTTGGGTACCTTTTAGTTTAAAAAAGAAATGTTTAGAATAGAAAAACCCTCTTGATGACTTTTTTCCTTTCGTGAGTTTATACTGTCCTTCCCTACATCTTTGGATTGATTTGGTTTGATATATTTTTGTCCGATATTGAAATAGTTACACTAACTTGTTTCTTAGATAGATTAGCTAAAAATATATTTTTCTATTCTTTTACTTGGGGATGATGCCTGTTCAGAATGTTAACGTGTTTTTTTTTCAGATAGAGTAGAAGGATAGATTCTGTTTTCTTATCCGTTAATAAGTGTTTGTTTTTTTTTTAAATTGGGAGAATTGATATTGAGAGTCAACAGTGTTTTTTGATCCTTGTTATTTTGTTGTTGTGGTATGAGTACCCTCCCCCTTCCACATTTGATTTTGCTAGTCTTAAAATATGTATTCCTTCTGTTATTCGGGTGTGTGAGTAAACTCTTGAGGCTGAAGTTTTTCTTTAGTGACATCTGTAGAGCTGAATTTGGAGATATCCTGCTTAAGTTAGGTTTCATTGTGGAATGTCTTTATCTGTCTGTTCCAATTTCAAAGAGCACTGGCATTTGGATAGATAGAAATAGAAAGGAGAAAGAGTAGCCACAAATAGCATAAAATATCTTGGGGTTACTCTAACCAAGGAAGTGAAAGACCTATTTGACAAAAACTTTAAGTTTTTGAAGAAAGAAATTGAGGAGGATACCAGAAAATGGAAAGACCTCCCCTGCTCTTGGATTGGGAGAATCAACATAGTAAAAATGGCAATTCTACCAAAAGCAATCTATAGATTCAATGCAATCCCCATCAAAATCCCATCAAACTTCTTCACAGACCTTGAGAGAACAATAATCAAGTTTATATGGCAAAACAAAAAACCCAGGATAGCCAAAACAATCTTATACAATAAAAGAACTTCTGGAGGCATTACTATCCCTGACTTCAAACTCTATTATAGAGCTACAGTATTGAAAACAGCTTGGTATTGGCATAAGAACAGAGAAGTCAACCTATGGAATCGAATAGAAGACCCAGATATTAACCCACAAACTTATGAACACCTAATTTTCGACAAGGGAGCTAAAGGTATACAATGGAAGAAGGAAAGCATCTTTAACAAACGGTGCTGGCATAACTGGATGTCAACCTGTAAAAAAATGAAAGTAGATCCATATCTATCACCATGCACAAAAATCAAGTCCAAATGGATTAAAGACATCAACATTAATCCGTCCACTTTGAACCTGATAGAAGAGAAAGTGGGAAGTATTCTACAAGATATAGGCACAGGAGGCCTCTTCCTAAGTAGGACCCCAGCAGCACAGACAGTAAGAGAAACAATGAATAAATGGGATCTATTGAAACTGAGAAGCTTCTGTAAAGCAAAGGACACTGTCAGTAGGACAAAAAGGCTGCCTTCTGACTGGGAGAAGATCTTCACCAACCCCTCATCAGACAAAGGTCTGATCTCCAAAATATACAAAGAACTCAAGAAACTAGGCACTAAAACTCTAATTAACCCAATTAAAAAATGGGGTACTGAACTTAACAGAGAATTCACAACAGATGAACTTCGAATGGCCAGAAGACACTTAAGGTCATGCTCAACCTCCTTAGCGATCAGGGGAATGCAAATCAAAACCACTTTGAGATACCATCTTACACCTGTCAGAATAGCTAAAGTCAAAAACTCCAACGATAGTCTATGCTGGAGAGGATGTGGGGTGAGGGGAACACTCATCCATTGTTGGTGGGAATGCAAACTTGTGCAGCCACTGTGGAAATCAGTGTGGCGGTTTCTCAGGAAACTGGGGGTCAATCTCCCTCAGGACCCAGCAATTCCACTCTTGGGAATATACCCTAAAGATTCCCTAACATACTACAAAAGCATTTGTTCTACTATGTTCATAGCAGCACTATTTGTAATAGCCAGAACCTGGAAACAGCCTAGGTGCCCCTCAATAGAAGAATGGTTAAAAAAGGTGTGGAACATATACACATTAGAGTTTTACTCAGCGGTAAAAAACAATGACATCTTGAATTTTGCATGCAAATGGATGGAAATAGAAAACGCTTTACTGAGTGAGGTAAGCCAGACCCAAAAAGAGGAACACGGTATGTATTCACTCATAAGTGGATTCTAACCATAATTAAAGGTCTTTGAGCCTATTATTCGTGATCCTAGAGAAGCTAAATAAGAAGATGAACCTGATGAAGATTATTTAGCCATCCACCAGGAGGTAGGAAATAGACAAGAGAACCAGGTAACCTCGGGTGCATGGGGGGGGGGTTGGTTGAAGGGGAGAGGGTTAGAGAGAAGGGAGTAGGGGAGGATTGGGGAAAGCAAGGTGGCCTGGGATGGGGGGGGAGGGAGGAAGGATGAATATGGGATCAGGGAAGAATATATTTCAACTAAGGGAGTCATTTTAGGGTTTACAGGAGACTTTATTATATATGGGATCCCAGGTCCAAGGAGAGATCCCCCAGATTGTTCTCTGGACAGAGGAGAGGGTGCCTGAATCGGCCGTGGCCCATAACCATACTGATGTATATTTTGCTTATCACCATAGATCCTTCATCTGGCGAAGGAAGGCGATACAGTCGGAGACCCACGTTGGAGCACCGGACTGAGCCCCCCGAGGTCCAAATGAGGAGCAGAAGGAGGAAGAACATGAAAAACGAAATCAGTACTGCGAGGGATGCTATCACCCACTGATACAAGGAAACGGATCTAATGAGAGTTTACCAAGGCCAGTTGGACTGGGATTGAACGAGGATGTGATCTAACCAGATTCTCGGAATTTGGCCGGATTCTCTGAATGTGGCTGGCCCGAAGTCTTTCTGAAAAGCCATTGACTATGATACTGGGACTTGTTTTCTCTGCATATACTGGATTTTGGGGATCCAATCTGTTTGGATACTCACCTTCCTGGACCTGGAGGGAGGGGGGAGGAACTTGAACTTCCCACAGGGCAGGAAACCCTGACTGCCCTAAGGGACGAAGAGGGAGGAGGAGAGGGAGTGGGGGGAGGGGGAGGGTGTTGGGAAGAGGGGCGTAAATGGAAACTTTTATAATTTAATAAAATTTACTTTAAAAAAAAAGAATGAAAAAATTCACATATTACTACTTAGAAACCTGCAGAAATGAATGCCATGTTTTTCATATAATAAAGACAATGAGAATCTGAAAATAAGGTCCATGCTTTAGTAAAATAAAATGGTATTGAATAGAGTAGTAATCAAAACAGCACCTATAATAATAAATTGTTTACATTAATTTCTATTTCTGCATTTAAATACAATCACTACTTAGTGAAACAAACTTCTAGTATTTTTGCTTCAAAACCACAACATTCAGTTGCTAGAGAATAAATTATCTGTTGTAAATATTATGGTATGTAATGGATTGTACTTAAAGAGCATATCTCAATGAAAATTGAAATACACCAGTTAAACAATGATTGTCTCATTTAAATACCTAACTACCCTTATGAACTATCAGATATATACATGAATTTATACTGGATTTTTGATGTGCACAATATTGACCAAATTGTAGATGTACATAATTAAGAAAATTTTAAAATGTAGATGTTGGACACAATATACGGCAGCATTACCAAGGCATCTTTCTATTTTTGTAAATAGCAGTTTAATGAGCATTATAATTATTCATCCTTCAAGAAGAACTCAAAATATACATAGTAAATGTACACAACTCATTTAACAATAGTCTAAGGGATTGTTTTAATATTCTATTGGCATTATTTTAAAATTTCCACAATACTAAAGCTTTCCACATTTGCTATGTTTTGTATTTAAATGTTCTTAATTAAGGCAGTGACTTACTACACAAAGAAAAAATGAAAGCTTTTCAAACTTAGAAGTATTAAATAAGAAGATATTGTGAGAATCTTCTAAATGCCATTGTAATGTAAGTAATGGCTTGCCAATCATTTTACTTTTATATTAACAAAAAACTTAATATTTAGATTTGTGTCATTTTTTATGCTCATGAGTGCTTGTAATATTATAAGTAGAAAAAAATTAAATTTCTAAATTTTCATTGAGGGTAACTTTGTATAAATATAAATTTTATTTTTCCATAATAAAAATAGGTGTGCGTATATGTATCACAAAGACAAATTATATTTTTGAAATTATTTCCAGGAAACCATTAAAGCACTCTAAACAAGAAAATAGCTATAATGTTTAAATATAGGCTGTGATAAAAATTAGATAGATGGCAATTAATACATATATACAGAATAAAGTAGACAAATCACAGTATTTTGTGTAATAAACATCTAGAACATTTAAACAATTTCAATTAACATTTGTTAAATATTTAAAGCAAGTAAAATTATTGTAATTTACTGAGACTATATAAGCAATCGCATCTGTTTCAATAATACTTTTTCAATCTTACATTTAATAAAAATGAGTGGGGGCTGGTTATCTCTGACCATTTTGCCTGAACTTGGAACCCTTATCCTCCTACTGGATAGACTCACCCAACCATGATATGAGGGTGTGTACACAGTCTTATTCTATCTTGTTAGGCGGTGCTCTGTGAACCCCGAGGAGACTTGTCTGTCTTTCTTTCTCTCTTTCTCTCTCTTTCTCTCTCTCTCTTTCTTTCTTTCTTTCTTTCTTTCTTCCTTCCTTCCTTCCTTCCTTCCCTTTCTTCTTCTTTTTCCTCCCCTTTCTTTTCTTTCTTTCTCTCTCTCGTTTTTTTCTTTCTCTTTTCTCTCTCTCTCTCTCTCTCTCTTTCTCTCTTTCTTTTTTTTAAAAGAACAGAGGATTTTATAAGGGGGAGGGATAGTAGGGGTACAGGGCGGAGTGGAAGAAGGAGAAACTGTGGTTTGGATGTAATATATGAGAGAAGTTTAAAGGTTAAAAACAATGATAATTGAATGGTACAGCACATTATTTGTCCATTAACAAAATCTTAATGCCTAAATTGATTAAAATAAGCATCTGAAATCTTTAATAATTTTGGAACCAAATTTATACCCAGAAAGAAATTAATTATAGTCTCAAAAATGTAAATGAGTCCTTATTTTTCTAATCTCTTATTACTGCTGTGATAGGTAAATTCTAAAATGAATAGAATACTAGATTCCTGTAATATATTATCCCTGTGTGCCCACTGCACCTGAGCATCAGTGAGTCATGTAAATAATATATAGTCTGTTCTCTCCTTCAGGTATTGCTATGCTGAAAATGATGTTAGAACTGTCACTCTTGTGGCTACACCACACATATCCTAGAAGACAGCTGTTACTACCTGGATATAAAGAAGTCAGAGAAAAGTCCTGCTGAGTGAGTAGAAAGCAAACAGTCCTGCTGTAAATTGTCTGTACCTCACTGGTGAGAAAGAACTGAGGGCTTCTGGGAATGAAAGCAGTCTCCATCAAACTGGTACCATGACAACAAGGAACTCAGTCTTACTAGAAACTAAGAAACTAAGGTCCGTATTGGAACATGGAACAGTCAACTCTCAGATTTGCAGCAATTTTATACTTCAGAGAACAGTGCACACTGCCAAACTGTCTCAAGATTGCTTATCACCAGAAACACTGAATGAATATACAGATGGTTCATTGCAAGTAATATTTTATGCAGTGAAGGAAAGCAATGCAATAACAAAATATTATTAAAAATTTGTGGCAAATGAAGTATTGATTGTAATTTGACTTGTTTGCATCCTCATTTAAGAATTATTATTTTGGAGAAATAAAATTACATGTTTGTCTTACTCTCATGTTTATCATTTATTGATTTGACCTTTGGGTACTTCAAAAGTACCCTTTAATATTTTCATGAAATAATAAGTATTCTACAGTCCATTTAAACCATATTCTTAGATTTGTATATAAATGGTTTCACACACTGATTATTTTCTAAATATATGGCTTTGTGTTCTGGTTTACACTTAATTGTTCTTGCTTTATAGTTAATACACCTCTAAATTTTAGGTTCTTTTAGCATTGGTATAATAATCTCTCATTAATCATACAATATACAAAATCAAGATATAAAACTGACTTACATTCATCATTACTTTGATTTAGCTAAGTTATTGTTCATACTTAGCAGCTTTCTTGTTATTACCTTTTATTTTTTCTTACTGGACAAAATCAAGATTTTTATTATACAATAATCTGATAGTGCTATGCCGCTACTTTATTTATAACTCAAATAATACGGTTTTTGAAATTCTTTTTATTAATAATCTCATGTTTCATAAAATAGCTTGTGATCTTATTCTGTGCCCTCTCAAAACTCCTCAGTAATCCTCACTTTTCTTCCAACCAACCTTATATTTTTCTTGTTGCTGTTTGTTTTTATTGAGACAGCTATAGAGGCTGTCCTGGAACTTGCTCTCTAGACCTGACTGGCGTCAAACTCACAGAGATCTGCCTGCATCTCTTTTCTTTATTTTTTAAAGCACATAACAATGAAAAACAACAAATACATGATGTCTACTTTATGCTAACCAGCTATTCTTGAACATGCATCCATGCCATGTTGTGTGGTTTCATATTCAGTGTCAATCCATTGAAGAAAACTGAATTTCTCTCTTTCAGCACCTTTGATTGAAAGTAACTTTTTTGTCATAGGTGGAATTTTGTGCCCACTCCCCCTCAGTCTTGTTGTCATCTTCTCTGATTTAAGCTTTCATGCCTTGTGCATATTGTCTGTGAGTTCATATTTGCATCAGGCTTGTTTTGTCTGTTAAAAAAAAAAAGAAAAAAAACCTGTTTCTTTAGAAATGCCTACCCCGTATGACCCTTAAAACCTTTCTGTTTCTCTTGGATCTTGAGGGGAAAGTTGTAGTACAGAGATCTTATTTAACACTGAGTGTTACATGGTGTCTGACTCACTGCATGTTGTCCAGTTAGTTGTGAATCTCTGTTTTAGTTTCTGTAATATGAAAGGAGGGGTTCTGTGATGAAGTTATGTACTGATCTATGGCACAAAAAATATCATTATGAGTCATTTATTATTATATTCATGTAGAATAACTGTAAAAATTAGGAAGGAGATCTACATAGCCTTATGTTTTTAACTTCATATCTCATGAGTATACCTTAAGTTCATAAGATTTGGGCCACTATTGTCCTGTCAATATTTCTTCTAGACAGGTCACTATTGTAGCTCACAATATCCATCACTGAATGAAAGTGATGATTACTTTTCTTCTCTGGAAGCATCAAGTATTTGCTAGCATATGAACACTAGTTAGTAGGGGTGAAACTTCCAGTTGACCAGCATAAAAGTATGTTCTTTTCAACAATAAGGATTGTTCTAAAGTTGTGGGAAGTAATGAATAGCCATGGCTTTAATGGCTGGATTCTCCCCATTCCTTAGCTTTCTGAGAGTCTAGCCTCTTGGTGGGGGTACTGGCCAGAGACATGTTTATCGCAACAACTCTATGGCGTATCATGGTCCCTGAAACGACCAAGAAGCTTTCTGTCGGCTATTCATAAACACCATTTACGTGTCTGCTGGCGGGTCCTCTTGAAAGCAACTGCAAGGCTTGTGCAGCTAAAGCTGAGTCAGGAAGCCTCTCTTAGATGAAACGAGCTTGCCTCTAGCAAACAGGCCACACCTAAGAAAATCCTGTTATCAAGAAGCCATGCTTAACTCTGTTCTTTTTGTGGCTAGAATTAATTCCAAAACTCTCTCAGGTTTTAAATGGATTTAGCTGTCCACATTGGTGCCATTTTATTGACAGAGGTTTCTATGTGTATTTTTGGCTGTCATCACACCCAACTACTATGGTGGCACACACGTTTAATCTCAACACTTGGGAAGCAGAGGCAGGCAGATCTCTGTGTGTTCAAAGAAAGCCTAGTCTACAGAATGAGTTCTAGGACGGTCAAAGATATACAGAGAAACATAGTGTCAAAAATTAAAAATTAAAACAAAAGAAATAGAGTTTAAAATAAAGCCATGTAATGATGGAAAACACACAGAGAGTCTGGATACTGTATGTCATTGTATTGTCTTTGAATTGTTTGGTGGCTGAGGAAGAAGTAAATGCTGCTAAAAGACATTTGATTATAAATGATGCTGATTAAGCCAACATATTTATTTTGAAAATGCTTTAACTTCAAAATTTAAGTTAAAAGATATGTTACTTTGGAGAAGAGTCTTGCTTCTCTTTCCATAGGAAATGAGAGGCTGTGGATTCATTCTGCAACAAGAAAAATCAGGTTTGATCAAGGAAGTTCTCCTGAGAAATCTCTAATAGGACCAGATGGACCTGATGTCTGAGTTCTACATGCAGAACAGTCTTAAGACTGCTGGCTGAAATAATGAAGCCTCAAAGAATATTCCAGTCAGGTCTTGATCATAATTCCAAATTTTCCTTAGGTCCCTGTAAGATTATTAGTGCCCCCAATCAGCAGGAAATAGTCTATAAAACTATGCCTACATTCCCAAAAATGGATTAGGGATGTTTTTATCTGTTTAGTGTGTTAGTTATAAGTCATGGATAATGATCAGGAAGGAAACTAAACAAAGGAGATTAGATTCAGATTCTTAGTTTGCAAAAAAAGGGAGGAGGATTGCTCTGGGACAATGATCTTGTACCCTGTAAGATTTATCAATTGTATTTTATTAAAACACTGTTTTGCCAGTACAGACAAGAAGTATAGGTGGGGCAACCAGGCAGGAAGTATCGGTGAGACAATGAGAATAGAATTTGAAGAAGAAAGAGTCAGTCTACAGTTGTCACAGAGGAAGCCAGACACAGAAGAAGATGATAATGCCTTACTGATAAAAGGTACTAAGTCACATGGCTAACACAAACACTAATTCTGGATTATTGTAAAATGTAAGAATTAGTTAATAAGAAGCCTGAGCTAATAGGCCAACCAGTTTATGATTAATGTAAACTTCTGTGTGATTTTTTAGGACTGAATGGCTATAGAACAGGGTGGGACAGAAACCTCAGTTAACAGTATATGCTGTCTAATTGTGATATTATCCCTCCTTTGTAGGATAGCTCTATTTAAACCGCATTTATGTGTGCACATATTTTAATAATTTCTAAACAAGTAGATATCCGTGTAACTTTTCAAAACATCTTTAGTTATTTTCCTTCCCATATTCCTTCCTCTATTCTGCCCTCCTATCACAAACCAATATTAATCCACTTACTCTAATATTCCCTTTGTTGTTTGAGTTAATTCACACAATGGTTGCTTCATCTAAATGCAAGTCACTCTATTCTTGTTCTATCTCTGGGCTTCCTGATTTACTAATCTATAAGAAGCAATAGACATTTTCTTGTGAGCACTGTCCATGTTGCTACTCCACTGTCTTTCCTGATATAATAGCCTGAAACTATTTGAGCAGTAGCACTGTGATCTAATTTCTCTACAAAGCTTTGCTTTTTCCAGCTTGTTTATCCTAGTTTGCCATGGCTGAATATGAGATAAGATAAAATTAGTTTGTTATATCAAATACACTATCTAGAAAGAGTCAAGGTTTATAGAAGTAAATGGAAATCCTTCCTCCTAAATAGTTTCTGTCAGACTGAGAAAACCACAAGGAGTAGTAAGCCAGTAAGCAGCATTACACCCTGGTTCCCACATCAACTTCGGCCTCCAGTTCCTGCCATGTTTGAATTACTGCCTTAACATGTTTCAGTGATATAGACTCTGATGTGTAACTGCATACCAAAATAAACCTACCTTTAACTTTTTGGTAGATGAAGAGCCGTGTTATCCTATGTGAAAAATTAAATGGTACTTCAGCCAAGATTGTTTTCCGTAATAGACATAAATGATATTTTTCCTTACCACACTCAGCTTGTTCCTTTCATATAACCTTCAACAAAATGATCATATATATGGTGACTTTGTTGGCAAAAAAGCTCAGCAAAATAAAAGCTGTAAACCATGAAGTCCAAGAATCTGATTTTATCACTGGAACCTGTACATTAGAAAAATAGCAAGTCTTATTCTTGTTCTGAAGCCCTTCTACACCTTTGTATTTTTTGCTGATTTTGAAACATTCAAGTTAATATTTTTATAATAATAATTTTCAATAAACATTGATTTTATTTCCTAGTAATAAACTATTCTTCTTGACAACCTTCACATACTTGCTTTCATAAATCCTTTTACAAGAGTTTGGGACTCTCTTCTAAGTTTAATAACATTTTTTCAAATTTCCTGGTAACATAATTTGGCTTATATCCTGACCATAGCATTTATTATCCAAAAGGTTCTGTTTTATTTGCTTATTATATATTAATTTCTTCCTGTTAAAACATTTTACTCAAGATAGCAATTATATTCTTTTATTACTGTATGTCACAATACAAATTATTATCTAACACATAATACTTACTTACTTGACATTTTAAATATGTTAATATACCAAAATAATAAACCCATTTTTTAGTTATAACTTATTTATAAGACAGAAAATAACTAAAAATAACAAATAGTTTCTAGGATACTCCTTTTAGATATTTCTTAGTATTTCTCACTAAACTCAAATAGTATTAACTAGACCCCAGAGTATCTTAGAAATAATTGTAATTTTAAAACTTATGCAAAAGAGAAAAAAAGTTAAAAGTAGAAAAAAATATAGTCTAATAATTATTATAGTCAATTAATTGCTATATATCAAGTGCATGGTTTATCTCCTAATGAAATTCTCTTCATTATGCTCATTATTAGAATTGCCTTTAGTCCTAAAGGGCTCTAGCCCAATATTCTTTTTTGCATGTTTTACACAGTCTCCTCATGTCATTCCTAGAAGGTCACCAAGTTAATTGGGTGTGAGTACTTACGGTAGTTAATTCTACCATATAAGCTACCTGATTTTCAAATTTTAAACTTCTATGGTTAAGGTTGTAAGATTAGCATAAGCTCCCATCAATGACATGTTTCTAAGGCCTAGAATGTCTTACCAGTAAGTATATTAGGGAAACTGATTACTTTGATATAATCAATGGAATTCATTTATATTTACCCTAGTCACGGAGCACAGCATGTGCTTTCCTTTATATATTTGTTTGAGATTTGTCACTAATTTCCAATGTAATATGACCAGGAAACCAAAAATTGAGAATTAGAAAAAAATCCTTTTCATAACAAATTTATCCTGGTTTTATAATGCTCAATGTATTTCTAAAAACATAAATGGCTATTATTTGAACTTTTGTCTTTTAAATACAACTTGCTTTCTTCTTTATAATATGTTAAATTGTTTGATCCCTACACATTTATTTGAATTAGGGTTCTGAAAGAAGAATTGTGTCTTACTATTAGCAATAAGAATTCAATGCCTCATGTTGGTGTTCACTCTTCTTTTATTTTACTTATTACCAAAAAAAAAAATAGATGTTCAGGGAATAGTAAACAAATGATAGCTTATTTCCACAAGAAAAACAAGTTAAGAACTGTATAGAACAATACTATATAACTATTTCCTAAAGTAGTTAAATGTTAAAGTGATTTTGTTGCAGTATTTTGAACCTATGTTTATTGAATTTTCTTTTCTTAAGCCAGAAGAAAAGATTATTAAGTGCACATTTCTAAATGGTATCTGCAACTGGACATTTTTCTTCTCCTATCCAATTCCCAAAGAACTACTTAGAGGCTTAATATTAATTATAAACTATTTGGATTATTAGCTCAGGCTTATTATTAACTGACTCTTACAACTTTAATTAACCCATTTCTATTATTTTATATTTTACTATGAGGTTCATAGCTTTTTACCTCACATCTTGCTTCTTTCATCGCTACTGGTATCTCCCAAACTGTCTTCTTTTTCCCTTTACCTTTTCTTAGATTTCTCACATGGATATTGGTCAAATCTACTTCCTTATTAACCAATAGTAATAAAACATATTCATATTCTAAAGAAGGGCATCCCATATCATCTCCCTTTATCGCTCTAGTTTAACAGTAAGGTTTTAACTTGAACATTATTAAATTAGGTATAGCAAAACCAGTGCAGCAGGAGGCTACTTGTTTGTTTCCCAGTCACTCATACCTGAAATAATCACACAGAAACTATATTATTACAACAGTGTGTCGCTAAATAGCTAATGTTACTTATTGGATAGCTCTTCTACCTTAAGTTAACCCATTTCTATTGACCTGTGTATAGCCATGTGGTTGTGACCTACATGCAAAGTTCTGTCTGGCATCCAGCGTCTGTATCCTGTGGCGACTACATGACATCTCTTTGACTTTGCCTACTTTCTCCTCATCTGTCTGCTTGGAATTTCTGTCTTGCCATATTCTACACTGCAATAGAGTCAAAGCAACTTCTTTATTAACCAATGGTATTCACAGCATGCAGAGCAGTATCCCACATCAAACAGGTATCACGTAAAAAGTATAGTTCTAAGATTTAGTCTATTTGTCTTTAGGAAAATTAGAAAATTATCTACTATCTATCCTATCTAAAGTTTCATATCTAATTTATCTTTTATAATAACTAAGGAAAACTATAATTGTAACTATCTAGTCTTCAACTCCATTAAAAACACTAGAAGAATATAATATTACCTAAGTAAACAGGAATTATATTGTAAGCAACTTCCAAAACTCTAGAAATGACAGAGACATCTAGAGGCATGGATAGTCACCCTAAGTTCTTCTATCAAATTGTACATCCATCTTCAACCTAAAGGCCCCTAGTATCTGACAAACTTTTCAATGAAGCAGGAAATTTGAAAGAATGTCCTGCCTATGTTGGCAGCTTGTCAGTCATTTTCTTCAGTATCCTACAGAATGTCTGGAAGTTTCTTCTGAGAAGAAGGAACCATGAAGGATCATCCTGTTTTCCTTTGATAAAGTTAAGCCATCATTTTGCTGTGAGTCCTGCATGTCCTGTTTATTCAGCATACAGTCAAGTATTCCAGACAAGAGCAATTTCTTGCCCAAAGACTAGCCTATCCTTACCAAAAATAAACTCCTTAAAGAGCTTCTTTGGTGCTCATTATCTTCATAAAAAACAATGATGCAAGATGTTGTGAAACATTTTACTCCTTTGACTTTTTCATGAGCCCAAGACCCAGCTCCCAAATACATACCATACAGAGGGTTACTCTTAGTTATGAATGACCACCCTTAGCTTGGTTACTTGTTGCCAGATATTCTTAAATTATATCATCCCAACTACCTTTTACTTTTGGACTTTTCTCTTGTTCTGTTTCTTTGTTTTTGTTTTTGTTTGTTTGTTTGTTTGTTTTAAGACAAAGTATCTCTGTAGCTTTGGTGCCTGTCTTAGAACTAGCACTTGTAGAGCAGGCTGTACTGAAACTCACAGAGATCCAACTGCCTCAGACTCCTGGGTGCTGGGATTAAAAGGCCTGAACAACCACTGCCTACCTGTCTTTCTCCATTTCTTTATATGCTACTTTACTTCTTTTTCCATGGCTTGCTGTGTAACTGGGTGACTGGACCCTGACCTACGCCTCTCCTTGTTTTCTTGTTTCTTCTTTCTTCTTTCTCCTTCTAGTTTTATCCTCAGCCTGATAGTTCTGCCTCTTCATGTTCTTTCCATGTTGTTGTGTGTTCAGCTCTTTATTAGCAACATCGGTTGCGTCAGATGGACAAAGAATCACAGTTTCACAGATTTAAACAAATGAAGCATAAACGAAAGTCACACATCTTAAAATACTTTTTCTCAACAGTCAGGACCAAGCGTCTTACTCTCAAGAAAAGTCTAAGTACTTAAAGCATTAAATACCATAGCCTATATGTCTCTAAAGTGTTTGGAGATTACTTATCCATCTGAAATATATCACTCCATACCTAGAAGACATAACTAACATGGCTATCAGTTTGACTTTTATAGTTGACTATTAATTTATATTTTAACTGTACTTTACATTTTTAAGTGAGTTGTGTAAACATAATACTTTTAAAAAGAGGAGAAGTATAAAGAGAGTATAAGAAAATTGACCTTAAATTTATATCAATAACCCGAAATCCATGCCAATATAAAGTATTCATTTCTATATTATATTCCCCTTTTTTCTTTAGAAAGAAATTGCCTATGACCATTAGCTATTTATAACCAACCATCTTTAAATGAAAACAAACTTTCATAAATAATATTTTGAGAATTTGAGCATAGATTTTTATACTACTTTCTGCTGATTGTGGCCCCTGGTAATCTTATAGGGATTCTGAAAAATTCAGAATTATGGTTAAATTGTGGCTATTGTAGTCTATGAGACTGCATTATCTCAATCAATTGTCTTGAGGCTGTTTTAGATGTTGGATCACTCCATGAGAGACCTCTCAGAGGATCTTATTTGATCAAACCTTATTAGCCAGGAAGGAATGCACAGCTCTTCATCTTCTTTGGAAACAAAAGCAGAACTTCCTTTCCAAAGACGTATATCCTTAGTCCCAAATTTTAAAGTTAAGATACTGTTATGTTGGTTTAGCTTAGCAGCTCCCACAATCCAATGTCTCTCTGCAGTTAGCTCATTAACAATCAAAAAAAGAATGCACAATAGTATGCATAATCCAGACTATCTTTGCATTTTCCATGGCTTATTATAATTTTTATTCCTCTATTTCTTCTTAGGAACCTCATACCTTTATCTTTACATGTTTTAATCTGTAGCTCTGTCTATCTTTTATTCTCTCTCTCCCAAGCCTATGCATATTTATCATGTTGTAAACTATTTAGTTGCCTTTTTGTTTGAATATTTCTTTGTTGTGTATTTTTAATCATTTTCTGACCAGGAGAGTTTTTAAAATGCTAAGTTAGCATGGCTAGAATCAAAGCAACTTCTTTGGTTGTTGATTCCACCCTGCTTGGCTTTTCAGCATGTCAGAGGTAGAAATAAACATAAGACTTACACCCCAATGCTGTCATCAAATAGTGTACAGCCCCTTTACAAACCTTTCTTGTCTGTATGAAAAAAAGCTAAAACTGCCACACAGCATGGGCTGATTAGGCTCTCTTTACTAAGGTCTGTATGAGACTGTAGTAACTTGCCTTGCTGCTAAGCTCATGGCAGATGGTTCCTGGATCAATCTTGCAGACAGCAGATGGGAAATATGTCTCTGCTCTGCTCTAGCATTAGACTGTTAGACTAGGAAACCTATTAAGACTCTGTTTCTGTGTATTCAGAGCCTTTTGAAAGCTTTCTCGGGTCTTATGTGGTTCCATGCCAGATGATAGGTACCATTTGTAGCAACTGGAAAGTTTCCAAATAACCACTCAGAGCTTAATATTAGTTACAAACTCTTTGGACTATTAGCTCAGGCTTACTATGAACTAATTCTTACAACTTAAATTAACCTATTTCTATTATTCTGTATTTTACCACAAGGCTCAGTGCTTGTTATCTCACATCTTGTATCTCTGGCAGCTACTGGCATCTCCCAGACTTTATCTGTCTTCTTTTTCCTTTGATATTTTTTTCTGCCTGGCTCTATTTTGCTTGTCTATTTGCTAAGTCTGCTTTTTATTAACCAATGGGGAAAAAGAAATATATTCACAACATGCAGAGGTACATCCCATATCAGGTATCATTTATTTTACACAACCTGAAAGCTGACTGCAGCTTACAATGCAAGTCATGGCTTTTACTTTAAATTTAAATTAGTAACTTACAATATTGTCCTCCAAGCAGCCATATTTAAAAGAACCACCATTATCATAACTCATTAAATTCTGTCCTCTTAAGATCCTCCATACAAGTGGTTTTCAAACTGAATCCTACTCAGCTCCAGGCTTCACAGAATTAGTTAATGAGTCCACTCTGTAGGAAATGTGGAGTGGCTAAGGTTGTTGACTTCAGAATGGTGTTTCAGTGTTCCTTTCATCCATTTTCAAAACTACCGATCCAAAACATCCTGTTGATCAAATTACTGAAAATTGCTATTCAATAATATAATTATTACTATTCTATAATTGCTTTGAAAAAACTCATTGAACATGAAATAAAATTATTAAAGCATTGACACATTTCAGAGAATTATTTTATATTCTAAGAATTGTCATTTTTGAGAGTTAGACCCTAATGAATTTAAAGAGACATATAGATGTATCTTGTATCTTTTTATTTTTCCTATAGAATCATCTAAATATTTCAGAAAGTTGAATATGTAAAAGCAATTTCTTCTATTTTATTTGACAAATTTACCTTCTTGGTAGCACTTGAGCAGAGTAATTACAAGAATGTGACTTTCTCTTGGTAAGGAAGTACTTTAGAATGAGAGGAATCAATTATTCTTATTGTTAAGAACTCAAATCAGTAAGAAGTCTGGTGTTCCTGTACCCAACACTGCATATTATTGACATTTATAAAAACTATTTTTCTTTATAAGGCAGTGATGTGGAACCCTTTCAACTACCTATTCTTTAAAATTGAAAAGTTTTCTTTGGTACTGCAAACATAATATATAACTTTTAATTGAATCCTTATTCATATTTTGTACGTGTGTTAAATACATACAAATCTTCCTAACCTCTCATGGGAATTCTACTTTTTGAAAAAAAAATTTAAGATGATAACATAATTATATTTCCAATTTACCTTTTCTCCTTCCAAATCATTCCATGTAGCTTGCCCCTACAACCTAGCTTTCTTTCAAAATTATGGCCTTTTTTGTCTAATTGTAAATTATACTTGTATTTGTGTGTGTGCATGTGTGTGTGTGTGTGTGTGTGTGTGTGTGTATGCATGTGGGTGGGTGTCTATTCCTAAATACATAAATGGAAACAATATATTCAGTTCATATGTCACTTATACATTTATTTTCAGTACTGGTCATTTGGTATTTGATGATGATTTTCTGTTTTCTTTCCTGGGGAAAAATATCTCTCTTCTCTCAGCATTACTTAGTTGCTTATAATTTTAAGTCTAGAATTTAGGCTTTGTTAGCCTTCGTCGCCGTCGTCGTCGTCGTCGTCGTCGTCGTCGTCGTCGTCGTCGTCGTCGTCGTCGTCGTCGTCTTCTTCTTCTTCTTCTTCTTCTTCTTCTTCTTCTTCTTCTTCTTCTTCTTCTTCTTCTTCTTCTTCTTCTTCTTCTTCCTCTTGTGGTCATGTTCAGGCAGTCATTTTTCTCTTTATGAAACTTAAATGTCCCTACCCTGCACTTTCCACATTTACATTAGTATTATGATTTTTGCAATTTCACCCATATTGCTCATCAGCACTGACTCTAGAAATCTATGTCATTTCTGTATTACCAAACTCTTCTAAGATCCCATAAACTGATTCCAAAGTCCTATGAGCCACATAAACATATTCTATCACAGCCACAGACCACTAATGCTGATGTCTATTTATGCTAAAGGATGACAGATTTACTTCGTTTCAGAAGATTTCAGTCTATTTTGGCAGGAAGGTATGATAAAAGCCTTTCAATTCCTGATGTCTGTGGAAATATCCAACTTTGTTCATATCCCTGTGGGATGGGAAACTGATAAGAAGAAATGAAGTGCAGGTAGAATACTCAAGTCCCTGCATTAGTGACCTATATTGATACCAAATGCCCTCCTCCTAAAATTTCCACTCCCTCTCAAAACCTAAATGTGTGTGTGTGTGTGTGTGTGTGTGTGTGTGTGTGTGGTCACAGGAGCATTTATGATTCAAACTATAGCATCTTTCTCTTCCTGTGATAAAACTTAAACTTATCACAACCTTGCAAGCAAACCTTAATCTTTTGCTTTTAATTCTTATCTAGTCTACAGGCATATAAGTTATTTTGCCCTTTCTGACTAACAGAAAGTCTTTGGAGCATTTTCAATGCATTTGGAAGTATTAAAACTGAAACAAAAACTCTGATTTCAGATGGCCAACTATATATATATTAATAAGAGTTAAGATTTGGACTCCATGTTTCCATTTCAACTCTTGAAACAACATTGCTTTATTCTTTTTTAATTTATTTTTTATTTCATTTTACATTCCATCCACAGTTCTCCTCAATGCTCCTTTCACTTCTCACCTTCAGCCCAATCACCATCCACTTCTCCTAACAGGTAAGGGCTCCCATGGGAAGTCAACAAAGTGTGACATGAGGGTCTTAATCGGCAAATCAGTTTTATAACTTATGAAGATCTCTGTGTGATTTTCTTTGGGGCTTGCTGGCTGTGGGAAACTGTGCAGGACATAAACCCCAAAAAGCTAGACCCTTGTCTTGCAACAAAGTCTGGCACATAAGTTGTGCCCAAACCAAGCCCCTTCTCCCTACATTAAGGCTAATCATGGCATCCAACCATAGAAAATGGACTCAAATAAGCTAACTCATGCAAACAATTTTAATATTTCTCTGTGACATATATTTTCAGCTGCAAAAAAATATTTATGGACACAAAGATCCAAGAACAAAATAACCATAGATTACTTTTTTCTTCCTGATCCTTTCTCTCTGACTCAGTTCGAAGTACTTAAAACACACACACACTACTAAGCAATTGTGGTATATTTAGGAGGGGATTTTATAGCAAATTATATGTCTACTATAATTTCAACTTTTACCTCTGACTATATCTTATATTTTATGTGGCATTATATAAATGAAACTAAGGACATTTGAAAAAGCCACACTGTGGCATATTGTTTAATAAGCTTACTTTAAGTTATGCAGTATGTATCTTGTTATATCTCCATATATTTATTAGTATTATATCACATTAGATAATAATATTCATCATAAGAACCATAACATATCTAACAGAAACTCCAGTATCAAGTATGGAAAACCTTTCTTCCTGTTGTTGTTCAGACAATTATAAGTTGACATGAGAAAATGAACAGGGAAAAATCATGTAGTCCCGCCAATATATGGAGAAATACAGTACTTCAGAGACTAGTGTGAGAGAGAATTAGTTTCCTCCAGGACGTGATACACATAAAACATAAAATTTCAAGTCTTTAGCTCTGAACACATGTATATAGGAACAAAACTTAATGTACTCAATAGCTATATATATTTATCAGTAATAGTTATAAATGAGTTCATGAATGAAGGAGTGTGCACAGGCAGAGCTAAGTAAGAGCAGAAGTGACATAAACTCAGTTCTCACATCAAAAGTTCTGAATGCAAATAACTAGATATTAATGTAACTACTCTCCAATATAAATAAATAATTTAGAATAAAATTATATGATGTATAGTTTTATGTATTCTGTTTACCAACTTCTTGTAACCTCTAATAAAAGGTTCTTTTATTATTCCTTTTCTTTCCTTTGGTTTGGTAAATGCTTTGAAAATTTTTGAAGAATATGCCCATTGATGTCTTCACTCTATTTGGATGAGCATGATATTTAAAAGCTCCATCTAAAGCCATGTTTGAAAGACAAATGTATGACTTGCATGGAATAACTTATTCCTTATTCTCCAGCCAGATTGTTCTTTTGGTAGATTTTAAACTTGCAAGTATTAGAATCTCCTAACTGCAGGTCAACCCTTTAAAATAACAGACCTCTTCTCCTTCTCCTACTTGTTTGCTTCTATTTCTCAAAACAGAGAATGAAGAGTAGATATGGATACAAGTAAATAGAAATACAAGTGTTCGTTTTATTCTTTTTATCTTACCAGAGAATGCTAAGACAGTTTTGATATTAGAGTTCTTGACTGATTTTCTATTATTATTCTATAAAACAACTGCCAATTTTGATTGCATTTAGACAAAGAAAATTACATTTTTAGGTTTCAACATGAATACCATAAAACCAACTCTGAGAAAGTTAGAAACTTGCAATAAGTGAAGTACATATTAGGTTAAATGACCTTCATTACCCCCAAAATAAAATAAAACTAAAATATATTATCTACTATGGAGGACATATCATGTGTAGATATAATAATTTGGGGTTCTATTGATTCCTAGAAGGCATCTGACTTGACACATAATTTGTTAGCATATTGTTTCCTTAGTAATGCATCTGTGATATCTTTTTTTGTATTAGAAATTTTACCTTCATTTGTTCAAGAAGTTTTGTGTAAAAATTATTTTCTTAAAACCAGTCTTAAATGTCATAATATTAAAAATATTATTTAAAATGTCTTTATATATAGTTGTTTAAACCATCATTCAGGCCAAATTGCTATTCAGAAATATCAAAGGAAAGTTGAGAAAATGTCTACACTGCTACAACTCCAATAGAATAAAATTGAAAAATACCTGTCCCAAACCTGGTATAGATAGGTATTGAAACCATTTTACTATTTGGTACACCACATAGATCTCTATTTATAAATTACATGTCCATGAAGATGATGTGTTCCATCTTGCCTATTCCTGAAGCAATATTGCCACCAAACATCAATGTTCAATCAGTACACTGAAAATATTGAGTGAGAATATTACCAGAATCTACAAAAAAACAAAAGAGAAACCTGACAATATGTCAAGTGAGTTACCTATTATATGCTGATAAAAACTGAATTCTCAGAGACAAAATGTAATTTCCAAATGCCACCTGGATTTCCATCTGACACATTTATGCTACCTGCTTCTGATGAAAATTGAAAGGCAGCTTGTAGAAATGACCAAGAATTATCAAGTCAATCAAATCCACTGCCTTGCATCTTCTGAAGTCTTAAAAATACAGTTTCTTCCCATCTTGCTTGACTTCTTGTTGTTCTTCTGCTCTTAACCCTGTGGTGTCTTGTGTTTTCTTGCTTCAGTCTCTGACATAGACATAATAATTTGAGAGGAGTTAAATTATAGATCACATAATAAATAATTTTTCAAAGATGTCCATTTTAAAACTGGTTCCAATTTCAGTGTCACCATCTATATTTTCAAGGTAATTTAAAATGTTCTCAAGAAGTAGGAGAACAAATCACCATTTTATCCATTTCATCTCCATTATTTCTGGCTTTACTAATACTCAAGTATTATTTTGACTGACTAGAATCTGATATTTCTTATGGACCTCGCATAGTTTATAGGAGTAGGGAAAATGTCTGAACTTTTGTAGCTCAACATAATTTTATGGAAACAGTATCATGACTGAGGCATTCATAGTTTATAAAAAGAACACTTAGACTTATAGCACTTAGACTTTTTCCTAGAGAAAGTGCACCTTGCCTTTAGTCATATGTGACTTATAGACATACATGTGGTTTAGAGTTTGCATTTATAACAATGATGTATTTAACAACTATTATTTAAATTTATTATTAAGCTTCATATTTTAGTTTCCAATACTTTTGTTTTCAGTTTTTTTGAAGGATCCTGGAGGGGAGAAGCTATTTGTGAAATATGTTAAAAACAAGTTTCCATAATTATATGGAGAGTATTTGAAGACAAAATTTTATGAAAGATTTAGTATGAAAGTAATTAATTAATCTGACAGGACTTTATATTAAAGGGAAAAATCTAGAATGAAATCTGTAAATAACCAGTTTATACTTTACAAATGTAAGCATGCATATTGCTACCCACAAAATATATAACAATTATAGAGACTACAGAGTAGCTCATTCAATTGATGTTATGAAAACTTAAGCAAATTAATAATCATTTCTGTTGTTTCCTTCTATCTTCTGCTATTATCCTAAAAATTTCTGAAGTAACTAATAACACGCACACAATCATTGAGATCTCATGACAACTAGTTTGCTACTTTTCTAAATGTCCCTAATTATGAAAGCAGTAGTATCTCATCATTCTGTTACATTTCAGGAACTGATTAAATTGAATAGGTCTCAAAGACTAGCTTTTTATACATAATTGATGAGTATTTTTGACCACTTTTACATCCAGGTAATTTCATGCTTTAATTCTTAGGGATGCTCAAATCTTATTTGTAGATAAATGTTTAAAACAGATATCCATTTAGATTAATCAAACTCCAGGCGTTTGATGCAGTATGTTAATTTACCTGAGGTAATTAATTCTTGTCAGTTTCAAACTATATTTTATATAAGTAAAGATCTGAGAGTTGAGATAAAATCATTGCAAAATATACATAAAATTCAAAGTTTCACAAACATGAGTGTAAATAAAATACAAATATAGTGAAATCAAGGAAAATAATGGAGATCTACATGCAAACTACCTTAGTAACAGTTTGTTTTCATAATCTCAGAAATACGTGTCATTTCTTACAATGGTTGTTGGAGACCAGTTTCAACAAAAATACTACTTACTAGGATAGGGGCATGAGGGTTAAAAAAGTTAGCAAAGAATATGAAAACACAAGTGAAAATAATAAAAGAAAAATCATAGGATAGTACCAGGAGGGAGTGCCAGTGATTACTGAAATAATCTATGCTTAATTTTCTATACAATACAATACAATAGGGGGAAGGAAACAAAAGACTGCTTTAACAGGATACAAAAGGCAACTGGAACAGTTATTTCCCATAAAACTTTGAGACTTCAAGTCCTTAGCATTCTGTTGTTTAGGCAGTAAACCTACCCTAGATCAAATATTCTGGAGTGAACCACTCCCAAGGTCAAACCTCTTTTTTCAAAAGAACTGGCAGAGGCAAGCTTGAATACTTTGTCCTTTGTCAGGGTTTAGAGGACCTACTTTTATGGGTCTTCTGAATGTCAAAGAATCAAGTAACCACACCCTAGGTCACTAAGTGTAGCCCTAGTTGTTGTCAACAACTTTGAGCAAGTTGAAACTCTGTGAACTTCAGGCAAGGGGGAAATAGGCTCCTATTTTTGGACCTTCACAATGATTTTATGTATATCAGTTTCAAGTGTAAAATAAGGACTTAGACAATTGCTTCCTATGGTGACAGCATCAGTGCCATGAAAAGACCAAGTGTTCTATAGAAATTCTGGCTGTCCTCCGGCACACATTTGCACAGTAAATTTTCAGTCTAAAAGCCATTTTTTTCTCATCTATAATAAGAACGAGATGAGACTTGAAAATGATACAGTCATTCCAAATTATGTTTACAATGCAGAATCCATTAGTGATATGCTATCAATGTTTACAACTTTCATTACTGATTGCTCATTTTTTAAATTCATTTTTTTTATTATTGAAAGCAGCATTTAAGGTATTAGATAGACATGTCTTTGGCCCTCACCTTTCCTGTAGCTATTCCTAATCCTCTTTCATATTCCCACATGTCCCTTTTTTTCTCATATGTCCTGAATCTTTTTGCGCAAATGCAAACATATTAAGATTATTGTATTTTATTAAAATAAAAGATAAATTACAAAGTTAGTGATATTATTTTCCTCTGTATTATGAAGGTTTAAGTTGAAAAATTTTAACTTTATTCCTTACAAATTATTCCAAACAATAATAAATTCCAAATAATAAAAAGTATAACATCATCATAAAAAAAGATGAAAATTAAAACAAAACATTTAATTTTTATCAACCTTAACTTTTCCTCAAATTTTCAGCAGTTTTCAGAAAGGTAGAAAATAATAATAATTATGCATTTGTGACACTTTTAGAATTCTTATTTTATTCCATAATGGCAAACAGAAGAAATGAAAGACCCCCAGTGTGGGGAGACTCTCACTCAAGTCTTGGGATAAAACGACCATCCCCCCACCCAGTAACTCACAAGAGACCATCCTTGCTGCAGTCACACGAGGTTTAATGACAAGATGACAAGACCGAAACCAGTGCACTGGGGCCAAGACTCAGAACCCACGCAGGGGAAGAGTTCGACCCAGAGTAGCTGGGAGAAGGGGTTTTTAAGAGAAGAAACCACAGCCCAGTAATCCGAAATGGGCAGGGAGGGTGTCTCAGAAAATTCCAAAAATTCCAGTGATGGTCACAAGGGGCAATTCCTTGCCTCTCAAGATCACTCTCAAGGTCATAATCAGCTAGTTCCTGAAATACATTATTCCAAAAATACCAATGATAATTACTAGGGGGAAACTCCCTGTTTCTCAAGATTATTCCAAGATTACAATCTAACTTTATCTTCAGCTAGTTCCTGAAACCCTGAACTGGCTAATCCTAGATTTCTGATTTTTCTCTTCCTGCTAGATTTTTGGCTCTATTTTTTCCTGCTTGGGGGATCTGGATTTATCCAGGTCTTTCAGAAACAAAATGATGAAATTGGTTTACCATTATTATTAGTGAAATGACAAATGGCTATATACTGCCTTGTCCCAAATGTAATGCTCTTGATCACATTAGCACAATCTCAGAAATTAATACATAGAGAACATAAATTTTTGTCATACTACAGTTTGTATATGGATTATCAATCAACTATCCTAGAATTCTTTTTATTATGATTTCTAATATAATAACTTTTATGTATCACAGAAAATCCTTTGTGTAACATGACCACATTAAATATACAATATATGTTAAAATGACATGAATAACCAAAAATAAACAAAGGGAAAATTTTCAATGTTACATCGGTCAATCTGAACAATCCACAATCTGAAACATGACTCAGATTATTACCGTGATGTTTTCTCCCATAAAAATTTTATTTATTATTCTCTTGCTTGTGGAGAAATTTGCAATATCTTATTTCAGATGTCTGAAGGGACGTCTATCATTTATGCCTAAGTCATTTTTTGTTTACTTTGTAGTGTGGAGGGTAGACTCAGGCTCATGAAAAATAATTGCTTAAACTCTGAAGTTCATTCCCAGCCCTACCTTTATCATTAAATAGTGTAAACTGTGTTATTCCATTGGGACACTTTAAGAACTAACCACGCCCACCCCAATCACTTTTGACCCTTCCCCCGCTGCCATCTTCTCTCTCACGTGCGCACATGTGTATTTTTAAAAGAACAATAAACTGTTTTACTGCTTTCTAATGATCTCTATTCAAAAATATATGTTATCTCCAGAAAATACCATCAAGTATTAAATCTAAGCTTTATATACACTTAACCTATATTCAGGAATTCTATTTCTCATTTTCTGACTTCTGAACACCTAGCCACATGTACTTAACAATTACTCATTTATAAATTTATTGTAAAATTTCAGAACATAATTGTTTAGGCTTTCTATGCCATCAGACATACTTTATAGAACTCTTTTAAGGAATCTGTGATATATTTTATTCATATTGTACGTGGCTGTGTTAAGGATGATACACGTTTAGTTTAATAATGATGCATATTTATGGAGAAATGATTAATGGCTAAAAATTAGAAATCTATCACATGTCGTTGACTTTTCTTTAGGAGTATAACACAAATAAACAATCAGCTTTACTAATGAGAGAAAAATGCATTTGAAAATAATTGGAATAAAAGTTCATGTACTACAGTTCAAACTAGTAATTGACAGTTTTATGTGATTTAATTAACATATATGCAATGTCAAATATCTTTTACTTGAAAGACCTCCAGAGTGAGGAGACTCTTACTCAAGTCTCAGGATAACTCAACCCTCCCCCAGAAACTCACAAGAGATCATCCTTGCTGCAATTACAGGAGGTTTATTAACAGGACTGGGGGCGAAACACATTTTCCATGCAGGAGTAGAGAGTTTGACCCCGAGTAGCTGGGAGAAGGGGTATTTAAGGGAAGAAACCATAAAATTCCAAATTACCAGTGATCATTGAAAAACTCTGAAAATAAGTTTGATAATCACAAGGGGGTAACTCCCTGTTTCTCAAGATTATTCTCAAGATTATAATGTAACTTTATCTTCAGCTAGTTCCTGAAACAGAGTCACTGAACTGACTAATCTAGATTTTTTATTCTTCTCTCCCTGCTTAGACTTTTGACTATATTTTTTTCTGCTAGATTTTTGCTCTATATTTTTCTGCTAGAGGGGTCTGGATTTATCCAAGTCTTTAATACCTTTTTGCTTTTCTTCATTCTTTGAACTCTCTTAAAATTTATAAACAGTCCAAACACTTTGTACCCAGCTTTTTGACTCTTGATGATTTTTTTAGCTGACATTTAGTGTACTTTGCATAACTGAACTAGCCCAGTGCCTGAGTCACTTATGCATAGAGGTCAGGAGATGATGAATGCTTTAAATTCTGCATTTTTCCCCATTTTCCTCAGTTTTGTTTCATAAACTTGACTGAATTAATCTTTTCCAGTTCTGTTGTGCAGCTACTGCTGCTCTGGAAAGAAATTTGCAACTGAAGTCAATTAACAGAACAGCTGAGAAAGCAGATGCTCCAGCTATGTCTACAGTATTTTATCAGGGGAAAATTCTGCTTCCTTTTGAAAGGGAAACAAACTCCAAGCTAATACATTAGTCTATGTATCTTGAACTATGTGGTTTTTCAGTTGAATTAATAAATGACTAAATCAGAAAGCAGTATTTGTTAGAAATATAAGCAAAATTGGTTTATTAGTATGCTTCTCAAATAAGTTTATGTGTTTGCTAAATTTGATTGAAGTATGGAAGTAACACTTATGTGTATATTATATAATATGTATATTATGTTATGATCTTAAGTGTTTAGTTCTCCACCTCTTTTGATGCCTATTTATATTAGTGACAAACATAGTACAATAACCCTAAGGTTGCAGTACTGGCACATATACGTTGGTGTTAACCAAAAACTATCTAACTGAACCTAAGACCCACTCAAAAAGGGAAAAATCCTGGCTGGTACTGGAAAATCAGCTATGTTCTCAATGCTAGTGAAGCTATGGTTATTAAAGGAGAATTTACTACTATTTATTTTCAAAATCAGTATAATCAATATACTTTTGTCATTATACCCACAGATAAGTATAGTCCCCATCATTAAGGTAACTTTTCTTTGTTATAGACAGAGACTTCTATAGAAAACCTTAACAAATCGAACTACAAAGCTGCAGAGCAAAGTGCAAGTAGATACATAAACAAAGCATTCCCACACATATGTTTCAGAGTGTGATTCATTCCCACATCTTTCAGAAGAGGGTGCAGAAAGATTATAAAAGCAGGGCATCATGAAATTTGATCTAAGACTGTCCCCTACTTATTTCAGAAGGTACACCAGTAAATTCTTAGCACCTTGACTGTAAAAACATGACCTGAACTATGAGGACATCAGTGAACATGCCAATCAGGATGGGAAAAAGGTAATGAGTACTTACTCCTATACAATGAAGTATAGGCAACTGAGAACAGGTGGATGCAGAAGAGTCTCTCTTCTCCAGGGAAGAGCACACAAATTGAACACTGGTGTCCAATGACAAATGGTCAAGCTTGAAAGCAGACATGCAAGTTACAATATACAGATTATGCATTTACATATGTGGTGGGTCAAACAAGAATTGTCTCTACAGACTTATATATGTTGTAGAAATTTTGTGATTGGTTTGATTGGCAATTTTTAGGAACAACTTGGCCCAAAGGGTGGAATTTTTTTTTTAGAATACCTAACCAAATACCCAAATGAAAAGTCGGGATGTCCCCGAGTGTAGCATCCCATGCCTTTAATCCCAGCAGATAGGAGGCAGAGTCTGGCAGATCTCTATGAGTTCATGACCAACCTAATCTACCGAGGAATTTCCAGGACAAGTTCCAAGGCTACCGAGAAATCCTGTCTCAAAAAAAAAGCAAAAAAACAAAAAACAAAAAAACAAGCAAACAAAAGCTTGGATGGGGTGATGTACTTGCTGTTGAGAGATGGACAGATGGACAGATGGGCGTTGAGCCAAGGAAGTGTGACTGACATTCAAAATCCCTCTTGGGAACAAGGAAGTAACAGCAGCAGAGAGCTGGACTCTAATGAATAGCAGTGCAACTGGTGAGGTGGTGCAGGAGAATTGTCTGTATGTCAATTATGTTTCAAATAAATTCTGATTGGCCAGTAGCCAGGCAAGAAGTATAGGCATGACAACCAGACAGGAAGTAGAGGCTGGTTAATAAGAACAGGAGAATTCTGGGAAAAAGGAAGCTTATTCCTCCCCAGTCCTGTCTAGACACAGAAGAAGGACGATGTGACTTGCCCTGCTGCAAAAGTTATTGAGCCATGTGGCTAACATAGATAAGAATAATGGGTTAATATAAGTTATAAGAGTTAATAAGAAGCCTGAGCTAATGGGGCAATCAGTTTATGATGGATGTAATTTATGTATGATTTCTTTGGGACTTAATGACTATTGGAACCAGGCAGGATAGAAACCTTAGACAACAGTGAGGTGACCTGTTTTTCTCATTCTGTCTTATAACCATTGTGCAAGAATTTTTCTATTAATAAAAGGTAACACAAACTCAAGACTTCTTTTTTACATTTATTTTAAAGTTTAGTCACTATAGAGTGGCAATATTTAAAAAGATTAGAAGGATTAGCATGTTTGGCCTTGTTTGAGGAAGTGTGTCACTGGGGGTGAGATTTGAAGTTTCAAAAGATCATGCAAGGCCAGACTTTCTCTCTCTGCCTCTGTATCAGGATGTAACACTCAGACACTGTTGCATAGCTAGCATCTTGTTTCCCTGTCATGATGATAATGTACTAAACTCTGAAACTCTAAGCAAGGTGCCAATAAAGTACTTAGCTGGGATAGTGTTTGGGTTAGCATGGCCTTAACTGATCATGGAGACTGAAATCATATAAAATCTTGAAACAAAATAAGAAAAAACTACAACTGCCTCATTTGGTTTTCCTAATCAAATTGAGGCCAACACAGATTCAAGGATACAGAAAAGAGATTCAACCAAATAACGTTTGAAAAATATGTATCCTTTGGAGAGTGAAATGAGATTCCCTCTTGCTTGCAAAGGTCAGTATTCATTCTACCAATACCAACTGATTAGATGAGCCTACATCATTTTGAAGAAGAATCTGCTATCCACAAAGTCCACTGATGCAATGTTAGCTCTGTTAAGCATTCTGCAATTACAACATCTTGTATCCTGTTTGACTAAACATCAGGGTACTGTGAACTGACCAAAGTCAATCATTATATGCAACATTTACTGTTTTCAACTGTTAGAATATAAACTATCAGTTATATTTTTAATGAAGTATTTAAAGATAAATGAATAAAAAACGAATATATAAAGTGACAAGGAATAGACAATTTTCCATGCTAAAGATGTAGTTTAAAAAAAAAACTTTATACTTTTTGTTGTTATTGTCCCTAAATAATATTATGTGAGAAATAGAAATGTACGATTTTCTTAAGAAAAAATAAAACTTACAAATAATTATTTATTCCAACAACAGTAAAAGTATAAATGAATATACTTCCTGTGAAAGAATTAGCCAGTTGCATCCTAAAAGACAGAATTACTGATTTCTTGTTTTTGGTTGACTTAAAAAAATGGAACTGAGCATATAAGGAAAAGTCATAATTTTATCCAAATAAGTACTCTAATATAACAGTTAATGACAATCAGTTGAGTAAGTCATAATGATTATAACAACTGCTTTTTAAACACACACACACACGTGTATATATATATACATATATATACACATATACATATATATAAAACAGTCACAATCTTAGAGCAAATAAATCCTATAGAATTCCTCAAATTTAATAACTTCATAAGCTATAACAGTTTTGTTATTAATCATAACATAACTGCACATTGGATATTATCAATTATATTTTTATAATTTTAACTAAACACAAAAAAACAAATTAAGCACAAATTATACAGAATAACTTAATATACAGTCTTTCATTGTATTGCTCAGTAAAGATAAAACAATTTCAACCTTGATTTGACAATATTATAGAAAGCAGAAAAATTCCAATAAACTTGTGACATCAAAACTTCCACAATGTCAGCACAGAAACATTAAAATATATCAGAGTTATCCTTGTGTTAGCAACCACATAAAGCACAAAAGTATTTTAAAGTGTAGAAGAATTCCCTATAAAAATGACAAAATTTCGTTCTATTTAGGATACTTCACATTATTATTGGAAAAGAAGATAAAGATATTTTCAGTTGTGTTAAATGGAATTCTAGATTCTTACAGTTTCCCCAAAGAGCTGCTTCATTCATCTATTGAAGAACACTTAGGCTATTTCTATTTCTTGGCTACTGTGTGATAGGCTTCCTGAGCCTCCTTATTCTCCAGGGAAAGGCAAATGTGCTATCCGTTCATTCTGAATCCCCAAGATGCAGGACAATCAGATGTAATAGGGTATGGAGTCAAAGCAGAAAATCAGTTTATTACTGTGAGAGTTAGCTTATATATGGTAAGTGACATCCTATATGTGAGGGTACCTCCCCCAATGAAAGGCAGCCAAACCCTCCATCTGGCTGGAGGGATGTCTACCTAGTTTTTGCTGTCTCATCCTCACTCCAACTTGAGCCATGTTTTTCTCTGTCCTACAGGCCTCAAAGTCTAGGCCCTGAACTCCAGCCAGGCTTTTTCTGTCCTATAGGCCTCGAGGTATAGGCTCTGAGATAATTTTGGCCCAACATTCCCCAATTTTATTTTATATCCCACCCTCTATGATGGTCACCATGCCAAAATAACCCACTGGTGAGAGAGTACCAGTCAGAGCCACCCCTATCCAGAGTTTTGGCCTGGACACCCTCAAATTGAGAGTTCATCCATGGGGTGGGATGTATCAAGGCTATCAGAATGTACTCAAAGTGTCATGTATCCTTTGTATTTGTTTTTTGGAAAGCTTGCTTCAGCCTTTGGAGAATACATGGTCCAAAATTGGAACATGAGGGCTGACTTGTTGGGGTATCTGTCCTGCCTAGTACCCCACAACCGGCAAGCCCCAAAGAAAATCACACACAGGACACTATAAGATTATAAACTGATTGGCTCATTAGCTCAGTCTTTTTATTAACTAATTCTTACATCTTACGGTAACCCATAATTCTTGTCAGTGTTAGCCATGTGGCTCAGTACCTTTTCCAGCTGTCAGCTCACATGTTGCTTCTTCGGTGATCTAAGCAGAAGTGGAGTAATGGGCTTCCACCTTCCTAGCCTTCTCCTGTTCTCATAGCCCCGCCTCTACTTCCTGTCTAGTTGACCCACCTATACTTCCTGTCTGGCCAGTCAGCGTTTTATTAAAATACATGATTGACAGAATACAGATAATTCTCTCACACCACAAAATGATCAATAAACAAACAGCCATCAATGCAATTAGGGAAGAGATGAGTTTTGTAAGTCATGGATATCAATTAAGCAAGGTCTCATAGTGGGTCCTTGACTTAAATGAAACAATATCTTTCCTTAACTCATCTAAGGTTATTGTAGCTATTCCAGAATAGTCCATATAGAAGCAACATTATTCCCCAAGTGTGATGCAAATTCCTCCCTGTACCATAAACCGTAAGTCCAAGTCCTTCCTATTTTGTAAGGTTCCCCTTGCTAAGGAATCCAAAGACTTTTTAATATATGCCCAGTCGAATCTGCTCACATCCCCAGGAAGAGTAGTAGTGGTAATCAGGAGCTCACCCCCACCCCCATCACCCCTGCTGCCAGTTTCTAATAGCAGAGGCAGTCCAGTTTCTTCCTGGATATAAAAAGCTGTCTGCAGAAGGGCATGCCACCTAGAAACATGAGAACACCTATGTACATTAAACTAAGATAACTGGGGTAGGGTAAACACCTGAAAGCCTCCACATTAGATTTCCCTTTAATTCCCACAATCCAGTCTTCCTCATTCCAGCCTCCACTTGCCAAATCACAGAGGTCAATCATCAGGTCATGATATTAGGTGTAGGGTGTCATCATCTGAAAAGTCTGGTTTAGGATCCCTCCAGTGCCACCATTCGACAAGACCCACATCACCTTCTATGGTTGATGGGATCTTGCTGCCTGGACCTTGGTCACTATGAGAATAATTAACATGATTGTCACTGGGAGAGCCATCTAAAATAGCAACACTTTCCTTGAGGGTTAATTCCTTTGGGGCAGTGGTTATATTTTTTTTTCTTGTGTTTGAATTTAAGGTTTGTCCAATGTAATCTTTTTCTTTCTTTGTTGGTCATCTTGGTCTTTCCCATTGTCCTGAGGGAAGGGAAGAAATTTTATGTTACAAGTAGATGGTCTTGTTTGAGAATGCACATCCATATTGAAAATTTTAAATATTGATAGTTAATAACAACTTCTGGAGTTGTTGATGGGAAAAGGCTTCTCCACCTTTTTGTTTTATAAGGACCTTTTTGAGATATTTGTGATTTCTTTCAACAATCATTTGACCCTGATGTTGTAAAAGGAGTTGGCTGCATTCTCAGCACCTAGCTCCTGGCTGCTGGGCTAGTTTATACTCTGAAATAACAACACAGAAATTGTATTCATTTAAACATTGCCTGGCCCATTATATCTAGACTCTTATTAGCAAACTCTCACATCTTGATTCAACCCATTTCTAATAATCTGTATGTCACCACAAGCTCATGGTTTACTGGAAAAGATTCAACATGTCTGACCTGGCAGCTTCATGGTGGACTGTTCTCTGTCTCTCCCTCCTTTCTCCCAGCATTCTGTTCTGTCTACTCCACCTATCTAAGCTTCTGTCCTATCAAAAAGTCAAGGCAGTCTCTTTATTTAACGAATGAGAACAACATATAGAAAAAACACCCTGAGGGTTATATGGAATCCCAGTGGTATGGGATACATTCTATATCTAGAAGAATTCTTTTACTGTTTTATTTATAAAACAGGGGCTGTAGTTGGTCTTGATCTGTTGTGGTAGTCCCAATGCAGTAAAACATTATAAGAATTGGCTTTTTTCCTGGGTTACCTTTTCCCTTGAGTGGGTGGTAGCCCAGAATGCCTTAGAGTGATGTGGGATTCCTTTCTCTAGGCTGTGATTACCATTAATGAATAAAGAAACTGCTTTTGACATATAGCAAGGCAGAACTTAGATAGGTAGGGAAAGACTAAATTGAATCCTGGGAGAACAAAGGGTAGTGTCAGAGAGACGCCATAGAATTGCCAGAGTCAGACATGCCAAAACTTTGCTGATAAGCCACTGGCATGTGGTGATACACAGATTAATAGAAATGGGTTAAATTCATATATAAGTTGATGGAGGAGGGTTATCTGTCTATTGTGTTATTTTCGTTGGTCAATAAAGAGACTGCCTTGGCCCCTTGATAGGACAGAAAATTAGGTAGGCGGAGTAAACAGAACAGAATGCTGGGAAGAGGGCTATGAGGCAGATGCCATGGAGCCAGCCACCAGGTCAGACATGCTGAATCTTTTCCGATAAGTCACTACCTCGTGGTGTTACCACGAGATTATTAGAAATGGGTTAATATCAAGATATGAGAGTTAGTCAGTAACTAACTCTCTAGAGATAATGGGCCAGGCAGTATTTAAATGAATACAACTTATGTGTTATTATTTCTGGGGCTAAGCTAGCCGTGCGGGAGCTGGGCAGGATGAAAAGCAGGCCTGCCCGCAACCCATCACTACAGATGGCACCAACGTGTGGATAACTGCATCCACAGAAAGCCTGAGAAAGTTTGGGAAAGAATAGAATAAAGCATGTTTTCTTGGTGGCAGCAATTTCTCGGGTCTGCTCTGCTTGCTAGAGGCAAGCAAGCTCTCTCATCTAAGAGAGGCTTCCTGACTCAGCTTTAGCTGCAAAACCTTGCAGCTCATTAAGAGGTCCTGCCACGAAACACTTAAACGGTGTTGTTGAAAAGCTGAATGCATGCTTTTTTGTTTTCAGGCATAGAAGGAAAAAAACTGCGCTGTTTTAAAATGCCGGTTTTCTGGGCTGTCCTGCCAGGGCAAACTCTGACTCTTTCAGGCAGGCAGTCCGACTGAGTATGGTCTCTGAGCAGAATGCTACAACTTGCTTGTTGGCAGGGACCTTAAAACACTGTAGAGTTGTGGCGATAAAAATGGCTCTGGCGGTACCTCTGCCATGAGGCTGGAAAGCTAAGGAATGGGTTAATTCCAGCCGTAAAAGCCACGGCTTTAGTCCTCTCCTTAAAGGCTCATGTGGTCAAAAAAAAGAGAAATATACAGTAAAAAGAGATTCAAAGAGGAAGAAAACCTCTAAATGGTTTACTATGAGTTAAAAATATATGCAGGTTAAAAGGTTAAAGTCATTAAAAATAAAAAAGAAAGGGAGATATAGGGTGTGATGGTACACACCTTTAATCCCAATGCCTGGTAGGCAGAGGCATATTGACCTCTGTGACTTCAAGAGACAGAGGTAGAGATTGACCTCTGTGACCTCAAGGTGTGGTAGTACACGCCTTTAATCCCAATGCCTGGGAGGCAGAGACAGATCTCTGTGAGTTCAAGGTGTGGTAGCACACACCTTTAATCCCAGTGCTGGGGAGGCTGAGACAGCAGGATCTCTGAGTTCAAGGACAACCTGTCTACAGAGTTATTCCAGGACAAAGATATACAGAGAACCAGTCTCAAAAAGTAAAAGTAAAAATAAAAGATATAGAGGTTAAAATAAAGCCATCATAAAGATGGAAAATATACAGAGAATCTTGATACTGTATGCTATTATGCTCTCTTTGAATTGTTTGAATGCTGAGGAAGGAGCAACAGCTGCAAAAAGATATTTATTTACAAATGCTGCTGAACTAATCCAAGATAGATATGTTGAAAATACCTTGACTTCTGAATTTGGATCTTAGGATATGATACTTTGGAAAGGAAGTTCTTCTTTTGTTTTCACAGAGGATGAGACCCTATGGATTGCTTCTATCCCAATATGGTATGATAGACCACGCCCTCCTGAAAGGTTTCTGTGAACACCCTCAAAAAATTACTTCACTCAACTCCCAACTGAGATGAACCTGACAGACAGGTTATACCATGAAAGACCTGATTAACTGCGCCCTTATACAGCAGGAAGAAGTTTGGAGAGAAATAACTACGTCCATATTCCCAAATATTGTTTATAAATGTTCTTTTACATTTAAAGGGGGATATGATATAGATATGAATAATTTCATTGGTATGGATTTTAAGGTCAATTTTGTTATATGTATATATATTTCTGATCTTGATTGATGTATTGTGATTGTATAGTTCATTTAAAAATGCAATGTATAATTAAAAATATAGGTTGTTAATGGGTAATCATCGATAATAGTCAAGCTTGTAGTAATGTTAGTTTGATTTTCTAGATGTGCATAGATATATTTCAGAGAGACATTCTTCATATCTTTCAAAGACTACAGAACATAGCATTTAATGTTTTAATAACTTAGGACAATGAGACAAGTCTGCTCCTGGCAGCACCAATCTACTTCAAGAGGAAGTTGGGCATCGAAGAGGTTCCTTATGGAGTTGGTTAGCCATTTGTGCAAGAAACTGCTCTTGCCTGGACTGTTATATAAACTGGACACAGAGAACCTGCAGAGAGAGGAATGCTGAACTTGCCTAAAGGTGAGATGATTTTTCGGGATTCCTGATTCATGAAAGAGTCTGTGAGACCTTCTGCAGGACACAGCAGATAGTGACTGAACTGCCTTTGAAATTTCCTGCTTCATGGAAATGTCTTCTGGATATTATGGGCCTGAAGGCCAAAAATGGATGCCCCAACGATACAGAGAAACTTTGGGTGACTGTCCAGGCAGCGAGATGTCTCTGTCATTTCTAGAGTTTTGGAAGTTGCTTACTTGTTTACTTAGGTAATATTATATCCTTCTGGAGTCTTTGATGGAGTTGAAGAATGGATAGTCATAGTTATAGTTTTCTATTATTATGATAAAGATATAGTCATAAATATTGTGACTGTAATTCTTGCTTGATAACTGTTTTTGTTATATGTAATTTTACTATGTTAAAATGAAAGCCTTTCTTTTTTGTTTAAAAAGAAAAAGGGGAAATGATGGAGGAGGGTTATCTGTCTATTGTGTTATTTTCATTGGTCAATAAAGAGACTGCCTTGGCCCCTTGATAGGACAGAAAATTAGGTAGGCAGAGTAAACAGAACAGAATGCTGGGAAGAGGGCTATGAGGCAGATGCCATGGAGCCAGCCACCAGGTCAGACATGCTGAATCTTTTCCGGTAAGCCACCACCTCGTGGTGCTACAGATTATTAGAAATGGGTTAATATCAAGATGTGAGAGTTAGCCAGTAACTAACTCTGTAGAGATAATGGGCCAGGCAGTATTTAAATGAATACAACTTATGTGTTATTATTTCTGGGGCTAAGCTAGCTGTGCGGGAGCCGGGCAGGATGAAAAGCAGACCTGCCCGCAACTCCTTACTACAATAAGTGTTAGTCCATAAGAAGCTAGAACTAATGGCCCAAGCAGTGTTTTAAATAACACAGTTTCTGTGTAATTATTTAGAGTCTAAGCTAGCTCTGGTTGGCCAGGAACCAACAAGTGGGCCTTGTCACAACAAATTGACACCAACTTGGTTCATTAAAATTCACTTAAAATCTGAAAGGACTTGTAAAGAAATACTAGACACAAAAAATCCAAGTTTAGCCATATTTTTTTTTTCATCTGGAAGCTTGTCACAGCTCCTTTAAGAGAGGTTTTCCTGATTCAGCCATAGGAGGAAAAAAGCTATACCATTTTCAAATGCTGCATTTCTAGGCTGTGCTGCCAGTGTGACCTCTGGCTCTTTGGGGAGGTGGAGCATTTTCTTAGAGTTTGTGAGCAGTGTGCTGAGGTAGGTGGGACTTCTGTCTATGTATTACTTTCACTGGTTAATAAAGAGACTGCCTTGGCCTTTTTCATAGACCAGCCATTAGGCAGGTGGAGTAGACAGAACAGGATGCTGGGAGAATGAAACAGAGTCAGGCAGATGCCATGATTCCCCTTCCCAAGGCAGACGCTGGCTAGACTTATGCCAGTAAGCCACAACCTCGTGGTGGCATACAGATCATTAGATATCAGTTAGTCAAGGTGTGAGAGTTATTAAATAAGAGGCTAGAACTAATGGGCCTGACAGTGCTTAAATGAATACAATTTCTGTGATTATTTTGGGGGTAAACTAGCAGGGAGCCGGTTGACAGGGACATAGCCCGCTGCAACTTTATTCAACAGTGTGCTGCAACTTCTATGATGTCAGTGTGGACTGGCTATGTACCTGGAAGTGGGACAGTGTTAATGGCTCAGAAGCACAAGCTGCTCCACCATGCTGGACTATGTGGAGCAAGAACATTACTAGGGTATATATGGTATACTGAAGTAATGGTACAAATTAAGTTTTAAGAAGCAGATAGCATTTTAAGAAGCGCTCCAGGACAGTTAAGAATTATAGATTCACAATAGGATAGATACAGATATAACAGTCTTTTAAATGAATCACAGTCTTGGAAAAATGTACATTGGCTTGGAAGAGAGAAGAAAAAAGAGTATAGATAATTGGAAAAGAAGTAAACGGTTTCATAAAAAGTCTTTAAAGAGACAGAGTACAGACAGACACAGATTAAAGGAAGTATAAGAAAATAAGCCTCATAGAGATGGAAAATTCAAAGATGGTCTAGATTATGTATATTATTGTGTTTTCTTTGAATTTGTTGACTGTGGAGGAGTTAAGTACAGAGAGACAGACATTTCATAGTATAGGCTGCTAAGCTCAACCAATGTAAACATATCTTGACTTTAAAATTTGAGTCAAAGTATATGTTGCTTTGAAAAAGAGGTTCCACTTTTATCTCCACAGAGGATGAGAACCCCTGGATTCATTCCAGGCTAATATAGTCTGATAGACCATGACCTCCTAGAAGGTCACCATAAACACCCTCAAAAACTTTCTTCATCCAACTGCTGACTGAGATAAACCTAGTACATAGGATACACCATGAAAGACTTGATTAACAGCGCCCCCAAACAGCAGGAAGCAGTATGGACAGAGCTATGCCCGTATTCCCAAATATTGTTTATAATTGTTTGTTTACATTTAAAAGGGGATATGCTATAAAGATGAAGAATTTGCTTTGGCATGAATTTTAGTTTATTGATACAAATTCAAGGTAAATTTTGTTATACTTTATGTGTATATTTCTGCCCTTGATTAAGGTACTGTGTTTGTGTAGTTCATTTAAAAATGTAATGTATAATTTAAAAATATAGATTAATAGATAGTCATCTAAATAGTGATCAAGATTGTAGTCAGGTTAGTTAGATTTTCTAGATATATAGAAATACATCAGTTAGTTAGGTACTTTTCAAATCTTTCAGAGACCTTCAGAATATGGCATTTAAAATGTTTAAGACCTTAAGACATTTCATGACAGTGAGACACATTTGGCCTCTGGCAGCACCAAGATACTTCAAGAAAATGACAAAGAGGCTATTTATGGAGTAGGTTAGCCATGAAGTTGGGCAAGAAACTGCTCTTGTCTGGACTGTTTGACTGGGCATGCAGAACGCACAGAGAAATGACTACTGAACTTGCCTAAAGGTGAGATGGTCCTTTGGAATTCCTGCTTCATAAAAGACTTTACTAGACATTCTACAGGATACAAAAGAAAGTGACTGGCAAACTGCCAATATAGACAGAACAATCTTTGAAATTTTCTGCTTCATGTAAAAGTCTGCTAGATACTATGGGCCTGTAGGTTAAAGATGGATGTTCCAATGGTAAAGAAAAATTTTAGGTAACTTTCTATGCAGTGAGATGTTTCTGTCAATTCTAGAAATTTGGAAGTTGCTTACAATGTATTTCCTGTTTACCTAGCTAATATTGTATCCTTCTGGAGTCTTTGATGGAGTTAAAGAATTTATATTTATAGAGTTTTCCTTAGTTATAATAAAAGATAAAGTAGAACTATATATTGTAACTGTAATTTTTGTTTGATACCTATTTTGTTATATGTAATTTTACTATGTTAAAGTTAAAACTTTCCTTTTTATTTAAAAAGAAAAGGGGAAGTGTTGTGAGAGTCCTCTCTCTGTGCTATGATTACCATTAATGAATAAAGAAACTGCTTTGGACCTATAGCAAGGCAGAACTTAGGTAGGTAGGGAAAGATTAAACTGAATGCTGGGAGAACAATGGGCATAGTCAAAGAGACGCAATGAAGCTGCCAGAGTCAGACATGCTGAAACTTTGGTTGGTAAGCCACTAACACTTGGCAATATACTGATTGCTAAGTGGAGGGTAATGTGTTACATTCTAACTCTCCTGTGCTTACTCCCAGCCCCTTTAAGGGGGGGAAGCACAGAGAAATTGTTGGCAAGTCTTGCATTTATGACAATTCACTTTAATTTTGTTGCAGGGATCTGATGGTAGAGGTATTTTAGTCCTCTCCGGTTGACAAGAGTAAGTCATGCATTTGGGTAGCATTTTGTATGGGTAGAGTTGAGACCTCTATGAGACAGGTTCTGAAGCTGCAACATCTACTGCAGGACTCCCTTGGGAAATGAGGCCAGGGAGGTTTTGGTGCCCTCTGAGATGTTGAATATATATATATATATATATATATATATATATATATATATATATATATATATATATATATATATATTTCTTTTTTTTACCTTCTAAGAGTGATTGGGCTGTATCATCAAGGCATAAATAGGATTAGCATCCAATCTGATGGAGACAAAGGGTAAATGTGGCAGTAGGTTTACCACATAAGAGTTAGATGAATAGAGGTTGCAGAGTTCTAGGACCTCTTTCAGGGCAATATATACAGAAATTATTTCCTTTTATTGATCAGATCCCCCACAAGGAAGAATTTTTGTATTCTCGTTCTTGACCTCCCCTGCTGGGAAAACTACAAAAGTGGTCCCATTCTTCCTGCCATGTGCAAACAGTAAATGCTTGGGATAGGGATTTAGAAGAAAATGGGAAGGGGAATCTCCAGTGTAGTTATTGATATAGTTTCACTAACCAGGAATCCCCAAAATGGGTCCCCAGAAATCCCTCCAGGGTAAGGTTCAATCGAGATCAATGCCTGGCCATCCATTCTAAAGTCTTAACTTTTCTTTGTATTTATTTTTTTCTATGAATTTATAAAAATTTCCACTTCCGCCCCTCCTCCCACTACACTCCCACTCCTCCCACTCCCTCTCCTCCTCCCTCTCCAGTCCTAAGAGCAGTCAGGGTTTCCAGCCCTGTGGGAAATTCAAGTTCCTCCCCCCTCCCTCCAGGTCTAAGAAGCTGAGCATCCAAACAGACTAGGATCTCAAAAAGCCAGTACATGCAGAGGAAACAAGTCCCAGTGCCATTATCAATGTCTTCTCAGACAGTTCCCATGTCAGCCACATTCAGAGAATCCGGTTTGATCGCATGCTCGTTCAGTCCCAGTCCAGCTGGCCTTAGTGAGCTTTCATTAGTTCAGCCCCTTATATCAGTGGGTGAACGCACCCCTCGCGGTCCTGACTTCCTTGTTGATATTCTCCCTCCTTCTGCTTTTCATTTGGACCTTGGGGGCTCAGTCCAGTGCTCCAATGTGGGTCTCTGTCTCTATCTCCATCCATCGCCAGATGAAGGTTCTATGGTGATATGCAAAATATTCATCAGTATGGTTATGGGCCAAAGCCAAGTTCAGGTCCCCTCTCCTCTGCTGTCCAGGGAACAATCTGGGGATCTCTCCTTGGACCTGGGAATCCCTCTAGATTCAAGTCTCTTGCAAACCTTAAAATGGCTCCCTTAGTTGAGATATATACTTCCCTGCTCCCATATCCATCCTTCCTCACTCCCTCCCATCCCATTCCCCCAAGCTTTCCTTCAATCCTCCCCTACTCCCTTCTCTCTAACCATCTCCCCTTCCTTTCACCCCCTTCCACACACCTCCCCCGACCTGTGTCCCAAGATTGCCTGGCAATCTTGTCTATTTCCAATATCCAGGAGGATAACTATATGATTTTCTTCAGGTTCACCTTCTTATTTAGCTTCTCTAGGATCACGAATTATAGGCTCAAAGACCTTTAATTATGGCTAGAATCCACTTATGAGTGAGTACATACCATATTCTTCTTTTTGGGTCTGGGTTACCTCACTCAGTAAAGCGTTTTCTATTTCCATCCATTTACATGCAAAATTAAAGATGTCATTGTTTTTTACCGCTGAGTAAAACTCTAATGTGTATATGTTCCACACCTTCTTTAAACATTCTTCTATTGAGGGACACCTAGGTTGTTTCCAGGTTCTGGCTATTACAAATAGTGCTGCTATGAACATAGTTGAACAAATGCTTTTGTAGTATGTTAGGGCACCTCTTGGCTATATTCCCAAGAATGGAATTGCTGGGTCCTGAGGGAAGTTGACTACCAGTTTCCTGAGAAACCGCCACACTGATTTCCACAGTGGGTGCACAAGTTTGCATTCCCACCAACAATGGATGAGTGTTCCCTTCACTCCACATCCTCTCCAGCATAGGCTGTCATTGGTGTTTTTGAGTTTAGCTATTCTGACAGGTGTAAAATGGTATCTTAAAGTTGTTTTGATTTGCATCTCCCTGATTGTTAAGGAGGTTGAGCATGACCTTAAGTGTCTTTTGGCCATTCGAAGTTCTTCTCTTGAGAATTCTCTGTTCAGATCAGTACCCCATTTTTTAATTGGGTTAATTAGAGTTTTAGTGTCTAGTTTCTTGAGTTCTTTGTATATTTTGGAGAACAGACCTTTGTCTGATGAGGAGTTGGTGAAGATCTTCTCCCAGTCGGAAGGTAGCCTTTTTGTATTACTGACAGTGTCCTCCTTTGCTTTACAGAAGCTTCTCAGTTTCAGGAGGTCCCATTTATTCATTGATTCTCTTAGAGAGATCTTTTCAATAATGTCATAGGGAGATATCCTTTTTTTACCATCTAACGTTTTTTTTTAATTAGTAATGTCATCGGGACCTATCCCAACAGAACACAATAGATAGAAAATATTTCTTAGCAATCTTTGGAAGTCATTTAGAGTCCGCAATCAATCTCTCCTAGTATGCACCTTTTGGTGTCTAATTTTTTTTTTTGTAAACCTAGTTTATAGCCTAATCATCAGAATTTCCTTCTTGTATTTTTTTCCAGGAGCACTTTGTAATCCCCATCAAGGCAAAATTTTCTTTATTTTTTAAACATTCTTTCTAAAGTATCTAAATTAAGTCAGATAGTAAATAGCATCACTGTAATGCTAAACTATAGATTCAGAAAATTGTTTATGTATCATTTCCAATGACTGACATACAAAATATTAGCACAAGGTGGGGTTTTTTACTATTCAATGGAAGACTCTTTCATTGATATCTCTTCGCAGGCTGAGAATTGTTATATGTAGGCACTGTGAAGGCAAATTTTCTGTTTTTTTATTATAAAGATATAGTGACGAATCAATCTTTTAAATCAATAACTTTAAGAGAACAGGTAGGTAATTGAGAAGACAAAGGAATTCCAAACATTAGAAAGTCCATTGGCTGAATGACCTTATTTACAGCTCTTATATCTGTTACCATTCTCCATTTTCCAGAAGTTTTTTTTTAACTTCAAATACAGAATTTGAAGAAATACTTCCAAGGGCTGATTGATTCTTCAATATAATGACCATTTAGTTGTTCTTGTACCAGCTATTCTAAAGCCTGCATTTTCACTCTTGTTAAAGGGCATTGTGAAGCCCATATAGATTTGTCAATCACTTTAGAGGTAGAGTTCTTGATACTTCTGGATGATTAGCAGCTATTCTACCCTATTCAGTACAACCTGAATAATTGGTGCCTGTTCTTTATAATATCTTGTAATATTTTTTCTCAGAATTATATGTTAATTTATAGTTTGTTTCTAAGATTGGGGTGATGTTAACCTGAGTACTCCATTACTATAACAAATCACATCTTCACAAATTCATTGCTACGTTAACCATATATAGTTTTAATATTCCTCTCTGTCCTTCTGACCCTATATATTAAAACCATCACACACTCTACTTTATCTGAGATAATGTTTTGATTCCTAAGAACTGAACATTTACATCCTGAAAAGGTCAATTTGGATGCCAAGATTCTGATGAAATTGTTGTTACAGCCACACCTGTGTCTATGAGAATTTTAATGGTATCATTTATTTATATTTTTTATTTTGGTCATAGAAGTTTGCCAAATATTCATTTTTTGGTTTCTTCTGAAATTTTTGTTCTCTCTTCTATAGCTGTTCTATTATCCAGAGCACAATGGTTTCTAACAATAGGCTTTAGATTCTTTAATTGCTCTGGGAAGTTTTCTGTATGATGGCAGGAAACTACTGAATGGGATTTGGCAAAGGGACCTACAGGAGACCCTTCATAAAGTTTTCTAACAGCAAAGGATTACTTAGAATGTTCCTCATTGACCTATATTCATTAGTACAATGCCTGCCTTTGTCACACCATCTGTGTAATCCTGAAAAAAAGGAGCATTCTGAATGGATTATTTTTAGAAAAAAGAAACATTGTTTCTAGGAATACCCTGTCTACAATCTTTTCTAAGGTGACCCTGATATTATTATAACATTTGATGTGTCAATTTTTCTTCAAACCTATGGAAATCACCTCTCCTACCCATGTATCATCATGCTCATGAGATTCAATATGAATTGTACCTCACATCCAGTCCTCCAATTGTCCTTTTTCATAGATAATTAGCGTTTTAAAAAGCCAGAATGTAGTTATTACTACTCTAGCTTCTGAATTTTGTATCATTCATTTTACCACTGAAGTCAATCTTTGTTCAAATCCATGGATTTTTTTGAACTCTGTATAACTTTAGTTATACATTTTTTTTCTATTTCCTTAATTCTGTGCCAAGCATTCACAACTGTTGTGTGGCATAAATCCAGTATGTGGCCATTATATGCAACTTGCCGTTTTATAATCGCAAAGAATTTGATCTTGGGAATTTTCTCTACCTCTAGCTTACTCCATTGTTCAATGATCTTAGCTGCTTCTGTGAACCACGTATTCCATTATAAATGTGGACCTGGCTCCAAAAACCTTTAAGTAATTCTATCCAGTCATTAGGGATAATTCTATTACAAACTGACAATGAGTTTCACAGTTCCTTCAAAAAAGGGGAAAGCATGCCATGTAAGACTATTGCCTCCTTGAATTTCCTTAAATCTAACATTGGCACAGGAGTCCTGTTCACTGTAATTGAGCCTCTGTCATTTGGCAATTACTCTAAAGTCACTGGATATATTACGGTTGGTTGTCTGAAAACCTGAGGCAGTTCCTCTCTATTCTCATATTTTAATGCTGTAATTGGCTCTCCATTAAACTCTGTCTGGATTTGAATATCTCTATGATCTGTTTTTATTAGCTTTTGCTAAAGCCTGTATCTTAGCACTCAGATTAATCAATTTTTAATGACAAAAATAATAAAATTTGATAATGTTTACAATTAACATTACATAGATCCTATCTAAATTCGATATCCTCTAATTTATCCTTCCATTTTCAAACTGTCTAGTATATTATCATACAGCTCCCTCCATTGTAATGATTTCCCCATGTTTTTAATGTGGGAAAGAAACTCTCTCTTTTCACTAATTCCTCCCTTTAAAAATTCCAAATTTTCTTACCAAATTTGGTGATGATATTGATGAAGATGTGAGAGTTATTTCTGCTGTGTAGAAGAGTAAAAGTCTCACTAAATTTCAAGGCAGCTACTTAGTTTGGCAACAGCTGGAGAAGGGGGTTCAGGAAGAGCCTGTAATCCACAGTTGAAAGAGAGGGGTGGGGGCTGTCTGAAAAAAACGCACAGGGAATCGTTCAGGGAAAAATCAACTTGTTGGGGTGGGGGTGCCTGCCTGAAGACTGAACCAGCCTAGCTAGAGCCAGTGAGACATTTGGAGTCCAGGTACTTCTGGAGTTTGGGTGGCAACTGGATTGTTTCAGAAAGGCTACAACAGGAAAATCCCAAACTTGCTCAGAGGCTTGGGGAAAAAAAGAGAAAAAAAAGCCTAGCCAGGTGGGACTGGAGCCCCACATGCGGCCCTTCTGGAAACCCCATGTGCAGCTCAAGCCTGTGCCAGTGGCCCTTTTGTTAATTTGTACCCCAAATATTTGGTGTCAACTTTAGAATAAATAAGAATAACCCAGAAATAAATACTGGGGTTCAACCTGATGATCAGAAAAGCAAAGGAGACAGCCACTGGATCCAATCTCTACCTCAGACAAAATGGTAATCCTGCTTCCGTGAATCATCAGAATTAGACTGAGCAAGAGACCTCTCTCCTCTAGTCTTATATTCCACTCTAGCGCTGGGATTAAAGGCTTGTACCACACTGCCCAGTCTCTGTGGCTAACTAGTGTGACTGCTGGGAATAAAGGTGCCTGACCTGCATGGCTGACTAGTGTGGCTGCTTTGCACTGACCTTCAGGTAAGCCTTATTTATTAAAATACAAATAATACACCACTATACTCAGGAGTCCCTCCCTACAATACTAAAATGAAGACTACATACACACACACACACACACACACACACACACACACACACACACACATACACACACACACACCAGGCATGCAGTTCTGTGCAGGTCCTGTGATTGCTGCTTCAGTTTCTGTGAGTTCATTTGGTCTTTTTTCCCCCAGTTGATTTAGAAGGACTTGTTCTCGTAGTGTCCTCCATTAACTTTGGCTCTTATGCTCTGCTCTTTCTAGTATCTGGCTAATTTCTTAATAACAATTAATATATTAATATATAGTCCTTAAAACATAAAACTGGCACTTATAAGATATACTTTTTATATTAATAATCATAGAAATAAGTATATATTTATTGATGTTATAGTTTTTTATTGTGTCATTATGACATGTTCATCTAAAACACAGTTTGTGACTATCTTATTTCTTTTCAGTTATTTGTACTTTATACCAATCTAATAATTTTTATATGTCATTTTATGTTTTTTTGAGTCATTTTTGACTCTGAATCCCACAAATGAAGGTTTTTTTCTTTTTTCAAATTTTCACTGTAACCTACATTTTGTTATTGATACTTTTGTTTCCATGGAACCCTCAGCCATTTCCTTTGCCCTAAGCATAAAAGTGGATGAGTGCTTAGAACCTCAAAAATGACAAATGCTAATCTTTGGGCTTTTGCCAATTTTAATTTAAAAACTGAAGTGAAAATGAGAACTCAATTTAGTTTTAAATTGCATTTTCTTTTGCATGAATGGCTTCAATATTTTTGTAAGCTGAAGAGATGTAGAGCATTTTCATTTCCTTCTGTAAACTGTCCTAACTTGTTTATTTTTCTCTCGTGTTATTGCTTTTTCAGTTGACTTTGAAGTACTTCATAACATAGAAGTGTAAGACTTCTGCTTGGTATAACTTCTAAATATATATATTTATATGTACATAATCTGTGCATATTAATATATGCAAAAACAGTACAAAACCAAGTACTTTTAATTGTACAGTGACAGTATATATTACCTTACTTACAGCATAATTAATGTAATTCAAGGGTCCTTATAGTGAAGGCTTAATCAAAATTGTAGTAATATTTGAAAAACTGTGGGTCACAGGGGTAGGAATTTATGGAAGATCTTAAGACCACTGAAGATATATTCTTGGAAGTCATTGCAAAAAAAAAAAAGTCCCTTTGTTTATGTCAGTCTCCTGTCTCATAAACTGAGAACCTGGTAAAACATATTTTCCAATTCTATGCATTTCCCTCATGAACAACAAAATAGTGCTTTGACATATCACATTTGTAAGCCAAAATAAAACTATCTTGATTTCAAAAGTATCTGTCTCAGATATTTCATTAAAATAATACAGAACTTGCTAATAAAACCAACACCTGTTAATGGGCACTATTATTATGCTATTATTATTAAAGTTTGAATTATATCATAACATTATTCAGTCTTTCAAGATATGCGTTACAAGAAATATAATGCATGTTTTCTGTAATAAGTGAAAGTTAATATTTGCATGCTTCTCTTTATTTACACCTGATGTCAACATAAAATTAACATTAGAACCTATCAGCCATTCTGTCAGTGAATGCCCATCTGTCTTTCTTTCCCTTCTCCACGTTTTTTTTTTTTTAATTTTTTCTATCACCTTGAATCAATTCTTCCTTCCTGAGACATACTTTAGTTCATTGTATCCACAGAATTTCTTTCAGGTGGAAAAATAAGAAATGTGATAGAATAATTATCATGAGTCAATCCAGGGAAAAACTTTATAGAAACAAGCTCCATGTAGATCTGTGTTAAGTAATATTTGATAAAAATATCAAATGTGACTGGGATATGGATCTTCACATCAAAGTCAAGAATCTGCTCTGGCCAGACAGAATCTGTGTACAAATAGATAATAACACAGATATTCTACATTGTCACTTGCATGAACATTTAGACATTTTTGTTCAAAATTATATGACTGATGTCAAACTCTATTGTATATAATTATTTCCATTTCATAAAATTATATTGACTTTCTTGTTTTATTTTCTTTTGGTAGAAATTGTTATTTTATCAGGTTTGGTAAGAATATATTGCATCTGTGGACTACTTCTCATGGTCAAATAACCAAAAAGATTCCCTACAATTCAGATCGGAAGCTACTTTCACTTTAGATTACCAGTTCTCAGAAAACAAAATCTATATAAGAATAGACTAGCAGGCAATAGCTTTCCTGTATTGCCTCTCTATAAATTTATTGATCATATACAAAGTGATTTCTGACTAGTAATAAAAAAATTTACCATTAAAGAAAAAATATCCTTGTTCAGTGTTAAGTGTAACCAAAAAGTAACTGTTGAAAAGTTAAAAAATTAGTTTAAGTTTGTCTTGCTCAGAAGAAAGATATCTGACCTAATTTACTTTTTCAGTAGATCAATCTTTTAACATTTTAATTAGAATTCTTAAAAAGCTCTCAGCATTTACAGTTCATTACAATAAAATCAGGTTCTCTGGGTATGACTCTAATCAGAAATTGTGTTCATGGATCATAACATCATATTAGTGCCAAATTACCAACTGGTGCAAAGATTAATTAAAATGGTGCTGTTTCTGATAAATAAAACAATTGCTTCACTCATTTAGAGGACATAATGTTTTTCTGAGTTCTAAGATTCACAGGATGATTAAGGAGTTCCAAATCCCAACAAATTTAAATATTTATGCATATCCTTTGAAAACAAAATTTGGAAACTTTAATTTCATAGAAAATGACAAAGTTACCATTTATGATTTTATAATTATTAAAATTTAGCAGTTATAATTTTTTTTAGTAAATTTTATTAAATTATAAAAGTTTCCATTTCCGCCCCCCCTCCCAACACCCTCCCACTCCCCCCACTCCCCCCCTCCTTCCCCTCCGTCCCCCAGGACAGTCAGGGTTTCCTACCCTGTGGGAAGCTCCAGCTCCCTCCCCCTCCCTCCAGGTCCAGGAAGGCGAGCCTCCAAACAGACTGGATCCCCAAAATCCAGCATATGCAGAGGAAACAGGTCCCAGTGTCATAGTCAATGGCTTTTCAGAAAGACCCCGGGCCAGCCACAGCCAGAGAATCCGGCCAAATTCCGAGAATCTGGCTAGATCACGTCCTCGTTCAGTCCCAGTCCGACTGGCCCTGGTAAACTCTCATCAGATCCGGTCCCTTGTATCAGTGGGTGATAGCATCCCTCGCAGTACTGATTTCGTCTTTCATGTTCCTCCTCCTTCCGCTCCCCCTCCGGACCTCGGGGGGCTCAATCCGGTGCTCCAATGTGGGCCTCCGACTGCATAGCCGTCCTTCGCAGTTATAATTTTTAATAATTATAAAAACTAAAATTTAGTATTATAATTCATAAATTATAATATTAAATTTTAATATGGTAATAGGCAACATATGTGAGAGCCCATTAAAAAGAGAAATATTAAGATATTTAAAGATTATCTTTATAAATATTATTTGAACAAATGTGAAATTTGCTTTAATATAAAACTGAATATGTCAATTCAACCATATGCTAAAACATGATGGCACTACATATAACATTATCGCCATTCATTTGTGATAGAAAATATTATTTTATATGTACTATTGCAAATATGCAAGTATAAATGGATTATTTTATTAGTTTAAGAAATTTTCTGCAACAGTGCAGAAAATTTTACTGTGTTTTTGTGTCTTCTTTTATTTATATATACTGTCTCATGTTTCGCTCTAGACTTACTTCAAACCTTCCATGCTTCTAATGCAGCCCATTTCGCATCCTTAATTCCATGATCATAAATGCACCACCATTGCCAGGGGATGCCCTGGCGGAGTCTCTATGCAGGGTTCATGCTAACCAACTGGTGTTCTAATAACTGAAAAACATTCATAACTCTGTGCTTTTATTTTTATTTTATTAAATGTGCATTGCTATCATTGTTAAGTTCTGAAAGTATTTGAACAGAGAGACATATGACATTAATTGCTCAACATTCACTAGCCTAGTTTTTCTATAATACTTAGAAAATATCTATTTCTATAACATTTAGAAAATCTTATTTTCTCATTCCAATTGTCTTACTATAAAATAAAATAAACTGAAATATGTATTAAAATAGCTTCCTTCTGCTCCACTGACAGATTGCTTACTGGATTGTCATTGCTTGACTCTAAGTTAACATGGATGTGAAAGAGTATATAGTAAATCCAGTTACTTTTCTTAATTTCACATTTTTCAGAATTTTAAGGGTATTTACATGTATTTTTATTTCAAATCTAGAATCATGGAGTAGTACCTTCCTGCTCTTTTGTTGTATGAAGACTGTAAAGAATCATATACAATAGGTGGCCTCTTTTAAATGACAATATGTATTAGTAAGTAAAATAAATTTTGAATCAATGCAAACATTAATTCATTGGTTGTGTTTTAAGATGAATTTGTGCTGGGCAATGATGGTGCAAGTACTTAATCCCAGCATTCGGGAAACAGAGGCAGGCCATCTCTTGAAATTGAGGCCAGCATGATCTCCTGAGCAAGTTCCAGGATACCAGAATTGTTACACAGAAAAAAACCCTATCTTGTAAAGACAGATTTCAATTTGTATAGTATTTTCATATATTGATTTTCTATAAAAATGTTTCAGCTCACTGCAATCAAGTACTGTGTTTACTTCTTTTCCTTATCCCATCCTAACAATGTCTCTGTATTTCATTTCATTTAGATTTAACAAACTAAATTTTTATCACATACAAGTATAATCACAAAGTTGTATAATTTTTCTTTAGCAGAGTAAAGTAGGCTTCCCAACCCAAACACTACTGAATTTGTTTTTATTCTTGCCAATTATTTGTACTTTGAAAAATTCTGCACATATAATATTACCTGATATTTCCTTTAGATATTTTGTGGTTTGGGGACTTAGTTTCAGAGAAAATGTGTTTGAAGTTTTACTGAACAAATCAACCTAACAGTCCTTACGTATGAAAGTACTCCTCCTCTCTTTCTGTTTATTCATCTCTGTCAATGTTCTCTTTCCAATCATTTTCATTGTGTTATGATTTTCCTTTTTAATTTTATCTTTTTAAAAATCTATCAGGTGGTGAATCAGTGCCTTTACAATCAATATAAGCCATTTTAAATTTTAGGGTAACTGATATTCTTTTAATATTTAATATGGTTTTATTATTTAAGGTTATTTCTGTGTTGCCTCACTAAAGGATTACTTGTTTGTAGCATGCATTGCTACCATTGCTTTCTGTTTATTAGAGGAGGTGCATAAACATGCATTCATATATGTACACTGAATAAAGTTTGTCCCTAGGTTGACAGTATCTGCTGCAAGAGCCTTTGACTATCTAAATAAGTCCCTAGTGCATGAGAAACCTCCATGAACTTGGTAAGAATAGTCAAAGTGACACTGGCCATTGTTTTCTCCCATGTTTTCCTTTCAGCTGTTGGACATAGTCAGTACCATTGCAAACAACACAAACTCAAGACACAGAACTTGGGTAACTAGATAGATTTAACCCCAAAACATCTTTCCTGCTGTCAAACTTTCATAGTATCAGAAGGGACTATATGACCCACCACAGGGTGAAACAATAAACAGTTGAATTAAAATTATAATGCACAAACCCAAATTCATCTAAATAAAACCTTCTCAATAATTAGGAATGTAAAATGTCATTAGAGAAAATAATTCTCTTGAATTTAATGTGTAGAGAATGAAATATCTCATGTGTTAAATAAGCAATAGCAGTATTGATAGTAGAAGAAAGCCTACTACAGCTTCTTAAGACAATTGAAAGACAACAAGACCCAGAGAAATCAATGTCAACAAGAATAAATCCTTTAACTTAGGAATATACCAATGTGTAATATCTAAAGTTCAAACAGAAGTAGGAGGCAAACTGTTTCTTATTTTCTATTGAAAATGGCATTAAATGAGGTGTTCTAAATAAGGCAGAAATCTTTTCCATGTCTCAAACCCAGCAGTATTCTTAATTTAAGAAATCATAATACCAGTGATAGTATTTCTCAAATATAACCATTTTCAATGAAAAACCTAATCATGAAACATATTGTGTTATAAAATTCATGGTCAGAAAATGACTTTTGTATTTTCCTCATTAAAAAAGAAATTATCTTATAATTGACAAAATGAATTTTAGAGCCTTTATTATATCCACGATAGTAAAATTGCAAAACAGCAGTTTCAAATCATTGTTAACTCATTCCTTGGTCAAATGCATGGTAGACTAAAATATAGCCAATGCCAGGACAAAATCATCTTTTGATATTTATCTTAGATTCATATCTGAAGTAGATAAAATTTAAATTAATATCAAACTTAATGACTACTCTTAAAATATTATAACTATGAATTCTTTATAAAAGCACATATATGACAATTTTCCTGATCTATAATAGAATTAAAATTAATTAATTGTTTTGTTAGGTGGAATAAGACATTGAAATTATAGAACTCACTCTGGAATAATCTTTTGCCATCTTAGATGATTTTGCAATATAAAATTTTCATAATTCAAGTTGTACAGCATAATTTTAATAATCTATTTTAGATTAATTTAATGACAATGCTTCTATTTGGGGGGGAGGGGTTGAGACAGGATTTCTCTGTAGCTCTGGAGCCTATCCTGGAACTAGTTCTTGTAGACCATGTTAACTTTGTACTCACAAAGATACACTTGTCTCTGCCTTCTGAGTGCTGGGATTAAAGGCATGCCCCACCACTGCCTGACATAATTTCTTCTCTTATACAGATATCCAAACTGCAGTTTCCCCTCCCTCCAGTCCTCCAGCTCCTCCCCATCTCCCCTTTCCCTTAAACTTATTCCATACCACATTTCCCTTAACAAAAGAACAGGCCTCCAAAGTGACAACAACAACTTTCAAAAACTGTTTGCTTAGTAACAACTCATTTATAAAGTATAAATGCTTAATAATTCTAATACATATATGAAAAGTAGTGAGAATCCATGTGAAAGATTTATATTTTTAAACAGGTTCCTTTGTATTTGCTTTACTTTGTGTTGTAGTTTTGATTTCTTTTAAAAAAGTTTGTTGTATTGTCTATTTTGTTCAATTTAGGAGATACTGAGGAGAAAGAGCTTAATATTTTAATTAATAGATGATGATTTAATTTTTTTTACCTTACTTAGTAAGCCAACAACTATATATTGTTGCCAAATGAACAAATGAACACACAGAGGCTTATATTAATTATAAACTGATTGGTCTATCGCTTATGCTTCTTATTAACTCCTATAATTTATATTAGTCTGTAATTCTTTCCTGTGTTAGCCACATGGCTTGGTACCTTTATCAGGCAAGGCAGTCACATATTGCTTGCTCTGTGTCTGACTTCCTCTATGTCTGGGTGATGATTGCAGACTGAGTCTATTTCCTTCTCTAGAATTTTCCTGCTCTAATTGTCCCACCTCCACTTCCTGCCTGGTTGCCCTGCCTATACTTCCTGTTTGGTTACTGGCAAATCAGCATTTTATTAAAATACAATGGACAGGGTACTGACCATTGTCACACAGCATTATATCCCAAAGAATGCACTCATCTTTAGAGAAGGTTGTTGAGATCAAACTTATGGTTTTATGAAAATTAGGGAAATCATTATTATTATTATTAAAACTGTCTTATTTTACATACCAATCTCAGTTTCCTCTCCTGCTGTCCTCCCACATCCCTACCTTCTCCCCAATCCAACCCCCATCCACACCTCAGAGAGGGTGAGGTCTCCCATGGGGAGTCAAAATAGTCACATCATAGGCAGGATGAAGGTCCTCCCCCATATCTAGGCTGAACAAAATGTCTCTCCAAGGTTCAACTTTTTAATTGGTTGTTATGCTTCTACTTAGTAATGTTTTATTACATGAATTTTAAATTATATATGTTATCAATATCTGAACTATACAATAATTAAATCCATGTACCAGTTACTTATGATATACACATATACTTACTATCAATGGAAAGAGATATATGATATGTAGGTGACATATATTGTTCTTTTAAAAAGAATATGATGATGGGATGCCTCGGGCAGCCTGCGAGCCAGGCAGAGGTTGCCGCCAGAGCAATGCAGGGTCCCCGGGCGAGCGGCAGAGTCAGGCGGCTGGATGCGGTGGATGGCAGAGTAAATGGACATAAGGCTATACATAAGGCTTTATTACTTAAAGAAAGGGAGACATAGACAAACATAGAGGGAGATAGAAAACACGTGTGCACACGGCAAGAGACGGACAGAAAAGGGGGAAGCCAAGATGGCGATGAGGTCAGAAGTGGCTGGGGTGGGCGTGGTTAGTTCTTAAAGTGACAGCAAAAGAATAACAACATATGTATATATACTTGCATAAGAGAAATTATGTTTTGCATCCAAAGTCTATAAAATAGCAAAACTAATAAGCATTATAGTGACATTTCAATTTAATTTTAATAATTAAGCTTGCCTGAAGATCTGAAGGTAAAACAGCCTTACAGACCAGGTAATAACACACACCTTTAATCCCTATAGCCACATTAGTATGCCCTAGAAACTGAGCAGTGCATGTCTTTAATCTTAATGGTGCATGCCTTTAATCTCAGCCATAGAGAGGATTGTAAAATGGGAAGAAACAACTTCCACACACAGTACCATTCTGAGTTTCCTAGAGGCAGAATCGCCATTTCAGTATGAGGTAGAGTTAAGAGTTGGTGGCTGACTGCTTTGCTTTTCAGATCTTCATGTTGAACCCCATTATCAGTCTCTGAGTTTTTATTAATCATACTTCAAAGCATGATCATCTTTTGTAATTTTATGTATGTACTTCATTCAAAATCAGGAAAATAAGTTTAAGCCACAAATAGTATGTTGAAAAAAGATGAGGGTTAATAATATGGATTGTAGAGAGTATACATTTTCTGAATTAATGGCAGCTATAAATTCCTTTCACTATACTCATATATAGTGAGTCTTCAGGGATTCCAATATTATGACAAATTAACCTATAATGGGTTATTTATAAACAACAGACAGTTACTTCCCATAGACCCTGTAGCTAATAAGTCTACAATGAAGGACAGACCTAGTCTGATGACAGCTTATTTCCTACCTCATTCATAAGTCTTCTCCCTGGAGTCACATAGTAAGAGGGCAAAGTCAGATTTTTAGAGCTCTTAATAATACTGTTATTAAAAGCCATGTAGGACCCACTCTCCTGCCCTGTCACTTCCTATATATCCCAACTCGTATGTCCAATGTTTATTAAGTTTTCAACATACAACTTCTGGAAGCCCATACACTCTCAGATCTTAGCTCCACATCACCTTCTTACCATCTCTCTGACTCTATTTCTTAATCTATTTAGTAATAATTTAATGATCTGTTTCCATAATAGCAGTGAAAGTTGAGAGTGATGATTCTTGAAAGGATATACAAATTATTCAACCATAGAGTGAGTACTCAATAAATATTACATCATGATAACAGAATTTCTTAGAAATAAATATCTGACTAGAATATTAAAAAAATAGAAATTCAGGTGAAATAAAGCTAAGCACTGTAATCCTAATTTTTTTTTGAAGAAATTTTTATTTAAAAGATTTTTTTTTCATTTTACATACCACCACAGTTACTCTCTCGTCCCTCCTCCTACTCTCTCCCCTCACACACACTAAGATTAAAATGTAAGACCTCCCATGGGAAGTCTACAAAGTCTGGATTAAGGAGTTGAGAGGCAGGACCAATTACTTCCCCCTGTACTAAGCAGAGAAAGCTGTCCCTCCATAGGGAATAGACTCCAAAAAGCAGGTCATGCATGGGGGATAAATCCTGCTTCCACTTCCAGTGGCCCCAGAGACTGCCCAAGCCGTAAAACTACCACCCACATTCAGAGGGCCTAGGTCAGTCCTATGCAGGTTCCCCAGCTATTAGTCCAGAGTCAGTGAACTTCCAATTGTTTGGTTCAGCTGTGGGTTTCCCCATCATGGCCTTAGCATGCTTGCTCATATAGTCCCTCCTCCCTCTCTTCGATTGGTCTAGGCTCAGTGCTTAGCTGTGGGTCTTTGCATCTGCTTACATCAGCTACTGGGTGAAGGGTCTGTGAGGACAATTCAGGTGGTAATCAATCTGGTTACAGGGGAAGGCCGGTTAAGGCACCTTCTTCACTATTGCTAGGAGTCTCAGCTGGGGTCATCCTTGTGGATTCCTGAGAATTTCCTTAGCACAAGATTTCTTCCTAACTGTATAATGACTCCCTCTATTAAGATATCTCATTCCTTCCTCTCCCTCTCTTTTTCTCCCTCAACTCAACCTTCCTGTTCCCTCATGTTCTCCTCTCCCTTTTACCTCTTCCTCCCCTCCCCCACCGAAGTTCCCAATTTACTGGGGAGATCTTATCTATTTCCCCTTCCCAGGGGCACCCATGCCTGCCTCTCTTAGCTTCCTCCTTGTTATCTAGGGGTTGTTGGTTACAGCCTTGTTATCCTTTTCTTTACATCTTAAATGCACTTATGAATGAGTACATCCCATGTTTATCTTTCTGGGTCTAAGGTTCCCCTCTCCGGATGGTTCTTTCCAGTTCCATCCATTTGCCTGCAAAGTTTCATTTTCACATTTACATAATGAACAATATTACGTGCCACGAATTAACTGGCAAGCACTTTATAAATAAGATTCTTAATTACAGTTGACACTTTTGGGCTTAGAGTGAGAGGAACAGCCATCTGGTTCAAAAATTGCGCTAGCCAGATAAAACCTCAGTGTAAGAGACTGTAGAGCAATTATGAAGATGTTTTTATTCAGTGTTAGGATTAGCAGGAAGAGAACTATCTTCTAATACACCCAAAGTCTACTGATTAATATAGTTGTTCTGGTACCAATAGCCATGTCTTCCTATAATTCCCAATGCCTCTGTTGCAAAAGGTCAACAAATACACACATAAAAAAGCTGACTTACAGAGATTTTTTCTTTTCTTTTTATAATTAATTAATTTATTATGTATATGCCCACCAGCCAGAAAAGCGCACCAGATCCCATAGATGGTTGTGAGCCACCATGTGGTTGCTGGGGCCTGAACTCAGGACCTCTGAAATAGCAGCCAGTGCTCTTAACATCTGCGCCATCTTTCCAGCCCCCAAGAACTTTGAGTAGTTATGTGTGTGTGTTGAGGACTCAAAGTTCAGTAAAAAGAAGTGTGTCTGTCATGGTAAGAATTATTTACAGTTGTTATTGTGTCTTTTCCTGCCTTGGTCCTAAAATACATGATTCATCATCTTTGGCAGTCCTATCACTCCGGAGGAATTACATGATACTTTGAAACTAATTTCAATAAATTAATTAAAAAACAATTGTCAAGAATCATAACATCAGGATATTATGGATATTATGTTGAGGATAACAAACAGACTTGTAAACTATGCTCTTGGGAGAACTCCCTTGAAAAGGGATGCAGAATCATATTCTTTTTCTACTTGCTAACAAATAAAAACATCTTTACTTAATAGGCAGATGTGCAAGGCCCCATTAACCACTCATTTAAGCATGGCATTCTAAAGAGCATAAAAATGAATTTTGTTATCAACAAAATGTCTTTATGTTATATAGTAAGTTACATGATACATAACATAAGCAAGATGTTTTCCTTTGTGTCTATAGTTTGATTCAGTTTCCAAGAAAATATACCATTTAATTTAGCAGGATAAAATAAATCCAGGTAAGAGCTACAAAGACATGGACTGCATCACCTTTCAGTCATTTTGATGCATGTTAATTCACTAGTTAAAGACAGTAGAGAAAGTCAGGCTAAGAATTTCCAAATGAACCATTGGAAAGGAAACAATTAAAGAAGACACAAAATGTCCCATGGAAACATTCTTTGCTGGAAATCTGTCTACTATGAATTCTCATTTCAAAGTAGCATTGGTGAAAAAAATAATAGCAGATGTTCACTGGGATGTGGGTTAGAACTGCCAAATCTCAGACTTCTCAATTGTCTTAGTGAAAGTTCACCTGTAGATTCATACTACAGTTAAATACATGACTCTCAGTTAAACACATGACTGTTGAAGGAAAAATGAAGCAACAGAAGAATCATACATGTCCCATCCATTCTGTTGAGACCCTTAGATACTCTTAATGATTTCTATAAAAAAAAACTACAAACACAATAATAACGTCTAATAACTTCCAATGTATAGATTTTATTTCATAGTAATGTATTTTATTTCTTAACCTTTACACTTTATTATTATTGGGTACTTACTCATATAAGCAGATTAACATATTAGATTGGGTAAAATATTTTCACTTTGGGTAAAAAATAAATATATCTTTTGACAATGGAAACCTTCAGCCAAATATATAATATCTAAAGGCAGGGAGAGGCCACTTAATGTACAATCACTTCTGTTTTAGCAATTCCTTTCATGAGTAAGCCAGCTCACTGTGAGATAAAAATACATTTTCTCTAATCTACTACATTTCATTTAGAAAATGAAAAGTTGGTGGATTGAGTATTGCCGTAAAGCAAAAGCCTGCAAAAATCACTGACTGTCCTTTTAGATATGTTTTAGACTATCACCCACATATTCTGCTCATGGACGGATTAACATCCCAGAATATTCTATCCTGTGAGAAAATACCATTAAGTAGTGATCATCACAAACACATTAAATAACAACCATTGATGTTGTTGTGACATCTCTAAAGAATTTGTATGCTTTTATAACCATGGAGAACATCACTCAGCATCAATTCTGAGTGTTGAATTGATCCTTGGAAGAGGGGCTGGCAATTTGATGGTTCTGTAATGTGCAAGTGCATAATTTCAGAAAGAGAAATCATTTTATGAAGGAACTAATTACATGTAAATGAATATCTTCACAGAATGTTAATAAAATTAGAAATGCTTTTCAAAAATGAAGAAAAATAACAAAATAAAGCATATTGAAGAAGGATCAGTAGTAAAGAAAAAGTGTCAAAGAGGGGAAAGATGAGTCATTTTGGCCTCTACAACTTGAGGGATCATCTTGTTGCTCTTTATTTAACCTACTAAGATCTTCTTGATAATAAGGATCACTAAATTCTGACTGATTCTGTAATCACAGTGCTGTCTTTTGTTAATACCAGAAAAGTCTCTATAAGAAGACTTACATATCAGAAATCAGTGCTAAAATAACTAATATATCTTCCAGGCAAGTTAACACACACACACACACACACACACACACACACAAAGAAAAAAACACAATTAAAACTTATGAGCTTTAATGTGGCTCTATACAACTATATTTAGGCAATAATATATCTAGGAGTTACTCTCTCCTTCCTCATGTTTATCAGTCTTTCTGAACTAGTACAACTTCCTTTTGAAATTAAACTTGTTTTGGAATTATTCAACATTTGGAATTTTCTAATTGCTATATCAGATCTTTAAAATGTCAAATAAATTAACACAATGAAGCCAACCCCCAAAGAGTGAGCACTGGAATCTTTATTGATATGCATATACACGTATACTTTTAAAGTTAGTTTCTGTTATGTTTAAGTATTTTGTTAGATGGATCAGCCATGATTTACTCTTCCACATCTCCAAAATTTGGTTGCTAGTACACACTGCAGGTGGCTCACAGCCATTTGCTACTACAACTCTTGGAGAATCCAATATCTATGGCCTCCATGGATGCTCTACTCTTATACATACTAACAGAAACATGCATGCACATGCACACACAAACCCACCCCAAACACAAATATGCATATTTTTAAAAGAATCTTTAAAAATGCTCTCAAATATTTTCTTTAAGATTTAGATACCTATATTTTTATATATGGAGAAATAAATTACATGTCTGTAGACTGGAAGACTCAGTATTGGCAAGATACGATTCTTGCAAGATTGATTTATAAATGCAATATAATTTCACTAAAAATCTAGCAAATTCTTTGAAGGATATTGAGAAACTGATTCAAAATTTACATAGAAAGGCAAAAGAGACAGAATAGTTAACAAAGTCAGTGCTTAGAATTACAGAACTAAATGAATGACACCTACATGGCAGGACATCTTTAAACCAACAGTCATCAAAATACTTTTGATATTGTGAAGGCATAAGTAAAAAGAGAAATTGAAAATAATAATGTTTAGCCTAGAAATAGACAAAGGTAAAAACAGCCAATTGAATTATAACAGAGGATAAAAAACAACAAAAGAGGTCAAATCAAATCTTTTCCTCAAGTACGCTGGCATAGGTGCCTATACACATGAAGGAAAATTAGAAGTACACATACAGAAATGCACTTCCAATGCATACTTGAACTAATTAAATTTTGATATTTAAATGTGAGAGACATTATAGAAGAAAAATATCAATCATAAGAATGAAATTTTGAAACCCTTTTAGATTTATTTTATGTGTATTAATATTTTGACTTTATTCATCTAAGTTTACCATGCATATGTTTGATGCCCACAGATGTCTAAAAGGGACATTCTATAACTTTAGAATAAAATTAAGGATAGATGTGAGCAGCCATTAATGTGATTGTCAGTAAAATTTGATCCTCTGCAATTACTCTTACCTGCTAAGTCATCTCTCCAGACCCCTTGACCTAAATTTTGAAGGTACGATCCAAGAAAGTTTGGGTTGTATATTGGACATCATTAAAATTAAGTGCTCTATTTTTGGAAAGATAAATTTAACAATCTGGTAAGAAAAGCCACAGATGCAGGGGAAATGTTTCCAAAAGTACATGGGATAGAGCATTATTAGCTAAAAGTACAAAAAATTCTCAATGTCAATAACAAGAAAAAATATGCAAGTAAAATAATTGATCAAATACATTAATAGTTCAACAGAGAAAAGATAGATATATGCTTCTGTAAGGGTGTGAACATACCTTCAGTGATTCACTTCATACTATAAATCTCAATGTGACAAAAGTTGAGTCTGGAAGAGTGGAAATTTGTATCTAACTCTGGCTCCGTAGGCACTATTTTAGAACTCAGTAGACAGATTTTCCATATATACATAAAACCATGTGTTGTCCCACTCAAAATAGTGAGGACACCTAATGCTCATGACAATAGGTAAGCAGAAACTCCACCATTTCTGGTGATTCTGTGAATACACATCTTCATGAAGAGATGAAACAAAAGTAGAACGAAATAAATGGATTATATAACCTGTGAATAATTTTTGCAGCACAAAGGCAAGGAATAAAACACATTTACCATTTAGCTATCCAAACATATATAGATATATGTTCATAAACATAGGTTACTGTGAATTAAATAGAATTCTGAAATTTCATGTAACTCTTTTATTGTTTAAATTTTACTTATATCAACAAATGAAAATCTAATACATGTCCAACAGTTTTCTTACATTCATAAGATCTACTGATATGAACAAATGTTTAAATATGGCTATGTAATAAGAAAACATAACAGTATGCAAAAGATTCATAAAAGTCATTATCAACAAGCATATTAAAAATCAAAGATGAGTACATGAGTATTCAAATAGGCAATACAAGTTATATTGTTGCAGAATATTTAACTATGCAAAGATAGGTTACATTTGTTTATCATGTAGAATATTACTTTAACTGTGTAAAGGTGTATTACATTTGTCTATGTGGAATTTGTTTAATGTTGTAAGGAGTGTGTTTTAATTATGTAAAGATGTGTTGCATTTGTTTCACCTTGCCTGCATCAGTCACCTAATTGGTTAAATAAAGAGCTGCATGGCCCATAGATAAACAGAGAAAGGACATGTTGGAATGGCACTGAGAGAGAATAAATATAAGGAGAAATCTATGCTCAAGAAAAAAGAACAAAAGGAAGGAGAGGAGAAAATGAAAGAGACTACCGGGGCCAGAAGCCAGGCAGCTGCCAGCCATTTAGACATAGAGACAGCAGGAAAGTAAGATGCACAGGAAAAGAAAAGCAAAAGTCAATGATGCAAAAGGTAGAAAAAAAAAATAAGTTAATTTAAGTTAAAAGAGCTAGAAAGAAATTACCCTAAACTAGACTGGGCACTGATAACTAATAAGAATTTTCTATATCATGATTTGGGAGCTGGTTTTTGGCTTAAATGAAAAAGGCTGCTACAGTAGACCACACATGGATAATGGGTGGAGTTTAGTACACCTTCGATCTTCTTCTTCCCTGCCATAATAATATTTCTACCCAGTTTGTTATAAATAGAATTGTGTGCATTTTTACTGCCCTTGTTTTCTAAATAAATGTTTTGATACTTAATTTTGTTTATAAAATGAGCATAGATGTCATCTGTAGTAGCTTACCCAATACATACCTTTCATGTTGGTTCAAGTAGTATTTGTATATCTCCTTTCAAAAGTGAGATCTGAAGAACTAAATAAAAAGCTAAACAGAATAATTTAAATGTTATGTTAAAAAGGAGGGAGGAAAAACTCCAGAAAAGATCCATTTAAACCTATATGGAAACTCCATGGGATAGCAATAGGAGAAATGGAAACTAAACGACTTGAGTCAAAGATGGTATTTGTTTGTGTTCTTCTACATGTAGACATCTGACTTGAATAGCACCATTTGTTAAGGTATTTCCCAATGTATATTTCTGACTTCATCAAAAATCAGGTGTTCATATGGGTTGATGTTTGGGTTTTCAGTTCAGTTCTATAGGTCATGTCTGTTTTTATGCCAATATGATACAGTTTTTATTGACATAGTTCTGTAGTGCAACTTAGAGTAGGAGATGATGGGACATCCAGTCTATTACCCTGAACAAACTCAAGTTCAAGAGGATCATATACCTCAACATAAAAACAGATACATTGATCCTGATAGAAGAGAAAGTTGGGAATAGCTTGAAACAGATTGACACAGGCGATGACTTTCTGAACAGAAAGCCAGTGGTGAAGGACATAGGATAAACAGAACAATTGGTAGACCCAGAGAGGTTAGGTAAAGATGAGTGCTTTGGGAGTAGAACATGGGTCTCTATGAGAGGAAGAATTGGAATAGATTGTATGGGTAAATTCATGGCAAGTGGGAAATGAAGATTGAAGAACCAGATGGTGAGGGATATATGGTGCAGGGAGAGATTTAGGGGAGAGAATGCTCGAATTGGGGATAGGGTTATTGTAAGTATGGTGTGGAAATCTAGTGCAGTGGCCATGTCCATGATTCTATGAAGGTTATTCTAACGAGGACTCCTAGTAATGTGGGATAAGGAGTCCCAACTGATCATATCTTGTAGCCAGGAAAGGGTTACAATAATGAGACTATGCTGTATTCAATTGAGTTGTTGATCAAAGTGGGTTCAATGAAATTGCAACCAAATCCATGATGTTGATAAGACAAAGAGATGCTCTGTGTGGTGACCCTACTGCTGAGGCCAATACACACATAGTTCATTGAACACAGAGGTGTCCAGTTGGTGCCTTCATGGAGTCTCCACCCCTAAATTATACACTTTATGGTGTAGGAATTTAGCTGCAGGCTACTGAGATAGAAATGTAGTTACTAACCCAGCTATAAAACCCTTGATCTATAATCTTCATTTCCTGCACAATATGCTAGACCTTATGGGAGTAGTCAATTAATAGTTGACTTGATGTAAGGTCCACTTCATGAGAAGGAATTCTTACCTAACTCTGATTGGATTACCAAGAACCAGAGAGCAGAAAGCTCAGAGATCTGTGGTAAAATGATGCAAGATTCCCCTCTGTATTCCATGAATACCATTGGTTAATAAAGAAACTGCCTTGGGCCTGTGCAGGGAATAAAGGCAGGTGGGAAAAACTAAACTGAATTCTGGAGAAGGAAGGAGGAGTAAAGAGAAGCCACGTAGCCCCATTGGAACCAGACAGAACTTTACCCGGTAAGCCACTGCCATGTGGCAATACACAGATTAATGGAGATGGTTTAAGTTTATATGGAAGAGGTAGCCAATAAGAAGCTAGAGATAATGGTCCAAGCAGTGATTTAAATTATATAATTTTGTGTGATTATTTCAGAGCTGAGCATCTGAGAACCAACAAGTGGACTCCTTATAACAGATTGGCACTCATGTGGCCAACAAAAAATCCACTTAAAATCTTAGAGGGCTTGAGAAGGAATTCTAGACACCAACAAACAAAGTGTAGCTGCATTTATTTTCCCAAATGGGCTTTCCTTGCTGGCAAAATGCTGTGGCTTCTTTAAGAGAGGATTTCCTGATTCAGTGGTAGCAGGATCCCTACCATGCCCCCACCCTTCCACACCCCCCACCCCCGCACCATTTTGAAATGTCAGCTTTCTGAGCTGTGCTTCCAGTGCAATCTCTGGCTCTTTCAGGAGACTGAGAATTTAAATGAGGTTTGTGAGCAACGTGCTACAGAATGCATGGTGGCAACATGGACTAACTCTGTGCCTAGAGATGGGGCACTGTGCATGACACTTGAAGGTGGCAAGCAGTTTTGCCATGTTGGACTGGGTGGGACAAGCAGACAGTGCCATATTTCCCTTAGCAATGGCACTGCTTAAGTTCATAAGAAGGGGTTAGCATTTTAAGAAGCACTTCTGGTCAGAAAATAATTGCAGATACACAATAAAGACAACTTTAGATGAAAAAGACTTTCAAATGGGTCACAGTGTAGAATGAATGTACATAGACTTGGGAGAGAGATGAAAAAGAGTATAGTTAGAAAAGAAGTAAATATTTTAAAAAATAAAACAAAGTCTGTAAAGAGACAGAGTACAAACAGTCATAGATTTAAGGAGTAAAGATAATAAAATAAATATTAAAAAGTAAAGATTTAAAACAAATAAGCCATATAAAGATGTGATATACACAGAGAGTACAGATTGTGTATATTATTGTGTTTCTTTGAATATTTGATTGTGAATGGACTAAGTACAGAGAGACATTCTACTGTATGGCCTGCTCAGCTAAACTGACATATGTGATTTAAAAGTATCTTGATTTCAAAATTTGCATTTGAGAATTTGTTGCTTTGAAAAAGAGGTTCTTCTTTTGTTTTCACAGAGGATGAGAACCTTTGGATTCATTTCAAGTTGATGTGGTTTGATATGCCCAGATTTACTGAGAGTTCTCATTGAACACCCCTCAAAAATATTATTTCACCCAACTGCTAACTGAAATGAACCTAGCACACAGGATATACCATAAAAGGCTTGATTAGCAGCACCCAAAAACAGCAGGAAGTAGTCTAGAGAACTACACCCAAATTTCCAAATACTGTTTATAAATGTTTGTTTACATTTAAAGGTGGGTTATGCTATACAGATTTGCATTGGTAGGGATCTTGGCTTCTTGATACAAATTTTAGGTCTATTTTGTTATTTGTATATCTACTCTTGATTAAGGTATTGTGTTTGTGCATTAAAAATGTAATGTATAATTAAGAAATACAGGTTAATAGATAATCATCTATAATAGTCAAGCTTTTAGTCATGTTAGTTAGACTTTCTAGATGGACAGAGATGTATTTCAGATGAAGGCATTATTCAAACATTTCAAAGACTACAGAATACAGTATTTAAAATATTTTAATAACTTAGGACTTTTCATGGCAAGGAGACACATCTGCTACTGGTGGCACCAATTGCTTCAAGAGGAAGATGGGCACTGAAGAGTTTCCTCATGGAGTCTGTTAGCCATTTGGGAAAAATAAAAGCCTTCTTTTGCCTGAATTGCTTAATGAACTGGACATGCAGGACTGACAAAGAAATGACTGCTGAACTTGCCGAAAGGTGAGAAAGGGCCTTTGAAGTTCCTACTTCATGAAAAAGTCTGCAAGACACATTCAGAACACAGAAGAAAGTGACTGACAAACTGCCAATATAGGCTGAACTGTCTCTGAAATTTCCTGCGTCATGGAACAGTCTGCTGGATACTATGGGCCTCTAGGTTGAAGATGGATATCCCAATGGTACAAAAGAATTTAGGGTGACTATTTAGGCAGTGAGATGTCTCTGTCAATTCTAGAGTTTTGGAAGTTGCTTACAGTGTACTTTCTGTTTTTTTAGGTAATATTATATCCTTCTGGAGTCTTTAATGGAGTTGAAGAATAGATATAGTTTTTCTTAATTATGATAAAAGATGAAGTAAATATAAATATCTTAACTGTAATTCTTGCTTGATAACTGTTTTGTTATATGTAATTTTACTATGTTAAAGTTAAAACCTTTTTATTTAAACAGAAAAGGGGAAGTGATGAGGGATTATGCTCTGTATGCCGTGAATACCATTGGTTAATAAAGAAACTGTCTTGGGCCTGCACAGGAAATAGAGGTAGGTGAGTAAAGTTAAACTGAATGCTAAGAGAAAGAAGGAGGAGTAGAGAGAATACATGTAGGCCTGCTGGAGCTTTACTCAGTAAGTCACTGTCATAGGGTGATACACAAATCAATGGAAATGTGTTAAATTAATATGTAAGAGTTAGCCAATAAGAAGCTAGAGATGATGGAACAAGCTGTGATTTAAATAATATAGTTTCTGTGTAATTATTTTGGGGCTGAGCAGCTGGGAACCAAAATGTGACCTCCTTACAAAAGTAAAATCAAAGACAACTGGTATAAAAAGAAAATAGTTATCAATAAAATGTTTCCTAATGATATTCTACTGTACTCAAAGTCAGAGCCTTATATCTAATAATCATCAGAGAAGCTTTCTCTGGCAGCCGATAGGAACATATGCAGAGACCCACAGCCAGACATTATGTGGAGAGTCTAAACTGGAGGTCTCTATAAAATCCTTCTCTTCAAAAATCAAGAAATCTTGAGAAAGATCAGGCAGAAAGATTCAAAAGGACAAGGGGTTCAAGAACACAAGGAAATCAATGCCTTCTGAATCAACTATTCAAAGCACATATAGCTCACAGAGACTAAAGCAATAAGTATAGGCCCTACAGGAGTTTGTAGCAGGGCTTTTGCATCTATAACTTGGTATTTATGAGCTCCTGAGTGTGAGAAAAAGTAGGACTATGATGGCACTTGCTCCTCCTCTTGGGACTCTTGCTCCTGTCGAGTTGCCATGTCTAACTTAAATATAATAGTTTTTGCTTCATCTTATTATATTTTATTTTGTCATGATGGTTTGTTATCTCTTAGAAACACATTTTCCTAATGAGAGACAAATGGGGATATATTGGAGGAGAGTGAAGGAGAAAAGGAACTGGGAGGAGTAGAGGGAGGGCAAACTATAATCAAGATATATTGTATGGAAAAAGAATACATTTTTAATAAAAGAAATAATATGTGAAGAATATGTTGAAAAAGATGATTTTCATTACTAAGACCTAAACTAAAAAGGACTTGCAAAATGGTTATTCTATTTTAATGTCAATCCAAACAATGACCTTTGCAATATACCTTAAAATAATAATTATAAAATTACTAGAGATAAATAGGAAATAATGTACTAAACACACAAAAATCACTGACCAATTCTCTATGCAAAATTTCCTAATGAAAAAAATTAGAACAAAAAATACTTGAAGTTGAATAAAATAAAGGTGAATTAGTATTTCTGAACTTTAAGTATTTTTCTAATTTTTGTATATTTCAATTAGATTTGCTAATAAAGTAAAGTTCCAATATGACTGCCTTCCAAAATGGCAAATTAGCCTGACTTATTGAAATACTAGGATTCCAATCTAATCTTGTTGATATATTTCTGATAATTAACCATCTGTGAGTAGATGAATTGACTAATGTTCAATGTACAGCACTAGAAAAATGATAATTTTTACAATGTGGGTTTAGTGGACTAAATGAAAGATTTTTTGTTAATAGCCACACTTTTCATAAATTTTATGAGTTAATAGGGTTCAATTAATGTTGCCAAGTGGTGTGCTTCTTGCACATGTCTCTGGGGCAATGTGAAGTTGAGAAGAGTGTGTAATGAATAGTTCAGCAGTTATATTGAAACCCTAGTCATTAAGAGATGGGTAATTAATGTGCATCTGTGTTAGGCTCATGGGTGCTCTCAAGGACCCTGATGTGTGCAAAAAGAGAAAAATTGAGACTAGCAAGGAAATACAGCTTTTCTCCATTTCTTAAAATTTAGGCCTACATCTGTCTTTAATTAGAAGAAATGAATTCCCATTAACATCATTAGGTGACAAGCTATGATTTGTTAAAGCATATATGAACTGTGAAAACTGATTTAAAAGCTCAGGAGGTCTCATGGCATTTTTATTTTAATCTCAGAAGTACATTTTATAATAAAATACAAATCATCTCGATTCAGACAGGCACATTAAAGGCTCTTCTCTTTCATTTTGACCACTTTCTATGTGTGATTTTAACAATCATTTATAAAATAAAAGTGACCTATTATACCAGATATTTTCCAGCCATACACAGAGAGATAAAATCACAACACCTTTGTAACTGGCTCAGTATATAAAAGTGTCACATATATTAATGACAGCATCAAATAGTTTGCTAAAATACAGTCGTCGTGCTTGTTACAGATGACTAGCTCTGTTGACGTTCTAGTTTCTGGAAAGATTCAAATTAAATTGCTTTTATCTCCTGAAGCAGAATAAAAGTCCATATTCCTCATGATAATAAAATGTATCCTTGGGGCAAGTCATATGTCTGTGCTTTTTAAATGAAACTGTCATAATTTAATTAGTATGCAGGAACACAAGCCTTGGTTTTAAGAGAAAGATGACTCTCCTGAGTGTTCTTGTTCAGTGGCCTTCCATAATTTTGCTTTCTGAGAGACCTGCTGAGAGTTTGTACTTGTAATTAAACATTGCTTTTATTTAGAGTTTTAGTGATACTCTGCCAATAATTCCATTGAGGTACAGCTTGAAGTGAGGATATCCCCATTTCATGTGCAATTGTATTAAAATTACTATGAATTATGAGACAGAAAGTAAATATAAGTTAGATTTTAAGTTGAAAAAGTAAACTATTAAGCACAGGCAAACAAATTTATAACCAGATTGATGGGAGATATTATCACCCACAGTAAAATCATACAGATGAATTTGATAATCTTTAAGTAAAATCACAAATTATGTACATTTTATTTAAACTTATAATTACTGTTTTATAGTGGCTCCACTTATATCCTCTTCATCAGTGAGTTTTTAGATCTTGAATTAGTTCTTCTTTTAGGTTTTGTTTGTTTGTTCTTTCAGAAATCCCCATAAAGTTTTCAAAAGGGTTAAATTAGTGCACATAATCACCAATCATTCTGTATCTTCACATTCAAACAAGTATTTATTATTATTTGTTGGTTGTTTTGAAGATAGTTATTTTCACTGTATCTCGTTACACAATTTATCATTTAATTATATTTGTTATAGCTGAGTGTTTGTGATTATGTGTGTGTCTCAAGGTATCAAGTTTTACACAGAAATCACTTTTTTTCACAAGTCACCACTGCAGTCTTGACTAACATTCAATTGAGAAAATACTGTCATAAGATCCAGCTGTAGGGTATTTTCTTAATTAGTAATTGATGAGGAACAGCACAGTCCATTGTGGTTGTGCTATCCATAGCTTTGGAGTGTTGAGTTCTATTGAAGTACACACACAAGTAAGCAGCACTTCTTCTATGGCATCTGTATCTGTTCTTGGCCCTAGTTTCTAGCCCTGTTTGTGTTCCTATCCTGACTATTTAATATAGAAGTGTAAATTAAAAAAAATAAAACAAAAACCTTTGTCCTCCTTTATTTGCTTTTAGTTATGTTGTTTCATCACAGTAATAATAGTCCTAACTTAGAAAGACATGTCAAAGTCCCATGAAAAATGACTATGAATTATTCCATTTAGAATCCCAAAAAGATCTCAATAAGAGTTGGTATAAACTATTAGACTGATATCTAGCCATTTTGGTGGTTTGAAAGAAAATACCTCCAAAGGAAGTAGTATTATTAGGAGGTATGGTCTTATTGGAGTAGGTGTGGCTTTCCAGGAGAAAAAGTGCCATCCTGGGTGTGGTGAGTCTTGAGGCAAGTCTTTGTGCAAGCTCCACACATTGTAGACACTTTACTTCCAGCTGTCTGTGTACCAAGATGTAGAACTATCAGCTTCTCCTTCAGTACCATGTCTAACTACGTGCCACCATGCCCCCCCCCCCTGCCAGGGTAATCTAGCCTTGGCGTGTGTTCACTCCTGAGATGGGGGAGGGCTATCAACGTAAGAAAAAATTCTGACGACCAAGTGGATTGCACTCAAGGGTCCCCAAATAGCTTGAGACATATTTATTTATACTTAACCAGAGTTTTACTTGCTAGGATTACATGACAGCTTCATCACTACTTTCATTTTTGACTTTTATGAAATGCATCGTACATAATCATTATAAAAGCCCCAATTGCTCCCCTTTATGGGAACAAAAATATTTCAGAACATACAAAGTGTACTTCAAAAATACACTTTCCCACCCCCTACCATTTTCTAGACACAAAGTTCAGCACTTTTGGCAGACTTAACTAAATATGAATCCAGACACACCTGCTCCTGTGGTACTACTAATGTTAGCTGGAAGATACTTGAGGTTACAAAGTTCAAAAGTAATAGACATGGGTACAATGCTTTAAGGACAGCAATATTTTAATCCAGATAATTCTTTTGTGTTTGCAAGTTATGCTTTTATACAGTTTCCTTTTCCACCGGAGGATTCCATGTCTCTCTGTAAAAGGCAGACTTTGATTTGGCACTCTTTCCCCATCTCACAATACCACACTTCTTCCATCAATATAAGCTCTAATGCACAGTGAAAGATAGATATTCTTATACCATATTTTATGTTGCATTTCTCCCATTGGATTGTACTGATCATATCATTGCTTCTATATGCTTGGTGTCTAGGGAACTTACACTTAACGCTGTGGTATTCCTGAGGTTTTTCTGTATTCTGTGAGTGCATGCCTACTCTCACTTCCAGATCTGTGAGACCTGGTTAATGTTCTGAGTGTTCTTTTCTCATGTATACCTATTTGTGCCTATTGAGTCAGAAAAACTTCTGTGATTAGAAGTTGTAGTTAGTAATTCCAGATAAGATATTTGTGAAACATTAGTCCTCTGTTGAACCTTAGGGGAGAATATTCAAAAAAGAACAAAATTTCTAAGGAAAATTAAAGCTATTAAATGTGTGACTGACAAAGTAAAAATAAAAATTGCCCAAAGAATCACCCACATAATGACAAAGAAAAGAAGTTGCAATTTGCATGAATTTTTAAAATTCCTATGCTGTCTATTGACTACTTATCATTGTCAAGTGAAAGTCAGTCTCCATGGGTGCCTTGCCGCAAGGAAACCCACTGGACTAATAGTCTTATGCTGATCTGAGGCTAGCCTGCACTGTTCCTTACAGTTTTCCTCCATAATGATAATGGACTAAATCTCCGAATCTCTAAGCCACCCCAATTGAGTGTTTTCCTGTTTAAGAGTTACTACGGACATGATAGCTCTTTACAGCAATGGAAACTCTAAGGCAGCCAACTTGGAACTCCAACCACGTCAAGACTTCAGACAGCTTCAGATTGTTCCAACCAACCTTAGTGGCCAAGTAGGCCACAAAGAAATCATGCAGTTCAGCCTATCAAGGTATTGAACAGCAATAAAAACATCATAAGAGTTTATACTACAATAGCTTATTTGGGAAAACCAAATACCAGTATGCAAATATGTTAAAAACTACTTGTACTATGAGGTAGTAATGCAACTTTACCTGGACTTTAAGCATAAAAATAAAATAAAATAAAATAAAATAAGACCAATAGCAATTTTTGTTGGGTTTTGCCTTTACTTTATTCTCACAATATCATGTTCTTTGAACTTACTAAATTTTTAAATTACTATAGTCTACGTTCTCTTTCAGTATAATTTCCCTCTTTTTCTAGACAATGACTTTCACAGAACATTATACCAGGCAGGTATGAGATGCTCACCCTTCTGGTATTTCAGATAGTTATTTTTACATTTCAGATATTTGCTCTAAGAATTGAAATCATAGGTGCTTTATTCAAAATCTAATCTATGCTTGATTTACATAAAATATCCTCAGTTTATGATGCCTAAATTAAAACTTTAGACATTACCACTACTTAGTATTCATTCCTTGGAAACTATTCTTTGATTTTTATTTTTTTTTCTTTTCTTGGATTAGCAATACATGGAACAATAGTTTCTCACTACCCTTCAGCAGAAGAGTAAATTCCTGATTTCTGCAGTGTGCTGTGTTTTTCATGTAACAGTTGGAAGATTAATTGCTTTAAGTGAATTTTGATATGTCATTTACATTTTGTTTGTATTTACATATAGTTTATTACCATATGCCTTTTGGTATATTAAAGAACACCTGTACCTCCATCTCCCTTCCTGTACATCTTCTATGATTATATTACAACTTTAGCCCAAAAAGTTATAGTTCAATGAAACTGTATCTACAGTTCCACAACTTGATCACCGTGGGTATTGTTAGCTTACTCTCATGTGTTAGAAAATCCATGAGTGCAGGGATTATCTCTCCATTGCTCACTTTTTGGTCTAACCTGCTGATCGAACTGTTAACCAGACAAGTCATTCAATGAAAAATTTTAAAATGAAGGGGACCATAAAGGACTTATCTTTTTAAAAAGATGTTAAATATAAAAATCTGATACCATTATACCATCCATCCTGTAGCTAGATTAATTTTTCCAACAACTGCCTTGTATCCCCTTTAAGGGTCTTTTACTCACTAATTCTGCTAATGATTGTGGTCAAAGATTCAATGCTCAATGTGTATGGTTGCTTGAATGACAATAGACTCACGATCTATGAAGATTAATCATGGATTTCACTGGAGGCTAGAAGATGTTGCTAATCTTTAATGTGATACCTTTAATGTGATACCTGCCAAGTAGAGCTACAGACTGGATGTGGAACTGGTCCGAGAGAGAGAAGTATGCTGCAGTCAAGAAAACTGAAGAGAGTTTTAGATCTGAAAAGCACTTGGGCTTCTGAAAGGGAGCAGGAGGGTTGGAAGTTTCCCCAGCTATTTTTGGGTCTTCCTTTGTTCCAGTGTTCCTCACTATGTTTCTCTTGTATGAGGCTGCTTGTTTGTTCCCAGTTGTTCAACCCAGAAAGAACCACACTGAATCTATATTAATTAAATCACTGTTTGACCTATTAACTCTAGCTTTTTATTGTCTAGCTCTCACATCCTAATTTAACCCATTTCAACTAATCTGTGTATTGCCACATGACTGTGGTGGCAAGATTCCGTCCGGCATCTGTCTCTGGCAAGGCTATGTAGCTTCTTTGACTCCTCTTTCTTTCTTCCAGCATTCAGTTTAGTTTTCCCCACTCACTTTTATTTTTCCATGCACAGGTCTAAGAAAGCTTTTTTATTAACCAGTGTATTTACAGCATACAGAGGGGAATCTCACAACATGTTCCCTTTTCTCTTTTTTGAAATAGTATTGTATATTTTGTGTCATTGTATGTTGTAAGTATTTGATTGAATGGCTTTTGTATTTTGAATTTACAAAGAATTATACTTAAGAGATTGGCTTAAGTCTCAGAAGAGACTTCGGACTTGAGCTTTTCAACAAAGTTGAGATTATGGTGGGGACTTTTAAAGTTGAACTGAATGCATTTTTGCATTATGATATGGTTACAAGTCTATGGGGACCAGGGAGTTAAATATGGTGTTTTGAATAAGAATTGTCCACATAGCCTCATATATTTCAATACTTAGCCACTAAGTAGTGGCACTATTTGAAAGGATTAGAAGAAAGAAGATATTATTTTGTTTGATGCCATGAGTCACTGGGGTGAAATTTGAAGTTTCAAAGTCTGTGTCAAGTCCAGAATCTTTCTGCCAATAGAAAAGGATATACTTCCTGAGTCTGTCTGCATGCCACCTTGCCTCCCACTGTAATGGTAGTTAACTAAGCCTGTGTAATGAAAAGCACTCTCACACTTAAATGCTTTCTCTTTTAAGAATCTCTGTGGTCATAATGACTCTTCATAGAACAGTAACTAAGACAATATTCATGTTGCTAAAGAAGTAAAATTGGTATTAAAGAAGAAAGTCCCAAATATAGTATAGATAAACTAAGAGTACCCCAATAAAAATAAAATTTTCAAAGTAGGAATATATTAGAATATTTTACTTTAGTAAAATTTATATCTATAGGAATTAGGGGAAGCTGAACCATTTCTTAAGCACTAATGTTGCACCAATATATTGCAAACTCTACAAGCAGATTTATAAGATAAGTGTTTACCAATTAATTTTCAAGCACTAGGAGCAATGAATCATTTCCAGAATATATTTTGTATATATGTGCTTTATGTTAGGTTAATTTATCACCAACTAGCAATTGTACCTCAGTGTTCATTTTTTTTGTCTACCATACACACACACACACATACATATGCATATATATATATATATATATGCAGCTAAATAAATTGAAAGGAGATAAACATTTGTATTTTTTAGACAAAAAAATACAGTTATTCTCTAGAAGTGGGTCATGGAGGTAAAAGTCTCAGCAGTCATTTAGCACTTCTCTGTTATTCTGCCTTGTGCCGCGTAACTACACATTTTTTCTTGCTTGTTTGAAGTAACTATTCAATGGTTGAAATATGCACTGACAATCTGTAACTAAGTAATTTCCTGTACTTGTTTTATATCATGAATTGAGTATGATAATAATAAAGTTACTTTTTATTTTGGATGTCATAATTAATCATTCTGAAATTTAAATAATGAAGGACAGTACAATTATGAAATTGTAAATTTCTAGCTTCCAACACTACTTTAGGATAAGAAAATAAATATCAGTTATGAATTTATATTGTCTTTTTAGAAGTATTTTTGAGTTCTAAGGAAATAATGCTTTTAGAAGATAAATGATGGTTGTAAAAAAGGAATATTTAGGGAAGAACTTAGTTTTACGAAAGGATCTTTAATCTGGTATCCTCTTTCTTTTTCCTCATCACTCTTGCTCTCTATTTCTAGCTTTTATATTTCAAATTCCTGCTGGAAAATAGTGCCTTATTCATGTGTTGTTTTACATTGGTTTCTTTAGAATTTTCCTTTTTTAATTCCAAGTATTACTAAAAAAATGCAGTTTGGTTTACTATTCATCACAGATACTATAACTCCTGACTTGCAGAAATGGACTAGACTGAAAGTTTTAACTGGAAGATGTGTTTCATACTGTCTCATTATAATATAGTATTTGAATATGAGATCAATAATAATATAGTTGATGTAAAACAATAAATTTATACTGATAGAATAAACTGGAAAACAAGGGAGGCTAACCTTTGAATAATCAATTCAAAACAATGATCTATAGAAAACTTACTAATTAAAAATACCAAAAAGAAGCTTAACACAAAATACCCAGGAAATATGGGACATCATGAAACAACAAAACCTAAGAATAATAGGGATAGAAAAAGGAAAGAATTCTATTCCAAAAGCACAGAACATCAGAATTATACCTGACTTCTCGATGGAAACAATGAAAGCCAGAAGGTCCTGGTCAAGTGTTATGCAGACATTAAGAGACTACAGATGCCAAGCCAGACTACTGTACCCAGGAATACTATTAATCACCACAGAAGGACAAAACAAGATAGTCCATGACAGAACCATATTTATCCAAAAACCTAGCCACAAACCCAGGTCTACACAAAGTACTAGAAAGAAAACTCCATCACAAGGAAGTTAAAAAACAAAACCAAAAGCAAAAAACACACACATAGACAATAGATGATCTCACAGCATCAAATCCCAAATAAGGCAAAAACACACACAATAGCATCACAACAACGAAAAATAAAACAACAGGAACTAGAAATCACTGGTCATTAATATCCCTTAATATAAATGGATTCAACTCACCCATAGAAAGACACAGGCTAACAGATTGGATATGAAGCCAAAATTCTTCTGCCTACAAGAAATATACCTCAACCTCAAAGACAGGCATTACCACAGAGGAAAGGGTTGGGAAAATTTTTTCCAACCAAATGGACCTAATAAACAAGCTGGTATAGCTATCATGTTATCTAACAAAATAGACTTCAAACTAAAATCAATCAAAAAAAGACAAAGAAGGGCATTTCATATAATCTAAGAAAATATCCATTGAGAAATTTTCAATACTGAACATCTCTGCCCCAAATACAAGGGCACACTCAGATGTAAAAGAAACACTACTAAAGCTTAAATTATACATTAAACCCCACACACTAATAGTGGGAGACTTTAACAGTCCATTATCACCACTGGACAGGTGTGTCAGACAGAAAATTAACAGAAATAAGTGAAATAATAAATAAATGTTATGATTCAAATGGACTTAACAGACAACTATAGAATATTCCATCCAAACAAAAGAATATACCTTCTTCTCAACACCTCATGGAACCTTCTCAAAAACTGACCACATACTAGGTAACAAAGCAAACCTGAAAAATAAATGGAATACCCACTTAATGTATTGGATCATCATAGCTTAAAATTTGAATTCAATAGCATCATTAATTTCAGAAAGCCCCAAAACACATGGAAATTAAACAATGTTTGCTTGAATCGTCAATTGGTTAAGGAAGAAATGAAGTAAGAAATTAAAAACTTCCTAAAATTCAGTGAAAATGACCATTCAACATATCCAAGTACATGAGACACAATGAAAGCAGTGTTGAGAGGAAAGTTCATAGCACTATGTGCCTATTTAAAGAAACTGAAAAATTCCACATGAGAGAATTAACAGAATACCAGAAATCTCTAGAACGAAAAGAAGCAAACTCATCCAGGAGAACTAGATGAGGAAATAACTAATTTGAGAGCTGAAATCAACAAAATATAAACAAAGAAAACAATACAAAGAATCAATGTCACAAGAAGTTGTTTCTCAAAAGATAATTAAAGAAATAGACAAACCTTTATCCAAACTAACCAAAAAGGCAGAGATAGTTTATCCAAATTAACAAAATTAGAAGTGAAAAGGGGGACATAACAACAGTTATGGAGGAAATTCAGAGAATCATCAGGTCATAATTCAAAAGTCTGTACTACACAAAGGAGGAAAACTTAAAGGAAATGGACAATTTTCTGGATAAATATCATTACCAAAATTAAATTAAGACCAGATAAGGAAGAAATTGATAAGGTCTTCAAAAGTCTTCCAAAAAAAAATAACAATCAAACAAACAATAAAACAGGTCTATATGGGTTCAGCATAGAATTCTACAAGATTTTCAAAATGAATTAATTCCAATACTCCTCAAATTTTTCTACCCAATAGATACACAAGGAAAACTGCCAAACTCTTTTTACAAGGTGACAATAACCCTGATACCCAAACCACACAAAGACATTACTAAGAAAGAAAACTACTGTTCAGTCTTACTCATGAACATTGATGCAAAATTATTCAATAAAATACTGGCAAACCAAATTCAAGAACACATGAGAAAAATCATCCATCATGACCAAGTCGCCTTCATCCCAAAGCTACAGGGATGGTTCCACATACAAAAATCTGTCAATGTAATCCACCACATAAACAAACTGAAAAAATGACATGATCATTTTTGATGATCATGAATGTACTACACACACACACATACACACACACACACACAAAATAACATCTTGAGATTTGCAGGTAAATGGATGGATCTAGAAAACATTATACTGATCATATTGAGGTAACCCAGACCCAGAAAGACAAATATCTTATGTACTCACTCATAAGTGATTTTCAGACACAAATCAAAGGAAAATCAGCCTACAATTCACAAGCCCACAGAACCTAGACAATAAAAAGGGCCCTAAGAGAGACACACGTGGATCTAATCTACAAGGGAAGGAAAAAAAAAGACAAGATCTCCTGAGTACATGTGAATACTTCTTAGAATCAAGCTTATCTTACCAAGGCCATCATGGCTGCATGTGAAATAAGAGAAAGAATAATTCTGGTTGGTAGTTTTTAATAGACAAAGTATATCATATTTACAAAGTAGAACAACTCTAAAGAATCTTCAGGATAAATATAATATCTACCCAAAACCATGCTCTTCAGATGGGCTACTTTATTCTAAAAACAACAATTTAAATGTAAAACATTGTCTCCTAATGATTCCTTTGTTTTTTGAGACAGGATAGCTATATCTCAAACTTGTACTTTCCCTGCCTCAGCTCAGTGTAAAAGGAGCGGTGGGCTGTGTCCCACCACCTGGCTCCCGGCTAGCTTTATCCAAAATAATTACATAGAAACTGTATTCTTTTAAACACTGCTTGGCCCATTAGTTTCAGCCTCTTATTGGCTAACTCTCACATCTTGATTAACCCATTTCTAATAATCTGTGTAGCACCACGAAGTGGTGGCTTACCTGGAGGATTCTAACCTGCGGCTGTCTCAGAGAGGAGAGTCATGGCGTCTACCTCACTTCCCTTCTTCCCAGCATTCTGTTCTGTCTACTATACCCACCTATGTTCTGACCTATCAGGCCAAGCAGTTTCTTTATTAATTAGCCAATGAAAGCAACAGAAATACATAAGATTCTCCTACATCAGCTCAGTCTCCTAAATCTTTGGAGAATAAAAAAATTTAACATATATAGCCTAACCTCATTGTGTTGAATGACTCATGCCCATTCATTCACATTAATAGAATTTTTGATAAACTATTAGATATCAGTGTGTATCAAATCACTGTATGACTTCATTTATCAATGAGGAAAGAAACTTACTGTCTTTGAATTAGTATTTTCTTGTTTTGTGTAACAATACAACAGGAAAGTTAGTGTGCTTCTTAGTTATACATTCAGTTTATATCAATTTGTGGAGTGGATAAATAGTCATGCATTTAAACAATGTCAGAAATGTATTACAATAAAGTGGGCTGTAAGAAATTCAAGTTAAAAAGTGGTATTTGAAAATGGTCTTGTAGAAAATGAATGATATATATATTAGGCTCAAAAGAAAATAGGACGGATAAGTTACATTTTCACATACATTTATATTAAAAGAAGGAAAGTAAATGCTTTGTCAGTTAAGAAATGAATTCCATCAAGAATATTTAAAAAAAAATTGTGTTCATATCCACAACTTGTGCTGCTCTCAGTCTTGGTCAGAGAAGCATCCTATTGCTATGGGTAGTGTTCAAAATGGTGATTTCCAACTTTAAAGTACTGAGAGTAAGTGACTGTAAGTGCTGAGGCACAGAGAGGGCTTTTTCTTTGACCCCTGACATATACACACACGCACACTAACGTCTCAGAAAACACAGCAGATGTTTGGGCCAACAAAATATAAGAGTTGATTAATGAAGAAGAATGTTGTGAATGTGCTGTGGACATGCCAGATCTGCTGCATCAAGAACTAACATCAGCTATGATTACCTGCAGAACAAGGCAGTTAAATAATAAGTTTAAGAGCTAATAAATAGCCTGAGCTAATGGGCCAATACGTTTACAATTAATATAGACCTCTGAGTAATTTCTTTGGGGCTTACTGGCTGTGTGAACTGGGCAGAACAGAAACCCCAAGCAGCCTGACACTCATGCTACAGACGATCCCTCCTGCACATGAAAAAGCACAATTTTGAGGTGGTCCCTGAGTTATATGACACTGAAAAAAAAGCCATCAACTACAACAACAAAACAAAACAAAATTCAGGGCATAAATAGAAGGCAAGAGACTAAGGGTCAAGTGTTTATTTTCTTTGCTTTGATTCTGGATATCATGCTTTCAGTTCCTGCTTGGACTTCCCCACAATAATAGAACATACTCTAAAATTGTAAGCCAAATAACCTCTCTCTGCCTTATGTTGCTTCTTGTTCTTCCTAGCAATAGTAATGACTCAGACTGTAACTTTAATATCAGTAAGGACTCCAAAATCTAACACATTCTTTCTGAGATTTCTCAATCACATACACAGATTTGTTGCTTCAGTTCACAGACTTCTGGTGCTTTGTTCAAAGTGAATATTAATACAAGCCTTTATACGTTCTCTACTGGTGACTACTATTGCTTTTGCAAATGTGAGCTGTTGTATAGAAAAGAAGCATAAGGAAGGGATCCTTACTGAAGTGAGTGAAGCAAAATGGCAAAGAAGATTTTCAAATGAGGAGTTGAAGAGAAAATGGATTAAGAATGGGACTATTTGTGACTGGCATTGTAAGGAAATAATTCAAGATTCTGGGGCATTAAAACAAGTCTCAGAACATTAACTGTGGTTTTCTTCTTTTCCAGAAACATTATGATTTATATTTAATGTGATATATATAAAGATCACTGGTGTAAGAAAATAATGGTAGTTGGTAGTCTCAGTGAAATGCATAAAATTAGGATTACTATTTTTATTATATCAGCATTATTTTGTCTTTATGGGTATGAATAGCTGAGATATATCATATGGTGGATTATGGATAAAACACAAAAACTGAGAAAAATAATCAAGATTGACATTGTAGTAGGCAAAATTAAAGATGCATATTAGAAATATTAATAAATACTTTGGTAAACATGTGACAGTGGATTTCATTCAGAAATTTTTATGATTCTTGAAGCAATAATGTATGATAAGTAAGACAATAGTTTGGTCCATGATACACTACAAGAAGAATGTACTGAATACGAGAATAACAAAAGCATGACAGTTGACCTAGTAATTTGTCTAGTCCTATTACCAAATGTTATAAGCAAGATAAATTTATAGAATTAAACATTTAGTAGGGCTTCTGAGGGTGAGTTCATGAATACCCTTGTCATGGTGTGGGAACATAACAGCAGAGAGGCAGACATGGTGCTGGAGACAGCTGAAACCTTACATCTGATTCACAAAAGCATGAAGCACACAAAAGAGAGAAAGTGAGCTAATTGGGAATATAATGTTGTGTGGACTTTTGATACTTCAAAATTTCTAGTGGCACACTTTCTCCAAGAAGACCATACTTCCTAATCCTCCCACAAACAATTCCTTCAACTGAGAACCAGGTATTCAGATACTTGAGCCTTTTGGGTCCATTTTCATTCAAATCACCATAAGAGGCACACCTGAGAACAAAGAGGAAATCTTCCCAAATCTGAGATTACTAATATGAAGAATGTAGAAGGAAAGTCAGGAAACAATCAGTGCAGAGAAATCAGTGACTTCTAAAAATAGTCAATAAATTCTACTAAATCATTAACCAACAAGTTAGTAAGAAACGGGATACTATGAATAATACATTTTGTAGATAATTGAATTTCAAAAAAAAAAAGTCAATCCCCATCCACCAAATAGCACCAATCAGATCAATGTAGAATATTAGGGGGACAAAAATCCCAGCAAAGTTAAGTCAGTCTTTTAAGAAACAATTACTCATATGATTATTTAGTGTAAAACAACATGCTATCAATTTTTACATTTTCAACCATATTCTTGTTTAGATCTGTTTACATGGTTTATGGAGTTGTTTATTTTTTCCTGTCCAGTATTCTTATCTGCGTTGATGTTTAATGAAATTTTAACACTAACAAAACATTATAGAACAGTTCAGATTTCAAAGACCTCTCATGTCTATCTGAAGGTACATTTCATATTTTCAGGAAAAGAAATGAGTTAGAATATCTAAAAAGAGTGATGATGAGAAGATTAGTTTCTATGGATAATGTGATAAAAATTGTGATATTAAGGATACCAAGATGTGAATGTGTAAGGCTTATTGTAACAACCAATGTGTAAAAACATCATAAAAAATGAATATGAGAGCTACATTAATTCATAAAGGAATATTGAGTAATTCTACTGATTTTGATAGTAATAAAAATAGTCATTGTTTAAAGTGTTACATTTATATACAGTTTATGCTCAGGTATTTTGCAAAACACACTATGACTTTTATGCTTTATATATATACATATATACAAAGTATGTTTTATTATATTTATAAAAGAAAATATATGAAGTACATATTTTTTGGATATTACATTGAAAACTCATAACAGTTCTCAAAAGATTGCTGCTTACTGGCATGCTATCTCTGACTCAGTTTCACTCTTTACACATCTCACATCCACCTACCAAAAGAGCACTACCCATAATGCTACACCAATTATTGACTGAGGAAATACCCCCTCAGATGCCCATGATTTGCTCCTAAGGCAAAATTATCACAATTAAGATTCCTTCTTCCCAGGTATGTCTAGAATCCTTTCAAGATGACAAAAATTGTTACACAACTGGTACTGGTTTGGAAGATTGTAGAGCCATAGGAAATGAAACCTTGCTGGAGTAACCGGACCACTAGACTTTAGATTCCAGTTCCACTGTCTGCGTGCTCTAGATTTTCTAACTCTCTGACAACAGATTCAATACGACAAGCCATACAATTGTCTTGCCACCGTGTCTTTCCATTTAAAATGGGTTGGTTTTTTATCATTATTTTATTTATTTATTTATCTATTAAAATTTCCACCTCCTCCCATCCTCCCATTTCCCTCCCACTCCCCACACTCCCCTTCCCCCTCGCTCTCTAGTCCTAAGAGAAGTCAGGGTGCCCTGCCCTGTGGAAAGACCAAGGCCCACCCTCCATCCAGGTCTAGGAAGGTGTGCATCCAAACAGACTAGGCTCCCAAAAAGCCAGTACATGCAGCAGAATCAAAATCTGGTGTCATTATCATTGACTTCTTAGTCGCCCTCATTGTCAGCCACATTCAGAGAGTCCGATTTGATCACATGCTCGTTCAGTCCCATTCCACTTGTCCTTGGTGAGCTCCCATTAGATCAATCCCACCGTCTTCTTGGGTGGACTCACCCCTCGCAGTCCTGACTTCCTTGCTCATATTCTCCCTCCTTCTGCTCTTCATCTGGGCCTTGGGAGCTCAGTCCAGTGCTCCAATGTGGGTCTCTGTCTCTATCTCCGACCAGATGAAGGTTTTTTATCAATAGCTTCTCCATCAGCCCCACATTTCAGCCACATTCAGAGAGTCTGGTTTGGTCGCATGCTCATTCAGTCCCAGTCTGGCTGGATTTGGTGAGTTCCCACTATTACAGGCACACTGTCTCAGTGGGTGGACCAACCCCTTATGGTCCAGACTTCATTGCTCATCTTCCCCCTTCTTTTGCTCTTCAATTGGACCTTGGGAGCTCAGTCTGTTGCTCTGATGAGGGACTTTGTCTTTATCTCCATCCATCGCCGGACAAAGATTCTATGGTGATATTTGAGATAATCATCAGTGTGATAGTGGGGCAAGGCCAGTTCAGACACCCTCTACTCTGCTGCCCAAGGACCTAACTGGAGACATCCCGGTAGACACCTGGAATCCCCTCTAGAGCCAAGTCTCTTGACAACCCTAAAATGACTCCTTTAATGTAGATAACGTCTCTACTGCTACTATATTCGCCCTTCCTCCATCTCCACCCTCCCAATCCCTCGAGTCTTTCCCTTCTCTCTTCTCTCTCCCCCTCTCCCCTTCCCCCAAGCCCACACCCATCCCTACCCTAATCCCCATGCTCCCAACTTTTGCCCAGCAATCTTGTTTGCTTCCAATTTCCAAGGGGATCTATGTATGTTTTTTCTTTGGGTTCAACTTGTTATTTGGCTTCTCTAGGCTTAATGTCCTTTGTTTATGGCTAGAGTCCACTAATGAGTACATACCAACCTCCTGAAACTCAGAAACTTCTGTAAAGCAAATGACACTGTCATTAAGACAAAAAGGCAACCTACTGACTAGGAGAAAATCTTCACCAACCCCCCATAAGACAAAGGTCTGATATCCAAAATATATAAAGAACTCAAGAAACTGGACATGAAAATTCTAATTAACCCAATTTAAAAATGGGATACTGAACTGAAAAGAGAATTCCCAGCAGACGAAGTTCAAATGACCAAAAGACACTTAAAGTCATGTTCAACCTACTTAGCCATCAGGGAAATGCAAATCAAAACAACTTTGAGATACCATCTTACACCTGTCAGAATGGCTAAAATCAAATCACCAATGGTTTTCTTTCTTAAATTATTAGCTCAATTAAAACCTTATTTCTAAAAATTGCTTCTTGTCAGTCACTGGGAAAAACTAAAGGTAATATCCAGAGCGGGTCCACAGTTGTTATGTGGCTGACAGTGCCATTGGTATGGCTTTAGAATTGGTGTAAAAGAGGAATGGAGAAGAGTTGATGGATAAGGGCTAAATAAACACGAGGGCTCTATTAGCAGAGGCTAATGAACTATTCTAGTATGATTTTGAAAGAGTAGAAGACTATGGAAATATGGACAGTGGAAGAATCATGGAGGTTTCAGAGTGGAATAGGACTCTATTCAAATTTGACTAGGTGTAATTTGTAGTATATTATAGAAGAGAATCATTCTGTGTTGTGGTCATTTGCTTAAAATCTGAATCAAAACCAACTCAAGAGTAAGGAATAGTTAGTTTGGCAGAAGGTTCTGTGCTATGTCTGTTTTCACTGCTCTTATCTTGGTGTATGGCATAAAAGAGCAACGTGTGGAACAGAATGATGTGAAAGATATTTAATGTGGTGAAGAAATTTAAAGTTATAGCTAAAGCAGATGGAATCGAAGCTATAACTGTTAAAGAAGTTAGCATCATTAAAGATAGATTAAAGACAAAAATAGTGCTCACAAGGCAAAGGGCATTTGAAAAATAATGTTTAACTATTTTTCCATTTATCTTCATAATTGATCACCAGTGGACAAATGCCCTCACAACTTCATTTACAAGAGTCTTAATACTCACTCTTTTGGGTTCACTTTTTTCATTGATGATGAAAAGTCTCAGTCATTATCATTTACTGTTATTAAAATTGTCCCTCTTTTTGCTTTCTGAGGATGGTCATATTTTTCTGGTTTATTTAGATGCTTCTGCTTGTCCTTCCATATGGTTGACTTCTGTATGCCTGTTCACTCTGGACCTATAATTACTAGTGTGCCTTAGAAATAGAGCTCAGATCTGTTCTCTTTACTTCCTCTAAAACAGTGGTTCTCAATGTGGGCTACATAATCACAAAACACAAAAAGTATATGTGCATGTATTAACTTAATTGGTATGGTAGTGCTTGACTATAAATATCCTTTAAAATTGTTCAAGTGAATCTAATAGACATTAAGTATTGAAAACTGTTAGCATCAGCTTGTCCCATGGGTATAATAAAGTCTCGTGGCTCAAACTGATCACAGACTGAGCATTAACATCTATCCCCATTTTCAAATGCATACACAGATTTGACTGGAAGTTTTCCCCAAATGAATACAAAATACAAGGATCAAATTTGTACTCATGTCTTCTCCATAATTTCTCTTCTGTATATATTCCTTCTTTGAGTGGATAAATGTCATTATTCCCATTGCTGAGAGTATCCTGCGTGCCTCTAGCTTTCTCACTTATACACGTTTAATTATCTCACAGGTACAGAGTAAACCAATATAGTCTGAATCCAATTAATTTTCATTCATAAACTACTCTCATTGCACTGTCGTCATGTACCTGTATTACAGAAGGTCTATAACCAGTCTCCTGACTTTCACTGTAGCTTCCAATAGTCTGTAATTTTTCTTTTTAGATATTTGTTATTTTCAAAATAGTTTAACAGAGAAATTGTATAAAATTTTCAATAAATGAATACAATATACAAAATAAAATCTCCTCATTATGTCTGTAAATTTTAAATTAAGGATGAAGTATAAATAAAACAATGAACAGACAGTACTCTCCCTTAACTTTGCAAACGTATCTGTACAAATTAACAAAGCTTTAAAGTTATATTTAAACATGACAATCAACAAGATTTTTCATCTTAAATAATTATTACCTTATATTCTCTAATAAAGGTATTTTCCTTTGAATATTATAATATAAAAATACAATATAGATAAAATACTATAAAGTATAATATCCACATTTCCCCAACATGACCTCATCCATTTTTATAAAATCACCCCTATCTCTAATTGTGAATGTATATAAATATACATCTTCTGAGATATTCAGAACACAGATAAATAGGATGGGAGAAAGAAACTGAATGTTGAAAACGGAAAAGCATCTCAGCTAGAACCTACCAATTCTAGGTTTAATTATGAATGTTTGTAATTATGAATTTTTGTAATTATGAATGTTTGTAAATAGACACATTAAAAACTTGTATATTACTTTAGAGAGTTCTAAGTTGTTCTATTGTCCTTTTTAATATCTTTGTGTTGTATCCGAATTTGTGTCTCCCTTTTTTGGTATGGTTTGTGTGTCTTTTGTATCTATTATGAGCTTGGGCGAAAGCCTGGGGTTTGAACAAAAGACATATATAAAGAGACCTGAGTCATTTGTTAAGAGATAGCTGAATGTCATTTTATTTGACTTTTTGTAAGGTTAATATATCTATGTCCCAGAAGAGGGAACCCCCTCCGAACCAGACAGCGCGAAGAGCTTGGCGCTGTGTGAGAAGTCCTTCCCAGGCAGGGGGTCTGGGACAGGGAGTACAGTGACAGACAGTGGAGAGGAGGCTCGGGCCATGTTCTCCTGGGCAGGTGGGAAATTACCATACCAAAATTCTTTAGCTCAATACCAGTCTGCAGCAGAGATAACAGAAACTAGCAGGAAGCTAAGGTGGTTAACATAAACAGTCCTTGCATTTGCACCTCCAAGAGCAGGGAAAAACTCGGGATCCTACATCTTTGTTTTTCTTTATATTGACATTTTGAGGAGTACAGACACAACTGTTACTGACTGAAGCTTTCATTGCACTCCCACTCCCCAGAATATAGAATGCTGCACTCTTAGATGAAAGACTCAGTATTTTGCATTCTATGCAGTCTTAGGCTGCCATCTTCACAGACCACCATAATGAATCATTTAAAGAATTTATTTTCAATTACATAAAAGTGCTTGCATCTGAATCAGTTGAACATGAATTCAGAATTATAATAGAGTCTAACTCCATTTTCTCAGGCTTGGCTGCTGACAGCTTTTAATAATTAACATCTCGTTTTACTTACTGTTAAGAAGACTAGAGTATTTTCTACTTTAATACTGAAGAAAATTCAAACTTCATCCACATTTATTTTTCCATATCAAAAAATCTACCCAAAACTGTCTCTCTTTGAAGCTGCTTTAACCTTACTCAAAGTCTGAACTAGTCACTTTCCTGCTGTTTTAGGTAGTTTTGAGATCAGATTGGTCATCCCACATGATACTGCAGTTTTATCATATGGATAATAAATATCTGTATACTGTCTGCTATATTTGACAACAGAAATTTTAACACTAAAATCATATGCATTTAAAATATTTAAGTCAAAATATATTTTAAAAATAAATTTATTTGCTATTTGTACTACTTTGTTTCACCTCCTAAAAACATTTTATATTCACAGTGTATAAAGTGATATTTTGGGGTATGTGTAAGTATTCATTGTGAAATAAATGTCACAACAAAATTAATATTCATCATCACACACAATTATTGTTGGTACATGATGATAACATTTGATATCTCTCAATGCAGTATTTCCTGCAGACATTATAGTATGCTTCATGTATCCTACATATGTTGATAATATTCATTTTGATGAATATCTCACACTTTCTCCATCCCCCTTGACCCTGATAATGAGCATTCTATTATTTGTTTCTATGTGTGGTACTCTTTGCATTCTACTTAAAAGAAAGGTCCTTTTTTTATTGATTTATTTTAATCCGGATCATTCCAATTACTTTTATCTTCTTTCGAGGAATCCTTGTTCTCACTGAAAAAATTATTTGGGGGCAGTTTGAGGGAGGGAGTGTGTGTTTGTGGTGGTGCAGCTGGTGATGGTCTGTGTGTAGTGGGGATGATTACATCAGCTGTAGGGGATGTTTTTCTCTAAAAGGCAGAAACTATGAGGAGAGAAAGGGGAATTTCCTAAGGTGCTGGTCTGTACATCCCTTAGTGTTTGACAACAATAATAGCTACAGCAACAGAAAGAATAGTGGCAGCAAATGGTGTCTGAGTGCGTTAGTACTCCTAAAGATCTCAGTTTGTAGATTCTCACTACTGGAAGTGTTATTTTCTTTTTCTGATAGTCCTAGGACTTAGTGCAACTTAATTCTTTTTAAAGTTAATTCTGCAGCTTACTGGCGAGTCAAGATGTGGGAACTCCTCAGTCATAGCTGCCACTGTTGCTCTTCCAAGGTCTTAGTGGTCTGAGACCCTTGGCCAAGAAGCCTTCAAATCACTTCTGGTGTGGAATATCCTGTATATGTGTTACTTTTATTGCTTGATGAATAAAATTGCCTCAGTCAATGGCTTAGCAGAGTAGTGTCAGAAAAAAATCTGAACAGAGATATGTAGTGTAGGTGAAGTCAAAGAAATGTCATGTAGCTGCTGGAGGAGAAAAATGCCAGAACATTACCAAGGATAGAAAGCTGTGGGTTTCTTATTATCTAATATGGTTTCATCAAATGAAACCCACTGAAGTGATGATGGCCCAGGTTGTACATCTATGACAGCATCAGGATTGCTGGCTGAGATAGATCAGTCACATAAGATGCCCCTGCAAAAACCTGATTAGCAGTGCCCCAGTCAACAGGAAGTAGGCTAAAAAATTATACCTAAATTCCCAAATATAAATGTTTTCCTCATTTAAAGGAGGTTGATTATAAATGGCAAATTATCACACTAAAAGTTTTTCTAAAGAAGAAAATGGGTATGATATAGAAATGAGTATGGACTTTATATACTCATATATAGAAATATAGAAATTGATATGGACTTTAGTTTATTGATACAAATTTACAGTAAATTTTGTTATATGTTCATTTCTACTTTTGCTTGAGGTATTATGTTTATACTGCTCATTTAAAAATGCAATGTTTAATTTAAAATTATGGGTTCATAGAAAATCATTTATAATAGTTAAACTATAGTCAAGTTAGTTAGGTTTTCTAGTTGTACTTTAGATGGATAGGTATTCTTCAAACATTTTAAGGAACTATAGAATATGGCATTTAAAATTTTTCAAAAACTTATATTTTCTCAACAATGAGACTTGTCTGTCTGCTTCTAGTAGGGCCAATTACTTCAAAGGTTGATAGGCACTAAAGGAACTTGTTTTTGAATTTGCCTTCAATGTGACAAGGCTTGACATTTGGGCTAGAAACTGTGCTTGCCTGGGCTGTTTGATGCTATTCTTTATATATTGGATATGCAGGACCCATCGAAAAGTGACCACTAGACTTTTCAAATGACAGGGTGTTCCTTTCAGATTATTGCTTCACAGAAAAAAAAAACTGACAGACATTCTACAGGATATAGAAGAAAAGAACTGGTGAACTATTTTTTACAACTTTTTTACATGTCAGAGGAGACCTTCAAATTTCATGCTTCACTGAAAAGTCTGCCAGATATTATGGGCCTGTATGCTGAATAAGGATACCACAAGGTTAAAAAAAAATTGGAAGAGTGCACAAGCATTGAGATGTCTATCATTTCTAGAACTTTGGAAGTAGTTTACAATATTTATTTAGGTAGTATACTCCTTGTTGGTCTTTAATGGAGTTGAAGACTAGATAGCTATAGTTATGGTTTTTCTAATTTATGATAAAAGATAAATTAGATATAAAATTCAGACTCAAAAATGTAGAAGAGGATAGATTATTTTCTGTAATTCACCAAATGTAAATGGAATAAATATTATATGTGTATATGTATATATATATATATATTGATTGATTGATATTTGTTTTGTATATGTAATTTTCCTAAGTTAAATCTAAAACATTCCATTTTCTTTGCACAGAAAAGGGGAAATGATGTGGGATGCCCTTCTGTATATGTGCTGCTTTTCTTGGTTGATGAATAAAACTGTTTCAGCCAATGACTTATCAGAGTAAAGCCAGGTGGGAAATCCAAAGAGAGATAGAGAGACAGAGTAGGAAGAGTTAAAGAGACAACAAATAGCCACTGAATGAGAAAGATGCCAGAACATCACCAGTAAACCATATCCTTGTTGTGATACATAAATTAATAGAAATGGGTTAATTTATGATGTAACAGTTAGTTAGAAATATTTCTGAACCATTGGCCAAACGATGCATTTAATATAGTTTCTATGTGATTATTTTGGTCTGGGTGGCTGGGAAATGAAAGTGCAGTCTCTGTCTATACTCGTCATAGTGCTTGAAATTACCAGGCCCTGTAACTTATATCCTTCTGTCTTTTAACCTTAGTGTTCCATCTTTTCTGTGTTTCCACAATTGTCTTGTTCCTTCATGGCCACTACATTCAACTTTTCAACTGTACTCCATTGTTTTCTCCATCATCACAGTTAACATCACTCCTAATAGAGCTTCTGTTGCTTTTGTGCTACTGCTGCTGCTGCTGCTGCTGCCATTGCTGCTGAAGAGGATGATGATGATAGTGGTGATGATGATAATGATCATGATGGGGATGATGGAGGTGATGTTGATTATGATGATGGTGATGATGATGGTGGTGGTAGTGATGGTGATGGTGGTGATAATGAAGGTGATAATAGTCCTATTTATCATTGTTATTGAGATTCTGACTGTTTTACAGTTCTCTATGCAGCTGCTCACTCTGCAGACCTTCTAAACTGCTAAGTGTTCCCCCACTCCCTTTTGTCAGCTGTGAGACAGCTTGCTTTACCTATATGGGAGTGGCTTAGCAGGCTTCTTGCTTTGCTGTCACTGCTCCCTCTGTTTGCTGGCCTAGATCTCACTACTAAATGAACAAAGGAAAAAGCCAATAGAAAAAAAAAGTTCTGGAAGCAAATGTTTCAGCCCCAGAGGAGATAGCAAAGAAGTTTATCTTAATCATTCAACTAGTGACCCCAAGAACCAGATTCTAGAGTCAGAGTATGAGTGTTTACATCAGTCATAGCATACCTCACAGACAAAGGAAGATTCATATTTTCACTAACTACATCTCTGCCCCTTTGCCACCTGTCACTGAAGTCCCTCTAGTGATCACCAGGGAAATTGTAAGATCATTAGGTGCTCATGGATCGGGGTAGCAAAATCACCATCACAAACTGAGACAGTCATGACTATATCTTCATCTACTGACATAGGGTAAATCAACTATGGTCATAACAGAGTTTCATCAAATAATTTCAGAGTGTTGAGAGAAGTTGATGTTGCTATAAAGATAACCATCTGCCTTGTTGATAGCATTCTCAAGATTTGGCAGTGATGGAGAATACAACAGCAGCATAATGAATGTCAAATTAAACTGTCACTCGTGTAAGATCTTTGCTTTTCTATATGAAAATTAACACCAGAAGGAATGACTTTAATGAGGATTTAAATAATTTGTCATTAGCTCTAATGATGATTTTAATGGGTCGTTAAGGATACTTAACATCTTCCCAGTTTCCCAAAGAGATATAGGGCCCCTTATCCACCTCATAGCTACCTGTGTGTGTGCCTGAAACATTTTCTTTACTCAATTCATACACCTATGTTTATACTTATATCATGGGTTAACTATTTAGCATAGTGCTTCAGGAAACATGGAAGTGTAGATCTCTTTAAGGTAGTTACTTTGTTTTGTTTAATATTACTTCAATTTGAAGAAAATTCTTTTGTATTCAGATATCCTGGTAAATCTATACCTTTGTTCTCTTTCATTTACTTCATCTTTATTATTGGTTATTTTTTCACTGAATAAAAAATTATGATTTATCCATTAATCTTTTTACTATATCTTAAAACATATTTCTAAATTGTTGTATGACCTCCATGGGTTGGTCTGAGAAATACTATGCAAATTTGATCAACCTTGAAGATTTGGACTATTTTACTCAGAATGTTTTCAACAGTGATTTCATTATTTTGATGAACAACACTTCAGTTACAATGGACCCATGTGCTAATTTTTCTTACGTTTTCCACAATGAAACTATTGCCACTCTGTTTCTTTTCTTCAGATATTACTAACACCTGCAAGATTGAAGTGGAAATTGCTAGTTCTTCACTTGTCAGCAATAATCAGAAAGCTTAATGTTCATTACATGATAAAAAAAATTGTAAAAAAAATGCAGTAAAGTTATAACTGTAAATTGAAATTAGTCCGTTGGAAAATAGTCTGACAATCATTATATTTTAGCTTTAATGAGGTACTTTTCTCTTTGAGACCTGATTGCACATAAAGATAGAAATCTCCCCAACACATTATTTTCAACTAATTATGAGAATTTAACGTTAGAGATGAATATACTAAAAGACAGTTGATAATTATCATAACAAAATTTTAGGGATGTTTATATAAGATATTTCCCAAATAAACTATTTCTTCTTCCATAAAACTAAAAACCAGTCTTTCATTTGCAATAAAATAGCTGAATAGACTTTTACGCTAATACTTTTAAAATATTCTTAATAAGATAAAGATAACTAAGGAATTGTTAGGGCTCTGCTTTTAGAAAAGAGTACAGAATTAATTTTGTAAACCTCTGAATTCTGAAATAGTTGGTCATAATTGTAAAGGCAATGTTATTATTAAAATAACAGAATAAATAATAATGTTTATTTCATCATATTTTACTGTTGAAGGTGAGCACACAAAACATAATTGCAATGAAGGAAACTTTCAAATCATGTTATTACTATATAATGTTAAATAAACTTCTTTTAAAAATCTTTTCAAATACTTATTATTGCCTAGATTATTTCTAGGCATTTATAGGTAATGTTCTTGGGTTGACATTGACTTTGGTGTTAAAATTATGAAAAGTAAAATATTGGACACTTCTTTAGAATCTTTTTTTTCCGTTAGACTTGTTTATTCAAGTATCCGAAAACACTCTTTCCACTTCCTCCCCTCCTCCCAATACCCTCCCGCTCCCCCCACTCCCTCTCCTCCTCCCTCACCATTCCCAAGAGCAGTCAGGGTTTCCTGCCCTGTAGGAAATCCGAGTTCCTTCCCCCTCCCTCCAGGTCCAGGAAGGTGAGCATCCAAACAGGCCAGGATCCAAAAAAGCCAGTCCATGTAGACGAAACAAGACCCAGTGCCATTGTCAATGGCTTCTCAGTCTTCATTTGGACCTTGTGGGCTCAGTCAGCCCCCATGTCAACCACATTCAGAGAGTCCAATTTGATCACATGCTCGTTCAGTCCCAGTCCAGCTGGCCTTGGTGAGCTCTCATTTGATCAGTCCCCTTGTATCAGTGGGTGACCGCACCCTTCGAGGTCCTGACTTCCTTGTTCCTGTTCTCCCTCCTTCTGCTCCTCATTTGGACCTTGGGGGCTCAGTCCAGTGCTCCAATGTGGGTCTCTATCTCTATCTCCATCCATCGCCAGATGAAGGCTCCCTCTGATTTTGCTTTCCTTGCTAACGATCTCCCTCCCTCTGCTTCTCATTTGGGCCTAGGGAGTTAAGCAAAGTGTTCCAATATGTGTCTCTGTCTCTATCTCCATTCATCGGCATATGAAGGTTCTGTGGTGATATGCAAAATATTCATCAGTATGGTTATGGGCCAAGGCCAGATCAGGCACCCTCTCTTCTGCTGCCCAGAGTACAATCTGGGGGCCTCTCGTTGGGCCTGGGAACCCCTCCAGAATCAAGTCTCTTGCATACCCTAAAATGGCTCCCTTAGTTGAGATATAAACTTCCCTGCTCCCATAATCATCCTTCCTCCCTCCCCTCTCCCATTCCCCCAAGACATCCCCAATCCTCCCCCTCTCTGCTCTCCCTAACCATCTCCCCGTACTTCCACCCCCCCACCCCCCATGCACCCAAGTTTGCTGGCAATCTTGTCTATTTCCAATATCCAGGAGGATATCTATATGATTTTCTTCAGGTTCACCTTCTTATTCAGCTTCTCTAGGATCACAAATTATAGACTCAAAGACCTTTAACTATGGCTACAAACCACTTATGAGTGAGTACATACCATATTCCTGTTTTTGGGTCTGGGTTACCTCACTCAGTAAAGCGCTTTCTATTTCCATCCATTTGCATGCAAAATTCAAGATGTCATTGTTTTTTACCGCTGAGTAAAATTCTAATGTGTATATGTTCCACACCTTTTTTAGCCATTCTTCTATTGAGGGGCACCTAGGTTGTTTCCAGGTTCTGGCTATTACAAATAATGCAGCAACGAACATTGTTGAACAAATACTTTTGTAGTATGATAGGACATCTCTTGGGTATATTCCCAAGAGTGAAATTGCTGAGTCCTGAGGGAGGCTGACTCCCAGTTTCCTGAGAAACCGCCACACTGATTTCCACAGTGGCTGCACAAGTTTGCATTCCCACCAACAATGGATGAGTGTTCCCCTCACCCCACATCCTCTCCAGCATAGGCTATCATTGGTGTTTTTGACTTTAGCTATTCTGACAGGTGTAAGATGGTATCTCAAAGTGGTTTTGATTTGCATTTCCCTGATCACTAAGGAGGTTGAGCATGTCCTTAAGTATCTTCTGGCCATTCGAAGTTCATCTGTTGTGAATTCTCTGTTCAGTTCAGTACCCCATTTTTGAATTGGGTTAATTAGAGTTTTAGTGTCTAGTTTCTTCAGTTCTTTGTATATTTTGGAGATCAGACCTTTGTCTGATGAGGGGTTTGTGAAGATCTTTTCCCAGTCCGAAGGTAGCCTTTTTGTCTTACTGACAGTGTCCTTTGCTTTACAGAAGCTTCTCAGTTTCAGTAGGTCCCATTTATTCATTGTTTCTCTTATTGTCTGTGCTACTGGGGTTCTACTTAGGAAGTGGCCTCCTGTGCCTATATCTTGTAGACTACTTCCCACTTTCTCTGCTATCAGGTTCAAAGTGGACAGATTAATGTTGATGTCTTTAATCCATTTGGACTTGAGTTTTGTGCATGGTGATAGATAAGGATCTACTTTCATTCTTCTACAGGTTGACATCCAGTTATGCCAGCACCATTTGTTAAAGATGCTTTCCTTCTTCCATTGTATACCTTTAGCTCCCTTTTCGAAAATCAGGTGTTAATAGGTTTGTGGGTTAATATCCGGTCTTCTGTTCAATTCCATAGGTCGACTTCTCTGTTCTTATGCCAATACCAAGTTCTTTTCAATACTGTAGCTCTGTAATAGAGTTTGAAGTCAGGGATGGTAATGCCTCCAGAAGTTACTTTATTGTATAAGATTGTTTTGACTATCCTGGGTTTTTTTGTTTTGCCATATAAACTTGATTATTGTTCTCTCAAGGTCTGTGAAGAAGTTTGATGGGATTTTGATGGGGATTGCATTGAATCTATAGATTGCTTTTGGTAGAATTGCCATTTTTACTATGTTGATTCTCCCAATCCAAAAGCAGGGGAGGTCTTTCCATTTTCTGGTATCCTCCTCAATTTCTTTCTTCAAAGACTTAAAGTTCTTGTCAAATAGGTCTTTCACTTCCTTGGTTAGAGTAACCCCAAGATATTTTATGCTATTTTTGACTATCATGAAAGGTGATGTTTCTCTGATTTCTCTCTCTACTTCTTTATCCTTTGTGTATAGGAGGGAAACCGATTTTTTGGAGTTGATCTTGTATCCTGCCACATTACAAAAGGTGTTTATCAGCTGTAGGAGTTGTTTGGTAGAGTTTTGGGGGTCGCTTATGTGCACTATCATATTGTCAGCAAATAACGAAAGTTTAACTACATCCTTTCCAATTCGAATCCCCTTGATCTCCTTATGTTGTCTTATTGCTATTGCTAGAACTTCAAGCACTATATTGAAGAGGTATGGAGAGAGTGAACAGCCTTGTCGTGTTCCTGATTTTAGTGGAAAGGCTTTGAGTTTCTCTCCATTCAATTTGATGTTAGCTGTCGGCTTGCTGTATATTGCTTTTATTATATTTAGGTATGATCCTTGTATTCCCAGTCTCTCCAACACCTTTATCATAAAGGGGTGTTGAATTTTGTCAAATGCTTTTTCAGCATCCAATGAAATGATCATATGGTTTTTTTCCTTTAACTTTATTTATATGATGGATTACATTGATAGATTTGCGTATGTTGAACCAGCCCTGCATCTCTGGGCTGAAGCCCACTTGATCATAATGGATAATTTTTCTAATGTGTTCTTGGATTCAGTTTGCCAGTATTTTATTAAGAATATTTGCGTCAATGTTCATGAGTGATATTGGCCTGCAATTCTCTTTCTTGGTTGTGTCTTTGTGTGGTTTTGGTGTCAGGGTAACTGTAGCTTCAGAAAAGGAGTTTGGCAATGAGTCTTCTGTTTCTATATTATGGAATACATTAAGGAGTATAGGTATTAGCTCTTCCTGGAAGTTCCGGTAGAATTCTGCATTGAAACCATCTGGTCCTGGGCTTTTTTTGGTAGGGAGATTTTTGATAACAGCTTCTAATTCTTCACGACTAACAGGTCTATTTAGATTGTTCACCTGTTCTTGGTTCAACTTTGGTATATGGTACTTATCTTAAAAAATGTCCATTTCTTCTACATTTTCCAACTTTGTGGCATATAAACTTTCGTAGTAAGATCTAATGATTCTCTGAATTTCCTCTGTGTCTGTGGTTATGTCCCCCTTTTCATTTCTGATCATATTAATTTGCATGTTCTCTCTCTGCCGGTTGATTAGTTTGGATAGGAGTTTGTCGATCTTGTTGATTTTCTCCAAGAACCAGCTCTTTGTTTCATTGATTCTTTGGATTGTTTTCTGTGTTTCTATTTTGTTGATTTCAGCACTCAGTTTGATTATTTCCAGGCTTCTACTCCTCCTTGATGAATCAGCTTCTTTTTTTTCTAGTGCTTTCAAGTGTGCTCTTAAGTCTCCAATGTGTGCTTTCTTCGTTTTCTTTAATTGGGCACTTAGTGCTATGAACTTTCCTCTTAGCACTGCTTTCATAGTGTCCCATAGGTTTGAGTATCTTGTGTCTTTATTTTCATTAAATTCAAGGAAGACTTTAATTTCTTTCTTTATTTCTTCCTTGACCCAGGGGTGATTTAATAGTTGACAGTTCAACTTCCAAGAGTTTGTTGGCTTCCTGGGGGTAGCATTGTTGTTGACTTCTAACTTTAATCCATGGTGATCTGACAAGACACAGGTGGTTACTAATATTTTTCTGTATCTGTGGAAGTTTGCTTTGTTACCAAGTATGTGGTCTTTTTTTGAGAAGGTTCCATGGGCTGCAGAGAAGAAGGTATATTCTTTCCTATTTGGGTGGAATGTTCTATAGATATTTGTTAAGTCCATTTGATTCAATACCTCCAATAATTCTCTTATTTCTCTGTTGGGTTTCTGTCTGATTGATCTGTCCATTGGTGAGAGAGGTGTCTTGAAGTCCCCTACTATTAGTTTGTGTGGTTTGATGACTGTCTTGAGTTCTAGAAGTGTTTCTTTTACATAAGTGGGTACCTTTATATTAGGGGCATAGATATTCAGAATTGAGACTTCCTCCTGATGAATTTTTCCTGTTATGAGTATGAAATGTCCATCTCTATCTCGTCTGATAGATTTTAGTTTGAAGTCAATTTTGTTAGATATTAGAATGGCCACACCTGCTTGTTTCTTAGGTCCGTTTGCATGGGTAACCTTTTCCCAGCCCTTTACTCTGAGTAGATATCTGTCTTTGTGGTTGAGGTGTGTTTCTTGTAAACAGCAGAATGTTGGATCCTGTTTTCGTATCCAGTCTCTAAGTCTGTGCCTTTTTATAGGTGAATTGAGTCCATTGATATTAAGTGATATTAATGACCAGTGGTTGTTGACTCCGGTTATTTTTGGGGGGGGGAGGTAGTGGAGTGTATGTTTTTCCGTTCTTTGAGTTCTGCTTGTGAATGGCCTGAGTTATTGTAGGCGGTGTTAGGAATGTTGGATTTCTTGGTTTGTGATTTGCTTTCTAATACTTTCTGTAAGGCTGGATTTGTAGCTACATATTGTTTAAATTTGTTTTTATCCTGGAATATTTTGTTTTCTCCGTTGATAGTGAACAATAGTTTGGCTGGGTAAAGTTGTCTGGGCTTGCATCCATGGTCTCTTAGTTTCTGCAGTACCTCTATCCAGTACTTTCTGGCTTTCATGGTTTCTATAGAGAAGTCTCGTGTAAGTCTGATAGGTTTACCTTTATAAGTTACTTGATCTTTTTCCTTTGCAGTTCTTAATATTCTCTCTTTAATCTGAATGTTTTGTGTTTTGATTATTATATGGCGAAGGGATGTTTTTTTCTGATCCAGCCTATTCGGTGTTCTGTACACTTCTTGGACCTTCACAGGGATATTATTATTTAGGTTGGGGAAGTTTTCTTCTATAATTTTGTTGAGTATATTTTCTGGACCTTTGATCTGCAATTCTTTTCCTTCTTCTACCCCTATTATTCTTAGATTTGGTTTTTTATTGTGTCCCACATTTCCTGAATGTTTTGTGATGAGAATTTGTTGGATTTGCTGTTTTCTTTGGTCAGAGCGTTTAATTTCTCTATGGTGTCCTCAGAGTCTGAGATTCTTTCTTTTATCTCTTGTATTCTGTTGGTTTTGCTTGTTTCTGAAGTCTCTGTTCATTTACCTAGATTTTCCATAGCCAGCCGGCCCTCGGTTTGTGATTTCTTCATTGACTCCATTTCAGTTTTCAAATCTTGAACTGTTTCTATTACCTGTTTGATTGTTTTTTCTTGGTTTCCCAGAATTTCATTTATGGATTTACTCATTTCTTTAAACTTTTTGGTATATTTCTCTTCCATTTCTTTACTCATTTCCTCAATCTTTATGTTATACTTATCTTTCATTTCTTTATGGCCGATTTTCACCTCCTGTTTAAGATCCTCTATTATTTTCATAAAGATCCGCTTAGAGTCAATTTCTTCTATTTGTTCTGGAGTAGGGTGTTCATTTCTTCTAGTTTCGTGATCCCTGGATTCTGGAGATGTCATGTTGCCTTTCAGGTTGTTGGAAGAATTCTTGCTTTGGCACCTGTCCATCTCCTCCTCTCTGGATGAAACTCCTCAGCACTCTCTGGATAGAACTCCTCAGCACTGCAGCAGGGATAGCTGGTATTTCCAGGACCCAGGAGACAAAAGGGCAGCAGCAGTGGGAGCAGGGAGGGGTCCTGTGGAACACCGAAGACCCTGCCTCAGAAGCTGAGGGGGGAGAGGTTTTACTCTCTTCTGGGACAGAGAGCCCAGGTGAGCACCCACTCACCTCTCTGGATAGAACTTCTCAGCACTTCAGCAGGGATAGCTGGTGTTTCCAGGACCCAGGAGACTAAAGGGCGGCAGCAGTGGGGCCAGGGATGGGTCCCGTGGAACACCGAAGACCCTGCCTCAGAAGCTGAGGGGGGAGAGGTTTTACTCTCTTCTGGGACAGAGAGCCCAGGTGAGCACCCACTCACCTCTCTGGATAGAACGTCTCAGCACTGCAGCAGGAATAGCTGGTGTTTCCAGGACCCAGGAGACAAAAGGGCGGTAGCAGTGGGGGTAGGGAGGGGTCCCGTGGAAGACCGAAGACCCTGCTGCAGAAGCTGAGGGGGGAGGGGCTGTGCTCTCTTCTGGGACAGAGAGCCCAGGTGAGCACCCACTCACCTCTCTGGATAGAACTTCTCAGCACTGCAGCAGGGATAGGTGGTGTTTCCAGGACCCAGGAGACAAAAGGGCGGCAGCAGTCTAGAATCTTTTATATGAAAAAATATTTTCCCTGGGAACTAATAGACTTATTGAATGATGTTTCTTTTTAATGTTTCATGAATGAACTCTGCATCTATTCAGAGAGTATTTCAAAAGTATAGAACATTTGCAATTGTATTTTCTATATAATGTACTTTAATGTCTCCTTAACACTAATTTAATTATTTCCAGTATTTGAGTGCTCAATTTACACTATTGAAAAATGTTTAGTGCTACACCAAATATAGCTTGTACCTTAAAATTAGCAATTTATTATTCTATAGACAAACATAAAACTTCCCATATCGTACTAGGAGAGTGCTCACATCTTTCAGCATATTTTCTTATTCTTCTGATGTATAACTCATAGTGATATTTATGGATATTATGTAAAAGCTTTATTTTGCTATTTTGTGAATTTCAGTAATGGTTTTTATTTTGGATATATTTATGTACATTTCTAAAGACAGTGTATGAAATATTATACTATTTTGCATCCAAGTCAATATTTGCTATCTCTTACCTATTTTGCAATGTGCATTTTCAGAAGGGTGAGGTAACATCTTGCTGTGGCCTTTAAATCACTGATGAAAGGTGATACTGAATAGTATTTCAGAAGGATTTTTTTTTTATCTCTGTGTCTTTTTTTCTCATTCATTCTTTTGGTTTTTTTTGTTTTAGAAACAAGACCTCAATGTATATATTATTCTGATTTGAGACTAGAGAATCTCCTGCTACCACCATCAGTATGTTGTGAATACAGGAATGTACCATCAAAACAGATTTGAGTTTTTTACTGATTGTATTGTGTAAGATCTCATAAAAGAGCTAGACAATTAGCGTCTTGCCAGATAATATTATCCTAGTCTCATGGCTCATTTTTACCTCTATTTAATATTTCATTTTCTTTGAAGAAGTCTTTCAATTAGTATATCCCAATTGTTGTTAATTTATTTTCTTGTGGTGCTTGTAAATTTGGAGGTCATATTAAAAACTCACTTATTCAAATTAATTTCATGTGTTCTTCCAGAAGTTCTATAACTTTGGTTTTACTTTTAAGTTTTTAAATATTTTAATTGATTTTCCTATGATCTAGATGAGTCTAGACATGGATTCTTACATGGAATCCAGCACCAGATTCTAAAACAGAATCAACTAAAGGTTTTTCAATAGCAAATAGACATGGAAAATATTTGGTATGCCTGCATGGGTATTTTCATATTCCATAATAACAAAATAAAATAATTCTCTATATAAGGAACATGAATGGACCTGCACAGAATATCAACATGTAACTGAATGAAGGTAGTACATAAAATAGAACAATAATGTTATATTATCTCAAGAAGTAAAATGCAAGTGTATGTAAAGCCAACATATAAATAATAAAATACTGGGGAGCTGGAGAGATGGTTCAGTGGTTAAGAGCATTGCCTGCTCTTCCAAATGAACTGAGTTCAATTCCTGGCAACCACATGGTGGCTCTTAACAATCTGGAATGAGGTCTTGTGTCCTCTTCTGGTCTGCAGACATACACAGAATATTGTATACATAATAAATAAATAAAAAGAAAAGAATAAAATACTGGTTATCTGAAATCTGTAGTAGGAGGTTTCTTGGCTGCTTGTTCATTTCCTGACTTCCCAGAATCCAGGAATAACCACACAGAAACTATATTAATTAAGTCACTGCTTGTCCCATTAGCTCTATCTTCTTATTGGCTAACTCTTATATCTTAATTTAACCCATCTCTATTAATTTGTGTATCACCACGAGGATGTTGCTTACCAGGTAAAGTTTTGGCATCTGTCTCCAGTAAGGCTACATGGCTTCTCTCCTTCTCCACATTCTTTTCCCCAGCAATCAGTTTAGTTTCCCCATCTAGCTCTACTCTATGCTATCATGCCAAGCCATTTTCTTTATTAACCAATGGTTTTCACAGCATACATAGGGGAAATCCCATATCTCCTCCCCTTTTCTGTTAAATAAAAAGGAAGGTTTTAACTTAACATAGTAAAATTACATACAACAAAACAATTATGAAGCAAGAACTACAGTTACAATATTTGTATCTACGTTATCTTTTATGATAACTAAGAAAAACTCTAACTATAAGTATATATTCTTCAACTCTATTAAAGACTCCAGAAGAATATAATATTATCTAAGTAAACAGATAGTGCATTGAAATAAACTTCCAAAACTGTAGAATTGACAGAAACATCTCGCTACCTGGACAGTCACCCTAAGTTCTTCTGTTTCATTGGGGCATCCAATCTTCAGCCCACAGGCCCTTAGTATCCAGCATAATTTTCCATGAAGCAGGAAATTTCAAAGACAATTCTGCTTATATTGGCAGTTTGTCAGTCACTTTCTTCTGTGTTCTGCAGAATGCCTTTTGGACTCTATCATGAGGCAGGTACCCCAAAGGATCATCTCACCTTTAGACAAGTTCAACAGTCATTTATCTGTGGGTCATGCATGCTCAGTTAATACAGCATAATATAAGCAGTCCTGGCAAGATCAGTTGTTGCTCAAATAATGTTGTTGAGCAGTTTGCTCTAATTCCAATCGGAGCCTCTTCGATGCCTCTCATCCTCTTGAAGTACATTGGTGCTGCCAAGAGTAGATATGTCTTTTGTCATGAAAAGTCCTAAGCTCTGACACATGTTAAATGCCACATTCTGTAGTCTTTGAAAGATTTGAAGAATGCTTATCCATCTAAAATACATCTCTGTGCATCTAGAAAGCCTCACATGACTACAAGCTTGACTATTATAGATGACTGTGTATTAATCTGTATTTCTTAATTATATATTACTTTTTTTAAATGAGCTGAACAACACAATACCTTAATCATGATCAGTAATACATATAACAAAATTGATCTTAAATTTGTATCAATAAACCAAGATCCATACCAATGCAAAATATCCATCTCTATTTCATAAACCCCTTTAAATGTAAACAAACATTTATAAGCAATATTTGGAAATTTGAGTCTAATTTTCTCCAAACTACTTCCTGCTTTTTGTTGGACAAAGTATTTTTTGGGATGTTCAGAGTGACCTTTCAGAGGGTTTTGATACACCAAACTACATTAGTCTAGAAGCATTCTAGACGAAGATTCTCATCCTCTATGGAAACAAAACTAGAACTTCTTTTCCAAAGCAACAAATTCTTAAACCCAAATTTTGAAACAAGATACTTCTAAAACATATATGTTGGTTTAGCTTAGCAGCCCATACAATGAAATATTTCTCTGAAATTAGCTCCTTCACAGTCAAAAAATTCAAAGAAAACACAATAATATATAAGCATATTATACGTTTACATGGCTCATTTTTCTTTCTCTATTATGTTTTACACAAATTTAATATTTATTTTAATATCTTTACTCCTTTAGTCTATGACTATCTATACTCTTTTATACTACATTTCCTCTCTTTACTCTTTTTCTTCTCTCTCTCAAGCCTACCTATATTTTTATAGCATACTGTGATCCTTTTGGCATCTTTTTTTAAATCTAATCTGTCTTTATTCTGTGTCTGTAATTATTTTCTGATCAGAAGCACCTTTTTTATTGCTTAGTGGGCATGGCTAAGGTCAACAGGGTCTTGCCTGCTTGCTCCGCCAAGTCCAACATGGGAGAGCTGTTAGCTACCTCTGAGAGTCATGTACATTGCCCCATTTATAAGCACACAGTTGGTCTATGTTGCTGTTAAGTAAGTTGTAGCACTCGGCTCACAGAACCCATTTCAATGCTCAGTCACCTGATAGAGTTAGAGTTCCTGATGACAGCATGGCCCAGAGAGCCATCATTGCAAAACCACACAGCTTTTATTCTGCTACTGCTGAATCAAGAAAACCTTTCTTAAAGGAGCTACCACTTGCTGCTAGTAAGCATAGTCCATTAAGAAAGAAAAAAATGCAGCTAAACTTTGTTTCTTAGTGTCTAGAACTCCTTACCAAGCCCTTTAAGGTTTTACATAGATATAGTAGACCATGTTGGAGAGACAGTTTGTAGTAGGAGGCTGCTTGGCTGCTTGTTTGTTTCCTGGCTACCCAGACTCCCAAAATAACCACACAGAAACTGTATTAATTAAATCACTGCTTGGTCCATTAGCTCTAGCTTCTTATTGGCTAACTCCTACATCTTAATTTTTCCCACCTCTATTAATCTGTATATCATCATGAGGCTGTGGCTTACTGGATAAAGCTCCAGCATCTGTCTCCACTGGGGCTACATGACTTGTGTCTTTCCCATCTTCTTTCTCCCAGCATTCAGTACAAATTTCCCCATCTAGCTCTTCTCTACCCTATCAGGCCAAACCAGTTTCTTTATTAGCCAATGGTATTCACAGCATACAGAGGGAAATCCCACATCAATACCTAGAGAGAATATGGAAAGGAAAGTTTGGAAAGGTCAAATTACTGAAAACAAAGATACAACTAGAGAGGCCTTATAATTTTTATTGCAACAATTACACAGAATAGTGATTATATTTTGAAATAATGCATTATGGAACCAGAAATAGATAAAATAATCTTAAGAGTCCTAAACACAAAGAAGTAATACTTATTTGATGTTATGTTTAACATAAATATTTTATATTTTTGTATTTTAAGTAGTTTTGTCTACATACCCTATTATCATTTTCTTTGCATGTACTTTCCTGGGTTGCTTTGAAAATTTTGTGTTTAAGCTGGAGGGGCTGTAAAAGCCAGGAGACTGGCAATGGTCCGCGGGAGAATTCTAAAGAAGAAAGAAGAGGAAAGAGGTAGTATGTAAGTCTCTTGTTTCAGTCTCCTTGAGAGCTGTGACAAAGTTCTGATTAAGCCCAGGGGAAAGAAAACATTATCTATTAAGACACAAGATGGTGAATGCCAGCCACAGGCACCTCTAGATAGAAAAAGAACTGCTTGTTGATAACACGACTCATATGATAGATAATAAGCCTGCTTGTGCTTTTCCCAAGGACAGTGAAGGGAGCAGGTTAACTAATCCTACTGTTCTTTGTTCTGTCTTCTGTCCTTAATCTGTATAAAAGAAAGTTCTGTAATAAACTCTGGGTTGTTTGGTACTGACCATCAGACATCCGGTATCTATCCTGTGTTTCTGTCTCAGTTTCTTTTATCTGATATTTCTCAGCGCCCTCCTCCAGGTACCGTAGCTGACTCTTTGGAGCAGGCTCTGACAGTAACTTAATGCCAGAGTTCTTGCCTTGAATATGCAAGGTCTGGAATCCAATCTCTAATGAAATAAACAGACAAAAAAAAAAAAAAACTAAAACAGAAAACCAAAACCACACACGCACGCACACACACACACAAAGAATGCAAAGTGATTTATTTAACTTGTGACAAATTTTATTTGTTGACTTTAATTTAGATTGAATTATTGTAGTTAGAGATGTGATGGTTTTCCACAATTATTAATCCAGTCTGTGTACCCAGCCAATAAAAAATCCAGTCTCATGGCAAATTTGTAAGATTATTTGCTTCTCAAGGAGTATTTTCATTTTGTTTTGTTTATTATTTTCATGGCAGTGTTTTAGCCATTTCTGTTGGTTGTCACTAAATATCTTAGATATTTAAATGGCAATTTTGTACAGACAGGGTCTCAGATGTTCTTTAGTCTAGATTGACTTGGAAACTCACTTTGTAGCCTATGCTGACATTTGACTCATGAACAATTCCTAATTCTGGGATTTACAGGCATTAGACACCATAAAAGGCTAAACGTAAAATACATTCATTTTCACTATTTTTGAAGTTATATTTCTAACCTGAGGATTCATGCTTGTCCAAGATATAGTGCTCTTTCTTCTTGATGTCCACAATCCACCTGCTCCTTCAGTCCCCACATTGCCGACAGAAATCTATAGCTCGGCTGTGGTGGTGCACATCTTTAATCCCAGCACTCAGGAGACAAAGGCAGATGGATCTCTCTAAGTCTGACACCAGTTTGATCTACAAGATCTAGTTCCAGGACATGTTCCAAAGCTACAGAGAGACCCTGTTTCAAAAAAAGAAAATCTATGCTGTTTTCTTTACTTCTCATGAAGGATGCTAATAAAATCATAGATACTCTTTCCTCATCTGAACTTAATCTCTACCCAAATGTCTTCTAAAGGCCTTACTTCCAAATTCCGTCATTTTAGAGGGTACATCTTCTTTATATGGATTTTAGAGTAACAAATTTCAGCCCATAACAAATAGACAGCATTTTCAGTATCCCTCTGCTGCACTGATTTTTCTTGAGTCTACAGTTCATTTCTGTGAGATAAAGGCACATGGGCAAAATAAATATATAAACATTTTCCACCATACAGATACCCTGTTGCTATTGTGGAAAGCATGTCTGTGGTATTTGTGGTTATGGACCATCTCAATTTACTCAGCAGGAAGCTAATCTCTAATGAACCACATTTTTATTAACACCTTTGCCAAACATACCCACACTCACAGAAAGGATTCCAGCTGTTTAGCTAATTTTTTAGACATCAGATAAGTCAAGTACCCAACTAGTCACAGGTGACAAATAATGCTCAAACATCTGCTTGCTAACAATATAATCTGGCTCATTTACCATCACTGGTTTACTGATATTTTACCCATAGGAGATGTTTAATAAATACTGAATGAAATTCTACTACCTGTTGAGAAGAATAAAAAAAGCTATAGTATAGAGGCTAAAGATACCACCATGGCCCTTTGTTATCTTTTAGAAGGCACAGTTGCTAGTCAAGAGAAATGTGAGAATTGTCCTGAACATCAGTATATTTTCATAGCATGGTCTGAGTTTTGTATGGTCTCGTCTAAAATTAGATCAATTCCCCTGGGGATTCTTGGATTTAGAAGAAATATAATTTCAGTTTCTGCTTAGTTTGTTTTCAAAGCAAGCAGTGATCCAAATGATTAAACTCCTATCACCAGGGATAGTTACAAGAGCTTGTTTCAACTAGCTAACAATGAGACAACAAATCGCAAGCTATTTGGCAATCTGCCCACAAGAACAGTTAGTTTTAAATGTTCTCAGATAAAGTATTGAAAATTCAATAAAATAAAGCAACATTTTTCAAAGACATAATACAATGCACTTTAAATAGAAGCTTTAATGTTAGAATACTATTTATGCTAAATTTCAAAATCTTAATTTTGTATTATTATTTTTGCATCTGCCTAAATAAAACACATTTATTGTCTTTCACTATAAGAGTATATACTCTCTTAATGACAAAATATTGTGCTGTTTTTTCCCTAACACTTAATATTTTCATTTTGTGTATATATTAACTTCTTTCAAGGAAAAATCACTAATTTTCCTTTTGCAGTTGATGCATATACACACCTCTCAGTTGAATAACTGCTTTCCAGTGTTACTGAGAAAATGGAAATAAACAGAAGAGAAGGTCAAATTTCTTTCTATGAGGTTGTATAATAACTGCTACCTACTTATACTTTTACCAAAATCCTAATGATATTCACTGTGATAGCCCAAACCTTTGTATCCTCATAATTACTTTTAGAAGATTCACTTGTTTTTTTCTTGACCGTTAACAAGGTATGTTTGTTGTTCTTTGTGATGTCAGCAACTTCTTTCCTCTCTGCCTCCTCAATATGTACTTTCAAGGCACCAACTTCCTCTCTATGCCTTTTTACAAAAAGACACAGGGATTTGATGCTGTCAGCAAAGTATGTCACAATAACCATTTCTCTGGGAGATGATAATCTTAAGAGCCATCTTTGAGTTTATTCTGCCTCAGAGTGGAAGCATTTTTATCTATTATCCATGTCTAACTTTGTAATTAACACATTTGTTCCATAGCATCCTACCTACTTGTGTGTCTAAGGCAGTATTAATTTAGAAAACAATTGCATATAATTCAAAGAGGAAAAAGAGTAAATTAAAATGATTATTTACTCAGAAATAAAACTTTCCAATTAAAGTTTCAATTTTGAAGCATTAATTTCCATCGTATCTCCAAAGAACATCACAAAATCTATAATTTGACAAAAGGGACACTACTTACTTTGCTTGAGGCAAATAGATTTAACTTGTATTTTAATTGATTAAAATTTCAATTTTTATTATAATTGAAATAATTAAATAAACTGCATTGATTGTCAACAATACAACACTATGCATTTATGTTTTAGGTTATAAAATAGAATTCTTTCCGAAATGGATATTAAAATCGTACATTTCACATATTCAGCTACATTTATAATATGGTCAGAAACACTCATTATCTTTCCCAGATAATTATTTTATGTTTTAAATTCAGATAAGCAAAACCATTTTTAAAAGGTATAACAAAAAACAAATTAGACTCCTGCTGCGGGATAGTCTTTCTTTATGTTAAGAATAAATATTACTCACATTGTTAATAAAAAAGCTGCTTTGTTCTATAGCAAGGCAAAATAAGGATGGGTGGGAAAGCCAACAAAAAAAATATATAGAGGAGAATGGTGAAACCAGGGAGATGCGAGCCAGGTTATAGAAACATAATAATCTAGAAAACAGGTAAAGCCACAAAGCAACATGGAAAAATGTAGAGGGAGATGCGAGTCAGGTTATAGAAACATGATAATCTAGAAAACAGGTAAAGCCACAAAGCAACATGGAAAAATGTAGATTAATAGAAATGGGTTTATTAAGTTGTAAGAGCTGTTTAATAATAAGCCTGAGCTATAAGACAAATATTCTATAATTAATATAAACATTTGTATAATTATTTGGTACAGGGTGGCAGGGACAAAAAAAAGTTCTGCCTCTGTTTACAAACTCCCTCATCACTTAATTCTCTACATTCTTAGAGTGTGTTATATATTAAAAATATCTAGCAAATTCCTGAGACATACATAAGTTTTCTATAAATATATCTGTGAGTGAAGTGGGCCAGAGATGCATTCCTACAATCTTAAGCACCATCAAATTCTGCAAGGCAATCCTACATGACTGGTGGGGGAGAAGGGGAAGGTTGAAGAGATCTTGAGGGAATGTGATAGTTGACATGGAGGAAAGACAGAGATGAGAGCCAGGCTTGGAAGGAGCAAGCATAGGACCAAATTAAACCCTCTGAATGTGGTTGACAGTTAACTTGCTGGGGCAGACTGTGGGGTGACTGGTAGTGACACCAGAATTTATCCCTATTGCACGTACTGGCTTTTTGAGATCCTGTTTTCTTTGGATGTATATCTTGCTTAGCCTAGATATAGTAGGGAGGGCCTTGGACCTTCTATAAAGCAATGTGCCTTACTCTCTTTAAAGATTGGATGGTGGTATGATGAGAGGGTGTGTAGAGGGAGTGGGAGGAGGAGAGGAAATGGGAACTTGGAATGGTATTTTTTAAAAGTCTAATAAAAATAAATAAATAAATAAATATTTAGATATTCAAAAAAGATTAATAAACAGGAAGTCTATGAACTTTTCACCAATAAACATTTTTAGGTAAATAGGAAAAAGAGCTGCATAAATTCCTGAACTTACAAGGCTGACAAGGAAAATTAACAATGTAGTCACCAGTGATGTAATATTAACCAGTTAGCTTAAAGTAACACAGTATGTTTATATTTCTTCAATGTCTTTTAAAGATTGTATCTTTTGGTGACATTCTGTATAATTTATTTTGTCATTTTGCTAGTAAAATCTTCATTGGCTTGAATTTGTACATAATAGAAAGAAAAAAGGTGTGTTTATTGTTTACAGACCTGTGTCAGTGAATTAATTTCTACTGTCAAAATACAAAATATTAAGCTCATTGTTATAGGTAATGTCTGAAATTGCAGCTCATTGGGTGAAGAGTCAGGAGAATTGGTCATTTGATGCCAGTTTGACTCCCTGTTTCAGTTAATGAAATACCCATATAAATACATATTTTTCAATAAAACAATTCCAATTTATGTCATCTTAGATAACTATACTGATTATTATTCATCAAAAATGTTGTAATGCAAATTAAGCAGCAATAATATTTTTGTTTTGATACTTTTGAGACAGGGTTTTTCTATGCAGTCCTAACTATTCTGGAAGCTGCCCCTGCATCATTATTGCTGAATTACAGACTTGCATCACTACTACCTGGCCAGTAATAGTTTTAAAACATTTATATTACTTAATTTGCATGTAATCATTCCAAATTAATAAATTAATCTCATGAATCATTTTTCTCCAACAGTTATTTTTAATGATTACTTGGGAATTTCATTCAATGTACCCCAATCACACTCTAGTCCTATTCCTCCCAGGTCCACTCTTCCACTTGTGTGTCCTTCTCCTCCCCCACTAAGTACAATTTGCGTGGCCTATCTACTCACTGGAGCATGGACAAACTTCCAGTGGCCATCCCCTTAAAGATTACTGAGTTCTTTCTTACCCCCCTGTCTGGAACCATCAGCTGTGAAAAGCTACACATTGGCATCTTTATCACAATTTTTAAGGACTCTATTCAATGACTTCCCTTCTAAACAGTTTACTTTTTAGGAAAGTGAGGCTTTGCTGCAGAAAACTTCAATGTCCTCCATTCTCAATTGTATGTCAGGACTAGGAATAATTATGAGACTCACTGGATGTTTGTCATTGATTGAAAATATAAGAAAAATTAAAAAAAACACAAGTAGAACAAAATTACCTTGTAATTGCTTCAGTTTTGATCAAATAGACTTCATCTCAATCTATTATTTGTTTATCCACAAGGGTGTGCTTGCTTTTAATTACGACAGAATGCAGTATTAGCATTAGTTTGGAAGTCGGATATTTCAGGAATTAGTACACAGAGTGTGCTATGCATATATCTAAATTATTGCTCTTTATAGACACTAGGCAATGACAGCAAATTTTCATGTATAAAATACTTACATTCCAAATTTGATGACAAGTCAAAGTGAAAGACAGCATGTGAAGATCTATCAAAGAAAATCCATGTGGCATAAATACAATAATCAAAATATCTACCACTAAAGGGCCAGATATCTGTAACTTAAGATCTTATAATTTACCAATGATTTTTGACGGAATATTTTTGTCACTATTTTCAAATGATGGATATATACTTGAAATTATAAGAATTCTATAGCAGAGAATTTAGGAGGATTTTTGGAATAAATTTCCTCGCTGTCATGTTCTGAAGATACCTCTGGCATAGGCTTTTATGTACTTTGTTTTAAACAGAAATTGCTGCTGAGTCATAGTGGTACATGCCTTTAATCTCAGCATATGGGAGGCAGAGGCAGGTGGATCTGTGAGTTTTAGGTCAACTTGGTCTACAAAGCGAGTTCTGGAAAAGCTCCGAAGCTATACAAAGAAACCCTGTCTCGAAAACCCTTCCACAAAAAGAAATACTGCATCATAGAGTTGAAAGGTAGTAGGTTATCCTCTTTCATGTTTTCAGTGTATGGCTAAACTGGGCTTTCATAACATATACTTTTAGCGATAAAGTTTTAAAATTAAAATGTATATTCCTACAAAAATCATGGAAATTAGACAATTCAAATTTTAGGACCTAAGCATTGATCAATTCAGAGCCTATTTTATTTATTGATCAAAATATTATAAAAATAAGCAAAGTGACTTGATTATAAATGGGATCCCAGGTTCAAAGAGAGATCCCCAGATTGTTCTCTGGACAGATGAGAGGGTGCCTGAACCGGCCTTGGCCCATAACCATACTGATGAATATTTTGCTTATCACCATAGAACCTTCATCTGGCGATGGATGGAGATAGAGACAGAGACCCACATTGGAACACTGGATTTAATTCCCTAGGTTCAAACGAGAAGCAGAAGGAAAGAGAACGTGAGCAAAGAAGGCAAGATCAGAGGGAACCTTCATCCGACAATGGATGGCAATACAGATGGAGACCCACATTGGAGCACCGGACTGAGCCCCCGCAAGGTCCAAATGAGGAGCAGAAGGAGGAAGAACATGAAAAAGGAAATCAGGACCGTGAGGGGTGCGATCACCCACTGATTCAAGGGGACTGATCTAATGAGAGTTCACCAAGGCCAGTTGGACTGGGACTGAATGAGGACGTGATCTAACCAGATTCTCTGAATGTGGCCAGATTCTCTGAATGTGGCTGGCTCGGAGTCTTTCTGAAAAGCCATTGACAATGACACTGGGACTTGTTTCCTCTGCATATACTGGATTTCTGGGATCCAGTCTGTTTGGATACTCACCTTCCTGGACCTGGAGGGAGGGGGGAGGAACTTGAACTTCCCACAGGGCAGGAAACCCTGACTGCTCTTAGGGATGGAGAGGGAGGAGGAGAGGGAGTGGGGGGAGTGGGAGGGTGTTGGGAGGAGGGGCAGAAATGGAAACTTTTATAATTTAATAAACTTTAAAAAAAATAAGCAAAGTGTAGATATAAATCACATTGAAAATGTTCTTGTCATCAATAATAGGTATTGTTTTCATAGTTTTTTAATTTTTATTAACCCTCACTCCAAATATTTCACACTAATATATTTCGCAGTGTTTGAGATCAGTGTTTTACAAAGAAAGTGTTATTATATAAAGAGGAAAGCTAATTAACAGTAAAGGCAATGCTATGCTCTTATTAATTCATAAGTATACACTTATCAATGTAGTTGGCTCGCAATATCACTCCAACTGTATCTCTCCTGAGCACATATGTAGGTGACCCTCTTTTCTACTACAGAGCTATCTATACAAGCTCATCTATATTCACAGATAGATTCATAATAGGTATTAAATGGAATTTTCCTAGATGCTGATCAGCAAATGAATGGGCTATAAAATCTGTTGCAAACACACAATGAAATTTTATTTAAATGCAAAGAAAAATGAAAACATTACCATTTCAAGGAAATGACTGGAAGTTTAAAACATTAGATTGTGTGATTCAACCCAGACCGAGAAAGATAAATCTCACATGGTCTCACTCATATGTGAATTTTAGTGTTGAAATTTTTCGACCTGTTTCTCACTTTGAAATATCTGTAGAGTAGAGGGAACAGAAGAAGAGGCCATCGGTGGAAGGCAGGGGAAAGACTGAAGTGACAGTGGATTGTGGAGGTGTGAATAGAATGGCCCCTGAAAATTCCTATATTCGAATACTTAGTTACCAGGAAGTGCCATTGTTTGAAAAGATCAGAAGGGTTGAGAGGTGTGGCTTGTTACAGGAAATGTGTCACTGGGAGTGGTCTTTGTGGATTCCAAAACCCACTCCCAGGCCAGTCTCTCGCTCTCTTGCTCTACGAATTAGCATGCAGCTCTGAGCTACTGCTCCTCTGCTGTTTGTGCCACCACTACAATAATGGACTAATCCTCTGAAGCTGTAAGCAAGCCCCCAATTAAATGTGTTATTGGTTATGGTGTGTCTTCACCTGAATAGAAGGGTGACTTGGAAAGGGATGATTGACTACAGATTATGGAAAGGGGGAAATGGGGAAAGAGGTTTAATAAAAGAGAATGTTGAGTGTTGAGAGGGTAGTGAAGAAGAAGAAGAAGAAGAAGAAGAAGAAGAAGAAGAAGAAGAAGAAGAAGAAGAAGAAGAAGAAGAAGAAGAAGAAGAAGGATCCAGGGACAACTGGCAGTAAGGCTGTTTGAAAATACTTTATGGAATCCTACTGCTAATAAGCTTCCTAAATTAAATGTATATATGTTTTATATGTGCATATGGGTATGCATATGTAAATTATACATATGTATATATGCATATTGCATTATATATTTGTATATATCTTTTTGATACAGAAAGTATTCTTTCTTATATATTTAGATTTATGAGATTTAGCATGCAAGATTAAAACCTGTATATTGAATTTTAGTGTCCTTTGATGCCTATGTATTTAACAAATGATGCTGACCTGTCCAATATAAGGCCTAAAGGAACTTTTAAGTCTTGTCTCCTAGTGTCAGAAAGTTAGACCACTGGTAGTGTGCACTGAAAACAGATACAGGAGCCCAAGTCCCTTCCTTTGCTCTACGCCTTTTAGCAGACAAAAAATGGAAAGACAATCTTGCTGCAAGCTCCTATCATGCTGTTCTGTGGCAGGCACTAAAGCACCATGAGACAGGGTTCAGGGATCATGGATTGAATGTACTTTCTGACCCTGTAAGCCTAGAGTAGTCTTCTTTTGTTGATGTTCTTAGTTGGTTTATGGCAGGGTTTCAGTATATTTAGATCAAACTAAATGCTATCACATTATAATTAGTATCTAACACTGAATCGGACAGATATAGAACATTTAAATCCTTTCACATCAATGTAATCGGGGCTGCTGCATTTTAGCTAGTTACCTTTCATGATTCCAGCATTAAGCTGTGAAGACTGTGCCGGAAGAATGGTATCAGTGAGTGCTACATTTCCTTAGTATAAAGCAAAACAGAGTAGAATTGATAGGAAACTTTAAAGACCCATAGATTATCTATTAAACTATAAACTGAAAATCCTCAAGTGCTCAGTGAATTCAAAGTCAGTAAGTCTGTAGATGTCACTTGTTTCCTGAGAAAACAAAGAAGAATTTCGCAGAACTGAAAATAGGACAAAATGCTTTGCATAGGAGGTAACTTAAGTAGAAGTCCTCAGGGGTCTTTGGTGACAATTGTATCATCAGAGTTCTTAATATAATGGTCTTCTGAGAGTGATTTTTCTAGTTTAAGTAAATATGGGAAGGATGAGCTATACTTTTTAAAGTCATGACACTTAAACAAGCATAAAGGGAGCATATGTCAGTTACGAGAGTTAATTCACAAATGTGAAGACTATTAAGATGTTATAACTTATTTAAATGGATTATAAAAACACTCCTTTATGTCTAATAAATGGTGAAATAAGTCCGCTAATTAAAAACTGGTTTACAACATACAGGACAAATAAACATAATAGCTAGATTCATCTTTTCTGTGGGAAAATAGTTCTGTGTGTTTACAAACAAAATTTATATGTATTTCTATGAGTATTAAGCTTCATCATTTAGCTCTATCCTAATTATTATAGCCTTACCTAGTCAGATGTTATGATTTCCAATAATCGGTATGTATTGAAAAGACTCAGCATAAGTTGGTCTAGTTAAACTCTTTCAAATTTTTCTTGACAATGAAATGAAAAACCAACATTTTCCCTGACCATGTAGGATACTCAGCCTTAAACTAGTCTACAGAAATAATGAGGGAAATGCATGTGTGGCTTTGTCCAAGCCTTCTTACAAAAAGTGGGAGACTTCATAACTAAGTGACTTTAAAATCCTGTCCTCGTGATTACAATTTTAGACTGATAAAAAGTATAATTCTTTAATTTATACTGTATTTTCTTTCATCATTCAGTTCTTTTTCCATTTCTCAACTTATTCACATAAATTCTGTTTAAGTGCTGGAAGATATATTTATTTTTAGGGTATTGTGGAAAGACATTGAGTTGGTTCAGTGTGTGTAACAATTAAGTTTTAAAGAATTTCTACTGGACACGAGGATCCTTCCAACACCTTTCACCAAAGGTACACAGCAAAACATTAGCCTCCAATGTGATTACTGTTCCCTTACAAATCCATTTTTATATTAATCCCATGGTCTCTGGACCTGCTCAGAGAAAAGAGAAAAAGGGTGCTTTTAGGTTGTAACCAGAACCTGGGAAATTGCTCAATCCATTTTTTTGTTGTTGTTGGTGGTGGTGGTGGTGTTTTTTTTTCCACAATGAAAATCCTGAATCTTGGAACAAACTAATCTAAAAATACATTTTTTTTCCTAATGCTAACTTGAAAGTCAATGTTGAAAATTGTTGTTTTTAACTTTCTATTTCTCTGAAATAACATCTTACACAGCACCTGACAGGCCTTGAATTTCCTAGATGCAACCTCTAGGGGAGATATGAAAAAGATATCACTAAGTGCAAAATTAAATAATGGAGAGTAATATTATGTGTGAGTAGACTGTTTCTCAAGTTAACAGACCTAGAGTGTTGCTGATAGAAAGTCTCTTTTCAAATGATAAAGAAGCTCAGCTGAGGTCCCTTGCTGTTTACCTGCTTACCTTGGTACTGTTAATACTGTTGACAGAACCTAAATTTTAGTCCTTAAGGAAAACTGAAGATGAGTTTTCCATTCTCTCCAAGAATCTTTCAGGGCTTCTTACCACATTGGGATTATTGAAGGATGCTGCCACTTTGGTGGTGCAAATTCAAACTTCTCAGCCTCTCCATGGTGTATTCAGATGGCTATTAATGAGTAATGTAGTCAGTACAGTGTAAACTGATCTAATAATCCATTTTCAGTGTGTGTGTGTGTACCCATATTCTATCAGGCATATCCTTCTAATGCAGACATCTTTCCTGTTTGTATCTTGGTTCCTCTAAATCTTCTTCCTTATAAGGAAAACAATGATTTAATTTAAAACACAACCTCATCAAACTTGATGTGTGTGTGTGTGTGTGTGTGTGTGTGTGTGTGTGTGTGTGTGTGTGTGTGTAGGAGAGAGAGAGAGAAGGAGGGAGGAGGGAGGAAGGGAGAGAGAGGGAGGGAGAGAGAGAGAGAAGGAGAGAAAGATAGAGAAACAGACTGAAAAAGGTAGGAAAGATAGAAAGAGACAAATTCCAGTCTGTATGCTATAGGAACTTGTAAATCTGACATTTACAACTTACTCTTCATATTAAGATATATTTCTGTAGTTAATTGTTATAATCATATATCTATTTTTCAACAAAACATTTATTATTAACACTACTAGGTTTAGTATTATATGACTTGCATCTATCTTAATTGCTTTTATTGAGCTATATATTGTTCTCTGTTTTTGATCTTGGACATTCTTATAGGTGTAAAATAGAATCTCAGAGATGTTTTGATTTGCATTTCTCTGATGTCTAAGGATTTTGAACATTACCTTAAGTATTTTTCAACCATTTTAGATTTATCTGCTGAGAATTCTCTGTTTAGATCTGTACTCCAAATTTTAATTGGATTATTTGTTTTTTTGATGAGCAATTTCTTGAGTTCTTTATATATTTTGGAGATAAGTCCTCTGTCCGATGTGGGGTTGGAGATGATATTTTCTCATTAGTAGGCTGCCATTTTTCTTATTGATCTTGTCCTTTGCTTTACAGAAGGTTCTCAGTTTCAGCAGGTCCCATTTATTTATTGTTTTCTCGGTGTCTGTGCTAACGGGGTTATATTTAGGAAAAGGTCTCCTATGCTAATGTGTTAAAGTGTATTTCCCTCTTTCTATTCTTTGAGGTTCAATGTGGTTGGTTTTATGTTGAGGTCTTTGATCCATTTGAACTTGAGTTTTGTGCATGGTAATAGATATGGGTCTATTTTCATTCTTCTACATGTTTATATCCAGTTATGTCAGCACCATTTGTTGAATATGTTACTTTATTTTATTTTATATTCTCTGCCTCTTTGTCAAAAATCATTTATTCTGATTAATATGTGGGCCTTAGATTTAATTCCCCTGGTTCTCCTGTCTGTTTTTATATCAATACTAAACTGTTTTCAGTTCTATAGCTCAGTAGTAGAGTTTGAAGTCAGGGACTGTGATGCTTATAGAATTTCTTTTATTGTACATGATTGATTTGTTTATTCTGTTTATTTTTGTTTTTCCATATAAAGTTGTATATTGGTCTTTCAATGTCTTTGAAGAATTTTGCTAGGATTTTGATGGGCATTGCATTGAACCTGTAGATTGCTTTGGGTAAGATTGTCATTTTTACTATGTTAATTCTACCTACCCAAAAGCATGGGAAATATTTCCATTTTCTGGTATCTTCTTCAACTTCTTTCTTCAAAGATTTAAAGTTCTTGTCACACAGGTTTTCCATTTGCTTGGTTAGAGTCACTTCAAGCTAGTTTATATTATTTGTGGCTATTGTGAAGGGTGAAGTTTCTCTAATTTCTTTCTAAGTCCATTTATCATCTGTATAAAGAAGAGTTACTGTACTTTTTTGAGTTAATCTGTGTCCTGCTACATTGCTGAAAGTGTTTATGAGTTGTAGAAGTTCTTTGGTTGAATTTTGGGGTCACTTATATAAACTAACATATCATCTGCAAATAGAGAGAATTTGACTTCTTCTTTTCTGATGTGTATCCACCTGATCTCCTTTTGTTGTCTTATTGCTCTAGCTAAAACCTCAGGCACTATATTGAATAGATATGGAAAGAGATATCAACTTTATCTTCTTCCTAATTTCAGTTGGATTGCTTTGATATTAGCTGTTGGCTTGCTGTGTATTGCCTTTATTATGATTAGATATGTTCCTTGTATCCCTGCTCTCTCAAAGACCTTTATAATGAAGGAATGTTGTATTTTGTCGCAGGCATTTTCAACATCTAATGAGATGATTATGTGAGTTTTCTTTTTCAGTTTGTTTATATGGTGGATTACATCGACAGGTTTCTATATGTTGAACCATCCCTGTATGTCTGGGGAAAAGCCTACTTGGTCACAGTGGATAATTTTTCTGATGTGCTCTTGAATTCAGTTTGCCAGCATTTTATTGAGTATTTTTGCAACAACGGTCATCTTGGAGATTGGTCTGTAATTTTATTTCTTAGTAATGTCTTTGTGTGGTTTGGGTATCAGAATTTAGCAATGTTCTTTTTATTCTATTGTGTAGCATAATTTGAGAAGTATTGGTATTTCTTTGAAAATCTTGTAGAATTTTGTACTAAACCATTTGGACCCGGGCTGTCTTTGGTTGGGAGAGATTTGATGACTGTTTCTATTTCTTTAGCAGTTATAGGTCTATTTAATTTGCTTAGCTCATATTCATTTAATTCTGGTAAGTGATATTTATCCAGAAAATTGTCCATGTCCTTTAAATTTTCTAATTTTGTGTAGTAAAGGTTATTTAAATATGATCTGTTGAGTCTCTGAATTTCTTCCATGTCTGTTACTATGTCTCTCTTTTCATTTCTGATTTTCTTAACTTGGATATTGTCTCTCTGCCTTTTGGTTAGTTTGGATAAATGTTTGTGTATTTTGTTGATTTTCTTGAAGAACCAACTCTTTGTCTCACTGATTTTTGTATTGATTTCTTTGTTTCTATTTTGTTGATTTCAGCCCTCAATTTGATTATTTCCTGTCATCCTTTCCTCCTGGGTGAGTTTGCTTTTTTGTTCTTGAGTAATCAGGTGTTCTTTTAACTCACTAGTGTAGGATTTTTCCAACTTCTTTATGTAGGCATTTAGTGCTATGAACTTTCCTTTTGACATTGTTTTCATTGTGTTCCATAAATCTGGGTAGGTTGTGTGGTCATTTTCATGGAATTTTAGGACATCTTTAATTTTTCCAATTTTTTTCTTTCTTGATCCATTTTTGCTTCAGGTGAATATTATTTAAGTAAGTTCTGTTTGCATAATATATCTGTCTGTTATTTACCCACCATGGTCTCCCACCCACATTGGAACCTGCCAGGATCACTCGTGCCATAAATCATAACAGAAACAACATCATAATGCAAAGTGTATTTAGTCCAACTTCAAAAGTTCTTATAATAGTTTCAACAATATATTAAAGTCCAAAGTTCAAAATATCTTCTAATAGAAGACTCATGCAATCTCTTCAGTGTAAACACTGTAAAAATCAAAATCAAAAAGCAGATCACACACTTCCAACATTTAATGGCACTGGATATACATTCCCATTCCAAAACACAGGGAAGGGAGTATTTAGAGGAAATACTGGACCAAAGCACGAATAAAACAAACTCCAAACTATGCATCTCCATGTCTGATATTAAAACACTCTTCAGATCTCCAACTCTGTTCAACATTGTTGACTGCACCATACTTTCTTCTTTTGGGCTGGTTCAACTCCATTGGCAGCTATTTTGGGGAGATACTTATTCAATGATTCTGCCATCACTTACCTTTTGAATTCTCCAAGGCAATCCAGTCTTCAACTTCAGAGTTTTCTTTGTAATAGCTTCTCTATTAAGTCTCTGTTCAGGGCAACTTTTGATGCTTCTCTGGGTTATCAGCTTTCTTTATACAAGGTGTGAAATTCTATAACCCATTTCTACTATCCTTAACATTAAAGTCAAAACCATATGACTGAGCTGCCAAGTTCTGGTGCTTACTGGGACTGGAACCTGGCCTTTCACATTCAATTATATCTTTACCAGCTTTTTGTCTTTCACAGCTTAAGGTTTACTGTCCTGAGACTGGAACTCTAGACTAGACTGACGTCAAATTCAGAGATGGACAAGACTCTTCCTTCCCAGTTCTGGGATTAAAGATCTGCGCCACAACACCCAGCTATTCTTTAGGTTCTTTTCTCAAGTTTGAAATTTAGTTGGGTGGGGTCTTGCACTGAGGTTGCCACTCCTTTTACTCCATTTCTTAACATATTTATCTCTTTGAACACAGAATACAGCTCAATTGCACTTTCAGGTCCTTTTTTTCCTTTTCAAATATTTTTTTCCTTATACAGCCTGCTCGTTTTTATTATAAATCTTCATCAGAGTTAACACTAATACTCAAATAAATGACTCTGTACTAAGCTGTTTTGAGATTTCCTCTGTCAACAGAATTAATCCAGAACTTTTCATTTTAGCCTCAGAAAGATTCTTTAGACAGTGGAAAAGGCAGCTCCGTTCTTCACCATAATATCATAAAAATAATCTCTAGGCAACATACTTAAATTCATGTCTGAAACCTCTTTAGTGAGCTCCCAACAGTTCAAATAAGTATTAGAACCTCTGTTTTCCTTGCTCATACTAATATGGTCTATTAAACAATACTTAAATCATTTCTCTGCTTTCATAATCCAAAGTATTAAATTCTAAATTATCCAAACAACCGCTGAGTAAAACTCTAATGTGTATATGTTCCACACCTTCTTTAACCATTCTTCTATTGAGGGGCACCTAGGCTGTTTCCAGGTTCTGGCTATTACAAATAGTGCTGCTATGAGCATAGTTGAACAAATGCTTTTGTAGTATGTTTGGGCATCTCTAGGGTATATTCCCAAGAGAGGAATTGCTGGATCCTGAGGGAGGTTGACTCCCAGTTTCCTGAGAAACCGCCACACTGACTTCCAAAGTGGCTGCACAAGTTTGCATTCCCACCAACAATGGATGAGTGTTCCCCTCATTCCACATCCTCTCCAGCATAGGCTATCATTGGTGAACATATACACATTAGAGTTTTACTCAGCGGTAAAAAATAATGACATCTTGAATTTTGCATGCAAATGGATGTACATAGAAAACGCTTTACTGAGTGAGGTAAGCCAGACCCAAAAAGAGGAATATGGTATGTATTCACTCATAAGTGGATTCTAACCATAGTTAAAGGTCTTTGAGCCTATTATTCGTGATCCTAGAGAAGCTAAATAAGAAGACGAACCTGATGAAGATTTTTTAGCTATCCGCCAGGAGGTAGGAAATAGTCAAGAGTCCCAGGTAACCTTGGGTGCATGGGGGGGGGGGGGGCGGTGGGAGGGTTGTTGGAAGGGGAGAGGGTTAGAGAGAAGGGAGTAGGGGAGGAATGGAGAAAGCTCTGTTGACCGGGATGGGGGGAAGGGAGGAAGGATGAATGTGGGATCAGGGAAGAATATATTTCAACTAAGGGAGTCATATTAGAGTTTACAGGAAACTTGATTATATATGGGATCCCAGGTCCAAGGAGAGATCCCCAGATTGTTCTCTGGACAGAGGAGGGGGTGCCTGAACCGGCCTTGGCCCGTGACCATACTGATGAATATTTTGCTTATCACCATAGATCCCTCATCTGGCGTTGGATGACGATACAGATGGAGGCCCGCGTTGGAGCACCGAACTGAGCCCCCCAAGATCCAAACGAGGAGCAAAAGGAGGAAGAAAATGACGAAGGACTGCGAGGGATACTATCACCCACTGATACAAGGGGTCGGATCTAATGAGAGTTTACCAAGGCCAGATGGACCGTGACTGAACGAGCATGTGATCCAACCAGATTCTCTGAATGTGGCCGGATTTTCTGAATGTGGCTGGCCTGGAGTCTTTCTGAGAAGCCATTGACAATGACACTGGGACTGGTTTCCTCTGCATATACTGGATTTTTGGGATCCAATCTGTTTGGATGCTCACCTTCCTGGACCTGTAGGGAGGGGGGAGGAACTTGGACTTCCCACAGGGCAGGAGACCCTGACTGCCCTTGGGGACAAAGAGGGAGGAGAAGTGGGAGGGGGGGAGTGGGAGGGCATTTGGAGGAGGGGCGTAAATGGAAACTCTTTATAATTTAATAAAATTACTTTCAAAAAAATAAAAATAAAAAAAAATAAATTATCCAAACAAAACCATAATCAAGCCCATTACATTAATACCTTACTTTTGGTACCATCTTCTATCTTAGGGGTTTTATTGCTGTGAAGAGATATCATGACCACAGAAACTCTTATAAGGAAAACATTTAATTGAGAGGGCTCACTTACAGTTCAGAGGTTCAGTCCATTTTCATCATGGAGGTGAACATGGGAGTATGCAGATAGACATGATGCAGGAGGTGTAACTCTATGCCCTACATCTTGCAGGCAAGAGGAAGTCAACTGATACACTGGGCAATATCTTGAGCATAAGAAACCTAAAAACCCATCCCCCCAGTGACACACTTCCTCCAATAAGGCCATAACTCCTCCAACAAAGTCACACTTCCTAAAAGTGCCATTCCATTATGAGATTATGTGGGACAATTACTTTCAAACTACCACAACACCACAAGTGTTATGGGAATGGAGACAGGAATTCAGCATGTGAATATGCTACAAAACGGACTGGATGTTCAGAGTAACAATAGATAATATGACATATTGTGTCATTATAGATAAGGTTATAAAATTCAAATACATTAAAGAAGACTTTTCTATGCAATAAAGCCAATTGAATTCAAACTGTAGACACATATATTATTATTTATTTTCAGACAAAATTTAAGCAAATGTAAAATTATTGCACTTAGGTTGAATGTGCAAGTGATGATAAAATCCTTATAATGGAAGACTCATTAGATAGCTTTGATAGTTGTGCTTAAATTATAAAGTATAGGATGACAATGAAGAAGAAGGAGGCTTTGGTTTTACTACTCACATCAGCATTAATCCAATATTGAAACAAACAGAAAGTCCTGCACATAGACAAGCACAGCATCATAGGCATAAGTACTGCAAGAGAGTCAGTTCTATTATAAGAATGAAGAAAATAAAAAGTTTAACATTTTAAAATTTGAATTTTGGGTAACCATTCCTAAATATGAAATAACAATTGCATTAAGTGATCAAAATACTCTACAAGGTTTTCTAGGTTCTCTGTAAATCATTCAGAGGGTACACCATTTGTTGTATAAGCATGAAAACCAGACTTAGAATCCTGAGAAGCTATATGAGACCATGAGTGCTAACACATGCTGAAATCGTAAAAATACTAGGAAGTAGAGACCAAAGGGTGCCCAGGACTTTCTGAATAGTCAAACTACCCAATCATTGATGATATTCAGGATCAGTTAAATATATTTTCTCAAATATATTTATTTTAATTTCATTTTAGTTGTTTTGATATATCACAATAAACAGCAAATTTGGTAGTCAGAGTGTATTTAATCTTACACTTTTAACTTATAGTTCAACATAGTAGATATGTCAAAGCAACAAGGTATTAAAAACAGCTAGTATTATCACATTCATTACAAAAAGCAAAAAGAAGTGAGTGCATGCATGCTTTTTTATCTCATCCTCCTCTCTACAGGCATATAATACAGAACCCATGGAAGGGTTCTATGTAGAGTGGATATTTTCATAACAATTATTGTAATCAAGACAATCTTCCACAGACATGCTACTTCCTAATCTGATCTAGACAGTAAGATGTCTTTGGAGAAATTTGTCTAGGTAGAATAGTCTCCTAATAGCAATTGTCAAGGGAAGAGGATATCCATGTATGAGATCATTGATATTATCTTCTTGTACTGATGTCTCTAGAGAGAATGAAAAAAAATTTATGTTTAATCTAATTATCAGGAGCAACTCTTTCTAGTTAATATGTGTTGATAGTTGAGAACCTTGTCTCTTCATCCACTTCTTTCCATATTGACAAGAATACTGATCCTCTTTCATATCTTAGATACATTGAATCATTACATTGAAGCAGAGCCCTAAATCTTGGGCTCAGATAGTTGTTATCACTGAAGTTTTCTTTGGTGCCTTTTCCTTTTTATACTTGTTTAAACTCTTCGTCCTCATTAATTACACTAAGTATGTGTATTTTCTTGCCACTATTGCCTGAAGAATGCTTTAAATATACACTCACACACACACACAAACACACACAAACACACAAACACACACACACGCGTATGATTCCACTCTGTATCCTGTGAATATTATTGGTTAGTAAAGAAACTGTTGAAACTGTCATAGGCCTGCACAGGGAATAGAGGTAGGCAGAGAAAACTAAACTAAATGCTGGGAGAAAGAAGTTGAGAGAGAAGAGATTTAGCCCTGCTGGAGTCAGATAAAACTTTACCCGGTAAGCAAAAGCCACATGGCTATACACAGATTACTAGAAATGAGTTAAATTGAAATGTAAGAGCTAGCCAATAAGAAGTTAGAGCTATTAGGTCAAGCAGTAATTTAATTAATATAGTTTCTGTGTGCTTATTTTGGTTCTGAGCTGCTGGGAAAGAACAAGAAGCCCATCCTAACTACAAATTGGTGCCTGCCACTGAGCAACCCAGCAGGGTATGGGTTTTTCTGGGACATGGTTCCTCAAAGCCTAGTTGCATAAGGATTCAGCAGTGACAAAAAGAAACAGAGAGGCTGGTTGAATCTGAGTGTATTTTGCAGCTCTCAAGCAGGGATTTTTAAACAAGAAAAACAGGTATTACAATTATAAAAGATGTGTCCAGTGAAGCAATCACAAAGAATAATTATCATAATCATCTGGCACAAGAAAGCATAAAATCAATCAGGAATTATATTTCCTGAACAGTGAATTCAAAGAATCAATTACTATTGGAACAGATAACATCATAATCACCAAACAGGACAAAATACAAAAAAAAAATCACTTATAGTTAATGACAAACTTTTAGAAGCGAGTTTTTAAGGGCACTTGGTTATGACTCCTAGGTTATGATCAAGTCAATAAATTTTCATGAGTAATTCTTATCTAACAATTTAAAACTATATTTAAACAATGCTTTCTATACAACCATGTCAGAGCCAACCTCATCTACATCTGCACAGTCATACAAGTTTATACATTGTTGGGAGTATATTCTATCAAAGTACTATCTTATAATTAGGATTATAAAGCAAAGTGTTGAATCTCTCAGAGAAGAGGTCATGGCCAGTTACCCCATTTCAAGGGGTACCTCCTTAACCAATTTTTTTGACTTAGAATATCAGCCCAGGCTATCAGGAACATCTTGTAAATATAGAAAAGAGGAATAGTAAAAGACAAAGCAGACAAACTGCCATGAGAACTAAGGCTCAATATTTTTCTCCAGCAAGAGAGTTCCACAAACGGTTCCAGGAGACCTCCTCCCTTTGGAGACTAACACCTCAGTTTGTGGAACTTGTCACACAGAATCTCCTGGGGCTGGTGTGGCAGGTGCCCATGTGGCCAACTAAAATCCATTTACAACCTTAGAAGGCTTAGAAAGGAGTTCTAGACACTAAAAATCAAAGTTTAGCTGCATTTATTTTCCCAAATGGGCTTTGCTTGTTGGCGGCACACTGTGGCTCTTTTAAGAGAGGTTTTCTTGATTCAGCAGTAGCCCAAAAATGCCATGCCATTTTAAAATGGCAGCTTTCTGGGTCATGCTACCAGCACGATGTCTGGTTCTTTCAGAAGGCTAAGCATATAAATGGGGTTTGTGAAGAAAATGCTACAGCTTGCTTAATGGCAGTATAGACTGGTTGGGTGCCTAAAAATGGGGTTGTGAGCATGGCTCTCAGAGGCAGCAAACAGCTCTGCCATGCTGAAATGGGTGGGGCAAGCATGTCACATTTTTACTAGCAATGGTGCCATGCCACTTAAGTTCATAAGAAGGGCTTGGCATTTTAAGAAGCAATTCTGGTCAGAATACTATTATTGATATACAATAAATACAGATGCAGATAAAAGACCTCTATGTGGGTTATCTTGTTGGATAAATGTACACAGGCTTGGGAGAGGAAAGAAAAAGAATATAGACAGTATAAAAAGGAGCAAATGGTTTTAAATAAATGGTAAAGTCTTTAAAGAGACAGAACAAAAATAAACCACGTAAAGCTGAAAAATACACAGAGAGTCTGGTTTATGAATATTACTGTGTTATCTTTGAATTTTTTGACTGTGAAGGAGCTAAGTACAGAGACACATTTCATTGTATGGACGGCTATGCTAAACCAACATGTATATTATAAAGGTATCTTGACTACAAAATTTGGGTCTAAGGATATGTTGTTTTGGAAAAAGGGTTCTTCTTTTGTTTCAACAAAGGATGCGAATCTCTGGAATCCTTCCCTACTAATATTGCTTGATGGACCAAGACCCTCTGAAAGGTTGCCAGGAACACCCCCCAAAATTTTCTTTACCCAAGCCCTAACTGAGATAAACCTAGCATAAAGGATACACCAGGAAAGACCTGATTAATAACATCCCTAATCTGCAGGAAATAGTCTAGAGAACTATGCCCTTATTCCCTAATATTGTTTATAAACGTTTGTTTATATTTAAAGGGGGATATGCTATAGATATTTGTATGAGTATGGATCTTGGTTTATTGACACAAATTTAAGGTCAGTTTTGTTAAATATATACTTCTGCTCTTGATTAAGGTATTGTGTTTGTGCAGCTCATTCATTTAAAAATGTAATGTATAATTAAGAAATATATGTTAATATATAATCATTTATAATAGTCAAGCTTATAATCATGTTTGTTAGATTTTCTAGATGTACAGAGATGTATTTCACATGAATAGATATTCTTCATACCTTTCAAAGACAACAGAATATGCATTTAAAATGTTTTAAGAGGTGAGGACTTTTCATGACAGTGAGACACATCTGTTCCTAGAAGCACCAGTCTACTTCAAGAAGAAGATGGACATTGAAGAGGCTCCTTACTGCTCTTGTCTGGACTGTTTAATGAACTGAATATGCAAGACCCATAGAAAAATGACTGCTAAACTTGTCTAAAGGTGAGATGATCCTTCAGGGTTCCTGCTTCATGAAAGAGTCTGTCAGGCATTCTGAAGGACAAAGAAAGATGTGATGGACAAATGGCCAATATAGGGTGAAATGTCTTTGAAATTTCCTGCTTCATGGAAATGTCTTCTGGATGCTATGGACCAGTAGACTGAAGATGGATGCCCCAATGTTACAGAAGAACATTCGGTTACTGTCCAGTCAGCAAGATGTCTGTGTTAACTCTAGAGTTTTGGAAGTCATTTGTAAGCACCTTCTATTTTCTTAAGTAATATTATATCCTTTTGGAGTCTATGATGGAGTTGAAGAATTTATAATTATAGTTACAGTTTTTCTTAGTTATGATAAGAGAAAAAGTAGATATAAATATTGCAACTATAATTCTTCTTTGTTATATGTAATTTTACTATGTTAAAGTTAAAACCTTCATTTTTCATTTAAACAGAAAAGGGGAGGTAATGTGGGATTCCCCTCTGCATGTTGTGAATATCATTGGGTAATAGAAAACTGTTTGGGCCTGCATTTGGAATAAAGGTAGGTGGGGAAAGCTAAACTGAATGCTAGGAGAAAGAGGGGAGGTCAAAGAGAAGCCATGTAGCCTTGCCAGAGCCAGATGAAACTTTCCCGTTAAGCCACAGCTATGTGGCATTATACAAATTACCAGATATGGGTTAAATTAATATGTAAGAGCTAGCTGATAATAACTTAGAGCTAATAGGCCAAGCAGGGACTTAATTAATACAGTTTTTGTGTGGTTATTTTTGGGACTGAGCTGTCAGGACCAACAAGCTAACTCCTCACATTAATATGTACATATTATTATTTATAACAAGTAGTCTAGAATTCATTTAAAGCTTATAGTATATGGATGTATATGTTTTAATTATGTGTAAAATCTATGGCATTTAATGTGAAATGCTTGGGCATGGCCAGCTGTGGATATTGGCATCTTTGGTGGTCTTAGAGTTAAGTTCCTATGGTTAGTAGAAACCACATACAAGTCATAAAGCAGAAATAATCTTATCATAACAAGTTCACAGTAACTTATATGAATCTGGTAATGATACATTAATAGAAAAAATAAATTGCTAATTTTGACATAACTTAAGATACTTCTTAAATATATAACTCTTAAGTATATAATTACTTAAGTATATAATTACTTAAGTTAAATATATAACTCTTAAGTATATAATTATATAACTTGGTTATTTCATATTAAAATAAGATAAATGATTATTTCATTATGTGTTATGAATATAACAAATAATTCATATTGATATTATGAGACTATTAAAACTGTCAAATTTTAAAATAGGAATATTTAAAAATGAAAATTTTCGCTTAAAAAATTGTCTGTTAATAGTTACTAAATTCACAGGGAGTGGGGTAGAAAATGCCCATTCGTAGATGGTAATTATGTTTTGGGTAAAAATTTAGCATTTCTTCTACCAATATTAGATTTTACTATCTTTTGTTCCTTTGTTTTATATGAGTAAAGATAGGATTGATTTTATTTATTAAATTAAAATTGTCAGTGTCATTTTTATAATGTTATCAAAACAATAAAATATATTTGCTGTGATATAACATGAATCAATAGATTTTATTTCCTTTTACTGATTAGAAAGTTTTTCAAGGCATAAAGATTGAAAGTTATTTGTTCTTAGTTTTGATAAGGTTAACTCATGTTGTTCTTATATTGTATCCTCTTGTTCTTTTTATTTATGGTTTATATAATAGGTTTACAAAACTGAGGAGAGAGAAAAATGAATTGATGTAGCTATAACTAGGTATGGAAGGTCTATTACCTAGAGAGTTTCAGAATGGGATGTTCCTTGCATTTATCTATTTCTTCATTTTTATCTCAACCTCAACATTTCCTATTACTGTGAATTTGAAGGAGAGGTCAAGTCTTGATTGAATACCTTTCTGAAATGTATTGGTTCAGGGTCATCCATTGTTCACGGATTCCTGGAGAATTTATTCTTGTTTGATATGAAGTCTTGCCCTCATTTTTATGGTCAATGTCAAGGTGCTACACTTTGTCTCACAGTAGGCATATGTTGGCTTGTTTAGTTTACCTCTTAATCTAAGAAACTGTTTCCTAACACCCTTACCCCAAGATCAGTGCAAGATTTTGATTGAATTTCATATAGACTAATTTGCTTTTTTAACCAGTACATATAAATTGCTTAATATACTTTATTTGCCATTTCTTTGTACATGATACCAAAATGACATCTGATTTTACTATATGAAATTCTTTTAATGTAGGTTTTTGCAGTAGTCATTTTCATAAACAAGACATTGAGGAAAGAATATGTGAAGTAATTAGGCCTTGGACATGCAAACTAGTGATGGACTGATAATTTTCTGCAGGTCACCAATGATAACCTTTCTGCTGTGTAGTCTTTCTTCTTAAACTGACTCAAGAAAAATTGGTTTTATGGACAATGTATATTCTTATGTTAAGTTACATCTTATAGTGTGTGGATTTCACCAACTGCTGATAAATAACTGGGTAAGGTTATGTATAGTGTCTTATTACTGAAAAATTTTGGAATAAGGAAACGAATATTTTTAATAAAATATTTTTAATTTCTAATGGGATAATATATAAAAGAATGGTAAGATGAGTCAGTTATTTTAACTACCATCTGCAAGTCACACTACTCATAGAATCTTATGCAGTTTTTCTATCTTTATTTAAATTGTTGATATACAGCATGAATAAGAGGAAATATATTGCAGATAAAACATTTGTTTCCAGGTGGTAGTAAAATTCTTTGTTATGTATAATTATTCCTTTTTCTCCAAAAAATGCTTGACAAGAATATTTACTTAAAGATATCTTTAGCATTAAGCAAAATTAAATCTTCTACAGAATAGTTATTTTGTTCATATTTAAAATGATTTATTGTTATTTATTTAAATGTGTTCTATGTGTGTGCAGGTGTTGTAGGGTGACAGGAGAGGGCATAGACACCCTGTATACAGAGTTGCACATGTAGCTGCTTTACCTGGGTGAGATCTATTCCCTGTCTATGGAAGAACAGCACGCAATCTTAGTTTCTGAGGTATCTCACTATCCCAAATGTGCTGATACTTTATGGAATATTTATTCATTTATTCTTAGTAATTTTTTTGAATTGTTTCAGTATATTACAGGAAGAGAACCAGCCCTCGTGGATCATACAATCTGATGGAGTCACATTGTGATTGGCAATTCATTACAAAATGAAAGACAAATCAGGCTGAAATTACAGCAGCAGGCAATTTCCTATTCAATTAATGAAAGAATTCATAAGAAGTTAGAAAAATCATAGAGTAGTTGCATTAATTTCCAAAATAAAATACAGAAAAACAAGATATCGCAATTCTAAATATTCTAAATTCTATGTAACATAATATGACTGGGTCAGATCACTATGACCACTGTGATTAATAATTCAAATAAGAATGTATTCTCATGTATTCCAAATTTTTTAAAACACCCCTAATGTACCAAAGATGCTGAGTCCAAAATAAAACTGATATGTTGACAACCTTATATCTTTTCTATGTTCCTTTTTAGTCATAGGCTGTTCTTCCTAACAAGATGAAAATACACTTCTTTATTAAAGAAAAATAATTATGTGGTGTGGGACAATTGTATTCTGTTAATTATATTTTAAATTAACACTGATTGGTCAGTACCCAGGCAGGAAGTATATGTGGGACAACCAGACAGGAAGTAGAGGTGGATCAATGAAAACAGGAGTATTCTGGGAAGAGGAAAAGTTCTTCTCCTGCCACAGAAGAAGCAAGATGTAATTGCCTTGCTGAAAATGGTACCGAGCCATGTGACTAGGATAGACAAAAAACATGGGCTAATATAAGTTATAAGAGTTAGTAAGAAGCATGAGCTAATGGCCAATCAGTTTATGGTTAATGTGGATCTCTGTGTAATTTTTGGGGGGACATAAAAACTACAGGAACCGGGCAGGCCAGAAAACCTCAGTCACCAATTACATCCTTGATTCTTTGGGACAATCATTGTCTTTTTCTTTAAATATATAGTTTGGTGATGGGGTAGCTCAGTAGTGTTCATTGTGGAATCATTAAGACAGGAGTTCATATCACCACTTCTACATATATGTAACAAGCTGTGCTTTTTATAAATATCTGTAATTACAACTTGAGGGACCTAATTCTCTCTTTAGGTCCCTATGGACAATGGCATGAGAAACACACAGGTGAATACACACTCTCTCATATACATAGACACACAAATCTTTTTTCAAAAGAAAACAATTTGATACATATTTGTACATAATTTTAAACTATACGACAGTCATGTGAATGTCTCTTTTAACTTTATATTTGTCATATGAATTCATGCACTAATAAATATATTTTAGTCATTCCCTTTGTCTAACTGCTTAGTGTGTTGTACCATAACTTTTCAACAAAACTGTCCTAAAAATTATCTTGGACTGCATTGGATTTTTTTAAAATTTTTCTCATATAATATCCAGTATTTTCAGTGGCTCTTGGATTATTTCTAAATAAATTCAATTCTTTATAAGATTTATACTGCAGAATAGTTGTTTATGCCTACAATTCTCCAAAAGTATTTTCATGTTTGCCATTATCATTGAACTTAGCAAAAAAAGAGCATTACAGAAAGTACTTAACCATTGAAAACTGTTGTGAGAGGCCATTTGATAATTCCAAGCTGCTCAGTAGTTCAAACCCAAAATAATCACATAGAAACTGTATTATTTAAATCACTGCTTCCAACATTAACTCTAACTTCTTATTGGCTAACTCTTACATATTAATTTAATCTATCTCCATTAATCTGTTTATTGCCATGTGGCTCTGCTTTACTGGCTAAAGTTCTGGCATCTCGGTCCAGCTACATGGGTTCTCCTAACTCCACATTCTCTCTCCCAGCATTGAGTTTCATTTTCCTACCTAGCTAAGTTCTGCCTTGCTATAGGCCCAAATCAGTTTCTTTATTGATTAACAAAACAGGTATTGAGCAAGAATTATAGTTATAGTATTTACTTCTACTTTATCTTTTATCATGACTAAGGAAAACTATACCCATATATTTTTCACCTCCATCAAAGACTCCAAAGGATATAATATTACCTAAGTAAACAACAAGTTCATTATAAACAACTTCCAAAACTCTAGAAAGAACTTTGGATGACTGTCTAGACTGTAAGATGTCTCTGTCAATTCTAGAGTTTTGGAAGTTGCTTATAATTCACTTTCTGTTTTCTTAGGTAATATTATACCCTTCTTGAGCCTTTGATGGAGTTGAATAATTTATATTTATAGTTGCAGTTTTTCTTAGGTATGACAAGAGATAAAGTAGATATAAATATTGTAACTGTAATTTTTGTCTCATACCTTCTTTTTATTTTTATATGTTAAAGGTAAATAAGTAAATTATATAAATAAAATAAATAAATAAATGTTTCTTTTATTTAAACAGAAAAGGGGAGATGATGTGAGATTTTTCTCTATATTTTTCTCTATATTTTTCTCTATATTTCTATTCATTGATGAATAAAGAAACTAGCTTGGCTTGATAGGGTAGATTGGCGAGGAAAATGAAACTGAATGCTGGGAGGAAGAAGGGAGAGCTTAGAGAAAAGCAATGGAGTCACTGCCAAAAACAGACATGCTGTATTTATACAGGAAAGCCATGACCTTGTGGTGATGCACAGATTAATGAAGATGAGTTAAAATAAGATGTAAGAGTTAGTCAATATAAAGCTAGAGCTAATGGGCCAAGCAGTGATTTAAAGAATATTGTTTCTGTGTAATTATTTTGGGGCTGAGCACCATAGCGCATGTTACTTTGCTTTTGGAATGACCTCTGTTTTGTCATATTAATTATTTGGGGTGCTCTATTTATTTTAGTTTTATATTTTGTTTAGAAAAGTTATCAAAGAAGTTTTTCCTGCTTTGGACTCTCAGAACTCCTTAAAATTTACAATTATTTGAAAGAAGATATTTGTTTAAACTAGTATAGCAGAAGTATTCAAAACAGGCTGCATGATCACAGCAATGACACTGTCCAGGTATCGCTCAGAAAGAGTCCTTGGCTGTAACACACTAATTAGTTTGTGATTGATTACACTCTTCTGTATTGTTTATATGAGGCCTCATTTATGAATTAAGGATTCTTGTTAATGCATTTCAAGTAAAACCTGCTTTGCTCAAGTTTAGAAATGTGTTTTACTACTTTTATAATAACTGTAGAATTGAAAATGCATAATGTTATCCAGGGAGTCATGAACAGGAATATATAGAATTAACAATGAGCCAGTTACCCCATTAATCCAAACAACAATCATTTCAGGTACCACTAGATATACAGGCAGTATTTGTAGAATCATCAAATTTTGACGTTTTTTCAATCTATAGTAATGGCAGATATGAGATCCCTTTTCCCCCAAGGAAGACTGGAACTAAGGTATAGTAAAATCGTGAGTATTTTTATTTTACCCATAAATATAATATAGTGAGTATCTAAAATACTCATAAATGAATCTGAGGCATCTTTCCCTTTGGAAGACAAAATGCTCATTTCTTTCCTAACATTGAATGAATAAAAAACCAAATCTTTAGAAAACCCTTTCTCCCTTACCCAGGCTTTCATTCTTTTTTATCAAAAAATATTTTTATGTAACATATTTTGTTTATGGTTTCTCCTTCCCCATGTCCTTCTGGATCCTCCACATTTTCCCAGCCCTCCAAATTCACCCTTTTGTTCCTCTATTTTTTTAAACAGTCAAATTAAAACAAAAAACAAATGAAGAAAGAGTAAGCAGCACAAAAACATAAGAAACACACATAAAATAATTAAGTATGTAAGTTAAACAAACAACAAATAAATAAAACTTTAAGAGTTGGCTATATCTTTTTTTTGACCTTTAAACTTTGTTATAGTATGTCATATTTAAATTATGTTATTATGCATTCTTGATTCTTTACTTACCTAATTCATTCCTAAACTCCTGGACTGCTTTTTTTTCTTCTAGGAATGCCCATGGATCCATGGCTGTACCTCCCTACCATCATGAAATCTAACATGTCTGTGCCCTTGAGTTCAATCTAATATGACTTTGAATATATTGCTTGAATTCAATACAAAACTTAGAGCTTTCGCTTTATTAATCCATTAGGAATCTAATAGGTTTTTACATTGAAAGATTCAGGTCAGAATCTTTCTTTCCTGTGCCCACCCCATCTCGCTGCTCCTTATCAACTCACTTTACCTCACATTGAACTCAGGGCTTCTGAGTTCTGTGGTTCAGTGTGTATGGATATGAGTATACCCATATCTTTCTCTCTATGTCTCTGTCTCTGTCTCTCTCTCTCCCCCTCTTGTGTGTGTGTGTGTGTGTGTGTGTGTGTGTGTGTGTACTCCTGTGTGTGAAAGTGTATGTATACCCAGGTGCTAGCATAGAGATCAGAGTACAACTCTTCAGAGTTAGTTCTTACTTGCCACCTTGTGGGATACAGGGATTGACTTGGACCATCAAGCCTTGGTGGAAATATTTTTCCCTGATAAGATATACAAATAGCACAGCATTCATAAATTTTAGGTTCCCTCTGCTACTTTGCAAAGCAAATTATTACCCTTATATCTACTCGTCTATCCCCCATCAAGTTGTAAAAGCATTACAAGCTGAGTAATGACTTGTTTGTGATTCTTTAGCATTTCATATATTTCAGAAATGTTCAATTTTGAAATATGTAAGTGAATCCCATTGAATGAGTTCTAAAAAGTTTTCTATAAATGCCATGCTATTTAATTGACTCATGAACATTTTTCCTGCTTGTATGGCATGATATTCAGCTATGAACTAAGTACTAAATATTTATCATTCACCTGCTATACCCATTTTGGTATATGCAAGCATATGATATTTCTCTTGGAACTCTGAATCCATAATAACAAAGATGTGAAATAAAATGTTATTTCAGCTAAGAGTTATGGCTCTTGTAAAGTCTAAGAGATGTGAATGTAATATACATTTGAAGAGAATAACATTTATACTTGGATGGGCAAAGGGAAGTTCCCAAGAAACAAAAGCACATACCCTAATTTAAATCAAATTAATTGAGGTAATAAAGTATAAAATTGGAATTTGTACAGAAAAAGATTATGGTTTAAAATATTTTCCAATAATTTATGTATTTCTAATACTGGGTAGTAAAGCCTTTCAATATGCATGAGATAGTCTATTTAAAATTGAATCCATGAACTCATTTACAAATTTAAGAATAATTAGGTTAAATGTTTGAATTGTCTCAGAGATAGTACACTTATTCTTAGCTTTAACTTCAATGGATGAAACTAGTTTGGTAATTTACTATGAATATTTTCCAGAATAGCATACTTAACCAAAGTAGTAACATTAAGGAATAAGTAAATGTTTATCAATTGACAATAAACAAGTAATTTTGTTTGAAGGCTATCTAACTATTTTATGTCAGCTTATATCATAAGCCTGCAATATGTAAATAGAATGTAAAATATTTCTACTGTTGTAAAATAGCCAGGTAAATGTGAATAATAAAATCCCCCCCAAATAATTGTCATTCTTTCAGTCTTGCATGGATTCCACAGAAGTCAATTGTCATTATATTTATGTGTCAGTGCGCTTAAATTTTATTCAGGTATTAAGATTAATAGCTTACTTATGCCATAAGGTTTAATTTTTGCAACTAAAGTTTGAGATGAAAATATATTACTCAATTTAGTTAAGATTGAGATAACTGAAAAGCTAATTAAATGACAAGTTGATTGTGGAGACCCAAAAATGTGAGCCTGTTTCCATCTTGTCTGATGGTCAGAAAGTTTGAAGGTTGCTCAAAATTATTGACAACAACAGGGCTACACATCCTGACTCAGGATGTGATTATTTGGTTCTTTTGACATTAAAATGACCCATACATGTAGATCTACTCCATCCTGACAGATGGTCAGGATATGCAAGCATACTTCTGCTCCTTATTTTGTAATAGGAAGTTACCTGGAGAGTGGCTGCTTTCAGGGTACTTGATATATGTGGTTTCCTAGCCTACATAACAGAATACTACTGACTTGATGTCTCAAAGTATTGAAGCACTTAACTGTTAGAGTTGTCCATTGTATTGTGTTAAAGAAGTCTTTTGTTCCCTCTTCACCCTTTCCTATTGGGGAATAAAAGTGTATGGAAACTTAAGTGCTGGTGATTTTAGTATTGAGTGGAACTCCCTCCTGATAGTGTTCTATGGTTTCTATTTTATTATTTTATTTGTGTCTTTGTACTTTTTACTTATTTTTTGATCCCCATACCCCTTCCCTGGAAAGTGTTATTTTGTTGCGGCTAGTTTGCAACAGTAGATTAACATTAGAGTCCAAAATATCTAACACTGAGGCTATTTCAAACTTCTTTTTCATTTTCTAAAAAAAAATAACTATTCTTCATTTACATGGCTTAATATGTATAATATAATTTTGTAATAAAGAGAGCTTTATACTTACCTGTCAAATTGTATCACTGTGTGTTCTTCTGAAATCTTTGAAAAATATCAAGATAAATAGATTTCTTCTTTTAAGTAGAATTTTTTCTTGTAGTAAAGAAAATAAAGTTTTGTTATACAATAAAACTCGCTATACTTTTTAAATAATTACTTGTAAAATCACAGCTGTTCTTTGCAACCAAAGAACTACTATTTTTACAGAGTGTTTAATGTTGAATTTTTAAAAGACACACAGTTTATTTTCTAAGATAGGTAACCAAGCATCCTTGATTCTGTGCTTTCAGTAATTTAAAAACTTTTTTTGTTGTAACAGCTATTATTAGTTTAAAATGATATTTGTTATATTTAACCTCTGATTCTGAGTTAAAGAATAGCTTAATTGACTGAAGTGAGATGTATTCACTACCTAAGCACATTCTATACTTCTTTTTCACCTTATCTGTAACTCATCTTCAAAAGCACTGATAGTCTTTCATGGTAAAGTCTATGGAGAAGCATTCATCACATTTTCTTTCAAAGGTTGTCCAGGCTGTGTTCTCTAGACCATATTTAATTAAATAGCTTTATTGTTTCAGTTTAGAAACATTATGTTACAAATGGGACTTGTTCTCTCTTGTTTTTTGCCCTCTCCCTAGTTCACTCATTTAGGCTGCCTATATCAGAAATTAATTATGATTCTGCACACAGATGACATTTCCTCCTTACCTTGCGTCCTTAACTACACAAGTATCTGTCGGAGGCAAGAGACAGGTAACTCTCTTTTCATGCTTGTAAAAGATATTTCAAAATACAAAGTTCTCTCCTGAGAAAATTATATTCAGTGACTTTAACCTTTAAATGAAAGGACATTTCTTCAAATGAATTGGAATTATTTTTCTTTTCTGTTAATGGTATGTTATTCTTCTTTTGTAATAAATTAATGTCTGAGAGAAAAAAAATGTCAGAAATTTGGCTCAAGAAGTATTCTATTTTCTTGTCAAAGCATTTTCTTGCAGAAACAAAACAGAATATATAGCCACTTTTAATAAAATGCTCTGAATTAATCAAAGGGAAACATCAACAAAGTAATTTTACTTCCAAATTGTTGTGCTATAGCCATGACAAGATATGGACTTTAAATCCTATTTTATACCTGTGTCTTCAATTTTACCAAAATGTTACACAACTCATAATTGTAAAGCAGTTGTATTTACATTGTGAAAAATAATTTCACCAAATTATTTTTAACTCAGGGTCATTACAATCTTTTTACTTGTTTTCAATACTAGCATAAAGGCAAAAACAAAATTATAAACTATCTAAGAACCTAAGCTAAAACATAGAAAGGTAGATGGGCACTTTCAGCACAAGAGTTTTATATCTCCCAGTTCCCTGAGTATTTCTGCAGTGAGGATGTTTATGCAAATACATGCGATGCTTATTATGGAGTGACATACAGTCACCATTTACTCCTGTGAGTGACCACATTTTCACATCTAAAATTAATAAAGAGGATATTTTTCCCCTTTACTCATTCAAAACATCCTGTTAAAGAAGTCTTTTGAAGAATCTAATCCACGAAAAACAGGACTATTTCTTTAAGCACTTTAAGAAGTGCTGCAAAAAACTTGAAGCAGCATCTTTACCATCTATAATCAACTCCTGGATTTTACATCTAGGAAAAGACAGACTGTTTACTTCAGCGAAGGAGATGGAAAGGCTGCTTGTACGTACTTTAACAATTAGCTTGAGAAAATCAATAACAAAGCAACAAAATGTTGTAATGAGGAAGGAATCCTGTTAGCTATATGAAACTAAGGAGATTTTTAATAACTTAAGTTTTTCTTCCTGAAAGTCTGCCTTTACTTAAGAAACTATATGGTGTGTGTTTCTATTTAAGCAGATCTTCAACCAAATGCTGATGTTAGGTCCACAGCATGAAGTTTAAAATCATATAGTAAAGGCAACCCGAGACAACTTGCTAATTTAAGAATAAAAGCTTTTTGATAATATTTTTAACTTATGCTTTAAAATTTTCAAAATATGCATATGATATATTTTGAGCATACATATCCTACACTTACCCCTTCTAAGACACCCCCAAGTCTTCCATTAACTGTCTCCCCTGACTTCATGAACTCTGTTTAATTATTTCTTTATGCCCATGGAATCCAATCAGTGCTGCTCATAGAAATATGGATGCAGAGTCATCCACAGGAAAAGGACAACTTGTCAGTAGACAACCCCACCAAAAAAATTATTCTCCCTTTCTCATTAACCAATAGGTATCAATAACTGCTCAACTAATGGTAAAAATCTATTTATTTTTTATTTAATTATTTTTTTTAATTTTACATACCAATGACAGTTCCTCTTCTCTCCTCTCTTCCCACTCCCCCCACTTCCCTCTACCCAATGCCTCATCCACTCCACAGAAAAGGTAAGGCCTCCAATAGAGAGACTACAAAGTATGGCATATGAAATTGAGTTAGGACAAACCCCTTTCCCCTGTATCTAGGCTGAGCAAGGTATCCCTCCGTAGGCTATAGTCTCCAAAATTCCTGTTCAAGCACTGGGAATAAATCCTGATCCCACTGCCAGTGGCCCCACAGACAGCATAAGTCACAGACTGTCACCCACATTCAGAGGGCCTAGTTCAGTCCTCTATGCAGGTTCCCCACTATTAGTCCAGAGTCAGTAGGTTCCCTCTAGATCAGGTCAACTGTCTCTGTGGGTTTTCCCATCATGGTTTTGACCGGTTTGCTCATTAAAACCCTCCCCCATCTCTTCAACTGGACCCTGGGATCTTGACCCAGTGCCTTAGCTGTGCATCTCTGCATATACTTCCATCATTACTGGATGAACGTACAATGATGACCATAAGGGTGATCATCTGATTCCAGAAAAAGTCCAGTTAAGGCATTCTCTGCATTATTGCCAGGAGTCTTAGCTGAGGTCATCCTTGTAGATTCCTGAGAATTTCCCTAGCACCAGATTTCTTCCTAACCCTATAATGGCTCCTCATATCAAGATATCTCATTCTTTACTCTCCCTCCCTAATCCTCCTATAAAACAATCATCCAGTTCCTTCATGTTTTCTTCCCCTCTACTGTTCACCACTCCCTCCCCTCTCCTCCGTTTACTAAGAAGACCTACCTATTTCTCCTTTCTAGAGACTTCTAAACCTGTCTTTCTTAGTGTCCTCCTTGTTACCTAGATCCTCAGGGGTTGTGGATTGTAGCTTGTTTATCCTTTTCTTTATGTCTAATAAGGATGGGAATTTATTAGCACAACCCCTATATGTTCTGGAATTTTTTAGATACTTCTTTTCAGATTATGGTATAATAATAACATTTCCCTTTTCCTGTTCTTCCCTCCAAGTATTTACATGTTCTCCTTCACAAGATCTACTCTTAATAGCCAAGTCTCTTCTTTCTATGCCTTTTCCCCTCAAATACATTCCTAGACACTAAATCTCAAACTTTTTAAACCACAAGATTTTTACTTGTACTGTTTAGACTTAAACCATTGGTGCATTTTTCCCTGGGGAAGACTATTCCTCCACAGCTCATCAGTTTTTGGTTCACTGTAGTTCTTCTGCAGGGTTGAGGCATTCTGAATTTCTCCTTGCTCATTTGCATGTTTAATGATGTCACCCCTTGTCTTACTTAGAGTTTCTATTGCTATGAATAGACACCATGACCATTTACTCTTACAGAGGAAAACATTTAATTGGGGCTAGCTTACAGTATCAGACATTTAATCTATTATCTATCTATATGAAGGAACTTGGTGTCCTGCCAGAAGACAAAGTGTTGGAGAAGGAGTTGGGAGTTCTATATCTTTATCTGCAAGAAGCAAAAAGAGTCTGTTTCACACTGGGTACACCTTGAAGACAGAAGAGACCTCAAAATCCACCCCTACTCTGTGACACATATCCTCAAACAGGGCCATATCTACTCCAGCAAACCACACCTCCTAATAGAGCCACTCCCTATTGGGTCCATTTTCTTTCAAATCACCACACTCTTGGTCAGACCATCTTTAGAAAGTCTTGTTGGTGAGATTTCATCAGTATAACTTGTGACACATCTAGGAAACATAATCAGCAGCAAAACCCTTAATTCTCTGGCTTTTACACTGGCAAGGTTCTTCTGGAGTTAACGTGATTTTAGTCTCTATAATTTTTTTACAGTTCTTCCCATTTACCCACAAATTTTACTTTTCTGTTCAGCTGAGTAATATCTCATTGTATATTTGTGCCTTGTTTTCATGTTGCTTGATTGACATCTGGGTTCATGCACACACACACACACACACACACACACACACATAATGGTACACAGACACACAGAAGTATATCTGTAGTAAGATTTAAAGTTCTTTAGGCATATGATCAGGTGTGGTGCGGATCAGGGTTATATAGTGAATAGATTTTTATGTTTTAAAGAATTCTATGGACTGATGCTGGCATTGTGGCGATTTCAATCCAATCAGCAGGATAGAAGAGCTCCCCTATCACTGTTTCCGTGCATTTGTTGTCATTTGTATATCTAGTGCTGACCCTTCTGACTGGAGTGAGATCGGATCTTAAAATAGTTCATTTGCATTTCCATAATGACCAAGGATTTAAGAATCTCGGCAGAGAGTGTCCAGGTTGAATGAATTCTCAGAGCATGAGGTTGAGGTGGAACAGCTTCTTTATTGTTCTACTGGGGCTAGCTTTATACCATGGCACCAAAAAAGGAGGGAGCTGTGAAGGGACTGTCACCTCACCCCAGCAGGGATAAAGGAATGATCACCATGCACTCAAAATTCCTTTCCCAACTCCAGGAGTAGAGGGAATTTATTATGTTTTCTTTGCAGATAAGCACCTCAAATGGGGGCAGGGATAAGTAACTCGGGGTTGCAGTTCCCACAATTCCCCCTACTTTATTTTATAATGTCTTAGGTCCTGTGAGGGAAGTCCCTTCCCTTACCCATGATAGGGCCTCGATGCCCTGTCTTAGGTGGGGGGGTCTCCTCATAGGTTGGAGACCCTCATATTTTTAGCATCTGTAGTCATACCTCATGACTTCCAGGAGAGTCATGGGCTAGACTGGGTGACATCTGATGGTGGACAAGCTCAGTCATGGTGAAGATATTTAGGACTCATTTTAAGAGGAGCAGGCCTACTGCCACCCCTACTAGTCCTAAGATCCCCAGGGACAAGGCACCTCCCCATCGCTGTGTCCAACCCCAATCTGGACCATGGTATTCCACCATCCCTCAGCAGATACAGTTTTAACAAGAGTTTTATTAATTGTAATAATTTGATGTACCAAAGAGTGGGTAAAGTTTACAAAGGAATCATTTCAAGGCCCCCTAAGGTAAGCATTAAGGCGTTGCACTTTAAAGAACATATTTTTTACTTTTATAAGGATCACAAAGGCAGAATGATAAAAATGAGAACAAGAGGCTTGTTGTACCATCCACAACACATTAATCTGCTCCTGTAATAAGGCTGTTTGTTGATTTAAATTTAACATCCCCAATTGAATATGTGAGTCAATGGTATTTTGAGTCTTTAAGGCCTGGGTAACACTGGCAAGAGTGTTAACAGTCTTTGCAGTAGCTGCATTTTGGGACACGGTGATTCCCGCAACGGTGGCGGCTGTGGCTGATATGGCAATAGCTGCGATTACTGCAGCGGTGATCCCAAAGTCTCTTCTTTCTCAATACAAGATAAGCTCTCGTCCATCATGTGGGTCTTCTACCACAAGGGAAACCAGGGCAGGAATTCTCACCATCAGCATGGACTCATCCATCGGGGATCAGTAGTTGTTCGAAAAGCAGGAGCTAGAAGAACAATTAAGGACACCATCCTCCCCTACCCCATAAATTAACTGGGAGTCCTGGGAAGACATATGGTTGGAAATAGCCTGTCTGTCCCTCTGGATCCTGCCATTTTAGAATTTTTGTACTTTTTTGGGGTATCGCTTGGCCAATCCCCTGAAGGGTGGCGGTCCCCACCTGCTTAGGCCATGCTTTAGGCCAATGTTTTTTATCCAGAACAGAAATGTCAGTCCCCATATCCAAAATTTTTATAAAGGGTCTATCCTCTAACTTTAAGGTGAGTTGAGGGCGTTTATTCAAGTTGGCTACCCAAAACGCAGATGCCCCAGTTTTTTCTAAGCATTGTCTTTTCCATTTTTCTTTTAACATTGGAGTGTCATACAGGACCATTGGTATGAGGATTAATTGGGCGATTTGGTCCCCAGCTGGCACTACTGCCACTCCCCTCTCCACAGAGGTCATAATCCTAATTTCCCCTTCCAAGTCAGGATTCACCAGTTCGGGATGTATACGGATGCCCCTATGGAGTGCATCAGCGCGTCCCAACAGTAGGCCCATAGTACCTGGAGGTGGGGATCCCTTCATCCCCGTAGACAGGGCCTGTATTCCCATTTTAGGTGTCAAAACTGTTCGACTGGCGGGATTGAGGTCCAGTCCTGCACACCCTGGGGTTCCTCGGATGAGGTCTGAGATGTTAAGGGGTTGTTTTGGGGGACGAAACAGATCCTGCCACTCCCTGGAAGGGAGGTCATAGCCCCATACACACTGGCTTTGGGGCCCTGAGGCTGGGCCCTCTTCCAGTTTTTTTGATTGATAGGAGGAGGAAGAGGCTGTGCCTCCACATCTGTCTTAGAGCGACAATCATTGGCCCAATGGTATCCTCGCTTGCAGCGGGGGCACAGTCTCGGGCAGTGAAGATTGTTATTTAAATTTTGTGGGCACTCTTTGTGAAAATGTCCAATTTGGCCACAACCAAAGCAAGTCCTTAGTCCCTTGGTGGTATCATTACTGTATTCCCCTCTTTGGGGCCCTAGTGCAGCGGCCAAGACCTGTCCCTGAATAAAATTCACATCAATGTCTCAACATATCTGGATATAGTCATTAAGACTCTTTTTCCGGTGGGGACGGAGGGCTTCCTTACAGAACCTGTTGGCATTCTCATAGGCCATTTGTTTCATCATTGGCATAGAATTTCTTGTAGGTCCAAAAAGTCGCTCTGCTACTTGTATGGGTCAATCTACACAATCTGAAAATGGTTCGGAAGGTCCCTGAAGGATTTTATACAGGTGATCTCCTCTGTCAGTTAGAGGGAGGGCCCTCCAGGCCCCAAAGGCTGCAGTTGCCACCTGGGCATATACTGCCAGATCGTACTGTCTTTGTTGCTGAATGGTCCCAAAAGCATCTGTCCCTACCAGCATGTCAGCGTTTTTTTGGAGTTGCCCATGTAACGCATTTTGAGCGGCAGTCTAGGTACATCTATCCTGAAACTCTCCTCTCCATATAAGAAAGTCTCCCCCACTAAGCCCAGTGCGACAGAGCTGCTGCCAATCATTTGGGGTGAGGTTAAGAGCCCGAAAAGATTCCATAAGAGATAACACAAATGGGGCCTGGGTGCTGTAAAAGTTGGCAGCCTCCTTTAATTGTTTAAGTCCTTAAAGGCCAGAGGTTTGTGATGGCGAAAAACCTGTCCTGAATTGTTGGAATCTGGAATTTCCATGACAGGGGCAATCATTGGGTATCACTTAAGGCTTCCGCAGGGAGCCTCCTCCGAGCCTGACCGAAGGGGAGGGGCCAGAGAGGTCCTGATCGCAGCAGAAAAAGGATAGGGAGGGGGCTTGTCCTTCTTCCCAGAGGTTCCTTTTGTCTTTTCTTTTAAACGGGCCCAGCGTAATTTTCACTATAGTGTTGTGATTTCTCCCTCTAAAGTTTCTTCTTCTGAGCCTGTTGATTTCCCCAAGCTCTCTTCAAAATCAGACAAAGAGGAATAGAGGCGTGTTTGCGCCGAAGAATTTTGCTTGGGATGAGCCCCTAAATTCTGAGAGGAAACTCTGCTCCGTGACTCATTTCCCTCCTCCCTCTCTGGAGGTTTTTTCTTTTTAGTCTTCCTCTCCTCTGCCTTACCGGGTCTCCCCTTAGGCTGAGCTAGCGGTTCGACCTCCGTGTTGGAGGCAATATCAGAACAAAGGGAAGCCTTAGTCTCATTATCTTGAATCTCAGATAATACCTCTTTTGTTGCTTTTAAAGCCTGTTTAACACGGACTTTCTCTGTAAGCAAAGCATCCCTGATCAGTCTACAAAGGGAGAGCATGGCAATTGACAGGACTTCAGGCCCCTCCTTTCTCAAAATTTTTTGAAGATCCCTGCGAACCTGTTCCCATTTAGAAATATTGAGGGCTCCACTGGTGACGAACCAAGGGCTCCACGTTTCTATAGTTTTAAGAAAATCTTTAAAGTCTTAGTTTTTACAGCTGTTCCCTGCTCTTTCAACAATATCTTTAACTGAAACTTTAACTCTGATTTACCCGGGATATTTTCCATTCCTTTTTAATTATCTCTTAATTCCCAATGTGTCCTGGCCAGACTACAGGACAACCCGGTCCATTAACCTCTCTTTCCAATCTCGGCTATTTTGGTGGGACCTCCAGATACTGAGCCAGTGCAGGCTGGAACCAAGAATCTCGGCGGAGGGTGTCCAGGTTGAATGAATTCACAGAGCACGAGGTTGAGGTGGAACAGCTTATTTATTGTTCTGCTGGGGCTAGCTTTTATATTATGGCACCAAAAGAGGAGGGGGCTGCGAAGGGACTGTCACCTCACCCCAGCAGGGATCAAGGAATGATCACCATGCACTCAAAATTCCTTTCCCAACTCCAGGAGTAGAGGGAATTTATTATGTTTTCTTTGCAGATAAGCACCTCAAATGGGGGCAGGGATATGTAACTCAGGGCTGCAGTTCCCACAATTTAAAGTTCTTATTTTTGAGAATTTTCTGTTTAATTCCATGTCCAATTTCATATTTTTCTATATGCTTAATAGATTCTTGAAACTAACTGTTTATCATGTATATAGCTGACTTAATTTATATAACTGACCTATCTTATTTAGAAATACATTCCAAATTGTAGAATTCAAGTTGCAAATTCCAAATCTCAAAGCTACAAAAAGACTATTTCCTGCAAAGGCTTAAAACTTGAAACTACAAAAATTACTGTGTGAATAATGGCCAACATTGAGCCATAGGAGGAAAATAACCAAACATCTATATCCAAACATCATGGAACATTGAAAATAAGGAAAGAGGAAGAGTGGAAGAGCTGGAAGAGCCCTTTGTTGCTCTTTCCTCACCAAAAAGAGAGTCCACTAATGCTCAAGAAGAAAAGGAACTCACAAATCTCAGGAAGTCCCTCAGGCTTACCAGGCCACTGCTCAAATTTACAAGAGCAGTAAAATTTGCTGAGGAAAGAAAAAGGTTTCCCAATGCCTAAGAAGACTGCCTAGCATACAAGGCAGCTTCAGAGACACACTGTTGAGTCTCACCCTGGGAGGAGACTTTCAGATATTCTACTTCCTTTATGTCACTGTAACTTCAGAGTTCAAGTAGCACTAAACAAGTGCTCTGGTTTGCTAAACACACTTGAGCAGAATCTGTTCTTCTTCCTTGTGTTGGGTTTCTTTTAGCCTAGGGAAAGGCACATTAAAAGCTACACTTCACTAAAATTGACTATCCTCAAAAAGCACACAAAACACAACTCATAATAACACACACCTTTAACCCCAGCCCTTAGGAGAGAGAAGCAGGTAGATATTTGTGAGTTTGAGCTCATCCTTGTCTACTAAATGTTATAAAAAGCTTTTTTCATTCAATCCTTAATAACAAAAATACCATTCTGGATACATCAAAGTTTGGTTCACTGTCACATAGAAGTTGTATGGATTCTAAGGCTAAGGGGCAAGTTTATCATCTCTGTCTCCAGCAGGATAGGTTAAATTGTATCCTGCTTTCATGTATTTCTGATGTCATTCCTGTCCTTTGGAATACAGTGAAGATGTGATTTTGTTGATTGCTATGATGCAGTACTTTTAACATTTTAAGTGTATTTCCTTTAAAACAATACATGTTATTGATGTAGGGTTCAAAGTTTAAATTTCTTGACACTGTCCAAACCCAGTTAGTTCTGAACGTGTTTGATTAATGATGGTGAATGTAGCAGTGAGCACCTAAGCATGCTGGTGTCTGGAAATTGAATTGCAGAAGCACCAGAGGTAGATATTCAGTGACAAGGAATGAGGCAAAGAAACGGGTAACGCCTGCTTTAGTGTTCACTTACTTTATTAGTTACTTTTCTGTTATTGTGATAAAATATCCATTACTAAATAAATGTTTAAATGGATGAATTTTTATTGGGTTTTCCAGTTGCAGAGGAAACAGTGCATCACGGAAAGGAGGCACAAGCAGCAGGCATGTTGGCTGCAGCAGAAAGCTAAGAACTCACACATCTACCACAAAGATAACATAGAGTGTACTGAGGTGTGAAGCTTTTAAATTTTAAGCTTGTCTCTGTTGACACACTTTCTTAATGCTGTACCACCTAAACCTCTGCAAACAGCATGATCAACTGAGAACCAAGTATATAAATGCCTTGTGAGAATCATTCTCATGAAGATCACATGCTCTTAACATGATGTGTCCTTTACCACATACCCAGAACAGTGGAGTAAATAAAGCAGGGACGGACACCTCCAAAACTATGAGTCCAAAAAAATGAGCCAACTTTCCTTTCTACAAGGTAATTTTAAATGGTGTTTCAGTATAGTGATAAATAGTTAAGTAGTGAAGATTTACTTGAATTTTCCAGTCACTCCGAAGTAGTTCATTTTCCTATTAATGTTCTCAAGCTCTGCTTTCTATAAATAGTCAAAAGCTGATATGATTTGAATAGGAATGATTCTCCTTGATAGGTGAATTATATTATGTCAAAAAATTTTCAGAGTCAGTTCTGAATGAAAGAAGTTAATACCCTTGGATCTGTCCTCTATTCCTTGTTCTTAAATTCTTAGGAAGATCCAGCTGACTAAGCAGGATAATGAAACTGTGAGGCAAAATTCCATAACTAGATTTGCTCTTAGAAACAAAATAAACAGAAAAAGAAAAAACTATATCTATACAGTGGAGGTGCTTGTAACTATGGAAATAATTGTACAATTCTTAGCACATCATAGATTCAGTGCCAGGCTACTATCTCCTATCTCAAATTGTGCTTGATGGTAAAAAAAAAAAATTAGATCCCCAACACTTTAGGTATTGACAATATTCTAACTTAATCAAATATTCTAATCAGGGATATTTGCAAAACAAGGAGATACCAACTTAATTTGATAAAAGTTAAAAGTCATTACAGTGAGATGCTTTTGAGGTATGTTGAAGAATAGAATCCATTCAGCATAAAGTGTAAATCTATGCATGTGTGTCAGAATAACTAGGGCAAATCTGACCTGTTACTAGAAATAGCTATTTGAAAGCTAAAAGCGAGGCTTGGTAATGCTCTTTCCTCAAAGCATAGTGCAGCTTTATCATGCCTTTCCTTTGGGGTAGATGGAGTGCTGACATAACAGTTCGTTGCAGAAATCAGTGTGTTCAAATCCAAAAGGACAAGCTGCTTGAGAAATACTTTGCTTCTCTAGAGGCAATTTACAGAGTTGTTGTTGCTAAAACTTTGTCCAGACTATGTCTCCTTTTAAGGAAACCCTTCAAATAAATCTCTGTTGTGACCTTCAATTCTCACCCCAACTGCATTCATAACCATTATTTAAATGAAAAGAATATCCATATTTTATTCAAAAGTATATTCATTTAAACTTTATGCTATTATAAAACAAAAAGAAAAGAAACAAAACAAAACAAAAACTAACTTTGTTTCTATCAGAAAACAATTTGTATTTTTGAAAAGATAAAACACACACACCACTGTACTTTAAAATTCTTCTGTCCTTGGAGGAATGCATCTCAACATCTCATTTTCTGAAGCAAAAATCATCTACTGCTTGTCTTCAATCATGACTTAATTGTTGTCTTGTTGGCCTCAAATCCTTTACTGTATGGTCTTCTCAAAATTTGCTTACACCGGAGTCACTTTTGTTGGAGTTAATCTCTAATGCTTTGATTTATATACAGAGATCACTATTTCCCCTCCTGTATCTTTTGAAATGCAAAGTTGTCTATATCAAGGGAGTCTAAACTTTTGTGAATATTTGGGTGGGACAAAGCATAATTATGATGCTAATTTATGAGAAGTTTGGCAAATTAGCCTATAGTTGTATGCAAAGAGTTCAGCTTTATCTTTGTAGATGAAATAATTGCTTATTTTTCCTTTAGAATGTCAAATATATATGTAACACACTTAGCTGTTTAGAAAAGAGAAACTTTTGTTGATGTATTCAACTATTCCTTTTTAATATTAAAAATCAGATAAATGCTATATACTGTCTTTAATTCAATTAGAATATTTTTCTAAATTTGGTTGTTTGTATAAATGCCACATTACAACATCTATACTATATCTATACCACATCTCTTGACATTTGTCAATTAATTCACATGTTTTAAAGAGTATGCATCACTTTATACAATAAGACATGATCTTATGAAAGTGCTCTAACTGATAAAATCCAGAAAAACAAGAAGGAAGCATTGTGGGAACAGCAAAACCTAGTTATCCAATGACAACAGCAGGGGACAGGAGGACACAGAGAAATTTATTTGCTTAGCTAAACAGTAAAAAGTGTATAGGATACTTAAGTGAGCTCCATGTACCCACTCTTCATGCCGTACCTTTCTACCCGAGATTTACTGATTCTGCTTTAGTATCCCAAGTGTTCCTCCATCTTCCTCAAACCCATCTTTTAAAGCTTTTAATTTTCACCATTTCTCAGCCCAATCTATTCTGATGACATTTGTTTTAAACAACCCTGAAATATATGTTTAACAGTTATAAACTATTACCTGCATATGAGAGAAAATTTTATTTTTTTTCCTAACCCTGGGTCCTAACCTTGCTTAATATAATAAGATAATTTTTCTCAATAATTAAATATAATCTACATTTCTTAAAATTTACCTTAATGCCATATTAAGCCACTTAGGTTAATTGACTTTAGAAGTATAATTTTTGGTTTTTGCTTGTTTAACACAGGCTATTTTAAGCCCAGGCAGACTTCAAACTCTCTAGCTAAGGTTGACCTTGAACTCCTGATCCTTCTTTACTTCCCGAGGGCTAGGATTATAGATTTAGTCCACTATGTCTGATTGAGAGCATAAGCCTTTTAATCTTCTTTGGAATAGGAGAGGAATCAAATGTTACCGGATCAAGATGATATCATTTTATACATCAAAAACACATTGAATTAAGTGTTTGACTAATGCTCCTGATTCATTCTGACAATAGATTTTGCATATTGTTTCAAAAATCTTTCTGTTTTCATCCTCCTGCAGACTACATAATTATGAGATCAGAATTTCTTTACCTCAACATTAGCGAAAAAAATTTTCTTCCTTCAAATGCAATATTTTGTAACTTAGTTGATGTTCCATTACATATTTTAGATATTTTTTACATGTGAAAATTTAAAAACACAGATAAATTTATAGGCAAAGTGTAATATACAAGCCGTGTGTTACTGGCACAAGTTCATGTACATAGCAGCTCTAAATTTAAAAGTCCATCACTGGGGTGCTGAAGAGATAACTCAGTGATTAAGAGCACTGGTTGTTCATTCACAGGACAAAGGTTCAATTCCTAGAATCCACATGAAACCTCACAACCAACTGCAACTATTTTCCCAGTGATTTAATGACATCTCCAGGCATCTATGGTACCACATTAAGTCCATGATGCAAGGCATACATGCAGACAAAATTCACAAAGAAATAGAAAAAAATAATTAATATTACTAATTAATTTTACAAGTTTATGTGCAAGTTCTAGTATATAACTGGTACCGCTTTTATAATTAGTATACTAATATTCTTGATAGTATACTGATAATCTTTACATTGCATTGATAATTCTGTTCTCCAGACTATAAATGTCTGATCCAACAAGGAAGTGGAACTCTTTACTTTCTATCCAATTTTCTATTTTCCAGCTTGTTCTCACCAGCAGCAAATCCCAATTGACATAAAAATATAAGTTTTGATGGATGCTCCAATGTGGGAGCAAATCCTGTCATTGTCTTACATAATCCATGCACATTTCTTTTCTCATCACTTCTTTGAAATTCAAAAACATATTTATGATAGTACAATGCTTCCAAACTGTCCTCAGGGATCTCCATCCTTATTACCAGCCATTGCTGAGAAGGGGAAATGAAATTCAGTGAGGAAAAAGCTTAGCCAGTTTAGTGCTTTTATATTATCTTCTACGTAGCAGAACATTGAATCTATCATTTCTAAGACTGCTCTGAGAATCTCATAATTGCAGTACTTAGAATCAAGAGACATAATTCATCATCATTTGTTTGCAATTGCAGCAGCATTTCAGTCAAATTCAAAAGCACTTTCATAATTTCATTTCTGAAGGTTGTGTTGACCTTTCTTTCATATTGGATAAATAACCGAAGCTCCTCTTTCATTAAGTAAATCTAGCCTATGTTACAAAATAAACGACTTGTGTTTGTATTTACATATTAATATGTGTATGTGTTGTTGATCCAGTCTAATTTTTAAGTTTCTTTTGTTTTTGAGATTATAATATATCATTTCCCCTTTCCCTTGGCTCCCTCCAAATTCTTCCATATATCCCTTCTTGCTCTCTTTCATAATAATTTATTCTTTTTCTCATTAATTGTTCTCACATTTATGCACACACACACTCACACCTAAATATAAAAACACATTTTGACTAATCTATATAATATTACTTATATGTATAATTTTATCATTTTTTTAGATAATCCATTGATGCACTTCCCTAGGTAAGACTAGACAATTTCTACCACTGTCAATATTGTCTAGAATTCTTTGTCAACAGTTGAGGCTTTCATGATATTTGCCCCCTACTTTGCCATGTCTATCGCTGTCCTAGTTCAGCTCATGTTTAGGCATTCATATTAATGAGATTTTGTGGGTGACATATCTGATTTTATCAGAAAACACAATCTCACAACAAATTGCAGGAACCTCAGGCTCCTAAAATCTTTCCACTCCCTCCTTTCAATGTTCCTTGATCTTCATATACAAGAGTTGTGCTATAGATGTCAATAGGGATTGGGCTCCACAACTCTAAAATTTGATTGGATCAAGATTCCTGGAATGATCTCAGGAATCTAGTCACAAAAGGAAGTTCCATTGATAGAGACTAGGATTGCACTCTTCTGTGACTAGAAGAGCAAATACTTATAATGTTGTTAGTAATTAGGGACTGTGTCAATTTAGTAAAGTGACCATTGTATGTTTTCCTCTGAGGTCTATGGTTTCAAGCCTGCCAGTTGATTAGTGAAGTACCAAGCATGATTTTCTTCATATTTAGTGTCCTAAGACAATTTAGTAAGTTGTTCTTTACCATCAATGTGTAATGCCACTATTGTGCACTTAGGGTTGTCATGCTGTGATCGTCTAGTACTACTGATGCCTTTGAGTTGAACGTGACCGTGAGAACTAGCTTTCTTAGCATCACTACATTCTCTTTTTCCAAAGCATGTTTATGACATGAGTATCTTACATACAAATATATTTATATACCACATATTTACTCAGTTTCTGGACACCAGAAGAGAATATCAGAGATTCTGGAAATGAAGTTACTGAAGCCATTATGTGTGTGTTGGCAACCAATCTTGTAACCTCTGTAAGAAAAACTATTGCCCAAACTCAGAGCCATCACTGCATCTCCTGATACAATACATTCTGCTTATTCCACTTTTTTTTTCTATATTGTAAAGCAACGGAAGTGACAGCCACTTTTATCACAGTTCATTTTATAGAATGGAATCAAATTAAAGTACCAGACATCAATCCATACACCTGATTACCTGCTTTTTGACAAAGAAGCCAAGATTGTACAATGGAATAAAAGAAAGCATCCTCAAGAAGAGGAGCTGGAATAACTGAATGGCAAGATGTAGAAGTATGCAAATAGGTACATATCTTTTGCTATGCACAAAACTCAAGTCTGAGTTTATGAAAGACCTAAACACAAATTCATTTACACTGAACCTGATGGAATAAAAAGAGGAAAGTAGCCTTGAATGCATTGGCACAAGACACCACTTCTTAAGTATGACACCAGTATCACATCCACTGAGAACAACGATCAATAATTGGGACCTCCTGAAACTAAAAGCCCTCTGTAAGGCAAAGGATATGGAAAATAAGACAAAGCAGCAGCCACCATTGTAGAAGGAGCAGTGGGCTGAGTTCTGACGCCCAGATCCCCAGCTAGTTTACACCCGAAATAATTACACAGAAACTGTATTCATTTAAACACTGCCTGGCTCATTATCTGTAACATTTTATTGGCTAACTCTTACATATTGATTAACCCATTTCTAATAATCTGTGTAGCACCACTACTGGGAAAGATCCTAACCTGTATCCATCTCGGAGAGGAGAGTCATGGCGACTGCCTCATTGCCTTCTTCCCAGCATTCAGTTCTGTCTTCCCCGCCTACCTATGTTCTGACCTGTCAGGCCAGACAGTTTTCTTTATTAATTAACCAATGAAAGAACAAATAGACAGAAGACTCTCCTCCATCACACCATAATTGGAATAGATCTTCACCAACCTAATATCTGATAGAGCACTGATGGAATCAGTAGTAGGGGAGATGAGCAGGGACAGATGGATGGAATGGGAGATTTGGCGGAGACTGTGGAAATCTAATGCAGTGAAAACTTCCTGGAATCTGTAAAAGTGAGGACTAATGAGGACTCCTAATCATGGGAATATGGAGTCTCAACTGAACATCTCTTATAGCCAGGCAATGCTTCCAGGGGTGAGATTAGAGTGCTTTATACTAGAGTCCAAAATATATAAAGAACTCAAGAAACTAGATATCAAAATACCAAATAATCTAATTTAAAAATGGGGTACATACCTATTACAGAGAATTCTTAAAAAAAGAATCTCAAATTCTCAAAAGGCATTTAAGAAATTATTCAATATATTTAGTCATCAGGGAAATGCAAATCAAAATGTCTCTGAGATACCATCTTATAATTGTCAGCTTGGCTAAGATCAAAAACACTTATGACAGCTTATGTTGGAGTAGATGTGGATAACATAAACACTTCTTCACTGCTGGTGGGAGTGCAAACTTGTTCAGTGACTTTGGAAATTAGTATGGTAGTTTCTCAGAAAATTGAGAATCAATCTACTGCAAGACTCGGCATTACCACTCTTGGGCATATATTTAAGGGATGCTCAATCATACCACAGGGACTCTTGCTCAGATATGGTGACAGCAGCATTATTCATAATGGCCAGAATCTGGAAGCAACCTAGATGCCCCTCAACTGAAGAATGGACAAACAAAATGTGGCACATTTACACAATGAAGTATTACTCAGAAAAAAAAAAAAAAAACGATGACATCATAGAATTTACAGGCAAATGGAGGAAACTAGAAAAAAAATCATCATGAGTGAAGTAACCCAGATCCAGAAAGACAAACATAGTATGTACTCACTCATAAGTGGATCCTATATGTAATTCAAAGGATAGTCAGACTACAACTCACAGCCACAGAGATGCTAGGTAACAAGAAGGACCCTAAGAATGATGCATGTATCTCCCTGGTTAGTCCTGCCTCAACATGATGTGCCAGATTTTGTTAATTTCCCCATGGAATAGTGGATAGAGGTGGGGAATGTGGAAAGCAGGAGTAGGGGAAAGAAGACAACTCTGTTTGGGATGTAAAATGAATTTTAAAATTTAAAAAAGAGATTGCATGAATTGTAAAAGAGACTTGGAACTTTGAATTTTTAAACATTTTTTTCTATCTAATTATTTTATTATTATTATTTTGATTTTTATTGAGCTCTACTCCCCTCCCTTCCTCTCCCCTCCTCTTTAACCCTCTCTCAAGGTCCCCATGCTCCAAGTTTACTCAGGAGATCTTGTCTTTTTCTACTTCCCATGTAGATTAGATCTATGTACGTTTCTCTTAGTGAGTGTCCTCACTGTTGTTTAAGTTCTTTAGGATTGTAACTTGTGGGCTGGTTTTCTTCACTTTATGTTTAGAAACCACTTATGAATGAGTACATGTGATACTTGTCTTTCTGTATCTGGATTACCTCACTCAAAATGACGTTTTCTAGCTCCATCCATTTTCCTGCAAAATTCAAGATGCTGTTTTTTTCCCCACTGAATGGTAGTCCATTGTGTAAATGTACCATATTTTCCTAATCCATTCTTCGGTTGAGGGGCATTTAGGTTGTTTCCAGATTCTGGCTATGACAAACAATGCTGCTCTTAACATAGTTGAGCACATGACATTGTGGCACGATTGAGCATCCTTTGGATATCTACCCCAAAGTTTTATTTCTGGGTCTTGAGAAAGGTTGTTTCCTAATTTTCTGAGAAATCACCACACTGACATCCAAAGGGGCTGAACAAGCTTACATTTCCACCAGCAATGAAGAAGTGTTCCCTTTATCCCAAAACCTCTCCAGCATAAGTTGTCATTAGTGTTTTTGATCTTGGCCATTCTTACAGCTGTAAGATGGATTTTCAGAGTTGTTTTGATTTGCATTTCTCTGATGACTAAGGATGCTGAACATTTCCTTAAGTGTCTTTCAGCCATTTTAGATTCCTCTGCTGAGAGTTCTTTGTTTAGGTCTGTACTCTATTTTTTTTATTGGATTATTTGTTCTTTTGATGACCAATGTCTTGAGTTCTTTGTATGTTTTGGAGATCAGCCCTCTGTCCGATGTGGGGTTAGTGAAGATCTTTTGCCATTCTGTAGGCTATCATTTTGTCTTGTTGACAGAGTCCTTTGTTTTACAGAAGCTTTTCAGTTTCAGGAGGTCCCATTTATTAATTGTTTCTCTGTGTCTGTGCTGTTCGGGTTATATTTAGGAAGTGGTCTCCTGTGCCAATACATTCAAGTGTACTTCCCACTTTCTCTTTTGTGAGGTTCAGTATAGCTGACTTTATGTTGAGGTCTTTGATCCATTTGGACTTAAGTTTTCTGCATGATGATAGATATGGGTCTATTTTCATTCTTCTCCATGTTAATATTTAGTTATGCCAGCACCATTTGTTAAATATGCTTTCTTTTTTCCATTTGGTATTTTTTGCTTCTTTGTCAGAAATCACGTGTTTGAAGGTGTGTGGATTAATATCCGGGTCTTTGATACAGTTCCATTGGTCCTCCTGTCTGTTCTTATGCCAATACCAGACTGTTTTTAGTACTGTAGCTCTGTAGTAGAGTTTGAAGTCAGGAATGTTGATGCCTCCAGCAGTTCTTTTATTGTACGGGATTGTTTTGGCTATCCTGGATTTTTCGCTTTTTCATATGAAGTGAGTACTGTTCTTCCAAGGTCTGTGAAGAATTTTGCTGGGATTTTGATGGGCATTGCATTGAATCTGTAGATCAACTGATCTTTGAGAGCTCAGTCCAGTGCTCCAGTGCAGGTTTCTGCCTCTGTTTTCATCAGTTCCTGGATGAAGGTTCTATGGTAATATTTAAAATATTCATCAGTCTGACTACAGGCAAGGTCAGTTCTGGTACTCTCTCCTCTGTTGCTTAGGGTATTAGCTGGGGTAATTCTGGTTGGGGCAGACTGCCAGCACAACTGGCAGTGGCATCAGGATTTATTCCTACTGTTTGTACTGACTTGTTTTGGAACGTATTCTGTTTGAATGGATACTTTGCTCAACCTAGATATAGTTTGGAGGGTCGTGGAACTTCCCCAAAGCAATGTGACTTACCCTCTCTGAGAAGTGTATGAGGGGTAGAGTGGAGAGATTTGGTGGAGGGAAGAAGAGGAATGAAAGGAGTGGGCACTGGAATTGGTATGAAAACTGAAATAAAGAATGTTTTCTTTTTAAAATAAATGTATTAAAATATATTAAAAGAGAAATTTTTAAAAAATTAAAAAATAAATGTTGGAAATCTGGTTTAACACTATATTAATACAAACATTGATGAGGAATCAGAAAACCTGATTGCTAACCTCCAAATATTAAAGATGAAGCTGCATAACGTTTGTCCATGAGACACCTCAGCAGGTAAAAGTGCTTGCTGAGTATCTCACGGTTTCTACTTCTGTGATAAGACACAACAACCAAAACCTAGTAGGGGAAGAGAGTATCTTTTTATATTTACAACCTATACTTAGTTCATTATCTTGGGAAGTTAGGGCAGAAACTCTCAATGAGCACACACTCGAGGCGGAACTGATGCAGAGGGCAAGAAGGAACACGGCTTACTCTCTTGCATTTTATAGCATGGCTTCTCAGACTGCTTTTGTGTGCAACTCAGGACCAAATCCCAGGAGTGGCACCACTGACAGTAGGTTGAAATCTCCCACATCAATCATTTTATAGGCTTACCTACAGGCTAATCCAATGAAAACATTTTCTCAACTTTGTTTTCTTCTCAGATAACTCTGATTCACATCATCTAAAAACAAAGAAGCCTGACAAGCTGAGTTTGATTCCCAGAACCCACATAAAAAAGCCAGATTCTGTTGTGTACATCTATAGCTTCAGTACTCCTACAGTGATATGTGAAGCAGACACTGGAAAATGGCCAGAAGCTAACGAATGGGCGAGCTACCGTGGAGTACACAATGCAGCAGAAAGAGTAGATTTCCTCTCTCAACAAGTTAGAAGGAGGTAAAGTTGGCCTCTGAAATTCAGATACCCCCTGTGTTCATGAAAACCACATGGATGTACATGAACACACACATGCATACACACACACAAACATACACACCATACACAATACAAAATAATATAAATACAAAATGATAAATGTAATAATTAAATTTTAATTAATAAGAATATTTAAGAATGATGAAGCTACAGAGATGAATTAAGTGGGTTTCCTTGCACTAATATTCAAAATAGGAAGCTGAAAAACACTCCTTCTTCTACCAATAAATTCCAGTTAATGCTGGAATCAATTATTTGGAGAATCCCTCACCTTTCCAGACATCTATTCATAAGGGAAATAAGGAAGAAACAGAATGTTATTTAAAAGTTTTGTGCTCTTAAATTTTATCATGTATTAATGTCATTTTCCACTTACGTGTTGCCTTATCTGTTTAGAAGCGTGGTACCATCAAACCCATGTTTAAACTGGTAGTTAGCCTTTAATGATTGACAACAGTACAAAGTTAGTGTGAAATGGGAACTGCCACCTTCACAAGTGCATTGACACTTGGAAAATTTGTATGCTTAAAGTGCTCTGTACCAACTGCTCTTATATTAATTCCATAATGGAAAAATAGCTAATTAGAAACAATTTAATATCAGGCAGTTATCTACACTAAACAGAAGTGCTACGATTCAGTGTAGAAGTAAATCTATTATTTCCTAGAAAAGTCAAAGTCAGTTCAGAAAAGCTTACTGAAATAGAACACTACAAAGCTAAAGTAAGAATTTCTATTTTAAAAGAAAATATACATATGATTTCAAAGTAAATGACATACTAATATACATAATTAGCACTATAAAGTGTTCAAGAGTCTTGAGAAAATTAATATGAGTATTGAACTTGAATGTGGTAGATTGCTTCACAGGTCATCTACATATTCTATTACGAGCAGGTTTAAGAACATTAATGCTTTAAGCAGGCTTATGAAGAAATAGATATTCTTTGAAGCAAGAAACTGGAAAATGAATATGAGGAGAGAATTGAACTCTTCAAATTAACAGAGATCAAAACTATGTAAACTCCTTGATATTTCATCTTCATGAAGAATTACTGACTTCCATTGAAACATAATCGTCATGTAAGGTTGATCTGTGTAATAGTATTAGGCCACCTCTGCTCTTACTTGACGAAATTCTGCTTTTGATCCTTTAGAATGTTAAGATTTTTTGTCAGGGCAGGCATTTTATCATAGCAGATTCCTATGCATAACTGATAGAAGCTCTCTGAGGTATGTATTACCTCATGATGATATTTTTAAAGATGTAGGTATTTACCATACCCCTCAGTCATAACTAATATTTAATTTTTAAATAATGCAATTATTGACTGTAGGACTGAGGCAAGTTCTAAATCATTAGATTAGATAGCATGGAACTCATCTATGGATCATCTCCAGCTTTTTCCTAAACTCTGGTGCTACTTATTCTACTTCCCAAATACTCAACTCCACTCACATAAGTTTTGCTCAAATCTTGTGTATTGTCATGGAGTTTTTACCTCTCTGTCTTGTCCTTTTTTCTTTACTTGACTACTGACCTCTCCATTTCAAACTGTTTGAATACCAGATGACAATCTATCAGGTTTGCATTCCCAGTTTGTGTCCTGATTTCTGATGTTCTGACTGACACTCTCATAGCTCTGATCCATGGTACTGTTTGCTTAATGCATTTTTTTTTGCTGTATGTGCTGTGCTTTCTACAGAAGGGAGTGAACACTTAGAATGAATATGAAATCATTAGATATGTAGAGTCCTCCTTGTGTTTATTCTAAGAGACATGAACCTTGTTCCTTTCTTCTTGACCTGTAGATTCTCATACGGTGTGCTCTATTCATGTGAATAGTGGCTAACTATCTTAATACTATGACATTATTGATTGAAAGTGTAGAATAAGGACATCAGCAAATTATGCCTTGTCCAATGTCTTAAGGTCCTGAATGTTTTCTCTTGGGAGGATGATGAAAAGGGGGCTATTTTCTGGTAATATCTATTGAATGGTCTTTTTACTCTAATTATAAAAATATTCTTTAATATAGGCAGAATCAGATAACTAGTTTTCAGTGAGATATAATAGTGTTTATTGAAAAACTGGGATGTGGACACTAAAATGAACTTATCTTTGTGAAAACTAATATGTAATTTCAGTTATTAACACATCAAATTAAAAAAATAGGATTTTGTTTTCTTATATTTTATTAAGAATCGTGTACTTGATATTGAGAGTGTTGATTAATTCTCAATGCCATTGTAATGAAGACAGGTGACTTTCAGCATATGCTTAGTGCATGTAGAAAAGAAAAAGAAAAAAACTCTGTTTTGTGCTGACAGAGATTATTAGCCCCCTCCTTTTTGTTTTTTGTTGGGGGTGTTTAATGGTGAGCATGAGACCCACAGTATCACACATGATACGAAAATGCTCAAAATGCAAGCTAAACCAAGATCTCTTCATAAATAATGCATTCAATCGGAGACAATGAAAAGATTGTATATGATTTTAAAGACTGTAGGTGTGTGTCTGTGTTTTGCAGTGCTTACACAAGAGTGAAGAAGCATGATGTACCAGAAAGTATAGAACCCTGGAGCTTGATTTACGGGTGGCTGTGACCTTCTGAGTGTGGGTGGGGAAACAGAATTAATCCTCTTCATGAACAGGACAAGGCTTTCCCTGCTGAGCCATTTCTTCAGCCTCTAATTTTGTACACTTCTAATTTGGGTTATTTTGTTCTGACATAGGTGCAACTGCTCATATCAGCTCTTTAATTCAACGTGATATCATTTTTTAATTTACTCCCATTATATTATTTTGTTTTTTATATTTTGCCATTTGTATTTTGTCATTGTCACTAATATTTGCAAATGGTAAGTAAATCAGAATATTAGAGAATATTTTTGAGAAATATGGTCAGTAGATTTTCCTGCACGTTAATTTTGACTCACAGAATTCTTCTCACAAAAATAACAAAATTTATTTATATTATTAAATAAAGAGACTTCCAAGAATTATTGTTTTATAATAGAAACAAAATATTATTTTACAAATAGTAATTTTATAGCACTATAAAATTAAAATAATTTACATACTTGATTTATTTTATGCAATTTTAAATTAAAATTCACTAAGCAGTGGTATCACTTTAATTAAGATTTATATAAAATTTAATATATATCAGATTATGAGCATTATATTTTGGAAACAGTTAAATTTCATGAGGCTTGGTATAAACTATTATCTCATATATGTTTTATGTCAGCTTATAATTTTAGAAATATGTGAATCTAACCATATAAGCTTATCCTAACTTCAATATTCTGTATAAACACAGAAGTAATATTTTAATAATAAAAGGTCATTTCAAAAGTAAAGTTTGATAAAATCACATAAAATGTCAAAGGGAGATAATTTCCACTTCATCAGCTTAATTCTTCTTTTACTAAACTTTTGAGCAACATGTGACATTTTTAAAAATCACCTTTGAAAACTTTGGTTATAAGAATCAAGAATAGAATAGACAATAAATTCCCATAATCACAGGAAAAAACAGCTTAGTAAATTGTGCACTAAGGCATTCTTATAATCATTTCTTTAGTGTTGGGTAAAACCTTCAACCATTCCTCCATTTCCTCTTATGCACTGACTGTTGTGATAATTTAAAGGCATAGTTTGCTTTCATTGTTTATTAGTATTAATTGCCTGTAACGTTCCATCTACGGCTGAGGCTTTATGAAATATTTCCCCTCTATACTATCATGGGAGCTGGTAGTGTCACTATGAAAGTTAGGAAATCATACGGTTAACATTTCATGAGTTCACTTTCTCTTTCATGGATAGAAGACACAGTGTCCCAACAGACACTCCTGCCTCTGGCTCTCACAATCATTCTGTTCACTTCTTATGAGGCACCCTCAGACTCATTTGTGGTTGTTGCATTGTAGATAAATAATTTGAATTGGACATCTTAAAGCATGCTGTCTTTTGCGTTTTCTCCAGTTGTGATTTCTGTAATTATTTTGATCTACTGCGGAAGGAAGTATCTTTGAGAGGGCTCAGCATTACTTTTACCTGTGGGTTTAAACACAAATATTTATCACGCAGTTAAATATTATACTGGAGGACAAAGGTGAAAATAATAGTTTCTCTCGTGATGCCATGACTTGACTTGCCATAAGTTGGTGCTTATGTTCAAAGATCCAGATTTGAATTCCATCTTGGTGATGTACCTAAAGGCCACTTAAATATTTGCTTTTTACTCCTAAGATATGTGGGTCACCAGTGCATCACTGGGGTTATTGTGCAGGGCTGGTCATTGCACAGTGCATCACTGTTATGGCGCAGGGATGGTCATTGCTGTGATCCCCAGGCATTAACACTGTTGCATAGCACCTTTAGGAACCATGAGAAGTAGGCTTTAGGAAACGAACTTCTAGTTCACATACAGATCTCTTCTCCCAATTGAGAATTATGCCTGAATTATTTGTTTCTTCAAAATTAAGGTCATACTTTCTAACCCTCACTAGAAACTATGGGCAACAGCAGTAGCCCATAGTATTTAGCCAGTGTCTTGGATTCCTGATACCAACAACCATAAGAAATGTTTGTTAGGTGCTCTATTTTCTTGGAGGAGTATTATCACCTCAAATGAGATTACTTTGTTATGTATGTGTATGTATATATATACTCATACATGTCCCACATTTATTTTAAGTAAGTATAAACTATTTCTATATATCTTTCCAAATAACTTTAGTGCTATTTATTTTTCCTCCCACTCCATGGTTCAGCACTTTCCCTCCTCATTTCCCTCTTTCCCCTCTCATAGCACCTATGTGCTAATATCCCTCTTTATAGAGGTTCTTCTCAATCCCTCTGGTTCCTTTTTACTTTCCTGGATTCTGCAATTACACCAATTTACATACTGAGATCATGCAGCAATTGTCTATCTCTTTTGGATTACCTTATTTAGTACATTACCTGTTCCATTAACTTATCAAAAATTTTCATGATTTTAATATTTACAGTTCAATAGAATCCCATTGTTTTCATGTGCCACATTTTCATTGTGTATTTTCAGTGAAAGAAGATTCAGATTGTTTCCATTTTCTATCTATTGTGGAAAAAAGTGTTAATGAATGCAGCTGAACAAGTATTTGTGGAGCAGGATATTGACTTTGGGGGGGGCATATTCCAAGGGGTTAGCTGAGTCATATGGCAGATCTGCCTTTAACTTTTTGAGAATTTTCCCTGTTGATTTCCATAGTAGCTGCACCAATTTACAATTTTACTGAGAGTAAAGAAGTGTGTCTCTTTCTCCACAACCTCACTACTACTCTTTGCCATTTGTTTTCTTGATCTTGATACCTACTTTCCAATGTTATTACAGAGTAAAATTATCCCTGTGTGTAAGTCTGAAGATGTTATACATAAATATTTCAAAATTTACAAAAGAAATACTCCTTAATCGATATTTATAGCAAAGAAGTAGGATATAATTCAACTTAAACAAATAAGTAACTTTTCTTTATTTTTTATTTTTTCTTTGTTTTTCGATTGTTTTAGGTAGAATAAAAATTAATGGGTTTATTAGAATGTTCTCATACACACATATCATGGTGCCCTGTTCATATCTGTCCATCATCTGCTCTCCCCTGTCCATCTCCCTCTCGTCTCACTGTCTTCTTCCTTCTCTCAAAGAGTTCCCTCTGCCTTCATGTCACACCCATTTTGGGTGTGTCTAAAATTGTCTGGATTTCTTTCTCCCCCTTCCCTCCTTTAGGCCTATATTTGTTTCATTTAAATATTTAATAGGCATCAAGGTTTATTTATTTATTTTTATTTAGTTATTTATTTTTGGGCAGCAGAGGAGAGGGTGCCTGAACTGGCCTTGTCCTATAGCCACACTGATCAATATCTTGCACATCACCATAGAACCTTCATCTGGCAATGGATGGAGATGGAGACAGAGACCCACATTGGAGCACTGGACTTAGCTCCCAAGGTTCAGATGAAGAGCAGAAGGAGGGAGAACATGAGCAAGGAAGTCAGGACCACGAGGGGTGCATCCACCTACTGAGACGGTGGGACTGCTCTAATGGGAGCTTACCAAGGCCAGCTGGACTAGGAGTGATGGAGCATGTGATCAAACTGGACACTCTGAATGTGGTTGACAATGAAGGCTGACTGAGAAGCCAAGGACAATGGCATTGGGATTTAATTCTGCTACATGGACTGACTTTGTGGGAGCCTAGTTTGTTTGGATGCTCACCTTTATAGACCTGGATGGAGAGGGGGGACCTTGGACTTCCAATGGGGCAGGGAACCCTGACTGCTCTTAGGACTAGTAAGGGAGAGAGAGGTGGGGAGGGGGAGGGAAAGGAAGGCGGAGAGGAGGTGGAAATTTTTAATAAATAAAAAAATAAATAACATTTCTATATCTGAATAACAAGCACAAGAAGAAAAAAAATATTACAGAACCACTCCTATGTCTATAAAACACCCTGAAGAAATAATAAATACTCCGAGGAAATACAGACAAGAAAGTAAAAGACCTCTGACATGAAAACTAAATGTCTGAAGAGTTCGAGGGAGACTCTAGAAGATGGGGAGAATCTGATGGCTTTCTACTTCTTCAAAGGCTCATAGTCTTTTCCAAACCTTCAGCAATCCTTTGTTTTGAAATGTGGCAACAACCCCACAAACATTCTCAACATATAATCTTGCTGAGTCTGAAACCTGGTATCTACGTAGCCGCAGAAATGGTTCTTTTATAAGTTGTCACTCTGTTCCAAATCTTAACTAAAATGAATATGGAACTCATGAATATACTTGAATATCTTCGTAGTATGTAATAGAGATCTACCACCTCTAATTCAATTAATTCTCTCCAACCATCCTAGATAAACATGAAATGATGAAAGTCTCATGTATACCTAGCACATTTATTACTGAGATTATCTCATCCAATGTGGGTTGCACCCCTGCATTTTTACTGTACACATTACAGGGCATTAATCATTTACATATGAATGCTCAAAAACCCAGAGATTTTTGTAATGTTTAGATTGCTGATCTTTTAATTAGAGTTACTAAATCTCTTTTTTTGCTTATTATTTTTCAATTGTTTTGTAAAATACAAATATGCTCAATGTGAATAGAAAATTTGGATAAGAACCATACATTGCTGAGCACAATCGTTGCATGTTATCCCCATGTGAATTGGCTCCCTCCAAAGGATTTTTGTCTTATTATGATACAGACACATGATATAGTCAATCCTGTATACATGAAGATAATGTCAGGAGACTAAAAATTTTAAAACTAGCCTTTCTTTAAATGATTATGGTTAAATTATTAATGTATCTGAAATTTGATCAAAGAGGTAGGTACCATTTCAAGAAGAATTCAAAAATAGATCATATTCATTATATTTTAAACCACTACTATTTTAAATAAAATTAATACAGAAAAGTCCAGTATGACATCTTTCTAATTGCATATGTATATTGCCTCTATAGATGAGAGAGGAAAGAGAAAAGGAAGTAAAGAAAAGTTAGATCAAATAATAATATATCAATTTTTAACATATGGTATTCTTATTTGTATAATTTAATACTCTGAGACTCTAGTTTCATTTAAAATAAGAAACACAAAGACATTTTTGTCATTTTTCAGAATATTCACAAATACATCATTCATAATTTATCACATAAATTCACCAAGTTATTATTACAAGTAATTAAAAATATATATATTATTAATTTCAACAAGAATACCTATTTTTTAGGCCAGAGGTGCTACAAAGCTGTGCCACCTACCTATTTATGTGCTAATTAGTCAGGTTTCTTTCATTGAGTAAGTAATCAATACTGAATATTCAATTTAGACTAGTCTTTCTTCTGAAAAGTAATCATTCTATTCAAATTATTTTGTCCTTAATTTTTCCAAAACACATTTTGTAGAATGGAAAAGACCCTCTCTGAATACACATTTTTACTGCTCATAGTGAGATTACCTTCATGTGCTACATAGTAAATTATTTAGTTTGAGTTATAGCTCAAGAATAGTTTTGCCCCTTTGTTATGAAATTGATAAAGTAAAAATTGATTTCTTGCATTAGGATAATGTCTGGGAACCCATGCTATATACATTATATTGATCTCATCTATTTTTAATACACAAAATTGGCCTGTTAATAATTATTTATGTCTTTCAGTAAAGTAAATAGTTCTGCTAATGCAATGCCAAAATTGATGCTAATCACTTTTTCCATAGGCAGCAACTTTCCAGCCCGAATTAAAATTAAAATTGTAGTATATAAAATTGTAGTCCATAGTTAGCATTTTAACATAAGCATCTGCACTATGAATTATTGATTTTATTTTTCCCAATCAGCTAAAGAAGCAATATATACAAAGACACAGGAAAAGCAAAATACTTAGCCTTGTGCCAATAATTGCACAGTGCTTGCACATGGGCACTCGTTAGTTACCCATGCGGATTTTCTCATGTGATTTGAAAGAGCTTTCAAGCTCACATCACATTCATTCATCAAAATTTATTGTAGAGCTAGCATTTTAGCCCATTGTAAAAGTAAGAAAAGAAGAAAAAAATGGGGAAGCATTCTCAGAAATCTGGACACAGGTCTTCCTTGACACTATAAAAAGAGTCCATTTTGTGCATTCATTATTTCTGAGAATTTTCTCAGAAAATGTAACACTAATGATGAAGGGAAGCTTAGGTCTTCATTTAAACACCCTTCGACTCAAGGAATCAAATTCATTAAAATGACTGTTCTGGTTTGTAGAAAATATCATCTCTTTTCAGAAATTAATAGAACCATTGTCTCAAAGAAGCACTGAAAATATTCATTAAATGAAACTCTACTTAAAATAGTAAATACAGTCAAAGTAGTCAATGTATATTACATATATACATATAAATATACATGACCAATGCTTTGACTTAGGGCATGCATTTTTAAGTGTTTAGAGGATTAAGAAAATGTAGTAAATCAAAATTGCATATATAAAATATACAACTAGGATTAGTGAGTGAAATCAAGTATCAATTAACTTAAAGAATAATAATCCTTCACTCTTCTTGATATTAATTAGATTGGCTGTTTGTTCTTTCATAACAAAAACTGTAAGTGGTAAGGTTGCTATCAATTACAAATCACATATATACTATTCCTTTATTAGTGAAGTTATGAACAATTATTGATCAAGTCACACTGACTTTCCTGACTCTGTGATTTCATGTTATTAACATGGCAAATAACCTTATCTCTAAAGTTAAACACTCTGAAAATATTTCTGAAACCATCATGAATACACTGACATGAAACTGATCCTGAAGTCTGAAATTTCCCTTTGATTTCTGCCACAAACTCTGCAGTTTACTGATAATTTTGACATTGGATGATTGACTCATTATTTCTGCATTTCACGTCACAAGCTACACACTGAAGAGTTGAAGGACATGCCATACTTCTTTGTTTAAATCAAATAAATGACACATATGAAATTTGTGTCGCATACTACATAAAAATAGCCTTCAAGATTGTTAACATTAAATTTTAAACAACATTTATTTGTAATACCCCTGAAAGTCAGCTTGGAGTCAAACTTCTGCAAATAATCTTCTTGTCATCAATCACAAAACTTCTTTAGAAATGTGCGTGTAGAAGTTATTTCCATTTCGATCATGATTGCCCTCTCCATGACTGCAACACTGTTAATACTGTTCTTGTGAAAGGGAGACGTTTCTAACTAAATTGTCAGCTCTCGTTCCTAGTCTTCATTCCAGTACTCTTTACTTCATGGGAACATGCCATGGAGCATGTTTGCATTTTCATGACATAGTATACTCCTTAGAGTTCTATACTCCCAGACATATACCTCATAGATATATCCTGATGTTCAGTCACATATTTTTGTTCATTCTAACTTTGTTCCAGTTTTGAAGTTTCTTAAGGCTAAGTCACACATTTAACTATAATTTTAATGATGTCTTTGTGATAGGCTTGGTGGTATATGCTCTTAATGTCGGCCCTCTGGAAATAAAGGCTGGAGGAATACATATCCAGGACCACCTCGTATAGATAGGAGAACTTGTATCAAAAAGTAGCCTTATAGAGAGGTGAGTGGGTGCTCACCTGGGCAGCCTGCCTGCCCGGGAAGAGACCACAACCCCCCCCCCCCCAGCTTCTGCAGCAGGGTCTTCGGTGTTCCAAGGGACCCCTCCCCTCCCCCCCACTGCTGCAGGCTCTTTGCCTCCCGGGTCCTGGGAAGACCAGCTAGCCCTGTTGCACTGCTGAGGCGCTCTTCCCAGAGAGCTGAGTGGGTGCTAGCCTGGGCAGCCTGCCTGCCTGTCCGGGAAGGGAGCACAGCCCTTCCCCCCTCAGCTTCTTCAGCAGGGTCTTCCATGTTCCAAGGGACCCCTCCCCTCCCCCCACTGCTGCGGGCCCTTTGTCTCCCGGGTCCTGGGAAGACCAGCTAGCCCTGTTGCACTGCTGAGGAGTTCTTCCCAGAGAGGTGAGTGGGTGCTCACCTGGGCAGCCTGCCTGTCCGGGAAGAGAGCACAGCCCCCCACCTCCAGCTTCTACAGCAGGGTCTTCAGTGTTCCAAGGGACCCCTCCCCTCCCCCGACTGCTGCAGGCCCTTTGCCTTCCAGGTCCTGGGAAGACTAGCTAGCCCTGTTGCACTGCTGAGGAGTTCTTCCCAGAGAGGGCTGAGGAGCTCTATCCAGAGAGTGCTGTGAAGTCCTACCCAGAGAGTGCTGAGGAGTTCTATCCAGAAAATGCTGAGGAGTTTCATCCAGAGTGGAGGAGATGGGCAGGCGCCAATGCAAGAATTCCTCCAACAACCTGAAAGGCAACATGACATCGCCAGAATCCAGGGAGCTCGAAACTAGAAGAATTGAACACCCTACTCCAGAAGAAATAGAAGAAATCGACTCTAAGCGCTTCTTTATGAAAATAATAGAGGAACTTAAACAGGAGGTGAAAATCTGCCTTAAAGAAATGGAAGATAAGTATAACAAAAAAATTGAGGAAATGAGTAAAGAAATGGAAGAGAAATATACCAAAAAGTTTGAAGAAATGAGTAAATCCGTAAATGAAATTCTGGGAAACAAAGAAAAAACAATCAAACAGGTAATAGAAACAGTTCAAGATTTGAAAACTGAAATGGAGTCAATGAAGAAATCACAAACCGAGGGCCGGCTGGCTATGGAAAATCTGGGTAAACGAACAGAGACTTCAGAAACAAGCTTAACCAATAGAATACAAGAGATAGAAGAAAGAATCTCAGACTCTGAGGACACCATAGAGAAATTAAACACTCTGACCAAAGAAAACAGCAAATCCAACAAATTCTCATCACAAAACATTCAGGAACTGTGGGACACAATAAAAAAACCAAATCTAAGAATAATAGGAGTAGAAGAAGGAGAAGAATTGCATTTCAAAGGTCCAGAAAATATACTCAACAAAATTATAGAAGAAAACTTTCCCATCCTAAAGAACGATATTCCTATGAAGGTTCAAGAAGCATACAGAACACCGAATAGACTGGATCAGAAAAAAAATCCCCTCATCATATAATAATCAAAACACAAAGCATTCAGACTAAAGAAAGGATATTGAGAGCTGCAAAGGAAAAAGGTCAAGTAACTTATAAAGGTAAACCTATCAGACTTACACCAGACTTCTCGATGGAAACCATGAAAGCCAGAAGGTCCTGGATAGAGGTGCTGCAGAAACTAAGAGACAATGGATGCAAGCCCAGACTACTTTACCCAGCCAAGCTATTGTTCACTATCAACAGAGAAAACAAAATATTCCAGGATAAAAACAAATTTAAACAATACGTAGCTACTAATCCAGCCTTACAGAGAACACTAGAAGGAAAATCACAACCCAAGGAATCCAACATTCCCAACACTGCCTACATTAACTCAGACATCTAGCGACCCTTCACAAGCACAACACAAAGAAGGAAAACACATACACTCTACTACCTAAAAAAATGACCGGAGTCATCGATCACTGGTCATTAATATCACTTAATATCAATGGACTCAACTCACCTATAAAGAGGCACAGACTTAGAGATTGGATACGAAAACAGGATCCAACATTCTGCTGTCTACAAGAAACACACCTCAACCACAAAGACAGACACCTACTTAGAGTAAAGGGTTGGGAAAAGGTTTTCCAAGCAAATAGACCTAAGAAACAAGCGGGTGTGGCCATTCTAATATCTAACAAAATCGACTTCAAACTAAAATCAATCAGAAGAGATGGAGATGGACATTTCATACTCATAACAGGAACAATTCATCAGGAAGAAGTCTCAATCTTGAATATCTATGCCCCTAATATAAAGGCACCCACATATGTAAAAGAAACTCTTCTAGAACTCAAGGCAGTCATCAAACCACACACACTAATAGTAGGAGACCTCAACACTCCTCTCTCACCAATGGACAGGTCAATCAGACAGAAACCTAACAGAGAAATAAGAGATTTTTTGGAGGTACTGAATAAAATGGACTTAACAGACATCTATAGAACACTCCACCCAAATAGGAAAGACTATACCTTCTTCTGTGCAGCTCATGGAACCTTCTCAAAAATTGACCACATACTTGGTAACAAAGCAAACTTCCACAGATACAAAAAAATATTAGTAACCACCTGTGTCTTGTCAGATCACCATGGATTAAAATTAGAATTCAACAACAATGCTACACCCAGGAAGCCAACAAACTCATGGAAGTTGAACAGTCAACTACTAAATCACCCCTGGGTCAAGAAGAAATAAAGAAAGAAATTAAAGTCTTCCTTGAATATAATGAAAATAAAGACACAACATACTCAAACCTATGGGACACAATGAAAGCAGTGCTAAGAGGAAAGTTCATAACACTAAGTGCCCACCTAAAGAAAACGGAGAAAGCACACATTGGAGACTTAACAACACACTTGAAAGCTCTAGAAAAAAAAGAAGCTGATTTACCCAGGAGGAGTAGAAGACTGGAAATAATCAAACTGAGGGCTGAAATCAACAAAATAGAAACACAGAAAACAATTCAAAGAATCAATGAAACAAAGAGCTGGTTCTTGGAGAAAATTAACAAGATTGACAAACCCCTATCCAAACTAATCAAACGGCAGAGAGAGAACTTGCAAATTAATAGGATCAGAAATGAAAAGGGGGACATAACCACAGACACAGAGGAAATTCAGAGAATCATTAGATCTTACTACGAAAGTTTATATGCCACAAAGTTGGAAAATGTAAAAGAAATGGACATTTTTTTAGATAAGTACCATATACCAAAGTTGAACCAAGACCAGGTGAACAATCTAAATAGACCTGTTAGTCGTGAAGAACTAGAAGCTGTTATCAAAAATATCCCTACCAAAAAAAGCCCAGGACCAGATGGTTTCAATGCAGAATTCTACCAGAACTTCCAGGAAGAGCTAATACCTATACTCCTTAATGTATTCCACAATATAGAAAAGAAAAGTCACTGACAAACTCCTTTTATGAAGCTACAGTCACCCTAATACCAAAACCACACAAAGACACAACCAAGAAAGAGAATTACAGACCAATCTCACTCATGAACATCGATGCGAAAATTCTCAATAAAATACTGGCAAACCGAATCCAAGAACACATTAGAAAAATTATCCATTATGATCAAGTAGGCTTCATCCCAGAGATGCAGGGATGGTTCAACATACGCAAATCTATCAATGTAATCCATCATATAAATAAACTGAAAGATAAAAACCATATGATCATTTCATTGGATGCTGAAAAAGCGTTTGACAAAATTCAACACCCATTTATGATAAAGGTGTTGGAGAGACTGGGGATACAAGGATCATAACTAAATATATTAAAAGCAATATACAGCAAGCCGACAGCTAACATCAAACTGAATGGAGAGAAACTCAAAGCCTTTCCACTAAAATCAGGAACATGACAAGGCTGTCCACTCTCTCCATACCTCTTCAATATAGTGCTTGAAGTTCTAGCAATAGCAATAAGACAACATAAGGGGATCAAGGGGATTCGAATTGGAAAGGATGAAGTTAAACTTGCATTATTTGCTGACGATATGATAGTGTACATAAGCGACCCCAAAAACTCTACCAAAGAACTCCTACAGCTGATAAACACCTTTAGTAACGTGGCAGGATACAAGATCAACTCCAAAAAATCAGTGGCACTCCTATACACAAAAGATAAAGAAACGGAGAGGGAAATCAGAGAAACATCACCTTTCACGATAGCCACAAATAGCATAAAATATCTTGGGGTTACTCTAACCAAGGATGTGAAAGACCTATTTGACAAGAACTTTAAGCATTTGAAAAGAAAAATTGAGGAGGATACCAGAAAATGGAAAGACCTCCCCTGCTCTTGGATTGGGAGAATCAACATAGTAAAAATGACAATCCTACCAAAAGCAATCTATAGATTCAATGCAATCCCCATCAAAATCCCATCAAACTTCTTCACAGACCTTGAGAGAACAATAATCAAGTTTATATGGAAAAACAAAAAACCCAGGATAGCCAAAACAATCTTATACAATAAAGGAAGTTCTGGAGGCATTACTATCCCTGACTACAAACTCTATTAGAGAGCTACAGTATTGAAAACAGCCTGGTATTGGCATAAGAACAGAGAAGTCGACCTATGGAATCGAATAGAAGACCCAGATACTAACCCTCAAACCTATGAACACCTAATTTTTGACAAGGGAGCTAAAGGTATACAATGGAAGAAGGAAAGCATCTTTAACAAATGGTGCTGGCATAACTGGATGTCAACCTGTAGAAGAATGAAAATAGATCCATATCTATCACCATGCACAAAACTCAAGTCCAAATGGATTAAAGACATCAACATCAATCTGTCCACTTTGAACCTGATAGAAGAGAAAGTGGGAAGTAGTCTACAAGGTATAGGCACAGGAGCCACTTCCTAAGTAGGACCCCAGTAGCACAGAAAATAAGAGAAACAATGAATAAATGGGACCTGCTGAAACTGAGAAGCTTCTGTAAAGCAAAGGACACTGTCAGTAAGACAAAAAGGCTGCCTTCTGACTGGGAGATGATCTTCACCAACCCCTCATCAGACAAAGGTCTGATCTCCAGAATATACGAAGAACCCAAGAAACTAGACACTAAAACTCTAATTAACCCAATTCAAAAATGGGGGTACTGAACTGAACAGAGAATTCACAACAGATGAACTTCGAATGGCCAGAAAACACTTAAGGTCATGCTCAACCTCCTTAGCGATCAGGGAAATGCAAATCAAAACCACTTTGAGATACCATCTTACACCTGTCAGAATAGCTAAAGTCAAAAACACCAATGATAGCCTATGCTGGAGAGGATGTGGAATGAGGGGAACACTTATCCATTGTTGGTGGGAATGCAAACTTGTGCAGCCACTGTGGAAATCAGTGTGGCGGTTTCTCAGGAAACTGGGAGTCAACCTCCCTCAGGACCCCGCAATTCCTCTCTTGGGAATATACCCAAGAGATGCCCTATCATACCACAAAAGCGTTTGTTCAACTATGTTCATAGCAGCACTGTTTGTAATAGCCAGAACCTGGAAACAGCCTAGGTGCCCCTCAATAGAAGAATGGTTAAAAAAAGGTGTGGAACATATACACATTAGAGTTTTACTCAGCGGTAAAAAATAATGACATCTTGAATTTTGCATGCAAATGGATGGGCATAGAAAACGCTTTACTGAGTGAGGTAAGCAAGACCTAAAAAGAGGAACACGGTATGTATTCACTCATAAGTGGATTCTAACCATAATTAAAGGTCTTTGAGCCTATTATTCGTGATCCTAGAGAAGCTAAATAAGAAGACGAACCTGATGAAGATTATTTAGCTATCCGCCAGGAGGTAGGAAATAGTGAAGAGTCCCAGGTAACCTTGGGTGCAGGGGGGGGGGGGGTTGGAGGGTTGTTGGAAGGGGAGAGGGTTAGAGAGAAGGGAGTAGGGGAGGAATGGAGAAAGCTCGGTTGACCGGGATGGGGGGAAGGGAGGAAGGATGAATATGGGATCAGGGAAGAATATATTTCAACTAAGGGAGTCATTTTAGGGTTTACAGGAAACTTGATTATATATGGGATCCCAGGTCCAAGGAGCGATCCCCAGATTGTTCTCTGGACAGAGGAGAGGGTGCCTGAACCGGCCTTGGCCCATAACCATACTGATGAATATTTTGCTTATCACCATAGATCCTTCATCTGGCGTTGGATGGCGATACAGACGGAGACCCACATTGGAGCACCGGACTGAGCCCCCCAAGATCCAAATGAGGAGCAGAAGGACGAAGAAAATGACGAAGGACTGCGAGGGATGCTATCACCCACTGATACAAGGGGTCGGATCTAATGAGAGTTTACCAAGGCCAGCTGGACTGCGACTGAACGATCACGTGATCCAACCAGATTCTCTGAATGTGGCTGGCCTGGAGTCTTTCTGAGAAGCCATTGACAATGACACTGGGACTAGTTTCCTCTGCATATACTGGAATTTTGGGATCCAGTCTGTTTGGATACTCACCTTCCTGGACCTGGAGGGAGGGGGGAGGAACTTGAACTTCCCACAGGGCAGGAAACCCTGACTGCCCTTAGGGACAAATAGCGAGGAGGAGAGGGAGGGGGGGAGTGGGAGGGTGTTGGGAAGAGGGGCGTAAATGGAAACTTTTATAATTTAATAAAATTACTTTCAAAAAAAAAAGTAGCCTTAAGGTTCCTAAAATTTGCATAGTAGTGCCTACATCCACGTCGAACACTTTTCATAGTTCTTGAGCTTATTTACTGTCTTTTACACATTAATGATTTGAGATTGTAAGTCTCAGAATAGTTTTATGTGTTTTATATACTTTAAGTAGAATTAGACATTATGGATACCCATGAAAATATATTTCTTCTAATGTTATTTTAACTAGTATCTATGTTTATTTACTTTATAGATATACATATTATGAATATATTGACACAATATATTACACATTTTAATATATAAGTGATAATATATAAATATATAGAGATAGATGAATATATTATACATTTGCATATGAATATTTACTGTTTAATATATTTTAAACAGTATGTTTAATATGTTTAAACAGTAAGCAATATGTAAGTAAATATATAATTATATGTTTTTATATGGTATGGATATATTACATATACTCTCTAGTGGATGAGCATCTAGAATTTAAAAATCCAAAAATATTAGATGCCATTTTTATTTTGTTTTGTTTATCCAGCATAATATTTTTATTGATTATTAGGGAATTTCATACAATACACATCAATCACATCTACTCCTGATTCCTCTCATGTCCACTCTCCCACCCTTGTTCCCCCTTCAAATTATATCAATTCCAACCTGTGTTGCCCATACACTCACTGAAACAAGGTCAAACTGTCATTGTGCAGCCCCTTAAAGATAACTCAGTCCCGTTCCATCCTCTCACCTGAAGCCATCAATTGTGAAGAGCTCAGGAGGAGGAATACTGCAAATAAGAGAATAGATCTTGGTGGCTAGCTTTAGGAATGCAATCTAATAGTTTAGCAAGGCAGAGGAAATGGGAGATATGCAAGGCCTGCCAGAGCCATGCTTGCCATGCTCAGGACTACTAGGCCCTTCATTCTCGTCTTTTTATTTTAAATTATTGGTAGTTATATAAATGGTAAGTGAGTGAAGTTCTCTTTAGCTCTGTCCTGCTGACACTGGACTGTCATTTTTAGGAAACCAGGGAAACTAGAATGTTAGTAAAGATCTGGGAGAGCAGGCAGTGTCATGTGAAGTCCAGATTCTGTGGGGCTATCTGAGACCATGGAATTGTACTCTGTGAGGAAGGACAAGGATACAGAGTCCAAGAAAACAGTTGGGGTTTGTGAGCTGTTGGGGCTGTCTGCAGTTGATTTGAAATCTGCTAGAACAGATAGATTAGAGACAGATAAAATTAATGAGTTTAGGGATTTATTTTTTATCTTGGATGAACATTTGAAACTTTTAGGCTCATGGTCCTGGAAGTTGGGTAAAGAAATCTTAAGACCAGGGAAAAAGGGAGAGATTTCATCCTCAAAAATAGACAGGTAGGGAAACAGGCTTTTGGTTAGGTAAGAGTATTTATCTGGCGTCATGTTGAGAGTTCTTGAGAGGAGCCAGAAAAATTTAGACTGGTTTTATAAAAATTATGGTATAACAACTGTTACCTGAAAACAGTCGTTGGTTGTGTTTGTGAGGCTCTCATTGCCAGAATATTGGGGGGGGTGTCCCGGTGGATTCTGAAATAGATATATTTTAGGAATGTGGATGATTGGGGAGGCTCTTGGCAAATGGTGAGAAGAATGGTCTGTCACAGAAATTTGGGGTTAGTGTGGAAAAGTTGAGAGAACTTGGTTTAGATCCTCAAAGTGGACTTGATAGTTAAGGGGACAATGGGTCAGTAGTGGGGTTAGGACATTGACCACTGGATTGTCATATCGCCATTGAGGGGGACAGTGACTAACAGAGGGCCTTGAATGGAGGCACATAGAAAACAATGGGAGACATTAAAGGAGATATCAGTACAGTTGAAAAGAAAGCATTTGTTGGATGACTTCAACCCAAGTGAGGGTTTGACATTGAGAATGTATTGGTGAGAAAATTGGATTTAGTTATGTTTAGTAATTTAAAGTGTATGATTTTTTTTCAGCGTACTTAATGTCTGAGGACACCTGGACAGTTATTGAATTTTGTGGACCCCTTTCACAGTGGGTGTTAGCCAATCATTTGGGCAATGAAAAAGAAGAAATAGGAGAAGAGGGATGAGATTTACTTTGTGTGGAAATAGCCAGCACTGGAAAATGGGTGTCTTGAGGAAACATGTACTGGAGGGTGAGCATAAATATGGGAAATGGGGGTTGGAGAGAATCCTGTGTTGAAGGATGGTTTGATATGGTGTTATCTGTGTTATGTAGTAATGCAGTATGGAGAGAATGAGGGTGAGTTGTAAGGGATGAAAGAGCAGCTTGGCACGCTGTCATGTCAGTGTGATTATTGTCTTTACTTATAATTGGGTGGTTAGGGTGATGTGCCCATCTCACAGGAAAGAGCTTCCATCTGTATGAAAAGTGTAGGCAAAACTCTTTAGAACACTCTTGTATCTGAGAGGGATGGACAGAAGGTCTTTGAAAGTTTTTGGACAGGAATGAAAAGGATTGGGGAATGCTGAGGTAAGAATGGCTGGGTTGAGGCGAGGACAAGTAAGGGATGTGAGTCATGTTCTTTTGGTAAGAGAAGTTTATAGGCATGGAACCTGAGATGGTGAAAAGGAATGGAGTTCTTTGGAAAGTTAGGAGTTGAGGGAGATAGTGATGGATAAAGAATTGTGAGAGATAATCTCTGAGAAGAGATCCCAGAGTTAGTTTGTTAGATTTAGTGATAATCAGAGAGACTGATACAAACTGTGTAGACAAAGAGATCAACCATGGGCTGTGTTGTCGAGATTTGGAGAGGTGAGCAAAGTTTTGTCCCAGGTGTTTTAACACCTCAAGAGCACCCAAGATAGGTAATTTGGGGAGAGCTTTGGAAGGTGAGATCTGGTAACTCATGGAACTGAGGAAATTGAAGAGTCAGGCAGTGTCATATCACGTATTAGAGAGCGAAGACTTGTAAAGGTGAAAGTCATCTACATACTGAAACAGGCAGGAGGGAAAATAAAGGAGGATGCCAAGTCTATAGGAATGTCAGGAAGTGGGATTATGGGGTGGAGAGGGACAATGGCAGTGTTCGTGGAGTGAAGGTTTTGGGTTAGGTGGAAGGATTTGGTAGGTTTTATCATTGTCAATACGGGAATGTTGTAAGTGAGGAGGTTAGACTTGAAAGAGTTTGGGTAAAGGGACTGAATGATAGATTTGAGACCTCAGAGACAGGTTAAGTGTGCAGAGTATCAGGGTTTATAAATGTAATGAAGAAGGGTTTATGATGTGCAGTAAGAGATAAAGAAAAGGTGGTTTGGAATTTTTGAATAGTGGATAGTATACAAATGGAGGCTGGGGAAAGGTAGAGGAAGATAGAGTGTTTGGGGAGCTGTTGCCAGGGTTGATGGCAAAATTTTGCCAATTTTGGAGAGAACATGCTTTCCTAGTAAAACAATAGGACAAGAGAGAATGAGGAGAAAGGAGTGGGAAAAGGAAAAAGCTTGAAAGGATCAAGTTAAGGGAGGAGACAGGAGTGGTAAGGTCAAAGTTTGAGTATTAGAGTAGAGTCTGTTTAAGACAGTAGAACAACTGAGAGGGATTTTTAAACTTGTCTTTTATTGTTTAATTTATGTTTATGTACCTTAATCATTATCTTGGACCTTCATAACTTGTTACTCATTTTTCTATATGTTAATAACCTGATTATTTCTCATAACCTCTAGAAACTCTAATCTCTTTTAGGAAGAAGTCTGTCAGCAAGGTAAACTGTATGCGTGAAACCAGGCAGTCGGGTATTTATTCTTCTAAAGGTCTAGTTAGACATCAATGTTGTCAGAGATCTGAGAAGCATGAATTTGAGCAGGAATTGAAATTAAAATGGTTTTTATATTAATTAACATGACAGATATTTATTTAGCTGTTCAAAACTCAGGTGATTCATTGGGGACAAAGCAGTCAGGTTTTGGTTGTCAGAAAAGAGCAGCGTAGACAACCTTTTGGCTGTCAATGACTGGAGAATTTTTTGTGGAGAAGGACTTGGAAAAGCTGACCTTACTTTGATGAGATGTAATGTGGGATTCCCCTTTGTATGCTATGAATATGTTTTATTACCGTTGGTCATTAAAGAAATTATTTCAGCCAATGACTTAGTGGAGTAAAGCCAGGCAGGAAATCAGAGACATCATAGAGCTGCAGAAGGAGAAAGGTGCCAGCTGCCAACCAGAAACTTACCGGTAGGCCACAGCTTCATGGTGATATACAGATTAATAGAAATATATTAATTTAAGATGTAAGAGTTAGCTAAAAATATGCCTAAGGTATTGGCCAAACAGCATTGTAGTTAATATAGTTTCTGTATTATTATTCAGGTCTGGGCACCCGGGAAACAAACGAGTAATCTCAGTCTACATACACATAAATCACACACACACACACACACACACACACACACACACACACACACACACAAATACACAAATACATAGTTACTTTGAGAAAAAAATCATTAATTTCTAACCTCACTGTTCATCAACCTAACCGTTTTTCCATGTAAGTGGATTACATGGAAACAAATATGCTATGGAAAGCGATATATGTGACTGAAGAGACAGCAGGAAAAGATCTTCATCAACTGACAAATGAGTCCTTTGATACTAGGGTATTTTAAAAATATAATGTTCTTAACCAAGGCAGAATAATAAACATTAGTATAAAATTTATGCTTTTCATTATATTGTAATCTTCAGGCAATAACAAAGTTTATTTTCATTATTTGCTGATGAAAGAAAAACTTTATTGTTGCAGATACGTAAGGCATAATTTAAATTTTTTATCCTGAAAATTAAAGTAAATATGGGCAATCATAATTCTTGAAAAAAATCTACCTCTATTAAATCCCAAAGTGTTATAAATATTGTTTTAGGAACAAATATGTTTTTGTGTGTATAACTTACTGTGGTTAAATTAGGATTACCTAACTCTAATTTTCCTATGTTGTTATGTAAAAATTCGCAAGGTGTTATCAATAAATTATGTAATATACAGTAAAATAGGATCTGTTTATACACACAAACTAGTAAATTAGATTATATCACACCTATATGTTTCTGTGTATGAAATCAAGTTAAGTGAGAGAAAAGTATAATAAAATGTTCATTCAATAATATAACAGCTTTTATCTATAGGCAAATTATTTTTTAAATACTTATGTTAATTTTTGTTTTGAAAATGTGCTTCACTGATTTTGTATAAGTTAATTTTGAAAAGTCTAGTTTAAACCAATGAAATTTCTGAGTGACAATATTGATATCTTAGTAATTATACTAGCTCCCCAGAGTGGTCAAGACTGTCAACGACAAATAGAAAGGGCGGAGGCTAATTGAGGCTTTATTTCACATAAGAAAAAAAAAATCATTTACAGAATTGATTTGATCTTCCAGGTAATATTTCTCAACATCAGTAAATCACTGGTTAGCCACCTAAACAAATCAGAGGTGTGCAATTATACCCAAAATCTACCCATTGTTTAAAGTGAGACTTAACTTGAATCATTCTACTGCAGGATTTATTCTGTACCTTAATTACATTCAACTCTTGTCTATTTCAAGACAAAATATGATAACAAAAGAAAAATATAATAAAAAATTAATTATAACTCTCTATAGTCACTGTTATCTCAGAAAGCTAGATCTAGACATTCTTATTTTCCTTCTTTTACAGTTTTTAGTGAAAATAACATTTTTTCTCACATGGCGTATGCTGATTATGGTTTCCCCACACCCCACTCTTTCCAGTTTTTCTTTAGTTCCCTTCTCAGCCATATTCACCACTTTTCTATCTTTCATTAGAAGTAAAAAGAACCATCTAAGGGATAATAATAAAATAAAACAAAATGAAAACATAGGGATATAGCTTAAAATAAACAAACAAAAGGTAAAAAGCTCAAGAAAAAGCACATGAAGTGATATAGACATAGCGACCCACTTGTTCATATACCCAGAAATCATGTAAATATATAATATATGTGTGTGTGTGTATATATATATGTATATAAATATATACATACATTGTAACATATTAATTATCTATAAGAATATATACAATATATGTAATTAAAAATAAAAATATGATGAAATTTTTCTATAAAGCCCTAACATCATTGTGAGTGTAGAAAATGATGTGGAAAATAAAAGATAAAGAAGACATGGACATCTGCAACAAAGCAGTATTTTCTAGATGTGTCGGGGTGCCACACATATGAATTAATAACAACTAAGACTGCATAACTATTACACACACAAGGTCAAACCAACAAAATGACAGCATGTAGAGCAGTTGGGCGCATGAAAGTCCACCCCTGACTGAGAATCTATTAGAAACTGATTGATGCTCTGGAATCGGGAGTTGATTTTCTTCAACAATGTAAATAGACTCTGAAAAACTACAAAAGCTCCCAAAATTTGTCATACAACTAAGTACATACACATAGCAGTAGGTGGAAACAGAGGGTTAAACAGAGAGATTAGAATGAAAAAGTGTTGGTGAGGATACAGAAGCAATGATGGGGGCATAAGGGTTTTGATCAAAGTGCAATATATAGTGTGTATACATATGTATATGTATAAATGAAATCACCAAGTACTGAAAATAAATATTCAGAAATACTCTACAACCTAATTTAAAATTAATTTAAAAGTCTTAGCAAAATTTAGTTACTAAACCTTCATAATCCTTAACAATAACCCATATACACTTGACTTTGTTAAGTATAAACTTTCCTTTCTTAAAGGTAATTCCACTGCACTAATTCATGCTCTGTTTCTCTAACATTTACCATCTACACAAAGCAGAAAAAATACCTAATGCTTCAATCACATTCTCTTCTTTTCTTTATTCAATTTTTTCTGGTCAGATCAGAAGCAGATTAAACAGGGTGTGCATATTTTCCCACTGCAATTTCTCCACTTAGAGGTTAAGTTCTTTCTCGTCAGCTGAGCATCAGGTGCACATCTTATCAATAATAACAATGGACACATAACTAGTAGCATAACAAACTACCATACAACAACATATATGATACTCTCAAAAACTGGAAAATAATCTATTGTCTTTTAGCTCCTTAAGGAGCATCACTTACATGACAAATCACTTTCATCAACATAGTGGTTGATGAAATATGCTGTTTTATACAATCTATAGAGAAATGATCATTAGGTGTAGAAAGGAGCTACGGGCAGGCCTGCTTTTCGCCTCACCCGGCTCCTGCACGGCTAGCTTAGTCCCAGAAATAACAACACACAATTTGTATTCATTTAAGCACTGCCTGGCCCATTATCTCTAGAGAGTTAGTTACTGGCTAACTCTCACATCTTGATTAACCCATTTTTAACCATTTGTGTAGCATCACGAGGTCGTGGCTTACCGGGAGAGATTTAGCATGTCTGACCTGGTGACTGGCTCCATGGCGTCTGCCTCATAGCCCTCTTCCCAGCATTCTGTTTTGTTTACTCCGCCTACCTAATTTTCTGTTCTATCAAGGGGCCAAGGCAGTCTCTTTATTGACCAATGAAAATAACACAATAGACAGATAACCCTCCTCCATCAATTAGGTGTTCCATATGTATATGGCTCAGCTTTGTTGCACATGGTTGCACATGTTATCCTTCATCAAATCATGGGTGAAATTCCAACACAGCAAAGAGGCACACTATCATACCTCAATAGGAATCTAAACAGCCATTCTAAAGTTGTCTCATGGGTGCTTAGATGAATCACTACAAAGTGAAAGTCTTATCATTCATCATCTGAACAATTCAATCACTTCTTTTCCAATTCAACTTTAATTCTATTTGTTCCTGTTTGGTCACCAGTTATGTCAAATTAGCTTTCTTAAGAAGTTATACACAAATGTCTATTTATTCCAAGTAAGTACCAATGTCATGAAAAAGATATAGTTCCTCCCCCATACAGTTTGGTGGACCAATGATATTGGCATTACTTACATGAATTTAAATGATTACAGATGCATGAGTGACTCAAATGCATTGAATCATAAAAGTATTTCATCCTAATGCAGGTGATTTTTCACTTATCTTAATGTGCCTTAGAAGCACCCTCCAATGACACCTCCACCAGACAACTCCTTCAATGAGCATCTTCTACTTTAGCAATTGTTTATTAGTTGTACAAACATGGGCTGGCTTTGGGGATCTAAAAAATTTCTCATTCCCCTCAGTGTTAAGAGTCTACCTTCTTCTATCTGTGCTTCGATTTTTACGAAATTACTATGTAACTGATCTCAGTTTTGAGTGGGTAGTTTTTGAACTTGGTATCCTTGAACTGAAATTTATTCATTCATTAGATGACATGTTAACCAGACATCCTATATGATCACAATAAGAAAGAATTCCCAAACATTGTTAAATTCACGTTGCTGTATAAAATATAACATTAGCAAATTACAAATAGAGTAAATAAAGATGAATAAAACATTAGAAATTCAAAAAAATATGGAAACACTTTTCTGCTGAGCAATTTTGCTAATAAAAGAAATGAGTTTGCTAAATATAACAAATTAATCACGTATTGAAAATAAGCAAAATATTAAATAAGCACCCCATGTGTTTGACAATATGTTATATTGTGATTTGTTGTCTCATACAACTACTGTCAAGCCTTCACCCCCATAAGCTGTGTCCTGTGGAACTATGCAGTAAAATAATCCCTATATTCCATAGTTGCTTCTTGTTGGGTTGGATAATTGATTATCATAACAGAAAATGTAGTTAATATAAGAAATGTCAACACAGAACCTTCATTCAGCAACTGATGGAAGCAGAGGCAGAGTTCCACAGCAGAGTACTGGGCTGAGCTCCCAAAGTCCAGTAGAAGAATGAAAAGACTGAGAGTACATGTAAAGAGGTAAAGACCATAATGGGGACCTCCACTGAAATAGCTTACCTGAGGTAATGGGAGCTCACCAACCCTGGTTGTCATAGGTCTAGACTCAGACTATTGAATGTGAGTGATAGTTGCATAGTGGGGGGCCAATGGCAGTGAAACCACGATTTATGCACTCTGCTTGTACTGACTTTTTGGAACCCATTCTCTTTGGAAGGATACCTTGCTGAGCCTAAATATAGTGGGGAAAGTCCTGCTTCAAAGCAATGTGGTAGAATTTATTGACTCCCCATGGGAAGTCTTACTCTCTCTGAGAAGTGAATGGGGGGTGGGGTGAGAGAAAGACAGAGGGAACTAGAGGAGGGAAGCAAGTGGGAATTGGAATTGGTGTATAAAATTAGAAAAGAGTTTTATTAAAAATAACTAAAAAGGCCCTCTGGAGCCACAAGATCTCCCTAGAGCTGCTCCCTTGCTCGCTGGGCCTGGGTTGTGAGTGCAACCCGGTAGTAGGGAGTGCCTGGTTTTCAATAGACTGCCTGAAAGGTAGGCCTTCTGTCAGTGAAGTCCCTGCCCAACAAGGGAACCTGACCTGGTACTAGAAGATCCAGTAGAGAGCATTTGAAGGAAGAGATGGGCAGACGCCAAGGCAAGATCTCCTCCAACAATCTAAAAAACAACATGAAAACACCAGAACCCAATGACCCTACAATAGAAGGACTTGAACCTCTTAATTCAGAAGAAGCGGGAAAAAATGCCATTATGAAAGTAATAGAGTCCCTTAAACAGGATATGAATAACTCCCTTAAAGAACTGGATGAGAAGTATAACAAAAAGAATGAAGAAATGAATAAAGAAATGGATGAAAAATATAACAAAAGATCGAAGAAATGAGTAAATCCATGAATGATACACTGGGAAACCAAGAAAAAACAATCAAACAGGTAACGGAAACAGTTCAAGAATTGAAAAATGTAATGGAGACAATGAAGAAAACACAAAACGAGGGCCGGCTGGATAAGGAAAACCTAGGTAAATGAACAGAGACTACAGAATCAAGCATAACCAATAGGATACAAGAGATGGAAGAACGAATCTCAGAATCTGAAGATATCATAGAGAAAATAAATGCTCTGATCAAAGAAAACAGCAAATCCAACAAATCCTCATCACAAAACATTCAAGAAATCTGGGACACAATAAAAAAACCAAATCTAATAATAATAGGAATTGAAGAAGGAGAAGAACTGCAGATCAAAGGACCAGAAAATATATTCAAAAAATTATAGAGGAAAACTTTCCCAATCTAAAGAATGATATTCCTATGAAGGTTCAAGAAGCATACAGAACACCGAATAGGCTTGATCAAAAAAAAAAATCCCCTCGCCACATAATAATCAACACACAAAACATACAGATTAAAGAAAGAATATTAAGAGCTGCAAAGGAAAAAGGTTAAGTAACTTATAAAGGTAAACCTATCAGACTTACACCGGACTTCTGTATGGAAACCATGAAAGCCAGAAGGTCCTGGATAGAGGTACTGCAGAAACTAAGAGACCATAGATGCAAGCCCAGACTACTATACCCAGCCAAGCAATCATTCACTATCAATGGAGAAAACAAAATATTCCAGGATAAGAACAAATTTAAACAATTTGCAGCCACAAACCCAGCCATACAGAAAGTAATAGAAGGAAAATCGCAACCCAAGGAGTCCAACATTGCCAGCACTGCTTACAATAACTCAGACATCTAGCGACCCTTCACGAGCTTAACTCAAAGAAGGGACATATACAAACTCTATTAAACAAACAAACAAAAAATAATAATAGCCGGAGTCAACAACCACTGGTCATTAATATCACTTAATATTAATGGACTCAATTCACCTATAAAAAGGCACAGACTAAGAGACTGGATACGAAAACAGGATCCAACATTCTGCTGTTTACAAGAAACACACCTCAACCACAAAGACAGACATCTACTCAGAGTAAAGGGTTGGGAAAAGGTTTTTCAAACAAACGGACCAAAGAAACAAGCAGGTGTGGCCATTCTAATCTCCAACAAAATTGACTTCAAACTAAAATCAATCAGAAGAGATGGAGATGGACATTTTATACTCATAACAGGAACAATTCATCAGGAGGAAGTCTCAATCCTGAATATCTATGCCCCTAATATAAAGCCTCCTACTTATGTAAAAGAAACACTTCTAGAACTCAAGGCAGTCATCAAACCACGCACACTAATAGTAGGAGACTTCAACACTCCTCTCTCACCAATGGACAGGTCAGTCAGACAGAAACCTAACAGAGAAATAAGAGAATTATTGGAGGTATTGAATCAAATGGACTTAACAGACATCTATAGAACATTCCACCCAAATAGGAAAGAATATACCTTTTTCTCTGCAGCTCATGGAACCTTCTCGAAAATTGACCACATACTCGGTAACAAAGCAAACTTCCACAGATACAAAAAAATATTAGTAACCACCTGTGTCTTGTCAGACCACCATGGATTAAAGTTAGAATTCAACAACAGTGCTACCCCCAGGAAGCCAACAAATTCATGGAAGTGGAACAGTCAACTACTGAATCACCCCTGGGTCAAGGAAGAAATAAAGAAAGAAATTAAAGTCTTCCTTGAATTTAATGAAAATAAAGACACAACATGCTCAAACCTATGGGACACCATGAAAGCAGTGCTAAGAGGAAAGTTCATAGCACTAAGTGCCCAATTAAAGAAAACGGAGAAAGCACACATTGGAGACTTAACAGCACACTTGAAAGCTCTAGAAAAAAAAAGAATCTGATTCACCCAGGAGGAGTAGAAGACTGGAAATAATCAAACTGAGGGCTGAAATCAACAAAATAGAAACACAGAAAACAATCCAAAGAATCAATGAATCAAAAAGCTGGTTCTTGGAGAAAATCAACAAGATCGACAAGCCCCTATCCAAATTAATCAAACGGCAGAAAGAGAACATGCAAATTAATAAGATCAGAAATGAAAAGGGGGACATAACCACAGACACAGAGGAAATTCAGAGAATCATTAGATCTTACTACGAAAGTTATATGCCACAAAGTTGGAAAATGTAAAGAAATGGACATTTTTTTAGATAAGTACCATATACCAAAGTTGAACCAAGACCAGGTGAACAATCAACATAGACCTGTCAGTCGTGAAGAATTAGAAGCTGTTATTAAAAATCTCCCTCCCAAAAAAAGCTCAGGACCAGATGGTTTCAATGCAGAATTCTACCGGAACTTCCAGGAAGGGCTAATACCTATACTCCTTAATGTATTTCACAATATAGAAACAGAAGAATCATTGCCAAACTCTTTTTATGAAGCTACAGTTACCCTAATACCAAAACCACACAAAGACACAAACAGGAAAGAGAATTACAGACCAATATCACTCATGAACATTGACACAAAAATACTCAATAAAATACTGGCAAACCGAATCCAAGAATACATTAGAAAAATTATCCATTATGATCAAGTGGGCTTCATCACAGAGATGCAGGGTTGGTTCAACATACACAAATCTATCAATGTAATCCATCATATAAATAAACTGAAAGATAAAAACCATATGATCATTTCATTGGATGCTGAAAAAGCATTTGACAAAATTCAACACCCATTTATGATAAAGGTGTTGGAGAGACTGGGGATATAAGGATCATACCTAAATATAATAAAAGCAATATACAGCAAGCCGTCAGCTAACATCAAATTGAATGGAGAGAAACTCAAAGCCTTTCCAATAAAATCAGGAACACGACAAGGCTGTCCACTCTCTCCATTCCTCTTCAATATAGTGCTTGAAGTTCTAGCAATAGCAATAAGACAACATAAGGGGATCAAGGGGATCCAAATTGGAAAAGATGAAGTTAAACTTTCGTTATTTGCAGAGGATATGATAGTGTACATCAGCGACCCCAAAAACTCTATCAAAGAACTCCTACAGTTGATAAACACCTTTAGTAATGTGGCAGGATACAAGATCAACTCCAAAAAATTGGTAGCCCTCCTATACACAAAGGATAAAGAAGCAGAGAGGGAAATCAGAGAAGCATCACCTTTCATGATAGCCACAAATAGCATAAAATATCTTGGGGTAACTCTAACCAAGGAAGTGAAAGACCTATTTTACAAGAACTTTAAGTCTTTGAAGAAAGAAATTGAGGAGGATACCAGAAAATGGAAAGACCTTCCCTGCTCTTGGATTGGGAGAATCAACATAGTAAAAATGGCAATTCTACCAAAAGCAATCTATAGATTCAGTGCAATTCCCATCAAAATCCCATCAAACTTCTTCACAGACCTTGAGAGAACAATAATCAAGTTTATATGGAAAAACAAAAAACCCAGGATAGCCAAAACAATCTTATACAATAAAGGAACTTCTGGAGGCATTACCTTCCCTGACTTCAAACTCTACTACAGAGCAACAGTATTGAAAACAGCTTGGTATTGGCATAAGAACAGAGAAGTCGACCTATGGAATCGAATAGAAGACCGGGTATTAACCCACAAATGTATGAACACCTGATTTTTGACAAGGGAGCTAAAGGTATACAATGGAAGAAGGATAGCATCTTTAACAAATGGTGCTGGCATAACTGGATGTCAACCTGTAGAAGAATGAAAATAGATCCATATCTATCACCATGCACAAAACTCAGGTCCCAATGGATTAAAGACATCAACATTAATCCTACCACTTTGAACCTGATAGAAGAGAAAGTGGGAAGTAGTCTACAAGATATAGGCACAGGAGACCAGTTCCTAAGCAGAACCCCAGGAGGGCAGACAATAATAGAAACAATAAATAAATGGGACCTACTGAAACTGAAAAGCTTCTGTAAAGCAAAGGACACTGTCAGTAAGACAAAAAGGCTACCTTCTGACTGGGAAAAGATCTTCACAAACCCTTCAACAGACAAAGGCCTGATCTCCAAAATATACAAAGAACTCAAGAAACTAGACACTAAAACTCTAATTAACCCAATTCAAAAATGGGGTACTGAACTGAATAGAGAATTCACAACAGATGAACTCCGAATGGCCAAAAGGCACCTAAGGTCATGCTCAACCTCCTTAGCCATCAGGGAAATGCAAATCAGAACAACTTTGAGATATCATCTTACACCTGTCAGAATAGCCAAACTCAAAAACACCAATGATAGCCTATGCTGGAGAGGATGTGGAATGAGTGGAACACTCATCCATTGTTGGTGGGAATGCAAACTTGTACAGCCACTGTGGAAATCAGTGTGGCGGTTTCTCAGGAAACTGGGAGTCAACCTCCCTCAAGACCCAGCAATTCCACTCTTGGGAATATACCCTAGAGATTCCCTAACATACTACAAAAGCATTTGTTCTACTATGTTCATAGCAGCACTATTTGTAATAGCCAGAACCTGGAAACAGCCTAGGTGCCCCTCAAAAGAAGAATGGTTAAAAAAGGTGTGGAACATATACACATTAGAATTTTACTCAGCGGTAAAAAACAATGACATCTTGAATTTTGCATGCAAATGGATGGACATAGAAAACGCTTTACTGAGTGAGGTAAGCCAGACCCAAAAAGAGGAACACAGTATGTATTCACTCATAAGTGGATTCTAACCATAATTAAAGGTCTTTGAGCCTATTATTCGTGATCCTAGAGAAGCTAAATAAGAAGATGAACCTGATGAAGATTATTTAGCTGTCCGCCAGGAGGTAGAAAATAGACAAGAGTCCCAGGTAACCTCGGGTGCATGGGGGGGTGGGAGGGTTGTTGGAAGGGGAGAGGGTTAGAGGAGGAATGGGGAAAGATCGGGGGACTGGGATGGGGGGAGGGAGGAAGGATGGATATGGGATCAGGCAAGTATATACCTCAACTAAGTGAATCATTTTAGGGTTTACAAGAGACTTGATTATAAAGGGGATCCCAGGTCCAAGGAGAGATCCCCAGAAGGTTCTCTGGACAGAGGAGAGGGTTCCTGAACCGGCCTTGGCCCACAACCATACTGATGAATATTTTGCATGTCACCATAGAACCCTCATCTGGCGATGGATGGAGATGGAGGCAGAGACCCACGTTGGAACACTGGACCTAGCTCCCTAGGTCCAAATGAGAGGCAGAAGGAAAGAGAACGTGAGCAAAGAAGGCAAGGGCAGAGGAAACCTTCATCTGACATTGGATGGCGATACAGACGGAGACCCATATTGGAACACCGAACTGAGCACTCCACGGTCCATATGAGGAGCAGAAGGATGAAGAAAATAAAAAAATAATCAGGACTGCGAGGGATGCGAGCACCCACTGATACAATGGGACTGATATAATGAGAGTTCACCAAGGCCTGTTGGACTGGAACTGAACGAGGACATGATCCAACCAGATTCTCTGAATGTGGCTGGCCTGGAGCCTTTCTGAAAAGCCATTGACAATGACACTGGGACTTGCTTCCTCTGCATATACTGGATTTTGGCGATCCAGTCTGTTTGGACTCTCACCTTCCCTGGACCTGGAGGGAGGGGGGAGGAACTTGAACTTCCCACAGGGCAGGAAATCCTGACTGCTCTAGGGGATGGAGAGGGAGGAGGAGAGGGAGTGGGGGGAGTGGGAGGGTGTTGGGAGGAGGGGCTGAAATGGAAACTTGTATAATTTAATAAAAAAATAACTAAAAAGAAGGAAGATGACCATCTGTAACCTCTTTTGTATGGTTCGTTATAAATTCTATTCCTGGTCTACTCACATTCAAAAGTATGCTTCCTTTTCTTCCTATCACCTGAGCTACTAGAATATCAAAATGTGAAATTGAAAGGCCAAACTTTTAGACACGGTGTTTACATACTCTGACTTGCCTTCTTGACTTTTCCAACTGTGCTGACGCATTCATGTCTTAACTGCAATCATCTTTGGTTTTGTTTGGTTTCAAAACAAAAATATACTTCCTCTAAATGAAAGATGTTTTCCTTAAACCCACGCCTGATGTGGCAGACCTGTCATACTAAAGATATCACATCACATGGGGTGAGCTGCCAAAGCAAGTCCCAAGCTCTGCTTTTCTTTGACACCAGCAGTGCTGTAGTTCTTAGTAAACCGGTTTACTTGTCTATATCTTTCTCTTTATTCGTAAACCACAGGCAATGGTCTTTATTTTGAGACAGTGAGGGGATTATTTTTATGATTGAAGGAACTACTATACATCAGAAGGAAATGTCACCAGGAAAATAGGAGATGTTTTAGTCAAACTTAAATCTCAGTCTGTGGTTGACTTGTCTCAATAACACATGCACACGATTTACCCATTTTCTTAAACAGGTTCTTTATTAATATGATGTGTACTTAAAATTTCTGTTTTCAAAAACATGCATAGAAATGTTATCTATTTAAAAACCTGCTTTTCAGTTACCAACTTTGTGCTTGCAAGCTAATTCTCTTTTATTTTTCTCATATGAAATTATAGATGGGGAAAATTGATCAAATGGATTTTATACTGATTCAATGAGATTGACTTCATTTAGAAGGAAAACAGTGTAATGTTTTTAAATAAAAATCACTTCCTATGATCTCTTACATGTTCTACTTTGTTTTAAATCTTCAAACAAATCTGAATCTTCTTAGTCTCCCTCAATAACTCATTTTAGACATAATGAATATTTCAATTTAACATATTTAAGTTCAAAATTATACACAAATATACAACTTTAGAGTGTAAAAGAAAAATGTTCAGGGTGATGTTGTTCCTTGATTATCCTAGATAAGCACTAGGTGATAAATCAACCACATCAACAGGATTATTTAAAGTCATAGACTCACTCAAGGTGACACTATGCTAATGCACAGTTAATCACTGCAGTCCAAATCACTTTAGTGTTGATAAAACATGTCAGTAACTGGAGTGAATTACCGAATTTCTCAAAAAATATAAATTTCTCTTCATTGTTCAGGATTTCATCTAGTTCTGACTGAGGAAAACTAAACCTTATACCTGCCATTTTTGTATTTAGAAATAGTTGTAACAGTTGTACCTTTATAATATTTGTACCTTTACCTTAAAAGTACAATTTCATCACTTTTCTAGCCTCTATCTCTAACTCAAACCAGTAAGTATAGACTGGAGGATATAGTTCTGTATATATAGTGCACAGAAACTAAAGGAACACACAATAAATTTTGATGTTGCTTTTATTTCTGTTGTTTCTTTTACCTCCTCCTTCTCATCATTATCCTTTTTTTCTCTTTCTCTTCTCTTCTTCTTTGGCATTTTAGAAGTTTCTAGTGAATTTTTTCATGTGTAATAAAGGTATCACATTTGCTACAAAAGCCACTGGTTATCAAAATTTTGAAGGCTTACCTACTTTGTGAGTAATGCATACACATATTAAGTAATTATTCTGGTTATGTTGTTTAGGGTTATACTTAGCAAATACACAAGATAACTTCTTCATTAATATATGAAAAGGAGCAATTTGCTGGTTATGTTGTATTAAAGTGAGTCTAGAAAATGAAAAGCAAAAATGGAAAATATCTATTAAAAGGAGAGACAATGAGAAAAGGAATTAAAGAAAGAAGGAAGGGAAGCAGTGAGAAATTAAACATCTTTGGGAAAATGTTGTCCGTATTAGGGAACAGTGGATTGGTACATGTGTTTTCACTTTAATACCTCATGACTCTAAAAATCACATTGAACAATATGAATAGTATTCAAAGGAAATGGAATGCTGTCCTAGTTTGGTTTCTGTTGCTCACTGAACAAAATCAGGCTGAACAAAAGAGGCTGAAGGTTCAGGGTACCTGTTGCTATGTCAGAGGACTCAGGTTAAAATACCAAAACCCATGTTGTGGAATGCAACCATCTTTTGTTCCAGTTCCAGGGATCCTAAGTTGTCTGCTGATCTTGTTGGGCACCAGCAATCATTTGTACACATACACAAATGTAGGCAAAGCAAGCACTGACACACATTTTGAAATAACTGAATCTTCAAAACACTTAAACCAACAAGCAATAGAAAAGGGTTTACTTAACTAACAGATTACCGTCATCATGAAGGGAAACCAGGTACTGTAGGCAAGAGCTTGGAGGCAGAAACTGAAACATAGACCATAGGCGAGTGTTGCTTTGTTCCCAGAGTTTGCTTTGATTACCTTCTTATATAACCAAGACCACCTTTAGAGGAGGGGGATCTCGTCTAAATATAATACTCTGGGATCTCCATCACTAATATTTAATCAATGATACCCCCAAAGGTCAATCTGATAAAGACAATTCTTTAGTTAAGGTTCCTTATTTTGTGATTACAATTTGTATCAAAATAACTGACGTGGGATTTCCCTCTGATGCTGTGATTACCATTAATGAATAAAGAAAACTGCCTTTTCCTGACAGGTAGAACAGAACTAGGTGGGGAAAACTAAACTGAATGCTGGGAGATAGAAGGGCAGATTCAGAGAGAAGCCATGTAGTTCTGCTGGAGACAGATGGAACTTTATCCGGTAAGCCACATAGCAATATACAGATTAATAGAGATGGGTTAAATTAAGATATGAGAGTTAGCCAATAAGAAGCTAGAGCCAAGCAGTAATTTGTATAATATAGTTTCTGTGTATTATTTTGGTTTTGGGTGGCTGGGATGAACAAGCTTCCTCCTTACTAAATATATCAAAATCTAACAAACACCCATGTTATTAAATAGTAGAGATTTCTGAGAAGGCTATTTTACCAGAAAGCAGAATTTATAGGGGAGTTTTCCAGTCACACAAACAGCTAGAAGGAAACACTTCTATGAAAACTTGACTAGAATGAATGAAAAATTTCAAAAAGACATCATGATAGTTGAATCTCTGAGGTTATAAAAGAAAGGGTAACAAAACTTGGTGGCAAAATAAAAGACAAGAAAACTTAATGGAGCCATAAATCTTTAATCTTGTATAGCTTCAAAAATTGTAGTTACTTTACCATATACAGGAAATAGAGCAGAGGGACTGTCCCGTGGTGAATATTTTATACTTGTTAAACATGGGGTTTAAAATGGTAGAAAAATTTTGATGAGAAAAATGTTTACATAGAAACAAGAGCTTAATACTCAGAAGAATAGAATGAACTGAAGCTACAGACCTGGGAGCCATTTATAGACAGAACAAATTAATCAAACAAGTGACTCTAAAGAAAAAAGGTACAGAAAGTTAACTGCCTAAAAATTGCTGTAAGGCAGACATGATTCTGTTCATTTGAAACCATTTGCAAGAATTCTCATATCTTGAATTTTCTTAAATGAACTTTAACAGGTATAATGATAAATTAAAATATTATATTTTGTTATATCACCATTTATTGATACTTCTTTTAAAATACGCATAAGAGTCATCTATTAAATGGTATGTGATAGTAACAAACAATTTAGTGTCATGTTGTCTATTTATTGACAGATATATTTATATATCTTGTTCACGAAACTTAATTATGAACTACAAGTATAATTAGAAGCTCTGTGATCTAAATATAAACATCTATGATATAGATTATACTACATTTTTCTAAAAATAGATGTAATTCATATTTTATGTATGTCAACTTGTAATAACTTGTGCTTCCTAATAGTAGATATTTGCATATTTAAGCACATAACATGACATTAAATTAATAATTATAAATACAAATAAATAGAATAGTAAAGCATGAATTTAAATTATATACACACATGTGTGTATATGTGAGTGTGTGTGTATGTGTGTGTGTATTCATGTGACCATGTATACATGGGCATTCATTTACAGGACATGTGTGGAAGCCAGAAGGTGATGTCTGGTGTAATACTCTATTTGTTTCTGTCATATTCCTAGAGACAACTTTCTTCACTGAATCTAGAACTTACCACTGTGACAGGAATCTCTAACCATCAAGATGCGGGGGTTCTTTTGTCTCCAACTCCACATAGGAGCATTACAGATACAACCTATCACTTGAGCTCTAACAAAGGTGCTCCATATCTAAACTCAGAATGGTGACAAGCACCTAACTACAGAACCATCTCAACAGTACCTCAAAATTTTAAATTTTATAGGAATGTGCATCTACTTATTAGTGTTCATTATTGCTATTAAAATAGTGAACAAATAAGGTATGCATCTATATACTCATAGAATAAAAATATCCAGGAGAGTCTGGAAGCAAAACCCAACTGCTATGGCTCATCACATTCTTTGTGCCTCTTAACTTATGAACTCCTTTTTTTTTCATTCTAAAAACAAACAAACAAACAAACAAACTTAGGACTAGTTTTTTCACTCAAAATAATGCTCTTGGTCTTTTTGCTCAAATGTAAATAATGATGTTTGATTTGAATATTTATTGTTCTCCTATAAAGACAAATGATATAATATAATGAAAAGTGACATATATATTATAAAGTATGTTTTATAGTTTACCAAAACAGAAGCCTCATTGATCAAAATATAAAAAGAGCAACTAAAAATTTCTCTTTCACTTCCATAGAATTTCTCAGAGTAACTCTAACCAAACAAGTTGAAGACTTGTATGACAAGAACTTTAAATCTTTGAAGAAAGAAATTGAAGAAAACACCAGAAAGTAAAAGATCTCCCATGCTCTTGGGTAAGTAGAATTAACATAGTAAAAATGGCAGTCTTACCAAAATCAATCTACAAATCAATGCAATGCCCGTCAAAACTCCAGCAAAATTCTTCGCTGACCTCAAAAGAATGGTACTCAACTTCATAAGAGAAACAACAACAACAACAACAAAAAACAATCCTCTACAGTAAAAGAACTTCTGGAGGCATCACAATCCCTGACTTCAAACTCTGCTACAGAGCTACAGTACTAAAAACAGTCTGGTATTGGCATAAGAACGGATAGGAGGACCAATGGAATAGAATAGAAGACCCAGATATTAGTCCACACACCTATGAACACCTGATTTTTGACAAAGAAAAAAATATCAAATGGAAATAAGAAAGCAGATTTAACAAGTGGTGCTGGCATAACTGGATATCAACATGTAGAAGAATGAAAATAGACCCATATCTATCACCATGCACAAAACTCAAGTTCAAATGGATCAAAGACCTCAACATAAAGCCATCCATACAGAACCTTTTAGAAGAGAAAGTGGGAAGTATACTTGAACTATTATATTTTTAAAAACTCAGTATTTATGTGTCATAGCAGTCTAAAACTACTTAACAGTATTATTATAATTTAAAACTTAACTTGAGAAGAAATAAATTTAAACTTTTTTCCCTTGCTGTTTGATTCAGCTTTCATCATCTATCTCTGAAGTATGTAGAACAATATTTATTCCCACATGCAGAACACAATTATTGCATTAACATTAATCTCACCAGGTTCAATGGAATGAATTGGTTTTGTGTGTTCTGTTGTAACTGAGAGTGTCAAATTCATTAAATAAGATAATTCCTTGGGAAACAGCAAAAACATGAAAAGTCTGTTGGCTGAACTCATAAAATAATTACTGCTGAGTTCATGGAGTGACCCAAGAATAAACGTCAGCAAGAACAAAATTCCATTCATTTCATTGTACTTTTACAACATAATTTCCCCTTGTTTTCCCAAGAAATGTCTCATGTTTTACTTGTTGTGATAGATTATTTTAGAATGCAAGTAAGTCATATATTTTTGATCAAGTAAAAATGAAATATATTATTGAATTTTACTTTTATATTTTAAGTTAGTTTAGAGGAAAAAAATATTCATTTTTTTAAAAAATTATTATCAACTCCAGCCAACAAGATAACTCAGTTGGGAAAAGGAATTGGCACCATGCCTTGACAACAAGTAATAGGTGAGACTCACCTTCTACTATGAAAGAATGATTTGAACCTACAAATTCTCTTCTAATCTGTACTCATGTACTATAACAAATGTATGCACACACATGTAATAGTAAACATACACATTCACACACACAGAAAGAGAGAGAGAGAGAGAGAAAATGAATATGTATAATTTAAAAAAGAAAACACTCTTTTTCACTTTTGACATCAAATTTGTTATTAAAAATATAGAATTAAATTTTTTTATTCTTATACAAGCAATTCATCATATATTAAAATGGTAGTAGGAGAAGACTATGACGGAAAGTGAGATCCAGAAACCCTTTGTGAAGACTGAAAATTTAGATTATAAAAAAAGCAAATTGTCACTGATGTGGATGATATAATTATATTCAACCACTGGACAGGCTCAGAGACACTGCAGGGTGTGTGAAGTTGTTTGCTTTCTCACAGAACATCTAATGCTTTATCTAAAATTTCCCATCTCTGCTTAACTTTATTTCTAGAACACAAAACTCCAAACATCTTTGACAATTTCCACAACAAAAGTAAGTATAAACAGATCATATGTAAAATTTAATTCATGATACATGAAATAAAGTATAATTTTAATTTTGTTCTAATTTTATTTTTTAAATCAGGATATAGTTCTTAGTAAACCTTTTATAGTATTTTGATTTTATACTTGATATTTATTCTTCAAAAGCCATATATTCACCAATTCAGTAAGGACTCTTAATTTTAAAAAAGAACACAGACTCTGGTCAGGACCACAGCAGGTGAGAGAGCTGGAGAGATTTCTTGGGAGTTAAGAATGTCTCCTGTTTTTACAGAAGTCCCAATTTCAGTTCTTTACTCCCCCATTAGATGGTTCACAACCATCTACAGTTCCAAGGAATACTGCACCCTCTTCTGGTTTCTTGAAGTACCCTTAAATACTTGATATATATACAGGCATGCAGGCACATATCCATACTCATAAATGAAAATAAGTAAACAAATAAATAAATGAAAACAAACAGAGTAGCTTAATTCGTAGAAAGAGAGAAGTGTTCCCGAGAGGAGTGGGGTTACTTTGCAGCTGTTAACATATGTTATTGACATTGCTTGGTCTTCAGTACAGGATTGGATTTGAATAAATAAGAAGAAATAAGCTCACTGTAGCAGTCTTTTCTAATTATGTGTTTTATGATAAGTTTTGACATATTTATTGATAAACATAAATATTTAACATTATATGTTTTCTTTGAAAAATGTATACATTTATACAATATATTACTGTCATCCCCTCTAACATTCTCTCAATTCTCATCCCTACCTGCCAATTCCCAAATCATACAAATCCAGTTTTCATATTCATGTGTTTTTAGTCTGTTTTATAAGCCACTGAGTTTAATCAGGGCCATCAACACTGTCACAGATGTTGAATTATCCACTAGAGGTTGGTGAGATCACTCTTAAATATACATCTAAAGAAAATTCGGTAAGCCTTTTACCTATTGAATTCATCAGTTGTTAGATATAACTGACACAAAAATGATGACACATTTTAATGTCCTCAGTTAAAGTTAATTATAACACATATTCACATTGCTATAATTCACATTATAACACATAATACATTAGCCATTTATCTATCTAATCTTTCACTTTCTGCTAAAAATGAAAAAAAAAGCATGGTTGCCAAAACACTCATGAATTGTGCAGCATCCATACTTTTGAAAAGTAACCAAATCTAAAAGCAGCATTTGAATATATGCCAGTAGTAGATGAGTAAATTCTGTCTTGTATTTTGACTCTTCAGTTTGCCCCATATTGTCCCAGGTGCTGAGAGTCTGTCGTTACCTATCACCCCCCACCCCCGTTATAGATGGAATGTCCATTGTACATGCCCATTTCTGCATATACTAATGAGTTTTCATTTATGGAACTTCAGTCTCTTGGTAATGAAAATTGCTCAGGGAAGGGATGCTATCAATCTTTTTAAAACTTTAAACCTGCCTAGAGTCTGAAACCTCTTTCAGAATTGCTGTTCTGTGACTATTCATAATCATTCATAACCATAGTTCTGCTCATTGGGCCTGAGAACCTTCATTAAGACTCCTTTGCCCTATTTTTACTTATGTAGCCGTATTTCCTTTGATTAACATATTTTTTTTAGTAATTTTATAACATGTGGTCAGTGCATAAAACTTTTCTCATTCCTGATGTTTAAAATCAGAAGGACAGTACCAGAAGGCCACTGGCTAGGCAGAACTATTGTGTGGTGATGATTAGACCTAAACCTTACATTTGAGCTAAGTTCACCAAGAGTCAAGAAATGCTGCATCACTTTCAAAGACATCACCAATATAAGTTCTAGTTAACACAGCTAGCATTAGTGTAGTTCTAACTCAGCTAAAAGTTTTCTAATCTTTCTTCTATTTTTCCTTCTTCCTTGAACAACATGTCAATGTCATGGTCAAGAAACAAAATCAAACACATTCGTCACAGTAAAAATGTTGTAATATAGAATATTTTTAAGACCACTTTTCCAACTTCTCTTACTGTTCAAGATAAGACTAATTATACATAAAAATTAAACTCAGAGTTATGGATATATGTTAGTGGCTATAGTACATTTCTAGAGTAATCGGCAAGACAGTACAATCTTTTCCTACACCACAATCTCTCAGAAAGTCAATAAAAAGTTGGTACATGAATCTCCTAAATACACGAGAGCTCCTAAAGATAAATAAGCATCTCAGAGCAAAATTCCAGTTGTGGTATAAGTCTTGACATCACAATTTAATTTATTTTAGTTAAAATGAGTTTTCCTGAAAATCGTGGTTAGAGTATTAAAGCTATCCTCATTAATAAAACAAAACTATAAAGCATAAGAAACTAAAGTCTTTATACTTTGATGATGGGAAAAAAGTATTAATTGAGACCCTGTTCTCTTGCTTTCAGATAAGAGAGTTATTTGATCATTTTGATGTTTATTATTATAATTTTAAGAATTATTAATATTGAAAACAGTATTAATTATTTTGATTACTTTTAATCGTTTCTAAAATTATTAATATTGAGTATGATTTTGGTAAGCTACTTAATGTGAGTCTTAATACACTCATCAGTGGAAATTAATTATCAAATCTCTGTCTTATCAAACATGATATATTCTTATAACTAAAGCTTAAACAATACAAGTCAGAAATCAAATGTATGGCCTTTGAATTAAGTTATCCATATGTTTAACTTCTCTATGATTTCTACATAGTTCTGGCATTCTTGGTGGGATAATTAATTTGTGTGATTTCAAATATAGACTGATGATAATTATACCTAATTCACAGAAGTTTTCTGAGAAAAAACTTAAATCTCTCAATGGAATGCTTTTCTCCAAAGCATTTCATACTGTTTCAAGAGCCAAGTAAGAAAAATCATTATAAGATCTGCTATTATTTTTCAATATTATTTTTAACAGTAGCTTTTACATATCTATTTAAATTATGAAAGTGCTTTCATCGTTCATCCACATTGATTCCTGGTCAGCTTAAAGATGAAATTAGCACTTATTTGCTTAAAATAAAAACTACTTAAAAATTAGACACTGTATGTTTCAAGCTTTTCATCATGTTTCCCAATCTTCTTACATTATGAGTAATTGGGTCAAAATTCTAGGGCTTGTCTATAACTCTACAGTTCTTTGTGGCACTTACAAATGTCTTGTCTCAAAGCAGTGCTTACTCTCTTATCACCTGGTTGACGCTAGGCCTTTTTCAGCTTGTTTACTGGGTTTATATTCAAAAAACCTTTGTTTGATGCTTAGTACAGAGATCCCTGTGCTGTGAGATCTCTCTTTAGGTATGAAATCTATATTATGAGTTGCTAAACGACAATTATCCTGGGTAGTCTTCTTCTCAGTTCTCTAACATCTAGTAAGAAGCTTGCAGCAAGTTTACTAATGATATACATTCGTCAGTCTCTTGACACTTGGGATATTAAAAATAAAATTTTGTAATGGAATAAAGAGATTTTGAGGGAAACCTGTGATAATAAAATGCAGGTATGGACCTATGATAGATTCTGTTCTTTATGACTATGTGGCATTCTATAAAAAATGGGAATAGTGGAAAGTGATGGTAATATAGACTATGAACAACAACTCTTTTATTTTTTATTGATTTTTATTGAGCTGTAAATTTTTCTCTGCTCCTCTCCATATCTCTCCCCTTCCCTCTTCAACCCTCCCCCAAGGCCCTCATGCTCCCAACTTACTCTGGATATCTTATCTCTTTCTACTTCCCATGTAGATTAGATCTATGTAAGTTTCTCTTAGTGTCCTCATTGTTGTCTAAGTTCCCTGCGATTGTGTTTTGTAGGCTGGTTATCTTTATGTTTAAAAACCACCTCTGAATGAGTATATGTAATAATTGTCTTTCTGTGTATGGGTTACCCCACTCGAAATAATGTTTTCTAGCTCCATCCATTTTCCTGAAAATTTCAAGATGTCATTATTTTTTCCTGCTGTGTAGTACTCCACTGTGTAAATGTATCACATTTTCCTCATCCATTTTTCAATCGAGGGCCTTTTAGGTTGTTCCCATGTTCTGGCTGTGACAAGCAATGCTGCTATGAACATAGTTGAGCATCAACATATATTTATTCCATATTTTTTAATTATTATGTATAGAAATATTCAAAACAGGTATAGTTTACAAAATTAGATAAAACAATTCTTCTAAAAATTTTATATTAAAGAAGTTTTCATATATATCAGAATTTCTGTTTGGGACTAATAGATACCAACAGTAGTAACATTTTCTAATGTGAAAAAGGATGTTATTACTAATTAAATTTTTAATTCTTTAATCGTCTATTTGAAAAGAAAGAACAAAACTAGTTTTATTATGAGGAGAAATGAGTAACTTTGATATACTTAAATGACATAAATTTCCATTTCTTTTGTCAAGAATGAATGACTTGAATTAATTCCACTACTGTTTCAATTTCCTGATATCTCTCCACAAGTACTCAATAAACATCATGAAAATTATTGATTTTGTTTCATTTCTAATATACTAAAAATAATATAACTGCACTTTGTTTTTTTTAATCCTATATACTTAAGAATCATTTCACACAAATATTTCAACATTATGTGCAAATGTATTTTAAAATATCTAATTTGAAACACACAATGGAACAGTATTCTGTTTAACAGTTTCTACTGACTCAGCTAGAGTGACTTTTCACTCTTCTTCCTTTTTTTTCTGTAATCACAAGAACAACTTTAGACTGTGACTTTTATTGCTCCCACCTTCAAATTTTGACAGGTAAGTGGGAAACATGGTCAGGACATCCAAAACACTCGATGTTGAGCCTATGGATGTCCAGTCTCAGCTTTATCACTAGTGTTCCTACTGATTTGTAAGACAAGGTTCTTAAGATCTCACAGAACTATAGTTGTACTCAGATTTCATCTTACCTGACTCAAAGATGCAGAAAGTAATTACATTCTCAAATATAGAAGCGCAAACTCTATAAAGTCCTGAGGCTTTCTTATCATTATTTCTTTAGAACAGACATGTTTTTATAATGAATTTATTTATACCCTTGTCAAGAGTGGAATACATAAATGTACTGTGTTAGAATGAAATTTTGTATATTTTATACTTTAGCAATATTGCAAAGAGTAAGTCAGGATCTGCATAATTATAATACAATAAACATATAAAGTTATTTCTAGAGGCATCACACTTAACCGTTAAGTTTCTGTGCATCCTTATCTTTGGATAAATATATTTCCAACAAAATGATATAACCAAATTTCACTCAAGACAGCTAATTAAATATAATGAAGCCAGTCTCTCTTCATTTTTTAAAGTTGTAACTCAGTTTGATTACTTCAAATATCAATGTCTGCAGAAATTTAAAGGGGAGGCACAATCAGATTTAGCTGTGGCAAACTATGCTCTAAATTTTGTAGGTATTTATTTCCTTTCTATTTTTATATTTTAACTTTAACTTTTTTCCCCTATTTAGTTTATCTCAAGACTCTAAAGTCTAATATTTGAGCATGCATATCTAGGACTATTTGCCTTTTCCTGCTCTCTATGATGTACCCTTCATGGTATTGTCCTTACAACCCCAGTATTTGATTCTAAAGTTGTGTTGCAACTTCCCATATCTCTCTCTCTCTCTTTTTTTCTTCCAAAGTTTATTAAATTATGAAAGTTTCCATTTCTGCCCCTCCTCCCAACACCCTCCTACTCTCCCCTCCCCCTCCTCCTCCCTCTCCATCCCTAAGAGCAGTCAGGGCTTCCAGCCCTGTGGGAAGTTCAAATTCCTCCCCCCTCCTTCCAGGTCCCGGAAGGTGAGTATCCGAACAGACTGGATCCCAAAATTCCAGTATATGCAGAGGAAACAAGTCCCAGTGTCATTGTCAGTGGCTTTTCAGAAAGGCTCCAGGCCAGCCACATTCAGAGAATCCAGCCACATTCAGAAAAGCTGGTTGGATCACATGCTCGTTCAGTCCCAGTCCAACTGGCCTTGGTGAACTCTCATTAGATCAGTCCCCTTGTATCAGTGGGTGATCGCACCCCTCGCGGTCCTGAGTTTTTTTCATGTTCTTCTTCCTTCTGCCCCTCATTTGGACCATGGGGGGCTCAGTCCGGTGCTCCAATGTGGGTCTCTGTCTGTATCGCCATCCATCGTCAGATGAAGGATCTATGGTGATAAGCAAAATAATCATCAGTATGGTTATAGGCCAAGGCCGGTTCAGGCACCCTCTCCTCTGTCTAGAGAACAGTCTGGGGATCTCTCCTTGGACCTGGGATTCCATTTATAATCAAGTCTCCTGTAAACCCTAAAATGACTCCCTTAGTTGAAATATATTCTTCCCTGATCTCATATCCATCCTTCCTCCCTCCCCTCATCCCAGTCCACCTAGCTTTCCCCATTCCTCCCCTACTCCCTTCTCTCTAACCCTCTCCCCTTCCAACAACTCTCCCCCCCCCAAATGCACCCAAGGTTACCTGGGATCCTTGTCTATTTCCAATCTCCAGGCAGATAGCTACATGATTTTCAACAGGTTCACCTTCTTATTTAGCTTCTCTAGGATCACGAATAATAGGCTCAAAGACCTTTAATTATGGTTAGAATCCACATATGAGTGAATACATACCATATTCCTCTTTTTGGGTCTGGCTTACCTCACTCAGTAAAGCGTTTTCTATTTCCATCCATTTGCAAGCAAAATTCAAGATGTCATTGTTTTTTACCGCTGAGTAGAATTCTAATGTGTATATGTTCCACACCTTTTTTAACCATTCTTCTATTGAGGGGCACCTAGGTTGTTCCCAGATTCTGGCTATTACAAATAGTGCAGCTATGAACATAGTTGAACAAATGCTTTTGTAGTATGATAGGGCATCTCTTGGGTATATTCCCAAGAGTGGAACTGCTGGGTCCTGAGGGAGGTTGACTCTCAGTTTCCTGAGAAACCGCCACACTGATTTCCACAGTGGCTGCACAAGTTTGCATTCCCACCAACAATGGATGAGTGTTCCACTCATTCCACATCCTCTCCAGCATAGGCTATCATTGGTGTTTTTGAGTTTGGCTATTCTGACAGGTGTAAGATGATATCTCAAAGTTGTTTTGATTTGCATTTCCCTGATCGCTAAGGAGGTTGAGCATGACCTTAAGTGCTTTTGGCCATTCGGAGTTCATCTGTTGTGAATTCTCTGTTCAGTTCAGTACCCCATTTTTTAATTGAGTTATTTAGAGTTTTAGTGTCTAGTTTCTTGAGTTCTTTGTATATTTTGGAGATCAGACCTTTGTCTGATGAGGGGTTGGTGAAGATCTTCTCCCAGTCGGAAGGTAGCCTTTTGGTCTTACTGACAGTGTCCTTTGCTTTACAGAAGCTTCTCAGTTTCAGTAGGTCCCATTTATTCATTGCTTCTCTTATTGTCTGCACTCCTGGGGTTCTGCTTAGGAAGTGGTCTCCTGTGCATATATCTTGTAGACTACTTCCCACTTTCTCTTCTATCAGGTTCAAAGTGGTCAGATTAATGTTGAGGTCTTTAATCCATTTGGATCTGAGTTTTGTGCATGGTGATAGATATGGATCTATTTTCATTCTTCTACAGGTTGACATCCAGTTATGCCAGCACCATTTGTTAAAGATGCTTTCCTTCTTCCATTGTATACCTTTAGCTCCCTTGTCAAATATCAGGTGTTCATATGTTTTTTGGTTAATACCCGGGTCTTCTATTCGATTCCATAGGTCGACTTCTCTGTTCTTATGCCAATACCAAGCTGTTTTCAAGACTGTTGCTCTGTAATAGAGTTTGAAGTCAGGGATGGTAATGCCTCCAGAACTTCCTTTATTGTATAAGATTGTTTTGGCTATCCTGTGTTATTTGGTTTGCCATATAAACTTGATTATTGTTCTCTCAAGGTCTGTGAAGAAGTTTGATGGAATTTTGATGGGAATTGCGTTGAATTTATAGATTGTTTTTGGTAGAATTGTCATTTTTACTATGTTGATTCTCCCAATCCAAGAGCAGGGGAGGTCTTTCCATTTTCTGGTATGCTCCTCAATTTCTTTCTTCAAAGACTTAAAGTTCTTGTCAAATAGGTCTTTCACTTCCTTGGTTAGAGTTACCCCAAGATATTTTATGCTATTTGTGGCTATCATGAAAGGTGATGCTTCTCTGATTTCCCTCTCTGCTTCTTTATCCTTTGTGTATAGGAGTGCCACTGATTTTTTGGAGTTGATCTTGTATCCTGCCACATTACACATTGATGTTTATCAATTGTAGAAGTTCTTTGTTAGAGTTCTTGGGGTCGCTTATGTACACTATCATATCATCTGCAAATAACGAAAGTTTAACTTCATCCTTTCCAATTCGAATCCCCTTGATCCCATTATGTTGTCATATTGCTATTGCTAGAACTTCGAGCACTATATTGAAGAGGTATGGAGAGAGTGGACAGCCTTGTCGTGTTCCTGATTTTAGTGGAATGGCTTTGAGTTTCTCTCCATTCAATTTGATGTTAGCTGTCAGCTTACTATATATTGCTTTTATTATATTTAGGTATGATCCTTGTATCCCCAGTCTCTCCAACACCTTTATCATAAAGGGGTGTTGAATTTTGTCAATTGCTTTTTCAGCATCCAATGAAATGATCATATGTTTTTTTTCTTTCAGTTTATTTATATGATGGATTACATTGATTAATTTGCGTATGTTGAACCAGCCCTGCATCTCTGTAATGAAGCCCACTTGATCATAATGGATAATTTTTCTAAGGTATTCTTGGATTCGGTTTGCCAGTATTTTATTGAGTATTTTAGCGTCAATGTTCATGAGTGAGATTGGCCTGTAATTCTCTTTCTTGGTTGTGTCTTTGTGTGGTTTTGGTATCAAGGTAACTGTATCTTCATAAAAAGAGTTTGGCAATGATTCTTCTGTTTCTATATTGTGAAATACATTAAGGAGTATAGGTATTGGCTCTTCCTGGAAGTTCTGGTAGAATTCTGCATTGAAACCATCTGGCCCTGGGCTTTTTTTGGTGGGGAGGTTTTTGATAACAGCCTCTAATTCTTCACGACTAACAGGTCTATTTAGATTGTTCACTTGGTCTTGATTTAACTTTGGTAAATGGTATTTATCTAAAAACCAATCCATTTCTTGTACATTTTCCAACTTTGTGGCATATAAACTCTTGTAGTAAGATCTAATGATTCTCTGAATTTCCTCTGTGTCTGTTGTTATGTCCCCCTTTTCATTTCTGATCGTATTAATTTGAGTGTTCTCTCTCTGCCTTTTGATTAGTTTGGCTAGGGGTTTGTCAATCTTGTTGATTTTATCCAAAAACCAACTTTTTGTTTCGTTGATTTTTTGGATTGTTTTCTGTGTTTCTATTTTGTTGATTTCAGCCCTCAGTTTGATCATTTCCAGTCTTCTACTCCTCCTGGGAGAGACTGCTTCTTTTTTTTTCCAGAGCTTTTAGGTATGCTGTTAAGTCTCCAATATATGCTTTCTCCGTTTTCTTTAATTGAACACTTAGTGCTATGAACTTTCCTCTTAGAACTGCTTTCATTATGTCCCATAGATTTGAGTATGTTGTGTCTTTATTTTCATTAAATTCAAGGAAGACTTTAATTTCTTTCTTTATTTCTTCCTTGACCCAGGGATGATTCAGTAGTTGACTGCTCAACTTCCACGTGTTTGTAGGCTTTCTGGTATTCGAATTGTTATCGAATTCTAACTTTATTCCGTGGTGATCCGACAAGACACAGGTGATTACTAATATTTTTTTGTATCTGTGTAAATTTTGCTTTGTTACCGAGTATGTGGTCAATTTTTGAGAAGGTTCCATGAGCTGCAGAGAAGAAGGTATATTCTTTCCTATTTGGGTAGAATGTTCTATAGATATCTGTTAAGTCCATTTGATTCATTACCTCTAGCAATTCTCTTCTTTCTCTGTTGAGTTTCTGTTTGATTGACCTGTCCATTGGTGAGAGAGGTGTGTTGAAGTCTCCTACTATTAATGTGTGGTTTGATGACTGCCTTGAGTTCTAAAAGTTTTTCTTTTACATAAGTGGGTGCCTTTATATTAGGGGCATAGATATTCAGGATTGAGACTTCCTCCTGATTAATTGTTCCTGTTATGAGTATGAAATGTCCATCTCCATCTCTTCTGATTGATTTTAGTTTGAAGTCAATTTTGTTAGATATTAGAATGGCCACACCCGCTTGTTTCTTAGGTCCATTTGCTTGGAAAACCTTTTCCCACCCCTTTACTCTGAGTAGATGTCTATCTTTGTGGTTGAGGTGTGTTTCTTGTAAACAGCAGAATGATGGATCCTGTTTTCTTATCCAGTCTCTAAGTCTGTGCCTTTTTATAGGTGAGTTGAGTCCATTAATATTAAGTGATATTAATGACCAGTGGTTGTTGATTCCGGTTATTACTTGTGTGTGTGTGTATGTGTGTGTATGTAGTAGAGTTTGTGTGTTTCTCCTCTTTGAGTTGTGGTTGTGAAGGGTCGCTAGTTGTCTGGATTATTGTAGGCAGTGATGGCAATGTTGGATTCCTTGGGTTGCGATTTTCCTTCTATTACTTTCTGTAAGGCTGGATTTGTGGCTACAAATTGTTTAAATTTATTTTTATCCTGGAATATTTTGTTTTCTCCGTTGATAGTGAATGATAGCTTGGCTGGGTATAGTAGTCTGGGCTTGCATCCATGGTCTCTTAGTTTCTGCAGTACCTCTATCCGGGATCTTCTGGCTTTCATGGTTTCCATAGAGAAGTCTGGTGTAAGCCTGATAGGTTTACCTTTATAAGTCACTTGACCTTTTTCCTTTGCAGCTCTTAATATTCTTTCTTTAATCTGAATGTTTTGTGTTTTGATTATGATATGGTGAGGGGATGTTTTTTTTTTTATCCAGTCTATTCGGTGTTCTGTATGCTTCTTGAACCTTCGTAGGAATATCGTTCTTTAGATTGGGAAAATTTTCTTCTATAATTTTGTTAAATATATTTTCTGGGCCTTTGATCTGTCATTCTTCTCCTTCTTCAATCCCTATTATTCTTAGATTTGGTTTTTTTTATTGTGTCCCAGATTTCCTGAATGTTTTGTGAAGAGAATTTGTCTGATTTGCCGTTTTCTTTGACCAGAGTATTTATTTTCTCTATAGTATCTTCAGAATCTGAGATTCGTTCTTCTATCTCTTGTATTCTATTGGTTATGCTTGATTCTGTAGTCTCTGTTCATTTACCTAGGTTTTCCATATCCAGCCAGTTCTCTTTTTGCGTTTTCTTCATTGACTCCATTTCAGTTTTCAATTCTTGGACTGTTTCCTTTACTTGTTTGATCGTTTTTTTCTTGGTTTCTCAGGGTATCATTCATGGATTTACTTATTTCTTCAAACTTTTTGTTATATTTCTCATCCATTTCTATACTCATTTCTTCAAACTTTTTGTTATACTTCTCATCCAATTCTTTAAGGGAGTTATTCATATCCTGTTTAAGGGACTCTATTGCTTTCATAATGGCACTTTTTTCCACTTCTTCTGGGTTAGAGTGTTCAAGTCCTTCTGTTGTAGGGTCGTTGGGATCTGGTGTTTTCATGTTTTTTAGATTGTTGGAGGAGGTCTTGCCTTTGCGTCTGTCCATCTCTTCATTCAAATGCTCTCTATTGGAACCTCTGGTAGCGGGTCAGGTTCCCTTGTTAGGCAGGGAATTCACTGATAGAATGCCTACCTTTCCTCAGGCAGGTTATTGAAGCACAGGCACTCCCTCTTTCCGGGATGCGCCTACAGAGCAGGCCCAGCGTGCAAGGCAGCTGAGCTGGGGAAATTTTATGGCCCCAGTGGGAAGGGAGAAATATAGGAATTTGCACCTGGATGGAAGCTTGGATGGCAGGCGGGATAGCTTAGCAGGGTGGAACCAGCACTGCAGGGTGACCTGGGAATCTATGGGGTCTGGGAAAGTCCGAGTTCCTCCTTGCCGTGCCCCTGCCACGGGCCTGAAGCAAACTCACCCCTCCGATGGCCCTCTGGCTGGAAGCTCGATGGCTGGCGGGGGAGCTAGCAGGGTGGAGCCAGCAGTGCAGAGTGACCTGGGAGTCTATGGGGTCGGGGGAAGTCTGAGCTCCTCCTCCCTGGGCCCCTGCCATGGGCCCGAAGCAAACTCACCCCTCCGATGGCCCTCTGGATGGAAGCTGGGACGACAGGCAGGGGAGCTAGCAGGGCAGGGTGGAGCCAGCAGTGCAGAGTGACCTGGGAGTCTATGGGGTCGGGGGGAGTCTGAGCTCCTCCTCCCCGGGCCCCTACCGTGGGCCCGAAGCAAACTCACCCCTCCAATGGCCCTCTGGATGGAAGCTGGGATGGCTGGCAGGGGAGCTATCAGGGTGGAGCCAGCAGTGCAGAGTGACCTGGGAGTCTATGGGGTTAGGGGGAGTCCGAGCTCCTCCTCCCCAGAGCCCTGCTGTGTGCCTGAAGCAAACTCACCCCTCTGATGGCCCTCTGGGTGGAAGCTGGGATCCCCATATCTCTCTCTTGTCATCCTCTTTCCCCTATTTGTAAGAATTTCATATTGCTCAGGAATTTTATTTTCTCCCACGTCATTTCATATTTCCAGAAATAAATACTACTGTTTTGTCAAATTTGAAGCCATACATTTATATTTTTATTTCTGAATTATCATAGCAACTGATTAACAATTAGGCAATTGATATTTTCACATAATTTCAGAAGGCATTTGAAGCAACTAACAATAACAATACAATGCATTAAATTAAAAAATATCTGTTAAAATCCATCAGCTCATATTTTCTACATATCATAGATTGATTATGACAAACTATTCTACAAATTTCATAGTTACTTCTTTCCTCTCTACATTTATATTTTAGCTTTTACATTTTTTCCTCATTTTAATTAACATTAAGACTCTAAAGTCAGAATTTTGAGTATACGTTTAACACGATACCTGGAATCATCTAAAAGTCATAGTTCTTCATTTAAATTTTTTGTGAACTAGAAAGTTTGATATTACAAACAAGAATAAAGACTCTGTCTCCCTTGGTCACTAATTCACAAGACATACAAATGCAATATCCTTGAGCTCATGGAGTTATGAAGTTGACTATGATAACTGATAGGAATGTATTTCATATCTTCATCAGAAAGCATTTTTTAAAGTAATTTTTGTTTTTTTTTATTTTCCTGTTTCTGTAGTATCAGAGGACATCAACCCAACAGTCATATCTCTGTGTCTGTTTTTAAATAGGCTGTAGAAATAAAATAATAAGTGAAATTGCCACAAAATTTACATTTTAGCAATTAAAAACCTCTAGATGGTTTGTTATTATATAAATCACTCCAGAACCCTTACTTTCTATAACAGAAATGGTATAAACTCATCCCAAATGGTAAAAACTCACAAACTTCCAAAAGTTGGAAGCTTCTTTTATTTTATAGTTTTGATGTTCTTGGGTAAACCAGTATTTTTTTCACTGAAGCAAAGTCTCCATAAAGGTACCTCATAGATAAAAAAAATTAGAAAAAAATATAAAAATTATTAAGAACATCATATCTATGAAAATCAAACAACAGTTAGTTCACATTGTTTAATAAAAGACTGAGATTAAGTTTGGTTACAATAAGCAGAGCATAACAAAAGCAAAACTTTAGAATGAGATGTTATTGATTAGATTATCTTTATCTCCAATAAATCTCTATTTAAAGAACTAAAATAATGGTTAAGAGTAAGTACAATATCTTAATAGCACTGTAGAAAAAAACATGAAGACAATCTTGTCCTTTGATATGAAATTTTGATAGTTATATAATATAAAAATATTGAGATTTTAAGAAAATTGGTACAGTTAAATATCAGTAATTCAACACAATTTCACAAAACTAGCCCATCATTTTTTAGAAAGGTAGAGGGTAAAATGCATATACCACTTGAAAACTATCAAAACTGTGGGTATTTCCTGCAAGTTTCACAGCAGACAGGGAAAAACAATCGTCAAAGGGACAAGAACAAAACTCAGCTCAGGCCAATTTTTTTTTTTTTTGTAATTGGTGCTGGACCAGGACTTCCGGAGTCTGACCCAGACCATTTTGTGTTGGCCCATATTTCATATAAAATAATTTACAGGCAGGCTCACTGACCACCAGGCAGCTGCAATCCTGCCAAACAAGCAAGATAGCCAACTAACAAAGGCCAGTATGTATGGCTCAGTCTCCTTTGTTAAAAGGTAGATCACCTGGGGAGAGGTGTTTTCCAAAGCTGGTGACTACTACATTGCAAGTGTTTCCCTAGCCCCTCATCCCCGGACAGAGAATATTAATGAGTATCCATCTTGGTTTACCTGGGAGATAAAAGGTGTTTTGTAGAATAAACGCTGGTAGATCTTCAGGATGGAGAAAGCCTGAATGTCCTTCCGATATGGCTGTGTGAACTGTGTCTCGTTATTTCTCGTGCCTCCATACTGGTCCAGTGAGGGAAAGAGAGTTTCTATGTTGGGGCATACGGGCCCTGACAACTTTACTTTAGACATCTTTAAGCATAGCACAATTTTGGCAAAAGGATTCCAATGACAATTAACACAGTCCCAAGTACACAACAATTTATACTGAAATTCTTTACAAAATATACCTGGTTTCTTTCACAAGAATGGCTATTGTTGACTCAGAGCTAGTGCTCAAGATTTAGGATCTAGGAAGCTTGACTGAGATAAACATAATGGCTGGTGTGTCAGGATTGGCCTGGCCCTAATGTAACAAAGAAGTCACTGAGACTGCCATAAAGCGCAAGTGACATCACTCGTAAGAATGGGTTTTATGATCTAAATGCCATGCTCAAGATTTAAGTGGAAAGGTCTAGAATAAGAAAAAAAAACATAAATTCTACGTGATATGGCAGAGTCTGTCTCATCAGACAGCAAAGGATCACCAGGTTGTAAAACTACATCATTCCTAATGTTCCAGTCAGAGCAGCTGCACACATCATTCCATTGAACAGGTAAGCTGTGTGTTTAACTTTCATGGCTTCTCCAGTGCTTATCTGTGTGCACCAGGCCTTTTTGCCTTCCACACAAAGTTCTTTTCTACTTATGACACAAAAATATTCATTTTCTATTCTGAAATATGTCGCTAGTCTGTCTGAGTCACCTAAGATAATCTATAGATAGATGTATATTAATGGATAGATTTTAAACAACATTGATTTTGTTTTAAAAAATTAGATTCTTAGTCATGAGTTTTCCCACTTTAATTTGATTAAACATTGCCTCTGTCACAATTTATTAACCACTGTTGATGACAGTTAATAGTTCTTTTGATTCCTGTATTTTCTTTCATGTCTTTATTTATAACAGTTTAGGAGAAAATATCTAACAAATTCTTAACAGAAATACTGTTGAGTTGTAAACCATGGATATGTTTCTGCCTGTGAAATCCTATAAATTTTTCCATCTCAAACTGGGGTAGAATAAACACAAAGAAGTCACAGGACAATTTCCTTTTCCCTTTAACCATTGTAAACCATTCTTACCACATTCTAGGCATTATTTGCCAGTTCTGTTCTTTGTTGCAAGCTTCATTATGACATTATTTGTGATTCTCTTTTTTTCTTCTCTGTTCAGTATCCCAAATTCAAGATATATGCCACTATTTTCAATAGAGTAATATTTTATTCAGAAATAAATAATTTCATTTACTTCCTTTATCAGAATTGTATTTTCTTTCAAAACAAATTATTTAAGATATGTGATTTTTCTATTTAAAAATATGTTCTCTTCTATTTGTGAGTTTAATCCTGATAGTCCTGTTTTCACTCCTCTATGTGTGAAAACCCAGGAGGCCACAACTATAAAGTTGCAGAGAAAAGTGAGATAACTAATACTTTTTAATACCTTTTTCTGGTACCACGTATTTGTACCTATTCTCTAAAGTGTCCAGAGATTGAAGTTTTTCATTTAAAAGCAAGGCTGCCTGGTAATTCTGCTTCTACAAAGTGCAAATAATGGCAGCAGTCATCCTTATTTGATGTCTTCAAAATTCATTTATACTGATTTTTTTTAACTCAGAAATCAGGTAAAGCTTGCTTTCTTGGAGACTAAAAAGTATGATGGGATTAGGATATGAAGATTGTCTAGATTTGAGTCCTATTTTAGTCCTAATGCCTGTATTAAACATATGCAGCTTTTTTCTTCTATTTACATTTAATTATCTAAAAACAGTTCTTAAAGTGAAAGAAATTGCTTCTATTAGATGAAATTCCCTATGCTAAGACCACTTCTTGAGCATTTTAAGCTGTTTTTGTTTTTCACCTAGTGAGACATGTAAATATGTGTCTCTCTGTGTATGTAGTGTCTCCATTTCTTTGTTTCAGAAAATTTCACATATGTATGCATTATAGCTCAATCATATCAATCCCCAACAGTTTCCTATATCTCCTTTGGTGAAGGAGGGTCTTTTTCCTATGTGTTGCTTTCATTTGTAAAATAAAGAAACTGTCTTGGCTTTTTGATAGGACAGAATATATATAGGTGGATTAGACCAAATAGAATGCTGGGAGAAAGAAAGCAGAGTCAGGCAGATGCCATGGCTCTCCTCTCCCAGACGGACGCTGGTTAGACTCATGCCAGTAAGCCATAGTCAAGTGGCGATACACATTAATGGAAATGGGTTAAAATAATATGTGAGAGTTAGCCAATAAGAGGAGAGATATAATGGACTAACTTATTCCTTAAGCCCTGAGAAGACATGATTTACATGTACCATCTGTAACTGAGGACTCACATTCACTTAATCTTAGCATTTTTGAACAGTTTTGAGTCTGAATTAATTACTGTCCTCTGAAAACAAAACAAACAAACAAACAAAAAACTTCTATGACTAAGGCTGAGAGCAGTTCTAATCTATGCATTTAAACACAAATGCTTAGAAGGCAAATTTCAATATGACCATTGAGAAAAAACAACATTCGTAGGTTGTCCAGTAGGACTTATGACTTCCCTATCTTTAGGCAATGTTTATAATACCAAGGATAAACACTTTTCTATGGAGCAGTCCTCATATCTAACAATATTTTATTGAATCAACATCTCGGTAGCTCAAGCTGACCTTGAACTCACCATGTAGACAAAGATGGTTTTGAACTTCTCATCTATGCCTCAGTCAACACGTGGTGCTATTCTTTCCCTACAATACTAACTTTATATTATCACTTTGTAAAACAAGGTCATACTGATACTACTTCAATGGTTGTTATATTAGTTGGAGGAGTTGTCCATGTTCATAAGGCCTTATATACAATTCAATGGCATTTTTATTTTTGAGATGTATATCACTATCTTTATAACATTCTTTATTACACTTAGAATATAACTTTGATGAATCTTGTGTTATATCTTTATTTTAGCATAAAACTCATGAGATACTTTGGTTTTATGATAGTACTTTGAGTTCCCTCAGCTGTGAGAGTCTATTAACTTTTACTACTGCTATTCTTTTGTTTGGTCCTGTACAGAAACAAATTAAATTATTATGATTCCTTGTTCTGTATTTTTTATGGTATACTAAAGGTAACAGTTATAGAATTAGTAATGACAAGACTAGAAAACAAAATAGCACAATATGCAAACATTTCTGAAAACAAATAATCCAATACTTACTTAATTTCCCTTGTATTCTATATGTCCAATTGTTTGTTTTTTGCTTGAGAAATATATTTTTAATCTTTGTGTTAATTGGATATTCAAGATATGCTAATAGGTAATACTTTCTTTACAGATAATTCTTATTTAAAAAAACATAAATGTTATCTTTTTTTTCATTTTTATATGTCAATCCCAGTTCCCACTCTCTCCCCTTCTCCTTTTCCCTCCACCTTCTCCTGCACCCCACCCCCATCCACTCCACAGAGAGAGTAAGGCACCAAGGCCCTCCCTAATATATCTAGTCTGAGCAAGGTATCGCTCCAAAGAAAACAAGTTCCTAAAAGCCAGTATAAACAGTAAAGATAAATCTTAGTCTCTCTGCCAGTGGCCCTGATATCTCCTCAGACATATAACTGTCACCCACATTCTGAGGGCCTAGTTTGGTCCTAAACTGTTTCCTTCCCTATCTGGCTGGTTTTGGTGAACTCCTATTATCTCAGGTAAACTTTTTAGTGGGTATCCTCTTTATGGTCTTGACCTCTTTGCTCGTATTCTTATTCCTCCCACTCTTTGACTGGACTTTGGGAGCTCAGTTCAGTGCTCTGCAGTGTCTCTCTGCCTCTGTTTCCATCAGTTGCTGGATGAAGGTTCTGTGGTGACATTTAAGATAATCATTATTGTGACTTCAAAGCAAGACTACTTTGGGCACCCTCTCCAGTATTGCTTCAGGTATTAAGTGGGGTCATCCTTGTGAATTCCTGGAAATTTCTCTAGTGCCAGGTTTCTTTCTAGCCCCATAATGACTCTCTCAATCAAGATATCTCTTTCCTTTCTCTCTATCTCTGTCCTTCCCCCTACCTTGACTATCCCATTCCCTCAAATTCTCCTCCCCCTCCCCTTCTTTCCTCCTTCTCCCCTTCTGAACTTCTTTCTCCCCTGACCCCCAAGCTCCCATCATACTGATTTCCAGAATGTACAAGTTTGCATTTCTACCAACAATGGAGAAGTGCCCACCTTACATCACATCCTCTCCAGCGTAAGGTATTATTGGTGTTTTTGATCTAAGACATTTACCAGGTGTAAGATGATATCTCAGAGTCATTTTGATTTGCATTTCTCTAAGGGCAAAAGATGTTAAATATTTCCTTAAGTGTCTTTCAGTCATTTGAGATTCTTTGGTTGAGACTTCTCTGTTTAGATTGTACCCCATTTTTAATTAGAGTATTTGGTATTTTGATTCTAATTTCTTGAGCTTTTATTTATTGAGATCAATCCTCTCTCTGATGTGAGGTTAGTGAAGATGCTTTCCCATTCAATATTCTGCCTTTTTGTCTCATTTACTGTGTCTTTTGCTTTACAGAAGTTTCTCAGTATCAAGAGGTTGCATTTATTTGTTGTTGCTCTCAGTGTCTTTGTGCCTGGTGTTATATATTTAGGAAGTAGTCTGCTGGGTCTGTGCATTGAAGACTACTTCTCATTTTCCCTTCTATCAGGTTTGAAGGAGAATGCATCAGATGAAGGGGGATATGAATAAAGTAATCCCACACTAGCTCTGAATAGGGTAAAATAAAGTGTTCTTTATTTAAGGGGACTCATAGATCACAATGGGGAATAGGAACAGAATCCAGGATTTACTTGTTGGAACAGAGAGAAAGAGATGGGTAAGTATTTTTTGGTTCCCAAAGCCAATGGATTAGAATGGCTTGGCTAAGTCAAATAAGAAAAGTAAGTATGGCTATCTAGTCTTCAACCCCATCAAATACCTAAGAAGGGAAATAATATTACTTGAGTAGGCAGGAAGTACAACGAATCAGCTAACAAAATGTGCAGTAGATGACATAGACAACTGGCTACCTGGGCAATCAGTCAAAGTCTCATTTGCAGTGATGGAGCAAATAACCTTGGCTAAGGCCTAGAGTAACTTACAGACTATTTTCAGAGGCAGAAAAAATATTAAAACCATCTTACTCTGTCTGGCAAGGTTTGATAGTCTTTTTTCTTGTATCCTTCTTGTCTAGTCTAGATACAGGGCATTTTTGTCAGTGGTTGAGGTATGGGTAGGTTTTTGCCCAAAGGCCAGATTTTTCAAGAAGAAAACAAACTCCACATGGAGTGTCTTCAATGCTCAACATTCTCTTGGGAACAGATCAGAGAGGCCAGGAGCAATTGTGTCTCATGTTAATAAAACCCTAAGTTATTTTAATTCCATATGCCATAGTTCTATGAAGTGGTTGAAGATTACCTATCTATGCAGAATGCAATCTCTATGTATCTAAAGAACCTGATTAGTCTAACTATAACTATGACAAATATAGATGACTATTATATAACTTAAAGACTAAGACTTCATATTAGAATATTAAACTATCTTTAAACAACTGTGCAGCAAATGAGTACAGTGACCACAACATGTAGATACTTATAAGTATCTTGATCAGGGGTAGAAGTACATAATGCAATATGATAAATATATCCTAAAATTGTATCTATATGCAAAAATTTTTAAATAGAGATAGAAACATAAATGCTTACAATCTGACAAAATAACTTTGCATAGCTGTATAAATATTGCAAATATTGACAAATTTAACAGAAATTATCAAGAGCAATTAAAGCAATTTTATACACAGAGAAAATTTTTTAGTGGTCAGAATCAGAAAGGAACCCAAAAAGTTTTCCATTTGTCACACATTGTGATGCACCCAGCAAGTGTATGTATCACTGCAGGGAGAGTGTTGTGAAAAAAACCAGGGGTTACAGTGGGGAAAGTTGAGGTCCTAGGTAGTGGCAGGTGGGCCGCCGGTGAGAAACATGCCTGGACTGGCCAATTGGGGGGGCGAGGCTGAGTGAGAGTGAGAGGGGGACTTTCAAGTAGGTCATGGTAAGCGTGAAATTGTTCCTAAGTTGGGCAACCAGATGAAGTAAAAGCACCAGATGAAGGGGAATGTGAGTAAAACAATCACGCACTAGCTCCAAATAGAGTATAATAAGAGGTTCTTTTTTTAAGGGGGGTATAGTAGGAAGCCACTTGTTTGTTTCCCATTGGCCCAGGCTACTGAAATAATCATGCAGAAACTGTATAAATTAAATTACTACTTGGTCATTTACTTAAACATATTCCTTGCTAGTTCTTACATCTAGAATTAACCCATCTCCATCATTTTATATTTTACTATAAGGCTCATGGCCTACTGGCAAGATTCAGGCATGACTGTCTCCACTGGTGGCTCCATGGCTTTTCTAAACTATGCTTTCCTTCTCCCAGCATTCAGTTTAGTTTTCCCTGCCTAACTAAGTTCTACCTTACTATAGGTCCAAAGCAGTTTCTTTACTAATCAGTGGTATTCATAGCATACAGAGGGGAACCACACATTAGGGAGAGTCACAGATCACAATGGGGAGCAGGATTGGAATCCAGCATCTAGGTGTGAGAGCAGGGAGAGAAACAGAGAGAGTAGAGGGCACACACCTTTTGGTACCTAAAACCACATAGTTCAGCCTCTCAAAGGACATTGGTTGAAGAAGGTTCAACATCACATGTTCAGTGAAGTTGGATTTATATTGAGGTCTTTAATCCATCTGGACTTGAGTTTTATGCATGGGCATAAATATGGATATATTTTCATTCTTCTACAAGTTGATATTCAGTTACACCAGCATCATTTGTTGAAGATGCTTTCTTTTTTGTCCCACAGTATTATTTTAGCCTCTTTGTCAAAAATAAGGTGTCCACAGTTGTGTGTGGATTAATATCCGGGTCTTCAATTCAATTCCATTGGTCAGTCTCACTGTAGTTATACCAGTACCAAGCTGTTTTTTATTATTGTAGTTCTATAACAGAGCTTGTTATCTGGAATAGTGATGCCTCCAGAAGTTCCTTTATTGTACAGGATTGTTTTGTCTATCCAGGCTTTTTTTTTTCTCAACTCTTTATGGAGTTGAGTCTTTTTCCTTCAAAATCTGTGAAGAATTGTGCTGGATGTACTTTTGCTTTACAAAATACCAAAAATAAAATAAAATAAAATACAACAGTTCCCAACAAAATTATGGTAATAACTAAAAAAAATGGAATAGAATTTGATAGGCATCAGAAGATCTGTTATCTTCTTTACTTCCTATTTATATCTCCTCTTCCTTCATTACCTCTTCAGCTGCCTCTCCCTCTCCCTCTAATCCCTACTCCATATCCCCTCTTCCTCCCTCCTCTCTAGTTCCTCATTCTTTCCCTTGTCTCTCCCATAAGATCTTTCTTTTCTCCCCATTTATTTCTATTTCTCCTTCTCTTATCTTCCCTCTGCTTTTCTTCTCTTTTCTCTTTTCTCCTTCTCCTTTATTTAGTCATTTAAAGAGAAGCAAATATAGTTGTGTTAATCAGGAACATGTCTAGGTGGTGTTTATTATAAACTGTAGTTGGAACAGGTATAATTTATTCCTATGAAGAAAGAATCAGTGGAGTTCATGTCTGGGAGGAATGTGTGAGAGACTATGGACAAAGTAGAGGACCAGGAAACAGGGCACAGAAATACAGTCAGACTGATCCTGACACAACGACCCAATTTTACCAATTTGAACACATAACTAACAAGATTGACAGTCTCAGCTGCCAACAGTAGCCCCAGCAGCTAAGCAAATATATTTCTGCCTTGATGATACAACTCAGAAGGTAGAAAAAATATATATATCCAACATCTCAGAGGACACCAAAACCTCCTTGGCTTCATTTTCCAAAGGAATGCTGCTGTGGATGCTGCAGCTTCAGAGGTCTGTCTCATAGAAGTCTCAAATCTGCCCCTACATAATGTTGCTCAAATGCATGACTTAACATACGTCAACTAGAGAGAACTCAAATACCTATATCCCCATATTCCTGCAACAAAATTAAAGAGAATTTTTCAAACATGTAAGACTTAGCAACAGTTACTCTGCAACCTGCTTTACAAGGGTCATGGGTGAACCCAAGAAGTTGGGTGGTGTGAGAGAATTATCTGTATTCTGTCAATCATATTTTAATAAAATGCTGATTGGCCAGGCAGGCAGTATAGGTGGGAAAGCCAGACAGGAAGTAGAGGTGGAGCAAAGAGACTGAGAGTATTCTGGGAAGCAGGAAGCTCTCCGCCAGTTCTGCCCAGACCACCGGAGAGGAAAGATGTAAGCTACCCCGCTGGAAAAGGTACTGAGCCATGTGCTAACGTAGATAAGGATAATGGGGTAACATAAGTTATAAGAGCTAATAAGTAGCCTGACCTAATGGGCCAATCAGCTTTATAACTTATAGAGATCTCTGTGTGATTGATTTTCCTTGGGAGTTGCCAGTTGTGGGGTACCGGGCAAGACAAATACTCCAACAAGCCGGCCCTCATGTTACAGTTGGGACCCAATATCATCTGACAAACAAATGTAACACATTACCCTCTGTTTGGCAAATTAAAATATGTTTGTGACCATAGACATGCAATCTAAGACATGCTGGGATACTGCCCACTCAGGGGAAAAGGCAACCCATGCCAAAAGCCACTTCTTACAATGTTTTGCCTCATTGGGACTACCACAATAGGTCAATATTAACAACAGTCCCTCTTTTATAAGTAGAACATTAAAAGAATTCTTCCTGAGATTGAATATATCGCATGCAACCAGGATTCCATCAACGCTCGGGGTCAAGTGATGGTTGAAAGACATCACCAATATCTCAAAGAGGTCCTTATAAAACAAAAAGGGGGAGAAGTCTCCCCCACCTACAACTGCAAAGGGTGGTTTTTAATTTTCCATCTTTTTTTATTAATTTTTGTTGAGCTCTACCTTTTTCTCAGATCCCCTTCCTGCCTCTTCTCTCCCCTTCAACCTTTTCCCAAGGTCCCCATGCTTCCAATTTACTCAGGAGATCTTGACTTTTTCTACTTCACAGGCACTGTTAGCTATCAATATTTTAAATTTTCAAAAACCAGATGAACAAAATAGATTCCAGAAACATTGGGGATCCCTACCAACAAGACCCCGTTTAAAGGTTAGGTGGAAGTATCCTCTCACTAACTAATGGAGGGGCCCAGATCTCTTTTTGACACAGGGCAGAGGATATAGATGTGTCTTCCCAGAGGGGAAATGCCTATATGCCTACCCTCTCATAATTTAAAATTTCTCCCTTCCCCTCAGGACAATGGGGAAGACCAAGATGATCAATAAAGAAAGAAAGAATTTATGGTGGGCAAATTTTAAATTCAAACACAAGAAAGGAAAAATAACCACTGCCCAAGGGAGATTAAACTCTTGAGGAGAGTGTTGCCGGTTTATTCTTTTCAAATGGTCCTCCTGGTGATAATCATGTCAATTCTTTTTATAGGGGCAAAGGTCCAGGCAGTAAGCCCCACCAACCACCGAAGGTGGCATGGATCCTGTTGAGCACTGTTGCTGGAGGGATCCTAAACCAGACTTCTCAGATAGTGACACCATGGAGGTGGTGGCTGACCTGATGTTTCACCTCTGCTATTTGGCGCATGGGAGCTGGGTCATGGGAGACTGGATTCAGCTGATCAAAGGAAGACCTGAATGTGGAGGTTCTCGGGGGTTCACCCTACTCCAGCCATCTTACTCTAATCAGCCTGGTTGCTCTCATGTCCTTAGGAGACATGCCCTCCTGCAGACACCCTTTTATGTAGTCCCAGGAAGCAACCAGACCGCCTCCACTATTAGAAACTGTCGGGCAGCTCCTGAATACTATTGTTTTTCCTGGGGATGTGAGCAGGCTGGGCTGGAATAATTAGAAATAATTAGAAAAGGCAGAGACTACATTATGTTATTTACAAAAGTCTTTGGTTTCCTTAGCAAGGGTAACAGTACAAAATATGAGAGACTTGGACTTGCTGTTTAATGGAACAGGGAAGAATTTGCAGGGCACCTGGGAAAGAATGTTGCTTGTACACAGACCATTTTGGGATAGTTACAAGGACCCTAGATAAGTTATTAAAAGATATTGTCAAGGCATTTAAGTCAAGGACCCCCTATGAGATATGATTTAATTGGTCCCCATGGCTTACCACACTCATCTATTCCCTATGGCTATTTATTTATTGATCTGTCTTATGGTCTATGCATTTTCCAAGCTGAAACAAGCATCCCAAAAACAGATACATGGCCCTTTGAGTATATTATGATAGGCTCAATATATCTCACCCCTTGGATGAACTCTTAATTTGAAGGTGTCCAGGCCGAATTTCCAGATAAGGGTAGCTCTGACACATCCTCTCCCCCTGGTAGGCTATTCTGGCTTGGTGACCAGGGTAGACGGAAGAATATAAAACAAAAGGAGGAGATGTTAGACCAAAATTATCTCAGGGCCTATACTTTGTGGCCTATAGAACAGAAAAAAAGCCTGGTTCTACTTTCGGGTCCAGACTTCGAGACCTATAGGACAGAGAAAGGCCTGGCTTAAGTTTGAGTATGGATGAGACAGCAAAAATTAGAAAGATGCCCCTCCAATCAGAGGAAGGGTTTGACTGCCTCTCATTGCTTGGAGGTACCCTTACATCACAGGAAGTCACTTAACCTATATAAGTGGATGCTCACAGTAATAAACTGAGTTCCTGCTTTGACTCAACTATCTATTGGGTCTGATTGTTCTGTGTTATAGGACTTCAGGAATGGGCAGATAGTGCACTTACCATTCCCTGGGGAATAAGGAGGCTCAAAAAGCCTCACACACAGGGACACATGCTCTATTTTGATCTGTTTCAGCAATACTGACATTTATTTTTTGGGGGGGAGGGAATCACATATTTCAAATTTGTATATTAAGTAAAAAAAATGCATGCCAATACATATGGGTGCCAAGAATGATATGACTGACTCAGTTATAATAGAATCAAAAGTGGAATGGGGTCTCTATAATCAGATAAAAATCCTTTGCATGTGCTTTAAAAATTATATATGTGCAAGTATTGCCATGGGAAATTATTTCAATAGGTCTATTTCAGTGATTAAATGTACCAAGAAATCATCACTGCACCAAGCACTTAAATTGGTTTGATTCTATGAGAACAAAAGAAATGTTAAATCAGTGCACAATTCTCTTCAATAGCTAAATTATTTTGTTTTTAGGTCTTGTTTCTCCATTCTATTTTGTGAATAAACTAACTCTACCTAAAATTACTCTGCTAAAACCAAATAGACCCTATTATAAAAACATTCCTTCCTACGATATACAAATTAATTGATTTGGTTTTAAAAATATTAGTTTCATGCAATAATATCTACAAAGTGGTTTTCCAAGTTACAGCATTGATCAAACATAATATTCTTTTATAACAGGTTTTTAAGTTATAATTCTTTTCATATATTAAATGTTTACCACAGTTTTCAGTCTCTCTATTCTTCCCTATACCTGTGTACTGCCCATCTCCCCCAGATTCACTCATCCATCAGTTTTGCTTTAGAAAAGAGCAGTTTTTCCAGGGATATCAACTGAACAGAGCATAACAAATTAAAATAAGACTAGGCACAAATCCTCATAACAAGGTTGGACAAAGCAACCACATAGGAGGAAAAGGGTACCAAGAGTGGGCAAGATTTAGAGACACCCCCTCCAACTCCTATTGGCTGAAGTCCCATAAGAACATCAAGCTATACAATCATAACATACATTCAAAGACTTAGAGTAGACTTGTGTTCCACCCAAATCTGCGCCACCCTCCTCCCGGTATGGTATGCGCGCCTCCCATACCTCCCATGAGCTTGGGCGAAGGCCTAGAGATTGAAGAGAGACAGGACACAAAGAGACCTGGGTCATTCGAATAGCAATTTATTTAGCTTTCTGCATGGTAAGCCCCAGTAAAGGAGATCCCCTCCCAGCCAGATGGGGAAGCCAGGTGTGAAGGGCCTGGCGCTGTGTGAGAGATTCCTCCCAGGCCGGGGGTAGGCAGCAACAGACAGTTGAGAGGGGATAAGGCACCTTGGGACCTCTTCTGAGCAGGTGGGAAATTACCATTCCAAAGGTTTAACAAAGCCTACAGCTAGATCACTAGACTAAAAGCGGAGCTAGCACAGAAATTAGCAGGAAGCTTGGATGGCTAACATAAACAGCCCTTGCAATTTGCGCCTCAAGGAGCAAGGGGAGACAGGGCCCTACAGACTTGTGGACTTGTGCAGGTTTTGCAATTGCTGCTTGAGCCTCTGTGAGCACATGCAAGACCTGCTTAGCTTATTTTCTAGGTCGTGTTCTCCTGGTGTCTTCTATTCCATTGGCTCTGTTAATCCATCACGCCTTACTTACTGAGGGTTCCCCAACCTCTGACCAATGTGTGGCTGTGGGTCTTGCATCTGTTCCCACTAGCAGTGGAGAAGAAGCCTATCTGACGATAATTGATCTATGCACAGATCTATAAATATAGCAGAGTGTCATTGGGATCTCTTTAAGGGACACTTTTTTTGAGAGTTGTATTTGGTTCTATCCTAGGTCTCTGGGCTATCCAGTTTATGTTGGAAGTGGGCTGCTTGTTTGTTCTGGCCACCCAAACCAAAATAATCACACAGAATCCTATTAATTGAATCTCTGATTGACCCATTAGTTCTAGGTTCTTATTATCTGACTCTTACAAATTAATTTAATTCATTTTTATTAATCTGTATATCACCTTGTGACTGTGGTTTACTAGCTAAATTTCCAGTGTCTGTCTCTGGTGGGGCTATGTGGCATCTCTCTGACTCCACTCTTCTTTGTCCTAGGATTCAGTTCAGTTTTCCCAGCTTAACTAAATTTTGCCCTGCAATAGGTCCAAAGCAGTTTCTTCATTCATTAATGGTAATTACAGCATACAGAGGGAAATCCCACATCACCTCTCCTTTTCTGTTCAAATAAAAAGGAAGGTTTTAACTTTAACATAGTAAAATCACACATAGCAAAACAGTTATCAAGCAAAAAATTAGTTATAATACTTATATCTACTTTATCTCTTATCATAACTAAGGAAAAGTATAACTATAAGTAATTCAACTCTGTCAAAGACTCCAGAAGGATATAATATTACCTAAGTAAACTTCCAAAACTCTAGAATTGACAGAGACATCTTACTACCTGGACAGTCACCCAACATTCTTCTGTACTATCTTTAGCCTCTGGATTCAAAGTATCCAGCAGGCTTTTCCACAAAGCAGGCAATTTCAAAGACAGTTTTGCCTATATTAGCAGTTTGTCACTCTTTTTTGTCCTGAAGAATGTCTTATAGACTCTTTTATGAAGCAGGAACCCCAAAGGATTGTCTCACCTTTAGGCAAGTTCCACAGTAATTTCTCTGAGGGTCCTGCATGTCCAGGTCATCAAGCAGTCCAGGCAAGAGCAGTTTCATGCCCAAATGACAAACCAATGTCAGTGAAGGACCCCTCGTTTTAACCACAGTTATACCGTTTTGCAAAGGTTCACAGATAACTAGCTCAGGACCTCCGGAATGCTGAGCAAATAACAGGCTTAATTAAGGGCCTCCGGAATTCAGGGCCTACGGAATGCTGAGCAAAGATACCTGAGGTTAGAGTAAGGACAGCCTTATCTGGCTGCAAGACAGGAGATTTATGGACTGGTCATAGAAACAAAGAAAGAGAGGATTGCGAGGCCTGAGTCACGTATAAAGCGGGGCTCGTCACGAGTCAGGGGCTGTGCAATCAGACATCTGGTCGCCAGCCAGGAAAGGGGGAGGCAGGATAAGAGGAACAGTAAACCGCTGAGTAGTCCCCTCATTGTTATTTAGGTTAAGAATTTACCACCCTGCATCTTGCTTCTGTAAACCTCGCTTTTTGCTCTCCTATAAAAACCCCTCACCCCCAACCTGCAGGCGCGCAAGTCCTCCGAGAGACTCTGTCGCCCCAGGTACCTGCGTTTCCAATAAACTTCTTGCTGTTTGCATCAGGCTGCATGTTTTCGACTGATCTTTGGGCTCGGGGTCTCTCCCGAGGGAAGACGCCCACGGGAGTCTTTCAGTCAGAAGGAGTTTCTTCAGTGCCCTTCCTTTTCCTTAAAGTAATTGGTGCTGCCAGGAACAGATGTGTCTCACTGTCATGAAAAGTCCCAATTTTAAAAACATTTAAATGTCATATTCTGAAGGTTTTTGAAAGATTTGAAGAATACCTATCTACCTGAAATACATATCTGTACATCTAGAAAATATAACATGACTACAAGCTTGACTATTATAGATTGCTACCTATTAACTTATGTTTCTTAATTATATATTACATTTTTAATGAATTATACAATTATAATACCTTAATCAAACTATACAAATAACAAAATTGACCTTAAATTTGTATCAATAAACAAGATCCATACCAATGGAAATTCCTATAGAATATCCCCCTTTAAATGTAAAGAAACATTTATAAACAATATTTGGGAATATGGGCATAGTTTCCGGTTCTTGTCACCCAGTCAGTGTTGGGCATTGGCTCATTTTAGACCACCTGATAGTTGGCTACTCCCACAAGTTCTGAATTAGTTGATCACTCCCACAAGTTTCATCAATGCCCCAGAAAGTCTTGTAGGTAGGACAAATAGTAGGTCACAGGTTTTGTGAATGGGTTGGTATCTCAGTCACACCACTAGAAGCCTTGTTTGACTATAGAAGATGACTGTTTCAAGCTTCCTATCCTTCATTATGAGTAGTCTTCACCAGGGTGGCCTTCATAGAGTCCAGAAGATTTTCACTTCACTAGATTTTCATATCTACTCCCAAATGTCCCCATTCCAGTAGTCTCTTTCTGCCCTCTCTCCCTCTGACCCTCCCTCTACCACCTCATTCCCACCAGGCCCAATTCCACAAACAAAATCTTTTTTTTTTTTTTTTGCCATTCCTAGGGAGATCTATGCATTCTCAAAGAGCACTCCTTCTCATTGAACCTCTTTTTTGGAGACCATGGATGTTGGAGGGATTATCCTTTATTTAATAGCTAATATCTACTTTTAAAAGAGTATTCACAATGTTTGTCTTTTGAGATCTAGGTTGCCTCATGTAAGATAAATTTTTCTAGTTCCATCCATTTGCCTACAAATTTCATGATGTTATATTTTAATACCTGAGTGAAAATGTGTAAATGTACCACATTTTCTTTATCCAAACTTCTTTGAGGGACATCTAGCTTATTTCCAGCTTCTGCCTACTATGAGTAAAGTCACTATGAACATAGCTGAGCAAGTGACCATGTAGGATGGATTGTCATTTTGGTATATGGCCAAGAGTGATATGGATGGGTCTTAAGGTAATGTGATTTCCAATTTTTAGAGAAACCACCATAATGATTTCTATAATGGCTGTTCAAGTTTGCACTACTATCAGCAATGGAGGAGTGTTCCTTTTGCTCAACATCCTTGTCAGCATGAGCTATCATGCATAATTTTGATCTTAGCCATTCCAACAGATGTAAGATAAAATCTCAGAGGAGTCGTGTTGGTTTTCATTTTCCTTATGGCTAAAGATGTTGAACATTTTTTAAGTGTTTCTCAGTCATTTGAAATTGCTCAATTGAGAGTTCTCTGTTTATATCCATACACCATTATTTATTTGGGTTGCTTCATTTGCTGATGTCTAGTTTCTTGAGTTCTTTTTGTATTTTGTTCATAGACAGAAAGGAGGTTCTTCTGTCTATGTTTTGCTTTTATTGGTTAATAAATAAAGAATCTGCCTTGACCTGTTGATAGGGCAGAATTTAGGGAGGCAGGAAAAACTGGACTACATGCTGGGAGAAGGATGGCCACCAGAGTCAGACATGCCAAAACTTTGCCAGTAAGCCATTGGCATGTGACAATACACAGATTAATAGAGATGGGTTAAATTAACCTAAGAGTTATCCAATAAGAAGTTAGAGCTAATGGGCCAAACAGTGTTTTAATTAATATAGTTTCTGTGTGATTATTTTGGTTCTGGGCAGCTGAGACAAGCAAGTGGCCTGCTCCTACAGAATATTCTGTTTTGGTGGAAGGCAAGATATAACTTCAAGATTCTTGTTTGATTGGAACAGACAGTAGGGAGTTACCTTGAAGTTAGGTCAGATTCTATCAAGGAATTGAGTATTTAAAAAAACAAGTGGGTACTAAACATGAGTCTTTTACAGTTTTATTCTGTAATTTAAATAGAAGTTTTCATAGCAAGATACTGTAACTACTGAAATGTAAGATAAGACTATACAGAGAAATGATTTTTACAAGTATAGTTAAAGCAATCAGAAAAAGATCATTCTGTACTAGCCAAGTGGGCCCTGAGTCCTGTAACAAAAGAAATTCATAAAAGACAAAGATAAGGGGAGGGGGGAGGATAAGAGTTGAGAGAGAAAAAGAGAGACAGAGAGAGAGAGAGAGAGACAGAGAGAGAGACAGAGAGAGAGAGACAGAGAGAGAGAGAGAGAGAGAGAGAGACAGAGAGAGAGAGAGAGAGAGAGAGAGAGAGAGAGAGAGAGAGAATGGGGAAATCCATTTGGATTTTACAACCTGAAGCCCTATAAATCGTCAGGAAGCATAAAAGAATTCTCCATGGGGTTTTCTCAGACAATCAACTTCACTAACATCCTGATTCCACAATAGAGAAAAATTCCTGTTGATAAGCTGGGGCATTTGTAGCAAAGCGGAAATAGGAGGTTAACACAATAATGTAAGTGGCTTTTTTGATTTAATGTCACAGAAATAAGGACAAAATATACCTTGATCACGATGGATTCTAAATAATCATATGTACTGAGAAAATGGCTTTACCTATTTCCTCTGTGTGGCCAAATTTTAATAGGCTTCTTCATGATTTTATATTGCTGGGTGAATTTTTTTTTTTGCTTAGTATTTGTAAAAAAAGAAGAAATAAATAGAAAATTATAATTCAGTCTCTATCCCTTTAAGATGTACTTGTCAATTCTTTTTAAACGTACTTTGCCAATTATGCGATTCAATTCCTTTTTTCACAATAACCTAGGATCCTTATCTGTAAATGTAATTATTAGAATCCCTAAATAGTCTCCCCTTGGGTAAGTATCAAGTATCAATTTGAGAAACTAATCATCCAAATCCTAAATATGTGAAGGGTTTATATTTTCTTTGGCCAAATCGGTTGAAAAGCACAGGAGGCTAGCATGTTACATTTCCCTTACACAAGATCTATATCCTTTATATTGTATTTTTACTGGTACTTAGCAGAATGGAGTATCACTGAGTTCTTACCATCTATGTTTATGCAGCTGACTTGGATATTCATCCTTACCTGATTGTCTTTGTCGAGTGTGATGTTTGCATTGACAAAATGAAAACCTTTACCTACTCCATTTTTCTTGTAATTAAGGTATGTCCACATTTTGATAAGAAAACAGTTTACTCATGTAAGTCTTACTATCTTTGTATTTGTATCAATACTTCTCATTTAGAGTGGGCAAGACTAAAGAGCTTCATATTAGGAAAGTAAACAATCTCTGCCTAGTAGAGAACAGAACATTAAACTAGATGATAGGATTGGGGACAAGGTATGTATGTTATATTTTCATACCTCATGTTCTATAGATAATTTTATACCCCAGATTTTAGAAATATATCTGCATTTACATTTCATGTTACTGTGCACATGTAAACAACTTAGTGTGTACTCATGTTGCTACTCTGTACTATTGGTATTAATTCCTCAGACCAGGTTGATGCCTGAAATAATATAAATCATCAAAAACACTAACCCTACTCAGAACCCCAGAACTTGAACCCAGACAAATAAGAGAATGAGTGAATTGTGCTAGGTGTAGAAATGAGAGAGGCTAAGATGTTACATGTATCAGAAATATGGCTGACTAACTTAAGAGGCTAAACAGAGTTTTGGAAAGACTAACTGGCTTTTCTTTTGCTGCCAATACTGTCTGCTATCTAGAGGTGAGATCTAAGACAATTTTTAGAGATATGTTAATCTTTTTTGATTTCAGATTGTCAGATTTCTTAATAAAGTTTTTCTCTGCTTTTTGACAATTGTGACGCTAGACATCATGAGGTCCAGTATTACAGTTTAAATTATCTTACAATTTCATGTCTATAGCTGTGCCTGCCTCCAGGTAGGTAGCAGAGGTGTTAGAATGATGAATGTGAGATGTGACTTGAAATTTGGATCAGGGTCATTGTCCTGCGCTTATCTGCGAAACCTCACTCTCCGGTATGGGGCACGCTTTCCGTACCAAACCGCGGGTCTGGATCAATATCCTTGGAGTTGAAAACAGACACACGACACACAGAGAGACCAGGATCATTTGCCCAAAGGGTAAATGCCAACTTTATTCAGCACATGTCAGCTTATATACTTGGAGGCAAGAGGACGAGAGCCCCCTCCAACCTGGGAGTGAGATCATAATGTTGACTGCTTGGCGCCAGCGGCTGGAGTCTCCATGTAGGGGATATCGAGCTGGGAACCCTGACAGACAGATGGGAGGAGATTTAGGGGGCCTGTGAGGACCTTCCTTAGCAGGGGAAATTATCATAGCAAAGACAGAAACAAGGCTTTGAACTAATTCCCTCTAGCTGGCAGAATGTGCAGGGGAAGCTAAACTGGTTAGCGTAAACAATTCTTGCATCCTGTGCTTTGGCCTCAAGGAACAGGGAAGACAGGGCCCTACAGGTCATCTCATAGGATCTCCACTGAAAATCTCAGCTCATTGGAGGTTGACCTTCTTTCTTTGCCAAACAGAGAGTTTGCAGTTTCTTCTATCGTAAAGTATTTCTTCCTCAACACCAAAAAACCTCCTACCTTTACTCTGGACTATTTCTTCAAATAACTTACTAATAAAGAAATCTGGCTTCCTCTAACATAAAATCTGTATAAAAATATTATATTAACTGTCTTATTATCTGATAAAATATAACATCATATGAATGACACATCATCATCTATTCTCAAGAATCAGATATGGGAAGGATGGTCAAATTTGAGGGAATTTTGTCTGTTAAGAATGGAAGACATGGCAACAAACAATGAGGATTCTGAAGTGATGTGGGATGTCCTTCTATGTATATGTTGCATTTATTGGTTGATAAATAAAGCTGTTTCAGTCAATGACTTAAAAGAGTAAAGCCAGGTGGAAAATCAGAATAGAAATAGAGAGAAAGAATAGGCATAGTCAAGGATTCACCATGTAGCCACTATGAAAGGTGAAAAATGGCAGAATATTACTGGTAAGCCACAGCCTCGTGAAGACAATAGAAATGGGCTAATTTATGATGTAAGAGATATCTAGAAATACACCTGAGCCATTGGTCAAACAGGTTTTTAGTTAGTATAGTTCTTGTGTGATTATTCAGGTCTGGTTGGCTGAAAAATGAAAGTGCAATCTCAGTTCATACTGCACTTCACACCAGCCAAAACGTAAGTTTAAATCAATGTGAATATTTTTCTTGTTTCTTTGTTTTGTATTCTAGAACAAACACTATGTTTTAAGAAACACTATTCTAGACATTTTTCCTCAATTTAATTTCTTTGTTTTCCTAACTTATATGTATAAAGCTTTTCTGAATGTAAATATTTTGTAAACTATTATTTTTTTGTAAACTATTTTCTATGAGGCACAGATATCATATAAGTGGTTTTTATTGCTGTATGCCAAGTGTACATATTTCTAATAACCCCAAATACTTCATCTTTTGGGTACTTTATAGTGTATGTAATGATGAATTAATAAATGTTGCACTTCCAAGTGTTTTTCTTCATCTGACAACATTTTTCATATTTTTAACTTACCAGCCGAATAAAATCATTAAGGCCTTGGATGAGGCAATGATCTCTGCTCTGGAAGTTAACAGTTGTCTGTCTCCCGATGAGACAGGCCTGATGTAGATGAGCTTCAGACAGATTCATATTCTGCAACAAACACCACAGGTGTTTAAACTTTAATATCAGATTTGCTTGTCAGACTCAGATTCATTTTTTAAATGCACTAGTATCAATCATGTATATGTTAGCAACTTATCAACTGTACCATTAATGATTAACAGTTAGCATTTGATTTTAACAGATTATATATCATCAATTATGACAGGCTTCTTTTATCCCTTGTCTCATTTGGTCTACTAGGAAAAGTTTCCTATGTTGATATATTAAGATGAAAAGTACCAAAACTATCCCCAAGATATCAAGTATAGTTCCCTACTCACAAAACATATGTACACACACCTGCCACACACACACATGCCATTAATAAGTCATTGTAGAGCTAAAATGTGTGTGTTCCTGTTTATAAATGAGAGATGCAAGCATAGTGCATCTACCCCTTTGAAGATCTACCCATGAAAAACTGACAATCTTCACTGACAATCCTTACTGAAAGTCTAAGAAAGATAAGTTTTTATGAGCTACTAGACTAAGTTATCATGTAAATGATCTAAACTTCCTCAGCTTAAACATCACAATTAATTATGTAACTTAAGTGAATGTGCATTGTATAATGAGATTGAAGTAGAAGGTATTAAAATACCCCTCTGTTTTCTTTCTGCTTTTATTGTTAAGAACTGAATGAGACAGAAAAGTATTTGTTTTCAATTTCTTGTAAAATAACGGGAGCTCTATAATTGCCCACCTTCGCAGTAAAATTCTCATTAGCATTACATTTTTATGGACTACGTTTTTTTCCCTTTCATTTCCCCTAAAACTTCTCCAAAGCACTGATTCTGTATTTAATGATCTTGAGTTAAAGTGTTTCAAACTTTCTTGGTTGAGTCCCACAGAGAGTAAACAGGATGACTGCTAATTACATGTCAGAACTTAGCACTTAGGCAGTCTGTCCTCTTATCTCAATACACATGTTTTGATACTTCTTTCCAAGTGACTGCCTCTTTGCCTTTTAGGTGTTCAATGAAAAGGATTTAAAAATGAATACCGATTTTCTTGAAACCGTATCAGAACTGTACATGTATTTCAGGTTTGTTCACAGGTATAGGGCAATCACCTAGCTAAACCTGAAAAGTTAATGTAATCTTAAAGCAATTAAAGCAGGAAGTCAAGACTCATATAATGAATAAAGTATCAGACTTACTCTAGGGCACTGAATATTCAATTTTCTAATTAAAAAGTCATTGGCAATCCTATTAATGATTGCATTATATCTCTAACTTATGCTCTGAGAACTTTTATTATAATTAAGAAGGCACATCCTATGACTGTTTTATTCATATCACATATATCTCCAAATATATATTTGCACAAAAGTTGTTTATTATCTGTGCCAGTATTTTATATAATATGCTTTATTATAATAATTAATAATCTTCAGTACTAAGTAATATAGTTTATTTTACTTTTACTTTGTATCAATTCAATGACTAATAAAGGATTGTTGTCTTCATTATATCAGAGCAAAGAAATTCCAAAAAAGAGCTCAATATGCCACAGTATAAATTGCAAACCCAGGATTAATATAGAGGATTTTGTACTATTGAGATTAGTATTTCAGTAATATTTTATCACTAAGCAAACTATTCTACTGTCTGTGTATAAGATTTCGTGGGAGATAAAATATTAATAAACCTATGAAATCAACCTAAACAGATTATGGAAGATGATATTAAATAAGGGGAAAACTTGTAATACCCGGAATGGCTTGGAGACTCTTGATGGCTGTTATTATTTTTTTTTTAGAAAAAGATGGTAACAGGGATTTCTTCATTCACTCCATAAGTGACAGTAATATACTACATAGTCCTAATTCATGCAAGCATCTGAGTACTATAGAAATTTCTTTAGCATCAATGTATGATGAAATCATCAGAGTCACACATATAAATCACAATCCAGGAAAAAAGGTGCTACTTCTTGAGCCAACATAAGGGATGACACCAATGTATTCCCTTGCTTACTAAATTGTAAGCTATTCGAAGTATTCTGTATAAGACATTTTCCATTGAAACTAAAGTTGACTGTTAGATACTCAATTACTATTTGAATGAATGAATGTCATTCTTCCATCCTGAGACAGATCTGATTTTCAGAACAGAGTAGAGAATAAATACAATTTATTAGCGATATCTTCATTTGCAAAATTACTGCATTCTTCTCTTGTGTGGCATCTATTATATATTTCATATTTCTGAGTTAAAACTTCTTCAAAATTTTGAGACCCTTTTACTTCATTTTCTAAATGAAACACAGTGTCACGAGATCCACGTGGCAGATTTAATATAGCCTTTAGCCAGCACCTTTGGCAGAACAGAAAACACATACATTTCTTACAATGTGTTAAGTACCAAACAATAAACATAAGGGAGGCCTGCATGGGTCTGCATCGAGTTCTCTGCATATGAGTTGTGGTTGTTAGCTTGGTATTTTTGTGGGACTCCCAACAGTTGGAGCAGGGGTTTCAATAACTCTTTTGACTGCTTCTATCAGAATGTTTATTTTGGGCTACTCCCAAATCATGACATGTACTTTATTATTAGTCATGAATGTTCAGCCTTAGCTTAGGATTATGACTTGCTAGCTCTTATAAGTTAACCCGTTTTTCTTCATCCATGTTTTGCCTCAGGGGTGCTTACCTTTCTTTCATTCAGTATATCTTACTTTTACTTCTTTTGTCTGCCTGACTGGAAGATGCAGGGTTTTTGGCCTTGGGTGTGCCATTCTCTTTTGCCTCATTTTCTTTGTTCATCTTCTCCTCTCTATATTCCTCCTCTGATTTATTCTCTCTGCCCACCAACCCCACTTATCCTTTCTCAGACTCTCTATTGACTGGTCTGCTCTTTATTAAATCAATCAGGTGTCTTAGGCAGGTGAGGTGAAACAGCAATATATTTTTCTGTCTTATTGCTTTAATGTTTATGTTACATATTCCAATGAATTCAATCAATCTTTTTTTTCTTGAAAAAAAAGGCAAGGTACATGAAAAGCTTTCTGTGCAAGTTCCATATTATTTTAAAATTCTATTGGCTAATAAAAACATTCCAACTACAGAATTAGATACATCTAAAAAAGAACATGGTATTTTGAAAGTAGAATTCCAAAACATTATTAAATTTCAACTCATGGCACAATTGTTCAGCAAGTCTGTAGGGAGCCGCCAGGATGTCGCCTTGGCGAGTTAGTGCCTACAGCCTGGAGGTATACAAATCCTTTGATGCTGCAGTCCAGGCCAGTTTGCTCGGAGCCTTGTTTTGCATTTCAGAGACTTGGTTTCCTGACCTGTCCTGTGGCCTTGGGCACTAGCAGAATGGCATCAACCAATCAGCATTCGAGCCTTTCACCCTAGAAAAGCAGCTGCCTTTGGGCTCTGCTTCCTCTCTGGCTAATTTTTCTCTTGTCCCTGCACTCTCTCTTCCCTTCCCCCAATTTTCCTCAATCAAGTGCTCCGAATAAAGATGTGAAGAGGGAAGGAATTCTCGTTTTCGTGGCGTTCATTCCTGCTGGTCAGGAAGCTCGCCGCACAAGTCTAAGATTTTTATTATAACAGTGTAGGTAGGGTGAAACTACAGAATCACTAGCTAGCTTATTCACATATGTACAGCAAGGTTCCCAAAACAGTAACACATTTTTACATTGATAATAAAGACCGCAGAAACAAAGGTAATATACCTTCACATAGTTAAAATAATTTTTCACAGCAAAAACAAATGCAACACATCTTTACATAGCTAAATATTCCACAATACCTGCTCTTAAGGCTCTTATTGGGATGCCATGTCCAGCCATGATGTGAGGACTTTTGCCTTGTCTAATTTTATGTTGTTTTGTCCTGTTTGACTGTAGTCTTTAATTGGATTTCTCTTCTCTGAAGAGACAATGGATGGTGAGTGAATCTGGGACAGAGGTGAGGTTTCTATGGTAGGCTGAAAGGAGTGGAGGGAGGGGAAACTGTGGTTGAGATGTATTGTATGAGAGAAGAATCTATTTTCAATAATAATAGAAAAGAATGATCAAAAACAGAATCTAGGAAAGGAAGAAAGAATCAATAGTTGAATACAAATACCTCAAGAAAAAAAAAGAAGCGTGTATAATTTAAAATGTTAGGCATGATTTTAAAGTATTCATACTCTGCTGGTTTAATAGAGATTTTTTCAAATAATTTTAAAAGTTTTCCTGACTGTCAGTATTTCCATGATACTTAGTAATAAGAATAATACCCAATAATTAAACAAAAATAATTTTTGAAAGAAGTTTACTTACAATATTACTAATGATAGAAAATGAGTTAATATTCATTTAATTCACTTAAAAAATAGGAGATAACTAATAACAAGTATAGAGAAGGGCAGTAAGATTTGAGTTATGTATAGTGACTTTAGGTCAAATCTCAGCTGCACATTTTTCTAAATGTGTAACCTTGGTCTGATTTTTTAATACTACTCATCTTAATTATTTCCCCATGGAATTTACTGTAGCAACACAATAAGTAGAATTAGAGATTGACTCAGCTGCAGTACTTCATAATTAATCTCTACTAGTTACTTCCAAATAATAAGCCAAACAAATTCTAATTAAAACTAAATAACAAAAGAAACGTGTATAAAATGTCCCTGGAAGTTATTATGTGATTGGAAATTCATCACGTACTATGTAAAATCACTAAACCATAAGATAAATAAATTTAAAATAATCTAAGCTCAGTTCAATGCAAGTTTCTTCACTTTGAACATTTCCCATGTAATGTTCCTATAACTTCAAATCATTCCATAAGTTCATTTATAGAAGCAGAATTACTCTCAAAAGTCACACAGAAGAGGATAAATTTCTTAGAACTCATAACCTCTTTTTATTAAATAAAATGCCCAGAAAGCGTGACATGGGTGAAACACCATCAACGATATAGCGCATATATGTGCTCACATGTATTCCTTCATAAATAAAGCCATATAAAATCATGCTTACTGGACTGTGTGTGTTTATTTTGCTTGAGAGAGGTAAAAAAATAATATTACTTCCTAATAAGACACTGAAGATAGGCCAAAGAAATTGTAGTACATCAAATTAGTTTGCTGAACCAATGAGTTTATTGATGTTGTTAAAAGGAGAACCAACATCTCAAACACATGCTTCACCAAAAAGTTCATCTAGTATAGAAAGGCATATCCCTGAATCTCTGCCTGTTGTGGCATTTCAATTGTATTTTAATAAATAAAGATTTCCTGAAGGTCTGAGACTAAAACAATCCCACTAGTCAGTCTTACACATCAGGTTATGGTAACACACACCGTTAATCTCAGTAACCACAATGACACACACCTTTAATCCCAGTAGCCACACTATTTGCCATAGAAATCGGGTGGTTCTTACCTTTAATTTCAATAGTGCATGCTATTAATCCCAGCCCTAGAGAGGAATATAAGACAGGAGGAGACAGTTTTCATACACAGTCTTATTCTGAGATTCTGGGAGGCAGGATCCCCATTTCAGACTGAGGTGGAGGTAAGAACCAGTGGCTGGTTGTTTTGCTTTTTGGATCTTCAGGTTGTACCCCAATTTCTGATCTGGAATTTTTATTAACCATGCTTCATCTACCCAGCTTTCAAGGATTCTACCAAATATACTACTGTTCCAAGCAGTGATTTACTGCTCATAAAACCTGGGGGAAAGGACTTGTGATTCACATGATTTCTGAGCTTCTTTAGTCTCTCTCTCTAAGGAGAAATTTTTTAGCAAAGAGGATGTAACTATTCAGCAGGTCTTTTTTTTTTATCAATCATAAACATGTTTTAAAACAAAAGAACTGTTTAAGTAATTAATGTCCTCTGTGGTAGATTTAATATAATTGATTCCCATACACTCATAGAATGCTGCATTTTAGGAGGTATAGCTTTGTTAGAATAGCTGTGTCCTTGTTGGAAGAAGTATGTCACTTACTCCAACAGGCTTTGGGGTCTTCTATGCTCTAGATACACTCAATGTGGAAGAGACACCACTTCCTGTTGCCTGGTGTTCAAGTATGTAGGATTCTCAGCTCTTTCTCCAGTACCATGTTGACTTGTATAACATCATGTATCATGATGATATTGGACTAAACTTTTGAATATGTAAGCTTCCCAATTAAATGTTTTTCCTTTATAAGAGCTACCATGGTCGTAATGCCTTTCCACACCTGTAGAAACCCTAAGGCATGCTAAAATAAGATCTTAAAAAATGTTTTTATTGGCACAAGGCACTTAATTTTTTTTTAAATACAAAAGCACAAGAAACCTATCAGCTATGTGTAATGTGAACACATGGGCAAGAAACAATCCAACAGCACTCCCTCTGCATGAGCAAAGTCCTGTGATCTATACTGTCTCACCAAACACAAGCAATAAAGAAAAAAAAAAGGAAAAGCACTAACATCTGTTGTACTTTGCTTTTTGTTTATTCAGCACTCAACACTATTCTGTCTTTGTAAGGTGCTATGTAGTCCACTAAATTTACTACAAAATAGCATTGTCATATAATATATTAAGTATCCTGGAGACAAGATCTGTGAATGTATCAAGAACCTCTCACCTAAAAGACAATGACTCATAGAATATCTTCTAAAAAAAATCAATGGGTGTTATTTATTTTTCACAGAAAAAAATCCACTAATTGAACATCTTGACCTTCTCACATTTAGTAGTTGTGTGTGTATACATATATGTTTCCTTAAACAATCCTCAATTAATCTATTTTTTTGTATATAATTTTCTTAATTAGAAACCCAGTAACAAGTTAAAATAGACAAGGTATTAGAGAAGATTATGAGAAAGAATATAATCACCCAATGAATGCAGCAATAGTGGAAGAAAGATACCTTGTACTTTGACTCCGTCAGGAAAAGAAAAAGACAATATAGTTTATTCTGGGAAAGGAGGAAGTGTGAGAACCCATCCTAATTTTTCTAAATCAGAATCAAGATCTGCACAGAGTCCTCCAATCTGAAGGATCTGTTTTTTTATTTCTTTTTTTTGATACACCAAGGTACTTGATTTAATAATTATCAGATCATCTGCTTCAACTCAGAATCTCTCTTAATTAACATTTTAGCTCAATTTATATGCATATTATAAGATGTCATATGGCTTTGAATTCCAAGAAACTATAACATTTATCTCAATGTTTTTGCCACACTGTTATTTAAACTGTGGTTATTTATTCATATCTTTAACAATTTGGAGAGACTAATTATAAGCATCCTGAATGTGGGATACAAACACATAACCTCAATGAATAGCAAGAGCAGAGTCTAAAAATAATTAAACCAGGAATGGCAAATCTTTCTATGAGAGTGCTTTCTGTCATTCCCACTACTACAATTTATTGAGTTCCAAATACAGGTCAAAAATTTATATAAATTGTAACAGATAATATCATTTTGACCACTAAGTAAGATTCCTAAATAACACAGAGAATATTTTATGCATCATATGTTGGAATGACAGCAATAATGAAGAATGAATAATACTTCAATCCAAAGCATATTAAAAAGAAACAATGTTGTCTGATTAAAAGATGAATTTTAGAATGCATGCATTATTTTAATTTATATAATGCCAGTTCATGACTCAAATTAATGATATTCATACTTATTATCAGTATGAATGATTCACAGTGGAAGGCCCCAAATGCTCACATTAAACGGTGATTATTTTTTACTAACAATATAAAAACTGTGTAGCTCATTTATTTTGTTTGGTAAAGGCAAATAAACCTACCATTAATTTAATACTGCATTATAAACACAAAAACAGTCTAGTTTCCTTATTTGAGATATGGGGAAGGAGCTGCATAATTTTATAGCATTGTTCTCATTTATTTTCTTTCTCTTAAAACTGTTTTTATTCAATTTTATCTATTGTAAAAATAGAATTGCTTTGCATAGTGCAAGTTATACTCTGAAATAAAATTGAGGTGATGTCTTTTTTCTACCTTTCACAATATTCATGTAGCTATCTTTTAATAGGAAATAATTTAGCTAAATTATTTTTTGTGCTAGCTGCTGATTATATTCTAGAAATAAAATAGGGAAGATAGGGGAATGCAAAAATTCATTTTTGTTATTATTTCCTCCACCATTTCAATTTCTAAATTCAATTACTAAGGTAATGAATCCACAAGATTCTGCAACAATGAAACACAGGCTCCTTTCAAGATCCCAATTAACTTTTTAGAATTTATTTATTAAGATACAGAAACATAGATCATCTATATTCTTGTCATAGCAATTTTATTAATATAGACTGGATATTGTTCTCAATTAAAACTCACACTGAGGTGTAGCTCACTGCTTATGACTTTCTTATCCTACCTGAGCCATCGAGTTTAAATCCAAATATTAGAAACAGAAAGAAGATTTTAAAAAAGATGTATTCATTGATATTTTTTAAACACATATCATCTTTGTTTGTTTTTAGAGACTGGGTTTCTCTGTGTAGTTTTGGAACTTGCTTTGTTGACAAGGTTGGCCTTGAACTCACAGATATTCACCTGCCTCTGCCTCCTGAGTGCTGGGATTGAAGGCATGTGCCACCACTGCCTGGCTTAACATATCTTTTTTATATTGCCACCATTACTTTCTAATACTTTTTTGTATTTCAAAATGTTTAATTCTTTATTTATTCCCCCATAACAAAAATGCTACTTTGTCTTATTTTTCTGTAGGGAAGAGTTAACAAACAAGTTTATATATATACAGTTCTGTATATATACATAAAGGTGTACATACTGATAAACTCATAAACTCACCAATGCTAAACAATGACTATAATCATGATTATAATAGTCTATTTGCATTTTTTGTACGGTAAGTAAATTTAAAATAATTTTAATGTATTTTTGTGTGATTAAGACTACTAAAATGACTGAAAATGATGTCTTCAAGAGTAACTGCGTGTACTACACATTCAATTAGTGAATAAATAAAATAAAATTCTAATATTTATTAATTTATCACAAGTCAGCAAAATATAAATATATTAAAACTACAGAATGTTATCTTAAACCCATCAGAAAAATTTGAAATGTGTCCATTAAGGCAAAAGCCACACTAGTAATTTAGAGCTAATACTGAAAGGGTTAGAAATTTGACTTTTCAAGCATCAAGAAAATGCTCCTAGCCACTTTAGGGTTGGCAAGAGACTTGACCCTAGAGGAGTTCAAGGAGATGTCCCCAGCTTGTTCCTTGGACAGCTGAGGAGAGGGCACCTGAACTGGCCTTATCCAATAGCCACACTGATGAATATCTCCATAGAACCTTCATCTGGCGATGGATGGAGATAGAGACAGAGACCCACACTGGAGCACTGGACTGAGCTCCCAAGGCCCAGAAGAAGAGAAGGAGGGAGGACATGAACAAGGAAGTCAGTACCCTGAGGGGTTCGCCCACCCACTGAGACTGTGGGACTGATCTAATGGGAGCCCACCAATGCCAGCTGGACTGGGACTGATGGAGCATGTGATCAAATCGGACTCTCTGATTATGACTGACAATGAGGGCGAACAGAGAAGCCAATGATAATGGCACCAGATTTGGATTCTACTGCATGTACTGGCTTTTTGGGAGCCTAATCTGTTTGGATGCACACCTTCCTAGAACTGGATGGAGCAGGGAGGGCCTTGGACTTTCCACAGGGTAGGGCACCCTGACTTCTCTTAGGATTGGAGAGCGAGGGGGAGGGGGAAGGGGGTAGTGCGTGGGAAATGGGAGGACGGGAAGAGGTGGAAATTTTTAATAAATAAATAAAAAAGATACCTGAATATCAAGAAATTCAGTAAGTGCAATTGTTTAGGAATTAAACATATATTTCAATGTTAAATTAACTATTCCACCTGAAATATAGTCCAATAAAGTCAGGATTGTATAATACAGTCAAAGACAAGTATTCTTCTTAGTTTTTTTATTTTATTATCTTTTTACCTAAAAGCAAAAAAATCATTTAATTTAGATGTTAGGTTTTATATACATAAGGTAGTAGTGGTTTGATGAAATTTTGGAAGAATGAAGAGACTAGATCATTGTGTTGGAAGTATGGGGACACCCAAAAGGAACTTTCTATCTGCTTTGCAGCAGTCTGAAGGCTCTATTCTGAAGGGCAAGTGGACCTGCTGGAAATCTAGTGTGTGCAACAGCTGGAGTTAAGAAAATACAGAAAAAATATCCTGGAGAGAGAAAGAGAGTTTGGTACTACCAGGGACTTGGCTAGAATTTTACATCATGTGCTAAAATCTTAACAGTTCACAAAGAAGTGACAGCTGAGTTCCATGTGCAGGCATGGCACAGAAGAGAATCATCAGATAGTATATCAATTTTACAATTTTTTTTTCAAAGTTTATTAAATTATGAAAGTTTCCATTTCTGCCCCTCCTCCCAACACCCTCCCACTCCCCCCCACTTCTCCTCCCTCTCCATCCCTAAAAGCAGTCAGGAAGTTCAGGAACTGTGGGAAGTTCAAGTCCTCCCCCCTCCCTCCAGGTCCAGGAAGGTGAGTATCCAAACAGACTAGATCCCAAAAATCCAGTATATGCAGAGGAAACAAGACCCAGTGTCATTGTCAATGGCTTTTCAGAAAGGCTCCGGGCCAGCCACATTCAGAGAATCCGGCCACATTCAGAAAATCTGGTTGGATCACATGCTCGTTCAGTCCCAGTCCAACTGGCCTTGGTGAACTCTCATTAGATCAGTCCCCTTGTATCAGTGGGTGATCGCACCCCTCGCGGTCCTGAGTTTTTTTTTTTTCATGTTCTTCCTCCTTCTGCCCCTCATTTGGACCATGGGGGTCTCAGTCCGGTGCGTCAATGTGGGTTTCCGTCTGTATCGCCATCCATCCTCGGATGAAGGATCTATGGTTGTAAGCAAAATCTTCATCAGTATGGTTATAGGCCAAGGCCGGTTCAGGCACCCTCTCCTCTGTCCAGAGAACAATCTGGGGATCTCTCCTTGGACCTGGGATCCCATCTATAATCAAGTCTCTTGTAAACCCTAAAATGACTCCCTTAGTTGAGATATAGTCTTCCCTGATCCCATATCCATCCTTCCTCCCTTCCCCCATCTCAGTCCCCCGAGGTTTCCCCATTCCTCCCCTACTCCCTTCTCTCTAACCCTCTCCCCTTCCAAAAACCCTCCCACCCCTACCCCCCATGCACCCGAGGTTACCTGGGACTCTTGTCTATTTCCAATCTCTAGGAGGATAAGTACATGATTTTCTTCAGGTTCACCTTCTTATTTAGCTTCTCTAGGATCTCGAATAATAGGCTCAAAGACCTTTAATTATGGCTAGAATCCACTTATGAGTGAATACATACCATATTCCTCTTTTTGGGTCTGACTTACCTCACTCAGTAAAGCGTTTTCTATGTCCATCCATTTGCATGCAAAATTCAAGATGTCATTGTTTTTTACCTCTGAGTAAAACTCTAGTGTATATATGTTCCACACCTTCTTTAACCAGTCTTCTATTGAGGGGCACCTAGGTTGTTTCCAGGTTCTGGCTATTACAAATAGTGCAGCTATGAACATAGTTGAACAAATGCTTTTGTGGTATGATAGGGCATCTCTTGGGAATATTCCCAAGAGTGGAATTGCTGGGTCTTGAGGGAGATTGACTCCCAGTTTCCTGAGAAACCACCACACTGATTTCCAAAGTGGCTGCACAAGTTTGCATTCCCACCAACAATGGATGAGAGTTCCACTCTCTCCACATCCTCTCCAGAATAGGCTATCATTGGTGTTTTTGACTTTAGCTAATCTGACCGGTTTAAAATGGTATCTCATAGTTGTTTTGATATGCATTTCCCTGATCGCTAAGAATGCTGAGCATGACCTTAAGTGTCTTTTGGCCAATCGGAGTTCTTCTGTTGTGAATTCTCTGTTCAGATCAGCACCCCATTTTTTAATTGGGTTAATTAGAGTTTTATTGTCTAGTTTCTTGAGTTCTTTGTATATTTTGGAGATCAGGCCTTTATCTGATGAGGGGTTTGTGAAGATCTTCTCCCACTCAGAAGGTAGCCTTTTTGTCTTACTGACAGTGTCCTTTACTTTACAGAAGCTTCTCAGTTTCAGGAGGTCCCATTTATTCATTGATTCTCTTATTGTCTGTGCTACTGGGGTCCTACTTAGGAAGTGGCTCCTGTGCCTATATCTTGTAGACTATTTCCCACTTTCTCTTCTATCTGGTTGAAAGTGGTCCAATTAATTTTGAGGTCTTTAATCCATTTGGACTTGAGTTTTGTGCATGGTGATAGATATGGATCTACTTTCATTCTTCTACAGGTTGACATCCAGTTATGCCAGCATCATTTGTTAAAGATGCTTTCCTACTTCCATTGCATACCTTTAGCCCCCTTGTGGAAAATCAAGTGTTCATAGTTTTGTGGGATAATATCTGGGTCTTCTCTTTGATTCCATAGATCGACTTCTCTGTTCTTCTGCCAGTACCAAGCTGTTCTCAATACTGGAGCTGTGTAATAGAGTTTGAAGTCAGGGATGGTTATACCTCCAGACGTTCTTTTATTATATAAGATTGTTTTGGCTATCCTGGGTTTTTGGTTTGCCATATAAACTTGATTATTGTTCTCTCAAGGACTGTGAAGAAGTTTGATGGGATTTTGATGGGGATTGCATTGAATCTATAGATTGCTTTTGGTAGAATTGCCATTTTTACTATGTTGATCCTCCCAATTCAAGAGCAAGGTAGATCTTTCCATTTTCTGGTATCCTCCTCTATTTCTTTCTTCAAAGACAAAGTTCTTGTCAAGTAGGTCTTTCACTTCCTTGATCAGAGTTATCCCAAGATATGTTATGCTATTTGTGGCTATCGTGAAAAGTGAAGTTTCTCTGATTCCTTCCCTGCTTCTTTTTCCTTTGTGTATAGGAGGACAACTGATTTTTTGGAGTTGATCTTGTATCCTGCCACATTACTAAAGGTGTTTATCAGCTGTAGGAGTTCTTTGGTAGAGTTTTTGGGGTCGTTCATGTATACTATCATATCGTCTACAAATAACGAGAGTTTAACTTCTTTTCCAATTTGAATCCTCTTGATCCCCTTATGTTGTCGTATTGCTATTGTTAGAACTTCTAGCACTATATTGAAGAGGTATGGGGAGAGTGGACAGCCTTGTCTTGTTCCTGATTTCAATGGAATGGCTTTGAGTTTCTCTTTGTTCAGTTTGATGTTAGCTGTTGGCTTGCTGTAAATAGCTTTTATTATATTTAGGTATGATATTTAGGTATCCCCAATCTCTTCAACACCTTTATCATAAAAGGGATGTTGGATTTTGTCAAATGCTTTTTCAGCATCTAAAGAAAAGATCATATGGTTTTTTTCTTTCAGTTTATTTATATGATGGATTACATTGATAGATTTGCGTATGTTGAACCAGCCCTGCATCTCTGGAATGAAGCCTACTTGATCATAATGGATAATTTTTCTAATGTGTTCTTGGAATCGGTTTGCCAGGATTTTGTTGAGAATTTTTGCGTCAATGTTCATGAGTGAGATTGGCCTGTAATTCTCTTTCTTGGTCGTGTCTTTGTGTGGTTTTGGTATCAGGGTAACTGTAGCTTCATAAAAAGAGTTTGGCAATGACTCTTCTGTTTCTATATTGTGAAATACCTTAAGGAGTATAGGTATAAGCTCTTCTTGGAAGTTCTGGTAGAATTCTACATTGAAACCATCTGGCCCTGGGCTTTTTTTGGTCGGGCGGTTTTTGATAACAGCTTCTAATTCTTCGCGACTAACAGGTCTATTTAGATTGTTCACCTGGTCTTGATTTAACTTTAGTAAATGGTATTTATCTAAAAACCAATCCATTTCTTGTACATTTTCCAACTTTGTGGCATATAAACTTTCGTAGTAAGATCTAATGATTCTCTGAATTTCCTCTGTGTCTGTTGTTATGTCCCCCTTTTCATTTCTGATCTTATTAATTTGAGTGTTCTATCTCTGCCTTTTGATTAGTTTGGCTAGGGGTTTGTCAACCTTGTTGATTTTCTCCAAGAACCAACTTTTTGTTTCGTTGATTTTTTGGATTGTTTTCTGTGTTTCTATTTTGTTGATTTCAGCCCTCAGTTTGATTATTTCCAATCTTCTACTCCTCCTGGGAGAGTCTGCTTCTCTTTTTTCCAGAGTTTTCAGGTGTGCTGTTAATTCTCCAATATGTGCTTTCTCCGTTTTCTTTAAATGGGCACTTAGTGCTATGAACTTTCCTCTTAGAACTGCTTTCATTGTGTCCCATAGGTTTGAGTATGTTGTGTCTTTATTTTCATTAAATTCAAGGAAGACTTTAATTTCTTTCTTTATTTCTTCCTTGACCCAGGGATGATTCAGTAGTTGACTGTTCAACTTCCATGCGTTTGTAGGCTTACTTGTGTTCGAATTGTTATAGAATTCTAACTTTATTCCGTGGTGATCCGACAAGACACAGGTAGTTACTAAAATTTTTTTGTATCTGTGGAAGTTTGCTTTGTTACCGAGTATGTGGTCAATTTTCGAGAAGGTTCCATGAGCTGCAGAGAAGAAGGTATATTCTTTCCTATTTGGGTGAAATGTTCTATAGATATCTGTTAAGTCCATTTGATTCATTACCTCTAGTAATTCTCTTATTTCTCTGTTGAGTTACTGTTTGATTGACCTGTCCATTGGTGAGAGAGGTGTGTTGAAGTCTCCTACTATTAGTGTGTGTGGTTTGATGACTGCCTTGAGTTCTAAAAGTTTTTCTTTTACATAAGTGGGTGCTTTTATATTAGGGGCATAGTTATTCAGGATTGAGACTTCCTCCTGATGAATTGTTCCTGTAATGAGTATGAAATGTCCATCTCCATCTCTTCTAATTGATTTTAGTTTGAAGTCAATTTTGTTAGATAGTAGAATGGCCATACTAGCTTGTTTCTTAGTTAGGTCCGTTTGCTTGGAAAACCTTTTCCCAACCTTTTACTCTGAGTAGATGTCTATCTTTGTGGTTGAGGTGTGTTTCTTGTAAACAGCAGAATGTTGGATCCTGTTTTCGTACCCAATCTCTTAGTCAGTGCCTTTTTATAGGTGAGTTGAGTCCATTAATATTAAGTGATATTAATGACCAGTGGTTGTTGATTCCGGTTATTACTTTTGTGTGTGTGTGTGTGTGTAGTAGAGTTTGTGTGTTTCTCTTCTTTGAGTTGTGGTTGTTAAGGGTCGCTAGATGTCTGGGTTATTGTAGGTAGTGATGGCAATGTTGGATTCCTTGGGTTGCGATTTTCCTTCTATTACTTTCTGTAAGGCTGGATTTGTGGCTATGAATTGCTTAAATTTATTTTTATCCTGGAATATTTTGTTTTCTCCGTTGATAGTGAACGATAGCTTGGCTGGGTTTAGTAGTCTGGGCTTGCCTCCATAGTCTCTTAGTTTCTGCAGTACCTCTATCCAGGATCTTCTGGCTTTCATGGTTTCCATAGAGAAGTCCAGTGTAAGCCTGATAGGTTTACCTTTATAAGTTACTTGACCTTTTTCCTTTGCAGCTCTTAATATTCTTTCTTTAATATTTATGTTTTGTGTTTTGATTATTATATGGCGCGGGGATGTTTTTTCTCTGATCCAGTCTATTCGTTGTTCTGTATGCTTCTTGCACCTTCATAGGAATATCGTTCTTTAGGTTGGGAAAGTTTTCTTCTCTAATTTTGTTGAATATATTTTCTGGGCCTTTGATCTGCCGTTCTTCTCCTTCTTCAATCCTTATTATTCTTAGATTTGGTTTTTTTATTGTGTCCCACAATTCCTGAATGTTTTGTGATGAGAATTTTTTGTATTTGCTGTTTTCTTTGGTCAGAGTGTTTAATTTCTCTATGGTGTCCTCAGAGTCTGAGATTCTTTCTTCTATCTCTTGTATTCTGTTGGTTATGCTTGTTTCTGAAGTCTCTGCTCGTTCACCTAGATTTTCCATAGCCAGCCAGCCCTCGGTTTGTGATTTATTCATTGACTCCATTTCAGTTTTCAAATCTTGAACTGTTTCCATTACCTGTTTGATTGTTTTTCCTTGGTTTCCCAGAATTTCATTTATGGATTTACTCATTTCTTCAAACTTTTTGGTATAATTCTCTTCCATTTCTTTACTCATTTCCTCAATCTTTTTGTTATAGTTATCTTCCATTTCTTTATGGCAGGTTTTCACCTCCTGTTTAAGTTCCTCTATTATTTTCATATAGATCCGCTTAGAGTCGATTTCTTCTATTTCTTCTGGAGTTGGGTGTTCAATTCTTCTAGTTTCGAGCTCCCTGGATTCTGGAGGTGTCATGTTGCCTTTCAGGTTGTTGGAGGAATTCTTGCATTGGCGCCTGCCCATCTCCACCTCTCTGGATGAAACTCCTCCGCACTCTCTGAATAGAACTCCTCAGCACTCTCTGGATAGAGCTCCTCAGCACTCTCTGGATAGAACTCCTCAGCAATCTCTGGATAGAGCTCTTCAGCACTACAGCTGGGATAGCTGGTCTTCCCAGCGCCCAGGAGACAAGAGTGCAGGGCAGTGGGGGCAGGGAGGGGTCCGGTGAAACAGGGAAGACCCTGCCTCAGAAGCTGAGGGGGGAGGGGCTGTGCTCTCTTCCAGGGCTGGCCGCCCAGGCTAGCTCCCACTCACCTCTCTGGGAAGAACTCCTCCTCAATTTTACAATTTTTATGTTATTAGTTTGTCCTTGTGAGAAGTTCCACGTTAGCTATTTTGAAATTCAGTCTTAGTCACATATAGTTACAAAAACAACGTTTTTTTCTTTACATTTAGAAGCAATGTTTTGGTCACTGCATTAGTTTTTACCCATTGAAAAGCATAGGAAGGGCAAAGTACTACCTTCAGAACTCTAACACATAATGAACTAAATAGTCAAATTACCAAAAACTACAGAAACTGGACTTTGTTGCTTTCCTCACTGCTATGCTAAAATATGCCAACAAAAGCCATCTAAGGTAGAAAGAGTTAAATCTGACTTACAACTCAGCAGTATAGTGCATCATGGTTGAGAAGTCCCAGAAGCTGAGTTTGAAGCTTTTGCACATATTGCATAGGAAATGCTCAGTTCATGTTCTCCTTTCTAGATAATCTGTGACCTTAAGACAGGGAACAATGCCAGCAGCAGTGGTCAAGCCTTCTGTCTTCTAATTACACAATCAAGATAATACCCCATAGTGAGGTCCAGAGTCCTGTCTCTCAAGCGATTCTAGATTTCATCTAATGGACAGTTCAAAATGACCACTATATTTGTTTGATTTCATTTTACCTCAGCTCATCTTATACTATGTGGATCCATAACTGCAAAGTCTATTGCTATATTTGTGTGAGTCTCCTAATCCTCCTCTCTCCCTAGTCATGAACTAGGTCCTCCAATGTCCTTGTGACTTCAGCATTGTAAAATGTTTTATTTTTTTCATTTAGAATTTAAAATAAGTATGAAGTCAAATGCAACCCTAGTTTCTCCCTTCAAATTCTTCCAAATTGTCTCTTGAGGCTCCCATAATCCTTTCTAACCATTTGAGTCCAAATAGTACTGTCCGAATATATGTAAGTTTAAGATCTACTGAAACATGAATAATCTTCCAGTGGCTGCGTTCCTGAAGAAAACTGACTCTCCCTTCCCAATACTGATCAGTGGTTAATAGCTTCACTGTGGTAATATTTTATTTGTTCTCTAACAAATAAATTTTCCTTGAGGATCATTGTGTGGTGCAAGCAACTAGTTGGCCAGGCAGTGGTGGAACACACCTTTGATCCCAGCAATTGGGAGGCAAAGGTAGAGGTAGAGGTAGAGGTAGAGGCAGAGGCAGAGGCAGAGACAGAGGCAAAAGGATCTCTGTGAGTTCAAGGTCACCCTGGGTTACACTAGGTTGATCCAGTCTCAAAGAGAAACAGAGCCAGCCAGGCATTGGTGATTCACATCTTTAATCCCTGTACTGGGGAGTCTCATGTCTTTAATCCCAAAACTAGGGAGGGAGAGATAGAAAGGGATATGGCTGAGCAGAGAGTGGAATATAAGGTAAGAGGAGACAGGAGCTCCAAACTTTCCGTCAGAATACTTGTAGAGACAGGATACCCCATTTGGTTTGAGGATTTTGTAGAGGTAAGACCTAGTGGCTGGGGACTCTGCTTCTAGGTATTTACTATTAGGACCAATTAGAATTTCTACTACATTCCACAGTCGGGGTGGGACTCTGTGATGATTTCCTTCCCTCATCCCAAATTATTACCTGGCTGGATCTTGTGTGATTTTGTGCATACCACCACAGAAGCTATAATTTCATGTTTGTAGTATCATGTCCATAAACACTGCCCAACTGTCTTCTAAAGCCTCTGGCTCTTAAAATATTTGATCTTCTCCTTTTACAGTGATACTTGAGCCTTGGGGGAGTAAGAGGGAGTTTGAAATAGAAGTCCACAGTATAGTTGGTCATGGCCACTTAATGCTTTTCACCTTTCCAGTTTTAAGTCTGTGTGTTAATTGAAGTGCTTGCAAAAATAAAAATATTTTTTGAAGGTTTCTTGATAGTATGTGCATATTACAAATAATAGCAGCATTTTCTACCTTGGGGTCAATCAGAAAGTAGACCTCCATAAAATTTATGTGTGTCTTGTCAATCTTATTGTTATTTTATCTTCAAGGGTTTATAGTTGGATAAAACTCTTCGTTAGTTTTCTCTATAGGCATCCTGCATAGTACTTACCAGTACGATGAAAGCTAGTTGAATTACCAGGAAGTTGAAGGAAGTTTCCAGGTAAATGATCCCAATTTCTCCATGACAGTGATTCAAGTATGCTATGTCTTTGGAAATAGGGTATTAGCAACAAATAACGGGAGAGTATCCAAGAACAAGGACACCAGTCTCTTTTTTTGATGATCAGTGAAATTTCCCTGATGAACACCTTGAAGGGAACCATCTTAGTTACTTTTCCCTTACTGTAATAAATCACCATGCCCAAGGAAACTTATAGAGGAAAAACGTTTATTTGGGCTTATAATTTTAAAGGGTTTGAGTTCAGGATGATGGTATGAACAAGAAACTGAAGGCTCACATCTTGAACTACGAGCAAGATAAATAAAGAGCCCACTAGGAATGATGCATTTGAAACCTCAAAACATGCCACCAGTGACTATTTCTTAAGGCTTCCCAAATCATGTCACCAACAGGGGATACAAACATTCTCATTCAATCCACCAGGGAATGTAAACCATCATTGATATCAGGTTTTACTCCTTGATAACCAAAAGTATCTGGAAGAATCTGGGAGAATTATCTCCCTGCAGATGTTAATACCATAGTTTATGGAATGATGAATGTCCCCATAGGAAAATTATCATAAAAATTTGTACAGGAGTGGGAATCTTGCTATGAAGAACCTGAAATGGTTATTTTCTTGAAGTAATGTGGGAGGTTTTAGAAATTTAAACATAAAAATATATTGGATGATGTAATCAGAACTTGAAAATGAAAGTGCAGTTCTCATGGAGATTGGTACCATTAGGGAGAGGTCTTGAGCTCTGTATTGAACAGTAGATAAGGTGCCCTCTGGGGAAGACCTACCAGATATATAAAACTAAATTGTTAAAGACTATAAAGGGGATAACTTCTTTTAGAAAACACATAAACACCACTGTTAATGTGATCTGTGTTGTCTAGAGGCTATCCAAAGCTTCCAGCCAAATTTGTTAGGGTTATCCACTCGGTTTCAAGAAAAGTAGAAACTTAAGGAAATTTTAAATTTTTGATCTATGGTTTCAGAAAGCTGCTGAGGACAGGGTCGAAGTTTCTGAGGAGAAGACTCTGGGAGGTGCTTGACTGAAGATGAGATTATGATGTCTGAGGTGTGAATGGTGTTCAAATATGTTGGAGATGCTGAGGATACTGCTATACTGATATATCTAATACTGATATATCTGCTAAGGATACTTTGGACAAGTAATGGAACAAGCTCAAGAAGGTTGTATGTTGGAAGCAGCTAATCTGGAGTATAGTAGTCATCTAATAAATTTGGTGATAATGAAGTCCAAAATATAGAGCATGGATCTACAGGGTTTGATGCTGTATTTTTCATAAAGTAGTCAGATATTTAATAATGAGATTTCTTAATTATTTACATTTTTCTCCTGCATTTTGCTTACATTGCAAGATATATTGGGATGTGAGAAACACTGTCTTCATTAACTGAGTTTAAGAAGAAGCAGACTTAAATCAGTTAAATCATGTCATAGTCATGGTTGCTGACACTCAGAGGTAAGTGAGTGCTATCGATAACACCAGAAAAGATATTATATATATATTATATAAAATATATTATATATATTATATAAAAACAACATCAAAAAAGAACCTGGTGCTTTTCTCAGAGGGAGTTTTAGAAGTTTAGAAATGATGTTGGTGATGCACGTTGATGTGTCATATCATCCTGACATTAGAATAGAGTTTTTGCAAAACAATCTATATGTTAGTATGTGTACATGAAGTACTCAATCCATTTATAGACCAAACATATTCATTTATGCTTTTTTTTCCAAAAATAGACATAAGGTCAATTGAAAAAAGGTATATGTGACAGGGAATGTATTTATGTAGCAATTTGGAGTGCTATAGAAGCAGGTATTTATCACAGTTGACCTAGTATGAACCAATACTGTTCCTTTAGAAAAGCTCTTATTTGAATTCTCATTTAGCTACATAAAACATCAAACTTTCAACATCACATGCATCCTAGAAATAAAGGCTATTAAATTTTCAGGAGCATGGAAAACCTATAATTTATGTCCTAGATGATGAGTCTTCAGATGGCTTTAAAACTGATTACATTTACATTTTTTGATTTAATCATTTCTCCTTGCATTACAAATTGATAGTGCATTGTTATATGCGAGCAAAAGCTAATCTTCCTGAATTATCAGAAATAAAAACAGTAGTAGAAAGTTTCTATGTTTATGGCCCTTTTTATGTTACTATAAATAACTAGAAGTTTGTTTTTTATTTTAGACGTGTTCTTTTGTCATAAATTCAATGTGGATTTCTGTAAATTTTATGCTTTAACATCTCACCATTACAAAGAAGTAGTACTTGAGATCTAGATCTAGTATTCAACATGAGATGAAATCAAAGATTGTAAATCAGATTTACTATTTCTATTTATCATAACTCATTTTATTTGGATTTCTCATGATTTCTGTTATGTTAAAATTACATGAATAAGCATGAGTTGACTTTTTAAAACATGTATAAGACATACTATGAGTATATGTTTAGGATATATTAAATTTAATATCACAAAAGCATTTTATTAGGTATACGTAAGAAAACAAGAAAGCAAGATAGGTAGCATTAATAAAATCTTACTTTAAATAAATAATCTATGGGAATCACCCTTTCAATTTTTTCATTTTCATGTATTCTTGAGTAACTGTTAAAATATTTTGTCTGCAATCAATCTTAAAAAATTAAATTCTACAATTTTAACAGTTGATTTGGAAATCAAAGGCATACTTTCTAATACTGGAAAGGAGATGGCATGCAGTTTTGATAAAATTAGAGATAAAGACTTTTCTAGTCTCCTTCTCTGTGAATTCTTCAACTATACTTGGCAGCAAAGTGAATAAACACAAAGTCTAATAAATAAATAAATAACAAAACTTTATTAAGAGAGAAGCCAACAAATGTAGGAAACTGTCAGGTTACAGGGTCAGAGTGACGTTGTGTTGAAAGAAAAGGTAAAGATTTGTGAAGTACATTCTTTAAAAATCATGGGTTTCTTTTTTGTAAGTTTGCAGCTTCAAGAACAGTTTTTTTTTAAAAAAAAAATTTAACAGTTTTTTGTCTTTTTGAGAATTATACACATGAGTACTCTATTTACATCATTCATGCAACCCTCTTTCCCCACTCTTACTACTTTCATATCCTTCAACTCCTTTCTCAAATTCACGACCACTTCTTTTATTATTGTTACTAATTATTGTATGTGTGTGTGTATTCAATTACTATACATATTCAATAGGATGTTATAAGTATCTGCACTAAAGATTACTCATAATTTTGAACCAATATGTTTTGGGAGTTATGACAGTAACTAAACTGAATAATCACAATGGCAGAGAAGACATAGGAAAATTTACTTCCAGCATGATATCCACACGATTGATCACAGTGATTCTATTAGACTGATATCTCAATTAAGACACTAAAGTCAAAAGAAAACACATTTCATTTTTAAGAAAAATCAAGTATACTTGTACTAATGATCAGTAATATATATAGATCTTAAGGTAATTCCTGAATAATCTTACAACTATTAAGCTATGCAAACTGGACACCCAACTTTCATCCCTTTATAGATTAATCATTTATATTTCACATATGTTCTCTAGTGTTTCCATATCATGTGCAAGATTAAAATTTGACTAATACAGAGTCGTCGACAAACTGCTACTGTGATTTAGATTAACCTTTCAAGATATGAGACTCTATTTTCTGCAAAACCAAAATATAATAAAATGGTAAATTTTGGTTTTCCCTTAAACTTCAAACAAAACCTTAGGTTCATAATATCCCCATCTATGCCACCTACATCATATGTGACCCATCTATTAGGGAAGCTCCCTCCAAACTTGCAGGTTTTCTTGGTAGAAACTTGACAGCTCTGGCATCTCCAACATCCAGTAAACAACTTAGGATGCAGGACCACCATCTGACCTCTGAAAATTAAGAGAATCCAACCATGCTACCATGGTTTTTTTTAGCAGCTTTTGCAATGATTAATAATAATTAATTAACCACTAATAAATAATTAATGATTAATAAATAATTAATTAAACGACATGCTTGTAATAGGAGTGTAATAATTCCTGAGCCAAACTCAGTGTTATGGATTTCAAGTTACTTTTATAAGTCTAGTACTTCAGCATTTCATGCTTTAAAACATTTAAAAAGCTTATTTTGTAAACCAAAACACCTGAGGGAAAAAATGGTAATTTCAACAGATTCTATTTTAAAAATGATCTAGAATATTTTTTGCATTGTTTTTCTAGCCTGGTTAATTTGCAAGCATCATAGAAGCAGCAACCTCATTTTATTTAAAAAAATGCAAGATGTATAATTTTAAACTCTCTACTAAGCATAAATATAGTAAACAGAGTGCCATATGGCCTGTCATTATAAAAGTTAGTATTTCCACTTGCTTTGTAAATCTCTTCAATTTTATGGAGCAAAGAAAGAAAATTAATTGCTGGCTGAGGTCACAGCATTCTTCTCAGAAGCACTAAGCATTCATAAGCTCAGTATAATTGTTTTTCTAAAGATAAATGAAGTGCGTTTGTAAATGGGAGACCATTATAATATAATTATTAGTTGTTTTCTTACTTAATACTGAACAGTTATCAAACAAGTTTTATTACTGTTCTTTTCAGGCAAATAAGGTGGATGTATTTAAAACTACAATGAAAATTCTGTTTCAACCATGCAGGCTAAACCACCTTCCATATAAATGGAAACTTTCACATAACCACAACTAAAGTTTTAATAGAATTTATATTCAGTATTTTAGTTATGCAAGTATTAGCTATTGCTTTGAATTTTCATTAAATTGATGAAAAGTCTTTATTTCTGAAAATAGAGAAAGGAAATGTATTCTAAGTGGCCAATGTGGAGCAAATGAAGAGGTCCATCAAGCCGGGATGCTGATATCAGTTTTAATTAAATAGAGGATATGAGGAATGCAGAGCTATAGAGTCCTGTGAAGATATTCTCTGGTCCAATGATGATCCACCATTGTCTCAAACCTGGGCTGCACTGCGAGATGGTTATTTCCTGTCAGAATGTTGAGGATACATTGCTCCTCTGGTTCACACTAGGTTTTGTTCTGTTTCTTCTCACTATGTAAGTTCTTGGAGAAGCCCCCAGTCCATAGGTATCATGCCACCAGGAGTGCAATAAAGAGAAGTTAGGCATATTAGTGCCTTTTTTTGGAACCCTTCTCTACTTCCAAGTCAATTAGGAGTGACTGGAACACTTTAAACAAGTGTTCCAGTAATTGAATGTCGCTTCAAGGATGGAAGCCCTGAGAAGCACATGTTCAGGCTGATTCCAGAAATAACTGCACAGTAGAAGCATTTACCTACATTAGATATTTTTCTTACTAGTCTTACCAAATACCTGATAAAACCCACTTAAGGACAAAAGAGCTTACATTAGCATACAATATGGAGTCTTTCATATCCTGAAGGCATGTTAATGAGAATATCTACAGTTATGACAGCAATAGCGTCAGATAGTTGGGCACATTGTGTCTAAATTAGGAAGCAGAAAAATGAGTTCCTGTTTTCCCATACTTACAAAGTTCATGACCCCAGTCCATGGAATGGTTCCACCAACATTCAGGGAAACTTTTATATGTGTATTGAATTTATATAATTTTCATGCTCCCTTTCAATGATTCTTATATTTAAATTTCAAAAAGTTGTCTATAAATTTAAATTTATAGGAGAACATTATACCCTTTAACTTTTACATATTATTGTCATAGTCTTAGTGTGATATTTTAATATTTATATGTAATATACGAGAATAAATAAGCAATAAGACTCTCTGAAATTTTACTCATGCACATTAGCATGTCAATGTTATTGTCACTAAGCTGGTCTTATCTCAGTGAATATACAGTGCAGGTTATATGAGCAAAGCTTTCCTGCCGTATAGAGGAAGCTTGTAGAGGTTGTTCTGGTCCCTTCTTCATTCTTCCTTGAGCTTTATACATAAAGGTCTCGTTGTAGATGTATCAATTTGTGGCCATCGGGTGATTTGTTCTTCTCACAAAACGTCTCTTTAATGACAGGCAAGAGCTATATTATATATGATATAAGTATTAGAAACATTGTAACTACTGTAGAATTTAGGATGAACAATTCTCAAAAATTTAAAGGTAGATTAAGCACGCCAACAAGCTCTTACACCCTTTGGCCTATGACTAATGGACTCAATATCCTACCACAGAGATTCTTGTTTAGTAATTCTAAGTATTGCTCTATTCACAATAATTAGGAAATGTAAACAATCTAAATGTTCTTTTACTAATAAGTAGATAATAACATTTTATATGTCACTAAATTGAGAAATAAGTAAGTAGGATTTAATTCCACTGAGAGCTTTTTGAGAGTGAAGGAGGTAACCAATAGGCAGAAGAACGAAGTTACATACTGCAAGCAAATAAATATTTGCAATTATATATATGTATATACATATATGTGTGTATCTTTCTAAAGAATTTATAAAATTATACCATACTATATTCATCAACAAATATGCAAAAAGTACAAGTAAATAAATGAACTAAACATAGATCCACAAAAGAAAATTCACAACAACCAATGGATGTACAAAAATCAGTTCAATGTTATGTATCATCATGAAAGTGAAAATTAAAAACACAGTGAGACATCAACTCATACTTGTTGTGCTGGTGATTATCAGAATAACAAAAATTAATAGTCATCAAAGATGTGAAGAAAAGGGAATATCTGTATATTGTTTTGGTTTGCGTTTCTTTGATGCTTTCTTTTTCTGTTAGTACTTTGACAAAACACACAAACTTGATAATCTTAGAAAGATTATACTATCCAAAATTCTACAACATTTTTACCATTTTGAGAAGTATGGACCACCCTATTTTATTACACACAGAATTCTGTCTTCTAAGATCCATCAAAAACCTGACAATGTAGCCAGGTGGTGAAGTCAGACACCTTTAATCCCAACACTCAGGAGGCAGAGATAGGCAGATCTCTGTGTGAGTCCAAGGAGAACCAGGTTTACAGAGCTAGTTCCAGGACAGGCTCCAAAGAAACAGAGAAAGCCTGTCTCAAAATTCCAAAAAGAAAGAAAGAAAGAAAGAAAGAAAGAAAGAAAGAAAGGAAGGAAGGAAGGAAGGAAGGAAGGAAGGAAGGAAGGAAGGAAGGAAGGAAGGAAGGAAGAAAGGAAGGAGAAAAAGGAAAGAAAAAGACCTGAAAATGCAAAGCATGTAACAGAAACTATGCTTTATTAATCAGTCTTTAGCCAACTGGACAATTTCAGGATTTCAGACCAAGGGAGTCAAAACTTTGCATCTCACCTCTTAGGGACCCAGGCTGATACTGTGCATTAACTTTCTATAAAACAGACAGCCTGGAGGATAGTATATTGATTAGGTTTTTGTGAAGGTTCAAAGAATTAGCAAGACATACATAGTTTTTGTCTGTTTTGTTTTGTTTTGTTGTAGCTTGAACAAAAGTAAAAACCCATCTTTTTGTTCAAGGATTAGAGAAGGCAAGAAATATTTTAGCAAAATCTTTCTGTACAATCTCAATTGTGACACCCCACTAAACAATGTTCATAGTCTTTTGGTAGAGGTGGAACCTCTCTTCATCATAGAATGTTCAACCTGTAACTAATAGAAACAGAAGTAGAGATCCAAAGCTAAGCACCATGCTGAACTCCTGGAGTCCAGTTGAAGAGACAGAGCAGAGATTATATTGAGCAAGGGGGTCAAGATCATGGTGGGGAAACCCACAGAGACAGTGGAAGTGAGCTAGTGGGAGATCACTGTGTCTGGACTGAGAGTTGGGCAACCTGTATAGGACCAAACTATGCCCTCTGAATAGGGGTGACAGTTGTGTGACTTGGGCAGTTTGTGGAGCCATTAGCAGTAGGATCCAGATTTATCCCTAGGCTTTTGGGAGCTCATTCTCTATAGAGGGATACCTTGCTCAGTCTTGATATAGAGGAAAGAGGTTTGGTCCTGCCTCAACTTGATATGCCAGACTTTGTTCATTCCCCATGGGAGGTCTCACTTTTTCTGAGGATTGGATTTTGGGGAGGAGGGATGGTTTGGGAAATGTGAGGGGTAGAAGAATAAGGGAGGTGGAACTGTGGCTTGTATGTTAAATGAAAAAAAAACTTTTAAATAAGCAATTTTAAAAAAGAAAAGAAAAAGAAGAAAGAGGAAACGTCAGTATGTCATTCTTGCATTTGCTGTGATTTCAGAAGGCTCAATGTGATTCCTATATTAAAGTATAATGGTCTAAGCTGTCATATTCTATTATAATTTGTGAAAATTTCCTAAGTGAAGGAGCTGTAATCAGTTTAATTTAACTAAGAATAAAATATACAAATTAGAAAGAAAATAATGATTTTGCTCATGTTAAACTTGCCAGCTATGAAAGTAAACATTTACATTTTTGTAGAACGACACTAATATTCTCGGGCAATTTTCAAATATCTGAAAGTCTCCTTTTCCTGTCTTGTTATGGAAGAACACAGAAAGCTTTCAGTGCATTCAAAGAATCTTCACCTCAACTTTCAGAAAAGAAAATCTTTAAAAAGCAGGTTGATAAATATAGATGATGCTAATTTATCTGACTAGGAAAGGGAAGATACATCCTAATTACTCTTTTGATAATAGAATATTGTTTGTTTTCATGTAGTGATTTTTGATAAAAGAGTTATTCAATGTATTCCTGTTAATTTTGTTAGAAATATAAGAAGGAAAATAGAGTTTCATAAGTTAGTTACTGATATGAAAGATGAAGAGTTGAAGAGAAAAGAGACGAAATGTGAGAAGGAATTTAGTTCATCTCACACTGTAATGAAACTTTCCCACATATCTGTATCTCCTCAATATTAATTGCCCTACATTTTAATTTTTCTTTAATCACCTTGATTTTTCCTTGCAATAGGTGATTTGCAGAGGAATTAAAGCTCAGGTGACCAACTAAATAGAAGCATAATTTATTGAGATTTTTGCAAGGATGCATTTCTTGATTTATTGTAATGTGTTAGAGATGTGTAATAGACTAGAATTAAAAAAGTTTCTTTTTTAAATTACCTTAAGGTTATCTAGGACATGCTTTGAAGACAGCCTAATAGGACAGCGAGTGTCTTTGTTAGTTCTGCAGTAAGCACTTATTTTATATCAAACAGAGGTTGGTTTAATAGTTTGACCTAATTTCTAAGAACAGAGCTTTATCTTTAAAATTGTTGAGAAGGTTTAATTCTAGCACACTCAAGGACATTAAGAAAATGGCACTTTTTATGGTTTTGATTGCAAGTTCAGAAGTTGACGTATCCTAAATGACCTGTTCTTCATAAAATAACCTTTTAATTTGCTAATATTACTCCCAAAACACGCAAGTCTGCTGATGTACTGATCTCTTAGTTCTGTAGGAATAATTATTTCAAAATAAATTCTCTGAGTTACAAGGAGGGTCAAAAAGAAAAGAAAATCAAATGTAAAGCCTAAAGGAAGTTCCCTGATGAACGTTTCCAAATTAATGATGTAGACAAGATGAAAAAGGCAAGATAAACTCAAATACTACATTATCACCACTGCTTCTCCCCATTAATACCTATTCTGTTCCTATGAAGTTAGAAATGTCAAATGAGTTGAGGGTCAGAAATTTTACAATGCGTCTTACATATAATGCTGTCTCAATGATATGCTGTGATATTATTTGCTTTGTTATTGTTATCAGATCAAGCATCCTAATTCCCGGTGATCAAATCCAAATTATTTGCATTTTGCTCTATAATGGTACTGCAGTTGGTAGTTTGTATATGGCAATGAGAACCCATGAATTACTTTCTGTGACCAAACAGGCATGAATAATGAGAAATCCCCAGACACAGACTGCTAACACATAACTTTCACCACCTTATATTGTTACACCCTTCAATTCGGGAGTTTTTTTCTTCCTGCCCACAATACAGACTGACTTCGAACTCTATGTAAACCAGTCTGGTCTTCAGCTCACAGCTTTCTGTCTGCCTCAGACTACCAATTTGTGAGATTATCGTTATGAACCATGGTAGCTAGTTGTTGTTCTCAATTTAGTTTTAAGGCATATTAAAAATCCCTTTCTACATAGAACTTGGTACTATTGTGGTGTGGCTCCAAGGTATCCCAAGTAGTGGTGGAATCTTAACTCTTGTGACCATAGCAACTGAATCACAGCCATATTAAGAAAAGTTTTCACTATCGTGAATTCTTATTAGAGTTTAAAAAGCACACAAACACACACACATATACATCACACACAGTCATGCACATACATATACACACATAAGCATATATGTTTTTTCTAGTGATAAAATAGATGGACAGAAGTTGAACACATAAACAATATCTTTGCAATTAAAAGTGGAACAAGGGTTATAACTTATCCTAAAATTATCAAATGCAATTGATAACCTTGAAATGGAATCTATAGAATATATAAAATTTTATTTTATGCTGTTTTCAAGTATTTTTGAAGATTAGCTATGAAATCTTATGTTCACTTTTGTAGCTCACATTTAGTTTTATGACTCATAGCTTAGTTATAAGAACTTTCAATTTATTGATAGTTTTTAATACACCAGAATTTAAAGGTACTTGTTATGTAGAGAAGTACTTAAACCTATGATTTTAATTGACCAAAAGAGACTTCTTAGAACAAAATAATGCTATACATAATTACAAAATTAAATTAAATAATACACATCTCTCAGGTTAGTAGCAGATACAAATTACAGAAGGAAACTATGAATTTCAATTTGTTACATTTCAAAATCTCCTGTGAAAAATTTATAGGCGAAATAAGTAACTAAAATGATTAGATATATGAAAATGCTCACTAATGAGGCCAGAGATCAAGATTAATCTCAAGAATTGTGATTAGAATGAGCATGGAAACCATTACCTTGGATAGAAAGAATCAAAATTAAATTAATATGAACTGAGTTTTCAAATATCAAAAAATAAGATGAACAAAGTATATTTAGTTTATCTCTAGCTATTGATATGTTCACCCCCAGCAGCTTCCATTCTACAGATAACATTTGTTCTTTCTCTGCATTTACCATTTACTCTTAAAATAACCAGAACATTGAATAAGCTAGATCCTCCAAGAGCAGCATGTTCCAAAACCTCTCAAAGCTGGTGAGCTGGATTGTAGATCAACATACTTCATACAGTATGATGCATACAAATTATTATTTAAGATGCTCTATGGTCATTCTTTCTTCCTCAGATGGCCCATAAAAATATTCTGTATTTATTTAACATATCCAAGTGTCTTAGGAGAAAACACCATGTTTTCCTTACTTTCCATGCTTTCCTCAACTTCTTCACCTCTCTCTCTCTCTCTCTCTCTCTCTCTCTCTCTCTCTCTCTCTCTCTCTCTCTCTGTCTTTGGAATGGAAAGTAAAGCTCATGATATAATAGCTTAAATGAAAAGTAAAGGATAACAGAGATTTTAAACCCCAATAAAAATTTTTCTTTGTGTGCATGTGTGTCTGTATGTGTGTGTCTCTGTGTATATGTGTCTATTATAAAGACAGTAAAAGCAAACAATCTATCAAAAATAAACACAATAATAAAAACACGTAAAAAGGAGTTTTTATGTAATTCTAGAAGTATACCCTTTTCTTTCATTAGCACTGTTATGCAAATTCTAATGTCAAAACTTAACTTTTAAATTGTCAGATTAAACCATCCTTAAACAAAGTATATCTGAGCTATGGAGATGCCTCAGTGGACAAAGCACTTGTTCAAGCTTTACTAATAGCACTCAGAACCTCCTTATATGAAAACCTTGTGGATGGATATGCTTTCTTATATTTAATCCTAGTGTGTAGGAGACAGCGATAATATCTACAAGAAAATGACTATGTAGGCTGCCAAAAATAGTGAATTCTGCATTCATAAGGCCCCGATTTAGTAAATAATAAGCAGAGCAATTGAATAATTCACCTTATCTCAACATCCTGCCTCCATATAAATGTTCATGTGCACATGAACCTTAAGCATGTAGAATTACATACATGCAAATACATTTACACAGGTATGTAGCACATAAATATGCAAGGTATAAACTACTTCACATATCAGAGCTACAATAAATAAAGAGGCTGATAGTAAAATGCTCTAAAAGGTATATCTTTACAAATCAAGTTTTATAGGTTGTTCCTAAGAATAGCAGAAATCAGGACTATGAAAACTCTGCCTCCTTAACAATCTTTAATCCAATGTGTTCTGTGTGCTGTTCATCTAGAATGATGTTCATGGAGGAAAGACATTGCACCACCTCTGCATCTTTCTCAGAAAAATCTGACAGTCTGTGAGAGCACATCCTGAGCTCTGAGTTATAAAAGGATTGAGATGTGATGAAAGTATGTTTGCATTTATATCAACACGATAATGAACAGAAACAAACTGGGACTTCCAATGGGACAAGGATGCATTTTCGGTCTGCCTTTGAAATCTAGCTGCAAAAACAAACTGTGCTTAGATGTTCTTTTCTTTCTAGTTCTCCTTTTCTGTGCTTCCACTGCTTCTCCCTCTCTTCCTTACTCTCTCTTCTTGTTTCTGTTTCCTATGTAAATTCTGTTAATATACTTAGAAATGTTAATCATTCATTCTTAAGAATAGAAAAACATTTAAGTCATATTGTGCTATAGAAGTCCTTGCTAATTTAGAAGTAAAATGGCTTCTTTGAGAAATTTGATATAATTCGTGTAAAATTTCCCACTACCACACTTTTGTTTTTTCATTTGAAATATTCCTAGGTGTCATACCTGTACTTTGGCCTGCTGGTATGAAGACAATAAACCTTGGAAGCTAATATTGGGTAGGAACTTCAGAAGTCTTTAATCTTCAAGTTCCAACATTTACTCATGCAACACTAAGTGGCACAATTTCTTATCTGCGCAAAACTACCTGCTCATTATACTACAGCCCTAGCCAATGAAATCCATAGCACTCACTGTGATGCTCTATTGTACCTTTTCCTATCATGATGGGTCATCAATTTCAAACTCTTTGTCTCTTACATTATTTCCTCTTAAATTCTAGAATGCTACTTGAGCCTTTTTCATGTTTCAATCATACTGTCACTGTTATTGTAGTGTTTGTCAGTCACCACCACACACTACCTACAGGGCTCATATTAAAGGGATATTCTTCTAACAATGACAAGTAGATAGAACATTAACTTTAATTCCACCGCTTATCTTTGTCAAACAACTGTTTGTACAAATTAAGCTCATTGAAATGTTTCATAACAATGACTAATCTGTTGGGTCAAAACCAAACATAAATAACAGCAAAATCTGCTCAAATTCTGCCTTCTGCATCATCACTAAAAGCTGCTTCATTTGTTTTCTACTACCACATTTACTGACAGGAAAAGATGACAGCCAAGTAACACCCGTGATGCTGTATCTCTTGCTGTCTATGGGAGATACCACATGAGGACATATACCACCAACAAAATGAATCAAATTAAAATTTGCATGGTACCATTCTATATATCTTTTCTTTTTTATTATTTTATTGATTTTTATTGAGATCTACATTGTTCTGTTATATCTTTTCAAGCAAACTATATTCCCAGTAACTTTACTATTGTGAAATTTTTATTGTATTAAATAGGTTTCATTTTGATCACATAGTATTGAAAGTATGAGATTTACAACCACATACATAATGGTATGTAGGTAAAATGTAGAACAATCTAATAAACTCTCTAATTTTGAAATATATTAATTAAAAGGGATTTAGTTTCTTTATCCCATACATTCAAGCCTCTGGGAATTAGCATAAATGATATCAGCCCAGAATTTTGAACTATTTCAAATGAATTTTAATAGTACTATTCCTATATTTTGCTAATTGGCTTGAAGTAGGTTGAAATAGAAGGCTAAATATCAAAAATGATTCTATTTAGTTTAGATTAAAACAAATAAATAAATAATGCTGCTTTATATTCCAATGCAGAAAATTACATGAGGTACATATCTACAAGGATATATAAGCCAAAACTGTAGAAGCATTATTTTGAGTATTATCATCACAAGGATAATATGTAGAATGCATAATCTGAAATTGTCTAGAACAGTATAAACTCAATAAGGAACTCTTACGAGTGAAACAGACTAATCAGACTCTAAAATCAATGTAAATTCATCTGTTAAAATCTATTGCATTGCCTGATTCTGTGAACCAGAACACTCACACAAGTAAACAAAGAAACTTCTCTCCTGGCAAACAGCAGGAAAACCACAGTGGGCTGATCTGCCTTCAAGTGCCCAATTTGCAAGGGATCTTAAAAACCCTGAGATCTGTCTCTGTGTTGGTTTTCAGAGCGCATTAACATATCATGGACATCATGTTCTATAAGTCAGACAGTGAATCTAGGCTATTCTGGCCATTCCGGCCAAATGCTATTCTTTTGGTAAAACTTTTCCTGGTAGAGAAATGAGCAATAGCTATTAAAACATCTTCTAAGATAGATGGATGGATGGGGACACAGACAGACAGGTGTATAGAAACAAAAATTGATGAGTAGATTGATATACGGGCATATCTATTCAGTAGCTTGTTAGCTCAATGTGAGTATCCAAGCATAGGAATTAAAATTTAAAATAATTTCCAAAGAATCATATTTATAATCCAAAACATGTCTGAATCAGATTTATTCCAATGTTTTTAAGCATAAATTGTAATACTAAAGTCTAGAAGATGCTGATTTTAAAAGCGAAATGAAGCTTACTTTTTGAGAAGTAAAGTTTTGTGATGTTAGCTATGACCATACTTTAAAGCTTTCATCAAACCACTCACCTAAACTAAATAAGCTTTAATCTCAGCATTTTATGTCTGCACCATCTTTGTAGGCAATTTATCATCTCACTTATCTTGTAAATGCATACGTTTAGAGGACCTGGCAGATATTGGACTCTCTCCAATGTTGTGCCTTGAAATACAAATTAAAGATCTTTCTCTCAAGCAGCTTAAAGCAAATTAGAGGGGACTTCAGATAGAAAATGTGAAATAGTAGCAGATTTATAATGGACTATGGCAAGGAACCATGCAGTGTTTATATGTGTGTGTGTGTGTGTGTGTGTGTGTATGCCTGTGTGTCTGTGTGTGTCTCTGTGTGTGTATGTGTATGTACATGTATATATTTATATAGTACCCTACAAAAATTAAACTTATTAGTCAAATACATATTGTCTTTACTATACTCCTGGCAATAGAAATAACAAAAGCATACCATAAATGAACAAGAAAAAAAAATCCACATATGTAGATTCGAAGAAAAGGGCACATGTTTTTAGAAGTTCTCTGTTTAATAATGGGCATTTTGTATATTTATTTATCTTTAGATTTTGTAACTATCTAAATTAAAATATGAAAAACAAAGCCAATGACATCAAAGTTATAAAAAATGATCCAATAAAAGATCTATTTCTTCCATAGATGAATGATATGGGTGAGGGGTGCATTATAGATATACAGTTTAGGGTACATTCCAAAGTTCCATAGTCTCTGAATATAAATTTTTATGATAGTTATCATTTAATGCAAAAAGTTTTTTCTTTATGAGAGCTGAGAAATGAACAAATTCAGTGGAAAAACTGGGCAGAATATATGAACAAAAACTTGACAAATAATATTTATGAATAATAAAATTTCAAATGAATTTGAAGTTGTGTGTAATCAGAAAAACATAAAGTTCATATTATATGATTATTTGATTCATGTTCAGTTGACTAAACAAGAAATATCTGATAAGTCATAAAGCAAAAAACATGAAATAAAATGTTCATTAACTCTCTAGGTGAATCCAATTTGTCAAAAATACATTGAAAAGAAAATAATTGGTACTGAGATAAAGGTGTGTTTATTGCATAGCCTTTCAGAATTTTAGGCAAACACACAAGAAAATGTCTAAAAAACAAAATTTGTCACATAACATGTTACAATGTTGATAATGCTATTAATCATAGAAATTTTGAAGCAAAATAAATTTAATTAATTTATTATAAAATGACTCATGTTAATCAACTAGGTTCTCAAACACCTGTACCATTCTATTTTTATAGTGACTCATATATGTCCTTCATTTTTTCCTACCATATGCCCAGAAAAATTTCTGTTTGTAAACTTAGTGTGATTCCCATTTATAATCTTTAATTGAAATAGAATTATAGTCCAGCTAACCAGTCAAACTCCTCCCATTCCCCGCCCCCATAGGAGGAGCGCACTTGGGATGAGTTTTTCTTTGAGTGTTGGGGGAAGCTGCTCCCAGCAACAGATTGGCATGCCAGTATGTGGCCAGAATTTCCATGTAAAGTTTAAGAAAGTATTTTTTAAAAAAAGGCTTCTAGACTCACAAAAAAGGGAGCCAAGTGCATCTTCTTGGTAACAGCATTTTTCTTTTTCAGATAGGCTCTGTTTGCGAGGGAGGTCCTGTAAAAATTACATAGCTTCTTTAAAAATCAGTAGCTTCCTGGTTTGTTATCACAAACAGGTCTGACTCTTTAGGGAGGTCCAGCGATGGAGCATTTAAACGAGGTTTGCAAGCAGAGTGCTACAATTTGCTTAATGGCAACATAGACCTACTGTGTACCCCAAAAATGGGGCAATGTACCTGACTCACAGAGGCAGCGAACATGCTTCCACCATGTTGGACTGGGCAGAGCAAGCAGGCTGTGTTGGTCCTAGCCATGCCTGCTTAGATTTTTTTTTTTTTTTAAAAAAGATGTTTCTGGTCAGAAAATAATTGCAGATACACAGTGAAGATGACAAATTCAGATAAAAGAAAAAGACCTCTAATTGAGTCACAGAGTTGGATAAATATACATCAGCTTGGGAGAGAGAAGAAAGAGTATGGAAAGTTATAAAAAGCAGTTAATCATTAAAATAAATAAAATAAAGTCTTTAAAAAGACACAGTACAAACAGTCATAGATTAAAAGCGAAGAGAAAAATAAGCCTTGTAAAGACTGTACACAGAGATTATGCATATTGTTGTGCTTTCTTTGAATTTTTTTTACTATGAACAAGCTAAGTACAGAGAGGCATTTTATTGTACAGGCTGTTAAGCTAAACCAACATATACATTTTAAAGGTATCTTGTCTTCAAAATTTGAGTCTAATGATATGTTGCTTTGGAAAAGCGGTTCTGGTTTTGTTTACACAGAGGTGGAGAACCTGTGCATTTCTCCCAGACTAATGTGGTTTGATGAGCCAAGATCCCCTGAAAGTTCTCTGTGAACCTGCAAAAGGAAAATACTTTACCCAACAAATAGCAGGAAACAGTTTGGAGAGAACTATGCCCAAATTCCCAAATATTGTTTATAAATGTTTGTCTTCCTTTAAAGGGGGATATGCTATATAGATGAATAAAATTTTAAGGTGAATTTTGTTTTATGTACATTTCTGCTCTTGTTTAAGGTATTATGTTTGTGCAGCTCATTTAAAAATATAATGTATAATTAATAAGTATAGGTTAATAGGTAATCATCTATAATAGTCAAGCTTGTAGTCATGTTATTTGGGTTTTCTAGGTATAGAGATATATTTCATTTAAATAGTTATCCTTCAAATCTTTTAAGGACCTTCAGAATATGACATTTAAAATATTTTAAGACTTAGACTATTCATAACAATGAGACACATCTGCTCCTGGCAGCACCTATTACTTCAAGAGGAAAATGGGCATTGAAGAGGCTCTTGATGGAATTTGTTAGCCATTTGGGCAAGAAACTCCTCTTGCTTAGACTGCTTGATGTTATGCTGCATGGACTAAACATTGAGGACCCACAGAATAATGACTGCTGAACTGATGGACTTTATCATTACAATGTAGAATAGCTCTTCAGATTTCCTGCTTCGTGGAAAAGACTGCTGGATGCTATGGAAGAGTAGGCTGAAGATGAATGCCCAGTGTTGCAAAGGAACTTTGGGTGACTGTCCAGGCAGCAAGATGTCTCTGTCAATTTTAGATATGGATGCCCATTGTTGCAGAGGAACTTTGGGTGAATGTTCAGTCAGTGAGATGTCTCTGTCAAATTTAGAGTTTTGAAAGTTGCTTACAATGCACTTCCTGCTTACTTAGGCAATATTATATTCTTCTGGATATAGAGTTGAAAAGTAGACAGTTATAATTTTTCTTAGCTATGATAAGAGATAAAGTAGATATAAATATTGTAACTGTTATTCTTGCTTGATACCTGTTTTTTATATGTAATTTTCCTATGTTAAAGTTAAAAGCCTTCCTTTTTACTTGGATAAAAAAAGAGAAATGGTGTGGGAAATTCTTTGGTATATGTGTTGTTTTTATTGGTTAACGAATAAATTTGAGTACTACTGTTTTATATAGTATGTAATTATATGTTTTTATAGTTTTATAATTTATATATACATATATGCACACACGTGTTGGTGTGTGTGTGTGTCTGTGTGTACAGTATGCTGAGTCCTTTATTGTTGTTTCTGTGTAAATTGTTTCAAGATTGATTCCTTTGCTTTGGGCAACCAGAAATGGGGCTCATCCCTGATAGTAGCTAATTCTCCTATGCCCAGGAGTCATTAGTTACCTGTAGTTCTTTGCCTACGGGTGGTACTAGTAAAGATTTCTTCTGTTCTGTTATTATATTATTGGACATTGTCTTTTTTGCAATCATTTTTTATTCAGGAATTTCTAGGAGAGTTATTTCCTAGGTATTCTAGGTATTCTAGCTCTTCAAATCTTTTCTTCCCTCTTCCATAACATGCCTTCACCAACGGAGGAACTATGAGATAGTTTAATCCCTGTGATATCTGGGTTTCCCATGATTTGTTTATCTCTGTCTTGTGTCCAGTCACAGCTTACAATGATATTCTCCATTTGCTGAAAATATGAGATTATTTATTGTGATAATGTGTTTTAGTTCTGTTGTATTAAAGTTACCTCATTTTCATTTGGGATATAATTGTGAAGTGACTGAGAATGTACTTGATCAACTTAAAAATACCCACAATTTATTTGTGCTTTGTGCTTTCTTTGTATCCATAATGACTAAACAGTTCTGATGTCATGTCTGTCTGCTAATATCACCAGCCTTCTTTGTCTTTGACAAATGAGAGGTACAATAAGTTCTTATAGAGAATTTTGTTTAGGACACTTTTATCAGTAATGATATATAACTTTTTAAGATGAGATTTCTTTGGAAAACTATGTCTATGCTTTCTTAAAATAATTTTTATGTATCATGTCCATGTTCCATTTGTGTCATGTGTTTTCAAATATTTTAATTCCTTGAGTCTGTTCCTCTTAACATCATTTGTTAAAATCACCAATCAAAAGAAACACATATAACATCAATTATAAAATAAAGTGTGTGAGTAAGTATGGACAAAATACAAAATAGTGGGCAAAAATATCTCTTTATTCTTATTATAGAGAATAAATTTTTCTTTGATACCATTAATACTGAGACGAAATATTTAAAATCCTTCATATAAGTACATGTGCCTTGATACTTAAGACAGACTGCCATCTGAATGAGTCCCAAGTGTAAAGTACTTTATATCTAGTAACAAAAAAATACTATGTTACATAGTGATGTGAACAACACAACACTATAGAACTGGAGAAAGTTTGATCTGGTAATACAGAAGGTAGCTAGCTTACTATATATTTAAAAAAATATTTCAATTACTATTGTCTTCATTTATATTTGAGATAAATTATGTTTCTCAGCAATGTTTCAGCATATACTGCACTTATGATTTGCATGAGTTAGCAAAGATTATTTCCCAACTTTTAGGAAAAAGGTAACTATACCTGATATTTTATTTCTACAATGGTTTAATATAACATGAATTGTTCACCTTTAAAAATGCCTTATGATTCTATATGCTTTTGAATATTTTATTTTTACTACACCATCTACCACAATTATATTTCCATTATCTTCACATTGTTGGTCTTATATACTCTGGTTGTAAATCTTACCTTGAAAAATTCTGTGCTACAATAGACCTTTTTCTTAGATACTTGTTTCCTCTTGAGCAGTTATCAATATCATTTGGAGTGTAAGTCCTTTAATAAATTACTATTTCCATAAAATACATTTCAATGAGTTGGTATCAAAATGATGAATCTATCCTGGAACATTTTTCTTCTAAATTTAATAATATTGAAAATCCTCTCTGATTTTTCAAAGAACAAAATAATTTAATCTTATGATAATCCATTAGGGCTATTGGAATAGTAATTTGTCCAATTTTTCTATGGGGGAGGATTATTTCTCTATTTGATTTAATTCACTTTCTTTCTTTTTACCAGACACTTAATACCTTGTCTTGTTGTCACTACTTCTCACACATATTGTTCTAATATTCCTTGACTATAGATTGTTGTCATTCTGTCTTGCCACCTTGTTATTGCTCAGTTAAGAAGTAAATTACATTTTATTTTATAAATTTTATAACCTTTACTTCTATAGAAACAGTATTCACAGTATGGGTTATAACTGCAGTTTGGAACAGTTTTTAAATTATTTGAGATTTCAGGAACTATCTTACCTTCTCTATATTTAATAATTCTTAAATGTCTGAAATCAATACACCTTTCTATGATTATCAATTCACATATTTCTCATACATGTGGGGTATAGTCTCCTGAATTGTCTCCCCTCATTATTTTAGCTTGCAACAAAACCTCCAAGTTTGAACTGACAGTTTCATGCTAATAGATCCCTATTTTATCTTCCACTTTCTCAATGAAATGATTTCTTATCTCCCTGATAGTATTGATAAATTATATTCTGAGATCCTCACATGGATGTTTCTTTTCCATTAAAGCTTGCCCCCTTGATTTTACTGGTTGATAGTGTACTTTTCTTTCTTACAAGATATCAAGAATTATAGTTTTGTGATTTTTATAGCAGCTTAGCACTTAGGAGCAGTTATTAACTGACAGTAAGCATTCAATAGAATATAAAGCCAACTCATCAATTTTGGCAAAGCTGAAAATTTCTGACTTTATCTACCATTTCCTTGTTAAGGATCAAATATTTTAGGACAAATATAGCAGGGCATCTATAAGAGTTTAAATAAACTGTTTTATGGACCAAATTTTAGACTTTCAAATTGCTGCCTGGTCAACTTCTAATATCAGTATGTGCTTGGTATGCATAATAATGAGTGTACTATTAATGCAAAGGGCCAATGGCACCTTTATGTCTTACATATTTGATGATCTCATCAACCAATAATGCCAAGCAGTCCTGGGATGACCTTTTCCTTTATGATGAGATGGTTACTTCAGACATGTGAAAGGTGCTACATACAAATCCTAATATGGTTATCTGGTTATATATTCACCTGATTAAAACATGTGGCAATTGACATGTAGTTTTATGGGGAGCAAGCAATGTTTCATCAAATACTCATTCTTTTCTTTATGTTTAAGAAAAACTAAACTGCCACGGAGTGGGAGTATATTAATAAACACATATATATGACTCAGTTCAAGCTATTTTTACACAGAAAAATAAGAAATACATTTAATTTAAAGAGTTTATTATTAAGGACTATGATTTTGTTAGCTATATTTTAGGCGACAGTCAGGTCTGGCACAATATTCTGTAGATGTATCCCAATTTGTTTGGATGGATTGCACTTGACAATTAATTAAGACCTTATGAATAAACATTAAAGGGTTGATTTCATTAAAGAAAACATAGTAAGTCCTAGAAAGCACTATGTCTTTAGAATAATAACAGTGAATAATACTTTCTAAACATTTAACTCACAAATATTTCAGGAAAATTCAACAACAATTTATTCTTTTTAAATCCTCTTTAGTAGCTACATTTTAACAAGTCTAATGTCAGTATCATCTATCTTTCTTGACAAATAAAGACTATAACATAAAGATCCTAAAAAATAAAAATAACTTAAACACTTTCAATATACAATGGCACAAATAAACACTTCCATTTCACAAGGGAAGAAAAGTATGACAAGGAAAGACCTGAAAAGTCGGATCAAATCACAGCAAGCAAACATCAACTCTTGCAGTTTATCCACATCTACAGCAAGAAAGAATAGGAATGAGATGAGAACAGGAAAACTGACGCTAAGAGAGCAAAGGTGCATGGAAGACAGTTTGGTTCATGGCTAAGAGATTGGAATTTGGGAGCACGCTGGAACTGTCAAAGATTATGGGATGTTTAGAGAGGAAGCAAAATGCTTTTGATGAAATTGAAACTGAGATTTTTAGGGACAATGGGCGGAATGCTATTCTTTCAAGTGAAACGTTTGTGTTTCCAACTAATAAGGAGAGAGTGACCATGTTGACATTCTTCTGGATGTGTCTGTGAAGTTGTTTCCAGAACAATGTACCTGAAAAGGAAAGGCTTACCTTGAACCTGCATAGCATTATTCCATTTGCTGGAGCCTTGTACTAAATAAAAGAATGGAAGTTGGGTACAGGAATTCCTATCTTCCTGTTTGCAGACTACAGGTGTAGTGCGATTATCTGCCTTAATCCCTGTTGCATTCCATCTGCCTCTATTATTATAGACCCCATCTGCAAACCAAGCCAGAGCAAGGCTTTCATTCCCAAGTTGTTTTGGACAGATATATTGTCACAGCAGCGAGGAAAGTAACTAATACACCAGGGGGAACAACGCGGAGCTTATACTTTTAGCCTTACCCCCTGAAGAGGTAAAGGGAAGCTATACTTTCAGCTCTATGAAGTCTCCTGACAACTGGAATTAATGAGCTTCAGTGTTGGTGTCTGCGATAGAAGTATCTGTGACCTGGATTTGAGATTGTCATCTAGTGTGGGAGCAGTCTCACAGATCTGAGCTTTTAACTTGTGCTGTTTGATGTTCACTCCAGGTTTATTACTTTAAGATTCTGTTAATTTATATGAGACCTAGTTAGTATCCAAAAATAATCTGTGGTTAATCTTGGAAAACATTCCAGATGAGACTATTGCAACTAGATACATATTTTCTTTCTTTCTCCTCTTAAATATGAATACTGCATTTTTAAAATTGTCTAAAACTTTTTAAGCTAACTTCATTTAATTTTAATTTTTCGCTATTTTATTCTTTGACAGTTTCATGTGTGTCTGTATACATATTTTAAGGTATCTTACTCCTATTTTAAAGGTGACAGTCTGGATTTAGTTTATTATGATCATCTTAATGTTATAGTTTTATATTTATTATGTCTCCCTTGAAACATTAGCTTGGTGTTCTTCTTTTTCAATTTAATTAAATAAAATACACAATGTGATATTTTTCCTACTATATTCATACTTTTGTGTCCTTTTTGATTTTTTACATTTTTATTTATTTATTTATTTAAATTTTATTTCACATTCCAAACACAGTTTTTGTTCCACACTTCCTCCCGCCTCCTGACTCACTTCGTCTCTATCCCATCTCCCATCCACTCCCACCAACAGATAAGGGCTCCCATGGGGAGTCAACAAAGTAGGACACAATAAGGTGGGGCAGGACCAAGACCCTCCCACCTTCATTAAGTCTGGGCATGACATCCCACTATAGGGAACAGGCTCCAAAAAAGTAGCTTGTGCACCAGAGATAGATTCTGGTCCTACTGCCAGGGTCCCATCACATAGTCCAAGGCTCACCACTGTCTCCCACATGTGGAGAGCCTAGTTCTCTCCCATGGAGTCTCCACGGCTATTAGTCTAGAGTTCATGATTTTCCACAAGCTTGGATCAGCTATCTCTGTAGATTTTTCTGCCATGATCTTGATCTCCCTTTTTTGTATATTCCCTCCTTCCTCTCTTCAATTGGATTCCCGGATTGGTGCTTGTTTGTGGATCTCTGCATCTGGTTCCATCAATTACTGGATGAAGGCTGTATGATGAAAGTTGTGGTATTCACCAATATGATTACCAGGGATTGGCCAGTTCAGGCACCCTCTCCACTGATGTTAGGAATCTTAGCTGAGGTCATCCTTGTGGATTCTTGGGAATTTTCCAAGCACCAGGTTTCTCCTTAACCCCATAGTAGCTCTCTCTATCAAGATCTCTCTTTCATTACTCCCACTCTGTCTATCTCTCCCCTCGACTGCTTGTTCCCTCATGGTTTCATCTCCCATCACCTCCTCTTTATCGTCCCCCCTCGCCCCAAGTTAACCCAAGAGATCTCATCTAATTCTACTTCCCAGGGCTATCCGCTTATCACCCTTAAGGTTTTCCTTGTTATATAGCATTTTTGGAACTGTGGATTGTAGCCTGGTTATCCTTTTCTTTGTGTCTAATATCCACTTATACCGTGTTTGTCTTCCTGGGACTGGGTTACCTCAGAATGTTTTTTCTAGTTCCATCCATTTGCCTGCAAATTTCATGATATTGATAACATTGTTTTTTGCAGCTGAGTAATACTACATTGTATAAATGTATCACATTTTCTTTATCCATTCTTCAGTTGAAGGGCATTTGGTTTTTTTTCGGGGGTGGGAGTGTATGGCTATTACGAATAATACTGCTGTAAACATAGTTGAACAAGGGTCCTTATGGTAGGGTTGAGTATTCTTTGGCTATATGCCCTAGAGTGGTATCGCTGAGTCTTGAGGTAGATTGCTTCCCAATTTTCTGAGAAACCATGGTACTGACTTCCAAAGTGACTCTGCAAGTTAGCACTCCCAAAAGCAGTGGAGTACTACTCTGGCTCTGCATTCTGTCCAGTTTAAGCTGTCCTCAATATTTTTGATCTTAGCATTATGTTTTTAAATGATGACTCTTCATTGATTCTAAGCTAGGGTTTAGTCACTACACTAAAGTGGTTATTAGAAGAGTTGTTTTAACCAGACACTATATTCTCTTAAGTCAGTTACCTTGTAGTTCAGATCGGTCACACTTCCTATTGTCTGTACATTTCTCTGCTTGCTGCTTAAACCTCTGCTGAAAAGCAGGCCCTATATTACACACAGTTGACTATTTAACAGCTTCTTATAGAAAGTGATCTGTTTTAATCACATGAAAAAGTTCTATCTTTCTTTTTTGTTGTTCTTCTTTCTATGAAAATGAAATATGTTTTCTTTCCTTTCTAGGTGCTCCTTTCTAGGCCATCATGAAAGTCCATCATGTTAAAGTCCATTAACATTTTGGGTACCCAGACCCTGTGCCAGTAATTTTCCTTATTACTTATTGGTTCCTGCTTGTACATGTCTTTACATTTAGTGCCATCTTCCAAATTGGCATTATATGTATAAACATGTTTTTGTTCCTTTACTTCACACTTACATCCTTGATATCACCAATAATTCTGTTTTAATATACTCTAAAGTTTTCTACATTAATTTGTGTAATCAAAGTACCATAGAGGACTTAGAACCAGCTATATTCCTCTCTTAGCACTCTCTTCCAGTTTTTATTCAATTACTCAAACTTTCATTCTTTTTTTTAATGAGGGGAAACTATAATCAATAATTTTCTCTTTTGTATTACATTTACCATTCCATATTATATAGAATAAACATAAACATATTTTAAAAATATCTTTCTATGAATATGAACTCTTAAGCCATAATCACTGTAACACTTAGCTACTATCTCTCTTAAATTGATAATATCCTTGATTTCCCACGTGAAGGTGTCAGCAGAGAGGATGGGTCATGTGCCGACAAATAGAGTAAGAAAATTTGTAATGATCAAAGAATATCCTAGAAGTGTTAAGACCAATATTAGAGGTGTTTTTTTAGTGGGGGAGGGCAGGAACTTCAAAACTTAATAATTTATCACATAAACAGGTCATCGTTCAGGGCTGTGGGGCAAGGACCTAGGAGACTTGATGGTTATAACAATCCAAAGCAGGGCAGTAGTGGGCTTTTTATTTATTTATTTATTATAATATTATTTTATATTCCAACCACACTTCACCCTCCCACACCTCAGAAAATTGGGAATCAGTGCTTCCCCAAGATCCAGTAACACTGTTCTTGGCCATATAGCCAAAGGATACTCCATTATACCATAAGGACAATACTCAACAATGTTTATAGCAGCATTATTTCGTAACAGTCAGACATGAAAAAAACCTAGATGCTCCTCGACTGAAGAATGGATAAAGAAAATATGATACATTTACACAATGGAGTATTACTAAGCTGCAAAAAAAATTAGACACATAGACATCATGAAATTTGCAGACACGTGGATGGAAACAGAAAGCAATCCTGATTGAGATAACCCAGACTCAGAAAGACAAACACAGCATGTACTTGCACAAAAGTTGATATTAGATGCAAAGCAAATATGCATTCTTAAGCACAGTATTTCTTCCATTAGGCAGTTTATTTTTATAATTTTATTTGCCTTGACATCTAATGTTCTATTCTCATCACTTTACATTACCTCAAAATTTTTCTAGATACATTCAAATACCAGTTCTGCATACTACCTCTATATGATAGTCCTCTATTCTCTAAGCAGTAAAATTCTCATTTTACTTGCTAGGTAATTATTATTGGTGAAATTATTTTGTGCCTGATAACATAGTTATAATATCAGGTCAGATGAGAAGTCACAAATAAGTAGCCTTGGTAGTTTTGTTCAGGATGCCCTTCCCAAAGTATATAAGAGAATAGTGGGAATTTGTGCCTGAATTCTTATACTGTGAGACTTTCTACAGTTGATTCAAAGTCAGTCTACAAATTCATAACATCCCATAAGCTACTTAACTACTAAGAATTTGTTTCTTTATCTGTCAAAATAGAAACTTTAATAAGTACAACTTCACAGCATACTGCAGAACATGCAGTATGTCAGCTGCAATGTCGTATGACTCTGATTAATGTACAAATTTTCATTTCCTTCCCTTTCCCCTTAGGCAAAGTGTGAACAATCAGAAACACCTAGTTGAAATGTGGATGTAGAAAACCTAGATTTATTAGCTTACATTTCGAGTGCTCCTGGTATGCAAGGCTCTATTCCAAACCCTAGTACACCATTCTTCATAGCATAGCTCTGCTGTTCCTGCTACTGGTTTTCCTGCTTTACAGATTAAAGGAAACTCTGAAACAAAGCAGTGAGATTATTGCTGACATACGTAATAAAGTGATCTGGGATAGGTTTCAATTTAAAGGTCCTGTCTTTGAAAAGGCTTTCTTAGTACTAGGATTCAAAGATAAAGAAATGTTTGTGCACCTCTAAGCACATTATGCCTCTATTCCTCTGTGTATGTGTGTGTCAGAGAGAGTTTGTGTGTGTGTATGTGTGTGTGTGTGTGTGAATGTGTGTGTGAATGTATGTGTGTGAATACTCTTGTGTAACATTTTTAGGAAATCAAGAATTACAATGAAACATAGAAGCAAAGACATTTGATTAAATTTGATGTAAATTATTAACAAACTTGTACTCATAAATGATTAAGTTTTAAAAACTGGGAGGAAAAAAGGTTGAGAAAACTAGTGTCAGGTTGTAAAAGAAAGAGAGGAAAGGAGAGAGAAAAAGCAATTGAATGTATATCTTATCTACTGTCTCTAATGAGCTGTTTTATTATTTTGTAGTCACTCTTATTTTCAAAAAAAGTAAATAAGTGGTGGAAATATTAAAATCACATAAGTGCTGTAAGTTAACAATCTTCAAGTTGTAGCTATGATTTCTGTAAATTTTCATATCTTTATGAACATTCTTCATCTTATTACATGTTATGAAATTAAGTGTCACTACATCATAGCCATAATATCTAATTTGGGAGCCAAGGGTTTTTAATTCAAAATTAATATTAAGGTATATTAAAATGCATCTTTGAAATAAGCTACAGGTTTTAAAATTACCAAATTCTCTTTTACTGAAGAAAAAATGTTACCCAAATTGCCTAAGCACTATTACAGGCATTAGTAGACGTGCAAAACTTTTTCTAAGATCATAACTGCAATAAATTTATCACAGAGAGCAGGGACAGCTGACATTAACCAGTGTCAAACACCTAAAAATGCCTGCAATTCTTCCCAAAATCTGCACTTTGATTTAAAAAATAACCTCATCTATTCTTTCAAAAACACATTGGGATTCTTTTTAAAAGTATTTTATTTATGTTTTTTTCTGAATTTTTCTGATTTTGAGGGGAAGGAAATTTATTTTCTTTTTTCTAATATATATACATATATATGTATACACACACACACACACACAAATATATATATATATATATATATATATATATGATGTGGGAGTTCCCTCTGTGTGCTATTATTACCATTAATAAAGACACTGCTATGAGCCTATAGCAAGGCAGAACTTAGGTAGGCAGGGAAAAGCTAGGCTGAATGTTGGGAGGAAGAAGACAGAGTCAGAGAGATGCCAAGAACCGCCAGAGTCAGACATGCTGAAACTTTGCCAGTAAGCCACTGCCACATGGCTATAAACAAGTTAATGGAGATGGGTTAAATTAAGATGTAATTGTTAGCCAATAAGAAGCTAGAGCTGCTGGACCAAGCAGTGACTTAAGAATACAGTTTCTGTGTGGTTATTTCAGTTCTGGGTGGCCAGGACAAACAAGTGGTTCCTTGCAATATATATAAAATCAGGATGTGATGTTAATAAAATCAATAAAACCAATTCCTTTGGGGGTAAAGATATGTTTTTACTCCAATAAACCAATAATCAATAAATTGGAAGAAGGTACTAAGTTTCTACCATTGTGTAATTCTCTTCCAAGTTGTTGCTCTCTCCATTATAAGTCTTTTTGTCAACTTGAACTGGAAAAGCAAATGCCCAGGTAACTGGTAAAATGTTTCTGAAACCAATTTGGGAAAATATTTTTCCATTAACAGATGGAGTAATACTATGTGGGTAAGCATCTTTCAATCCACTACAAGACAGAAAATACAAAAAGGAAGATAAAGGGCAAATTTGTTCTTTTTTTCCCCCCTTGGAGTTTAGACATCCATGATTTTCTTCATCTTGAAATATTCACTTTATAAATTTCTTCAGACATGATTTGAGCTTCGAAGATCCTAAGAAATTCAAACACAGCTAAATTGCACAATTATATTTAATGAATCTCCAGCATGCAGGTAGTGTGACAGGGGAACCAACTCCCATAATGAATATCCTCCTACCTCTATGTGTGCATCTCTGGCTGACACAACTGTAGGATTCAGCTAAGACATAGCTAGTGTAGCCATAAACACCCATGTGGTGCACATATCTAATTCTCTGACAGCTTCCCTGCTGTAGCATCTCAATTTACTCCCCCAGCCATTCTCTGAAAGGTTTCTTCTTTTCGCCTCCACTGCAATTGAAGATGTTTAGGAAACAGCAACACTAGTGTGATTCTACAAATTGCTCATTGCCTTTTCCAGAAACAGATACAGATGAGGATTCAACCCTACAGAAGGGACATCTTAAACATATGTGCCCTCAGAGAAACAGAAGGGCAGGAGCACAAGCTAATCATAAAGAAAAGAACTGGATAGGAGAATCTCAGACTGTGCCCACAGAGAAGTTTAAATACTGCAGGCAAATCATTTCTTGGAAACTCACTGAGATGCGGAAAACAAAACAAATTAAATCACTGATCATCTGTGTCTGCTGGAGAAAAAAAAACAACACATTGATGTGGAAGAAAGAAAGGAGGGTAAAATGCTGATAAAGAATCTAAGAATGGAATCAGAGTACAAATACTCAAACAGCTGTAGCAGCAGAAGTGGCATCAAGTTCAGGGTCTTAACAGAAAACCTGTTCCTGGAGCTTAAATGTTAACTCAAAAAACATATTGTTAACATGACCTTAATTTTACTGACAAAAAAGTGGTTTATGTTCAGGAAGGAGGAAAAAATCCTAGTTTTTCAATGCTTTGAAATGGCTTAGGTGGTATAATTAATAACTTGTCATTATTTCCGCTTTGCATATATTTTATGTAGATATATTTCTGTAATCTTTATGCTGTTCCTATTGTTTCCAAGAATGTTTCTGTGCCCTGAAGTATTTTTAAATTTGTTGACGTCTACGATAAATATTTGAGGTAGAGGTATTAATCTTTTTCTTCCAATTGATTCATGATTTGTCGCTGTGCACATTAATTAGTAAGGTTCAATCAAACCAAACCAAACCAAAAACACTCCTGGGTTTATCCTGAACTGAAAACTATGGACCAGAGTTCACACTCACTCAAATGCCCAGAGCTTACACCAGAGTACCAGAGAGGACCAATTTGTGCATATAGGATTCCAGCAGTCAAAATTATCCCAGGCAGAAACTCCCAAGAACCCATGAGGATGACCCCAGCTAAGACTCCGAGCAGTAGCGGAGAGGGGGCCTGAACTTGCCTTCCCCTGTAATCAGATTGGTGACTACCCTAATTGTCATCATAGGGCCTTCACTCATTACCTGAGGTAAGCAGATGCAGAGAATCACAGCCAAGCACTGGGCAGAGGTCCAGGAGTTCAGCTGAAGAAAGAGAGGAGGGATTAAATGAGCAAGGGAAGAGGGGGTCATGACCACGATAGGGAAACCCACAGAGACAGCCGTCCTGAACTTTCGGTAGCTCATGGATTCCGAATCGACAGCTACGGAGCCTGCATGGGATCAGCCTAGGTTTTCTGGATCTGGGTGACAGTTGTGTAGCTTGATCTTTCATGGGGTCCTTAGGAATGGGATCAGGCCTGTCCCTGATGAATGAGCTGGCTCTTTGAAACTTATTCCTTAAGTTGGAGTGTCTTGCCCAGTCTTGGTGCCAGGGACAGGAGCTTGGTTCTGCCTCAACTTGATGTGCCATGCTTTGTTGACTCCCATGGAAGGTCTTACCATTCTTCTTAAGAATGGAGACAGAGGAGGAGTGTATGAGAGGGGGAAAAGGAGAGGTGGGAGAAAGGAACAGAAGGAGAGGAGGGGGTATATATTTGGTATACAAAATAAATAAATAAAAATAAACAAATAAATAAATAAATAAATCATCCCAAGCAAATCTTCAGCTGAATACAAGAACAGATCATGGAGAAAAAAATGATACCCAAAGAAAGGGCCACTGAAAAGGAGAAGACATGGGCATGAACATTATGTAAACTTGGGAAGGGTTAGAAATTTTCTGTGACTTTTGGGCCTCAGAAAAATGTCAGAATGCAGAGAGCATCTCGTAGATTTCTGGGAATAAGATGCCTTAGTAAAAGCTTTAAATCCAACCAAGAATACGTTTAAAAAGCAAATTTCTAAAATTGTCAGGAATCCCTTAGTAGCATAGTGGAGCACTGGATCAATTGCCAGCAACACATTGAGTCTTTCACATTCACCAGTGCAGAACACACAAAGTCTGGTGTTTCATATGGAAACAAGCCTGGTTACAAATAATTAAGAATGTCCAATCAATATCAAGAAAATCAATGAATAAACCAACTGTAAATGATTCTGAAATGATATAAATTAGGGTGTAAATAATCAGATATACCAACACATTAAAAGATATACCAAAAAGCATTTGGCATGCTTTAGGAGGTAGAAGGTATATTTAGAAATAAAATGTGAGCACAAAATATCTTTAAAATTCTTGTTAATGTATAGCTTATATATTTTTTTAAAATACACTACATGGGTTTCATATTAGAAACTCAAAATATTGCTAGGGCAATCAAAACTACTTATTTAATAATATAAGATGATTAATATAGATCGCAGTTGTAGAACATCTAAAAATAATGGACTAGATATTAAAAGTTTTGAGAACATAGAGCTCATATTCTGTAGACTATTGATATATAAAACTATACAATGAACATAATTGTCAAAATCATGCTGCATAATACTAAAAGAAAACCAAAATATACAGTGTTTGCCTGAAATATCTAAAAATATAAATTAACTCCATGTGACATTCACGTTATACATGTTGCTATCTTGCAAAAGAATGCCAGGATGATACTTCTTAAAGAAATTTAAGGAGATATTGGTAACTTGGAAAATCCCATTGTGTTTATAGTAATGATTGCTTTATATTTATCGACATAATTTAAAATTATGTACTTAATTTTATAAAAGCTTTTCATCAGTGAAGCTAAAATTATTTAAAAATCTGCACACCTGTGACACAGTAGACAATAGATAAAGTCGTTTTATTTTTAAATGTAATGTTTCCCTGATTTGGACTACCTTTATTAATGGGACGTCACAAGCTGTCAGGGCTCGCGCTGATTACTGGCTGTTGTTCTGTGTGTTTTATGGCTGATGGGTAAATAACATCCTGAAGCAACACTGAATTGACCCTCAAAACCATGGAAAACCTTTGAGTAGTCTTTTCATTGTCCTATAAAGAACCTATTTGAATTATTGAGATTAGAAATCATGGGAAATGATGTCATGGACAGCAACCCTTAGACATACTTTGTTCCCTTGTTCATGAGCAGTAATGCACTTAAGTGAAAATGGTGATGCAAGGGAAGCAAGAAGACCTTGCTGTTCATCACACCAAATTGAATGAAAGTAGTTATAAGACTTCTGGGAAATTTAACTCAGTCTAAAGAATATTTAATGAACAGGCATCCTTAAGAGATGCCCATCTGAATCAGAGGACACAAAAGCTTCAGGCTATCAGTAGAATGATATAATAATAAGTCTCTGTCCCATTACAAAAAAGCAAACAAAGGAATTGCACTATAGCTATTTCCACTTACTGGGTTCTTGGAGATTTGGTATCAAGGTAGGTCTTTGGGAAACTTCGATGGAGACATAGATTGAGTAGGGTAGTTTTGAGAATGCAAACAGTGGAAGGACGGATATGGGAGCGGGAAAGGAGATATCTTAATTAAGGGAACCATTTTGGGGTTGGCAAGAGGTTTGCTCTGGAGGAGTTGCCAGGAGTCCACGGGGATGACCCCAACTAAAACCCTGGACAGTGGAGGAGAGGGTGCCTGAACTGGCCTTGTCCTGTTGTCAGACTGATGACTACTTTGAAAATCACCTTAGAACCTTTGTCTGGCCACGGATGGAGACAGACAGAGACCCACATTGGAGCACTGAACTGAGATCCCAAGGTCCAGTTGAAGAGCAGAAGGAGGGAGAATATGAGCAAGGAAGTCAGAACTACGAGGGGTTCACCCACTGAGACAGTGTGCCCGAGCTAATGGAAGCTCACCAGCTCCAGCTGGGCAGGGAATGAATGAGCATGGAATCAAACTGGACCCTCTTAATGTGGTTGGTAGTGGGGCAGACTGAGGGGCCAATGGCAATGGAACTGGGATTTGTCTCTACTGCGTGTACTGGCTTTTGGGGATTCTATTCTCTTTGGATGCCTACCTTGCCCAGCCTGGAGGTAGTGGGGAGTGCCTTGGACTTCCCACAGGGAAGGGGGAATGTGGGGAAGGGTGTGCGGGGGAGTGGAAGGAGGGGAGGAAGTGGGAAATTTGATTGGTATTATTTTTAAAGTAATAAAAAGAACAAGTCAGGCAGCAATTTCATACTGTGATTTAAGCCACAGGTCCCAAACAACTCAGTTCTTACAATCCAGTTTGAGCTAAGACCTGCCACCGCGTATTTAATAAGTGGAGATACAGATGCCATGAGTAACAACCCTGCAAACTGAGTCGCAGATTTGGTGTCTGAACTGCCTAGTGACGCAGGACAAGCCCTTCAGCTGTGATACGAGAGCAGCTCTGACAATCCGTGCCTTGATTACATGTCTCCATCCCTGCCTCAACTCCATTTACCCCATTCATAGGGTAAAAGCAGGCACAGATTCTGGTTATCCTGGAAGGATGGCATGCCACATTGATATGACAAATACCCATACATTTTAAAGATCTGAAAAACATTAGGAAGTGAATTGTTGAATAAGGACTAAAAGTTTATTTATCATTTTCCTTCACCTTTGATTATTTTGATATGATAGAATGGACATGCTTACTGTGAGGATTTATATCTATTTTGCTCATCAAAGTATAGATATAAACATCTTGAGTTTTTATCTGAGTTTCAGTTGTAGTATCAAAAATGTTCTAAATTTGAGTCTCAGTATATGAACAGCTGAGAAACTGACTATATTTTACTTTTAATTACAAATGATTAATTTCCACAGTTAAGCTACGATTAACAGCTCAAATAATTGAAAGGCTATAATTGCGTTATTGTCATATGTCTAGATTAAAATGTTTTAGGTATTTGAAAAAAATCAATGATTTATGTTAAAATTGATAGCCTTTTTAGGAAAGAAATTTTCTTCAACACAAAGTCATTAATTATTTTAATAAAAATTATTAAAATATGTCCTGAATTTTGAAGCGAGAACCAAGTTGAGTGTCTGTCTTCAAACGTGACATTTATAGAGATTTTTCTACATCTTCCATATAAAGCTGTCCATGGGTTCTTGCTTTTCTGCTCTGCAGCTGTATGACCCAACCATTGGAGCCTGATTCTAGTTGAAAACAGAGACAAAAAAAAAAAACAACAACAAACAAACAAAAACAAAAACAAAAAAACAAAAAAAACTTGCAGATGCAAAAGCCTTCGGGCCTGTGAAGGAGGCCTGTTATTCTATCTGCTTAGGAAAAATGCCCAGAAAGATGGCAGGTGGCCTGCTGTTCTGCTTGACCTTGAAATTGCTCTGTAAACACTCAGTGAAAGTTTGTAGCAAATAAAAGTTAAAGAGAGGGCTGGTTTTGATTGTATCTCAAGTTTGCCTTCTGTGTGAAACCTTAGGTTCAGCTCACAACAAAAAAGAAAGTTCAGAACTCGCTTGTTTTCTTTAAAGACGGGGAACTATGATTAAGTATGGTTATAGTGAACTAATAACCTTTTGTGGCTCTGAATGTGAAATCACAGAGGTTGGATAAAAATAACTTTAGTGTCTGAGGATCAGAATGCTTGTAATAAACAAAGCAGGTGGAGAAATTTGAGAAGGAAACAACTTACACTTAAACTGAGAAGCAGTCACTGTAAAATAGATTCATCCCTATCCCCAAACTATGACAAAGGATTGCTACTCAACAAAAAAAGGAAACACTGTACAAGCATGCTTACCATGGTTGCAGTTTGATGGGACCACAGAGTCAGGCTTAGAAAGTTATTGAGAATGGAGCTGCAGTAAACACAGACGAAGCACCATTGTCAGAGAAATGCACTGAACTCTGAAGGAGAAAAAGAGACTCCCAAAGTGAAAATGATGGTGGTTGGAGCAGAGATTTTTGAAGAAGAACAAGAATAAAACAAATCAAAGACAGCACACTGGAGTAGAGAGAAGTATATCAAACTATACAAGGGAAGGAGAGAGCTTTACTGAAAATCAAATAAAAAATAACATGCCTTGTTTATAGTCTGCACTTTCCTAAGGAAAAACAAGAGAGACAGTAGCTATAAGTCACAGTTAAGAAGGCACAGACTAATATAGAGGCCATATCAAATGTGTGTAAAGTTTACAAGGAGGTAGAACCATGTTTTTCCTCCCTAGCAAAATCTGGGAATTGTCAGTATAGGAAATCACAGCCAGTCAAGTTTAGGAGTGTTCAAGCTGAATGAAAGATGGGCGTTTGGAAGACAATTATAAGAAGAAAAATGACAGATACATTCATTTTAAAATTTTGCTGTGTGGAAAAGAATAATAATCTGGAAACACAGTAGAGCTGACACTGAAGAAATTATTATTTTAGCAGAAATATTTGCACAAAATAAATTATGCAGGTAGGATGTTCTAATGAAATATGAAAACTACTTAAAGCTCTTAAAATCTTTTTGCATGTGATGCAGTATTTTTGTTTGATGTTTAAATAATGCAAGATTTCACTATTATAAACAACCAGAAATGTGTATTGTGTTTTTCCCAATTAACTTAAAATCCTATTAAAGAAAGAAATTTCTAAATACATCATATAAACAAGGCTTAATTTGCATTGTTTTGATTTTAGCAATAGTAAGTAAAGATAAATACCCAAGTAAATGTTCAGGACTGTCTTAACATCTAATTTCTTCATCAGTTCAATTGATTTATATTTTTGATTTGATTTATATTTATTGATTTATATTTCTCAAAGTATTTATAATAATGTTATCTAATAAAATCTATATTTTAATTCATCTTAATTGTAAATATATCATAAAAATGAAAATGATCTAATAAAATCAAACTGCCTTTGTTCTAATGAATCAGTAGAAATTAATTCTTCAGAACTGTAACATTTATAAAAGATTATTAGATAATGTGTTACCCAATGTCACTTGTTTGTATACTAACACTTTCATTGTATATATACCGATAGCCTTGAGCGTGTGTCAATGACAGGAAAGTAACGTATATAAAGCAAGCATTCGAAAAGTTTCATTCACTTTTTCCTATAACGTTGTCTTCATTTATTTGTATAATGACAGTTAGCTTTCTTCTATATAGACACAGGCAGCCAATTTTGTCATTTACCCACCTGAGCCCTTTATTACACGACTTTAGCTTCTCCATACTGCCAAATAAGATGTTATAAGTACTATAGTAACAGCAATAGAATGTAAAGAAGTGGCATGAAACCACGGAGGGTAGTAATTTCAGTGATGCACAAAATTAATCAATTCAGCAGCTGGAAAAAACAGCAGAGTTAATGCTTCAGGGCTAGATGACATCTGAGAGCTGAGTAGTCAGGGTCCAGTATCAGTGTATGTTGGTGCAATGTGAGGTTTACCCACAAATGTCCAGACAGAAACTATCAGAACAGTTCAGACTTCATAAAACATGCCACCTAATATGAACCATCAAACACACTGAACATTCATGTGTCTCTATACCTTGTAAAACAATTGACAAATATGGACTCTCCTTTATATAAGTGTGATTTTATATATATATATATGAAAAAGATTTTAAAAATAATTATGTCAAGAAATCATTAATGTAAGATGCATGCGTTTGCTAGTAAATCTAGAGGAGTTATAAATCTAAGCATCTTGAATGTGATTATAACTATTTTAATTTTTAAAAAATACACAGGTAAAATAACATAACACTGATCTGTAGCATAACATTTTAAAAATTGGAAAATTATAATTGAATTTGATAGTGAATTACCGATACAGAGTGTATGAAGAAAATAATTAAAAAATGCAAACATGGTTAATGTATAAGCATAATAAAAATGTTTAGTAATTGTTTCATTGGGTTTCATTGTATAACAAAGCATTTTTATAGCTATAACTGAATAATACATCTGATTACAGTCTCCTATAAAGCATATATCCAATAATCAAGGTTTCGTTTGTCTCTTTGTATATATATCTGTGCATAAGCATATGTGTGTGTGTGTATGTGTTGCTGTCATGCCCTAAATTTGAGATGCACACACAGTTGGGTGCTCTAAATCCGACACTAGTTTTTAAAGACTATACTAAATGGAAACACACTGAAGTCTAGGAAAGAGAGCACATTACTAAGAAATATTTTGAAAATAAAGCCAAGAATGATAGGATTTTATGGCCATCTCTCTACATACACACTTGTTTACAGAAATCACATTGATACATGAGTGTTTCTGCTTTCTATGATGGCCAATAAGTAACATCTGAAAGGATGATTTTAGGTTTTCTGAAACGTGAGCATGAGAAGTTTACAGGGATGAAGTCATTATGGAGTGGAGAACTCAACAGGTTATCTGCTAACTGCTCATATGCTGATTCAGATTCCCACTACAATTCAGATTTCAGATGATCTAAATCTAATACACAAAATAGGTTAGCTCTTAACCTCATGAAATCTCATATTGTAGAATTGACCAAGAAATTCTTGTTTCTCTGGGAACTAACATTTTAAAATATGTTTGTCAACTGAGAGGTGGTGATACACTCCTTTATTCCCAACAGTCAGGAGGCAAAGGCATATGGCTTATGAACTCTTGCATACAGAATCCACATTGGCACATGGGTGTTTCTTCTTCCTGTGAGTTCAAAGCCAAGTACAGAGTGAGTACTCAGACTCCAAAGCTACAGAACCTGTCTTTAATAACCCCCCCAAAAAATGTGTTTATCAAAATGTTATCATCCATCCCTAACTTCCATTGATAAGTGGTAACACAGACCTAACTTAGAGGAATAACAAGCAAAGGCAGACAGCTTTATGACAAAGAAGAGTAGATGCAGACCAAAGAAGGGTTATGAGCCCTCACATTCCAATTGGTCCATTAGTTCACAGAGATTAGTCATCTTCCCTTTGTTTCTATGAGGTTGAGTTCAATCCCTAATCAGTATTGCAGAAGCATAAACAAAGCATTTAAATTTGCCATGCACATTTTTGTTTTGTTTTGATAATATTTAAGATGGTTTTACTTCTCTGTTCTTCATACTCAAAGAAATAGCTCTCTAGTGCTGACTGAAAGTGTGCAAGAATACATACACTATAGTTATGTATGGAACATGATGTTGAAAGTTTAAAGGGATTAAACTTAAATTTAAAATTATATTTAAAATGAAAATTCCAGCTCTGGAGAGGTGAAGTGAAAAGTCTGTTCAAGGTCATTCTTGGCCACATAGGTAGTTTAGGGTCAGTCTGGCCTATAAGAAGTTCTGTCTCAAAGGCAAAACAAAAAGAAAGAATAAGTTGAATTAGTGTGATTGCTACCAATGTCTTACATCAAAATCCCGCTTTCAGAATTCCTAAAAAAATAAGCTCTTCCATATCAATTGTTCAGTGAAAGAGTCAGAGAACCAGTGATGAAAACAGAAAATGGTATTATCAATGAGACACACTTAGAAAAGAAACATAAAATAGAGTCCACTGACTCCAAACCTTTGTCATTGACATGAACTTCAAGCTTAAATGGAGAAAGAATTGAGATTGGGATAAGAGAGGCATGCATGTTTGTGACTGGCGTGTGTGCATACATGTGTGTGGTATCTGAATGTACATGTCTACACATTTGTAATTAAGGGTGGTCGGAAATTGGTGGCAGGAATCTTCCAATATGGTTTGCCACATTCCATTTTGTTTATAAGCTCTATGGAATGGACTTCACTCTTCCAGGGTTGATTGGCAATTAAAACTATGTCTTTGTTCAATATCCGCCCGTCTTTTGCCGACCTCTAGTGAGCCCTGCAGTTACAAGCCCAGACCCACCATCAGATCTGACTTCTCCATGGTGTTAGATCAGAGCTCAGCTCCTCATGCTGGCATAGCAAGAACTTTACTACCGAGGGGCCACCCTAATACAGTAGTCTAGATCTGTTTTCATTTCGGTTCTGCAAGGCTATTTCTTGAAGGCTTTACTGTTTCAGAGGGATGATTTGTTTCCCTGTAAGCCTGTAATTCATTCTCCATGCTACACCTTCAACATCATAGGAAACAGACCTGTGTGCTCAAAAGTGATAGAGGATAGTTTTGCTACCTTGTCATACAGATGTTCATTAATCCATTCAGCTGTTCCCAAAATCCAGGGTAACAGTAGTTTAAGTGCTTTCTAAGTGTCTGAAACCTGGTATTTTGAAAGCTGACAAAAGGATGCCAAGAAGAGACAAACACCAAATAATAAAAACTCCGAGCTTGTATAGTACTTTTAATTACCTTCTCAGTTCACATGAGTAGTTAAATTTTGTTTTTAAGTGCAGGTTCTAAGTTATATAATACTTCATTCTGTTGTGTTCATAAACATAGCAATATTTAGTGTCTTCATGATCAATAAAATTTTCTTACATTTAATCCTCAATATTTTTGCTGTGCCATCATTTTGAAATCTTGATTCCCATGTTCATTGTTTGAAGAAAGCAAATAAATACAATAATCCACTCAGGAAAGAGAAACAAGGGGAAATGGGATAAATATAAGCATGATATAAATTAACAAAACTACACAAGAGTATATTTCTCCACATTTTCATACAGTGTTTCAAGGAAGCCAAGAATATGAATTGTATCATTTTACAGTAGAATACTTGAAAATTCAACATATATCAAAAAGGCAATACATTTGCAGGCTAGTCAGGATTACACTGTGATAACAACGGCAATCTCCGAATCTGCAGTTATGGAACAAACACAAAGGACTATAATGTAGTTTAAAGCAGTCAGCTTCAGTAAAAGATCTAACACTGTTTACAAAGTTATTTTCCCAGTGCAATGTTAATTGTTTCCATTTCCAGTTCTCTTTTTAATAAGGCTCAGATATCTTAAATGTTTGAGTCTAAATCACAAATGCATTTCTCTACTCTTCCTATGCTTTGCTTTTTATGAGCTGTGATTCAGAGTGGAGATGGCCCAATTATAAGGATTGAAACTCAACTCAAACCAGTCAAACAATAATTTAACAAACAGGAGAGAAATGTATACCCCTTTACAGATTTAAAGAAAAAAAATCCATGTTTTTTCATCCTCAAAATTTATATATTTTTTCCTCAAACATTGAATAAAAATAACAAACATAACAAAAACTGTAATTCTACCAAAGTTTTTGTCCTACTGAGTTTCCTTAGGTTTTCTAAGAAGAAAGCAGAGTTTATATTTTATATCTATATCTGCTTACATCTGTGGGGAAAGTAGTTCAGTTCTCTGTACCAAACTGAGCCTAAAATAGTAAATAAAAAGAAACATGAACACCTACAATTCCTCTTTTGGTATCAATACATTTTGATAAACCCAATACTATGACTGCTAAGGCAAATTAACCTGCAGCACCCGTTACTCAAATATTTCTATTTAAGTTGCTACAGAGAAATTATGGTGAAATACAAGCTGTTCCAAGCTGGTTACTTGCATCAGTTTTCTTTGTCACATAGATAATCAGCCAGAGAATAAAGGTCTCCCTGTGGGTTCCATGTAGATAAATTAGTGTGTAGAAAGGCCAAAGGTCATTTCTCATCCAAAGAATAGACTGTGTTTGCTTTATCTGGGACAGCAATGCTTAGAAAGGTCTCTAATCCTTCACAATTATTACCATTACATATCACACATATAGTGCTTTGATTTCAGTGGCTCCAATTCCTTATGTGTATTTATATGTTTGTTCATTCTGTACTTGTCCTACTAAAATACAAGCTACGTGAGAGCAAACATTGGGTTTATTTTAGTTAATGTTTTTCTATTCCTACGTGTTTACCCCATCACAAGGGAGAAACTCAGAATTATATGGAACAGATAGTAATCTTATAGATATAATCACTATATGTGTATATAATATAAATACATAAAATATACATATAGTGATTGCATAGATATAATCATTATGAGCACATGAGTATACACACACATATAGACACACACACACATATATTTTCATGTAGATAAATTAGTATGTAGAAAGGCCCAAAGGTCATTTCTCATCCAAAGAATAGACTGTGTTTGTTTTAACTGAGACAGCAATGCTTAGAAAAGTCTCTAATCCTTCACAATTATTACCATTATTATATACATTATTATGTATGTGTGTGTGTGTGCATGTGTGTGTGTGTGTATGGAAAGGTTACTAAAAAAGAACACTTTGAATATTTATTCTGAGCATTTTACTGCAACTACTTTTGACACAAATAGACCACTCTTATGGAATGATTACAAGTCTTTCTAACAATGTTTTTGAATTAATTTTATTGTGTATATCATAAGTCTGTGGAACCTTACACAGAATGTTAAGGTTTTTCCTAAATTGAAAATGGTTAAAAAGTGATAAAGAATTTTAATTTCAGGTCTCCTGTTATTTTTTTCAATTACTATATAACATAGTATAAATTAAACACTTTATGATCATGCAAAATAAATGTTTGTTCTTGTGACCAGGCATTGGATTTATATCACAGAAGGACACCTGGTGATTCTATTTACTGTATCCAAGTTTACTCATGCTCTCAAGGAACAATATAGACAATCTAGACAGGTCCGCAGTGGAAGATGGCCAGATTGATTTTTTTAAAATATTTATTTTATTAGAGCAGCATCACATCGGTGTGAGGAACAAGCTCATGTCCTCTGAAGAAATGATTCTAGTCGCAGAAAGGATTATTATATTATTATTATTTTGCAAATAATATAGTACTCTCATCATTTCTTGGTGGTAAAATTGTCTCCTCTTGCTATGTATCTATTTAGATATTGGCAGTTGTGGAGCATATTAGGACTGTATGCTCCTTCATCATTAGCAGCAAGTAGAACAAAAGGATGAAAATGAAGGGGATTGGAAGAAAATAATTCTGTCTTTGGAAAGAGCAGTGACATCATAAACTGCCAAGAATACTGCTATAGATAAATATCTAAATATGACTCCAGTAATCCCACACCTTCTAAATCAAGTGTCCGACAGAGACTTTCTGAAAGACAACAGAGATTTACTGTTATGCAGCCAGTAAGAAATTAATGGGGCTGGGTGGTGGTGATGCATGCCTTTCATCCCAACATTCCGGAGGCAGGTATATGCAGATCTCTGTAAGTTCAAGGCCAGCCTGGTCTACAGAAAAGCTAGGATTGTTACATGAGAAACCCTATCTCAAGAAAACAAAAATAAATAAATAAAAATAAAGAAATTAATGGGGTTATAATACAGGTTATTAACATACTCATCATAATCAACAGTTTATAAAACTAAGGATTGTAGTTACTAGACTACAATTACTAATCAGAAGAATGAGACCTGAGAGCTTATCCTATAAGGAGAAGAAATACACCAGTCTTCTTAAAGCATGGCTATTGATGATAACTATTTAAACCTTTTGCCTGAGACCTAAGTCATACATAAAAGTGTGATATAACAAAAGTTTCTCTCATAAAGAACAAAGGATTACTATTTTTCCTCCTGTAAAGACAACCAAGCAGACTTGATTACAAGTTCCCCATGGTTACAGAAATAATTCAGCAGTTAAGAACACTTGCTGCTTTTGCAGAGGATCTACAAACAAATCCCAGTACTTACATGGTGCCTCAATACCCTCCGTGAGGCATTTTCAGGGGGATCTACTGCCCTCTTCTGGTCTCACTGGGTATTGAAAACATGTAGGGCATGTAAATCCATGCACGCCATAACCTCATACACGTAAAATAATCTTTTTAAGCAAAGAAAGAAAAGTTGCTCAAGAAAGACACTTCTTCCAGAAATTTTGGAAGTAGTATACAGCCTGCCAAAAATGTAACTGCTATGATGTTCTTTGTGGTCCTTGCCTTTGAGATACCTCCATCTTAGTCCGTAGAAACATCTTATCTGCTATGCTATGGTCTGTGTATGAAGAGAAGACTACAAGAAACTGGAAACCTAGCAAATTAAAAGAGAAATCCTGGTAACAATAATGTACTCCCTCTTAAAAGAGGGGTTCAAATTTGTTTTCCAAAGACCAGGGAAGGACCGGGCCCTTGAGGGAAACTGTATTCTGTGGAGTTCTTAGGAAACAGTAAAACCCGGCACAGATGTAGGTCAGAATCATGGTCTTTTCCCCTTACTTTGAGAGTGAGCTGTACTTTACTATGTAATAAATTCTACTTATCTTTACTACTGCACTGATATGTCTCAACTAAGTATTTTCTGTAAGATCAAAGGACTGGGGAAAGAGGAGACCAGACAAGATACTCATCCTAGAGAAGCTAAGCAATCCTAAACATATATTACTTCTTAAGGGTTTGGACAAGATAAATTTGAAACAAAATGTTTTCTAAACCCAGAAAACCTGACTACAATAATAGAGGAAAAGAAATCGAATTTCAATATGAAATGAATGTTAACCAGAATAACATTATGTCGATGCTGGGTAATCTACAGTATAGTAAAAACAAACAAATCACACTTCTTTATATGGCGAAATAAGTAAAGCTTGCCTAATACATGTTCTGAAAAATAAACAAAAACAAGTGCTCAAATCAGAGGACTTGGCACCAGTTCTTGTCACATTTCCTCCTAAATTCACTTGGGCTCTTAGATGACCATCTGTGTTAACTAATTGGTTTCTCCTAAAGGAAAAATAAACTCTTCATAGCTCTAGGACAAGAAATGATTTTGGAATGCAACACCCATAAACATTAGGTTTCTACCTTCTTACAGAAAGGCAGAGGGGGAAGCTAGGTTTCTTGATAATTAGACTTCAAGGAAATAGTCCCCTGGCAATTGACAAGACCTTGCAAGTTTTTAAAGCTGGAAGGGACTTTTTGAACTTTTGAAAAGATGTAAATGAAGAGTCTAGGCATAAGAATAAGAATATAGAAATATAAGTTCCAGAAATAAGAATGTAGAACGAAAGAAATATAGAGTTGTAGACCTAGGAGAATGAGAAGACACTGCCAGCATCTTTCCCAGCAATGGAAGAATTAACTAGGAACAGTGGATTGCCTGACTTTACAACCAGCAGCTCTATCTACAAGGCTGAACTGGCCCTCTACAAACAGAGAATCAGCCTTGAGATAATCCCCTGGCCACTCATGACCAACAACTGATGTGAGCTGAGTTAACCTTTAAATGGTGGGCTGTAGGAGACTTTTTGGTAGTGCATTGTCCCATACCCTGCCCTGCTTTGTCAAACTGGCTATGTCAGGGGAAATGTAGAGCTTCTGCAAACACCATCAGGAAGTGCCAGAAGGAAACAATGGGCAAAATGCAAAGCTTAATTTAACGGTAAACCCTGTTAATGAAAGTTGTAAAAGAAATTTATACCTGAGTTTTACCTTGAGATTGTCAAAATTTTTATTCGTACCTAATGCTTTCTGTTTCTGGCTATAAAGTGGGGAGTTTGGAAACTGCCCTTTGCCACAGCCTCAAAATTCTTAACTGGTGGAAGTCACAGTTACAGCTATTGATGCTTTTGTACCCCCACAGAGATTTTCCCTTTTCATTGCCTGGAATAAAGTTTGTTCCTGGTTTCCGAGACTTTGGTGGACTGTCCCCCATCTTTGCTCGACTGAAAATTTAATTACAAAAGGTTCTGAAAGGGTAATGCCTGAAGACAATAGCTCAGTCGACCAGGAAAAAAAAACAAAGCATGTTCAGTCTCTGCCTCCAAGACCCTATGCTCTCTGTATTCAACTATTTACTGACCATATTCATGAATCAATCAACACTCAGAACACAAGGACCAGGAGGCCAAGTTTGCACATAGCTTATTCTAGAATAACTGCCTTTGTTGCAACATTTGTAAATGGTTGAAAAAGAACATGAAAAATATAATGAATATTACGTCGTATGTATGACATTCATCAAATAACAAAATACAACAATATAGCTCAATTATTTTAACAAGTTTTAGTTTTACTTGTAAGATTGAGGGAAAAAACTATACTGTGGAAAAGACTGGGTAGGAGTGTTTGTTTAGACAGAGGAGAGCTGGATTAAACATAAACCCAGTAATAGGAAGAAACATGATCCTTTCAGAGTTACTTCTGTGTAAGGTAGAGTGAGGGAAATAAAGCATCTGAAAAGTCAATGGTTAGCACCACCTTGTTGTTGTGTAATGGCTAAGGCAAACAGAACCTCATTATTATGCCAAATGAAGTGGCCCACAGGGAAATTTGTCTGTTATCTCTCTAATCCTCCTTCCTCTGAAGGTCAGGTAAACAGCTTTGCTTCAGTTCTGTGAGAGGAAGTTCAGCCTGAGTGACTCCATTTTGTTTTCTTCCCCGCCTGTTGAGGTTCTTTGAGAGTGCTTAATCCGAAACAATATTCTCTTGCATTTTTTATTTAACAGACATATAGAAATCACATGCAATTCAAATTTCAATGTTCACAAATATGGTTTTATTAGAACTGACCTTACTTGTGTGATTTTATGGTCACCTTCTATACTATAAAGCACAGTTGACTAATTTCAAACTGGGAAAGAGGTCCACAGAGTTAAAATTGTTCTTTAATCACTCACTGGAAAATGTTACCTTTCCTGGCATGTCTTGCAGTAGCTCAAGTTTCTCTGTAAATTTGTATTTGTTGTTTCTGCCTCGCCATCTCAAATCGCGATTGGTTTGGCCTTCTTTTCTTCAGTGTGAAAATTGCCTTTTAGTTTTCTGCATCGTCTATAGATGCTTATTGAGCATATTTGGATACAAAACATTTATCAAAGAGAGTTTGATATCTTCTTAAATTATAGAGTTTATTACTGTGAATATGTGAGGCCATGGCCATTCTATAATTATCTTTTTAACTATATTTAATCAAACATCCTCAAACTTGAGGTACACAGTGTTCTCATGCTAAATTACTATGGTTGTAGATATGAAGAAAAAACAGTAATCTTCACCTGATATTTTATTTGCTTTTAAGAAGAAATTTATACAAACATCAATCATAGCAAAAAAATGAGCTATAAAAACAAAAATAATGTCTACGTTTAGATTACTGATAACGAGTGGAGGGTGGAGTTGACTTAGTGATAAATAACACTTGCTACTTTTGTGGATGACTTGGATTTGGTTCTTAGCACACACCTGGTGGTTAACATCCATTCATAACTCAAGTTCCAGGGGATGTGATACTCTAGTCAATACTTTCGGGATCAGGCATGACATGGTGCACATACATGACATGCAGAAGAAATAACCATACACTTAAAATAAAATAAAATAAAATATAAACAACAACAAAGATAACAAATGGCTATAAAAGCTTTTTCATCTTTACAACTTTACATCTTTACTTCTATGTCATCATTGGGAACATGGTAAAGTTTGTTGTTATGGAGAGCCACAGACAAAATAGTCCAGAACACTGACACAACACAAAAAAGGAGAGCCACTTCCACATGAACATCTACCACAGAATTCAAGTATGAAAGAGGCAAACCTTACTGTTTTAGATCCATGAGATTCATGAGGATACAGATTGAGGAATCTTCTTCCCATGTTCAGATATGTCACTGAGGTAAGGTAATATCTAACAGGGCAGTCCCTGGGGGATGAGGGTCTGAGAAGTAAAGGACCCCTGAAAGGGCATTATGTGAAGCAATAAAATGGAAGACTGGATTACTTGGAGATTCCAAGACATTAGAATTATTAAAGTTGTATGTATTTACCAAGTACAGCTATATTCATGAGCTGGAATCAACCTAAGAACCCAATCATTTTGCAATTAGTAAAGCTGAAAGTGGCAGAGTTATCTGAGCCGTTAGATATTGGACATGAATCTACACAATTTAGAGTTCATCCTGCTAGATTTTGATACATGCTTTAGTAGAGTATTTTCTCACTGTGTTCACATTCTTCCCTTTTGGAATGGTCATTTATATTGTCTCCTTGTATGTTGGAAGTATGTGATTTCCTTTTTGGGTATACAGGGGTTACAATTAAGAGATTATCTTGAGTATCAAAGGAGACATTAGATTGGACTGTGAATGGTGAAAGACAATGGGGATTAGAAATAAGAGGAAATGCATTTTGCATTATAAAATGACCACAAACTAGTGCAAGTAAGAAAGTGTAATTTAAATGAAAATGTCCTCCTTTACACTCATATATTTGACTATTTGGTGTCTAGTTGGGTGATATGAAATTCCTTCTGTCTATGTGTTGCTTTTTTTGGTTAATGAATACATCCTTTTCAACCAGTAGCTTAGCAGAATAGGGCAAGGCAGGTGTTCCAAGCTGATAAAGGAGGAAACAGTAGGCAGAATAAGAAGAAGTCATTAAGCCTCCAGAGGAGAAAGACATGAGCTACCAGCTAGAACCTTGCTGGTAGGCCATGAGCCTCATATTAAAATATAAAATAATAGAAAAGGGTTAATGTAAGATATAAGAGTAAGTCAGAAATACACTTAAGCTATCGGTCAAACAATATTGCAGATAATATAGTTTCTGAGTGATTATTTCATGGTCTGGGCAGCCTGCAAAGAACAAGCAGTCTCTCTCAACAGATTGGTGTGCCAACTTGCTCAACTATACCCACATAAAACCTGAGAAAGCTTGAAAAGAAATTCTAGACACACACACGCACACACACATACATACACACACGCACACATACACACACACACACACACACACACACACACACACACACACAAAACAGAGTTAAGCATGGTTTTTTGGTACCAGCTTTTTCTCTGATGGACTCTGTTTGCTAGAAGCAATCAAAGGCATGTTTCTTTTAAGAGAATGTTTCTTGACTCAGTGGTAACAGCAAAATCTGCACAGCTACTTTAAGAAGGCTTACTGGTTCAAAAGCACAAATGGCTCTGATTTCAGGAGGTCTGACTATGGAACATTTAAATGGGATCTGTGAGCAGAGTGTTACAATTTGTTTAATGGCAACATAGACCACTGTGTGCCTAAAAATGGGGCAAAGTATATTGCTTTCAGAGGCAACAAACTTGCCTCCACAATGTTGGACTGGGCTGAAGAAGTAGGCATGGCCATGTTGGCAATAGTCAAGCTCACCAAGCATTAAAAACAAACACAATATGCTGCTGGTCAGAAAATGATTACAGATACACAATAAAGACAGATTAAGATTTTAAAAAATAGACTTCTAAATGGGTCACAGTGGTGGCTAAATGCACTCAGGCTTGAGAGGGAAAAAGAAAAAGAACACAGACAGTTATAAAATGAAGCAAATGTTTTTTCAAAAAAGGTAAAGTTTTTAAAGAGACAGAGTACAGACAGTCATAGATTAAAAGGAGTAAAGAAAAATAAGCCATGCTAAAGATAGAATATATACAGAGAATCTGGATTATATATATTATTGGGATTTCTTTGAATTTTTTGACTGTGAATGAGCTAAGTACAGAGAGACACTTCATTGTATAGGCTACTAAACTAAACCAACATAAATATTTTAAAGGTATCTTGACTTACAAATTTGGGTCTAAGGATTTGTTGTTTTGGGAAAAGTGGTTTTTCTTTGGTTTCCACAGAAAATGAAAACCTGTAGATTTCTTCCAGACTAAAGTGGTTTGATAGACCAAGACCATCTGAAAGGTCTCTGTGGCCCAAAAATTACTTTGGTCAACAAAAAGCAGAAAGCATTTTAGAGAGAACTGCACCCAAAATCCCTAAATGATTGTCTATAAATGTTTGTTTGCATTTAAAGGGGGATATGATCTAGAGATCAATAATTTGCATTGGTATGAATTTTGGTTTATTGCTACGAATTTAAGATCAATTTTTGTATACACACACACACACACATATATCTTGATTAAAGTATTGTGTTTTTACAGCTCATTTAAAAATGTAATGTATAATAAAGAAATATAGGTTAATAGATAATTATCCTTAAAACTCAAGCTTGTTGTTATGTTAGTTAGGATCTCTAGATATATAGCGATATATTTCAGTTAGATAGGTATTTTTCAAACCTTTAAAAAAACCCTGCAGAATATGGTAATTAGAACTATTTATAAACTTAGGAGTTTTCATGACAGTAAGACTCATCTGCTCCTGGCAAACAGCAATGTACTTCAAGAAGATGATGGACATCAAAGAGGCTCCTCATGGAATCTGTTAGCCATTTGGGCAAGAAACTGCTCCTCTTTACTCAGGTAATATTATATACTTCTGGAGTCTTTGATGGAGTTGAAGAATAGTCATAATTTTCCTTTGTTGTGATAAAAGATAATGTAGATATAAATGCTGTAACTATAATTCTTGCTTGATACCTCTTTTGTTATATGTAATTTTACTATGTTAAAGTTAAAATTTTCCTTTTTATTTAAACAGAAAAGGGGAAATGGTGTGAGAAATACATCTGTATATGTGTTGCTTTTATTGGTTAATGAATAAAGATGCTGCCTTGGCCTGTGATAGGGCAGAGTAGAGCTAGGTGTAGAAAACTAAATTGAATGCTGGTAGAAAGAAGGCAGAGTTGTGAGAAGCCATGGAGCTACCAGAGAAGAAAGACATAAGCCACCAGCTGGAACCTGGCCAGTAGGTAAAGTATAAAATAATATAAATGGGTTAATTTATGATGTAAGAGATAGACAATAAGAAGCTAGAGCTAATAGGCCAAACAGTGATCTAATTAATATAATTTCTGTGAGTTATTTTGGGTCTAAGCAGCAGGGAATGAATGAGTGACCTACCCCAACAGTTGGGGGAAATATTTGGGAGGGATTATGAGGTGTGGCTTTGTTGGAAAAGGTAACTGGTAGTTGACTTGAGGTTTCAATGACCCCAGTATGTCTTTCCTGTCCTCATAGGTAGAACTAGATATTAGCTCTCAGCAGTGTTTGCCATTATGACTTTGGTTTGCCATCATGGACTTTAACCCTCTGAAAACAAAAGCCCAATTAATTGTTCTCTTTTATAACTTGTCTTGGTCATTAAAAAAAAAAAAACTAATTCAGAAAGTAAGTAAAATTTTATATTAGATTTGGAAATATATCACTGAGCCATAAAAATAAATATAGAAATAAAGGGTTAATCTCTACAAACACCAATGCTGCCACCTTTACTACTCTTTTGACACAGGACTCACAGGACTCACTATGTAGACTACGTTGGCTTCAAACTCACTATGTAGACTACGTTGGCTTCAAACTCACAGAGCTCTGCTTGCCTCTACCTCTTGGGTACCAGGATAAAGCTGCAGACCAGACTCTACCATAAAAGTTGTAAATTGTAAAAATTCTGAAATAAATATGAAGCTGCTTCTGGTCAAGATACACATGCCAAAGACATTTATTATTGTGATAAATATATTTAGTCTCAAAGCAAATACCTTGCTTAGTGGTCTGTACACTTTTGGAAACTGGAAATACCTAAGCTATCTTCTTTAGTCATGAAAACAATTTGAATCACACCACTCACATCACATTACAATAACCATCTTTTTTAACTTTTAAAAGGCAATAAATTTAATGTAAAACATTACGTTAATAAATGAGACATGGAACTCTAGCCAAATTTAATGCTTTATTCCCCAGGATTCAAATGGTTAGGCAGACAACATATGTCTCTTCTCTATATTCTTAACTTGCCTAGAGCAAAAGTGAAAGTGAGACTTTTGAGGAAGAATGAAAATTACTGCCAATAAAAATTAAATGTAGATAATATGGTTTAGATAGAAAATCCATCATGCTTTTAAAAAATAATAAGTGTGATGATTATGATGTGTTGAAAAGCAATAATTAATTTATGTATTAGATCTATAATGAAATTTATTGCTAAGTATGTATAAAGGAGAATTTGAATTTAAAACTATATTATTGAAAAACATCCAAGATTTACATAAAACACATATTGATGATGTAATATGATTGGCTTATGCTGTTTGTGGATCAGGTGCAAGTAAAAAAAATTATACTCACATGTTATGAGATTTGATTTCATAAAATACGATGACATTTTATAAGATCATATCTTTCTAAGAAATTCACTAAGAAGCTAGTTAGGTTTCTGTGAAGTCAATGTATTGATAATGAAAATGATTAGGTGCTGTGGGAACTTCTTCAGCCAATAGCCTTAAAGATATTGGTATACTTTGGGAGTGGTCTCATGTACTATAAATCCAGATATGCATGCATAGGCCCCTTGGCTGCTGCAGTCAGTTCCAGATCCCAGACCACACAGAGGACTGCGGATCACTACACTTTCTGAGAGTTTACTCCCTAATAAATAAGTGTTTATTATACTCCATTCTGGACTAGTGTGGAACTATTTAACACTGCAACAGTTGATGCTCACATGTTCAGAGTCCACACCATTACTGGATCCAGGAAAGTCTGCAGCCTTCTCCCACTTCACACAACTGAACTACCACTCTAAGTTAGGACATCTGTTATGTGTTGGTTATAAGTGGTATAGAGTAGGGTGTAGAAATTAAGTAGACTCAGGGATTACTTTTTTTAAAAAGTGATTGGATGGGATAATAAGTAGATTAGTGTGAGCTTATTCAATTCATACAATTTAGATTGGTATAGATTCTTGTATATTTATACAAATTCAAGTTATATTTATTATATTGAATATGCTCTTACTTCTGTTTATAATATTTGTGCACCTATGCAGTTATTTTGTCATACTGTATGCATGCATGTTTCTACCTCTGCCTAAGATCCTTTGTATATTGATATAATTTTGGGGTATATTTGTCATATTGCACTATACATTTCTACATCTGATCAAGATACTTTTACATTGTTTAAAATTTAAGATTATTGTGCTCATTTGCTGCACAGTTGTTTAAAGATTCTTTATTATTTTAATATGAAGCCTTAATCTTTAAGCTATATAGGTATTAAACATTATACATAAGTCAATAGTCACCCATATTAGTCATACTCATAGTTGTACTTATCAGGTTCTATAGATGAATAGAGATTTTTTTCTGTATAGATAGGCAGTCTTTGACAACTTCAAAGAACTAAAAAAAATGACATTTAAATAACTTAGGATTCTGTTAATGTGAGACATGATTGCTCCTGGCAGCAGTACTCTATTCCCCAGAAAATCTTGGGCACTGAAGACACTCTACTTGGAATTTGTTTTCTTGGCAAGACTAGCCTTTGGGCAAAGAACTGCCCCTGCCTCAACCACTCTCAAAATGCAGGGTATCCAGCCGGGACAAGCGGGATACAGAAAAAAGACTGCAAAACTTTGTCAAGACAGGGTAAGCCAGTTTTTAAAATTTACCAACCTTCTAAACATGCTCTGTCAGTTTTTCTAGGCCTTAGACAAATTTGGTTGTTCTAATGTTGCAAATGATATTTTGGGTGATTGCTCAGGTAGTTGGTTTTCTCTGTCATTTCTGGTACTTTTATGAAGTTGCTCGATTGTGTTTTCTTTTTACTCAAGTACTATTATTTTCTTTCTCTTTGATGGTGTTAAAGAATAGATATTCAGTTACTTTCATCTCATGAATTAGCCAAGCCATTTCTAATATAAAATTTAGATTCCTTAGAAAAGCATACTATTAAAATATTTAGCATATGTTTCTTTCTTGAAGTTGTTCATGCTAGTTGTAATTCTAATTTTTATACTTGATTCTTATTTAATATAGTTTTTATTAGGCTAAAACTCTCTTATTGAGACAAATGGGGAAGGTATTGTGGGAAGTTTTTCAGCTACAGTACATATACTAACTACAATAAGGTTATATTTTGATTGCTCTATTATATTTTAATCATCCTGAAGCACTCATATTTGGGCCAGTTTTAATCTTGAAATTAGTTAGAGGCAGCCTATGGGTCTGTTTCACTTTCATATTGGAAAGTTAAAGCTGACTTTTTAAAAGAAAGCCATATAAGTTGCTATGTTTAGATCTGTCTCCTATCTCTCCAGCCCCTCCGATGGCCAATGCTCCCTCATAAATTCATTATCTCCTAGTTAATTATTGGGATACTGTGATATACAAATAAATACATAAATACAACATGTTGAGCTCTGTTAGTATTATTTGAATGGATACATTGTTAGGAATGACCACTTTATGTTGGATAACCAAATAGGGGATCGTTCCCTAAGAAGTCTGATTTTTTTTTTTGTAATTTTATTAAATTATAAAAAGTTTCCATTTACGCCCCTCCTCCCAACGCCCTCCCACTCCCCCCTCCCTCTCCTCCTCCCTCTTTGTCCCCTAGGGAAGTCAGGGTCTCCTGCCCTGTGGGAAGTCCAAGTTCCTCCCCCCTCACTCCAGGTCCAGGAAGGTGAGCATCCAAACAGACTGGATCCCAAAAATCCAGTATATGCAGAGGAAACCAGTCCCAGTGTCATTGTCAATGGCTTCTCGGAAAGACTGCAGGCCAGCCACATTCAGAAAATCCGGCCACATTCAGAGAATCTGGTTGGATCACATGCTCGTTCAGTCACGGTCCATCTGGCCTTGGTAAACTCTCATTAGATCCGACCCCTTGTATCAGTGGGTGATAGTATCCCTCGCAGTCCTTCGTCATTTTCTTCCTCCTTTTGCTCCTCGTTTGGATCTTGGGGGGCTCAGTTCGGTGCTCCAACGCGGGCCTCCATCTGTATCGTCATCCAACGCCAGATGAGGGATCTATGGTGATAAGCAAAATATTCATCAGTATGGTCACGGGCCAAGGCCGGTTCAGGCACCCCCTCCTCTGTCCAGAGAACAATCTGGGGATCTCTCCTTGGACCTGGGATCCCATATATAATCAAGTTTCCTGTAAACTCTAATATGACTCCCTTAGTTGAAATATATTCTTCCCTGATCCCACATTCATCCTTCCTCCCTTCCCCCCATCCCGGTCAACCGAGCTTTCTCCATTCCTCCCCTACTCCCTTCTCTCTAACCCTCTCCCCTTCCATCAACCCTCCCCCCCCCCCCATGCACCCAAGGTTACCTGGGACTCTTGACTATTTCCTACCTCCTGGCGGATAGGTAAATAATCTTCATCAGGTTCGTCTTCTTATTTAGCTTCTCTAGGATCACGAATAATAGGCTCAAAGACCTTTAATTATGGTTAGAATCCACTTATGAGTGAATACATACCGTGTTCCTCTTTTTGGGTCTGGCTTACCTCACTCAGTAAAGCGTTTTCTATGTCCATCCATTTGCATGCAAAATTCAAGATGTCATTATTTTTTACCGCTGAGTAAAACTCTAATGTGTATATGTTCCACACCTTTTTTAACCATTCTTCTATTGAGGGGCACCTAGGCTGTTTCCAGGTTCTGGCTATTACAAATAGTGCTGCTATGAACATAGTTGAACAAACGCTTTTGTAGTATGTTTGGGCATCTCTAGGGTATATTCCCAAGAGAGGAATTGCTGGGTCCTGAGGGAGGTTGACTCCCAGTTTCCTGAGAAACCTCCACACTGATTTCCAAAGTGGCTGCACAAGTTTGCATTCCCACCAACAATGGATGAGTGTTCCCCTCATTCCACATCCCCTCCAGCATAGGTTATCATTGGTGTTTTTAACTTTAGCTATTCTGACAGGTGTAAGATGGTATCTCAAAGTGGTTTTGATTTGCATTTCCCTGATCGCTAAGGAGGTTGAACATGACCTTAAGTGTCTTCTGGCCATTCGAAGTTCATCTGTTGTGAATTCTCTGTTCAGATCAGTACCCCATTTTTTAATTGGGTTAATTAGAGTTTTAGTGTCTAGTTTCTTGAGTTCTTTGTATATTCTGGAGATCAGACCTTTGTCTGATGAGGGGTTGGTGAAGATCTTCTCCCAGTCAGAAGGCAGCCTTTTTGTCTTACTGACAGTGTCCTTTGCTTTACAGAAGCTTCTCAGTTTCAGCAGGTCCCATTTATTCATTGTTTCTCTTATTGTCTGTGCTGCTGGGGTCCTACTTGGGAAGTGGCCTCCTGTGCCTATATCTTGTAGACTACTTCCCACTTTCTCTTCTATCAGGTTCAAAGTGGGCGGATTGATGTTGATGTCTTTAATCCATTTGGACTTGATTTTTGTGCATGGTGATAGATATGGATCTATTTTCATTCTTCTACAGGTTGACATCCAGTTATGCCAGCACCATTTGTTAAAGACGCTTTCCTTCTTCCATTGTATACCTTTAGCTCCCTTGTCAAAAATTAGGTGTTCGTAGGTTTGAGGGTTAGTATCTGGGTCTTCTATTCGGTTCCATAGGTCGACTTCTCTGTTCTTATGCCAATACCAAGCTGTTTTCAATACTGTAGCTCTGTAATAGAGTTTGAAGTCAGGGATAGTAATGCCTCCAGAAGTTCCTTTATTGTATAAGATTGTTTTGGCTATCCTGGGTTTTTTCTTTTTCCATATAAACTTAATTATTGTTCTCTCAAGGTCTGTGAAGAAGTTTGATGGGATTTTGATGGGGATTGCATTGAATCTGTAGATTGCTTTTGGTAGAATTGCCATTTTTACTATGTTGATTCTCCCAATCCAAGAGCAGGGGAGGTCTTTCCATTTTCTGGTATCCTCCTCAATTTCTCTTTTCAAAGGCTTAAAGTTCTTGTCAAATAGGTCTTTCACATCCTTGGTTAGAGTAACCCCAAGATATTTTATGGTGTTTGTGGCTATCGTGAAAGGTGATGTTTCTCTGATTTCCCTCTCCGTTTCTTTATCCTTTGTGTATAGGAGTGCCACTGATTTTTTGGAGTTGATCTTGTATCCTGCCACGTTACTAAAGGTGTTTATCAGCTGTAGGAGTTCTTTGGTAGAGTTTTTGGGGTCGCTTATGTACACTATCATATCGTCTGCAAATAACGAAAGTTTCACTTCATCCTTTCCAATTCGAATCCCCTTGATCCCCTTATGTTGTCTTATTGCTATTGCTAGAACTTCAAGCACTATATTGAAGAGGTATGGAGAGAGTGGACAGCCTTGTCGTGTTCCTGATTTTAGTGGAAAGGCTTTGAGTTTCTCTCCATTCAATTTGATGTTAGCTGTTGGCTTGCTGTATATTGCTTTTATTATATTTAGGTATGATCCTTGTATCCCCAGTCTCTCCAACACCTTTATCATAAAAGGGTGTTGAATTTTGTCAAACGCTTTTTCAGCATCCAATGAAATGATCATATGATTTTTTTCTTTCCGTTTATTTATATGATGGATTACATTGATAGATTTGCGTATGTTGAACCATCCCTGCATCTCTGGGATGAAGCCTACTTGATCATAATGGATGATTTTTCTAATGTGTTCTTGGATTCGGTTTGCCAGTATTTTATTGAGAATTTTCGCATCGATGTTCATGAGTGAGATTGGCCTGTAATTCTCTTTCTTGGTTGTGTCTTTGTGTGGTTTTGGTATTAGGGTGACTGTAGCTTCATAAAAGGAGTTTGGCAGTGACTTTTCTTTTTCTATATTGTGGAATACATTAAGGAGTATAGGTATTAGCTCTTCCTGGAAGTTCTGGTAGAATTCTGCATTGAAACCATCTGGTCCTGGGCTTTTTTTGGTAGGGAGATTTTTGATAACAGCTTCTAGTTCTTCACGACTAACAGGTCTATTTAGATTGTTCACCTGGTCTTGGTTCAACTTTGGTATATGGTACTTATCTAAAAAAATGTCCATTTCTTTTACATTTTCCAACTTTGTGGCATATAAACTTTCGTAGTAAGATCTAATGATTCTCTGAATTTCCTCTGTGTCTGTGGTTATGTCCCCCTTTTCATTTCTGATCCTATTAATTTGCAAGTTCTCTCTCTGCCGTTTGATTAGTTTGGATAGGGGTTTGTCAATCTTGTTAATTTTCTCCAAGAACCAGCTTTTTGCTTCATTGATTCTTTGAATTGTTTTCTGTGTTTCTATTTTGTTGATTTCAGCCCTCAGTTTGATTATTTCCAGTCTTCTACTCCTCCTGGGTAAATCAGCTTCTTTTTTTTCTAGAGCTTTCAAATGTGTTGTTAAGTCTCCAATGTGTGCTTTCTCTGTTTTCTTTAGGTGGGCACTTAGTGCTATGAACTTTCCTCTTAGCACTGCTTTCATTGTGTCCCATAGGTTTGAATACGTTGTGTCTTTGTTTTCATTATATTCAAGGAAGACTTTAATTTCTTTCTTTATTTCTTCCTTGACCCAGGGGTGATTTAGTAGTTGACTGTTCAACTTCCATGAGTTTGTTGGCTTCCTGGTGGTACCATTGTTGTTGAATTCTAATTTTAATCCATGGTGATCTGACAAGACACAGGTGGTCACTAATATTTTTTTGTATCTGTGGAAGTTTGCTTTGTTACCAAGTATGTGGTCAATTTTCGAGAAGGTTCCATGAGCTGCAGAGAAGAAAGTATACTCTTTCCTATTTGGGTGGAGTGTTCTATAGATGTCTGTTAAGTCCATTTGATTCAGTACCTCCAGTAAATCTCTTATTTCTCTGTTAGGTTTCTGTCTGTTTGACCTGTCCATTGGTGAGAGAGGAGTGTTGAAGTCTCCTACTATTAGTGTGTGTGGTTTGATGACTGCCTTGAGTTCTAGAAGAGTTTCTTTTACATATGTGGGTGCCTTTATATTAGGGGCATAGATATTCAAGATTGAGACTTCTTCCTGATGAATTGTTCCTGTTATGAGTATGAAATGTCCATCTCCATCTCTTCTGATTGATTTTAGTTTGAAGTCGATTTTGTTAGATATTAGAATGGCCACACCCGCTTGTTTCTTAGGTCCATTTGCTTGGAAAACCTTTTCCCAACCCTTTACTCTGAGTAGGTGTCTGTCTTTGTGGTTGAGGTGTGTTTCTTGTAGACAGCAGAATGTTGGATCCTGTTTTCGTATCCAATCTCTAAGTCTGTGCCTCTTTATAGGTGAGTTGAGACCATTGATATTAAGTGATATTAATGACCAGTGATCGACGACTCCGGTCATTTTTTTGGGTAGTAGCGTGTATGTGTTTTCCTTCTTTGAGTTGTGCTTGTGAAGGGTCGCTAGATGTCTGAGTTAATGTAGGCAGTGTTGGGAATGTTGGATTCCTTGGGTTGTGATTTTCCTTCTAGTATTCTCTGTAAGGCTGGATTAGTAGCTACGTATTGTTTAAATTTGTTTTTATCCTGGAATATTTTGTTTTCTCCGTTGATAGTGAACAATAGCTTGGCTGGGTAAAGTAGTCTGGGTTTGCATCCATTGTCTCTTAGTTTCTGCAGTACCTCTATCCAGGACCTTCTGGCTTTCATGGTTTCCATCGAGAAGTCTGGTGTAAGTCTGATAGGTTTACCTTTATAAGTTACTTGACCTTTTTCCTTTGCAGCTTTCAATATCCTTTCTTTAGTCTGAATGCTTTGTGTTTTGATTACTATATGACGAGGGGATGTTTTTTTCTGATCCAGTCTATTCGGTGTTCTGTATGCTTCTTGAACCTTCATAGGAATATCGTTCTTTAGGATGGGAAAGTTTTCTTCTATAATTTTGTTGAGTATATTTTCTGGACCTTTGAAATGCAATTCTTCTCCTTCTTCTACTCCTATTATTCTTAGATTTGGTTTTTTTATTGTGTCCCACAGTTCCTGAATGTTTTGTGATGAGAATTTGTTGGATTTGCTGTTTTCTTTGGACAGAGTGTTTAATTTCTCTATGGTGTCCTCAGAGTCTGAGATTCTTTCTTCTATCTCTTGTATTCTATTGGTTAAGCTTGTTTCTGAAGTCTCTGTTCGTTTACCCAGATTTTCCATAGCCAGCCGGCCCTCGGTTTGTGATTTCTTCATTGACTCCATTTCAGTTTTCAAATCTTGAACTGTTTCTATTACCTGTTTGATTGTTTTTTCTTGGTTTCCCAGAATTTCATTTACGGATTTACTCATTTCTTCAAACTTTTTGGTATATTTCTCTTCCATTTCTTTACTCATTTCCTCAATTTTTTTGTTATACTTATCTTCCATTTCTTTACGGCAGATTTTCACCTCCTGTTTAATTTCCTCTATTATTTTCATAAAGAAGCGCTTAGAGTCAATTTCTTCTATTTCTTCTGGCGTAGGGTGTTCAATTCTTCTAGTTTCGAGCTCCCTGGATTCTGGCGGTGTCATGTTGCCTTTCAGGTTGTTGGAGGAATTCTTGCATTGGCGCCTGCCCATCTCTTCCACTCTGGATGAAACTCCTCAGCACTTTCTGGATAGAACTCCTCAGCACTCTCTGGGTAGGACTTCACAGCACTCTCTGGATAGAGCTCCTCAGCCCTCTCTGGGAAGAACTGCTCAGCAGGGCAACAGGGCTAGCTGGTCTTCCCAGGACTCAGGAGACAAAGGGCCAGCAGCAGTGGGGGGAGGGGAGGGGTACCTTGGAACACCAAAGACCCTGCTGCAGATGCTGGGGGGGGGGGCTGTGCTCTCTTCCTGGGCAGTGGTGAGCACCCACTCACCTCTCTGGGAAGAACTGCTCAGCAGGGCAACAGGGCTAGCTGGTCTTCCCAGGACTCAGGAGACAAAGGGCCCGCAGCAGTGGGGGGAGGGGAGGGGTCCCTTGGAACACCGAAGACCCTGCCGCAGAAGCTGAGGGGGGGAGGGCTGTGCTCCCTTCCCAGACAGGCAGGCAGGCTGCCCAGGCTAGCACCCAATCACCTCTCTGGGAAGAACTGCTCAGCAGGGCAACAGGGCTAGCTGGTCTTCCCAGGACTCAGGAGACCAGAAGTCTGATTTTCTACTTCTCAGAGCTTGCTTATTTTCATTCCTCCAATGGTAGGTTAATACCTAAAAAAAGTTATAAGCGAATTTGAATATTCTATTATCATATTTAAAATTTGTTTCCATTTAAAAATAAGTTATTATTATTCACAAATACCAAGATACTGGTAACCATGATTCATGTCATTTTTCTCAGATGAATCTGACATGTTGATGATTTATGTGTCAAATGGTACCTGAGAGGTATATGGCAAAAGAGATCCCTTTGATTCACTCCCTTACTGTCTTGTGTCCTCATTGCTTTTTAAAATCTTACATTAGAAAGCCAGTGATGATACACTAAGTAACAATATAAAGAATATATGAAAAACAAAAAGAAAAAAATGAACTGAATTTTATTCAATATCTAACATTTTTAAGTATACTATCATATTCTTCTGATGTACAAGAATTATGAAAATCAGGCCTAATATTATCAAAATTTCTCAATAACAACATTAACTTTTGATAATGCCAATTTTATGCATTATTTTGTTAATTTTATGCAAAATAAATATAGTGTATATATATACATACTCATTATTTTTTTTATTAAATTAACTGACTGATATTATCTTCTTTAACATTTCACAATTCGGAAAACTAGAGGAATTAAGAAATTATAAATTCTAAACATTTTTTAATACTGATTAATTTACATTTACTCACAAACATGTCAGTAGAGCTAATCATTAGAGAGAAAATTTGTAAATGGAGATTTCACATTGGTTTCCCAGCCATCCAGATCCACATAATAGAAACTCTGTTAATTACAACACTGTTTGGTCAATGACTCAGGCAGATTCCTAGACAGTTTTTACATTTTAAATTAACCCAATTCTATTATTGTATATTTCATCATGAGGCTCATGGTTTACTGGTAAAGTTCTGGTGTCTTCATCCTTCAGCAGCTATATGGTGTCTCCCTGACCCCACCTTCTTTCCTTCTCAGTCTCATATTGGAATTCCCGCCTTGCTATATTCTGACCTGCTATAGGCCAGAGCTTCTTATTTATTAACCAATGGTAGTAAAACATATTCATGACATACAGGAAAGAATCCCACATCAAAAATTAATAAAAGAAAGAAATTTTTCTTTATGGAAATCGAGGTCTGATGGCAAGCGTCATAAAACAGCATGTAAAAAAATTTTTAAAAATATAGGCTATAATTCATTGTTTATGAGGACAGATAATTGGTGATGTGATGGAACACACTTTGAAAAGTTGTAGGCCTGTCAAGGTGGCATGCTTGGGAAAACTTGTTTAGGAGACCACAAGATTTAATGTTGGATGGAGTACACATGACAACCTAGGTACCAGAAATTTGATACTAGCATCTAAGAAATAGAAGTTAGTAGAGTCTAGGAAATGTGGGAACCAGAACATATGAAACCCCCTGAGACAGAGAAATGATGATATATGATAAATTGGGAGAAATAGTCAGCACTGAGCCTGGACATATATGCCCTAGAAGAGCCGAGAATTTTTTTTTGGAATAGTCTGTCTTATCTAAAATCAGTTTGGAAGCATGACCATTGAATTAAAAGCAATCACTATTTGAAAAAGGAGTTTCAGTAACGGAGAAAGAATACTTTATTTTAGACAAGTCCATTATCTGTGTATTTCAATGGTTAAGAGCTGCCCTGTGGAGTCTCTGTGTGTGCATGTGTATGTATGCCTGTGTGTTTATGTGTGTGTGTGTGTGTTTGTATTTTGTCTGTGAGGGGTGGTGTGGGTGGTGGTTGTGGTACGTGTGTGTATGTGTGTGTATGCATGTGTATAATATTTTACAAGACTTTGTAAAATTCTGGATAAGGATAGCTGATTTTATGTTTAGCAGCCTAATTATTGTGCTCTTGCTTCGGAGCTGCAGCTCAATTAAAATACAGAAAAATATAACTGAAGCCTTGTGTTTGCAGCTATTTGTACTAAGTGTAAAATAAGAATTGCCAACATATCAACAGGGAAGTGGCTTTATATATGTAGGGAAACTACCATTAAAGTTAATGATGCCTCATGAAATAGTAATGGTACTTATTAAACTATAAGCGGAGAATTATGCACATATATACAGTCACTTAAAATTGCTATAACAGCATTTTATTATAGACAAAAGAAAATTAAATGTTTCTTTATTTAAAAAAGGCTTGTTTTACAACCCTTCATATTGTAAGTACATGAAATATATGAACACAGCAGAAATATAGAAACTATATAATATATTGAAGCATTTCTTGTGGGAAATTCAGTCAAGAATTATGGTCTGAAGTAAATGTGTAATAGTATAAAGACAAAATTAAAATAGAACTATTTTGTTTTGCTGAACTTATTATAGTGATAATGTGTGTATTTGTGTATGTTTGTTTGTGTTTATATATTATCTTTGCTCAACCTAAGCAATGATTTTAGCATTTATGTATCTAAAAGAATAATACGGCCTTTAGGATGAAATTAAGAAGGATTTTATTTTCATAAGCCAAAATCAACGATGTTATTCTTGTCATATATCTATAAATATTGTAAATATGAGGCAATATATTACTATTTTTCTAAGAATAATTTAAGCACGTGTCTCCATAAAAAAACTATGAGAAGGGAAACACTCTATGAGGTGAAAGTGAGGACTGACTCTAGCTAGAGTGAGCAGATTTCACTAAACTTCCTCTTTTAGAACTCACACTGAACATCTACAGAAATCAGGGTTGTATTGTGTCTCTCATTGTGAAACCTGCATTTTATGTATAAGTTCATCCTTTCTGAATCCTATTCCTTGTGAATATATAAGAAAAATGTAAACTATTCTCTGTGGTTTATGAAAATAAAAGTTATCTGAATTTGAAAAATTATATAAAATGTCCCGATTAGTTGTTAAAAACATAGTGTATTATAATCACTCAGGCTAATACTGCCATATGTTATTGCTGATGATTAGGTCTGGTAGTAGGAAAGATGGACAATTATCAAGACATAAAATATTTTAGTATAAATGATACATCTAAGTATTTTTTGAAGCACGTAATCACCATTACTTGGGAGAATCTAACTATGCAATGATATTTGCTTAGCAGGCTGTCATAAGGGTGCTGGTGAAAATACTGGTTTATGTAAAACACACACACACACATACTAGAAGAATGTTCACCAGTGTTTTCAAAAAAGTTTAATAATTAAACATCATTACAGAGATATGTATATATCTGTGGTAATTGTGGCTATACTCACAGTTCATATGAAATGAAATCAATCTAAATGTCCATCAGCATATAAAGAGATGTAGAAACTGTGGTTGCACAGATGTATGGAATATTATTGCACTATAAAAAATATCTTGATTGAGCCATTTGCATGTATTTCTGCCTCCCAGAAGAGGGCATCAGATCCCATCACAGATGGTTGTGAACAACCATGTGCTTGCTGGGAATTGAACTCAGCACCTCTGGAAGAGCAGCCAGTGCTCTTAACCACTGAGCCATCTTTCCAGTCCCATTTTTTTATTTATTCATTTATTAAAAATTTCACTTCCTCCTCTCCTCTCATTTTCCTCCCCCCCCCACTTTCACTCCCCCCTCCCTATCCAGACCTAAGAGAAGTCAGGGTGCCCTCCACTGTGGGAAGTCCAAGGCCCTCCACCACTCCATCCAGTTCTAGGAAGGTGTGCATCCAAACAGACTAGGCTCCCAAAAAGACAGTACATGCAATAGAATCAAACCTAGTGCCATTTTCATTGGCTTCTCAGTCAGCCCTCATTGTCAGCCACATTCAGAGAGTCTGGTTTGATCACATGTTGGCTCAGTCCCAGTCCTGCTGGTCTTGGTGAGCTCTCATTAGATCAGTGGGTGCTGTCTCAGTGGGTAGAGGCATCTCTCATAGTCCTGACTTCCACATAAACACATGAGAGCTCTACTCAGTGGTAAAAAACAATGACATCTTGAAATTTGCATGCAAATAGATGGAAATAGAAAACACCAAACCCAAAAAGATGAATATGGTATATACTCACTCATTAGTGGATTCTAGCCATAAACAAAGGACATTGAGCCTATAGTTTGAGATCCTAGAGAAGCTAACTAATAAGGTGAACCCAAAGAAAAACATATATTTATCTTCCTGGAAACTGGAAATAGACAACAACACCAGGCAAAGGTTGGGAGCATAGGGGTGTGGGTTGGGTGTGAAGAAGGGGAGAGGGGGAAATAGAAGGGAGAAGGGGAGGATTGGGGAGAGCTTAGGCGAGTGGGATGGTTGAGATGGAGGAAGGGTGAATATGGGAGCAGGGAAGAAGATATCTTAATTAAGGGAGCCATTTTAGGGCTGGCAAGAGACTTGGCTCTAGAGGGGTTCCCAGGTGTCCAAGAAGATGTCCCCAGCTAGGTCCTTGGGCAGCAGAGGAGAGGGTGCCTGAACTGGCTTTCTCCCATAGCCACACTGATGAATATCTTCAATATCATCATAGAACCTTAATCCAGTGTTGGATGGAGATAGAGACAGAGACCCACATTGGAGCACTGGACTGAGCTCCCAAGGTCCAGATGAAGAGCAGAAGGAGGGAGAAGACAAGCAACGAAGTCAGGACTGCGAGGTGTTGGTCCACCTATGGAGACGGTGTGCCTGATCTAATGGGAGCTCACCAAGACCAGCTGGAATGGGACTGAAGGAGCATGTGATCAGACCGGACTCTCTGAATGTGGCTGACAATGAGGGCTGACTGAGAAGCCAAGGACAATGGCACTGAGTTTTGATTCTATTGCATGTACTGTTCTTTTGGGAGCCTAGTCTGTTTGGATGCTCACCTTCCTAGACCTGGATGGAGGGGGGAGGGCCTTGGACTTCCCACAGAGCAGGGCACCCTGACTTCTCTTCAGACTGGAGAGGGAAGGGAAGAGGGAGGGGGGAGAGTGGGAGGGAAATGAGAGGAGGGAAGGAGCTGGAAATTTTTAATAAATAAATAAATATCTCGAAGTTTACAAGTATATTGATAGAACTGGAAAATATTATATTTAGTGCAGACATCCAGGTCCCTAAAACACGTGCTGCATGCTCATATCTGGATAGTAGCTTCAAATCTTTTTTAAAAATATGTGTGTACCTGGCCTATAATATATTAGGCTGTCAGTAAATTAATTATTAAGGAGTCTTTGGGTGGGGAACACAGTTCTTTTGGTGAGAAAACAGAATACAAGTATAATTAAATCATAGAGGTGAAAGTTGTAGTGTAGAGATAGTGTAGTGATGGGGAAGGAGAGGCATGTAGCAAGAAAGTATTAACCAAAATGAATTATGCAGGAAGGGAAGAAGGCACATGAAAACCTATAACCATGCAACCCAAGTCAAAAATAAATAAAAAAAGACAGACCACATGAGATACTGAGAAAAGGGGAGAGCTTATCATAAGCTAAAGATTAAGTGAGGATGGGGTTAGAAGCTGAGCAGAAATGAAAAGAAAAATGTACATTAAAGAGAACCAAGGACCTCAGAAAAAAAACTTAAGAAACCCAACCAGTATATAACCTAATTAAAGCACAATGAGAGAGAAAAAAGAGAGAGAAAGACAGAGAGAGAGAGAGAGAGAGAAAGAGAGAGAGAGAGAGAGAGAGAGAGGGAAAGTTCAATTGGAACCTCCAGTTTATCTCTGAACAAAACAATCCGGAAAGCCCCATTCCTGTCTCTCTACTCTCTGCAAACTCCACCTGCTCAGAAACTCTCCGAGTAAGGAAAATGACCCCAAAAGCCAAGTTCCACGTTCTTGGTGGCTACTGAAACTTCTTCGCCTGAAGCTGCTAGTTGCAAAAGTCGTCCCCTCAAGTGCTCAGCCTCTGATCATACTTGGGTACACACACACACACACCTATCTTGTGGTGAACACATCATTACCTATAAATCACCTATATAATCAGCCCTGCCTACAGCCTGTCTCCCTGCTTTGTTTGTGGGGGTGGCTTAATCTCTGGGGTTGGAGAATGTGCCCGGTGGGTTGCTTTTGCTCAAAGAAACCTCTTGTTATACTTTTCGAATTTGACTTGATTTGGCTTACTGTCAGAGTGGGAGTGGGACGGGGAGTGAGGATAGCAGAAAACTTGTTAGAGAGGAGAGGAAGCAGAGAAACTGTGTATCCTGAAAGGGGGAACCAGGTCTTCTCTCCCAAAAGGCTTGAATTAGTGAAAATTTCAGGACCAGACACGAGTTACCCAAAGAAGACATGCTTTTGCCGCTGCTCCTGGCTCCCTACCAATCATAAGGACATGAGAAGCGCCTGTCGCTGAAGAGACTGCTCAGGAATATCTCAGGAGAAGAGAGGGATAATGCGGGCAGAGGAATTTTCAAGACTTTTCACAAACTATCTGTATTAGCCAAAAACAGTTTAAATTTGGTTAAAATTTGTAATATGTTGTAACAATGTCTACAAAATTCAAATATTACTGCATGGTAGTCATAACTACTATATATTTCCATATTAAGAAATGAAGCATAATACTATTTTCAAACATCCATTTTTTTTTTAAAAAAAAACATACTTCATTGGATGTTGAATGTGAACAGCTTCTTTTGTGGTATCTTTCAAAGTATATTATAGCACAATGGGCCAAACTGTAGTCCTGTTCTATTAGCACAGATAAAAATAAGAATAATGTATTGAAATAGAAATTAATAGAGGTTAGACCTGTTTCTAGGGATATGTACTTCATTGTTCTTTTATTACTATTCATCTGGAATAGTAATAGATTGGAAAAAGTAGAAGGATAAACACTAACTTTCAGGAAGACACATTTTCATAATAAAGAATTGCCTAGACCCAAATTTACCATTTTTTGGACAGGGCACAATATCCTGAGCATTACAAGAAGTAAGTAATTTGTTATTGATGCAGCTTTTATGTAAAAATGCATCCAAGACAGCAGTTTGCCCTCTTTATCCACATCTGGGCTCAATATACCTCATTAATGTGGTGGGTATGTGTCTCACATGGAAAAGATTCCGAAAGCACAAAGCAGAGCGTAAGTATGATATACAAACACACATAGACACACACCTGCACTCACTCGCAATCTTTCATTATTGTGGAGTAATAAATATGCAAAATACAATTCCTGAAAAATTCAATTTTTAAACTGGCACTTACGTTTCTAAAATATGAATGACATCTACATTTTAAGATGGCAAAATCCTCAACACTGCTGTGATTTATAAATGGTGTATAATTGTAAGTAATTTAACTGAAGTTGCTAACTTCCCAGATCACCTCAATAATCTATAAAGGGAACCCATCATTGTGCTGTCAAAGTGAGTAATTGTGACTTTTATCATCAGGAACAAATGCATTTGTTTTAGACCTGACTTTAATATTTTATAACTGCACACATTACATTTTTGGTCTACAATGAGTCAATTTTATAGTTATTATTAAATAGTTCTTCTATTTAATAAAACTTTAGGGAAGCTTGCACTTACCAATTTTTATTACTCATGGACTTCTGGAAATATGTGTGGTTTGAACACCTACATATGCTTTTTAATTTCAGCCCTAGCAAGGGGGTCATGTTAATGACCCTAAATGACAAACTTAAAAATGACAAACTCTGATAACTTCCAAATAACAGGAATAAATGTATTCAACCAATCTGCCAACTTCTCTGGGTGTCACTTAGATTTCTCTTCTCAAGGACTGCCATCTGCCAGAGTAAAATTCTCTGTAGCCCCTTTCAAGCAAATAGTCAAGAGTTTTGGGAAAAATCATTTTATTTGTCTAACAAGATGTAATGACAATTATCCAGAGGCAGTGAGGTAACTCAGCACAGGTTCTTGCTAGCAGACATGATGACCTGAGTTAGATCTGTCAGCTCAACAAGGTGAATGACAATGGGCTTTGCAAGTTGTCCTATTACTACCACAGGCTTACTCTGCGCACTTCTGTGCCTCTTTCACTACATAAATAAATGACATTTTAAAAGTCCACAAAACAAATAAGTTAAAGCAACAAAAACAAGAGAATATTACTGAGACCCCCCATACCTGGAAGGAGGTTATTCCAGGAAGGCTAAGCAACAGTGTTTCTACACTGCAGGGCACAAGAGATTCTCTTAAGAGAAAGAAGAAAACTCACACACACAAGATGAGTTGATTGGATTTTTGTCAACATGATACAAAACTAGACTTATCTAAGAAGAGGAAAAGTTTGGATGTTGTTTCTCTTTGTGCATTTTTATACATTCTATTCTGATTAAGGTTTTCAATTTCTAACACTTTCCAAGTCCTCCCCACTCACCCAAATCTATACCTTCTTTCTCACCCTCTTTAGAAAACACAGAAACATAAAAGCACGCAAATTGTAATAGCAAAACAATAACAAATAAGAAGAACAAGAAACACATACACACACACCACACATACATAGACACCTACTAACCTTATGAAAACACAAAATCAGAAATTCACAGGTCTGCATAGATTCTAGTTAAACAGTATCCCAATACAAAGAGAAGAAGGCAGAAATGAACGTCTATCCTGAACCAAGAATTTATCCTCAACTGACAACAACTTGCAAAGGAAAAAAGAATTTTCCTGAGTGGAGTATCACTGGGCATACTAATTACATTTTTAGACAGGCACTATGCTAGAAGTAGACGGCCAGCATGATGTTAACTGAAGGTTATTTTTGTAGATTTTTAGTATTATATCATTTTGTTTGTGCATTTTTTGTCTTATTTGTATTTTGTTTGTGTAGTATGGAATAGAAAAATCTTAATTAGTGAAAAATATTTCTAGAACTTTGGTTGGTAAGTGAGGCTGTAGGGTGTTTTCTTGATTGATAATTAATATGGGACGTCTTCACCCACTTCTGCTGCTATGAACCTTGGGCAAGTGAAGCAAAATAGAATGGACAAACCATGAGTGGTCAAGCTAGAAAAAATACTTCTCCATGGCCTCTGCACCGTTTTCTTTCTTTAGGCTCCTGCTTAGAATCCTTTCTCTGAATTCCATGGATGATGGACTGCAAGCCGGAAGATGAAATAAATTCTTTCATCTCCGAATGGATTTTGGACATAGTGCCTTATCACAAGTAATCAAAACGCTAAGAAAGAAAATGTTGCCAGGATTGGAGCTTTCTGTAACATACCTGACCATGTATTTGGGGGAAAATCTTTGTGGCACTATAATTTCAGGCCAGAAAATCATATCCATTGACTTCTCAGAGCCCAGTTAGTTGTTCTGGGTACACTTGGAAGTTAAGAATGCTGAAAGCAATGCAAAGAACAGAGTATGACTCGTTTCATAGAGAAGCAAAGATTATACCAAGGACATTTCTTTGATGTTTTGGATTAGGAAACATTAAAAATGGATTCTCTACTTTGATGGGACAAAGTAAAGCTGCAAAGAAGAAAGCTACATATAAGAGGATAACAGTGATGAAGAGGTGACCAACATCAGTGAAAATCTTCTGAGAATATTTTCTCATGGCCAGCATAGAGAAACTATGGTCCAGAGAGTGTAATGCTGCACATCATGCTGGAAGCCAAACTTGGTATTATGTAAGAATTGCCTAGTTGTTACTTTCTTTGAAAGAATGAATCATAGTGAGCAGCTCATGATTGACAGTGAGAGACACTAAAAGAGGTTATTGGTGAAGGTGTAACAGTTACCACTGAATTCCAAGGATTGATGGAGTCATGGAGAGAAGTTGCGGTGTAGAATCATGTAACAGGGTCAGAATTTTGAAGGCTTCTGCTGAAAGTGCAACCCAATTACAGCGGAGGTCCCAATAATTTGCAGATGCCATTTTCATGGGATGACTGTCAAAACCAGCAGCAGCTGTTATGTGGAGATTGCCTGAGCCTACAAAATAATCTATGCATGTCTTGAATTGCAAAGCTGGAAAAGTGCCACTGCAAGGCCTTATTGGAGTCCAAAGTATCACGAGTGAGTCTCAGAGGTTAAATCTATTCTATGATCATTGATGGACATTAGTTTTGCTTTATTTTGTTTGTGACTATACATTAGTTCTCCACTCTTGAAGTAAGATCATACTTAACTTGTCTTATTTTACTTTAAAGAACCACACAGTTGGGAGATATTAGAACTTAGTGAGGTTTTGAAGTTTTAGAGAGACTTTGAATATTTTTGAGAAACTTTGACTTTTTTTAAACTTATTTATTTATTTATTAAAAATTTCCACCTCCTCCCCGCCTCTCTTTTCTTTCCCCTTTCCCCCCTCCCTCTCTAGTTCTAAGAGCAGTCAGGGTTCCCTGCCCCTTGGGAAGTCCAAGGTCCTACCCCCTTCATCCAGGTCTATAAAGGTGAGCATCCAAACAAACCGGGCTCCCACAATGTCAGTCCATGCAGTAGAATCAAAATCCAGTGCTATTGTCTTTGGCTTCTCAGTCAACTTGAGTCTATAATTCGTGATCCTACAGAAGCTAAATAAGTAGGTGAACCCAAAGAAAATTATATAGTTATCCTCCTGGATATTGGAAGTAGACAAGATTGCCAGGCAAAAGTTGAGTGCACGGGGGTGGGGGGTGGATGTAAGAAACTTTGACTTTTTAAGGAGCATTTTATATTTTAAGGAGTTTGTCTTTTAAAGACTGTGGGACTTTTTAAAGTCAAATGGCTTATGTTGTAATATTGGTACTCATATGGCATCTTGTGGGATGAAGAAGAAAGGAAGGTTGCGAATTGATAAGTGATGTGTTTATGTGTCAAACTGACAATATTTGATTTTTGTTAAGTTGGTACAATTTCAACATATCTAGGGAAAGGCAATCTTAGTTGAGAAAATACAGGCATGATATGGGCTTGGACACAAGACGGTAGGCCACTTTCATCATTGATGATTGATGTGGAAGAACCTCACTCTGTGTGGTCAGTGAAATCTGACAACACTGATAACCTGGGTTCAATATCCTAAGCCCAATTAGAGAAATAATAGAACTAAGTCTCATAGTTTTCCTCTGATTTCCAATCAAAAATGATATAATGCTCATTCAATCATGAATGTACACACGTGCATACATATATATTCACATAATAAATAAATGTGAAAAGAAACCCTTAATTACTAAATACTTTATAGTTATAAGTAACAATATGTTAAAAAATTATAAGTGGATTTTTTGGGTCCAAATTCTAGGGCTTTGCTTAGGTTAAAATTTATATTAAAAAGTTAATTTTATTTCAGAAAAATAAATTACCCATCCCAATATGAGATTCTGAAATATGAAGCACAGATAACTTGAATCATATATAATGTATTTTACATTAAAATTTCAGATTTGTTTTGTATTGCATAACATTTTCACTCACAAACAAAAATAGTTAATTCTGAGGAAGCTTCATGCTTTATTTTTTAGTTTTTCCTTAAAAATGGATCTTTTACATATACTTTATTTCAATTATGGTTTAGAAAAAAGAAGAAATAACACTAAAAAGTAGCTTAGGCAAACTGTAAAATACATATGTCCTCATATATATCATGTTCAACACTCTAAGCTACAAATTTTTTAAAAAATGTAGTGAAAGATACAATGATTATATTATTTTCAAATCAAAACGTGGTATTTTAAAAGGAGCAAGTAGACTGGTTCTTGTCTACCAACAATGTATCTCTTTTTGTTATGTATAAATAGTAAAATAATAACATTATAAAATAATTTAGAAAATTTAAGATTTATACATCCAAATTTTTTCTCTATTCTTCAACATTCCCAGAAATGTAATGACATGTCATTCCATTCTATAATCACATACATAAAATGTATGCATAGGCATGAACTTGGCTGCTGAAACCAACGTTGAATAATAATGGTGGAACCTGTAAGACAGTGTTAGAAAATACTTCAACTGTGGGAGCCCAGTTCAAGCAGTTACAGAGGGGAAGAGTATTAGTAAGTGGCCTAGAAATTATTCCTGTAATATTTTGGTAAAGAATGTGACTCCTGTCTTTGTCCTAATCAATCTGCATGAGGCTAAACTGAAGGAATTGGATTAATGCTGTTAGAAGAGGAAATTTCAAGACAGTCTAGTATTGACTGTGTTCTGTGGTTATTAATGGTTGCTCTTAGGTAGACGTATAATGAAAAGGATAAAGCTGAGAAAGAAAAAATATAAAATGTACAGTTTGATAAGAGAAGGATCTCCAGGGATCGTAACAAAGTTATTTCCAGTTTCAAGAAGATAAAATGTTTAAAGAAAAGCCTATTTAAACACAGAGATTTGGGGGAAAATGTTTTCTGGTGATAATTAACTCAGTGCCATGTGCATAACAAAATTTAAAACAGGGTTACATTGAAATACTGTAGGCAGAGACCATTTGTTTTCTAGCAACCAGGACATAAATACTAACACAGAAACTATATTAATTATAATATTGTTTGGCCAATACCTTAGGTATATTTCTATCTATATCTTCCTTCTTAAATTAACCCATTCTTATTATTTTATATTTTACTACCAGGCTTGTTGTTTACAGGTAAGGTTCAAGGGTGTCTGTGTTCTTCAGCAGCTACATGGCGTCCCTCTTGACTTCGCCTACTTTCTCTCTACATCTCTGTTCGGATTTTCTGCCTGGCTTCTCTCTATTAAGACATTGACCAAAAGTAACTTCTTTATTAATCAATGACAATAAAACATATTCACAGCAGACAGAGGGGGATATCACACACCTCCTCTTTTCTGTCAAATTAAAAAGGAAGTTCATAACTTTAATATAGCAAGATTACATACAACAAAACAGTTATCAAGCAAAAATTATTGTTACAATATTTAGTCCATTTATATTTGTCAAATTAAGAAAATACTCTATAATTTATCCTATCTTTGTGAGTCTAAAGTTTTATATCTAATCTATCATTTATAATTATAACTATCTTTCTTCAACTCCATCAAAGACCCCCAAAAGATTTAATATCACTTAAGTAAACAGGAAGTACATTGTAAGCAAATTCTAAAACTCTAAAATTGACAGAAATGCTGCCTGGACAGTCACCCAAATTTCTTCTGTAACATTGGAGTATCTATCTTCAGCTTACAGGTCCATAGTATCTGACAGACCTCTCCTTGAAGCAGGAAATTTTAAAGATAGTTCCACCTATATTGGAAGTTTGTCAGTCACTCTTTTCTGGTTCCTGCAGAATGTCTATCAAACTCTTTTATGAAGCGGGAATGCTGAAGGACTATCTCACCTTTTCCAGGCAATTTTAGTAGTCACTTTTGTGTGGGTTCTGCATATTCTTAAGCAGTCCAGTCAGGAGCAGTTTCTTGCCCAAATGGCTAGCCTTGTTACATTGAAGGAAAATTCCATAGTGAATTTCTTTAATGCCCATCAACCTCTCTGAAGCAATTGGTGCTCAGAGAATCAGACATATCTCATTGTTGATGAAAGCCTAAACTCTTAAAATATTTTAAATGTCATATTCTATAATCTTTGAAAGATTTGAAGAATACCTGTCCATCTGAAACATATCTCTGTACATATAGAAAACCTAACTAAAATGACTACAAGTTTGACTATTATGAATGGCTGCCTATCAGTATGAACTAGTAAAATACTTGTAAAGCACATGTGACATCTTTCACAATGGTAGGTTCTATAGATTAAGAAAGGAAATAAGCTCTGAGTAAACAATGCTAATGATAGCAGGTTGGTAGAGAGTATTGCTATAGATATTTACTGAGATAAACATGGTTACATAGAGGTCTAGGGAAACCAATGTGGCCTGGCCATACTGATAGTGAAAAGGTCAGAAGGCTCTTAATCACATCTGTTCCTAGCCTTCTGGATGGAAAACAGGCTACACATTTCTCTCTTTCTAAGTAGACAATTCATGTCTATGATTTCTTGTTTTCCTATTACTTATCTGTGAGCACAAGTACCTACAAGCCTTCTACACTACTACCTGTGTCAAAATATAATGAGGTCAGATGGCCTTCTGCTCATGCCACTATGATTTGACTGTCTGCTTCATATGTTCCTTGCTCTCGTGATTTGAATGGGTATGGCCTCCATAGACTCATGTGTTTAAATGCTTGGCTTATAGGGAGTACACTATTATAAAGTATTGCCTTGGAATAGGTGTGGCCTTGTTGAAGGAAGTATGTTACTGTGAGGGTGGATTTTGAGGTCTGATATATGCTAAGCTACATCAGTGTGGTACAGTTTACTTTCTGTTGCTTGTGGATCAAAGTGTAGTACCTCAGCACCTTCTCCTCCATGATGTCTGCCTGAATAGTACCAAATTTCTTGTTATGATGATAATGAACTAAACTCTAAAACTGTGTGCCATATCAAAATAAATGTTTTCATTTATAAAAGTTGCTGAAATCTTGGTGTCTCTTCACAGCAATTCTAAGAAGTTGGTACCAGGAGTAGAGTATTACTCTGATAGGCCAGAGTATCTTCTTTTTGCTTGGGGGAATGTGGACTTTAGGACTTTGGTTTAGAAAAGCAATTGAATTTTTTAGGTTTAGCTTAATGGGTCATACTACTAGGAGTATGGATTGCATTAGTACTGAGGGTGGTTAAAATGTTGTGGCCTGACTAAAGAGGTTTCAGAGGAGAAAAGTTTTAATATGTGGCCTAGGGAATGTTCTTGTGATATTTTGGCAATGAGTATGTCTGCTTCTTTCACTTGTCAAAAAAGGCTCCTTGAGGCTAAGCTGAAAAGTTTTGGATTAATTCTGCTTGCAGAGGAAATCTCAAAATATCCTAATATTCATTCTGTCATATGGTTATATGATTGTTCTTATGTAGATCTATAATGTTAAGGAGCGAGCTAAGCAAGGAAAACACAAAATGTACAATTTGAGGAGAAAGGGACATCAGGAAGTGGAATGGAGTTATATCAAGGAGATAGACAGATTAAGAAATGGGATAAAGAGAGTGGTAACTTCAGAGTAAGACACCATCCAGCTAAGAATCCAACTAGTGAAAGAAATTAAAGAGAATACTTAGAACTGGGTGCGGTATTGAATAGCTATAATCCCAGCTCTCTAGAAGCAGAGGTTGGTAGATCTCTGAGTTTGCGGCAAACCTAGCCTACGAAATGAGATCAAGGAAAACCAAGTTTAGACAGTGAAGGAAAACATCCAAAAACCCAAAAGCTAGTGCAGATGTAATTAAACAAGGGGGCTGTGTTCCAGTCCCAACAAGCAGCAGAATTTGGCATCTTTGATAATGTGATTCTGGCTTTAGAGGCAAGAATAGAAGAGAGCAGTTATGGAATCTCCCTTTGTGACTAAGGAAAGCTACTAAGGCCAGTCATGTATCTACGTCTACCTGCACAGAGACCTAGAGTGGCCATTGCAGGAAGCTGTGAAGTTGAAGTCTACATTGCTTTGGAGAATGAAGTATGTTGGAGATGCCAGAGTTTTCTTGCAAAGTAAAACTACTAAGAGAGTGGAATGAGACCAAGTGAAAGAAGTGTGTTGAAGTCAACAAACCTGAATAAAGTTGGAGATCTGAAAAACATTTTGGCATCAGACAGGGAATTGCAAAGGTTGTAGCTTGCCCAGCTGATTTTGGTTGTGCTTTGGTCCTGCATTTTCCCACTATGCTCCCTTCCATACCTTTTGGAAAGGTAATGTATATCCTAACCTCCTATATGTTGAAAGTATGTTATTTGTTCTTTGTTTTTGGTTTTATAAGGGATTACACTTAAGAGAATGCATAAATCTCAGAAGAGACTTTGGACTTTTAGACATTGTTGTGATTGTGATTGTGATTGTGATAGATTTTGGGGACTTTGAAGTTGGACTAAATGCATTTTTCAGTACATTATGGCTACTAGCCTTTGGGGGTCAGTGAGTAGGATGTGGTAGTTAAAATAGGTATGGCCCTCATGTACTCGTTTGTTTGAACACTTGGCCTATAGAGAATAGTACTATTAGGAGAAGTTGTCTCATTGGAATCGTGTGCTTTTTTGGAGAAAGTGTTTCTTTCGAGAAGGAGAAGTCTTTGATATCTCATATGTGCTCAACTCTTGCCCAGTATGGGCAGTAAACTTCTTGATGTCTGTGGATAAAGATATGGAACCCTCAGTTTCTTTTCCAGCTCCATGTCTGCCTGCACACTACCATGCTTCCCACCATGATAATAATGGAATAAACCTCTTAAACTGTAAGCCAAGTCCAAATAAATATTTTCATACATAAAAGTTGTTGTGGTTCTGGTATCTCTTCACAGCAGTAGAAAACTAAGACAACTGCCATAATGAAATTATTTCCTGTACTTAAAAGAAGGAAACTTTCTTCCTTAAGTTGTTTTACTTGGGAAATTTTATAACAGCAACAGAAAATGTAATCAAAACAATTGGACAAACTACCACCTCCTCATATTTAGGGCATTTAATTCAGTAAGTTCAGGAAATAGTAAAACATTCATCACTATCAAAACCATTGTTCAGTCTTTTCCAAACCTTGTTTCCATACCTTTATTATTAATTATAAATATGCTTAATTTTTTACTAAAATATAACATGTTTAATTTAGCTTAATTTCTAAATATTTGTATATACTACTGCTATGCTGCATAGAAGTTCTCTGGAATGTTATTATAAAGTAAATCATATCTCATACTCTAATATTTAATAGATATAGGTTCTACTATATCACACTTATCACTTACTTGGTATTTTTCTAAGTATTATGTTTTACAAACTAATTTATATTGTTAGATGCAAATGAAAGAATTTTTTTTTACATCATCATATCAGTTGGTTTAGCAAGATTTTTTCTTAGGTCATTAATTTTTTTAGTTCCCTCAAAAATAGGTTAGTATAAATTTATACACATTTTAGTATATGAAATTTTTTACTTTGATCATTTAGAATTTATATTTTGTTTTATAATTATTGCAATTTTGATTTGGTTAAACTGATTTCTTTATAAATAATTGCCATCTTTTTTTTAGATATACATATGCCTAAGGGGAATGATTTCTCTACTTCTGATTTTCTTTAGTTGATTAATTATTGTACCTTTTATGGCAATTTTATATCTATTCTTCATTTCATATTTTTTCAATTTTTGAAATATTTGAACAATTTACTCCTTTTTGAAAGGATTGTCTTTTTCTATCTACCTTCAGGTGATAGCTATCCCCCTTTCTAATGCTGTGAATCTTTAACATAGTTCCTGTTGGTGTGGTTCCAATCACAAAATTATTCTAATTTATACTTCATAACTTTAATTTTTCTACTGTTATGGATCATAATGTAAAAATTTTGGAGACACATTTGCCAAAGGAATGGCAACTCACAGGTTGGTAATCACAGCCTTAAATTTTCTAGTAATTATCCTTAATTTAATGTACAATATAATCCTTCTGGTTGTTCCTTAGAAGACATTAGCCTACATACTTCAAGTTGTGATAGGACCTGTGAATAAAATATCAGGAGATTAGCTGATGGAATATGATAAAATCATAAAATTTTAATGATATTTAACTGTTGTACAAATATTTCATATGAGATACTATGATCTGAAGTTCTCAGAAGAAATTGCAGAAGTAAGGCTGAATGAACGATACAAATCTCAATTATCGTGGAAGGGCTGAAATGCTACAGTCTAGATCCAAATGACAATTATGTTGGACTTGCCATATGCCCCTTAGCAGTCATTCTTTGCCCATCTTTCTGATCTAGCAGCCTCATGACTATCATGCAAATCCTTTTAGATACTTTAATTTAGTTGGCAAAATGTAAATGCCTGCAGCCTGTAGCAGAGCTTTCTCGGCTTTCCTAAAACCCATCTACCTGACATAGCCACCAACGTGTTTGAAAAGTGTGTCAACTTATGAGCTTCGTTTTTCTCTTACTGTAAAAAAGCTTCCAGAACTTGTTAGTCCTGTAGTCCTGTAGAAAACTGTTGCTGAGACTCGGTCATTTGTATTTGATCCCAGAATGAACTGTCTCTCTTTTGAGGTAAAAATACTATTTCCACATTGACAGTTCTGACTACCTTTGTGTTAGGGGAGCATGATTGCTGTCTCGGTGATATAAGTGAAGAAACTAAGATAGAGTCTAATATTATCCACAGTCCAAACATGGAGAATTGGAAGAAGGACCATAGAATGTGTGAGATTCTTCAAGGGAATTAGAATACTATGATGTTCCAGAAATGGAAGGGTTCATCCATTTAGTATTTGCATTCCATCTAGAGGAAATATATCTCACTTTGATGTATGTTCTCTAGCAAGGTAACAATGTCTCATTACTTTGCAACACTTATCATTTTTATCTAGATTATATTGCAGACAATTCCCATTCCACGATGACAGGCATCAATAAAACAGGCATGCAGGAAAGAAACTGTTGTTTTAAATTTGAGAAACCTGTCATGAAGTACTTTTTTCATGTGCATCAGATGTCAAAAAATGGTTCAAGATCATTCTGAGTGACAGGAGACATCCTATCAGTATGAAATATCACAAAAATTTTGATGAGATCTTTGGGCTATAGCTGACTACTGTATTTAAACTGAGTGTATAGTGAACTGGATGACTATATAGAATATATATATATATATGTGTATATATATATATACATATATATTAGTGCCTAGATAATACTGATTTCTTACCCAGTAAGTTAAAGCTCATAGACTATATTAATTATAGAACTGTGATATTAATATAGAAATTATGAATATAGAAATTATTAAAAATATTTATGAATATAAAGCTATTTAAATCAGATTTATAATTTTTGACATTCTAGAAATGATTCACAGTCAAATTTATGTATCCCCTGCATTTTGGGGAATAAATATTATATAAGAAAACTCCTAGTTTTCTTTGATCTAATTATTTCTTTAATGTTATTTTGATTAAAAAAAACATGATCAAGTCATCTTTGATTAGTACACATGAGCTTAGCCAAAAGACTGAGAACCAATCCTGATTAGTAAAGCCTTTCCTGAAAATGATTTTCTATGATCTGAAAACTACCCTTTTCTCTTTATTTTAAAGGATTATCTTCTAAATAAAAGCGATGTTTCTTCAGAACTATTTGTTGTCACTAGTAAAAATGTGAAACAGGCAATGTTTCATTTATGTTCATTGACTAGATAGATACATCAGTGGCAAAAAATATGTCCTGTACCTCAGAACAAAAAAGAAACAGTGTGAGTACCTGGAGCACAAAAGAAAAAAAAAGTAATTTGAGACGAAAGTAGTATATCCGGAGGAAGTCAGTATTGTCAGATGCTAAATTGATTATGAGAAAACAGATAAAGAGCCTGTGGGATCTGGGTTGAAATGAGTAAGAATATTGGAGCAGTGTGGAGGGCAGTAGTCTATGTCAACGGCAAACTCATACATTTCACAGAAAGTGGGATTTGATAGCTAGAATTGAAAAAATAAACTTATGAAGACTGAGGTCACATGGGTCCAATAAGTCCAACACCCACACTCTCACCTATGTGTCTTAGCTTTGAATATTTTGTTCTATGTGCTTATATGCAGAATCCAGGAACATAGAAAGGTGCCAGTGAGGATAGATGCCTTATAAAAGAAAAAAATAGTAAAGTGAAAGGAGAAAGGAGAGATACCAGGGAAAGAAGCCTTCAAGGAAGAAGAGGGATGGCAGATGAAAAATATGATGTTAACAAAGGCTTAACAAAAATGAAAGATGAATGAAGAGGCTATTTGAAAGAATAAAAGCAACAGAATCTTTCAGTCCTCCAACAATTCAATTAATGACAAGAATAGAAGATCTGTGTCATAGAAAGAGAAATCAGGACCTACTCAGAGTTAAAATTTCAGTGAGGATAATATATATATATATATATATATATATATATATATATATATCTTGGAAATCTTCAACTTTATAAGCTAAGTATAAATAAATTATAGTATATAAAAACAAGTATGTTGACAAGTTTGTTGTATGAGTGGATAATGATGTTCCCAGAAGACATGGGTTAATAAATGAAAACTGCAGTGTTAGGAATGGAATACATCTCTAAGTCAAGGACTCCAAAGAGGCATCCAAAACAAGATGGGCTATCCTATTGCTCTTGTATCCCCACCATAAACAAATGGTAAGGCATTGTTGCTGAAGACATCATTCATTTTGGTTTCACTGTATAGAAAAACCAACATTAAACTGAGAAGAAAACCTTTTTTATGTTTTCTAATTTTTTTAGTGTCAGAAAATCCTATGCAGAAGGATGGAGGAAAAAGGGATAATAATCTTACACAGCACTAGATCCTACATGATATGTTACGGACCTGCTGGCAAGATGTGTTCACTGGTATAATTAAATTAAAACATTATCTTTCAATCCAAGTATTGCTATCTTCCTTGAAGGTCTCTTTCCCCGGTATCTCCCCTCTCTTCTTTTACTTTACTATTCTTTTCTTTTATAAGGCATCTATCCTCACTGGCACCTTTCTATGTTCCTGGATTCTGCATATAAGACACAGAACAAAAGACTCAAAGCTGAAATCCATAAGTGAGAATGAGTGTGGGTGTTGGAGTAACCAAATACTCTCCCTTTGGATGTGAGACTGTGTACATAGGAGGGATTTCATGTTAGTTACTTAAATAAGGTAAAAAGTCCATGACTTGAAAGATAATGGGCCCTATAGTGAAATGTACCATTGCTTTTTAAAAATAACTATGCTGTCAATTTGCATTACACATACACACACACGCACACACACACAGTGTGTGTGCTGATCTCAACTTTTGTCAGAGAAGTTTCTTTTTGCAGAATATAGAGGTCAATTGAGAGTAATACTTGGAAATATTGCTGAGTGCAGATAACTTTAAGTATAAATAACCCTGAGTACACAGCTCTAAATGGGTCATCTAAAGCTGAGGAATTTTACAGAAAGGATGGTAAGATTATCAGACCTGGAGAATTGGGAGGAGGGGAAGAATATTGTGAAATGTTGACTTCTGAATAGGACTAAGAAAAAAATTTTAGGATGGAGTCCAGTTAATCCTGCAGTATAACTGTGATCAGTTCTTGTCAGTAATTTAGGCATCTTTTATACAAAGTTCAATAGACTTATGACAATAGATGTTAAATGCATCCTTGACTATCATGGTTTTAAAGCACAAACAGACATACCTGATTTATTTACAAGTAAACTTATGAGATAGAAATTAATAGTGAGGTTAGAGTTGAAGAATGGTAGTGGAGTAATTAAAAAGTGGGTGGAGAATAAATTAAACCAACCACAGGGAAGGTAAATAAATGACATAAATGTAATACTTTACAATTTCTTCAGAGAATGCATAACTAAAGGTTAACTATGTAGTCAAATTTTATGAAAGCAAAAGGCTAGGGAAGGAAAAATTAGACAATGCAGTATCATGTATACTACAAACAGAGAAAAATAACGGTAAACAACTGATAAACTCCATCAAATATATCAGACATCTGAGTAAAATCTACAAAGGAGTTCATTTGAAGTGACCAGCCATAAAGAATGGGAGATATAAAATCTTATTTAAAACTTGAGGACTGGAAATGAGTAGTAGGGAGCCGATGAATGGCTTCATTTTAGAATACCTGAGAGAGATGAATCACTCACCAAGCAAAGTGAAACAGGAACCTAGGAGGGAGTTGTAGAGAAGTTATAAAGGGTAGGACAAAGAAACCTAAAAACTCACCACTGTGACAGATACTGGAAAGATTTGACTTCCCCAGGGCATGATTAAGAGAATGACCATAATTATCTAACTCCTGTGTCACGTCCGGTATAAGCAATCTCTCCCTTTTACCTTTTGATGATGCCTGCATATCCTAATGCTTTATCCTCACTTTTATTTATGATTAGGCTCATCTTACTGATTACTACTCACCTTCAGATGTGATAGGATTCAGTCCTTTCCCATATTAACCTTTAATCTCACAGAAAATCCAGTTTTCTCCATCTAGGGAAAGATGTCAGAATCTTGGTTTATCTTCTTTCAGAAAACAACATATGGAAGCAATGTAGAGAGAAGATGGGCATAAGCGTTTCATTTGCATGGAATCAGAAGTTGTTCTCTTCTGGATGTCAAAGCTTTTTTTCCAGGAAGCATTTTTTTACATGGAACATATTCTGAAGGTTCAACAACCTGCGAGACACTGCAGATAATCAGCCAATAGGATTGTCTTGTAAGGCATAGTAGACAAATCTTTAGAAATGAGTGAGCCATAGAAGGTGAAGCTGTATAGTGGTATCTGTATGTCTTGATGGATCAAAATATTCTTTTGTGTTTAAACATCCGGGAATCTGTTGTTAGATGTTCCTCCACATAACAGAAGCTGATATGCCAAAGAATGCTCCCAAATGCCACACAAGCACACTAACAAAGTCTCTCTTTGCTTCATTATAAAGAATAGATTCATTATAATATCACTCACTATAGTCATGACTGCTCTTGTAAGTTTTCTAAAAGACTGTGGGCAAAAAGCTATAAAATCCAGATCTTGTTATGACTTCTTTCAGTGAATAGCTCATCCACATCATAAAACTCAAGTTCCATGAATGGGAACACTCTGCACCAAACCACTTCAGAATAGCCTTCCCTGGTGTCTTATCAGAACATGGCATAGTTTTTATTGTACTATTTAAACAATCTCTGAAATTGCCTATTTCTCTCTGCTAAATCCTCCCTTAAAAGACACAGAAATCAAGTACAAGCATATGCCCAGTGACATGTTTTTAAACATGTGAGATATTTTATTATGTTTTTATTTTGTTGGCGAGAGAGAGAGAGAGAGAGAGAGAGAGAGAGAGAGAGAGAGGCACAGAGAGAGAATGAGAGACAGCATGAAGTTGGGTGGCTAGGAATATGGGGAGGATCTGGAAAGAGCAGGAAAATGGAAAGAATAGGGTCAAAATGCATAAAAAGCTTTTTATTTAAAAGTAAATATTTTAAAAAGACTGTCTTATAGAATTTTTTTCTCAAAGCATTAGATTTAGAATCTATGTATGTTTGAAGTCACAAGAGTTCAACTTTTGTAAAAATTCACTACCTAAATCAGGAATTTATTGGTTTAATACTTTTAATAATTCTGTGAAAATTTCACACCTTTTATTTTGATCATGTCCATCTCCTTCCAGATTCATACTTTATTGCATACCCATTAAACATTATCTTCTTTTTTTTTTTACTCAATTCATTGAAATTATGGAGCCTAGATACTAATTGATACTATTGGAGATGATCTTTTGTATATGCTAGACATAGTTTACTTGTAATCATTTATTGCCTCTGACTTTGAAAGTCTTTGCTTCCTCTTTTGTAATGATCCCTGAATCTTTGATGAAGGAAGTATGGATGTAATAATTAGAGTTGATTGCTCCATAGTCATTTATTCTCTGCAATTTGACCAGTTGTGTGTTTAGGTGTTAGACACCATTTACTGCAGAAATAAGTTTCTGTACATTAGTGAAAATATCCATGTCTTCAAGTGGCTTCCAGAGTGTAACCAGAAAAGCCTAGAATCAGTAAGTCTAAGTAAATCAGTTCCTGAGGTTTGAATTTGTGCCTGAAGTTTGTACATAATGGCTTTAGTACAAAGGTTGTATCTCTTCACACAACTTACATGCCCTCACGTACTGTTATAAGCAACTCTGATCTGGTATTGATTGACACTGAGAAAGGAAAGGAACAAAGAGAGAATGGATTCTTCTCCTCCTTTTTGCTGGCACTAGAGACAGCAATGGGATCCAGGAAGTTTTCACATTTGAATGAAAGAATAGTTTATTAGATGGAAGTAGACTGAACCGTTTAGTCATTGCAAGCATGTTGAATTTACTAACCGGGGTTTCTTTAGTAAGTGAAGTGACTGAAAAGCCAAATGTAGAATCAAGTGGTCATATGAGCAACAGAAATCACAGCTTTCCCTTGAGCCACGGTTTGCTCTGTGTTTGCAAGAATGTAGCCAAGCAAAAGTGCGTGGAGAAATGATAAAGTTCTAGAGACTCAACTTTTCAAGTCACATGTTCATTTATCCAATGAGAAATAAGTCCTCTAATACATTCGTAAGTCTACTGACACAATACTTAGTGTTTCAACTGTGGTATATACAAATTTCATGGCAAATATTTATAACACTTTCAATTTTCTTAGCATTTGTTCATTTATATTCTCACTTTCAGTGCATATAAGTACTTTTTTCTCAGGAGTCTTATAAATACCAAATATCTTTTGTCTTTTTCGTAATGGTTACTAAATAACTTTAATATTATTTGTGATTGATGTATAGTTCTCTAATGTCCTTCTGCTGAGAAATGCTGGACATCTAATATCTATTAGTCACTTGAATTCATACCTTTAAAACCCAACTCCATTTTCTTTCTTTTTATTCCTATAGGAACTACACAGGCTGTTACGTTTATTGTGCAGAAAGTCAGTGATAATTCACTAGAGAAGTATTCCCACAAGGAAGCCTTCAAAGTGCAATCACAGACAGTGATGCAATACAACTCCATTTTCCATCTAGAAATGGTGATTTTATGTTGAGTTGAGCTCCTAACATACTTTACATATTATTTATATATATTTATACATTAGTCTCTCATTTTATAAATTTTTCATTTATTTTTATGAATTAGATTGTCTTTTCAGTTCCACGGTACTTTTTTCTCTACTGTTTATGTTCACTGACTGTCACTTACCTTAACATTTGCTTGTTTCATCTAATGCTCTTCTTCTCTGACTCTCAATATTTTACTCTCTGCTTGATTCATTCTATCTTTCTTTAATTTTTATAGTACGGTTCTTAGAGTTTTTTTCAACCCTACATTCATTTTAGCTTGAGTTCTCTTCAATGTGTCTATCTCTTTATTAAATTCTATTTTCAAATCCCCGAGAGCCTTCACTGCTTCCATCATCCTTATGCTTGTACTCTCTTGGGCATCACTCAGACATTTGTTCTTTTTCAATTCTGTCATTTAAAGTTAACTAAGCTATGTTTTTGAGTATTATTTTAAAAACTTTGCATTATTTGTTTAATTTCATGCTTCTTCCTCGAAATTCTATCTGGAGCTCACCTGTGCAATTCTCATTGGCAGACATTTATGTAAGACAAACGGAACCCTGTGCTTTGAAGTGGGGTGATGACTTGATCTTTACCACTGTTTGGATCTTTTGCAATAAAATATGCGGTTTGAGCCTAAGTTGAGACTTCCAGAGAGACCACCGGAACCCAATAAAGTCCAGAATGCAAAAGCAAGCTTTATTTCTTTTGCCAGTTAGCTGGGAGCCATCCACTACATACGACACAGCGCAGTAGGGAGAGCTCCCGTTTCTCTTGGGGTTGACATATATAGGCAAAAACTGTAAGCCAGGTTTACTCAGGGTAAAGGGGGTTGGTTTTGCTAAATACAGGGTATGGATTACTTCCGCATACCCTCTTCCTCCTTTAAGCAGTTACTTCTGCATCTGCGCATGTCCTACACTACGCCCTCTCCCCAAGCTGTTATTTCTGCTCCTGTCTAGACTACAAAGCTAGATGGTTAGCTGTCAGGAACAGTTGGTTTTTCCAGCTAACTCTTGTGATGTTACAAGGAGCTTGAAGCCAGTGTTTTAACCAGCTCCTGACCAAGAAAAGCTTTTTAAAATTTCTTATGTCCTAACAATGGGTGTGTGGGGTTGTTGTTGTTATTGTTGTTGTTGTTATTCCTATGTTTATCCTGACAGCGTAGTTTGGGAGAGAAAAGATGTGATTGTCAGGTTGTATCTAGACTTAAATAGAAAGAATCCAGCTGTACACAGAGGGCTGGACTGGTGTTGAAGGTACGTTCTAGTCCAAGCTCAGACTTGGGGGGTAGGTTTGGTGGCTGGACAGGTAAATAACACTGAGGAGAATCAGGCAGACTCACTACCTTGATCCTGGAGAAGAATGTGTAGTACCTGGCTTGATGAAAGTTTCGTAAAGATGATTTTATTCTCAACAGAGAAAGGAGTGTTCATATTTGTCACTCCCCTAATTTAGAGTTTTTTGAAAATTATAGCAAAATTATCATTATTTATGAATGTGATTTAATTTTCATTTAATTATGAAATTATAGGTATCATATCTTTTTAATTTAGCAAGTTTTCTTGCTAGTAGCATTTAATAACTAAATAAAATATGCAAATAAATACTCTAGAGTATAAGTAAATATTTCTTCATTCTCTAAACATTCAGATATAAAATTTTCTTATGTGAAAATAATCATATGAATACTACATTCTTTTTTAATATACATTATATATAAATCTTTAAAGTCTCTTACATATATCCTGAAGCTATTTTTCATAAGTTTGCAATCAAGTGATTAGAAAATTGAGTTGTAATTATGAATACATTTATTTAAGTAAATGAAAATTTTAAGTCATTTTAGGAATTAAATTAAGGGATATATTTTTAAGCAATTGTTTTAATCTGTATTTGAACTACATATAAGACTACAGTGGTTCCTAGAAAAATCTACAGATGTTATTGTTACATGTCAAATACTCTTAAAACTCTTCCCTTTGAAAAAGGTGCAGAATTAAGTTGATAAGTTTATTGCAATGCATCATGCCTTCTGCTCTCCCTTTTCTGTCTTTGCTGTCCTTTCATCAAAAATTCTGTGAAAATGATGAAAAAATGAGACAGGAAATGAAGAGGGTAAGATTTATCAGAGCAGGTAATAATTTAAGGAAAACTCATACATTCTAAAGTTACTTTATCATTGACGAGGTTTGGAAGATGGCTTGTACTAAGAAAAGCAGGAAAACCAAAATGTTTGATGAATGGATGCAATCAGCAAAAGACAAATGACCACTAAAGTCTGACTTGTTCACTTAGGAGCTCCTAAGAAGCATTTATGCAAAAAAGCTGCTGGATTTTCATTGCTTTTGGTCAAGTCCTCATGAAATTCATTCTTTCCTCAAATTTAGCTACAAAAAAATAAGCAAGAATACAAAATTAATCATCATGTAGTTCATATTTCACACAAATAAAACATACACATGGACACCCTGTCTTTAATTTGATAAACTTGTATTCTTGTTGGATTGTGTTATTTTAATTTTAAACCCTATTTAAGTATAAATTAATGGAATAACAGGGGTCATGATATGAAAGGAAATCATGCCTAATTCTCTAGTTACTATGTTCATTATATTTTCCTCTAGAAAATATGATTTGTTTTGTGATTGGGAGCTAATAAAACAAATGTCTGTCAAAGTAGTTTATCATACACACAATTTGGAACAACAATTAAGGGGAAAGATGTCATAAATTTAAAAAATAATGTAAATGGATACATAGAAGTCCTTGGAGGGAAGAAAGGAGTCGGAGAAATGATATAATCAACTATAGTGTCAAAATAAAATTAAATCTGATAATGTTAAGAGTCTAAGAGATCTAATTTTGAATATTTGGCCTATGTAGTCTTATTTATATTTTATGAATTCCTTTGTGATAGAGATTAATTGTTTACCCTGTGTCTTCTTTAGTAAAGGAACTGTCATAAATAGGTAGTAAGTAAATATTGCTTCCCTTGAGTCTTCTTCCTTGTTAGAAGACCCTGCTGGTCAGAGATTGCAGTCTACCATGACAGGTTCAGCAACATGAAGGACTTCCTCTCCACTGAGAATTCATGCTCCCTTCTATCCTTACTTGAAGGATGCCTCTAGGCTCAGAAGACTAACTAATCTCAAGAGTGACTCTTTACATAGTTTCCTGTATATGCTCTTCCCTTGTTGTTCACATGGCAACAACTAGGTATTTTCATAGGGACATGCTGCCACTAACTCAGCTTTATGCTGGGAGCATGGTGTTTAATGCAAATTAGGTGATTCCCCAGCTACCGTCCCCAGACCTATATATTTCATAGACTCTAGAATAAAGTTTAGTTGTCTCACTGAAGTTAGCTCTCAGAGGCACTCCCAATTGTTTTCTCGGCTGTCTGAAATCTGGTCTCCTCTTCTGCTTCCTCCACTCTTAGGCTAATGATCCCCGAGGAAGGAGACCCATACTTCCTAAAACAAAATATTTGGTTTTTTTAATTATTGCAGTCCAGATATCTTTATTTTCTGTATTATAGGTCACTTGATGTTAGAAATTTATTAATAATGTTTTTATTGTTATTTCTTTTTTAGCCTTTAGTCATAAGAATGAAAGGAATATTTGAGCACAAAAACATTGAACAATATACTCTTAAGATTTTTCTTATCACATTTAGTATACTTTTAAAATGATCTTTACTATGTAAAAGCAAAACTGTATCTACCTTAAACTTGATTTCATTAAATTGTTTATTTAATTAATGTGAGAATTTTGTGTTATATTTGATTAAAAGTGAAGGAATTACACAAGAACTGAACAGAGATGCATCCCAACCTCCAAAGGCAAGCAAACTAGTTGAAGATATAACACAACTGTCTGTTAAATATGAAAATTCCCCAAATGTGTTCACATACTGTTAGCAAACACTCATGACAGGATGAGTAATTATGTAGAGTTGGAGAAATGCTTCACAGAAAAATAATATCTTAGGGGGAAATTATATGAGGGGTAAACAAAACTGTACATACAAAACTGTTTCTATGACATAATGGGAAAATTCTTAGCAACAATGTGCATGTGACATATGTTTGTTAAAGTTAAATCTAAGTCTTATATAGAGCTAACATTTCCAAGTTATCGGGTGTCAACATTGTATTTAATACACTGACTTTGGGAAAGACTTTTTAATATTCATTAAAAATTCAGCCTTTCAACATCTAGGTATCAGACTTCTGAGTTGTTTCTGTAATAATCAAGTTTTATTTCTGTTGTCAAAAAACCACATATATATTTCTTGTAATTAAATATGTGAGGGAATTTATCCAAATAATTTGAAAGTGATTGTACACATGTAAGTCTGTTCACATACTGGCAATTTTACTAAAGTTGTCAAAATAAGGAAGTAATCAATGTATCCTACAATATAAGAATGAATCAATAAAGTGGACTAGATTTGTGCAACTCTTTGACTGAAAATGGTAATATCAAGCATTTGTATCTATTTTGGGATTTCTTTCTCTACCCTCCCATGGCTCAGCACGGAAGATCAAGAGAGAACAGAACGTGGCCACACACACAAGCCTTTAACATGGAATTACTTTGTGATTCAGCCCTTGTGACCTTAACAACTCTCTGTAACCCTCACTTACCATCAGTGCTGTATTAGGGTTTAAGTCAGAGGTGCCAAATCTAGGGAGCATGTTCAGACTTTAGCAGTTTCTTAACTGGTAGCCTGCACATTTGAGATAGTTAGAAAATCCATTTGTAAACTACGCAATTAGAAAAGGCACAACTCTAAAGAAAGTACATCCACCAGAGAGTCTGGTTTTTCCTTTCTTTCTTTCTTCCTTTCTTTCTTTCTTTCTTTCTTTCTTTCTTTCTTTCTTTCTTCCTTCCTTCCTTCCTTCCTTCCTTCCTTTTTTCCTTCCTTCCTTTAAATTTCTCTCAAGAAGGTGAGGTGGGCTAAAGATACAACTCATAGAAGTGTTTGCCTAGTATGCACAAGTTTGTGTACCTTAGAACCAAAATAAAAAAAAAAACCCAAGGAAAGAAGGAAGAAAAGAAGGAAGAAAGGACAGGCAGTGATGAATTTCTTTATGCTAATCAGTATAAGAAGAGACCTAGAGAGTCATTTTATAGAAAATAAGCATCACAGAAAGACTGATTCAAAGTTCCCATGTGTTTCAAAATGTAAATGATCATTCTACATTTTTTATCAGTTAGCTATTTTCTAGGAAATATTGTACAATAGATTACTTACTTGAATTATTTATAGTAACATCATACTATAGCCTGATTGAAATGCATACTTTATAGGCAACATATTAAAGTATGAGAACTAAAAGTTACCTCTGGGGATATTGTGTTCAGATATAAATATAGCCTCAACTTTTCTACAGTGACACTACTTCCTTCAGGATATTATCTTTTGCATTTATTCTGCCTCACCAGTCACATTCTGATCCATCCTTGGTGCATTCATCAGGATTAGATTAATTGGAGATGGAAAATTGAAAAGTCTCCTGGGATCAGACAGGTCGTGAAAAATAAATGAGGAAAATCTGATACGCGAAAAACAATAGTTGTTGGTTTGTGTTAAGGAGTGTGAAAAATAAAGAAACAAAACATAGCCTGGTTAAGATAAGCTGATGCTTTTCAGCTTCAATTAGCTGATGTACCAAGGACTTCAGACTTTCTTGGTCAGTCATTGCCTTTTCAGCTTTTAGACAAGAGTCCCAGATCCTTCATCTGGCGAAGGACGGCGATACAGTCAGAGACCCACATTGGACCACCGGACTAAGCCCCCCGAGGTCCAAATGAGGAGCAGAAGGAGGAAGAACATGAAAAACGAAATCAGTACTGCGAGGGATGCTATCACCCACTGATACAAGGGAACGGATCTAGTGAGAGTTTACCAAGGCCAGTTGGACTGGGACTGAACGAGGACGTGATCTAACCAGATTCTCGGAATTTGGCCGGATTCTCTGACTGTGGCCGGCCCGAAGTCTTTCTGAAAAGCCATTGACTATGATACTGAGACCTGTTTCCTCTGCATATACTGGATTTTGGGGATCCAGTCTGTTTGGACACTCACCTTCCTGGACCTGGAGGGAGGGGGAAGGAACTGGAACTTCCCACAGGGCAGGAAACCCTGACTACCCTAAGGGACGAAGAGGGAGGAGGAGAGGGAGTGGGGGGAGTGGGAGGGTGTTGGGAAGAGGGGCGGAAATGGAAACTTTTATAATTTAATAAAATTTACAAAAAAAATATGAAAATAAAACCATTTGTGGTTTTATTTATAGAAAATTCCATATGCTATTTAGATATATGCAATTTTTGATAACTACCTTTTTGGGATTTACCTCTACCTTTTATAGCCTTAACCTGTTCTTTGTAATAATTTGACATTATTTTAAATTTGTGTCAATACTTTACCGTTGTATTCCACTAACAATAATTTATTAAGCTACCTAAGCCATATTAACTTCGCAGAATTTTCTTCTTTTCACCCCTAATATAATGTTTAGGTGTCATAGTCACCTCCTTCACCATAGGAAGAAACTGAAGCATATAGAATAGAATGCTTTCTGTAAACATTATTTGAAAATTGAACCTGAAACTTTAGACCTTTCTACTACAGTTTATCTTAGATGCTTATTTATGTTTCATATCAATTATATATCTATTTATCATTTGTTTAATAGAACTCGGAATATACCTCCTTTTTATGTATTTTATTAATGTATTGCAAATTTTAATTACTTTTTAAAATACTTATCGAGTGAGGAACCACAGTGGTAGAGTGCTGTCCTAGTCCCTCAGTAGGCTCTGATTTAAAACCCCAGCACCACCACTGTACAAATAAAAATGTTTTCTCAGGTCATTAACTACACATCTGTTTGATTTCCATTTTCTCTAATAAGGGTATTTTCTTAATTTGTTCTAATTTTATTTGCTTTCGTCTTTACTATATCATTCAAACTTATAAGATTCAACCTTCATGATTGAATCTACTGGTAATAATTGTTCTTTATTTTCTTTTTGGTTAAAATATATGACCCATAAAATTGAATACATAACATTACAGTGTTTTAATGCTGCAGTGCCAATGAAATGCACTTCCGTTGTTTAAAATATAAATTTTAGGTAATTTCTTAAAAAGGAAACATTTCTGCTTATTTTATTGAGTTTTCCCTTTAAGCTTTAGTCACTTCCAGAATCATAGTAAGGTCATTTAATGTTTGCTTATTGAGGAAAAAAAAAAAAGCTATTTTAAGTTAGTCGCGGAAACTGGTGAATTAGGGGTGGGATGGTGCCGTCTGTGAACACCCACAGTTCACCTCTGCCAGCAATCTTTGATAATGACAAGCATTTTCTACTAAATCCTCTGGAAATGAATTCTGCATCTGCAGGCCGAATATCTTTATGTATCTATAAACCCGTCAAAGGAATTAACTCTCCCTACTGAGGTGAAGGGAGCTCATCTGGGCTCTTCCTTTCCTTAAATGTCCAGAATCTCAAAACAATACTTACACATGCAATATTGTCACTTGACGATTTATTACCTTTAAATTCTATTTTACTTGCTTTTTACTGTTTATTTTGTTTAATTGCATTGTAACTTAAATTTTGTTTAGTTGTTATGACAGTCTTATTTTATAACTGAAGTTGGCCTCTAACTCGCCTTGTCTATCCTGAGTGATGGAATTAAAAGTATATGACAGCATCCATAATGATACAAGTTTATTTATTTATTTATTTATTTATTTATTTATTTATTTATTTATTTTGGTTCTTCAAGACGGGATTACTCCATGGCTTTGGAACCTATCCTGGAACTCGCTCTTGTAGACCAGGCTAGCCTGATCTGCCTGCCTCTGCCTCCCGAGTTCTGTGATTAAAGGTGTGTGCCACCACAGTCCAGCTTGGGTTTATTTTCTTTTATGTTAGATTGTGTGTGTGTGTGTGTGTGTGTGTGCGTGCGTGTGCGCGCGCGCGCGGTTTTGAGCATCAAGGAACTATTCTTAAAGGTAGATAACATCAGAGCTTGTGAAAGAACTAATATCTGATTTGATTTAACGCCCAACCCATGAGATGAAACCTATACCCAACACTGCTTGGGTGACCAAGGATCTGAGGCTAGATAAACTAAAGACCATATGAGGAAAGTAAATAATGATGTTCTATTAAAGGAACAGAGAAATAAGATAGTTCTTAAATGCATTCTACTAGACTCATATATCAGTGTCTTGCTCATTATCATATATGAGTGCCATCATTAGGCATGCCCACACTTGTAGTAAATGTGAACAAATACAAAGACTTGGAGACAGACAAAATGCAGATTGTGAGAGATCTTGGAATAATCATCCTAAAATGGGATATCTCTATCACATTTCTCTTCTCAGGGCTCAGGGAACTCTGCAAAAGAGGAGGCAGAAAGAGTGAAGAGTGAAAGACCCAGAGGAAACGGGAGTCACAAATAAATTAAGGTCTTCTAAACAAAGCATGACCCTCAGATACATAAACTCACAAAAACTGGGGGAGCATGCACGGGGCCTGTATGGGTCTGCACCAGATGGGTTTCTAGAGCTGAAAACAGAAGTGGACACATAATCCATCTCTCACCTAGAATCTATCTACAAATTGTAACCACTTAAAATGAAAAATTAGTTTTCCCCAAAGTGTCTCTGGAGAAACAAACTATTCTTAAGGGTAGGCCTCATGTCCAGCTGTAGAAGGCCGTCACAAGAGGAATTCAGCAACTTTGGGATAAGAAGAGTTGGGTTTTCTTTCCTTCTTTCTTTCCTTCTTTCTTTCTTTCTTTCTTTCTTTCTTTCTTTCTTTCTTTCTTTCTCTCTCTCTCTCTCTCTTTCCTCTTTTAAACTTATGGGTCCCTTTCATATATTTTATGCTGTTCAATTTTTTTTATTTTTATGGTGTTCTGTATATACAAACATGTGTGCCTTTGTGCATATATGTGAATTGTAATTTTCCTTTTGCTCCTTTTATATTTATCTTGACCTAGTGAAATGTTCTTAGTCTTTTTTTATAATTTTGCAAGTTAGATAATTATACATGTTTATTTTCTAACGAGATATAGAAATTGTGTGGAATTAAATGGGAGGGAGGGAATTTGGGAAGGAACTCGGAAAAGCAGGGGGACAAAAACTGTAATCATAATATATTGCATTTTAAATTCATTTTCAATAATTTATAAAATAAAATAAAACAAAATAAAAATAATTTGAAATAGATAATGAAATAAATTAATGGCATGAATAATACAATAATAATTCAAGTGTCACTCACTCCTTGCCAAACATTGTTTTGAAATTTGAACCATTATGTCCTTTAACTAATTTCTCTTTCTACAAAAGCAGAATTTGCATAAGCATATTGTAAAAGTCTCCCACAATATAAAACTATTATAATTTATTAATCACAGCTTTGCCTGAGAAGTTGTAATTCTTTTGATAAACTCTTTAGTGGTGGCAGTGTAAAGCAGCTGCTAAGCATTAATGGTACAGTAAATAATTTATTTTGAACTAAGCAAACACAGTCTGAGAATGTAAAGTTACCTTGAATGCTAGGAACACCTAAGAAATAGTTTCATTCCTTCAGAATGATGGATGGTAGTTTCCAAACATAAGGGTAGGAAGTATATAGAATTCAAGAAGATTATAATACCCCTAGAGACTGCAGATGTGACTTTACTCTTAATTTTGGGGTTGGTCTAGGGTAGAGACCACCAAACTTAAAAGTACTTTATACCTACCTAACTATCTAACAGATTTGAGCATTTTAGAAAAGATATGATGGGCACAATGAATGGTTCTTATTCTTATTATATATATTTTTGACACAGGGTCTCTCTGTTTAGTTCTGAAGCCTATCCTGGAACTGACTCTGTAGACCAGACTGTTCTTGAACTCACAGAGACTCACCTATTTCTGTTTCTCAACACCACCTGGTGAATAATTATTTTTTAAAGAACTTATGCTTATACAGCATTATTTTGAAATTCAACCATCAGTATTCCATCATTATAAAGTGTCAATGTTCTATTCAATCAAAAGCAGTATGAAAAATATTTAATACTAATGGCTTCTTCAGAGACCTTCAATTTCAAACCTATGATACACTCCAATTTAGTGAGAGTCAAACTCTAAATACAAGAAACCATATATAATCAAACTCTAAGAATGATTCCGTGCAGAAATTTCTTTGTGTGCAAATTCTTTCCTATGAGTGTTCTCGAATGCATGGAAGTTCAGGAAACATAAAACAAATCTCAATTTTAACAGTGTTTCTTCCTCTCCCTGTGTCTACTCCACAGTACCCTCTGCCATATACTCCAGCCTTTCAGTTTGTCAGTATAATTTTTCCCTCTCTCCCCACAGGCAGAAAACACAAACTCTTCAAGGGAAGTAGACAGACACAGAGAAGTAGCCTTTTGGTTTAGAGAACATGTCTATAGGCTATACATATACACATGTATGCACACGCACACACATACGTGTGTTTATATACATATGTACATACATACATACATATATATGTACACACACAATACACATATACATCAATGCTGGACATTATCAAGCTGGCAGATATGAACTTGAATGTCTAGAACCAAACTATACCCCAACGAGACAGTCATCTGAGATCTCCAAGGCATCCTTCCCAGAAACGAAAAGGTGGAAATCAGTTGCCTGAATGTACAAAGATGACTGGACTTCATCTATGAAAGATAGCACACAGACAGGAAGAACCGGACTTTTCATAGTAAAAATGCTAGGAAGGGAAATGAGGTTAGTACAGGCCCGAGGATTGATAAAGAGAGTGCCATTAAGTCTGACTTTGTATTTTCAACTCCTAAAGACAATAATGAACCAGTATGGAAGATGGACATGCCTTGTCTCCAGTATCACCTGATAACATCATCGTGACATATGGTGCTGATGAAAAGTTTTATAATTTAAGAGGGGATTAATCATCATTGATCAATTCTCCTGAACACATTTATCATATTATTCCTACAGCCTATCAAAATGCAGATAAGTCTTTTAGTCTACCATTTTGTATTATATTATACACCTGAAGTAACTTGGAAGCATACCAAATCTTACTAGAAAGTAAATGATCATGGAGATTTGTATTTGATGAATTTGAGTCACATATTTTTCTTTAAAAATAATTACTTTTAAAGTTCAGTTAACTAAGTAACAGATAAAAATCTGTCTACATATGACTTTTTAATACCTTCCTGATACACACATACACAGTAATGCCATATGGAGATAGGAAAGATGTAATATCACATAATAAAATAATCACCATAATGTGTTATCTCAGTATGTAGCTCATTCCTATTTAAAGAGATTAAACATAATAATTATACCAAAATCATTGATAATTATTCCTGTAAGATTTCCTAGTGAAATTGTGATTTTATAACCTAACTCATGGGTTCATGGCCAATTCTGATTTTACATTGTCAAAATCAGAAATAGCTAGTGAGTTACATGCTATCTCAGTCACTTGGACAAATTTTTACAACACACTGATTATTTCTTCTAAGCAAAGGGAATAACATTTTTGTAAAATTATAGTTTTGAGTTAAATAATGCTGCAATGCCGCTTAGTATCATGAACCTAGTGATCTTAACAAAATAAAGTACTGAAAATTCTACCACAATAAGCACTTTATCTCAAAAAATATTTATTTTAATCTTTGTATATATGTTTCTACTTTGAAACATTATTAAATGACTTCATTAGGAGATATGTAATTCTCTCTTAGAAGACTTTTAACTTGTCAGTTATATCATCAAATATTAAAATCTCCCTAACTTTTTACTTTAAAACAAACTTTTCTTGCCTTCTATGAGTCACTTCATCTAATTTTTAGAATCCTTTATAGATCCCAAGAGGGTAATATGTCGCCTTTTTAGTCACATAGAAATGGCAGCAGAAAATAAAGAGTGATGAGAGAAGGCATCAGAGGCTTGTGGAATTACCTGAGATGTCTTTAACTTGTCATGTAACAAATGCCACCAACTTCCTCCTCTCCTGTGAAATGAGTCTTTGCTTGATATAAATGTTGCAACAGTAACTATCTAAGGACATACTGTGACAAGAGGTCAGCTACATTAGTGATAGAGACATTTTTCTTAAGATATCAAATTTCATGCTTTAAAAATTACTGTATTCTGTTGTGTCCTATAATCTATCAAGGTTTCAAGGCCGGATGACTTTCTGAAAATGAGCACACACAATTTATTCAGCACAAGCTGGTGGACAAAGCGTTAAATAAAAGCGTTTTCAAATATTATAGATTTTAACAAATTCAAAGAGAAAACTGAATGCACAGTAGAGAAAATGAATTCTGCTACAGCAAATATTCCATTTTATTTTAAGGATGAGCGCATATAAATGTGGGATTCAAATACATACACCAATTTCAGAGAAACATTATAAAACCATTTTCTTTTCCTTACCAGGGTGAAGGCTCGGGTACATTAAAGAATTTGATGATCTTACAGCATCAACTTTCATTCTCTTTCATTATAGTGCATTGAAGATATTAGGATGAAAGAACTTAAAAGCTAGGTATCCAGATTTGTGTTTTTGAACCTAACATGCCCAGTACTTAGGGGAGAGTACTTCAAGTTCTAATTTGACATATTATTTAACCTATACTTTAGATAAGCTTCTACTGAAATATGGCTTTACACAAAAAAGGTATTCCAGAAGCAGTGCCTATGGGTCATGCCTTGAGTGGTGTTCTTATTTGTAAAATCATGTGTGAAATTATAAATAAGAGATACCTACCTTATTGATCTTTCTAACCTATACTTGAACATTGACCCACAGTGGAAGCATAAATACTCCTCCAGATGCAATTACTGTATTCTAAAAATATGAGCCTCCCTAAAAATTGACATGCAGAAATTCTAACCCCAAAGCTGATGTTAGGAGGAGTGGCCTTTTGAAAAATCCATTACCTCCTGCAGAAAAGATGCCAAAGGGAATTCAGCATCTCCATCTACTGTGAGAACACAAAGGTAGAAGCTGGCACATATAAAACACGGAATGACACTTGGTTAATAAAGAGTCTGCATTGGGCCTATAGCAGGGAACAATATAGCCAGGTGGAAAATCTGATATATAGAGAGAGTACGCAGAGTCAGGGAGATGCCATGTAGCCTCTGAAGGAAAAAGATGCCAGAAAACCTTAACACTAAACCATGAGCCCCATGGTGGTATATAAATTAATAGAAATGGGTTATTTCAAGATGTAAGAGTTAGTTAGAAATATACATAAACTATTGGCCAAACAGTGTTTTAATTAATACCAGTTTTAGGTGATTATTTCGGGTCTGGGTGGATTGGAAATGAATGAGCTGCCTCTGCCTACACAAGCTTTTGTTCTTAAGATAAAGAAAATAAAAACATGGCACTGGAATAATAATACCTGGTTAATGGTTTCAAACAGATGGATGACTTTTTAGTGGCCATAAAAGCAACGTCAGAGATTAAGTTCTACAGTGGGATGTGTTTTACCAAAACACAGATCTATTTAGAAACTGTAGTCAGAAGTTTCTGTCCCTCCCAGTTCCACAGCAGTTCAATCCCAAGGAAACAAACATAGTTCTACATTAATTATAAACTGGTTGGCCTATTAGCTCAGGTTTCTTATTAACTCTTACTTCTTAAATTAGCCCATTTTTCTTGTCTGTGTTAGCCATGTGGCTTGGTACCTTTTATCAGTGAGGCATTCTCATCTTGCTTCTTCTGCGTCTGGGTCATGACTACAGATTCAGTCTTTTCTCTTCCCAGAATTCTCCTATTCTGGTCTCCCTGCCTATACTTCCTACCTGGCTACTGGCGAATCAGTATTTTATTAAAGCAATATAACTGATGAATCTTTACAGGGTACAAGATCATTGTCCCATAGCAGGAAACCAGATCCTCATCTTCAATTTCCTTTCTAAGATGTGATTTGCATGTTGGTGCTCTATATTCTCTTTGTCTGATTTCTACGTTTTGGAAGGGTATTGTATATTGTTTGACATTACATGTTGGAAGTATGCAGTTTACTTTGGGTTTTATAAGGGATTACAATATAGAGACTGTCTTGAGTCTCAGGAAAAAACCCTTTTATTTTCAAACAGTTTTAAAGCAGAAAAACTGCAGTAACTTTTGAATATGGGAAAAAGCATTTTAGATTATATAGATTAAGTAATGAGATCTTAGGGTCCAGAATGTGGAGTGTAGAGATTTGAATAACAAATTTTCCCTATAGTTAGGTTTTTGAACAACCCATGAGGTGGCCTTCCTGGGAAAAGCATATTATGAAGGCCACTTTGTGGTTAAAAGTCTCACTACACTTCCTCTTGCCTTGGTTTGCTTTATGATTGCTACACCTGCACAGGCTGCCCTTTTCTACCTACCCTAACATGTCTCTTATGTCTCTGGAATTGCATGCCAAGATAAACTCTTTCTTACATAAGTCACCTTTATCACAGTGTTTTATTCCAGCAACAAAAAAATAAAAAATAAAAAAAAGAAGAGAAGAAATAAAACCCCAACAAACAAAAACAAAAATGTAACTCAGGAAGCGAGTGATTCTATTCATGTGAATATTGTAAAGCAAAATGTTACTAAGACAGAGATGAATATAGTCTTAAACTTAATCAAATATGTCACACCTGCAATGTGTTTTATGCTGACATACTTTTGTTGGCTGAGTAGTAATGAAACTCTCAGTGAGAAGTTACTGTGGGCTGTGAACTCCTGTAGTCATCATGCTAGAGATGGTAATGGTGTCACTTTTGAAAACTCAGGTCTTCCAAGCTTATGCTTTGGCTTTTCTGCATCTATTGATCTGTAAAATGCTTGAACCACAATAGACAGAATCCTCAATCTATTTGTAGTTCCAAGTTGAAACTATTCACTCAATATATTTGCAAATAACAAGGAGCAAGCTGTACTCCTTTTATGACTATTACCCACACAGAATAGATCACATAGTGTGTTACCCACACTTTAATAAGCATTATGCTTCACTTTCAAACTTTGAATGAGTTCTAACAACATCGAGCAAATCAATAAATGCCACTTATTTTGGAAAACTATTTTTATGTGTTTCATTAAGTTTGAATGTATATAATTTTAAATATCTTCACACTATTACAGTCTTTAATTTTTTTAATTTAGTAAAATTTTGTAGTGCTAAGTATCTACCTCAGTGCTTCTCACATTGTTGATAATCATCCAACCACTCTACTATAACTTAACCCAGTAAAGCCTTTTAAACATGTGCTTCAACACAGCAACTTCAAAGAAAGACAAGTACAACCATTTATTTTTTTTAAAGTTGATACAGAATGTGCATAGGCGTGTTGTTTCAAAACATTTTTTACAGTATAAAGAAAATAAATATTTTTTAGGAAACATCTAGAAATCTTTTCCTTTTAAGTTTCAACATACACTTTGACCATGCACTAATTAGAGATGGTGTGGTGGGATGCTGTGTTTAAATTGCTGCCATTTGGAATGTTTTTGCTGCATTTCAAAATGTGATCACACACCGAGTTAAAAGCTTTTTCACAAGCATCTTTACTTCCAGTTTCTACAGTTCCATAAAATAATTTAGCTTTCTTGTCAGTGTGGTTATTAAATTATGCTCATTCTTACTGCTCATCCAGCCTGAGGAAGCAGCAGGATGCTGTGGTGACAACGTGGTATAAACACTGTCCTCAGAGAAAAATTTAAGTGGTAAGATATAAAGTCCAAAAATAAACATTAATTTTTATTACTTAATGTGAATTCATATTATTGTCAATGCAATTTTGATTGTCAAATGATAATATAGAAATTTTAACATAAAACATTAATTATAGAGGAACAAACTCTATTGCACAAATAGATTTCAGTTAATTATTAAATTAAATATCATCCCCCCAAATTTTCACTGTATATAGATATACATACATATGCATGCAGACATTCGAAACATGTATATACATATGTATGTATATGCACTAAGCATGACACTTTGAACTTGCTAATTCTTTACATTTGTCTCTGTTAGAAAAGTACCGAAGGAAACCCTGGGGGAATCAGAAGATAGATTTCATCAAGTCAAAAGTTTGCCATGGTGAAAATAAGAGGAATACAAAATTCAAGATGTCATTGATTTTTACTGCTGAGTAAAACTCCAATGTGCATATGTTCCACACCTTCTTTAACCATTCTTCTATTGAGGGTCACCTAGGTTTGTTTCCAAGTTCTGGCTATTACAAATAGTGCTGCTATGAACATAGCTGAACAAATGCTTTTGTAGTATGATAGGGCATCTCTTGGATATATTCTCAAGAGTGGAATTGCTGGGTCCTGAGGTAGGTTGACTCCCAGTTTCCTGAGAAATCTCCACACTGATTTCCAAAGTGGCTGCAAAGTTTGCATTCCCACCAACAATGGATGAGTGTTCCCCTCTCTCCACATCCTCTCTAGCATAGTCTATCATTGGCGTTTTTTGAGTTTAGCTATTCTGACAGGTGTAAGACGGTATCTCAAAGTTGTTTTGATTTGCATTTCCCTGATCGCTAAGGAGGTTGAGCATGACCTTAAGTGTCTTTTGGCCATTTGAAGTTCTTCTGTTGAGAATTCTCTGTTCAGTTCAGTACCCCATTTTTTAATTGGGTTAATCAGAGTTTTAGTGTCTAGTTTCTTGAGTTCTTTGTATATTTTGGAGATCAGACCTTTGTCTGATGAGGGGTTGGTGAAGATCCTCTCCCAATCAGAAGGTAACCTTTTTGTCTTACTGACAGTGTCCTTTGTTTTACAGAAGCTTCTCAGTTTTAGGAGGTCCCATTTATTCATTGTTACTCTTATTGTCTGTGCTACTAGGGTTCTACCTATGAAGTGCTCTCCTGTGCCCATGTTTTGTAGACTACTTCCCACTTTCTCTTCTATTAGGTTCAATGTGGTCAGATTAATGTTGAGGTCTTTAATCCATTTGGACTTGAGTTTTGTGCTTGGTGATAGATATGGATATATTTTCATTCTTCTACAGGTTGACATCCAATTATGCTAGCACCATTTGTTAAAGATGCCTTCTTTCTTCCATTGTATAGTTTTAGCCCTTTTGTCGAAAATCGGGTGTTCATAGGTTTGTGGATTAAGATCAGGGTCTTTGATTCAATTCCACTGGTCAACATCTCTGTTTTTGTGCCAATACCAAGCAGTTTTCATTACTGTAGCTCTGTAATAGAGTTTGAAGTCAGGGATGGTAATGCCTCCAGAAGTATTTTATTGTATAAGATTGTTTTGGCTATCCTGAGTTTTTTGTTTTGCCATATAAACTTTATTATTATTCTCTCAAGGTCTGTGAAGAAGTTTGATGGGATTTTGATGGGGATTGCATTGAATCTATAGATTGCTTTTGATAAAATTGCCATTTTTACTATGTTGATCCTCCCAATTCAAGAGCACGGGAGATTCTTCCATTTTCTGGTATCCTCTTTAATTTCTTTCTTCAAAACCTTAAAGTTCTTGTCAAATAGGTCTTTCACTTCCTTGGTTAGAGTTACCCCAAGATACTTTATGCTATTTGTGGCTATCATGAAAGGTGATGTTTCTCTGATTTCCCTCTCTGTATCTTTTTTCTTTGTGTATAGGAGGACAACTGATTTTTTGGAGTTGATCTTGTATCCTGTCACAGTACTAAAGGTGTTGATCAACTGTAGGAGTCCTTTGGTAGAGTTTTTGGGGTCGCTTATGTACACTATCATATCATCTGCAAATAATGAAAGTTTGACTTATTCCTTTCCAATTCGAATCCCCTTCTTCTCTTTATGCTGTCGTATTGCTATTGCTGGAACTTCAAAACGCTTTACTGAATGAGATAACCCAGACACAAAAAGAGGAGTATTGTAGGTATTCACTCATAAGTGGATTTTAGCCATAATTAAAGGACATTGAGCCTATAATTAGTGATCCTAGAGAAGCTAAATAAGAAGGTGAACCCAAGGAAAATCATACGGTTATTCTCCTGGATATTGGAAGTAGACAAGATTGCCAGGCAAAACTTGGGTGCACGGGGTGTGGGGTGAATGGATGTAAGGGGAGATGGGTAGAGAGAAGGGAGAAGGGGAGGATTCAGGAGAGCTTGGGGGAATGGGATGGGTGTAACATGAGGGCCGGCTTGTTGGGGTTTCTGTCCCGCCCGGTACCCTACAGCCAGTAATTCCCAAAGAAAATCATACAGGACTCCATGAGATTATCAGTGCCCCCAATCATCAGGAAGTAGCCTGGGATACTACGTCCACATTCCCAACAAATGGATTATGGGTATTTTCCTTTGTTTAAAAAAAAAGAGAGAAATCGTGTGGGAGAATTGTCTGTATTCTGCCAATCATATTTTAAATAAATGCTAAATGGCCAGGCAGGAAGTATAGGTGGGAAAACCAGACAGGAAGTAGAGGTGGAGCAAAGAGAACAGGAGTATTATGGGAAGCAGGAAGCTTCCTCTGCCATTCCAGTCTGGAGCACTGAAGAAGCAACATGTGAGCTGCCCAGCTGGAAAAGGTACTGAGCCATGTGGCTAACGTAGATAAGGATAATGGGGTAACATAAGTTATAAGAGCTAATAAGTAGCCAGAGCTAAGGGCCAATCAGTTTATAATCTTATGGAGTCCTGTGTGTGATTTTTTTTGGGATTTGCCCACTGTGGGGTACTGGGCGGGGCAGAAACCCCAACAAACCAGCCCTCATGTTACAGATGGGTGGGGTGGAGGAGGGGTGGATATGGGAGCAGAGAAGTAAATATCTTAATTAAGGGAGCCATTTTAGGGTTTGCAAGAGACTTGTCTCTAAAGGGGTTCCCAGGTCCAAGGAGAGGTCCCCAGATTGTTCCTTGGGCAGCAGAGGAGAGGGTGTCTGATCTGGCCTTGTCCCATAGCCATACTGATGAATATCTTGCATATCACCATAGATATGCATCTTCATCTGGTGATGGATGGAGATAGAGACAGAGACCCACATTGGAGCACTGGAATGAGCTCCCAAGGTCCAAATGAGAAGCAGAAGGAGGGAGAACATGAGCAAGGAAGTCAGGATCACGAGGGGTGCGTCCACCCACTGAGATGGTGGGACTGATCTAATGGGAGTTCACCAAGGCCAGCTGGACTGGGAGTGATGGAGCATGTGATGAAAATGGACACTCAGAATGTGGCTGGCAATGAAGGCTGACTGAGAAGCCAAGGACAATGGCACTGGGTTTTTATTCTACTGCATGGACTGACTTTGTTGGAGCCTGGTTTGTTTGGATGCTCACCTTTATAGACCTGTATGAAGAGGGGAGGACTTTGGACTTTTCACGGGGCAGAGAACCCTGACTGCTCTTAGGACTAGAGAGGGAGAAGGAGGTGGGGAGGGGGAAGGAAAAGGGAGGTGAGGAGGAGGTGGAAATTTTTAATAAATAAATAAATTAATTTTAAAAAAGAAAAACATAAAGCAAAACAAAACAAAAAAATAAGAGGAATAGAATGAAGTCTAGATGATTTTTGTCATCGGAGTGCTTTGTAGTTTTTGTTTAGATTAATGGCTGAAACACACTGGGCAACCACTAAACGTTTGTCTGTGAAAACTTGTAGGAAGTAATTGATCACATTAGCAAAATTAAAGAAATCATTGTCAATATAATGTGTTGATATGTATTCATATCAACGTAACTTTTAATTAATTCCCAATTTTTTAGAATGAAGAATGACAGAAGAAAAGTCACCTGGCATTTGAGGCTTATATATTTTTACAGGTGTTATCATCCACACATTATCTTCCATTTTCAAATTAAATGTGTACATTTGGAAATTTCATATATTTAATTTCACTGTCTTTTCTTGAGAGGATATTTACTTTCAAACATAGCCAGCCTCACTGAATACAGCTTTCTAACAAATTATTGTCTCCCATTAACTATAAGCTTGTGAACACAAAAGTTTCTCCAGAAATTAAATAACCACTACCAATAATAAAAATATTACAAGCCAGTCTATTGCATTTTTATTTTATTTAAGCATACAACATTCTATTTGTTTGACAAATTCGTTATTGGATAAATTTTAATGTTTTCTTTATAATTACAGTATGTGGTAAATTTATGAATTCCAATGTTCATGTATCACTCAGGTTTTACTTCAGAAGACTGACCAGTGGAAGATACGCTAAATAAATAGTGGTTTATTTTGTTGTTCAATTATTTACACTCAGATAACACTAAAATCCATTACTGTTTCTTTCATAACACTATATTAATTCACTTTAAATGTTGCTACTTAGTGAAAATAAGACAAAACAAACTCCAAAAATATAACACCATAAATATTTAAAAATGCACTCGTCCTATACAAGTGATTTTCTGTATTGAAAGAGCAAATGAACACATGAACTAGTGTTCTTACATGAGCTGAAAGATTATTCTGTGAAATAGATTTTGCAAAGCATAAGACTACAAATTCTAACCCTGTTGATATAACTTTAATATTAATGGAATTTTGAGTAAAACTTAAATAGAGTTTGCTACTTCTTCAAAAAATTTTCACTGGCTGAATACTTCTTTTCATAACTAGCGTAAAATAAACTTTTTTAAAGGTAGAATTATGCAGATCACTATAAAGTGCCAACAGAATAACTGAGGAATGACTGTTTCCAAGATGAATATGCTTGAATTAATCATCTGCCCAGAGAATGTAAAAAACACAGAAAATTAAATAATCAGTATGATTTCCTCTTCATTGACATTTTTAAATTTATTCTATGCTTATGTATAAGAAAATATTCAAGATTACAGCCAACTTCAAAAGGAAAACAACTATATTTAAGTCTGTTAGCAATAAGAACAGTATTTTTTCTAAATTGGAGGGATTTCTGAGTAATATCTACTCATTTTTCATTCTCAAAGTGTATCAAACACATTCTGCTTACATGTTACCCTGGTCAGGTCTTTCATATTATAATCACTGTGCTGAGTAATTAACATTTAAAATTAATAAGATTGCTTTCATCAAAAGTAAAACAGTTTTGCTGAAGTCAATAATTCGACTAGGTATAAAAAGAGGAACAGATTAGACGTCAACAAGTGTTGGTATCAAATAGCCGATAGTCTTCAGACTTTATTAGCAGGAATGTTCCTACTGTCACACTCTTTAGAGTACATGTGAGTATGTTGTGAAATATTAGTTTAAGATGTATTACATTTGTTTATTCTGTGAAATATTTTTTAATGATGTGAAGATGAGTTGCGCTTTTTTATGTTGCTTTAGTTTAACTCTGTGAAGCTTTGTTACTTTGTCTGCCTAAAAAACATGATTGGTCTAATAAAAATTTGAACAGCCAATAGTTAGGCAGGAGAGGAATAGCCTGGGATGTCAGGGAGAGAGAATAAATAGGAGGAGAAATATAGGCTCAAAAAGAAGAGGGAGGAGTGGTAAAAGGAGGAGAGGAGGTCACCATGGGCCAGCCATTGAGCCTCACAACTAGGTTGGAAATAAAAAGGGAAGAAAGACATTTAGAATAAAGAAAGGTAAAAAGCACAGAAGTAAAACATAGATGAAGCGAAATGGGTATATTTAAGTTATATGAGCTGACTTGAAACAAGCCAAGCTAATGCCAGACATTTAAAGTAAGAATAACCCGAAGTGTTTTGGGAGCAGTTAGCAAGCTCCCAAAAAGTTTAAAAAACAAAAAAACCCTGCATGACTGCATGAGTACATAGATTTTCTCAAAAGAAAGTACTACGTAAAGCTAGATGAAAATGAAATAAACAATAATTATAAACATTATAGGATATATTAGATTATGCATCATAATATACCGTTGTAAAAAATAGATCCATATAACCATAATATTGATAAAGAAAGTTGTAACTGGATTTTGAGACCCGTTTAAAAAATACATATGGAGTTAAAGAGGATGAAAGGAGAGTGAAAGAAAGAAACAGGAGCTGATCATTTGAGGCAGGGAAAAGTTTATAAAAAACATGTACAGAAAGTAAGGTACTAGACATTTCTAAGCATGTAACAATAAATGTTGAAATGTATCAATTATTGGTTTATGCAGACATAAATAGAAAACCTAAATTAAAATTTTAATTTTCTAAAACCTAAAATTAAACAGCACTCATACAATATTTATAGATTTTTATTTCTAAACAATTATATATTATTTCATTCAAATTTAAGATTGTAATGAAATATGGTTACAATATCATATTCCAAATTCAGTCAAGGTCAGCATGGACTTTTATTTTTCCCAAACTTACTTTAAAGTATAAGGAATATAGAAAACCTTTGGTACAAATGACAGTAATTGACATTTTTGGCAGCCCAAGAAAACTAGGTGCAGATTTAAATTGAACATGAATTAACCCACACATTCTTGTTTCAAGCAGTTTCCACTGGACTTTAAGGTGCTATTACTGAGTGGCAGAGTTCATGGAAAATAACAACAATAGAAAAATGCTGTATTGCCAAAGGTATAAGAAATCTGTGTGATTTGTTAAGTTTGATTTTATTTTTACTCTCTTTCCTATTTTAAATAAGAATATCAACAAATAAAAACTGGTTATATTAAACCTGACCTCATAGTGATTTTTTTTTCTGAACCAAGCTATACTACTATCAAATAATTGACTATGAAGAACTTATTGGAGTTGGTAAAAGACTGAGCTTCTGTCCTCAGTGAGTAGCTCAGCACCATGTTAGCAGTGCTCAGGGTACTATCGTCTGCTGTGAAGCTCAAGCCATCCAATTATTGACAAAATTATTGCTTGCATTTCTTAAGGTAGAACATAACATAATTCTTCTCTGCTATTTTACTAATGACTGAATGAATTTACATTCCTAGCAGCAGTATATAAGAAGACCCTTTCTTAATGGTCATCGTCATTCCATCTGGAGTGACATAAGACCTCTGTATGATTTTGATTTGCATCTCCTTTTTGGCTAGTGACATTGAGTACTTTGTCATACACCCATTTACAATCTGTATATGTATTTTATGAGAGATCTCTGTTAAGATCACTTGTGATTTAAAATTTTTATGTCATTGAGTTGTTTGAGCTCCTATTGTAGTATGAGTTTCATTTTCTTGCTGTTTGTATAGTTTAATTTTTATAATTGAACACATTTAATGGGTATTTTATGATAAATTATGCATGTATAATGGGGAATCATTAAATCAAGACAATGAGTATTTTTGTGCTAGGAATCTTTTTGTCTTGTTTTTTTGAAATATATTAAAAACTTGCCAACTATAATCATTGATTATACATAGAGTACTAGAATTTCCATATCTTACTGACATGTGCTTACTTCATTGTTCTAGATATCAGGAAAATATTTACACAAACACAAAAAAAGAAAAAAATTAAGGCACATAAAGATGTCAAGAAGCATTCTGGTTAACACTTTATGAAGCTTGAGTCATGTACAGAATCTACCTCCTCAGAAAGCCTTAAACATAAGACTCAGAGTCTTGAATACTAACTAAATTGGATAAAGGACAAAGTTCTAGGACAAGTCAGAAATACACATTTGACTCTAAATGCCACTTTTAAAAGGGCATGTGAAAACTAAACTACGTAATATTTAGAATGTGTAGCACTTCAAAATTCAGTACAAAATTTACTGCAATAGTATTGGATGCAATTCAAATGTGGGCGCTAATTTTCATCCAAATGTTTTTTGATAATTTTCTTCTTCAGAGTTGCACGAGGCCACATACAGCTCCTAAACTCTTCTTCACTGTTGTATGTTATTGCAAAATACCAATTATTTCTGTTTTGTTGAAATTTTGATATTATGTAATACCGATTTTTTTCTGAAAATACTTGTATTTATAGAGTAGGTAGCTATTAATGAGGGAGAAAGAATGTCATGCTATAAAAAAAGGAAGCAGATATCAAGATCTTGTTTCTAGGAATAATGTTTCCTATTAATTTTCCTGTCCTGTAGGAGATTTGATCATCAATTTTAAGAGGGAGGAGAAAGAACAGAGATTCAGTTCATCAAATGATGATATTTAATATTAAAGGTAAAATGAAGTTAGACATAAAATAAAGTGGCCAACCCTTTCTGACAGTCTTTGAAACAGTTGCCTCAATGGCTTCCTCTGGCTGCTTTCATATCATGAGACAACATCATAATACTGTTAAATTAATACAAAGCATATGAAAAAACTATTTTTAATTCATAGTCCTGTGCTTAGCCATTATGTCCTAGATATATCTTTGCAACATTCACTTATAGGCTTAAATAGAACACACTGTTGATAGACATAATCTAAAGATACTTTTGTCTTAACTTGTGTAATTAGGTAAATAATTAACTGGCTTGAATAATATTAAAGCTATTTTAGTCAACAGTTTATAAAAACTAAGGATGGAAATTTCTAAGCACTGATTACAGTCAGAGGAAAGAGCATCAAGCCATGACTCTGGAAGGAGACATTCTAAATTTACTGTAAGGTCATTGATCGTGATTTGTCAAATCCTGTTTTCAGAAAACCTTAAATTCTGTATGTTAAGTGTTTAGTAGTGTGTTTTACCATAAGAATAATTTCCTTTATTACAGGAGTCAATCCAAATGAGCCTTTTGATATTTTGTACAGAGCAGCACCACTTAGGAAAAACAATCTCTTATAGACATTTTGAAATAGTGTAAAACCATTCAAACTGTAGATATGGGCAGTCTCATGGCATGAGGGTGTGCTTTAACCTGATGTAAGTTCTGCCTATCTTCTGTACTTTACAGTGCATGTGCCCTCTGAATTTTTTCCTTAGAGGCCACAAGGAGAGGGCGCTTATGAATAAGAAGCATTGAGGCTGAGATTCCAGTGACAGCCTGTATACATGTATATATGCATGTACATGTATATGAATTTTAATGCAATATCATGCATACATAAGCACAACACATACATATATATTTATACTACACACATATCATAGTGCATATGCATTATACACTTATATTCACATAAACACACAATATACATATATGCATATGAACAATATATATGCATACAAACATGTAATACATATACGTATACAAATATGTGTGTGCATATATCTATATATGTGTGCATGCATATATTATATATATTATATATGGGAGAGAGAGAGTACTGAAGAACTTTTAAAAATATAAAACATTTTCTGATATTTGTTATCTTTAAGGATGATTTTTTTCCTATTGCAAGGATGGCGATTTAATGAAAATATTTGAAGTTTTCACACCAAAAAGAATGGTTACAAGAGCTTGTTATTGTAGTAGAAAAAGAAGGCCTCAATGTACAAAAACAAACAAAAATATATTTAGACAGATGACTGTTATCTTTACCTAGAAACTTTGATTATGTTTTATTTCAAAGTTTCTATCTTTTCAACAACTTGTTTGTATTTTAATCAACATGACATATCTCATGAAGGCTCTTGTAAATTTTCTTATTAATCTATGCCATCTAGAACTTACTTTAATCTATTAAGAATTTATGATTTGTGACACATGAAATCTCGGTAAAAATTTTCAGCTAAAAGACAACCTATAACCTTCTCAATGCAAAACTTAAGGGAGAAAATGTAGGCAGAAGACTGCTTATATACTTTCCTTGGAGAGGACCAGGATTAGGCTTACTAGCATCACCAAGGGAGCCCACAACCACCGGTTCCTCCAGTTCAGGGAATCCTATATCATCTTCTGGCTGCTTTACCATTGCAGTGCTTCATTCAACTCATGCACATAAATCCATACAGGGCCATACATATAAAAATAAAGAATAATGACAGTGAAGGAACCAGCAAGAGACCAAACAAGGCCCTCTGAATGTGGGTGACAGCTGTAAGCCTGAGTCAGACTGTGTTGCTACTGGCAGTGAGACCAGGATTTAACCCCACTGCTTGTTCTAGCTTTTTGGAACCCATTCTCTTTGTAGGGATACATTGCGCAACCTATATATAGTGGGAAAGGCCTTGGTGCTGCCTCAAAGAAATATGCTGGACTTTGTTGACTCCCCATGGGATCCTTACTTTCTCTGAAGAGTGGATGGTGAGTGGGATAGGGTGTGGGAGGGGGGAAAGTGGAGGAAGCAGAAGAAGGGGAGAGAATGGAAAATGGATTTGACATGTAAAATGAGAAAAGATAGCTTTTTTTAAAAATAAAAATTAAAAAAATTAAAATGCAAATAAATATTTAAAAAATAAAAGTAACTCAGCAATTGTCAAGGACATTTTGACTACAGGAAGGATCTGTTAAAATAAGAACACCAATGTATTATTTCCAAAAGGAGATGAAAACTTGAATTAATTAATATAGGTGGGTCTAACAATCAAAACTCTATTACAAATTAGCAAATTTTTTTCTAGAGTATATAACCCATTTCACTCTCTATATATGTGCTGGAAGCAGAAACCAACTAGAACTCATAAGGTAAATATCAACTTTTGATGGGTGCTTATAAGGAAAAATGAACATAAAACCTGCTTATCTTCAAAAGTTGCATTTTTAGTGATGAGTAATGATTCTAGGGTATTGATATCTATTCAGAGAGTAGAAGCTTCAAGGGGCAAGGACACACAGCAGTAAAGCCAATAAAAATGCTAATTGTTACTAAAGTTAATTATTAAGTCATTAAAAATAATAATTTCCCCTGATTTTGAAATCTGAATTATAATCCCAGCTTGGTGAAAATCAGTCATATTAGTATATTATTGATGGTTTGAACTTCTAATTATGAAAGGCTCAGAAGACAGCTAATGGCTCACATCATATGAATTTGTACAGCAAATTAAATATAATACTTAATGAAGCATAGAGGCTATTAGTGCCATTACCTATAAACACTTGAAAAAAATTTGAAAAAGGAGGATTAATATGTGTTGCTCCAAATTCTCAAGTGACATCTAACAAGGTCAACCAGAACAGATAAGGAAATATTAGAGCATTGTGAACAGATGGCAACAGTGTTTGATGTTAGTCAGTAATAAACCTTATACAGGAATATAGTTCTATTTAGACTAGGACATTTGTTGAAAAACAGTATATACCTAAAGATTACCATGAATAATTTCAGTGCTCACCGTGTAAAATGGACACAATGTCTATAAATAAATATATTCTGAATATTTTATGCCTTTGGGTAATAAAAATTCCAAAATAAGTAATACTTGTTAGAATATGAGTACTTCGCTCAGGCAAACCTCAACTATTATATTATCCTATACCTAATACTCATTCAATAAATGTTAAGGTCGTGCTAATAAACCATTTTTATTTAATGATGTTGGTACCTTTTATAACATAATAAAAATAAGACTGAAAAAAAACACTATAAAATATTATTTATTAAATTAATAAATATTTCGTTTCATATTAAGATTATAGTAATTGATAATCCTGGAACAGTATATATAAGATAGATAAATAAATATACAGATATACAGAGGGATGGTAATAGATTCATCTTTACGATTTAACATTGAAAATACTCTTAACATTTAATGACATCCTCTCTGAAACCAAAATGAAGTGATTCAGGGCCATGTAAGCAAAGATTTTAGTAAAGACCTCTATCTTTGAACTTCTCACCTCCAATCTTTCAAATAGAAAATGATACTTAAAAGCAGTCACGTATTTCTTTTTAACAGAGAAGGAATACAGTACTGCCTACCAGTGTTCTTCTTATTATAAATTATTCCATTTTGCTGCTACTTCGATAAAAGAAATTTATTTCGTATACATTCTTCTGGATCCCCATAAATTGAAGTACATATTATTGGCCAAAATTCAAAGCACAGACTTTGTTTCATTATTTTCAAGTAAAAAAGAATGTAATATAACTATTCAGTAAGGCATGCTCAGGTTTATTATTCTTATATTTAGTAATAAACACAATGAATAACTGTGGTTATATAGAACACTTTTAAAAATCAGAAATATAGAGAGAAGACATACTCAAGAGACTCAAACTCTTCCTGTTTCATATTTTTTAATTTGCTATTTGCCATAACATAGCAAGGAATAATTTCAAGGTTGATAAAACCACGTTATTTCCAGCTTCTTCAAAAGTAATTTGAATAAATCCTTTGAGTTTAGATCAGATTTAACAGATAGAAACACATAATATGGTATTTGACAAATTCATCCTAAGTGAAGACATAAGTTGTTTTATCTACCTTTCAGGTGCGCTCAGAATGAATAGATAGATGTCTTCCTTGTTAATAAGGTCACGACTCTCAAAGAATCTAGAAGAAGCCACACCTCTTCATGGACCAAGTGACTGGCTGAGCAACTAAATGGAATGCCCTCCATCAGTCTCTAAACAATCATTTTAGTTTGCTGTCGCTCATTTTATATAACTATTCCTTGTCTTAAACTTATTTAGTCTCTCTTCTTATCATAAATATAACCCCAGCAGCACAAACACTAACAGAAACAATTAATAAAAGGAACCTCCTAAAACTGAAAAGCTTCTGATGGGGAGACCCTGGGGGAATGGGATGGTTGGGATGGAGGAAGGGTGGATATGGGAGCAGAGAAGAAGATACCTTAAATAAGGGAGCCATTTTAGGGTTGGCAAGAGACTTGACTCTAGAGGGGTTCCCAGGTGTCCATGGAGAGGTCCCCAGTTAGTTCCTTGGGCAGCTGAGAAGAGGGAGCCTGAAGTGGCCCTATCCTATAGCCACACTGATGAATATCTTGCATATCACCATAGAAGCTTCATCTGGCAATGGATGGAGATAGAGACAGAGACCCACATTGGAGCACTGGACTGAACTCCCAAGGCCCAAATGAGGAGCAGAAGGAGGGAGAATGTAAGGAAGGAAGTCAGGACCGAGAGGGGTGTGCCCACCCACTGAGACGGTGGGGCTGATCTAATGAGAGCTCACCAAGGCCAGCTGGACTGGGACTGAAAAAGCATGGGATCAAACCGGACGTTTTGAACGGGGCGGACAATGAGGGCTGACTGAGAAGCCAAGGACAATGGCACTGGGTTTTGATCCTACTGCATGGACTGGCTTTGTGGGAGCCTAGTCTGTTTGGTTGTGCACCTTCCTGGACCTGGATGGAGTGGGGAGGACCCTGGACTTCCCACAGGGCAGGGAACCCTGACTGCTCTTTGGATTGGAGAGGGAGGGGGAGGGGAGTGGGAGAAGAGGAAGGGAAATGGGAGGTAGGGAGGAGGTGGAAATTTTTAATAATAATAATAATAAAGAAGTAAAAAATCAACAAACAGAGAAAATATATCAGTTGTTATAATCATATAATATATGATATTAATATATGATTAATATATATGATTAATGTTTAAGTTTTCCACAATGAACAATAAGTTTTTCCTGCAGTGACATTTGAAGTTTCCAGGAAGAATATGGGGCCCCATAACAACAACTCCACCTGGTTGATATGACATCATGATACTGATAGCGCTACTACAAGACCTGTTTTGAGTACCAGCTGCACAAGACGATTCCAACGTGGTTAGCTGAAATGATGCACATCTTGTACAACATTCTGGCCAGTCCTCCACAAAATACTCAGAGACTATTTGCAATTTTAAAAGACATTGATCTTGAAATTTAACCATCATTTTGCTTTCACAGGATCCCCTAGAAAGAACGTCGCCCCCATGACAGCTGGAAGTAATTCTAGAGAACGACGTCCCCTCTCCCAGTAAAGTTTGTCCTTGGGTTTAGGGACATCATTTAGGGGTTGGTTATAATTAGTATAGGGTTGAGGGTTGGGGGAGGAATTTTATAAGCGCAAGAATCCTTAAAAAAAAAAAAAAGAGGGATAATTGGATTATGGGATAATAGCTTTGTACTTGTGAGTTATTGTTTTTAGACAAATATATTGGTATTGATTCTTATATATTGATACAAACTTAAATTATGTTGACTATTTTATGCATGCATGCTTCTACCTCTGTTTAAAACATTTTTATGTATTGACATATATATATATTGTATTGATATATGTATATTTTACCATATTGCATTGTACACTTCTACCTCTGATTAAGATACTTATATATTGTTTATGTATTGATATATACATTTACCATATTGCAATGTATACTTGCACATTGTTTATATTTGGAGGTCATATTGTCCCCATTTATTGCACAGCAGCGGAAGTTACTCCCACAAGTTGTCATAAAGGAAAAAGGAAAGAAGAAATGTTATTAAAAGAGAAGATACTCAAATGAAATACAGAAAATAATCAAAGATTTAAAAAAAAGCAAAGGACATGGTCAACAAGACAAAATGACAGCCTACAGAATCCAAAAAGTTCTTCACTAACCCAACATCAGACAGAGGTCTGATATCCAAAATATATAAAATATACAAAGTATTCAAGAAATTGGTCATCAAAAGAACAAATAATTTAAAAAAAATGGAGTATAGACCTAAACAGAGAAGTCTCTGATGGAGGAGGTGAATGGTTAGTTATAGTTTTCCTTAGTTATGATCAAAGATAAAATAGATATAAATATTGTAACTGTAATTCTTGCTTGATAACTTTTGTTATATGTAATTTTACTATGTTAAAGCGAAAGCCTTTCTTTTTTCTTTAGACAGAGAAAGGGGAAATGATGGAGGAGGGTTGTCTGTCTATTGTTACTTTCATTGGTTAATAAAGACACTGCCTTGGCCTTTTTGATAGGCCAGCCCTTAGGTGGGTGGAGTAGACAAAACAGAATTGTGGGAGAAAGAAAGCAGAGGCAGGCAGTCGCCATGACTCTCCTCTCCGAGACGGATGCCAGTTAGAATCCTCCCGGTGCTACACAGATTATTAAAAATGGGTTAATCGAGATGTGAGAGTTAGCCAATAAGAGGCTGAAACTAATTGGCCAAGCAGTATTTAAAAGAATACAGTTTCCGTGTAATTATTTCGGGTAAAGCTAACTGGGTGGTGGGACGCAGCCCGCCGCTCCTTCTACAAATAAACACAGAGAACCTCCCTTAGCCTTTGAGTAGAGAATAAGAGAATGCTGAGTGTTCAGTCCTTTCCCACATCACAAGGCTAAAAGATCTGTGTGGCCAAGACAGAGGAAATACTGTAAGAGGCAGAAAAGTGAATAATCAAGGGAGACTGTGCCCTTCTCTCAAGACAGATCAAATCCTAGCATAAAGAAGGGCAGCAGACATTACTGGGGAAAGTTAGGGCAGAAACTTGGAGGCAGGAACAACTGCAAAGGCCATTGAAGGGTGTTGCTCATTAGCTTAATCCACATATATTACCCAGGCTGCTTTCATATAGAACTCATGATTACCATCCTGGAGATGGGATCACACACAATTACCTGGGACCTCCCCTATCATTCACCAATTAAGAAAACGTCCTACAAGTACTGACTTACAGTTTCAGAGATTTAATTCATTATCATCATGAGGGATATGGATCTCAGAGTTGAACTTCTTGATCTGCAGGCAGCAGGAAGTAAACTTATTTGAGCTTCTGAGACCTCACAGCCCACTCCCACAGTGAAATACTTTCTCCAGCAAGGCTGCACCTACTCTAATAAGGCCACACCTTAAGCAGGCTACTAGTACAATATGTAACACCTAATAGTGTTACTCCCTATTGACTATGTATTCCAACACATGAATCTTGGGAGTCATTTCTATTTAAACCACCACAAAACATATATATATATATATATACATATATATATATATATATATGTATATATATTACAATGAGTAAAAGTGGAATTACTCTGTAATGTAAGGACAGTAGCCAGACTAGATACCACTTACTGGGAAGTAAAATTCCTTGTGATTTTTATCTCAATGGGTTCCCAAACACACCCAAATATTACAGACTATTTAAATTGCTTTTGTTTAGTCTTAAGAAATTTATGGTAAGATTCTTTTGCTGATGGTATCTTATATTCCAGTCATAAACATACCTGTAAACTTTATCTGACACGTCTTTTGTTCTGGGTACTTTTAAAGTTTTACGAAAATTTGGTATAATGTATGGTTTTATTTAATGAAAATCCTGTATCACAGTTTGTAATCTTTGACTTTTTATCAAGATTTGGAGTTCTTTTTCTTCATGATCTTTAAGATAAAAATATCTTGTTTCACTCCTTATATACAGGATTGCCCTTAGAGAAATAAACATTAACTAACTAAAAAAATATATTTTCTGGATATTTTATAGAAAAGTACAAGTTAATAGTATGCATCCATGCTTGTATGTGTCAGTATTACATGGAATTAATATATATTTATTGGTCTACATAATAGCATTTAATAAAGTATGGTGAGCCATTGTATAGGTAATATCTATGAAAATAGTAAAACACTTTGCAAAATTAAAGCCTGATATTGTATCCTAAATAGAAGTTATAATTATTTTAAGTATTCTTTTATCACGATTCATGTGATTTATAGTTGATTATGAGTTTTTATTTTTTTTTATTTTTTTTTCAGTTAGACTTGTTTATGCAAGTATCCGAAAACACTCTTTCCACTTCCTCCCCTCCTCCCAATACCCTCCCGCTCCCCATACTCCCTCTCCTCCTCCCTCACCATTCCCAAGAGCAGTCAGGGTTTCCTGCCCTGTGGGAAATCCAAGTTCCTCCTCCCTCACTCCAGGTCCAGGAAGGTGAGCATCCAAGCAGGCCAGGATCCCCAAAAAGCCAGTCCATGCAGAAGAAACAAGACCCAGTGCCATTGTCAATGGCTACTCAGTCTTCATTTGGACCTTGGGGGCTCAGTCAGCCTCCATGTCAGCCACATTCAGAGAATCCGATTTGATCACATGCTCGTTCAGTCCCAGTCCAGCTGGCCTTGGTGAGCTCTCATTTGATCAGTCCCCTTGTATCAGTGGGTGAACGCACCCTTCGCGGTCCTGACTTCCAGTGCTCCACTGTGGGTCTCCGTCTCTATCTCCATCCATCGTAGGATGAAGGCCCCCTCTGATTTTGCTTTCCTTGCTCACGATCTCCCTCCCTTTGCTTCTCATTTGGACCTGGGAGTTAAGTCCAGTGTTCCAATATGTGTCTCTGTCTCTATCTCCATCCATCGCCATATGAAGGTTCTGTGGTGACATGCAAAATATTCATCAGTATGGTTATGGGCTAAGGCCAGTTCAAGTACCCTCTCCTCTGTTGCCCAGAGTACAATCTGGGGACCTCTCCTTGGACCTGGGAACCCCTCCATAATCAAGTCTCTTGCAAACCCTAAAATGGCATCCTTAGTTGAGATATAAACTTCCCTGCTCCCATAACCATCTTTCCTCCCTCCCCCCTCCCATTCCCCCAAGCCATCCCCAATCCTCCCCATCTCGCCTCTCCCTAACCATCTCCCCTTATTTCCACCCTCCGCCCCCCCTTGTGCACCCAAGTTTGTCTGGCAATCTTGCCTACTTCTAATATCCAGGAGGATAACTATATGATTTTCTTCAGGTTCACCTTCGTATTTAGCTTTTCTAGGATCACAAATTATAGACTCAAAGACCTTTAACTATGGCTAGAATCCACTTATGAGTGAGTACATACCATATTCCTCTTTTTGGGTCTGGCTTACCTCACTCAGTAAAGCATTTTTTTATTTCCATCCATTTGCATGCAAAATTCAAGATGTCATTGTTTTTTACCGCTGAGTAAAACTCTAATGTGCATATGTTCCACACCTTCTTTAACCATTCTTCTATTGAGGGGCACCTAGGTTGTTTCCAGGTTCTGGCTATTACAAATAGTGCAGCTATGAACATAGTTGAACAAATGCTTTTGTAGTATGATAGGGCGTCTCTTGGGTCTATTCCCAAGAGTGGAATTGCTGGATCCTGAGAGAGGTTGACTCCCAGTTTCCTGAGAAACCGCCACACTGATTTCCAAAGTGGCTGCACAAGTTTGCATTCCCACCAACAATGGATGAGTGTTCCCCTCACTCCACATCCTCTCCAGCATAGGCTATCATTGGTGTTTTTGACTTTAGCTATTCTGACAGGTGTAAGATGGTATCTCAAAGTGGTTTTGATTTGCATTTCCCCGATCGCTAAAGAGGCTGAGCATGACCTTAAGTGTCTTCTGGCCATTCGAAGATCATCTGTTGTGAATTCTCTGTTCAGATCAGCACCCCATTTTTTAATTGGGTTAATTAGAGTTTTAGTGTCTAGTTTCTTGAGTTCTTTGTATATTTTGGAGATCAGACCTTTGTCTGATGAGGGGTTGGTGAAGATCTTCTCCCAGTCTGAAGGTAGCCTTTTTGACTTACTGACAGTGTCCTTTGCTTTACAGAAGCTTCTCAGTTTCAGTAGGTCCCATTTATTCATTGTTTCTCTTATTGTCTGTGCTACTGGGGTTCTACATAGGAAGTGGTCTCCTGTGCCTCTATCTTGTAGACTACTTCCCACTTTCTCTACAATCAGGTTCAAAGTGGACAGATTAATGTTGATGTCTTTAATCCATTTGGATTTGAGTTTTGTGCATGGTGATAGATATGGATCTACTTTCATTCTTCTACAGTTTGACATCCAGTTATGCCAGCACCATTTGTTAAAGATGCTTTCCTTCTTCTATTGTATACTTTTAGCTCCCTTGTCGAAAATTAGGAGTTTTTAAATTATAATTAGCCTTCAGTTCCTAATTGTTATACAGACTCTTTCCATAATTGAGTTCTTACGGAACTTTTTTTGGACTTCTTTTATTTCAGGTTTTTAATGAAGTGGCTACTGTGTTCTCATTCATCTTTGAATATGAGGTTTAATGAGAAATAAGGAATCCTACTTTAAATTCGACTAGGATTTCCTTTATTGAACCAATTTTAGTAGGTTTTAGAAATATTCCATACATAGGGTTCTGAGAAACTCTATACTAGAAGAGAGATTGAGTCACATACAAATTATTTACATAATAGTTTTAAAGACTTGGGAAAATAAATAAGAAAGAAATAATATCTTTACTATAGCTCTTTAAAAGGTTCTAAATTAGCTAGGACAAAAGAAACAGAAGGAAACTTCTAGACTCAGATTCCTGTTGTGTAACATAGGCTGGGCATAGACACGATGTTCCGTGGACAATGTGAGTATTTCAACTTTTAAGTGTATGCATTTACAGGCATGTGTGATATATATCCATCTACATCTTGAACTGTGTAAGTTATAACAGACCTCTATTGCTATTATATCCTCATTATACAAACATTCAAAATTTATTTCTTCAAACTTTATTGTAACTTCTTGTTGCAACTCTTTTCAGTACAATAGCCTGCTGTAGCCTTCTTGTGCCATTGACTGTATGTACTATTGACAAATATTTGTGTATGCTAATTTTCCTTAACTCTGGACCATGACCAATATCAATTCTTAAATTTTCTGAAACAAGTTTAATCAACTCAAAATTTGAAAGGCATGGTTAGAAATGGCAGAAGACACCTACCACAACTATCATGTGTTAGTTTGTTCCATTGAAAACATTTTCACTCATATTCTTTTTATTTCAAATATGTAAAATAATACAACCATTTAGCCCTTTATGTCTTAATTACTTTCCTTCAGTTTTGAAACAAGAAAAATAATTTAGCTCAGTCCTTTTTTTCTTCTGATTTCTAGAAGTTGTGTATTTACAAAGCAGAAAATATATGCACTAAAGTAAAATAATTTAATTTTAAATTCATTTGTAAATTACAGAAATGTATTAGTTACATTATTATTTTCCAACAAATTTGTCCACATATCTTACTTTCCAGATTTTCTATCAAAATAGTCTCATTAAAATGATACGTTAATGAGAAAGTGCGATCTAATTTGCTTCATATTGTTCTTCATTTTGGCTTGGAATTTTTTGTTTTAATTTTAAAACAATTATTTCAGATGGGAAAAAAAGAAGTTTTTAGGTTTGTATAACTGCAGAGATGTTAATCTGTCATCTTGAAAGAATATAATATCAGGAGTCTCATTTTTTCCTTTAAAGTAGAAGTGGAAGAACTTGACCATATTACATTATTCTTTGGTTTCTTAGTCCTCTAAATTCATTTAAAAATTACTTTCACCCAAGCTTACTAAAAAGTGTGGTACAAAAATTGTTTTTGGAGCTTCTGATATTTGCATAGGTAAGGTAGAAAACTAATTAGTTGTTGGAAAAATTGGTAATGGGTGTCTTAAAATTAATTGCAGACACCTTGTATTTTTTATTATCTTATATAAACTTAAAGTAATAAAAGCAAGCTCAAATAAATTCATTCATGTACCTTGAGTTGAGCTTTCAGTTTTGAAAGCATTTAAGAAAGTTTAACTGTGAAGCCATCAGAAAGATGGCTCCAAACCTCAGTTCTTATTTAGAAATCAGTAAGATCGTGATGGGTTCACCCACTGAAAAAGTCTACCTGAGCTAATGGGAGGTCACCAACTCTAGCCAGACTGGGAAGGAACAAGCATAGAACCAAATTATTCCCTGTGCGTGTGGTTGACAGTTGCATGGCTGGGGCACACAGTGGGGCCACTGGCAGTGGCACCAGGATTTATCCCTACTGCATGAGCTGCATGGAACCTAGTCTCTTTGGATGCATACCTTGCTCAACCTAGATATAGTAGGGAAGGCCTTGGACCTTCCACACAGCAATGTGCCTTACCCTCTCTGAGGACTAGAGCGGGTTGGAGTGGGAGGATGGGTGGAGGAAATGAGAGGAGGGGAGGAAATGGGAACTTGGATTGGTTTTTTTTTAAATCTAATAAATTAAAAAAAGAAATAAGTAAATTAACTTGCCTTTCACCTCTGACTTTCCTGAAGTTTAATATTTTAGAGGAAGTAGTGGATAATACATAATTGTGTTAAAAGAGCCCATCCACTCTTGTCTGCATTCACTGATATATTTTATAAATTATTTTTGTGTTAATTTACTCTATAGAATCCTGTTATATCTGTAAAACTGAATAATCTGTCACAAAATTTTATCTATTTTCACAATATTATTATTACTTTAAATAATATCAATTCAAATGTGCTGACTTGTATAGCCTTTAGAATTGGTTGTTATCAAAATTTCCCCAATTCCTTCCATCATTGAGTTCCTATAGATAATTCTTCTTTGGATACCTTAATCTCACATTTTAAATAATGTGGCTAATGTGTGACCTTGCTCATCCTTGACTGTGAGGTACAAAGACAAACCAAGATTTCTGCTGGAATGCAATAACTAATATCTTCAAAAGGAATCCAGGATTACCCAGGACATAACTTTAGAATTCTAAAACTTCAAGGTCACTCTGCATAAGCTTGGATTCTTATCTGAAGCTTATTTAAACTTTCTAAATTGGTAAAATTGAGCTGTTAACGTCACAAAACAGACTTCCTCGTGTGATTTACTGTACTTTAACTTCTGTTTCAAACTAAGAATACCAAGAGGACAATTTCTTACATAATATCCATCTGGAAAATGTTCAAGTCTTAAAAGCCAGACATGAAAATGCAGGAGGGTGAGCTCAGGAGGAAGGCAGAGCACAAATTGATCTAAAAACTTCATAAACGCTTGTTTTAATTTTTTTTAAAAACAAACTACTGTTTTCCTTTTCAGAAGTTTATTTATTTACATTCTTTGCTGCTTTTTATTTGTTGTTTTTTAAGATGTTTTTGTTTTGGCCTGGAAAGATGGTTCAGAAATTAAGAGCAGTGACTGTTCTTTCAGAGGACCTGGGTTCAATTCCCAGTGCCCTCATGGAAGTTTACAACTGTCTGTAACTCCAGTATCTGATGACTTACACAGACTTACATTCAGGCAAAGCACCAGGCACATAAAATAAGAATAAATAAATTATTTAAAAAACAAATATTTAATTTTGCTTCACGTGAGTAGGGTGTGTGTGTGTGTGTGTGTGTGTGTGTGTGTGTGTGTGTGTAGACCAAAGGATAACTTATAGCAGTCAAAATTTTTCTTTAATCATTTTGTCATAGAGATCAAGCCTGGGCCTTCAGGTTTGGCAGCAGAGATGTTTACCCACTGAGTGAATCACTAACAGCCCACACTCGTCACCCCACACCCACACCCCTGTTTTAAGTATTGGAAGTTTATTTAGTTTGATATAATTTCACAGTTGATAATTTCATTATGTATGAGATTAATTATTACTACAAGTATCCTCCTGCCATCTCTCATCCTGTCCCAACCCTTACTCACTGCAATTTCACATTTACATTTAATTGGCCCACAGAATTTAACACAGACTGCCGAGTGAGAAAGCTGAGAAGCTAACCACTGGCATGCAAGTGCCTCACCAGTGTTTAGAACACTGAAAACCAGACTCTTCTACCAGCATTCATTGTTAGCCATTGACTCTCCAGGGAAAAGCAGAGTTCAATGAATATGAACAGGCTCAGTCTTGTGTAAGCACACTGAAGTAAATCTATCTCAGCTTCTCTGAGCTCATGATAGCAATCTCAATGTCATATTGAAGAGGTAGCATTTCTTTCTAGGTAGAAATCCTTGCTATCTTTTATTTCTGCCTCTTTCTTTGCGATTTTCATTAATATATTATATTCCAATTGTAGATTCCCCTTACTCCACTCTTCTTGGTCTTCCCCCATGCCTTGCCTTTCTCCAGAACCGCTCTTCCCCTTTTACCATTAAAAGAAAAGAACAGGCCTACCATATAGGCACTGAACATGGATTAAACAGGCCAGAGGCCTTATATTTATAATCATTCATATCCCTTTACCATAAAAGAGAATCCTTCACTAATCAAGATTGAGAATGGCACTTGTTTATTGTTATCAGACATATACATTGGGAAGGTTGTTTTGCACAACATACATTCAGAAAAACATTAGTAAAACTTGTTCTCAGGGATATCTACTGAACATGTCCCAAACAGACAAGAGCCCTTATATTCATAATCATTCATAACAATTCCTCATAAAAGAGAATCCTTCTCTAATCAAGGCTGAGCATTGCACTTATTTACTGTTCTCAAGCATGAACATGTCAAAGATTTTACACCACACACATACATTTAGAAAAACACTAGTAAATGAATGTCCCCAGTAGGAGTAATGGAAGGTGTCTATCCTCCACAGACATGAGTGTATTTATTTATTCTTCTATTTATTTTGATTGTGGAGCTTTTATTAAGCTAAGAATTTTCAAAATTGTAAAGATCTCCTTGAAAGAAATAAAGGTCTCATAATCCTATGAATGATTCAAGGTAAATTTCAGCATAACTAAAACTCATTATAAATTAACATTCTAAAATGATATTAAATAGCATCAAGTCTCTAGTCCATAATACATTCTAACTTTGGTTTAACAACCAATGTGAAATCATGGCCACATGATAATGTTCTTTTCCAAAATAAAGAAATATGCATGATCCAATATTTTTATAGAACACATTTGATGTCACAAATAAATACTTTTTATATAAAACATATTTTTATATCTCAGAAAGAAAATGAATATGATAGAAAGTAGATACTACATGAAAAGTATTTTCATTAAAGAAATTTGAGGTAAATATGTGAATACAGCACAACCAATTACCATTAATTAACAACACATAAAAATAGATCCTGAATGGATCAGTGCCATGTAGATCTTTAGCAGAAGATCAGTAGCAGTAGATCTTTCTTATATCTGATTTATGTGAAGCATCATGGAAAAAATGGACAGAAATATTTCTGGAATTACTTGTAGTAACTGACACAGGTGGCCTTAAAGGTACAGAGGGCACACTGAAGTTACTTACATCTCTTTCAGGTAAAATGGAAAACCCTTCTCCTGTGATAATGAAGCCAATTCACAGACACATTCTATACCAGTCACTGAAACATTCAGTATTTGTTAGTAAACAGTTTCAACAATGAACACTATGCAGAAACCTTAGCATATTCTGCTGAAAGTCTAGGTGGTTAACACTAATTCGTCGTACATAAACATATATGATGTACTATTACATGAGCAATTATTTCAAAAGACACTGAAGATTTACCATGGGAAAAATATAGTTCATGAGAACAGAAAGTATGTTAATTTTGTTCCATCAGTTACAACAGAGAGCCACATAATATTGTTGATTCATTGTACCTCAAGCTATAAAATAGGTATTTTAAATATCATAAACTTTATATAACTAATATTGACTGGCGTGTGTGTGTGTGTGTGTGTGTGTGTGTGTGTGTGTGTGTATTAAAAGGGACAGTATGGAGATTGTTGCATGATGATGGGGAACTGACATATTGAAATGGCACGTTGTGTTTCTGATGACCTGGAATCTTAGTTAACATTAACTAACTCTAACATTGACCATGCTTAATACATCAGTATTTTGATCAAAACTCCCATATGGTGAGATGATCTGATGAACTTTGCCATTAAAGCAACTCTTTATTAAATTATGTATTTTATTAACTCTTCATTCTTACAGTTCCATGTTATATATTAGAAAATACCTACTGTATGCCTAATTAAAACTAATGACAAAGGTCATATAAATCCTATAGATTCAAAGAGTTTGAGCAAAATAGACCCATGCTTCAAATCCAAGATATTTGACTAGATATTATACATTTAGCTACTGCTTAAGTGTTAATTCTAATGCTGACTATCTGTTTCAGTGATTCTGTGTTCAGTACCAAAGTGTTTAATTCATTAAACTATTAATGGTTAAATGAGTGAATGTTTATAAAAATGCTTGCTTTCCAACCTGGATTGTAATGAATTCTTAATAAGTATCAGTTATTTCATAATTTTTATATGTTAAAATGAGTTATTATACAGTAACTTTTACTAATATTTCATTTTAGTCACTAAATTTTCAAACCACCCACAATTATGAATTTTGTCACATCTGTTTTCTTTTTCTTTGTTTTTTTTTACACTTGAATAATAATATCCACACTTTCCCAAATTTCCAGTCTTTTCTCTAATGAGCAATGAAAAGTGAAATTGAGAGCATAGAGTGGTAGCAGAAGGTGTAGCGACTAAGGCGTGTCAGTAATTCAGGTAGTTTTTAAGGGATAAAATCTGTAATTTTAAAAATGAAAGTATATATCAGAATAGGAAAAATATGGTATTACAATTAAAAAACAGAAGTTCTACTTACATAATTGTATGGAGTGGAATAATTAACGTGAGTGCTATTTCCTTTTAGCAATTTAACATCCCTCCTCTATTCACTTGAAGGGGTATTTTGTCATCCAGCTTGCTCGCTCATCTGTCCCAACAAATAGGACTGTATTAAAAAACTGACTTGTGCACTAGAGGAAAGAAATGTCTGTTCAAAACTCTCCAATTCTTAAGCCCAAAGTGACTGTTATTTTTATCAAGATGTAACAAGTGAAAAGCCAAGTTAATAGCTACAGTAGAAAAATCAGGATTGGCACATACTAAAATGTCAATCTTATACCCAGAGTATTAGAACTACTTTCTTTTGATTGCTTCTAAGGAAACCTGTTTCTTATTAACACCCTGAGGCCATCTACCTGACATTTTCATTTGTATTTCTACCCTAAGCTATAAACTGGAGAATGAGAAGAAAACATTAATATAACAATCATTGAAAGTTGTGATGCATTGATGAAATGTCAAGAGGAGCTATCTACCCTTGGAATCTATATGAAGGGTTTAGTTCAATGACACATAGTCAGGGAACGAGGAAAGACAACTTGGCAACAGAAAGCGAAAAATTAATTCAGAAATTCACCTAAACGCTTTCCCTTTCTTTTAAGAAAGGGCCAGGCATTTAAACAAAGTAATAAATACAAATTTGAACAAAGCAAGATTTACCAGTCCATGCTTTTCTATGCTCAGTTTGTGAACCAGAGGTTTCCAAAACTTATCCATCTTTTGAGGAAAAATAAAATATTTAAGAATCTTTAATTACCCTCATTTTTATTTACAGATAATATCAAGATGTGTAAATAAATAGATAATTATTGCACTATATTATTTTGTTAACAGTTTAGATTAATTTTTAAATTCCTTATAAAACACAATAAACTATATGCGTTAACACTTGCAAAATTATATTACATAAACTTAGAAATGGAATTACGACAAACACGTAACATACATTCTGATCAAAGCAATCCAAATGATACATTTATCAAGTAAATAAGCTAACATTAGTAGGCCAAATGGATCTCCAAAAATCTGTATCTCCTTGTAGTTTGTAAGCTGAAGTTCATTTCAACAATTTACACTGAAACAAGATATGACTATACTGGTTAACAAATCATAGAGTTTAGTAAAATCTGCTCATTTGTTTCCCAGCCACCCAGATCCAAATAACACAGAAAGTATATTTATTACAACACTATTTGGCCAGTAGCTTAGGCTTCTTATTAACTAACTCTTACATCTTAAATTAACCCATTTCTTTTTTAAAATATTTATTTATTCTTATTTTATGCACATTGAGTACATTGCTATTGTTTCTGTATATGTGCATGTTTGTAAGTGTGTTGTTTTATGCGTGTGTGTTGTTTGTGTGTGTGTGTGTGTGTGTATGTGTGAGAGAGAGAATGTCAGATCTGGAGTTACAGACAGTTGTGAGCTGTCATGTGGATGCTGGAGAACTGAACCTGGATCCTTTGGAAAAGAAGTCAGAGTTCCTAGTTGTTGAGCCATCTTTCCAGCACCCTAGAAAGAAATTTCACTGGGGTATGATCAAGATGAACTAATGGATAAAAGTGCTTACCAACAAGTTTGATTGCCCCCAAGACTGACATAGTGGAAGGAAAGAACTGACTCTCTAAAGCTGTCCCCTGACCTCTTGGATGGAGTGCCAAGGCCTATGTGTATTAATGGGCACATAAAATAAACTTAAGAAAGGAAGGAAGAAAAAGAAATATATTACTTTAGGAGCTAGAGAGATGGTTCAGTGGTGAAGAGCATTTGCTACTTTTCTAGCGAACCAGAGACTGATTAACCTATTTCTCTTAGTTACGTTTTACCTGAGGCTCGTGGTTTACTAGTAAGGTTCTGGCAGGCAGGCCTCTTTCCCCTTCAGTGGCTACGTGGGATCTCTTTGACTCTGACTACTTTCTCCTCTATTTCTGCTTGGAATTCTTGCCTTGTTTTATTTTGCTTGTCGTAGGCCAAAGCAGCTTTATTCATTAGCAACAAAACCACTGGTAACAAAAACAAAAATTCACGGCATACAGAGGGGAATCCTACATCAAGAAAGCAAGTCTCTAGACTGGTACTTACAGGTATGCTTCAACAACCTAAATATTTGAAGAAGGATAAATATTTAAAATTAGAATCTATGTTTATTTCCTTTTTCTTTTACTCATTTAATATAAGATCTTTTTTGCCAGAACACTAGGTATTTAATTAATGGCGAGTTGTTGCCAACTGATCTTTAACACCTCTTTTTCAGAACTGCAAGAAGATTAGTGGAGAATATCTATGGGTTTCTAAAAAAAAAGATGTACAGAGAAAACAAGTTCTCACGAGAACTTGATATTTCTTACATCAAGCAAATGTGATACTACAAGAAGTTTAATATGAATGATGACAAAAATATTCAGAAACATCATAAAAATAGCAAAACAAAATATGAAATAACCTTTACTACTCATCTGTAGCAACTTTTAAAAGTTAAGGTATTACATGCTCTCATATATTTAGAAGTTATTAAGTATTTATTCATATATAAATAATTTATTTTTAGGCTAATAAATTAAATGCAAAATTTAAAGATGGAAAATGATCTGTTAAAATTCATCATGGGAAAGATCGACAATGGTAACAGATGCATAAATAGAAGAGTGATAGGCGAAACATACATCTGAAACAGTTATTATCGCTTAATAAATCTAGCAAACTTCACAGTTCCCTTCAGTGATTTCTATTTTAGGTTTGTGTAGTAGAATATACTTTAATAGTAAAATTGATGATATGTCTATTAAAGATACAAATTTGATTTTATTACTTAATAGTTTCAATTAGTAACCACCAAGTCAGTTGTTTATTGTATAATGGTTTTAATTAGCAACAACCAAAACAGTTGTATTTGCCTTAATATTGATGATTACGTATGAGAATTTCTTTATAATATAGTGGTGTGGGACCATGGTCTACATTCTGTCAATCATATGTTAAATAAATGCTGATTGGCCAATAGCCAGGCAGGAAGTATAGGCAGATCAACCAGACAGAAAGTAGAAGGCGGGTAAATGAGAACAGGAGAATTCTGGGAAAAGGATGCAGTCCTGGTCTAGCCACAGAAGAAGCAGGATGTGACTGCTTCATTGAAAAAGTTACTGAGCTATGTGGCTAACATAGACAAGAATAATGGGCTAATATATGTTATAAGATTTAATAGGAAACCTGAGCTAATAGGCCAGTTTGTAGTTAATGGAGACCTCTATGTCATTTCTTTGGAATTTATTGATTGTGGGAACCAGGAAGTACAGAAACCTCAGTCAACAATATAGACATGAAACCTTAGTCTAAAAATATTTTAATTACAGCAGCTTATTTACTATAGAAAGGAAAGCTTGTCTTCCTTTATTAAAAATAGTCTATAACTTGATTTTCCAAAAATACATCTTGCTAAATCTTACTTCTATTTTTATAAACACTGAAAAATACCTACTAGGAAATGTCACATAGTATAGAGAAAAAATACATAATTGATATAGCTTTGACCAGAAACCTTCTATCTAAATCTTTGTGCATATCTGATGAAATAAGCATCTTTTGAGTATAAGGATAATTTATTTCTGTGAAGAAGGTCACGAAACTTTCTATATTATGTTAGAGGACTCCTTGACCCAGAACAATTCACTTCTGTATACAAGGGTACAATGATTTTATTTATTCTTGCAGTAATCACTAGGATGAATCACAAAGGATTAATTCAAAAGGCCATGGAGCATAAGAAAGCTCTTTGTTAAAGGGTTTATTTCAGTACTGTTTACTTTCTGCTGACCCCTTATAAACCTCATGAGCTTTTATAAATCTTCTTTTCCTCCACTCAATCCTTGCTTTATATAGTAGAACATTTTAAGAGGAAATTGATGCCTGTTTTCCACTGGCTTTATTAAAGACAAGAATGAACAAGCTAAGAAATAGAAATGAATGTCCACTTTTTTTTTGTAATTAGGTTGTTTTTTATTTTGAGATTTTTTTAAATAATAAATTGGTCTTAGAAGAGGGATAAATGGAGAGTAACAGACTACTTCTCAGCATCTGAGAACTTCAGTGCTGGTCCTTATTTCTTCTCTTATCAGTAGGACAAAATACCTGACACAAACAGCTAAAGGAAGGAGTTAGTAATTTTGGGTCATACAGAGTTATTTCCATCACAAGACTGAATTGCTCCTTCTATTGAAGAGGAATATGGGGTGGGAGTTGTTCACATGGTAGAAGATAAGAAGATACTTGGTTAGTAAACGGATTTGTGTGATACTCAAAGGCCAGATCTTTGGGATATACTTCCACATGACATGTCCCACTTTTAAAAACCAACAGAATTCAAAATAAAAATTTTTGAGTCTGGGATCAAAGAGTTCCAAATATGATCTTGTATATTACACAGACTCCTACAGAGACAGAATCTTTCCACTATCCCACGTTGCATTAGTTTGTGTATTCTAAGCTTTAAATATCTGATGTGGGAATTCCCTCTGTATGTTGTGGATAAGTTTTGTTACCTGTGGTAATAAAGAAGCGGCTTTGGGATAATGACAGTGCAGAATACAGTAAGGAGGAAATTCCAAGCAGAGCTAGAGGAGAAAAAAAGGCAGAGTGAGAGAGACATTATGTAACTGTCAAAGGAGACAGATGTCAGTCACCAGCCAGAACCTTACTGTAGGCCACAGCCTCATAATGATCTACAAATTAATAGAATGAGTTTATTTAAGATGTAAGAGTTAGCTAGAAATATGCATAAGCTATTAGCCAAACAGTGTAGTAATTAATATAGTTTCTGTGTGATTATTTTGGGTCTAGGTGGCAGGGGACAAAGGAATAGTCTCCTACTACAAAATGGCATGTCAACGTGGAGCATCTACATCCACATAAAACCTGAGAGAACTTGGAAAGGAATTCTAGACAAAAAAAAAAACAACAACAAAAAACAGAGTTAATCACTGCTTCATGGTAGCAGTGTTTTCTCAGTGAGCTCTGTTTGCTAGAAGCAAGCAGAAGCACGATTCCTTTAAGAGAAGTCTTTCCAACTCACAGGAACAGCAAAAACTGTGTAGTACCATTTAGAAGGTTTTCTGATTCGTGCTAGTTCCATGAACAGCTCTGGCTCTTTCAGGAGACTGAGATTTAAATGTGTTTGTGAGCAGCATGTTGCAAGTTATTTGGTGGTAGCATGGGCCAATTGCTTACCAGAGTGGAGGTGGTGAACATGGCTCCTACACAGAGGTCCCAGATCTGGCAGTAAAGGTATTCTGCCATATTGAAAGGATGAGAGAAGCAGAGCTACCATCCAGGGCCACTACAAATACACTGTTTCCATTTTAAAATGTTCCTTGTCAGAAAAGGTTTGCAGATATGCAATAAATACAGATTCAGACAAAAGTAAATCTCTGAACTAGTCACAGTGTGTTTAAAAAATGTACATAGGCTTCAGAGAGATAGAAAAAAGAGTATAAACAGTTTTTAAATGATGTAAAGTCTTTAAGGAGACAGTAAAAGTAATGCGAAAAGAGTTTAGACAGTCATAGATTAAAGGAGTAAAGAAAAATAAGTCACACAAAGATGGAATATATACAGAGAGTTTGGATTGTGTATAATAATGTGTTTTCTTTGAATTCTTTGACTGCAGAGAAATATTTGGTTCTGGGGCTGCAACATAAATCAACGTATATATTTTAAAGGTATCTTGACTTCAAAATTTGGGTCTAAGAACATGCTGATTTGGAAAAGATGTTTTTCTTTTGTTTCCTCAGAGGATAGGAAGCTGTGAATTCCTTACTGACTAATATGGCTTGATCAAACAAGACTGCCTGAAGCAATGGCACAGATGGTCTAAAATCCATGACAGCTTCAGGACAGCTGGCTGAGGTGGACCTATCACAAAGGATACTCCATGAAGTACCTGATTAACAGCAACCCCAATCAACAGAAAATAGTCATGAAAACAACATCCACATTTCCTAAATGATTATTTATAAATGTTTGCTTGCATTTAAAGAGGAATGTGCTACAGAGATGAGTACTTTTTATTGGTATGGATCATGGTCTATTTATACAAATTTAAGGTCAATTTTTATATTTATTTTTGCTCTTGTTTAAGATATTGTGTCTGTATAACTTGGATGCCCCAATGTTACAGAAGAACTCTGGGTGATTGTCCAGATGTTTCTGCCAATCTAAAAGTTTTCAAAGTTGCTTACAATGCACTTCCTGTTTACTTAGGTAATATTATATCCTTCTGGAATCTTTGATGGAATTAAGAAAGATAGTTATAATTATAAAAGATGGGTAAGACATAAAAGTTTAGACTCACAAAGGATAGATGATAGTGTATTTTCCTTAGTTTGCCATGTGTAGGTATATTAACTATTGTAACTATAATTCTTGCTTGAAAACTTTTTTGTTGTATGTAATCTTGCTATGTTAAAGTTAAAACATTCCTTTTTAATTACACAGAAAAGGGGAGGTTATGTGGTATTCCCCTCTGCATTCTGTGAATATGTTTTGCTACTAGTGGTTAATGAAGAACCTGTTTGGGGCCTATGACAGGGAAGAATAGAGCAAGCAGGAATTCCAAACAGAGATATAGAAGAACAGAAGACAGAGTCAGAATGACACCATGTAGCTGTCAAAGGAGATTGATGTCAGATGCCAGCTAGCCAGAATCTTACAGGTAGGCCACAACCTCATGGTGATTCACAGATTAATAGAAATGGGCTAAGTTAAGAGTTAACTTAAGAGTTAACTATAAATATGCCTAAGCTGTTGGCCAGTGTTGTAATTAACATAGTTTCTGTGTGATTATTCGGGTCTGAGTAGTTAGGAAATAAACAAGCAACTTTAGTCTAAAAATACCCATAGGTCACCGAACATCATGTGCCTTTCATTCTCTTAATTCTTGCTTAGTTTTTCTACCTTCTCAGCTCATCAAGTTTATCACTGACACGGACTCCTTTTGTTTTTCTAGATCTTACTTTCATAGTCCTACATACTAGTCTCCATTTTTTTCTGATTATTGTATTTCAATTTTTTTGACTAATGGATTCATTTATCTAAGTTTCTTCTTAATTCTTATTCTAGAGAGGGTCCATTTTGTAAAAATTCATCAATTCCCACTTTCTCCTTCCTCACTGAAATCTAGTGTTTTTTTTTCTTTGTACATCAGCTATATAAATAATCACTAATAGGGTAAGTTGAAACAATACTAGTCTCTCAGAGTTAGAGTAAAGCTTCTTTCCTTAGGGTCAGTGGGAATCAAATTCCCTAGGGAGTAGTACTATTACTAGATACTGGAGAATCTAACACTTGCTCTTTCAAATATTTACACTATTTGTCTCAACTCCTTGGTTCTTAAATCCTTTCTTCACCTCTAGAGACAATAAAACACTTTAATGCTTTGTTGCTTATATTTTTCTCCATTTTGATCTTTATACCTCCCCTTCCCTCTATTACAGACACTTTTATGAGATCTGTGACTAATTCTCATAATTCAAAATGATCTACTGGTCTTAAAATAATGAGCTTAATTACACTTTCAAAGTCATTTTTTTTGAAAATGTAACTTTTACATGTTCTTGAAATTAGGAACTACATATCTTTGTCAACCATTCTTATCCTTCTCTATCTAAGTAGGGCTCACTATGTATTATAAGAGAAAATGAGCATGACAGTTTTCTTGCCTTGATGATCCCCCCCCAAAAAACTAAGAAATTTTTAGAAAATAGAAAGTCATTTAGTATAACCTCACATTAAAAAATTTTGGTGGTGACCTTAGACAACTAACTTACATTTTGGAAGAAAGTGATACATAAAATATGTTGATGTCTAATCATTTTTAGTAAAATATGATTGCTTTGGTTATATGCTACTACTATTCCTTTTTCTTTGCTTTCAGATAAATGCAAAGTATTACCATTATTCTAATGACCAACTGTATTTATCATGCCATAGCATACCTTATTCATTGTTGTTTTCTTGCCAAAAGTTTCTCTAACTTGTGCCCCAAATCCTGTTTTGAGTTTTGATTTAGGATGATGTAGTGAGATCAAAATGATGATTTTATGATATGTCACACTTTCTTGTGTACCACCTGGATATTCTGCTGCAAGGTATCAATGGTTCACATTTCAAAGTTTAAATGAATATGTTTTAGTAGCCTAATGATGAATACAACTAATTTTCTATACATTTCAAAATACTTCTCATAATGATAAAAAATTATGTCATTATAATTTATTGAAATTTTTCTCTCTAACCTGTAGGTGAGATTTCTGCCCCTTCAATCAGGTCTGTCATATAAGCCAGTTCCCAAATAATCACACAGAGACTTTTTATTAATTATAAATTCTCATTCAGTAACTTAGCCTTGTTATTAACTACCTCTTGCACCTTAAATAAATCTATATTGCTTTTCTATGCTTTGCCATGTTTTTGTAATTTTTTCAGCACAATTTGTTCATTTCCTAAATCTTCTGTGTCTTTCTTCCTTCTTCTTCTGGTTGGTGAACTCTTGTGACTCTGTCCTTTTTCCCAGTGTCCTCTTGATTTGGTTCTTCTGCTTAGCCTCTCTCTGTCTACCTATTGAACAGTTATCTCTTAATTAAACCAATGAAGAGTAATGCATATTCACAGTGTGGAAAATGGATTATTCAACAGCATTACTTTATTGTAATAGTTTGAATTTATTTAGCCCTACTATCTCATAGAGAATTGCACTACTAGGAGGTGTGACTTTGTTGGAGAGGATATGGCCTTGTTGGAGGAAGTGTGCCACTATGGGGATGGGCTTTGAGGTTTTCTGTGCTCAAAATACCACCCAGTATCCCAGTTGACTTCTTGTTACTTGCATTATGTAGGACTCTCAGCTACTGCTCCAGTATAGCATCTGCCTTCAAGTCACCAGGTTCTCAGTCATGAAGATAATGGACTGAACCTCTGAAAGAATAAGCATGGAACACCAATTAAATCATGCTGGCCATAATTTTAAAAATAAAGTGTGTTGAATCAACTAAAAATGTAGTAATTTCTACTTTGTAAAAATAGACAGTTTAACCAGTATTTTGGATACAGAAAACATTCTCATTGTCATAAGAAAAGGGATGTTTAAGAACAGTGTAAAATAAGATGTCACAGTATATCATAGCAATTAGTAATTTGAAACAAATATAATAGCTGTTAACCTGCAACATGGAAATAATGAATATTCACAATTATTAGAAGGCAAATCTTCTGAACAGCAATACAATAGAAATAAGGATGCCCACTTATGTACCATGAATAACAGGTTTGTGATGCTTTTCAAACTATAATCTACATAAGAATCTTTTTAGAGGAAAAGAATCAAGTGTTGCCTTGAACTGTGAGCAGTACCACCCTGGACTGTTAGTTCTGAGTATTATAAGAAAGCTGGTTTAGCACACCATGGGGCACAAGCCTAGAAGTTGCATTCCTCCATAACATTTGCTTCAGATTCTGCCTTCAGGTTTTTATTTTGGATTCTTGCCTCAACTTCAATGAAGGACGTACTTTATGCTGTAGGATGAAATAATTATTCCCTCCTGAAATTTACTTTTGGTATTTTTTTAAAGCACAATAGAAACCCTAACTAAGAGAAAGAGAAATACTGTGGTTTGTTGTTGTTTCATTTTAATTTTAAGTAATAAGGTAGTTGATTCTTTGAGGCATTTTATTGATTGTTTTTTTTGAAAATTCTCATCCACCCCCCTTAAGTACTTAATAGAATATTATAATTTCTCAACTGGGAGGAAGAAATCCTGTCCAAAATATTCACTTTTTTCTGTTCACCTGTGCCTTCATCACAGATAAGCATACTACAGAGAAAGGATTGTGGCCAAAAACTAAAGCCAAAACACACATGAGTAAACTGGTAAATTTAGCATCACATTCAAAGGACATTTTTAACAACAATCTCTGCAAATTGTGCTCTCAGTCAGCAGTATCAGAGCAAAAGCCCATTAGGAATCACATTGATAAAACATTAAAACAGATTTGGCAGTTGAGATTACTGCTGAATTGGGAGATAAAAACTAACTGTACAATCTCAGATTTTTCATGTTTGTGTACATCTGCACACCTGGTATCAGAGAGCATTGAAATCTAGATACTGTAAATATGGTAAAAGTTTAGGGGATCCAATGGGAATCCACACATGAAAGCACTCAGTTTGTAAACCCTGTGGCTGTTTGTTGGCCCTCCTAGATATCTTTAAGCTTTAAGAGATTATGATTAAGTAGGATTTTCCATGATAAATTTTAGCTCTTAAGCTTCAGAAATCAAGATGAAATGTATATTTCTAACTGCCAAACATAGCTGGCAGTATAACACAAAGCTTTCCCTGTCAAAATTCCCATTTCTCTGTTAGGGAAAAGAGATGATGGAAGTGTGTCACACTGAAGTATAACAAAGCAGAGCCTTGCAGTCTTTCCAAGTTGAGAACCAGAGGACGTTTTTACAAAGAACTCTAACCTCAGAAAAAAAAATGGACTTTTGGCTAATAAACTTAATGCTGCCTAAATAAACTAACACTTCATGAATAAACACATTAAATATATTAATTTTTTTATAATTTAAGAGGAACCATACAAGTGCCTTGCTAATCTCTCAAACAAATAGGATATTAAATTATTTCTAAGTGTATTTTATATAATTTTTAATTTTTAGGAATATTACTAATAGCATTTCTCAGAAGCCACATATATGTTGTTGATGTCTTCCATAAGCAACCTCTGGAGATGCTCTCATGCTACGTGAACTGATCTAAAATGTTAGATAAAATATTATCGCACTGAAATGTATTTCATGGTTTCCAAATTGTTATAAGTATAGATTTTTGAAGTTGTCACTAGAATGTAACTATGTTCCCAAATCCTTGACAATAATTATTTTCTAATGCTGCATGAGGCTCCTACTAATCCTGTCTGTTGTGCTTTCCTCACCTTTCCTCCCAATGCTTTATGGTAAAATCTCTACAGCGCTGTGTATGATTCAGGAAGAATAGGCAGTATAGGAAAATTTTGTGGGTAGCAAGGAAGGAACATGTCACCATCCGATTAACAGCCACAGAACCACACCAAAAATCTTGAGGAATGTTCGAATGTGTACTGGGCATTTAATAAATTGACCTTACTTGCTTTTGCCAACATTCCCCACTCATCACCATAATTTTATTGCTGAGATTTCTCTTTTATATCAGAATCATTTGGTATGTTTAGATAAGGATGGCATAACTTACTGCACTTAATTATCTAACAAAAACTTATGGCCCATGTCCCAGTTATGTGACCAAAGAAATTTAGTTGAAACATTTGATTGACTGTTTCAAGTATTGTTTAGTCTTCTTGTCATCAGTACTTTCTTCCACATATGTAAAGCATCTATTCGAATGGTTCCCAAAACACAAGAATCATCTCAATGAATCATGGGTGATGAAATGTCAGGTTCTAAAATCGCCTGATAAAAATGCTTTTGAGTTAATATCCGGGTCTTCTATTCGATTCCATAGGTCAACTTCATTGTTCTTATGCCAATACCAAGCTGTTTTCATTACTGTAGCTCTGTAATAGAGTTTGAAGTCAGGGATGGTAATGCCTCCCAAAGTTCCTTTATTGTATAAGATTGTTTTGGCTATCCTGGGTTTTTTGTTTTGCCATATAAACTTGATTATTGTTCTCTCCAGGTCTGTGAAGAAGTTTGATGGGATTTTGATGGGGATTACATTGAATCTATAGATTGCTTTTGGTAGAATTGCCGTTTTTACTATGTTGATTCGCCCAATTCAAGAGCAGGGGAGGTCTTTCCATTTTCTGGTATCCTCCTCAATTTCTTTCTTCAAAGACTTAAAGTTCTTGTCAAATAGGTCTTTCACTCCCTTGGTTAGAGTAACCCCAAGATATTTTATTCTATTTGTGACTATCGTGAAAGGTGATGTTTTTCTGATTTCCCTCTCTGCTTCTTTATCCTTTGTGTATAGGAGGGCAACCAATTTTTTGGAGTTGATCTTGTATTTTGCCACATTACTAAAGGTGTTTATCATCTGTAGGAGTTCTTTCGTAGAATTTTTGAGGTCGCTTATGCACACTATCATATCGTCTGCAAATAACGAAAGTTTAACTTCATCCTTTCCAATTTGAATCCCCTTGATCTCCTTATGTTGTCTTATTGCTATTGCTAGAACTTCAAGCACTATATTGAAGAGGTATGGAGAGAGTGGACAGCTTTGTCATGTTCCTGATTTTAGTGGAATGGCTTTGAGTTTCTCTCCATGCAATTTGATGTCAGCTGTCAGCTTGCTGTAAATAGCTTTTATTATATTTAGGTATGATCCTTGTATCTCTAATCACTCCAACATTTTATCATAAAGGGGTGTTGAATTTTGTCAAATGCTTTTTCAGCATCTAATGAAATGATCATATGTTTTTTTTTCTTTCAGTTTATTTATATGATGGATTACATTGATAGATTTGCATATGTTGAACCAGCCCTGCATCTCTAGGATGAAGCCTACTTGATCATAATGAATAATTTTTCTAATGTGTTCTTGGTTTGCCAGTATTTTATTGAGAATTTCCGCGTTGAGGTTCATGAGTGAGATTGGCCTGTAATTCTCTTTCTTGGTTGTGTCTTTGTGTGGTTTTGGTGTCAGAGTAACTGCAGCTTCATAAAAGGAGTTTGGCAATGACTCTTCTGTTTCTATATTGTGAAATACATTAAGGAGTATAGATATTAGCTCTTCCTGGAAGTTCTGGTAGAATTCTGCATTGAAACCATCTGGTCCTGGGCTTTCTTTTGGTAGGGAGATTTTTGATAACAGCTTCTAATTCTTCGCGACTAACAGGTCTATTTAGATTGTTCACCTGTTCTTGGTTCAACTTTGGTATATGGTATTTATCTAAAAAAATGTCCATTTCTTTTACATTTTCCAATTTTGTGGCATACAGGCTTTTGTAGTAAGATCTAATGATTCTCTGAACTTCCTCTGTGTCTGTGGTTATGTCCCCCTTTTCATTTCTGATCTTATTAATTTGTATATTCTCTCTCTGCCGTTTGATTAGTTTGGAAAGGGGTTTGGCGATCTTGTTGATTTTCTTCAAGAACCCGGATATTAACCCACAATCCTATGAACAATTGATTTTCGACAAAGGAGCTAAAGGTGTACAATGGAAGAAGGAAAGCATCTTTAACAAATGGTGCTGGCATAACTGGATGTCAAACTGTAGAAGAATGAAAGTAGATCCATATCTATCACCATGCACAAAACTCAAGTCCAAATGGATTAAAGACATCAACATTAATCTGACCTCTTTGAACCTGATAGAAGAGGAAGTGGGAAGTAATCTACAAGACATAGGTACAGGAGACCACTTCCTAAGTAGAACCCCAGTAGCACAGACAATAAGAGAATCGATAAATAATTGGGACCTCCTGAAACTGAGAAGCTTCTGTAAAACAAAGGACACTGTCAGTAAGACAAAAAGGCTACCTTCAGACTGGGAGAAGATCTTCACCAACCCCTCATCAGATAAAGGCCTGATCTCCAAAATATACATAGAACTCAAGAAACTAGACACTAAAACTCTAATTAACCCAATTAAAAAATGGTGTACTGATCTGAACAGAGAATTCACAACAGATGAACTTCGAATGGCCAAAAGACACTTAAGGTCATGTTCAACCTCCTTAGCGATCAGGGAAATGCAAATCAAAACCACTTTGAGATACCATCTTACACCTGTCAGATTAGCTAAACTCAAAAACACCAATGATAGCCTATGCTAGAGAGGATGTGGAGTGAGGGGAACACTCATCCATTGTTGGTGGGAATGCAAACTTGTGCAGCCACTTTGGAAATCAGTGTGGCGGTTTCTCAGGAAACTGGGAGTCAACATCCCTCAGGAGTCAGCAATTCCACTCTTGGGAATATACCCAAGAGATGCCCTATCATACTACAAAAGCATTTGTTCAACTATGTTCATAGCTGCACTATTTGTAATAGCCAGAACCTGGAAACAACCTAGGTGCCCCTCAATAGAAGAATGGTTAAAGAAGGTGTGGAACATATGCACATTAGAGTTTTACTCAGTGGTAAAAAATAATGACATCTTGAATTTTGCATGCAAATGGATGGAAATAGAAAACGTTTTACTGAATGAGGTAACCCAGACCCAAAAAGAGGAGTATGGTATGTACTCACTCATAAGTGGATTCTAGCCTTAATTAAAGGTCTTTGAGCCTTTAATTCGTGATCCTAGAGAAGCTTAATAAGAAGGTGAACCTGAAGAAAATCATACAGTTATCCTCCTGGATATTGGAAGTAGACAAGATTGCCAGGTAAATTTTGGGTGCACAGGGAAGGGGGGGCGTGGAGAGGTGGAAGTAAGGGGAGAGGACTAGAGAGAAGGGGGAGGATTGGGGTTAGCTTAGGGGAATGGGATGGGGGGGAGGGAGGAATGATGGTTATGGGAGCAGGGAGGTATATATCTCAACTAAGGGAGCCATATTAGGGTTTGCATGAGACTTGATTCTGGAGAGGTTCCTAGGTCCAAGGAGAGGGCAGCAGAGGAGAGGGTGCCTGAACTGGCCTTGGTCTGTAACCATACTGATAAATATTTTGCATATCACCATAGAACTTTCATCTGGCGGTGGATGGAGATAGAGATGGAGACCCACATTGGAGCACTGGACTGAGCCCCCAAGGTCCAAATGAGGAGCAGAAGGAGGGAAAACATGAAAAAGGAAGTCAGGACCACAAGGGGTGCATTCACCCACTGATACATGGGGACTGATCTAATGAGAGCTCACCAAGGTCAGATGAACTGGGAGTGAATGATCATGTGATCAAACCGATTCTCTGAATGTGGCTGACATGGGGGCTGACTGAGAAGCCATTGACAATGGCACTGGGTCTTGTTTTGTCTGTATGTACTGGCTTTTTGGGATTCTAGTCTGTTTGGAAGATCACCTTCCTAGACCTGGAGGGAGAGAGGAGGAACTTGAACTTTCCACAGGGCAGGAAACCCTGAGTGCTCTTAGGTCTTGAGAGGGAGGAGAAGAGGGAGTGGGGGGAATGGGAGGGTATTGGGAAGAGGGGAGATAGTGGAAATTTTTATAAATAAATAAATAAGTAAATTAAAAAAAAACATGCTTTTGAGTGGGTCTAAAGAAGGGAGTTCTGAAAAGTATTAACAGGGTATGCCTTCATTTCTTTACATCCAAGGAAAAGTCAGAACCCTTTGCTGTTTGCCCTCCTGTCTTGTTGATGTATCTGCTATTGTTGATGCTGCAGCTCCTTTGTCAACATCAGTGTAGCTTCAATTCCCAGCCACATGGATTGAAGACTGGAGACTCTAGAGAACCTAGAGTTTCAGCACTACAATGGAACTCCGAAGGCACCCAGCTCTGTAGACTCAGGAGGTGCTAGTTTTCTCATTAAGCAGAACAAGAGACATTTTTGGACTACCCAGTTCCTATCAGTTGTAAGCTGTGCTAGTAATAAACATGCATTCTCTTAATTCTACTTGCCCCAACAGCCCAAGTGAAAATGTCTAAAGAAATATTGCACATGGTGACGAAACATTTGATCCATTCAGTTTAGATTTAAGGGTCTCCCATTCATAGGACAAATAACCTTAAGATTGCTATTAACAATAGAAATTTGCAAAATAGTTGTCCTTCCATTCTCTTCCCCTTAAACATATAAGCTGCCCTTAAACTACACAATAGATCACTACAAAGTACCCAATTATCATGGTCAGTGCTTGGAGAAGTATCCCTTAAAGGGCAAAATATACTAAATCTCAACTTTGTCTCCTTGGAGTTTGTAATAATTTTTAATCACAAATTAAATTCTTTTGATGTAGAGGATCCCATTATTATTTTTAATGTAGTAGTCCCATAATAGCTCAGAATTGCTTATAATAAAGGGTTCTTTATTTAGGGGTAGACTCAAAGATCATCAGTCCTTTGCAAGAGCAGGGAATAGAAACCAAATACAGCAGCCAAGAGAGAGAGAGAAAAAGGGAGATAGAGATAGAAAGAGAGAGAGAGAGAGAGAGAGAGAGAGAGAGAGAGCACGTTTCTACATCTGTTTTTATAGCACCCCAAGATGACATCCAAAGTGGTTCAGTATTTCAAAGACCATTGGCTGAAGGAGTTCCCACAACATTTTAATATTCTTTCCTGAATAAATTAACAAAGAGCAGCACTTTAGAAATAAAGTCATGAGGAGAATGGATGGATTTTAGTCTAGATTAACTTTTTAACTGTGGTGATGGAATCGATAGTGCTGGTTTTACTCTGTATAACCTTCATGGCCAGAAATTTCACCCAAGAATTTCTAACCTTTTTTTCTGCATTGTTTCTCAAACTTCTTTATTCAACATTATATCTAAGAGAATGCAGGCAGCACCTGTCCACTGTTAAGAGAGAACTTATATCAGTTTGAATGATTTCTGGATAAAATTTCTTTCTTGAGTATACCTACAATTTAGTGAGAAGACAATCCATGTGAACAGGATTTTTCATACAGACAATCTATTTAGAGATTCTTTTCTACTCCAAAAGACAGTAAAAATAATTTGTCCTTTTATTGTAAGTAGTAAAAAATAGTAAATAGCATGAAATAATGTACTTTGGTACAAAAATAAGTTTTGAGAGGAATCCTTGTATTTTCTCTTTTTTAAAAAATCCTTTTATTGATTTTTAGTAAGCTCTACGTTTTTCTCTGCTTCCCTCCTTGCCTCTCCCCTTCCCTTCAACCCTCTCCCAAGGTCTCCATGCTCCCAATTTACTGAGGAGATCTTGCTTTTTCGACTTCCCATGTAGATTAGGCCTATGTATGTCTCTCTTAGAGTCCTGATTGTTGTCTAGGTTCTCAGAGATTGTGATTTGTAGGCTGGTTTTCTTTCCTTTATGTTTAAAAACCACTTATGAGTGAGTACATGTGATAATTGTCTTTATGGGTCTAGGTTACCTCACTAAAAATGATGTTTTCTAGCTCCATCCACTTGCCTGCAAAATTCAAGATATCATATTTTTCTTCTGTGTAGTACTCCATTGTGTAAATGTACCATATTTTCCTTATCCATTCTTCAGTTTAGGGGCATTTAGGTTGTTTGCAGGTTCTGTCTATAACAAACAATGCTGCTATAAACATAGTTGAGCACATGTCCTTGTGGCACAATTGAACATCCTTTAGGTATATACCAAAAAGTGTTATTACTGGGTCTTGAGGAAGGTTTTTCCTAATTTTCTGAGAAATTGTTACACTGACATCCAAAGGGGATGTACCAGCTTGCATCCCCCACCAGCAATACAGGAGTGTTCCCTTTTCTCCACAACCTCTCCAACATAAGTTGTCATCAGTGTTTTTGATCTTGGGCATTCTTATAGGTGTAAGATGGAATCTCAGATTTGTAATTTCTTGTTGATTCAGCTTAACATTGCTAAATTATTCAGGCAAATCTTGTTTTGAGCAATAAATAAAGAAAGAAATAACTATTACTCAAAAGGATTTGATTCATCTATTAGGTAATTTAAGCTTAATTGCCTTAATTATTCCATTAATTATCTTTTATCATTAATTAATTTTTCACTTTTTGATCAGCTACAGACTTACTCTGTGCTCTTGTCCATTCAGTTGCTATTTCATTGGAGGTATGTGCTCAACTGGACATTGGAGAGCAAAGTCAACCTGAAGAAATCCAAATAGATCTAATCCAGTCAAATGTTTTCTCTCCAGTGTCTGATCTTTGATAGAAAAACTTAATCACTTTCACTCAAAAGCACCAACTTTTTCTAATTTTAGGTAGTAGTACAGTCTTAGAGTGGAAGAAAATCCATTTCTCATAAAGATAATATCATCTGCCATTAGATTCACCAGCTTAGTCTCAGTGTCAACAAATACAGTAGCTTATCCAAGTTAGAGGGTTCAAGGTGAAGGATGAAATGAGGGACAGAAATGAATATAGTACTTATGGGTCATCAGGGGCACATTGGAACATCTGAATTTTCCTGAAAGTTCCAAATAGAATGTCAGCATAATTCAGCAGCTTCCAAAAAGTGTGAAAATATTACAACTATCTTCATGACATCTGCAAGTGGGAACTTCCAGCTGAGTAGAGTAGTCTTTGGGTTATATTTACATGGAAACATTTTTTATTTACCCACAACACATGAGAATATACATACAATGTTGAATAGAAAACAATGGAAATTTTGGTGATCATAATTAGCCATTTTAATTAAAGTTTTATTATAAGACTTCCAGTTTTTGGCTAACATTCACTACAAAAATAATTAGAGAATTTTCCTATGATTGTAGAAAATTGATAAAAATATCTATCTTTCATTATCTTAGAATTTCCAATAATATGTAGAATTAATTCATCCCAATTGCTGTACCTTTCATCAGTTGAATTAAAATGTAAGAAAAGAATAATAGTTGTTGGCCAGTTTATGTACTTCCTAGAATGAATTATAGTGAAATTGAGAAAAATAAACTCATAAAGTCAGAGAGGTTCTGAACTATCACAGACACAAAATGGTACATTAAGATAAACATACACAGCTGGAACTCTAAATAATTAGTGAATGTCACTTAGTTTACTATTAAATACTTCTTAAAGGCATCACTTGTTATGAGATTAGTAAGCATAATTTATTCACAAATTGCTATAGAAACACTGTTTTCCACTTATAAAATGCAGGCAGCTCTAGTATTCATAGATAATGGAATCAGAATGAAATTACAAGGACATGTGACCTTTTATCTATTATTATAATCTAGCTACTATTTAAAACATGAAAGTTGACGTGAATCTTGAAATATTAGGTAAATTTCCAAGAGTGAAACTTCTGGGTCATATAATAGATACATGCTTAGCTTCCTTGAAACCGTGATACTGATTTCCTTAGTGGCCGGACTAGCTTACTTTCTTTACCTGTATTTGATTTTTCTTTTCATAATGATTACTGTTACAACTGGGATGAAATAAAATCCCAATGCAGCTTCAGTTTGCATTTCTCAAATGGCTTATGAAGTTGGTGAGGAAGAAGAACAATGAGACAGGAGAGAATGATGAAGTAGAGAAGAGTGGAGCATGGAGGAATATGCTCAATATAAAATATACACATGAAAATGATCCTATGTAAAAATACAATGTATTTTTAATTCTATATTCCTAGAATTAAAGTTTATTTTGAATATATAAATTTTGGAGCATGGAAAGTCATTTTAGAGTTCTCTCTCTGGAAAAAAATTTACGTTTTACCTCTCCTAACAATTATCTATTACCAATAACTCATCAACTATAAGTAGGATTTGTGACCTTCAGCTCTCCAGGTGGGAAATATGGCTGGCTTGATATTGTGTATGGAATTCTCAAACAAAATTTTAAAAGCATTCAAACAAGTTTAGAGATGTATTAATAAATAGAACACCCTCTACATTTCTTAAATGGATGTAAATTAACATAGACAATATGGAAAACAGTATCAAATATATTTCTTAGCTATAGCTAGGGTATCTATGGCTGCAATAAAACATCATTATCAAATAAAAACTAAAGAACAAAGAATTTATTTGGTTTATAATTCTATATCACTATTTTACTTCAAAGGCAGCCAGGATACGAACTCAAACATGGTAGTATACTGGAGGCAGGAGCTGGTGAAGAGGTGATAGAGGGCTGGTGTTAAATGAATTGCTTCTCATAGCTTGCTCAGATTACTTTCTAATGGAACCCAGCATTATTCTCCCAGGGATGGCACCACCCAAAAGGGCTAGGTTTTCCCCCACCAATCACTAATTAAGAAAATGCCTTAATTTTCTTAACCTGCATTAACCTGATCTTACGGGGGGAGGGTAAGTTCTTAATTAAGATTCCCTCCTTTCATATGAATTTAGCTTTCATCAAGTTGACACAAAACTGTCCAGCACAATATATATGCATAACATGATAAAGCATCCCATCCAATGTGTATATGTCCAAAAGAAATAGAGTCAATATTGAAGAACTTGCTTCATTTTCATGTTAGCTACAATATAATTTATAATGACAATGTTATAGACCAAGTGTTCATTGAAAATGAACATATAAAACACACACATATTGTTTGGCTTTAAAAATAACTGAAATATGATTACATGCAAAAATTCTGATGAACATGAAGAAGATATGCTAAGACAGACAAAGAAATACAAGTACTTCATGAATCTAAACAGTTCAAAGTAATTGAAACCAAAGTTGAATAGAATTTATTTGAGACTGGGAAAGAGGAGTGAAGGAAGATTGAGTAGATTATGGTGAGAAAGCACAGTGTTTCAGTTGGAGAAGACGAACAACTCTAGAGATGCATTTTGCAACATAGTACTAGATTTAAAAGAATAGCATGCAACTGAAAAAGGCTAAATTATATAAGATGACATACATTACAGCCTATTCCTTTTATTCATTTCACAGTGTATGTGGATATGTATATAATTTATAATTGTAAAGTTATATTTTTAAAAAACTGAGAGTAGATAAAACCTCCATGAATTTTGGGATTACTTTACAATGCAGAATCACACAAATGTTCTTAGCAAAATTTTGTACTAATCTTCTAGTTGGCAACTTCAACTCCTAGCATGGGAATAATATGTAAGAACCACATGTACAGTCATGAAATTAAGTGTGACGTATCTGAAAATTTGCTAAAAGGCTTTTGAAGGTCCAATAATGACAATTTAATTTAAAATTAGTTGGGTTGAATCTGGGTGTTTTTAACAGCACTCATTTGGCTTATATTGTCCAAGCTGACTGCATCCCCACACAACATGTACACTTTGCTGTGTCGTCAAGCATCGTGCCATGAAGTGTCACTGAATGCAATCTGGCACTGCAGTTAAGGGCAGAGACATTTATGTTACAACTTGTAGCAGTTTTACTGGATAAAGTTTTTTGTTCTTATCAGAAACATAGTGTATTGGTACAGGAAATCAAAAGATTATTAATTTTGAATTAATATTATTCTTCAATATCTAAGTATAAAATTAGCATATCTTGGGTTGTAGTGTGCTAGAAAGTTTGATTTAAAAATATTATTTGAATTGCTGACTTGAGATTAATAGAAAAATGATGAAATAATCCTTGACTTGATATTAGAAAAAAATTTCCAAGTTTATGAAATTATCTTAACATACTATTGACATTGAATAAACATATTTAGAGAGTTTATCATTTTCTAACTAAGCTAGGTGTTGTGGGAAAAATTATCATTTTCAGCAGTAGTCTTTATAAAATGAAAGTTTAGATTGTCATGGGAAAATCAAACAGTTTCAATTTGATATTTTGTCCACTTGTTTGTGAATCCAATGATGACTGGCACCTTTGTTCATTTCTACTGAACTTTATACACTGTCTGATCTGTGATGTGTGATTCCCCTGTATATGCTGTGATTACCATTAGGGAACTACTTTGGGCCTATAGCAGAGCTAAAGGGGAACAGAGTTAGGTGGGGGAAAACTAAACAAAATGCTGAGAGAAAGGAGATAAAATCAGGGAGAAGCCATGCAGCCCCACCCGAGACAGACACTGACTAGAATCTTGCCGGTAAGCCACAGCCTCATGGCGATATACAGATTACTAGAAATGGGTCAAATTAAGATGTAAGAGTTAGACAATAAGAAGTTAGAGCTAATGGGTCAAGCAGTGTTTTAAATAATATAGTTTCTGTGTGATTATTTTGGTTCTGGGTGGCTGGGACAAAAAAGCAGCCTCTTTCTACAGATGTGAAATTTGCTTTCTGTGTCAATGTTACATTCAAGAATGAAAAAAAAATCTACATCTTGGTGCAGCTTGATCAACTTGAGCCCAAATTTGAACTATCTCTTTTTCACCTTGTGTTTTTCATCTATCTATAGTCTGTGGTTACCAGCTTGTTTGTCTTTTGTTATGTGAGTCTGAAATGTCCTATACATAGCTTGTGTGTGTGTGTGTGTGTGTGTGTGTGTCTGCCTGAGCATGATTGTGTATATGTCTGTCTGTAGCTATGCATTGTCCATGTGTGTACGTGTGTGTGTGTGTGTGTGTGTGTGTGTGTGTGTGTGTATGCCTGCCTGAGCATGATTGTGAATCTGTCTGTCTGTATCTATGCATTGTCCATGTGTGTGTATTTGTGTGTGTTTGTGTGTCTGCCTGTGCATATTTATGTGTCTATTCCTGCACAATGTGCCTGTGTATGATCTCTCTCTCTCTCTCTCTCTCTCTCTCTCTCTCTCTCTCTCTCTCTCTCTACCTGTGTGTGTGTGTACCTTTCACAGATTACATATTGTACATGTTTATGGTCTCTCTATTATTCTCACTCTCTTTTTCTGCATGTGTGTGTGCCTTTCCTTAACAAAGGGCTTTGCTCTGTATTTATTAACCAGCACATAAATACTAACACAAGGCATAAATGAAGAAAATGTTTAATAGATATATTTAACAGGATTCTGGTAGGAAAGAAGTTACTCTACTCAGCCCATCTGACAAAGAAGAGCACTTAGAAACTATTGAACCTATCCACATGTTACTTTCAACCTTCATGCAATATTTAATTTATTTAAGGTTGTCTTCAACCTGCTGGCCGCTTTAGGAAAATGGTTAATGCAATACACACAAACATATGTCTATTTACCAGGGTAAGGAACTCAGAAAAGGACAAAGCTTAAAATTACAGCTTTGTATTTATCAAAGTTGAAATGGCAGAAAAACACAAGAAATCTATGGGGTAGAAGAGTTATCTATATTTTATTCTTAAAGGCAGAAACAACTTAAATGGGCTGAGCACATAGTAGGTTGACAGGTTAAATACATGATGATCTCAAGACATATGATCTCAAGACATATTGTTAATTTTGTGGCAAGGTCTTGGAGAAGTTTTAGTATCTTGGAAGAAAAGCAACATATTTCTTTCAGAAAATGTATCACCATATCAAACCTATGTCTTTATACTTCAACATTTACCTTTACCTAAAGGTACACTATCCCTAAAGTGAACATCCTTTGTCCCATAAATTCAACCCTGAATTATTGTGTTCAAATACTAAATAAAGGACAATTATTACTAATACAATGATTTAATAAATTTATTCTAATACAGTTTTATCTACAGTTACCAGTGAAGATATTCTACTTTCAGTTCAATAGAATCTTAAATTTAAATGTCAGTCATGACCAAGTTACATTGATTTGAATAACAGAATAAAAGCTCCTATTTTAATTAGTCCTGAGAACTCTCCCTTATAAAGGGTAATGCTCATTATTATTGAAAGATCCAATTAACCATTGTATTTAGAAAGATACTAAGTGTAACAATCCTAGTTTTATTCCTATTGACGTTGGTTTTATAATATGCTTTTCCAGGATCACAATGATGTGCTGTTTTACAGACTGGAATAAGGCCCACCAACACTGTTAAGTACCATCCCACTCAGAAAGCCTCATTGTCAGTGCTGCTGAAGGGGTATGTGGCCTGAAGATGGATGAATCTCCAAGACAAACTAATTCCCAAAAGCCATCACCAATATCCTTAAATGGAAAAGTTCCCCAATTTAATCCTCAAATGCAGGTATCTTTCAATTATCCATCTTTCTACCATGATGCAAGCAAACAAGTCACATCATTGAGTTCAGAACTGACTACTGAAAATATAAAGAAAATGTGAGATAAATAATTTAGGATGTTTTTATCTTAAAACTTACATGTTTTATCACGATAAACAATTACTAGAAGCCTTGGGTGGGGAATTGGTTATTAATATATTCAATTAATCTTATTCATATTATTTAGCATGTTTTATAGACTAACCAGTAATAGTTTGTTTATATATTTAAACAGTTTTATTATTGCTATTCTTGTTGTTATTGTTGTATTATGGAACTTGATTAATAGATCAACAGTTTAGAATGCTTGCTGCTCTTGTACAGGATCCAAATTCTGTTCCCATCATCAAGTAAGACAGCTCACAACTACCTGTAACTCCATTTTAAGGTGTTCTGATATCTCCTTGCATTCAAAGACACAGTACCCATTAACACACATACACTTAAGTAAAAACATTAAATAGTTAAATAAAAAATGTTACAGATAACTGATGTAGGAGGTTCTTCTGACTATGTGTTGCTTTCACTGGTTGAATAAAAAAATCTGCCTTGGCCTTTTGATAGGGCAGCACTTAGGTAGACAGAGTAGACAGAACTGAATGCTGGAAGGAACGGCAGATAGCCGCCCCAGAGCTGCCAGGTCAGACATGCTGAATCTTTCCTGGTAAACCACGACCTTGTGGTGACATACAGATTATGAGAAATGGATTGAATCAAGATGTGAGAGTTAGCTGATAAGGGGCTAGAACTAATGGGCCAGGCATTTTCACACAGGCAGTTTCTGTGTGATTATTTCGGGTGTAAGCTAGCTGGACGGCTGGGAGGAAAAGCAAGTCCTCACCTCTCTCCCTACAACATATAACGAGCTAAGCTCCTCATTAACACTTTAATTAGATGTATTGCTTAGAACTTTTGGTAGAAACAAGCTCAGGGAAAATGTATGAATTTAAATTATTTATAGCCCAAAGATAATAAACAATTGATTAAAGTAAAGCATGGAAGTATTTATAGGTAGTGACATTAAAATAGACATTTTGGGTAAACATAATAATTTGTACTGCTTTCCCTTCACATTGACTCCTTAAGGAACAAAAAGGCTGAGACTCGTGTCATATATAAACGCCATTATAAGGAACTTAAGACAATAAGAGAGAAATATAGAGGCTGTCTGTTTTAGAGTTAAGTTAAACTCTATCTGTCGTGATCTAAAAATGTTTTGTCACTTTTACTTTGTAAGTTCTATTTATACAGATGCCTTTGGGCATAAAGCGCTTTTTTTTTTACAAGTCTAGTTGCCTCTTGTAAATCCTACTTCTCTTGGTTCATTGACAGCTCATCAACTAGCAAATCTCAGTAGTGACAAACATTAATGATTGAACCACATACCTTCATTTCTCTCAGAACCCAATATAATTTAGATTCAATACTCACTTTACAGTTATTAGCTCATCCCCTCTCTCACAACCTCCTTTCATCCATCAGCAATAAACTATGTGTCAAGAATCTAATCATTTGAACTGAGAGAGAGAGAGAAAAAATAGTTCACTGTAACTTGCCATCATTTAGCTAAATATGCTGTATAATATTTCCTAATTATTATATCCAACAATAAATTACAATTTTACATGCTGTTAATAATTGCTGAAAATTTGAATTATTTCTCATTCCATAATAACTAAAGATTTGTTGCATTTTTCTACTATGCTTCAGTATATGAAGTCTGGAAATAAATCTATAATAAAATAGCAGATTATAAATATTATAAGTAAAATATTAATTTATCATACCAAGATAACACCACCAACATAGTACCCTATACTGTGTACCATGACTGAAGTCACTTAAGAAGAATACAAATGTCATCACTATATTACTCCCTCTATTCATCATCTAATCTTTTGTCTAGTATATCAAAACAAAATTTTCTATACTTCAAATAATTATAGCACTAATGTAAACTCTAAGAATATATGATTTTTCTTTAATTTAGGCTGATAAAAATAAGTTACAAAACATTATGAGAAGTATGGCTAAAATTTACAGCTCTATCAATAGATTACTGTGTATGTTTGTATGTTTAAAATATGCATAAATATGTAGGCTAATAGTATATAGATGAAGATAAACAGCATGCTTGAATAAATAACTATAGACAAACAATTGTGAGATGTGTTTGTATTAGACCAGAAGCATGTGGCAAGAAAACAAATTATACACAAGTATTTCTCATTTTAAAAGTTGTCATGTGAATGTTTGTAACAGAATAATGATTCCATTTTCTCAAAAAAGTATATTATAATTGTTGATACAATTAAAGTTATTAATTATCTAAATTAAGATAGGAAGATGATTCCGATTTTCCAGGTGGAATTATATAAAAATATGGATCCTTACAGCACAAGGAGACAGAAGACACAGTGGAAGAGTATTCACTATAAGGACTCAGTCTGTTCTGCTGCCTTTAAAGATAGAAGGAGATGTTTACATACAAACAGATAAGAATGACCTTCAGACAGCAGGAGAGGCAAGGAAGCAGATTCAGCGCACAACCTGCCGAGGACTACATGTTGGCAGACAGCTTATTTGTGTTTGGAAAGAGTGAAACACTAATAGAGTTAATATTCTATTTTACAGAAACATCACATGTCTGTTTAAGATGATAGACAGACAACAGATGAGAAACAAATAAATAAGACATAAAAATTTCAGTGGGCCACACTAACATAAGCATCTTGCAGTACTTATGACTTTCATGAATTGTGCTTAATTGGACTTCGGGGAAGTAGGTCAGTATAAACTAGCAAGTTCCTGGAGCAGACCATAAGAAAATATTTTTTTCCAGCAAAGGTCACTGACATCCTCGTAGGATTGCAGAGTGGCTTAAAAAATGGTGTGGTTACCATGTTTAATAAATTGATCCTTTTTGTGTCCTATTCTCTCCCATTAACTCACTGGCAACTTAGCTTGTAGAGTAAATGAAGGTAAATGATTCAAGAACCAAGCGTGCCTATGAATGGCAATTCCTAGCACTGTTGTTGTCTATCTGACACCCTGAACTACAGGTTTTTACCTAACTTTCAACTAACACCCACTAAAGGGAAACATTGGCCTTCAGAGTACCTGTGACCACTGAGGGGAGACCCCTCTGTGATTGGACATATTAACATTCTTTTTAGAGGCAGAAAGGTGAAGGCCATCCAAAACTCAATTTAGAACCCAGTCACCACATCCTCCTGCTAATAAGGTAGTGTAAAAGATCCTGGATTACCTCCTCATGATCTCCAGTGTTGAAGAGGTAAAATTTTGAATAGGCTAAGGACTCCTGTACCTCATGCAATTTATAAGGAGTTAGGACTTTCATATAATGAAATTGTTTGAGGTTCAACTATATCCCATTAAGTAAAGACAATAAACTCCTTGACTCATTAAGTTGAACTTGGGAGAAGTCATTTCTGAGACCCATTTGGAAAGCAGATATTTTTGTGAATTCCCATCAGGAAAAGTCATATCCTTGCCACAGTAGAAGAACTGTGAATTAATTAGCAAGTGTGCCAGTGGTGGAGGATGCATATGATTCTCCTAACTTAATAGAGATAAGCTATACTGTGTTTATACTGTAGTTGGAATAAGAAGTAGTCAGGAAGGATTTTTAGTAGTCTAACAGCACAGACTTACTTTTATAAATGTTGGACCATGCTACAGTTTCACGTTTAAATGTCTTTCAAAGGTTGGGTCCCCAGCATAATGCTGTAGGGATATGGGCCCTAGTGGGAGTCCTTCAATCATTTTTGTGTGCTTCAGTTTCTGTCCATGAAATTGTTGGTTTCCTTCTCATCATAGCATCATGCTGCAAACTAAGATACTATGTCAGACAGCATAAGGAAGCCTAGTTAGACATGGGGATAGTACATTGCCATGTAGATCCTCCAGGGAACACTGTCATGGGTCCAAATTATTTGGTCCAAGTATTCTTAAGTAAAACCTTCAAAATCATGAACTCATAATAACCACCTATTTTAGTAAGTGTGTTTCTTTGGGCTTTCCTATAACAATGAAAACAAAACACTAATATAATGATTTAAAATAGCATATGATTATTAACTATTAATCACTAGTCTATAAATGATTAATCTCAGTAAGATCAGCTTGGTCTATACTTCACAAGGTAACAAAGCATCAAACAAGTTTAACATTTTATCCAGAGATTAGAGAAAAAAATTCACTTCTGGAACCATGTGTTTCCTTAGCAGAGATCAGTCCCATACTTTTGTATGACTGAATCATTTTTTAGTGTCTCTCAGTCAGGTTCTTAGCTTCCACAGAATGACCTCCACTTTCAAACTGACATAAACTACATTGAATTTTCTCATGTTTGTGACCCTCTAATAATCTACAGAGAAAAGACTCTGCTAATCAACCTATACTCACTCATGTTAACTACACATAAATAATTAAGATACTTAACAAGCTTTGAAAATGTTTGTCCATGAAATGCAACATCAGATACAAAAACATCACCTTTTACTAAAATGTTGCAGGTAGCTGCTTGTTTCATTCCTGGCTGCTCAACCCTGAAATAACCACACAGAAACTGTATTAATTAAAACTTTGCTTGGCACATTAGCTCTAACTTCTTATTGGCTAACTCTTACATATTAATTTAACCCATTTCTATTTATCTGTGTATTGCCACATGGCTGTAGCTTACTGGCTAAAGTTCATGGCATCTGTTTCCAGAGGCACCATGGCTTCTCCCTGACCCCACCCTTCTTTCTGCCAGCATTCAATCTAGTCTCTTCCCTGCCTAGCTCTGCTTTGCCCTGCCTAATCTGCTATAGGCTCAAAGCAGTTCATGGTAATCACAGCATAGAGAGGGAAATCCCACATCACAGAAATACCAATTTTACCAAAAAGTGGTATGCAATGCACATAAAGTTATAGCTTTACTCCTCTGACCACAAATCATCTACTATATGCCAAACATTGTGACCTATCTTCAAGTTTGGGCAATTGTGTGGGTCCTTATAAGAAAATTGGACTTTTAAGTGATTAGTCCTCTCAAAAGAATACACAGAGCTCATTCCCAATGTGCAGGCATAGCAATATCAGACTGGAATATTGGAAAAGTTCTTAGCAGACTGATTTAAACAACAAAGCAGTCTTGAATCCCCCAGTGTCCAGACTATAAGAAACAAAATACCCACTCTTTTGCATTATGTTATTATATTGTAAACTAAGACACTCTTGCTATGGGAGACTGCCAGTTCGTTCCTGACTGCTCAGCCCCAAAATAATTGCACAGAAAACATATTATTTGCAATATTGTTTGGCCAATAGCTTATGCATATTTCTAGCTTGCTCTTGTATCCTAAACTAACCTACCTTCATTAATCTGTGTATCACCATGTGGCTGTGGCCTACTGACAAGTTTCCAGCTGGCGACTCACATCTTTGTCCTCTGATGGTTCCATGGCTTCTCTTCAACTCCACCTTCTTTCTCCCAGCATTCTGTTTAGTTTTCCTACCTAACACTAGTCTGCTAATCCACTGGAAAAAAAACATCTTTATTCATTAACCAATAAAAACAGCACATATACAGAAGGACTTCCCTTGTCTAACCAAGGAAGTAATCCTGATGAAACATTGGAATGGCCTCTTGAATGTCTAGTGCCTATTAGAGCTTCAGATTAGATACCATGATGCTCATGTACTTTTAGGATCTGGCATATTCTATACCATCTGAAAATATTCATTGAAACATGATCACTGGCAATCTGACAGAAAAATATTTCTATTTCCAAAAATCTATTTGAAGACTTTCAACATTTTATCTCCAGATTTTGACCTGGTGAGTCCATTTCAGCTCCAGAAAGGTAGAGGTTTCTTATCAGGTGTCCCAGTAACAATTCCATCATACCAGGCATCAGTAGTCTTGTGATATTTTGGAATTCTTTGGCTCTTTCATGCAGGTTGACTTGTAAGTAAACAAGGAGTTATCAAGCTTGGAGAAGTATACATACATCTTATATGTTTGTGTACACATACATGAATACATACAGGTATGAATATATACTTTCAACATCATATATACATATATATAATATGTGTGCTTATGTATATAAATATAAAATAACAAATAAATATATGAAACTGTAAATGTAGCTATGTTTTACTTTTTAAAAGAAATGTTTCTTATTTTCTTGTCAAACCCAGGTTTAAAAAAAATACACTAACAGCATCATTCTACCATTGTAAAAGTAAAATGTTATATATTTTACAATCTTCAGAAAGTTTGTTAAATTCATGAAATGACCATGACTACAATCTAGACATAAATTATTTGTCCTATTTGCTGAGCCAGAATAAATACAAGATCTACTACAGGGAGATATGAGGGAGGGAAAGGAAAGCAGAAAGGGAATGGTAGAGAGGGGGAGGGAATTCCTGCAGATCTGGAATGAGAAGGTAAAAGAGGAGATGAGAAGAGAGGAGAGGAGAAGTGAGGAGGGCAGGCAACACAAGTGGAAAGGAGGAGAGGAGAAGAGGGAAAAGGAGAAGAGGAGGGGTGGAGAGAGGAGAGGAGAGGAGAGGAGAGGAGAGGAGAGGAGAGGAGAGGAGAGGAGAGGAGAGGAGAGGAGAGACAGAGATGGGGGAGGGAGGAAAGGCAGGATAGCTAAGGGGAGGTGAGAGGAGGAGAAAGACAGAGAGGTGAAAGAATGACAGGGGAGGGGTCAGAGACAGAGGGAAGAAAGGGTAGAGGAGAGGGAAATTTTATAGCAATATACAAGAAAAGAAACATATCAACTTCAAAATACTCAGGACATCTATTTATACTTGTCAAAAATATATGTTATTCTCTATAAACCTTTACTTTTTCTAAAGTGCCCAAATTCACAAACACATTAGAAATACACCATAATTTTCCATGAAATCACATACTAAAATAAATAATTAATATTAAAGTCTCAAATCATGCCATTTTATTTTATCACTGTGGAATTATTACCAAACATATAATATTTGATATTTATTATATTACATTTTAAGCATAATTTTGTTTTATTTTAAAAATTTTGTATGTATAAGGCCTGAGCCTTCTTTCCAGCTTTACAGTTTGTTACTGCTTATATGATATAAAGTGATTATAACAATAAATGACAATACTCATTTCAAAGCAGTAAAGGTTATTAGTAATATGTGTGATTTGTGCTGGAGTGCTAAAATAGTATAGAAAGTAATGAATTATTTGATAGCATGTGTCAATAATATAAATTTTATGCATAAAAGTTTGCTTGTGAACTTTAGTTCAAAATAGTTGGATTAAAAACAAGTTGTCTCCCAGATATTTTATTTGAGATGGTTCTCTTCCTCCCTCCCTTCCTACCTCCTTCCCTCCCTCCCTCCCTCTGTTCTTTCTTTCTGTCTGTCTGTCTGTTTGTTGTCTTTCAAAAAAGCCGGTTTGTGACCATGGATAAATCCTGGTCCCACTGCTACGATCGCTCAAACAGACAAAGTCACACAACTGGCACCCACATGCGGAGGGTTTAGTTCTGTTCCATTCATGTTTCCTAGTCAGTCCAGAATCAATGAGCTCCCAGGACTCTGGCCAGCTCTCTCTGTGGGTTCCCCAATCATGATCATGTTCACTCTGGCCTTGCTTTGTTCATGTAATCCCACCTTGCTCTCTTCGACTAGACTCCTGAAGCTAGGCTTGGTGCTCGACTGTGGATCTCTGCATCTGTTTCCATCAGCTACTGGGTGAAGGTGATATATTTAAATGCTTCTTAATCTCAACATTAGCTTGCAGTTTTGTCCATTTTATGTTGGCTGATAGTGTGATCCATGAATATAATTATGGAATTTCAGATATCTTAAAGAACTTTGTTTTATTAGCCTCATAGAATTATTGATTTTCCCTAACAGAGGAGATACATGTTCTGTATTTCTTACCCACTAATGGGCAAGTAGACTGAGGATTAAAGGAGTTCAATCTTATCAATTATTAGTTCATAAAATATAAGTCAGTAATGCTTTTATGGCCAAGGGAAAACTTACTACTTATTCTACAAAAATTTTACTATGAATACATACATATACATATTTATGTATAGACATATATATGTTTATTATGCATGCATACATGTATGTATGTATGCCAAATAAGATCATCACCAATTTCATTAAAATAATGAGCAATATTTGAAAGCATATTTTGAGAATTCATATTAAACACGAATATTTCTAATCATTAATCTAATTCTTACCCATAAACTCTTTCTTCCTGTTGGCAGTCTTCAGTGATTACATATAGAGGTGCACTTGATAAATGCTATAGAGAACTGCTGAGAACAGATATTCAAAGTCAGGCAAGTATGGACCACAGACTCCAATCTACTCAAATATCCATGACAACTTCTTCATTAATTTTCATCCCTCTTTCTCTTATTCATATGGCACTAAGAATAAAATTTCCACTTTGAGGGATTTTTAAGAGTTTTAATTTTATTAGCTTATAAACACTTATGTTTCATTATGACATTTTTTCCAATAAGATTATTGGTTTTTGAACTACTTCTTTCTCTCATCATCTCATTTGTGTCCTCTCACCTGTAGGTTCCTCCTCTCCAATTTTATGTCACATGTTACAAAGTTCTACTTTCCAAAGTTGTTTATTGATATGCCTGACAGGTAGTAAATATTTCATAGATGTTATTTTCCATTGTTTTATTATTGGTAAAAATGAAAGGTTAATGAAGTATAGATAAGATCAATTGAAGGAACATCAAAAGCTGATGTGTTTGATGTCTTTTAACTGCCAATTTCTTGGGCCATTAGGTTCAAAAATAAAGATTAAATCAGCCATACTTCACCTAAAAACAAGTGGAGCTTTTATGACCATTGTACATATCAGATAGCTGTGTTTCACTTTATGACATTTGACATTTATTTATTTATTTATTCTTTTTTTTCAAAGTTTATTAAATTATGAAAGTTTCCATTTCTGCCCCTCCTCCCAACATCCTCCCACTCCCCCCACTCCCTCTCCTCCTCCCTCTCCATCCCTAAGAGCAGTCAGGGTTTCCTGCCCTGTGGGAAGTTCAAGTTCCTCCCCCCTCCTTCCAGGTCCAGGCAGGTGAGTATCCAAACAGACTGGATCCCAAAAATCCAGTATATGCAGAGGAAACAAGTCCCAGTGTCATTGTCAATGGCTTTTCAGAAAGACTCCAGGCCAGCCACATTCAGAGAATCCGGCCACATTCAGAGAATCTGGTTGGATCACGTGCTCGTTCAGTCCTAGTCCTGACAACATTTTTTTAAAAAATGGTTATACTGGTATGGGACAGAAGGAAAACTTTAAGAAAAAAAATTTACTTTCTCCATGCCTATTTTGTCTATATCATATTCTTCCTTGCACACATGTTTATATGAATGATGTTAAAGTTTTCCATGATGAACAATAGATTTTTCTAGAGAAACTTTTCCTGCAGTAATCTTTGAAGTTTGCAGGAAGAAGATGAGGCATCACAGCAACAACTCCACCTAACTGAGATGACATTGTGATGCTGACAGCTGAGGTACACCATTTCAGCAGCTGATACCCCCCAAAAAAGATGTGGTATGGGACAATGATTTGTATTCTGTTGATTATATTTTAAGTAAATGCCGATTGGCCAGCAGCCAGGCAAGAAGTATAGGCAGGACAATTAGACAGGAAGTAGAGGTAGGTCAATGAGAACAGGAGAATTCTGGGAAGAAGGAAGTTCTAGTCTGTAGTAGTGTCCCAGCCACACAAGAAGCAAGATGTGACTGCCTCGCCAAATAAGGTACTGAGCCATGTGGCTGACATAGACAAAAATAATGGGTTAATATGTTAAAAGAGTTAATAAGAAGCCTAAGTTAATGGGTCAATCAGTTTATGATTAATATAGACCTCTCTGATTTTAAACAAATGCTTATTAATTGGGTCATAGTTACCAATAATAGTAAGTCTAATTGCCATTCCTACTTTCTAGATACTGTCTAGCAATTTCTTGCAATATATGGGCAAAGACACCAAGTTTTGTGTTTGATTTTATTTAAATAAAATATTTGAAATATTTTTGTCTCAATGATATAATAGCATAACCCAATAATGATATTGTATATATTTAAGTCAGGTTTGTTCACACCTATCTATGTGTTGAAAGTTATAAATAGCCTGCACTATGATTACTATTTTAACACAGAGGGAACAGTCCTTACAAGTTAATTGTTAAGTACATGCAAGAACTAATCTCATTAGATTGCTTAGAGGTTGCATACTTAAATCTCTGATTTTGAAACCATGGTGTTACTCTCTCTCAGATTAAAAATAACTAATAATTAAAATAATTAAAAACTTAAAATTCACATTTTGTATTCTCATGGTATAATGTTGTTGGAGGTTTCTGTCCTGCCTGGTTTCCACAGTTCTTAAGTCACATAGAAACCACATATAAACTGATTGGCCCATTAGCTCAGGCTTCTTATTTACTCTTATAAATTACATTAGCCCATTAATCTTATCTGTGTTAGCCACATGGCTCAGTACCTTTTTCAGCGGTGTAGACACATCTTGCTTCCCCTGTGTCTGGACAGGACTGCAGAGGGAGCTTCTGTCTTCCCAGAATTCTCCTGTCCTCATTGGCCCACCTCTACTTCCTGTCTGGTTGGCCTGCCTATACTTCCTACCTGGCTACAGGCCAATCAGTATTTATATAAAACATAATTGACAGAATATAGACAATTGTCCCACACCAAAAGTCAAGGTGTTTATCAAATATAAACAAATTACCATTTCCTCCAGTAGATAATAGGAATAGAGCATGCACTCTATACCAGACATTTCAGAATGAAAATATGCAATAAACTAATAAGGCAAGATAATAATGTCTAACTAAAGCTAAGTGTGATGAGCCTTAATCTTAAAAGTAGGGAGGTGGAAGCAGAAGGATTGTGGTCAAGGCCATTGTGGATATTTTATCACAGAAATAACGTCTTATAATTTCATTCATGTAAAATTTATATGATATTAATATAAACTGTCATTGTGATAGCTTAGCCTGGAAACTACGTAGAATTTCTCTGTGAAGTCTAGGCTGCCTTGGAGCTATCTCTGTAATACTAAGATTTGTCTTTCTCTGTTTCCCAGGTGCTGATATTAAAGGTCATGATCAACTCATACTTGAATTCAATAAAGAATTAAGTATTGATACACTCAGAAGCCTGAATAAATCTCCTGCACATTACAACTTACCAAAAAGAAAGCCTTCATTACAAATTGAATACTGAAAAGATATACAAAGAACAAAATACAGCGTGTTGTAATTAGAAGGTAAGTTGAAGACTTATTGATATGATGTTTCATTACTCTTGAATATGAATTGACAAAAATCATAGCTGTTCAGTGAGTTATATTGAACAGTGACACTAATGTACAGTATTTCAACATATACTATCTCGAAGTCTTTAAAATATTCATTAGATAAATGAGTTAAACTCATTTGTTGAGAATTACTAATTTCTTACATAGGGTATCAGCAAGTTCCTCTGAACACTGATATGACAAAAAAAAGGGACCTGCAAATGGAAGTAGAAGACAGCTAAGAAATAGATGCACAAGACATCAAAAGACTTAGCATTAACTGGATAATTCCAGGTATCACAGAATGGCAACCATTAAATTGCCATTAATTAAAGAAGATTGATTAATATATGTAAGACTTTCAGTGACAATATCAGAGAGGATTTGTCTACATACTGGAGCCAAATGAGCTCTGGCAACAGACTTTTTCCAGACCCAATTTAAAAGAGCTTAAAATTAAGCCCTGATAAATTTACCATTAAAGTACAAATAGAAGAAAAAAAAACAAGGCAAAAATCTTTAGATGATCCCAACAAAAATCAACTTTAATAATGCACTAGTCATAATTGCTAAAGCTAAATAAAAATTGGAAACTACACCTCCTAGCCATAAAAAACTCATTCAATAGAAAAAATAAAAATAACAGAAATAATCTTTCAACAATGGTACTCTGTTCCACAACTTCAGAGATATAAAGGAAATGAGAATAGTGAGGAACTTAAGTATGAGACTATACAAAAATTTAAAACTTTAATTAAAGATTGCAATCTGTGTACTACAGGATCTTTGAATTTTTCCTGGTCCTGGATCATATAAAACCTTGCTAAAAAATAATACAATACACAAAGAGGGAGCCAGCAAGTGACAGTGATGTTATTTCATGGCTCCTACTTACAGGTTCTTGCCTTGGGTTCTTTTCTCATCTTTCCCCAATGGCAGAGTGTGATTTGGACATGGAGCCCAAATAATTTCATCTGCTTAACTGTGTTTGCTGAGAGGGTTCTACTCCAGCAACAGTAATGAGACTGGAATCCTTTTAATAAGTAATTCATACAGAACAGAGATGTGTTGACTACACTGGAGACTGTGAAATCCAAGAGCATGAATCTCATTTTTGTACTGTGATATCTCATGCTGAATGTTGGAGTAATGAGAAAGGGTGGAAGCCAGACTGATCCCTTTTATTAGGAATCTACCCCTGTGATAGCTAGTCAAGTCTTCCACCAACATGTCTATGAAAGCACACTTTCATAACTGAGCCATTGCTTGGCAATCAAGAAAAATTCTATTCAACGTTAATTTTGAAGAAGGCAAATCCACAGACTTGAGCATGCATGTATACAGAACTGCAGCTTGCCTACACTGTCCATAGAACATCTGTCAGTGTCAAAATCATTTGAAACTATGATCACTTTCAAAAACGATAACAATGTTCAATCACTTATTAAATTTCAATAACTTTTCTAATATATTTTCAGATGGTGGCATTTTTGTTCGTTCCTCTCATACATCCAGACTGCATGAAGGAGTTTGCCTTCCCTGGAGCTTTTATGGTTAATGTTGATGGATTCAGTACAGATTGTCCAAGTCATTTTATCTTTACTTACAAAAGAAACCTACTGGGTGATGGAATGATGCTTCATAACTCTAACAGTGCACTTCATTTGTAGTTATTAAACACTCAGCAGGCTCCTCACCACTCTGACATTTGTTTCCTAGTCAAAGCTCCTGTCTGACATGGCACCACTGTGCAAGGTGCCATTTGCTGAAATGAGAATTCAGCTGGGATAATTAATAAATGCCATCATGCTCTCAAACAAATGCACAATTTGGTTTGTGTGAAATAAAGTGCACAATCCAAGGACAATCAACATGACTTTCTTGCTTGGTACTTTAGAGGTTTCAAAGGCGTAGGTGGGCATCTGGCCCTGTTGTTTTGTAATTATTTTATTTGAACACATGAAACCCCTATGAAAAAGCCTTGGGTTAGCATAGTTAGAGTATTAATAGGTATTTTTACTAGGAGAAAGTTAATAATTATGTAAATATTCATTTTTCATACCTACTGCATCCATCAATACATGTTTATTTCTATACAATGAATATATGATATCTGTCTAATCTCTATCAAAGTATAGTTGCCAGATAAATGAGAAGAAATTATTTATATAAGAAGTCATAGATATGTACTTTTAAATTTTCTGAGTTGTATTTATTCTAGTTAATATTAAAACAATATAAAAATAATCATCATGCATTAATTTTTACAAAGATAACATTTTCTAAGAAAGTTTAAAACTAAGCTGAAATGGGATATTTACATGAGTTTCAAGAAAAAATATGGTGTAAAATATATTTCAAATGAACTAAAGATATAGAAAAATTATCATAAATATACAATAATTTCTTAAACACATTATGAAATATTCTGACTTTTAATTCAGTACTATTATGCAGATGTTGATAGTGACGTGAACATTAGTAGTAATTGCACTAATAATTGCAGTAGGAAGGTAATGTATAAAAGCTCACTTCCAGTTATTATTTTCAGTTGCTTACTTTTAAAGTTGTTTTTTTTCCCACAAAGATTATCCTTTAAATGAACATTTAGAATGTATAAGGATGATGTAGGAAGTTAGTGAGAATAGCTTCACTTAATAAAGGAAAATACAGAACATGGTACTAAGTGCATGATGCAGATTCACACAAATTGTACTGGGAAAGGAATAATCAATCATCTTAAGAGAATGGGCAACATCAAAACACTTATGACAACTTATGCTGGAGAGACTGTGGGATAAACGGAACACTCCTGCATTGCTGGTGGGAATACAAGCTGGTACAGCCCATTTGGATGTCAGTGTGGCAATTTCTCAGAAAATTAGGAAATCTCTTCAAGATCTAGTAATACCACTTTTGGGTATATACCCAAAAGATGCTCAATTGTACGACAAGGACATGTGCTCAACTATGTTCATAGCAGCATTGTTTGTCATAGGCAGAACCTGTAAACAACCTAACTGCCCCTCTACTGAAGAATAGATAAGGAAAATGAGGTCCATTTACACAATGGAGTACTACACAGCAGAAAAAAATAATGACATATTGAAATTTGCAGGCAAATGGGTGGAACTAAGCAACATCATATTGAGTAAGGAAACCCAGACCCAGAAAGACAAATATCATATGTACTCACTCATAAGTGGTTTTTAGACATAATGTAAAGAAAACCAGCCTATAATTCACAATCCTCGAGAACCTAGACAAAAATGAGGACTCTAAAAGAGACATACATGGATCTAATCTACATGTAAAGTAACAAAAAGACAAGATCTCCTGAGGAAACTGGGAGCATGGGGATTATGGGAGAGGGTTGCAAGGGATAGGAAGGGAGGGGAGCAAAGAAAAATATACAACTCAAAATAAGCAATGAAAAGAATAAAAAAACCAGCATTCAAAAAATCAAGGAAATTGTTTCTGTAAAGTGATCAAATCTTTTAAAAATTAAACTTTCTTTGATAATAGATTAGCTATTACATAAATATGATTAGAGAATTTTAAAAACAATTTTTGTTTTACAGATTATGAGAAATGAAGGTAATTAGAAAATTAAATTAATTTTTAATACAAATACTGAAACATATTTGTTACAAGGCATTAAGTTTTTCAGAATTAAAAATAAAGTAATTACATTAAGACTATTTTATATTTGCTTAAGAAATTTAGTCATATACCATGATTTGTGTCATGGTGAAGTGGCTTCTCTCTATGGCTTTCCACTTTGCTTAAGCATCATACTTAAAGAAATTACCAAAATAATGTCTCATTAAATGCCAATTTTCATCAACAAAGGTCCAAGAATAGTTTGGTTAACTTAATGCAGGTTCCAAATAGTAATTCAATTTCCTAGGCCTTATCAGGAAAAAAATTAGTTGTGGTTCATGTATTCTGGCGTTAAGTTGAGTGACAGTCCTTGTTAATCTAGCATATTCTTCTGAATCAGCAGATGCCTATCTGAGATTATTTTCAAGAAATAGCATCCAATGTGGAAATTTTGATTATTTTCTATTTTCTATGTTTTCATTATAGATATAATATGATAGAGACATAAGACAACAGACATGCACATGTTAAAGAAAAAAGGGAGTGAGAATGAAATTAATTTCATGATTTCACAACTCTGTAAACCACTGCCTTTTCTCACATTGTCTAGGATCTATTGTAATTCATTTTGTTAATTGTGATTATTTTCAGTGGGATAAGATAAAATCTCAAAACTATTTTGATTTCTATTTCCCTGATAATTTCTCTTTCCATACTTCAATGGTGACATTATACTCAGCCATTTGTGTTTTATCTTTTGAGAACTTGAATTAGATCTACACCCCAATTTTTAATGTGATATTTTTTTACTTGATGTTAACTTATTTTGGCTATTTATATATTCGAGATACAAAACCTCCATTAGATGTATAATTGGAAACTATTTTCCTAAGTCTGTACGCTTCCTCTTTGTTGGTATGATGGTGTCCTTTGTTGTACAGAGCATTTTAGTTTCATGAGGCTACATTTATTGTTGGTCTTAGTACCTGTGCTATCATGGTCCTATTCAGAAAATTGTTCCCTTTGCTAATAATTAAAGGCTCTTTTTGATGAGATTAAGCGTATCTGATCTTATTTTGAGGTCTTTGTTCCATTTGGAATTTAGTTTTATACAGAGTTATGAATGTGGATTCATTTTCATTCTTCTACATGTGACCATCCAATTTGACCAGAACCATTTTTTGAAAATGTTAACATTTTTCTACTATGCAGTTTTGGTGTATTTGTCAAAGTTCAAGTGTTCATAGAGGCATGGCTTCCAATCAGAGAGAATAAATAAGAGGAGAAATATATAGAGAGAAATTGGGAAATGCAAGGAACAAGAAAAAGGAAGAGAGGAGAATGCCAAAGGCCAGCCATCTAGCCACACAGAGTAAGAAGGAAGAAAGATATACAGAATAAAGTAAGGTGAAAAGTCTAGAGAAACACGATAATTTAAGTTAGAAAAGTTGACTTAAAAACAAGCCTACCTAAGACTGGGTGAACATGCATAAGTAAGAATAAGATTCTCTGTATTTATTTGGAAGGTGGATGGCAGGCCCCCAAAGAATAAAACAAAACAAAACAAAAAGGATATCTATGTAAAATTTAAAGCATGTGATTTAGAAGAAGAATATTTTAAGCATTAAAATCCAAATACTCTTCAATCATCATTAAGCACAAATTCTTAATTAAATATTAACCTATAAATTGTTCACTGAATTTTTGCTTTCCTCTGTTTATGATTAATATATAAAATATACAGAGTGGCTTTAAAATGTACTCTGAGATGGGTTTCAATGCACATTTTTAATAAATTTTAAACTTTTGCAAATATATCATGACAGTGGTTCTAACATATCGATTTTATGGAGACATAAATCTTAGATTTTAAAATAGGGAACAAATGCATTGATCTTATAATGAGAAAATAATGCTGAGTTTGTACCATGAATGCAATGAAAATATCGAAGCACTTTTTATTGATGAATTTGATGACATTATTACATTTTAAGTATGAAGAAAGTGATGAAATTTCATCTAGAGGCAGTTATTTTATAGATTTTACTACTAGCTGTTCTACAGAATTCATAACTCACAAGAACTCAAGTTTAAGTATACCTAATTTTCTAGGGATTTACCATTTTATTTTTATATACTGCAGTGAAAATGGCTGTGTGCTTGAAAAACTTACACCATTCATTATATGAAAACATACCTTATGAAGAAGAGGTTTCGACAGAAGATATATTAATGAGGATATGGAGTAGAACAATCATAAACAACTCCAACTGATGCTTTTCTCTGATCTCATATTAATTTAGTTATGTGAAAATAATTCATTATATTGAATATTAAATACATAATTCCAAGATTCTAGCCATAAGAAAACAATGAAAACACAAAAGTGAGATATTCTACTACATTGTTTTCTTTGTAGAAATCAGTTGTTTAAAAACAAAAAAAAATTTCATAGTATCAGTAAGGACAATTCATCAGTTAAATTGACACGTGTGTAAATGATGTTATAGTTTTATTCTTTGCTTGCATGTATATCTGTGTACCCTGTGTATGCCAGGCATCCGATGAGGACAGAAGAAGGCATCAGATCCCCGAAAACTCTAGTTGAAGACAGTGATGACCATATTGGAGCTAAAAATTCAGCCATCATCTGCTGTTAGAGCAACAAATGCTCTTAATTAATGTATCATTTCTACAAGTCCATGAAGGATGTTTTTAGTAGAAATTGACTTTGTATTTATTTTATTTTTAGATATAAGAATTTGTTATTTCGGAGTTGATCTTGTATCCTGCCACATTACTAAAGGTGTTTATCAGCTGTAGGGGTTCTTTGGTAGAGTTTTTGGGGTCGCTCATGTATACTATCGTATCGTCTGCAAATAACGAGAGTTTAACTTCTTCCTTTCCAATTCGAATCCTCTTGATCCCCTTATGTTGTCGTATTGCTATTGCTAGAACTTCTAGCACTATATTGAAGAGGTATGGTGAGAGTGGACAGCTTTGTCTTGTTCCTGATTTCAATGGAATGGCTTTGAGTTTCTCTCCGTTCAGTTTGATGTTGGCTGTTGACTTGCTGTAAATAGTTTTTATTATATTTAGGTATGATCCTTGTATCCCCAATCTCTCCAACACCTTTATCATAAAGGGATGTTGGATTTTGTCAAATGCTTTTTCAGCATCTAATGAGATGATCATATGGTTTTTTTCTTTCAGTTTATTTATATGATGGATTACAATGATGGATTTGCATATGTTGAACCAGTCCTGCATCTCTGGAATGAAGCCTGCTTGATCATAATGGATAATTTTTCTAATATGTTCTTGGAATCGGTTTGCCAGGATTTTGTTGAGAATTTTTGCGTCGATGTTCATGAGTGAGATTGGCCTGTAATTCTCTTTCTTGGTTGTGTTTTTATGTGGTTTTGGTATCAGGGTAACTGTAGCTTCATAAAAAGAGTTTGGCAATGACTCTTCTGTTTCTATATTGTGAAATACCTTAAGGAGTATAGGTATTAGCTCTTCTTGAAAGTTCTGGTAGAATTCTGCATTGAAACCATCTAGCCCTGGGCTTTTTTTGGTCGAAAGTAGATCTGTATCTATCACCATGCACAAAAATCAAGTCCAAATGGATTAAAGACCTCAACATTAATCTGACCACTTTGAACCAGATAGAAGAGAAAGTGGGAAGTAGTCTACAAGACATAGGCACAGGAGACCACTTCCTAGGTAGTACCCCAGTAGCACAGACAATAAGAGAATCAATGAATAAATGGGACCTCCTGAAACTGAGAAGCTTCTGTAAAGCAAAGGTCACTGTCAGTAAGACAAAAAGGCTACCTTCAGACTGGGAGAAGATCTTCACCAACCCCTCATCAGATAAAGGCCTGATCTCCAAAATATAAAAAGAACTCAAGAAACTAGACAATAAAACTCTAATTAACCCAATTAAAAAATGGGGTGCTGATCTGAACAGAGAATTCTCAACAGAAGAACTCTGAATGGCCAAAAGACACTTAAGGTCATGCTCAACCTCCTTAGCGATCAGGGAAATGCAAATCAAAACAACTATGAGATACCATTTTACACCGGTCAGATTAGCTAAAGTCAAAAACACCAATGATAGCCTATGCTGGAGAGGATGTGGAGAGAGGGGAACTCTCATCCATTGTTGGTGGGAATGCAAACTTGTGCAGCCACTTTGGAAATCAGTGTGGTGGTTTCTCAGGAAACTGGGAGTCAACCTCCCTCAAGACCCAGCAATTCCACTCTTGGGAATATACCCAAGAGATGCCCTATCATACCACAAAAGCATTTGTTCAACTATGCTCATAGCAGCACTATTTGTAATAGCCAGAATCTGGAAACAACCTAGGTGCCCCTCAATAGAAGAATGGTTAAAGAAGGTGTGGAACATATATACACTAGAGTTTTACTCAGCGGTAAAAAACAATGACATCTTGAATTTTGCATGCAAATGGATGGACATAGAAAATGCTTTACTGAGTGAGGTAAGCCAGACCCAAAAAGAGGAATATGGTGTGTATTCACTCATAAGTGGATTCTAGCCATAATTAAAGGTCTTTGAGCCTATTATTCGAGATCCTAGAGAAGCTAAATAAGAAGGTGAACCTGAAGAAAATCATGTACTTATCCTCCTGGAGATTGGAAATAGACAACAGTCCCAGGTAACCTCAGGTGCATGGGGGGGTGGGTGGGAGGGTTGTTGGAAGGGGAGAGGGTTAGAGAGAAGGGAGTAGGGGAGGAATGGGGAAAACTCGGGGGACTGAGATGGGGGGAGGGAGGAAGGATGGATATGAGATCAGGCAAGAATATATCTCAACTAAGGGAGTCATTTTAGAGTTTACAAGAGACTTGATTATAAATGGGATCCCAGGTCCAAGAAGAGATCTGGCCCCAGATTGTTCTCTGGACAGAGGAGAGGGTGCCTGAACCGGCCTTGGCCTATAACCATACTGATGAAGATTTTGCTTATCACCATAGATCCTTCATCCGATGATGGATGGCGATACAGACGGAGACCCACATTGAAGCACCGGACTGAGCCCCCCATGGTCCAAATGAGGAGCAGAAGGAGGAAGAACATGAAAAAAAAACTCAGGGCCGCGAGGGGTGCGATCACCCACTGATACAAGGGGACTGATCTAATGAGAGTTCACCAAGACCAGTTGGACTGGGACTGAACGATCACGTGATCCAACCAGATTTTCTGAATGTGGCCAGATTCTCTGAATGTGGCTGGCCCGGAGCCTTTCTGAAAAGCCATTGACAATGACACTGGGACTTGTGTCCTCTGCATATACTGGATTTTGGGGATCCTGTCTGTTTGGATACTCACCTGCCTGGACCTGGAGGGAGGGGGGAGGAACTTAAACTTCCCACAGGGCTGGAAGCCCTGACTGCTCTTAGGGATGGAGAGGGAGGAGGAGGGGGAGGGGAGGAATGGGAGGATGTTGGGAGGAGGGGCGGAAATGGAAACTTTCATAATTTAATAAACTTTGAAAAAAAATTTGTTATTTCTTTTCTTATAGTTTGCTTTTTCTTATTGAGTTCTGATAGTTTTCCAATGACTATAAAAACCCCTCAGTGAAAAATATACAGCAATCTTTTCTGTATTTATACTTGAGGAACTAAGTCTTCTGTAGCATTGGAGCAGTCTCTACATTGGAGTTTTTCCAACCCTCCTAAAAATCCACAGGAAAATGTGGCACATAGTTGAGATATTTCTGGCTATATAATCTTTAATGAGAGACGGTGCGATGAAGGTGCTAAACTTTGTGCAATTCACAGAACAACCTTTAACAAGAGAGGTTGTCTCAAACCCAAAAGAGAAACAGTGACAATTAAAAAGCTTATCTAGTAGAAATGCCAGAAGGAAAGTCAGAATAATTACCTAATGAATGATATCTGAACTAGATTTTCACTAATTTTTCACCTTCACTAAACTTTGTTCTGGCCAGTTATTGGACTAAGCATGAGTAGTTATAAATGTTAAGACAGGATATCGAGTCCAAAATATGCTTCTCAAATCATTCTTCTTCTGTAGAATTGAGAGAGTAGAAATATTTCCCTGTGATTTTTCAGAGATTGAGATTTATGTAGCGTGTATATAATGTCAGATTCACGGAAGACACTCAGCACACTGCACCTAATCACACACTGGAATTCTTCCCAGAGCAGAGCTTAAGGAAAGCACTTAGTTGCAGTGTGGGAGGCAAAATAGCGATAGGTGCAAGAACTCTGAAAAATACAAAGTCCTAGTTAGAGATGCAATCTTAAAAGAATTTCTTAAGTTTTAATTTTACCATGTCCATCTGATATTACTATAGATACACACATATACATTTATTTGATGATATTATATATATATATATATATATATATGTTCAGATGAAGGTATTTAATATACTTATCACTGAAACTTTTATCATTTTCCTTGGGTTTGGAACATTCACAATTATTTGCACTGTTTCCTTCCAATTTCTAGGAGGATCTATATATGTTTTTCTTTGGGTTGACCTTGTTATTTGGCTTCTCTAGGTTTGTGAACTATAAGCTTAATGTCCTTTGTTTATGGCTAGAGTCCACTAATGAGTGAGTACTTACCATACTCATCTTTTTGGGTCTGGGTAATCTCACTCAGAATAGTGTTTTCTATTTCCATCCATTTGCGTGCAAAATTCAAGATGTCATTGCTTTTTACTACTGAGTAGTATTCTAATGTGTATATATTGCACACTTTCTTCATCTGTTCTTCCATTGAGAGGCATCTAGGTTGTTCCCAGATTCTGGCTATTACAAATAATGCTGCTATGAACATAGTTGAACAAATGCTTTTGTAGTATGATTGGGCACATCCTCTCCAGCATAGGCTATCATTGATGTTTTTGATTTTAGCCATTCTGACAGGTGTAAGATGGCATCTCAAAGTTGTTTTGATTTGCATTTCTCTGATCTCTAAGGAGGTTAAACAAGACTTTAAGTGTCTTTTGGTCATTTGAACTTTGTCTGATGAGAATTCTCTTTTCAGTTCTGTGCCCCATTTTTAAATTGATTTAATTAGAATTTTCATGTCCAGTTTCTTGAGTTGTTTATATATTTTGGAGATCAGACCTATGTCTGATGTGGGGTTGGTGAAGATCTTCTCCGATTCAGTAGGATGCCTTTTTGTCTTAATGACAAGATTGCTGGGCAAAAGTTGGGAACATGGGGGTGGGGTAAGGGTGAGCATGGAGATAGGAAGGGGAGAGGGGGAGAGAGAAGGGAGAAAGGAAAGACTGGAGAGAGCTTGGAGGAATGGGAGGGTGGAGATGGAAGAAGGGCGGATATAAGAGCAGGGAAGAAGATATCTACATTAAGGGAGCCATTTTACAGTTGGCAAGAGACTTGGCTCTAGGAGGGATCCCAGGTGTCACTGAGCAATATCTAGTCCTGATACTAATTTATCAAATGATTTTTTAAATTTATAGATATGACTAAATTATTTCATTTAATTAAAATCTAGTTTTGTTTGCTTCTAAGTTTCATTTTTGTTTCTGTGATTTAAAAAAAAAATCCCGACCAAAAGAACTTGGGGAGTGAAAGGTGTAGTTTAGATCAAAATTCCAGGTTTTAGTCCATCAGAGCAGAGAAGTCACATTGACTGGAGCACGAGAGAACTTGTTCCATTAAACCCAATCAGAAGAAAAGACTGACAGATACATGCCTACCAAAGTAGTTAGCTCATTTTCTCCACATTTACATCTCCAGGACCTTCATCTAGGAAACCCTGTGTCTGTTACCTACAGTGGATAGATTTTCCCTCCTTTGTGTAATCCACTTAATCATTCACAATATGCCAGCATAACAACCGATTCTAAATATTCCATCACTGAGACTGTCTTCTTTGGTGAGTCTAGATAGTTCAAATTGACAATTAAAACTAGCCATCCTCGTAGGTCACAATGACAGTATAGTATTATGCTTGTGACTAAAGACTTAAAGTTCTTGTCAAACAGGTCTTTCACGTGTTTAGTTAGTGTTACCCCCTAAGATATTTTATGTTATTTGTGGTTATTGTGAAAGGTGATTTTTCTCTAATTTCTTTTTTATCTTCTTTATCATTTGTATATGGGAGAGCTACTGATTTTTTTCTTGAGTTTATCTTGTATTCTGCCACATTACTGAAGGTGTTTACCTGCTGTAAGAGTTCCCTGCTAGAATTCTTGAGATCACTTATGCTTACTGTCACATCACCTGCAAATAATAAAAGTTTGACTTTTTCCTTTCCAATTTGTATCCTTTTGATCTTTTTTGTTGTTGTTGTCTTATTGCTCTAGCCAGAACATCAAGAACTATGTCGAATAGATATGGAGAGAGTGGACAACCTTGTCTTGTTCCTAATTTTAGTGGAATCACTTTGAGTTTCTCTTCATTTAATTTGATGTTGGCTATTGTCTTGCTGCATATTGCTTTTATTATGTTTAAATATGTTTCTTGCATCCCGAATCTCTCCAAGACCTTTATCATGATGTTGATATCATGATATCAGGATGTTGAATTTTGTCAAATGCTTTTGCAGCATCTAGTGATATGATCATGTTTTATTTCTTTTCGTTTATTCATATAGTAGATTACATTGATAGATTTTCCTATGTTGAACTGTCTCTGCATCTCTGGAATGAAGCCAACTTGATCATGGTGGATGCCTTTTTTTATGTGTTCTTGGGTTCGATTTGTCCATATTTTATTGAATATTTTTACATCAATGTCCATGAGGCAGATTGGTCTGTAATTCTCTTCCTTGATTGAATTTTATGATACCTTTGGTATCAGGGTAACTGTAGCCTCACAGAAAGAGTTCGGCAATTTTTCTCCTGTTTCTATTATGTTGAACAATTTGAAGCTCTTCTTTGAAGTTCTGGTAGAATTGTGCCCTAAAACCATCAGTTCCTGGGTATTTTTTTCAGTTGTGAGGCTTTTGACGACAGTTTCTATTTCTTTGAAGGTTATAGGTCTATTTAAATTGTACCTCTGTTCTTGATTTTATTTTGGTATGTGGTATCTATCCAGAAAATTGTCCATTTTGTTTACATTTTCCAGTTTTGTGGATTATAAGTTTTGTAGTATGACCTTATGATTCTCTGGATTTACTGAGTGTGTATGTTACCTTTTTCATTTCTGATTTTGCTAGTTTGGATATTCTCTCTCTACCTTTTCATTATTTTCTATAGGGGTTTGTCTATCTTGCAGATTTTCTCAAAGAATAATTTCTTTGTTTCATTGATTCTTTGTATTGTTTTCTTTATTTCTATTTTATTGATTTCAGCCCTCAATTTGATTATTTCCTGTGGTCTATTCCTCCTTAGTGATTCTGCTTCTTTTTGTTCTAGAGCTTTCAGCTGTGGCTAAAGTTTAAGTGAAGCCCTAAGGATAAATTTTTGTTTTAGTTCTTTAGTACAATGAAACTATGCCTGATAAATCCTCTGTATATTCTTTGGGAATATATTATTCCCAGACCCCAGAGACAACATAAAAAATAATAGTAGCCTTTCTCATCAATTTTTAAACAAAAGTAACCAGTTTTGAGCAATTACACTCTAACTCATCCTACATATTTTCTCATTGTATAATTTACTATAGTTAGCTGCTCTGTGATATATTTTCACATTTAACACACATTTTTGTGAAGATGTGTTTTTAAGAAAATGAATATGGTAGTTATTTTCAACCATGTACTAAATTAATGAGCAAATATTTAAAGCAATGGAAAAGTAATGAGGAGGGATACTCTTATTGAAATTGAAAAACCACTACAAAATCCACTGTTGAATAAAGTATTATCTTAATTTGTATTTTACTTTTTCTATTAAAGAAAATGACTTACAAATGCAAACTATCACATAACTCTAAAACAATTTAAATTAGGAAACAATTTAAATGAAACATACATATCTCGAATTTTTAGCATAATTTGAATATAAAAATTGAGAATTTACTCAAATAACAAGCCTTTTAGTATAATGATGCTCATAAGACAAATTGTGAAGCATAACATGACCCACAGAATTTAAATATGCATTTGGTATATTAGTATACTTAATGATACTTTATATGCATAATTTTCTCATTAATTGCCTATTAGCAATTGAAGTTTCCGATAATACACTGAAAAATCTTCAATTTAATACTGAATTACATTTTTAAGTTATAATGTTGCCTTCTCGTCATTGCCTCTCTTTAAATATGTCCCTTTATTTACCCCTTAAGCAGATTGGGAATTGTGTCTATTGTATGCTCAGTTAATAATATTCATAAGCTCTAGCCTTGCCTCAAATTGCACAGCTAGAGGCGTAAAGATAAAAGGGGATTAGATATGTGGTGGGATATGAACTCACAATTACTTTCAGTTTTCCATTTGTTTTTCACTGTTTAATTTCTTTCAAATGATCATTGGTCCTTGAAAATTTCCAATGCCAATTTGGCTATGTTTACTTAGTAATTGATGTCTGTGTATTTGTTCAATAGCCTATCTTACAGGCTTTTAAAGAAAATATTCCAAGAAATCAGAAAACAAAGCAATACAAAAACATGCAAACAGAAATAAAACATAACATGCACATGTCTATTTATATGGATACTTATATGTCTCCAAAATTTTACCAAAGCCTAGAAAATAAATCAACCTATACTTGTAAGCACTTAACTAATTAAACATAGATATTATTATCTAAGAAAATTATTGATCAGTATATGCCTTTTCTGCAATTCACACACTGATCATAAATAGTATCTTAAATAAAGATAACTAGAAGGGCTCAGAATTTGGGAATTTGTTGAGGAGTAAAGTTGAAGCTCTTTATTAGACATAATGATTTTAGATACCTTATCAAGATGAAGAGGACCAGTTGGAAGTTAGATATATTGGGGAAAGTGGTGACATCACACAAGAAATATATATGATTGATTTTTGTTCATTATCCAATAGTTTGTTAATGAAGACAGAAGGCTTTTAAAATGAAAATGAGGAAGGGATAAATTTAACTCTTGAAGAAAGGCAGTATCTAAGAATAGTGAGAACTCGGTCTGATGGCACAGGCCTATTATTAAGCCAGCCTTCTCAGGAAGCTGAGATAAAAGCATAGCAAATTGAAAGTTTGCTTGGCCTTCAGAATGACTTCAAGGCCATCATGGACATTTTTACAGCAGTCCTTCTTCAAGATTCTTCTTAAAGAATCAAGGAATATTAAGGTATTTATTATACCAAGTAACAGCATATATGAATTTCAAAGTACAATGTGGTGAGTGGGAACAATGGAAGGAAACATTTCAAGATAAGACAAAAAATTTTAAGTAGATAGCAAATAGTAAAATTGGCAAAAGAGAATTGCAACAGGTCTCAGACCAATTTCTGGGGTAAAAACATCATAAACCATCATTTATCAAATATTTCCTTGGGTACTACAATTTCCAATAATAATAAGAAATGTAAAAGGCTTACAAGAATGTATTAGTCTACTTTTCAGAGTTTTCTCAAATTGTGCCAGTGCATGCTTGCACATGCACCTGCAACCATACAAATATACATATGGCTTGTCTTTTTCTTTCCTTGCTTGGTAAAATGTTTTCTTTAAAAGTTGTAAGACAGGTCTCTAATTCATGAGACATATCTTCAATTACTTTGAACTCAAAGTATCTTCAAAGATTTGGATGGATGAATGATCACATGAGAGAAAATTAATTACATTTTGACAGAAATCAACCATGCAGATTTCATAAATCACGTCAGTGCATTTGGTTTCACATACCCCACTTTCAGATTGCACTCTTCATCGAGAGTTTATGTTTTGGAAATCACAGCTACAATAGGATGAATAGAATATACGAAGTAGACAGAGAATCATGTGAAGTCTGTATGTGTTAGTTCAGAAAAGTGATAGCACATTCTCAGCATAGAGAATGTGCTATGCAAAGGAGAGATTCTCACCTAGGGCCTACTGAGAGGCATTAGTAGAGTGTCACAGAAGTGAAAATGAGAGGAAGAAAAGAAAGCAGCGACATAAAAATCAACTCCTGGAATCCTTAACAAGAAAATTCAGTAAAGTTCACTTTCCAAAGAGAAGCAAGGTTGTGCTAAAACTTTTAAAGAAATGGGATAAAAAAGATTATATTTAGTTATTGGATAATGGCTTCAGAGAGAGGAAGAATGAGACAGGTGACAAGAAGGCAAAGCTGTTCAACGATATTGGGGCTGTGGCATTGTATCTGAAACAGAAAAACCCAACACCAATGAAGCTGTTGCATAGGCAAGATTTTTGTCTAACTGTGTTTCCAATATAAGAATAGAAGTGGAAGGAAATACCAAATATTCAGCATTTAAGAGTGGCTATTATCTGTTAAGGGATTGGCAATCACCCACAGCCCATAAATCTAGAGAATTTGTTGCTCATTGTCTTGGTTATGGTTTCTATTGCTGTGAAGGGACACCATGTCCACAGCTTTCTTTCTTTTTTTTTAAAGTTTATTAAATTATAAAAGTTTCCATTTCCGCCCCTCCTCCCAACACCCTCCCACTTCCCCCACTCCCTCTCCTCCTCCCTCTCCATCCCTAAGAGTAGTCAGGGTTTCCTGCCCTGTGGAAGTTCAAGTTCCTCCCCCCCTCCCTCCAGGTTCAGGAAGGTGAGTATCCAAACAGACTGGATCCCAAAAATCCAGTATATGCAGAGGAAACAAGTCCCAGTGTCATTGTCAATGGCTTTTCAGAAAGACTCCGGGCCAGCCACATCCAGAGAATCCGGCCACATTCAGAGAATCTGGTTAGATCACGTGCTCATTCAGTTCCAGTCCAGCTGGCCTTGGTGAACTCTCATTAGATCAGTCTCCTTGTATCAGTGGGTGATGGCGCCCGTCGCAGTCCTGATTTCTTTTTTCATTTTCTTCATCCTTCTGCTCCTCATTTGGACCGTGGAGGGTTCCGTCCGGTGCTCCAATATGGGTCTCCGTCTGTATCGCCATCCAACATCGGATGAAGGTTTCCTCTGCTCTTGCCCTCTTTGTTCACGATCTCCTTCCTTCTGCCTCTCGTTTGGACCTAGGGAGCTAGGTCCAGTGTTTCGACGTGGGTCTCCGCCTCCATCTCCCTCCATCGCCAGATGAGGGTTCTATGGTGATATGCAAAATGTTCATCAGTATGGTTGTGGGCCAAGGCCGGTTCAGGCACCCTCTCCTCTGTCCAGAGAACAATCTGGGGATCTCTCCTTGGACCTTGTATCCCCTTTATACTCAAGTCTCTTGTAAACCATAAAATGACTCCCTTAGTTGAGGTATATACTTCCCTGATCCCATATCTATCCATTCTCCCTCCCCCCCATCCCAGTCCCCCGATCTTTCCCCATTCCTCCCCTACTCCCTTCTCTCTAACCCTCTCCCCTTCCAACAGCCCCCCATCCCCCCCATGCACCCGAGGTTACCTGGCACTCTTGTTTATTTCCAATCTCCAGGAGGATAGCTACATGATTTTCGTCAGGTTCACCTTCTTATTTAGCTTCTCTAGGATCACGAATAATAGGCTCAAAGACCTTTAATTACGGTTACAATCCACTTATGAGTGAATACATACCATATTCCTCTTTTTGGGACTGGCTTACCTCACTCAGTAAAGCGTTTTCTATTTCCATCCATTTGCATGCAAAATTCAAGATGTCATTGTTTTTTACCGCTGAGTAAAACTCTAATGTATATATGTTCCACACCTTTTTTAACCATTCTTCTATTGAGGGGCACCTAGGTTGTTTCCAGGTTCTGGCTACTACAAATAATGCAGCTATGAACATAGTTGAACAAATGCTTTTGTAGTATGTTAGGGCATCTCTTGGGTATATTCCCAAGAGTGGAATTGCTGAGTCCTGAGGGAGGCTGACTCCCAGTTTCCTGAGAAACCGCCACACTGATTTCCAAAGTGGCTGCACAAGTTTGCATTCCCACCAACAATGGATGAGTGTTCCCCTCATTCCACATCCTCTCCAGCATAGGCTATCATTGATGTTTTTGAGTTTGGCTATTCTGACAGGTGTAAGATGATACCTCAAAGTTGTTTTGATTTGCATTACCCTGATCACTAAGGAGGTTGAGCATGACCTTAAGTGCTTTTTAGCCATTCGAAGTTCATAGGTTGTGAATTCTCTGTTCAGTTCAGTACCCCTTTTTTTAATTGGGTTAATTAGAGTTTTAGTGTCTAGTTTCTTGAGTTGTTTGTATATTTTGGAGATGAGACCTTTGTCTGTTGAGGGGTTTGTGAATATCTTCTCCCAGTCAGAAGGCAGCCTTTTTGTCCTACTGACAGTGTCCTTTGCTTTACAGAAGCTTCTCAGTTTCAGTAGATCCCATTTATTTATTGTTTCTCTTATTGTCTGCGCTCCTAGGGTTCTGCTTAGAAAGTGGTCTCCTGTGCCTATGTCTTGTAGACTACTTCCCACTTTCTCTTCTATCAGGTTCAAAGTGGTCAGATTAATGTTGATGTCTTTAATCCATTTGGACCTGAGTTTTGTGCATGGTGATAGATATGGATCTATTTTCATTCTTCTACAGGTTGACATCCAGTTATGCCAGCACCATTTGTTAAAGATGCTATCCTTCTTCCATTGTATAGCTTTAGCTCCCTTGTCAAAAATCAGGTGTTCATACGTTTGTGGGTTAATACCCGGGTCTTCTATTCGATTCCATAGGTCTACTTCTCTGTTGTTATGCCAATACCAAGCTGTTTTCAATACTGTTGCTCTGTAATAGAGTTTGAAGTCAGGGATGGTAATGCCTCCAGAAGTTCCTTTATTGTATAAGATTGTTTTGGCTATCCTGGGTTTTTTGTTTTGCCATATGAACTTGATTACTGTTCTCTCCAGTTCTGTGAAGAAGTTTGATGGGATTTTGATGGGAATTGCATTGAATCTATAGATTGCTTTTGGTAGAATTGCCATTTTTACTATGTTGATTCTCCCAATCCAAGAGCAGCGGAGGTCTTTCCATTTTCTGGTATCCTCCTCAATTTCTTTCTTCAAAGACTTAAAGTTCTTATCAAATAGGTCATTCACTTCCTTGGTTAGAGTTACCCAAAGATATTTTATGCTATTTGTGGCTATCATGAAAGGTGATGTTTCTCTGATTTCCCTCTCTGCTTCTTTACCCTTTGTGTATAGGAGGGCTACCGATTTTTTGGAGTTGATCTTGTATTCTGCCACATTACTAAAGGCGTTTATCAACTGAAGGAGTTCTTTGGTAGAGTTTTGGGGATCGCTTATGTACACTATCATATCATCTGCAAATAACAAAAGTTTAACTTCATCCTTTCCAATTCGTATCCCCTCGATCCCCTTATGTTGTCTTATTGCTATTGCTAGAACTTCAAGCACTATATTGAAGAGGTATGGTGAGAGTGGACAGCCTTGTCGTGTTCCTGATTTTAGAGGAAAGGCTTTGAGTTTCTCGCCATTCAATTTGATGTTAGCTGACGGCTTGCTGTATATTGCTTTTATTATATTTAGGTATGATCCTTGTATCCCCAGTCTCTCCAACACCTTTATCATAAATGGGTGTTGAATTTTGTCAAATGCTTTTTCAGCATCCAATGAAATGATCATATGGTTTTTTTCTTTCAGTTTATTTATATGATGGATTACATTGATAGATTTGCATATGTTGAACCAGCCCTGCATCTCTGGGATGAAGCCCACTTGATCATAATGGATAATTTTTCTAATGTATTCTTGGATTCGGTTTGCCAGTATTTTATTGAGTATTTTTGCGTCAATGTTCATGAGTGAGATTGGTCTGAAATTCTCTTTCTTGGTTGTGTCTTTGTATGGGTTTGGTATCAGGGTAACTGAAGCCTCATAAAAAGAGTTTGGCAATGATTCTTCTGTTTCTATATTGTGAAATACATTAAGGAGTATAGGTATTAGCTCTTCCTGGAAGTTCTGGTAGAATTCTGCATTGATACCAACTGGTCCTGGGCTTTTTTTGGTAGGGAGATTTTTAATAACAACTTCTAATTCTTCACGACTGACAGGTCTGTTTAGATTGTTCACCTGGTCTTGGTTCAACTTTGGTATATGGTACTTATCTAAAAAAATGTCCATTTCTTGTACATTTTCCAACTTTGTGGCATTTAAATTTTCGTAGTAAGATCTAATGATTCTCTGAATTTCCTCTGCGTCTGTGGTTATGTCCCCCTTTTCATTTCTGATCTTATTAATTTGCATGTTCTTTCTCTGCCGTTTGATTAATTTGGCTAGGGGCTTGTCGATCTTGTTGATTTTCTCCAAGAACCAGCTTTTTGATTCATTGATTCTTTGGATTGTTTTCTCTATTTCTATTTTGTTGATTTCAGCCCTCAGTTTGATTATTTCCAGTCTTCTACTCCTCCTGGGTGAATCAGCTTCTTTTTTTTCGAGAGCTTTCAAGTGTGCTGTTAAGTCTCCAATGTGTGCTTTCTCCGTTTTCTTTAATTGGGCACTTAGTGCTATGAACTTTCCTCTTAGCACTGCTTTCATAGTGTCCCATAGGTTTGAGTATGTTGTGTCTTTATTTTCATTAAATTCAAGGAAGACTTTAATTTCTTTCTTTATTTCTTCCTTGACCCAGGGGTGATTCAGTAGTTGACTATTCAACTTCCATGAATTTGTTGGCTTCCTGGGGGTAGCACTGTTGTTGAATTCTAACTTTAATCCATGGTGGTCTGACAAGACACAGGTGGTTACTAATATTTTTTTGTATCTGTGGAAGTTTCCTTTGTTACCCAGTATGTGGTCAATTTTCGAGAAGGTTCCATGAGCTGCAGAGAAGAAGGTATATTCTTTCCTATTTGGGTGGAACGTTCTATAGATGTCTGTTAAGTCCATTTGATTCAATACCTCCAATAATTCTCTTATTTCTCTGTTAGGTTTCTGTCTGATTGACCTGTCCATTGGTGAGAGAGGAGTGTTGAAGTCTCCTACTATTAGTGTGTGTGGTTTGATGACTGCCTTGAGTTCTAGAAGTGTTTCTTTTACATAAGTAGGAGGCTTTATATTAGGGGCATAGATATTCAGGATTGAGACTTCCTCCTGATGAATTTTTCCTGTTATGAGTATAAAATGTCCATCTCCATCTCTTCTGATTGATTTTAGTTTGACGTCAATGTTGTTGGAAATTAAAATGGCCACACCTGCTTGTTTCTTAGGTCCATTTGCTTGAAAAACCTTTTCCCAGCCCTTTACTCTGAATAGATGTCTATCTTTGTGTTTGAGGTGTGTTTCTTGTAAACAGCAGAATGTTGGATCCTGTTTTCGTATCAAATCTCTTAGTCTGTGCCTTTTTATAGGTTAATTGAGTCCATTAATATTAAGTGATATTAATGACCAGTGGTTGTTGACTCCGGTTATTATTATTTTTTGTTTATTTGTTTAATAGAGTTTGTATGTGTCCCTTTTTTGAGTTAAGCTCGTGAAGGGTCGCTAGATGTCTAAGTTATTGAAGGTAATGTTGGCAATGTTGGATTCCTTGGGTTGCGATTTTCCTTCTATTACTTTCATTAAGGCTGGGTTTGTGGCTACGAATTGTTTAAATTTGTTCTTATCTTGGAATATTTTGTTTTCTCCATTGATAGTGAACGATAGCTTGGCTGGGTATAGTTCTGGGTTTGCATCCATGCTCTCTTAGTTTCTGCAGTACCTCTATCCAGGACCTTCTGGCTTTCATGGTTTCCATAGAGAAGTCCGGTGTAAGTCTGATAGGTTTACCTTTATAAGTTACTTGCCCTTTTTCCTTTGCAGCTCTTAATATTCTTTCTTTAATCTGTATGTTTTGTGTTTTGATTATTATATGGCGAGGGGATGTTTTTTTTTTTTGATCAAGTCTATTCGGTGTTCTGTATGCTTCTTGAACCTTCATAGGAATATCATTCTTTATGTTGGGAAAGTTTTCTTCTATTATTTTGTTGAATATATTTTCTGGTCCTTTGATCTGCAGTTCTTCTCCTTCTTTGATCCCTATTATTCTTAGATTTGGTTTTTTTATTGTGTCCCAGATTTCTTGAATGTTTTGTGATGAGAATTTACTGGATTTGCTGTTTTCTTTGATCAGAGCATTTATTTTCTCTATGGTATCTTCAGACTCTGAGATTCGTTCTTCCATCTCTTGTATCCTATTGGTTATGCTAGATTCTGTAGTCTCTGTTCATTTACCTAGATTTTCCATATCCAGCCGGCCCTCGTTTTGTGTTTTCTTCATTGCCTCCATTTCTGTTTTCAATTCTTGCACTGTTTCCTTTACCTCTTTGATTGTTTTTTCTTGGTTTCTTAGGGTATCATTCATGGATTTACTCATTTCTTCGATCTTTTTGTTATATTTCTCATCCATTTCTTTACTCATTTCTTCAATCTTTTTGTTGTACTTCTCATCCAGTTCTTTAAGGGAGTTATTCATATCCTGTTTAAGGGACTCTATTGCTTTCATAATGGCATTTTTTTCTGCTTCTTCCGAATTAAGAGGTTCAAGACCTTCTATTGTAGGGTCATTGGTATCTGGTGTTTTCATGTTGTTTTTTAGATTGTTGGAGGAGTTCTTGCCTTGGCGTCTGCCCATCTCTTCCTTCAAATGCTCTCTACTGTATCTTCTGGTACCAGGTCAGGTTCCCTTGTTGGGCAGGGACTTCACAGACAGAAGGTCTACCTTTCGGCAGGTAGTCTATTGAAACACAGGCACTCCCTCCTGCCGGGTTGCACTCACAGCCCAGGCCCAGTGCGCAAGGGAGCTGCTCTGGGGAGATCTTGTGTCCCCAGAAGGAAGGGGGGAAGAGAGGAAGGTGTGCCTGGATAAAGACTGGGACAGGATTCGGGAGAGCTCTGCAGGGAGGATCCTCCTCTGCCTTGTGACCAGAAAGTCGAGGGGGGCGGGGAAAGTCTGAATTCCTCCTAGCCAAAGCCCTAGGGACAGGAGAAAACTCACCCCTCCTCCAATGGATGTCTGTTAGAAGATCACTGTCTCTTGCTGGCCAGGAGTGTGGCTGAGCTGAGACAGAGCTTACCTATCCTCAGGCAGGCTCTCAAAGCAAAGGAACTGCCCCTGCTGGCCTGAGCCTACTTCCCAGGCCCAGCGTGCAAGGGAGCAGCTCTGGGGAGATCTTGTGGCCCCAGAGGGGAGGGGGGAAGAGAGGAAGGTGTACCTGGATATAGGCTGGGATGGGATTCGGGAGAGCTCCGCAGGGAGGACCCGCCTCTGCCTGGTGACCAGAAAGTCAAGGGGGGCTGGGAAAGTCTGAATTCCTCCTAGCCAAAGCCCTAGGGACAGGAGAAAACTCACCCCTCCTCCAATGGATGTCTGCTAGAAGATCACTGTCTCTTGCTGGCCAGGAGTGTGGCTGAGCTGAGACAGAGCTTGCCTGTCCTCAGGCAGGCTCTCCAAGCAAAGGAACTGCCCCTGCCGGCCTGAGCCCACAGTTCAGGCCCAGTGTGCAAGGGAGCAGCTCTGGGGAGATCTTGTGGCCCTAGAGGGGAGGGGGGAAGAGAGGAAGGTGTACCTGGATAAAGGCTAGGACAGAATTCGGGAGATCTCTGCTGGGAGGGCCCGCCTCTGCCTGGTGACCAGAAAGTCCCACAGCTTTCTTATAGAGGTAACATTTAGCTGATGCTAACTTACCATTTTTGAGGGTTACTCCATTATCATCGTGTCAGGAAGCATGGTGGCACATGAGCAGCCATGGTGCTGGAGAAGGAGCAGAGAGTTTTACATCTTGATCTGCCAGCAACAAGAACTGAACAATGAAACTGGGCATAACTTGAGCATAGGAAACCTCAAAGCCTGCACCCAGAGTGACACTTTCTGAAACAAGGCTATACCTACTCCAACAAGGCCACACATCCTAAAAGTCCCAATCACTGTGTGGGCCATTTTCTTTCAAACCACCACAGTTAGAGTAGTCCAAGTGACTTCCCAAATGGTACAAGTAATTGATATTTCCCTTGGCTCCCTCGCAAAATGTGAAGTTTAGACTATATTGCCAAAAAATGCTACACAACTGGGACACAGCACTGTGTTGCCTGTGAAGCATAGGAATGATCAACACAGCAACATAGTCCTAAAGGTGCAATAGTGGCACCCATATCCTGGCAGTAACCAATAGATACCTGATTTAGTGACCACTCAACAGAAGAGAAAACATATCTGGTACTAGTTTTCTAGCTGTACTACCCACAGTTGATGTGGTACTGGATATTAAAAGAGAGTCTACTTTTCTAAACTAGTACAATTCAAACTAAATTCTGAAATTTACCATTGTACCCACAGAGAAGCATAGCTCACCTCTCAATAAAAATCTCTACAGCAAACAGTGACCATTTACACAAAATCAAAGAAGGACAAAATACCAAGACCAATAAATTTTGGAGATTCCAGACCCAATGAATGTACTGCAACATAACTACTGCACCTAAGTATCAGAGAATTTGCATAAAAGGAGGGCAAAGATAATAGGAGTCAGAGGACCAAGGATTGTGCTTTGAGACTAAGAAATGTGTCTCATAGAAATGGCTGTGGAGAGAGAGAGAATTAGCCTATCCTGAAGATAAGCTTCCAATTAGTTATGCAAGGCAAAAGTGGTCATCTCTGCAATCTTATATGTATAAAAAATAAAAACAACCTCAGCAGATTATATATGCATACATACATACATATATTTGTTCACACACACACATACACAAACTCTCACACATACCCACACACAAAGAAAAAGAACACATCATTTTGCATTTTGAAAGGGAATGAGCACATACATGGGAACAGCTGGAGTAAGGAGACAAGAAAGGCATTGGAGAAAGTAAAGAGGGAATATAATGTAGTTTTATTTTTAATTTAAAAGACATTTAAATATAAACTAAATTATAATTGACTTAAAACCAAAGGAAAAGAAAAGAAAGAGAAGTTTGTTTGGCTATTTATAACATATATTCTCCATTAATTAGACTATCATCCAGTTAGTAACAACATAGAAGAAACGGGGAATTGAATGATAAAAGCATTGCAGTATAGTGACTTAGTGAAAGTTCTCAGAGATTTCAGAAAAAATAAGCAAAACAGAATGCAGTGGAAGCAGTAAATGCATCTAATTAGTCTAGTATAGATACTAAGATCTAAGGGTATGTGAAGGCATAGAATAAAAAAAAACACATGCTGCGGGAGACTGAGGCAAGATTGAAAAATAAATAGATGGATAAAAATATAAGTAAGTAAAGAAATAAATAAATAAAAGAACCCAATACGGGTTTCTTTTGCAGGAATCAAGAGAGCAGACAGTGGTTTAAACGAAACTGAGTGAATGTGTGCTCCAGTAGCACACATTTTATATGTGTTTATTCTTTCTTCTTGTCTATAAAGTGCTCAAAATACAGAATAATTTAACGAAGTAAAAACAAGAGACTATGCTTCAGAAAAATCAAGTAAATGAGCATGTATATCACATTAAATTGAAGTCAGAAAGATAAGCCATATGAGGATGTATGCTGTTTAATTTATGTAACAGGAAATAGAATCACGTGTGCAGGAGTTTGTACATTAGGAGTCTTGTAGGTGGCGATGTTATAGTATTAATTATTTATGACACCTCTAGAACAGAAGTACAGGGATATCTTTTAAAAGAAAATTTGGAAGAGTGGGAATTCAGAGTGGAGAAAGTAACACATACAATGGATTATTTGATAAATTATAAAGTATAAATGCATGAAGACTTCTACCACAGCAAAGGTAAGGTGAGGTGTGGAGAAGATATAGGATACAGGATCAGTAAGGTTATTTTGTCAGGAAAGCACTTACTTCACAAGCATGGGAACCCAAGTTCAGATCCCAGCTTCCACATAAATAGCAGAGTTTAGGGGTATGTGCTTGTAAGCATAGTGCCTAAAGGTGGAAATAAGAGGATTCTCAAGGTGACTGACTAGCTAGTTTAATCAATTGTGAACTCAAGGTTAGTGGGACTATGTCTCACTAACTCACTAAAAATAAGGCAATAAAATAGTTGAGCAAAACATAATGCTGACCTCTGCCCTCCAAAAGAGCAGGTAAATCCATACATGAATGCAAAACTATACACACACACAGACAACAAGAGGTTGGGATGCATATGATATTGACTCTTCAGATGAGTTAGAGTCAGAGAAGGACGATAGACACATTGTTTAATGGTAGAGATTGGACAAAGAATACAAATAGAGTATTGATGAACACTGTTGAAAATAGTGAAAGCAATTGTTCAATTAACCAGTGATTCAGTATATACTATTCAACTTTGACAAATGTGCTGATTCAGCTATTGTTTGAATGCTGTTTACTCTACATTGGGATGATGATACTTAACATGATGTAAAGATCTTTGTAGAATATACTGTAAAGAAACGTTAGTGAACCTTCAAAGATTATTCTTTTTCTTTTCTTCAGAGATATGTAGAAAATGCTCAGAGAATAAAATTGTTCCAGGTTTTGACGATAGCAGAAAGTGAGAAGTAAGCACAATTACCTTCAACAGGAACTTTGAACACAGTACTCACCCTACAACCACATCACATCATCCTCCCATGAGCATTACACAATGTGCACAGTCAGCTAACATTGTCTTCCCATGATGTAAATGTACACTCGAGAAGGAAGTTTTCATATACAATGAAAGTTAAGGATTTTATAATGAAAAATTTCTTAGGGTTTTAAACAATGCCTTGGAGAATAGAAAGGTCTCATAGGATTCCTAGCACAAAATATGTTTTCCCGCTGCTCACATTTAATTTTTCACTGTGTACTGACAGGAAGAGCAGAGACAAACTTCTGGGATTTACTGTTTCCTCTTGGGAATACAAGGACATTGAAATCTTTCACAAGAGGCAATCTCAACAGCAGAGCCCTTCAACTACCCAACTGAGAGCAGAATCTTACAAAGCTAGGGTATGGTTTTAATACACTAATTTTCTTGAATGATGCTAATTTTACAGTCAGTATTTCTCAGATATCTTTGCTGCATGACTTTCCATTAAACCATCATTTTCATTCTGCATGAGGCGTATGCTACTCAGTATGTTGGAAGCCTCATAGGTTCTGAAATGACTAAACAGCTATCTGCTCATCAGAAATTCATGAAGGTGATTTATATTTTTCTGGCTTTCAACCAGAGTGAGCTGTTTGCTTGGCCATGTCCTCCTCATAGAATGCAATCATGAATATATTACTACGTATTATGGAGTTATGATCACGTCTATCATAATTCCATCACAGAGAAGATGGATGATCTTGTTTCATAAATATTTTGTTGAAGTCAAGATACTACAGCTAATCAAGATCATGGAGAATATAATCACCAATAACATATTTTGCATTTTAGAGTCACTGACAGTTTATTTCGAGTATTCTAGAAAACATGTTTTTAAGTGATGGAATGCTGACTGCCTTAATTAAGTTATTATCAAACCATAAATAAACATTGTATTTCATGAATGAACTATAATTTACCAATTTAAAATTTGGAAATTGAAATTTCAGTCAAAAAGTTTTAGTTACTCCCAAGGTATTAGTAATCACTGTTACACCATTGGGCATATCTTGCCAGACCAGACAAAATTGTCTTTCATAGGTTTTACAGCAGAGATGTACAGAAGAAGCCTGAGTAAAATCTCCTGATGCTATAAGATCTAGCCATCATGTAAGCTACCAGATCAGTACCAGCTTAATTTCCCTGAACCCTGTGACTGAAATATGTACTGTCTTCAGCAATAGGGTCTTGTTCTGAAGATCTGACAGTAACTAAGAGAAATGGTAATAATGTGAATTCATGTTCTCCCCATTGCAGATGGTTCTTAGAGCTTCCTGACCAACAAAGAATGTCTAAAGGATATACCCCACACCAAGCACTGAGGGTTTTGTTTGATAATATATGTTTTCTTGAGGGAGCATCATTCCTTCATATGAGGTAATTCTAATTGAACTATTCGTGAAGACACACACATGAGCACACATATTATATAAATATATAGAGTGCATAAATTATATAAATATATAAAATACACAAATATATTGCATATTTATATGTTTTATAAAAAGTCATAGAGAAACCTCTGATCTTATAAGCATTCTTTAGTATATACGACGTTACAGAACTGAAGTATTCTGAGCCAACTTATAAAATCAGAAAATTCCCTTTGGCTCTTATCAAATATCCTCAGTATTATTTCTACACCTTCCGTTATCCTTCAGCATCCCCTTCGTTTGCCCTGCCTATTTCACTCCTCTTTGTTTTAATTCTTTCCCCCTTCATAATACTTGTATTTTATTACACTACTGCTCTCTAATTCCTTTCTCTACTTCCAAGGTGTCCCTTCCCACAGCTTTGGCTTCTACAGCTACTACTAGTTACATACTCACACTAAAGATGTAGAGCTAGGATCCACACATAACAAAGAACATGTGGCATTTTTTCTGGGTTATGGTTAACTTACTCAATATGGTACTTTCCAGTTGCACCCATTTATTTTCAAACTTCATAGCTGCAATTTTCTTTCTAGAGGAAGAGAATGTCATTGTGTGTAGTCACTGTGTATCCACTCTCCATTTATCAGCTAATAGGAATTTAGGTTGTTTCCATGTTGGTAGTATATTTTTCTTATTACACACTCAGAAGTGCCCATGAGTTACAGCATTCATTGATTATGTTACAGTTCAACAACTTTACATGGGGGTTCCATATGTATTTCCTTACAGATTTTATTTTCAGTAATGCCTTTTATGTTACTCTGGGTACAAGTTTTCCTTTCACTACAGACGTAAGTTATTTTTAGTACTTTATCCCTCAATGTGTTGAAAACTGCGTTTTAAATATCTTTTGAAGTGTGTGTGTGTGTGTGTGTGTGTGTGTGTGTGTGTGTGTGTGTGTATGTATGCGTCTGCATTCCACAGTACAGGTGTTGAGGTCAAAGGACAGATGTGTGAATTTATTTTCTAATGTTCAAACTCAGATTATCAGCCTTGGAAATAACTTAACCAATGAAGCATCTTGTTGACACTGAAAAGCGTATTTTAAAAATTTACATTGGTAAATGCAAAGGCCATATTTCAAGCAGGTTCTCAAATTAGATGCATTTTTAACCAGCTTGTTACAGAACTAAGGCTATTTCCCACACCAGATGGATCTACTGAGCCCACCTAGTTGCAGTATTCATCTATTCAAACTGATTGAAAAGAATACCAGCTATGTGATTGTGACCCTGGAGAAATCATTACAAAAGGAGCGCCTGCTATTTGCTTTGAAGAATCCCTACTGATATTGTTGGGATGTTCTTTGCTTCCTACATAACCTACAATTAAAGAGGGATCATCTCAAATATCACTGCAAATCTGTGAAAATATGTCTAGGTATGCTCAAATTATATTAAAATTGGGGGGAAAGACCACAGAATTTTTTTATTTAAATAGGAGCTTTGTTTACTTCAGGCCTTTCTCTAATAGACCATATAAACCTTTCATATAACAAAAGAGATTTTTGGATCTTATGAGAAAGCCATTAAATATTTAGGATGAAGCTAATTTATCTTTAAATTAAACCAAAAAAATGTATATCTAAAACTTGCAAAATATTCCTAACAGAGTTTGGCATTTTGTATTAGTATTTTAAAGAGTTTCATACATGAATACAATGTATTTTGATCACATCTAACCTTCCATCCCATATATATATGTGTGTATATATATATACACATATATATATGTATGTATATATGTATAAAATCCTCCAGTATCCTCCCCTAACACATACCCTCAACTCATTGCATGCCATTTTCTTTAAATATATACACACAGAGAAACACACACACTCTATATATACTTATATACATTATATGTGTGTCTGTCTGTGTGTGTGTGTATACATATACACAGATATAAAAAGTGTGGAGTCCGATTAGTGTTTCCTTGCCTATGTGAACATGGTATGGGACTAATGACTGAGTCATAGACGACATATCAGAAACTCATTCCTAAGTAAAACTGTTTCTCCTTCATTGCCCAGCTACTTAGTGTATGTAGTTCTGCTGAGAGTGAGGGAGAGCTTTTACACCCTCTCCAAACCATGCTGGTGTGGTATTGTGCCGATCTTATCCAGGGAAGCAGAGCTGTGGAGAGTTCATGGATGCAACAATCATGTGCCATAGAAGTCAAAAGACTGGTAAAGTTGATGTAACTTTAAAATAGGATCTCCAAGATACTTTATTAAATTTGACAGTTAAATTGCAATAGATGCCTTTTAAATTCATTCTAAAAACCAGTCTCTGGAAACTAGGCATCCCACATAAATGATGTCAAAGAATTTACAGCAAAATTCTTTGAAACAAAATATCAAGCATGAAACATTTAATTCCTAAAATTAAGTTCTAACTAATTTTAACAACTTTATAGAGGCCTAATAAAGTACAAAAGATCATGTATACTTTGTATAGGTTAATTTTAATTTCAAATTCAAATTTAATTCATTTAATTCAAATGTTTTCTTTGTTCGACCTAATCATTTTCCCCATTCTGTCACATTATGTTACTCTTTCTTATTTATGAAATAAAAAATTTAAAGTATTTTTTCTTACCAAAATTTGAGTTCCTAGTAGAGTAATATTAACTAGAGTTGCCACTCCATCCCTCTGGTTAACATAACTTATACATCTTACATAGTTGAAGCTTGTTCCTGGTACTCCATATCTTTCCATTGTCCCCCAGCACTAAATTTAAATGGGCACAATTATTTTTCATAGAATTTGTTTTTTTTCTGGCATTAAGTATAATTCTGATCATTAAAATCATTTAACAATTATTCCTATAGGCAGAAGTTTCTGTCCTGCCTGGTCCAACATCTCTTCAGTCTCTCCCCCCCAAAAAAAACCACAGGGGCTTACACCAATTATAAACTGTTTGGCCTATTAGATCAGGCTTATTATAAACTAGCTCTTACAGCTTAAATTAACCCATAATTCTTATTTATGGTTAGCTTTGTGGCTTGGTACGTTTTCTCAGTTTAACATTTTCATCTTGCTTCCTCTGTGTCTGGGTGGCAGCTACTTACTGAGTTTTTCCTCTTCCCAGAATTCTCGTAGTCTGATCACCCCAGTAGTACTTCCTGCCTGGCTATTGACCAATCATTATTTTATTAAACTAAAATGAGTGACAAGTATTTACAGGGTACAAGATCATTATCTCATTGCACATACTAATAAATGTAAAAGTATGAATTATAATATGATGATATAAGCTTGAAATATGTTTTATTTTCAACTTTCACTTACACGTGAAACTTTGTGTGTGTTACTTTTTATTGGCACTATATATTTGATTATGTAGGAAGTATTTAAAAACAATGTTGAAACTTATATGAGCAATTAAATATGAAAATGTAATTTTATGCCTGGATATTTACAATTTTAATATTTCAGGAAACACTCAGGCACACCTATGAGAATGACTATTTCAGCCACTCCATATTTTTTTGTAGAAATTCAGAATTTTTACAAATAATCATCATGTCGTGAGCATTCTACATCTTTATTGCAAACTGATCTGCATCTTTTTTGCAATACCAATCAAAATTCTAGCACTATTTATTAATAAACAAATAAATGAACAATCCAATGAATTATCAAATAAGATAATGCTTAGGGTCATATTGCAAAATGTTATTTAAAATTATAAAATAGAACAATAGTAACAAAAACACCACGGCATTGCAAATAAAAAGATACTTTTATTTAATCCAATAAATACAAAGTGTTTATACAAATAAATAAGTGTCCAGATATAAATCCATGAAAATAGTTATCTGATTTTTGAGAAAGATCACAGTTTTTGAGAAAGATTCCACCATCTTCAGTAACTAATCCTAGGAAACCTCAATTTAAACATGAAGGGAAGTGGAGATAGATTCTTATTTCCCATCTTGCTTAAAGCTTAAATCAAAGGAGACTAGCAACCTCAACATTCAACAATGTGATGTACATTCCTTCCTATTTGCTCCCTTCTCAACCATTTGTGTTTTCTTTTGTGAGAATACTGTGTTGAGATCTGTACCCCATTTTAAAATTTGGTATTTATTTTTTTCATTTTTTTGACTTCTCAAAAAATATATAGTTTACAGATTAACCCTCTGCGCAATGTGTACATATCTTTGCTCATTCTGAAGTATGTCACTTTGTATGTTCTAGATAACAGTCCTCTGTAAGATGGCAAAAATTTTTTTTTCTACTTGATGGGATTACTACTCATTACGTTCACAAAATTCCTTGCTTACAGATTCATGTCAGAGTTATAATATCCAGATTGCTTGTCATATCTAATAAACTACCTGAGTGTTGCTTACCTAAAGCTGAGGTAGCAAGCACAGGGGTTGCACAGGTCTAGCCATAATGGGTCTCTGGACGGAGGATGGAAGTAGGCACAAGACACATTCCTAACCAAGAACTGATCTCCACTTGATAACCACTCACAAATTAAAATTTAGTTTTCTCTAATGTTGTTTTACTGGCTATACAAACCACTTCTACTGATGAAGACCATGCCTGCAGCAGATAGTAAATGTGAATGAACTCAATGGTTTTATAGTTTCTTCATTTTCTTCAGAATGCTTTGTCAGAGATTTTATTTTTATTATTATTTCATTTTTACCCTTCAGGTCTTTCCCTTTTCCATTTTCTGCTTTTAAAAGATTTCTATGCATAGCAATTTATGCGCCTCTATATCTATACGTTTCTTGTGCTTTACTTTGGGCTCTTTGCTTTTTGTTTGTTTATTTGTTGTTTGTTTAATCTTATTCAAGATTTTTTGGTATTCTTTTATCTTGATTATCATTTTTTTCTATTTTCTTAGGTATCTGTTTGTATTATAATAAGAGAGAAGAAGAAAGGATGTGGATTTTGGGTGAGAATAGCCATGGTAAAGACACTTGCTTTAAAACTGATGACCTCAGTTCAAGCCATGAGACCAACAAGGATTAGAGAAATGAATTTCACAGTTGTCTTCTGGCTTCCTCATTAATGCCTTGGCATTTCTGTGTATGCCCACATATCCATATTAATGTGTAAAAAATAAATAAAACAAAATGTAATAAATTTTATTTAAAATTATATTTATTTATTTTTTTAATTTCATTTGACATTATTGTTATGGTTTTTCACTTTTTAAAAATTAAAAGTAACAAAAGTAATGAGCATACATACAAGCAATAATTTATGAACTCAATAATTTATATTTATTACATATATACGCTTATGTAAGCATATATGTGCATACAACGACAATTAACTTTTAAAAGGCCATAAATAGGAGTTTCCTTCGGGCCTTGGCAGGGTCCCGGTGAGGAGGAGCTTGGGTGTTCCCCGACCCCATAGACGCCCAGGTCGCCCTGCAGTGCTGGCTACCCCCTCCCGCCTGCCATCCCAGCTCCCATCCAGGTACGAATTCCTATATTTCTCCCTTCCCCCTGGGGCCATAAAATTTCCCCAGCTCAGCTGCCTTGCGAGCTGGGCCTGGGCTGTAGGCGCAGCCCGGCTCGAGGCAGTTCCTGGGTCTTAAAGGCCTCCCTGAGGACAGGTGGACCAGGTGCCAGCTCAGCCACATTCCTGACCAGCAGGGGCCCTGACTTCTAGCAGAGGGCCATTGTAGGGGTGAGTTTGCTTCGGGCCTTGACAGGGTCCTGGTGAGGAAGAGCTTTGGCGTTCCCCGACCCCACAGTCGCCCAGGTCGCCCTGCAGTGCTGGCTACCCCCTCCCGCCTGCCATCCCAGCTCCCATCCAGGTACGAATTCCTATATTTCTCCCTTCCCCCTGGGTCCATAAAATTTTCCCCAGCTCAGCTGCCTTGCAAGCTGAGCCTGCATTGTAAGCGCATCCAGGAAAGAGGGAGTGCCTGTGCTTCAATAGCCTGCCTGAGGAAAGGTGGGCATTCTGTCAGTGAAGTCCCTGCCCAAGAAGGGAACCTGACCCGGTAACAGAAGTTCCAATAGGGAACATTTGAAGTAAGAGATGGGCAGACGCCAGGGCAAGACCTCATCCAACAATCTGAAAAACAACATGAAAACACCAGATCCCAAGGACCCTACAACAGAAGGACTTGAACACCTTAACCCAGAAGAAGTGGAAAAAAGTGCCATTATGAAAGCAATAGAGTCCCTTAAACAGGTTATGAATAACTCCCTTAAAGAATTGGATGAGAAATATAACAAAAAGTTTGAAGAAATGAGTATAGAAATTGATGAGAAATATAACAAAAAGTTTGAAGAAATAAGTAAATCTGTGAATGAGACCCTGAGAAACCAAGAAAAAACAATCAAACAAGTAAAGGAAACAGTGCAAGAATTGAAAACTGAAATGGAGGCAATGAAGAAAACACAAACGGAGAACCGGCTGGATATGGAAAACCTAGGTAAATGAACGGAGACTACAGAATCAAGCATAACCAATAGAATACAAGAGATAGAAGAACTAATCTCGGAATCTGAAGATACCATAGAGAAAATAAATGCTCTGGTCAAAGAAAACGGCAAATACGACAAATTCTCTTCACAAAACATTCAGGAAATCTGGGACACAATAAAAAAACCAAATCTAAGAATAATAGGGATTGAAGAAGCAGAAGAACTGCAGATCAAAGGCCCAGAAAATATATTCAACAAAATTATAGAAGAAAACTTTCCCAACCTAAAGAACGATATTCCTATGAAGGTTCAAGAAGCATACAGAACACCGAATAGACTGGATCAGAAAAAAACATCCCCTCGCCATATAATAATCAAAACACAAAACATAAATATTAAAGAAAAAATTTTAAGAGCTGCAAAGGAAAAAGGTCAAGTAACTTATAAAGGTAAACCTATCAGGCTTACACCGGATTTCTCTATGGAAACCATGAAAGCCAGAAGATCCTGGATAGAGGTACTGCAGAAACTAAGAGAGCATGGATGCAAACCCAGACTACTATACCCAGCCAAGCTATTGTTCACTATCAACGGAGAAAACAAAATATTCCAGAATAAAAACAAATTTAAACAATACGTAGCTACTAATCCAGCCTTACAGAGAATATTAGAAGGAAAATCACTACCGAAGGAATCCAACATTCCCAACACGGCCTACAATAACTCGAACATCTAGCGACCATTCACAAGCACAAATCAAAGAAGAAAAACACATACACTCTACTACCTAAAAAAAAAAAAATGACCGGAGTCAACAACCACTGGTCATTAATATCACTTAATATCAATGGACTCAATTCACCTATAAAGAGGCACAGACTTAGAGATTGGATACGAAAACAGGATCCAACATTCTGCTGTTTACAAGAAACACACCTCAACCACAAAGACAGACACCTACTCAGAGTAAAGGGTTGGGAAAAGGTTTTCCAAGCAAATGGACCTAAGAAACAAGCGGGCGTGGCCATTCTAATATCTAACAAAATCGACTTCAAACTAAAATCAATCAGAAGAAATGGAGATGGACATTTCATACTCATAACTGGAACAATTCATCAGGAGGAAGTCTCAATCCTGAATATCTATGCTCCTAATATAAAGGCACCCACATATGTAAAAGAAACTCTTCTAGAACTCAAGGCGGTCATCAAACCACACACACTAATAGTAGGAGACTTCAACACTCCTCTCTCACCAATGGACAGGTCAATCAGACAGAAACCAAACAGAGAATTAAGAGATTTATTGGAGGTATTGAATCAAATGGACTTAACAGACATCTATAGAACACTCCACCCAAATAGGAAAGAATATACCTTCTTCTCTGCAGCTCATGGAACCTTCTCGAAAATTGACCACATACTCGGTAACAAAGCAAACTTCCACAGATACAAAAAAATATTAGTAACTACCTGTGTCTTGTCAGATCACCATGGACTAAAATTAGAATTCAACAACAATGCTCCCCCCAGGAAGCCAACAAACTCATGGAAACTGAACAGTCAACTACTAAATCACCCCTGGGTCAAGGAAGAAATAAAGAAAGAAATTAAACTCTTCCTTGAATTTAATGAAAACAAAGACACAACATACTCAAACCTATGGGACACTATGAAAGCAGTGCTAAGAGGAAAGTTCATAGCACTAAGTGCCCAATTAAAGAAAACGGAGAAAGCACACATTGGAGACTTAACAGCACACTTGAAGGATCTAGAAAAAAAAGAAGCTCATTCACCCAGGAGGTCTAGAAGACTGGAAATAATCAAACTGAGGGCTGAAATCAACAAAATAGAAATAGAGAAAACAATCCAAAGAATCAATGAATCAAAAAGCTGGTTCTTAGAGAAAATCAACAAGATTGACAAACCCCTATCCAAATTAATCAAACGGCAGAGAGAGAACATGCAAATTAATAAGATCAGAAATGAAAAGGGGGACATAACCACAGACACAGAGGAAATTCAGAGAATCATTAGATCTTACTATGAAAGTTTATATGCCACAAAGTTGGAAAATGTAAAAGAAATGGACATTTTTTTAGATAAATACCATATACCAAAGTTGAACCAAGAACAGGTGAACAATCTAAATAGACCTGTTAGTCGTGAAGAATTAGAAGCTGTTATCAGAAATCTCCCTACCAAAAAAAGCCCAGGACCAGATGGTTTCAATGGAGAATTCTACCAGAACTTCCAGGAAGAGCTAATACCTATACTCCTTAACGTATTCCACAATATAGAAACAGAAGAGTCATTGCCTAACTCCTTTTATGAAGCTACAGTTACCCTGATACCAAAACCACACAAAGACACAACCAAGAAAGAGAATTACAGGCCAATCTCACTCATGAACATCGACGCGAAAATTCTCAATAAAATACTGGCAAACCGAATCCAAGAGCACATTAGAAAAATTATCCATTATGATCAAGTCGGCTTCATTCCAGAGATGCAGGGCTGGTTCAACATACGCAAATCTATCAATGTAATCCATCATATAAATAAACTGAAAGAAAAAACCATATGATCATTTCATTGGATGCTGAAAAAGCATTTGACAAAATTCAACACCCATTTATGATAAAGGTGTTGGAGAGACTGGGGATACAAGGATCATACCTACATATAATAAAAGCAATATAGAGCAAGCCGACAACTAACATCAAATTGAATGGAGAGAAACTCAAAGCCTTTCCACTAAAATCAGGAACGCGACAAGGCTGTCCACTCTCCCCATACCTCTTCAATATAGTGCTTGAAGTTCTAGCAATAGCAATAAGACAACATAAGGAGATCAAGGGGATTCGTATTGGAAAGGACGAAGTTAAACTTTCGTTATTTGCTGACGATATGATAGTTTACATAAATGACCCCAAAAACTCTACCAAAGAACTCCTACAGATGATAAACACCTTTAGTAATGTGGCAGGATACAAGATCAACTCCAAAAAATCAGTGGCCCTCCTATACACAAAGGATAAAGAAGCAGAGAGGGAAATCAGAGAAGCATCACCTTTCATGATAGCCACAAATAGCATAAAATATCTTGGGGTTACTCTAACCAAGGAAGTGAAAGACCTATTTGACAAAAACTTCAAGTCTTTGAAGAAAGAAATTGAGGAGGATACCAGAAAATGGAAAGACCTCCCCTGCTCTTGGATTGGGAGAATCAACATAGTAAAAATGGCAATTCTACCAAAAGCAATCTATAGATTCAATGCAATCCCCATCAAAATCCCATCAAACTTCTTCACAGACCTTGAGAGAACAATAATCAAGTTTATATGGAAAAACAAAAAACCCAGGATAGCCAAAACAATCTTATACAATAAAGGAACTTCTGGAGGCATTACTATCCCTGACTTCAAACTCTATTACAGAGCTACAGTATTGAAAACAGCTTGGTATTGGCATAAGAACAGAGAAATCGACCTATGGAATCGAATAGAAGACCCAGATATTAACCCACAAACTTATGAACACCTAATTTTCGACAAGGGAGCTAAAGGTATACAATGGAAGAAGGAAAGCATCTTTAACAAATGGTGCTGGCATAACTGGATGTCAACCTGTAGAAAAAAGAAAGTAGATCCATATCTATCACCATGCACAAAAATCAAGTCCAAATGGATTAAAGACATCAACATTAATCCGTCCACTTTGAACCTGATAGAAGAGAAGGTGGGAAGTAGTCTACAAGATATAGGCACAGGAGGCCTCTTCCTAAGTAGGACCCCAGCAGCACAGACAATAAGAGAAACAATGAATAAATGGGATCTACTGAAACTGAGAAGCTTCTAAAGCAAAGGACACTGTCAGTAGGACAAAAAGGCTGCCTTCTGACTGGGAGAAGATCTTCACCAACCCCTCATCAGATAAAGGCCTGATCTCCAAAATATACAAAGAACTCAAGAAACTAGGCACTAAAACTCTAATTAACCCAATTAAAAAATGGGGTACTGAACTTAACAGAGAATTCACAACAGATGAACTTCGAATGGCCAGAAGACACTTAAGGTCATGCTCAACCTCCTTAGCAATCAGGGAAATGCAAATCAAAACCACTTTGAGATACCATCTTACACCTGTCAGAATAGCTAATGTCAAAAACACCAACGATAGCCTATGCTGGTGAGGATGTGGGGTGAGGGGAACACTCATCCATTGTTGGTGGGAATGCAAACTCGTGTAGCCAGTGTGGAAATCAGTGTGGCGGTTTCTCAGGAAACTGGGAGTCAACCTCCCTCAGGACCCAGCAATTCCACTTTTGGGAATATACCCTAAAGATTCCCTAACATACTACAAAAGCATTTGTTCTACTATGTTCATAGCAGCACTATTTGTAATAGCCAGAACCTGGAAACAGCCTAGGTGCCCCTCAATAGAAGAATGGTTAAAAAAGGTGTGGAACATATACACATTAGAGTTTTACTCAGCGGTAAAAAACAATGACATCTTGAATTTTGCATGCAAATGGATGGAAATAGAAAACGCTTTACTGAGTGAGGTAAGCCAGACCCAAAAAAGGAATACGGTATGTATTCACTCATAAGTGGATTCTAACCATAATTAAAGGTCTTTGAGCCTATTATTCGTGATCCTAGAGAAGCTAAATAAGAAGATGAACCTGATGAAGATTATTTAGCTATCCACCAGGAGGTAGGAAATAGACAAGAGTCCCAGGTAACCTCGGGTGCATGGGGGGGGTGGGAGGGTTGATGGAAGGGGAGAGGGTTAGAGAGAAGGGAGTAGGGGAGGAAAGGGGAAAGCTCGGTGGCCTTGGGATGGGGGGGGGAGCAAGGAATGATGAATATGGGATCAGGGAAGAATATATTTCAACTAAGGGTGTCATTTTAGGGTTCACAGGAGACTTGATTATATATGGGATCCCAGGTTCAAGGAGAGATCCCCCAGATTGTTCTCTGGACAGAGGAGAGGGTGCCTGAATCGGCCGTGGCCCATAACCATACTGATGTATATTTTGCTTATCACCATAGATTCTTCATCTGGCGAAGGACGGCGATACAGTCGGAGACCCACATTGGAGCACCGGACTGAGCCCCCCGAGGTCCAAATGAGGAGCAGAAGGAGGAAGAACATGAAAAACAAAATCAGTACTGCGAGGGATGCTATCACCCACTGATACAAGGGAACGGATCTAATGAGAGTTTACCAAGGCCAGTTGGACTGTGACTGAACGAGGAGGTGATCTAACCAGATTCTCGGAATTTGGCCGGATTCTCTGACTGTGGCTGGCCCGAAGTCTTTCTGAAAAGCCATTGACTAGGATACTGGAACCTGTTTCCTCTGCATATACTGGATTTTGGGGATCCAGTCTGTTTGGACACTCACATTCCTGGACCTGGAGGGAGGGGGAAGGAACTGGAACTTCCCACAGGGCAGGAAACCCTGACTGCCCTAAGGGACGAAGAGGGAGGAGGAGAGGGAGTGGGGGGAGTGGGAGGGTGTTGGGAAGAGGGGCGGAAATGGAAACTTTTATAATTTAATAAAATTTACAAAAAAAGGCCAGAAATATGAAGTAGAACAAGGGGGTGTAAGATTTGGAGGGATTTAAGGAATGATAAAAATGTTGTATTTAAATATAATATAAAAATAAACAAATACATATATATGCATATGTATAGATGGTTACATTTATCATTGGCTATTGGGGTGATGGGAATAGGTAAATAAGATACTATTTCAGACAAAATTAAATGCTTTCATATGAAATCACTGTGGTGATTACTTCAAAATACAAATTAAAATTTATCAGCTTAGAAAAAGAACAGATAAGCATATAATTAAAATATGATATCTATACACAATAGAGCTCTACTTAACTGAAGAATGACAAAAGTAGTTTTGGGAGGCTAATACTGATTGGGGTACTGCAGGCCCAGAAAGACAATGACACACCTCTATGTGTTCTTTCTCATTTCTAAACTCTATGTTCAAACCTTTATTTTATGTGTTTGACATGAAGTTCAAGTATAAGCCAGGCAGGTAGGATGAGGTCTTCTGGGAGAGGCGGAGCAGTCTAAAGCAAAGGTGCAGTAGGTTATGGGTAACTAAAGAGCAGAAAGGTGAAATACTGAGGGCAAAATGGCTTACACAGGGAAATGTCGGTGATTATGGATGAAATCAATGAAAGGTGTGCCAGGGAATACTAGACAAAGGAAGTTATACAAAAGCCATATGGAAACCTGCTGTTTCACAATCTAATTTAAAAAGATAAATAAAAAAAGATAGAACACATGTATTATACAGCATGTACAACCTGCACGTTGCCATGGGTACACAAGAAGTTGAGATCACACCTTATGTAGCATATCTTGGCTTTTATTCATTTGTATAATACAAATCAGAGGGCTGCTTTTCAAAACTCCAGAACAGTCACACTGGCTCCAAATTTTAAAATGGCAAGCTCTATTTCACAAAGTCACTCATCATTAGAAAGGAAAAGTGCAGAGTTCCAGCTCCTGGTATTGTAGACAAGTGCCAGTTCTTTCCAGAACTTCTATCATCACCCATGCTTTCATGTCAATAATTACATGAGTCCAAGCTACATTTATCTAACAATGCATTGTAATGGAAATATTTCACCCAAATTTAAAGTTTTAAGGAATAAAGAGGGAAATTGGTTAACTAATTTAAATCTATTGCTTTTAACTTTCAAAGACAAAAAATAGGAAACAAAGAAGGCTACCCTCTCCGCCATCCTTCTTCCTTTCTTTGCTCCTTTTCTTCTACTTTCTTTAATGACATACATTATTATTTAACATGGAAACTTGATTTCAGCATTCTTTTGCATCTCTAAGAGCAATCCATACAGTCAATTTTTAGTTATAATCATGTTGTTATACTGTCAATTTATTTAACTTATCATATGGCAAAAAGATACATTAAGATTTTAGAAATAGTTGCATCTGAACATGTTAAGAGGTATGCAGGTATCAGGAAAAAAACTAAAAATAAGTCTATTACCCAAGACCCAATATTTATCCAAGTATGTATTTCGTAAGAAAAAGCTGGTCAATTTTATTACCAGAAAGATCAATTTCAGATCATTTTCTCCTGACGAAAAATTTCAATTATGCAAGGTCTTTTGGGTCTATAAAAACCTCTCTATGAAATCTTGCTTTACTCAGACTCCATTTCCATCCTTTTCCCAGAAGATGTCAGGTAATTGCTAAAATAGATAACTTCTACAAAGATCAAAATATGCTCTTGAAATTACAATCCAACGACAAATTGTCCTTTCTATCTGAAAACCCCAGAAGAAATGAGAACCACTTAGAGATTTATTTACTAGCTTCAGAGAAAATGTAATTACATACAGAGAATATTAAGCCCATGTATATCCTACAAGGCATCTGAGGTCTCAATTCAATTTGAAAAAATAAGAACTCCATGTATATCTTGTAAACTAGAAATCTAGTCTTTATTTATCTACAAATAGAAAATGAGAAATAATTTTTCAAAAAAGTATTTTTGTAACTATGTTTAAACCATTAATCAGCATAATTTCTTTAATTAGGCTGAAATTTTATTAATCTGTAAAAGTACAATTATCTTGGTTTTACAGCATACATACTATAAAATAACTTCAATAAATTTATTCATAGTGCTAAATAAAACACCTTACTTGGTTCTCACTAAAATATTCTGAGTGAGGTAACCCAGACCCCGAAAGACAAACAGGGTATGTGCTTACTCATAATTGGATATTAGCTATAAAGCACATGATAAACAAGCTACAATCCACAGACACAGTGAGGTAACCAGGAGATCCCAAAGGGGATACAAGGATCTCTCTGGAAAGAGGAAATCTTTCCAGGAAAAAAAGAGATGTGCTGGGTGAACTTTGGACAGGAAGGAATTGGAATTTGTAGGATCTTGTTGGGGGATGAGTAGAGGGAGAGAGTACTGAAAGAGATAACTGGAAAAGGGGTCATTTCAGGGTCAGGTAGAAGCCTGATGAAAGGGCAGCTTCAGAATCTACAAGGAATGCCCCCATCTAAGACATCCAGCAATAGTGAATACCTAGCCTGAACTGGCCATCTCCTGTGATCAGATTAGGGACTACCCTAGTTTTCATCAGAGAGATTTCACCCAGTAACTGATGGAAGCATATGCAGAGACCCACAGCCCCAAAATTAGGCTGAGCTCAAGGAATCCTACTGAAGAGAAGGAGGAAGGATTGTAGGAGCCAGAGTAGTTAAGGACATCATGAGAAACCCCACAGAAACAACTAACTTGGCTCGTAGGAATACACAGAGTCTAAATCAATAGCCAAGGAGCCTGAATGAAACCGACCTATGTCCTCTCTATACATGTGGCAGTTGTATAGTTCGGGCTATTTATGGAACTCCTAATAATGGGAGAAGGAGCTGTCCCTAATGATTTGTCTGGCTCTTGGAAACTTGTTCCTCATACTGGATTGCCTTGCCCACCCTAAATATAATTGGAGGTGCTTAGTCTTAATGCAACTCAATATGCCATGCTTTGTTAATAACCATATGATCAACCCCTTTCTGAGCAGAAACGGAGGAGAAGTGTATTAGGGGACTGTGGAGAAAGGAGTTGGGAGGAAGGAATGGGAGAGGAGAGGAGGGAGGGGAAAGTGTGTGTGCTCAGACTGTAAAATAAATGAATAATTTTTTTAAAAAAGCACATTCTGTTACTATGTGGTTTAGAAAAGAACTTCCAATGAGAAGAAATGCATGAGGAAGAACAGGGCCAAGTGAGAAACAAGAGAGAGTAATGAACAAAATGAAACTGTGGAGGAAAATCTTCATTTGGAAACTGGTATAATGGGACAAAGGAAGGATAACCCCATAGTAGTAAACCAGAGGGTAGTAGAATTTAGAAATGATGGTGAAAACTTCCAATGAAAGCTTTTCTTTTCTTTATTGTTTCTTTTCTTTATTTTTTTTAATTAGTTTGTTTCTTAACTTACTGGCTTATTGAAAGAAGTGGCTGGAAGCAGGAACACGCCAAGAAGCAATGTAACTTTCCACATCACATTGAAATGAGCCATGATGAAGCTTTTCTGGGAGTCTAATAATAAATTCAGTACAACAGTCTTAGAAATAAAATTTCAGAATCCATGATTTCACTTGTAGTTACTATAATACTTAATCCTAGTAAATGTCAAATTGCAATCCCATGTTTGTCAAAGTGTCTTTGTATTTAGAATGCAAATAGCTTTTGTGAATATTATTTGATCTTCAAGACCCACAATTTCAACAGTAACAATACATTAGTGACCTTCCCAAATCTATCATGAAGTACAGAAACTCCAGAAAGTATACGATTCTTACAACAAGCTAACTCCTATAGTTTATTTTGCAAGACAGTAATTAGGTTACATTATATAAAGGCAATAAGGTAAATTGATAGTAAGAATGTAGATATCACAGAAATGATCATAATTGTGGATGTCCTGTTTTTTGAAGTTGTCTCTTTGAACAACTCAATGTCTCTGATCATTGTTTTAAATTGCCAAATAGGGTAATTATATTAATTATAGTTCAAACCATGTTGAAACTGTTATTGATGTGCTATCAATAAAGGATTTGACATTGATTGATTATGAGGTCTTATATTTCATTTCGTTGCTCCTTTACATTGTCACTTCATGTTTTAATATGCTCAAGAAGTGTAAACACATGACCATTTAAATTATGCATGACTGTGAACTTCTTCCCAGTGAAATGCATCCATAAATGTGGTAGTGGTAGAGATGGTGGTGGAGGTGGTAGTGGTGTGTGCCACAGAGGAGAGCTACAACCATTCATATCAGTATATGTTTTGAAATATAGATGAGAAATTTTCATTTTGTACCAAGTGGTGGAATAAAAAATAAAGGATAGTTCCAGGAAATGTGTAATTATATTTGTACCACTTCATGTCAGACTTGGCAAGAATAGCTGACACACTAAAGCTAGCTAAGAAATATTAGTGGGAATCTATGAGATATCTACTACTCTTGCCTCATGAAGTTTAAAGAAGCATTGTGCCAAATTTTAAAAAAAAAGATTATTTCAAAATCACTGAAGTCAGTAACTAAATAATAACGAAAGCTGTCATTTCTCCTGGGTAAGTGATTTCTTGTGCTATGAAGACATCCTGAAAATTTCTTTTGATCTTAGAGTTGTACAAAATGTAAAATACATAGCCACACATATTTTGTAAATTGTTTTCTTCTGTAATGTAAATTTTAATTAAACCCCTCCTTATTTTTAATGGAAAAGTTAAATCTCAATAGATAGTAATATTATAGACCCACTAGACAGTGAACTCAGTACACAACAATAAGTGCAGCCGAAGCAATTTGATTAAGCTCTGTAAATTGAAAAATATGCAATCTTGTCTATGATAATTCAAAGCTAAAGAAGAGAATTGGTAAGGTCTTAAAGAAAAAAGACTTTGGTTAAACCTCTCTAGAATTTCCACGTTTCTTCTACTAAATCAGTAACTATAGGAAAGTGAAATGATTATACTTAGATAATGATAAGAATATTTTCTTTCATGATGCTTTAGGGAGTAGCAATTATAAGATTTCTATTAAAGTTGCACAAATATCTGTGTATTTCAGTGATTCTTTATATAATGAGGAACTGTTAGCCCTCTTGTTCTCAGATGACAGAAATGGTAGCTTAAACTGCTACTTATTTTTAAATTAGGATTATAATTAAATTTGGAGCCTGAGACAAGGTTAAACTTACTCTTCATGAGTCTGATTATGTAACCTCATTGGAGTAGAGCATCAATCATTTATGCCAAATATGCCAGTTCTTTATATATTTAGTAGAAAAATAGAGGTAAGGTTTTATTTCTCTTTTTAGGGCAGTTATTTTTCTTTGATTTTTCACAGATTTAAATACTGTCACTCCACCTAATTTTTAAAATAATGTTGTCAAGAAGAAGAAAAATAAAGCTCTAACTCAACAAACGTCACATTATTTATACTTAATTTTACAAAGTGAAGAAATTTATAGTGAACAAGGATAAAAGTTTGAAACAATTCTATTTGATTTGTGCCTAACACCTATTTCTTTACTCGATTGGCATCAAACAATGTCATGGCATTTAGATGGTGTGTATTGTATTACTGAAGTTGAATGAATGTATGAAAGTATCAAAAATGGAAAGTTTGCCTTAAAACAGGCAGTTAGATATACTAAAGAAGGAAAGAAGGAAGCAAGGAAACAAGGAAAGAAAGAAAGAAGACCAATGAAGTGCCATAGTCATATAAAAAAATGAATCCACCTAGTGAAATTGAAGAGGCCAGAAGTTTTGTGAAGAAAAATGAATATAATTAACAGGGGACAATAAATTGCATTTTGGACATAGAAAAGAGAGAGCTATTCTTGAAAGTGAATTTAGGGAAATGACAAAAGGAAACTGAGATATGAATAGATCCAAGAGTACATGTGAAATGCAGGGCTGTTTTAGTCAAAAAGAGAGAAGAGATGTACTGTTCTGTCTGGAGCTTAGGGTAGCTTTAGATAAAGAACAATATCTCTTGAACCTGAAAAAGATGATAATGAACCATGTGAAATACAGATGGGGAAACCTTTGAAAATGCTGCCTGTTAAGGGAAAAGAATAAATGAATAACTGATTATTATTCAATTCTAGAGATATTCAGAGAGGATAATGATGAGGATTTTGCCAATCAGTTATCTTTAAGAGGTGGGACCAAGTTAGCGTGTGGATTTCTGAGACCTGGAGAAAAACAGCATATGGTCCAGGTGCCCTCTCTCTCTGTGGTTCCCATGCAGCACAGCTGAGCTTGGACTTCTAATTCCTGTTTCATGAATTTTCCCCTTATAGTAAATAAAAATGTAATTGTTTTATCTTTTAGCTAGCCTGGTTATTTCCCCAATCGAGCTAACTTCTTCAGTCAGTGCCTAACATGGGGCTTGGGTGTCTAGCAGCTCTAGCCAGCTGCCCATCAGACTCTATGCCATTTATTTGGGTATAAGATTCCCACGCAGCAGCCCTGAATAGCAGCTAGCTGCAGTCCTTCATATTTTCTCACTAAATGTCTCAGAGCACCTTGGCTACCCGTGACTGTATGGCTGGCCTCTGAGTCCAGTTTTTTCAGCACTCTCAGGAAGCTCAGGTGGGATACAGGCTTCCCCGGGTGTCTCTGCTTGGCTTTGATTTCTGGCTCTCTTTGTGCTCATGCGACTGCTGATCAGTCAGAGACTTCTGTGGAGCACACAGTCTGTAATATACACTGATTAATTGTTTTTAATTTGAGCATATCTTTCAGTATTGAATACTAAAATCAGATTCAAGATGGCCACATGGCTACAAGTGCGCCACAACACGTACTGGCAGGTAATACCTACTGCACCTATTCCTGCTCAAACTCAACCACAGGTAAGAGCTATAATTTAAAATACGAATTCTAAATTTATAATTTTAAAAGGCAAGATGACGGACAATTTAACAGTCCAAGAATTCAATATCTTTTCTACTTATACCATGTACTATGTTATAAAAGGTTTAAATGACTTACCTCCTTCATCCTCTATTTGATTCTGGGGATTATCTTTCTCCTTCATATTTTCTCCTTAAAAACATAGTTTGATAATAGGACCCCAAATGAGGCACTTTTAGAAATGATACAGTTTTTACAGACTGACAGTGACCAACTAAAAGGAAAAATCAACACTGTGGAGAAGGATACAACCAATTTAACAAACAAAACCTAGTCAATTATAGAGGGTGCTGAGACATTGTCTGAGAGAATTTATACTGTTGAATGTATTAATCAGACTCTGTCAAATGGTTGTGATAGACTGACTGATAGAATGTCTCTCCAGGCAGGTAATATGCATGATATAAAAATTATATTCAAAAATGAGTCATTATCTTTACTGGACAGACTTTACACCTTAAAATCCTCAATGAGGGCATTAAAACAGAACACTGGGCAGGAGTTTCATACTGTACAAAAGACAGTGCAAAGAAGATTTAAAAATATTTAAGAATTTTTCAAATTTGATGACCAGGGACAAAAGGTACAAAGACAAAATGTAGCCTTATCAGTACGTACCAAACTCTGTGATAGCTTACACAGAGTTCTACCTGTCTTTTCAGTGATATCATCAAAAAGAGCATCTGGCACCTTTGAAAAATGCCAACTTAGAATGCTGCAATAAGATCTTTGGACCTTTATAAGTCAGATCAGCACCAATAAATGAATTGATTTTACATACAATAAATGTTGAGATACTTGACTGTAATACTGAAGCTTGGGTAGTAGAAGGAATTTCCAATGGTATGAGGAGATAAAATACCAAATGTTTTAATTATGGTAGAATTGGATATCTGAGAATAGATGGTAGGCAAGGAATTCCTAGAAATAATATCTCCTCTGAAAATGACAAAAATAAAAGGACTCAGACTTCAGGTATTTGTAGGATGTGCGGTAAAGGCCAACATTGGACTAATGAATATAGATCAACAAAGATAGACAAGGCAACCTAATATCATTTAGAAACTCCTTGGGGAAATTCTCGCAGGCCCCATGACTAACTTGGTCCAATCATTTTCATTTACTGTTGAAAACATGTCTCACCAGGAACGTTAAAATTCCAGTGCCTACTGTAAAAAAAACCATACTTGTCTGGATGATGAAATAGATGTGGAAGATGAATACAAAACTCCAGTAGGACAAGAAAACCTATATTCTGGCAGACTTCTATAAATGATCAAAGACGAAAGCAAAGAGTATGTATAAATGGCATTTTTATTGAAGGCTTGCTAGACATTGGTGCTGATGTATCATTATTCCAGAATCTTGCCATCCAAATTGGCCTTCTCAAGAGGCAGATATTCAGTTCCTAGAAAATGGAACCCTATCTCAAGCAAAACAAAGCACAAGATGGGTTAAATACATAGGGCCCAAAGGACAGGGAGAAAAGTTAAGGCCATATGTAGCTAATATTGCAGTAATTTTGTGGGGTTGTGACCTATTACAACAATGAAATATCCAGATTAACATCCCTACAGCCCCCAAAACTTATGTTTTGGGGGCAGATATTAGAAGATATTATAGACAAAGGTCACAAGTCATTCAGGCTGTATAAGAACACAAAGCACTTGACAAAACTTTCAAATACTTAACTGATAAACAAATGTGGGTTAAACTGTGGCTGCTAACAGAAGAAAAGTTGTGAGCTTTAAAACAGCTGGTACAAGAGCAACTGGATGCTCAACATTTTAAAGAATCTACCAGATCTTGAAATTCTCCTGTATTTATTGTTAAAAAGAAATCTGAAAAATAATAAATGGTGACAGATATTAGAGCTATCTACAAGGGTATTCAACCTATGGGCCCTCTACAATCTGGAATTCTTCTGCCTACTCTGTTACCAAAGGGATGGCCTCTAACAGTTGTTCATTTAAAGAATTGTTTCTTCACTATCCCTTTACAAGAAAAGAATAGAGAAAAATTTGCCTTCACAGTGCCTAGTTATAATAATTCTCTGCCTACTAGGAGATATCAATGAACAATCCTCCCACAGGGAATGCTCAATAGCCCCATCCTGTGCTAAAACTTTGTCAGTCAGCCATTGGAAATAATATGGAAGAAACTTCCTAAGTCTATAATCTAACATTACATAGATGACATTTTGTTATCTAATTAACATGCAAATACTTAAAAAATGTTTAAAGAAGTAAAAAAAAAGTTTTGCCTAAATGGGGATTACAAACTATTCCTATAAAGATTCAAGGGGGAGATTCTGTTAATTACCTAGGTTACAGAATAGGTTTATAAAAGTTTAGAACACAAAAGGCACAAATTAGGAGCGACCCAGTTGTGGACTCATAATGACTTCCAAAGATTGTTAGGAGACATTTCCAGTCTACAATCAACTGTTGGGATAATGCCTGATCTAATAATTCATTTAAACAAACCATTGATGGTGACAAAGACTTAAGTAGTCCAAGAGAATCAACAGCTATAGATAAGTTAGTGTATAGATAATAGAGTGAATACTTGTGAGCTATTATTTATGGATAATTGACATTGGTAAAGTTTTTCATATATTGATACAAGTTCAAATTATATTTGTTATTTCTGTTTAAAATATTTGTACACCATTGCAGGGTTATTCTGTCAGATTATATGCATGCATGTCTCTACCTCTGTTTAGAACATTTTATATATTGATACAACTTTTAGAATATTTTCATGTTGCATTTTATATTGTTCTTACCTCTGATCAAGATACTTATACATTGTTTACATTTTAAGGTCATTGTCCTCATTTGCTGCACATTTGTTTACAGATTAATTAATATTCTGACATAAAGTCTTAGCCTTTAAGTTATACAGGTATTAAGTATTATAGGTCAATAGTTGTTCATGTTTGTTATACATATAGTCAGATTAGTTAGGTTCTTTAGATACATAGAGATTATGTTCTGACTGATAGATAATTTTAAACCACTTCAAGAATCTGTAGAACATGGCATTTAAATAACTTAGGATTCTGTTGACATGATTGCTCCTGACAGCACCAATCTATTCCCGAAAGAATGTTAAGCACAAAAGACACTCTACTGGGAGTTTGTCTTCTTTTTGACACAATTGGCCTTTGGGTAAGGAACTGCCTTGGTGCGGGAGAATTGTGTGTATTCTGTCAATCATATTTTAATAAAACGCTGATTGGCCAGGCAGGCAGTATAGGTGGGAAAGCCAGACAGGAAGTAGGGGTGGAGAAAAGAGACTGGGAGTATTCTGGAAGCAGAAGCTCTCTCTCAGGCACTCCTGCGCAGATCACCGAAGAGGCAGCATGTAACTTGCCCAGCTGAGAAAGGTACGGAGCCATTATGGCTAACATAGATGAGAATAATGGGTTAATATACGTTATAAGAGTTAACAAGAAGCCTGACCTAATGGGCCAATCAGTTTATAACCTTATGGAGTCCTGTGTGTGATTTTTCCTTGGGACTTGCTGGCTTGTTGGGGTACTGGGCGGGACAGAAACCCCAACAAGCTGGCCCACACACTACACTGCCTATGCCTCAATCACTGACAAAGTACATGGTATCCAGACTGGACAAGCAGGACACAAGAAAAAGGACTGCCAAACCTTGCCAAGACAGGGTAAGACAGTTCTAAAAAATTTCCTGCCTCTAAAAATGGTCTGTCAGTTACGCTAGACCTTAGCCAAAAAAGTTACTTCAAAATTGAAAATGAGACTTCAGGTGATTGTTTAGGTAGCCAATTGTCTCTGTCAAAAACTGTTCACTTTGGAAGCTTCTTGATTACACTTCCTATCTACTCAAGTAATATTATCTCCATTCTTAGGCCTTAGATGGGGTTGAAGATTAGATATTCATAGTTACCATCCTCTTATGGTTAGCCAAGCCTTTTTCCGATACAAGACTTAGATTCTTTGAAATAGAATGTCTATTAAAACATTTATCATGTGTTCCTTGTTTAATTTTGTTTATGTTGGTTATAATTTTATTCTTGATATCTGTTCCTATTGTATTTAGTTTTATATTGGATTTGGATTGCTCTTATTTAGACAAAAAGGGAGATGATGGGGAATCTTTGCCAACCAATCATTTTTAAGAGGTGGGACCAAGTAAGGGTGTGACTGTCTGAGAAACAGAGAAAAATGGTGTGTGTTCCAAGTGCTCTCTCTTTGTGTGGATCCCTCACAGCACAGCTGATCTTGGATTACTCATTACTGTTTCATGAGTTTTCCTCTTATAATAAATAAAAATATAATAGATTTATCTTGCTAGCCTGGTTATTTCCCAAGTTGAGCTATCCCCTACAGGATAAGGAACTAAACTCAAATTAGAAGATAAGATGATAAAGAATCATTTTATCTATTTAAAGTATGTTGGCATCAGACAGTAAAGGTGAGAATGTGTGCGTTAAAGCAATATTATTCTATTAGAATATAATCTACTATTTCACAGGGTAGCATGATCATCTTCCCAAGATATGACTGAGATTTGCCAAGGTCAGTGTAATAAAGGAAGGATGTGAAAGATAGTTTCCACGAAATAAGTGAAATTAGTACTTCTACTTTTAATTAACAATGTCTGGATTATTCCTTAAAATAAATCATCTCCCTCTATAGCATATGCAATTAGCAAGTTGTTTTTACTTAAAAACTATTATATCCCCCATGAAAAAGTAAATATGATTATTACATATAAATTTTTTCTAAATAATTAGTTTGTTTCTAAAATAAAAGTTGTAACTACTAATAAATTTCACAGATGCAAGAGGCTCTCAAGTCAACTATTAAAAATAAATTTTTTATAGTACTGTATAATTTTATAACCAATTAAACTGTTCAGAGCAATCTATGCAAACAAAACATAATTAGTCTTTATGATTCAAGATTTAAACTGAGAGCCAGCCCACCTATTTTATAATTTAACTGATATCTCTATTCTCTAATATGGAAGTCCACAAAAATTGTCAATAGGATCAAACATTGACAGTCTTAGTGTGAAAAATGCCAATTGAGATATGTTTTGGGTCTATTTTCAATGATATATATTACAATATTTGTATGTTACATTTGTATTTCAGGTTGATTTTTCAGTCTGAAAAATGAAAAAAGAGGCAAGTCCATAAAAATAACTCTACAGCACAGGTTACAAAGTTAATATTCCTCTAGATTGTTTGGTAAGAGAAATAGAAGAAACTGAGATTAAAGTATTATTTCAGAGAACTTTCCTTTCTTGTAAATTGCTGAGGTTGGTCTTGAACTTTCAATCCTCATGTCAAGGCCTCCAGATTCCTGGAATTATAGCTGTATGCAGTCATGTCAGGCAGCACAGTGCTTGTTAAAGATTGTAAGAAGAACTGATCAGGTATAAACAGTAACTAAATCAGTTTCTCATTCAAAGAGTGGTAGTGTAGAAAAAGTTAGCAGAGTTTCAAAATTATTCTTTTTCAAGTAAATCTCAGAGATTACAGTAATATGGTGAAAAGATATCTTATAAATATGTGGAAATTGCAAATGCTGAGCACACAAGAAGCTTGGAATTGAAATTGCATAATCGTCAGTAAGAGATAAGTTATTAAGGAATAAGTACAGAATTCTTTTTTTTTTTGCACGGTTTTATTAGGTTTAGAATTGTTTAGGCAATTATTTGAAACAGATAAATAATAGATGATATACAACTTTGGGCAATTCACACTATAAATATTTATTATAAAAATAATCTTCCTCAGTTTATCACTAATTAATTATATATGTATGTATTTATTCTTTCAGCTTTCCAGTTCTGAGAGCAGAAAGTAAATTGTGTCTGCTGTGTCCTTGCATGTACTCTTAGCTTCAACAAAGTTCATTCTTAACTCAGCGTTTAAAGGGATCCTTTTATAAAATGCACTTTAGTTCATATACTTTCTTTGTCTTACATTCAAATAGAAACCTATTTTTACTTGGCTATTTGCTTTCCTTATTCTGAATTGCATCTGTGCTGTTATGATGATGCAAAGACTTTGTGTAAATGCTTGGCAAGGACCCTACCACTAAGCTGCACTTTTCTCACACAGTTTACCATTCTGTACAGAGCAAAAGCTCAAAACATTATGTTTCTAGCAATGTTCTAGTCTCAGTGGCCTCCTCTGTCTTCCTTGAACATTCATGAATTCTACGAGGCAGAGACTTGAATTTGCTGTTTCTTTTACAAAAATATTTTCTTCCCCCAAAATAAAATGTCTTTCTTCTCCTTTCTTTTTGCTAATTGGAGAGTTTTCAATTTTTTTATTGAAAGTATTAATCTAGTATTCTTTGGATTCTGATTTTTTGGAATAATCAATGTTTTCTAAACTGGTTATAATGTTTTATTTTTTTGAAGTTTATTAAAATATAAAAGTTTCCATTTTCGCGCCTCCTCCCAACACGTTCCCACTCCCCCCACTCCCTCTCCTCTTCCCTCTCCATCCCTAAGAGCAGTCAGGGTTTCCTGCCCTGTGGGTAGTTCAAGTTCCTCCCCGCTCACTCCAGGACCAGGAAGGTGAGTATCCAATCAGACTGGATCCCCAAAAATCCAGAATATGCAGAGGAAACAAGTCCCAGAGTCATTGTCAATGGCTTTTTAGAAAGACTTCGGGCCAGCCACATTCAGAGAATCCAGCCTCCTCCAGAGAATCTGGTTGGATCAAGCGCTCCTTCAGTCCTAGTCAACTGGCCTTGGTGAACTCTCATTAGATCAGTCGCCTTGTATCAGTGGGTGATCGCTCCCCTTGCGGTTCTGATTTCCTTTTTCATGTTCTTCCTCCTTCTGCTCCTCCTATGGACCTTGGGGGACTCAGTCCGGCGCTCCAATGTGGGTCTCCGTCTGCACCGCCATCCATCGCAGGATGAAGGTTCCCTCTGATCTTGCCCTCCCTGCTCAGGTTCTTCTTCCTTCAGCTTCTCGGTTGGACCTAGGAAGTTAAATCCAGTGTTCCAATGCGGGTCCCCGTCTCTATCTCCATCTATTGCCAGATGAAGGATCTATGGTGATAAGCAAAATATTCATCAGTATGGTTATGGGCCAAGGCCGGTTCAGGCACCCTCTCCTCTGTCCAGAGAACGATCTGGGGATCTCTCCTTGGACCTGGGATCCCATATATAATCAAGTCTCCTGTAAACCCTAAAATGACTCCCTTAGTTGAAATATATTCTTCCCTGATCCCATATTCATCCTTCCTCCCTCCCCCCCATCCCAGGCCACCGAGCTTTCCCCATTCCTCCCCTTCTCCCTTCTCTCTAACCCTCTCCCCTTCCAACAACCCTCCCACCCCCCCCCCCATACACCCGAGGTTACCTGGGACTCTTGTCTATTTCCTACCTCCTGGCGGATAGCTAAATAATCTTCATCAAGTTCATCTTCTTATTTAGCTTCTCTAGGATCACGAATAATAGGCTCAAAGACCTTTAATTATGGTTAGAATCCACTTATGAGTGAATACATACCTCATTCCTCTTTTTGGGTCTGGCTTACATGACTCAGTAAAGCGTTTTCTTTTTCTTTTTTTTATTTTTCTTTTTATTTATTTATTTATTTATTTTATTTAATTTTTACTGGGAACCCCTCAAGAATCAAGTCTCTTGCAAACCCTAGAATGGCTCTCTTAGTTGCGATATAACCTTCCCTGCTCCCATAATCATCCTTCCTCCCTCCCCCTCCCATTCCCCCAAGCCATCCCCAATTCTCGCCCTCTCCCCTCTCCCTAACCATCTTTCCTTACTTCCACCACCCCACCCCCCATGCACCCGACTTTGCTTGGCAATCTTGCCTAGTTCTATTATCCAGGAGGATAACTATATAAATTTTCTTCAGGTTCACCTTCCTATCTAGCTTCTCTAGGATCACAAATTATAGACCCAAAGACCTTTAACTATGGCTAGAATCCACTTATGAGTGAGTACATACCATATTCCTCTTTTTGGGTCTGGGTTACCTCACCCAGTAAAGCGTTTTCTATTTCCATCCATTTGCATGCAAAATTCAAGATGTCATTGTTCTTTACCGCTGAGTAAAAATCTAATGTATATATGTTCCACACTTTCTTTAACCATTCTTCTATTGAGGGGCACCTATGTTGTTTCCAGGTTCTGGCTATTACAAATAGTGCAGCTATGAACATAGTTGAACAAATACTTTTGTGGTATGATAGGGCATCTCTTGGGTATATTCCCAAGAATGGAATTGCTGGGTCCTGAGGGAGGTTGACTCCCAGTTTCCTTTGAAACCAGCACACTGATTTCCACAGTGGCTGCACAAGTTTGCATTCCCACCAACAATGGATGAGTGTTCCCCTCATTCCACATCCTCTCCAGCATAGGCTATCATTGGTGTTTTTGACTTTAGCTATTCTGACAGGTGTAAGATGGTATCTCAAAGTGGTTTTGATTTGCATTTCCCTGATCGCTAAGGAGGTTGAGCATGACCTTAAGTGTCTTCTGGCCATTCAAAGTTCATCTGTTGTGAATTCTCTGTTCAGATCAGTACCCCATTTTTTAATTGGGTTAATTAGAGTTTTAGTGTCTAGTTTCTTGAGTTCTTTGTATATTCTGGAGATCAGACCTTTGTCTGATGAGGGGTTGGTGAAGATCTTCTCCCAGTCAGAAGGCAGCCTTTTTGTCTTACTGACAGTGTCCTTTGCTTTACAGAAGCTTCTCAATTTCAGCAGGTCCCATTTATTCATTGTTTCTCTTATTGTCTGTGCTACTGGGGTCCTACTTAGGAAGAGGCCTCCTGTGCCTATATCTTGTAGACTACTTCCAACTTTCTCTTTTATCAGGTTCAAAGTAGACAGATTGATGTTGATGTCTTTAAACCATTTGGACTTGATTTTTGTGCATGGTGATAGATATGGATCTATTTTCATTCTTCTACAGGTTGACATCCAGTTATGCCAGCACCATTTGTTAAAGACGCTTTCCTTCTTCCATTGTATACCTTTAGCTCCCTTGTGGAAAATTAGGTGTTCATAGGTTTGAAGGTTAGTATCCGGATCTTCTATTCGATTCCATAGGTCGACTTCTCTGTTCTTATGCCAATACCAAGCTGTTTTCAATACTGTAGCTCTGTAATAGAGTTTGAAGTCAGGGATAGTAATGCTGCCAGAAGTTCCTTTATTGTATAAGATTGTTTTGGCTATCCTGGGTTTTTTGCTTTTCCATATAAACTTGATTATTGTTCTCTCAAGGTCTGTGAAGAAGTTTGATGGGATTTTGATGGGGATTGCATTGAATCTATAGATTGCTTTTGGTAGAATTGCCATTTTTACTATGTTGATTCTCCCAATCCAAGAGCAGGGGAGGTCTTTCCATTTTCTGGTATCCTCCTCGATTTCTCTTTTCAAAGGCTTACAGTTCTTGTCAAATACGTCTTTCACTTCCTTGGTTAGAGTAACCCCAAGATATTTTATGCTATTTGTGGCTATCGTGAAAAGTGATGTTTCTCTGCTTCTTTATCCTTTGTGTATAGGAGGGCCACTGATTTTTTGGAGTTGATCTTGTATCATGCCACGTTACTAAAGGTGTTTATCAGCTGTTGGAGTTTTTTGGTAGATTTTTTGGGGTTTTTTATGTACACTATCATATCGTCAGCAAATAACGAAAGTTTAACTTCATCCTTTCCAATTCGAATCCCCTTGATTTCCTTATGTTGTCTTATTGCTATTGCTAGAACTTCAAGCACTATATTGAAGAGGTATGGAGAGAGTGGACAGCCTTGTCGTGTTCCTGATTTTAGTGGAAAGGCTTTGAGTTTCTCTCCATTCAATTTGATGTTAGCTGTCGGCTTGCTCTATATTGCTTTTATTATATTTAGTTATGATCCTTGTATCCCCAGTCTCTCCAACACCTTTATCATAAATGGGTGTTGAATTTTGTCAAATGCTTTTTCAGCATCCAATGAAATGATCATATGGTTTTTTCTTTCAGTTTCTTTATATGATGGATTACATTGATAGATTTGCGTATGTTGTTTTTCCTTTGCAGCTCTTAAAATTCTTTCTTTAATCTGTATGTTTTGTGTTTTGATTCTTATATGGCGAGGGAATGTTTTTTTCTGATCCAGTCGATTCGGTGTTCTGTATGCTTCTTGAACCTTCATAGGGATATCGTTCTTTAGGTTGGGGAAGTTTTCTTCTATAATTTTGTTGAATATATTTTCTGGACCTTTGATCTGCAATTCTTCACCTTCTTCTACCCCTATTATTCTTCAATTTGGTTTTTTTTATTGTGTCTCACATTTCCTGAATGTTTTGTGATGAGAATTTGTTGGATTTGCTGTTTTCTTTGGTCAGAGCATTTAATTTCTCTATGGTGTCCTCAGAGTCTGAGATTCTTTCTTCTATCTCTTGTATTCTGTTGGTCATGCTTGTTTCTGAAGTCTATGTTCGTTTACCTAGATTTTCCATAGCCAGCCTGCCCTCGGCTTGTGATTTCTTCATTGACTCCATTTCAGTTTTCCAATCTTGAACTGTTTCCATTACCTGTTTGATTGTTTTTTCTTGGTTTCCCAGAATTTCATTTACGAATTTACTCATTTCTTCAAACCTTTTGGTATATTTCTCTTCCATTTCTTTACTCATTTCCTCAATCTTTTTGTTATAGTTATCTTCCATTTCTTTAAGGCCGATTTTCACCTCCTGTTTAAGTTCCTCTATCAGTTTCATCTAAGATCCACTTAGAGTCGATTTCTTCTATTTCTTCTGGAGTAGGGTGTTCAATTCTTCTAGTTTCGAGCTCCCTGGATTCTGGAGATGTCATGTTGCCTTTTAGGTTGTTGGAGGAATTCTTGCATTGGCGCCTGCCCATCTCCTCCACTCTGGATGAAACTCCTCAGCACTTTCTGGATAGAACTCCTCAACACTCTCTGGGTAGGACTTCTCAGCACTCTCTGGATAGAGCTCCTCAGCACTCTCTGGGAAGAACTCCTCAGCAGTGCAACAGGGCTAGCTGGTCTTCCCAGGACCCGGGAGACAAAGGGCCCGCAGCAGTGGGGGGAGGGAGGGGTACCGTGGAACACTGAAGACCCTGCTGCAGAAGCTGAGGGGGGAGGGGCTGTGCTCTCTTCCCGGATGGGCAGGCTGCCCAGGCGAGCACCCACTCACCTCTCTGGGAAGAGCTCCTCAGCAGTGCAACAGGGCTAGCTGGTCTTCCCAGGACCCGGGAGCTAATGTTTTATATAATTCACTTTCTATCAGAATATAAATTGAATAGTGGAGAAAGATTTTTACATTTATAAATATTTGCATAAATTATGCTCATCCCATTATTAATATTTGAATAATTAATTAAATACTGATGACATGTCTGTAATATCAGTGTAAATGTATTTAAGAAATACATTTAAGAAATTTAAGAAAGTTATAGACTCAAAGCTACTTGGGCTACATAGTAAGATTCTGTCTGGAACCAAATATTCCGTGGTACTTTTAAGTTCTCAGTGATATTCTGTGAATGGTGTGACATTCTTTATCTGCTAAGTATTATTCTTAGATACTTTACCATTTTTAGAAAATTCTAATATTTTTAAATAAATCAAAAATGTCTTTGATATGTATATTAAAATTAGGTTAAACAGGAATCAGATTAGGAAGCAATCTGAAACTTAAAAACCAGAAGAACCAAATGATCTTCATTATAATTAATGCAGCTATATGTATCATCTGGACACTATTCTCAAACTTTCAAATACAATTTACAAAATTGTATATATTGTTTTCATTAGTTTTAGAACTGTGAGCCACAGACCTCCAGCATCTTTCTAGACTATGATTCCAAGAAAATCCTATAGCAAAAGCTGAGTAGCTTTCTCTAGAGTATATTTCCTGAACCACTGCCTTTCAGTGTCTAATGAGCACAAGTCCATTCCCTCTACATGAGCTATGTAGTAATCTTCACTGCAATGGCCAAGTATCCTATTTTTAAATGTGTAAAAACTGAGCATAAAAATTACTAAATTTGGGATAGAGAGGTGATTCTGCAGTTGAAAGTACACAGTGCTCTTACTGAGGACCTTAGTTTGGGCCCTAGCATTCACGTCAAGTGGCTCCTCGATGTTACTACTGATCCAAGGCTACCTGAAGCCTGCTACTTCCTCAGGCACTGTACTTGAATGTGTAAACCTACACTCAGACATACAAATATACACATGACTAAAAAATAAAAAACCCTGACAACATTTATCCTATTTCTTATTAAATTATGAGCCTATATGCCACAATTCTCAGTGCATTATGGGAAAAGTTTCACCACAGTATGTCCTAAATGGCTTATTTTAATGTTCCAAGGCTGCAAAAACACCAAAGGGTTTAAAATTGAGAGTTAACATTTGACTCCTGAGAAAGCTGTGGAACCATTTTGTAAAACTTTTCCCTTAGGGACTTTTCCAAAACAACTGGATCAGATCAGTGACAAACCATGATGAGCGAATGAGAGAAAGAAAGCAGAGGCTTGGCTTTCTGGCCCAGAGGCTGGACTACCTGTGGCTCTCCTGAACAAGTGGGCCACCTCTCCAGAAAAGAGAATAAATGCAAGATACAAAAATATCAAAACTGAACCAGCAGCAATTCGAGCTGCAGCAATTATTCTTTCCTGGCAATGTTAGAAATGCACATTCTCCAAACTAATAGAGGGGCCTTTCTGCTTGTGCCATACCTCAAGGACATGCTCATTCATAGTTGATCTGCAAGTGTTTGGGGGTGTTTCAGCTGTGTGCTTACCAACACAGATAAAGAATAATTCCTGTTTCAATATAGACATGAGGAAGTAGATATTGATGCTAAGTTCACTGAAGCACTAGAAACTCATTTATTGCTTAAGTTCTAATTTCACCATAAATCTATTTGGAATACATTAAAATGTAGAAGGGATAATGCTAATTCAGTTGAAGTCATTAGTTAGGATATGCCAATGTTTGTACTTTCATTTAAAAACAGGAAGACTGCATGCCAAATGGTACCTCTGAGTTCATTATGTCAACCATAGTTCTAAGTAATTGGCAGATACCAACATTCAATCAAACTCGTTAAATGATCTAGAGGAACTACATAACTTAGTCATGGCTACATCATTCACAGTTAGTAGCACTGTTATTCAAATGCATACTGTCTGGTTGTGGAATCTTTGTTCTTAATAAGAGCACAAGGAAAAGGGGAGATGAGTTTGTCTTGGAAGTATTTGCTTCAAAGAAAAACAGACTGAAACATTAATGATTGTTAACTTGTTTAAACAACATTAACCAAAACTTGGCATATTAATGATTATTGAACTCATGCTTGTGTTTTTTACAACAAATATAAAAATGTAGTCATACTATGTCTTTAATAAGAAAGTGGGATGTTTTTGTATCTATATTAATCATTAGGGAATTTTTGAAAATTAAGAAATAATGTGGACTACACAGTTTGATTCTTCATTCTATGTTTCTGTATTAAACTGTGATTTATTTAAAATCTGCTGATGACCTAAATTTTTGTATTGGAACATGTAATTATTTTTATCACCAAATTCCTTTTTAGGTTTTTAAATATTTTACTATAATTACAATATATCTCATATTCCTCTTTCTACTTCATCCATATTCTCTCACATTTATGGTCTTTGGCCTCTTCTGGTTTGGTTGTTGTTTTACACACACACACATACACATACACACACACACACACACACACACAAACACACATTCTACTTACCTCACTCACATATCATTACGTGTATATTATTTCAGAGTTGGCTATTAGATATTGCATAACTGGTTGAAAGACATTTCTTCTCTGGGGAAGACTATGTCTTTTCCACTCTAAGCATTCTTTAGTTGCCTTTGGGTCTTTGTGTTGGGCTGTCACAGATCTTGGAGGAGAATCTATAATACCATTTACTAAAGCTGCATAATTCCTAATTGTATTTGAAGTATTTATATTATACCCACAAAGAAGTGTAACTTCCATACCTCATCAAAGAAACTTCTCTTTGAAACAGATGAAGAACATTACAGGAAGTCACAACAGAACAAACTGCAGAGAACAAGTGATCCTGGGGTACCCATCCTCAGTTTATCCACCTACAATACAACTTCTAAAGTAAAGGAAACATTGTGGGAAGCAAAGGCAGCTTGAACAGTTCAGGTAAAAAGTTAGTTTCTTGTCTTCAGGTGTTCTCAGGGAATATCAACTAAAGTTATGCTATCTGTGCACAAAATTGGAGGCTTGGCTACTTGTTAAATGTACATAAGAGTAAAAAAAAGGCTTATTTAAAATGCTGGTACTTACAACCTTCACAACAGAAGAGACAAGTGGTAACAAACTAAAATGGAACTTCCTGGCAAAAGAACAAAGAAAACTTTGTAGTGTGGGATGAAGTGTTTGTTCTTCTGTGTATGGATGCATATTTGTGATTTTATATGAGGTCTTTGAGAAAAAATAGAAAAGTGGCTGATCTAACAGAGTCAAGCTCAGGGGAGAGTTAAATAAATTACTGTTTCGGTTCCATATTGATGGCATTTGTTGTCATGGGACTGGATGAAAAACCACACAGAACTGAAACCTGAAGCGCTTTAACAATTTAAAACGCCGTCTGGAAATGGACAGCCCCTGAGGCTTGAAAGTAAGTATGGAGTTTTTAAGTAAAGAAGCCACTAAAAGCAGTAAGAAACAGAAAGCCAAAATATAAGGAGATACTGGATTTCAGACAGATAATGTGCATATGTGCATGTGTGTTTGTGGTGGGGAGTGTGGTATTAGGCAGAGAGTGTAGAGTAATAGCTGCAAGTTTGCATATTGTTTATAAACATTAGTCAGATACAAGGAACACTACTTGGGAATAGTTGGGAATTTTGAAATTTTCAAATCAAACTGCATGTCTACTCACAATGCCACACTTTCTAATCCTTACCAAACAGTTCCACCTACATGAGGCCAAACATTCAAATATATGAATCTATGGGGCTCCTTCTCAATCAAACCACTAAATTTTACTCCCTGGCAACATAGACTTATAGCTACATTAAATGCAAAACCCATTTTGTCCAGTTCTAATAGTTCCTGAGTTTCCAGTCTCAAGACTGTTTAGAAGTGCAAAGTCTCCCTGGGTGTTGATGACACACACTTTTATTTCCAAAGGAAAGCAGATTCTGACTCTGATGTCAGCAGCCTGGTCAACAGAATGAATGCTAGGAATACACAGAACAAACCCTGTCTTGAAAAAAAAAGATCAGTCTCTTCTGAGATTCAAGGCAACCTCTTAACTCTAATATCTTGTAAGATCAAAAAGCAAATTACATACTTCCAACATACAGTTTTTGTAATGTATTCTGAAAGAGAGAAGAGAGGGTACAGTTAGGAAATTCTAGAACAAAACAAGATTAAAATCCAGCAGGACAAACTCCAAAACTTGTAGCTCTCTGCCTGATGTCAAAGTAATTAGATGTTAGCATCTGTACATCTCTGTTTACACAACACATTTTCATCTCTTGAGTTTTCTGGTTTTCTACTGCCTCCTTTGACAGATGTCCTATGACTCTGGCATTTCCAATATATTGAAGCTTCCAATGTAATCTAGGATTTACTTTCACAGCAGCGTGCATTGGCCCCTTCTAGCATCCAGGAAAGGAAAGCCCTGCCACAGCCCTTGCTTAGCAACCTTTTTTAAACAAGAAGATTCTACAACCCCTTTCTCCTTTATTGTCATGTCTCTAAAGCCAGAAACACCTGGCCAAAGCTGTCAAGTTTTGCTGCCTACTTGGGATGGAACCTGGCCCTTCCTTTAATTACATTTACACAAATTTTGATGATTTGTTATTGCTCTGTAGGGACAGATAATTTCTTAGAGATTTTCTTACCAGAAGTTCAAGGATTAGATGGATGTGGTCTTCCCTTGAGTATATCATTCCCCATAATTTCTTTAACTTACATTCTTACACACAAACCATGGCTCCAACATTGTATTTCTTAAACTCTTTTCTTCTTAAGCTGGACATTTTATTTTTTTTTGCCTTGATTTATCTTATTAATTGTGTACAAGAATTATTAATAATAAGCCCCAGACTCTATATATTAGGCTTCTTAAAAATCTCCTTTGTGAAAAAAATTAGACCAGAATGCATCAATTTTGCCTCAGGAAGATTCTTAGGACAAAGACAGAAAGCAACCACATTCTTTGCTAAAACAAAAAAAAGAATTGTTTCTAACTCAGTTGCTATTATTGTTCCCCTTTGAAATATCTTGAGCTTGGACTTCACAGTTCACATTGATCTCAGAGCTGCTGTCATCTGTGAGCTTGTTAGAAAGGCCCATTAATCCTGCTTCAAGCATTCAAACACTTTCCTAGTTCAAGTTCCAACACAGTTCACATTTCTCCAGAACAAACTAACAAACAAAACATAATGATCAGTCCTGTCACAGGGATGGCCTACTCTCTGATACCAACTGCTCTTTAGCTTTTCTATCGCTTCAAAGAAACACCATGACCAAAGTAACTTATAAAAAAGTTTATTTGAGCTTGAAGTTCCACGGGATTAATCCATCATGGTGGAGAACATGGCGGCAGTCAGACATGGAACTCTAGCAGTTGCTGTGAGCTCACATCTGGTCCTCAAAGCCAAGACAAAAAGAGGTCTAACTAGGTCTGGAGAGGGCTTTTGAAACCTCAAATTCCATCCCCAATGACATACTTCCTCCAACAAGATCACACCTCCTAATACTTCCCAAACAGATCCAGCAACTGGTGACCAAACATTCTAATATATGAGCCTTTGGGGGCATTCTCATTCAAACCATTACAGATAGTTTCCTTGAAAATTCTTTCTAGTATACAATTTCTGTTTTATAGAAACAAGAGCAAGCTGGATTAGAGCTGAATGTTTAAAACATAGATAAGACTGTACATGTGATAATTGGCCTCTGCTGGTAATATGGTGGTAGAAAATTAAGAAAATTCTTCTGGAATAGTTTCTTAGGAAATCTCTCTAAAGTTATCTAAGCTCCTTGTGAAATATTCAAATAGCTGTGCTTCCTGGTGGTAGACTAATAATTGCTATGGAAAAATTTTTGTCTACGTTAAATATGCTCACTTTTGTTAAATAAACTCAGAACTTCCGGATTCATAAAAGTGTTACCTATATTGGAGTATAAAATAGAGTCATGAGTCATTTTGTAAAAAAAAAACATGGCAGGTGTTGGGATGCAGCATTTCACATTCTTCTATGGGTCCATGTACCCAGTGTTTCAAAGGAAAGGTCAAAGGAATAGGTCATATTGCATTCATGAGCCTCCTGATCAAGACAGGATGAATATGATTTCCCTTTTGTGAGTCTGATGTGACAAATGCACCATTCTTCCACATATCTCTCATTTTATTGCTAAATATCCCTCATTGCAAGAGGAAGATGCCAATACTGAATGACAGCTTTTCTCCAAGACTTAGGATCTGAAAACAGATAGAATTCAACTAAGATGGCACTCTAGTAAAAATAAAAGGGAAAATGAGTAAAGTCAGCTGAAGGTATGTATTACTTTTTCTCTCATTCATGATCCAGCAGGATACAGTTGCTACAGACAGGAAGTGAATTCTTCTTCAAGATGGACTATTATCCTAAATTATGTGCTAAAGTGGCATTCTTTTCAGAGGCCATTTTTTGTTAAGCATTTGATCATAGCAACGTGAAATACAACCACTAATACAGTATATTAGAAGATATTCAAAACAGAGGAAACAATTTTATAACTTTTGTAACATTAGGACAATTCTTCCGCACCAACTTTGAAGGCTTAATAATTTAAAATTGCTATAAAATGAATTTAAATGCTTTATAATAATTATAGCTTGATGTTTTCAGATAACTAAAAATTTGTTTATATAAATATAACAAGAAACATTGTATTAAGCATATAGATATCTTATAAAATGTTCAATATAAAAATTGGAGTTTTAAAATCCAAAACAATAATTTAAGCTATGGTGTTTATTAACTTTGAGTGTTTTTTCCTATTCTCCCTACTCTGTCCTCACTATTCCTTACTTAATATTTTAAACTTTTCAGCCTTAGCGGATCTCTAGAAAATAAGAGTCAATAACATATTGAGTAAGATTAAAGAAATATTTTGGTTAGTTTATCAATAAGTCAATACTAAAGGAAGTGTTTAGAATACACCATCCTATTAGAAATAACGCATGGCTAAATTTCTAGAGTGGTAGTTTCTTTGTATGTGTGTGAATTCAGTCACCTGTACAACAAAGATATCAAAAAGACTGCAGGAAATAGTTCTAGAGGCAAAGGGCCACTAAGAGACAACTGTGTTCACTCCTGTACTTGCAGAAACACTGAAGATTTCACCCTCTGCTTTCCTCTTTGGTGTGAACTCGATTAGGGGGGTCTGCATTTGATCACGGATTGCCAAGGACAACGTGTGTCTAACATATGCCAATGCCACGAGATTCCTGGCCTTTCCTCCTTTATCTTCACATCTCCCCTATAAGGAATAATCTCATATCGACCGTCCAAATTCATATTGCTGTGTGTGGCTTTTTATCAGTGCTGAGAAGCGTCTGGGTGCTTGCCTCTGGCTTGACAAATCCATGTGCCCTTTCCAGGACCACTGGGCAAGCCGGTGTTGTTTGAGTCCATTTCACAGGGAAACCAGCAGAGCTGTCAACAAAGTTGGCACCATCAGAGCTCATTCTCTTCTGCAGTCGGTACCAACTGTTGGCAGTGGGCATTTCTACAGAGCTGGTCGCAATTAGAGCTATCTGAGGAAATTATAACAAGCATTAACTCCACATTCTCCCTGAAATGCTGTCGATTATATTTCACACCCCAAAGCTCACATGAAAGTCATTTTCCAGGACTTTCCACCACTACTATATTCTATAAATAGCTTTTCTCTAAGCATGATCACAATCTGAGATACTAGGTGTTAGTGCTTCCTATATGCATATAAACTAATTACCATATACCTATAGGTCACTGATGACTAAAATGGTAAGTAAAATTAGGTTGCTAAATGATGAAATTCCTGTCATATTTATCATAATGCAATATCATATAATTGTAAGTACAAAACTATCCATAACTGGTACATATGCACAGAGAAAAATACTTTAATGTATGTTGCTCCTAATAAAATTTTAACAAATGTTGAATTTGATTTAACACAGTAAAATTATTGATTATATGCCTTCAATTTAAGGAAGAATAAAAAAATTCAGGTAAGGTGGTATAGTCCTATATGCCCTGATTCTTGCCCAAGACTTTGAACAGTAGCCAAATCTCTCTGATATTTGTGGTTATAAAACCATTCATGGTCACAGGGAGTGGTCTTGATATGTAAGATATAGCAAAGTTGTAGAGAGGCCATTAGTTTGTTTCTCAGCCACCCAGCAGCTCAGACCCAAAATATTCACATAAAACTATATTTTTTAAATTACTGCTTGACCCATTGGATCTAGCTTCTTATTGGATAACTCTTTTAACTTAATTTAACCCATTTCATTAATCTGTGTATCGCCATGTGGCAGTGGCTTACCTGGTAAAGTTCTGGTGTCTGTCTCCAGCAGGGCTACATGCCTTCTCTCTACTCTGCCTCCTTTCTCCCAGCATTCTGTTTAGTTTTGTCTGCCTACCTAGGTTCTGCCCTATCAACATGTCAAGGCAGTTTCTTTATTCACCAATTGTATTCACACCATTTATTCACCAAGGGAATCCCACATCTTAGCAATAGTTTTTGATCTGAAGAAAAATAAATTTAAAGAGTGATATTCTTATAATAACTCATGAAATGACATATTGCTATTGTTGCTTACCTAATATGTACATACGTTTATAATGTAGAAGATTTTAAAACTTGTTTATAGTGCTTAAATTAAATTGAAGACTATCATCATATCCTTAATCTTATATAATTCAATCTGTCCATTATTGTTACAGGTCTCTTCTTTTTAAACAGTTAACAAAAGAGGCAATTTTAAATTGAGCTTCTATTTCTCATTAGGGAATATTAAAGCAAGCAGATTGAATTAGATTTCTTTTAAATGTTTGAGCCTGGAAAAGCAGAAACATCACACTTGATTAACAATTTCAAGCTATTAAAGGTTATCAAAATTATTTTCTTAATATACAAAGATACTGTGTCAATAAACCACCACTGCTTTGAGAGGTCCATGCATTGAGCTTCCAGATAGCAGCCTAATTAAATATATATAGAATTGCACTATCCTGCAACCTGAATGTCTCTTGCAAACACTTTAATAAGCTTCCTCAAATAGCTCGGCATCTGTTCATCTTCTTTTACTTAGCAAGGTGGCTAATAAGTTTAACTCCTATTAAGATCCCAGAAAATCATTCCTCTCAATATTCAGAGCTCTTGAAGTAAAGGACATATCCATTTTCTTTACTACTTAGTAGTGCCTGAGGAGGGAAATGGTTCTCATCCTCTGTTCAGGATAAAAGAGAAGAGAGAGGACATGTGAGGCATTTCATATACCCATGATTCAACTGCTGTGCCTAACTGAACAAATGAGTGAATTATAAAGGACTGGAAACTGCTCTTGGACAAACTCATTCATTATAATTTAATCATACAATGCACACAAGCCCTAGGGTTTCCTCTAACCTTTGTATTCTTATTACTTCATTTGCTCTACAGCATACTACTAGAGCAACACTCTGGTTCCCTGAAAAGAGAAGAAGGTTACACCTTATTCCTTATCATGCAACGAAAAAATGGTTTGGGGCCTTTGGTTTCTACCTTTAGACAACTGAAGAGTTCACATAACATCTTCATTCACTAGAATCCATCTGCATATAATTTGTGCAACATTTTTTTTAATTGAGGTCTACATTTTTCTCTGTTCCCTTCCCTGCCTCTTCGCATGCCCTTTAACCTTCCCTCAAGGTCCCCATGCTCCCAATTTACTCAGGAGATCTTGTTTTTTTCTACTTTCTATTTTCCATGTCGATTAGATCTATGTAAGTCTCTCTTAGTGTCATCATTGTTGTCTAGGTTCTTTGGGATTGTAGTTTGTAGGGTGGCTTTTTTGCTTTGTGTTTAAAAAAAATCCTATGAGTGAGTACATGTGATAATTGTCTTTCTGTGTCTGGGTTACCTCTCGCAAAATAATGCTTTCTAGCTCCATCTATTTTCCTGAAAAACTCTAGATGTCATTATATTTTTCTGCTTTGTAGTACTCCATTGTGTAAATGTACCATATTTTCCTTATCCATTCTTCAATCGAGGAGCGTTTAGATGGTTTCCAGATTCTGACTATGACCAACAAAACTGCTATGAACATAGTTGAGCACATGTCCTTGTGGCATGATTGAGCATTCTTTGGATATATACCCCAAAGTGGTATTACTGGGTCTTGAGAAAGTTTGTTTTCTAATTTTCTGAGAAATTGTCACACTGACATCCAAAGGGGTTGTACCAGCTTGCATTCCCACCAGCAATGCAGAAGTGTTCCCTTTTCCCCACAACCTTTCCAGCATAAGTTGTCATCAGTGTTTTTGAGCTTGGCAATTCTTACAGATGTAAGACGGAATCTCAGAATTGTTTTGATATGTATTTCTCTAATGACTAAGGATGTTGAACATTTCTTTAAGAGTCTTTCAGCCATTTCAGATTCCTCTGTTGAGAGTTCTCTGTTTATGTCTGTACTCCATTTTTTTTTTACTGGATTATTTCTTCTTTTGATGACCAATTTCTTGAGTTCTTTGTATATTTTGGAGATCAGACCTCTGTCTGATGTGGGGTTAGAGAAGATCTTTTCCCATTCTGTAGGCTGCCGTTTTGTCTTGTTGACCATGTCCTTTGCTTTATACAAGCTTTTCATTTTCAGGAGGTCCCAGTTATTAATTGTTTCTCTTAGTATCTGTGCTGCTGGGGTTATATTTAGGAAGTGGTCTCCTGGGCCAATGTATTTAACAAATTTTTAAATAAAAGCTGTGTATAATATCTTCTTCAGTTATCTATCAACTATGATATACTAAGCAACAAAAAATAATTAGGATACTTAAATGTTATAATATTTATGTTTATTTTGCTTTACAATGGAGCATCACTTGTGTAAGCATGCTCAACCAAATAGTATTCAAGCTGACCCATGTTGAAATAGAAACTGAATGGAGACTCAATTCTTGTATACTTCTTTGGACTCAACAGATGGAAAAATGATTGATTCAGAAACTTCAGTGAGCAAATATAGTAGACTTGTGCGATTTAAAAATTAAAACTGTATGCTGTCCAATTCAACTTGAAATTTAGATAAGCAATGAATAATTGTAACTGAATGTGGGTTCCTAATAGTCTCAATCCCTATTTTTAGATTACACAACTTCAGAAACCTCAGCCAATGTTGGACATTAGCACTATCAAAAGACCTGAGATTCAGGTTCCCATCTGCCCCTTCTTGAATTTACAGTACAAAGCAAGAGTGAGCAGATGTCAGGACACTTGAGTAGAATCATGGAAGTCATAGATTAAGCTGAACAAAAGACTTAATTCTACCTACAAGTCAGTCATTTCATTTTAGGTTCTTGTAGGCAGAGGCTGCTCATTTATTTTCCAGCTGCCCACAAAGTGACTGACAAACTGCCAATAAAAGGCAAAAGAGTCTTTCAAATTCCCTGCTTTGTGGAAAAGTCTGCTAGATACTCTGGGCCTGTACTCTGAAGATGCATGCCCCAATGTTACAGAAGAACTTTGGGTAACTGTCCAGGCATTGAGATGTCTCTGTTAATTCTAGAGTTTTGGTAGTTGCTTACAATGCACTTCCTATTTATTTAGGTAATAATATATTCTTCTGGAGTCCTTGATGGAGTTGAGGAATAGATAGTTATAATTATACTTTTCCTTAGTTATAAGAAAAAGTAGATATAAATATTGTAACTATAATTCTTGCTTGATAACTGTTTTGTTATATGTAATTTTACAGTGTTAAAATCCTTCCCTTTTGTTTGTTTGTTTTTTTTAGAGTAAATTTTATTAAATTATAAAAGTTTCCAATTCTGCCCCTCTTCCCAACACCCTCCCACTCCCCCCACTCCCTCTCCTCCTCCCTCTTCGTCCCTTAGGGCAGTCAGGGTTTCCTGCCCTGTGGGAAGTTCAAGTTCCTTCCCCCTCCCTCCAGGTCCAGGCAGGTGAGTATCCAAACAGACTGGATCCCCAAAATCCAGTATATGCAGAGGAAACAAGTCCCAGTATCATAGTCAATGGCTTTTCAGAAAGACTTCGGGCCAGCCACATTCAGAGAATCCGGCCAAATTCCGAGAATCTGGTTAGATCACCTACTCGTTCAGTCCCAGTCCAACTGGCCTTGGTAAACTCTCATTAGATCCGACCCCTTGTATCAGTGGGTGATAGCATCCCTCACAGTCCTGATTTTCTTTTTCATGTTCTTCCTCCTTCTGCTCCTCATTTGGACCTTGGGGGGCTCAGTCCGGTGCTCCAATGTGGGTCTCCGTCTGTATCGCCGTCCTTCGCCAGATGAAGGATCTATGGTGATAAGCAAAATATACATCAGTATGGTTATGGGCCACGGTCGGTTCAGGCACCCTCTCCTCTGTCCAGAGAAAAAAAGGAAATGGTGGGGGAAATCCTTCTGTATATGCGTTGCTTTTGTTGGTTAATGAATAAAGCTGCTTTGGTCCACAGAAAGACAGAATTCTGTAAGTGTAAGAGTATGGTGGGAGTTCCAAGCAGAGATAGAGGAGAAAAGAAGGCAGACTCAGGGAGACACCATGCTGCCAAGGAAGAAAGATGCCTGCCAATGTCTCCCAGAACCTTACCAGTAGTCCACAACATAGTGGTGATGCAAAAGATTAATAGAGATGGGCTGATTTAAAATTTAAGAGTGAGCTAGAAATATGCATTAGCTAATAGGCCAAGCAGTGTTTTAATGAATACAGCTTCTGTGTCATCATTTCAGGTCTGGGAGGCCAGGAAACAAATGAGCAGTCTCTGCCTACTGGTTTTTAGACAAACTGTAGAATTATTTGCAGAATTTAACTGGAAGGAATTAACACACTTGCACTACAGGGTTCTCTGAGCATATTGTGCTTCTAGAGTCACCATCCCAAACTCTACATACAATCTAAACAGGCATCTTCACAAGAACTAAATATGCTGGATTCTTATGGCTTTAATACCAGCAAATTAGTTGGCATCTTTTTTCTCTGATTAGGTAAGAATTCTGTGTAGATGAGCAGTAATTCTTCTAGAGATGTCAGGGCTGAGTTTATGAATGCTCACTGGTTATGAAATGGGCTGCAATTCAGAAGCTTATAGCTAAAAGCCATAGAACTAGAGATTGTGGCTCTCACTGTGGAAACCAGAAATGCATAGCTTCACATCCTCTGGGTAGAGACATGATTATCTAAGTTTTCATGGTCAATAGTCTGGGATTTGGTAGCTAGCGACTGTAACAGATGACATTATCCAGGGCCATCTGCAGTCTTGTCTCTCTTCTTTCTCTTCACTCTCTGTTCATTTACTCATGTTTGGTTTGGTGCTTCGTGCTCCACTGCCTCTGTTTCATCCACTCTCTGAAACCCTGCTGCTGACTTCTCTCCAAAACTACTTTTACCACCTGCTTCTGCTCCGTCCTTGTTACCAGCTGTACCACTGCTTTAGGATAGATATCACATATATTCAGGAAAAGGTCATTAAAAAAAAGCCTTGTCCTGGGACTGAAGTCTCAGTGGACATCAAAAAAGGGTGTCTCTTTGATGAGTAGGAATGAGCTAAACAGGTTGGTTAAAAGTCCAGAATGGGGTGTGGCATCAGATGAAAGATCCTTTTAAGCAGTAATTGCAGAAGGACTTCATGTTGCACCTGCCACTGACTTCTTTGTGAGCCATTAGGGAGATGCTTCTACCCAAAGCTTATGTGAGAATTGCTGAAGGGTCATGTAAGTTCACCAGTATATGTCTTATCTGCAAGTCTCTTGTTCCTGGAAGTCTGTGTAGGCCATCCGGAGAAGTTGTGACTAGCAAGGTCTCTTCAATGAAGGAGGAAGTTGATGTGGTCCTTAAAGCTGATAATCTTAATCAATCTTAATCAAGTATTCAAATCAGCAAGAAATCATAAGGACAGTCTATCTGGTTACAAGTAACAGGACTTTTAACTGACAGTTACCTACCCAGGTATCCTGGGATAAGGGAAGGGACAATCTGCTTTCATTCGAACACCTGCATATTCTGTTCCCTAGAATTGTACCTATTCGGAATAAAATGAATCCATAGGGTGTTTACAGCCAAAGGTTAAGAGAGTTCAACACAAAACTCCAGTTGTCACCAGCATTTAATAATAATAATTGTTTCACCTCAATCCAGTGCTCTAGGAAAGTTGTTTCTCTCTGTCTCCCTCCCTCCTCTCTCTCTCTCTCTGTCTCCTTCCCTCCCCCCTCTCTCTCTCTCCATATTCCTGCCTCCCTACATACACACACAAAAATCTTAGGTATCTCATGAACTTAAGATGAACCTGATATCACAAAGATCACAGCTGAGAGGATATTCACTACATGAAAAAAAGATCTTTTCCCAGAAGGGTGGTATATCTGTCCTGTGCAATTCTCTGACAATATCGTGTTCTATGGTAAGAGCACTGCAGCAAACGACCCCATTAACTTCCCATGAGAGAAGGAATGTGATGTGTGTGCATTTGCTTTGCTTTTGACATGCTCTAGTGACCTCTGCGACCATCAAGTATACATATGGTGCTCATCTATATTTGTGCATGAAAGCAAAATGCTCATGCATATCAAATAAAGTAAATAATCTAAATGTTGAAAATTGACCTTAACATATTAACGTTTTATAGAATATTTTTATCAGAAACTAGTTTTCCTCAAAAGGAAAAACGAGAGAGAGATTTTCTTCACTTTTTTTGCTTCATTTGGATGTCAGTGATTAAGAACAAGATGTAAATATGTGTGTATTCATGCACATGTACATTTATGTATAAGCACAGAAAAAAATCTTATATTTATTATTTATACTTTGGCTAATTTGCTTAGGAACACACAATATATGAATTTTTGGAGCATGGACAAAGGAAGAGGAAATTCTTATACAATCTATTAATTCTTAATATAATTTCAAATTGAAGCTAAGAACATTTTGACATTTACCAAGTAGAAATTGACTTTCAAGATTGACTATTACAGGCTTCATTTCTGGTGATAATATTTCAAAAAGTTAAGGCTCAAATTTCTTTATCTTAGAGATTTAATAATTGGAAGATATTTAATTGAAAGTTTTGACATCTTATGCAGCTGATACTTTACTATTACATTTATGAAATAATGAAGGCTGAACTTTCAACCATGGAAACAGAATAATCCTGAAAAAAAATCATCTTACCTAAAAGATAAACCTGATCAATGTCAGAGATTACTCAGGGTAGAACTGAACTTCCAGTGTAAAGATGGCATCAGTGCTTGAGTAAGCCTCATGAACTTGAAGACACATCATCCTGAAAGACACTAACCACACCTGCCCCAGTACCCAGTTGCTACCTGAGATTAATCACTCCAGAGTAAGAGGAAAACTAAAAGCTGGTTGTAACTCTGCTCTATACCGTGATCCTTGACTTTCCATAAAAGTTTGTGGCCCAGGAACATGGAGTAAGGGGAACTAGAGTTCAATAGTCGCTGTGTGTCCCTTCCAGTACTGCTTCCTCTTTAATTAGAAATTTAATAGAAAACAGTCCAGGCCCAGTTCTTAGATACTACTTCTGTAATTAAACTAGCATTTTACCTTTTCACACCAGAAGGAAATTAGCACTATTTCCTGGAGTCCTCACACGCTCCAAAGCATTGAAATGGGGATTCACGATAAAAAAAAAAAAGCAATGTTTATCATTAGCTCCTTGACTTTTCTCTCTAATTCACAAAATATCATTAATATTTATAGGCAGTACTCTTTTGTCTGAAAATTGGAATTAGTTATCATAACATCAAACTTACAATCCCTTTAACTTTTCATGAATTTGCAATAGTAAGTTTTTCCTCTCTCTCTCTCTCTCTCTCTCTCTCTCTCTCTCTCTCTCTCTCTCTCTCTTTGCCAGGACCTCCCTATGTATTGCTGATTATCCTGAAACTCACTATGTAGACCAGGCCTCAACTCACAGAGATCTGCTAGGTTCTGTCACCCAATTGCTAGGATTAATGGCATGCACCACTAAAATAAGCAAACTGTCACATTTATTTTTTATCTTTTATTTATTTTGAGAGAAGTTTTCTTAAAAACTAACTTCTCATTAAAATTAAAAATTATCTTCTCCTTGAAATCACTCATGTCAGTCAAGATAAAGCTGAAAATCCTTACCAATATGTTTTTCTTTAAGTGGGTTTTGGTGAATGGTTATTTCATTACTTGTTTGTTTGAAGTTTCAATGAAATGTGGTGTTTATTTACTTATTTATTTCATATTTTGGTGTTTTGAGATGAAAACTTGGTACCTAGCTCAGTCTGGAGCTCAATATTCCTCTTCCTCTCTCACTTAATAGTTGGTTTCTTAGTTACCTGCTTATTTCTCATTATCTCCTCACATTCACTCTTCACACAATGCTCTGGTAACTTGAGGATAAAATCTGTGGCTTGCTTCATGCCCTGTACAATGTTTTCTTCATCTGACACATAAAATGTTATCTCATTAACACATCTTAAGGTTAGCCTCTCTCTCTCCTGCCCTGCTTTCTGCTGTAGCTGACTTCATGTTTCTGATGTTGATAATATAAAATCATAAAGAACCCTATGGATTAATTTCTATTTTCTTAATCTTTGTTTACATTTCATTTTCTTTGTCAAATGTTGTCCCTTAATGTTTGGTGAGATATCGTTGAATTTTGAAGCCTCAGCTTGATGCGCGTCCCTCCCAGATGCTGAGAGTAATGAGAAGTGCTTGCTGCCGGCTGGAGTAATAGCCAGTACAGACATCTCTGATAGCACTTTCCACATCATTTATAATTATCCGATTGTCCAGGAGATTTCAGCTCTTCAAGGGCAATGGCTTAATTGCATAATTACTTCCTCTGGGCCTGATGAATACAAGGTACTCAATAATTAAAGATTGGATGGAACAGTGAATAAATGCAAGAATACATTCCATGGTGAATGATCCCAGGAAACTGCTAGGAAATCTTTAGATGAATCTTGCAATTCAAAATTGTTGGAGTGTAAACTGATGTAGCACTTTCATATAGAGAAATTTCTTTCATATTTAAGATGTAATAACTTTCCTCCAAATTAAACTTTTAGAAAAATATCCCATATAAAACACATTTATGAGCATAGTGTCATGTGGGCTAATGACAAGTTACTTGTATACCATAACGATGATTAAATTTTAATCACGTTGTCTATGCCATTAAACTCAAACACTAGCAGAAGTGTTCCTTCAAACTCATGTTCAGATGTTACCATTTCACTCTTCAGGAAGCGAATGACTGTTATCCCTCAGAATGTAAAGTGGGTTTAGACAAACACTTGAAGGCTTCTGTATAAAAGAATAAAGCTTCTCAAAAACAACAATAACAATAACAAAAAGGATTTCTGTTGCAGACTGCCTGAAAGTGGAGTAATCAAAAGCAGCGCTTCCCTGGATCTGTCAGGCTGACCCATCCTGTAGATCTGGACTCGCCGACCATGACAGCTACAAAAGATAATCCATGAAAATATTTCCTCACTTCTATATCCCAATCAAACAAATTGATAAATGAGGATGGCTGTAGGGAGGATGCATGGTGGGCAAAAAGACAAAGAAGGGGAGAAAGAAGAGCAGAAGGGAAGAAGGCAAGTGCCTGGTGTAGGAGCAAGCATCTGCAGTCCTGGCTCTAGGTAGGTTAAACGGTTCAAGTCTTCATGGAGGACTTATCAACTTAGGATCAACAGGAGTCTCTTAATAAGACCCTGTCTCAAAGTAAAATAAAAATTGGGAAAAAAAATTAGTAAGCAAAGGAAGAAAGCAAAGAATTTAAAGAAGCAAAAGAGATGAGGGAGGACATGAATATAAAGATCTGCAGATGCATATATAAATGCTCTGTTGTCTTGGACTGACTACAAGTATAACAAATTCCTTAAGTAACTCACAGAGTTTTCACCCAAACTTCTCATTATTAATATGCCAGTATAAAACAGCAACAGCAACAACAGGGTTTTGTGTGTAAAATATATGCACAAATTTCTGTTGAGGATCATTAGCACTTTAATCTGTTTACACATATGTATATTAATATATTTTAATTAAATATATAATTCATCACCAACTGAAGACATCAATTCTCTAAATAAGTAGATGACAGTTAATTTCTTTCAATTTGTCAGTGTATTTTAATTTCTTTTAAGGCTTATTATTGCTGCAAAATAGTAATTCTAGCACTTTCAAAAATATAAATCATGGATTTTTTTCCAAATATCTCTTCTTTATATTAGTTTTCCTGGGGTAAATTTCCTTCCTTCTCTCATGATTTCCATTTGACAAAAATATAAACATGTTCCAGGAACTTAGTTGATGAATCACCTTTTCTTCCCAGGGTTTTCTGATTCACTCTTTCCACGTAGGATCCTTCACTACTTCCTCTACTTCCTCTGAGTTACTACTGAATCTCGAAGAAACACATAAAATAGCTACAATGCCACATTATTGGTATGTGCTTATTCTTTGCTTTTTAGGTGTTTCTCCCTCTTCTATTGTTGTGCCCAAGTTGAAGCACCCAGAGAGACCACCAGAATCCATTTAAGTCCAGAATGCAAAAGGAAGGTTCATTTCTTTTGCCAGCTAGCTGGGAGCTGACCACTACATATGAACATCCCAGTAGGGAGAGCTCCCATTTCTCATTTGGGGTTGACATAGGCAAAAACCACAAGCCAGCTTTACTCAGGGTCAAGGGGGTTGGTTTTGCTAGATACATGGCATGGACTACTTCTGCATACCCTCTTCCTCCTTTAAGTGGCTACTTCTGCTTCTGTGGATGCACCCCCAACCCCGCCCTCTCCCCAAGCAGTTATTTCTGCTCTTGTCTAGAAAACAAAGCTAGGTGGCTAGCTGTCAGGAACAGTTGGCTTTTCCAGCTAACTCTTGTGATGTTGCACAGAGCTCAAAGCCAGTGTCTTAACCAGCTCCTGACCAAGAAAAGCTTTTTAAAAATGTTTATGTCTTTATACCATGATTTTTCAATTAAGAAAATGCCTGGGCAATACCCCCAATGACTTTGCCAATGCTGTTGGAAGAACAATAATTAAAACCCCAAAATATGTATGCCCTTACGAATTTACACATTTTATGTTGTTTTTGAGAATTTTATGCACAAATACAATACTACAGCATTTCCAGCCCTATACAATTCCTCTCCAGCTCTTCCCTGTTTCCCCCTTATTCCCTCTCAAATTAATGATCTTTTCTTCTTTAATTATCATTATTACATATGTATTTAAATAGAATCTTCTGAGTATGTTTACTGCTGCCTATATGTCTTTGTATGTGTCCAGGTATTGTCATTTCAGATTATGTAGCCTATAAAGTGAAAGGGACTGGATAAGGATTTATATTCTTTCTCTCTCTCTCTCCCTCTCTCTCTCTCTCTCTTTTCTCCTCTAAAACCATTAATTGACTGTAGCTCTGCATCCAGGATTGAGACTTTTGAGGTTTATCACCATCCATAAATGAATGTAAACTGGTGGTCTCACTGTATAGATCGTACTTAGGTAACCATATTGTTAAAATTTCATGGTTTCACTTCCCTGTCATGTGTATACACACACTATCTTATAGCAAATGTCCCAATCTTCTAATAATAGCTATGACCTCTCCCATGGGGTTCTCTGAGCCTTATTTTTAATACAGGCTGTTGTTATTGCCCTTGCTTTCCATTTTACCTTGACTTCCATAGCTTGAAGGCAAACCTCTATTACTGAAGACATCACATATATCAGACATAGGACTTAGGAGAATCAAACTTAAACTGATCTAGAATGTCCAAAGAACATCTGAAGGTACTGCATAGGCTGCCAAGGGAAAGGAGAAAAGCAACTTATAGTTTTAACCAATTGTAAACTCTAAGAACCACAACAATGATTTGCACAGCAGTATATCTTCAAGAGTGCAATAGTAGCATTTATTTCCTGAGAGCAACCAACAGCTGTGTAAATTGTATTTAAGGTCCCCCTCAATAGAAGGTAATTCATGCTGGGTACTGGCATTAAGTTACTAACCCATTCTGTCTGGTGAGGCCATGGACCCTAGAGAATGACCTAGTACTTTTCTAAACCAAAATTATTCCTGAGTTATAAGTACTTATCCTTATATCAATAAAGAAGTTTGTCTCTCATTCTTCATGAACGAAGCTTCTGTTATACAGTATATAGATACCATAGATCCATAAATGAATGTAAACTGGTGGTCTCACTGTATAGATCGTACTTAGTTAAACATATTGTTAAAATTTCATGGTTTCACTTCCCTGTCATGTATATACACACACCATCTTATAGCAAATATCCCAATCTTCTAATAATAGCTATGACCTCTCCCATGGGGTTCTCTGAGCCTTATTCATAATAAGGAATATTGCAGGTCTAAATGTATCTCCTGGATCTTTACATATCTTCAGTATCCTTCATGCCATTATAAATCTTCAAGTAACATGAAATTGTAAATTGAACCCTTCTTTCTAAATTCAATATTGTGTATTCTTTATATTTATATCAATAATTATTGAGTAATAATTATTGCCTTCTAAATAATCATATTTTTGTACCTTCAGCCACCTAGCTTCCATTTGCCATTAATCATTTTTACTTATACAGATACCATGTCCTAACAAACCTTTAGCTCCAATAGAATCACAGGCACAATGGGGTCCTTGTTTATTGGTTGTTTCTTGCATTCACTTCTCTCATATCCCTTCAACACTTGTTATATTTTTGCAGGCCTTTGTCCTTATTTTCTATTTTTTGACATGTTCTTTTACTAAAACATAAGCCTAGTTAAATTCACCAATAACATGACTTCCATTGGGAAGCTCTATAACTAACTGTATGTATGTAGGAAACGCTTTTAAAATGCTGTAAGTTCTCAAATTAATGTCCGTACAGATAACTTCTGTCATTCTTTAATGTGACTTCCTGAAAAACTCAGTGTTTTCCAATTCCATGATTCTGAAACTTTTTAAAAGACTACTTTATACCCATTTAAAAATTCTCTGACAGTGATATTTAATTCTTATTCTTATCTCTGCTTTTATTTCATATACAAATAACTGATTCATAGATTTATTTAAGTTACTCATATATACATCCATTCACAAATATGTATCCTTGACTGTACACCTCTGGTTTTCTTTTGTTTTCATGGAGGGCACAAGTGTAATTCTTTATCTTTTTTATAAAAGTTTATTAATTTATAAAAGTTTCCATTTCCGCCCCTCTTCCCAACACCCTCCCACTCCCCCCACTCCCTCTCCTCCTCCCTCTTCGTCCCTAAGAGCAATCAGGGTTTCCTGCTCTATGGGAAGTTCAAGTACCTCCCCCCTCCCTCCAGGTCCAGGAAGGTGAGCATCCAAACAGACTGGATCCCAAAAATCCAGTATATGCAGAGGAAACAAGTCCCAGTGTCATTGTCAATGGCTTTTCAGAAAGACCACGAGCCAGCCACAATCAGAGAATCAGGCCACATTCAGAGAATCTGGTTGGATCACATGCTCGTTCAATCACAGTCCAATTGGCCTTGGTGAACTCTGATTAGATCAGTCCCCTTGTATCAGTGAGTGAACGCACTCCTCACGGTCCTGCCTTTCTTGTTCATGTTCTCCCTCCTTCTGCTCCTCATTTAGACCTTGGGGGCTCAGTCCGGTGCTCCAATGTGGTTCTCTGTCTCAATCTCCATCCATCAATAGGTGAAGGTTCCCTCTGGTCTTGCCTTCTTTGCTCACGTTCTCTTTCCTTCTGCTTCTCGTTTGGACCAAGGGAGTTAAGTCCAGTGTTCCAATGTGGGTTTCTGTCTCTATCTCCATCCAGATAGAGAAGATGAAGGTTCTATGGTGATACGCAAAATATTCATCAGTATGGTTATGGGCCAAGGCCGGTTCAGGCACCCTCTCCTCTGTCCAGAGAACAATCTGGGGATCTCTTCTTGGACCTGGGATCCCCTTTATAATCAAGTCTCTTGTAAACCCTAAAATGACTCCCTTAGTTGAGAAATATACTTCCCTGATCCCATATCTATCCTACCTCCCTCCACCCATCCCAGTCCCCGAGCTTTCCCCATTCCTCCCCTACTGCCTTCTCTCTAACCCTCTCCCCTTCCAACAACCCCCCCCCCATGCACCCGAGGTTGCCTGGCATTCTTGTCTACTTCCAATCTCCAGGAGGATAACTACATGATTTTCTTCAGGTTCACCTTCTTATTTAGCTTCTCTAGGATCACGAATAATAGGCTCAAAACCGTTAACTATGGCTAGAATCCACATATGAGTGAATACATACCATATTCCTCTTTTTGGGTCTGGCTTACCTCACTCAGTAAAGCGTTTTCTGTTTTCATCTATTTGCATGCAAAATTCAAGATGTCATTGTTTTTTACCGCTGAGTAAAACTCGAATGTATATATGTTCCACACCTTTTTTAACCATTCTTCTATTGAGGGGCACCTAGGTTGTTTCCAGGTTCTGGCTATTACAAATAGTGCTGCTATGAACATAGTTTAACACATACTTTTGTAGTGTGATAGGGCATCTCTTGGATATATTCCCAAGAGTGGAATTGCTGGGTCCTGAGGGAGGTTGACTCCCAGTTTCCTGAGGAACCGCCACACTGATTTCCACAGTGTCTGCACAAGTTTGCATTCCCACCAACAATGGATGAGAGTTCCCCTCACTCCACATCCTCTCCAGCATAAGCTATCATTGGTGTTTTTGACTTTAGCTAATCTGACTGGTGTAAAATGGTATCTCATAGTTGTTTTGATTTGCATTCCCCTGATTGCTAAGGATGTTGAGCATGACCTTAAGTGCCTTTTGGCCATTCGAAGTTCTTCTGTTGAGAATTCTCTGTTCAGATCAGCACCCCATTTTTTAATTGGTTTAATTAGAGTTTTAGTGTCTAGTTTCTTGAGTTCTTTGTATATTTTGGAGATCAGGCCTTTGTCTGATGAGGGGTTGATGAAGATCTTCTCCCAGTCCGAAGGTAGCTCTTTTTTCTTATTGACCGTGTCCTTTGCTTTACAGAAGCTTCTCAGTTTCAGGAGGTCCCATTTATTCATTGATTCTCTTATTGTCTGTGCTACTGGGGTTCTACCTAGGAAGTGGTCTCCTGTGCCTATGTCTTGTAGACTACTTCCCACTTTCTCTTCTATCTGGTTCAAAGTGGTCAGATTAATGTTGCGGTCTTTAATCCATTTGGACTTGATTTTTGTGCATGGTGATAGATATGGATCTACTTTCATTTTTCACGTTGACATCCAGTTATGCCAGCACCATTTGTTAAAGATGCTTTCCTTCTTCCATTGCACACCTTTAGCTTCCTTGTCGAAAATCAAGTGTTCATAGATTTGTGGGTTAATATCTGGGTCTTCTATTCAATTCCATAGGTCGACTTCTCTGTTCTTTTGCCAGTACCAAGCTGTTTTCAATACTGTAGTTTTGTAATTCTTGCTAATTTTGCATTTTATATCAGCAACAGATTTTTCTCTTTAACTTCACCTATTATAGTAATTCAGAAAATGTCTTAATTCTATTTTCTCAACTTATCACTCATACTTACTCACTCCTTTCAATACGCTGCCAACATATTTAATAGGAAATATCTCAATTATTAATCCTCTAAGAGCTCTCTTCTAATATCAAACATCTCAGAAGAAATATCTTTTTATGCTTTACTAATTTTCTCTAGTTTTCCTCTTCCATTCTATTATTTTATGCCCATTTCAAGTAGTAATGTATTCCATTATTCCAAAAGTTTCACAAATATTACTCATACTGAAAGCTGGTCATTTTATTTTCCTTTTTATTCTTCCTTCACTTGGTTCTTAAGAATTAACATTCATCTCGTTTCTTCACTATTTGTTGAATACCTCTTCCTATTCTCCTAAGCTTGTTCCTCCTACATTTTCAATCAATTAACTTTAAATAGTTCTCAGGTCCTATCTCTCTCTCTCTCTCTCTCTCTCTCTCTCTCTCTCTCTCTCTCTCTCTTACACACACACACACACACACACACACACACACACACACACACACGCTTCTCTTTGTGTCTCACAGACAGCACATATCTACTGGATAAAAGGCAGGGTGATAAAGAAGTGTATTAATTTTGTCACACCCAAAGCTAGATCATGAGCTACAGGTGACCACTTGAGCCAACATCCAACATGAGCCACGAATAGGAATCTATTGCAACACTAAATAACCATCAAATAAGGTATAAGAAATGCTAAGAAAAATAAAGAAAAGATCTATCATACTCCAATTAGTAGATCCATTAAAGAATAAGATTAAATCCCCTATGTGATATCACAAATGCAAACTCTATGCAAATGTTAGAAGAGCCACGATAGGAGCAGCTGTCTGCAAATACTTTACCTTCCTTTCAGCAACTCCTAGAATCTGAGATGTGTTTATGTAAACATAGCAGATGGTTATGCTAATGAAGAACATGTAGCAAATCTCCCGGTAGTAAATTTAATTAATTATGAACTTATGAAATGGAATAATGTCAAGATACTTTCCATCTAAGAACAGTTTGAGAAGTCTCAAACATTCCAGGAAAATCCAAGTGGTTGTAGGTCAATAGACATTATAGGGCATCTGCATGCTTTTTTAAGATCTTTCTTTATTGTCACTGTAATTAAGTTTAAAATGCTGCTATAGCTTTCTGACCTAAACCATACTAAAATTTCAGAGACAGAGTAAAAGATGCACCAGATATTTTCACAATATAATGGAATCGATCCAATTTTGTTTATCTTTAAGAAGGATATATTTGAAGCATTGCACAACTATCAAAACAATGGAACACAAATAACTTTATTCAAATTTCCTGTAGAACTCAGTTATATGAATGTATGAAAATGGAAGTTACTGATTAGTTCTCCTGTTTAGGTTTCCATAGTTACAAAGAGGGTTTTCATTAATCTTTATTTTGTTTCTGAGGAAAAAAAAATCTTGTTTCTTTTGCTGTTTGAAACCAAAAACAGGCTTCTGCCCTACCCATGCTACTAACAGAATGACACAAACATCCATGAACTTCACAGTGTCTCAGCTCTCACACTTTTAAAGAAAGAGAGCATATGGCTAGGAAATTGTTTAATCAAATAAAAATTTTAAAGTTATTATTTATGTAGTTAACAAACTGTCAACTTGTGAGTTTCTTTATATATACTTTATAAATTACCTTTCCAGTTTATTCACATGACATTCAATTTAAACAAGTATGTAAAGAGACTAGATATTTCTTCCTTTTCAACTAATAGTCAGGCCACAATATTAGGTTATCTTTACATGATTATAAAATTATCTGAAAGTGCAAAGGAGTGCAACAACTAGCTAAAATGATAGATTATAAAATTTTGGTCTATTTTAAATATGAATGAACTTCTTTGTGGGACAATTCACATTCAGAAGACCTATACAGTATAAATATAAGACTTCTTTGAATACTTTTAAAAGAAATATGAATAATTTTCTGTCTTTACAATTAAAAAAATAGAAAATACATCTTATGCTTATAAATAGGTCACTAGTGTGTGGTCTTTCGTCTTTGCTTCATTTTCTTCTGGACTAAATTTTTAAATACATACAGCTCTTATCAAATGTATATTTTTGCTGTTTCTAATGGAATTTGCTGAGCACATTAGGAAGTATTTTAGGAAATCATATGGGAGAGTTACAGGAAGATCCAAACTCATAATCAGTAGAGGAAGGAAATCTGAGTCATTTTGCACAGATCTGAAAGGAAATGAATATTATTGTTTAATGCAATTTTTTTGAAAACAGAAGAGAACTGTTCAGCATTTCCATCCAAATTCTTTTTAAGAAGGAAAGCTGTGATACCACAAGCTAAATGTAAGGACTTTGTCTTTTTAGTACCAATGCATAAAATAACTTTTAAACTTTCTGGGATTGCAATACCTTCTCTGGACTCTAATACAAATACATATTCTGAGAAATTAGGCTGTAGGCTTTAATTGTTCTAGTAGCTAGATTCATAGGCTGACACTAATGAGCCCCTTGGAATACTGATAATATGTAGGCCCTGTTAAGAATAACTTGAAAATTATCATAATACATATTTGACCAATTTAGTGATATCTTAAATAAATGGGTCTTTTAATGTTATTAAATCCTAATGTTGTACAGATTTTCTTGTAACAGTCTGTACCATGAAATATAAATATGTACTTATTTCTTGTTAAATATACGTTACAAATTTAAAGGTCATTTAAATGTTTATAAATTTAAACAAGTTTGTACTCATATTCATGCATTTTTAAGCAATTTATGATATGTGTAACAAATTTTAAAAAAATATATTCTCCAAATTTTCAATATCTTTCTTTCTGAAGGTGCAAGTGAACATGCATCTTCTTATTGTTGTGTCTATGTTCATGAGAGATCAATTGTAGGTTTGATGTTATACAAATTGTGTTTTTAAATGGTTGCCTTATTCCTACCACTGGAGTAGCCCACTCACCCCTATTAACTACTGTACCTTCAAGGCCACAATTTCCCTGTGATTATTGCAGACAAAACAACTATAGTTACTTTCAGGGGATTTCAAATAAAATTTATCAGAAACCACCTTGATTACAAGACTTAACAAGTCCAAGTCCCAGGATGTGACCAATCCTTTCTGACTGCTATAATCACCACAATACAAATTCTACCCAACCAAACTTTCCATCCCAATTACCAAAATAGTAATTTATAGTCACAATACAAACAAATCTCTGTAAGACATTGTCTATATTAAGACAACTTTGGTGGAGAGACACAGCCAAATATGGCCCATACTATTCCATAAGATGAAGTCCTTGGCTGAATAAAAATTACTACACTCTTGAACTGTGAGGCCAGCATGAAATGCTTTCATTTAAGTTTCCTTGGCCATGATGCATTGGCCTAGCAGCAGAAACGTAACTAAGATGACTTTTTAGTTTTATCAGTGCCCAAGTAACTAATGCAGAATTGAATCAAATCCACTTCAAGTTTGATGGAAGATAAATTATTCAATGAGTTTTTTTTTGTTGGTTTGCTTTCCAGAAGCAGCGAAATATAGTCAGAAACAAAGGAATCTAGAATGTTACTCATCAATAGATCCACTATGTAAGAATTTTTCTTAGTAAGTTGAGGTTTATATATTTTCAACAACTTAGAAGTCTTTTAAAATCAGTAACTCATGTGAAGCGTCTTTAACTCTTCAAGATACTATGGGCAGAAACAGACTTACTGTAAGGGAGTAGGGGCTTATAAATCACTGGAAAGATAGAGAACAAAACCCAGTAACATCCCTGTGGCTATCAGTGGTCAAGAAACAGGAATCAACACAGAAGAAGACATTAACTGTAGTAAGCCACCTTTTGGAGTGACTTCTGTTGCGATCCTAGCCACGGCAGGTTTGTACATCCAGTTTAGGGGAGTGAGGATTAGAAATGTTAGGTAGGAGGAACAGAAATAGGAAAGAAACACAGAGACACAGGATACTATCCGAAGGACAGCTCAGTAGATCCTGAATGCTAAATTTTGCCTGTGTTTATTTTCCATACATTTTTCTACCCCAATACAAAAGAGGGGAAGAATGCAAAAGACTGCTTTAACATGACACAAAGGACAACCAGAACAGTAACTTGGTTCAGTACTTGACAGATCAAGCCATTAATTCCTGAGAAAAGCATTTTATGTCTGTGGCAGTGAACACACCCTAGACCAAGTTTCCTGGAGGCAGCCACTTCCTAAGTCATGACTCTGATTTCAAAAGAAGGAACAGATGTATGCTTGAATTCTCTGACCTTTGATCAGGGTAGAGCATCTTAATGTCCAAAACACCAAGAAACCACACCTGGAGTCAGGATATCTTGTTTTGTAGCCAAACCTGCTGTCAACGACTTTGAAAGAGCAAAATCAAGCTCAAACTATTTGACGTTCTTACAAGGTGGAATAGGTTCACGTTTTTGTGTCTTCACAACTAACTAGTCAACGGAAGTATGGAGTTCACTAAAGTTGTGACACTCATCTAAGCTGCCTCTCACCCACACCACTGCAGAAAACTAACCTCTCTAGTCTTCTGTAGAAATCTAATTAGAGCAATAGCCTGGCCATGATTTATATATAGATCATAATTTGTAAATATTATGTGAAGAATTCATTTAAATTTTACTTTCCTTTAAATAAATTTTATTGTTGGTAATAACTTCAAGGATTCCCTGCCTTGTTATTTCACCCCCATCATTAAAATCCCCTGTCCTCCCATCGCCTGACAGAAGAAAACTGTTTTCTTTATAATGAATGAGCTGACACTGACGACCTAGTATCACTAATGTTTCATGGTTCAAATTATGGTTCCCTCTCAATATTATAATTTTGTTGGGTCTTTACAAATGTATAATACCATGCATCCACCATGGTATCATATATATTATATATTATATATAATGTAATATGCAACTGTTTCTCTTTCCTCAAAGTTCTCCATATTCTACTTAGTTATTCTCACCATCGATTTTAGATTTTTAAATTCTTTTTAAAAGAACATAATATTTACCCATCCAATTTTTAAAGAAATAGTGATATAATTAATATAATACATGTATAATGACTTTATAGTAACATAGTATTGCTAATACTTTGCTATATACATGGCAAAAATGCATTTATTATTTCAGAGTTAATACAAGACAGGCATTTGAATTCAGTTTAGTAGGTTTTCTGTTCAGAGTTTCTTATGGGTTAAATCAAGTTGTCACCTTGTATGTGCACTCATCTGGAACAGATACTGTACAGGAATTCATTTCCAAGGCCATTTAAATTGTTGGCAAAATGTATTACCTTACAGTTCTGTGATTAATGTTGCTGGGTTTTGTGGACTATCAGCTGGAAGCTCTATTATAAACTGGAAGCTGATGTTATTTCTCACAGCTTTTCTAAAGTCCCTTGTATTGCCTTCCAAATACGGTCACTTAACTTCATCAAGGTTGCTTAGTAGATCTGATTTAAGGTCTTAATCACATTTGCAAAAGAACTTCACCTTTTTGGCATTCTGTTTAGAAAATGCCACAAGGCCTACTTGTGCTATAATGGAAGAGGCAGTATAAGGCATGGAATTTAGGGAATATATTTCCTGGGAACTACTTTTGGGCCTATTACTACAGTAAGCAATATGAGTGGGTTTTTTTTTGTGTGTGTGTGTGTGTGTGTGTGATTGGGATCATAAACTTAATAGCACAGCTTTGGGTTAGAGTTCTGGCCTTATTCATTCTTAATCTCATGACTACTAAATTCATTATATAACCTGTGAATAAGTTCAATCTCACAGAGACAACTGCATGTAATAACACTTCTAATACACTCAGTACCACATAACAGTATCATACTTGACAACATTTAATATTTTGTTAAAATTGAAAGAAATGTGATCCCTGTGTAAAAAATTATTTATCCTTTCCTCAAAGAAAAGAAATGCTGACTCACAAATAATTTAACACAAATGAGGGAAACAGAAACCAGAAACTAAACAAAAATAGATGTCTAAATTTTGATTTTTCCCAAGATGGTAATACTGAGTCCAAAGTTTTAAAAGAGAATATAATTATTCTATACTATACAGTGATTATATTGATGTAACTTTATAAGAATATTCTTGTACTCTTTCAGTCTTTGGGTACATTGGAATTAGTAACGAAAGGAAACAATTATGTCTGTGTATCTATTTGCTTGCTATTTTCTCTAGGAACTGTTTGAGATTTTTCTATTGTTTTGTCTATTTATCTGCAATAAATTTATTTCTTTCCACCTGGCTTCAGATTTCAACTGTTCAGAGTAAGCAACTAAATATTTATGAAACTTAAGCTGCAGACTTCCTTTCAAAACTGCTACAAAATTTAAAAGTGGAACTGAAAGTCGAATGATAATACAAAGAACAAATATGTTAACTTGTAGAGTTCTGGCAAGACTGAATGCAGTTTGTCACACTGTGATGTGTAAAGTCCTGTACTGAGATTATGACAGGTGTTTTTCCTCTCCTATCACTTCTCCAATCTGTTTTGAAGATGACACTAGGAAAATACTTAATGGTGACGATCTAGAAACTTTAATGTTTACTTGAGAGTCAATTTCACCCAATTGACAGCTCTCCCTTCCAGTCATCCATATGCAGTATAGGATAGGGAAAGGATATCTGATGCCTATGAGAAGCCCTTATGTCTGAGCTTTTTATTTTTCAGGACAGGGGATTCAGCTCAAAGCCATGTGCACACCAAATAACATCTCTACTATTGACCCACACCTGCAACCCTCTAGCTGATCTATTTTCTATAAGTTTTGTAATCGCTTTAGCTTAATGCCTTCAGCTCAACAAATGTATTGGTTATGGATAAAAAGAAAATTTCTGAAATGTAATTAATACTACAATTACTGTATGTGATATTAAGGTTTTAGAATCTTAGTTTTGTGTTTTCTTTTAGGTATCAAATCCACAGTCATTTTAAGAATACATTTGTTGCTGATAGGCTGCAGTGTGATCCACAAAGTTGAACACACACATGCATGAAGAAACACATGCATATCTGTACAGGTAAGAACAGGATATACACAACAGGAAATTAGTTAAAGAAAAAAAAAACAACCAACAAACCAAACAAACAATAAAAAAAAACAGATAAGAGACAGATTGTAGAAGAAGAAGCCTATAGTAAAAGTGGTATCCCACAGTCAATTGGAGAAGCAGTTGAATATGTTTGAGTGTTTGTTCAGTTGCCATGGAAAAAGAAAAGCAAGCACATAGGCTGTCAGTTATTGCTAGTAATGAAAAGGCAGGGCCATTCCAAACACAATAGCACTGCCAACTTGCTATTCCACAGTTATATTAACATCAACTATGAAAAGACTTTTTTTTGCGGTTTGTCTGAAAATATCCTCTGATAATCCTCTGCTAAAGGATTAGTTGGACGTAAGGTAGATTTTTTTCTTTTCGTTCTTCTTTCTTCCCTTCCTTCCTTCTTTCTTTCTCCCCCCAAAATTTAAGAAATTTTTCATTTCCTGGGTAAACTGTGAGCTGGAGGGGAGTATAGGGAATGGCATGGAGAATGGGAACATGAGGGTTCTTGATGGTCCAGTTGGAGGAGGGACAGACAAGGAGAAGAATGAAAGAGATATCTTGATAGAGGGTGCCATTATGGAGTTAAGAAGAAACCTGGTGTCAGGGAAACTCCCAGGAATCCAAGAGGACAACTCCAATTAAGACTTCTAGCAATAGTGGAGAGGGTACCTGAAAGGGCCTTCCCCTGTAATCAGATCAGTAACTACCCTAATTGTCATTATAGAACCTTCATCCAGTAACTGATGGAAGCAGATGCAGAGATACAGAGTCAAGTTTTATTTTTATGCTAATAATATACTATGAATGATTATAAAATTTTGGTTGTAGACATTAAACATATCATCACTAGTTCTTTGTGCAGAATCTTACTGTTCAAATTCTGTAACTGTGGTACATTTAGTTTTTCACAAGATCTCATTCCAAAATCTCTGGGGAATTGTGTTGACCCAGAAAACCGAATTTCAAAGTTAGGTGGAGCAGCCATTCAGGTATTTTTAATTATATACACTTTGTGGCTATATTTTGAAAAGAAAAAGTTATACAATTAGCAAGGGATGCTAAGATCAAAAGAATTAATTTCAATAAGAATGGAAAGATTCTAAAAGAAACAGAGCTGTCCTGAAAGGCTGCTAGTATCCCTGTTTGATCTCCTAATGCCTCTCTCTCTCTGAGTGTAGGGTTAAAGGTTTATCCCAGGTGCTTGACATCAAAGAGTTAGGGGACATCTTTCCTATCCCTTTCACCTATCTTGAGGGACAATCTGTAAAACAACACTGCTGTCCTTTGGAAATGAAGACTACGTGGAGAAACTCTGGAAACCACCAGCAGTTCAGGCATGTGAGTTGACAATCACAGAAAGGATGAATCTTAGTGAAGGTTTCTGTCATGGCGAAACCTTTTTAGGCAGCATCTTAGGCAGGAAACTTTTGTTTCATCTTGCAGTTCCATATCAGAGACCATCATCAAAGAAAATCATGGCAGGAACCTAAGGCAGGAATCTGGAAGCCAAAACTGAGACAGAGGTCATGGAGAAACACTGCCTACTGACTTGTTCCTCATGTCAGTAGAGGACATGCTCAGGCTGTTATTGTATATGCCCTGGGAACTCTCACATAGGGATGGCATTAATTAAGAAAACACACCATAGGCTTGTCTACAGGCCAATCTTCCGAGTCATTTTCTGAATCGTGTTTTTTTTCTCTCTTGTGTGTCACCCTCATATTTCAAGATCACAAAACAAAACGAAACAAGCAGAACACATCTAGGACAATCAATCTGTGAAGTTAACACACCAACACATGCTTATTACACTTTAATCTTTCCTTGCTTGATTTTCTCCAAGGCCTCATATTAATAACAATATCTTATAAAAACCAATACTGACTTTTAAAAGTCTCACAGTCTAAAAATTTAAACATATTAAATGTGTCTTTAAAACATTCAAAGTATTTTTCAAAGAACAAAGTTTCTCTAAAATATCCAAGGTCTCTTAACTGTAGGCTCATGAAAAATCACAACTCAGTTATACTCTCTTACTCCAAGAAGACACAGTTATTCTCAAACAAAGCAAAATGAAAGTTTAACCATATAAAATGTTTGCTACATGACATCTGAAATCTATTTATGATCCTCCGACCTCCAAAAGGCCTATGCCACCTCTCCGATTCCAGTCTCTACAGCACACTCTGTTTACTTCCAAGGTTCGGGTCAGCTCCCATCCATCTGCTGCTGACCTTGGAGCTCATCCCTTGGTATGACATCTCTAAGGCGTTGAGTTCTCTGCTATCAGTGCACTGCACTTTCGCTGATAGCCTCTCTGGAACTGTGGTCAGGGACTCTGGTATTGCCAGATGGTTCCAAGCCTCAACTTCTATCCATGACTCCTTCAATCCTAGGATTTCCACCTCAACCGAGGTTGCAGTTTCACTAAGGGCTTATTCTGCCTTCTCATCATAGATTCCATATCTGCCACACAGAATCAAGCCTCAGTTTCTCTCCAAAACTTCTTAACAACTTTGAGACTTACACATTACCCAGTTCTACTGTAATAATTTGGTTGGATAACTTGGAGAGAAAAAATACTTCTTTCTTGCTTGCTTTTCTTTTCTTTTCTTCTTCTTCTTCTTCTTCTTTTTTTTTTTTGATAGTGTTTCTCTGTAGCTTTGGAGCCTGTCCAGGAACCAGCTCTTGTAGACCAGTTTGGCCTTGATCTGCCTAATTCTGCTCCTTGAGTGCTTGGATTAAAGGTGTGTGTCACCAGCACCCAGCCGAGAAAATACTTCTAAAAGATTACATTTCAATAATGCTGTAATTGACACCAATTTCTCAGCTTCATCTGTTTGACTCCTTTCTTAATCACAGCTGATTTTTCAGCCATGACTGACCAGACCATGGTTCTTAATTCCAAATATAACCTGAACAGCCCTTATAATGACTTTTCCTCCCTCTGACACTTCACAAGCCAGGCTTCCGTCTTCTGCACTTCTTTCAGCACTCATCTTTCAAGCTCCTACAGAACAGTCAACTGAGCTCTGAGTGTTTAATGGATTTTCTAGCCCAATGGTTAATTTCCTTCCTAGTTCCGATGACAACAAGGTCAGTTCTGTCACAGCAATGATCGACTCTCTAGTAACAAGTCTTATCTTAGCTCATTTGTTCTTTGATGTGACAAAATACCATGACCAAGATCAATGTGGGGAAGAAAGAGCTTATTACTCCTTGTTGTTCTACATCAAGTATTTCAAAGGAAGTAAGAGCAGGAACACCAGACAGGAATCTGAACGTCAGAACTGAAGCAGAGACCATGGAGGGTGATGCTTAGCACTTTACTCTTCCTGACTGGCTCAGCCTGATTTTTCTTCATGTAGCCCACAACTACATGCCCAAGGGCAGCATCACTCACAGTGGACTTGCCCTCCTAAGTCAGTCACTTACTCAGAAATGCCTCACAGGTTTGCCTACAGGTCAGTTTGATGGAGTTATTTACCCAGCTGTGGTTCCCCCTTCTCAAATAACTGTACCTTGTGTTCAAATTATGATAAACATGGACAGAATGTATTTTTATACGGAAAGGAAATCATAAGGAAGAAAGGTAATGCCATATTCTAAAAATATCTCTTGCATCTTTGTAAGCTTTCTTTTTATTTTTACTTATTTTATATTTTTCATTTCACATACCAGTCCCAATTCCCCTTCCCTGCCCTCGTCCCACTCCCTACTTCCCCCCCATCTCACCCCCATTTACTCTTGTTGGGGAGTAAGGCCTCTCTTGGGGCATCAGTTAAGTCTGGTACCCCAAGCAGAAGCAGGACCAAGCCCCTAACCACTGTATCAAGACTGAACAACGTATTTGGCCATAGGGAATGGGCTCTAGAGGTCATTCCATACACCCAGGATAAGTCCAGGTCCACTGTCAGCCCTCACCCCCAAACAGATAAAGCCACATAACTGACACCCATGTTTAGAGGTCTAATTCGGGTCCAAGCAGATTCCCCAGCTGCCAGTCAAGAGTCCTTGAGATCCCACTAACTAGGGTCAGCTGTCTCTGTGGTGTTCCCAATCATGATCTTGTCCACTCCTTGCTAATATGATCCCTCCTTCCTCTCTTCAACTGAACTGCAAGAGTTCAGCCCAGTGCTTGGCTGTGCATCACTGCATCTGTTTCCATCAGTTAAAGGATATAGCTAGGGTAGTCATTAATTTAATTATAGGGGAAGGACAGTTGGGCACCCTCTCCACTACTGCAAGGAGTGTTATGTAGAATCATCCCTATGATTCCTGGGAATTTCCCTAACCCCATAATGGTTCCTTCCATCAAGACATTTCTTTCATTGCTCTCTCTCTCTCTGTGTCCCTTCCCTAATTCAACCGTTTGAAGTTCTCATGTTCCCATCCCTATTTCCTTATACCCCCCTCACAGTTTACCCAGGAAATCTTAACAATTTTTCTTTCCTGGGGTCCTTCATGTTTGCCCCTTTTAGGGTCTTCCTTCAACCTAACTTCTCTGGGGCTGTGGATTGTAGCCTTTTAATCCTTTGCATTACATCTAATATCTACTTATGAGTGAGTACATGTTTGTCTTTCTGTGGCTGGGTTACCTCACTCGGAATATTTTTTTTCTAGTTCCACCCATTTGCCTAAAAATTTCAAGATGTCATTGTTTTTTACTGCTGAGTGATACAAAAATTCTTTATACATTCTTTAGTTGAGGGGCATCTGTTGTTTCCAGGTTCTGGATATTACATATAATGCTGCTATTAACATATCGTGTGGTATGATTGTGAATCCTTTGGGTATATGCCCAAGATGGTATTGCTGTGTCTTGAGGTAGATTGATTCCTAATTTTCTGAGAAACAGCCATATTGAATTCCAAGAAGTGGCTATATAAGTTTTCACTTTCACCTGTAGTGGAGGAGTGTTCCACTTATTCTATATCCTCATCAGCATGAGCTGTCATCAGTGTTTTTGGTATTAGTAATTCTGACTGGAACTTCTATAGGACCTCAAAGTCAGAGATAAGAATACACCTTGATGTCACTTAAGAAAAGGTATTACTAGCATACACTGTGCTTAACTATGTGTTTAAAGGGCTTTCAAGAGGGTAATATGATGCCTCCAGATGATCCTTTACTGTACAGGACTTTTTTTTTGGCTGTAAAGGGGTTTGTTTGTTTTTCCATATGAAATGGAGTATCATTCTTTCGATGTCTGTGAAGAATTTGCTGGGGTTTTGATGGGCATTGCATTGAATCTGTAGATTGCTTTTGGTAAGATTGCCATTTTTACTATGTTGATTCAACCTTCCCAAGAGCATGGGAGATCTATCCATTTACTGGTGTCTTCTTCAATTTCTTCTTCAAAGATTTAAAGTCTTTGTCATGCAGGTCTTAAACTTGTTTGGCTGGAGTTATCCCAAGATATTTTATGTTATTTGTGGCTATTTTGAATGGTGATGTTTCTCTGATATTTTTTCTTTGCCTCTTTATCATCTGTATAAAGGCGGGTTACTGTTTCTTTTTTTTTTCAGCTAATGTTGGATCCTGCCACATTACTAAAGGTGTTTTGGGATTGTAGGAGTTCCCTGGTGGAATTTTGGGGGTCACTTATATTTGTTATAATATCATCAGCAAATAGAGAGAAACTGACCTCTTTTCCAATTCATAGTCCCTTGATCTCCTTTTGTTTTCTCATTACTCTAGCTAGAACTTCAAGTACTATATTGACTCATTATGGAGAGAGTGGACCACCATTTCTTCTTTCCGATTTCAGTGAAATTGTTTTGAGTTTCTTTCCATTTAGTTTGATGTTTTAGTTTAGCTGTTGGCTTGCTGTATATTGTCTTTCCCTGACTCCAAACTCTACCATAGAACTACAGTAATGAAAACAGCCTGGTATTGGCATAAAAACAGACAGGAGGATGAATAGAACCTAATCAAATACCCAGATATCAATCCATCCACTTATAAACATCTAAACTTGACAAAGATGCTAAAAATATAAAATGGAAAAAAGAAAGCATATTCAATAAATTGTGTTTCTGTAACTAGATATCAACATGTAGAAGAATGCAAATAGATCCATATCTATTGCAATATACAAAACTCAAGTTCAAATGTATCAAAGCCTTCATCATAAAACTAACCACACTGAACCTCACAGAATAAAGTAGGAAATACACTTGAGTACATTGGCACAGGAGAACACTTCTTTAATATAACCCTAGTAGCACAGACACTAACAGTAACAATAAATAAATGGGACCTCCTGAAACTAAGAAGCTTATGTAAGGTAAAAGACATGGTTTGCAAATCAAAACGGCACCCTACAGAATGGGAAAAGATCTTCACCAACACCACATTATACAAAGGGCTCATCTCCAAAATTTACAAAGATCTCAAGAAACTTGACATCAAAAGAACAAATAATACAATAAACAAAATGGGATTCATATGTAAACAAAGAACTCTTAGTAGATGAGTCTCAAATGGCTGGACACTGAAGGGAATGGCCAACATTCTTAGCTATCAGAGAAAAACAAATTAAAACAATTCTGAGAATCCATCTTACACCTGTTAGAATGACTAAGATCAAAAATGCAGATGACAGCTTATATTAAAGAGGATGTAGAGTAAGGTGATCGTTCCTTTATTGTTGATGGGAGTGCAAACTTTTGCAGCTGCTTTGGATATCAGTAAAGTGATTTCTCAGAAATTTAGTAAACAATCTACCTCAAGACTCAGAAATAACACTTTTGCACATATATCCAAAGGAAACTCAATCATGCCATGAGGACATGTACTTAGTTAAGTTCATAGCAGCATTATTTGTAATAGCCAGAACCTGGAAACAATCTAGATGCTCGCTGACTGAAGAATGGATAAAGAAAATGTGGTACCTTTACACGATGAGGTCCTAAAAAAGTGGTAAGAAAATGACCTCTTAAAATTTGCAGACAAATGGATAGATCTAGAAAAAACATATTGAGCATGGTAACCCAGACACAGAAATAACAATAATCAAGTTTATATGGCAAAACAAAAAACCCAGGATAGCCAAAACAATCTTATATAATAAAGGAACTTCTGGAGGCATTACCATCCCTGACTTCAAACTCTATTACAGAGCTACAGTATTGAAAACAGCTTGGTATTGGCGTAAGAACAGAGAAGTCGACCTATGGAATCGAATAGAAGACCCAGATATTAACCCACAAACCTATGAACACCTAATTTTCAACAAGGAAGCTAAAGGTATACAATGGAAGAAGGAAAGCATCTTCAACAAATGGTGCTGGCATAACTGGATGTCAACCTATAGAAGAATGAAAGTAGATTCATATCTATCACCATGCACAAAACTCAAGTCCAAATGGATTAAAGACATCAACATTAATCTGTCTACTTTGAACCTGATAGAAGAGAAAGTGGGAAGTAGTCTACAAGATATAGGCACAGGAGACTACTTCCTAAGTAGAACCCCAGTAGCACAGACAATAAGAGAATCAATGAATAAATGGGATCTACTGAAACTGAGAAGCTTCTGTAAAGCAAAGGACACTGTCAGTAAGACAAAAAGGCTACTTTCGGACTGGGAGAAGATCTTCACCAACCCCTCATCAGACAAAGGTCTGATCTCCAAAATATACAAAGAACTCAAGAAACTAGACACTAAAACTCTAATTAACCCAATTAAAAAATGGGGTACTGAACTGAACAAAGAATTCACAACAGATGAACTTCGAATGGCCAGAAGACACTTAAGGTCATGCTCAACCTCCTTAGCGATCAGGGAAATGCAAATCAAAACCACTTTGAGATACCATCTTACACCTGTCAGAATAGCTAAAGTCAAAAACACCAATGATAGCCTACGCTGGAGAGGATGTGGAGTGAGGGGAACACTCATCCATTGTTGGTGGGAATGCAAACTTGTGCACCCACTGTGGAAATCAGTGAGGCGGTTTCTGAGGAAACTGGGAGTCAATCTCCCTCAGGACCCAGCAGTTCCACTCTTGGAAATATACCCAAGAGATGCCCTATCATACTACAAAAGCATTTGTTCAACTATGTTCATAGCTGCACTATTTGTAATAGCCAGAACCGGAAACAACCTAGGTGCCCCTCAATAGAAGAATGGTTAAAAAAGGTGTGGAACATATACACATTAGAGTTTTCCTCAGCGGTAAAAAACAATGACATCTTGAATTTTGCATGCAAATGGATGGACATAGAAAATGCTTTACTGAGTGAGGTAACCCAGACCCAAAAAGAGGAATATGGTATGTACTCACTCATAAGTGGATTCTAACCATAATTAAAGGTCTTTGAGTCTATAATTCGTGATCCTAGAGAACCTAAATAAGAAGGCGAACCTAAGAAAATCATATAGTTATCCTCCTGGATATTAAAAGTAGACAAGATTGCCAGGCAAACTTGGGTGCATGGGGGATGGGGGTGGAAGTAAGGGGAGATGGTTAGGGAGAGGGGAGAGGGGGAGGATTGGGGATGGCTTGGGGGAATAGGAGGGGGGAGGGAAGAAGGATGGATATGGGAGCAGGGAAGTTTATACCTCAACTAAGGGAGCCATTTTAGGGTTTGCAAGAGACTTGATTCTGGAGGGGTTCCCAGGCCCAAGGAGAGGTCCCCAGATTGTTCCCTGGGAAGCAGAGGAGAGGGTGCCTGAACTGGCTTTGGCCCATAACCATACTGATGAATATTTTGCATGTCACCACAGAACCTTCATATGGCAAAGGATGGAGATAGAAACAGAGACACATATTGGAACTCTGGACTTAACTCCCTAGGTCCAAATGAGAAGCAGAGGGAGGAAGATCGTGAGCAAGGAAAGCAGAACCAGAGGGAACCTTCATCCGATGATGGATGGAGTTAGAGACGGAGACCCCCATTGGAGCACTGGACTGAACCCCCAATGTCCAAATGAACAGCAGAAGGAAGGAGAACATGAAAAAGGACGTCAGGACTGCGAAGGGTGCGTTCACCCACTGATACAAGGGGACTGATCGAATGAGAGTGCACCAAGGCCAGCTGGTCTGGGACTGAACAAGCATGTGATCAAACCGCATTCTCTTAATGTGGCTGAAATGGGGGCTGACTGAGAAGCCATTGACAATGGCACTGGGTCTTGATTCGTTTGCATGGACTGGCTTTTCGAAATCCTGGTCTGTTTGGATGCTCACTTTCCTGGACTTGGAGGGAGGTGGGAGGAACTTGGATTTCCCACAGGGCAGGAAACCCTGACTGCTCTTGGAATTGGGGAAGGAGGAGGAGAGGGAGTGGGGGAAGCGTGAACGGGAAGGTATTGGGAGGAGGGGAGGAAGTGGAAATTCTTTAAATAAATAAATAAGAAAAAAAAGAAATACAGACATAATATGTAATAAGTTCCTTTTAGACACAAAGCAAAGAGAAACCAGCCTACAGTCCATAACCCCAGAGAACCTAGACAGCAAAGAGGACATTAAGAGATACATACGTAGATCTACATAGGAAGAAGAAAGAGACAAAATCTTCAGAGTAAATTGGGAGCATAAGAGTCATGAGAGAGGGTAGAAGGGAAGGAAGGAAGGAAGGAAAGAAAATGGAGAAAAGTTTATAGCGCAATATAAACACTGAAAAAGAAGCAAAATTCCCCTAAAATAAACAAAGAGAGAGAGAGAGAGAGAGAGAGAGAGAGAGAGAGAGAGAGAGAGAGACCTAACCTTATCTGCCTTGGAGTTCCCATGTTATAAAAGTTTACCACATATCTAGGTGTAATGTTAAATGTAATCTTAAAGTATGTAATCTTCTCTTCCCTGATTCAAAGAAGAACATGTGTATCATTTGGTAAAATCAGGAAATACAGAAATTGAAGACAACTTGTTAAGAATCTACCACATAGTTTCAAAGCAACCATTTATGAATATTGGCAGATAAAGAATGATAAATTAATATTTGCTATCTAGCTCAGTTTGGATCAGTTTGAGCCACTGAGTTAATCCCCTGTAAGCCTCTGTCAAAGATCTTTTTAATGTATTCTGTTCCATTTCAATGTCATATTTTACAAGGTATTAAACAAATACCTTTTTTTCTTACAGACAGACACACAAAGATAGAGATAGAATGACAAAGACACAGGAACATGAAGATTCTCAAGATGGCCTTTAAGGCCTGAACAGACTCGTGCAACCAACAGAGGAAAAAAAAAACACGGAGAGCATGAAGCAGAGAATTCAAATCTGAACTGGTTAAATGACTTCAAGTGGAAATGCTTTTATTGCTTTCATCAATGTGACACCCATCCATTATTGTTGACTCAGAGCTAAACACTAATACATTGTAAACCACATAAGGAAAGGTAAGGAGTCTTAGTAACCTCCAGGAAAAACTTGCCAAGTTCTCATTTGTGAAGAATATACTCAATATTTGGGTTATAAACCATGAAGAAATTTACAAGAAATCTCAGTTTCAATGGAAGCTAAAGTGGTTTAAGTGAAATTATTTGCAGATTCTTGTAGTCATGTCTTGTTGGCCTAATCATAGGCCTTATTTCATATTATGATCATGTAATGCTTGTCATCCCCACAAGTATAGGTCTAATCAAGTTTCATTCTTTCTAATTGCATTGTTGAGCACAGCTGCTTTTTTATTTATGCATAAGGCTTTGTGAGAGAGCAACTATGCAAATCACATTCCATATTCATCAATTACTATAAGGTAGGGAGCTTCATTCTCCTAAGAGTGTGGTCCTTCTGCTTCCTGTTAAAAGAACTTCGCCATTGTCCTTGAGCTCCCTCTGGCTCCTTACAACAGTGTCCAAAGACAAACAGATAGAGGTTCCCTCATCTAGTATTTCCTGGCATATATACTCTAACCCTTTCTGAGGTCACTTGCAATTAAGACTGTATTTCACACAACAAATTGTAGGAAGAAAATGGATACTCAAGTGAGAGTCTCTGACACTCTCCACCCTTCCATGAGGGGTTTTATCTATATATCTACTATATATCTATATCTACATACACATCTCCACCTATATCTACATCTGTGTATGCATATCATCTATCTATCTACCATATATATATACATATATATACATACACACAAACACATATATATCTATATAATAAATTGAAAATCTTTAAATCACCATGGACCACGATTTTACTGATTATACATGGTTTGGTAATTGAAAAGCCACCTTGGAAGATCAGCTTATACTCACAGAAAAATATCAGTCACTGTGACTAGTTTCTGATATCCCAACACTAGAGAGGATGGCACAGTAGAATTGAGTTCAGTCCAGTATGAGTTATATAGGAAAATCCGTGAACCAAAATAAAACATGTAAAAAATATGGAATAACGACAACAAACGTGAACAAACCCTAGAAGATAGAGCTTTACATAGATAGCTTCCCATGCTCTTTTTGTAATTGTTACAAGAAAGGTTTAAGAAGTCTTGGGCTAATGCGAGTGTCTTTGGTATCCCACTAGCCAAGTGCTAATGTGACGTGTAAAACAATTAAAACTTGGTAATCCACTGATTGATATAGTTTTAAAGAACATAGGAAAAACTGTTACTAAAACTGAGATGCCAGTTTCTATCCTTCTACAGAATATCATAATCACTAACCAACCATTTTCCCTTTATTTTTTAAGAGTATTATATTTTCTGAATTATAATATATAATCATGGAACTCTATTACTTGTGTAATAAAAATTGGTAATCTGTGCGTCTTAGAGAAATGGAATGACTCACCCAGTTGGTAAAAGTTTGTTGAGTAACTGTCAGTTGACATTCCTGTAAGACTACATCCTCTTATTCTAGGGAAACAGTTACCAACGCACAGCACTCTGCTCTGATTCTCCAGACTCTGTATTTGAACACTCAGTCTTCCATCACAGGAAGGCTGGTGATGGTACACAACTCCCATGAACAGAGTAGATGTGTGCTTCCAACACCGCACTTCAGTGTTTAGACACTGTAAGCATAGCACATTTTTTCTTCTTTGCTATCTTGAAATCCACAATGTTTGAATGAAGAGTCTCATATAGTCATTTTATAAAAATTCCTATAAATTAGCTTGTTAATCAGAGGCACACTACCGAGCTTTGAAACTGTACCCTGCTCAGGAGAATTCTCTGCTTCAGACCCATGGATGACTTCCAGTCTCCTTCAGAATAATATGTAGCCCTCTATTCTCCTAGAACACAACTGAACCTCCTTTTTATTTTTCACCCTCTCTTTATCTTACAGTATCTTGTTATCTCTTTTTGCTAACAATATATCCAGTCAGATTTTCAGCTGCCTTACTACCATATTTAATGGATTTTAAAGAAAAGAGAAGAGACAAGAAGAGATATGCCGTCCACTGAAGTTGCTGAAAGTCTATTAGTATTACAGTATTGTCGATTAGTTGATTGTAACCCATCACCTTTAATATATTGCAAATTGCTTTTTTTACTTCTTTTTTGAACTTTGACATGTTGGAAACCTTGGAAACCTTATACTTTTTTTTGAATGATGATTCTTTGTATCTTCATCTTGGGAAAAATAAATCTAAATATTTATCTCAATTACTACTCTACATCTAAAAAGGTCTTGGATAGGTGTTATAGTTAGCAACATCTGTAAACTTTTACCATATAACTGAGAAAATACTATTAATAATTCATTTTAAAGTTACATTATTAGAAAATTGTTGTACACACATACACACACATAATGAATGTTTCTGTTCAAATGAAAGTCAAGGCATGTGGGCAAAGACTTAACCATGCTGAAGTATAGATTTATAAATAATAACTCTTTAACACATAAACAGAACATAATTTCAGAAAATTTTCAAATACTTTAAAATGCATTTCTCACCTTTTTATTAATTTAAAGATATAAGGATATGTAGCTAAAGCCATATTTATTTACCAGATCTCAGACTCTAGCAACATTAATATTTTTGTATTTGACTTGTCTGGATACACTTGTTTTCCACATTTTATTCAGTAATTCTTTGTGTAAAATCAGTGATAGGTTAATGAGGTAAATATGTTGCTAAAACTTGACATTGAGGAGCTGTGTAGTAATGTAATTTCATTACTCAAATGAATCCATCAAGTGAACCATAAAAGTGAGCAGTTCCTTTGAATATAATACCAATGGAGTGCATGCTGTTTTTCAGCTTCACTGAACCAGACAACTCGCAAGACCCAATTTACCACAGAAGACCCACAGAAAGTGTCACAGCTGTGGTGACCATTGTTTGACAAAGTAAAAAGCTGAAGGCATTTGTTAATTCTGTAGACTACACTTTCAACTTCAGACCTGCTTTCTTTCTCTACTCAGCTGTGGGCTCACACTTCTCTAGAGTCTTGGGAAATATACAAATGCAATCTATGAGACAACTCTCAGCAATTAGCTCTGTATAACCTCATTTTCCCTTAGGCATCCTTGATCACATAGCCTCGTCATTCCTGTCATTTCTCCCACAGATGTTCCTTACACCAACACCTCACTAGACAAATTGCAAATCGCCACAAACATATGCCAGCATTAAGAAGCTGAAAACACATTTTGAAAGTCTGAAATTGGCTGTTATTTCCAAGTGTAATTAATTGTGCATAATAAGTTCAGGTGCCACATTTATCCAACAGGTTATCAAATGTGTACAAGTATCCAGATGCATACTGTCCTTCAATGCTCATACTCCAAAAATTATCATACTCAAATAATTTAGGAGAAAGCAAGTTTATGAAGGGAAAATCAGTGAGCCCAAGATTTCTGCTTCATCCTTGTTTCCTTTATTACTCTAAAAGTGTAAGAAATTACAAATAATTACAAAGCCCGTTCTACAGTTTTCTATGTGTCCTCTGAGGAAGGCTTAGGAGGAGAGCCAAGGAACAGTTTCCAGCTTCTGTCTCCTGTGTTCAACTGAGACAGCTTGTGGATTCCCCCATAGAACTACAGCAACAAAGACTCATCCCTGGGAATGAAAACATAACCAGATATTTTCTGTGAAAAAATTCTTAGTATTGAATGATTAGCCTTACAAAATATATTTCAGTTCATTCTCCATCTGAGTAATGTTCCTTTTACCACAGACAACCTTCTATACTAAGTATTCCAGTGCCTTGTTTCCTTTAGAGAAAAAAAAAGAGATTAAAGCTAAAATACACAAGCCAGTGTTGACATTCATGTCCTTGTGTTATTTTTCCATGCACATGATCCTTTTACATTTAGGTCATACTTTGTGCATCAAATTGTTTTGTCAAGGATGACTAAGACATCCTCTCTAAAACTGAACACCATTATTTTATGCGTTAATATATGGAATTGCCAAAGGAAATAGACCAGATATTAAATTCAAGTAACATGGAACACGAGTATAATTCAAACAGGCTGAATACAGCTATAATTCAAGAAATTATAAATACAAGGTTTATTAACAAGCTGCTTAATGAATTGTGCAGATATGATAGAATATACAAGATTGGTGTGGTAAACTAACTACCCTAATCCTGGAATGGTGAAAGAATATTTTTTTTACTCATCAAAAAGTAGTCTTGAATGAATAGAGGGCGAAGTAAAGAAGTCCAAAGAAAGAACATTCAGCCCAAGTAAAGAATCTGACAAGTAGACACAGAGAGAGCCCTGATAGATTCTCACCTCTATTCACAATCAAGTTTCTCACTGGAAATTCCAGTTAGTCAACATGTCTCATCCATCTATTTGATTAGGATGCCCGAAGGAGATGCATGAAGACAAAGTCTTGCAGGCTAAACAAGGTGCTCTGTGTGCATCCTTCCACAGTCGCATCAGGCCCTCCATGTTTCCTTCCTGCCTCATCCTCCGCACCTTCTCTTCCCTCTGTTTCTAAGCCAATACTTTTCCAACTCTGAATTTACACAAATTTTAAATTTTAGATACTAGATACTAGACCTTCTTCTCCCAGGTGACCTTATTTTAAAAACCAGAGTTTTAGGGAGTCTCCATTTCTAGCTCTGGTCTGAATATTGAGGTAAACTTCAAAGCCCTAGATTAAAACACATTTTTGAAATGACCACTAAAGTTTCAAATTTTCATTTAAAACAGGAGTGTTACTACTCTCTCTTCCCACAGAGTTGGGGTCATTGATCATCTTCATAAATTTCCCACTTCTACAAACATAAAACTCATCTGCTTACTTATTCAGCAAAAATGTAGTCTTGCATGTTTCAGGGGGTCTCTTTCATTGCAACCAGTCTTTCAGTAACTCATAATTTCTAGGTTACAGTCCTTGGTTATTACCACCTTGATAACATATCTCAGACAGCTATCAGAAATAACTACCCAACCCCCCCCCCCTCACACACACACACACACACACACACACACACACACACACACACACCCTGTTTGCCTTATGGCACTCTCAGCGTAGAATTCAAGGAAGTTCAGAGTGATCTTTGAAAATGGCAAACCACATTATTATAGACATTTCCTTGAAATTTTGAAAACTGTACGATGACTCAATTCATGATGTTTTAATGTGGTCAGACACCCAAGTGTGACTTGGTAGAGTGTTGAGCTCTTTGACCTGATATGCTATTCTCTCAATAGCTCTGTACATTTCTGTTTTACATGGCTTCTGATTGCTTTTTTCATGTTCTCATTTCTTCACTTAAATGTTGCCATTCCTGTCTGTTCTTTAACCTTTTCCTTCGATACTATCTTAAGCGCTCCTCCTCAGAAATGTCTTCCCTACTCACTCACATGATCCTGTGGCATTTACCACTTTCTTTACTTTTCTTGTCCATATATTATTTTTGTTTATTCTCAATAAAATATAAGTTCAAACATTAGATGGTAAGAGCCTATTGTGAAACATGACACATGCTTGGATTTCAGGACATAATAAAATTAAGCTGTTTCCTCCCTGCTCTTTAGCTCTGATAGTGGGTGAATGTACTTTACAGGCTGCTTAAGCAGAGTGGAGAACTTTGACCAACAGTCTTACTCAACTGTGGACACTATATGAGACAATACAAAAGAGCCAGGCAAGCTGAACCTGATGGATGGTTCAGTAGTGACAAGTCCGTTGCCCAGGGATTTAATTGTTTTCTTAATGGATTGAAGCTTGTTTTTCAGGAAGGAATTTGCTTTTATTACAGTAAACCTGATCAAAATTACATGGCTACAGTGGTGAAGCTTTTGCTGTCATTTTGCCAAGGTGAACCTAAAGAAAATAATATAGTTATTCTCCTGGATATTGGAAGTAGACAAGATTGCCAGGCAAAATTTGACAACATATACAACAAATTTTCTTCTAGCTTTTTGTTGGTGCCCACAGATCATTTTTAGTCACAGAAATTTCTTTCTTAAGTGGTCAACAGTGACTCATAACCAGTCAAAGAACTAAGAAAAGCAATGAATGCTGACTTCCCAACCATAAATGGGACATTTGTATCTCCATTCCCAAGATTCACTGAATCTCATAAAACATGTGTGGGGGGGTGACAGACTATAAGAGCTGGAAGAAGTAGGGGAGCAGTGTGATTCTCTTACTTCTGAGCATGCTATGGCTGTTGCACTCGTGTGCAACAGTTGTCAATGCTTGCACTAATCTTTACATTTGCCTTGTCAATACTTTGTCACTGAAGTGGGGGGCTCATGAAATCCACCACTCACTTATATGTCGATGATGATTGGTCAGAAAGTGAGATGCATTTTTTTCCAGTGGTTGTAGCTACTAGTAATGTGCTTATGAACCTGTCAACAAACCTTCACACATGCTTTGTAAAAAGCCCCAATGAAACTCATTGACACAATATAAATAAAAGAAAAAGAAAGAAAAAATGAGTAGAAAGCAGTCTCACTGGGGAGAGGAAGGTATTACTGGGAGTAGAAGAGGATAAAGAAGTTAAATCTAATAAAAATACATTCTGTATATGCAAGAAAGTATAGAAATGGAATCCATTTTAAGATAATCAATATATGATAAAATATTCTAATGTATATAGGTTCAGTGATATTAGACCTATATTATAAGTTCCTTACAACTATAAGCATCTAGAACAAAGCTTGCTTACGTCACAGCAAATACTGATTTTTTTTAAATGTAGATTAAAAGAATATTATAATTTTAGTACACACTCATAGGTCGTTTAGAAGACAGGTAATATCTTAACACACAAGATGGAAGAGTCTCTATAAAACAAGGTGGCTTGATATACACAGGTCTTTGAGTTGCTTAAGAGTATTTGGAGGCGAATTCAGAGGCAACAGGGACTGAGACAGGTGTCCAGGAATCCAATATGGGCAAGAGCCCTGCAGCCAACAAAAGGGTAAAACTAGCAGATGTACTTCAGTCTTGTTTATTATTTATAAGGACACAAAATTGGAAACTTTCTGGCATCTTAATGAGGTTCAGAACACTCAGCAGGATTCCCAGATGTCATAAGGCAAGAAGTCTGTTCCCAGAGGAGTAAAATGCCACGTTAGACTCTGCAGAGCTAGATCAGCAATGTTAAAAGTCAGTTGAGGTGAAAGTAGTAAGAACTGTAGACAGCAGAGAAAAGAGTGTGACATTTATCAGTAAACGACTTGATCAGAAGATGTCAAAAGCTTCCCAAAATAAGGTCTGAATTCCACCAGGTTAGCCCTTGCTGCTAGAAGAGCAGATGACTCAACATTTCTTGCCTCTCAGTATGGAAAACAAACAAGCAGAAGGAACTAAGGGCTACTTGGACTTATGATCAGAGTATGTGATAGTCAATGCAGAGATTAACCTACCTGGGTTAAAATATCAGTCAATTCAGAAGACACAAGAGTTTGTTTCCTTGAATGTGATTATTCAATATAAAAAGTTACAGAAGGAAAGAAACCGTATAGATTATGAAGTTACAGCAGCATAGATACAGATTTAACATCTGCAAATCTTCAGATCCTCCCATCCTCCAGATAGGTAAATGATGATGATAGTGTGTTTAAACTTTGCCCAAGACAAGTATCAGCTATTGAGTTTCTACTTTTATTTCTAATCAATGCACTCAGAAATATATAACAACTTTCATTCTCCAGGTTTACTGCATGTAGCAAATACAGATTAGTTAATAATTACTAATATCAGTGTTAAGTGTATGTTTTTGCTCCAAAATACAGTTATTGGCCTTCTTCTTTAAGTTATTTGAACTACAATTGCAAAGGTAATTTTGCCAAAAATAAGGTATTTTGCTATTCATTAGGATAAATAAGATGAATAGGTTTTTTTTTTAAAAAAAAAAGTAAAATTTGAACATAGTTCTCTTTTGTAAAACAGATGGTATGGAAGATGAATTGTTAATAATAACATATCAAATGCATATATGTATATATGCACATATATACATGTTAAGCATTTTTAGAAAATTAAATATTTTTAAATAATTAAAGAGATATTTTTTAAATAGTGAATGGACAAGTTGGGCGGTTTTATCACATACGCTTTACCCCAGCACTTGTGAGGCAGAGGTAGGCAGATCTCTGTGAGTTTGAGGCTAGCCTGGTCTACAGAGCAAGTTCCAGGACAGGCTACAAAGTTACAGAGAAACCCTGCCTCAAAAAAAAAAAAAAGAAAAAAGAAAGAAAAAAAAGAAATAGTGAATGGACGATCCTAATTTCTTTTTTGAAGTTTGTGGTCCAATCATCCAGTATATTTTATTAAGTTATTTTCCTAAAAATGAAACACCTTCCTTTATTCCTTTGACCTAGACATGCTATTACCAAAATACACATATGACTGTCATCCCTGACTGAATTAGAAAAGACATTAATAAGCATCCCCTTTCATTAACCTCATTTTTATTTTATAAGAAATCATATAGTGCTTTAACTTCATGTTCATAGCACACTAATGCTTGCCAAATCAATAAGTACTAGAGGTAGAAAGAGAAAAGAAACTTCTAGACAATGAGATATGAGCCAAATTATAGATATCAGAATTCTCTCCAATGAGGCACATTTCTTTGGTTGATAATTTGGGGATTCTTGCTATTTTTGTTCTAATCAAGACAAATTACTTGGACGACGAAAAAACTGCACTGACCATTTCTCAGTTTCATAAGCTACCAAGTGGCAGCACAAACAGAAACACTGTTCCATTTCTGTTGAAGAATCTCTCCCAGGTTTTATGATATGCTTTCTTATTTACAACAGGTCTGATTTGTTACATCTTATTATTAGGAATTGTTTCATTTCTACTATGATTATTTTGCATTATTATTTATTTGCCCTATCCAAACTTGCAATATCTTGGCACATTTTATTATTTAGAAAGATTATTATCATCAGCCAGACCATAAATTGCATCCCAGCAGTAAAAATCAACCTTTCTCTATGAATGCATGCTCTCTTTATTCCTCTAAAGAGAATAATGTGTCATGTATAATGAAGCATAAATCCCATTTGGGTCATAGTTTCAGATGTAAGGAGATGTGAAGAGACAAGAAGCGAGAGTAACAACAGGAAGTCCTTGTGTATCTTTTCATCTTCTAGCCTGTCAAAAAAAAATAGAAGTTTGTTCTGAACACAATGTCTGTAATTACAGTGCTAGGTGCCAAAAAGAGTTACTGCGACTGTTAAAAAGATAATTGCATCTACTTTGCAATTCAGATCTGTCTTCTGTTACCTTGTGCAATCCAAATGAATGCTGAACTGACCTTATATTTCCAAAAGCTACTCTTGCTTTTTAGGACTTTTTCAATATTTTTTATTTTGGAGGATGATAAATACTTGTACACATTGAAAATGATTAGACACAAACAGGCACTTCACCCAGCACACCACGAAGTTAAGAAAGCATAAAACTCATATCTCTAAAACACTTAACATTTTCCCACACTCTAGAAATAACAGTTTACACAAGTCTGAGTTCATGGTTCAATAAGGGTCTGGATGCAAAGTAGGTGGCACTCTCCAACTGGATCTCTCAATACAGCATAACAAAAATGCTATCGAAAAGGGTGAGCTAGTGAAAATAACAAGGAATCCTGTAGGTTCCTGGATGTTACTACCCTGTGACCTTGTAAGCAGCTTCAGTTGGCAAACATTAGGGGATTGTCTGAGTCTGCAGATGCAGGATTCCCCTGTATACAATATCCAAATGGATTTCTTCCCTTATTCTATGTAGTAAGGGGCAACTGCAACGTAGAATTCCTGACCTTTCCTCTTTCAGTGGTCTAGACAAGTGTCTACGAAAGACAGTGTTTATATTGTGCGGTGCGTATTTTCATCCCTTGGAAGCTGATGACTCTGTGTTTTATCCACTGGTGCATTAAGACATGGTGGGGTCAATCACTGAAGGGCATTCTGTTCTAAAAAGCACTGGAACAGATATCTCTTCTCAGTTCTTTCTTATCTCAGGATGTTCCCATTCCACAATATTCTACAATTATTTTTGACAGATATCTGTAAGATAGGAATTCTGGGTCATCCAGAAAGCTCTCTGTTGCTTTTAATAAATAAGGAGACGTAATATTTATTAGAACCAGAGTACTGAGATCCAGCTGAATGTGAGGAAAGAGCTACACATTCTTCCTTGTGGCTAGTGAAGTCAAGACAACAAACTCCAAGTTCCCTTAACTTTGACGATCTTGTCATCCCCTCCCCCTCAACTTTTGCCTCTCTATGTGTGTGTCTATGTATTTACACATACATGTTTGATGATTGAGTTTGACCCTAGGGCTCCATAATGCTTGACAAAAACTACCACCCCATGTTTGATTTCGATGTTACATATGTGTCCATTTTTTGTACCAAGTCCATGGGGATACAATAAAACAAGTAGAGACAGATGTGATCACTAGCTTGTTTCTCCAACACAGGCAGATTGGACAAAAGTAAAGAATAAATGTTCAAGAAGAAAAGACAAAATATTGAGTAATAATATATAGGCAATCTGGGATCAATATTCTTGAAAAGCAATATGTGATTCCTTGTAGTAGTATCATAAGTCCCTATAACCATTTTTTTGCAGATTTCTCCAAAACTTCCCTGGATCTTTGATATTAGTAATATATTTATTTATCTTTTAAAAATTACATTTAGAAATATCAACACTCTTAGTAGCTTGAAAACAGATATTGTTAGTAAACAATAACTTAGACAATTTATATATATTGTTTGGGGTCATACAAGTAAGAAATTAAAGGAATAAAAGTGAGAATATTGCAAATTGAATTTTGCTCATATTACTTTAAGTACATGTGGGATAATGGTCTAGATGAATTTATAAAATAAACTCATTGAAGCAGGCAGTATAATGTCTATTGTATTTTTTGCAACTATCCCCATTTCATTGATGAGAAACTTCAACTAGAGAGATAGTAAGAGCCTTATTTAAGATCACACTTTTAGTGTAAGGATCCATCTTCAAAGTACTTGGTGTCAGCATCTTCATTCTAAATCAGAATATTCATCAGCATTATTCTCATGATGGATGTCTTAAACAGAAAGTAAACATCACAGAAATGAATATCCTTTGAATTCAAGCATTGATTTAAAATAATCTGAAATGATAGATATGTATCAGGATGAAGTTAATGGATTTTTTTCTAAATTGAATGTATATAATATATATAAGCACATGTCTATATCATATCATGGGAACATTTAGAGATAATATCAATAAGATAGTGTTTTGTCACAAAATAATGATATCCTGCTGATACAAAACCATGAATACAGAGCCAAGTTGTTTATTTTTCAGAGCAGGAAAAATCAATCCCAGAATTATATTCTATAACAGTGAATTTAGTTCTATTACATGAAATGATGCATGTTGATTTAATAATTTGCTTGATGGATGTTCAGGAGGAAAAATGACAGATATTCTCTGCACCACAGCAAGCTAGAGCCGTTTTGATGGCTGAGAAAATATACCTGTTGTGTGTTTCGCCTAATCAGAAACAACCATCCATAAAAGTGATGAGGTTGCACTCCTGTTCTAATCTGCACTCATAGAGAAGATGATTTATGACCTGCCAAGGTTGCTGTAGTTTCTTACCTTAATCATGGAATTGTGGCCAACTATGTAGCTAGCAAGCATAAGGAGGGCAAAATGTATAGATAGTGCTTAGAAATGTGAACTGACAGTACACTGACTTCAGAAAGGTCTATTGCACGGGGTAATGATCACAACCTGACCTGTATTTAACTCGTGAGAGAACTGGGTAGTTATTGTTTCCTTGTGTCTGAAACAGGAAAACACAGCCTAAAGAACATCCAATTCAACTAACTCCCTTAAGATACAATAGGACATATATGAGACTATTTTAGATAATGCCTTACATTTTTATATTTTTATTATTTTCAATGTGAAAATAGTTTTGTGTGGAGGGCCGCAACCATATTCTCCATTACTTTAAGGGGCAGAGGTAGTTGACCTCTGTGACTTCAGGGTGTGGCAGTACACACCTTTAATCCCAACACAAGGGAGGCAGAGGTATATTAACCTCTGACTTCAAGGGGCAGAGGCAGATTGACCTCTGACCTCAAGGTGTGGTAGTACACGCCTTTAATCCCTATGCCTGGGAGGCAGAGACAGATCTCTGTGAGTTCAAGGTGTTGTAGCACACGCCTTTAATAACTTTCCACTGCTGCTGTCCGTGCCTACTCCCGAGGCGTCATCTGGGTTGATGGGCAGTGGACCAATTCAAGAGTGACACGTCCGAAGAGAGGACTGTTTCCTATATAAGGGATGGGTTCCCCTCATTCTGGGTCTCCGCTTTGGAAGCTTATGCTCTCTCTCTCAAGATGCATTAAAGCTTTCTGCAGAAGGATCCTAAGTGTGCTGCGTCGTTCTTGTTGGCGAGACGGTAGCGCGGGACAGTTTTGTCCTGATTAAACAATAAAGTTAGAAATAAAAAGTCAATAAAACTAAATCAATAAGATCTTACATGTTCCTGAGTCATAATTATTGTAAATTTATTCACCTATACCATTAAACACTCAATCTTGCAAAATTATTTGCTTTTAAGCAACATATGGCTTACCATGGTTTGTTCATCTTTTCATTAACTACACGATTATTCTATACCAGAGAGCATAACTTTACATTCTTTACTAAGCAGAGGTATACAGCAGAAGATATGGTCAATGTAGATACTTTTCAAATGTCTAGGCATCAATTCTTACACAAAATTAAGCAGGTTGTATTTGTTTACATAGGAATGAGTGAGTGTGTGTGTGTGTGTGTGTGTGTGTGTGTGTGTGTGTGTGCTTGGAGCTGAAATCAAAACTAATTTGAAAGCCTTGCCAGTGCACCCCACACAGAAACAGGCTTGTTGACAATGTTAACATCCATTCTGAGAGCTTACAGCAGATGGTATTTTTCAAAGTTTCTCCATAACTCTGAAGTCCCCATTTATTATTTTTTAGTAAAATTAAGAGATAATTGATATACTTCAGAAGCAGAACCTCTAAGAGTAGAACATTAGCACCAGCAATGCCAGCCAACAAATACCAAAGGCTCTAATGGTTCAATTGTTCTCAAATTCGGAGTTAGTAATAGACTGCATAGTCCATCTGATTTATAGTTTGACAGCAATACTTTTCTTTTTCCTATTAAATTTGGGAAACACGAATGGGAAAAAGAGCAGAAATAAATAGTTTTGAATTCCTTAACCTATTCCTTTGATACATGTGCCAGATTCTTGTCATAAATACTTGTCCAACTTATATTGCAGTAATAACGCAAAATATGCTTTTGTTTATATTTAAATTCTTTCATTTTTAAATTAAGTTTTGAGCTGACGTTAAAATTGTACATATTCTTATATTAAGGTGTGATGTTTTCCATAGGTATACATTTTGTATGTTTCAAATTATGTTAAATGTATCTATTTACCACAGATTTCATCTAGATTTTGAAATATATAGCATATCATTATATACATCATATCACCCCATTGTGCAAATAACATCATAAATACCTGATTCAGTTGACTACGCCTTCTTATTCATCAGTGAACCTTTACATCTTTTCCTCAGACTTAGATTGCCAATCCTACACACATTGAGGTTTGTTGTAGGAGACTGCTTAATCATTTCCAGCTGAAATGAAATATACATTTCAGTCTGGCAATATTTTGTTAAGCAACTGGCTGAAAGCAGCTTCTTTATTCATTAATCAATAAAACAATACATATGCAGAAGGACTTCCCACACGGTTTAAATAAAAAGAATGGTTTTAATTTTAACAAAGTAAAATTGCATAAAACAAAACAGGTATCAAGCAAGAATTATAATCACAATATTTATATCTACTTTCTCTTTTATCATAACTGAGGAAAACTGTAACTTTAACTATCTATTCTTCAACTCCATCAAAGATTCTAGAGGATATAATATTACCTAAGTAAACAGGAAAGTGAATTGTAAGCAACTTCCAAAACTTTAGAATTGACAGAGACATCTCTCTTCCTGGACAGTCACCCAAAGTTCTTCTGTATCATTGGGGCATCCAATCTTTAAGAGAAGGAATTATCAGAATACGTCAAATTGTTCAGCAGAGAAATTACTATTACTTCCTTATATTCCTTTATTCAGACTCTGATTACAAAGTTGTACAAGATTAACAAGCCCTGATTCAGACTTGCTTTTTTATCTTTCTTCTAGGCCAGTGGTTCTCATCCTTTCTAATGCTCCAATATAGTTCCTCATGTGTGGCAACCCACAATTATAGAATTACTTTTGTTGATACTTTATAACTATAAGTTTGCTACTGTTATGAATTGCACTGTAAAGATATACATTTTCCAATGGTCTTAGATGACCCCAATGTAACGGTCATGATGTACAGATTAAGAATCACTGTTTTAGACCAAGAAATGAAAGAGTGAAGCTCAATAGACAAGAAAAGACAAATGCTATTAAAAAATGAGTGGACAGCAGGTAATGTAGTAGAAATAGTTTGGAGGAAAATGTATAGCCAAATTAAAAGATATGGGTTATACTAGGTCATTTTAATAACCTCAAAAGTGCCTCTGCATAACCCTGGATAATAGGACAAATAGATTGGTGCCAATAAGACAGATATGGGGTCAATGTATAATATTCTGTGTCATCAGTGGATTGAATATATTTCCTCAGTAGTTGATGATATCCCTGACATTGCAGTGTGACCAACCACTTATTAAACCATTACACAAGGAATTCAAGCAGAGAAAAGATAGCCCTATTTGTCTTTTAAGTTCTCTCTTAGCCTTGAAATCTCTTTTCTATAGTAAACTACATTATTATAGAACTACTTGAGATTGGCTATATGTGTCTGGGAAAGAAATAGATTGGGAACTGCTTCCATTTATCCCTGAGCTCATACAAGTATATAATTTCGTTGTTAAATACCACAGAATACCTCAAATAAACATACAAAAATCAGACACTTAATCTCAATTTTCATATTCAGTTCCACTGGAAACATCCTGAGAAATCCTGCCTGATTATAAATTTAGTATTGATAAGCAATATTTCCTAAGTCAGTTGTCCTCCTAGGTTGATACTTCTGCCTGGGATTTGGGAATAATCATGTCATCACACCTATGTCTTCCTCCTCACACATGGCTTTATTACAGATCTGGGCTAGACCTCCACAGTCTATATAGAATAATGACAATAATGAGTAGTTTATTTCCCAAATTTGGCTTTTTTTAATATGCTGTGCTCCATTAAATGGTACTTGGCACATCATGCTCTTTTCTCTAGACCACTGCATCAGAAGCTGGTAAAGATCTACAGCTTTGATTCCACAGCAAATTTCTGTTGTTTTCAGTACATGACTGTTCCTAAGAACAAAAACACCCATAGCAAGAGAGGGCGGTTGGGAGAGAGAGAGAGACAGAGAGGAGAACATGTTCAATCTTGGAAGAGTTAATTATCTATTTACACAAGGTCGCTTTACTTGCCATACTGGTAAACCTGGCATGCATCAGCAATGGTACATTTAATATCTTCGTTTTCAAACTCTTAATATCTAAAATTTCAATAATAATAGAACACCTTGAGGCTTACCTAGTCTTGGGAATTTCTCAAAGTAAAGAAATTCTGATGCAAACATTTTCTCTTTTAGAGAAAAAAATTAATCTTTTGATTTTTTTCATCCACCAAAAGACAGAAATCTCATGAGATGTATATCTAAGTCTTTTAATCCTGTTTTCTTTTTTTAATTTTAACAAAAATTGTTATTGAAAAATACATTTTAAAAATAGTAAGTGAAAAATTCAGTTGCTAGTGTATAAATAACACTCAGAACTCAGACCTGATACAAGGAAAGCAATGGCTGTGCCCTCTTTCTCAAGGTAAGAATTGAGGTAAAAGTTCACACAGCACCTCATAAATTTCTGTGATTTTCCTCTGGGATCATTTACTTCCTTGCAATTGCTGTGCTCCCGGTGTTCCTTTCTCCCCTTGTGCCATCTGTCTCCCCTGCTTCATCACACCTTCTTTCAACATTTTAAGGTGCTCTGGCAAGAGTTAAAGTTCATGAACGCCATAAAATCTAACTTGAAACCTTCACTGATGTATAGTCTTTGAGGTCCCTGTAAGTACAATTCTTGGATGGCTTGGTGAAGAAATCACTGAGAAAGCTGCCTTCCTGGATCTTTTGTAAGGCAGAAAAGCAAAGCATACATTTTTCTTTCTATGAAATAGCTGAAAATTAAAGTCAGGAAAATACCCTATCTATTAGAGACAGTACATTATACTGAAACTATTTAGACGGCACGTGCTAATAAGATGGTTAAATCAATGAATCAGTAAGACATTATTGTAGTACATCTTATTACATTGATGGTGCATTGGCAAGGCTCTAAATTTTGAACAGCAAAATCTAATATGCCAAAGAAAACTAATCTCTTTTCTAGTGCTACATATTTTTATAGATCCATACTATATATTATATTGTAATTTTGATTTTGTTAAAATGAAACCCAATTTAGATATAGAAATTACAAGACTATTTTAAAAATCTAAGAGATCATTGATGGTTTACCATCACCAGAACGCTCCATACCATAAAGAGAAAATTAGTAGATGTAATAAAGTAATTTATCTGCTTGATTTAAATGACCATTTCAGTAACAGTTTTTTGATTATTTACCAAATTTGATATAATTTAGGTATGGAGTATTAATTTTTTTCTCTACATTATTTTATATATTTAATTTATCCCAAGAATGCCTGTGCTTGGGCATTTCCCAAAGGTGAAAATCTCTGTTAACCTGTCAGTCCTCTTTCTTGTCATCCTTGACTTATCAGTTGACAGGATCACAAGCCAAATTATCTCTTAGCATTTACATTTCTCATTCCTATGCATTAAATCAGTCAACTAATATTTGTTGATTACTGGACATGTCAGAAAAATCAATAAAACAAATAAGACCACTCAGTACCTGATGATTTCCAGTGACGGTATGACAGACAATACTGTTTAAATAAGACAGGTGTGAAAAACTCAGAAAAAAAAGGAAGTTTATATAAGCATTAGGTTTTGTATGACATTTATTTAGAATGACACATAAAAGAAATGTGTAAACTATATGAGGATGTAGTCCCAGTTCTTCGCTTACAGAAGGTTGGTGTATCACTGTTCATACATGGTCCTTTCTCTATGTACTTGAACCAGTAGTGACTTGAACCAGTAGTGCTACAGAAATACTTACTCCCACAAATTCAGCAAATACATACATACGACATATAACATAAGAACAAGAATGTGTTGTTCCCTATGAAAAATAATAGAATGAAACAGAGGAAGAACAAAGGCAAGGCTATCACAGAGGGCAAAAGCACTGCTTGTTGATTTTGATTTATGTAAAGGAAATTGATTAAAAGTGACAGAATATATCATGGTGCAGAGATACCATGCTCTACCACAGTGTAGAGAGGCATTTAAAATGTAGCATTTTTCAATGACAGGGTTTATTTTTGTGAATATAATATAATTGATAAAGTCTTTGGCTCTTCTTTTTTGAATCAGAATTCTTACAATCACTAGTATGTCTGTGTGTGTATAGTATACATATACATTTATATATATGTGCGTACACATACATACATACATACATACATACATATATGTAACTCTCCCAAAGCAACTGAGAGTTTTAATTTCCTCAGTTGAATTTTGTTAAATTGCATTTTCAAAGAGGGAAACAAAAAATAGTGGAACTCTTGTCAAAAAGAAATTGCAGATAAAATAAAAAATTAAATGTGTGTATTTGGAATATCTAAGAATTCACTACCATGATGAAGGAAACCAACCAACTATTTGGTCACAAAGGACAAACATTTTCACAGCTTTTTTTTACTCTTATTGTTTTGCTAAGAAAGTAATGAGTTAATTAAGGGTTGTATTGCACCCATGTAAACCAAACCATGGGGAAGCAATCATAGTTAGTATTATAATAATTTTGAAGCAAAAATAAACAGAAACAACAATAACAAAACTCATATCATCTAAGCTCACCAAAATGATTAAGTCAAAATGAATTGTAAAGACTACACAAAAAATAAAACTTATTTAGTGTGCTTATTGACTGTGTTAAAAATTTTAAGCTACAGATACTGAATAAATTATTCAATTAAAGGCTGATGAAAATCTTGTGCCAATCAAATCAGTCCCATATTTCCCAAAAGCTTGTACCACCTTTGTGTCATTGAACATTTTGGTCATTTTCATGATATTTTTAATATTTTCATAATTATTGAATTTTCTTTGTTCATCTGGTACCTGTCATCTGTTATTTTTGCTCAGTTCTCTACCTTATATACCCCAGGATCATTTGCCCCATAGTGACATCACATACAAGAGCTAGTGTCTGCTGTAAAATTGACGAATTTGTTCTGAAAGTGCAATATTAACATCACATTATAAAATATATAACTCTAAAACTTCCATGGTCTTTAAAATTTGCACATTTTAAAAGTCTAACCTCAGTGGACCTGGGGCAGATCTGTGTCAGATTCATACTTGTTGCTGAAGTCTCTGAGTTCATATGAGTTTTTTTTTCCATTAGACTTGTTTATTCAAGTATCTGAAAACACTCTTTCCACTTCCTCCCCTCCTCCCAATACCCTCCCGCTCCCCCCACTCCCTCTCCTCCTCCCTCACCATTCCCAAGAGCAGTCAGAGTTTCCTGTCCTGTGGGAAATCCAAGTTCCTCCCCCCTCCCTCCAGGTCCAGGAAGGTGAGCATCCAAACAGGCCAGGATCTCAAAAAGCCAGTCCATGCAGAAGAAACAAGACCCAGTGCCACTGTCAATGGCTTCTCAGTCTTCATTTGGACCTCGGGGGCTCAGTCAGCCCCCATGTCAGCCACATTCAGAGAATCCGGTTTGATCACATGTTCCTTCAGTCCCAGTCCAGCTGGCCTTGGTGAGCTCTCATTCGATCAGTCCCCTTGTATCAGTGGGTGAACGCACCCTTCGCGGTCCTGACTTCCAGTGCTCCAATGTGGGTCTCCGTCTCTATCTCCATCCATCGCCATATGAAGGTTCTGTGGTGATATGCAAAATATTCATCAGTATGGTTATGGGCCAAGGCCAGTTCAGGCACCCTCTCCTCTGTTGCCCAGAGTACAGTCTGGGGACCTCTTCTTGGGCCTGGGAATCCCTCCAGAATCAAGTCTCTTGCAAACCCTAAAATGGCTCCCTTAGTTGAGATATAAACTTCCCTGCTCCCATAACCATCCTTCCTCCCTCCCCCCTCCCATTCCCCCAAGCCATCCCCATCCTCCCCCTCTCCCCTCTCCCTAACCATCTTCCCTTACTTCCACCCCCCATCCTCCATACACCCAAGTTTGCCTGGCAATCTTGCTCAGGACCCAGCAATTCCACTCTTGGGAATATACCCAAGAGATGCCCTATCATACTACAAAAGTATTTGTTTAACTATGTTCACAGCTTCACTATTTGTAATAGCCAGAACATGGAAACAACCTAGGTGCCCCTCAATAGAAGAATATTTAAAAAAAAGGTGTGGAACATATACACATTAGAGTTTTACTCAGCGGTAAAAAACAATGACATCTTGAATTTTGCATGCAAATGAATGGAAATAGAAAACGCTTTACTGAGTGAGGTAACCCAGACCCATAAAGAGGAATATGATATGTACTCACTCATAAGTGGATTATAGCCGTAGTTAAAGGTCTTTGAGTCTATAATTTGTGATCCTAAAGAAGCTAAATAAGAAGGTGAACCTGAAGAAAATCATATAGTTATCTTCCTGGATATTAGAAGTAGGCAAAATTGTCATATGAGCTTTTATCAGTTGATTTAGATGACCTTGTTCTTCTGGTGACCTCTTTACCCACTTTGACCTCTGTATCCACAGTGACCTCTGTACCCACTGACTCTTACATTCATTCTACGTCTGCTTACACAAGTTTCCCTAGACTTTGATGGAAGGGATTTGGTAAAGACATCAATTTAAAACTGTGTATTCTAAGGTCTCTTTCTATGTGTTATGTCCTAGTTGTGTGTCTCTGTATTTCTTCCCATCTGCTGCAGGGGGAAATTTCTTTTATAATGACTGAATAAGGCACTGATCTATATGTATAGCAGAGTATCTTTAGAAGTCATTTTATTCTTACTTATTTTAGACCTTTAGACTTTTTTTAGTAATTGGTTTTACCTTAGGTCTCTAGCTATCTAGTCTCTGGAAAATGGTCACAAAAGCAGTATCAGGAATGGGTTCCATCTAATGGAGAGGACTGTAACTCAAACCAGACATTGTTTTGTTACTCTTGTCAGTTTTGTGCCTCTATCGCCCTAGCATTCTTTGCAGGCAGGACAGATTGTACATCAAAGGTCTGTGGCTATGTTGGTGTTTATATTTCTCTTCTCGAAGTCTGAAGAGTAACTTCCCATATGAAAGACAGAAGGACATAGGAGTGAAAGTTCTATATAGGCATCAACTCACCCTCTCCATTATCAATGAGTTCTGTGGGTGTTGTCTTTAGCAATGGGATCCTACTGTAAGTTTGTAGAGAGTAATTTATTGTTGTGACAACAGTCGGGTTGTTTGAGGATTTCCATGGTCTAGCAACTCAAAGGGATGTAACTCATTCTTAATACTAGAAGCTTTGTTTGGTAACAAGAGATGGTAAGTTGAGATATTTCCAGCATTATTATTTGAAACTTCATAAAGATTGCCTTCACATATTTTAGGCAGTTTCCATTGCACTTGGTTTCCATACCATTGCAAACAGAGACTGCACTTTCATTTCCTGAAAACCCAGACCTGAATAATGACTCAGAAACTGTATTAATTACAACACTGTTCGGCCAATGGCTTAGGCCTATTTCTAACTAGCTCTGACATCTTAAATTAACCCATTTCTATTAGTCTATGCATTGCCAATGGCTGTGGCATTATCTCATTTTTAACATTTCTTGTTTCCTCAGTGACTGTCTGGGGTCTGCTAGACTCTGCCTACTTTCTCTATATTTTTTTTGTTCGGATTTCCCACCTGAATTTATTCTGCTATGCCATGGGCCAAAGCAGCTTTATTCATCAGCCAATAAAAGCAACACATATACAGAAGGACATTTCACATCATTTCTCCTTTTCTAATTAAAAAGAAAGATTTTAACTTTAACATAGTAAAACTGCATATACAAAACAGCTAGCAAGCAAGAATTATTGTAATAATATTTAGTCCATTTACATTTTACAAATTAAGGAAAATATTTTATCATCAATCCTATCTTTGTACTCAGAAGTCCATAGTTCAATGCTGATCTTTGGGTGATATTTTTCAGCTTAGTGATGTTATCACAATCCAGATGAAATCATTGTTGTATGGTCCCATCCCTTTAGCAGACTTCAAATGTCACTGTTAGGAATGGTCATGGTTCACTACAGAAAACTCAAACATTTTAAATGTCATATTCAGCAGATATCTGAGAGGTTAAAGGATCATAATTTATTAAGTATATTTGGGGTACACAAACTTAATTTCTAGTTACCTGATTCAGACTCAGGTCTGAAATCATATAATTATGTACAAGAAGCTAGATGATGACTTATTCTAGAGTTAATACTTGTATGACCATTAATATCACAACAATACACACATACACACACACACATATATGTAGTAGAGAGGAGGGTGTATATATATATGTTTCTTATATATTTATATTATAAATTTTGAGATAATATTTATACTTTTAAATTATTTTAAATAATCAAAATAAAACCAAAGGTTTATGAGAAAGGTGGCAATAGATTAGTCCCTAAATTTTGACTTTCTTCTTGTCCATACCAAGATAACTCTTCTGACATTAGTCATAGATTTTTGAATTTTCCTTTAATAAGTATGCTTGTGTTTAAGATGAAGAGAGTCATGTTCCAACTACAACTTTAATCTTTAAATAGCCTGGGACTACAAATTTACCATACAGGTCTTATAGAACAGCAGAAACAAACATTTGAGAAGTTTTACAAAATTTTATTCTGTGGGAAATGTATTGTATCTTTAGACATATTTCCACTTTTCTTGGGACATTTTCTGTAGATGACTCCTTTTCCTTTGGATTGTCTCATTTGCCCAATGTTCTTCAGATTTCTTCATGGGATACCTTCATGCTCTTGGTAAGACAAAACAAAACCCTACCCAACCCTAACTTTGAGAAGTTTCCCTTTTGGGCATGTTGTATCTGATCTAATTAGGCATTTGTTAGTATTCCCCAAATTTAGATTGCCTGGTCATGCTGTTTGGTGAACTATCACCTCTTCTGATCACAGGTATGTCCTGTTTGATTCTAATCTTTATCAATTTTAATGATATCCAAAGTATTTCTTCTCTTGTAGAAACAAAAACAAAATGTCTTTCCCATATACTTTTACTATGATAGATTAAAAACCCTTCCTTTGTATTTAGACAAAAGGGGAAATGTTTTGGAATCTTTTTGGACACTGTCAATATGTGTCACTCTTATTGGTTTATTTAAAACCTGAATGGCCAGTAGCCTGTTAGGCTTTTCATGGCAGAGACAATGTTGGGAAGAAGAAGGATGGAGTTACAAGGAGATACTGAGTAATCGGGACATGTATGAGATAAGGTAACAATCGATGAACAATGTGGCAGCATGTAAATTAAGAGTAAAGGATTAATAAGTTCTAAGTGTTGCTTAGAACAAGCCTAAGCTATTGGCTGAGCTCCCATAATTCATAAAAGTCTCCTTGTCATGGATTTAGGAGCTGGCTAGTTCGACAGAGAATGATTTGGAGCACTAAGGACCATTAGCTGTTCCAGGAAAGCAAAGATTTCACTTGAGTGTTTCTGGTCTCTGGATAATCACAGGCAATTCTGTAGCTCTGACTAAGCAAAACCACCGATTCATAATTCACTCTTCTTTTGTCTGAAACTTCATCAGCCAGGAACCATTGTCTGCATTGCCCACAATATAATTATATCCCACACATCCCACAAAATAATACTCTGAGATCTGAGTGCTCAATACTTTTCCAGCCCAGGGTCCTTAAAACCTGGTCATGTCTGTCACATAAATACACCATAAATTGTACTTATTTATGTCTTAGTTACAGTTTCAATTGCCATTATAAAATACACAATCAAAAGAAACTTAGAAAGGAAAGGCTTTGTGTGAGCCTATCAAATGCAGCACATAATCAAAGAAAGCAAAGGCAAGAAGTTGAAGACAATAACTGAAACAGATGCTTACTCTTATGGTTTGCACAACTTGATTTAGAGAACAGAACTCTATCATCAATCACTAATTAGGAAAACACCCAACTGATTTTTCTACAGGTAAATCTTATTGGTAGTATTTTCTCAATTGAGGTTTCTTCTACTCACAAGACTCTAGCTTCTGTAAAGTTAAAAAAAACAGTCAGCATAGTGTTTTAATAATATTAAAAATAAAACAGATTCTGTGTAAAAAACAGATTTTGAGTTACATAATTATCTTACAGAAAAGATAGTTACAATGAATGATGATTTTTTTCATAAATATCATACAAGAAGAAAACATACATGCTTTACAACTGAGATGTGACATGTATACATGCTAGATAGTCTACAGATTTTTTCCTTAAATATGAAACATGAATCTGAAACTATTTTGATTTGATAATTGAAAAAAGTGAAAGTTTAGGATAATTAACAGAATCATCCACATACCACCCACATTATAACACAATGCTACTGTCCTTACTTGATGATTTAAACTTGATGATTTTAATTATATACAGAAAGCAAATATTTAAAATAGTAAATGGAAATATAATCAACAAACAATTTTAAATTGCAATTGCATTTATGTACGCTGATAAAATCCTTCATTGTTGCTTCTTCACACAGTGGGAGAGAGGAGGCTCGAAGCTAGATGGAGTCTGCAGGGAGGCATAAACTTCAAAGACTTACCATTGGTAATTTACATCTGCCACAAGACTCAATTTACAGATGTGGCACATTTGTTTAACCCTACCTGCCTAAGGCACTTAATTATTCTATTAAAAAACTGCATGTCCAATAGCTAGACTTGAGAGGGATAGCCTGGGCTGTCTGGCAGAGACAATAGATAGGAGGAGAAATCTAGGCTCAAGAGACAAAGAACAAGAGAAGAATGAGAGGAGGACAAGGGACACATCTAGAACAACAAATCAGGCATTCAACAACCCGTCATAGAGAAGTCATGAAGGTAAGATATGCAGAAGTAATAAAGGTAATAAGCCCCAAGGCAAAAGGTAGATAAAAACAGGTTAAGTTTAAAAAGCTAGTAATAAAGAAATAAGTTAAGTCCAAGCATTCAAAACATATAATAAGTCTCTGTGTCATGATTTGGGAGTTTGTTGGTTGTCCCCCAAAAAAGTATGGGACACCTAAATTTGTGGAGAGACTTCATGATTCAACGATATCCTTCTGCTCTTTCTCTTACCGACTGATTGTCAACTCATAATGCAAAATAAATTCAGGTCAGTATCTCTAAGCATCTATCTATCTTAAGCATTTTAAAACATATTTAACATAAAAAAGAAATAGTTTTCCAATGCCAAGTTAATACTCTAAAAGGAACTAAGAAAAGTTGTTTTCAACGTTTGAAGAGGATAGGAGTTGAACAATTCTGAATATAAGTTATTTCACTCTATAAATGTGTTATATCAAGTGTCTAGGGAAATTGCAACTTCACAGCTCAGTTTAAAACCCCTGGAAAGCAAGATTTGAAAGAAATCTTAATTCATCAGTCCTTACAACATAGTTGAGGAGGTTGAGGTGCTAAGATAATAATGGCTTCAATTACAATGAGTTCACAGTTTGGCATCTGTCAAAGAAGAGCATTGCCCATGCACAGGATCCTTTCCAAGATAATTTAAGAAGAAGTTCTGGATGGACCTTGAATTTATAATGTGTTAACTTAAAGAATAATAAAGCATTTATCTGTCAGTATAAGTCAGAATGGGAAGTATAGAGCCAGCCATTATTTCTCAATTAGTGTCACTTACCAAGATAGAGCTTTAGTGGTGAATCTCGCTTACAGCCAGTTTCTGGAGGCTTACTTTCCAAGAGTTTCAAAAATTATTGTGAAACTGTGACTCAATATTAAATCAACCTGTCAATTAGTGGTTGTAGGAGTCTCTTCTGCATTCTGCTCAGCAATTACAAATACTCAGAAGTTGGGAGTGGAACTTCTTACAGAGTCAGAGTGTTTTGTGTCAATTCTAAATCTTCAGAAAGACTGTCAAGTGCATCTAGACTTCCCCTTCCATTAGTAGCAAATCTCAGTGGCCTCCATTCTGAGAGATAATCTATAGTCACCTATCTTCAGCACCATTAACATACCAGATTTTCTTCCCTGCTATCTACCTTTAAATTGTATTTTTTCTTATCATTCATTGGAGGAAATGATTTGTTATTAAAAATCTTTTCAAACATTTTTGTAGTTCTAAATGGTATTTAGATTTTGAAAGATGATTTTTCTTCTTATAGGAAGGCAGTTATTCATGGTAGGGAGAATTGGAGCTACAGGGTTTCACTAAAATGTGCCCAACTAAAGGGTGAAAAGAGTAGAAAAATAGCCTGCAATCCACCCAGAGTCATGTATAAAGATGAATACTCTGCCTCGGAATAGAAGCAATTGTTAGTTCATTCTTCCACATGCAGTGTTGGAAAGAGAGCTTCGACCACATTGCCTGACACTATGAACAAATGGAAGGCAGCATTGTTCAGGAAGCTAGGAATGCTTTGTGTTCTAATAAAAGGGCTTAAAACCTTCTTCCCGACAAAAGTAAATGGAATAACATCGATGGCATGGACAGAAAGCAAATACAGAATGCTTAGTTTAAAGAGTAAGTATAACAGACATAGCTGTAAATTGCAAAATGCATAGGAGGGGATAAGAACAGCAACACTGGTCAATAGAGACTCACGTTCAAATCCATTCTGAGCCGCAGGGCCTCTGAAGAAGAATAACAGCTACTGACATCCAAATCCTAACACATTTCTTCTAAGTCACACAGATGTACAAGGAGAGCAATAAAACAACCATCTACGCTATGCGCAGAGCAATTTCCTTGTTCTTTCAAGGGATGTCCTCTTTTTATAAGGTGAGTCTCCCCTTGGGCACTAACAGTGGTACACACCCAAGAATGAGCCTGAGACTCCAGCTTTAGATAAAAGGAAATGGTCAAAACTAAGTAGGTATCTCCTAAAGCCACTTGTACAAAAAGTGCTCTATACCTACATCATCCAATACCATAACAAAGAACCGAATGGAAAAAGTGCTCTCTCTGCTAGCACGGGAAAGAAACTTCATTACTACAGCACTGGAGATTCATTTTATCCCAGAGATTGACTGTGGTTAATTGTGTTTGATTCTGGAGTTCCATCCCAGAGGTTGAGAGATTGCTCATAGTCTCAAAACTTTCTTCAGATTTCTTCATGTCATCTTCGGTGTACTTAGGAAGGATAGTGAAGTGTAACTGTAAGGTTTGTTGGAAGATATTCGTCATTCTATACTAAGAGACTCAATAGTGATTGTGACCAAAGCTATCTAATTGATTTATGGGGCATAGATGTCTTAATTTTAAGACCAATTGTTGATACTCAGCCAAACTCAGTAGAAAGAGTATACTCTGGCTCCCAAGACAAGCACAGAATTCATTTTGCTGTATTAAATCAAGGAAGTGCAGTCTTGAAACACTGACTTATTTTGAATTCATAATTTGAAAGCAGAGATACGTGAATGCACATTGCTGCTCAGTTTCGTTTTCCCCGTATAGAGTCTGGAATCTCAGCTAGGTGACTGCCATTCAGGGTGAATGGGTACTTTTACCTCAATTAATACAATAGGATCTCTTCCACACACCAGACATGCTTAGAAGTCCACCTCCCAAGTTTCTTTAGATTCTTTTTTTGGGGGGGATTTTTTTTTAAATTTCCATCCCCTCCCATTTTCCTCCCCCTCTTCCTACTCCCTCTTCCTTTCCCTCTCCAGTTCAAAGAGCAGTCTGGGTCCCTTGCCCTGTGGGAAGTCCAAGATTCTCCCCAATCCATCCAGGTCTACGAAGGTGAGCTTCCAAACAGACTAGGCTCCCACAAAGGCAGTACATGCAGTAGAATAAAAATCCAGTGCCATTGTCTTTGGCTTCTCAGTCAGCCCTCATTGTCAGCCACATTCAGAGAGTCCGGTTTGATCACACGCTCCATCACTCCCAGTCCAGGGGGCCTTGGTGAGCTCCCATTAGATCAGCCCCACCGTCTCAGTGGGTGGGTGCACCCCTCGCGGTCCTGACTTCCTTGCTCATGTAGATTCTTTCAAGTTTCCTAATAATGTTGTACATCATAGGGAGGGGTGAAACTTAAGTGAAGGCATATTTTATGGTTTCGTGCACTAAAATTGATATTCTTTTAGTAAGAAATTGTTCATAAGATGCTGCATTTGTGTCCAAGCATTCTGTCACTTGGGAAATAGGCAAGGTTAGTTCAAAGATTTTCATGATGTGGATCAGTAGCCAAAGGTGGCTAATATGTGAAAGAAATGGGTGATATGTGTTGCTTCTCCTGATGCATGTGTCTGTATTTTAATGACTTGTTGTGTTGCTATTAGTTCCTTTTGTTATAAAACTAGTTATTATTGAAAAGAACATAGCTTAGAGACTGAGAACATTATATACTTCAGTGTATATATAAGGATTATGTATCAAAGACCCTACAAAGAGCTTTCAGATTCGATCTAAATGAATCACATAGAGATTGCACAGGAAATAGGGCAACTACTGAAGGCACAGAGGTGGCAGAAAGCACATAAACTCACTCTCCGAAAACACAAATGTCCACTCAAAACAGAAAATAATACTCTATGTATCTTTCAGTAGATAATAAAACAAAACAAAACAACTATTCTAAATGTTTTATACTGTCTCCCCAAACAGAGAACTCATGACCTAAGTAATTTCATAAAATTAAACCTCTAAACCATAACCACAAAACCATAAAAACCTCTCAAATAAAAATATGGGATATCTATTATTACTGGATGTGATAGTATGAAATGTTAAAATGAGCAACAGTAACAAGAAAAAGATGGTATGGTCCAAAAATCAAAATCATTGTAAAATAAATTAGAAAATATGAATTAAAAATTTAAGTGTCTTAGAAACTTTCCCAGGAAATTTTTAGTGTTAAAACTGTATTTGTTAACTGTTCTATTTCCTTAAAAAATATTTGAAAAATCATCTTAAGGAAAGAAGGAAGGATTGTTCTCACAGTTGGAAAATACAGTGTGTCATGGCCAAAAGGTTATGGTGGTAGGATTTGAAGCAGCTGTCCCATGTGCAGTCAGAGGCAGAGCGTAGTAATCATCAGTGTTGAGACACCTTTCTCCTTTTTATCGAGTTCAGGAACCAAGCTCATGATGCACTCATACTTGGGTATGTCTTTCCACCTCAAACAGCCTACTCTAAATCTCCTTCATGGGATGCCCAGAACTTTGCTTCCATTGTGATGTTTGAATTATGTAAGGTCAGCAATGAAAATTAACCATCACTGATCTCTAATTTGTATAAAAACCATCTCCATAAAATTCACTTGTAGGAATAAAAGAATAGTTTTAATGAATGAAGACAACAGTGACAGACATGCAGACATAGGAAGCAGGAATCTCCCTGAATCTTAACCTTAGACAAAGAACTGCAGTCAACTAAGGAAGGTGTTTTTGTTTTTGTTTTTGTTCTGTTTTATGGTAACAGAACAAACAAATTTATGCATCAAGGCATTTTAAAAATACACTGATGGATGTAGTTAAATTTTAATTTGAACAATTGGATGAAACATTAGACAAGCACTAGTTAGGCAGAGAAATCTCAGCTGTGGACTTAGATATTATCTGTTTATCAGGATGTTAAGTTGATACAAAAGTGAGAGGAAAAAGTAGATTTTTTAGAGGGTAAAAGAGAGCCCAAGAAAAAATGTACTCATGTTCTGGAATTGCAACATTCTAACTTCTCAAGTCATTGAAGTTTGAATCATTCTTTGCAGACATTATTCTTCTCATGATATCTTATGCACAAGTGCCAGGCAAGAGCCCTTCCTGTTCTTCAGTAATTAGTTATTGCTTTCAATACCAGAAAGAGGGGCTTTACAAGTTTTGTAAATGTGATGGTTCCCCTGAGCCTCCCTCGTCCTTCTAGAAAGGAGTGCTTCCATTGGAAGAAGGAGCAACCAGACGTAGGGAGGTGACAGAGTTCTGAAGCTGGCAGGCTAGTGCTAGGCCTATGACACTCAAAGCCTAGACCACAAATACTATCTAAGTCTGAGATCTGAATTGGGCCTTAATGCTCAGAACTACTGCTACTAAGGCAACTGGATTGCACCTGATTGTATCTCCCTCTGTTAAGAACTCCCAGCTAGTTGATGACAGACTAACCGAGGGGAAAAGATAGATAATGCATTTTTTCCCTAAAATTTTGCACACATGTCAAGAAATGGGAAAGACTCACTATTGCACTGTTTAAGGAATTACAAAGAACATGCTGAGTTGTTGAGGTAGTGGGAGAGAATGGTGGGTCGCCGACTTCCAGTTACACTTATGGTATATATTTCTAGTTTACAAGGTAAAATGAGGTAGGATGATGAAGACACTTCTGAATATGTTTCTTTTTCTCAAATGTATCTCATCTTTAAGAAGGTTTGATTACTATAACATGGAGAATAACTGAAAACCTTTCAAACTAATTAAACAAGCTCTTCAACATAAGTTAGTAGCAGAAGTGTTGAAAATCTATTATTTAATGAGTGAGTTATAATCTCCTAATGTACCCAAATGCATCTTTAATAGAAGTATGGAAGACTCTCTCTTGTCTCCCTGCCTTCCTCTGTCTCTTTGTCTCACCCTCTGTGTGTGCCTATGAGTGTGTATGAGAGAGTACCCAAATGAAATAGGAATGTTAGTTTTTTAAAAAAAAATCATCTTTTAAAAAATCAGTTATCCCACCTCTTTTCCATATAAAAATGTCCTCAAATTTAAAAGATATAAATTAACTTTATTGAAAATGATTTGAAATTTTCTTATTTTATTTAAAATCTGCTATTTTGAAAGAAATTATTTTAAAATATTATACTAATGATTTAATGTACATTAAAATTTTTATTTCAAATTGCAAACAGTTTACTATTCAAACATGTATTCAATTATATACAAATAAATAATACATTATAAGATAATATTTAGAAAAAATATTAATATAGAAATACATATAGTGATTTCTAGTTTTTAAGCTTTCTGATTTTTTTCTTGAAACTTTGAATTTAAGGTTACCAGACAGGGTAAAACATTATGCAAAGTTATAAATAAACCTTTTCTTATAGGTAAAAGAAATTCTCAGAAGAATTAAATAAAGAACACCTCAACTCCATGGGATTTGTCTCGCAGAGTAAAGTAAATTGTTTTACAGACTCTTAAACAACTCTAATTATTTTGACAAAATCTGTATGTGTTAGACTGTTAGAAAAAATATGAGAGGAAGCAAAAGAATCTTCATAAACAGAAATGATTGATTAATTAAAGCTATTGAAATAAATATAGAAGTGATATTAATGTGAGAACCTGAAGTGATATTTGATTACTTACTTGGTAAAAATGGTGTTAAAATATACACACTTCCGCTGTGCAAGTAATACTTTTTCAACACCCAAAAAATGTGTGAGGAAAAAAGTTACACCTTTATTACAGTGGATACTGCACCAATTTTATATTTATTAAATCTCAATGATAACATTTAGTTCTCACATCATTACTCAAATGTATTCATGTTACCCTCATTCTATAAATTGAAAACCTAACTTCTGAGATGTTTGGCTTAAAAATATTAGGGCAGAAATTTATCCTGCAGGATGTATACAGAATTTGACTTCCTTTGTAGTATGTTTGGCAAATGTTTCTGAGTGTTAATATGTTGTTTTTGAGAATAATGACACAGGTATGCTTTTTTTTTCTAGAAAGACTATCAAGCATATAGAAACATCGTTTATAAGTTATACAAAAAAGTGTCGAATGGGAAAAGTCTAAATATGCCACCCCTAATGATATAGTTGCTTTGATATAAAAAATAACACCATGTTTGGCATTGCTTATCATTCCAGATATTCATTCTGCTAAGAGAAAACTCATACCTTTAATATCACTGAATCGCAGGAGTTTCTAAATTAGACATCATTAAGAATAGTTATTGTTAGACATACTTATTGCATGTATTATAGCATGATTCATACCAGGCTTTGGGGATAAACAAAAACAAAACAATTAAGGCCTATGTACTCATAAAACAGAAAGAATTACAAATACCATGAGATGCCATTAAAAAGTAAAATTTAAAACTGTTACTGTCATAGAATTTTAGAATAGAGTAGTTGCTAATAGACACTTGAGAGAACAGTAGGGATTAGGGAAGAAGCCAATCACTTAATGTCATGTCAGGGTTTAATGGGACAAAGTTTTATTCTGTAGTACAGCAAGAATCATTTAATTTACAACAATACATTAGCTGCAACAAAATAAATATACTAGTCATCCTACTATAATAAATATCTAGTGTATGCATGAATATAAACATTATACTGAACCTCATAAATATGAACAAATATGGGAAAATAATATTCTTAGAATATTTACAATGATAAGTTCAATTCAGGGTCAGTTAGAAAGTTTCTGCAATGTACCTAACTGAGATAAAAGATATATCTATGAGCCAGCATTGACCCCCCCACCACTACCTCCCTCACAGAATACTAGTATTGTTTGAAATAAAACTGAAAAATTCAGGGTTAGTACCTAGTATCCCACAGACACTTACTGAGCAAATAACACATACCAATGTCTTTATAATTACTGAGGAAACAAAGAATAAACAGATCTCATCCATTGCCTTGGTACATTTGAATATCAAGCAAAACACGTAATATAATAACCACCAGAATTTTCTTATATGACTTCCATATAACTAAATTCTTTTATATAGAAAGTAATTGAGTGCATGGAATTCTTTATTTAAACATGTTAAAAATTAATACAGTGTTTCTGACAGTTTAAATCTATTTTTAATTTGTTAATATTATAATGTATTGTGGTAAGCAATTTATATTAAAATGTGACTATCTAAATAGAAAAATATATTTTCTTTTCCAGTATAACTAGAATGGTATGACATCCATAATGGGCTGAAGGAAGGCAACATGACCTAAAACTTTAAATGATAAAAAAATAGAAGTTCATTTTAAACTTAAGGGAAAAACTTTCAGTTTAATAAATGATATGTCAGTAACAACAAGATCAAGATATTTAAAATCCTATTTTATATGTCTGTGTTCTAAGATATATATCAATAACATAGACATATCTATGGGGATCTATAAATAACAGCACTTTGTGCTGACTTCAACAAAATTTAAATGCTTTCTTTTTGTTACTAGAACAGCCCTTCCTTGATACACTGTGCATCAACTATCCAAGTTTCAAACTATTACAGGACTAAGGCTTTAATATTACATGCATAACTTTTCCTAAATATTTATACAAATTACCTCTGAAAATACCCTCATTAAAAAGATCTGAGTAATAGTCCTTGCAAAATACTTTAAAATATGAACCTCGTGTAAATGCTAAGTAGCACTTTTATTAGTGTTAAACATTAAACAATAGCAGAGGGAGTAATAAATTTAGATTTATGGCATGGCCAAGGAAGAAAAATATTTTCTTAAGGAACATCAAAGGACAGTAAAAGGAGATCCAAGGAAACAAAGCTGCATAATAGCGTGGCATAGAAATAAAGAATCAAAGAAAAAAGCTCACTATTTTTTAAGAACCTGGTCTAATATAAAAACCTTAATACAAATAATAGTGATTAATATAATGGTGTCAGAAGAAGAATAGTTTAAGCTATTTGAAAATGGAGGCCCAATAAAGGGCAACCTCAATTTTGTGGTTTGTCACCTAGCTTTGAGGATGGGAACAGACCAGTATTTAAGACTTCCTGGACACATGTAATTATTTGACTCACATCACCTTGTAGTGAAAAATAACCTCATAATTTTCTAATAAAAGTACTTCAAGAATCCTCTTGTGCTATCCCCAACTCAACCATCAAAAATGTCCTTTCTATCACCTTCTGCTTGTCAGTCATTGTAGTTCAGCTTATTAAATAAGTACTGATATTGAGTAAAAGAATTGGGGTTCTTTTTACTTTGTCCTTGGATAATGGACCACTAGTGACATTTAGGCTCTTTATCAATTTGGGGAAATGTTCTTAATCTCCAGTTGCCCTTGTGCTGAAATGCTTTAAAGTATTTTAAGCCAAGACTTTCAACGGCCATTTGACCTCTGCTCTGTCTTGCTTCTGCTATAATAGACACAACTTCTCCTTTGAAAATAAGGCAGAAGAGTCCAACCCATAACCACTGTCTGTGCCCTTACATTTATATTGATCTTAAAGACTTAACAGATGTTCAAACCTGTCTTAGGTGATCTAACACAAGTCAAGTCATAGCACATTCTGCCTTGCTCAGGATGTCAGGGTAACCATGCTCTGTAAGGCAACCCTGTGCAGAAGTGAACGTAATTGATAACCATATTATAGAAATTTCTGGAGTTTACTGGTTCTCCCTTTTATACAGTGTTATTCAGGAAAACCTGGTTCATGTTGACAGGCTTACATAGACTCAAGAAGAACAAAACAGAACATGCTGTTCTCTGTGTAGAAAACAACAATTGTCTTCAAGCAAATGTATGTATTATAGTCTCAGATTCTTTCAGCATCCCTGTAGTAGTAGTTTTAGCTTGTTTGTTTTCAAATACTTGAAAAAATCATTCTAAATACTGGACTTTTGTCCTTATTCTGATATGAATAAAATATTTCATTCAAATTATTTATTTTTATGAAATAACCATGTATAAGAGATAATATGTAGACCAATGGCTTATAGACTAAGTCCAGAAGAGGGATAAAGATTTTCAATATCTTTCAGCCACATATCTTTAGGATCTCTATGATATAAACACATGTGTGACACAAACAGGTCTCTTATGACTAACCTTCAGTAAGAGTAGTCGTACAAAACATGTCACCTCACATACTTAAATGTAAGAAGAAATATCCTAGGTCTTGGAGACCAAGGTAGGTGGATCTCTTTGTGTCTGAGGTCAGCTTGATATAAACAGCAAACTTCAGGCAGCCAGGCTACATAGTGATACCCTCACACTTTGTTCCATGGGCAAACTCCATGCCCCAGTCATGAATATGACTCCCACACGTTCCATAGTTCCTAGGATACAAAGTATTTATGGAATATACAAATCGCAAAAAATTAAAACGAGAAGCAGAAAATCTTAGTGAAAGTTTTATAGATAAAGATATAGATGTATGCTATGTTTTCATAAATTGGATTTGGGATGTGTGAGTTTTGTTCAGTCTCTTCAGAAAAGAATAAGTATGATATTGTTACCTGAGAGCATATAGATGATATTGGATAGCCACAAAGGCTATTTGCACATGGCTGCATTTCAAATGCTTTTTTTCAAATAAAGTTCTCAAATGTTTTAGCTGCTAAGAGAAATGCAAATCAAGGCTTCAAAAATCTACGTAGATGACCATGGCTTTCAAAGTTAAAAACTAATATGCTGGAAAGAATGTAGATAAAGTGGAATCTTCAGAGCATGCTACTCAGAATGTAAAGCAGTCAGTTTCTCAAAAGGTTAAACAGCGTTATCTGCAGACCTAATGACTCCACCATGCATTCATTCACAAACTCCAACAAAAATATATGAATCAGCCTCACTCAAAATTGTCAAAAGTGAAAGTAAACTGTATGTCCATCCGATGAATGAATAGCAAAACAGCAGATTCAAATAGGCTAGTGTTTAATAATAAAATAATAATTAAGTATGCAGGCTGATAAAACAGAGATGAACATTGAAGCCATTATGCTAGGTGAAAGAAGCCATCCACCAAGGACGGCACATGTTATAATCCCATTTATATGAAGTATCCAGAATAAGCAAAATTATGTGGACCGGAAGTAGATTAATGGATGCTTAAGTCTGACGAGTTGTAAAGGTCGGGGAGGAATGGAGGTTTAACAGTATGGTTAAGAGGTCCTGGGGTTCCCACAAGTAATGCCATTGCTAAAATTTGATTGTTTTGTTGTTCACCCTTTTGAACCTTCATTTAAGTGATTTGTATCATGGATTTAAGTAAGGCTAATAAAAATCAATACAAATAGGACCAGAAACACACACAGAAAATGGTCAGTGAATAGAAGGATGGTGGAAATAGGACACAAAAAGATGCCCAGCATTGCTTACCACAAAAGAAATAGAATCTACAAGGACCATTTTCACCTGTTTTCACCGAGTGCTGGAATAGATAGATGTTTTAATATGTACATCTAGAATATTAGCATATTGGGGTGGTTTATCAGGTTACTGGCTGCTTGATAATTACATGTTAGATTTAATTGAATATTTATGCAATCATTTTAAAATTCTGACAGTTCTGTGTTGCATTCTGTCACTAAACTAGGACAGAAAAAAAAGTTATCTTCACAACAAATAACTTTTCCCTTGTCATTGAAACTATAATTAGAGGGAGCTGAATGCCAACCTAGGCCTAGCTACTGCTTGCCCATCTTATGATATACAAACAGTGAAGTCTCATTTTGCAGACAGTTCTGAAACTGATGCTGTCATTCCCTTATAAAGTATACCTTCAAAAGTCAATAAATTGATCTTGCTGACCTCTCAAAACAGCCTGCTACCAGTTCAATTTGTTAATGTTATTTGATTATGGAAAGGCGAGATGAAAATAATTATGAGATGTTTTTACAACCCATTTGGAGCAATTTCTCACGTTAGGTTTTTATGCTGCATAACAAATAACCATGGCGTCAACAGCTTGATACAGTGCATGACCAGTCTTTCACGGTATTCCCAGTAGGTCACAGTCAGAGTGACAGCCAACAGGGGTGCTTACCTCAAGCCCCAGCTTGAATGGATGAAACTCCAGACCGGTTCCAGTTGTAAGCTGAGGTCACTATCTTGTGGCTGGAAGTGAACTCTCCCACAGTCTGGGGTGAACCTGAGAGTGAAGTGCTTCCAGATGAGCAAATGGCAATTTCTTTGATTACACAATGGTCCCTAGACCACTGCTTCTGTTAGCAGGCCAGTCTTCTGTATGCAGGTGGTCATAGGGATGCATCTCATCATTGTGGCCATGTATCATTGGTGGGAGGCAAATCACTGCTTCCTGTAGCACCTAGAGAAATGTATGGTTAATATAAGGCGACCCTAGGGATTCCCACCCTAAGAGTCATTTTAAAGCTCTTGACTTTGAGGAGGATTTTTTTTAATTTTATTTATTTATTTTATTAATTTATAAAAGTTTCCACTTCAGCCCCTTCTCCCAATACCCTCCCACTCCCCCCACTCCTTCTCCTCCTCCCTTTCCAGCCCTAAGAGCAGTCAGGGTTTCCTGCCCTGTGGGAAGTTCAAGTTCCTCCCCCCTCCCTCCAGGTCTAGGAAGGTGAGCATCCAAACAGACTAGGGTCCCAAAAAGCCAGTACATGCAGAGGAAACAAGTCCCAGTGCCATTATCAATAACTTCTCAGACAGTCCCCGTGCCAGCCACATTCAGAGAATCCGGTTTGATCACGTGCTCGTTCAGTCCCAGTCCAGCTGGCCTTGGTGAGCTCTCATTAGATCAGTCCCCTTGTATCAGTGGGTGAACACACTCCTCACGGTCCGGTCCTGCCTTCCTTGTTCATGTTCTCCTTCCTTCTGCTCCTCATTTGGACCTTGGGGGCTCAGTCCAGTGCTCCAATGTGGGTCTCTGTCTCAATCTCTTGAGGAGGATTTTTTATACATTGCAAATTTCATGCTAAAGATCTCTGCTATAAGTCACCCTTTAGGGAGTACAGCAATTATAAAAGAGTCAGAATTTAGAAAGTGTCATACTATTTCCTGGAATGGGACCGTCTATGTCACTGAGCAATTGCCACCAAACTGCACCATGCTTACTTCAGAGGTGAAGAAGCCTGGGCCAGAAGCGTTTCCCCACTCATCCTCGGATTTATTGCTTTGTTGTGTGGGAAATGGGCCTGTAAAGGCTAATTCTCCAACACAGCAAAGCAGCACCTTCCCTTGGGGTCTGTCTTATCACTCCCCCAACAAGATGTTTTATCACTCCCGCAACAAGGGGTTGACTGAGTTTTCTTCCACAAGAAATGAAAAAAAAAACCCTAAACTTGGTGTTCAAATGTCAACTACAATGATCAGTGGCTTTCTTTACAATTTACACACAGTATACGTGTGTGTGTGTGTGTGTGTGTGTGTGTGTGTGTTGAGACAGGGTTTCTCTGTGTAGCTTTGGAGCCTGTCCTGGAACTTTCTGTAGACCAGGCTGGCCTCACGCTCACAGAGATCCTCCTGCCTCTGCTTACAAAGTGCTTGTATAAAATCATGCGCCACCAGCCTTGCATAAACAGTATTGTTTAAAGGGAGTCAACACCTATACTTTTGACTATTGAATTTAATAAATATCTCCAAATGAATTTTTACACTCTTCATCAACAACAGAAATCACAGAAGTGATCTTTGTTCCCTTATATTGATGGAATCTTGCTAACCATAATGTCTTCATGTGATTTTATTTGATAGTAAAGAATTATGCTTAGGTACTCATGAAGCCTTTGCCTCAGAGTAATGTGGAATTTCAAGTATTAATTATGCTTGCTTAATATGATGTTATTAGGAAAATTTGTTATTTTTCAGTTTACCACAATCATGAACAGTACGGGGATGTTTGTTCGTTTCTTTGCTTTTGAGACTGTGTTTTAATTCCAACATGTCTCCCTTCCTTTTCTTTTCTCCATTGCCTCCCATATTCCCCTCCCTGTTTTCTTTCAAATTTGTGATCTCTTTATTTCATTTTTTGTTATTGAATACGTAGATGTATTTGTATATGCATATATTCCTACATACAACCTTTTGAGTCTATATAATGGTGTTTACATGTATGTTTTCAGGGTATTTGGTTAAGTGGAAAATGGTCAGAATGGGATTTTAATTTGAAAACCTAGAAGAAATTGGGGAAATAGCTGAGCATACAGAAACCCTTAGATATCATCTGTGTATATAAACTGAGACACTGTGTGACCTGCAAATGTGTCAAAAAGAAAAAAGAAAGTGATTAAATGGATCAAAAAGATTCTGCTACAATTGTACTCAATCTACTTCAACATAGTTCTACATTTGTTAATCAAGGATAGGTTTAAACAGTCTAATTGTAAAATGCTCAAAAAGTTTGATAAATGTGAAATTTTCAAAAAAAAAGAAATTAGCATTAACTACTCTCTTATTTAGGCTTATGGTTACTGTGAGGAGAAACCATGGTTAAAGAAACTTGGGGAGGAAATGGGTTATTTGGTTCATACTTCCATGCACTGTTCATTGTCAAAAGAAGGAGACTCAAGTAGAAAAGGAACCTGGAAGCAGGAGCTGATGCAGAAGCCATGGAGGGGTGTTGCTTACTGGCTTGCTCTCCATCACCAGCCCAAGGATGGCACCACCCAAAATTGTCTGGACCCTCTCCCATCAATCACTAATTAATTAGACACCCTGAATCCCGATCACATGAAGTCACCTTCTCAATTGAGGCTCCCTTCTTTCAGATATCTATAGCTTGTGTAAAGTTAATGTAAGACTAGCCAACAGAACTACTTTGGGAATTATTGGGATTATTTAATGAAACTGTAATTTACACATGTATGGAAACCAAAAGCTAAATGTCTTTCTTACTTGGGCAAGCAAATTTAGTTTCTAGCTAAATAAGAAAGCAAACCTAAAAGGCAGAGGTGTGCAAGATGGTATAAACTCAGAGCTTATGTGTATCCAGAAGCAGCTGTTCCAGCACTGTGTCACAGCATGGTAATATTCATTGGTAAGATCATTCAGTGGAATAGAATAAGATAATGCTGGATTTCCCTACCTAACACTGTAAAAATAATATTACTCATTAAAATAACAAACGAATAAAACAAAGTATTTGTAGACCATTAAGATAAACTAAGCATGCTTGTGTATTAGTTGATTCATAAGCATATTTTACTCTGAACTTAATTGACATCGATAATGCATCATAAGCAAAATAAAATGAATCTGAGAGACTGGGTAAACATCTAACACTAAATGAGAGAACAAATCTACAGTACAAGATGCATTAGTAACAAAATGCCTTCTAAAAGGTAAACAAATTAGTGAAAATGGTTTTGCAAAAAAATTAAAACTGAAAACGAGCCAAGCTAATGGCCAAGGAATTATAGAAAGTAACTAAAACCCCAGAACTCATTAGACAGACTTGAAAGTAAACTAATTGAGTACTAGTTTGAAAAAAATTAAAAGGTTGGTAACTACTGATGGTCCAGATGAAGTAGAAGATAACATTTCTTGGATCATTTATGGAAATAAATTCAATATTTATACAAAGTGTCCTGTCAATTTACATTCAATGAAAAAAATACCTTAACTACAATTACATCGAATTGTAAACACCTGAATTTAAGATATTAAAAGAAGTTTATTATAAAATCTTTTGCAGTTCCAAAGTCTTAGAAAAGTTCCAAATAGTTCCAAATGCCTACATATAGTATGGTTTGGGAGATTCAAGGATCGGTTGATAGAACCATTTTGGTGGTGGTGGTGTTTTCTTTGTTTCATACCAAGTAACTCAGAAATATTTCTAGAAAGTATGTTTGGGGACCAAAAGAAATGTGAAATTGGCAACCTTTATTTTTTTTTTAACTTATAAAGTTTTCTTATAATAAAAGTCTGGGAAAACATTTGGAAAGACACACAAATTATTGATAAATTACAAAAAGGTTCAGAACTAGGCTCCAAGAAATGTTTAAAATTGCAAAATGGAACATACCCCTAAAGGAAATGAGAACATTAAGTGATATACATGTTTTTTTTTTTTTTTCGAAAACTACCAAAAATCAAAACTTTAAATTTATTATTGGTGTTTAAAAAAGCTACAGGATAATATTGTCTTTTTTTTAATGTTCTCATTGTGGATATGAAGGGGCAATGGAAATGGCACTTGTAAGGAAACAAGAGTGATATTTGTAGGTATGATTTAGAACAACCCATGGAATCTATTTTCTCCGACACGTGAAAACTCTCTTCAGGCTTTCTTTCTCTCCTGCTACCAGCCTTCTCTTTTCCAAGACTGCAGATACCAGATCAGCAGGGAGCTGGTAGCTACATACGTTTCCATAGAATATTTTATTTTTGTTTTGCACCTCAGTTTACGTCTCTGAGACCAAAACGGATGAGGGGGTTTTCTTTCTTTTATGAATTATTAATGACCTTTTCCGAAGAGCCTGACAGCACTCAAAATGATATGCACTCATGTGGACATATCTATTTTCCTTTTGTTTTACATTCACAATTAACATCCTTAAAAGCCAAAGGGACAATTCTTGTCTTAAGGTAACAATTACAGCAAACAAGTAAGGTGTTAGTTTCAAGAAAGCAACAACGTATGAAACAAACACTGACACATCCAATGCCTGCATTGTTTTATTTTGTCTCAGGATGTCATTAATATTTTATAGAAATGAGCAATTGGCATATATAAGGTGTAGTTAGTCGACAATAAATTATTTTACTTCATTGTGAAAATTAAGGATTTTTTCTTATCTAAAATATTGAACAGAGTTCTAAAATAGCATTTTACCATTTTTGTTTTGCTTCAGTAATAGATTATTCTGTTTAGAAGTTTGTTTCTTTTTTTTTTAAAGCTTAAAACCAAGTCAGCCTCCAGAATAAAAGCAGCCACAACTTCTAATTTATTTTAAGGCTGAGTATTGTTATCCAGATTTACTATCAAAGTAATTAATGGTAACAACTGTGCATAATGTTCAGCTAATAAATGCTGTGCCCTGCAAGCCACAGAGGAGGAAGCCTAGCATGTACCAAGGTTGGAGGAGACAGCAAATGACAACCAAAGTGGGAAAATTTACTGCCGCACTCGTGTGAAGCACCCCAGACATCAATCCTGCCCCCTCACTACTGCAGAATCGAAGAGATTGGTGGCACTGGTTTGCATGTGCTTTCTTTGTTATTGTATCAAGTTTACTCTAACATTAAATATAAGTATGGTCAAAGAAAGTTTATCATGTCTGTCAGGAGGTTTGGTTTAACTGAAAGGTACAGATATATACCTTTAAATCACATATGTTACACAGACTTTTCAACCCTGTTGACTCTATTAAAACCTAAGAGTCATGAATTGTCAAACCTTTTAGGTTGTTGCCATACAAGTCTGTGAGAGGGTCCTCATGAGTGTGAGTCAAACCTTTAGAGTTCTAGGGCACTGTGAGATGCAACTGGGGGCTCCTTTGTAGAGAACTGCACGTGAATATTTCTCTGTTACACAAAGGTAGACGAAACATATACCCACACTGTCCCACTATGTTCTATAACTATTAATGCACAGCATAAAAATTAATCTCCGATTCCCTAAGGCCATAAAGCTATCAACTATGGCATGATTTGGCTAAAATAAAACCTTGTGGTGCCCATAGCCTCAATAAGTGTTCAAAATTTACCTTATTGTAAAAATTAAGTAACTGTTAGTGTTCTTCAGATTCTCATGATGCCCTTAGACATGTATCGACTAACCCAAAAATAATCCCTGCTTCCTCGCTCTATTATATATGGCTTCAGGATGCCATCTTTTCCTTTGTGTTGCAAGCAATAGTCTGCCATGAGATCATGAGAGGGGAAAGGCTTCCTACAATAATCAGCATGCCATTGCCTGACATCATCCACATGGAAGTCAATCAACAAAACTGTACTTTTTTGGAGTTCTTATCTGAGGGCACAGGAAAAAAAAGAATGGTAGCAGACACTGTCTGCCTCTCATCATTTTTTTATTAACAAAGTTCCCAAATACAGGGAGCACTCACTTCTCAGTGTTTCTTAGAAATGGCACCATCGTTTGATCAACCTCAAAACTTTCCTTAGCGGTTTGTCTATTTATAATATGAAAACTTTGAATAAATTTAAATTGCTTGTACTATTTGGCATCATTCCTCAAGTGTACCTTTAAGCACAATGAATATAAATTCAAAAGAATTTCTATGAAATCATCTATACCAAGTAGTCTCAGTCTTTATCTGAGAGCATGGTAGATTCACTGAACACATCTCTATGTTTAAAAGTATTTATTTATTTATTTATTTATGGTGGTATGTGTAGGGATATATTTACCAGAGTTGGTAGAGGTCAGAAAAAAACTTGCAGGAGTCTGTTCTCTCCTTCTACCTTGTGAATCCTGGGAAGTGATTTCAGGTCCTCAACTGGTGGCAAGTCCCCTTTCCTACTGAGCCATTTCTCCATCTACAAATCACAGTTTTTCTTTGGCAAGACATTACCTCACCTTCCCAGTCATCCTGAAACCAAGCATATACACACTGAAATTGCTTTACAAATGATGGCGGAGCTTTTCCTTGAGGTCACTGATGCAGTGATTCATCCTGTGGGCTGCAAACTTAAAGCATCTTAAAGCACAGTCACTGTTCCAGAGCATATTTTAGCCATCATTTTACTTCCGCCTCCTTTAAAATAGCATTAAATTTATACATGTATTTTCTTAAGACCAAAACTTTGAATTTAATACAGTTATAGGTTTAGTATATGTGATGAAGAAGGAATGAGAAATATTTTGTAGTTACTGCCAATGTAGCTCTGAGAAGGATCTGTGTTGTATCCTTGAGTAACCTAAGCGCAAAAGGGAGATGAGGAAAAATGCGTACATTCTTAATGCTGTGTCTTTTCATTTGATGTAAACATCAGTGTTTCTAAGCCCTGATTGCAAAGTAAATACTGGCTGGTCAGGAGATGTACATTAAGCACATTGTTTAAAAAGGTCTCTGTGAATAAGACAAATGAGAATAAAGTTTAAAATATGACCACAAGACAGTTCAACAATTAAAAATAGAGACCTCTGATAAAGGAAGAATGTAAGTCAAAATTTACCCTGCTGAGAGTATCCAATATTCTGTTTCTTCAGTGATCATGATGGTCTTCTACTGTTTAATTGCATCGATCATAAAATATCCAGGAATGGGCATATTTTATTTAAAAATGCACTTAAAAAGTATCAGTATAATAAATATGGCAATCAAATGAACGAGAGAAAACCCAGACAATACAGAGTAGAAGGAATCTTCAAATACCACATTATACTTTCAGAGAGCTTAAATACGAAACTGAAGTCAAAGGTTATGAGTAGCTTTCTGCAGCTTGATGTATGAGTTATTTACATATATACTCCAATTTTTCTTCTTCTACAGGTGATCAAATACTCTGACCAAAGCAACATGGGGAAGGGTTTAGTTTCTTGAGTTTATAGGCTATTGTTCATCATTGAGGGAAATTGGGTAGGAGCCTGAAAGCAGGTTAATTTGCTCTTCTACACTGACAAAAAACTCACAGTCAAGGCAGATCAGTAGAAATCATGAGGAAATACTGCTTGTTGGCTCACTCACTGACTTATGTTTAAGAAGGTTTTTATATGACCTCCTGCTCAGGGACTGGTAATTCCCACACTGGGCTACAACTTCTTACATAAATTAACAATCAAAGCAATCTACCATTGATGCTAAAAGGCCAATCTTATCTGAGTAATTCTTCAGTTGAGGTTCTTTTCTCACTTGACTCTTGGCCTGTGTCAAACTGAAAGCCAAAGATAACTAGAATAATGAACTATACAAGCAAATTAATACATTATTGAGCATTTTCTCTCTAATATTCTGATAAGCAGGTAGTCTTAAAGTCCTTGAGTGGGGAAAATGTTATACATGTATTTAGCTGGAAATCCTAGAGAATTAAAGGACTGTTTCCTCTGGTTTATCCACTATACTGGTATGACTATAAGGATTTAAAAATGCATTCTGTCCTAATAATGATGTAAGCCATAAATGAAAGGTAGTCATGGTTATTGTTTCTGGGTGCTGTTGTTGTCTTGAATATGCTCTCGCCTTCATGCCTACTTTCTCCAAGCCACTTTCTTTGTGAAAAAGATAACCAATGCTGTCTCATGTTGGTAATTATATTCTACACAATCTGTTAGAAGGGAGATATGGAAACTAATGGGAATTTTAAAGATGGAAATAATATTGAAGAAAGAGCATAATTTGAACAGATAGCATTTACTAAAGTCTAGCAGTGGAGATGGTGGTGGTCTTCGATTATTCTTTGTCTACAATTATGTATGGAGTTAAGTTTCTCAAGTCACAGAATCTGTAAAGGAAAGGAACTCTTTTAGGAAAGAAGGAAGGCTGGACACCAAAACCTAGCTTTGACTATCCATAAAAGCTGGTCCATTAAACCTACCATTCTTCAGAGAGCAAAACATTTCAAATATATGTTACCACATATAGTTCTTTAAAGGTACTAGTTCAATAACCAAATGATGGGGAGATAATAAGATGCTCACCTTCCTAGACCTGGAGGAACTTGAACTTCCCACAGGGCAGGAAACCCTGACTGCTCTTAGGACTGAAGAGGGAGGAGGAGAGGGAGTGGGGGGAGTGGGATGGTATTGGGAGGAGGGGAGGAAGTGGAAATTTTTATAAATAAATAAATAATAAAAAATAAGAGGACTTTATAAGAATTAGTAAAATGATCTAGTAGAAAAAATGTATTCTAAAAGGAAAAATAAATTGGATAGGAAAGCTCCGGCATGTTGATACTTGTAGCAATTTCATACCATCCTGTAGAATGAAATAAATCACTGTGGAAGCCTGCCGATAAGCTCTGTAGCATGGTGTGAGAGATGGAAAGAAAAGGAGCTGTGATGGCTTGGTGGAAGTGGTTTTACTTCAAGAACTATTTGGTGAGATTTTTAAAGAACCTGGAAGATGTCCTCCTGAATTCCTCTCTGAAGCTCAGAAAAGGTAAATTCAAATCTAGGAAGCTTTTGCCTGCTGCCTCTCTTTCCTATGTTGAGCCTGTTATAGCACAAGACAAGATTAACAAGAAGTCAGATTCATTCAGATGGCTAGTCATGTGACGTCCCTGGTGCTTCATTCTGGTTTCTAGTGTCTGGGCGGCATTTGAAGCACCTTTGCTTTGTGGCTGGCTATTGAACAGTCGTAATTGTCCTACATGAGCTAATTAGGCAACTGGAGTGTGTTTACCACACTTAACAACTTCTTGTCCAGCATAATCTCTCAAAACTAGTTAACAAGGGAGAGCAGTGTAGAACAATTGCCTAATTGTGTATACAGTAGCTCTTAAAATTAACCAATGGTTTCAATTAGCATAGCTGAGATGAGCATTGCTCACTTCACTGTTGTGTAGTGGCCTTCTGCAATCACTTTCCTGGAATTGGTTTTCTATAAACAGATTGAGATTTACCAGGTCATGGAGAAAATTATGCAGGCTGGGATTTAATTTGAACTTGAGAAGAACCACAAAAAAATAATGTGACATTTTCTTTTGTTTTCAGATTGCTTTAAGAATGCATGAGTAGAGAAAATTGGATATTATGTCTTCATATCATAAATTTCTTGGGGGAATATATGAGAATGTTAACAAAATGCCAAATATTATACATATAATTTCCTAGTGACAGAAACAACTTTCTTTGCAGGCATTAATAAGTCAGGCTATTATCTTATACAGTAGGACCATAATATAAAATAGACTTTGAACAGAGCATAAATATTTTCAATGTTTGGAGCCTATCACTGAATAAGTAAAGGAGGTAGACCTAACTGCTTTGCAATTGGATTAAGGCTCACTCCACAGAAGGAAACACACATCTGGCACATTAAGTCTTTCCAAAACTTCATGGTTTAGGAGCTCATAGTCTCTTTCGGTGAAAGTACAATGACTATTCTGAAAAATGGACATATTAAAAACTGCCTCCTCCATTCATGTCCAGTTCTCAGACACCATCAAAGAATTTATCACAACTAATCAACATTCAGAGAGTGTCAGGAAAGTGCTCATCCGCAAATAAGACATTAATATCTATACCATGTTCTCTCTCCTGCAAGGTTCAGGCACCATCAGTGGGGAGCAGACAGAAGGTTGTTAGAACCATGGATCAGAGAGGACCTCTGATCCATAACAATATTTTGACTGGGAAACATAGACCTACTTGCAGTATTTGCATCACTCTTTCATATGAGCTCGTACATAGCAGCTGCGGTTGCCTACCAGGACTAGCACAAGATAAAGCCGGTTTGTTAACTTCTAGCACGGAGTGGAGAAAGGTTCATAAGATCCAGTTTCTAACTGAGAAACTACGGATCATTGATGGCTTTTCGGGAAGGAAGAGTCAGCTTTCTTCAAGGGTACAGCCCCTGGTAGGACAGTTATAATTCTAGTGGATGACCCCATACCCAAGAATATACTGGTAACAAAAATTGGATGCCATGAATTATAAAAAAAAAAAAAGAGGGAGAGAGAACATGGAGTTGGGATATGGAGTATGAGAAGGAGTGGATTTTGGAGGAGTCATGGAAAGGTGTTGTGGGATGAATATGATCAAATATGATCAAAATACACCTTAAGAATCTCTCAAAAATTAAAAAAGGGTTATATTTAAAAAGTAATGATATAAAAGATGACACTGAGACACTGTGATCGGAGTACACTTTTACTTAAAGTAAAATAAATTCATTACTTTCTTGCCTTTTTTCTACATTTCTGTAAAATGTAGCAAGAAAAACAAGGCGAGAAATGATTAAATCTTAACTAAATCTAATGAACTACAAATAGTATTTTTAAGAAATGGAGTGCAGAATATTGTCAACACTTCCAACTGAATAGGTCATATTTTCATAACATTTTTTTCTGAACTCACGTGAGGCATTCATCTTGATCTACTGAACAAAGCCTTCCAAGTCTGGCTATAGTAAGGAGACGTGGGCAAGTCTCAAATGCACTCAAGAGTGAGATAAAAATATAATTAAAACATTACTTTGCTTTTGAGTCAACATAATTTACTTGTATTGGTTCTTTTATTCTGCCACATAATCCAAAAGAAACTCTTTATGTAAGCCATGTTGTAAACCTTTTACTTATTCCTGAAGAAGCAAAAGGGATCAGGACGGTAGAGGTGGGGAAGGAACAGAATGGGAGAATAATAAAAGAGATATTTTGGGGACATTATGGAGTTAGGAGAAACTTGGTGCCAGGGAAAGCCCCAGGAACCCACAAGGATGACCCCAGGTAAGATTGGCCTTCCCCTGTAATCAGATTGGTTTATACTCTAATTGTCACCATAGAGCTTTAATCCAGTAACTGATGGAAGCAGATGCAGGGATCCACAGTTAAGCACTGGGCTGAGTTCTGGAAGTCCAGTTCAAGAGAGGATGGAGGGATTACTTGAGAAGGGTCAGGGTCAAGATCATGACTGGAAACCAGTAAAGACAGCAAGCCTGAACTTTATAGACTCTGGACAGACAGCTGGGAAACCTGCACAGAACCCACCGAGGCCCTCTGCATCTGGGTGTCAGTTGTGTCATTGTGTGGCTCCTAACAGTGGGACCAGGACTTGTCCCTGATGCATTAGTTGGTTCTATTATTATATTATTATATTAGTTATATTAAATATATTACATATTATTATATTAATTATTATATTAGTTGGAGCCTATTCCCTTTGGTGGGATGGTTTGATCAGTTTTGAAGCAGAGATGGGGAGCTTGGTAGTTCCTCAACTTGACATGCCATGCTTTGTTGATTCCTCAAGGAGACCCTACCCCAATCTGAATGGAGATGGGGTGGGGAGTGAATGAGGGTTAGGAGGGAGGTGGGAGAGGGAATGGGAGGAAAGAATGGAGGGGAAACTGTGTTTCATATGTGAAATAAAATAAAGAAAATATTTTATAGAAACTTTTATGTAAGACAGTGACAGGAAAGTAAAAAATGGAACTATTGCATTCTTACCTGGCTCTTATGAATAATGAAGAGAAAGATAGTATTATAAATACCCTGCTATGTTTTTAAGTATTTCCTGCAAATGTGGAAGCAGGATTTAAATAACCAATCTTTGCAATGATCTAGAATAATTTTTCTTTTATGATTCTGTCAGAATTCATTAAAATTCTCTTTTACTTGCTTTATTTTCTTCCTAAAATATAGTCCATGCTTCCTGTGCTTAGGGCAACTACATACTTATTGACTTAACAGCGGAAATGTGGAGTGATTTGCTCACTATTTATATTAACTTTCTGTCCCATATCCTTCCTAATGAATAGGCATAATGTAACAATGAATTTTGGAGTGTGTATTCTGGAGTCAAATGATACTAGCTTGATTTAATATTCTTCTCATTGTTTGTTATGTAATTTAATGTGAATGTCCTTCTCAAGCTTCAATTTCCTCACACTCTAAATTAGAATAACAAAATCATAACCATAGGGTTTATTTTCTGAAACACTGCTTCATGGAGTAGCCCTTGTTTTGTTGTGTTTAGAAACCAAATATCAGCTGTGTCTTTGTTTTTGTGTTTTTATTGTATCATTATTTTGGGTTAGAGTTAATATGAAACTCTCCCAGTCTAGCCCAGAAGCGTTCTGCATCCTAGAAAATAAATGCAAAATCAGCTGCGAATAAAGACCTGAGACCCAGAGCTTTTTAGATGTGTTTCTTAAAGCATTAAGGAACAGCTTTATAAGATAAGCAGGGCATTTTATTAGTCTTGAACTCTTGTGCACAAATCATGCCCTTCAGAAAGAGTTCAAAGACTAAGACTTGTTTCTATTTATTACCTCTGTGATAAAGTAATCTTTTCAACATCCTTAAGCAGGCTTACCTAGCCTCTGTAGCATGTTCTTTTAATTAATGATTCTCAGGAACAGCACTTCTCTCTGGATTGACTTCAGAGCTGCCAGTGAACTGAGGCAAATGAGAATGGTGGGGAGTTCAATTTCCTTTGGCTAGCCAGCCCTACAGATGTCCTGATCCACTTCTTTCTTTTGAATCTCCTTGGAGCTGGGAAAAGTCCTTTAATGAAAAATAAATTGTTTCAATAGTGCCATGAGGACCTGTGACTGAAATTTGAACCATCTCATCAAATTTTGAGGCTGAGGACAGATTAAAAAAAACCCTTAAATTGAAATTATAGGTGTATTAAAATCTATGGCATAAGGTGTATTAAAACTCACTTGTGTTTTAACTTTTTTTAAACAATGTAGTTTTTAGTGTATACATTTTGAACTTCTATTGCTTAAGCATTGTGTTAAGAATCTTAATCTTTTTGATGGCTTCATGAATAAAATTGTTTTCTTGCCTTTCCTGGAGCCCCAAACAATGCAGCACTTTAAATTTCAGAATGAAAAGATTGTTCGTGGCTTAGATTTTAGCTACTAAAGTAGTTATTAATTCCATACTGTTATTTATTGAATACTTATTTCAATTTATTTCTCAAATGATACCTTCTTTTCCAGCACCTATAGCCTTACTATTTACTCTTGTTGACCAAAGTTCTGGTTTATACTCCCCTCCATATATAAGAGTTCTCAAATCTCTCACATCATACTTTGTAACCACCTTAAACTTGGAAAGACACTTCTACCAGGCCCCTTCATTGTTTCGTTGTTTCATTCCACTGTAGTTCCTATAAAAATTAAACTTCAAATTTATGTAAAATATATAATTAATCTTGTTAATTCCTACATCCTCTGTAATCTGCCCTTCAGAAATGAAAGTATTTCAAAATAATCCAATTAAAAAGTGGGGTGCAGAGCTAAACAGAGAATTCTCAGCAGAAGAATTTCAAATGACTGAAAGACATTTAAGAAACTGCACACCATCCTTAATCAGCAGGAAAATGTAAATCAAAATGATTCTGAGATGCCATCTTACACCTGCCAGTATGGCTAAGATCAAAAGTACTTAAGACAGCTAATGCTGGAGAGGATATGGAATCAGGGGATCACTCCTCTACTGCTGGGAGGAGTGTAAACTTATATAGTCACTTTGAAAATTAATATGGAGGCTTCTCAAAAAATTGGAAATTAATCTACCTCAAGACCCAATGATACCACTCCTGAGCATATACCCGAAGGATAATCCATAGCACAAGGACACTTGCACAACAATGTTCATAGCAGCATCATTTGTAATAGTAACACCTGAAAACAACCTAGATGCCCCTCACTGAAGAATGTATAAAAAATGTTTTACATATACACAATGGAGTATCACTAAGCTGTATAAAACAATAGCATTCTGACATCTGCAGATGAATGGAACTAGACCTAAGCATCCTGAGTGAAAGACAAACACGGTATATACTCACTTATAAGTGGATATTAGATGTAAAAGAAAGGGTAACCAGAGTATAATCCACAGATCCAGAGAAGCTAGGAAACATGGAAGAACCTAAGGGCGACACATGGATCACTCAGAAAAGGGGAATTAGATAACATCTCCTGCGCAAATGGGTCGTAAATAGGAGGGGGTGGAAAATAGGAACATGAGGAAATGGGATGATTGAGTGAAGGTGAGGAGAAGGATGAAATGGGGAAACAATGAAAGAGATAGCCACGATTTGGTTATGGAGATACTTGGTGCTAGGAAAATTCCCAAGAATCCATAAGGATGACCCCAGCTAAGACTCCTAGCAATAGAGGAGAGCGAGCCCAAACTGTCCTTTCCCTGGAATCAGATTAATGAATGCTCCAACTATCATCATAGAACCTTTACCCAGTAACAGATGAAACCAGATGCAGAGATCCACATCAGGCACCAAACCAAGCTCCTGGAATCCAATCAAAGAAAAGGAGGAGAGAATATATGAGCTAGGAATGTCCAGATTGTGATGGAGAAATCTAGAGACAGCTGAACAAAGCTCATGGTAACCCATGAAACTCTAGACTGACAGCTTTAGAGTCTTCATAGGATTGAACTAGGCCCTCCAAATGCGGGAGAGTGTGGTGTAACTTGGACTATCTGTGAGGCACCTGGTAGTAAGACCAGGATCTATCCTTGAGCTAGCATGTTGGGGCTTATTCTCTATAGTTGGATGCCATGACAAAACTTAATGCAGGGTGAGGGGCTTGGTACTGCCCCACAACGCATCAGACTTTGTTGACATCCCATGGGAACCCTTCCCCATTGGAAGAAGTAGATGAGGGGTGGGCTAGTGAGGGGAGACAGGGGCAGGATGAGGGCTGTAGGGGAAAACTGTGGAAGCAATGTAAATTGAAATTTAAAAAATAAATTAAAATTTAAAATAAAAAGAATGAAAGTATTTGTTCTGCAATTATTCAGTTTCAATTAACACAATTGTATATTGTGCCTGATAAAGTAGATACTTTATTTATTGCATGATGATGAGAATAAAAAAATAAACCAAATTTTAAAATCATAATTTTTTATCTTTCAGTGCATATGCATATCTATGAACAAAAATAAGAGGTGTTAATAATGTAGCTCACTGAAATAAAGTTCAAGAGCCCAGACACAATACCCTGTAACCCCATGAACAGAAACAGATTTTTCTACTTAATTTTTAAGTCATAATCATTTAGTATAGTACCTAAAACAGGAAACTACTCAATAAATCTTGCAATCAAGTCTAACCAAGTACTGCAAAAGAGACTTTGTACTGAAAAGTAGCACTAACATTGTTATCAGAGTTATAATGATAACTTTTCAAGTAAACTATTGTTTACAATGTCACTAGTATGTGAAAGGTTCTGGATAGAATCATTTATTTTTTGCCTTAAATAAGAATATTTAAATAATTTATTGTGACTCAGTTTTTAAATCTTAGATTAAAACAGTAGTATCTCATGATGTTTCATCTATTTAAGCTAAACTGAAAATGTTTACCAATTAATTATATTAAAAAATGTCATCCCGACCTTTCTTTGTGTGATCTGAAAATAATAACTATCCACAGGCATATTCGACAGCAATGACTTTTAAACCAGTAATATGATGATTTGCTTATCTCCTACATCATGAACATATATTACAATTCAATTTCTCATAGTATACACTTCAATTTAAAACTAAACTTTTCCCAGTGCATAAATGATCTCAGAGAAAGAATTAAAAAAAAAACTTACATCAGATAATTATAAGTCCATAATATTTTTTTTTCAGAGAACTGCAGGAGCTAATTAAATGCGTTGCTTCACCTCAAGGGCTAGTTCAGAGAGTGTGGAGAAAGGAATATTCTACATGAGCTCTATAAGGAACCCTGGTATTATGCAATGAGGCATAGGAAGAATTGCCTTCGAACACTTGAGGGAAAACAACACTAGCGATTGGTACAATTAAATTCTACTTATTTTACAAAATCCTATTTCTTCTTGTTCTGCCTGATCAAGTTTTCTGCCTACCTTTTTTCCCTTAAGACACAAAAGCTTTCTTTTGACGAGAGGCCCAACTGAACAATTTAGCACTACTATTAATAAAGTAAAAAAAATAATTTTCTATAGATGTTATTTCGTTGTTGACTGACTTCTTTGAGTGGTCTGATTTCTTTAGTTTTTGTAAAGGTTCCAGAAGTTTATCTCACAGCAATTCTAATCTCAGGCTCTCTCTGATTTTGGTGGAGATAACCAGAGACTCATAGAACATCTTTTCATTTTAATTGTTGATTGGTAATTGAGAAAATTATCAAGATAATTGAGAAAATTATCCTAAAGGCCACTTTAGGATCAGAGCAAAATATTATTCTCTTAGTGGTATGAATAAGGAAAAGAGTTTAAAACAGCGAGAGTTCATGATAAATAGTTATAGACTATGCTGTTATGTACTTGCATAATTAAAGCAAAATCTTCACAAAGAAAAAGTTAAATAAATATCAACCACGTGTAGAAGTGCAGAGAGACATAAAATGACTACAAAGGATCACCCACTCAACTGAGTTCCTATTTTGTAGGACATTGCAACAACAGTCAACAATGTTCTCGTACTTTTGACAGACACGTCTTAAAAGTGCAAATGTTTTGTCTGAGGAATCAACATTCAGTTGTCTGGGACAAAAGTAAATCTTAGCCAGAATTTAACTTTCATGTGGCAACTTAAGTTATTTCTACTTATGAAAACTTGTGTTCAGATGCATTGGCTGCTGGAGAGTCCATTGTAAATTAAGTCCCAGTTACTATGATTACTCTGGACTCACAGCCTGCCTTCAGTGTTCTGCATTGAGCTACTGGGTCTACAGCTTGCTGATGTATTTCTGCTGTGCTCACCTGACTACTGACTCTCTACCATGCAGAATAAGAAGAGCACTTGACATGATGAGGGGAAAAGAGGGAGTTGTTCTTTCCTCTTAGCTTCCTGTTCCTGCTTTTGCTTCCCAGCTGCTCACAGTGTCATCACAGTGACGTTTTTCACCTGATAGTGGCATTTCATTTCAGTAGCAGGAGTGACTTATTTCAGTTTGCACTTTTCCCAGCACTTTTCAGAACCACGCTCATGGTACTGCATCAGAGACACTAGTCTCTGCGTGAGCAGTTTCTCCTCCTCAGACTCCTGGGATTCTGCTTTGCAGATTTCCCTTTATCCTAATTTCAGAACATTATAATCTGAGCCTTCAGGAGGACCGTCTTGTAGTTAGCATCAGTTCATACTAAGTGTACCCCTTATACACCCTCAGACCTCTCATAAGTGGTATCATATCTTTATAGAAATATTTTGAGACAAGCACAATCCACTAACAATGACAGCAAGAAACAAGCAGCCTCAGGGCTTCTATGTCCTTGGTGGGTCCTGTGAAGGACTCATAAGTCATCATTACAGATTAATAAATAATTACTTAAATCCTATTGTGCACACATTTTGTTTATTGACACATAAAATCAATGTATGAATATTAATGATTTTTTCAGATGTATTTCAATTTCTAGGGGTCATTACAAATGAAAGCAAAGCAGTATATAAAACTGTACCTTGTGGGAGAAGGTAGCCTGATCCTGGTCTTCTAATGTTTTCTTGGTCATCAGCAGGTCCTTTGGTAGGAGACCTTTCCATTCTTTTCGGTAGTCTCACTGACATAAGTAATATTTTATTTATTTGGAAATAGCTATTTATCTCTTTTACCCTTAAATATGCTGCCATATTCCTTAATGATACAGTTCTCAGAAATCTCTGGACTTCACTCTCAGAAATGTGAGTTTTCTCATAAATTACCTTCCTTAAGGCTTACCTCCAAAAGTTGTTTTCTGTTCACATGTTCCTGTTCTACTTCAAATTTCACTGCCAACTTTGGAACAGGAGTTCCATGACTAAAATTTGTACTTATCACACTTCCTGTATACAATACCAAGCCTGTTTCATGTTTTGCACAAAGGCAGAATGACTAAATGAATAGGTAATTTTGTCACAACCAATAAATTCCATAACCATACAACTCCCTATTCTGAACTTTAATCCTCTTGCTCCCCTACTCCCATACTTAAATTATACTACAGACATTAACCTTGTTTGTACCTATTTGTTTAAGTCGCATTTTACAGTGACTGGATCTACTTTACATATATAAAAGTACTTATAGTAAACCTTGGGGTCATTACAGTGATGAAGTTGTGCTTGATTTAATTTAGTATAAGAACTTTCTGTTGTATTCTGATTCCTTGGAAAATTGATAACCTTCTTATATATTGTACATGATAATCCTGTATTAATTAAAAATCTGTTTGAGAAAAATAGTACCTTTGCTATGTACAAGACATAGCAGAGAGTTCACGCTGTAATTAAATCCCTGTCAAATTATTAAACTCAATTAATCTAATTTTAATCTGCCATTACATTGTTACAAAAGTCTTGTATAACTCTTATATTTATAATGCCATTGTTTTAAATGAAATTGCATTATAAGTTATTTTACTGTGCCTATGTTTTCTAAATTTCTCACTTAACTTCTTTCATGTATTTTTGATGGGAAAAAAATTTTAAAAGGACTAATGATTTTTCTGGACTCTCTATCTTACCTTCAGAACAAGATGCTGAAGACCTTAGTGCTATGACATTGGCTTAGTATGTGAAAAGAAAACTTGCCCAAGAAATCAGGTCAGCACCTAAAACTCTAGTTTAAGCAGTATCTTTCATTGATTTGGGAGTACTATAATTTTCACCTATTGCCTGGATGGTTTGAATGCAAAACAATATGATACATAAACGTACTTAGAAAATGACAGTATAAATCCAAAACAAATGAAATCTACCTCATATTTAGGTTGAACACTCCCTGAAGTAGCCATACAGTGTTTCCCGTGCTCTCAGCCCCACACAGTGACTTCTGTAGGACTACTAGCTCTTTTGTATTCTCCAAGTGCCTCCGATAAGGATAAAATTTTACTGTCTAAATAACTTTCTAGATGACATTAAGATTACTAAGCAATTCTTTTCTATAGTTATAAACAGTACTAAAACTTCCTCCTACAGCCATTCCAGGAAAATACAATTTCTACTCTCTCTAATAAATTCTCTTTAGGCACTCTTTCTCTGTTTCCTTTACAGACAAAATTAATCCTCAAATTCAAGAGTTTTCAACACTTTCCTCCCAATGACTTTTCTTTTAAACTACTCCACCACTCAAGTACCATATCGTTCCATTCTGTCATTTTTCAGTCAAGAATAATTTCTACATTGCTAAAACTAGGAAGCATTGATAATTATGTACTCTTGAGCAAAGTAATATCGTTAGTTGTCTTCAGTGTGCCCCCAGGCAATGCTCATGATTTCCTCTCTGCAGTCTATTATACCACAATTCCTCATGTTCCAACATGTTCACGTTCCAACATGTTCACCCTCTAAAGGAGGCATGACTGGGCCTCTGATATTTTACATATTCACCATTCTTTTGATACTTCACTCAGTATCATTACTATAAGCATCATTTATAAACTGACAACTCTTTAATGTAATTCTCCTGATATTGTTGTCTCCTGTGGTCACCTGCATAGTATGTTTCCACTTAATGACAGAATTTCAGATTTACCACGTTTATCAGAGAATTTCTGCTGTTACCACTTTTTAGAAAATAGGTTATGTTTTTGTTGTTTATGTTCAACTTTATTTACTCATCCATTGTCTAATCTACAAATCTAAAATTATTATGTTTTTCACCCTGAGAATTAATCCACAATGAATTCACTTCTCATTAAGGTGACTTCATCCAAGCTATCAATCAAAAATATGTACTTTGTTTCTTTGTTTCTTGTCCCTTCTGCTCTATTCTGGTCTCAGTGTAGCAGCTAGGGTAACTTTATAAAATATGGGCATCTGTATTGCTAGTCTGCATAAGACACTACCTCTACAGTTGCAGTGAAAGCCGATGTTTTTCTAATTGTGTACAATGTATTTTGTGATCTGGGCCAGCATTATTTATCCAAACTTATGGTTTTTTTTCTTCAATTCAACAGCTCATACCATTTTAAACATGTTAGCATATCTGCTATTCCTTAAAATACTGAGGGTTTTCCTGTCTCACTTTTTGGAGTCTTCATGGTTCTTTTCTGAAGTTCACTTTGGAAGCAAAGCTTGTTCTTTTTTTATGCTAAAAGTTGCAAATTCACTACTTGTCAGTCCTCTTGTTTTCTTATGATATTATTACACATTCTCACATTTGATTAGACACCTGAGAGCGAAATAGAAAATATGTGTTCGTCAGTTCATTCTCTATAGCATTGTAAAGTGCATTTTCAAGTCCTAGAAGAATGTATATGCAGATCACAAAAGAAATGCAGTAAATACATGATGATTAGGGATGTAAAATGGGATTGTTGAAAACATTAAAGTATGTCTAAAATAATGGAAACAAGACTATTCCTATGACCTTAGTGATTTTCTACTGCAAATAGGAGAGTTTCCTACATTATAAGTAATTTTGATCTTATAAAGGTAGGTAAATTTTTAAGAAGCTTGGATATGCAAGCAGAGATGACATTAAGAAATCCTTTAAATAGACTCTCTTATGGTGTACTAAATTCAAAACTGGATTCTGTCCAATTGATTTAAAAGGCTATTGATAGACTAGTTAGGGAATCAAGAGAAGGAAAACTAATGCTATATATACAGGTTAAAGCTTTCCCTAGAGTCTGCTCTTTCCTTTACAAGATAAAGAAGAATTTGCTCTTAGGAAGTAGGTTTCAAGAGAGTAAGTTTATGTGATGTGTAGGTAAAATTCAATAAACTTTAAAAGGATTACATACAACTAGTTTTTCATAGTGCTTAGTGCTAAATGTGCACTTATTAATATTTATTGCACTCATTATTTATTTAATTACAGTGATAAAATTCTATAACAAGATCCAGGTATGCAATAATAATAACCTGAAGAATGTTGATCTTGAAAGGGAAAAGTACAGACAACATAAAACTGTCTCTATTTATTTTCCCAAAAGAGTATTCTGTGAAATTAAAAACCTGAATTGTTGAGTTCATGCTCTCATATTTTCAAAACACTGAAGACAAAATATACAAATTAATTGAACTTTAAAATTTACAATTCTACAGTGGTATGCAAATCCATACAATTATTTTTATCAGAAGTTTTGATTTAAGTTTTCTAAAAATTCCAAATTGACCTTAAATCCTTACCAATTATGTGACTTTTTTATAAGGGAGATTATGTCGCGACAATGTGGTTAATTGCTAAGAACTCTAAAGTCTTTTAGAACAGGGAACTCAAGTACGACACAGCAAGAGAGCTGAACAGCATTGAAGCATTGTGATGGCTTCTGTTGTCCCAATTCAAGTGCCCAGGGTGACTCCAGGACCCTTATTGGCGACTTTGAAAGCTAAATACAATTGCAGTTATGTTTAGATTGTAAGGTGACCACGTGACAAAGCACCCAGATATTTCACCAAATACTCTTCTATGTATGTCTGAGGGTGTACCTGAAAAGAGAAAAATATTTGGATTGAATTGATCATCTATCCTGAGTAAAGTAGATTGCTCCTATAAAATAAGCATCCTCACACAAGTTGATGAACATCTAATCAAATGATCTTCAAGTGAATAGCAAGAATGTCTTCAGGTCAGATTATCATGTTATGATATCAACCTTATCTTGCCTTCTCATTCAAATGAAAGCTTTTGTTTGTTGTTTTTGGTTTTGTGGGGGGTTTGTTTGTTTGTTTGTTTATTTGCTTATTTTTTGGCTTTCCAACATTTTACATGATTGCTAGAGAACACACTCAACACCAGCATTTTTACAGCTTAGAATTTTCAGAAAAATCACCAGCTTTCCAGTTATATATAGTTATATCATATTTTAAAATTATTTATATTTTGTATCATTATCATATAGTATACTATATATCCTATATATAGCAAATACCCAGATGAAAGAATTCAGTTTACACACACACACACACACAAACACCATATAAATACACCACCCATATGAAAAAAATGGTTTCTTTTTCTTCCAGATATATATCAATTAACAAACTTAGATTTCCAGGTACATTGTTCTACACACCCATAGATGCTTATCTGTTCACAATAATTTTAGTTTATCAGAAATGTAGTGACATTTCATTTCTTTTAATAAATAGAGCTTGCCTAAGGATCAGACCAGGCAACGAGGACACACACCTTTAATCACAGTAGCCACACTAGCTAACCAGAGAAACCAGGCAGTAGTGGTGCACAGCCTTATCCCAGAACTAGAGAGGATTATAAAATGGGAGGAGACAACTCTCAGGTTCAATCTCATTCTGTGATTCCTGGAGGCAGGAATACAATTTTGGACTGAGGTAGAAGTATAAACCAGTGACAGACTATTTTGCCTTTCTGGCCATCATGATGAACTCCAACATCTGTCTGTAAGTTTATATTCGTGCTACACAGAACATTTAAAAACTCTTCACAAAGTAAAAGGAAAGTTGAGCTCAGTACACAGCAAAATATTTGGCTCCTATTTCTTAATTTTGAATAAAATTTATCTTACATTATTAACAAGTGATCAATGAGGTTTTCTTTAATGGTGCACTTGCTATTGGATTTTGGAATGTGATTAGGACATGAAAGGTGAAAAATACTGACAACCTATTTTCCTGCTTATTTAAAATGAAGCTTCACATTTTCATTATAAAATGGACTATAGACTCTGAAATTTTATATAGTTGGATGTCTGTATCATGATGTGATGTTCATAATCTGATGTCTTGAACAAATTGGATGAAATATAGAATAGTAATGAAAATATGAACCCATCAAAGTGATAGCATGCTTGCCGTGGTGGTAATCATCTTTAATTCCAGCACTAGGGAGACAGACAGAGGGAACTGTGTGAGATCATGATAAGTCTGTTTTACAAAGCAATTCCTAGACAGCTATGGCTGCAAATTAAGACTTTCTCTAAACAACAACAAAAGTGGCATAAAATCATAGAAGACACTCCACGGAATGGAGATGGCCTGGGATAATATGGTAAGAATTCTCTGAATTTCTCTTGCAGGGTTTCTTTTATAAATTTAGGAAAAGGGGGAAGGTGCTCCAAGGGTTAGGAATGGGTATATCATTGCACTGAGAGGCAGGATTTTTAGACTATATGCAAGAGTGTAGACCGTATGACCTTTCAGCATCTGCATGCTAACAAGAGCTGGTAAGGGAAAGTACATTCAAGAACAGGGCACCTTCACTCAGCTTGCACTCAGCACTGGTTTAGGTCAGCCTTACTGATCTCTCTTTTTACCTGGAATTCCCTGACCCAAATTAGCCCCAGGAGAAGACTGCTGCCCTAACGAGCACAGGGACAGACACTTTTCAGATGAGTTAGTCTGAGTTGAGAGTTGTTCTTCTGCTGTCCCACTTCACCAGGAACAGAAGAAATAGCAAGAGAGAAGAGAGAATGAAAGTAGGACGAGATGAGGACAAAATGGGGGCAAAGTCACACTGACCCATTGCCAGGAAACAGGCCATGTGCCAAGTGTTTGATTTCACCTAATTGACCTCATACTGATCAGAAAATACCATAACAATACAAATGTTGTCTCACAGGCTAGGCTCCATTGCTACACAGCCCATTAAACACACAGAAGTCAAACTGGTACCTTAATCTCTCTGAGGAGTGGATGGGGTTTGGATATGAGGAAGGAGGAGGGTAGGGAGTGGAAACTAGGGTTGGTATGTAAAATGAGAAAAGACAGTTTTAAAAAATAGAATTGAAAAGGAAGTCAAGCTGGTGGCTACATAGAACCTTCACTTCTACATTCTACCTTCTTCAGTGCAGGAAGGTATTCTGCACAGTACCTAAAGAAAAATGTAAACACCAACCAAGCTCAAAACCCTTTGGTCTACAGTTGTGTCTTGCCTGCAGGAGATACTAAGGCAATGGTGATACAAAGCTTATGAGAGTAACCAATCAATATCTGATTCGTCTTCAAGCGCACTCAACAAGATAAAACTCGACACTGCTTGGGTCACCAAGAACATAAGACTAGATAGCTCAGGGACTTAGGCTAAACCAAATACTACTGTTCTATTAGAAAAACGTAACAATAAAATAACTCCTAATGACACTCTGCTATACTCATAGATCAGTGCCTTGCTCTGCTATCATAAGACAAACTTCCTCCTGCAGCAGTTGAGAACAAGTATAGAGACTAACAGACAGGAAAGGGGGGGGAGAGGCTTTGTAACACTTAACTCTTTATTTGTAACACTCAACTCTTTATGGAATGTCTCCATTAAATACCTCACCTTGGGGCTCAGGGATCTCTGTGGAAGAGTATATTGAAATAATTTAAGAGCCAGAGGGAATGGAGGACACCAAGAAAACAAGGCCCTCTAAGTCAACATGATCAAAGCTCATATGAACTCACAAAGGCTAAAGCAGCATGAACAGGACCTGCACACGTAGCCATCTGGTCTTCTGAGTATATAATACGGCTTCCAGTGTTAATGGGACTCCTATGTGTTAAAAAATGAGTGGGTCTCTGATTCTTGTACCTACTCTTCAGCTATTTGTGTCTCTTTATTTTTTGGGTTTTTTTTGTCCTTTTCCAATCTGCTACTTTTTGTTTTTACTTATTTTATTTTTGTTATGATTATTTGGAAGCATCTTTGGTTTCTAATGGAAGACAGAAAAGGAATGAATCCAGATAGAGGTGAGGTGAGTAGGGACTAGGAGGAGTGGAGGGGGGAAAATAGAAATAGGATATATTGTGAGTGGGGAAAAATTTGTTGTCAATAAAAAGAGGAAAATGCTGTTTCACTGCAGGAAAACTATGGCAACTGAGCTGTTCAGTACTTTAAGATCTGATATATAAAGAAAGCACTAAAAATGGAAAAGATAGGGAGAGAGAAGGAAAGGGGGTTGGAGGGAGGGACAGGAAGAGAGGGAAGGAAGGAGCAAGGGACAGAATGAGGGAAAGCCAGAGAGAAAAAGGTAGGGAGCGAAAAAGAATGAATGGAAACAGAATCCAAAAGAAATGGTTGAGGGACGGCATTGTAGTTCAGCAGTAGAATGTTTTGCCTTTTGCAAGCCCTAGATTCTATTACCTAGACAACAAAGGAGCATGGAAGAGAGGGAAAAGGAAAGAAGGTCAAATGTACATCTTTGTTTTAAGTTACTTTGCGTGTGTACACTCACACACAGACTTATGTGTAGTTTTCAGATACAAGGTCTCCATGTCTTATGTGTAATTTTCCGATACAAGGTCTCCCTGTCTATCACAGGGCTGTTCAGCTTGCATCAAACTCACAATTCTTGGACTTTGGACTCCTGTGTCTTGAGATACAGTCATGGACCAACATATATTGATTTGTTTTAATTTTGATACTGTGATATAATTGGTGGGACAGTATTCATTGCAATGTTTTTAAAGAAGACTAGAAACAGGAAGTAGTAGCTGAAGAGAAAAAGTTGAGTGAAAGGAAAGACGTCTGAAGCAAGCAGTAAGGAATTTGAACCCACTCAGTGTCTACAAGATGACAAATAGGAAAGAGATTTGAGGAAAGAAACTTAAGGACTCACTGAAAGAGTTAAGAGTAATGAGTTACACTGGAGACTAAAAAAAAGCTCTTTCTGGGCTGGCAACATTATTTAAATCCAACCAGGAGACAGATGAAGTCAATAAAGATCTTACGATTCCTAAATGCTGCAGAGGGTCCAAAGAGGACTGAGGAGTTTGAGAGAAGTAAGAGCTGGAGTTATGGCAAGGCATTGGATACTGTCAAGAGAACAGTTTCAGTGTTCTGAGAAGCAGAAGCCAGATTGCAAATGTTTACAAAGGGAACAGTTGATAAGAAAGTGAAGGTTGTTTGTTCTTTTCTCGTATTTACAGTTGAATGGAGAGATAAAAACACGATAGAAAAAAATGGAGCAAAGATAATAAATTTGGGGATGAGAAAACCTGTGCTTTCTGATGTTTGCTATTTGCTTGTTTGTTTGTATTTGTTAATATAAAGTTTGAAAGAGGGAAAGCATCTTGAGAAACTGTTCTTTTATCCTATCTTTTTTTACTTTTACTCTCTTGATCACTGTCAAATCTTCATGAATTCATCAAGTCAATACACTTGGCAGTTGGGTATTGTAGGTCTTGATGCTATCAAGTTTGTCTTCTAGATGTACTAATTTTATTTCTTTCTATAGTGTGTCACTTTGTCCCTCCCTATACAATTGAATAAGTAAAGTGGTTTATTTCTGGCATACCTCTTATGTTTATTTGTCGTCCAGAGTAGAAATATTTTCAAAATATATTGTAGCATATTAGCGAAGAGCTAAAATTAAAATGGTACAGTCATGCAGGAAGTGAGTTAATTGTTCTATTGATACTACTTCTTTCTTGCTCTTTGGAAGATGCACAGGAACAAATAAGCAAGTTCTCTTTGCTGCTCTCATGTGATGGCAGCCTGAGACACAGCCCAAGCTATAGATTCATCCTGCTATTTCATTTCATTCTACTCACAGCCGAAAGTAGCAAGGGTAAATAAAGTGTCCAAAATGCCAGAGTAATGGCATCAGGTCAACTGTAATAAAAGTGACTTACCCACCATTGTTCATTTATGCACCCAATCTTGCATATTTGCATGTTTATTTCAGTTACCCTGGAGCGGAATACATCCTGACTCAGAGCTAGTGTGTTGCGGTTATCATATGATTATGCGTGACATCAATATTCCTTCCCGCCACGTTCTTTTTACAAGCTCTAGGAATCATAAACTTGGAGCATTTTATTGGAAAGTCAAGGCGGCAGAGTTATGGCAATGACTCAGAAATGATGCTTCCCTGCGCAACAATGTTGATTTACTTGTGATGCTAAGCACACTCCACTAAGTCATACATGGCTCTTGGGAGAGGACTGACTAATTAGCTCAGTGACTTATCCACCCACATGCTCTGCTGATTCTGATAACATTAAAACATTTTATTAGCCTGCAAGGTCAGGAAATCTTACTGCATGGGTAGTATTTTTAAAAATTTATTAACAATAGCCTGATGTTATTTCTTTTGCATCTGTAGATTGGCAATAAATCTGAAAAGATGAATAAACGGATATACTTCTTTCTTAGAATACTTTGTACACAGAGATCTCAGAGAGAAGGAACGTGTACAAGGGAAAATGATTCCTGGCAAGAACTTATAGTGAAAATCCACCTGTGGGTAAATTTGAGAATTCCTTAAAATATTGTACAAATCATATATTTCACAACGATATAATGAAGTTTATACTTGTATATGAGTCTTTTTCCTTCAGTAATTTTATGCCGATGAATCATCTTTAGCAACTGTTTCAAGAGTGTACGTCTATATCCAATGTGTAGCTGTCAATTACAAAGGTTGTAACCAGAGAACCCAAATGTTGTAATACAAAGATATGATTTTTATAATTTCAGGGGGAATGTGTCTAAATTTAATCATTATAAAGTAGATGAAACGGAAATGGAATAGTTTCCATCATTGGCTAACCTTTAACCACCACTTGGGCACAAAAATAGAATTAAATTGGACCACTGTGGCCCATATGAGTTGTGAGATATTTTCAGTTTCCTAGTATTGATTAACATTTAGTGATCACATTGTCTCCTTCATGTAAAAAAAGATGGCAATATTTCTAGGAATAAGGCTACTTTCCCTACTGAATATTAAAAATACTTCAGGAAGTTGATGAACTTTCTGTTGTTGTTCTTCATTGTAAGCAAGACTGAAACAAAAATGCTTTGAGAGAAAGGAGAAAAGTTAGAGACCAACGTAAAGCACTAGGAAAAAGACATAGTTGAGTAAATCATTTTGTATACTTAATAAAAATAATTTGAAGCAGGAAAATTTTAAAGTCAAGGTGTTAAAAATAATTAATTAAAAATAGTTATTATTTTTAATTTCAAACAAATTATCATTTTTCCCAAAGATTTTCTGAAGAAAAATATAAAAGCAGTTTAATCATTAAACAAATTTTAATGTATTAATAATTTGGATTACATCTCATATCTGACTGCAATATTTATTTAAACAAATTCCATTGGTTCCTGAAATACTGGGGCATTAAACATTTTCATTTGATCACAAATCCTGTCTTTCTCATTTTGTCTAATTTTTTCTCACTTCCTTATGATTCATTCATACTAAATCAATTCAGATTATTTTATAAGCATATTTATTTCCTCAAATTGTGCAGTCCAATAACCAAACAAACAGTTTAACTTGTGGAGAACTGAGATTGCTGATAGCAGAGGAATCTCAGTTCTGAGATCAAATTAAGTTCTGCTACCAAACTAGTCAGCTGACCTTGGAAATATTTTCCACTCTATCTCCTGCTCAAATTTGTAATCTGTAAAATGAAGAAGTGCAGCCAAATGAACAGTAAAATTTCTCTAACTCAGAAACTCAATGCTCTGTGTCCAATAACTTGCACCTGGAATTATTTTTTCATATTTTTAAATAAAATGTGAGTGGAGCATGGAAGACATACATGTTGTGGAAAAGTAAGTTTACACACATGTCACTTCTGATTTGAAATAAGAAAAATTGGTAAGCTTCTAAATAAACCCTAAGATTACATGTAGGCATTCTTGATGTAATTTCTACATCTTTTGAGTTTCAAATTTAACTTGAAGTGATAAGCATATCTGTATTTCTTTTAAGAAAGGGAGGTATTTCATAGCCCCAACCATCTGATGGCTACAAAGAAAGGCTGTAAGAACTGAAGTAAGAAAATAGAATTGTTATACTTAACTAGGTATTACACACATTCTTTACCCTATGACTCTTTGAATGTTTACAGTTTGAATAGTTTTCATCCTTCTTATAAACTTGTTTACTTATTAAAATAATTTTTAGAGCACATATACTGTTAATATCTATTATATTTCCTTAAGCATAGCAGAATTACTTGCAGCCACAATAAGAAATAATTTCTTAACCTGTATGAACATAGGTGAGCAGGATTTCTACTTTTGAATAAGAATTGTGAGACTGGGAATGTTATATAAGGACAAATGTACCATGAATGAAAAATAGTAATCAATAATAATAGTGTCAAACTAGATTTAGGATTATATCTTTTAAAATAATGTTCTTCATTCCTATTTCAGTGAGCTATATACTGAGATACCAGTTATTACTCTCAACATGCATAATTGAGAGATTGAATACTTTCAAATGAGATGGACTTACTCAAGTCTAGTATCAGCAATCTTTCTACATCTGCATATTGGTTATTCTTTTTGAGCAGACTCCTCCCAAATTTATTTGGTCATAGGAACAATTTTATTTTCAACAAATGGAGAAAATCCCTAGATCTTTGTGCTTTCTCCAAAGACAAATGCTCTCCATATGGGCTGTTATAGAGATTAACCTCTTGTTCCTGTCCTTATCCATACTGAAGAACTCATATGAAATCTTAAAATAGATAAAAAAGCAAGAAGTACGTTTTCTAATTAGTTATTATAAATTTTAAAGTATAACACATGAAAATAATATTCCTGAAAATAATATTCCTGAAATACCCATTTTAGAGTAATTTTGAGTAATTTTAAATGGCAAACACACACACACACACACACACACATACACACACACACACACACACACACACACACATATATATATATATATATATATGGATATGAGTATGATTTTTTAACATATGATGACCTCCCGGTAATCTGGGGATTGATTCTGCACACATTAGAAGTTCTGCAATCTTACTGATATGTAGTATGGATAGAGACAGATGAATCTAATTTTAATCAATAATATGACCTTTTTTTATGCCAGGCAGATTGGAATGGACAAAATAAAGATGATATTCACAAAAAATAAAAAACATAGTAGATCCAGTCTGTAATTTCATGTTTTTCTACATCCTCTAGAAAGCATATCAAAAAGGGAATAGGAAATATATTCCTATTGTTATGTTCATGGAACAACCATCATTAAGGTCATCTTTTTTCTGATTTGCAAAATGCTAGAATTAGTCTCATAGAATAAGAAATAGTATTAGATAAAGAAGGTGAATGCATTTTGAAATCTCCCTCTCTCTGTCTCTGTCTCTGTCTCTCTCTTTCTCTCTCTCTCTCTCTCACACACACAAAAACCCCTTTTTTATTGGCGCTAATCTTACTGGTCTCTAAGCATACGTAGATTAACTACTTCAGTTTCTTGATTCACAACGTGAGTAAAATATTTCATATTAACAGTTTACAGCTTGAACAAGATATGTAATAAACAAGAGAATAGTGAAAAGTCACATGATCTCAGCCCTTTGGCTTATTGGTCAGTTTGTTCAGAATTGAAATCACCCTCAAAGCTAGCAAACATACAGAAAATCTCAAACACAATCAGTGAAGAATTTAGAGCAGTGTTACATTAAACAATTTATCAAAAAATAAAATTATTGCAGGAAAATTAAAATCAAAAAGCCCCAAGCGGAAAGCTAAAATTCTGTTTCCCCGGTTTACATGTTCTTTCTGGTATTGACTTATACCCTACCCCATCCCCAATTCCCACAGAAATGTACTGACATAGGCTGAAAAAGTAACTGTATTCTTATTTTTCTGCATATCATACAGTTCACACTATTATACCTATAAAAGTAATTCCCTACCCCTAAAGAACTCCCAGCTTTCATTTATATGAATTTGCAAATACTACATTAAAAATTTAGCAAACTTTTTATAAACAAATGTCATATTAATTTGAGAAATGGTTTGAAAGCTTCAATTGTGAAATAATCATTAACTATTTCATTTGTCCAATAAGTATTTGAGTTTTATGCTATGTCTAGCACAGTATTGTAGTTTAAAATATACAAAAGTTGCATCAAATACTGAGAGTGGAACAGAAACCTCTAGAGTCTAGGACGAACAAGAGAAGGGGTATAAACAATAGACAGTGTATTCCAAATACATGGCAGACAATCCACTGTTAGACAGTACAATAAAACAAACCCTATCACTCTACAGTGGTTACTTATGCATCCTACAATAATTAGAGGAGAAAATATTGTAACTTCTTAACACAAAAAGAGAAAAACAATAAGGCAATGTAAAGGCAAATTTTCTGGACTGGATTACATGCGTGTATCAAATATGACAGTTTAAAGTCATAACTACTAGCTGGATGTAGAGTCTTGTACCTGCAACCCTAGCCTCGAAGCTAGGTTATGAGTTCAACTTACATCTCAAAATTTATATGTGAATAAATAAATAGATAGATAAATAAATAAACAGTAAATAGCAAGCAAATTCAAAACTCCTTGGCCTGTGACTGAAGAAATTCAGACTCCTCTTTCAGTCATTTCTTACACAAAGTACAAAATGCGTGGAGGAGGCAGGAGCCACACTAGTGCAGAAGGAGTAGCCTAATAATCAGTTAATTATGCTTTCCTCAGTGATCTGAAGATCATAATCAATTCACTGAGTGCAGAAGAATAATCCTGTTCATTTCAATTATTTCTGAGTTACACACACCTTCCAAACACCTTCACAGAACTTCAGTGTTGTGGAATCTACAAGGATAGTGCTTCCTGCCTTTGGCAATAGTCTGCTTACACATGAGTAGTGTATGTTAGGAACAGAAAATGGGACAGGAAAACGAGGAGAAAACCCTACATAATTATGTGGTGAGGCCTTATTCAGTTTTTCCTGTAAATTTTCACTAAGTTTTGATTACTTTTGCCTTTATAACTTTTTCTATACTCTACTCAATATGCCTCTGCTGTTGAGGAAGTTTTACCAATCTTATCATGCAGAAGTGCATTTCTAAAGAGCCCCCTTGCACTCTTGCCACTTTTCTGTTAAAAACATTTACTTTCAAATATAAAATTGCTGCCATGAATGTAAATATAGTCTATTTATAGAGCTAGGAGAGCTGCAGTACAGGAACTGAGAGGGTAAATAAAAAGAAAGAACATCAATAGAAGGCCTTTAACACCCAGTGGTTAAATGAACAGGCAAAGAAATCTGCTTCAGCATTATCACAATAGCCTAAGGCTTCTAATATAACTCCCAACATTTAGTGTAAGTAACTGTGGTGGTTTGAGAACGAAGGGTCCCCACAATTACATATGTTTGAATACTTGGTCCCCATTTAGTGACGGTTTTGGGGAAGGGTAAGATATGTGGCCCTTAAGGGGAAGGTGTATTATAGGGAGTGAGCTTTGACATTTCAAGAGTAACATTCGGACATTCAGTCAGTCTGTGTCTGTCTATCTGCCGCTCCCTCCCTCTTCCATTTCTCCCTCCTTCTCTCCCTCCCTTTCTCTCTCTCTCTCTCTCTCTCTCTCTCTCTTTAAAAAAGGTTTCTGATGGGGAGTGTATTGAATCTATAGATTGCCACAATAAACCATGTAGAAACTGGAGACCTAGCAGAGTCTGTAGCATAATTTGAGTACAGTTTCAATGCCTGAAAACCCGTGGAGCTGATGGTCCCATTCCATAATCAGAAGATTTGTCTTCCACTTTAAATGTTAGCTGCAAAATCATTCAAACTTCCTCTGTTTTTTTTTTTTGCTGTATTTATTTCCTGACTATGGATAATTCATATTTAAGAGGGAAATCTCTTTTTTCTCATTGGCACTTCATGTGTTAGCCTTTTCTAGAAACAGCCTAATATACTGTGTGTGTATGTGTGTGTATATACACACACATATTGCTTAATCAAATATCTGTGCTTCATTTTCATGGTCAAGTTGATACAATGAAGAAAGAATCCCAAATGTCCATAACTCACCAACACCTTGAATCATTAAAAGTCCATCCAAATGTATGCATCTGTGAAGGCTGTGTCACTTCGTCAATATTCTTTTAACTGGAGAAAAAAAAATCACAGAGTAAATTGAATTCCTTTATGATTCATTTTCATTTTTATTTGAAATAGCTAATATTTCTACCTTAATCGTTTTATATTGTAACTTTCCTGGGTCTTTATTCTCTTTCATCTCCATTTTAGACTCCAATCACTGACTTTAAACTGAGTTCAAGTACTCTCTATGTCGCTCTCTATCCCTGATATTCCTTCATGTTGTAAGAACTAGAACACAGCTTTCATTCATAGACCAACATAGTCCATCCCCAAATGAACAGACTAACATAACTCACTCACAGTCTGCTGTGCTTTCTTAATTCCTTATAACAGTCAGTGTTATCAGCCAGTCTTTTTGTCAAGGTCAGCATCAAATAAGATGTATTGCATTTTCTTCTTCGCTTATTTATTGTGCAATATATATTTAATATCAATAAATATATTGCCTTTGGTATTCTGTCTTGGCACTGCAGATATGGAGCTTCAAGCTCCCGTTAATACTAACAAAAACAATATCAATTTCCTTCTAAGTTTTGTTTCTCCTGAATCTCATTTTTCCTATCAAAGGATTAACTTTCCTCAGTTTTTCAGTACAGATCTGCTCTCTAGATATTTTCACTTCCCATTACTTACCATACTGCACTGCAAGGCTTTTCTTTTCCCACACGCTTTTCTCATCAGATTTTAGTAGTCCAGGTCTTGCCTTTCTCTTGACCTGGGTTCGCTCACAGATAATATGCTAAGAACACTGTAACGGAGGTGACTCCATGCACAACGTGTGCTTCCTGGTTAATAATACTGAGCCAATTTACTGGGGGAAATGTGTTCAAATGTGAACTCTATTTTCCAACTCCCACATAACTGATATGACTAGTTACCAATGATGATATTTTAGTATATCATTCTTAGAGAAGATGAAGCGGGATCCTAACTAGTCTTAACAATAAAACCCTGGAGTCGGATATCAAGGTAAATGCTGAAAGATTAGAGAAGCAAAGGCCCAGCCGCAGTCAGTCTAGGAATCCTCAGAATGAATGGGCAGCTGCGATCCTCTCTCTATGAATTCTCTGATTGAATGGGCCAGAGTTCCTGTCTCTCCCTCCGTAGTACTGGGATTAAAGGACTGTGACTGCCAGGTACTGTGATCAAAGGCAAGAGATCCCAAGTACTGGGAGGAAAGGTGTGAGTCACAACTTTCAGACTGTTTCTCTTTTAGACTGGCTCAATCTCAGGTAGCCCAGGGTATACTTGAACTTCTGATCTTATTGCTTCCTCCTCTCAGTTGCTAAGATTAAAGGTATGTGCCACCATCATTGTCTGGCCTCTGTGGTTGACTAGTGTCTAGTTCTGCCCTCTGATCTCCAGGCAAGCTTTATTTGTCAGAATACATACAACATTTATCTTACAAAATTGCTTCATTTTAATAACCACCATTTCTTAGCACAAAACTCAAAAGTACTGTTTTTTTCTCAAGAAAGAAAAGAAACACAAATAATTAAGGCAATTGCAGAGTGCGTAAACAAATAATTAGAGCAAAAACAAAAAACCCATTTGAGCCAGGGACATAGCTCAAATTTCCAAGATGAATAGGCTTAGCTGTTTAAGTAGCCATGATATGCACAAGGCTTCTTTATATAAATCTGTGTAAGTATCTTGGGATTGTTTATTTTATCCAATTTATATGTCAATGATTTTTCCCATTTTTTGCATAGTCAGTCAATTTATTTCTATGAAATTGAATTAAGTGCTGAAAGAAAATTCAATCAAGAAGTTTCCCCTCCAGCACTCTGTCTTTCCCATAATGCATTAGAAACTCGTGAGATGAATTTTTATATGTAAAGTGCTAACAAGTATGAGATTTACATTTTTTATCTTCTTAGAACAAATTCCTATGAAGATATACAATATATGACAGGGGATAGAGTTCAATAATTGCTCATATTTATCTTGCTGTCTAATAAAGAAAAGTTTTTATTTTCTGCCTGGAACTTAGTATTCAGTGTGCTTGCCCCATGGACCAACTTCATCAATATCACTTGTGGTTTGTAGGGCATCTCCTATGTTAAGTATTGATTGCCCCAAATAATGTCAAAATTTGTGAAACACAGTTCAAGTTGATGAAGGCAAACTAAAGAACAGCTTTAAAGAGAATTTCAAATAATTTGTCATACTCCTTAAGTTTAAGTAAAATATTTCTGTGATTTACAACTTCTGTGAATAGTATAATCATTTGCCCCATTTGTCTATTGTATTAGAGGTAAAAAAAAGACAGAGTTTTATTTTTAATCTAGGTGTTATATTGGTTAAGAACTTTCCATCTGAAAATAATAATAAAAAAGAAAAAGACTGTGCTTAAGTAGTAAGTAAGACACAATAGTACAAGTTAGGGCACGCCTGTGTGGACAGGGGCTGGACTTACTCCCCTGAACTGTTTCATCCAGAAGTCAGTAAAAGAGTCCAGTAAAACTGAGAGGCGTTCTAACAACAAAGTTATTATCACAGACTAGAAATGTTTATCTTGTGGACAACAATAAGACAAAACAAAAAAGAAAGAAACTTTCTTTGTAGAATTTTTCAATGGATTCCTTGTTAAAGTTAATTTTTGATTGAAGTTACATGCTCTCCAACCCAAAGAATCACTATTCCGAGAATATTCTGAAACAATGAATGTCAAGGGGATGGAACTATTCAGTTTGTTGTCTTGGAACCTTCTCACAAACGGTTTCTCAAGTTATTAATCAATTGGCGGTGGAAGAGCAGAAGCACATATTAAGAAACCGGTTACAATGTTGTAGTAATTTCAGGTACTTTATTTAACTTTCAAATGTGTCTCTTTTTATCCCTCTTGTCATATTGCCAAGAGACCTGATGCTCTTATTAGTAATCTACCCGAACAGCTCTGTTGCTCTTCTTAGTTTTGGTCACATGAACATCTAATAATCATTTAAATATATCAGTTTAATTGTGATCTCAAAAAAAGGAAAATTCCATGCACAAAATAGACATGGAAGTTTTATTTACAAATAATTATCACTGTTGAATTTTCCAAATTATGATCAGAAGTCACTAATTGTTCAGTTAAAAGTTTTTAAGGTATGTTCCTTTCTTCTTGGCATTAAAATGTTCTTTGATCTCATTTTGAATCTTGAAGTACAAGATTAATGAGCAATGCCTATAAAAGTTAGTGGACATAATTGTAAAAGAATCTAAGGAAGTTATTTACCACTGGAATTTGTCTCAGTCAATAGGAACCATTTACATAAAATAATATACGTTGGATATGTTTCATTCTTTATTATACAGAAACACATACATGAAATGTTGAAGATACACACAGTGGTTTATTTATTTTCCTTTTAAAAATAAATCATTCCTCACCTCTCCAGATTCCATCAGCTCTTCCCTGCCTAGTGTCTGCCGCCCCATGAGGAAGATTTTCTACCTATTTAAGTCTATAGTAATTGCTATTTTTCTGACTGTCTAAAGCCCATAACAACTAGGTGTTTGTACCCAGAAGGCTTGCGAAGGACAATATTTTGAAAATATAACTGCTAAGAGCACAATAAAATCGAAATACTTACTTATGGTAAAGTTTGGAGCATAGATGTAACCAAGGAAAAAGGTAATTTTTATAAAATGTATCCAAATGATTGTGTTATTATCTTCATTCTTGTGACACTAATTTTGATTATAATCTTGGTCAGACTGAGATACATTTTGAACATTGGTAAAGAACATATTTGTGTGTGCCTGTGAAACATTTTCAGGAAGGAAAGACTAACTAGGGAAACCCATCCATTGTGCCATGGAAAACAGTGCAAATAAAGTCTAAGGTTTAAAGATAAAGGGGTAGCTACTGAGAGTGTTCTATTCTGCTTCTCCATCATGGTGAAGGGACTGAATCTTCTAAAACTAGAACCTGAAATAAATCTTTCTTCTTCTAACATTTTCTTCTCAGGTGTTTGGTCATAACAACAAAAGAACCTATCAGTACAGAGCACTGGTACAAAAATAAAAAAAAAATGCACTACAGTTTGAAGACAGAGCTTAATGGATTGTTCTGCTGGTAGTTCTGAATAGAGAAAAGATGGGAGGAAAACTTATGCACATGAGGTTACAGATGAAACCAAGCATTCTCTGGAGAATTAGAATAGAAAAGCATTCTTTTGGTTCATGGGGGAAAAAAAACTTGTCTGTCCTCTATACATGGCTTGTAACTCTGTGGTAGGCTGTATATAAAAATGGCAGACTAATTGCTATGAGCGAAGAAAATTTCGTGTTGTAGGATGAGTATAACTGGCTGATTTTAGCTTAAGTTTAAAGTAATTTACAAGAAAAAATATTGATCAGAAGAACTTTCAAGACAGGCAGTTTGCCCTGAAAAGGAGTATATTACCTATTGCCAAAGAAGGTGTGGTTTCTAGAAATTAAAGCAATTATAAAGAAACCAAGTTTGTTTCTTGTTTTAAGACAATGGGCAAAATGCCTTGAGGGTATGTCAGAATGAGCCAAGAAGGATCCAAGGGTAAAGAATAAAGTAATTTAACACTTAGAAAACAATGACCTTGGAAAAAAATTTTTTACATAAAATCTCCTAGGAAATTCCTTTCTACAGGATTTATTTACTGTGTTCAGCTACTAGCCACTCAATGACACCTCTAGCCACTGTCCAAGAGAACCCAGCTACATCTTAACCTTGATATTGTCAATGAGATGCTCTTTTTACAAACAGGCAGAACTGAGTCAGTCTTGAAGGTTTGTAGCAACGTTTCAGAAGAAGAACAACCTATGACAAGGGAATAATTTCTGCTGGAAGCCCTGGAGAAAAAGATATGAGAAACAAGCCTAAGTGATAACTGAGTCCCCAGGAGGATGGAGATGCCAGGAATGTATAGTGTCCACCAATGTAAGTCACCAGCCAACATGTAGATCTAGTCTAAAGGAAAGGTTGTTTATACTGTGAATGGAAATGATGAAGAAGTAGGTCTTCCCAAGCCCACTGGAACTCATATGAAAATACCACATGCGACAGATGTCAGTCATTTCATTACAGACTACAGTGTTTACCTAGTGTGTTAAGGTCTTGCTTTGGTCTCATTCTTCCTGGTGATCCCCTGATTCCTCTCTTTGGAAATGTAAATGATTTCTCCATTTTATTTTATTTTGCAAATATGGAACTCTAATTTTGAATTTAAGTCTCATTAGTTAGAGTTCCCCTTTTCTGTCAGAGATGGGTGAAGTTGGCTTCTAGAAGTATTGGAACTTCTGATACTGTGAGAGGTCTCAGTGGTGAAATGGACAGATTTCACACTGTGGATAGCTCAGAGCCTTCTGTAGGACAGGAATGAAATGAAGGGTTTAAGATATGCTTGGCTTTCCCCTAATATAAATAAAAGTGCTATAGTCAAAGAGTTTTGTATTGCTATAACCACTAACTGGCATTATAATTATAGTGTCAAACATGAGGGAAGAGTGAAGCTATTAGTGTTTTACTCCTTGGAAGCCTGGGGATAGGGCATCAATAAAGATCCCATGAAAGATGAAGCCTGGAGATGTTGAATTCCAGTCTCTCTTTCTCTCTCTCTCTCTCTCTCTCTCTCTCTCTCTCTCTCTCTCTCTCTCTCTCTCTCTCTCTGCCTGCCTTCTGTAATTCATACAGTCTCTAAGATACAAAGACAGAAAAGAAACATATTTAAATGTATTTAAAGCAGCGGGAAAAAAGTTCTAATTTATTAAAACACAAAGTAATATCTCCCTGGAAAAGCTATTAACTAAGAGATATATTTTGAGGGTCATTTGCTGGAGAAATGTTGAGGTAGGTAAAGATCTATATTAAAAATCAACAGACCTAAATTGTAGTCTTACCTATGTTCAAGAGCTTAAGAATTCTTTCAGTTATAGAGACATGTTGAGTGTATTTGACTTTGAATAAAATGTTATCCTAGAATTCACTTCAGGAATGCATACATTAAAATTGAAAGGGTACAGAGAAAAGTTAGCAGTATGGGAAAGAATGGTGGTCAAATTCTTCAAGTGTATTTTTTTTAATGTGCCTACACTAGTTATGGTGACACGTTCTTAAATTTAGCACTTGAGAGACTGGCTCAGGAGGATCAAGTGTCTGAGGTCTTCTAGGCTTCATAGAGAGATGTTTCAAAATTGAAAACATAGAAGCTAAAGATGGAATCACAAATCCATTTTATCTGTGACTGAAAACATATAAGGCTTATATTTCTCTTGACTTCACTTTCAAGAAAATCCAAATCTAATTCACAATTTGATTGTGATTCTGGATGACAAAGACATCACCAAATCAGGTCACATTTCCCTTTGTCTTCTACTGTGTTTTCTGCTCTGAGCCATTGCATGATCTAAAAATGTGTTTCCCAGTATAGACACTTTCCCTTTTATTCTGTATAATAATAATAATAATAATAATAATAATAATAATAATAATAATAATAATAATAATTTCCCAGAACATCAGAAAGATTAGGGAAATTTACTCTACACAGAATTGGCTCCACATAATGATCACATTGAATAGAGTATAACAGCCAACATTGATCCTGGGTCAGGCAACCTAGCCTTGAGAGCAGAATGAGAACTAGCTTTTCTTAAGCTACATGGACTCTCAGTGGGAAATGGGATTATGAAAACAGTAATAGAAGATGCGGATTCACATCCAACCACAGAAAACATCTTCATAAAAGGACTGACTATGAAAGGCTAAACTTTATAAACTTTTAAAATGGTAAAGCTTGAAAAGATAGCAGCAAAAATGAGAGAGCACAAATAAAATACTGAGGCCACTGTAATGTAGATATTAGACATTGCTATTAGGCATGCTTTAAAATAATTTTTGTATTGTAACGCAATCATGTCATCCTTTCACATAAAAGTATTATGTGCTATCGGGAACCCAGCAAAACACCAAGAAAATCTTGGTAATTAAGGATGCCATATAAAATTTGAATTTGGAATTTAATGTCAGAAAGTGAGTCATACAAGAAACAAATGGAATATTTTTCAAGGGCTTTTTGAATGTCTTAGAGAGAACAATGAATTTTGTACAATATTTCTTGTCACCTGGAACCCATGAAATTTTGTGTTACAAATTATAATTTCATCAATTATCCCTTTCCTTCTTTTCCTTCAGACCCTGTATTCTTCGCCAAGCACCTATGAAGACTTCTCAATGAATGCACTTTAGCTGCCTCTGTCAAAGGAGCAGTATTAAAAACATTCATGCCATGCTTGCTGCAGCGAATGGAAACATATTTATACTCACTGTATTTGCATTAATTGTGGTCCTTGTGTTGATAACCTTACTTGCTTTAATAAACAGCAATTTGTTTTGTTTTCAACACGGTGCTAAGCATATTATAGTCAAAGAAGAGAAGAAATACTGTTTCCAAAGTCTGCATCATGTGGTGGCAAAGCAACAAAGTGAAAATATGGCAAATAATACAAACACTAAAAATGCTAAAGTGTGCAGTTTGGAGAGCTAATGGCAAACAAGGCTAGAGTACTCAGAAAACGTGTCATCAAAAAAACAAAACACAGCTTTCCTTATGACGTTATGCACAATTGGTGCATAGTGAGTTCCCTAGTAACGACTTGCCTTATCACCCTCTACCTGTTTTTATTTAGTATTGTTTACATAATTTAACAAGCTAATAAATGCATAAAATACTCAGTGAATGATAATGGCATCCATAGAGAAACTGAGTACCTGGTATATATGTTTATTTGATGGGAAGAAATTTCCCCACCAACAAAATCATTGTTCATTTTCTCGTATCTGAAACAGTCAGTAAAATGCAGTGGTAACTGATAGCTCCCATTCCGTAGTCTAATAAGGACTGTGATCTTTTCTAGCAATATTCCTCCGAACATGAAGCAATTTTGGTAATAAACATCACAAGCAGCAGATGATTAATTAGGAAGGTAGATGAAGCATGATCTGTTTAGAAAAATTCCATTTACTTTCAGACAGGAATTCTATAATAACAATGATGTCTTTCTTCATAGAAATATATTTGTACATAGACTATTCTGTTAAATAATATCAATAGAGTCGTTGTCAGTTTCACATGCTGAAAATGGAGCGGGGAGACAGGTTCTTTGCAGAAAAGGATTGGTCTGCTGTGTGCACTGTTAGAATGATGAAAACGTGTCTGGCATCCCCATCTCTGGAGCCATACCAACATATTTCAGTGTTACGTGATATATCTACACTGTGTGGTAAGCCCATCTTCTACATATACAAGAGCAATGTTACAAAAATTATGAACATAAATCAGTGGAGAATGAATTAAACAATAGCACAACAGGTGAACTAATCATTTAAATCCCTGGAATAGTTCCCTGAGAATTGCCCATCACTCACTGTTGTTTGCAATTTCCTTGAAATATTATGGTAAACATCATATTTCCAAAGAATATCAATTTTCCCTTACAAGTACATTTTATTGTAAAAAGAGCAATAGTTCATGACATATGAATAATAAAAATTCTGATCATCTCTTTGCTACCTTCTGTTTCTGTTCCATATACAGATATGTGTTTATTTTGCATGAAAATACGAAAAGACTATCAAATTAACATGCACCATGATTCTCTAAGTGTATTATCAGGTTCTTAAATTTAGAAATAACAGCAATAAGCAAAGAGTAGGTGAGAGTAAATCCATAATTTTCAACAGATCTTCAGCCCAGAGCTACACTCTCTTTGAACGTGGGTGGGTTTTTTTTGTTGTTGTTTTTGTCATCAGGATTTCAAAAAATTCATTAAGTCAAGTCAAGGATCAGTTCACTGTAATAAATCTATGGTTTTCTTAAGCTTTCAAGATTTAACATAGATAAAGTGTCTTCTTGTTATGAAAGGGATATTGGGAGCTCTATTTCCACATTTTTTTGCTCTTCTACCCACCTTTTCTGATACTCCTAGGAACTAGGATGCCTTGCTTGACAGAATTAGATGAACATTATGAAGAAATTTGTACTGGAGAGGTTGTAGCTGGTATTGCATGATTCTACAGAGACTTCAGCTTGGTACCTTTCACTACATGTGAAGGTTTTCTTTTTCTGTATAGAATTTTTCTGAGATACAACCAGGTGAACTTTCACCACTTGCTGATATGTTAAAAGAAGATTTTTGTGGAGATTTTCTCTACGCTGGGAGGACAAAAAGTCTGTTAAAAAAAATCAATTTTTGTGACAGATTTGAGTGAGACATGCTCTTGGGTGTTTAAAAGTCTAGACAAAGTCATTAATGATCAAGTGTCCTACAGTTTTAAAATCCTATATATCTATCTTCAGTTACAAAGTCCATAAAACTCAAAACTCCAGCTATCATACATAACTCAAGGTTATAAAATAACAATGTAGGCAATTTTTCAGTATCAATCTCCGACTGTGTTTATTTAGCTCTATGTTCACTGTCTATGAATATGTGCTAGATTAGACCCATAATCCATAAAGTACATAAAACAAATTAGCGAAGGGCCCTGACAAATGCTATTATAAGTGTTAACAACCAAACTGTTTTAGAAGTGGGTGTCTTTGCTACAGGTCATGAAGATATTCAGAAGTTAAGACATCAATATCAGGTTTCACTTGGCAGCACTTCTGTGGGAAACCTTCCTTATTCATTAACCAATAAAATCCAGAGAGAAGTGACTGGAGCATTTGTTGCTTTTACAGAGAACCATAGTTTAGTTTTCTAGACCAACTCTACTTCACTCTTATCTGACACTCCAGTTTCATGGTATCTGATGCTCTCTTCTGACCTTCAAGGGCAGTACACATGTCCATGGTACCCTGTTCTACAAATAGACATCTAGGCAACAGGTAAAACACTCATACAGATAAAACAAATTCATCTTACAATAACGAAAAACTCACAGGGAGAATTTTCTGGCTCTGGAAGCTTCATTGGTATTTTTTTGCACCAAACAAGAAGTTAGACTTGATTCAGCAGCTAATTAGATGTGGTCTTTGAATTCTCTCATGTTTTACAAGGACTTAACTTCCTCGGTTGTACTGTAACCATCATGGGAGATGAGATAACTGGAAGTCTTGTCAAACTCTAAGGAGTACATAACAAATATGTTAGTTGAGAAGACATGCATACTTTATCACATAACAATTCAAAATTTCTTTAATGACATGTATTCAGTTATCAGAGATGATAAATATGAATTTTTATTATACTCCATAATTGTTACTTTTTATCATCCAATTAGTTGTTGACTGTCTGTTATAACTATGTGTGGCCCATCATACTCCAGGAGCTCAGACACAAAACAAATCTTTTTAATGTGGAAGTAGAGCCTAGCTAGGTATGAACTAGTTTTCTCTACTTATACTTGCAGTCAGTCTTTTAATGAAAATCCATCCGTGATATATACACAGAGAGAAGTGTCTTAGACAGGGTATGATGCAAATAGGTACAATTTTGATTGGAAATTTGAAAGTGAAATTTGAAAAATTGGCTTTTCATTCATTTTTGTGGCTTAACTGAATGAAGATGCTTTTCTTCTGCAGCCTATTAATATACTATCCAAACAGCACCAATACATGTGTTGCTTTACTTACATTGCTGTAAAGTCAAGAAGTAGAGCTAATTTCATATACAGTTTGCTTAAGACTCTTGACTCCCTTTTTTATGAAATCCTGCTTTCTCTCCTTTAAGCATAGAATTTGTTTGCAACCAAAATGTCATTACAACAAAATCATCGTGTAATTTCAGGCATAACATGTATGTATGACAGTGTTATTCCCACCAAGTATAGATCTTTACTGATAACTTATCCTTAAATTAATACCTGTGTATGAACAAACATGTGCTTATGCCTCCCAAGGGAGGAGACTTGCAATGAACTTATACTAACTAAAAGTAAATGTAGAATGTGCGTCAGTTCAATTCTCCACTAGGAAAGCTAGGGAAAAATTTACAGTGACCTCATATGACAAAAAGCTGATGATTTCCAAACACAAGTCTTACATTGACTTTAATGTAGGTAATTATCATTAACCTCAATTCATAATGATATTTTGAGTGCTGAATAATAACTCAGAGGCATGATTCTTCCAGACTTCAGGCTTTAGGATTCGAAAGCATAAGGCACTTTATGGTAATGATGATGAGATGTGTCCCCAATGGTCACCTCATCAGTGACAAGGTCATTTCTAAAACGTATCTGCATAAATATATGTGGAGTGAAGACCAAGCATAAATATTGGTTTTGCTTGATAAAGCTTAACAGTAATTACTGAATCAAAAATGTTATAGAATTTAAACTTAAAAAAAAATACTGTCTAAATGTGACCAAGTGACTGTTGAAGTTTTGACAACTGAAAGCAGGAAGAGGCTACCGTGAACATAGCATCATGAATCTAAATCTCTTTAATCTTTCACAATTGGTATTATAATGCACATAAACCAGGTTCTAAAACATACTTTACAGCAATGGTGGAGATAGAAAGAGAGCATAAAATCATTAGTACAATCTAAACAGTTCCTGAAATAGCTATTAAACCATGTAGTTTTCTACGGCGCAGAGAAAACTGAAAATATGTAAATATCAGCCTTCAGTTTAATCAGTGGTAGAGGAGTGACCATGGTGTCATAAATAGGAGCAGTTGAAGGAAAATGGCTTCTCCTTTTGTGAGCAAAATCTGTTTCAGTTTGATACAAGAAGAGATGAATTTATATCACAGAAATGAAAGTGCACTTTGGTGAGGCTTATTTCATGTGTAGGGAAGAAATTTTCTGTTCCTTAGAGACATGCCTATAAAAGGGGTTTCTGTCATCGGGTGGTAGTGGCAAATGCCTTTAAGCCCAACATTTGGGAGACAGAGGCAGGTGGATTTTTGTGAGTTCGAGGCCAGCCTGGTCTACCAGAGCTAGTTCCACGACAGGCTTCAAAGGTGATATTGAACAAACTCAAGCCAATTTAGGAGACTTCTCAAAATATACAACCTCACTGGAGAACAATTAGTGTCTGTAGAGCATGTTGACATTGTACATAGAATTTATTTTATGAATCAAATATTTGCAAACTATAATTGATGACAGAAAGAGATTTACTACCAGTTATGAAATACTTTTATCAATAATGTAGAGTTGAGTGATACTAACTTTTTACATGTGTGTTCATATGTATTGGCATTTATCTGTTTAGATTGCTATAGCTTCTATTTACATTATTTAAAAGTGATTATTAATTATGAGTGTACTTGAGCCAATCTAAAATATATTTTGCAGGCTGATGAGATGGTTCAGCAGGTGAAGTATCCTACCACCAAGCCAGATGACACAAGTTCAAACTCCTGGGCATACCAGATAGAGGTAGAAAATCACTCCAGCAAATGGACCTCTGATGACCACACAGGTACGAAGTATGTATGCACACAGAGGTATACACATATAATCAATAAATAAGTTAATGAATAAAATTGTAAAACATTAATTACAAAGTTCATTTTGCACCATAATTTTCTTGATTCTTATGGACACAACTTCTTCAAACAAATATGGATTCTTATTGCTAAGTTAAAGTAAATAATAGAAACAAAGTATACAACAATTCTTTTATTACAACTTATCTTCCTCTAAATTAAAATTCAATAGTATTATTTCTTTGAATTAAGTAATTTAATCAGTTTTAGAACTAGCTTAACTGATTCTGGCTTCAAACATCTAAAGACCCTTGTATAAACTGGTTGAATTTACTCACAAAGAAAAGCATTCTTATTAATGCAACATATATTAACATGTATAATTACTTTGTTGTATATGTATAATAAACATGAGACTAAAATTTCACATATTTGTTGCATATCAAAGAGTTCTACAATATTACAGAATTGAGTATAACATAGACTTATTTATTTGAGGATAAACCTCCTAGAAGGACAACAACCCACAATCATCTGTGTGCGCTGGTAACTGTGAACTGAATCCAGCAGAAAAGAGGGCCATGCATGATCCTTGTCTGCACATATAGTACCTGAGACCACGCCCATAATGGGCCAGTATCACAAAGGTTATTGACTGAATGCATTCCCACATCACCTCCCCCTTTTTTCTAAATAAGAGGGTTCTAAGCCTAATACAAAACTATATAAAATAATAACAAATATTAAGTAATGTCCAGGCAAAAGAAAAGGCCAAAGCAAATGTAAAAATTAGAATTACAGTCAGCATGAACAACATCAAGCAATAAACATATGCTATATGTTTCAATAGTTATTCTATCTTAAAGCGTCTATGTCTTATATTTAAAATCTTTGCCTAAGTCATGAGTAGAAAGTCACTATGACTATCTAGTTTTCAACCCCATCTAAGACCTGAGAAGGGAAACAATATAAGAAAACAGGAAGTGCACTATAAGCAACTTCTAAAGCTATAGACTTGACAGAGACATCTTTATGCTTGGACAGTCACCCAAAGTTCTTCTATAGCATTGGAGCATCTGTTTTCAGCCTACTATCCCATAGTATCTGGCAGAGTTTTCAGTGAAGCAGGAAATTTGAAAGACAACAAAGGAAATTGAGCCTATAGTTCATGATCCTAGAGAAGCTAAATAAGGTGAACACAAAGAAATACATATAGTTATCCTCCTAGATATTGGATGCAGACAAGATTGCTGGGCAAAAGTTGGGAGCAGGGGGGCTGGGGTGGGTTGAAGGGAACGGGAGATGGGGAGAGAGAAAGGAGAAGGGGGGATTGGGGAGAGCTTGGGGGAATGGGATAATTGAGATGGAGAAAGGATGGAGCAGGGAAGAAGATATCTTAACTAAGGGAGCCATTTTAGGGTTGGCTAGAGTCTTGACTCTAGAGAGGTTCCCAGGTGTCCAAGGGGATTTCCCCAACTAGGTCCGTGGGCAGCAGAGGAGAGGGTGCCTGAACTGGCCTTCTCCCATAGTCACACTGATGAATATCTTGCATATCACCAGAGAACCTTCATCTGGCTAGGGATGGAGATAGAGACAGAGACCCACATTGGAACAATGGACTGAGCTCCCAAAGCCCAGTAGAAGAGCAGAAGGAGGGAGAATATAAGAAAGGAAGGCAGGACCGCGAGGGGGGTGTCTACACACAAAGACTGTGGAACTGATCTAGTGGGAGCTCACTAATGCAGGCTGTAATGCCTCTGAACAGAGCAGGTGATCAAACCAGACTCTCTGAATGTGGCACACAATGATGGCGGACTGAGAAGCCAATGATAATGACACTGAATTTTGTTTCTACTGCATATACTGGCTTTTTGGGAGCCTAGTCTGTTTGGATGAACACCTTCCTAGGATAAGGGGGGTCTTAGACTTCCCAAAAAGCAGGGTACCCTGACTTCTCATAGGATTGGAGAGCGGGGGGGGGGGAATTGGGGGAGTGGGAGGGAAATGGGTGGATAGGAGGAGGTGGAAATTTTAAATTAATTAATTAATTAATTAAAAAAAAACAAAAAATAAAGAATATCAATTACAAAAAAAAAGTTTTGCCTATATTGGCAGTTTGACAATCACTTTTTTCTGTGTCCTGCAGAATGTCTGACAGACTCTTTCATGAAGCAGGAACCCTGAAGGATTGTCTCACCTTTTATCAAGTTCAGTGGTCTGGTCATTTTTCTGTGATCCTGCATATCTGTTTGTACAACATACTATCAAGCAGTAGGGAAGAGTAGTTTCTGGCCTTGATACTTTGAAGGCAAATTCCATAACAAGTTTTTTTGATGCCCATCAATCTCTCGGAAGAAATTGATGCTGCTGGAAGCGGACACATCTCACTGTTGAGAAAAGTCTAAGCTCATAAAACATAAAACATTTTAAACATTATTTTCTGTAGGTCTTTGAAGTGTTGAACATTGTCTGTCTAACTGAAATATATCTCTCTATATCCAGAAGACCTAACAAGACTAAAAGTTTATTATAGATGACTATTAATCTATAATTTTTAAATATACATTTCATTTTTATTTCTTCATTTTTAAATGAGATGTATAAATATAAATACCTCAAACTGGAGTAGAAATATACATATAACAAAATTGACCTTTAATTTGTGTAAATAAACCAAATTTAATATCAATGTAAAGTATTCATTACTATATCATATTCCTCCCTTCTTTTTTTTTTTAGAAATTGACTGTAATAATCAAACATTTTTAACAAACTTTTTAAAAATGAAAATAAACATTTATAAACAATCATTTTGGGAATTTGGGAATCATTTTCTACAAACTACTTCCTGCTGGGTTTTGGGCAAAGTATTTTTAGGGTTCATGGATACCTTTCAGGGGTCTTTTTTCCACCAAACCGCATTAGCCTAGAAAGAATCCACAGGTTCTCATCTTCTGTGTAAACAAAAACAGAATCTCTTTTCCAAAATAGAATATCCTTAGACTCAAATTTTGACATCAAGATACCTTTAGAATATATATGCTGGTTTAACTTAGCAGCCCCCACAATCAAATGTCTCTCTGCACATTTACGGTCATTAATGGTCATTAGCTCATTAACGGTCAAAATTTAAGGAAAACACAGAAGCATACATTATCCAGACTCTGTATTTTCCATCGTTACGTGGATTTTTATGTTACTTTTACTGTCTCTTAAAAGACCTTGATTTATTTTTTAAAATTATTTCTTTCTATAACTGCCTACACCCATGTTTTTCTTAAACCTACAAACTTTTGTTAAACACATTAGGACCCATCTAGATGTTTATTTTTGTCTGGGTCTGTCTTTACTGTGTATCTGGAATCCCTTTTTGATCACTGTTGTAAACTGTTAAGCAAGCATGGCTAGGACCAGAGTAATCAATTTGTCTGTTGAATCTACCCTGCTCAGCTTTCCAACATGATAGAGGTCCTTTTACTACAGCTCTGGAAGCCATGTTTATCACCCCAACTCTGGGAAGCTGTTGGATCATACTGCCACAAAGTAACTTGCAATGCGATGTCTATAAACCCCATTCAAGTGTGCTGTAGAAGGACCTCCCGAAAGAGCCAGACTCATTCCTGGCACTGGCAACAATCAGGAAGCTGTCCCTTAAGGGAGCCGCACAGCATTTGCTGCTAAAGGAGCTACAACTCTGCTCACTGTACGCAAAAAGAGCCTCTCTGAAAATATGCAGCTACCAAGAAGCTCCAATTCACTTCTGGTTTTGTGGGTCTAGAAGCATTTTTTATTGATTGATTTTTATTGAGCTGTACATTTTTTTTCTGCTCCCCTCCCTTTCAACCCTCTCTCAAGGTCCCCATGCTCCCAATTTACTCAGGAGATCTTGTCTTTTTCTACTTCCCATGTAGATTAGATCTGTGTATGTCTCTCTTAGGGTCGTCATTGTTGTCTAAGTTCTCTGGGATTGTGATTTGTGGGCTGGTTTCCTTTGCTTTATGTTTAAGAACCACCTATAAGTGAGTACATGTGATATTTGTCTTACTGGGTCTGGGTTACCTCACTCAAATGATGTTTTCTGGCTCCATCCATTTGCCTGCAAATTTAAAGATGTCGTTATTTTTCCTGCTGTGTAGTACTCCATTGTGTAAATGTACCACATTTTCCTTATCCATTCTTAGGTCAAGGGGCATTTAGGTTGTTTCCAGGTCCTGGCTATGACAAACAATGCTGCTATGAATATAGTTGAGTATATGTCCTTGTGGCACAATTGAACATCCTTTGAATATATACCCAAAAGTGGTATTACTGAGTCTTAAGGAAGATTGCTTTCTAATTTTCTGAGAAATTGGCACACTGACATCCAAAGGGGCTGTACCAACTTCCATTCCTACCAGCAATGCAGAAGTGTTCCCTTCTCCCCCCCTCCCCAACCTCTCCAGCATAAGTTGTCATCAGTGTTTTTGATCTTGGCCGTTCTTACAGGTATAAGATGGAATCTCAGAATTGTTTTGATTTGCATTTCTCTGTTGACTAAGGATGTTGAACATTTCCTTCAGTGTTTTTCAGCCATTTTAGATTCTTCTGTTGAGAGTTCTCTGTTTAGGTCTGTATTCCATTTTTATTGGATTATTTGTTCTTTTGATGACCAATTTCTTGAGTTCTTTGTATATTTTGGAAATTAGACCTCTGTCTGATGTGGAAGATCTTTTTACACTCTGTAGGCTGTCGTTTTGTCTTGTTGACCATGCTCTTTGCTTTACAGAATATTTTCAGTTTCAGAAGGTCCCATTTATTAATTGTTTCTCTCAGTGTCTGTATTGCTGGGATTATATTTAGGAAGTGGTCTCCTGTGCCAATGCGTTCAAGAGTACTTCCAGCTTTTTTTTTCAAGCTTTCCTATGTTTTATGTGAATGTACATTGCTGAACTTTGGGAATCATTATGTAAGCATATCAAAAAGTTCTATAATAGTCCAGAATGGAGTATATCAAAGGTTTTGTAAATAAATTCACAGTAAGGGTAGCAATCTGCAGTCCTCTGTGTACACTGGAAACTGGGAATTGAATCCAAAAGTAAAGAGGGCCATGCATGGTTTTGTCTGCATTTATAGTGCCTGAGACCATGCCCCAATGGGATGATATCCAAACGGCTATTGGCGGAAGGAGTTTCTACAACACATATTTCATCTACAAGTATAGATTCTGGTGAGATGAATAGTCATACTTTTCAAAGTATATATAGCCATTTATTGGGCTAGATCCTCTTTGAAAACATTTGACTTGAACTTTGGAACGGAGCATTGATGTGTTCTTATGTTCTTTTTTCTTCTGAATTTCATGTAACCATACTATTCACTCCAAAATAGAGGGAAAACATCAAAAATGCACTTACAAGTTGTATTCTTACCATCCTCTTTCTTAAGGGAGATAAATTCAGTGTCTTACCCTTTTTATTTAAAATAGATTCTTCTCTCATGCAACATATCCTGACCACAGTTTCTCTTCTGCTCCACCCTTTTCAATTCCTTCTCATCTCTTTTCTTGCCAAAATCCATCCCCGCCATTAAAATTCAACTTAATTGTATTTAATTCATTAATATTAGAGAGCCATTGAAAATATTTTAATTGAAATTCAATAGTTAAAAATTAGAACGTGAAAAAATGAGAGTAGCTTTGTCCTGTTGAGTACACATACTCCATGCATAGCACATCTGATGTTGGATTCCCCTCTGTAGGCTGTGAATATATTTTATTACCATTGGTTAATAAATAAGCTGCTTTGGGACTATGGAATGGCAGAATAAAGCAAGGCAAGAAGTCCAAACAGGGATATAGAGAGAAAGCAGGCAGAGTCAAAGAGACACCATATAGCTGGAGAAGGAGATAGCTGCCACAGCCTCATGGTGACACACAGAGGAATAGAAATGGGTTGATTAAAGTTGTAAGAGTTTGCTAGAGATGTGCATAATCTATAGGCCAAACAGTATTGCAATTAATATAGTCTCTGTGTAGTTATTTTGGGTCTGGTCAGTCGGGAAATGACTGAGCAGTCTCTGCCTACACAGATCTGTAAGTTTCTATGCTTTCTGATCAACTGTAGCAGGTAGAAGCTTTCCTATTCCTATAAACCTAAGCACAGAACACAGCACAGGTGGACAAGATAGAGCAAGGAGACACTTGAACATCAGGTTTCTCACCTAGCACTTCACCAGGAAGGGGCTGGCTGAAGCTGCCTGTGTCTTCATTCACCTCTTTTCAGGGAGTGTCTAAACCACTGTCCTGAAAAACGGTGCTATTTAGTTCAGTTAGGAAGAATAAGGAAAAGAAAAAGAGGTGGTTTCAGTCTTGTTTTCTTTTTTAAATTTAAGAGTATTTAGAATAAACACCTTGCTCACATCATATGCACTTACCAAGTACAATAAGAGACTACAGAAAACTTACTACTCACAATAGAAACTGACTAAATCTATTCTGGTTAAAGTCAGTGCCATTCATACACCACTTTAAAACGTTTTAGTTGCAAATTAATTTTTATTCTTTCTTTTCTTTTTATTGAATGAGTTTCACTGGGTATGCAAGCTATTCTTTCTTATTTTAAATTTTTATTCATTTTGCATACTAACAACATTTCTCCTTTTCTCCCTTCCTCCTGCTTTCCCCCACATCGCCCCAACCATACCCCATCCACTCCACAGAAAGGGTAAGGCCTCTCATGGAGAGTTAACAATTCCTAGCACATCTAGTTGAGTCAGGACCAGCCACTCCTCCCTGCATAAAGGCTGAGCAAGGCATCCCACCGTAGGGAATGGGATTCAAAAAGCCAACTCATGCACCAGGAATAGAATCTGGTTCCACTGACACCAATTTGATTGATTGCAGGAGAAAGCCATTTTAGACACTCCCTCCACTATTGCTAGGAGTCTTATCTGGGGTCATCTTTATGAATCCTGCGAGCTTTCCTAGGCTCAGATTTCTCCCTAACTCCATAATATTAATAGCAGAACTCATCCTGAGCATAGATGGCCAATGCAAAAGTAACTCAATTTTTGGAGGTTTTTATTTCATAATATTTTGTGTACACCTTTTTTTTTTAACCTCGCAGATAAAAAAATGTAAATACAAATAAATAAATAAATAAATAAATAAATAAAGGCTGAGACAAAGCATTATGAGGCAAAAATCTGCAAAAATACAATTTAATATGTTGTATGTTGGTCACCTACTTGTGCGCAAGAGGTTTCCTCAGGTCTCATTTGTATACTGAGTAAGACTATGCTATAGAAAACTAATTTTTCTTCTGTGAGCAGTTATCAATTTGAGAAAGCTTCTGAGTTAGGATGGAAAATCATGTCTACTTCTTCTCCCTCTTAGTGATGGGATCCCATTGGGGTTAGGGCTGAATAGATCCTGTTTATACTGAAAAATGGCTCAGACATATAGGCTAGGCTCACAAACAAAACAAAAAATGCAAAGGCGATTTTGCGAAATAACAGTATAAAAGACACAAATCAATAAAAAAGTCCTTAACTTTAAATCACTATGGTATTAATTACTCAAAACTATCTTCAGTTTTTGCCTTTTCTTTTTTTATATCTCTCCTAATAAACCCAAGTAACTACTTTTATCTCAGGTATGTTCATAAAGAACAGGTCTTGCCAAACTCAGTAATCAATATTGGCAATGCCATATATGTTGGATCAATAAGAATACTGTCTAAGTCTTCCTGATTCTCTATCTATCCATCTATCTGTCTATCTGTCTATCTATCTATCTATCTATCTATCTATCTATCTATCTATCTATCTATCATCCATCTGGGTATTATCTACTTTCTACCTATGACTCAAAAGTATCCATAACCTTAAGTCTTTAAGTACTTTGAAACATCCTTAAAGGTATGGAAATATATGTACAATTTTATTTTAGTCAGATTAAAGACTGGGCAAAGCTATTTCTTGTATTAATTTTTGTATTACTGCTAGTGGGGAAATAAAAGTTAGCTTTGAATCCAAGTCAGCCACAATCTGAAATTACTTGATTCTGTTTGCTATATTTAGGTTATAATGCAGTGAAATTGATATTAAAAATAATATGATTTTTACAACAAGATTAATAGAAATATAATATTGAACATTTAAAGAAATAAGTAGGACAGTATTGAATATTTTATTTTCCTCTTGCTAACCAATAAGAAATATAACACTACAAGTGTTAAAATAAATAAAATTTGGTAATTATTGTTAGTATAAGATTACAAGAGAAAATGGTAACCAAGAGTGACCTAAAGAACTTATTCTCAATTTATCTGATAATGATCAGATTTAGTGAAAGATCTACTGGTAGAAAATTTTCCATTTTTCTAAAATATGTGGCAGTTATCCACATATAAAGTAACTTAGGCTTTTTTAAAGATGTGTGACAGTATCCGCATATAAAGAAACTTAGGGTTTTTTAAAGATAAGTTGCAGTTATCCACATATAAATTAGCTTAGTGCTTTTTAAAGATATGTAGTAGTTATCCACACATAAATTAACTTATGGTTTTTTTAAAGATATGTGGCAGTTATCCACATATAAAGTGAAGTCCCAATCCTACTTAAGAATAAAATATAAGTGCTGTATAGGCCAATACTAAATGAGTCAAACAAAATATATCTGTAGATTATCTGTGATCTTCTAAATTCTAATTTGTAACTTCTGTGAACTCAACATATTTACTAAGGTTTGTTAGGGGCAAACACAACACAGGGAGATAAAAGAGCCAGTAAATTATTTGCTTCTCTCATTACTGTGACCAAATGCTTGAGAAAACAAGCAAATTAAAAGAAAAGTGCTCTTTGGTTCACAGTTCAGAGAAACGGATTCTATCATAGTAGGGAAGGCACATTAGCAGGGGCAGCTTGCTCCATGATGGCAAGCAGGGAGAAAAGAGAATGTCTACATGCAGTCTTGGTCCTCGGGGAAACAAACGATGCTAGCCATGTTTATGATTGAGTCTACCTCTCTGGCTAAACATTTCTAGAGAATCAATCAATCAATGTATCTCTTAGGTGATTTTGGATCCAGATAATTGACAAAATTAGTCATCAGAGATCTACCCCTTGTTAAATTGATACTTAAATATATCACTTTGAGACTGAAACTGTCAGAAGTTAAGGTAAATCAGCAAAATGTTTCCAAATGAATTTTTTCCTTTACTACTTCTTATTTTTAGTGTTTGACAGAGTATAATACAACAGAGACAATATTTTTTTAAAGAGTCTACAGATTCTTTTCAGCATACTGTTAAACAAGTTAGGGCTATAGAAATAACATGCAGACGCATTCATCATCATCTTCCTCCTCCTCCTCCTCCTCCTTCTACTTCTTTGATTCCTATTTGTGCTGCCAAACTACTATTAGGTAGTTGAGCTACACCAGTGTATGGTTGACATACCAAGAGACACAGTGTTAAAAATAACTGATTTTTCTTTCCTAAAACCTATCAAATACCAATAACTCCTCAGCTGGTTGTAGGAATTCTTGTCTGCCTTCCCAACCCATGCTGAAATTTTGGCTTGAATTTGCAATAAGTCCTGTGAATACTGTCACAATCACTGTGAGTTTATATGTGCAACTTTCCCATTGTTCCCCTAAGAAAGAGCTCCCGTAAAGTCACTCACAACTTCAGGCTCTTACAATCTTTCTTTGCTCTATTCCAAAATGACCCCTGGACCAACATTTTATGAACCTAAATTTTAGAGTTAAGCAATCATGTGTCTTCTTTTCTGCACTTAGACCAGTTGAGGTTCTTTGGGGCTAACTGTCATCTACTGCAAGAAGAGAATTCTTTGATAAGGACTGAGAGTTGAACTAATTTATAGGTTTTAAAATAAACCATTATGGATCATTTTGATACTATGTCTACTTCTCAAGATAGAGTAATAAGTTCTCCATTAAGTATTAAGATCTATATATCCATAGATTTTTGATTTTGTTAGCATTTCCAGGTATGGGTCCTTTCTTATTGAGCAGTTATGACCCAATCAGCAATGGTTAGCTACTTCCATAATATTCATATCACTATAATATCAGTGGGTATATCTTGTCAGGATACCCATTACTCTAGATTACAAAGTTCCTGATTCGGTGACATTAAGAATTATCTCTCTTCTATAAAATTTAGTCAGTATGCTTGAAGCTTCCAGGTGAATATCAGCTTTATATCATGATGGTATATGATTTAACTAAGTAGTATTGTCAACAAAGGGTTCCCACTATGAGTATCTGAAGACTAAGCAAGAGCATTTACAATAAAAATATTTTGACATATATTGAACTCCAGTGGCCAACAACTGTAAAGAAAGGAACCTATTCCTAGTCTGGGGATTATATTTGCTAGCATGTGGCATTTCATTCAGATGTTTAATTCAGGTATATTAAGAATTTAAATGGATTTACCTTTTAACTTAAACCTCATAGTTTATGTGTGTATGTATGTGTATACAGTAAATGTAGTATATATGGAGAAATCTAATTTAGTGTAGTGTGATGTTCTATCCTATAAACCCAATATAAATATAATTATAAATGAAGACAGAGATATCATAGAGCTAAAAGAAACCAGTGAGTGAGTTTCCTCTATGGTTCTCATTCTACATTTAAGAACAGTCACATTAATAAGTGAACTGTGTTGCTACTGAGTTTATATGCCACCAATACAATTTTTTGGAATTTGGGGCTGCAAAGAGTAGACAAAGCATACATCCTAGTGTTTGTTGATAAAAAAGACAACATCATTCTTAAATTTAAGGAAAAATTAAGTAAACTCATATTCTCCAAATGAATTAATTGTGAAAATATTATTCTTACAGTCTCAAAATGGCAAAATCATATTCCAGCATAAAAATAGAGCAGAGAGTACATCCTGACTTCCCTAAAAGCAACAGATGTGTAAGCCTCTCTTATTTCTAGCTTTCCTTTTACGAGAATAATAGCTCACCGCTCTTTCAAGGTTAAATTATTTAAGAGAGCTACTGAATGTGCAGAGAATATATGAGGCTTTTCAAAACATGTGTCTAAAACAAAGCTGTTGTGTCAGATGGAGCCTCAAAACACCAAGACACAGTGTAGAATGTAAAACTTACTTCTGAAAGTGAAGTGAAGAACTCGAAACTATTTTGATGGGCTAAAATCTTGACAAGGTTCAACACTTCTTTGCCTAGAAATAACAATCAACACACCACACACCTTTTTCAAGGTTTTCTAAGTGGTTTCTTAAGACTTTCCATAAAAATTTCATGGTACACTACTTACTTATGAATGACACATCATTATGCATCTTTTAATTCCATGTAATTGTCACTGTATAGTTTACGATATAGATGGACTAATACAATACTCAGTTCGCACGGCACAGAAAATATATCAAAATGCTTTCTTTCGTTACATACACCAATACCTGCATTCTAATAGTAGCCTCAGATCTGCACATTATTGACAATGTAAAAACATAAAAGCAAAATCTAATAGGATTCTAATGGAGCTCAGAAAAACACACTCTCCCCTCTATACCTTCTTCTATAACTGGAGAATGGGCTAGGAAACACAAAGCTAATAGCGAAGTATCTCTTCACTTATAGATAAAGGAGTAAATACTATATTTACAAATATATGAATATACGAGAAACTTACAACTGAATTGTAACTAGCACTCAGAAAAAAAATGCAGCTATGATACCAAAACTGAGTTTAATCTGACAATGGAAAAGGGCTAGGGGGATAAAATGCTTCCTGTCTATTACTTTGATTCCCACTCACCCATCCCCCATAAAACAAGAATGTTGGTTCCATTGTGATTCACCCAGTTTTTGATAGACAATACTAAATCTATGCTTGACATTTGACCTTCCCATGCTGTGCTACTCGCATTCTAGAGATATGGGCAAACTATGGTCCAGCAATAACAACTCAAAATTTTGTGACTGTCGTCCCCATTCTGATTTCCAGTACCTGAGATGGTCAATGTCAATTTGTATCTTATATTTTCTCGTAAATAAAATTTCAAAATATATATTTTATGTAAAGAAGGACTAGTCTCCTTTTCCTACATAGTGGCACTTATAACATCTAACTGCTCCTTTTCTCCTATAGTTCTAGTACACCTGATAGAGTTGACACACAATTTTTTTATTTCAACTACTATTTCATCTCTCAACTCTGTTCTGAGACATCTTGAGACTTCCTAAGGCAACGGTTATCTCAGAGAATTATAGTTAATGAATCATGCTTCATTAAATTTGACCATGGTATGGTTCATTATGGTACACAATAAATGTGCTTAAAATAAACTAAGTGTTCATAGGAATAATAGGGAAGGGAGTGAATCCATAGGGCCAATCACCATGAAACACAATTTTTGTAAGTATATGTAATATTGTATCTTGCAAGGAATGTGATAGATAAATCAGCCTGTATTGGACAATGCCATACCTCTGAACATTTCACACTCAGAAGCCTCTAAAATATAAGCACACCCACCTGGAAACATTAGTGGAGATTAAAGGCACTGATTTATCTAATGACAGAGATGTGCTGGCAAATCATATTCATGCATCTCTCCTTTCTTTATCAAAGCGAGAATTTGATACGTCTTATTTCACTGGACATCTATAAATTTTCCACTTTACCAGTCTGTGTCTACTTGATTGGTGTTTCAAGCCACTGAAGCCCTGTTACAGAGATATAGAAACAAGGGCTCTAGGCCTCAAATGTAATAAAAATTCTTTTAAACTACATTATAGGCAGTAAAAGAGCTGCAAAACACACCTACTCTGACCACAGGCAACTAATCATCCTTGAGGATAATGAGATTTATCTAAGACATTTATCTGGTCAAATAAAGCAATGTTCAGAAAAGAAGTATGGTGAATCAGCAACCACTCTACGGAAAGAAAAACAACTTAGATTAAAATGCCTCATTGTTACAACCACATGAATTGTTAAGACGCTCATTCTATTTTGCAATGCCATCCAGTTTGGTAATCTTCTATTTCCTAGAAAATGTTCGTTTCAATGCCTCTCTCCACTTTAGATAGTGTGGTACTTTTATTTGTTTTCTTAATGGGAAATTAAGAGTAGGCTCATGTATTTGAATGTCTATTGAACCTAAAAAGGTGGAGACATGAAAGAAGTTGCCTGCCATGGCTAGTTCTATCTTTTTCATTTGCAAGTGAACATCAGTTAGATATAGCTTCTGAGTCAGGAATGATACTATTAGTACTGGGACACTGTCTGGCAAGACTGTTGCAGGCCTGTGTATGCTACCATAGTCTCTCAGAGTTCATGTATACGTCAGCCATGCTTTGTCTCTAACTCCTTTTCTTCTGCTTGTTCATTTATTACTTTTATCCTATTTTATTTTGGTTTTGTTTGTTTGTTTGTTTTTGAATTTTTTCTTAAGGAAGCAGGGTAATGCATGAGAAAGATTAAAAAACGTTTTTAATTTAGCATATTTCAGAGTAATGTCATTGTCTGTCTATTAAATTTTGTAAATGTTTAAAAGAATATGAACATAGGCTGAGGCCATAGGTGAATGTCAAACTTAACTTTTACAAACATGCGTTTGGAAAAGAATATGTAATTATACACCACACACACACACACACACACACACACACACATACACACATAAAACATATATACGGTTTTTCTCTCTTCAATGACACTCTTGAAAAGAAGTAATTGTTTCATTTACAAGTAGTGATAGCTTCTAAGTTAGGAATGGAGGCTTTGTATTCACTTTTCCTCTTAGCATTGGGACCTTATCTAGCACAGACCCATGCTGGCCCTGTGCATGCTACCACAATTTCTCTGGGTTCATGCTTGCCAGTCTTGCTTTTTCATTGACTTTGTTATGTGTGTATGTAACAAGTATTTAAGTGAAAACACCATATAATAGTGGCAGCAATCCCCTAATTAGACATCTCAATCTACCAAGTAAAACCTCCAGTACATTATATCTGTTGAGTCAATGCAAAGGAATCCCAATGAAGCACTCAAGCAACACAGTCTTTTCCAACGCTATTAGCACTTCTCCAGAGCCAAGGGTAAGGTTCAACTGCTGAAGATACAACTTACTTTTACCATCATGGAAATAATCAAAATCATCTCCAGCCATAAGCTTCACTCCAATGGACAAGCATTCATGATGTTGGAAATTACTTTGTACACCCCCAGAGGCAAAAAGTAGTCATCTTTTTCGTCTGAAAGAAACCCATGACCTACAGCAGAGACGTGTCTCTGGGAGATTCTGGTACAAGAGCAGCACAAATGCTATGTGAGGAACCAGCCATTTTTTTTCTATTGGATTTAAGACACACTCCATGAAATTTAATGCATAATTTACATTGCTAAAGTGACCAAGAACCTGAGGCTAAACAAATGATGGGCCCAGGGAAAAACCTGCTATTATTCTGCTAATTGAACATAACAATAAAATCACTCATAAAACATATTGCTATACCCATAGATTTGTGCATCACTAAACACTCTTCATAGCAGTTTCTTCTTGACATAATGGTAATTTAAAAAATACCCACAACTGAATACTGTGCAGGGATTGAGCTACTTTGGAGAATTCAACCCTAAATGGAATGTCTTTCTTAAACCCCTGTTCTCAAAAAAAAAAAAAACAAAAGTCTTAAACACAGAATACAACTGATATACACATAAGCTCATAGAGACTGAGACAGAATGCTGAAGGCCTACACCAGTTCAAATCAGACCAAAGTCCAGCACTGAGAGGGAGAAAGGGACACAAAGTCTCACTTCTGTTTAAGAAGTTATTTGCGAAGATCTTCTCCCAGTCAGAAGGCAGCCTTTTTGTCCTACTGACAGTGTCCTTTGCTTTACAGAAGCTTCCCAGTTTCAGTAGATCCCATTTATTCATTGTTTCTCTTATTGTCTGTGCTGCTGGGGTCCTACTTAGGAAGAGGCCTCCTGTGCCTAAATCTTGTAGACTACTTCCCACTTTCTCTTCTATCAGGTTCAAAGTGGACGGATTAATGTTGATGTCTTTAATCCATTTGGACTTGATTTTTGTGCATGGTGATAGATATGGATCTACTTTCATTTTTTTACAGGTTGACATCCAGTTATGCCAGCACCATTTGTTAAAGATGCTTTCCTTCTTCCATTGTATACCTTTAGCTCCCTTGTCGAAAATTAGGTGTTCATAAGTTTGTGGGTTAATATCTGGGTCTTCTATTCGATTCCATAAGTCGACTTCTCTGTTCTTATGCCAATACCAAGCTGTTTTCAATACTGTAGCTCTATAATAGAGTTTGAAGTCAGGGATGGTAATGCCTCCAGAAGTTCTTTTATTGTATAAGATTGTTTTGGCTATCCTGGGTTTTTTGTTTTGCCATATAAACTTGATTATTGTTCTCTCAAGGTCTGTGAAGAAGTTTGATGGGATTTTGATGGGGATTGCATTGAATCTATAGATTGCTTTTGGTAGAATTGCCATTTTTACTATGTTGATTCTCCCAATCCAAGAGCAGGGGAGGTCTTTCCATTTTCTGGTATCCTCCTCAATTTCTTTCTTCAAAGACTTAAAGTTTTTGTCAAATAGGTCTTTCACTTCCTTGGTTAGAGTAACCCCAAGATATTTTATGCTATTTGTGGCTATCATGAAGGGTGATGCTTCTCTGATTTCCCTCTCTGCTTCTTTATCCTTTGTGTATAGGAGGGCCACTGATTTTTTGGAGTTGATCTTGTATCCTGCCACATTACTAAAGGTGTTTATCAGCTGTAGGAGTTCTTTGGTAGAGTTTTTGGGGTCGCTTATGTACACTATCATATCGTCAGCAAATAACGAAAGTTTAACTTCATCCTTTCCAATTCGAATCCCCGTGATCCCCTTATGTTGTCTTATTGCTATTGCTAGAACTTCAAGCACTATATTGAAGAGGTATGGAGAGAGTGGACAGCCTTGTCGCGTTCCTGATTTTAGTGGAAAGGCCAACCCCTCATCAGACAAAGGTCTGATCTCAAAATATACAAAGAACTCAAGAAACTAGGCACTAAAACTCTAATTAACCCAATTAAAAAATGGGGTACTGAACTTAACAGAGAATTCACAACAGATGAACTTCGAATGGCCAGAAGACACTTAAGGTCATGCTCAACCTCCCTAGCGATCAGGGAAATGCAAATCAAAACCACTTTGAGATACCATCTTACACCTGTCAGAATAGCTAAAGTCAAAAACACCAACGATAGCCTATGCTGGAGAGGATGTGGGGTGAGGGGAACACTCATCCATTGTTGGTGGGAATGCAAACTCGTGCAGCCACTGTGGAAATCAGTGTGGCGGTTTCTCAGGAAACTGGGAGTCAACCTCCCTCAGGACCCAGCAATACCACTCTTGGGAATATACCCTAAAGATTCCCTAACATACTACAAAAGCATTTGTTCAACTATGTTCATAGCTGCACTATTTGTAATAGCCAGATCATGGAAACAACCTAGGTGCCCGTCAATAGAAGAATGGTTAAAAAAGGTGTGGAACATATATACATTAGAGTTTTACTCGGCGGTAAAAAACAATGACATCTTGAATTTTGCATGCAAATGGATGGAAATAGAAAACGCTTTACTGAGTGAGGTAAGCCAGACCCAAAAAGAGGAACACGGTATGTATTCACTCATAAGTGGATTCTAACCATAATTAAAGGTCTTTGAGCCTATTATTCGTGATCCTAGAGAAGCTAAATAAGAAGATGAACCTGATGAAGATTATTTAGCTATCCACCAGGAGGTAGGAAATATACATGAGTCCCAGGTAACCTCGGGTGCATGGGGGGGTGGGAGGGTCGATGGAGGGGGAGAGGACTAGAGAGAAGGGAGTAGGGGAGGAAAGGGGAAAGCTTGGTGGCCGGGGAGGGGGGGGAGGAGGGAGGTAGGATGAATATGGGATCAGGGAACAATATATTTCAACTAAGGGAGCCATTTTAGGGTTTACAGGAGACTTGATTATATATGGGATCCCAGGTCCAAGGAGAAATCCCCCAGATTGCTCTCTGGACAGAGGAGAGGGTGCCTGAATCGGCCGTGGCCCATGACCATACTGATGTATATTTTGCTTATCACCATAGATCCTTCCTCTGGCGAAGGACGGCTATGCAGTCGAAGGCCCACATTGGAGCACCGGATTGAGCCCCCCGAGGTCCGGATGGGGAGCGGAAGGAGGAGGAACATGAAAAACGAAATCAATACTGCGAGGGATGCTATCACCCACTGATACAAGGGAACGGATCTGATGAGAGTTTACCAGGGCCAGCCGGACTGGGACTGAACGAGGACGTGATCTAGCCAGATTCTCGGAATTTGGCCGGATTCTCTGACTGTGGCTGGCCCGGGGTCTTTCTGAAAAGCCATTGACTATGACACTGGGACCTGTTTCCTCTGCATATGCTGGATTTTGGGGATCCAGTCTGTTTGGACGCTCGCCTTCCTGGACCTGGAGGGAGGGGGAGGGAGCTGGAGCTTCCCACAGGGCAGGAAACCCTGACTGCCCTGGGGGACGGAGGGGAAGGAGGGGGGGGAGTGGGGGGAGTGGGAGGGTGTTGGGAGGGGGGGGCGGAAATGGAAACTTTTATAATCTAATAAAATTTACTAAAAAAAAAAAAAAAAAAAAAAAAAGAAGTTATTTGCAACTGATTCATGCTGGAAAAGTGAAAATCAGTTTATCCAATGATCACACTTATAAACCATACCTCAGGGCAAGTCCCAGGCCCGGTAGCTGTGTAATATAAAATAAATTCCATGTGTATTATCATAGTGGTGTTTGCATTTTTGTTTTATTTTTGTAATTTTCTTTGTCTTATTGTCTTTCTATTTTTAAGTTTCTTTTGATCTTTATTTTTTTTATTTTTTGTTGTAGTTCCTGTTTTTTTTTTCACAGAAAGAGAGAAAAGAATTGGTGTGCAGAGGTACGAAGAATCTGGAAAGAGTTGAGGGAGAAATATATTAAAAGAATTTCTGTATGGAAAAAAGCTTCTAATAAAAATTTTAAAATTTTAGTTAATTTTTTCAAAAACTAAAACCTGATTTGGCAGAATACTTTGTTTTGACAATGTGTCTATCAAGGAGCCATATGTAAAAGCTTTTGATACAAACTTGTATTATTGTCAGCTGATGTGGCATCTTAGGCCTATTATCAATTTTAAAAGAAATGAAAGATCTTTATTCGGACGCACTTGTTAGAACTTTGAAGTGGCATGCTTAGCAGGTGTAGAGAAAAGTAGGAAACCTAGTGAAAAGCAAAAAGCATTCTCAATGGAGGTTGATTTAGAAAGAAACTATTTTTAAAGTAAAGACAAACATGAGTGGCATAAAACATATGTTGAGACACCAAGGAGTAGCAATTGCATAGCTATGATTCTATGCCCCACTGTTTAGGAGGAAACTGGGTCGTTAAACTTAGTCGAGAGCTGTCCCTGAGATATAAATTCCACCAGGCCAGAGTTAGCATCTTTTAGAGCCATTTGTGGCAAACACCATGTCCAGAGCCACAACTGTAGAAAAAATATTACTCTGGTCTTCTGGAGTGTTCTATTCGCTGATGCCAGCCAGAAACTAGAGGGCAAAGAGGTCCTGGTGATGTAGTCTGTAATGGTCAGCCATTCAGGACCCAGAGCGAGACAGCAGGGCAGAGAAAGGAGGTTGAGGGCACAGGGAGAGCGATGAGAGTCAAGGTTCAGTGGGACACACTAGGTCATAAATAAAAGCTGCCAGCTAAAATGGCTTAAGCCTTTTATAAGGGGAAAGGGCTGACTGTAGAAAATTTCAGTCATTTTAGCTTCTTAGTGCTGTTGCAACACTAGTTAAACTTCTTCACAATTCTCCATGTTTTCTGCCAATTTCACAGAAGATCTCCATTTCCAAATACATCATCATACATGGGAAGTCAAAGTCCAAAAATAAGTTAAGATATCAGAGAACTTTTCCTTTATAGTTTTATTTTTGTTTCTGTTGTGTTAGGTCATTTTTTTTTTTTTTATAAAATCTGTTTCTTTTGGCTAGATACGGGTAATGTAACTACCACTCATTCTATGGCTGATAAGATAAAGTAAGTATATCGTTATCACCTTAACCTAATTACTCATAGTGTGGGTCAGATACACTGCCTATGAGAAGAAGCCACCTCTCCACAATAAAAAGAGAAAAAGAACAAGGTATAATCAGATATTCATGAAAGGCTAGTACTTCCTTGTCTCTAAGACTTCAAGATCAAAGTAGGAATCTACACTTCCAGTCTTTTTCTTTCTTTTTTATTTTAAGATTTATTTATTTATTATGTATACAACATTCTGCCTCCATGTATGCCCGCACGCCAGAAGAGGGCACCAGATCTCATTAGAGATGGCTGAGAGCCACCATGTGGTTGCTGGGAATTGAACTCAGGACCTCTGGAAGAGCAGCCTGTGCTCTTAACCTCTGAGCCATCTCTCCAGCACCTACACTTCCAGTCTTGACAGCATCATGGGCTGCTCTCAACCTCACTCTCCAGCTCTGGGAAAGTTTGATCCTTTCATTATAATCTCAACTTCAACAAAACAAGCTCTAGTCTTATAACTGCCTCAGCAACCACTGAGCCACTCCCTACTTATTATCAGACACAGTGCTACATCAAAATATCATTGACAATTTGTCATGGATATGGTGGTGTATGGACGAGCTGGGCTATAAGGCGCCATGGCAGGTTGTGACAATATACTAGACCTTTAGTTCAACAATTAATTATCATAAAAATCAACATTGATGATTGCATAAAAAATTGTTCTAAAAGAAATGTCAAAAGATCAATTTTAAACTTCATTTTCTTGTGTCTTGCAATGTAACTTTCAAGAGAGTATCATACCTTTTCGTGCCCTGTGTCCTTGTCTATTAACTCAGCAACTCTCAATTAGTGCCTCATAACTCCTTTGTGAGTCGAAGCGGGACCCTTTTGCAAGGATCACCGAAGATCATCAGAAAACACAGATGTTTGTATTACAATTCCTAACAAGAAAAATAAAGTTATGAAATACCAATGAAAATAACTTTATGATTGGGTATCACCACAACACGAGGAACTATAGTCCTAAAGGGTCACAGAATTAGGAAAGTGGGGAACCACTGAGTTAGATCACGTAAAGTTAATGATCTAACTCAGTGGTTCCCAACATTCCTAATTAACCGTAAAGTTAAGTTACTCATTACCTGACTCAAACAGATTTTTGTTGCTAATGCCATCATAGCGTGAACTTGAAAGTTTTCCCCTATTTCATTTGGCAATTATTAATACACTAATGGTGCATGACAGTGTTTGGAAACACTGGCTAATGTACGCAGTTTGGGTTTATTTCTGTATAATGAGCCAGTCCTCTGATACCAGTTGATTGTCCACTTGGACAAAGACTATACTTCATACTTAAAGAACTAGACAGATTCCTATATTTTAAAAATCTTATACTCAATGTTAGTATTATTTCTCCACATATCTCACAAATTTAGCACATTCACAATTATCACATTTAAATCTCTCATTTCACACATAAAATGATAATTTAACATTTTTATTCTGGGTGAAAGATAACCTTAGAACATTTTAAATAATTGACGTGTTGGCGGAGGCTGTTCGTTCATTCCCAGACGCTCAGACCCAAAATAATCGCACAGAAACTATAGTATTTGCAATACTGTTTGGCAATTAGCTTAAGCATATTTTTAGCTTGCTCTTGTATCCTAAACTAACCCATCTCCACTAATCTGTGCACCGCCACAAGGTCGTGACCTAGTGGCAAAGTTTCAGCTGGCTCTGGAAGAGGCATCTGTCTCCTGTGGTAGCTACATAACTTCTCTCTGACTCTGCCCACTCTCTCTATATATCTTTTCCAACCTGGCTATATTCTGTTAAGCTGAAAGCATTTTTTTTATTCATCAGCCAATAAAAGCAACACATATACAAAAGGACTTCCCATACCACACTTATGTAGGTACATTTTGTATTTTAAAAAATTAAGCAAATTCAAAATGTCTCAACTACAAGTTCTTAAGGTGTCCTCAGTTGATTCATTCTCATCTCTGTAAAACTCAAATTAGCTTTGAGCTGTTTCATGACCATATAATAATAGTAATGCAAGAAAAAATATTCTTTTCTGTAGCAGCTCTTCAGATGATACCATGGCAGTTACTCTCTGCTGACTTTACAACTGATCCTCGAAGGAAGAATGATGTACATTGTATTAATATTTCATTGAAAATCTACATTGAAAACTGATGAAGATAGCTTCAAACATCTCTTGATTCTTAACAGTAAACAACCAAGGCTGCCTAATTTCTGTTTCCACAATAAACCCAGAATTTTATGTACTACATTAGTGCAATATGTAAAGAATAGAGATTATAAGTCCAGGAAGTCTATTCATTATTACACGTGCTTGTGAGATCTTGAAAAGAAACAATAAAGAATACAGACTGTGTAATCTTCAGTTAATAAACAATTTTAAAAGAATAGAACATGGACATTTTTATCACTAATCTGGACATACTTAAAGGGATACACACACATATTTAAATTTTGCAGTAAACAACTTTGATGCTACATTGGTCATAAAATCCTCATAAGCATCTAGGCAATTTAAAACACAATACATACATTTAGCATTATTTGAGTTGGATTTGCTTGCCAGAATTGTTCCTTTCACAAATTTTCCAATATAAAAATTATGGTGAGGTTGCAATATGATCTGTTGTAAATTCCTTGGGAAGGCAATAAGATATACCTAGACCTTGAAACAAGGATTAAGGCTAGAGAGGAGGTTACGAATTCTTTTACAGTTTTATTAATTCACTGGTCTCTGCTACTTTATATAATATATATTACTAAATCACCTTGTGCTGTTTAAGCTGTTGAAGGCAGGCTCTAGGAGAAAGGAGAACATCCTCTCTTTCAGACCCTAGTGTGTTTCTGTCAAGAATCCACTGAAATCACTGTCCTGGATCAGACTGTGCTCTTTAGTTTGTTTATAGAAAACACAAAACAGCAGCATCTTAAGGATGTTAAGAGCATTGTATCCTTGACAACAGACATTCCTACTGTTATCCCACGTTTCTCTTCCTTCTTTCCTTCCTTCCTTCCTTCCTTCCTTCCTTCCTTTCTTTAAGGCTTCGATTAGAACAGGAAACTAGAAGCTCATTAAGAGAGACTCTCAATCGGGAACTAGAGCATAACTTCTTTTTCTCTGTTGAGTTTATAAGCTCTCCCCCATTTGATAACATTACCTTTTTTTGTTCTTTCAAACAAGTTTTCCCAATAACTTCTGCTGTATGTTAGAAGTGCCATATGTGTTAGTGCCTTGCTACCTATCTCCTGTTTCTATCTGCTACTTGCTACTTTTTTTTCTTTAACTTTGGAAACATGCTAAAATAACTCATTCATTTGAAACAGAAAAGATAGCTGTCATAGATCATCCTCCAGACAGTAATAAACACTATTAGAAGTCATAAAAAGCGATTAGAATTAGGTCACGTGACATTCACTGCCAAAAGTTTTCTATATTCTTGGTAGTAATTATTCTGTCTCTCACATGATATTATATATGTCTTGTTTTTCCTTTTGAGTGTGTGATTCATAGTGTGTATGGTGTTTTCTGATGTGTGTGTGTGTGTGACACATGTGTTTATATATGTGTGATATATGTTTGTGCAGATATGTTCACAGGTGTATTATGGTGCGTATGAAAATGTGTAAGTATTCATGTGGAGTCCAGAGATACCTTTCTTGATCTCTCTCCATCTTCTTTGAGACATGGTCCATAACTGGAAAAAAAATCATTGATTTAGCTAATCTGACAGGATAATGAATATCAATGATACATCTATGTCTGTCCGGAGCTATTGTTGGGGTTGCAGGTGAATATTGACATGACCAGCATTTTACAAAAGTACCGGAAATTGAACTTTGATCCTCATGCTTAATTGACAAGCACTTAGTCAATTGAGTCATTTTCTCAGCCGTAGAATTGCATGTGCCTTGATGTCTCCATTTTTTCTGAAAAAAAAAAAGTGACTATGTCCATTCAGGAAAGGAATAGCTTCCTGTTGAACGATAGTTGAATGAGGCTTTAAATGTTTGATGGTCAAATAATTTGACAAACTAAAAGAATTTCAAACATATAAAAAGGAATCACAGTTAATGTGCTTGGTCTTCTTTCCCAGACCAATCAAATATGTCACCACAATGCCCACGATTTACTGTACTTCTTGTCCAGGCTAGTCTTCAAAGGAAGTTGTTAAATGGCATACAATTTACACAAATGATACTAAATGTGGTCTTCCTTAAGAATATTGGAATTACCAGTTTTCCAGTTATAATCTCCCAAATCCAAATATTGATAGAAACTGCTCTGCATGTCTGAAGGGGATGTTTTTAATCTGTTCTCCGCTCAAGAGTTTAAGAGGTTGGCTAAAGCCTGAAATACTATACTGAATAAATATGGAGAGAGTGGACACCCTTATCTTATTCCTGATGTTAGGAAAAATGCTTTCAATTTCTCTCAACTTAGGTTGGTAATGACTGTGAATTGGCTGTAAGTCGTCTTTATTATGTTGAAGTGTGTCCTTTGTATCCTTTGTCTTTCCAGAACTTTTAGCAGAAAGGGATGTTGGATGTTATCTAAAGGGTTTTTTGTACCTAATAAAATCAGCATGTGAGTTTGTGCTTTAGTCAATTTATGTGATTCATACATGTTGGACCATGCCTTCATCTCTGGGATGAAGCCAACATGATCATGCACATTAAACTTTTTTGATGTGTTCTTCGATTAATTTTTCAAGTACTTCATTGAGTGTGAGGTATACCTTACAAATATTTGCAAATCCTGGAACAACTAAAGTTAGTAGGTTCTCAAATTGAAGATGAAGGTAGGAAGGTAGTATCAATAAAGACATAATAAGAAGCCCCACTTTGTGCCATACTGAGATTCCCATAAGTTTATGATGACAAATTCATTTCTCCATTGAAAGGAATATAATTTACCAAGAATCCTCTCATACTTTCGCAGAGTATGAAAATTTTCATACTTCAGTTAATACAACTTACATTACTCCTTCCAAACTCTGATTCTGAAGAACATTCATACCATCACTAATTTCCTCAACTTTACATGTTTTGCTCCCTCACCCACTTCTAATGACTTTCTTGATTTTACCCAATAATTATCTCCCAAATTCACATGTAACAAAATTAATAAAAAAAAAACAGGGACAGATAGTGAAGTTCAACCTGAAGGTCAGAAAAGCAAAACTGGCTCTTACCTCTACCTCAGTCTGAAATGGCAATCCTGCCTCCAGTGATTCTCAGAATGAGACTGTGTGTGAGAGATGTCTCCTCCCATCTTATATCTCTTTCTAGGGCTTGGATTGAAGGTGTGCACAACTACTGCCTGGTTTCTGTGGTGAACTAGTGTAGCTACTGGGATTAAAGGTGTGTGTCACCACTGCCTGGTCTGTAAGGCTGTGTACAGTAAATGTTTTTTTTTTCTCTGATCTTTAGGCAAGCTCTATTTATTAAAATAGAAATAAAACATCACTATATACATATGTTTATCCTAATTTATTTTAAAGCCATGTTCTCTTGAAGAGTGATTAAGTTTCTTTTACTTCAGTGTTACCTACTCAGAAAAGATAAGGTCCTGCTATTAGATTCTGCCAAATCTACCTATGAGTATTGATTCTGAGTAAAGAAGTAAATGTTCTTACTACAGACAGAAAGAATAGTTTACACATATCAATTCCCATGTTTGGTCTGTTTGTCAAGGGTATCTAGAAAAAATAAAATAAATAGAATGCAGACACACACACACATACACACACACACACACACACACACACTTGAGAGACAGAAAAAGAAAATTGTAAAAGACTGACAAGTACAAAATTTGTAGACTAAAGAAGAAGGGCAACTTGAGCCCGTATGATATTCATTCTGCTGACAGAATTACCTTTTTCTCTGAGGAATTTAGCATTAGTTCTATTAAGATGTTTCTTTGATTACATAAATCCCACACATATTGTGCAAGATCGCCAATTCCAAATCTAACAATTTAAATATGAATTTCATTAAAAAACACTTTTACAGAAATATAAAAAATTATGTTCATCCAACTCTCTGTGTTATGACTCTGACTATTTGACATATAACATGAACTGTCACAGTATAGTTTCCCAAAGTCACCCTCCAATTCAATAATACTGTATGAAGCTTCATTGACTCATGGAAACCTGTTATGCTCAAATTTGCATTTATTACAGGGAAATCACCATGAAAAGAGAGCATTGTATGGGGCAGAATCTTTGAGTCTTTTCAGCAGGTGTAATCCTCTTGGTATTAATCTAAGCCTCTGATATTGACAACCCAGGAAATTAACCTGTGCTTTGAGGTTCAGACTTTTTGTTGGAACTTCATTATGTAGGTAAAATTGGATGATTAAATTGTCCATGTAATTGAATGGAATATCCAGCCTTCACTACTCCTTAGATTGTCATTGCTATCAATAAGCTGAAGGGTTTTCTTTCTCGGTTAAGATAGAAACCAGAAAAAAATCAAAGTACAACTTTCCTAACTTCAGCAGCCCTTAACATCAACTGATCTTACTTCTTTGAGTTAGTAATCCTGGGCCTTGAGTGATCATGACTTTAGGATGTTAACAAGACTCTTGTACTCTTGTTTCTAAGTAGCTAAATCTAGCTAGCCACTACCTACAACTTCGAGGAACTTTGCTTAGCACAAAAGCTACTACTAGACTTTTATACTTCCACTGCTGTCTTCCATTCTCTGCTTGCTAATTGCCCTCTGTGGTATCAACTCCTACTGTTGGTTATGGGCAGTACCAGCCCGCTCTAGTTTTATATTCTCAGCCTGTCTACTCAAGACAAAAAATATTAACAAGCAACAGTGTTACCGTGGAAAGGGCTTTATCAAGACTTCTATCGCAATGTAAATGTGTCAGTGTAGAAACAGACCCAATGAGTGTGTGGGTGAAGGTACCACTGCTCATACGGAAAGCAGTAGGAAATGAAAAGAGTCTATTGCATCACATGTACATCGTGTACCTCAGTGGAAAGATGTACTCTTTGATAACCTCCTGAAATCCTTTACAACATCCACAGATGCAGTGAGTTTTGATCATCTAGGGCAGACCTGTGGTATATGTTGCTCTGAGGAAAGTAAATCCATCCCCTCTGGTGTAACAATGATATATTTGAGCAGTCGCTGCAGATAAAATGATTCGCCCTTTTTGACCCTTTCATCTGGTCTCAGCATTTCGTGATATAAGGATATTGCCATAGGTATTATTACCAATTTATGCTTTCAGGGTATTTGTTTCCTGTGTTCCAATCTAAACATAGTGACAAGAACAAACTTATCACTCAGTATTGTTAAAAGCCTTAAAGATTAACAGACATTTCTTATCACAAAAGCCCCAAACAGTTGTGAATGAAGACATGATTCGTAGTACGTATGTGCTCATCTTTCTCCACAGTCCACAATGCTGATCAGTTCTGTGCCTTATACTCTGACGCCGCATCCACGGGTTCTTCCTCTGTGGCTTCCTATTGCTTTTAGAACACAACCGCATGCCTAGCTTGGTTTTATTTCTCCAACCCCATTTGGACTTGCATTTCTACTTGACTCTCCACAGAAGTCACTATCCTGTCCTAACACCTTTACCATAAGAACTGCATAAGTGCTAATTCCTAGGCATAAATTACTCTTCCCTTTCCTCTTTGACTAATTGACTAGTAATTAATCACTCTCATTTCTTAGCACTTACTTGAGAAGTAGTTTTTAAGCATATAATTAAAGTTTTCTTTCCCATGGGGGTCCTTGCATGTTTCAGAGAGAAATCCTGCTGCCTTTACTTCTCATTATATCTCAGTCCTTAACATAGTATGCGACAAATAATAAATGTAAATTAATAAATGATGCTCTTAAGAATAATGTTTTGTCCAGACTAATTCACTCAAGTCTCAGGGGCTTAGTTTGATGAGCAATTCAAAAAAACCCCACATATTTGTGGACCATAGATGTGCAAGGCTTTTTTATCATAGAAACAATTTGTACTAAAGGTAACATTGCTGGTAGGGATGTACTTATATGCTTTGACTATTATTAAGTAGATTCCATTATGAATAAGTATGAGATGATGCCAGTCTTTCCCTATTTCAGCTACTAATACTGTAAACTAAAAAGTTTCATTGAAATACCTAGAAATGAAAATGTTTTCATCTTTAACTCTGATTTAAGTTTGTTTTTTGTTCACAACCAAAGCACTCAGAAGGCTCGTGTCAGCACGCAAACTGCCAAAAGGAATCCACACAGGATTTGGTTAATGAGTCGTACTGATCACAACATTCTCTCATTATTTGTTTGCATACACCCTGGTGTGTGATCTCAGAACACATGTGCAGAGATGGGGAATCCGGAGCCTGGTGGAGTGTTTGCTTCTTTCCTTCCAACACAGATGTTTGGCGGCACTCAGGAGACAGGATATTGTGCTAATGCTGAGCCACGTTTATATCTGTGTTTATCTTCAAATAGATCTAACTGTTTTGAAGCCATGAATTTTTTACCCATAATTATAATGACAGAACTGGGTGGCATTGTGGATAGCTTGCTATGTGTCTAAAAAGGTAGGAAATTTTGCTTCTGGGATTTAGTGAGTGAGCATAATGCTTCTAGAAGCAACAGTATGCATCATAAAAGATTCCAAATCAATATTTTTATGGTAGAAGTTGATGGGTTTGCTGCTACTTTCAAAGGAAAATGAAAAAATTCAAACATTGAAATAAAGTGTTACATTGACCCAAGACTGGAAGTTCTCAATCTACATGTTAGGCCAGAACATGAAGACAACAGACAGAGAAAACTGTGCAGTGATCTCATAAATAAATGGAAACATAGCTGGATTGTCCAGGCCATCAATGTCCCAGGAACATAAAGTGTAAACTCTGTCTATCTTCCAAGTGTCCTATGTCTGGAATCCCTTACAGAAAGGAAATCAACCAAAATAAAGTGATATAGACAAAAATAATAAACATTAGAAATCCAGTTGCCATGGAGATAAACCAAATCTAAATAGATACATGTTCATAATTACTGAAATATATACTGAAAGAGTCTGTGTCACATAATCTTTTTGTTGGTACCTACTTAAAAATTATGTATGTATGTATGTACATATGTATGTATGCATGTATGTATATGTGTGTGTATCAAACATACAAAACACCAAAACTGCAAGTTCTGTAAAAAGAATAAGTTTATATTTTATGAAAATGCAAAATGTTGAAATGAAATGATTTATTCTTATGTCTTGTACACTATATGTTCAACATGTTTATTGACTCAATGTAAGAAAAGAAGTTTTAAAAATACAAAGAGGAAAGATTAAAGTTTTTCCAAAAAATATACTCATCATTCTTATTATTCCTTTTCTTCTAGTTTCTCAGTCTGATTGACATTGGTTCAGAATTTAAAAGGAATAACAACTTCATTAGACAATATCTAAACAAAAAATAAGAAAAATGAGAAAGCTTTTGTGGATTAACACAGCATCCAGCAAGAACCTCCATCAAGACTCAAACGACCCTGTCTTCTTTTTTGTTTTGTCTTTACTTTTCTTAATATAAAACTAGATACATATTGCTGAAACTGGAATTTCTGAGTGTCTTAAATTTTCTCATTTTCCAACTTGTTTTTCTGTTAATATAGTAATTATAAAGCTTGGAACTTATCCTATATTTTCCTTCTCAGATGTGAAATACTCCAAAGGAGAATAAAGAATAATAGAAAGCAGCTCACCATTTTTTTTATCATTCTGTTTATATTCAATTATACAAACTTATAGTTCCCTTCTTATTTTGTTTTTATAGCATGTAATTAGAGAAACAACACTTTTTGAACACAAAAAAAGCTCTGTTCTCCAAGCCACCATGAAAACAAAAATCAAAACAAACAAAACCTGGTTCTTTCAATTCTCCAGATCTTACAATAAAATCCCCTTGCCATGCTCAACATTTAAATGGGCTTTCCCAGTTAACTCATGTCCTAACATGTGCATTAGGTCCTATGTATATTGATCTTTGCCATTTCATTCAGTTCACAAATACCATAGCCAAAGGAGATAGCTTATATAAGATCCCTAAGAAGATTTAAACCTAAAAGGAAAGTCAGAGAACAGAATTGTTGGGAAGAGGATGAGAATTTTGTCAGTAAAGATACTTTCAACACAAAAGAAAGGTGTGGACAAATAATGACATTTGTCAAAACTTTCCACTAAGGTTTTAAACTATTTTTCTTTCCAATTCATAGAGTTGGCTGTGAATAATTTTGTAGATTTAGGAAGAAAAGAAAATCTGTCTAATATATAAGAAATTTAGAGATCTTTGAGATGTACATGGGACTAAAGATTCTCTGAAATTGTTTCCCAGAGTACCTGCTTACATGTGACCATGTGGCTTTCTAAATCACCAATCGTGAACTTTATTGAACCACTTGAGACAGAAGTACATTCCTTTGTCATTTTTCAGAGTTTTATTAATGTATCCTTCGATGCACTGTAATATTCTCCCTATTTACCTCACACAGCTGTATCCCTCCAGCTTAAGGAAGTGTGTTTGTTCAGATTTCTCAGTTCTGCAGCAAAGGCAGGTAAAAATCAAGGGACGCTCACTCATCTGTTAAACTGTCAGTCTCTCATAACTTGAATATTGATTTTACGGAAGGCTGTGGCATTCCCTAGGTGAGCATGTCAAGCCTGTTGACAGGGAGATCTTTGCTTAATTGAATTGAGGGGTGTCAGTGATGTATGTTTTGTCACCCACTGTGTACTCAGGAGAAGGTGATGACATTCCTTCATGTGCTGACCAAACTCTCTGTGCATGTCTTATTACCTCAGCATTTTTTTTCTCATAAAGACCTGAGAGCAATACGTTTATCCATCCAAGAGATGATTATGCATTAAAAACTTGAAGCATGAAATATCAGATGGGGAGAGTCATAAATGATTTGACACATGAGCAATAATTTTAATTTGGTCACTAAGCTTGCAGTGTCGCTTTACTAGTCTGTAATATGGGGGTAATGATCATCCTTCCTGGCATTAACTGCCTCTCAGCAGTGTTGTAAAGATTAATTTATGTTTCAAAATGGCTTTTCAAATGAAGGTGCAATGTAAATGTTAGTTTCTAAAGCAAAGCCCTTGCCGGCCAATGCTGGCTTTGTCTCTGATTAACATTTAAAATGCTGTATGAGGAATTCAATTTTGTTTGGCCAGTATCAAAGAAATATTTTTAGTCATCCTAAAGGGAAAATGAAATGCAGTTCTCAATACTTTAACACAAATAAAACAAGAGAAGATTATCTCCATTAATTTAACAAATATACTATCTAAATCACCATTTTGTCGTTTATAGGTTCCCGCTGGGAAGAAAAGAAGCCCACTGGCTTTCAACCTAACAAATTGTGTTGTATTGCATCAGTAAGTTACACAAATTAGCCTGAAACCACTTCAACTTAATGTATGTAAAAATATTCCAAGGTAACATTTTGTAGTCTGAGTTCTCGACTTTTCATTTGATTCAGATATGCATTTAAATGATTGGTCACTAAGGTCTCAGGCTATTTCCTCGCTGCCAAAATTATAGTGCACAGATCCACATAAATATGAATAAGAACAGTAGAAGCAGGTTTTCTATGTGTTTGAAAGTTACTAAGCATTAACACTGCCATGCTGTTAAGTTACAAACCTGAAGTTGTGAAGCTGCAACATTCAAGTTTTCTGTTTTCCAGTACCTTCTCCAGTGACAGTGGATATGGGTTGTAGTAACTGCTGTCTTTGCTAGTTTTGCTCATGTGCAAATGGCTCTTCTAGCTTTTCTTCTGTCAGTTCACTCCTCTCTAATATTTTAATATAGATTCTTCTCCAATGAGTGAGTTCTGAACACTTTGTAGTGCATTTAAAGTGTACCTTCCACAACACCTCAAGAACTGATCCACTTACATGAGTAAAATGCTGAACTCAACACCAAACTAAATGAACTTTAGCTCTTTTTTCATGTCTTGAACAGTATCTACTTTGTACTGGTGACTGATAACATTGACAGTCTGTCAAACCATCATCTTACCAAAAACATATCAAAATATGTTAGAGACTTTCCATTTATTTCTGGAACTAGAGTTTCATGTGTTTGAGTCCTGAACCAAACACTGAAAGAGAAGAAAAGCAGATGATCAGTCCCTGAACCCAGCAGCTCACAGTCTACCAGGACACAACTGAAAATGAGAAAACACAGTGAGAGCTTGTCTTGAAAAAGCAAGAACACCAGTATCTTTGGGTGCCATTTAGACTGTAATCTCAGAAGTCTTTCCTATAAAAAGAGTTGCAAAGTTTAATTCTGAATATCGGAGAAAACATGAAGTGAAGGAATAGGTAAAAATATGGTTGAATACAGAAGGCATTGCAAATACAGAAAAGAATCTGTGTCCTATTCCCCACATCTAATCAGTTCTAAATAATGAACCATAAAGTCAATATATTTAAGCAGCACAATGTTCCCAACATTCTCAGTTCCCACTGACACCTATTTTCTGCCATTGTATCCTCTTTACTGTATGAATCACAAACATGAACATATACTCGATATTGTTCTAATTTCTCCCTCTCGAAAGTCTCCAAGGTTTGTTTTCTGCTTTACTTCCATCTGAAAATTTTATTTTCATCCTAAAATGTTATGCTACTTACAGAAGAATATTTGGTAGTCATTCAATCTTCAATGTGCTTATGTGCCTGTTTGGTTTTATTATCAGAGGCTCAAAGATTTTTCCTAAGAATATTAGACAAGAAAGAATGAAAAGAGATTTTAAATGTTTCTCTTTAGTTTATTTTTTATTTTTCAAATAGAAAATGTATAATTTATGTGCTTGGAATCTTGAAAGTGTTAATTCTGATTTGATATATGCTTTCCAATTTCAATTATTTTTAACAAATAAGAAGAAAAATATTCTTATGGTAACAAAATCTTTAACCTTGATTTTAATATATTCTTGCTTTGATAAATATGAGAACAAACTCTAAGCCTCATGAAAGTCAGCCTAAATGTCAATCAACTGATCAATAGATAATGAAAATGTACTACAAATACACAATAAAATTATACATATACATAAATATCAGTAAACTATAAAATTAAATTTACAATTTACCTGACAGAATTGGAAAAATATATACTCAGCCTCAGTCAGTACATTTTAACCCAGCTTTTACTTTTTTATTTAATACATTTAATTATAACCCCTAAAGAATGCACAAAAAATAAAATGATGACTTGGGGCTTGCTTTAAGGAATAGAGGGATAGCAAAATAAAATTCAGATGAATGGAGAGAATGGAAATTATGGTAGTGGGAAAGTTCAAGTGGGAATGGTGGTGGGGAAACCTAAGAAATAAGGTGATCAGAACAGAGAAATAGCCAAAACTATCTATGAAAAGGCCATATGGAAATGACAGTGGTTTAAATGAAAAATAGCATTATTGGTTCAAGTATTTAAATACATGATCACTAGTGTGCAGAACAATTTGGGGGGGGTGGAACCTTTATGGAAGCCTTTCTGGAAGAAGTACGCAACTTGGGCAGGTTTTGTGTACTTATAGCTTTGTGTATTTATAACATTCCATCCTGTTTGGAAAATCAGCTTCCTATGTGCAGATCTCTCAGTTTCCTCCTCCTGCATGACTTCCCTATCATTACAAACTCTAGACCTCTGGAAATTTAAGTAAAGATAAACTTTCCTTTAATTTGCTTTTAGTCATGGTGTTTTATTACAGCAGTAGAAATACAACTAATGCAGGGAATTTCTGCTTTGTAAGACACCCTTTTAAAAATTACAAGTTAAAAATCAGTCTGGAAATATCCTACACAGATTGATAATGCTGTCAATCCAGTCCATTTTTTTATCAAGCAAAATCATAGCACCAGATGTGAGATACTTTCTTATGAGTATGAGATTTCCCAATGTTTGGTAAAGTAATTTTAGGGGTTTATGAAGACCTTTCAGGGTGTCTTGGTCCATCAAATCACATTAGCCTGAAAAAATTCACAGGGTCTTATCCTCTGTAGAAACAAAAGCAGAACTGCTTTTCTAAAGCAACATATCCTTAGACAAGATACCTTTTTGATATATATTTTGAACTGGCTCAGCAGCCCATATAATGAAATGTCTCTCTGTACTTTGCTCATTCACAGTCAAAAACTTCAAAGAAAACACAATAATATACATAATCCAGACTTTCTGCGTATATTCCATCTTTACATGGTTTATTTTTCTTTACTCCTTTAATCTATGACCATCTGTACTCTGTGCCTTTAAAAGCTTTGTTTTATTTTTTCTATACTCCTTTTCTTCTCTCTCTCTAGCCTATGTAGATTTATCTGCCACTGTGACCCATTTAGAGGTCTTTTCCATCTGGATTTGTCTTTATTGCACACATATCTGTAATCTTTTCTGATCAGAACACTTCTTAAAATGGTATGCAGTGTGGTCACCACAGTCCTGAATGATGACCTGGCATCTCTCATACTTTCAGTATAGTGAACATACCTTACTCACAGTTTTGGGACCACCGTGTAAGAACCGTGCTCACCACCCCAAGTCAGAGCAGCACTGTGCAGCATATAAACCATTTTAACTTAGTAAAACCTAAATTTGCCATGCTGTATGCTGCATGGCCTGGAAATATCTCTGTATGTAGTGACAGGAATATACCATGCTCCCATCGCCTGCCTAGATAGGGAGCACTGAGCTGCAGGCGGCATGGTCTCAGCAACTTTCCTCCCAACCCCAAGGGGGCACATAACCATTCAGACCTGAAGTGGGTGGCTTGCCACGCAGATTAGCCCCAGTTGTTTGGGTGCCAATCTGTAGTTGGAGGCTGCTTATTCATTTCCAGCTACCCATACTAGAAATAACCACACAGAATCTGTATTAATTAAAATACTGCCTGGCCAATCACCTAAGTGTAATGCAAGTTAGCTATTAAATCTTATATTAACCAATTTTTATTAATCTGTATATCACCACATGGTTGTGGCCTACCAGTAAGGCTCTGTTCAGCATCCAACATCAATATACAAAGGCAGCTACTTGACTTCTCTTCCTGACTCCACCTGCTCTCTCCTTCTCTATCTGCTTGGAATTTCCATCTTGGCCTATTCTGCACTGCAATCGACCCTAGCAGATTTTCTATTAACCAATGGTATTCACAGCATACAAAGTGGAATCCCCACATCACCCTAAGGGTCTCAAACTAGAGAGCCTATTATCATTTCTCCTGCTTCTTAACCAGAACCTGATGATTAAGAAATTATTATTATTGAAAACACCACAATCCTACCTTGAAAGACACAGAGAAAGTAAATCTGAACTTAGCTGGAAGTTCTGCCTTGACAACCAGTCTTCATAGTTCCAGAAGTTTCTAGGCACCTTGCTGGGAGAGAAATGATACCAATGGATCATACATAGCTGTGAACTCCATTAACCACCATGTCAAACTTACAGGCATGATGTGTCAACTGGTGCAATAGTGGTATAACTATTACTGGATAAGTATCCATTCCTGAGTCAGGTCTGATATGATCTCTACAGGAAAGAACACATGCCTGGTCCTCTACACTCAATCAAAAATCCATGTTGGAGAGGTAATAGAGTCTACCAGGAGCCTTCCTACTGTAGTTGAGCTAAATTTATATGACAAAAATCTGAATACTCATATTTATATTCATAGATAAATGCTACTTACATCCTTAATTGTTGAAGCTTTCCTGCGAAATGAACAGAAGTGAATGCAGAAACTCCAGGCAGCTCAAGATGTTTATATTAAATAATATTTGAGTGTACATCCCTAAACAGATCATTTATACCACCCCTCTAAATCTCAGAGGACATTGCAGAATAGGAATCAGATAGGATGTTAGAAGCAGAAATTAGAAAGAAATGATCAAACATCCAGTTCAGTACCTGCGGCTCCCTGAACTGGATCTGTACAATATTAGATCTTTCAAAATAAACTATGAATAGGAAGAGACTTATGGGACACTATTCACTGCTGAACTGTTACCACCTGATAGAATCTGAGGGAGATATAAACATGTACCATCTTTAATATAGCACTGAGGAGGTAGAAACAGAGGGGGTCTGAAGTTCAAAATACACCTAATTACAGCATAAATTATGTTGAGTCTGCTTTTAATTTAGATAGCAATCCAATATATCACAATTATTTAATTTAATCTGTCAGTTATCTGCTAAAAACAGGCTTCTTGTAAGATAACGTCTCAACTTTCTCTCAAATATAAGATTTTAGACTTTACACCTCTCTAATTTAAAGCAGACAACATCTTAATGGTTTAATAAATTACATAAAGTTTTTATATAATAATTTCCTACTTTCATTCCTTTATTGTTTTAAAATAAATAATAATTATTTTACATATACAGGTATCTGTAGAGACATACTATTTTCCAGAATGTTTATGCTACAGCCTAACTTCATTTTCTGGAAGTAGAAGAGAATAGCACAGACCACATATATTATAAGCAATGGAAGTTATTATGTTAGTAGTTTCAGAGCCTGGGAATTCTAAGAAAGAGAGGCCACATATGGTTAAGGACTTCATGTTTCACTACAACATTGTGGAAATACAAGTGTGCACACAAAAGAGAGATGGAAGCAGCAAGCCACATGAGAAAGTCTATTGTGATCAAGCTACTGCCACAATAGCTAAACCATTCTCAATTATAGTCCACACCTGATCTTCCCTAAGATCCACTCCTTCATATCTTCAAAGGGCAATGCCAAATGCTCAGTTACTCAGACATTTCTTGTTAAAATTAATGCCTCCCTAACCACAGCAAAAAAGTATGAATGCAAAGAAGAAACAGGTCATTGGGAAGGGATGAAAAGGAAGGAAGAAAAATAAAAGCTGGAGGTAAACCTTAACACAATGCACTATATAAATGAATGCAATTGTTGAAAAATAAATTTAATTAACTAAAAACATTCCTTACCTTTGCTAGGCTACTTTCATTGTTTGTTAGTTGAAAGGAGAAAAAAGTTAAAAGTTTCCCATCATGCTCTGGTGGAGAATAATTCACCAATTTGAAATATGCATAAGAAGGGAGTGTATTTTTTGTCGAGCATTTCTATTGAGAGTTTGCTTTAGTTTGCAGGTATTTAAACAGATAGTATTTTTATTTATCTCTCCTTTACTCTTATTGATCATATTAGATCAGGGATTCTCAATCTTTGGATCACTATGCTCTTTAGATGTCAAATAACCCTTTAACAGGGGTGTACTAAAAACATCAGAAAATGCAGATATTTATATTATGATTCATACCAAGAATAAAATTACATTTATGAGATATGAACATGAAATAATTTTATGGTTGACAGGGTCAGCACAAAATGAGGAAGAGTATTAAAGGTTCACAGCATTGGGAAGGTTGAGAACAACTGAATCTATTTATTCCCTTCATTATTTCTTGCTGGAATTGAATCTTTGGGAACAGCTCTAGAAAGTGAGCGGTAGGAGGACATCATTAACTTGGTCTCTCTTACATATGTGTAATTAAATGCCAAATGAGTTCTCATTCTCAGGACTAGGCAAAGATACATCTAAATTTCTGAGTTCAGTATGTTCTTCCTCATTGAGGTCACTGACTAATGTTTGCTCTTTCTCTAGCATCAACATCTCTCACTTCACTAAGAAAATGAAGTCAAGAGAGAGGCAACATCCCCCTTCTACCATTTCTAGATATGGTCTCTATTGCTTTGATGAGACACCATGATTATGGCAACTCTTATTAAGGAAAACATTTAATTGGGGCTGGATTACTTACAGTTGAGAGATTTAATCCATTATCATCCTAGAAGAAGGTAAGGCAGCGTGAAGGGTTTTCAGCACCATTCTCAGCTCCTTTACCAGCCCCATTTCGGGGAGCTGAGAATTCTGACATCTTGATCCACATGCAACAGAAAGGAGTCTGAGTGCCACACTGACCAGAACTTCAGAAAAGGAGACACCAAATCTTACCACCACAGGGACATATTTTTTTAAAAACAAGGTCATACCTACTCTAACAAAGTCACATCTCTTAATAGAGCCACTCAATATGAGATTATGGGAGCCAATTACATTCAAACTATAACACACCAAATCCATCAACCTAAGATATCTTTGCCCAGATTTCTCTCTTTCTTCTTGGTAGAACTTTAATCTTCTGCCCTAAGCTAATATACCTTTTCATCAAGTCATTCCTAATAGAAATCACACATAATGGATCTGACTTTCCCTGTTAAACCTAATAAATAATATGTATGTATTATATACATATAATATATAAACCTGTTTATTATGCTATAATTTTGCATCTGTTTAGTAAATATATACACAAATTATTTCACATCTTAAAAGTGAGACCTCTGCCTTTATATACCACTTCATTCATCTCTTTTCTTTTAATGAAAATTCTTCCATTTCCCTCTTTCTATCCTTTCTAGAATATTTACTAGCTAATATTTTTGGCTTTGTTCTTAATATTGTCATAACAAGGATCACCAACAACTTTCACTTTACATATGCAGTAATAAACTTTAGTCTTATTCCATCATCTATATCCAATAATTCAAATACTCTTTAATAATTTCCTCACTTGATTTTACTCCTTTTTTGCTTTTTTATTTTTTCTTTAACTCTATTCTAGTTTGTGTCCCTATTCTCTATCCTTACCACTCTAACATCCAACTTTAGACATCTATGACTACACTGTATTTTTGTGACCTTACTTACTTCCATAACTTTAATCATTAAATTTGATGCTATAAAAACATTCAAATTCATGTCTCCAAATAAGTTCTGTCTCCTAAACTTATATTTATTTTTCTGTTCTTTGAATATATAATATTCAGGCTTAAAAGCCAAAATTTAGCACATGTACAATATAGTTCAATTTTGGTTATATAGCCTGACCCACTATTTGTCTTTCCTGTGCCAGTAATTGACAAATGTATCTCATTGTCTAAGCAATTTATTTCCTCTTTTTGTTACACCAAATCTCCATTCATTGTTACCAACTTTTTTGACTTTTTCCCATTGCTATTCCCCTAGCCTGAGATGATATCTTCTCTCCCTTGAGTTTTTGAAGAGGTTCCCTAGCTGGTCTCAATCCTGTCTCATTGCTCTTTTAGTGCCCCAGTAATATCAATAAACCCACACCAGATAACAATTTTCCCTAGCTTAAAACTCATGCATGGTGCTCTTTTGTACAGAGACTGAAACCTCAATTCCATAAAAACTCACTGTATCTAACCCCACTATGCCTTTGATGTCACCTCCAACATCAGTCATCATGTGCAGCGTACCTAGTTTCTCTAATAACATTCTAACAACTCCTGCAGCATACTTTACCATATCACATGAAGAATTTGCCCAGGCTGGCTTTTCTTCATCAGATCTCTTTCCCATTATACAACATGACTTGATACTCGATTTCTTATAAATAGCTAGGAAAAGCTTCTCAAAGAATCATTTCCAAAAATGTGGTGCATTTATGCAATGGAGTACTACATAGCAGAGAAAAATAATAACATCTTGAAATTTTAAGGCAAATAGGTGATGCTAGAAAAAAAATCATACTAAGTGAGGTAACCCAGATGCAGAAAAACAATTATCACATGTACTCACTCATAATTTGTTTTTAAGCATAAAGTAAAGAAAACCAGCCTACAAATCACAATTCCAGTGAACCTAGACAACAATGAGAACCCTGAGAGAGATATCTAAACTACATGGGATGTAGTAAAAGACAAGATCTTGAGTAAATTGGGAGTATGGGGACCATGGGAGAGGGTTGAAGGGGAGGGGAGACATAGGGAGGGGAGCAGAAAAAAATGTAGAGCTCAATAATATCTATAAAAAGAGAAGCATTTCCTTGTCATGCAAGAAAAGAACCATGCAGCACTTATTGCATCATTATTGCTAAACTTTATCACATTGGGGCTGGAGAGATGGCTCAGAGGTTAAGAGTACAGACTGCACTTCCAAAGGTCCTGAGTTCAATTCCCAGCAACCACATGGTGGCTCCCAACCATCTGTAATGAGATATGGTGCTCTCTTCTGGCCTTCAGGGGCATATGCAGGCAGACCTCTGTATATTTAATAAATAAATAAATCTTAAAAAAACTTTTCACAATGTATTAGTATATGTGTGTGAGAGTGCATGCATATGTGTGTGTGACTGTGATTGCATGTGTATTGCTTGCAACTACATCCCCAAACATGTCGGAAGATTAGCAGGAGTCTGCTTTGTTTTTCTATCCCATGAGCCACAGAGATTCCATTTAGTTTATTCAGCTTGATTGCAAGCAGCTTTACTCACTGAGCCATCTCACCAGCCCATCTTTGTCAATTTGATAACACTATTACATCCAATATTCATTTTCTTCAAAATGCTTCAGAGTACCAATAAAAGCAAAAGCACAGCATATTATCTACATTCTTAGTTTTCAATCTGTGATAAAATGTCTTGAAATGAAGATATAAGAAATAAATACCTATTGAACAAATTGTCTTCCCAAACATATTATGAACATGTTAGTAATAGTGTTATTAAACATAAGTAAGGAGTAATGACTTTATCATAGGAGACGTGTCAAAACTCATTTCAACTACTGTCTTTTTCTAACTATGTTTAAATCTTTCTCCCTTTGGGTAGAAGAAAAATCTGACATTGTTCCCTTGATGGTTCTGATATAAATATCTCTCCCAAATTTATGAAACTCCAGAACTCCCACTAGCTCCAAATGGTGTAATTATATTCTTGGAGTTTCATATTCTGTGAAGTTCTACTTTTGACATCAATTACTAGACAAGATGAGTAATAACACTGAAGTTAGTGTGAAAATTCAGAGCAAACACTTAATGCATTATGAGTCATTGGGGAGGATGTAGGTAAATGATGGATAGACTCTAAAGCCTGACAAACTACTCCATGACACACTACTGAATATAGCGGAGTCAGAATAAACTCTAGCGTCTACGAAGCACTTTTGGAGAGCCAGAAGTGAAGCTTGAGAAAACAGGTCTGTATAGACAGTTATCATACTAGCCCCAATTCCATATATGAAATGTAGATTCATAGTAAGTATATATTCACTGCCATTTCTCAAGTAATTTTCAACATAAAGTCCCTTTTTGCTATTAGTCATAAATTGGTCTTATTGTTTTGGCTATTCCACATCTGCTTAAACAACATGAACTCTAAAATCGTGAGTATTTGCATAAAGACAAATTGTACTAAAACATTTGGGCTTAATAGAGGAGAATAGCTGAGGCGAGTTAACAGGAGTGTTTAGCTCACAGTTCTGAAGGTTAAAAAGGAAGGTGCCCACATCATCTCAATGCATGGTTGATGAAGTCACGGCTGTGTGAGATCATGCAAAAGGAAGAAGTCGCATCTCTGAGTAGGATGGGGAAGAATTCAGGAATCTTGCTCACTTTTAGAACAATTTTCTTTTGAGAGAGCTCAGGGCCCATGAAAGCTACTTCAATCTGTTCTGACGGTAGAACACTCAATATTTCAGGAATGCTCGACCTCATCTCTTGAAGCATCATTACTATTCCCATCACGACATTAGGAAATAAACCTCCAATATGTGAATTTCTGGTGGACAAAAAAAATGTGCCTAATTAAGGTACAAGTTATATGGGGAAGAGTTTTAATTGAGTTAGAAATTAACTTTATTACATTTATTCAATTTAATCTGAAAATAGCTGCTAAAAGTAAGATTTCCTCTATGATCACTTTTCAACTTTCTCTCAAATGCAAAATTCTAGATTAAGTAGTTTTTTTAAGCTAGTAAGCAAACAACATTTTGATTATTTAATTAAAAAAATCTAATGTGTCTACATAATCATTTCCTCTTCCATGTCCCCATTGATATTAAATAACTAGGGGTTATTCCACACATGCATCTACCTATATAGATAATACTATGCTACAGAATCTTTATACTATTGTCAAGGTTCACTTTGTGTGTTTATAGAGGAGTAGCACAGACTGTATAAATTATAAACAAAACAATGTTATTGGGTCCATCATTTAGAAAGTAGGAACTCCAAAGAAAAGAATTCACATATGATGAAGGACTGCAGGTTTCATTACAACAGTGTTGAAGTTGCACAGGTGTGCACACTCAAGTGAGATGTCAGTAGCAAGAGAGCACATGAGAGTTTATTCTTTTATCAAAATACTTCCACAATGGCTAAACCCAATTATAGTTCACACCTGGTTTTTCCTAAGATCCTCTCTGTCAATGTCTTATTGGGGATATTGAATTTAATCTGATCTTTGAAGGGAACATTCACAGTAAGTTGCTATGTCAAAGAATTTTATCAAAGCAAGAAGAAAAGAAATAAACAAACAAAAAAATGAGTTTTTTAAGTCAGACCCAAGATAGAAAGGCCAAATCACTGAGAAGACAGATTCTGCAAGTCTAGTAGAGGTAGCTCACTTAAAGATTCGTGATATGGTTGTTTTTATAGTGAATCTGTAGGAATTCCTGATCATAACAGAATAATAGAACTGATCAAAGAAGATGGAAAGTAAGGGTTTATGCTATGATTTAGTAGCCATTTATGGGATCCCTACTGCATAAGTCAAGCATAGTAGTTCACACTTTGAATACAGCACTCAGGAGGTAGAAGCATCAAAGTCTGCAGTTCAAACTCATCCTCAACTACATAATCAATTTGAGGCCAGCCTGAACTAGAGCCCTTATCTGCTCAAGCAGAAAATGAAGAAAGGAAGGAAATAAGTAAGAAAGGAAGGAAGGAAGGAAAAAGGAAGGAAGGACAGAAAGAAGGAAAGAAGGGGAAAAGGCCCAAATAAACTATAACATATAACATATAAGGTAGAGATCCATACCTGTTCTTCTGGAGGTCATTACCATGTGATCCTTCCCTGTTGTCCTTTGTTTTAGGAGTTGTAACAGATTTCTCATATGTTCAGTTTAGGAAGATTTCAGGTAGGGGGAAGATTCTCTTTGTGTGAAATCTTCTAAGCCTCATCCACTCCTCATGTTTTTGTGAGAATACATCTTGCTTCCTTGAGTATCAAATATAATTAATGATTATATATGAGATCTGCTAATTACAACGTCTAAGTAAATAATCCCTTTACATCAGTATGTGCTGTTGAAATAAATATTATTAAAATGCAAAAAATAAAAGATAAATAAGTACACATCACTTATACCATGTTTTCACGTAAACTTATTGTTTTGATTATAGACCTTTCTCTTGCTCCCCAGCTGTTTTTTATTTCACTCTAAAAAATGTACAAAGCAAACTCAGAAATATGCTTTCCTCCCTTATCCCTTGCTTATGCCTTTCATGTCCCCATCCTCAGTACTCTTATTCCAATGTGACTCTGAAGACAGAGGATTCTCAGTCAGATGCATCTGCAAATGGTTGGCTTCGATTTCACCCTGGATAGAATAATTTATGCCCTCTTAGATTACAGAGTAAAAGCATGTAGGGCTCTTGTAATGGTTATTTTCAGAAGCAAAATATCTTCAGTCCAGAACTGTTATAACCAGCTCTTTCTAAGATGGAAGGGATATTTTTTTTAATAAAAAGCAGGTTCTCCTACTAGAGGCTATAACTCCAATCTAAAAGCTACTTGCCAATGACTGAAGCATTAAGATGACTGATGTTCAGTCATTTGCCCTGCCTGTCATCTTCACACCTTGCTGATAATAACAGCAACTTGGGGTATGAACATGTAAGGAACAGCAGTGTGTCAATAACTATTAAGTGCCAAAGGAGTAGAAACCAGCTAAAGGTAAGTTTCTTAGGGTAGTGTAGGTTGAAATTCCGGGCTTGCAATTACATCAGGAAAGACAACTTCTTTAATCCCAAGTGAATTTTTATGAGCTCGTCTCCCAAAAGAATGAAAACAAAACAAATTTGGTCAATCTGTAATATGCATGATTATCAGAAAGTGTTTAAAGCCAAAAAGTGTAAGTGATGTGAGTTTTTTCCAGCTAACTCAAATGGAAAAAAAAAAAAACAGCAATGAATGAATACACATTTGAAAAATCCAAGAGATAATTGTTCTGTTTTTCATTCTTAGACAAATTTAGCTTTTAAATTTTCCTTGCTCTAATAGTTTTGACATTTCAAAAAAAAGTTTTACAAACTACGATACTTCCTCTTTCATTTAAGGCACCCTGTGTGTTTAGTGCATGTCATAACACCATTAAGTACCCTCAGAAGATGTGCAATTTCGTGCTCTTACTGAAGGCTCTTAATGCCCTGAGTGCCTCAGAAGCACCAGGTAGAGCCTGGGGATCTGACAAAGATGGCTCTAGTCTTTACAGTGTGTCTTAAATGTTAATATTGTGTCATTAAGGAAATGACTTTCAATTAGTACACCATCTATCCTTTTATTTTGTTTCTGGAAGTCCCATTCACTCAAAAATTTCCATCTGTAAAATCTGTCCTTTTAGATAGAAATGCTTTTAGGGATTAATACCTGAAAATAGCATTTTATCATATTGCTTTTATTATATGACATAACCAAGTATGTTGCTAGGCGACTAGCTATGGCTTTTAGAAAATTGCAGTTTATTATAGATTACTTTAGAGACACTTTTTCAAAACAAATAGAATAGAGTTATCTAAAAGCATCTTCTCCACTCCTATATACGAATTCTTTTAATCTACAGCTCCAGAAGAAAGAATATGATGCACCTGTCATACAGTCAGATTTCAGAAATTTTCCCTTTGCAGAGAGAGGCAGATAGATATATGGACTGGGAGACCTATACCTGGGATACCTGCCTAGAGGCACCCAGAGTGCTAGTGAAAATAGTCATTATAAGCTATTCATTATATTTAATTTTGATTAAAATAATTTCTTTGATAAAAAATCCTAATCATTGAGAGATGTAATTTCTGATGAACAGGACATAGTATTAAGTTATTACCAAGAAAGCAAAAAAAAAACCAGGAAAACCAATTTGCTTAAAAATACCCAACAGTGGGAAACAGGTGAACATTTACTTCATTAACTATTACTGAATTAATTCTTTCTTCAGCGTAGGAAAAGAAATCAATGTAGTTTGGTTTCAGTGAAGCAGAAAGTGATTTTGTTACTTTTAGTTCCCATTATAGTTCTTTTGTTTGTTTCTGGCATTTTGTGCCTTTCATTAAAAACATTCATTTATTTCTGTAATAATTTGATTCGTTTAGACCACGTTTGCTGGAGTGCAAACCTTCACAGAGTTAGAGACAATTCAAATTCTTTTCAGTGTAATGGAATGAAAGCATAAAAGAGTACAAGAAGATTCAACCATATAGTTAAGTTTTTTTTTCTTTTTGGAAGTTTTTTTTATTATTTTTAATTATATATGTGTGTAGATATGAACACATGAGTGCAAAAGTCCCTGGAGGGAACACTGGTGTCATTATGCCCCTTGAGAGCTGGAGTTAGATGTGGTGGTGATCTCTCTATGTGGATGGTGAATTTAATGTGTTTTTCATCTAAGAAGCCCATGCCAATGCTTTACTGTTTAAACAGTTACATCAAATAATTAATGCTAAATTACGTGTTCAAATTCTTCTTTGAAAAATCTCATGGACCCTTTTATTACAGCCTTATTGTTACTTTTGGTGCAGTCACTCTTTACAAAATAAAATATCTATCTTCACATCTTCTCTTAAATGAGTCTGCTCGTGAACTTTGATTTTTTGTTAGGAGTTATTATTTTATATAACTTTTTCTGTTTTTAGTGCTCATCAAAATGTATTCATTCCCCTCATTAGCTACCTTTACTGAAAATTTTGTTTTAATGAATGCTTCCACTAGCTGGTAGATATTTAAATACGTTTTAAGTATGACTGCTGAGGTTGCTAATTTTCATGTTCTTGGAACCTTTCTCTTCTTAATGGACAGAGATGTTAGCCTTCTGAGTACAAAATTTTTAGGCTGTGGTTTTTTTTTTCTATTCCTTTAAAAGCTACTGATGTTGCTCTATTGATTTCTGACCTGCAATTATCAGGAGGAAAAACACTAACACAAAACTAATTGCATCTTTTGAAGGCTACTTGTCTTTTCTACTCCTTCTTGGAGTGTCTATTTTTCACTGAGTTTTAACTGGAACTCTACGACCTCTTGATTGAGTGCTTCAAATTCTTTCACTGGAGAGAAAGTTGTTCTGAGTGTCTATTTGATAATAACGTGCTCACCGTAAGTTCTATTATTTTTATTCAAATTCCCAGAATCAGTGTTCATTTGAAGTATTGATCAATAGATCTCAAATATTTTTAATATTTTATACTGTTTTGTGAGCATTTCATCCTTATCTCCTGTATGATAACTATGAGTCCCACCTTCTCTCACTCCCATCCCTATTACGTCCTTGCAATTTCCTGGCCCCCATTCACGTCTTTTGTTTTATTTTGCTTTGTTTTTGTGACCCACTGGATTAACCAGGGTCCTCTGTGTGACCATTTATTGAGAGCATGGAATAATCAGAGACAAAGCCTGTCCATCCTCTCTATCCGTAAACCAAACTTCAGCAGAGAACAGTGATGTTAAGTGGGCCACTCCCTAACCATGATTACCTGTTGACAATATCACTATTGTACAAATTGCTTGCAAGCATATGCTGAAGCTATGAGATCATGACTGTATTCTTGTCTCATCCAGAAGAGAAGATTTTGCAGTTTTTCTCCCTGTCATCTCCATCTTAGATTTTTTTTTAACTTTCAAAATATTCCTTGAACCTTAGATGAGGTATTATGAATGACCTTTCCAAAACTAGACACTTGACCAATCAACAGTTATTCTCAGCCCTTGGAGAAGACATGAATTTTTTCATTTAACATTATTCTTTGCAAAGATACACTTCTAGGATTAAGACTAAAATTAATATTTGTATATGGGTATGCATAAGTATTTAGAAGGCAGCTTGGGATTGTGTCAATTTAGCTAAGCAGCACTAATAAGTCTCATCATTTGGCCTAAGATGTTAGCCATGAGTTGTTTTTTTTTTAAGAGGTTTAGGGTTACAGGTATGACTTCTGTCTCATGGAAGGTACCTCAAAACCAATAAAAAACCATCTTGTTAATCTACTCTTATAACAGTCATGCCACTACTGCAATAGTGGGCACATCTGACCTGGGTGGTTATATGGTAGTTCATAGAGCTCTCAGCTAGATAATAACATTGATTTCTTTTCTCTCCCAGAAGTCTGCATTGTACCTTTTGGCAAATTGAATGGGAGACCAGAAGGGAAGAAGGTTCAGATCCAACCCTGATGTTGGTGTCCCCTCTGTGTGCTGTGATTATCATTAGCGAATAAAGAAACTACCTTGGCCTATTGATAGGGCAGAACTTAGCTAGGCAGAGAAGACAGAACTGAAGGCTGGAAGAAAGGAGGCAGAGTCAGAGAGACACCTTGGATCCACGGCCAGAGGTAGATGTGCTAGAAATTTGCTGGTAGGCCATAGCCTTACAGTGATATACAGATTAATAGAAATGGGTCAAATTAAGATGTAAGAGTTAGCCAATAAAAAACTAGAGCTAATGGGCCAAGCAGTGATTTAATTAATACAGTTTCTGGTGGTTATTTTGGAGCTAAGCTAGCAGGGTGGCTGGGACAAACAAGTGGGACCTCCTCCTAGTTATCCTTTGTTTAGAATGTTGGTTACAAATCGTTATGGATAATGGTCAGGATAAAAGCTAAAAAAAAAAGGATATTAGATTTAGAGTTTTTGTTTTTCTTAAAGGGGGGAAGTACTGTAGGACAATGGTTTGTACCCTGTCAACTATATTTTAATAAAATATTTTAATAAAATAAGCAAAAATGCTTATTGGCCAGTAGGCAGGCAGGAAGTAGAGGCCAGTCAATGAAAACAGAGTAATTCTGGGGAGAAGAAAGCCCTAGTTTGCTTTGTGACCCAGACACAGAAGAAGTAAGATGTGACTGCCTCACTGTATAAGGTGCCGAGGCACGTGGCTAGCACAGATAAGAATAATGGGCTATTATAAGTTATAAGACTTAACAAGAAGTATGAGCTACTATGCCCATCAGTTTATAACTAATGTAGACTTCTGTGTGATTTCTTTTGGAACTTAACAACTTCAGGAACCAGAAAGGACAGAAACTTCAGACAACACAGCCCTAGCTTGATTTCTTTGTATTTTGCTACCAAGGTGTGTGATAGATTCAACAATAGACTATTAGTTGCCAAATAAATACTTAGTCATGAAAATTATATTCAAATCATAATTATCATTGTAGTTATTATTTTCAAATCTCCTGTGGTGAAATAAGGAAGTTATTTAGTTCTTACCTCCAGTTTTTGATGAGCTAATCAAGGTCCAGTTAAGTAACAGGAGCTAGCAGGATCCAACAACACAACACAGAAGCTACTGAACTCAACCATTCTTGAAATTTACCGATTCATTGCTTCTTTCTCGTCTCTATCAGTTATACAGGGGTTGTCATTACAAACATCCTGCTATACAACAGTATCCGTGTAGATTTATATCCTGAGGCAAAACTCCTTAAGACTTGGGAGATAAAAAGAAAAAGGAACTCGACAAGATTCAGTAAGCAAAAACCTTAAAAGTCTCTGGTTCCTGAAATTTGTAAGATTCACAAGCTCCTTCCCAACATTATGTAAGCAGTAACGAGTGCATGGATGAAGTTACTGGCTTGTTCTGCATTCAAAGGATGCAGTTTTCATGGGTCATCAGTCATCATGCTGAGATAGGCTTTCTAGGGATGACACGACCTTTGACAAATCCATGCTCCAGTAAATAGTCTTATTAGAGTCCTTATGTTTCTGTTATGTAATAATAACAACAATAAAAATAAACTCAGAAGTCACTGGTTTACCAAATTTGATTTGGGTGGAGTCATTAATTTGGTCTGTCATGGGACTCCTAGCTGTGGTAAAAAGATACTTGCTCGTATTTCCCTAGAAAAGTTAGGCATCACCACGTCTGTGAAGGGACTGAGAAATTTGAATTTGTAGCCAAGTCAAACAAAAGAATATGTAATTTGGCAGCAAGCTGTTGTGTATGGTGTTTGAAGTAGAGGAGGCAATCTTGCTGCACTGAACAATAAATCAGTGAGGACTGTGCTAATGCTGGACATTGAATTTAATTGTAAAACATCGAGCCTACAGCTTAAAAACCTGGAAACATCTTTGGTATTGAAATCCCACACCATTGCTCTCAGAAATCTCATAAGCAGAGAAACATTTTTCCTCTTCTGTTATAAAACCTTAGCATAGGAGTTTAAACAAAATGTTTTCTGACCTTAAATAACGTGTCTCTAAATTTTAGTTGTTGTGTTTTTATTGTTAATAAAATAAAATAGTTTATTTGGTTCCTCCATTTCTTTTAGTTAATCTGCTGCTTATCTATTCCTTTTGAATTAATTTGTCTCTAGTTTTAAGGTTTCAGTTGTCCTAAGATGATATTATAAATAGGAATTCTATTCAAGTTCAGTTTCCTTTGGCTTCTTTATTTGGTTGGTTAATTGGATTTTTAAGTCAAGGTTTGTCTTATCACCCAGGCACGTACAGAACTCTGCATCTTCAGGCCTCTCCCCAGGTAGTGTAGAGATTGCTGAAATGAGTGTCTCCCTACCATGCTCAGTATACAGCATTTTTTTGCACTACCACAGCCTGATGAAGGTCAATTACTGTCCCATTGGTTTTGAATCATGAATTCACAGTTCTGCTGCCTCTCACATGCTCTGATTGTTGCCCAGACCAAATACAACAGTAAACAATTCTCTAAACAAATGCTCTATCCTCAGCATTACCAAAGCATGAATATTAATCTTCATATGCCTATACTCAATGGCGTGTAAGCTTTTCAATAAATGGAAAATAATATTTAGTAATAATCTCCTGGAAACATCTTTTGAGGTTTCCTAGTTAAAAAAAAATAAAATGTTAATAAAACATAAAAATTTGGAATAAACATTAGATCATTATAGACTTTTTTTGCTCAATTATCCATAACTTTATTAAAAATCCATTTGTTCCATTAAAAATCCACAGATCCATAGTTTCCAGGTCTTCTAAACAATGACTTTTAGGCTTTGCCCAAAGGAGCTTAAATAGTAGTCTATTACACTAACTTCCTTCTTTGCATAAATAATTAAATCTCAGTATCATATAAGTACAATTATCTTCTAAATATTTACTGTTATTAAATTCTATTTTTAATCAGAAAGTTACATTTAGAAGAGTTGAGTATATCATAAATGTAAGTGTCAAGTGGCATCAATAGTGATGGATGAGCACATAATTCACTGCTTATTATTGGGTTAATAAAATTAAATATATGCCAGAAATGATGCTTAAAGTAGTCAGAATTCTTCAAACACCTATAATCACCACCAATGGCTTAGCAAAGTAAAGCCAGACAGACAATCTGAACAGAGATAGAGAGAGAGAGAGTAGGCAGAGTCAGAGGGATACCATGTAGCCTCTGCAGGAATAACACGCTGCAACAGTAAGCTACAGCCTCATGGTGATACATAGATTAATAGAAATGGCTTCATTTAAGATGTAAGAGCTAGATAAAAAGATGCCTAAATCATTGGCCAATCAGTGTTGTGATTAAAAAACATGTTTGTATATATAGTCTTAGGGAAAGATTCATTGTTGAGAAATTGTCTCACACTATCCCCGAGGCTGACTAATATACACTGTGAGACTGCAGGTTGGAGATCAAAAAAATGGGGAGGCCAAAATTGGTGCTAAAATGGGGTTCTTGCCATGATAAGCCTGACTTCTGAATTCTTAGACCTTGGCAACTCTTTTGGGCTGAAGCATGGACAGGTCTACACTTTGGGGCTAGAAAAACCCGGACCTACTACAATCAGAGCATAGTGGGCTTTCTTGGGGACCCTGGAAAACAAAAACACTGAGAGAAGTGTGGACAGTGGAGAGCTGGCTCATGAAATTCCAGTGGATGTTTAACTATTTCCATGATAGTTTTGACAAAGAATATGACTTTATTCTGCTCATGTCATGAAAACCTGAGTGAAAATCAGATGTTTGGCAGAGAATATTTTGAGACTGGAGAGCATCGAGGTTAGTGTTAAGACAGCAACTGCAACTGTTTCAGAGATCAAGCTGAAGATATATCTGAGTCAATGGAAAGGTGTCGTGGGGCAAAACTTTACCCACTGAAGGCTCCTTTTTGTAAAGATCTAAATTCATCTAAAGAAGGAAAGTCTTACTTGATGAGGTTCCTTTATCCATGAAAGAAGCAAAGTAGGAAATTGTATCCATTTAATGAGCACATGAAAGCTGACACAGCTATGGTCTAAGGAGACAGGCAACATCTTGAGATAGCAGTGGAGCTTGGCAATGTCATCTATGTGGCACTGGATTTAGTGACATGAAAGATGTAGAATTGAAATGGTCATGGAGTCTTGTTTCATGTTTGAAGAAAACAACTGAGGTCAGACATTGTGTGTCAGGGTAGTAGTCCCCGCAAGGAGGCCTCACAATGGACAAGTTAATTTCTGAAGGACATGAGAGAAGAATTAAGAAAGTTCCTATGCCGCTAGTTTACTGCCCATGCATTTATATTACAATTAAAGCCATGTGGCTGAACTGACCAACTGCAAAATGAGCTTTAATACAAATAATAAGAGCAATGTAAAAAAATAGATAGATATAAATAAATAAATAAATAAATAAATAAATAAATAAAGCAATGCTTTTGGTTTGACTTGATTGTTCAGGGGTTTTGTATATGCAGTCCTTATGTCAGACATCCTAAACTAGGCAAGGAGCTATAGGCAATTGATCTCTGCTGGGATAGGGAAGGTGATTATTTTCAAGGGTACATATAGCCCCTGGTAATTGATCATGTTTCAGTAGAAGGCTATATACATCAAACAAAGAATGTGGGCAACACAAATTTGGTTTAATGGGATAAACAATGAAGGAAGAAAAGAAAAGAAAGAAAGGGATACATAGTTGAGTAGATAGAGAAGCAGGGATAGATCTGGATAGGTTTTGGAGAGTGGTAAATATGATCAAAGCATATTGAATGAAATGCTAAAAAAACTATTAAAAATAAAAATGGAGATACAAAAAACAGAGATTTTTAAAAACCTGAATTCATGTTCAAGCTGAGCACAAAATGATTGAAGATAACCAATCAGAAATTCTAGGCCTTTTGAGAGCCAATTTCTCATCTGTAAAACAGGGATATGCTTCCAATTTCCAAAATCCATATACTTCCAATTGTTGTTATAAAGATTAAAAACATACTGCATTTAACTGAACTCTTGTCAAGTACATACCTCCTGGAAAGTTCAGTATATGGTAGCTTGTTCCATGATTATAATAAACATTAATAGTTAAGAATTACTTGTCAAAACCCAGCATGGACTGGCTTTGTAGGAGCCTGGTTTGTTTGGATGCTCACCTTCCTAGAACTGGATGGAGAGGGGAGGACCTTGGCCTTCCCACGGGGCAGGGAACCCTGACTGTTCTTAGGACTGGAGAGGAAGGGGGAGTGGGAGTGGGGGGAGTGGGAGGGAAATGGGAGGTGGGGAGGAGGCAGAAATTTTTAATAAATAAATAAAAAATGAATTACTTGTCATGGTGATCTATAAAATAGAAATATTTGCAAATGAAAATACTTTAATGGTGTGAGATGTTCTTTTCTGTCTATGTGTTGCTTTTATTGGATAACGAATTAAGAAGCTTTTTGTCCCATGATAGGGGAGAATAGAGCAAAGAGGGAAAACTAAACTGAATGCTGGGTGAAAGAAGGCAGAGTCTGGGAGAAGCCATGTAGCCCTGCCAGATGGAACTTTACCCAGTAAGTCACAGCCATGTGGCAATACAATGATTAATGGATATGGGTTAGTTTAGGATGTAAGAGTTAGCCTATAAGAAACTAGAGCTGACAGACCAAGCAGTGATTTAATAAATACAGTTTCTGTGTGGTTATTTTAGTTCTGGGCAGCTGGGAATGAACAAGCGGCCTCCTAAAACACTTCAAGGACATATTAAGTAATTAGAATACTAAGTAAGTACTAAAAATATAACTCAGTTTATGCTTTTATCTTGTAAAGACATTATTTTATATCAAGTCTAAATCATGGTGAACACAAATGCAGACTGAGGATTTTTACTGGGTTTCAGTGCCTCATGGGAAACTTTACCCAAGCCTGACACACTTTCCAAGGTCATCTACTGAATTCAGAGAAAACTTTTTTATCAGTTTGTCTTCCTGAGCTTAATTAGTAAATGGCTGAACGGTACCTAAGAACCAAAACATAAAAGCTTATGGGACAGGATTCTAAATCTCTATGAAATCAAGATAAAGCTGTGCTTAGTTTTGTTTCATATCCTTAAGACTTTAGTTTTTAACCTATTTAAAATTGTCGATTCAGAAGAATATGCATATGTGTTTGTAGTAATGAAGAAGAATTCTGTTAGGATAATAAATTACCGAAAGTCAAATCCAAGCTAACCAAACAAAGACAGGTATTTCAGCATGTAAAATTGTGTCTGAACATACAATTAAAAGAGAAAATGATTAATATGTCATATGTGATATTTTAAGCCTACAAGAAAAGTTTCATGATACAGAGAGCAAACATAGTGAATACATGCCTCTTATCTCCAGAAAACACATTTGTTAGGCTGAAAAACAAGATATAAGTTATGTATAAACCACTGCAATGAAAAAGTACAGTTGTTACATGAAAATGTCACCAAACTGTAAATAAATAATAATTGACCCATGAGGTTCTTATTTATCTCAGGGATTTGTTTGTGAGGGTTTTGAATACTTTTGTGATAAATAGAATTTAACTACATGAGAAAACAAACAAAAGAAATTAGAAAGTTGAATGTGTTTTGACATCTTATCCATTTTGAACATATAAACTGTGTAGACACAGAGAGAAAGAAGGAAAGAGAGAAAACAGGATAGAAGAAAAATGCACAGAATGGAGCTAGTTAATAGCAAGCCTTACAGGCTCCTCTACCCATCCACTCACAAAAAAAAAATGAAGTAGAAGTTCAAAAAAATGGTTTTATTTTATTTTAACCTGATATATCAAAGCACAAAGTGTCAAACAATTTGATGTGTTGCCTCCAGAGAGGAAGCCTAAGACAAGTGACAACATAAAACACAGTTCTCACTTCAAAGAGAATATGAGATAGTGTATTCCAGAGTTAAATATGAGTGACTATAACTCAGGAGCACAGATTTAGGTTATCCTAAATTCTGTGTTGCAACATGATAACAGTTTAATGAAGGTTTTGTAGCAAAAGAACAAAGAAAATCATAAATCAAACTGTTTTTGTAATACAATGGTAGAAACAGCAGGTAGGCAGGCCATGGGGAAGCAGGAAAGCCCAGGCAAAAGGTCTGGGATGCTCTCTCACAGCATGCTTAGCTCTCTGCTTTGGGGACGCCAGAGGTATGGTCTTACATTTCAGAGAGATCTACTTGATAGTCAGGAAGATGTCAAGTTTCACATAGAAGTGTTAAATAAATGGCTAGTTAGCAGCTAAGATAACCAAAGATAATTTCTCTGTGAATTTGCCACAATTCCAGGACAGTCATAATCCTAATGGGGTAATCAGCCTTGCAAAATGCTCAGTTTTCTTAGAGGTAGATTTGATTTTGTTCTGGGAACTTCAGTTAACATTTATGACACTGGTAGTTGTCCTTACAACACTAGGATTTCAGCTGTGGGCTCTCTTGGTCTCCTCCCTCTTTCTCCCTCCCTTGATCATCTTTTTCTCTTCCTCTCTTGCTCGCCCCCTCTCTTTCCTCAAGGCCAAGTCCAGACTGCTGGCCAGGGTCAGTGTAGTACTTTCTCTCTCTTGTCTGCACTCTTCTAGATACCTCTGACTGTGCTCTTTCCAATATCTATAATAAAGACCTTCTACTTAACCATACGTTGGAGCTGTCATGTTATCAGTTTATATAGGCAGACTTCTAGATATGCAATGTGGAGGCAAGCTGAAGTAAATGATAGAATTTTTTCTTCTCTTCATCATCACACAATCATCTCATATCTGTTTTGTGTTTGTCTATTGCTTTATTTCCTTAAATCAGATAGAATCAGTAATCAATATGCTTTACTGACATTTTCATCATGTCCACAAATATTAATTTCCTGTACACCATTAACATTCTTCTGACTTTGAAATGGATGGAGACTCCAGCGACCAAAAAAAAAAAAAGAAAGAAAGAAAGAAAGAAAGAGAAAAGAAATCACACTTTGAAGGGAAATCAGACCTTCAGTATTGCCCTTAAATACTGCAGATGCCCAAAGTTCCCTAAAAAAAAAAAGCTCAACTCAAAAAAAAAAGAAAAAAGAAACTCTCTAAAGAAAGTATGGAAAGACACAGAGCTGTGTGACAGTCTAGAAACTGTAAGGGAAAATGCAAATATAAGACGCTTGTCACCCTCTTGAAAATAAGGAAAGACATTTCTCATCCCTGTCCTCACAAAAAGCTCTGAGATGAAAGTTGTGCTTTTGCGTCTACTCCACCACAGAAAACGCAAGTCTTTCCCCTTGTTTCTCTTTCCTCTACAAATCTAAAGCTCCTGCAAACACTTTGAAGACAAATGAAAGAACTTTCAACTATCTTTCTCATAGTGATTTGCTGAGAATATAACATCTTTCCTATCTTTACCACTAAGTTTATGAATTGTGCTAATTTGGTATGGCAATACTGAAAAACATTTACTGCCATAAGTAGATAGAATTCTCAGAGCACTTATCTAATGGCAGCTTATCACGGTTTCCTTATGTTTGTGCATGTTTCCCATGCAAACCAGGTATCAATCGGATTTCAAACAGAGCCAGTTATCTTTAACTCCCTTACAGGACATGTTTCATGAAGCCAACAAATTTGAGTTTACTTTTTTCATTGTGTACTGATATAGTGGCTCAAAATGTTATTCCTTTTTGTCTCTGGTCCCTTTAAGCGACAAGCCACGCCCACTCCCAATGACTTCTGACCTCTCCTCGCCATCTTGGCCTCTTTCTCTTCTCTCTCTTGGCATGTGCACACGTGTTTCTATCTTTCTCTCTCCCTTTTTCTCTGTCTCTGTCTCTCTCTCCCTTAAGTAATAAACGTTCAGCCTTATGTTCAGCGTTATGTCTATTTACTATTTCTTGTAAGCCTTTTATCCGCCGCCTGCTCAACCGCCCTCTTGGGTGACTCTGGGCCGCTTGTGGCAGCACCAGCCTGCCGGGGATGTGCTCCCGCCTGCTCTATGAACTCGCCGCCTGTTCGTCTTGGACCCACAGCTGTCTTTGCCTGTTCTGCTAGCCTGCCAGGGGCACGCCAGCATTTTTTTAAGGAATATTACAAATAACATCAACAATGAAACTTAAAATGGATTTCTATAAATTTTCTTGGCAGGTAGCTGGCATACAAAAGGAACTGTGAAGTAAATTAACCTTAGAAAGAAAATTTTGATTTTAAAATCATATTTATAATTTTTCTAACTTTTAAAAAATTAAATGTTTCTAAATCTTAAAATTTAATTTTCTAAGATAAAATTTAAATCACATTAAAGAAGAAAGAACTAGCAATTGTCTTGGGGTGTATGTGCAAAAAAGTTTCAGAAGTCCTAAACATACTTAAAAGTAAACAAACTAAAATTTTTCTTTTTGAATGATGCAAGTATCTTGCTTCAATTTCATATAATACTATTATGTTATTAAGTGTGCATCACAAAGAGATCTACTAAATTACTGGTGACTCAATTATTCACTGACAGTTCATAATCTTATGATCTAAAGCCAGTCTAACATTAACATTTTCTTCAATAAATATTTGCTGTTAACTGTGACTCCATGCTTATTTGTTGAGGAAATTCATTGATAAGAAGGAAGGCAATACACATATATTCACAATCTTTCCTATGAAAGGCATGAGGAAATAAGGTTAAGTTAGTCCACAGTGGACCAAGAATTGCATGAACAAGTAGAACTCAGAAACCAAAGCTTTGATATTGCACTTTCTTCTTGTAAGTCATGACCTCTAGATCTGGTGAGTAAAATATGTGATGGAGATACCTAGACCAGAGAGAAAGTGTGCACATCATCACAGGATCCCTATCTTGATAGTGTGACGGTACGTGAAATGCACAGGAGTCTGCTGATAGGCGCAGGAGAATGATCCTGACTCCTGGGAAGGGATAAATGGAGTTAGGAAGCAATGAAACTGCAATAAATACCATAGTTCTAGCTGTTGATCTTAGAAGATAATCACTATGACCTGATTCTCACTGACTAAAGTTACAATAAAGCCCCCTGAGGAGTGAAGTGGTGGTAGGGAAGCCAGAAAAAGAAATATATTCATAGCTCCGTTAGGACCTTGGGATATGACTACTGTTGAGGCACATCTACTTTTATCTTTAAATGTGTGTCATTTGAAAACTGACATTCCGATTTCCTTGATAAAGGTGAATTGCATTTCATTCTGACAGCTGTAACATTAATATTTCAAGAAGTGCATTTCAACTATTGATCAGGTTTCATTGGAAGAGAAGTTAAGCTTTCTGCATACATGCCCACATTTTGTGGGACATTATTCTCCGTGTTTTACATTTTCATTTGTTCCAATCAATTTGTGTTGAAATCTTTGAACAGCTAGCAGAGTTTGTCCTTTTAGAACAACTCTACTTTTTATGTTGTCATACTAAGAATACTAAAACTTTTTAATAAAAGATGAGCACTTCGCTTTATACTTTTCAATTTCACTGAAAAGATAGATTCTTTAAACCAAAGTGTCAAATGCTGGGTTCTGTTTTACTTTGGCAAAGGATGGGACTGTGTGTTTCAGTGCCACCACTGGAATTGGCAATAATCAGTGGAAGCAATGGCAATAATCCAAAATCATGAATTCTTTATTTTTTTTACCTTTGGATCAAATCATTGAATGATAGATTCCTTTGTTACTTTGGCAAAAGATGGGATTGAGGATTGAGGATTTCAATGGTGACGGGAAAGGCAATAATCCAAAATGAAGAATTTTTTCAAAGAAAGTGAATCTAGGAAGTATTGAGAGTGTGAATGTTATCAAAACACATTTTAAGAATTCTAAAATTCTCAACTAATATAAAAAGAACAGAAGAAATACAGTTTTATCTTGATATTGTGCAAAATGTTTTTGTTCACTTTATAGATTTGATTTTACTCTATTATTAGTATTAGTATTAGTGGAAAGAAAAAAAACTATTTCTGGTTTGTCCAATCACAGAGAAATCAGAAAGGCTTCTTCTACAGTAGTTCCATCTTCTCACTCTGATCATCTGTAGAGGAAATTTTCAGGTATAGTTTTCCCTGCCTACCTAAGTTCTGCCCTTTCAAGAGGTCAAGGCAGTTTCTTTATTCATTAACCAACAAAAGCAGCACATAAACAGAAGAACCTCCCACTCCAATGTGACTCCCTAATGAGATGTTGCCTGAAACATATACTTGCCAGCTCCAACTGAGCATACATCTAGTTAAGTCCATAGAGCTAACTACCAATACACAGGCTTTGCTAATGACAGTGAGATAAGATAAATGGCATCATTGTATGCAATAAACCAAATTAAAGATAGACCAAGATAAATGTTCCAATGTCTCTTACAAATTGATAATATGAAAATGCAGTCAGAAACACAATGTGTGGACGTTATTTGGATTCTGATACTAGCATATTTACTAAAACAAAACAGCTTAAATACTTGGTTCAATGTAATGTGTGCAGACTTTAATGCTATTAAGGAATCTGAGGTACTAATATAAGGCATTACTTTTTAAAAAATTCTTAACTGTCAAAAAGTGTGAAACAATTATATACAATGAATAATTTTAGGTGAAATAACATGGTTTTCAATTTAAATATTTAAATAAAATGAGGAAGGTGTGTCCAGTGAAACAAGCTTAACAAAAAATTCATAATTTTGAGGTTGCAAGCTTGATATGTATGGAGATCTAGAGTATCAAATAAAAACATTTCTAAATGATTTTTTTCCTCAAAAGAAACTTGGAATTGCTATTGATCTAATATGATTTTAAGGGTATATAGGCTGTTGGGGCATAAATGTCTCTAGAATCCCACTCACCTGTTGACCATGTGCCAAGCAACCTGGAAAGACTTCACTGTGCAATAGTGATGTGATGGACAGGAAAGTTATAAACTGCTTCCTGATTGGAATTAGGGCTATGCCACAAGAGGGATATATTATCTGGTACTGCATATAAACTTAGTCAAAAGTCCATGACTAAAGATCTAATGCACCCTAGTGGTATAGCTACTGTTGTTTTGATAAATGGACATAATGTAACTGTCAAACTATCTTTTAACTTTTATAATTACGACCATAGGATAGTGCTGAGAAAAACTTAGATCTTTTTTTCCCCTGGAAAGGGCTAGCAGTTACTGCAGGGACTCATCACCAGTCAAATTGCTGAGAATAAGTTGTAGAGGAATGATCAGCCCTAAATTAAATATGTATATATCATCTGCAAAGTTCAAGAAATATTGCATAAGTGGAGTGAAAAGAATGTAAGAGACAGAGTAAATGGTGGGGTATTGTGGGATGCTGTCTTATGAGTATAATATGCCTCATGTTCTTAAACTCAAAGTAGATATGATTTATTCAACAAGGAAAAATGTAATAGTAAATTACAGATTGTGTTGTGCTCTCTTGAATATAAAATTAGCAAAAAGGTGAAACAATGAAAAATAAAAATATATGCAATAATTTTTAAAGCACTTTTCATGAGGAAAAAAGTCTATCTTAACATAAAGTAAAGGTAAAGATACCTATCAAAGCTTTACTGAAATTACTAAGAACTATCTAAATAAAAACTGAAAAGAGAATATCTTGGAGATCCTAACATGCCATCAAGGCAAGAAAAAATGCCAAGCAACCAATTCAAAGAGGTAATTGTTATGATAAACTATAAAATAGCTTGCAGTATGTTTAGTTATTAGGCTTACTGCTCCATTTTTTTTATTTGCATGGGTGTTTTACTTGCATGTATGTCTGGTCCAAACTACATTACTGGTGCCTGTATAAGTTAGAAGCGGATACTGTATCATTTATGACTAGATATATATGGGGTTGGTTGTTAGTCACCATGGGGTACTGGGGTATGAATCCAGGTTCTCTAAAGATCAGCAGAACATTTTAGCTGCTGAACCTTCTCTTCAACTTAAATATGTCAGGTAATAAAATAGAGTTTACTTCCCTGGGATGTTGAAGAGACTCCTAAAACTTATAACTTATTGTTGTTGTTCTTAGTTACCCTCCAGAAGAGAAAGGTAAGCTTCTATCACCGAAGATAATGTGAACTCAAACACAGGACTCAGAGACCCCTACCCTAAAATTGACCAAAATGCTTATTCCCTGAAGACTAGCAATCATGGTACTGCTAAGGTTTCCAAAGGAGGAAAGCAACCCATAACAAAGTATCAGCATGTTGTTTACTGTATGCATACATTGGTAGTAGCCAATATCTCCTCAAATGGAACTAAATACCCATTCTACAAGAGTAAAACCAACTGTCCTGATACTAGAAACCTAGCCAATTCAATGCTTATGAAGTCATGGATCATGGAAGATAATCAAAATCTAATATTTTACAATCAGCATAATCTCTAACTACAATCTAAACTTTTATCCTTACACTCACAAATAATTGTAGTCTTCCCTCACACAAGAAATTTTTCTTTGTAATTAAATTAAACCATAGCAGAAAACCAAAATCAATGAAAATGCAGAGTTGTAGATCTTTTTCTCACAGATACATCTACAAAGTCCTCCCATAAATTAGGCTCAGGAAACACTATGAAATTTTGGGCAGAAAGATTGTAAGGACCACAGGATCAGAGAGTTTACTATAAGACGGTTTCTCTTAGGAATATCAGAACCTACACCACTGAAGACTCATGTACATGACTGACTGAACATGAACTAAACAAGGATGATACCAATAGACAGAACAAAGTCAACACATTAGAAAGCCCAGTGGGCCTCAACCATAGAAGAACTATAGACAACTAAGGAGTAGTGAGAGTAGGAAAAATAGCTTTCCTCAAAGAAAAACTTACCAGTATGCCAAAAAAAACCATTAATATGAATAGCATTGTATAGACTGAGCTGAATAGACTTAGAAGTATATGAATATACATTTAATATATAAACATAACAACAATTTACAAAAAAAGAGGTCATGAATTTGGAAGAGCAACAGTTGGGTATATGTGAGGATTAGCAAGAAGGAAACGAAAGGGAGAAATTATATAATTATGTTATGTCATCAAAAACAAAATTAAGACTCTCCAGGAAAGCAGGTAGGCTAATTGGAGATCTTCACCTCTCTCTTTGTTTCTCCAAATCCAATCCTCTTGTCTCATCTCTAGCTTTGAGAAAATGCATTCCCATTTGAGTCAGCTCCAAATCCATAGGAACATACTTTACCTAAAATCCTCAATGGCCACACATAACAGATTTACCAAATTCCCTACCAGAAAAACCACAATCACCATACATTCCTAAAAACACAAGAGGGCAACAGAAACCTATAAACTAAACACTCACCCAACAAAAATAAAAACAGATTTTAGCCCCAAGAATTACAATATTCCCAAGCCCACATGTCTATATTCTGAACGAAAAACATAATCATTTACAAGCCGGGCTGTGATGCACAACTTTAATCCCAGCACTCAGGAGAAAGAGGCAGGCAGATTTCATTTCTGTGAGTTCAAGGCCAGCTTGGTCAACAACAGCTAGTTCCAGGACAGGCTTTCTGGAATAAAGCTACAGAGAAACCCTGTCTTAGCAAAAAAACAAACAAACAAAAACAATAAAACATAATCATTTACAACCATGTAATAATAATCATATTAGAACAATATGCCTCCAATAGAATCAAGCAATCCCACCACAGCAGACCCTGCATATTCCAACATAGCTGAAGCACAAGAAAAAGTCCTTAAAATAGCCTTTATGAATATGATTAAGGTTCTTAAAGTTAAAGAAATCTATGAAAATGTAAACAGTGGAAAGAAATGAATAAAACAGTTCTGGACCTGAAAGCAGAAATATAATCAATGAAGAAAACCCAATCTGAGAGAAAACTGGAACTGAAAAATTTAGGAACTTAAACAGAAAGCTCAGAGACAGGCCTTAACAAAAGAATGCAAGAGATGCAGGAAGAATCTCACATTGTGAAGACAAAATAGGAGATATAGATACCTTTGTCAAAGAAAATGTTAAATCTTAAAAATGTTTTTGCACAAATTTCCCAAAAAACTAAGACTCTATGGAAAGCTCCAATCTAATAATATTAGCAATAAGGGAAAGAGAAAAAACTCAAGTCAAAGACACAGAAAAATTTTCGACAAAATCATAAGTACAAAGAGTATGCAAAACACCAAATGGATAGGATTGGAAAAGAAATTTCCCTTGGCACATAAGAGTAAGAACACAAAAAGTACAGAATAAAGAAAGAATATTAAAAGCTTCATGGAAAAAGACCAAGTAATACATAAAGGCACAACTATTAGGCTAATATCTGACTTCTCAGTGGAGACTATAAAAGCCAGAGGAACCAGGACATGTGCTCTGTACCTGTGAACAGAACATATATTCCAGCTCAGAATATTATAACAAAAACAACTTGTATTCATGGTACTTGGAGGAAATGAGCTACCCTGTGACAAAACTAAATTTGAGCAATGTCTATCTACAAATCCAGTCCTACAGAAACCAACAGAAGATATAATCCAACCTAAAGAGGTTAACTACAACCAAAATCATAGAGAATGAATAGCACCAGACAGACAAATCAGAAGAGGAAGCTCACAATAAAATAGAAACAAGCACAAAATGAAAAACAGTATAAAGAATCAATAAAGCAGAAAAGTTTTACTTTGTGAAAATTAATAAGTTTGATAAAGCATTTTCCAAATTAACTAAAAGGCAGGGAATATCAATATTAATACAATTAGGGGGCATAACAATAGACACTGAGGAAATGCAGAGAATCACTAGGACATATTTTAAAGACTTGAACTCTACCAAATTGGAAAATATAAAGGAAATAGATAATTTTCTTAATACATACCACTATCCAAAGTTAAATCAAAATTTGATAAGCAACCTGTCATAGTGGCTAGCTTTGCCAAAGTAAAAACAAACTCCATATGGAAGTTCTTTGATGTCCATCATCCTTTTCTGAAGTAAAGTGGCACTATTTGGATCATACATATCCCACTGTCATGAAAGTCTTATGTTATTAAAACATGTTAAATACCATATTCTGCAGGTATCTGAAGTGTTTGAAGACCATCTGCTTATCTAAAGTTTATCTCTGCTTGATCTTGAAAAACATACATAATATGACAATAAGTTTGATGGTAACAGATGACTAACTATTAGTCTGCATTTCTTTATTATCCTAAATAGTTTTCCCGGACAAGAAAATTACATTACATTTTTAAATGACTGAATACATAGGTCCAACACCTTAAGCAAGAGGAGAAATACATATACACTATGTTCTAACAAAAATTACTTTAAATTTGTGTCAATATACTAAAATTCATACAAATGTAAATTATTTGAGATTAATAGATGCTATTTTGTTTAAAAGTAGATTTGAAGTCTACCCTATTATTCTACCATTTCTAAATGCTAAAATGAGTTGACCTACCTCAAGCTATACCATTCTTGGGCATATACACAAAGGTTAATTCATCCTAACACAGAGGCAATTGCTCAACCATGTGCATTGCTGTTCTATTCTTAACAGACTAAATTTGCCAACAACCTAGATGCCCTTCAACAGAAGAATGAATAAAGAAAAGGTGGTATATTTCCACAATGGAGTATGACTCAGTTGATAAAACCATGAAATTCACAGTTAAATGGATGGAACTAAAAAGGAATTATCCTGAATGAGGTAACCCAGACCCAGTAAAACATAAGTGTCATGTGTTAACTTTTATGTGAATATTAGCTATTAAGTCTATGATAATCGTGCTACAATATGTACAACCACAGAGGTTAGGTACAGAGAAAGAGACCAGGTTAAAGACAGCTATATCTCCGTGTAAAGGGAAACAGCTTAGATAGTTACAGATGGAGGATGGATGGTGCAGGGAGACTCAAATAGAAGAATCTAGTTGAGAGTGAAGTAACAGGAGCACAAAGAATGAAATACAAGGATAGGTAGCTAAAGTTAAGGGCTGTCTTATGGAAAACTAATACAGTAAAGGCTTCTTAAAATATATTCATATATAAAATATTGATATGAAATCATCAAATAATGGAAGGATGGACAAAGTCCCAACTGGTCATCTTTTATCACCAAATGAAGCTTCCAGTATCAGGACTAGGTTACATCTAATTGAGTTGTTGGTCCAAAGGGTTACACAGGAAATACCAAACAGCCCAGGTTGTTGTCAAGACTATTGAGAATTGTTCTTCACAACTGACAGCAAGGTCCATTGCTGAAGACAATTAGTGAACATGGTATGTTGAACTGAGCCTACACAGAATCACTGGCACTATGCTCTAGCATTTTTTGAACAAAAAGGTACTCTTCACAGTATTACAAGGGAAATATAAACACCAACCAAGCCACAAAATCATTGATCTACAATTTGGGTTTCTTGCCTGAAATTGTGCTAGGATGATAAAATGCTTGTAGCAGTAAACCCTGATCACCTAGCTCCCATCTCCACCTGTTTCCAGTCTTTCTAGTAATCTATTCTATTTTCCCCTCCCAGAAAAATCCATGCATCTCCCTACAACTCTCCTCTTTATCTAACTTCTCTTGGTCTACAGGTTGTAGCTTGGTTATCATTTACTTAATGACTAATGTCTACATATAAATGAATACAAACCATATTTATTATTCTGGGTCTGGGTTACCTCACTCAGGATGATTTTTTTTCCAGTTTAATTCATTTGCCTGCAAATTTCATGATGTCATTTTTCTTAACTGCTGAGTAATATTCCATTGTACTAATATATCACGTTTAATTTATTCATTTCTCTGTGAAGAAACACCTAAGTTGTTTCCAGTTACTAGCTGTTATAAATAAAGACACAATGAATATGTTTAAACAAAGGTCTTTGTTGTAGAATGGTCTATCTTTTGGTTATGTGCCCAAGAGTGACAAAGCTTTATCTTTAGGTAGATGGATTCCCAACTTTCTGAGGAATTTTCAAAGCCAAATTAATTTCCATAGTGGTTGTACAAGTTTGCTATTCCACCAGCAATGAAGGAGTGCTCCTCTTACTTCACATTGTTGATAGGATGAGCTGTCACTTGCATTATTGTTCTTATTATATTGTACTGTATTGTACTGTACTGCACTGTATTGTATTGTATTGTATTGTATTGTATTGTACTATTATCAGTTAAAGCCAGTTTGCTTTATAATGAGAAGCAAAAGAACGGGTATGGATGTCAATAGAAGGGGATGTGGGACAATACTGGGAGGAGCAGAGGGGAAAAAATACATAATCAGGATGTATTATGTCAGAAAAACTATTTTAAAAAAGAAACATCATACAAGTTTTAGGAAATTCAAAATATTAAGTCTTTTTCCAAAAATATAAGCAAATGCTTTCCTAATATAAATATAGATTCAGACAAAATGGTGGGTGTATGCAATCTCTTTCACAAAAGAAAACTACAAATGGTACAAGCACTGAGTGATTTAGTGTTTTCTGCTGGCTATTCCTATGTTAGCTGTTAGATAGTACTATCTACAGCACAAATTTTCCTTCTAGATTTAATTATGAGAAATTTCATGTGCTTAGTTTCAAAGTAGGAAAAAGGGTCACATGTTTTTCAGTGTCAGTTTACATAACCGAAAATGTTCAGTCAGCAGAAAGAGAAACTGTCCCAACAAGATCAATTAATCAATCAGCTCCATAAAAAATACTGGGAATTTTTTATTTTTCCCCATTATATTACTTATAAACTCATTCTGACCCAGCTTTATTATGGATAATCCATGGCCATAAAGGTTTCATGCCAATGAAATGACCTTGTAATGCAAAGGGTTGATGTTAGATTGGAATCACACACAGAAAAAATTTCTTACCTGGGATTAGAATCAGAAAAGAAAGATTTTATCTTAGGCATTTAATACTTTTTATGTCTGACTATAAGCATTAGATGTTATTTATTTAATAATTCATAACCTGCTTCATTCCCAAATGCTATTTGAGGCAGTAAACTATATAGCTCCTCTTTGAAACAATTCTGAAATGAAAAGTTCCATTTTGAAGAGCAAAGAAATGAGAGAGAGCAAAAAACTTTTCACAAGGTCAGAACAAGATAAAAGCTAATCTCAGAAATATTCAGAGAATTTCGGGCTTCTCGTGCCTCATTTCAAATTCGAGATTTTTCATTGGAATGACTAAACCTAATTCCCTGTTTCTCTCAATCTCCTTGAAAACATATTCTCTGCTAGAATCTGAGCTCTAGCTTCCTATAAGCTCTAGTGTTTCATATTTTGAAATGTCTGAGGTCTTAATTAAATTATATACATCATATACCATGATTTTTAGGTATCATATTTTACATTATGAAACCTGAACAGTAATTTGGGGTTTTATTAAATTAAAGGTATAACTAAATTACATAGCTATAAACAATATATATTACAGCATTAGCAAGCACCCAAAAGAAACTTAAAGCACTGTTTTTCATTTATGTATAAGTGCATACCTACATTTATTTTTAACTTATCCCTTTCTTTTCATTCCTTTGCTTCTATAGTACATTTGTCTTAGTCAAAACATACCATAAAGGTATTGAAGATTACTGAACAAAATTTTGTGTTCTTGTGGGACTCATAACAGTGGTAGTGGGCATTGTCTCTGACTCTTTTAAGACTCTTGTCCTCCTCCAGCGTTGCCTTGTCCATTTTTAATTGGGGGAATATACCTAGTCTAATTGTAATCTGATATGCCATATTTGGTTGCTCTGCCTTTTCCTGAAGGGAAATGAAAGAGGAGTGGATCTGGATGAGAGGAGAGGTGGGAAGAGAAGGAATGCCTACAGAGGCAATCTCCACAAAGGCTACACTCCCTGTCTAAGAAGGATCTCAATTAGAGTACCAAAAAAGCTAAAGAACCATGATTAAGGACAAAACCTGTCTTAAACCCCAGTTTGATTTCCCTCCTTACCAGCACTTCTTTCATCTCAAAGCCTGTATAAGGTACTTCGTAAGCACCTCCCATCCTCACTGATCAATAATATTCTCCAGACTGGGGAGGGGGGAATTCATCAGCTAGTTATTTTTGTGTGACTTTTAAACTTTACTAATTTTTAAACACAGAGCTGTAAAAGAATTTATTTTGACTAATCTAATCCTGAAAAACACAAAATCAAGTGTGCAACTAGGGTTAATAGATAGATAGATAGATAGATAGATAGATAGATAGATAGATAGATAGATAGATAGAGAATATAGATATAGATATAGATATTTTTCTGTGAGTTCCAGTACTTAAATCTGTCTGAGTAGCTAACTTTATGTGATACTGACTTGTCCTGAAATCTTATCTATAGTGTACATCAAGGTCCTGGCTGCACCTGAGGGATCTCTGAGACTACTTCAGGCTGCGTAACCAACAATGTCAAGTGACCTTCTAACTGCTTGTGACAGACACACAAATATATTTTATATTGATTCATTTTTGGACTATCACAGTTCTCATAACTCCTTAATAACTTCTTTTTAAGACAGCTGTAGTCCCTCGCAGTCAGGAGTCAAACTAACTTAGTTATCTCTGGACTGTATATTACAGCCTGTAGAGTTCTGCATCTCTAAATATTAGCATTATCTTGAAGAATGAGTTTGTTTCAATTATCAGTCATTTGAAAAATGTCTACCATCCATTCTGAAAAATGGGGAAAGGACAAGTTTTATATAATAATTGTTGAGAAATTCGTATTTTCTATTTACTGTCAATAAATAAGCTAATACTGTCAATAAGCTAATACAGCACTTCTTTATGCTAGAAGCTACAGAAAGCAAGAGTCAAACTCAGGGAAGTAAGGGGTATAAGAATGACGCAATTTTCTCTTGAAAAAGTACAAAAAGTAGAACCAGTAAATGTAGAAGTACAAACCTCCTTAAAAAAAATAAATAGAGCATTATAGAATTCTAGTGGTCATCTGATTTCACTTCTTCACACAGTTATCTGACACTTAAGCTTATATGTTTGGAAGTGTCATGATTCCCGAGTTTTGTAAAATAAAACAAAAAAATCATGCATATTAAGGCAAAATATTTCTTGAAAAGATATTGTACAGCCACCTGTTCAGCTGTGTTTGTCCTTTGTGAGCCCCATCAAGTAGTCATTAGAGAAGCTCGAAGGTCAGCATTTTTTTTCCCCAGTACGTGGTTTCTCTGTTTAACAGTTCTCGTTGTCCTGGAACTTGCTCTTGTAGACCAGGCTGGCCTCAAACTCACAAAAATACAACTGCCTCTGCCTTCCAAGTGCTGGGATTAAAGGCGTGCATCACCACTGATTGGTTTAAAAAGCTCAAGGGTCAGCATCTTTTAAAGCAGTGGAATCTCCTCACTTTCTGTCTTAGCCCCTATTTTGTTGCTGTGAACATAGCACTGTGTACTCCTTTGGTTGTAGAGAAGAGTTTGATTTTAGATTACAGTTTAGGTACAAAGTTAAGGGCTTATCTCTGGTAATAGAAAGCCTTCTTACTTTCTGAGATTTCTTAGATGACACAGTTGATCAGGTACAAAAGGACAGAGGGATATGCGTATATATGTGTGCATGTGTGTGACTGTGTGTGTGTGTGTGTTTGTGTGTCTGTCTGTGTGAATGTGTGTGTTCTGGAAATTATATTCCTAATGTTTCCAATATTCAATCATAGGACTCCTTCCAGGAAGTCCTTAGTTATAGCAATACTTGCCCTCCAAAGACCCTGGATCTAAATATTATTATCTAATTAAATTTCTAATCTTTAATACCTTATAATTGGTGGCAAACTGTAATCATAAACTTCAGCTAAACTTGAATACAAATAGCACACATAACATTTCATTGCCCCAGGTTTTCCTTTTTCTTTAAGATGAGTCATCCCCAACTGCTTATTAATATCTCACTAATGATATTATCTAAGCATTATTTTAAATAAGATTCTACTGTATAGTCTCAAATTTTCTATATCAATGTATTATTTTGTTTTGTCTCTGACACTGAAAAATAGGGCTTGTCCAACTCTTTCCCCATACTCTCTATTACAAATGTCTCATTTAGTATGTCAGCTTCTATTAATACTAAAACAAGTAGCTGGTATCTCAATACAATGGGAATTCTGAGTGCATGTAGACTGCACAGTAAGAAAGGCCAAGGGGAAAGGACTCTTGGTATTTACTCACGGATAATTGTAAGGTGTCAGTTTTAGTAGACAGGTGATAGAAGATCTGAGTGCCAGACATGTAAGGCTGAATAAGCACAAAGCAAGCTATTCACCTGCCCTTACATCTTAGAAAGAAATTTACTCTGAGAGTTTGACTGAGAACAGTGAGGTTATAATCCATGCAAATATTCATTAAAAAAACCACAGTTTTCTTCCTTAAAGCTGGAAAATATTGCCTGAAAGCCTAATCTAGAAATGGAAACATGATTGAAAAATAGATTTAGAGTCTAAATTGCCCTGCTCTGAACAGAGGTAGTACAAAAGCATCAGAACCATGGAGTCTCAAAATACTTGTAATTGTCCTCAGACTCAGAAAACTAGTCACAGAAATAGGTGGTGGCACGGTGAAGGCAAGCAAGAGCTTTGTTATTAGCAGGCCATACATGGAGGGAGCATGGACTGGTGACTAAAAGGACTTCTGGGTGCATAGGGATAGTTTCTCCATGTAGTATGGAAAATAAATAAAATCAAAGACTTAGACTGGACATTTCATTATCACCTATAATTCCATGTTCTCTGAATCACACACCCTCCTCTGACTTCCATAGCCAACAACACATGCAGCATGCGCACTCACACACACACACACACACACACACACACACACACACACACACACAAATACATTTTTGAAAAAAGGAAACTATTGTTGTTTACTAGATAGCATTGTTCTTTTCTCTTAAGATATTTATCAATCAAGATTATAGTTCCTGGCATTCAAGTTAGAGTCAGGAAGAAAATAGAGTTAGTTAAGAGTTTCCAGTGTCCTTCACTGTGGTAACTAGGAAAGAAAAGAGAAAGGTGAACTATATGAAGTCTAAGGCAAGGAAACTATTAAAAAGAAGGCCCATAAGGCTAATTTTCTGTCTGTTTTCTCCTCCACTCAGGGAAGAATATTCTGCTTCATGGATTTACAGCCTACAAGAACATCTCAGACTCCGTCAATTACATGAATCCACCTTTTCGTGCACTCTTGCTCCAGCGATGACCTATTAGCTTCCGGATTCTTCCTTCAGGAATTGGTGTGAATGCTACTGTTCTTCTCAAATCTATATCATGAAAAACTAAAGAATTGATATGTGGCTTCCATTCAGTATTCAGAAGTTTGGTTTTAATGTGCCACCATGGTCATCCTAAAGTACATCAGACTCAAGACTTCCAGGAGAAAAGTTGATAGAGTGCACTCTGAGACCTTCACAGAATGAGCTCAGTTCTTCTCAGACACGAGGCAGGCAATACTCACTGGATGTGTGCTATCAACAGATACTAAGCAAATATCTCCCTCAAAGTATATGTAAGAATATATTTACACATTATTTTCCCAGAGCGACTCTGAATTTCATCTGATGTCTAGCTGTCCTTTGCAGCTCAGGGAAGGTAAGTTTTTGTCCCCAAGTGGATCATAAAGAAAGGAGTCAAATCTGCATCAAGTCTGTGGTGTCCTGCTATGAGAAAAGATATTCACTGTGTGTACTAAAGCATCCGATCCAGCTGCCAAAGCTAAAGCACAGTAAAAGAGACTTCCTGTTCTTTTTCAAGTTCTAAGTGAAGATATGAATTACAAGAGGCTAATTTGCTCTTTCCCACAGTCATTTACCTTCCTTCCAAACTAGGAGTGACAGCTGACGATGACGAGAGGACGGAATACCCCACAAGTGCATGAGTGTTGGAATTGGCGAAATGAATTGCGTGCCTTGTAATATCGCTGTCAGTACGATTCTCAGTGTCTGTAATACTGAAGATTTCTGACACCGAGAGACTCACCAGGCTGCTGGAAAATCAGTGTCATTAAGTAAGAAAGAACGTGTGAAAGACTCAAAATGCAAAGGGGGCACTTCCAGATGGTTAGGCAAGTTGTAAGCTTGAGCTACTCTAAGAAAGATATTCTACGTTAACAAAAGTTATCTCATTAGAAGAATTGTAAAACAGATTAATGAACGTTTTTGCTACTTTTTTCGAGCTCTCTCTTTCATCGTTCTCCCACTTCATCCCTCTCGTCTACAACAATCTTGTTACCTCGTGTTCTCATCCCCAATTTCTTTATGTTTACTGCCCTCTTAACCCCAGTTTACCCAGGAGATCTCCTTACCCTTACCCATTATGAAAAGTGAATGGAAAGCAGGCAGGTTGGAGTGGAGGCGGGGGCAGAGGAGAAGTGAGGGGAGAACTGTGGGTGGAATTTGAAATGAAATTTAAAAAAATAAACTTTAAAAATTTTTACTATCTGAACTTAAATGCCTATCACATTCAGAAGAAAATATTTGGGAGGATACAAGCCATAGTATTTGACTATTACTACAATTTTCTTTAATTTATATTTGTTTGCATATAAAACTGTAAGTAAGAAAAAGAAATACTCTTCGTTGGATTTAAACATTAAATATAGAAAGGGTAAATTTTTTCTCCCAAGCACAACTATGTAAAATTTTTATGTGTCTCTGAATTTTGGTTGAATTAGAACCATTGTTCAGGGCATACATGTGTGTTTTCTATGGTACCACTGGCACTGGGACAAGGACTTTACCCTAGTGCTTGAACTGACATTTTGGAGCCCATTCTTTTTGGAGGGATACCTTGCTCAACCTAGATATAGAAGGTAGAGCCTCAGTCCTGCCTCAAAGTTATGTGTCAGACTTTGTTGATTATCCTTGGGAAGTCATATTCTCTCTGAGGAGTAGAGGAGATACTGGAGTGATGGATGGGAGGGAGTGGGAATGGAGAAATATATGTAAAATGAAAAAAGATTTTTAAGAAATACATAAATTTAATAAAAATAAGTTTTAAAAAAGAACTATATATCCTTTCACTGTATGCAATATATATGTACATACATATATATTATATATATACATATAATTATTTATACATATATATATACATACATATATATTACAATTAAAATCCGGTAGAGCTACAGTTCCACAAATTAAGCAATGAATTCTTATTTAGAGAAATTTGTTTCCACATCTGGGTGCAAAGCGGTACACCTTAGGTGATCTTTAAAAACATAGTTTCTTTGTCTTCACCTCAAGTTAATTAATACTAAGCCACAATGAAAAGTTAGATGTTGTACTGTTTCAAAGCTCTCAGGAGAATCATGAGCAGTTGTCCAAGATTTGCATACTTGTGTTCGGCGCCCAGAGGCTAAGCCATACTTGCAAAGAAAGAAGAAAACACTATTTACTAATTATTTACTACTAACTAAAAAATAATGTTTCCAAATGTCATCAAGCCCAAGGGTTTGGTTATTAAAATAAAATTATCAATTGAGTTATTTACCAATTCAAAGATTAATGATGATTAATAATTTGCAACAGTTCAATGATCCAATTGTCATAATAATAGACTATGTCTTTTAGAAACTGTAATGGCTAAAGAAGTATAACTTTCAATAGCTTTATGCACACAGAACTTCTCGGACATGGGATCTTTTCAGATTGCCTTAGTTAAAGCGATATAATACTGGATTAGAACAATCCCTGAATCCAGTAACTAGTATGCATTTTAAAGGCAGGAAAACAGAGAGGAAACAATAGGTGAAGACATAAACTATAATTATCAAGTTGTAAGTCACAGTTACTAAGTATTGCCCTGAACCTCAAGAATCTTAAAAGGACAAGGAAGAATTCATCTCTCGACTTTAAAGAGATAATTGTCCAAGTGGTACTCTGACTTTAGAATTCTAGCCTCTAGAATTGAGAGATTTGTTGGAGTTAAGTCAGCACAATTTGTTGAAATTAGCTGTGCAACTCTAGAAATTAATAAAGGAGAAAAGTCTCAAAGATGTTCAGTTGTGCCCGGAGTCATTGAGGTGTCGAAAATGGGAATGCCACTAAATTAGAAGCACACAGATTTAAAGGGAATAACTGTCAGGGATTTCCATAGACCACAATTATAACAGCATTTGATCAAAATGAAGTTCCAGATGGCCTATATTATAACCACCATGGTGTGATGCTAACGCTTATTCTTTGACTACCTTTAGAATAACTAAACTGAACATCTTTTCAGGTTAGACCTTAGGGTGTATTAAATATTTGATTATTTTTTGAGCTCAAAAAATAATAGTTCTTATTCAAGATTGACACCAACAGAGAATTCTGGATCTCTATTGTGACCTCATTTTCTTTTACAGTCAAATATATTATCCATATTTTAAATCATGAATAGAACATATATTTTAAACCTAGTACTTTTACACAAAGCTTGAATGCTGTGAATATTGTATATAATTAATATCCATAGTACAGTGTGGATAAAGCATCATAGTATTTGTACTGTCTTTGAATTTTCACTACAACCTTAAGGAAAGGTGAACAGATACTGTGGTTATTTCTACATGACAGGAGAGGAGGGTTGAACTAGACATTTGAAGGAATTTACAGCTCACTCACTTTCTACTGCTCATTGCTAGAGCATAACATTTTTTACTTTCCTGACATTGCTGACAAATTAGAGAGAAATTAAAATGTAAACATTGGTTGGAGAAGTGTAATCTCAAACATTTTCGCAAGAAACCAGAGAGATAATTTTAACAGAAAGGAGACACTATTTTTACAAGCATCGAAAAAAAGTGAGAAGTCAGGGAGAACAGTTGCACAGGGAAGCGTGGGAACTTGCGATATCAGATGAGAGAAGTTCATCAGAGAATTCGCAAGATTACTCATTAGTTTCCTGATACATTTCTTGGAAACACAAATCTACTTTAACAATATAACTGGAAAAGCATAATTGAACCAAAGAACTATACCCTGCAAGTAGACCTTTTTTTTTAAAAAAGGAGTCATTTCCCCACTCTGAAGCACCAGTTTATTGCAATACTTTTATTTTTCACAACTCTCACTTCCATTTTTTGAGTTTCCAGATGAAGTCAAGATATTTTCATTTTTATCAAAATCTCTCTCTTTCTCTCCTCCCTCATGTATGTGTGCGTGTGTGTGTGGTGAGCTTGTGTGTGTGTATGTGTGTGTGTCTGTGTGTGTGTGTATCTGTACTTGTGTTGCTATAGGTAGCAAGGCCCTTGAGCATGCAAGACATGCATTTACCAGTGAGTTATACCCAGTCATTTTTCTTTTCATTTTGATTTTGATATAGGGTCTCACTAAGTTACCCTTGAGTGGTCCAGGCTGACATTGAACCCATTCTGTAGTCCAGATAAGTTTTAAATAAATGATCCTGCTGCCTTCCCATACTAGTTAAATGAGATTACAGACCTGTGTCACCTTGCTTTTTGCAGAATGCATATTTACTGACCACGTGTGTGTGTGTGTGTGTTGAATTTCAGCTTGTTTTCAAATAATAGAAATGACAATAATTAAAATACAAACTATGTATCAACAAAAACATATCTTAAAATTAAATAAAACCTATGGGGAATAGTAACAAAATAAAAAATGGTAGACAATATAAACTAAAATACCAATATTTGGGAAGGATATGCTTTAGTGTGAACAGAAAAATATATATGGGTTATTTATTCTTTGCAATCCAATAGTAGAACATTTTTAAATCCAAGGCAAATAAGAAACTAAGAATAAATATCAGCTCTCATTGGTTCTAAAATAAATAATGGTGAAGTTTATTGGAAAAGTTGATTGCAAAGAGCTTGGAAATCAATATCAAAGTAAGTTAAGATCCAAAACAATTACTTATTATGAAATCAATGCAGTTGTTAATATATCTCATTCAAAATTAAGACTCTTGGCTATGAAGAATTGTAGTCTTATATTAGATTCTATGCTTTGTTCTTCTCCTTGTTGTCTGTAAACACTAAACATCAGTAAATCAGGTGAGAAATTCAGCTAGATGTCTGTGAGACTTCTGTGAGGCTGTATATTCCCTTCTTTGACATGTCACAAATCCCCTTCCTTTTCATTTACATTTCAGCAAATATTATACCAAATAGCCTTGAAAATTCAGAGCCTAACTTTCCGCTACTTACATTTTTCTCTTGATAGTGATCCTATTTGTACTATATCTAATATCTTTAGTGTCATGAAGCTCTTCCTACATCACTTTATTTTTTTGGCACATAATGTTCACTTTGAGTATAACAGAGCTAAAGACCAATCTACATTTTCCCTTCTAGATCCACTGACCAGAAACTTCTTTATATGATGCTACAGTCTTCCCTGGAATTGCACAAAACTGGGACTGGTGCACTCTCATTCTCTCATTTGTTGCATTTCTAGTATTAATAAAGGGAATGCCTTTCTACTCTTCTCCAAGAACGCAGGCTTTATCATCAAGGGTTGCTTAGATCTCTGGGTATGGGACCCCCTGCTATTTCATCTGTAGAAGCTGTCAACTGAACGGTGCCCTCTTATACTTTTTTTTTAATTGGGCATGTGTGTTTTATTTTTTATTTATTTGTTTATTTATTTAAATACACTTTTGTGTATCACACTTTGTTTCCATGGCAAAATATAGAAATATAGCTAATATTCAAATGGTACTTAATCTATATCATCATATTATAATGACATTTACCAAAATCACAAAAATTCTATGATGTCCATATTCTTTATTCTCCACTACATATGTCAGGAAATTGAAGCAAATAACTTCTGTGCCAAACATAGAATTCAAAGAGGCAAACGAGATATGATATTTGTTTGTATGGTATTTTTTTCTACTTCCTTACTCAACATACTCAAAAGAGTAATGAAACTTTATATAACTAGATAAAATTAGAAGGTTAATGCTCAGAATTGTGGTAGTGATTAGTAATCTAATCCCTGTAGGCCATTCATTGGGTGCTTTGTAGCAATGTTTTTGAAAGATCACTAGACTTGCACATGATTCTCAGCACCCACGATTTCAGGCTTTGGTACTGGCTTTAAAATTTAGTCAGAAAGAATTACATGAAAATTGGTGTTGTGAATAGAAAATAATCTAGTCACCTCTGGGATACTGCATGATAATCTTTTATTTGTAGACTATTGGTGTGGGAGAATTGTCTGTATTCTGTCAATCATACTTTAATAAAACGCTGATTGGCCAGGCAGGCAGTATAGGCAGGAAAGCCAGACAGGAAGTAGGGGCGGAAAAAAGAGACTGGGAGTATTCTGAGAATCAGGAAGTTCTCTGCACTCCTGTGCAGACCACCGAAGAGGAAGCATGTAATCTGCCTCACTGAAAAAGGTCCCAAGCCATATGGCTAACATAGATAAGGATAATGGGGTAATATATGTCATAAGAACTAATAAGTAGCCTGACCTAATGGGCCAATCAGCTTTATAACTTATAGAGATCTCTGTGTGGTTGATTTTCTCTGGGACTTGCCGTCTGTGGGGTACCGGGCGGGAACAGAAACCCCAAGAAGCCGGCCTGTCATGTTACAGACTATTTTATAAAATCCAGTGAAACCTCTGGCATAAAAATGAGAGAGCAATCACAACAGGAGGAGAATCCATGAAGAAAGCATTGAAACAAGCAGAGAAACCGCTTGGATGAGAGAGACAACTACATTTGCACATAGGTAGAGCTTTGGGAAGTAGAAATAAGTCTTCTGGGGGAATGCCCACATTAACAGTTTCAGGCAGCATTTTTATAAACTTGCTATTATAAGTTACAGAAAGACACATGGCATACTAATTCACCAGCATTGGAAGGGTTAAATTAAAAATAAGAAATTTATCATTCAGAGAACTTACAGAAAGCCTTTTGTGTCAGAATAGACAGTACAGTTCTTCCGTACTTTGTGTGTCCGTCCTGAGGTAAAATCTACTCTGTTGTAAAGATGATACAGGGAGATAGAATATGATGTAAAATTCTGTATATTATCTAGAATATACTATCTCAGCTAAGGGAGAAAGTTTGAATCAGAGACAAAAAAGGTTTTTTTTTTTCTTTATGGCAAAAGAAATAGCTAAATAATTGTGTTCTTTTTCATATGTCGCTTATGTTCTTATCTCTGAATAGGATTGGAACAAAGCCCTATAATAAATGTACGCAATAGGAAGAAAATAACACTGAGCATGGAGCATCGTGATCAGTGATTTCATAGCAAATAAAAGCACATCTACTGTTTTCCAGAAGAAGACATTACCTCATCGCTCAAGGTTGCTGCACACCCAACCCTGCATTTGATCTGGTTGACCAAGACCTCACACTGCTGTAATAACCACCAAAAATATTCAGAAACACTCAGGTTCCTGCTCTAATGTTTGACTCCATATAGACACAAAGACTGGTGGGAATTTGGATTCTTATGCATCCCAGACTGTTTGATTACAAAAGAAGCTAAGAACAGGTAGCAGGTATTCCAGTGATATTAGGTGTATAAAAAAGAATCTCCAAGCAATGAGCAATGAATAATTTTTTAAAAAAATTAAAAACAGGAAAAAAAACAGTCCAGCTTGTTCTTAACCTATTGAATCCAAATGGAAGCTATGTGTGTCATCACCCTTCTTGTTTGTATGCCAAAAGAACTAACCTATTTGGTACAGACTTATTTATAACACTTCCATGGGCAAGAAGAACCCATTTTTCAAGTTCAGAATTGCCCAAATCAGCTTTTTCCTATGCAGGAATTTTCATTATATTAAAAAATAATAATAAGGGAAAAAACTCACATTCTTACTTTTTTCAAAAAGATAAAATATTCTTCTTCAAACTGCGTGAGTGATGAATCAACATTGCCACCTAGTGGAAGCATTTATTTATCCAGTAACGTGAACCGGCTCTTGAGATAGTGTCAGAAAACAGACAATGACAAACAAATGAATTGCTTAAAACTCCAACCTAATCAATTTGTAAAAGAATACTTTAATTTTATCTTGTAGATTAATTATTATAAATAAGAGAATGGTGTGTAATGGAAACCATCTGTAAAATATTTTGGTTGCAGGGTTAAAATTAAGATACATGGAACTTTAGGAAATTTCCATGAGGAAAGCAAGCTTTCATTAGAGGAGAATTTGAAGTCAATATATTTTTAAGATATCGATGTAAACGTGTCAAAGTATGACTTTAAATTAGAGTTATGATTTTCAGAACAATATACAGGATTTTCTGTTTGTTGAGTTTGTATCATTAAAAAAATGTTGCATTTTAGATAGTGTTACAGCTATCAAGTAATAAAAAACAGCACATTTTTGTGTTTGGTTTCTAAAGTTAGCATCATGTTCAGATCCCCCTGGTGAATGATAATAGAGAAATGTAGAAGAATCAGAGAAATCTAAATGGATTTTAGGCTGATGACTCTGTTATCTTGAAATTCCTCTCTGATTTACTCTGAGTGAAGCAATCTGCCTTTGAAATTAAGATCATGAACATTCTCAGAGCATAACCTGTGAACTAGTTTGTATAAACTAAACTGGGTCAAATAATGACAGTTTTTAAAGGCCTATCGCTCTTATGTTAAAATATAACTCAGAGTGTAGCTTTGTGATTTCATGAGGCCAGATTATTTACATCATACCTAGACCATCCATCTTCACCATGAAAAATCATGTGTCTCTCAGTACATCATTATCTTCGGAAAGTAATAGAAGATCCCTGTACTTAGTAACTCTGCCCTCTACAGTGAGCGCGCAGTGGATGACTGATGGTCTAAAGTGACTGCTCAAGGTATAGTTTGCATAGCTGTAGAAGGCAAGTTTACTAGTTAACTATCAACTATTGAAATGTCTGAACGGCACATTACACATCACTGTATGTTTCTTCATGAGTTACACTTTCTCTTAAAGCTCCACCTTACCTCATTCACCTACACAACTGCCCCTTAAATAACTACCACTTTCACATTTATTTTTCCTGATAATTACATGAGATCCAATGAAGTTCTTTTACTGAAGGATTGGCAGTCATTTCATGGCAGCTTCTGTGCATCTAGTTTTCTTTTACTTAGACCAGAACAACAAGCAGATTATGGTAAATCTTCCCTCCCTCTTTAATGTTGAAGCACTTCCTGTGCTCTTCACTTGTTCTAATACACTAATTTATTTCTCAATTTATGAGTTTCAGACAAGGAAATGGAAGTTTTATGTTACTAGTTATGTTTTATGTTTTTCCTTCTCATGTAACTCTAAATTTTTTACAAGATCTTGCCAAAGATATTTATTTTCCTCTGAAGAAATTTAGTTTAGTAATCAAAAGCACAATAGGATTTTCACTTGGGAGATGGCTCTGCGGATAAGAGTGCTTCTTGTGCAAGTGTGAAAACAAGTTCTTACAATCCTAACATTTTGAAAAGTAGAAAAATGGAATATGAGGATCACTGGAGTTGGCTGCCTCCCACCTAGCTCCAAGATCAGTGAGAAACCATGTCTGAAGGAAATAAAATGAGGATTTAAAGATAATGTACTATTCTGGTTTATTCCCACATGGGCATATGTATTTGCATGTACCACATTCGCACATAAGAAATAAATAAATAAGTAAGTAAACAATTAAAATTTAAATACGAGAACAGAGTCTATGAAGTCACATTACCTCAGATGAAAACAAATTTTGAGCATATCAAAGCTGTTATCAATGACATATTACTTAATATCTTTAATTTCTTTATATGTGAAATGGGAATGACAATATTTGGCTGACCCCATGTAGTCAGAGACAGACAAGAGTCATTCTTCTTGAAGTGTTCTTTGTTATTGAGGAAGGAAGCTTGTTTCGAGTTTCGGGCTGTGTGGAGTTACGCAACTAGCTAAAAGCATCCCTTCCTTCATTCTAAAAAGGCCTTGGTGACAAGAAAGAGCAAAGGCTGACACAATATCACTCCCCAAAGAATTTACAATGAGGGACTTCTGTCAGCAGAACCTAAAGTTATGGATCTCTTGTTCATAAATGTGTCTCAAGGACAAACAGAAACAAGGAAAAGAGGATCTATTTAAGGGACAGCCTTGTGAGGGCCTGAGGACAGGCCTGGATGACCTGTTCAGCACCGTGGAAGCACACCACATGATCCCGGTGAGGCTCCTTCTTTTGTTTGGGAAAGCATGCCTGTGTCTCAAGATCCTTAAGGTTAGTGCATTTACGAGTAAGCAAGTCAATGTCATACGTATTGAACACTGTGCCCCTAATCATTACTACCCCACTTGCTCACTTTAAGTTTACAATTTAAACTCAAAACCTTGTTATTAAGGTACATATACCTGATCTTTTAAGTTTCATTTTCTCCTTTCTTACTTTGCATGTGAACAGGACTGTGCAGGGTTGTGAGTGTAGGAGATGTACATACAGTCTTGTAGAATATTCGCTCACCGTAATGGAGACCAGAGGTTCTCAAGTAAAAGGAAAAATGAAGGTCTATTAGGAAGTGAATAGTATATAGAATCAATACCTACAGGGTAGTCAGCCAGGAAATTGGTGAGTTAATGTTAAGATCAATGGGCATAGATGTTGCAAGTACTAGTCAGGCTTGTTCATTGGTTCTTGTGTCTTGTCTTCCCTTTGCCTGCCTTTTTCATTTCCTTACTGCTAACAGCACAGCTGGGACACATCTTAACTTGGCATCCTGGTTCTTCCACAGAATGTCCTCCTGTTGCAAATAAGCTTCTACACTCGTGAAAAGACTCAATGACAGTTAGCTACTTTACCAGTTGCTGGGTAGATATATTGGAAAGAACTTATTGTTAAGAATTTTAAACTATAATTTGTATTAAATATTTGAAACCTTCATACAATGTTTTTTGATCCTATTCATTCCCAAATCTCCCTCTTCCAACTCCTCCCAGATCCACCTGAATTTCTTTAGCATATCAAATTTTATGTGCTCTTTAGAAAGATATAAACCTTCATGTCCATATTGTGCAACTCATACAGCACTGGACATGCAACCATCACTTGTGGCCTGGTAGTGCTCTTAATTAGGTGAATTATCTCCTCCTTCAGCCATCAGCTGGCTTTCTAGATTAGGGGCTCATGAACACATTACCCCCATGGTGAAATTATAGCTACTCTGATCTCATGCAGGTCTTGTGCAGGCACCCACGGCTGCTGTTAGTTCAGGAGAACAGTAGTGCTGTCATGTCCAAAAGAGGATGTTTTGCTAAAACAGTCTCCAAATTTTTATTCTTTTGAGTTTTCTACCTTCTCCTGCATGATGGCCCCTGATTCATTGGTAGGGATAATGTGGATGTTCCATTGCCAAACAGCTCCAATGAGACCTAAAACCTGCACTAATCGAGTAGAAGGGATAATGTTGTATCACACCCATGTAATGAAATGTAAGTAGTAAGTTTATCATTGAAGTTGTGAGCACCCAAAACATGAGGTTTGCAGCTAGGCAAACAGGTCTATAATCTAAGCATAAAGTTACTCCAAAGCATTTGTGTCACTCTTATTTCCCTATTAATGCCTAATACCTCTGGTCACACTGTATAGCTCATGGGCTCAGCTGAGTAAGACGATTAAGGACTATTTTTTCCCACACTTAAGCCTACATAGCATCTTCTTGCTGACTATAAAAAATAGTCAGCACATAGAAAGCTTCATGGTCACTAGTACCTTGATTTCCCCATGTCCTGTGATCATTTTGTGTATGGTCCTCAGCAATAAGAACTCACTGTCCAACTGTGATGCATAGCTGAGAATAAAGACAATAGTCTGCATTGTTTCGAGGATCTGCAAAACGCTCCTGACCGACAACTCAGGGAGAGGCATCCCACACCAGCACTTAGATTTTTATTTGGCAATAATGGTTCTAGAAGAAGCTTTAGATATTCCTTTATGAATGTTTTATGTTAATAAAAAGAACTTAATAAGGGTTTTTTGTATTGATTTCATGAGAGCGATTCATATGTGCCATGGCACACATGTGAAGATCAGAAGATAGTTTGATGTTATCAGTTCTTTTCCCTCCACTACATGAATTCCAGAGGTGGAATTAAGGTCACCACAATTGGCTGTGGGCCCTTTTATCCGCTGAGCTAGCTCACTGGCCTCAATGTCACTCTTTGTAGACAAGACATGTTCTGGTTCATTCCACTCCAAGGCTCTGGTTGAGAAAAGCATTTCACAATATACAGTTTGAAAGATACTGAACTCACATGCAAGCATCTCCAGGTATTAATTAGGAGTTATCTCAACTATCTTTTAACCAGAGAAAACCATTATTAAACCGTTAGCGTATAAATGAAGTGTAAAACAATTATCAGCAATCAGAAACAATCTGCGAATTCTTAGATCTTCGCACTATGAACATTCTTAGTAACATCAATGAAATCCTTATCACTTCCCGTTTCCTTAGATAACTGTTGCAGAGATGAAAACAGTTTGCACTGGTCTCAAGGGTTACCTGGCAAAACAGGCATGTATAAGTGTCTGTGTGTAATGCTGAGGTGCCCATGGCTTCCTTGGTTTATTATCAAGATAAATTTATTCACCATGGACTGGTCAGATATAGTACAGCAATTTGGAAGAAAAACAAAGCTATCCATTTCATCTTAATGTATCTTTTACAATATTTTGATCATTTGCAGCTATAAAATTAGAACTAAATAATCAGCCACAACATTACAAACTTTAAAATAAAGCATATTATTTTTGTAGTTATTGAACTACATTAATAAATGAGAATTTCAGTTCACTGTTGTCATTAACAAATACTACATTTAAACTTCCCAGTTTAGGTCTTTACAAAACCATTGCATTACATAATGATGTATTGATCTCAAATTCTGATGTCAGATAAAATAGTGGTTCACACAAAAAATAAGGATATAATTATTTGAAGCCATTTTATATTAAATGAACACTAACAATTGTAGTTAGATTACTACTCTTTGGGGGCCTGCCACTGAGCTCCCAAATATATACACAGAAACTTATTCTTCCTTATGAATGCCTGGCCTTAGCTTGGCTTGTTTCTAGCCAGCTTTTCTAACTTTAATTATTCCATTTCTCTTTAACTACATTTTGCCTCTGGATATTTTACCTTTCTTTTTCTATATATCTTTCTTTCTTTCTTATTCTGTGATCATCTGTGTGACTGGGTAGTTGGTTGGTGGGCCCTGGCATCTTCCTCTCATTCTTCTTTTCTTGCACCTCCCTTAGATTTCTCCTTCTGTGAAGACAGACACTAAAAAGAAATCCCATATTAGTTCAGAATTGAGTATAAAAAAGGGTTATTTATATAAAAGTAGACTCAGATTACAGTCTTCTGCTCGAATAAGGAACAGGAACCAAATCCCTCAGTCTGAAGAGATAGCAACTGTGTGCTTTACATCAAAATTTATTGTATAAGAGACTACGCCAAAGTGGGCAGGTAACTTAAAGGCTGTAGGCTTTCTCGTGCCTATCTATTGGCCATTTGACTCTTTATTAGACCAGCAAGGTGTTTTAGGCAGCCAAAGAAACACAATTTTCAAAGTTAAACAAATGCGACATAAAAGAATGTAATACATCCTTGTATCATTAAACAAACATTACAGCATAAATGAATATAACACATCTTAAATAATATTCCACAACAGACAACTAGAATTCATTAAGAACAGTATAAGAAATTTCTTGTTCTAAACCAGAATGCTTAAGTAAAATCTACAGTAGGTTTAAATAATTTTAAAATAAAGCATACCTATTTCCCATGATCAATAATGTCACGGAATTTTTCCTATGAAGAGGAATATTTTGACTTGATTAATGCATTTTTAGGAAAGTGAAGCCTATATGCAAAAACAGAAATTCGTCAAATCCTTGCAGGACATACCCCATAATTGTAATAGAAGATCCTACTTAAACAAGAATTATAAACATTTTATTTATAATAACAAAAATGAAACCAGTGGAGATAAGACAAAGAGATAAAGGAGATACAATGCAGAATGCTCTTTGAAACAAGGAAGAAATATTTCACCGATTTTACGTATTTTAGTTTTATTTCTTTGGAATATGTTCGCACTACTTAAATAAAGGGGTTTAATAACGACAGCTAAAGACACAAAACAGAGAAAAGAGGACAACAAAATTGATCAGCTGCGATGTGACTTCACCTTGGAGTCAAGCCATCGCAAAGCAAGTAGATAGAAAAAAAAGCCATCATTTTCTAGGATGTAATTGTTGGGAGTTGAGCTATATTACCCAAATTCGCAAATTGATGCCCTTTACCCCAGTACTTCATAATATGATCTCATTTGGAAATAGACCGACTAAATAAGGAAATTGTTAAATGAGGATGATGTCATAATAAAGTAGGAGGATTTTTGTCATCTAATGTCATGCATGTCCTTAAAAGATAGGGATATTGGGACAAAAAGGAATATAGAAGGAACATATGAGGATAAAGGCATAGGAAAAAGACAGCAAAAGCCAGAGAATGCGCAGAGTGTCCAGAAGCCACAAAAACATATCTGGGCCAAACTTTCTTAGCTGGTTCAGGTAGGAAGGGTCCGGCCATCACTGTGATCTTGACCCTGTAACTTACATATTTATAACAAAATTGATTCCCTAGCTAGGCTGTATTTTGTAATAATTTGCTACAACTACCATAGCAAATAAATTTAATATTCAAGATTTAGCTTAATTGATTTTGTGTTAAATTTATCTCTATTGATGAACATGATCTATGTACCTAGCTATCTTTGTTAATTTCCTGGAGCTTAAGCAAGAGAAGAGCTCAGAATCCAGGCAGAATGGAGAGTACTAAGACATAGGGACGATGAGCACAGTCCTCAAGCTGATGACTGTTTCACTGTCAGACTAGCACAGTTCGTGGTTATTAGCATTATTTGAACTTTCTGTCTTCCTGTATCCTCATCCTTTCCAGACACAGTTATCAGCTCAGTAGCATTTGAGAATTCCAGTTAGATCCGATCTGTAGAAGATAAAGGCTATAAACGGTATTAATCGGTTATTTGATTGTTTAATCTGACTGACAAATCCAATATGAAAAAATATAGTTGCTTGGGGAATCAACTATGACTTTTTAGAACAGCTTATTTATACGGACGCAAGTGTTGAGCTTCTCACCACTTACCTGATATGCATAACGATCTTGTCCAAATAGCATGGCAATTTTCAGAACTGATACAAATATCATATAATATTCTTAGGCAGTGAAACCTTTAAAATATGTTAGCCTGGAAAGATATAACACATAAAAAAATGCCTCAGAATTGAAGATTAAACAGGAAATGTCTTTAGGAACAATTTTCCTATTTTTAGTTTTGTAGTTTACCAAATTTATAAACTTTTCCCCTCAAGGGAAACCTATGTCAGAATTCCTGTCATAATGCCAGTGTAAAAAATATCAAGTAACCCAAATTTTGTAGGAAATGTAGTAATTTCCTACAAAAGCGAAATGACTCTACCTTTCCAGTTTATTATAACTACTTCCTCAACAGCATAGTCGGAAGAAACAAATAGGTATAGTTACTTTTGAAAAATAATTTTCCAAGTCATATATTGGTCTTTGTACTCCTTGTAATCTAACTTTCTTATACTACAAAGAAGAAAACTATAGGGGAGATTATTTTGATGTTTGTAAATGACTTTAAGGTCACCAGTATAATAGCCAATAAAGGGAAAGTACTAACTTTTTATTCTAATTTGTTACCTGACCATCACAAAAAAACATAAAGTCAGTGATGATGTTGCTTTCCTAGTCTGTTCACTCTGAAGTCATTGTTGTGAAAATGTTGAAACTATTGAAAGCAAAAATAGCTGTGCAAGGGATTTTCAATGTTGTATCTTAAGAAAATATGTTTTAGAACATTGCAATGGTCATAGATTTACTGTTAGTAAAGTAAATTGAAGCCCTACCTATGCTCTAAAGCTGTTTCATTACACTTGGTTCATGCTGTGCTTTAGATAAGCTTTATCCTCCCAAAGGTTTGGGTGTTGGAAGCTTTGTAAAGGGGCACATCATGGTGACAGTGCAGAAATCTTCGGAGGCGGGGCCTAATGGGAAATCATTGGGTCATTGCAGATGTTTCATTGGACTACAGGATGCCCAACTCTCTGGGTGATGAGATCTCTTTAATTTCCTACAAGTTTTATGTTTTCAAATATTCTATACATGTCAAATCTAGAAAAGTTTTACAATCTTAAGGTATAGATATAGTGTCACTTAACTCTTTTTATCTTGTGTATATCATAATTCCTATTTATGTACAATTTATTGTCAGATATGCAGGTCAGATCACGCTGAAAATTCCATCGGCACTGAAAATGCTTGCCACAGTGTGTCATAAACCTTCACTACCACTGCATTTCCTCTTATTTTCACTCTTTAAAATTCAACTAGGTTTTCAAAGGCAAATATATATATATATATATATATATATATCACAACAGAAGAAAATGCAAATAAAACCAGGTATTGTATAATGTTCCTGCCAGATCTGATAGCTTGAGAAGAATTCACCACTTTTATTATTTTTCAGCCAGAAATGCATAACCTGAATAAAATCACAAGACTTTATCAGGCACACATACAAATTAAGAATCTGTCTATGAAACAACTGGCCTAGACTCTTCAAAAATCACTATCATGAAAGGGAAAATAAGATTTAGGAATTTTCTAGATTGAAGTATACTAAGTATTTTATACTGTACTTTCTGTAGCTAGCAACACAATACAAAATACTGTCTAATTCTAAAGAAGCTTATTTGAGCTTAATTTTGGACCACATCTGGTGATGATTTTCTTCAGTATAGAATCGCTGGTATCATAGCGGACCACATGTTGAGGGAAAGCATAGGAATTTGTTTCCTCTCACCTTTCCTCTCTTCCTCCCTTTTTCTCTCGCTTTCTTCCCCTCTTTCCCCTCTCTCTCTCTCTCTCTCTCTCTCTCTCTCTCTCTCTCTCTCTCTCTCTCTCTCTCTCTCTCTCTCCACATTCCCATGCAATAGGATTCAATGAAAGGGGAGAACCTATCATTATAACATGATAGGATTAATTATTTTGACTTCTCAGATTCTGAATACCCTTCTTGGATTAAGTTTCCTCTGTCATAAAATCTCACAGTAGTGATCAAATTACAACTTGGTTTGGAGGAGAAAAAGCATATTCAACCCATTTAAAAACAAACAACAAAGAAAAATCTAAATGCAAGGTGCAATTTATCAGAGGGTGAACAAGAGCATTAGCAAAGACACTGCTGGACTGAATTTAGCTGTCTGAGACTCCAATGCCTATGTTAGTTTTTTTTTTAAAAAAACTCAATCAGTATTCAACTATAAGAACAAATCTTTATAAAATGTGTAGTGAACAGTTAAGGATCCTGCAGATACTGTCAAACCTCTTCTGTTCTTCTGAGGCTGTCATTAAGTGTGAGAGTACTTGACCACCATGGCTTTGATCCCAACCACCAAAAAGAGGGAGTGGATATTCTCTTAAAATATCAAAGTTATTTTGAAACTCTTAAATTAATGAAGATTTAATTACATAGAGACTTGCACCTGTTTTGGCAAACATTTATAATATTTTTAATTGAAAAATTAAAACATTTGTCAGGGTATGATGGTTCATTTCTTTAATCTCAGCAATTCTGAGGCAGAGGCAGGTGTATCTGAATTCAAGGCCAGCCTGGTATATACAGCGAGTTCCAGGCCATCCAGTTATACAAAACAAACAAACTAACAAACATAATTCTTTGTGGTTATAGGTACATACTTTTAATATCAGCACTTGTCAGGCAGAGGAAGGCAGTCTCTAAGTTCGATGCCAGCTGGGTCTACAGAGTGAATTCCAGGACAGTCAAGTCTACAGAGAGAAACCTTGTCTGAAAAAGAAAAATTGTAAGTGATAGTAAAAGATACTAAAATGTATTATATAACTGAGAAGAATATGTTTTGACATCCTGGGCACCACACCTATGAAATGTTCACTCTAAAGAAGATATTCAAGACACTCTTATGGAACTATTGAAAGCAATTTACAAAACGATAGATAGCCGTATCTGGTGGCTTAGATATATTATCCTAACTACTCTGGAGGCTGAGACAGGAGGATTACAAGATCAGAAACTGTCGGTGTGATAGAATGAGTACAAGCTCCATCCCAAGGCAATTTAATGTGGTCCGTCTCAAAAATATTAATTAAATATTCTGAGGCTACAGATGATTAGTGAATGTGCATATGTTGTGTGTGATCCCATATATTCCATCCTTAGGATCCCCACTCCAAGAAGAAAGATAGGGAGGAAGATAAAGACAAAGAAACAAAGAAAAGAAATTTAAGGTAACCAATGAGAAAGGACATATGCCTGTGGTAAGTATCTTTTCACTGTATAATCTCTACCCTCATATTAAATGAGGAAGTAAAGGTGAACGCACATTCAGGTATCTTTGCATGGTCAGTCTCCCCATGAAAGTATCACCGTATTTGTCAAAGGCAGAAAAAAACTAGTGCTATAAAAATAACAGTGATTATAACTTTTCCCAAATGAGCAAAACAAACACATTGCTAGACAGGTACTTCAGGTGCCTTTTCTTAGGGAAAAAAAAAAAAAGCTGATAAAAAAGATTCTTTATTCCCAGCAGTGCCGGCATGTTCACGAGCATGTCATTTTTTAGTAAATCTTCATTCCTTTTCAGTTTTTCTTACCCTACTTTGAATCATTCCATTGGCACCCAGCTGAGCTCAGTCAGGCTTTCCAGGTTGAATGTGCCTGCCAGGCAGGCTTAACTACTTCTTGTGCGTATTGAGGGATGCTGAAAAGGTTACTGTTTAAAACTTTTGAAATGGAGGAATTAAGATCATCTGTCCTCTAGAGAAAAACCAGCACATGTTATTTCTGAAGAAATATAATCTGACAATAAATAGTAAATACTGAAGCTGTCATTCATGTAAGTTAGCTGTCAAGTACATCTCCAGAATGAATGTCTCAATGAATTTTATTGACAATGCCTTAAAAGGCATGTAGCCCAAATTATGTTTTCCAGTCAAAGCAAAAATAAAAAACACATGCATGTTTTAACTACTAACTGTAAAGATAGCACATTTTTCTAATATTTAAATCATATGTTCCACAATCACAGTTCAAATCAAATCAAATCATTCTGAGATTTTTAATATTTTTTTAATTTTAGTGAATTTAATTCTTTTTTTTTAATTCTTCTCTAATACATTACATCCTCACTGCAATTTCTCCTCTCTTCCCTCCCATCAGCCTCTGCTCCCTCCTAAATCTGCCCCACACATCCACCCTCCCTCCATCTCCCCTTAGAAATGCAAACCTCCCAGGGACACAGAACAAACATGGTATAATATGTTACTATAAGACTAGGCATATACTATCAAACCAAGGTAGGATGAGGCAAGCCGGTAGAAAGAAAAGGATCCCATAAATAGTCAAAAGTGTTAGTGATCAATTCTGCTCTCACTGTTAGGAATCCTACTAGAACACCAAGCTATTCAGATATAACATATATGCAAAGGGCACAGGTTAGACCCCTACAGGCTCCTGGATCACTGTGAGACCCCATGAGTTCTGGTCAATTACTTCTGTGGACCATGTTCTCATGGCATCCCTGACCCATCTTGTTCCTCTGATCCTTTCTTCCCCTCCTCCACAAGACTCAGTGAACCCCACCTATGTTTCACTGTGGGACTCTACCTATGCTTCCATCAGTTTCTGGATGAAGTCACTTTGGTCTTTTGATCAGGATTCTGCTAAAATATGGTCCCAAAACACTCTGCAGGCAGGACCAGCTATAGGTCAAAGGTTTTTGTGTTCCAAAAACCTTTTGTTAGTTTAGTGTCCCAAACACTCTTCTTGAGGACCTTGCCTGGTTTCAGAAAATGGCCAGTTCAGACTCTGTGTCCTCCCCTTACTAGGTGTCTTTACTAGGGTTACTCTCATTGACTATGTGGAGTTTCCCTTGCAATAGGTTACTACCTCACCCCAGAAATGTTCCCCAGCTCCATCCATTTCTCCTAGTATTATGTACTCCCCCCTTGATCCTTCCTGTTTCCAACTCAATCTGCTCACAGTACACCTTCAGTTAAATGGTTTGATACAAAAATAACAACAACAGCAAAACAAACAAACAAAGAAAAACCAGTAACACATTACATCCAAATGACAAGTAGACCAAAAAAGAAATCAGGGAAACAACAGCCTTCATAATAGCCACAAAGAATATAAAATATCTTGGGGTAACTCTAACCAAGCAAGTGAAATACATGTATCATAAAGACTTTCAACTTTTGCAGAATGAATTTTTACGAGATATCAGAAGATGGAAAGACCTCCCATGCTCATGGATTCATAGTATTAACACAAAAAATGGTCATCCTATGAAAGGCATTCTGCAGAATCAATGCAATACCCATCAAAATTTCAACACAGTTCTTTAAAGACCTTGAAAGTACAATACTCAGCTTCATATGAAAAAACAAAAAACCTAGAATAGCTAAAAAATAAAATACTTCTAAAGGTATCACTATCCCTGATATCAAGTTCTAGTAGAGAGCTATTGTATTAAAAACTGTATGGTATTGGCATAAAAACAGACATATTCATTCATGAAATCAAATTGAAGAGCCAGATGTGAATCCACACACCTATGGACACTAGATTTTTGATAAAGAAACCAGAAATATACAACAGAAAAAAGAAAGCATCTCCTTCAAATGGTAGCGGTCTGGATGTCAGAATGGAGAAGAAAGAAAATAGGCTCATGTCTATCATCCTGCATAAAATATAAGCCCAAGTACTTTAAATACCTCAACATAAATCCAATTAAACTGAACGTGATAGAAGAGAAAGTTAGTAATAGTCTTTAATACATTGGCACAGGAGGCAACTTGCTGAACACAGCAACAATTGTGCAGACACTATGATAAACAATTAATAAATGGGACCTCCTGAAACAGAAAAACTTCTGGAAGACAAAGGACACTGTCAGTAGAAAAAGGCAGCCTACAAAATGGGAAAAGGTTTTCCTCAACTTCCCACCAGACAAAGGGCTAATATCTAAAAAAATATAAACTACTCAAGAAACTAAAATCAATAAACCAAATCATCCAATGAAAAATGGGGTACAAATCTAAACAGAGAATTCTCAACAGAGGAAATTCAAATGACCAAGGAACTGAAAAAGAAATGGCCAACATCCTTAACCCTCAGGGAAATGCAAATTAAAATGATACAAAGATTCCATCTTACATTTGTCAGAACAGCTAAGAAGAAAAAAAATAAACATAAATGACAACTTATGTTAGGGAGAATGTGGAACAAGGGAAACACTCCTCTAATGCTGGTGGGAGTATAAACTTGTTCAGCCATTTTGGAAGTCAATATGGTCATTTCTCAGAAAAATGGGAATCAATCTATCACATGGCCGTGCTATATCATAACTCCTGGGCTTATAACCAAGGAATATTCTGTCCTTTCACAAGGACAATTGTTCAATTATGTTCATAGAAGCTTAATTTGTAATAGTCATAAACTAGGAAAAATCTAGCTATCCTTCAATTGAAAAAAAATGGCTAAATAAAATGTTATACATTTACACAATGGAATATCACTCAGCTGTTAAAAATAATGCCATTATGAAATTAACAGACAAATAGATGGAACTTAAAAAAATCATCCTGATGAGGCAATCCAGACTTAGAAATAGACATGGTATGTATTCACTTATAACTGGATATTAGCTATAAATCAAAAGATAATCATGCTAGAGTCCACAGATCCAGAGAGGCTAAGTAACAAGGAGGACTTAAGGTGGGATGTAAGGATTTCCCTGGGAAGGGTAGATAGAACAGATTTTGTGGATTCTAGAATTTTAAGCTTTTATTACTTGCTCTCTCTAAGTGGACTATAGCTATTCTCTTACCAATTGCGAGTTTTTATATTCTACAGAGAGAAATGCTGTGTCCAGTAGCAGTCAATGCATTTGGATAAATGCATCCTTTCGCTGGATTTGCAATGAGAAAAACTTCTCTCAAAAGACAAAATAAAATGAAATAGTGAATCAAATACAAAATATGCCCAATTTTCAGGCACATTTAATGATAGTGATAGTGAAATTCTACTGTAATTTAATAACAGGAAAACAAAGACACTAAGAATAAAGCATAAGACCATCGGGTTGAATGCGTTCTCCATCCATCTTGACATGCCATCATATATGTTTTTGGGGTCACCATATTTATGAAATTTCACGGGTGCAGCTTTACTAACATGTCTAGAAGACACACCTTCAGCATGTATTGTGGTCCTCTAGGTCTTAGAATATTCCCTCCTCCTCTTCCTAGATAAACCCTAAGCCTTGGGTGTGGGGTTCATGTGGTAGATGTGCCATTGGGGAAAACACCCATGATCACTTATTCTCTGCTTTTTGCCCAATTTTAAATTTCTGGAATAGTCTCCATCTGCTGCTTTTTTATAAAGACAGGGAGTTACTTGGTTTTTAGAGCTACCTGTTGTTATAAGAGTAAGTAATTAGTATACACGTCGGAGTTATATCCATTTAGGAAGGTGGTACAGTAAGTTCTCCTTTAGGGTCTACTATCTCTTTAACTACAGGGAATTAGCTATGTTTACTCATCAGGCATGAATTCCTTCCTACCTAGTAAATTTTAATTCAATTAGACTTCTTCTGGTTCTTCCTAGATATAGCTGCATACACATAATCCTAGATATAAGAATATAATTGCATTCTTGGGGATAAACTTCCAGGCCAGTCACTGATGTGGTTCATAGGTTTTATAGCTAGGTAGGAGTATTTACCACTTTTTTCTTTCCATTGGCAACTTGAAAGTTTACAGGAAAAATGCTTTCAAGTCAATTCTAGCTCAATTCCTTTGAGTTCTCTGTCCAAAGTTTTTTATGTCTGAGAGAAAATAATTTCATCTAGGGATTAGTCTCTGATAGGTTGTCCAATACCAGGTAGTCAGACATAAACACATGAACATATGAGCAAAAGTAAATAGGCAGAATTATATATGTGTGTACAAATGTATATGTAGCAATAAGAAAAATAAACATGTCCTGAATTTGAAAGGGATTGAGAAAGAACATGAGGAGTTAAAGGAAAAGCCGGAGAGGGAAATGATGCAAATATAGTACTCAGATAAGAAATTGTCAAAAACTAAGTATTTTATATTAAAAATAAATCTTAGAAAGGATTCAAGGTCAGACAAATTAAGGAAATTGAATAAACAAGAGAGAGAGGAGACAAGTTTATGGAACAAAGGCTTTGAAGAATGCAGATTATTGTGCTTCTCAATATTTTTAATTTTTTTTATTAATTAATACTCATTCACTCACTTCCCCTTTCTCTTCAGAAAAGGACAGGCCTCCCGTATGTATCAGTCAGCCATGGCATATCAAGCTGTAGTAAGATTAGATATCTACTCTGATGCAAAGGCTGGAAAAGGCAAACAGTAAAAGAAAAGGGTCCCAAAATCAGGCAACAGAGTCAGCTACAGTTCTAAAGCTTGGTCTTGTTGTGGGGCTCCTAACAGTGGGAGCAGGGATGTGTTTGACTTTGTTGCAGAGGGCTTAGGTCAGTCCCACTCAAGTTCTCTGGTTGGTGGTTCATTCTTTGTGAAGCCCTATGAAACCAAGTTAGTTGATTTGTGGTTTTCTTGTGGTTTCCTTGGCACCTCTGACTTCGATAATCCTTCCTTCCCTCCCCTCTTCCACAGGGTTCCCCTAGGTCCACCTAATATTTGGCTGTGGGTACCTACATCTGTTTTCATCAGTTATGGAGTAGAGCTTTTCTGATGACATTTGGACTAGACAATGATCTATGAGTATAGCAGAATATCATTAGGAGTCATTTCACTGACTTCTCTTGTCAGTCATGTTTGGTTCTATCCTGTGTCACTGGGTTGTCCAGCCTCTGAGTACTGGTCCTCCAGGCAGTGTCAAGGGTGGGCTCCAAACATGGTATGGGTTTCAAGCTGGGCCAGTCATGGGTTGGTTTCTCCCATAGTTTCTGGGCCCCTTTATCACAGCATATCTTGTAGGCAGGGCAAATCTAGGTCAAAGTTTGTATGGCTGGGTTGGGGACACAGTCCCTCACTGAAAGTCTTGCCTGGTTACATAAGATGGCCAGTTTAGGCTCCATGTCTCCCCTTGCTATGAGTCTTAGGAGTTATCCTCATAGATTACCTGGAACTTTCCGTTGTATCTTGTGTTTAAGAAAGTTTATATTCTCAGGCCTTGGAGACTCTTCTTCAGAGTAAATGGTGCAGAGACTTAAAAAGTAGGCATCCTGTGATCCACACTTAATGTATGAATGTGAATGTGTATGTGTATGTCAATATTGTGTGAGGGAAAAATATAAGTATTTATTATCTAAAGCTCAAGTATGTTAGTTAAAATATAAACCTCAAATGTTCTTACTTTACACAGACATATACAGATGGGACACATGCCTACCCATTGAGAGGCTGGCATACATACATTCATTCATACATACATACAAACATAACACATACATACATACAAATCAAGAATATAATAGTACACACTTAACAAGCATCAACTTCAAGAATCCAAATTTTATAGAATTGGTAAGAAGAACACAAGATTGTTGTGACAATAAAGGGCAATGTTGACCTCAGTGTTCTTATTTTAAAAGAAAAATGTGATCAGATTGGTTAAAAAAAATTAAAAATAGGAAGTGTGTAAAATTCATTAGAAGTTTTCTCAAGAGAGGTGGCAAGATTTCTTACAAAAATTAAACTGCTAACAGAGTATGGGAAATTTTCTTTATTTTTAGTTCCAAATCTGTTCCAAGGAAGAGTTCCAGGGAAGAGATGTATAAACGGCAGCAGCAGAACTCCCAACACTGCAGACTCCTCACACCTCCGGGGATGGCAGTTGTCTCCTCGCCTACAGATCTCAATCATTCCCCCACCCTGTTCTCAAACCATCTGAGGACAACTCATCAAGAGAACTGATAATAAACACACCCTGTGCTATGGAAGGGAGCGTTGACAGTGAACATATTCAAAATACCATGTATGCCCAAAGACACCTGATATCTTGGAGCTGAGAAATGTGGTTTCCCGTCACAAGACATGCATTGTGGAATATTGTTGATGATTCTGGGGTTTAGCATTTTGATTGCAATTTGTGAGAAATAGCATAAACAGTAGATAGACATCTAGAGGCTATATAAGTGAGAAAGTACTATGCAGTACTTTATGTCCTCAATGCAACCCTTTAGTCCTGGCATATTCTTTCAAAGAATAATAACAATGGTCAATATTCAGTTCATATTTTAATAATATCATTTTTCTATAAAATAGAATCAGTATTAGTGGTACATAGATGCTTAGTCCAATGTCAATACTTTTTCATAGTTTAAAAAAAGTAAAAATGAGACAAAACACCAAAAAGGGTTTTGTGAAAGAGACAAACAAATCTTCTTTCATTCTACATCAAGATTTCCACTTCAAAATGACTAACTCTCATGGATTAGAAACAGAAAAAAATACAATATTCACGTGTGCTTTTCCTCCCATAGGTATTAATGTAATGAACATGGCATGGTGAGTCACACGGGAAAGTTAAGAAAACACACAGTAGAGCCAGACTGACTTCCTGTGCTGAATTTAACTGAGATAGAATATTTTACTGTATTTCTTGTGAAAATCACTTTTTAAAGATATCCAATAGCAGTAAATTATGTAAAAATATAATAGTAAATGCAAGTACTGCCCTAGAAATACACCAAGAACTTTATCACACCTAAAAGCTTAAAATTAAATTGCATATGATGCAAATACATTCTCTGTCAAATGTATAATGTACATACATTGAATAAATTTGCGAAGGGAGTCATTTGAAAACAGTTATTGTTAAAAGAGAATTGTTTCTGGAAACAGAAGGCCAGACCTCACCTCCAGCACCAGTAATATCTTCCCAAAGTGCTATAATTCTGTTTTTTGACACTTATTTTACTGATTTTTGTGATTTAATTCTTTATAGACTAAAAATGAAATACATAATCTTCATATGTATCCTTGATTTACTCAGGATCCTATATAAATTTTTAAGGGAGTTCTTTTCTAATGTCTGTGGCTATTTTTAGATAGTATAGCAGTAAGGTAAAGCTTTAAGAATTTATTGATTTGCAGCCTGTGATTTGGAGTTCAATGGGTAAATTTCTTGCCAAGGACATAAGTTCAGATTGTCAGAACTCAAAAACTGATTGTGGTAGCTTGTGTGTGTGTGATTCCAACACTTCTGTGAGGAGATGAGATTCAGAGGATGCAGGCTCCCCAGAAGCTCTCAAGCTAGCTAATACTGTGTTCTAGTGCACAGCAGTAAAGAGCAAGAGCCCCGTCTCTAACAAAGTAAAAGCTGGAGAGCAGCACAAGCTTGTCCTCTGATCTCCACACATTCATGCTCACACTGACAAACCTGAGTGCACACACACACACGCGCAGACGTACACACACACACACACACACACACAAACACACACATTTTCCGAAAAAAATATGGATAATAACATACAATGGTAAGAGGGTAAAATTAGAAACAGCAAAGTAATAGTAAAGAGAAATCACTGGAATTGAAATAATTTAACTTGGATTTCTTAATTAAAACTGTGAAGAATTTGCAAACAAGAATATTATGTAGACTCAATGTCTATACTACTTACATAAGCGTTACCAGAAGTCTTCCAGTCATTAGAGAGTCTATATGAAATCAAATATATTAGAGAACAAATTCTTCAGTCTGTGTTTGGTTTAGGACTTTGGAAACTCCTCAAGGGGCCCTGTAAAGAACTGGCCCACAGTCTGTGGCCTGACTGGGACCTGATAGAATATTTAGGGCATAAAAGAAGTTGTACCACTGTGGGTATTAAGAGAAATGGGCACTGTTGACCTTGCTACCTTTTACTTTGCTTTGCAGCTACCTTGTGTCTATCAATCTCTTCTAGCACTATGATGGACTATTACAAAATCAACTACTCATGGTCTGAGTCTCAGAACCTATGAGTCTTACCAGGTATTTAACAGTGATAGAGAGCAGAGCAACATAGTGTCTTTTCCAATTTTTCAGTAATGGTTAAATTCATTCATAGAAAAAAAACAGTGACTAATATTAAATGCATTTCCAAATATTTTTTATCACAATCACAAACATGTATTGCCATCATCTCTCTCCCCCTCTCACATATTCCTCTCTTCTTACAGGCATATACTTTCAAGTATGTACTCACACATAAACACAAGCACTGGAACTTATTGACAACAGAGAATTAATTTTTTTTTTTTTTAGGAATTACTACATTTATTGAATAGGTGAAAGGAGATGTGGGTTTCTTCCAGAGGACAATTTTCCTTTTGTTTTCATTTTTAGTGATATTTAATATGTGGAAAATATATGTAAATGATTAATTTATTCAAGTTATAATACAAAATATTTCATACTGGGGAGAAGAGAAAATAATAGATAAAGAAATGAAAGTTTATACATCAAGCCTTTTGTCCCCTTTCTGTTATCTCTGTTTGTTCTCAACATTTATTTGACCTTGTAAACTCATTTTCCCTCCTTTTTTGAGATTCTCATGCAGAGCTAGCTGAGACTGTTGGCAATTTGCAATTCCTAAGTCCCTGCATTTTCTGGACTACTTTGTGAACTCTGGGTTCTGTGAAAGATTCTCTTTAAGAGAGACATCTTACATTGACCTCCAGCCTCTACATGCATACACACGACATGTTCCCCTGTGAGGAAATGAGCACTCTATTTACTTTGCATATGTGAATATACCTCTCTCTCAAATAATAATAACTGTAACTTCATCACAGAGGGGCAGACTGGAAATGACAGCTTTCAGGTATGGATACTATGAAGGAAGTAGCACGGTTGTAAACTGAGACCGTGTTTACATTTCCTGGCTGCCCAGAGTCAAATTATCACACAGTGTATAATAATTACAACACTGTTTGGCCAATGTCTTAGGCATATTCCTATCTAGCAGTTACATCTTAAATTAACCCATTTTTATTAATCACCATGTATATCACCATGAGGCTGTGGCCTACCAGTAAGATTCAGGCATCTTTCTCCAATAAAAGAAACATATACAAACAGACATCCCACATCACATAGCATTACTTTTTTAGTGGAATTTTTTATTTTAATTTTTTATTCTTTTTACAAACAAACCAAAGTACTCCCTCCCTCTCCTCCTGCTCCTGCTTTTCCCCATCTCCTTACCCCTCACCCACATCTGTTCCTCAGTGAAGGTAAGAGAGTCAACAAAGCCTGGCATATCAAGTTGAGGCAGGACAAAGCCCCCCGTTCTCCCTGCATCAAGGTGTAGATCTCATGCAGCTGTATTTCAAGGCGACTTAAACATTGATTATGATGTCACTGTGAAAGGCAGAGGAAAATATCTCCTCGCATTCTGATGAATCACTAAAATTAACTGGAATTGATTAGCAGGTCTTAAAGGCACATCTATTCATTAATATCCTGTTTTGGGTCCTGGCACATCCCAGTAGAAAAATAATTCAATAACTTACTGAGATTCAGAAACTCATACATCCAAGAAGGAAGAAAAATGGTCAACTACAGGTATGTGGTATGGGTAATAAGTGGTTATTTATGGAAAAAATTAACAAAACCCAAGGTAGAAAGTGACCCGAGAGGGTTTCTTTCAGCTCTGGAAGAGACAGCAGCAGGTTAAATGAATGAGAAGAGAGGGACTTCACAATATGCAAAGGGATTTTATGACGCAGGCAAATTTTCTCAGGCATGTCTTTTCACGAGCATGTGAAAGTTCTATCTGCACCCGGGGACCACAAGCCGACCTTTTAGGGCTTGTGTTGAATCTTCCTGATTGTTTAATAAGATTTGGGGGGAGGAATTTTAAGACAACCATGTTTCCTTCACCTGAAATTTTTTCAGTCCGGTTAGGGTGCTTAACAGCCAGCACTCTCTGTGCTCAGAGGGAAAAAAAGGAAATTCAGAGAGACTTTGAGTCCCCAGGCAGCTTCGAAAGCTTCCAGGTTTCCTTTCATCAAAGAGATCAACATGTCAAAGTGCCACACTTGGGACATTTTTTTTCTGAGCCCAAAACAGAAAAACAGAGTAAAAGAAAGAAAAGGAGAAATTGATAAGTATTTTTAAAAATGGCAGAAAATAAGCTAAATAATTAATAATTACCTTAAATTAGAAAGGTCTATGCAGTTCAGTTTTTACACAGATAATATCAAGTGTATTTTTTAAAAATCAAGGAAGAGCTCTGGAGATGACTCACTTAGTAAAGACCATGATGTGTTCAGATTTGCAGAAACCATTCATGATGGAGGAGGGTCATATGTCTATGTGTTATTTTTATTGGTTAATAAAGAAACTGCCTTGGCCTTTTGATAGGACAGAAAATTAGTTCCTCTATTATTTTCATAAAGAAGCGCTTAGAGTCAATTTCTTCTATTTCTTCTGGCGTAGGGTGTTCAATTCTTCTAGTTTCGAGCTCCCTGGATTCTGGCGATGTCATGTTGCCTTTCAGGTTGTTGGAGGAATTCTTGCATTGGCGCCTGCCCATCTCTTCCACTCTGGATGAAACTCCTCAGCACTTTCTGGATAGAACTCCTCAGCACTCTCTGGGTAGGACTTCACAGCACTCTCTGGATAGAGCTCCTCAGCCCTCTCTGGGAAGAACTGCTCAGCAGGGCAACAGGGCTAGCTGGTCTTCCCAGGACTCAGGAGACAAAGGGCCCGCAGCAGTGGGGGGAGGGGAGGGGTCCCTTGGAACACCAAAGACCCTGCTGCAGATGCTGGGGGGGGGGGCTGTGCTCTCTTCCTGGGCAGTGGTGAGCACCCACTCACCTCTCTGGGAAGAACTGCTCAGCAGGGCAACAGGGCTAGCTGGTCTTCCCAGGACTCAGGAGACAAAGGGCCCGCAGCAGTGGGGGGAGGGGAGGGGTCCCTTGGAACATGGAAGACCCTGCCACAGAAGCTGAGGGGGGGAGGGCTGTGCTCCCTTCCCAGACAGGCAGGCAGGCTGCCCAGGCTAGCACCCACTCACCTCTCTGGGAAGAACTGCTCAGCAGGGCAACAGGGCTAGCTGGTCTTCCCAGGACTCAGGAGACCTAGGACAGAAAATTAGGTAGGCGGAATAAACAAAACATAATGCTGGGAGGAAGAAGGCAGTGAGACAGTCACCATGACTCTCCTCTCCAAGACAGACGCAGGTTAGGATCTTTCCTGGTAAGCCCACTATCTCGTGGTGAGACACAGATTACTAAATATGGGTTAAAGCAAGATGTGAGAATTAGCCAATAAGAGTCTAAAACTAATGAGCCAGGCAGTGTTTTAAATGAATACAGTTTCCATGTAATTATCCTGGTACTAAGCTAGCTGTGCGGGAGCCGGGTGGGACAAAAAACAGCCCTGCTCGCCTCATCACTACACACTCACAAGTTAGGTGTGACACCACACTCCTAATAACCTGAGAGCTGTAGGAAGTGGAGTCAGATGACTAGAGCTAATTGGCTAACTAGCATAGCTGAATGTAGGGTCATCAGGGTCAGGAAGCTGGGACTTCCTTAAAAATATAAAGGTGGAGTACAATAGAAAAAAAAACACCTACCATTGGCTTTTAGTCTCTCCATACATATGAGCACATACATACATGTTTATCTGTAAATATGTATGCACACACATTAACAAGTACATTTACCACAAACAGACTCACACACACACACACACACACACACAAATATATATAAATTCTAATAGGGCCTCTTGGTACAGGGTACCATCCAAGCTACACTAGAACTAAGGCAGCCGTATTAACAACAGCAAAGCCTGCCTAGTCTAGGGAAGTTCAATCCCACTTGAGTAGGTTAGATAGACCCTCTCTCAAAGATAAAGAGTAAAATCCAAAAACAGGTTTGGATAAACTGATGAACAGTAAAGCCTATACCTGGCATGCACTGGGCCCTAGATCTAGACACAAGTACTGCAGGGAGTTGGAGAGATCCACAATAAATATGCACACTGCAGTAAATCCACACTGAATGTGGAGATTCATATTAAAGTGGAAAAAAATAGCAGAAATATGAAGAAATTAAAAGAAAAGAAACATAAAATGGCATGTATGGTGACACCATACACAATATTCTCTGCCAATAAAACCACATGCTTAACTCATTCTCTCCTTTGCCTTTTAAGCCTTAGACAGCACTGATCTTATTGCCTTTGAAGAAGGAACACAGTAAGAGGTTTTCTTTTTCAAAGCATGCCGTAATAACTACTACCAGATTCACAGTGAGCTATAGGAGAGCCACTGTGTGGCCTTGCAAGGTTTCTAGACTTCATCTAGTAATACTCACTCGAAGTTTTCCCTTTTTGTGGTTTAACACTTCATTTGCTTTTAGGGCTTAATAATACTCCATTGTCATCATGGATCACATCTCGTCATGTCAAGCAACTAAAGGGACATCTTTTTTGCTTTACAGTTTTAGCAATTATACATCTCAAGTTGTGAGTATCTCTAACTTTAAAATCAGGGAAGTGCCAAGGCACCTGCTAGATCATGTGGTTAAAAAAGTATATTCAGCTTTGTAAAAAAAAACTGCAAATTTTTTCTAAACTAGTTATATCACTTTAAACTATGAATATTGCAGTTGTTCAATTTCATATCAGCAGTTGATGCTGTTATAACAGCCCCAATGTTCTTCCAAATTGAATGACAGACAAGTGACAGTACTGTACCACCACGAAGTCTCCTAACCAGCCAGTTACATTCCATCTTGGTTATGCATACTAGAACAATTGAAACAGTATCCTAGGCAGTTCTCACTTAGAATGTATGGAACTAGCCTTCAAACAATGCCCACATATACCAAAGCATACTTAATGCTCCTGCGTATTCTCCTCTGCCCTAACAGTCTTCTGGATGACAATGCCATGACCTTAGTCAGTCAGCCATTACAGCCTGCCAAGATACAGCACGTGCATGTCTAAACATGGTTAGACATATGATGGCCCTGTCTACCGATAACTCTTGAATCAGATGTATAAATATCAATATAAGGAAGAAAGAAATATGAAAACAACAAGTAGAATTGGAACCTCTGTAAAAAACATAATGATTTTTTAGTATCAGGCCCAAAGTAAAAATAATTTGTGAAATACTTAAAAAAATATGCAAAAGGCTAATCTGAAGGAAGTTCAGTAAGATACGGAAGAGTGAAAAGTATTTGGTTAAAAACTAAGGAGATAATTCATTATTTGAATGAGCATAGACAGAAGATTTCCTGCTGAATTTAATGAATGGAAACATTTTAGGTGAGTGCTACAGCAACAAACTACATAATATAGATGAATTTCTGAACTTGCAGACAGATCTTTTGAATTAACCAAGTCAGAGGGGGGGAAAAAGTAATGAAAAATAGTGAAGCAAGCTTTGGGGACTTACATGACAGCATTAAGCTAACAAATTCTCATATTATGAAAGTCTAGAGGGAAGGGAGATAGATAAAGGCACAAAACTATAAATGATGAAAAAACAGCTGAGAAATTTCCAAGTCTTGAAAGGAAGATGGATTCCAAGATCCAGGTAGCATAAAGCTCCAAAGAGGCCCTCATTGAAGAACATGATATCCAAACTGTCAAAATTTAAAGACAAAGAGATAATCTAAAAGGATTATGAGAAAAATGTCAATCACATATAAAGGATCTAGATCAATATTAAATTTCTTAAAGGAAACCACATAGGTCAGAAAAATATACTGATAATATATTGACATGTCTCAAAGGGAAGTAAAAGAAAAAAATAAATGACATGTCTAACCAACAGTATTACTATCAATAAACTCACTTTTCAAAACTTGGTCTCAAATCACTAAACTAGCCATTCAAACATGTTTAAGCAAATCACAAACTATGAGCAAGCTATCAGTTAATACATTATAGAAACATGCAGAAGTATGCATCTCACTTAAAATACAATTATGCAAGGAATACGGATCTGGGCCTTATTGCTACAATGAATTTCCAGGCCACAAAGATGAATAAGAAATGGAAGAAAGAAGCAAGAAGAAAGCAATGGTCAAGATGACAAGAACAGGTCATTACCTAGGAACAATAACTTGGAATGCAAATTAATAAAATCCTCTGTATAAATATATTGATTAGTTTAGTGGTTAATTGAACTGAAATGCTATCAAATAATTGCCTTTTACGACATTCATCTTTCCAGGGTGTTGAGAGCTGAATAAAAGGAAGAAACTAAGTGAGAACTGAAACCTTGTGCTGAAAGTAGAATCACCTTTTACAATTAAGAAAAGCACCTAATATATACATGTATCACAGGTTTTGTGTCTTTGTCTGTCTCTGTCTCTCTTTTGGTCTTTCTATCTGTCTCTATCTCTTCCTCAATCACACACACACACACACACACACACACACACACACGAATGTACCTAGAAAACCGTTTTCATCTTTGACCCAGTAAATAATTTACTGGGCAGCACTCAGCCCATGGGTCACTTACTCCAAAGTCTTTCCTGACATTGGTGAGGCTTTTAAGAGACTGTTCAGTATCTTATGTCCTTGAGCAATAATTTATATTTGTGTTTATCTCTTCCTCTAGTCTGAAAGTGTCATTCATTTTGTTCCTCTATAATTAAAAGGAGGTCTGATACATAATAGACTGTCAAGAGATAGTTAATGAACTTACTTGAACTGAAACAGCCAGTAATTCTTCTCTGGGTATAGCAGTATTAGACTGGAGCTAGTGTCCCCACTCCCACCACATGCCAAGAGGTAATGAATCCATTTGAAACATAAAAGTCAAATTCAAAGGAAGTGTCACAAAGGCCCCTGTCATTTTCATGTTATTACTAAAATCACTTTCCATTTACAACTAAGTGTCTCTACTATTGCTCTTAGAAGTTGAAATAAGAGATTTAAAACAAAAAATAATTTCAAAGCCATTCACAAAAACAATTCTGATGTCCTCCCCTGCAAATGTTAACATCTGTAAAACACAAATTGCAATTAGATGTGAAAAAAAATGTAGCTGATTCTTCGTATGAGTGTCTGGCTTAACTGTGAAAGCTTATGGGTGTTTATATTGTGGTTGCTAATGCCATTGGCTCCAAGTAGTGCAGAAGGTGCTACCTTATTTGTGCAGTGAACATTCCACTCTGTACTGTTCATCTGCACCAGCAAGAAAAACCTGTACCTGGTGGAACTGCTGAATTTAAGGTTTAAGGCTGTGATAATTCCAGGCTTATGTAATGTTAATGTGTTCCTATTTTATTTTCCAATATTATTTGGATTAAATATTAATTTTAGCAAAGAGTTACCAATGTTGCATAAAATATAGCTTTTTTTCAAATATAAGTATCAACAATAACTGAAGAAAACTGAATGTTGTGCCAAAAAGAGACTTTAATAACAGTGTCATGGTCACAAAAGCTTGCTGTTTAAAAATTAATTTTTAGTTTAAAAATGTTTCTGGCACTACCAGAAGTGCACAAAACGAATTCTCTCATTACCAGAGCTGATTCTCAGAAAATAAATACCAACTATTCCAAAAAAGAACAAAGAACACTTTGAACCCCATAAGAAAGGTGAAAGTGTACATACACAGCTGCCTCCAACTAAAAGTTTCTAAATAAAAATGCTTATGAAAACAAAAAATGAAATGAATTGTTATGTGAATGAGCATGATCTATACAAGGTGTCTGTATTTGAATAACTAAATTGATTTTAATAAAAAAGAAAGATGGCAATCTTTTAAGTTAGCAAAGTGACCTTGGTCTGTTTCCTTCAGGACGTTCATTTCTTCATTCGGCATTATTGGTTGCCTAATGTGAACCTGGGACCAGGCTAGGAGGTATATACTAAGCAGAGTTCCTAGCCTTTAAGAGTCCTTACTTAGCTGGGCTGCAGTCAGGAACACAAACAGAGCTCAATTACAAAGACAATAGGTGTTGTGGGGATAGTAGGATGATTCTCTGGGGAGTTGAGGGTGATTTAACTCAAGACTTGGACTACCAGTACATATGTGGGACACATTCAGCACTCCACCAAATATATAAGTGGTATTAATTACCTAAACAGATCTGAGATACCCTTTTCTAAATGAAGCTTGCAAAAAACCTTTGGTATGAGATAGAGACTCTCTTACTCATGTGGTTTATATTTATCTTTGTCTTGGTTAATTTAGTAAACTACACATATAAAAATTAACTTACAGCACATTATACCAATGTGAGCACTTTTTATCCTTGTAAGTGCAAATTATATCTGATTGAGTGAAACTGATTACGGTTCTGTAGATATCCAAGGGTTTTTACAGTTCGCATCCATTTGTAAATTTATTGCAGCATTCCTTATCTGAATATAAATATGTGCCTGTTCAAGTTATCTTACCAACCAGTTCACATATCTCACTGGTTCCTTTATTCATTAATGAGTCAAATAAATCTTTGACATCTGCTCATTTTGTATCTGTTTCAGAGTCATGAATTTATTTCCCCCTCCTCCCACTTTTTTAAAAAATTGCTTTTTCACGGCTGAATAAAGAATCCTTAAATCAGACCAAATGTCTGTACTTTGCTATTGCTTATATTTCACAAGAATGATTCAGAATCCACATAGGGTTCATGGACTTTTATTGATGGTACTTTTCAGCATTATTCCTTTGGAAACTCAGAATGATGATCTGAAATCATGGATTCCGGGAAAAGGATGCCTTGGTTCATAGAAAGATGTGGAATGAAAAATCCCATGGCAAATATTTAAAAAGGGAGTTTAGAATGAAAAGAAATATTTACACTGACCAAAATGATGAAGGCTCGCACATCGCCTCCAGGATGCCGGGTGTCCTCTGAGAACCTCACTACATCTCCGAGACATATGGTGGTCATAGTTGATAGTGGCATTTAAGGTGTCTGCATTTGTTGTTAGCAGTAACACATCTCTAAATAGTGTCCAAGTCTTACCGTTTAAATTAAATCACTCTAAGTCTTAAAATGCAAGCAATCCTAAAATGGAAGGAAATACAAGCTTTACATGTTCTTTGAGTTAAATGTAATGTTCTCATTTACCAGCTTGTCAGCAATATGCTATAAAATAGTTCAAGATGTATATAGATAGAGATATATGTAGCAGGGACTTAAAATGGAAGACACAGTCATTTCCAAAGTTGCACAGAAGTTAGAAAGCACTTGGCCAAGAATGGAGTAAGTGGTTTTAAAAATCAGATGCTGCAGAAGAAATATAAAAAGTAAAATAGTTAGAAAAGAGAACTTCAAATATAGTCAGAATAGAGAAATAACAGTTTAAGGTGGTGCCTTCCACCCTCCTCTGACATTGTTTCTGTCTTCTCTCTCTTCTTTAATATGGCCTGGGGCTTGGAGGGGTTGACGTAGATGTCTCTTTCAGGGTTGAATACTCAAAAATCACTCTTCTCAGCACATTTACCAATTATGAATCTCTGCATTCTCCACCACTGAATGCAAAAAGAATCCTTTCTGACTAAGGCTGGGAGCAGCACTATTTTACAGGTATAGACAGAAATATTCAGAAGGAAGTGTGACCATATTCCACTTAGCAATACACCAACAATAGATTCCCCTCTAGGGCCTGTGACCTCCCCAGCTCTTAGTCATTTGAATCGGTTTACAGTATCAGGCAAGAAATCTCTCCTGTTGAGTAGACCTCAAATCTAATCAGAAAGCAGTCTGTGACTTCTAAAGTTGTCTTTGATTCTAAAACATACAGCTTTCCTAGGGATATTTTTCCTGCCGAGTGATACACAGGCCTATTTAGAGAAACTTAGGAGTGAGGGAACAATGGTCTGTCTTTGCTCCTTGACAGAAAGCTTCTTAGTGTATAAGGTGATAGTAGTCTTATCATTGTACGGGGACTTGAAAAAATCATATATTCCTCAAAATTTAGTCCTACTCTTCTGGACACAAAGTATGGAAGAGAGAAAATAAAAAAAAATAAAATAAAAATAAATGAAATAAAAATAAATGACACAGTCTTATTTGACCAGGGAGGAATAACTTGTCCTTCATGGGCCTCACCAAGAGCTCTGCTGTGTCTACCTTCTTCCCTTTTGTCTAATCTGTGGCTATCTTTTTATGTTGTATTTTAAACTTTAAGGAGTTGTAATTGTGATGCTTTCTTCTTTTCCCCCATGAAGTTTCGAGCTAAAATTAAGATTTGAGTATTTCCCCCTTCTTTTATTTACCACTGTTTCCCCCCTATATCCCCTTCTCCCCAACTCCTTCCCTCTACGTCACTGCCCCCTCCCCAGTTCCACTCCTCCTCTGTTTCTGTTGAGAATGGGGCAGGTCCACCATAGCTATCAACAAGGAATGGCAAATCAAGTTGCAGTAAAACTAAGCACCTCCCCTTTAATAAAGGCTGGACAAGGCAACCCAATATGAGGAATAGGGTCCCCAAAGCCAGCTAATATAAAGGGACAGGACCTGCTCTCTCTGTTAGGAGTCTCACAAGCAGACCAAGCTACACAACTGTGGCACATATGTAGAGGGCCTAGGTCAGTCCCATGCAAGCTGCCTGGTTGTCGTCTCAGACTCTGTGAATGCAAATGAGCCAGGTTAGTTGTTTCTATGGGTTTTCTTTTGGTGTCCTTGATCTCTTTGGCTCCTACAATCGTTCCTCCTTCTTTTCAGCAGGATCCCCCAAGGTCCATGTAATATTTTGTCTTCTTCCTATTTCCACATCACCCAGGGGAAAAAGAAGTGAGTTATTTAGAATCTTTTGTTTATGAGACAGGATGGGGATAGAAACAACATGTGTTTCGATCACTTTGTGGATGAAGGCTCTCTGATGACAATTGGGTTAGTCACCAATCTATGAGTATAGCAGAATATTGTTAGGCATCATTATGTTGACTTTTTTTCCAGCCATGTTTGTTTCTGTCCTAGGGGTCTGGGCCATCGAGCCTCTGAGTCCTAGCTAGCACTCCAGGCAGTCAGTGTTGGGCTCTCTCTTTTGGCATCAGTCTCAGACTAAACTAGTCACTGATTGGGTACTTCAACAATCTCTGTGCTACTCTTACCCCAGTACATCTCATAGACATATAGAGACTATAGGTCAAAGGTTTTGTTGCTGATTAATGTTCTAGTCCCTCCACTGGAAGTCTTGCCTGGTCACAGGAGATGGCCAGTTTAAGATACCTATCCACTGTTGTTAGGAACCTTAGCTAGGGCCATCTTTGCAGATTCCTAGGAGTTTCCCTTGTACCAGGTTTCTATCTTATATGGCCCAAAATGTGCCCCCCAGTTTTCTCTTTTAGTACTCTCCTGTTCCATTTCTAGCACAACTTGGTCCCTCATGTTCCCATCTCCACCTACCCCTAGGCTGCCCAGAAGAACACATCAACTTCCCCCTCCCCAGGAGATCAAAGTGTTTCCTTTGAACACTTCCTTATTTCCTAGCCTCTCTGGGTTTGTGAATGATAGCATGGTTATCCTTTAATTTACAGTTAATAGTCACTTATAAGTGAATACATACCATGAAAAAACAAGATATTTCACAAAAAGTCAAATGTACCACTTTTTTTTTTTAACTTGTGAAATTAGTGTAATATCAGAGAGACAGAACATGAGGCCTGTGCTCAGTATGCAGGACAGACTGATCCTGAATGAGCCCAAGTATACTCATTTCTATAGCTAGCAATAACACTACAATAAAAATTAAAATACACACACAACTCCAAATAAGCAGAATAATGTTAACATGTCAAAGCCAGCAAAGAGCATGATAAACACCGGAAGAGAGAGACACACAGTAAATATACGTCAGAGAGCACTTAGCTGAGTAGGTCGAGAGGGAGAAAGTGCCGTCATGAAACTTCATAATCGAAGTGTAAACTTGCCCAGTATCCCAGATTCAATGTTGTTAACATACTGACTCAGTAGTATCTTTTGATTGTTTATGTCATGTTTATACCAGAAAACAAAATCATTTTTGATACTTAGCAATGTCTGCTCCTTGGTATCTTTCCAACATTCCCAGTGATGCACTAATATTATGAGATATTGAAACATTTTTATATCACAGTGAACTAATCAACAGGAACTCAAGGCTGAGAGAGATAAGGCATCACAAATGAGAGAGACGTTCACCATTATCAATGCAATGACAAGAAAGGATTATTCAGCAATAGGAGTATGTGTTGATGACGTTTCCAAAGAAATCTAACGGATCTCAAGACAGTGTTTAAACTCCCAGGCACGAAATCAACATTAGCTTGCATAGCAATGATGCAAAAACATTTCCTTCTCATTGAAATGTCTTCTTCCTATTTCCACATCACCCTGGGGAAAAAGAAGTGAGCTACTTAGAATCTTTTGTTAATGAGAGCAGATAAGAAAGGAGTTCAGAAACTGTTTCAATGTCTTTCCTTACCTACAGGCTTCACTGTCAATACAAATCAGATTGTATATGGTTACAGTGAACATAAAAATATAGACTTTCAATTCCTGGTCAATTAATTTAACATGACATTTTTCAGATGTTGTCTCATAGTGTCCCATGATGCATTGTGCATATTCTTTGTGCCTTGAAAAAGGAAATGGATAAAACTTGGAATTATAGTGATCCAGGAATATCAGGTTATCTTCGAGAGTGACTGAGCCTTTCCTAGCCTTAAGTAATGCGGATCTTGCATCTAGGGCCTAAGAAACTCAGTGACAACCAAAACCACACTGACACAGTGACTTTGTGTTCTTATCTGCCGATTTAACCACAGAGGATGAGTTTCAGGAACAAGCTATTTATTAGAGAGTGATTACTAGAACAAAGAAAGGCAGAGCTCCCGTGCAGCAAGGCGGGGGGGGGGGGGGGGGTCCCCAGATGTGAGATATAGTCCAGGTGATAGCACGCAGTCTTTAAAGGAATTATGGCAGTAATTAGGTGAAGCATGAACAAGAAGATGATTTGGTCATTCCACTAGGCCCAGCCATGTGGTATCCAGGTGTTTCCCCTCATTTTCAAACACATATACATTTATATATCTAGGACAGAAGTTCTCAACCCATGTGTAGCTACCACTTTGGGGATTGAAAGAGCCTTTCTGAGGGGTTTCTTAGGACAATCAGAAAACACAGATATTTACATTATGATTAATAGCAGTAGCTATTAAATAGTAATAAAAATTATTTCCAGGTTTGGGGTCACCATAACATGAAGAAGTGTCTTAAAGGATGTCAGCATTAGGGAGGTTAGAACCACTGTTCTAGGTAGACATGACCATTTTGGAGACAATAAGAACCAGAAACTAGAACTACCCACAGAAAGCATGTTTTCCAAACTGTTGCTTTGAGTTCCCTGCCCTACCTGATGACATTTGATCTCTATTTTTCTTCAGCAGCAAAGTATGGACTAAGTAAAAGTGATAATAAAACAAAAAATATACTCTATAGAATGAAAGTCACCTTGAGCAATTGTGTGACTATGGTGCCTTGAGTTCATCTTTGGGGTTCTTTTCATGAGTTCAGGAAGTGGGAGGAGCCCATTCACACTAAGTATCCAGAATATAATGGATTCTGATTGATAGACGGGCTATCATGTAACTTAGACTGAGATGCTTGTGCATGAGCTGGACATCCTATTTTATTTTTAATATATATGTTCCAAGATACATATACATGAGATGATTAATTGTTTTTGCTTTCCTTCTAGAATGTCTCTTTAAGAACAGGCTATTCCTCATTATCTTTTGGCTTAAACTGGCCTTGTGCTTTTCTGCTTTATCTACGAAGTGTGCAAACATTAATTATTCACAGGTAGGTTGTTGTCTTAATGGAAAGGGATGACCAAGGGGACGTTGTTTGCCTGCCTTGATAACAGACTACATTAAAGGTACTCATGCTGCTGCCCACTGACGTGAGGTACATCCTGAAGATAATTGCTGATGTCACTGAAGTCTCAAGATTTCCTGACATCTAGATGACATACTTGGCCTTAAAACTTTAAAACCTTCATTCCTTATTTATTTCATAGGAAGTTATCTTCCTCCTTCTCATGTATAGACAAGCATGAATTGTCAAAATGCAACATCATGTTCTTTATTACAAAAACGACATGAATAAATGTACTAATGAAAACAAAGAAATATGTAGATTTTCATGAGATATGCCTAAGTGCATTATTTTTAGATGTTTCTTTTGAAAAGCATGGGACCCCAATTATTTCACTCTTAATGATTTCACTGACTCATGTAAATGGGAAATTGATAGTTCTGTAGACGTTAGACGTTGATTGAGCCAGGGAACCAGTGATATAATTGAAAGTATGACTAACTTTGTATTACCTGCCAACTTTTTTATTTAGTTCATGGATTTTTTTCTATAAGGAAGAAGGGTTCTACAAACCATGTTGTTCTTCATTATAATAAAATTATTGGAACTTTCATGCAGAAGGTCCAAAAAGCCTCAGAAAATTCCTTACCCATCTTGGTTAGGTTGTCATCTTCCCCTTTCCCCTGTTTTCCTCCTCTTAGAAGTATTCTGATTACTCATGGTTTGGTCATGTGCCTCACTTAAGGTATGAACTATGACCAGGTTGAAATTAATTTTTCCTAAAGACAGTGCTTATTACTAAAAGGAAGAGAAGAAATAAAAAGGTGCTAGACACCTACAAACTTTAGCCATTCTGACAAACTACAGTGGGATGTTGAAATCTCCTTTCCAGTGATACTTAATGAGGTTCAAAAATGGGGGTATATTTAATGAACACATAAGACATTGTATTATGCATGCTTATTAATAATTCATTTCTCCCATTTAACAAAATATACTAAAACAAATTAGTAAGTAGATGAATGGAAGTTAGACTGTGTCCTCAAATTCTTAACAAACAATAGATACACATAAAATAATTCTTCAAAGTCTTAACAGCTGTAGTCATTGATAAAAATGAATACTACTAATTCTCTCTTTGTTTTGTGGCAGGAAATTATGGGCTGAGGAAAGTAGCATTAAAATCAACAACATGTAAAAGAATCCAGATAACAAAATGCTAGAAACTCTTACCAAATTAGCTTTATTATAGTAAACAGCAGGAAGATGAAAATCCTGAAACACAGCAACCTGGGAGAGGAGATACTATGTAACTAAACTGTTAAGGGTTATAAGTCTCAACATAGCACTTTGGGGTATACACCTTTTCCCAGCTCACTAGTCCATTCCTATTCTCAAGAATGTCTTCTTCTAATTTCAAATGGCTGAGAAATACTTGTTCAATATCCTTAACTATCAGGGAAATACAAATCATAATTATGCTGAAATACCATTTTATACCTGTCAGAATGGCTAAGATCAAAAATGCTAATGACAGTCTATGTTGGAAAGGGTGTGGAGTAAAGGGAATACTTTTCCATTGCTCGTAGTAATGCAAACTTGTACAGCCACTTTGGATACCAGTATGGCATTTTCTCAAAAAATTGGGAATCAATCTACCTCAAGACCTAGTGATACAACTCTTGAGGATATACTCAAAGGATGCACAATCAAGCCACAAGGACAATTGCTCATCTATGTAAATAGCAGTCTTATTTATAATAGCCAGAACCTGTAAACAACCTAGATGCCCCTCAGCTGAAGAATGGATGAATAAAATATCGTATATCTACACAATGGAGTATTACTCAATAGAAAAAAAGAAAACAAAAACAAAAACAAACAAACAATGACACCATGCAATTTGCAGACTAAAAGATGGAACTAGAAAAAAAAATTATCCTGACTAAGGTAACCTAGATCCAGAATAACAAGCATGGAAGATATTTACTCAAAAGTGAATATTAGATGTAAAGCAAAGGATAACCAGGCTACAATCCACAGGCCCAGAGAAGCCAGACAACAAGGAGGACACTAACAAGAATGCATGGATTTCCCTAGGAAGAAGAAATAGATGAACAGTCCTGGGTAGACTGAGGATGGGAGATAAAGGGGATGGAAATATGAAGGATCAGGATGGTCGAGTTGGGAGTGGGACAGAAGGGGAGCATAATGAAAGGGATATCTTGATAGAGGGGCCATTATGGGATTTGAGAGAAACATGGTTCCAGGAAACCTCCCAAGAATTAACAAGGATGATTCCAACTAAGACTCCTAGAAAGAGTGGAGAGGGTGCCTGAACTGATTTTCCCCTGTAATCAGCTTGGTGACTACCTTAATTGTCAAAATTGAGTCTTCATCCAGTAACTGATGGAAGCAGATGCAGAGATCTGCAGTAAAACACTGGACTGAGTTCAAGGAGTCAAGTTGAAAAGAGAGATTATATGAGTAAAGGGGTCAGGATCATAATGGGGAAACCCACAGAAACATTTGATCTGAGCTTATGAGAACTCATGGACTCTGGACGGAGGGTTAGGGAGCCGGCATATGACCTACCTAGCCCCTCTACATCTGGATGACAGTTATGTAGCTTGGTCTTTTGTGGGGCTCCTAGCAATGGTACCAGGAACTGTCCTGGATGCATGAGCTGGAAACATTAACCCAAGATTTTCTCTCAAATCACTCAATCCATCTCTAGAGAACTTTGGTTGAAAAGGTTAAAGAGCCCCAGTGATGGCTATGGATTCTCAGTGAATTCAAACATAGCTTACTAGTGCTCTTGTGTAAAACAGAAAAGCAACATTTGAAACAAGCACATACTTTTCAACTGTCTAAAGCAACAGAGAGAGAGATGAAAGGATACATAGGATCATTCTTCAAAAATAACGGCATGGCCAAAAATTGATCTTGACTTGATAAATATTTACATCCATACTTTTACTTCATAAAATTTCATGTTTCAAAAATTGCATACTGTTCTCATGAACATAAGAGTGGCCTCTTAATAGTGGGACAAATATGAAGAGAAACTTTATAATGCTTACACACTTAGCACAAATCTGTATTGACAACCACATGCTACATTCTTTAAAATATATGATAGATTAATGTCAATTCTGAAACATACCTACGAAAAATGTAGGAAAACATGTATTGTTAAAATTCTTTGTTCAAAAGTGTTGATATATGTAAGTAGGTACTTGTTCTAAGTAATAAATTTTCGATTAAACAATGTAGTCACCTAAATTTTGGGACTATTGTTTCAGGAATAGAATTCCCAGCCTGGAGGGTGCTTTCACACCCTCCTACTGCCTGCAGTCCTACAGTTTTTGCACTTTCTTGGCTTATATTCACATTTGGCTATTTGAAATTTACAAAATCTCTCCCACTGTTTCTGAAAATGTAATATTTTAAACTGTGCAGTGTTTATCCACATTTGGCCATTTCACTATTTTCTATTTATGCGATTTTCTTGAAGTTAATGATAAACTTCTGTTCTTCTTACTGTGGCTGGAGTGAGGAGAAAGACAAACCAGACCCATCATTCAGTGACACTAGCTTGTGCAGCAGGCTTTTCTGCTGCTGAGTCAATGCTAACACATAGCTAATTCTTTCTTTAGTTTTTTAATTGATTGTGAATTTAAACATTAGAATTGCAACCACAACTGAGCGGTGGTGGTGGATACCTTTAATACCAGCACTCCTGAGGCAGAAGCAGGAGAATAGCTTAGTTTGAGACAAGAATGATCTATAGAGAACCTTTTTGGAGAGCCAGGGCTACATGGGGATGTCCTGTCTCAAAAAAAAATGTAACCATAATTAAGAATAAGAAAGAGAAGAAAGAAATAGTAAGAAAAAAGAAAGGAAGAGATAGAGGGAAGGGGGGACTAGGAGACATGGAGTACTTTGGATCCAATTCAAAGCACAGAGAAAACCAGGAGACAGAAAAAAAAATGAGTGACTGTGAAGACAGAAAGAATGAGTAAAAGGAAGAATAAAAGCAAACAATAAAGAGGTAAGAAAAGTCAGGTAATTATAGAACTGAAAAATTAGGGATTCAGTTCGAATGGAATGGATTAACTCATGCTCCTACTGTCCTTTTCAAAAATCATAATTATATAAAGTAGCTCTTACCAGAGAATATTTGTGAGAAACTTGAGTTTGTATTTGTATTCCTTTGTAAAGGTATTATTTGCAATCAATGTTGTAATCTCATATATAACACAATTAATATATGCATTTGCATTAGTTGTACAAAAGAATTCAACTCATTTTTCAAAATACTGTCTTTCACATGTATTCTGACACTAATGCAATTACATTTAATCATGATTACAAGTACAACATCTGATACAGAGAAAGGTTTTTAATCAGTCTGTGCCTCAATATTTTTATCTGTAAATGTAATACTTACTAATATCTTCCCATTAGTATTAAGTATTAATCTATTAATATTGAATGACACATAAAACCATCTTCTGTAAAAATTCTCATTAACAAGGTGAAATCTCAAAAACGAATAAATAATGAATAAATCTACTACATTTTTCCTATATTGGACTATGTGGTTAATTTTAAAACATTACAAAAAACATCCTTTTCAGATTCCTCATAAGCAAATTCTGAAGGTTGTTTTGTTTGTTTGTTTATTTTAAAAAGAAGAAGGAGGAGAGGTGGGAGATGATTTTTGGTGAGTTGGAGAACTGAGACAGAAAAAGGAAAGAAGGCAAAATAAAATATGTAAGTAAGACTGTTGCAATTATGTCCTGCTAGAGACAACTAAGAGATAGACTAGAACTTTTCGCAGAGTATTTCACCCAAGAAGTATTACAATGAAATCTTTTACCGAACTGTCTTTGATCTTGGAGATCATAACTCTGTGTTTTTATACTTCCTCACCTACGTGCTATTCAGAAAGCCCCAGTGGAGGATGACAGCAGGAAATTTTGCCTTAGGAAGACAAAGGTATAGACAGGAAAAGGGAGAAACCAAGAGGACATAGGTGAATTGGGGAATGGCTACTTATGCATCACTATAGGATACTGAGTGTCTATATATCTAATGTCTTTGGAGTTACCCAAGTATTACAAAACAAAGGTTTGAAAAAATGACTATCTGCTAGCAATTATCCACAAACATTGCCATGTACTGTAAAGGCAAAATACCTGGTTTTACAGGAATAGGTATTTTGTGATGTGTGCTTTTCCCTCACCTTCCCCTCTTATATTTGTCCCACTTCTTCAAATTTTCTCAACTTCTACAAAACTCATTTAACTCTCTGGGAAAAAAATATAATAGTGCCTATTTAGGCCACCACTGGAGCAAAGAATGAGGTTTACATTTGCTAGAATTCGATAGCATCACACTGGAAGGTCCATAAAAATCAAATGACAAAAATTTAATTTTCAGAGATTCATAGAAAATAAATGTATCTTCTTATACTAGCTGTGATATCACAGCAGAAACAAATCTACACGGAGATTTTTACAGTTTTATCACTGTGATCATACCAGGGTTACATGCCAAGATATATTATTATATATATATGAAATATATATGCATTTATATATGGTCAAAATATTACTTTAATACAGGATCTTATATAATTTTTTGGAAGCCCTAGGTTCTCTTGCTAAGCTAAGAACTGACTTTTCAAATGCAGTCAAACTCAGTCTAATGATATTGTCATACGAGAGAGATTACCTGGGATCGCAGTGGAGCTGAAAGGCCCTCACTGTGAAGTATTATTATAGCCATTATAGCATGTTGGAATGCTTCCTCATCAGAAGTAAAGTATAAGCAAGCACACACTGCTGCTATGTACAGCTATATATTTAGTACTTAATAGTGATAAAAAATTGGTGCATTTGCTTTATTGTATATGTTAATACTTCTTTATTTTCTACTTCAATATAGGATTTTATTGCAAAAGACTATACAGTAACAGATCTCCTGTTTACCATTGCTTGTGATTACCCTATATTTTGTGCTTGATTTAATCTTACACTACTTTGTTTACATTGGCCCTACAAGCAATTAACGCTGATCCATACTGTACTATCTATAGACTATAGGTCATCTCTATGGTATTTATATATAAATATAAATGTCATATCATCTATGTATGAGGTAGAAAGCAACTAATACACTTTAAATTTATGTAACTATACCCCCATGATGTTCATGCTACAAAGAAATTGCCTTATAGTGCATTTCTCTGAATTTGTCCCTGCCATTAGGTGATACATCCCTATAATTTAATAGGATGGGAAAAATTGTCAGGGTTTAAATACATAGATTTACTCCTAGGGAGCCCTTGCATTGTGGTAGCAATAATTATATACCTTGTATTTGAGTTTTAATGACTGCAAACATACCAGCATGGAGTTCACAGCTATTGTAACCTTCTCTTTCTTTCTTATTATTTTATCAAATTAGAGCAAAGGGGATAGATAAGGGTCATATTTAATTGGCAGTAATGGAGTATGGAAAGCCATTCTCTGAAGGTGCTAGTCAGTTGGGATTTCATTATAGTATAGCCATAGACTGGTTGTGCTACAAACAGAAATGTATTGCAGTTCTGTATGCTGGAAAATCCAGTATCATGGCATAGATACAGTTTGTGTCTGGTGAAATTCTATTTCGCAGCTCATGGATGTAGTTTTCTAGCTGTATTCTTATGATGGGAAGGGCAAAGGAACTCTTCTGTGACTCTTTTAAAAGACTCATTTCATTCATGAGAGCCCTGTTCACCAAGACAAGTCATCTCGCAAGTGTTTCATTTTGAATACAGTCACTTTATCTACATTTGAGTGAAGGACATATTTAGACATACCAGTAGAGGAACTCAAGATTCCTGCTGGTTTGTTCTTAGAATTTTCATCTTACTGTATACTTGTAAATTAGGTCATTATTGATTCTTCCTTGGTGTCATTGCTCCAGAAGAGAACCATGGTTGACCATAATGTTTGCCAGTGTCATTACCCATCTTCATTCCTCTGGCAGCTCTGAAATTTAAAAATCTCTAACACTATCATTCAGGAGGGCTGGAATTAAAGCCTACCCACTACTATAAATTTTTGTGGTTCTTTTTTTGTTTTTAACCTGTGAGCAGAAGTAAAAATAGCTCTAGAGGAGAGCCAACAGATCATATCCTATGTGTTCCAAGGATATCCTGTCTCCTCGCTCTTCACTGTTTCCTTGTATGTAGTTAGTACTATGCCTTATACTTTGTGAGCATATGTTGATAGTGTGTTTTTTCTTTGTTTATTTTAAAGATTATAATTTAATTACAAAATTTCTCCATTCCCTCCCCCACAAACCTTCTCATGCACTCCTTCCCACTCTACTCCAAATTAAAGGTAATTTTTCCAGTAAGTGTTATTGTACGTATATATGTGTGTATACATATATATTCTGAAATATAACCTCGCTAGCATGTCTAGTCAAATGTCATGAATGATAGCATGTGGAAGACAAGGATAACACCAGCAGACATATCAAATTACACGGGGAAAAGCCCATGAGGTTTCAAACCTATGCAAAGAATCACAGAGAACTGAGTAAACCTAAGAGAGGAAGAGATGGTCCTCCCAGGGAATTGTGCTGACAGCACTTTAACTGAACTCTATCATGCAAACATAAGGTGTAATCAAACTATATTTCATGCTATCCTTACTCCACTCTTTCTTGATCTTTTTCATTTTTAAGGTTGCTCAAAATTCATAACAATTGTTGTTTTTTAAAATTTTCAGAATAACTGCTTAAAAATTGTCCATAAAACTTTCATAAATGCAAGTTACATGAAACATCCAACTATTGTGGAATGAATAAACAAACATTTTTATTCCCCCATACTGATCATATTGAATATACAGATAGATATCTATGTGAATGTGGATACAAGCACGCATAACATAGAATATCTTCATCCACATTAGCAATAAAAGTAAATAGCTTAATTTTATATAACCTTATACAAACTGTCTCCTAGAGCTACTTCTCTCACGTACACAGGAACCTTAAAAATGGACAAGTTTCCCAGACCTCTGCAGGGAATATCTAAATAAAAGGAAAAGATATGCGTGGACTATCCCTTTCAAAATGAAATTCCTTGAGCTAATTAATACGTATCTTTCACGTTGCTATTAGCTCAACATTCACAACGGTGTGAACAGTCATATTAGAATCAATAGCAGAGTCAGCATTTTAGCAAAATGTACAACATACCAGACACATGTACAACATCCCAGACACATGTACAACCTCCCAGACACAGGTGCTCCCTTCCTCTCAGACAACTGCTTTTTATTTTTTTTTCAAAGTTTATTAAATTATGAAAGTTTCCATTTCCGCCCCTCCTCCCAACACCCTCCCACTCTCCCCTCCCACTCCTCCTCCCTCTCCATCACTAAGAGCAGTCAGGGCTTCCTGCCCTGTGGGAAGTTCAAGTTCCTCCCCACTCCCTCCAGGTCCAGGAAGGTGAGTATCCAAACAGACTAGATCCCAAAAATCCAGTATATGCAGAGGAAACAAGTCCCAGTGTCATTGTCAACGGCTTTTCAGACAGGCTCCGGGCCAGCCACATTCAGAGAATCCAGCCACATTCAGAAAATCTGGTTGGATCACGTGCTCGTTCAGTCCCAGTCCAACTGGCCTTGGTGAACTCTCATTAGATCAGTCCCCTTGTATCAGTGGGTGATCGCACCCCTCGCGGTCCTGAGTTTTTTTTTCATGTTCTTCCTCCTTCTGCTCCTCATTTGGAACATGGGGGACTCAGTCGGTGCTCCAATGTGGGTCACCGTCTGTATCGCCATCCATCGTCGGATGAAGGATCTATGGTGATAAGCAAAATCTTCATCAGTATGGTTATAGGCCAAGACAGGTTCAGGCACCCTCTCCTCTGTCCAGAGAACAATCTGGGGATCTCTCCTTGGACCTGGGATCCCATTTATAATCAAGTCTCTTGTAAACCCTAAAATGACTCCCTTAGTTGAGATATATTCTTCCCTGATCCCATATCGATCCATCCTCCCTCCCCCAATCTCAGTCCCCCGAGGTTTCCCCATTCCTCCCCTACTCCCTTCTCTCTAACCCTCTCCCCTTCCAACAACCCTCCAACCCCCACCCCCCATGCACCCGAGGTTACCTGGGACTCTTGACTATTTCCTACCTCCTGGCGGATAGCTAAATAATCTTCATCAGGTTCGTCTTCTTATTTAGCTTCTCTAGGATCTCGAATAATAGGCTCAAAGACATTTAATTATGGCTAGAATCCACTTATGAGTGAATACATACCATATTCCTCTTTTTGGGTCTGGCTTACTTCACTCAGTAAAGCGTTTTCTATGTCCATCCATTTGCATGCAAAATTCAAGATGTCATTGTTTTTTACCGCTGAGTAAAACTCTAGTGTATATATGTTCCACACCTTTTTAACCATTCTCTATTGAGGGGCACCTAGGTTGTTTCCAGGTTCTGGCTATTACAAATAGTGCTGCTATGAACATAGTTGAACAAATGCTTTTGTGGTATGATAGGGCATCTCTTGGGTATATTCCCAAGAGTGGAATTGCTGGGTCTTGAGGGAGGTTGACTCCCAGTTTCCTGAGAAACCGCCACACTGATTTCCACAGTGGCTGCACAAGTTTGCATTCCCACCAACAATGGATGAGAGTTTCCCTCATTCCACATCCTCTCCAGCATAGGCTATCATTGGTGTTTTTGACTTTAGCTAATCTGACTGGTGTAAAATGGTATCTCATAGTTGTTTTGAGTTGCATTTCCCTGATCGCTAAGGATGTTGAGCATGACCTTAAGTGTCTTTTGGCCATTCGGAGTTCTGTTGAGAATTCTCTGTTCAGATCAGCACCCCATTTTTTAATTGGGTTAATTAGAGTTTTATTGTCTAGTTTCTTGAGTTCTTTGTATATTTTGGAGATCAGGCCTTTATCTGATGAGGGGTTGGTGAAGATCTTCTCCCAGTCAGAAGGTAGCCTTTTTGTCTTACTGATGGTGTCCTTTGCTTTACAGAAGTTTCTCAGTCTCAGGAGGTTCCATTTATTCATTGATTCTCTTATTGTCTGTGCTACTGGGGTTCTACCTAGGAAGTGGTCTCCTGTGCCTATGTCTTGTAGACTACTTCCCATTTTCTCTTCTATCTGGTTCAAAGTGGTCAGATTAATGTTGAGGTCTTTAATCCATTTGGACTTGATTTTTGTACATGGTTATAGATATGGATCTACTTTCATTCTTCTACAGATTGACATCCAGTTATGCCAGCACCATTTGTTAAAGATGCTTTCCTTCTTCCATTGCATACCTTTAGCCCCCTTGTCGAAAATCAAGTGTTCATAGGTTTGTGGGTTAATATCTGGGTCTTCTATTCGATTCCAAAGGTCGACTTCTCTGTTCTTATGCCAGTACCAAGCTGTTTTCAATACTGTAGCTGTGTAATACAGTTTGAAGTCAGGGATGGTTACACCTCCAGTTGTTCCTTTATTATATAAGATTGTTTTGGCTATCCTGGGTTTTTTGTTTTTCCATATAAAATTAATTATTATTCTCTCAAGGTCTGTGAAGAAGTTTGATGGGATTTTGATGGGGATTGCATTGAATCTATAGATTGCTCTTGGTAGAATTGCCATTTTTACTATGTTGATCCTCCCAATCCAAGAGCAAGGGAGATCTTTCCATTTTCTGGTATCCTTCTCAATTTCTTTCTTCAAAGACTTAAAGTTATTGTCAAATAGGTCTTTCACTTCCTTGGTCAGAGTTATCCCAAGATATTTTATGCTATTTGTGACTATCGTGAAAGGTGAAGTTTCCCTGATTTCCCTCCCTGCTTCTTTATCCTTTGTGTATAGGAGGGCAACTGATTATTTGGAGTTGATCTTGTATCCTGCCACATTACTAAAGGTGTTTATTAATTGTAGAAGTTCTTTGGTAGAGTTTTTGGGGTCGCTCATGTATACTATCATATCGTCTGCAAATAACGAAAGTTTAACTTCTTCCTTTCCAATTCGAATCCCCTTGATCCCCTTATGTTGTCGTATTGCTATTGCTAGAACTTCTAACACTATATTGAAGAGGTATGAGGAGAGTGGACAGCCTTGTCTTGTTCCTGATTTCAATGGAATGGCTTTGAGTTTCTCTCCGTTCAGTTTGATGTTAGCTGTCAGCTTGCTGTAAATAGCTTTCATTATATTTAGGTATGATCCTTGTATCCCCAATCTCTCCAACACCTTTATCATAAAGGGATGTTGGATTTTGTCAAATGCTTTTTCAACATCTAATGAGATGATCATATGGCTTTTTTCTTTCAGTTTATTTATATGATGGATTACATTGATGGATTTTTGTATGTTGAACCAGCCCTGCATCTCTAGAATGAAGCCCACTTGATCATAATGGATAATTTTTCTAATGTGTTCTTGGAATCGGTTTGCCAGGATTTTGTTGAGAATTTTTGCGTCGATGTTCATGAGTGAGATTGGCCTGTAATTCTCTTTCTTGGTTGTGTCTTTATGTGGTTTTGGTATCAGGGTAACTGTAGCTTCATAAAAAGAGTTTGGCAATGACTCTTCTATTTCTATATTGTGAACTAACTTAAGGAGTATAGGTATCAGTTCTTCTTGAAAGTTCTGGTAGAATTCTGCATTGAAACCATCTCGCCCTGGGCTTTTTTTTGGTCGGGAAGTTTTTGATAACCGCTTCTAATTCTTCGCGACTAACAGGTCTATTTAGATTGTTCACCTGGTCTTGATTTAACTTTGGTAAATGGTATTTATCTAAAAACCAATCCATTTCTTGTACATTTTCCAACTTTGTGGCATACATACTTTTGTAGTAAGATCTAATGATTCTCTGAATTTCCTCTATGTCTGTTGTTATGTCCCCCTTTTCATTTCTGATCTTATTAATTTGAGTGTTCTCTCTCTGCCGTTTAATTAGTTTGGCTAGGGGTTTGACAATCTTGTTAAATTTTCTCCAAGAGCCAACTCTTTGTTTCGTTGATTTTTTGGATTGTTTTCTGTGTTTTTATTTTGTTGATTTCAGCCCTCAGTTTGCTTATTTCCAATCTTCTACTCCTCCTGGGAGAGTCTGCTTCTTTTTTTTTCCAGAGCTTTCAGGTGTGCTGTTAAGTCTCCAATATATGCTTTCTCTGTTTTCCTTAATTGGGCACCTAGTGCTATGAACTTTCCTCTTAGCACTGCTTTCATTGTGTCCCATAGATTTGAGTATGTTGTGTCTTTATTTTCATTAAATTCAAGGAAGACTTTAACTTCTTTCTTTATTTCTTCCTTGACCCAGGGATGATTCAGTAGTTGACTGTTCAACTTCCACACGTTTGTAGGCTTTCTGGTGTTCGAATTGTTATTGAATTCTAACTTTATTCCGTGGTGATCTGACAAGACACAGGTGGTTACTAATATTTTTTTGTATCTATGAAAGTTTGCTTTGTTACCGAGCATGTGGTCAGTTTTCGAGAAGGTTCCATGAGCTGCAGAGAAGAAGGTATATTCTTTCCTTTTTGGGTGGAATGTTCTATAGATATCTGTTAAGTCCATTTGATTCATTACCTCTAGTAATTCTCTTATTTCTTTGTTGAGTTTCTGTTTGATTGACCTGTCCATTGGTGAGAGAGTTGTGTTGAAGTCTCCTACTATTAGTGTGTGTGGTTTGATGACTGCCTTCAGTTCTAAAAGTTTTTCTTTTACATAAGTGGGTGCTTTTATATTAGGGGCATAGATATTCAGGATTGAGACTTCCTCCTGATTAATTGTTCCTGTTATGAGTATAAAATGTCCATCTCCATCTCTTCTGATTGATTTTAGTTTGAAGTCAGTTTTGTAAATATTAGAATGGCCACACCCGCTTGTTTCTTAGGTCCGTTTACTTGGAAAACCTTTTCCCTACCCTTTACTCTGAGTAGATGTCTATCTTTGTGGTTGAGGTGTGTTTCTTGTAAACAGCAGAATGTTGGATCCTGTTTTCGTATCCAATCTCTTAGTCTGTGCCTTTTTAAAGGTGAATTGAGTCCATTAATATTAAGTGATATTAATGACCAGTGGTTGTTGATTCCGGTTATTATTTTTTTTTGTGTGTGTGTAGTAGAGTTTGTGTGTTTCTCTTCTTTGAGTTGTGGTTGTGAAGGGTCGCTAAATGTCTGGGTTGTTGTAGGCAGTGATGGCAATGTTGGATTCCTTGAGTTGTGATTTTCCTTCTATTACTTTCTGTAAGGCTGGATTTGTGGCTACGAATTGTTTAAATTTATTTTTATCCTGGAATATTTTGTTTTCTCCATTGATAGTGAACAATAGCTTGGCTGGGTATAGTAGTCTGGATTTGCATCCATGGTCTCTTAGTTTCTGCAGTACCTCTATCCAGGATCTTCTGGCTTTCATGGTTTCCATAGAGAAGTCCGGTGTAAGCCTGATAGGTTTACCTTTATAAGTTACTTGCCCTTTTTCCTTTGCAGCTCTTAATATTCTTTCTTTAATCTGTATGTTATGTGTTTTGATTATTATATGACGAGGGGATTTTTTTTTTGATCCAGTCTATTCGGTGTTCTGTATGCTTCTTGAACCTTCATAGGAATATCGTTCTTTAGATTGGGAAAGTTTTCTTCTATAATTTTGTTGAATATATTTTCTGGGCCTTTGATCTGCAGTTCTTCTCCTTCTTCAATCCCTATTATTCTTAGATTTATTTTTTATTGTGTCCCAGATTTCCTGAATGTTTTGTGAAGAGAATTTGTTGGATTTGCCGTTTTCTTTGACCAGAGCATTTATTTTCTCTATGGTATCTTCAGAATCTGAGATTCGTTCTTCTATCTCTTGTATTCTATTGGTTATGCTTGATTCTGTAGTCTCCGTTCCTTTACCTAGGTTTTCCATATCCAGCCGGTTCTCGGTTTGTGTTTTCTTCATTGCCTCCATTTCAGTTTTCAATTCTTGAACTGTTTCCTTTACCTGTTTGATTTTTTTTTTTTTTGGTTTCTCAGGGTATCATTCACGGATTTACTTATTTCTTCAAACTTTTTTGTTATATTTCTCATCCATTTCTCTACTCATTTCTTCAAACTTTTTGTTATATTTCTCATCCAATTCTTTAAGGGAGTTATTCATATCCTGTTTAAGGGACTCTATTGCTTTCATAATGGCACTTTTTTCCAGTTCTTCTGGTTTAAGGTGTTCAAGTCCTTCTATTGTAGGGTCCTTGGGATCTGGTGTTTTCATGTTGTTTTTCAGATTGTTGGATGAGGTCTTGCCTTGGCGTCTGCCCATCTCTTACTTCAAATGTTCTCTATTGGAACTTCTGTTACCGGGTCAGGTTCCCTTCTTGGGCAGGGACTTCACTGACAGAATGCCCACCTTTCCTCAGGCAGGCTATTGAAGCACAGGCACTCCCTCTTTCCGGGATGCGCTTACAATGCAGGCCCAACTAGCAAGGCAGCTGAGCTGGGAAAATTTTATGGCCCCAGGGTGAAGGGAGAAATATAGGAATTTGTACCTGGATGGGAGCTGGGATGGCAGGCGGGAGGGGGGAGCCAGCACTGCAGGGTGACCTGGGAGTCTATGGGGTTGGGGAAAGCCCGAGCGAGCTCCTCCTCACCAGGACCCTGCCACTGGCCGAAGCAAACTCACCCCTCCGATGGCCCTCTGCTAGAAGTCCAGACAACTGCTTTTTAAATGATCTCTCTTCAATCCTGATCGAGCCACCAAATTTAGTTCTATATTGAAATATCAGAAACTGTAATTTGATGCATCAATTTTATATACAATGAAACAGAAAATTCATTAAGTTGGTACTATAATAAATGCCGCATTTCCAACAACAAATGACAAGTAACACTCAATATACCCATCTTATCACTACTTCCACACTGTGTGACAGAACTTGTACAGTAATAAAAAGATGAAGGAAATTGGGACTTTTTTTAATTATTAAAGTGTTGAGTGAGCAAACATGCGGATCAAAATTCAGATCTCCAACACACATATTTAAAAACAAATATTAAAAGTCAAGTATAGCCCTATGTGTCTGTAATCCTTGTGTAGTAGGGTGGAGATAGGCAGATCCATGGAGCTTATTGGCCATTAAGTTTGGCCAGTTGGTGAGAGCCATTCAGGGAGAAAGCCTAACTCAAAAGATAAAGTAGAAAATGACAATCTGATAGACCCGATTTTAACTTCTAGCCTCCAAATAGACACAAACACACAAGCTACTTGTACCTGCATATGAATGATTACACACACACACTACACATATAAACACATACAATAACCTTCCCATCCCCAAACCCTGATAAACACAGTTCTTTCTTTCATGGACTTTCATATGAACTAGCATAGTCAAGTTTCAATTCAAATAATTAAGTATATTACTGATTTCTGGTGTTAAACAAGGAAACACAGGGAGTGAGTGCTTTCCCTAATCTCCCATTTCCATTCCCTGACACCTCTGTAAACCTTTCCCCTCATCAGAGGTGTGTACTTTCAGTTAATGGCGCTTTTATCACTGGGATTATAATTCTAAATTAATTTTATAAATACCTTTTGTTCCAGTAAAATTAGCTCTTTAAAAAATTTGAATAGAAGTTTTGCGTTTACAACCAAATAGTTCATAGATAACTCATCAAGATAAACTTTAAATATTGCACTGAATTACAAAAACAATCTAAATTATTTTAGAATATATTTTTTCAGTGTTAGGAGTGGAGCTGAAGGTCTAGTGCATGCTGGGGCAAGTACTGTACCACCGAGTGACAACTCCAGCTGAAGAACATAAAATTATCCCATATCCAAAGTTATTATTAACTTAAATAAGACTTTGAAATGCTATTTCTAACTAACAATACCAAAGAAAATAATCCAAACAAGCACTTCTGCACATTTCTTCACAAAATTACAGTATGGCACATTATGAAATCTGAAAGTCTTTGGCATGCTCAAGCAATGAAAATTAAAACACACTATAGAAACCAGATCTGTTCTAAGAGTATTCAAACATAAAACCCAGTCACACCTTGAAAAGTTTCCAGCTAATTTTTGAATATTCAGAAAAAGTCATCATTTTTCCCTCCATAGTAGAACCAAAAGTATCAGGTATTCTTCTGACATCTTAGAATCTCAATGGGTCACAAAAGTCTGAAAGGTCTACTATGGACAGATCAGAGTCTCTCCAGCAAGAAAGGCTAGTTCCTATCATCTCGACCAATTTCATTCAAGCCAGTTTTCAGCTCACCAGTTTTCACTTCCTTAGCAAACAAGGCATTATTCAAATATAGCAATGACCTCCACCTGAAGGGATGTCAGACACATTAATCTCTTGTAACACTGGAACTTGCTTTCATTGTAGTTACTTGTTCCCAAGTAGAATTTCTCATGTCTCACACCCTCTAGGATATCTCTCCTCAAAGGACTATGTGTTTGTGTGACTGATAAACTTCTGTCGGACCCGTTGGTCTGGTGTCATGTGTTAATGGTCAAGCACTTTATTGTTTAGGGAGGGGAAGTCTCCTTTCAGCCAAAAAAATAAAAATAAATAAATAAACAAGAGATGATGAAAACACCAGTTGGAACCTCTCCTACAAAGCAACCAGAAGCTTCAGAGACTGTGTCTAAAAGCATAGCATAGAACTCAAGTCTTGAGACATTCAATGTTGCCTTCTGCATGCCACACATAAACACAACTGCTGAGGAACACACAACCACATGCTTGGTTCTGGAGTGATGCTTTTCTGACACATGTCATTCTGACATTGCCCAGTTGTCCACACTGGGGACCAAAATCAGAGCTGCTTACTCATATTCACTTTTTCATCTGTTGTCTTTTGGGATCTGTCAAGTCTGTGTGTATCTTTAAGAGTCCTTATTTCTTTATTTCCAGCAATGCTACTCTATGTGCCAAAAGCAATCATCTTAAAACAACAACAACAACAACACACACACACCAAACAAATATAACAGCAACAACAATACACACCAAACAAAAGCAACAACAACAACATGCACCAAAAAGAAAAAGAAAAGAAAACTTAGTCATTTCTTGAGTCTAGGTTCTGTTCTCAAGATCATTTAGTTTCAGGGCTTAATTATTTTTTCTTACACCTAACTCCCTTAGACTGATAGAATGCTGAAGTTCAATTTTGGCTTCCTTCTCTCCAGAATGCCCTTAGCTCCCTGTGAAAATGTATTAACTATTATCTAGTCACCAACTCTGAATTTCAGCAAGAAGCATTTGCCAGACCATTCCACTTTTAAACAAGCTCTAATTCCAGGAGGGCCCAGTTGATTTGCATTTGCATAGACAAATGTGTGATTCCTCTCACTTCTACCCAGAGCATATGGGAGTTTACTCAACTAGAGCAACAACAGAAACATAGATGGATCCAACCGTTCTGTTACAGAGAGAGGAAAGAAGGTACTATTGTCTGCTAATTAAAGTGTCTATGCTCAAGAGAGGATAGTCCTACAGAAGTAGAATTTGATACAATGTTATATTTCCAAGGAGCTACCATTTCAAAAAAAAAAAAACCTTAAAAATGCACAAGGAGCTTTAATACTACATCTCATTTAACCCAATTTATACCAAGTGCTATTGTTTAATATTTTATCAATATTTAAACAAACTTGGTTCATACTAAGTCTTCAAAATTAGTTTCTATTTATACTTACAGCACATATTAATCTCAGCCAGGACCGTTTTAACATTACAAGCAACCTAACATTGCAGCAGTCAGGTTCCTCAGCAGACTCCTAAAATGAGACTACATACCTCTCATCCAGATTAATTTCTTATTGGCAATACTTTCTACGCTTTATTTCCTTCCACAAGTAGAGGACACAGTGACAAGGGTTCCTAGTTCAAAGGGGAGTGAGTCCTGGTTGATTAAAGATTATTTCATTCTTCTCTGGTATACCTATTTCATTTGAGACAGAAAAGAGATCCTTGAACTAATGACAAGCAATCCTCCTGAGAGTACAATTTGTCTTCAAAGTGTCATATACATTCAAGAGAGGGTTCAAAATTGTTTGACTCATTGATATGATCATGCCTCTGCCTTATTAGGCCTAGATGAAACCTATAACAGAATATGGGGGGGGGGGGAAAGCAACTATTTGGTTAAGGTACGATAACGGGTAACCAACGAGATGAATTCAAACAAAATTCTCTCTGAAGTTACTGTGGCTTAAATAGTATTCCATTTCTTCTAGCTATTTCCCCAAAACTATGTCTTGCCTATGAAAAGGTATGACTAAATTGATCAGTGTTGTAACACAATTAATAAAAATCCAGAGATAGATATTGAGGTTCAACGTGAAGGTCAGAAAAACAAAATAGCCAGTCACTGGCTCTTAGCTCTACCTTAGCCCAAAATGGCGATCCTGCCTCCAGGAATCTCAGAATGAGACTGTGTATAAGAGCTATCTCTTTTTGTCTTATATTACTCTCTAGTGTTAGGATTAAGGTGTACACCACTATCACAGTTTCTATGGCAAAATAGTGTGACTACTGGGATTAAAGGTATGTGTCATTGCTACCTGGTCTGTAAGGCTGACGAGGGCAGTTGTTATACTCTCTGGCATAACATCAGGCAAGCTTTATTTACTAAAATAAAAATGAAACATCACTAAAAGTGTGATTTCCATCATTGAAAAAATGTGATTTATGTGAAAATATTCTTACAATGATATCTCTACCAACTTTCTATAACAGGTACAGTTACTTAGGATAAAAAAGATATTAAAGAATAATAACATTGTTTAAGGAACTGTGATTAACATTAGTAATACAATTTCTCTTCTCCAACAATTTAATTGAAGCAAAAATAGTAGGAACACAGATTTTTAGAGAAGGTGTGTCACTGGGTAAGGCTTTTATGTTTCAAAAGCCAATCCAATATATGAGGCTTTTTCTTTTGGGTCACCAACCAGCCCCCAAATTATGACACAGAAACTTATTATTAGTTTTGAATGCTCAGCCTTAGCATAGCCCTTTCCTTGCCAGCTCTTATAACAATCCTGTTTTTCTTCATCTATGTTTTGCCTCAGGGCTTTTTACATTTTCTGACTTTCTTGCTGTCTTTACGTCTGACTGGCTGGCTGTTGACTAGCTTCTGACCCTGGGCATGTCCCTCATTCTCTCCTTCTTTTCTCAAGCCTAGATTTCTTCTTCTATTGTCAGCCCAATCTGTCCTTTCTCTGTCTAGCTATTGGTCACTTAGCTCTTTTTAGAACAATCAGGTGCCTTAGGCAGGCAAGCTAAAACAAATGTAACACATCTTTACATTATTAAACAAATTCAGCATAAGCAAAAGCAATACACCTTTACACAGCTAAAGTAGTATTCTGCAACATAAACAAATGTAATACATCATTGCCCAGTTCAAATAATATTCCACAATACCATTACCCCAGTCTATCATCTATCTGTCTGACTGTCTGTCTATCTATCTATCTATCTATCTATCTATCTATCTATCTATCTATTTATCTGTCTGTCTGTCTGTTTATCTATCTGTCTGTCTATCTATCTATCTATCATCTATTTATCTGTCTGTCTGTCTGTCTGTTTATCTGTCTATCTATCTATCTATCTATCTATCTATCTATCTATCTATCTATCTATCTATCTATCATCTACTCTATTTCTACCCTTCTCTATCTTTTACTCTGCCTCCTTCCTTCTGGACAGAATGGCAAACTCTCGGCTACTGCTCCAGTGACATGCTTGCCTGTTTGCTGACATGAAGACCCTCGACTCTAATCCTTTTCAAGTATGATCTCCACATTAAGCGGCTTGTTTTAAAAGTTTCTTGATTATAGTGTTTTCATACAACAATAGAAACATGACTCAAACACAATTTGTCGATATGTCTAAGGGGTTTTTTTTCAGTTATGCTGAAATTATTCCTCCCACTACATAATTTGCTGATTGGAATTTGTTGTATATTGAAACGGCAGGAATTAGTGGCTGTTCTTAATGCTCAACTACTGGAAGGAAGTTAGAACACAGCAGCCTCATTTCCTCCTTAGTTTTAAGTTCTATTCTTTTCCTTTATTGTGTGAGAATAGATGTGGTTGGTTCTCTGTTATCACTGGAGAAATTTCAGGACACAGAGACACTTGAATTTTCATGTACTAAATTTTCCAAAAAAGTACATTTTAGTTAAAAACCTGACAGTGCCACTCCAACTTCCGCTTGTTTCCTTGTGCTTCTCTCTTCACCTCGTTCACCTTCTCATGACACACTTTGTATGTAACATGTTTTGCTCAGCTCATTTTTTTTTGTACTGCATAAGACCATATGACCTGTGTCAAGTGACTTAATATCACTAAAACACAGCTTTCACATCAGTAAAACTGGGATCGTGAATCCTTCCTTCGTGTTCTCTGTGTTATCCTGTAATGACATCTATAAAAATGATAGCCATTCATTAATGTGGGAATTTAAAGAAGTTTAAGCTTTGTCCACAGCACTAAAATCTTCCTCCTCCACTGAGTAGTTTATCATACAGTTATAATCAGGACCAATTTATAGAGAAGGATGACAAGATAAAGCTCAAGTAAACTGCTTTGCACTGGAATCTAGGATTTTACTGCAAAAATTTTGCGCAGATAAAAATAGACATATGCATCATCGAGAGACGTGAACACAGACACATATGCACACACAGAGAACAGATTGTCAAAAAACTTAGATTTGAGAACAGATGAAGCCATCACAATTAGAAAAATTAATGTCTCTCTCATGTTTGGCAGCTGATATGACAGAATTCTCGAGTGTTGATCATTTCCAAGGTCATACTGATGCTACTGGTTAAAAACAGAAAAGAAAACTGATAACATTTTATGTTTTATTCTGCTCACAATCTTTCATATGTCCATAAAGATGAGAGCTTCCAGAATATTCCCCTTGGTTTTATGCCGATTATGCTGCATTCATTGGAGATTTAGTTTCTAATAGACATTTAATTTGGCATTCCTTCATTTTAAATGTATTTGAAGACTAAACATGAGATAAAGATTGTAAGAAACAAGTATAAAAACTAAATTTTTCTAGCTAAAAGAAAATTGCTGTGGCATAGAATAAGCAAGCCCTTGCATAAGTCTTCATTGTAGAAATTTATAGCTTTGGAAACAATGTCAAGAAAATAAGTAAATATACTGAAGTTATCATTTTACAAAACACTGTAAATTATCAAATTCGTTATTAATATAGCTGCATATTAAATTTACCTTGGTATATATGTCACTGAAAACAGTGAGAATTTCAGAATGTGTTACCATTAGAAACAAGAAGGAAAATCAAAATTAAAGGATATAAAAGTTCCCCTTTTAAAATTAATATTTTCAATTACTATACCCCATAATCTACATAAGACTTGTAAGCCCAAGAAATAATATTTAAAATAGCTGGCATTAAACATCTATAATTTCATTAAAATTTATAAAAATAATGAGTGAAGTAGATCATCATGTGATAATGGTCATAAGTAACTTTACTTGTATACTTGTGTTTATTACTTGCTTCTACTTGGGATAGCATGAACCCTATCTTTAAATGGTTTGCTTTAGAATTTCAATTTAAATAGAAGCGCATATTCTTAAAATGATATTACAAAAGACCCATATTTTTTCTAAATAATATTAACATATTAGAAAGAAATAAACATGTATCATGATATCCTCACAGTAAGGTAAAACAATTCAGTGTTCTACTAATGTTCAATTATTTTTATTACTCTTCCAACCTGAGAAATTGCTACAGCCAATTATTTTTAGAGCAGTCAAATATTTTTCATAAAAACACAGGCAGAAAACCAAAGTAAAGTTAATACATAGAAATATGTTGTTTCGTTATTTCACATGGTTTTAAACTGGAGACATGTTCTATATGCATAGAGATATAAATTTAAAATACTAGTGTTTTACAAGAAGAAATGGTCTTCAGTGGCCAAGGATATAACACAGTAATAGAGAATTGTAAATAATGTGCAAGGTTCTGGGTTCACAACACATATTGAAAACTAGATAGAAAAACAGATTTGATAATAAAAGCAAATGGTTTTCTTGATGTAAACAAATTCATCATATTGTCTGTTGACCTGCAACCATCTTCAGAAGAAATATTCAGTGGAAAAACAAAATAATAAACATTTTAAATTTATTATCAGAGAAGTTCAAAGATAATATTATTACTAAATTCATTTGTTTATTTATTTATGGAGGCAGTACACATAAAATGATGTGTGTGTGTGTCAGAAGTATGATTGAGAATGTCAGTTTTCCCATTTCACCCTGTGAGCCCAGAAATGAACTCAGGCCATTAGGTTTGGAGGCCAGCATCCTTATCCATTGAGCCAGCTCACTAACCCTCAACAGTAGGTCTGAGTTGCAGAAAAAAAAAATGGTCATTCACAGAAGAAGGAGGGAAGAGGACATACAAGGCAAGACAGCCCAAGAAATGTGGCACAGAATTAAGCATAGGGAAAAAAATACAGCTAGAGGGAGAGGATGGAGGGAGGAAGGAAGGAAGGAAGGAAGAAAGGGAGGGAGGGAGGGAGGGAGGGTGAGAGGAAGAGAGAGAGAGAGAGAGAGAGAGAGAGAGAGAGAGAGAGAGAGAGAGAGAGAGAGAGAGAAGTAATTAAAGAATGGACAAAAATTCTTCCACATTAATTAAAAAAAGTAGTCTACATTTCCAAAAAGTTCAGTGCAGTGTATAGGGAAGAGCTAGGCTCATACAAAGATATTACTAGAGCAATAACACACCTTCCCATTGAGAAATCACTCTGCACACATAGAAACAAACAAAACCAAAGTCCCTGCTTAATATCATGCATCCGTCTCTGACTAATGCCCACCCTGAGTAGATAGAAGGCTTTGCCTACTTATATACCCCTTAGGCTAATGCGTTCATATACCCCCTCACCCTTAAATCTCTTTCAGGTCCTGGTCATATGTTACACTCTGAACAACTGAAATGGAGACAGGAGACTAAAAGTGTGGCCACTTGGGTAGATGAGAGATTTACAAAGCAATGAATTATCTATTAAGTGCACCTCTGTTCTTTTTGAATACTTGTTATCCTGGTTCATCCCGCAGTATTGTGCTTTCCCTAATAAGAGCACAGGAGATTTGATGGCAGACCAGTACATAAAGATGGCTGTGACCCCATCCTGTCTCCTTGTGCTGCTTATTAAAGGTATGTTCTCTGATATGGGGACAGGCCTAAAAGCAGGTTGTAAGTCATGTTTGTCTCCTTTTGACATGTGAGTGGAGTTTAATCGAAAGACAATCTTTGTTGAACAATTATTAGAAATTTCTTAGCAACTCTAAACTTTAATTATTGAACGAAATCTTCTTAATGTCTTTAACTGGCCTGGCCAGTACACTACTCACCTTTCCTTCATATGGGAGGCAGCACTCATTTAGCTATATTTAACTGTATATAACTTAATATTTTATAAATAAGCTTATTAGTAAAATCTTTATATCATCACTTTTATAATTTCAAGTTTCTTCTGCATAACAACTATTTGAGGCAGTCTATATAACTGAGTTTTAGACAAGATTTAATGTTACATAGATTACCAACATGTGTGCCAGCAGGTCCTTAAAGGGAAAGCAGGTATAATTGGGGTGTAATTGGGGTTTGAACACACATGGATGTGATCTGATTATGTCAGTACATCCTAGAAATGTAAAAGGTCTATAATCAGATGGTTTCTCCTGCTAAAATTGAAAAAAAATGTTTCCAAACTTTAATTCCTTTAATTTGCTAAAAGCATTCCTTTTGTTTGTTGGGCTTAGCCACTGCTGTCCAGAACTTCAGAAAACCACCCTAGGCTAAATGTAATCATTGAATATGAACATCTGAGAAATAAGAAACTGTAATTTAGAGAGATGAAGAAGCCTTAAATGAGTGAAGTCCTGAGTCAGTGTCTATGTTGACAAGGGTAATGATTGTAAAGGACTTCAAGACCCTTGGGAAGCTAACAAAGCAGGTATCCATAGCAACCAGGTTGAGTCCCAGCATCAGTATTTAGGAACAATAATTTGCAAAGACTAGCGACTGCAGCATTTAATTCCATGTGTTTACAAGTTGAGACTGTTTACCTACAGAGACCTCCTACTAAGACAAGCCAACCACTCCGTCTATGTGATAACTAGGAAACAAGTTGAGACTCCAGGTTACAGTGGTAGCAGTAAAGAATGTCATCCGATTCCAGCTTCAATTCTAAACTAAGTACATAAATAAATAAAGCCCAACAAAGAGTATCAAAATGCATCAATCAAAAACTAACATATTAGAAGAAGAAATGGACATAAAGACTTTCTGATTTATTATTGTATATAAATATACAATGCCAGGGCTTTGTAGATGGCATCAGCTCTATCACTGAGCTATTTATGTCCTGAAACCAATAACAAAGACTTAAAAACTGATTTCTCATTATAGACTGATCAAGGAAATACTGCATGGAAACAGTGTATATTATACTTAACTGGTATCTATGGATCACTTCACCTATGAAGAGAGAAATAAAAAAAAAACTTCTCATCTTCATGTGGAACTTCTGCAAGATGGCAATATTTAGAGAAATAAAAAGGTGCAATAAACTTAAATATGTTGCAAGAACATGCAATGTATAAATTATTCTTCTGTTCCTGTGATTTTGATCAAAGGAAACTTATAGAAGAGTTTGCGCTGGCTTACAGTCCCATAGAAATGAAGTCCATCATGATGGGGAAGCATAGCAGTAAGCAGCAGGCATGCCAGCAGATGCAGGATGCTGAGAACACACATGCTCAATTTAAGCAAAAAATGAAGATCAGGTGCAGAAAGTGGGGTGAATCCATAAATACTGAAAGCCTGTCTCAGATGGAATATTTTCTCTACCAAGGTCAGGTTTGGTAAAAATCCCCAAATAGTGCCACCAACTGGGGACCAAGTACTTAATACCTGAACATATAGGGGACATCCTCATTCAAACCACTGTATAGGAAATATTCTAAACCCATAGACGATCTAAATTATAAACAAATAGCAGAAGTTTGAAAATACCTGAACCTTAACTGTTGATATATTTGGTTGTCAGTTTCAACTTGTTTTCCTAAGCAGGACTGAACTACCCTCTGTTTCTATAGACCACTACTGTCTGTGTACAATCTTCTCATGTGGGCAATGATGTAACATGAGGGCCTGCTTGTTGGGGTTTCTGTCCTGCCTGGTCCCCACAGCTGGCAAATCCCAAAGAAAATCACACAGAGGTATCCATAAGTTATAAACTGATTGGCCCATTAGCTCAGGTTTCTTGTTAACTCCTATAATTTATATTAACCCATTATTCTTATCTATGTTAGTTACATGGCTCAGTTCCTTTTTCAGTGGGACAGTCACATCCTGCTTCTTCAGCATCTGGACAGGACTGTCGAGGAAGCTTCCTTCTTCCCAGAATTCTCCTGTTCTCCTGCCTCTACTATTGTCTGGTTGTCCTGCCTATACTTCCTGCTTGGCTACTGGTTAATCAGCATTTATTTAAAATGTAATTGACAGAATACAGAATTGTGTCCCACATCACTTTTCCTTTTTAAAAAAACAAAAACAAGAACATCCATGGTCCATTTTTTGGGAATGTGGACATAGTATTACAGGCTACTTCCTGCTGGTTGAGTATGCTGATAATCTTATGGGAAACTAAAGAAAATTTTGAATTATGATCAAGTCCTGACTGAAGTAACCTTTGAGACTTAGTCATTGCAGGCAGCACTCTTGATTCTGTTCCAAATGTAGAACTCAGACATCCAGACCATCTGTTCCTACAGGGGATTTCTCAGGGGGGTCTTCCTTGACTAAACATGATTTTTCTTAACTCAGAATGAATCCACAGCCTCTCATTCGCTGTAGAAACAAAAGCAAAATCTCTTCTCCAAAGTAACCTTTTGACTTCAATTTTGAAGTCAATGTATCTTCAAAATTCTTATCTTGGATTAATTCAGTAGCATTTATTAGCAAATATGTTTTAGCAACTGTTGTTCCTTCCTCAACATTCAAATAATTCAAAGAGTGCATAATAACATACAGTGTCCAGATTCTCTGTGTATTTTTCATCTTTACGTGGCTTTATTTTAACCTCTATTTCTTTTGTTTCTACTTTTACTTTTTGAGACAGGTTCTCTGACTATCTTTGGCTGTCCTGGAACTCCCTCTGTACACCAGGCTGTCTTTGAACTCACAGAGATCCACCTGCCTCTCCTTCCCAATTACTGGGATAAAAGGCATGTGCCACCACACCTAACTACTCTCTTTCTTTCTTTTTTATTTTAAAGACTTTAACCTTTAGCCTGCATATATTTTTATCACACTATAAACCATTTAGAGGTTTTCTTCATCTTTAACTCTCTCTTTACTGTATATCTCTCTTTTTTTCTGAACACATGAGTCTTTAATTTGCTAAGCAATATGAAGAGGATTAAAGTCACGATTTTGTTGACTGGATTCACTCTATTCCTTAGCTTTATGAGATTCCAGCTTCATGGTGGAGTTACCAGCTGAAGCCATGTTTATTGTCAAAACTCTATGGCATTTCAAGGTCCCTGTCAACAAGCAAGCTGCAACAGTGTGCTCACAAACCACACTCAAATGCTCCATAGTCAGACCGCCTGCCTGAAAGAGTCAGAGTTTGTCCTGGCAGAACGATCCAGAAAGCCAGCATTTAAAGAAAAGCTTGTTTTTTTCCTGCTATAGCTGAAAACCAAAAAGCATGCAGTCAGCTTTTCATCAACACTATGTAAGTGTTTTATGGCAGAACCTCTTAAAAGAGCTGCAAGGTTTTGTAGCTAAAGCTTAGCCTCTCTTAAATTAGAGCGCTTGCTTGCATCTAGCAAGCAGAGCAGACCCGACAAATTGCTGCTACCAAGAAGCCATCCTTTACTCTATTCTTTCCTGTCTAGAATTACTTCCCAAGCTCTGTCAGGCTTTATGTGGATGCAGTTGTCCAGCTAGATGCCATTCTGTAACATGAAGGCCTGCTTGATGCCCCAGCCACCTGGCTAGCTTAGTCCCGAAATAATCACACAGAAACTGTCCTGTTCTCCTTGATCCGCCTCTACTTCCTGTCTGTTTGTCCCACCTATACTTCCTGCCTTGCTACTGGCCAATCAGCATTTATTTAAAACATAATTGACAGAATACAGTCCCACACCACAATGTTCCTCATTTATAGTAGAATTTATCTCCTTATAATTGTACTTTTTCTCTTCCTGTTGTTACCAAATATTATGAGGAAAAAGGTTTTTTTTTCTTAGTGTAAATGAGCTCTGGTATCAAATATTTTATGATTTGCAGTCAGAAAAAGATTAAAGGTTCTACAAGACACTGTATATTCTGACATAAAATTAACTGTACCCTGTCCATATGATTTAAAAGTGAAGTTTTTGCTTTATAATCTCTGTTGTAGCTATTGCAAATTAATATCATTACCTTTTATGACCAGATCTTTGGCATGGTCAATTCTAAGTTATCCTTGACTTGAAACCAAAGCCTGAAGAATAAAATGTAAAGATCATAATGTTTAGAATATCAGAATTTGGCAAATCAGTACTGAATAAACAAATTCCTCTTTGAACAGCTGTCCCTCCATTCTTTGTATGTCATCAATTCAGTTTTCTACATGTGTCATGAATCTAGAGCCCTTGCTAATCTTTACTACTCTATGTTGTTATACTTCCTTATCTAAACAATTTACACTGTTTCCCAGATTCTTATTCAAAATGTTGACTGATAACTCTTCCAAAATATTGACTTTATTATATTAATAATACTTGAAAAAAAATGAAAATCTCAACACCATTACCCTTAACAATACAGTGTACATAATTGATCATCATCTAAACATCTATACAGGCAATAAAACTATGATACATAAATGAACCTGATATTAGTTTTTGAATAAATACATTTTGGCAGTTTCTGTGTTGTTTAGGGGTTCAGGGCATATTGAAGAGAATAATAGCTGTAAGTTATAAAGTATTAGGCTCTAAGTAATCTAATTGAGAAATTACTCAATCTTAACTGAATAAACTGTGCCTAAAATAATAGACTAAACAAAATTTGGAGATTGCCACTATTCCATTATTAGTGGTATACATTTTGGACACTGGTCAAAGCTTACAAAAGGAGAAAGCATTCTGATCAGTGTTACACTATTTCTCATGTTAAAGAGAAATGCATATCCAATAATAGATTGTCTATTATGGAACTTCTCTGGAACATTATATACGTGCGTGCGTGCGTGTGTGTGTGTGTGTGTGTGTGTGTGTGTGTACATGTTAGGGGATACATGGGTATTGCTTTGTGCTTCCACATGGAAAGAAGATAAAAAACCTCAGATACTGACCCTTAGGTCCTTTTCACCATTTGTTATTTTAAACAAGGTCTGTAGCTGGCCTGAAACTCTCAAACAGGCTACTTGACCAGATAGTTCCAGAAGTCTACCTCTTTACTACCCCAATGCTGGGAACACACAGTGCACCACCAACTGGGCTTTCTTTATGTAAGTTTTAGGGATGGTAATGTTTATACTGCAATGACCTTAAAAACAGCAATGTCCAACCTTTCTATACATTTTTGAAAGTGTAATACTTGGCATTTTATTTAGAAACTGCTTATTTCTCACTGATATAATTGTCTTCAATGAACACAAAATAGTTTAGAAGATATGGTATAAACAACAGCCTTAATTTAATTCCCTTAGAGAAGGAAAATATAAAGGTGCTTTGATTAAGCATTGCAGAGAACAAAGACAAAAGCAAGTCTGGGAGCAGAGGCAGAGTAAGAATATAAATAATATCAGTAATCTGGAGCTATACACAATAACACCCTTTATAGGAGAGAAAAATCTAGTAAATACTTGAAATAATTTTCTCAATTTGCCATCTTATATGAGCCTCAAAGCTTATGAGAGATATAGATATAGAGATGGGTATAGATAGAGATTTGTGTGATATTAATATATACCAATATATATGTACCAGTGTGTATGTAATTGTGTAGGTGTCTGTATAAGTGTATGCCATGTGTGTAAAAATGCCATGGTAGAAGATCTCCTTGACATGGCAATCCCAGAAGGAGATACCTGCCTAATGTATGTGCACAGAATTGAACTCCAGTTCTCTGAGAAAGCAAGAATAACTCTTAGCACTTAGACATTTCTTAAAACAAGAAATTATATTATTTCATTTATACAATTAATAAAGCCCCCTAGGAGGATAGAGGATATGGGGCAATCTTAATAGATTTTACATAAGACTATTGACATGAATGATCATATGAAGTCATTTTTGAGATAAACTAGGGGTAGAGGTAGAGACCAACAAGTATTTTTTCCTTTAATTTGACGTAGTGTGTGTGTGCATGTGCGTGTGAGTGTACATGTGCATGTGTGTGTGTGTGTGTTTGGCTGGTCATGAAATTTCCACAAACATCATATTACTGAGCCAGATCCTTAGATAGTTATGCAAATTTTAATTGTTTTACATGTGATTTTATTATTTCCTTATGAAGAGTTTCTGTATTCTTTGATCAAAGGAAGAAATAACCATTTTATCTTTGTGGCAATTTGAATAAAAATGGCCTCCACAGGCTCATATAATTAAATACTTGGTTCCCTGCCGGTGGAACTGTTTGGCAAGAAATAGGAGGTGTGGCTTTGTTGGAGAAGGTGTGTCCCTGGAAGTATGCATTGGGAATTCAAAACCCCATGACATTTTGACTTAGTTTTCTCTCCTTCCTAATTTTTTACAGATCAAGATATAAGTTCTCATCTATTGCTCAAGATGCAGGCAGCCTGTTGGCTGCCATTCTTCCCCACTGTGAAGGTATGGACACAAGCTATGGAACTGTAACTCAATTAAACAATTTATCTTAAAGTTTGCCTTGGTCATGGTATTTTATCATAACAATAGAAAAGTAAATAAGGTACTGCTTGATGATTTTCTACAGGTAGGAACCATGCCTACCAGAGCACCTGGTATAAATATATAACTTAAAAATATTTATAAATGGCCATTTATTTTTTCACAACTATGATACATGAAAAACAGGAAAGTAGATGACTATCCTAGGCAGAATCTCTCACACTTTGATCTCTGAACTAGAAACATCCTGAGAAGTCATCTGAAAAGCACTCTTGAGCCCCAGATATCTAGATATTCATAGGGTGAGACCTTGAATCATTATCTTCATAATTGATGATGGTGGTTCTGATTCACACTCAGTTCTTAGAATCACTGCTTGCATCATAACAAGGGTCATATAGTCTAGAAAAAGACAAGTCTTGACAAGGTGAACTTTAACTGACATAATGCATTGCATGCCAGAAGTAACTCATTGTGTGAAATAAATCTTTCTAATTTGATTACTCACTGTGGAACAAAACAAATTCATTTTTATATTTCTCTCACTTAATATTACATCTCTGGCTATGTACACTTTGTTTTTGCCATAATGCTAAAACAAAACAAAACTATCAACCTAATAGTGAGCTTATTCACTGACAAATGTTAGGCATTTTCATGCCTAACATTTCCATAAGAAAATTTCCATAAGAAAATCACTTTATACATTTTGATCTTGTTAAACCCAGCTACATTTAGTAATATTAGTACAACACTAAAGCTAAAGATGTTGTAATAACTTTTGGAAAACTAGTGAGAGTGTGTCATTTTCTATGCCTTACGAATTTATTGGTATGAAATATAAGAAATTGAAGAAAGAGGCAGCTTTTCTTATAATGATGGTACATTCTGCAAAGAAAATAACAAGTCACCATTTTTGTAAAGTTCTTAAAATCAAACTGCTTCCATTACTTACAAACTGAAATGCTTGTTGATAGGATTTCAAGGTTTTCCTCATGGCCAGTGAAGAAGTTATTATGTTAAGAAAAAAATAATTAGAAGGACATTAATAGGAAACAGGTCATAGGTAACAAGCAAGTAAAGTCAGGGCAAATTTAGATTGGCAGTTGTTGCAGTCACTATAGTTTCTAACATGGAAATCATCATCCTTATGAGATACTTCCAAAAAAAAAAACCCCCAAAACCTTCATAATCTTGATTCTACAACAGACTTTAATATGTTACAAGGTCCCAGCAATGCTTCTGTAACCTGTAACTATTACCTCTTGGCTCATCTCAAGCCATACTTGCTGCATGTATTCTTTCTGAATTAGTGCACCTTATTTTTTCCATCAAATATTTAGGAGAAAGGAAGAGACAGATAAATGTTAAAATGTTTCTAATTCTTAGATTTTCCCTATCTAGAGAAGAAACATGAGACCTGCTGGAAAACTCCCTCAGAGTAGTTGCTCTGCGTTTCTTTTGTGAACAAGCAGAAAATCTTAGCAACCTAACATGGGAGTTGTGAGTTGTACTGACTGTAAATGTGACAATATAGCTGACAGAAATAACTTTAGAGGAGAAAGATTCAACTTGTCTCATGACTTCAGAAGCTGCTTTTCTATCATGGAAAGAAAGCCTCATGGAGTTTGTGGGAGCAGAGGTACCTAACAGAGACTTTTTAAATGGTGACACAGAAGGGATGAAAGTGAAACAGAAGCCAAGGACCAGACTCAATTCTCCTATATCTGCCGCTGTAGCCTGTATCTGCCAGTTAAGCTCGGCTCCCAAATGGTCTACTGCTTCCAACAATAGTGACATCAACGGGGGAAGCCAGTATTCTGAATATAAGCCTGTGGGGGACTTTTCAGAATCAAGCCACCATGAGAGAAGCAGCCGCCAGTGTGGCACATGACTTCACTATCATTCAACTAAAGTAAGACTACTGCCTCTTCAAAACCATCTCATATTCATTAGTCCATCTATTCAGAGGTGTTGAAAGATGGCTATGAAGCTGACACTATTTATCTCATTGATGAAAATATCAAGAAATGTGAGGAGAATCATGAGGTTTTAAATTTTAACACTAATTGTAAGATACAAAAAAAAAATGAAGGCTGGTAGGCTCCTATTTACTGATGCTCAGGTAGATTTTCTGCTTATGGCATTTGCATTTTTCCATCAGTCTAATAATCCTTCCATTAAAAATTTACCTTATTATTTTCCAATAACAAACATAATTTTCCAATTAAACTTTATGTAAATATTATTTTGTTCAATGTGGTACCTTCTCTAACTTTTAAGTCTAGGGGGGTACATGAACTAATATTCATTTTCATTATAAAGATTATATACAGATATTTCTCATATATATTGCCATGTAAGTTATAGAAAAATTGAGTTTTCCAACAAAAGTTAATATATTATAAATGACATTTTGGCCTTTTCTTTATTTTATCTTTTTTTTTCAAATTTTGTCTTGATTTTCTCTCTCTGGAGAGTAGCTATAAATTGTGCCCATGCTCTAACATTTCCAGGTAATGTGGTTGATATTCACAATAGGCCTGTTACAGGATATTTTGTTGCCAAGGTGGCCAGTTGTCTATGGGTTTGAGCAGTGACACAATAGTCTTGTCTTGGTGGGAGGGTGTTTATAATGGAAGATGACCTTGCAAATTCCATTTGTCCAATATAGTCTGCTGAAGGGGCTGTGTTTCAAAAATATGTGATGCTTATAATCTGTATTGTCAACTTAACTGTATTTAAAATCACATAGAAAAGGCATATCTAGATATATATGTGAGGAACAATTTAGAGAGGTTTAACTGACACAAAAAGATTATGGCCCAATGTGAGTGAAACTATGTTATCAGTTGGGATCCCAAATTGAATGTATAGTGAATTGGTGACAAGGAGGACGAAAACAAGGGAGAAACCCTTTTCATTTACATGGATTCTATTCTGAAAGAATTTTTCAATGTTGTCAAACAAAGAATTATATGATGTAATCACAATCATTTTTATGTTTTTCAGTTTAAAAATCATTTGAATTACAGCCTGCACTAATTTACCCCTTTTGGATAAATTATTACAAGTATTCATGTTTGCCGTATGTTCTCAACGGCACACTAATGTATAGCATTGAATAGTTCTTGAGAAATCTCTGAGATGCTCACAATAGGCAACTTTTGTCTTATACTTGTTCCTTCTAGAATACCTGTGTTTTGTGTACTTATATATTTTTGTGGGAATGATTTTTCACAACAAGTTATTTTCATAGGAATAACTGTTCTTGGCAAAACAGTGGTAAAATCTATAGACTATTAGAACTATGAACAATTACACTTTGCAATGTTGTTTTTACTATTTTTTATTATTATGAGTAGTGACTATAAGGGCTATTAAGAAAAAGAAATTAAGAATATGATTAAGAGAAGAATAAGAAAGTCAAAAACTTTTAGCAGGCAAAAACTAAAATCAAAACCATGTATTCATTGAATTTGCATTGATTATTTTCTCTTTAATAACAGAAATTTAATAAATATTTATTTCCAAAATGAAAAAGAGCAAAGAAAGTAATTTCTATTAATTTGGATTTATTGTCAATATGAAATAATTAATGATTAATTAATTAAATGGCGAATTTTTGCAGAAGAAATTCAGTGCACATGATAGATCAGACAGCATGTGTTTCAGGCTCATGGTTTAACTGGCAAATTAATAAAAGGAAGGTGCAGAAACGCTGCTAGATTGCTCCAGTGCAAAGGGATCTGGATTTCAGGAGAAGGGGAAAGAGAAGGCCATGAATCTTGTGTAATATTCCCTCACAGGTAAGATTAGCTGATAACACAAGAGAATATTCCCTGGCTCCTTTACCTGACAGGAACTTGATCCATCTTCCAGTTGCAGCAATTTTTCTACCATATTCAACAATAGTGGTTTCAGAGGGGCTTTCTTAGCTCATTTCTTATTCATCAATCTCGAAAAGACGTGTTGGAAACAGCAAAATGCAAATCTCTTTATAACGGAATTAATCCAGTTCTTTTCATTTGTCTTTTAAAAGACATAGTCTCGTTGTCTGCTGAACATGAGTAACAAATGTTTATCATTTTGGAGAGCTCAAAGGGCAAAATCTACAAGAAAATTACTTTTTTTGACAAAAATTGTCAATGTAAGAAACCACTTTTTTTCATTTACATGTAATATTTTAAAAAAATTATCATTAGGCCATAACATAAAGAGGAAGATTATGTCATTACTTCAGGTGAATGTTGTTTTGATGGGGCATATATCTTTGAATTTCTTTATTTAGCACTTTGTCAAAATGATAAGAGATGTCATATAATTGTATAGTCTCAATTTTTCCATAAAATCTTCTTATTAATATGCAAATTTTAACCTTTCACCTGATATTAGCCTGAAATCCTGTAACATAAAATTTAATTGAAGAAACATACTTCATAAAAGCAGAGCAGTTTTCTAGTAGATTATGCTTGATTTGCCTCATCTATTTTTATCTTTTGACATTTAGATTTTTTTCCTAAGAAAACTATAGAAAAAATATGTTCAGCTGTATGGTTAAAGTATATGTGTATTCTTAAGGAACAAAATTTTATCAAAGTAAGTGCAATAATTTATCCCTTTATCCTACAATTTTGTTTAAAAATAGATTCAATAATCTACCCTTTTATCTTATCATATTTATGTCCTATCCCCTATGTTCCTTTAGAAAGAAATCTTTGAATTTAACTCTTTTGCTTGTTTTTTTTTATTATGACATATAACAATTTATAACTAAATCCCCTAAACAACAACAAACACCCATAATCCATTTTGGAAGGGATATGGGCATAGTTTTTAGGCTGCTTCCTGCTGATTGAGGATATTAGTAATTTTGGGGGGACCCAGAGAAAATTAAGGATTATGGTCATGTCCTGAATGGAGTATTCTTTGAGGTTGGATCACCTTAACCAACTGCCTTGAAGCTCTGAATATAGAACTCAGAGGAAACTAGAGCAAAGGTGCTCTGAGACATTGGATCATCTGGGTCATCTGATCCCATTGTAGATTTTTTAGGGGGCCTTCCTTGATCAAACCTTACTTTTTCTTAACCCAGAATGAAGCCACAGCTTCTCATTTCCTGTGGAAATATAAGCAGAACCCTTTTCACAAAGCAATATATTTTGAATTATATTTTCAAGTCAAGTTATTTTTAAAATATGTAGGAAGGTTTAATCTTAACAGCTTTCAAAATGAAGTGTCTCTCAGGAGTTATTATTTGTTCATTAACAGTGAAGAAATCTAAAGAAAACACAATAATAAACATAATACAGACCCTGTATTTTCTATCTTTATATAATTTATTTTATTTTTTATTACTCTATTCCTTTTTTAGGACTTTTTCTACCCTTTTTCTTTTCTTTCCAAAGCCTACATATATTTTAAGCACACTGTAAACCATTTAGGATATTTTTCCCATCAAAATCTGTCTTTATTGCTTATCACTATCTTCTTGTGACTCCATGAGCTTTAACCTGCTAAGAAGGCATGGCTAGGGTGAAAGCCCCCATCCTTAGCTTTCTGAGAGTCTAGTTTCATGTCAGAGGTTCTGGCTGGAGCCTTCTTTACCATTCCAACTCTGGGAAGTTTCTGAGTCCATACTGCCAGTGAGCAGTGTGCCACACACTACTCATAAACCCTATTTAAGTGTTTGGTAGCAAGGCCTCTTAAAAGAGCCACACAGTTTTGTTGCTCATGTTGACTCAGGAAATTGTCTCTTAAAGGAGTCGCAGCTCTGTTCATCACTAGCGAACAGAGCCTATCCAAGAGAAAGCAGTTACCTAGAAGCCAAGTCTGATTCCATTTTTTAGTGTTTAGAATACTTTTTAAAGCTTTTTCAGACTTTCTGTGGAAATTCTCGCCAAACATTTGGGCACCATTTTTGGTGCAGAAATTTCCTGTCTGGGAGCTGCTCGGTCCCAAATACCTGGCAGTTGCTTCTGAAATTACGGCACTGAGGCTTAATATAAATTATGAATGCTCAACCAATTGCTCAGACTTATTATGAACTATCTCTTTTATTTTAAGTTAATCCATATTCCTTATTTATGTTCTTCCACATTTCAGTGCTCTTTCTCAGTATATCAATCTAATCTTTCTCCACGTCCAGCCTGCGTCTCCGAATTGAATTCTGTCCTTCTTCCGGTCATCCTTACTTTTATTGTTCAACCTATACTTCCAGCCTGGCCAATGGACAATCAGCATTTTATTATACCAATTAGAGTGACAAATTTCTACAGTGAGCACGAGGATTATTACACAATAGTGCTGTGTCAACAGAAACCGAATAAACTATATAAATATAAAGGGACACTATCAAAGCACAATTGAGAAAGTTGGTATATAGAATGGTAGTAATTTTGACTCCAAATGCATAGTCCAATTTGAATGCAGTTATATGTTACTTGGCTCAAGCAGAGATATTTTGAGAACATAGATTTAATTAGTTACTTTGAATAACTTGAGACTTAATCATCCTGTATTGTGTAGATGGCCCTTTAATGCAAAGAAAACTGTCCTTCTAGGAAAAAAGACAAGACAGGAAGAGTAAATGTTCCTATATAATTAGTACAGAAATCAGCATTTTGATCATTTCCACAAGCCAATCCCCCAAATCATTACAAATCAGAAGATCAATAAAAAAAAATTTCTCCTTGATTCTTTGAGGGGATCAAAGTCTTGCCGATCTTGATTTATGGCCTCTGGCCTCCAGAAGCATAGTAGAATGGATTTCTGTTGATTAAAACTGTCAAGTCTAAGGTTAACTTGTTTGAGCAGCCCTAGGCTAACATTGTACCTGTCTACAAAGATATTTCAATATTCTGATTAAAGGTCAATTTCAGCTCACAACTGAATCTCCAATAAAATTGAACTTGTGTTAGTGGTCAGAAATACTATGTTCACTTATTAAGTAGGAAAAAAACTACTGAAATGAGATAGCGTAATGTTTGTACATAAATCACAATCCCAGAGAACTTAGGCAACAATGAGGACACTAAGAGAGACATACATAGATCTAATCTACATGGAAAGTAGAAAAATACAAGTCTCCTGAGTAAATTGGGAGCATGGGGACCTTAGGGAAGGGTTGGAGGGGAGGGGAGAGGCAGGGAGGGAAGCAGAAAAAAGTGTCGAGCTCAATAAAAATCAGTAAAAGAAAATCAATCCCAAGGCAGAAAAGACCATATGCATAAAGTATTACTATTATTTAATTGAAAAATACCTTGATTAGACCTATATAAACTCACAAAATGTATACAAGAAGGATGGGTAGTCCACACTAAGTTCTCTTCAACTAATATTTTTTTCAAAATACCCAGCTCCAGAGATCAGAAACCCATTCCGAAGGATGTCCTTCCCTGCCCCGCTGTCAGTTTCAAAGGGTACGCTTTCTCATGCTACTCACCTGGCTTTCTCCAAATAGAGGAGATTCTAGACCTGCATACCAGAGCAGATGTCAAATAGCTCATGTTTAGGGATGCTCACAGATCTTTGGGGATTTTTTTCTCCTCATTAAGATCCTGGCACTGTCTTCTGAAAGACACAGAGAGTTCTGAAAGCCTCATGGTAAATATACCAAGCTTTAAGAAACCGCTGCACTATACTAAAGCCTTGCTTCACCAAATTGTATGCAATATCTCTGTAAAATATAAATATAGAATAAACATATACTATAGTTTTGTGATTATAAAACATTTTAAAGTACCAAAATGTGTTTGTCCACATTAGACTAGAAAAGCATGAGTTGCTATATATTGTAAATTTTAGATCAGAAATATTTGTAGAATAATAACACCTTCTCCTCAAATGATATTATTAGCTGTTTTGTTCTGAGATTATAGTATTATCGTATCATTTCTCTTTTCCTTCCCTTCCCTCCAAACCATATTATTTTGATGACCTACCCACATTAGATATTTTTTAAGTGACAGAAAAATATTTTTAAGTAAAAACTATCTGTGACATTTATCTTTAGCCAAGAATAAAATGGGTTTTGGCAATAAAAATTCACTAAAAATAAATTCTATATACAAAAATGCAAAATGTTGGAGAAGGCAGTTCACCAGTGTGTTTTTTCAGATCTTGAGAGGTTTGTCTTGAAATTTTTCTTAGGAATTCTATATACTTCAAATTTTAAAGAGGGAAATAAATGTATGTGCGTGTGTTTAAGGTTACAGTGGCATTATCGGCAATACTAGTTACATTTGCATAGCTATATCAAAAATACTTGATGAAACACTTTAACGTGATTATTAAATTTCTTGACATCAGAAGGTGCAGTCCGTGATCACTCAGTTCCTCTGTTTCTGAGCCTATATGGTGACCGTATATTCCACAGTAGGAGGGGACGGCTGCAGCTGCTCTCTCATGCCTCACAAGTAGTGAGTGCAGCAGAAGAAAGTCATCACAGTAAATGATCTAAAAAAAAATAAAGACACCAGCCTCAAGGCTGCATTGCCAGTAACCTACCGCTTACACATCAAAATGGCTTTCTATAGTTCTGCCACTTCCTAATATTTAGTTCTATTTAGTCCATCAATGAAATACACTACTAGTTTGATTGGAAATCTCATGACCTAATAGATTCACAGATAAACTGAAATCGGTGCTCTGCTACCCTCTTAGTTTTTCCTTAATACACTAAAGTTGCTAATCAAGATTAACCTTCACATTACCTAATGAATATGATAGGTGTGTGTGTGTGTAAAGAATAAGAACTAACAAAATGAGGCAAACTATACTTCTAAGATTTGCTCATTAACCTTTAAAAAGTCAATAATTCAAATATACTAAATAGAATAATATAAATGACCTTCTCATTAGAGAAATCGACAGTTTTCTTTCAATCTCAGTATCCTGACTTTTTTCTTCTTTTATAGTTTTTCATACAATATATTTTGATCATCTTTTCCCCATCCCAAACTTTTCCCAATCCTCCCCATCTCCCTTTCAATAAAAATTATTTTCTATCTCACTCTCAAAATAAAACTCACAAAGGTAAAAATCAAATAAATAGACAAAAAAAGCCAAAATAGGATACTCCCCAACCATAAAGTAAAAAACAAACGAACAAAAAAAAACCAAAAAAACAAATACCAAATACCAAAAACTGCCTCAAAAAACAAAAATGTAAAAATCTAAAACAAACAAATAGCAACATCAAGAACAAACAAAGGACAAAAACATAAAATTCGTTTTGTTTTAGCTAACTGCTCCTGGGCATGGAACCTTCCTGGGTGTGTGACTGATATATCCCCGTGTCACTTCTTTGGAGAAAACTAATCTCCCCTTGCCACAGGTATCAATTACAAATAGATTCTTGGTTAGGGGTTGATCCATGTGTCCAATTACCCCTCCCAGTATCCTGATTTATTCTGAACCCAATATATCTAAAGAATTAACCACATTTATCAAATATATAAATTTCCCTTGTAGTTTTATTGTAATTCTTACTGACTTGAAATACTTCACCATTATAAAAATGTAAATGAAATATTAGTCTGACTGTGGCTATATGGAATCCCTATGCTTATGCATTACATCTAATTAATATTAATTGATATTTTTGAAAAAGTGAGAGAGTTAAGAAGAGTATACAATAAAGAATTTTGGTTTTGCTCCTGCCATTTGATATCTTTTGAATTTTTATAAGATGATCATGTGTTGCCTTTAAAAATATATTATTTCTCCTTAATGATCATGCCTTGTTTAAAATGTGTGATAAATCATATAACCTCCTGGTCACTGTTCAGTCTGGATGACTTAGATGCTCCTCATTATGTATTCTCTGAGAGACCTCTGCCTGTCACCCTCATTCACTAAAAAACTTTCAGCTGGATCTTCATTCCATTTATGGTACACTTTTTTTGACCTTCTCTGGGGCTGCTAGAAATTTCTATTCTCATAAGAGTCTGACAAGGCCACATTCATTCTGCCCTTTCGCTCTCATTGTCATTTAAAGGTCAGGCTGTGTCAATGCCGTGCTCATTTGTTTTACCATGTGCTAGACGAAATCGCATAAGTCTGAAATGCCTGAAGCCCGGGACAGAAAGCGACAGTTGAAAACTTAGAGGAAAAGAATGCATAATTTTATGAAACTTATTTTCTAATATATGTTTAATGTAGCATTGAAGTTAAAATGAAAACTTGATAGTCATTTCTTATAGCATCATTGATGCATCTTAAATGATATAAACCATTCATGTACATACCTTACAAATACTACAGGAACTTCCTATTTGCCAAGCACTTTTCTTCGTGGTCTTGGTGTGATAATTAACAAAACAAAGGTCTTTCCTTTATTTATGCATCTTATACACTATTAGTAGAGACAGTCATGACAGCATTACATGTGTCAGATTGATATGAACAATACAGAGAAAATGAAACCAGGATGGAGATAGTAAAGAAGTTCGGAGGTGTCTGCCTTGGAGAGAGTGGTCCTTGGGAAGTCTAATTCATGTGATTATATTTAACCAGAAGTTTAAGAAACATAGCACACGCACAGCCTTTAAAGCTTTAGTTTTATGTATTTATTTTGAAGCATCTGTAGAAGCCTGAAAACCAGAAAGGGGCCAATGCTAGGGGATGTCTTAAGGGAAGGGACACAGAAGAACACTGATAAATAGAAGCAATAATGGGGAACATTGGGATAGAAAAGTTCAAGCAGGGATGAGGAGAACAGAGACGAAACTGAGAAAGAAAGGAAAAAGTGAACCAAAATGAAAGATAAATGAATCCTCACTGATTTTCATCCTATCAAACTGCACAAGTTTACAAATTTGAAGGAAGGTACCTTTCATGACTGAGTAAAGGCACTGCTGGGAACCACTGTTTACCAAACAAAACTAACAAAAGAAGCTGTGTACTTCCTAGTGAGATTTGGTCACAGAGAGGCCCATAGACCACTCAAAACACAGAAGCTATTGCTGTTTTTTCTTAGTTATCCTCCAGAACTAGATGATAAAGCCCTATTTCTGAAGGCACCACAGGTCCTGTCTTCAAGACAGAGAAAGAAAGTTGGAACTTAGAACACTCTATATCCTGACTAGCTGGATTTGTGATGACAAAGCCTAATGTAGAGGCTGCTGGGAAAGATACAGCATCAATAATCTCAACCAGCTGGAACCCTAGAAACTATAATGCCAAACCATCAGGCAGAGTGCCCATTCATAAAACACTGGTATGATTGTTATGGAGGTAACTAGCCGTTCTGTGATTAAAATTGAGGGTACTTATACAGAGAATACATGACTGACTCTGTAAACCTGGCCAAGAACCATGAATGAGATTTACTATCGGTTAGTTAAATTGATATGGCACCAAATGACATTCAAATTGTTTATGTTTATACCCACAAAAGAAAGCTACTCAGTGTTAATTAGAGAAGTTTCTTTTCATAATAAAAAGTAGTGATTGCAGAACCTCATAGATACTCAGAGAATCATGAGTGCTCTGTTCTCAACATGTCATTTATAGCAGCACCATTAATGCTTGAGCAAAACTGCCGAAGACTTGGTTAAAAATTTGAGAGTCAAAAAATAAGGAGAGGAGTGTGAATGACAGAGAATGACATCACCACTGAGAACATAATCTTGAAGCAACTGCAATTGTCTCTTCTCAACCTGGGTAGGACTGGACCTGTCAACAACCAAACATGGATCAGAAAGGGAGTTTAAAGGAATCCTTTCTACTTGCTAAACTATTAGCAACTGATAGACCACTTTCAGTAGTTTACCAAATAGTGGGCCTGCTAGACATAGTGGATAGTTTCTGAACCCACAACCACATAGATGGTTGTGATTAAAATGAGAGGAACACAACACAAAACAAAAAGGTATGGTTATACCTTGATGTGCATTCAAAATAACAAATGTACTCACAAAAGAAGCAGAGGCAACATAATTTATATTAAATGTCAGAACCACAAGGCCACCTATTAAACATATCACATTGTACTGTAGAAAGATTTCATTTCTCATGAAAGCTGTGGAAGGAACTGTCTTCAAAGGAGAGTCACTACCTGCATCCCTCTTGGGCAACTTTTTCTACAAGTTTGGGAATGCATCTAGCTCATTGCTGTAGGATTCTTTATGCTCTGATTTATCATGGATAGTTTCCAAAGCACACCCCTTTGTTGCTTATTGTTTCTCGTCAAACTGCTCAAACACAATGCTACTCATTGAGCTAAACAGTAAAACTCTAAGTATCCTAGTTAGGCCATCCATGTTCGGGCATAGGAGTTTTCCATCTGCCATGAGATGTTGAAAAACAAGGCCAGGGAAAACAAAATGTCACTGGGGTGCCCTTGTGTCTTATGAAATGTGTGAGTAGAGCCACTTATTTGGTTAGCAGTGGTAATTACAGATATTTGTAACTGCATATAACAATGAGGATTTCTATCATGTCCTATCAACTGCTGGGTCTTGCAAAGAGAAAATATCATCATGCAGTCATCAGCATCTTGTTGGTATACAGCAGGGGGTTGGTGCTCACACAGCTCCTCACATGGTGAGCGCATCTGTAGCAAAAGCAGCTGGCAAGATGAAAGACCACAGAGAAGTAAACCAGAATTTGTTTCCACGCATGTAAGAGAGATGCCAACCAAACATTTGTTGTAAATATATTAACTGATTTGTATCTTACTGTACCAAATGTTAATGATTTTCCAAATGATAATGACTAATAAAGATAATTTTATATTTACTGATTATTGGCAGTAAATGTTATAATATGTTAAATATAATGACATATTATAGAGAGTTCACCAGTATAAATCTTAGTGTTCAAAAATAAATAGAAAGTATGACAAAGGTGAATATAGAAATTAAATATAAAGTATTTATTTTATTATTATAAAATAAAGTTTCAGAATCAATATTAACACATGGAAAGAGAATGATTTAAAGTACTCAAAGTTTAAAAATAAAGGGTCAAGACTGAGATCATTTAGTTGAACCTGGATTCCACCTCAGAACCCATGTAAAATGCCTGACATCTTGGCAGATGCTCAAATCATAGTGCCTGGCGAATAAGCAGATCCTTAGGATCTCACTGCTTACTCAGTGGGAGGGGCTTAGTAATTCCATTGCAAAAGGTTAGGTGAAGAACACCTAATGAGTAACCTCTAAAGCCAACTCCTTATATCTACACAAAATGTGTACTGCATTTCCAAAAACCACACAAGTCACAATTGCATACACATGAATACATATAAATACACATGTACACACACACACACACACGCACACACACACACACACTCTTAAATAAAAGACAGTTTCTAATTCTTTCAGGAGAAAAGGCATTCTGTTCTAAGGAAGTCACATAAGTAGTCGGGATAGGCATGACTATTATTCTTTTATTTAAAGATTAAAATTATTTTTCGTTTTTTTTTAAATTTAACTTTTTATTTTAAAACAATCTTATTTTACATACTAATCCCAGTTTCCTCTCCCTCCAGTCCTCCCACTCCTTCCACCTTTGTCTCACCCTGCTCCCATCCACTCCACAGACAGAGTGAGGCCTCCCATGGGGAGTCAACAAAGACTGTCACATCACTTGAGGCAGTACCAAAGCCCTCCCGCTGTATCTAGTCTGAGCAAGGAATCCCCGTTACATAACAAGCTCCAAATAGCAGTTCATGCACTAAGGATAATTAATGGTTCCACTGTAGTAGTCCCACCAACTGCCCATGCCATACAACAGTCCCCGTAATTCAGAGGGTCTAGTTCAGTCTTATACTAGTTCAGTCTCAGCTGTCATTCCGGCGGTCAGTGAGCTACCACTGGCTAGAGTCAGCTGTTTCTGTGGGTATTCCCATCATGATCTTGACTCCTCTGCTCATAATGTCGCTCCTCCCTCGCTATGACTGGACTCTAGGAGTTTGACTCAGTGCCTAGACGTGGATAGCTGCATCTGCTTCCATCAGTTACTGAAAGAAGGTTCTATGAATATAATTAAGGTAGTCATCAATCTGATTACTGGGGAAGGGCAGTTAGGTACCCTCTCCACTAAGGCTTAGATTTTTAGCTGAGGGTCATTGTTGTGGTTTCCTAAGAGTTTTCCTAGTACCAGGTTTCACCCTGATCCCATAATGGTAAGGGCCGACCTCATGCCAAGCATAGATGGCCAACACAAAAGAAACTCAATGGTATTTTTACAGGTTTTTGTCTCATAATGTTTTGTCTGAGCATTTTTTTAACCTCACTGGTCAAAATATAAAGAAAAAATATGTCCCAACAAAGCATTATGTGACAAAAATCTCTAAAGATACAATTTAATTTATTGTATGCTGGCCACCTACTACCAGGCATGGGGCTTTCCTCATGAGTCATTTGTATGCTCAGTGAGACTATGTTAGAGAAAATTAGCTTTTCCTCCCAGGTGAGGGTGGGGCACAGGATGTGCTTCCAGGGACTATGGCCTAGAATGTAAAATCCTCCAGGAGACAAGCCCTGTATTCACCTCTCCCAGTGGGGGTGGGGTCAAGACTCTGGCGGTTGCCGAAGCCATGTGGGGGTGGTGGTTGAGGTATGGGGAGACTGCTCCCAGGTCTCCTGGGCTTCGGAAGTCGGGGTGGGGCCCAGGCTATGCCTCCAGGGTCTGGGGTCTAGAGTGTAGTTACTATTATTCTTTTCATGAAAATACCTATATGGCAACACAGTATAAAGGGAAAGACTTTTATAGAAATGTGTATTAGAACGCTTCCCCTTTACGGAGTTGGAATCATTGGAAGAATATTGGTAAGTAACTATCCTATTGAAAAATTCATTTATGTAAACAGCTCATTGCCTCTCCACACTGCAAGGTGAATATCATTAACATTAGATAGTCATTACTTCCAACAACCATCCAAGTCTCCGGGACCCATGAACAAATAATATATTCATTCCTTAAGAATAGTGATGGACACACAAAAAAACATTGGTTATTAATACTATGCCAGAAGGGCAAAAAGTCTAATCAATACCTGATTTTTCTACACAAACTACATTACTGACAGTCTACTAAAATAGGCATAAAAAGAAAACACTGAATTAGAGATGCACAGAAGAAATCATACTAGATGCTTTGCGGCATTCACAACAAAACTCAAGCTGGATTTTATTGTTATTATCCACTAAAAGAAAGCACTGAGCAAAAGTGAGTGAATGCATATTAGGTTAGTAAAAACAAGAGCTTTTATTTTACTTCTATTCTGCTACCACCGAAACTCGTGCATTTTCTACCACTTCCAAATCAAAACATGTAGAAGTAAATGCTTCTTAGAATGGTATTGGATATATACCTTTTCTATGTGGGAGGGAAGAGGACGGTATTATATGTCCATATATAAATTTTTTATTCTATCCATCTACCTATCTATTTAATATCTCTATATATGTATATATAATACATACATACATACATATATACATACATACGTATCTATCTATCCTATTTATTATCTAACTCTGTTTAGAATTTTATGGCCTATTTCATGTATAGGCTTGTTTGCCACAATAATATGTACCAAAAAATCTAATGAAGCTTCATCTTAAACTAAATAATAGCAAAATGAATTTTCTGCAATTATAGATAAAATTAACTTCTCACGACTCTTGCAAATGAGATAATGTGCAAAGGCACTTTTCCTCTAACCAGCAAGGTAACCGATATTTTCAGTAGTGCTGTTGTATTTGTGACAAATCAAGTCAGAGAATTCATAAAGCCTTTCTATAATAAAGTCTGCTGAAAGACTTACTCAGTAAGGGGGTATTACAGACCATTTCATAATCAAAAGGAATTATTAAATGGCAAGTAGGTCCTTGTTTTTGCCTGCTGCATTCTGGGACTATGTTGAGAGTTTTACATTTGCATGTGTTATATTTTTAAACATAACTGATATAGGAACATTTTAAAACTTATTAGGCAAACAGCTATTGACAAGTGAGGATGAGCTCTCACCATATGGATTCTAACATTTTAATTATTTTGTTCTTTTTCTTTTTAAAGCAACTCTTAGTGGTAATAATTCTTCAACTAATTAAAGACCAGCTGCTACTTAGCACACTAGACAGCCAATTAGGAATCTGAAACCTGTTAAGCAACCTTTGCTGCCAGCCAGCTAACTGACTCACCTCCTGTCATTGGAACGGGTCTGATTATTTTTTGTTTTGTTAAATGCATGTTGTTGACACACATCCTGGATCTCCAAAAATGTTTTCCTTTCTGGGGAGTCAAATAAGCTGACACCTTGTTCAATCTCATTCTTGGATGAGGTTGGGATCTCTAGCAGGGCCCTTCATCTATCTTTGTAAACATGACTAAAATGTAGCTATGGAGACTTATATTGTACAGAAAAAAATAAAACTCAAAGTGCAGAAGGTAACCACCCACAACAGCTTAGTACTACTTAGTTACTGACAGTAAGAAAATGCTATGTGAGATGGGCTTCAGATACCCAGGGAAAAATTAATGATGAAGATTGACCTTAAGTGTTTAGAACATTTATTTCTCGTCTTCTCTAAGCATATCTTAAATGATGAAAAGGCAGTTCCAAGGAAATTATATTAAAATAAAATTTTCCAATTGTACTTTTATTCTATATGTCCTATTACAATTTTTCCTTTGTGAGAATTCAGAATGGTTTCTCTTCACAAGACAAGCCAAATAGTCCAAACTTTCTGGAAAAATTAATATATTAAGCATTGATTTCTAAATAAAACATAATACTTGAGTAATAGTTTTTCAAGTAGTTTAAACAGTATTTGACACTGACTTCATGAGTAAATAAATATAATTGCAATCTAGAGATAATTGATCACTCATGAAAATTTGAGATTACTTTATTTGTTAAGATAATTCAAAATTTTCTGTTAGAATTGTTCCACGCCTAAGGGATCATTGTCTCTCAGACACTTTAGAAACTGGCAGAGAGGGAAACTGTCACATTTCTAGGGGTATGGAGTAATCCTTTATGGCCTGGAAAGGCTGTTGCTATTGACAGGAGTGTCAGGCACTACACAAGAGGTGTGTGCACCTTTCCCTATTGCTTTGTTTGCTAGGGCAGTTTTCTGTAGCCTTGTTCTTGTGCTCCGAGCACACCAGGGGTTCAATAAACACTGTTGATTGACTGTCATTATATCTGCTGTGAATGACAATGAATCTGACAGGCCTGCATCCAGAGATGCTGTGGCAGCTTTCATAAAGGATAAAGGCATCACAGTGAGTAACCCGGGACTGCAGGGTTAAAGCCCGGTGTGGCAGGTTAGCTGTGGCTTCACAAGACCACAGTGTGTTGGGGGAAAGATCTCATGATGGGTGTCAGTCTAGAATATAGATCCACTGTTGGGACAGCTATAAACCCTGTTTGTGATGTGAATTATGCCTAAGCTTTCACCAGAATATAGTTCTTGGAAAGAGGCTCTGACCAGAAGGTGCTTTCTTGACCTAAAATTCATCTGTTCTGCCCTGAGCGTTGCTCACAGTAGAAACTGAAATTGTCTTGTCAGGTGTGCCATGGGAAAGATGACAGCAATGGGAAGTCAGCACTACTTCACAATTCTTCGTGTCTGTCTAACACTGTCATACCAATTTTCTAGGAAGCAGGTCAGATTATGTCACAATTCTGCTTGAACACTTTAATGGTCTCCACGACCGAAAGCATCGTGGTCAGGGTTTTGAGCACAGACCATTATGGCTTCAGAGGATGAATCCTTGACCGCTTTCCCTAAATCTTTGTCTGACATAGTTCAGTGGAAAATAAGACATCACCCATTTATCATTTACATTGTGTTAAGTAGTTTTCCATATACTCCATGCACATGAACTCATTTTATAACTAAACTCACTATGCACAAGGTAGGCACAGTTGGAGACTTTCTAATCTTAATATCTGATGTCCCCATAACTTCAAACATTCAAAGTTTGTGAGCACCAATGACACCATAAACAGGAAATTCTCACCTCGATCTCATGTGATGGTTTGCCAGGAAAACACAGATGCACAGTAACTGTGTAAAATTATTTCTATGCTACTTGTATGGTACATATAACAAGCACAAATTAACTTCATGTCTAGACTTAGGTTTGATCCCCCAAGACAGCTTATTATGTACAGGCAAATATTTCAAAATCTTAAAAAAATCTTTCGAAATCTTAAATACCAATAAAGATACACAAAATTATTAATGTATCACTATGTCTGGTTCTGTTTGTTTGTTTTGTTTTAAGACAGGGTTTCTTCTGTCACAGGCTGAGCTCAACCTCACTATGTGATGTGAGATTCCCCTCTGTATACTATGAATATGTTTTATTGCCATTGGTTAATAAAGAAGCTGCTTTTGGCCAACAGCTTAACAGAATATAGCCAGGTTGGAAAAGATATAGAGACAGAGTGGGCATGTCGAAGAGAAGTCATATAGCCACCGCAGAAGACAGATGCCAGACGGAACCTTACTGGTAGGCCACAACCACATGGAAATGCACAGATTAATAGAAATAGGTTGATTTAATGCCACCGACCACCACAGCTGGGTAAAGGAGGGTCTTGTGGGACGTGGTTTCTTGAAGATCAGGTGGGTAAGGATTCGGCAATGACAAACAGAAACACAGAGGCAGTTTGAATCTGAGTGTATTTTGCAGCTCTCAAATAAGGGTTTTTTAAACAAATAGAACAGGTATTACAATTCTTAAAAGATGTGTTCAGTAAAGCAGTTACAAAGAACAATTATCATAATAACCTGGCACAAGAAGGCACAAAATCAATCAAGTATTACATTTCCTGGACAGTGGGTTTAAAGAATCAATTACAAATGGAACAGATAACATCTTTAGTTACTAAACAAAACAATTCGATATATCACTTATAGTTAATGGATGACTCCTAGATCCAGATCAAGTTAATAAATTTTCATATGTAATCCTTAACTAACATCTAACTTTTATCTTCTTAAAAATCTTCAAAGTTCAATTTAAAACTATACTTAAATGACGCTTTCTATATCATAATGTTAAAGCCAGCCTCATCTACACATGCATAACCATACGAATTCATATATTGTTGGGAGGATAGTCTATCAAAGTATTATTTTATAATTATGTAAATGATTATGAAGCAAAGCGCTGAATCTCTTAGAGAGGAGGTCATGGCCAATGACCCCAATTTAAGGGGGTAGCTTCTTCTTGCCCCAGGCTATCAGGAACATCTCATAAGTACAGAAAGGAGACAGAAGCAGACAGACTGCCATGAGAACTAAGGCTCAATATTTTCTCTCCGGCTAGAGCGTTCCACAACTAGTTCCATGAGACCTCCTCCTTTTGGAGTCAAATGCCTCAGTCTGTGGAACTTGTCACACAGATTCTACTGGGGTTGGTGTGGCAGTTTAAGATATTAGAGCTAGCTAGAAATATGCATAAGCTAATAAGCCGAGCAGTGCTTTAATTAATACAATTTCTAGGTGGTTATTTCGGGTCTGGGCCACAAGGAAAAGAGCAAGCAGCCTCTGCCAACAAATTGGTGCCTAATGTGGGGCAACTCCATCCACATAAAACATGAGAAAACTTGGAAAAGCATTCTAGACACAAAAGAAAAGAGTTAAGCCTGGCTTCTTGGTAGCCAGCTTTTTTTTTTTTTTTTTCAGATGAACTCTGTTTGCTGGTGGTGAACAAGCACAAGCATGATGCAGCTTTTTTAAGAAAAGGTTTACTAACTCTCCATAAGAAACAGAGGCTTCCTTGTTCAGACTGCATGAACTCTGGCTTTTTCAGGAAGACAAGCACTTAAATGGGTTTTGCAGGTATCACGCTGCAAGTTACTTGGTGGCAGCATGGGCTAACTGCTTTCCAGAGTTGAGGTAGTAAGGACAGCTCTCAACAGATACTCTCAGAGGCAGTGAATGAATCTCTGCCATGATTGACTGGGTAGAGACAAAAGGCAACACAGGCTTAGTCCTAGCCACACTGCTTAGCATTTTAAGAAGTGGTCCAACTCAGAAAAGGATTACAGATATGGTATAAAAAGACAGATTAACACATAAAAGACCTCTAAATGAGGCACAATATGTTTGAAAATGTTTGTAGGCTTGGGAGAGAGAAGAAAAAGAGTATAGAGAGTTATAAGAAGAAGAAAATCATTTTAACAAAATAAAACAAATCTTTAAAAAGATACAGTACAGACAGTCATAGATAAAAGGAGTAAAGAAAAATAAGCCACGTAAAGATGGAATATACACAGAGAGTCTAGATTATGTACATTATTATGCTTTCTTTAAATATTTTTACTATGAATGAGCTAAGTAGAGAGAAACATTTAATTGTACAAGCTGCTAAGATAAACCAACATACATATTTTAAAGGTATCTTGACTTCAAAATTTGAGTCTAAGGATATGTTGCTTCAGAAAAGAGGTTCTTTTTTTGTTTCCGCAGAGGATGAGAATCTGTGGTGGATTCCTTCAATGCTAATGTGCTTTGTTGGAACAAACCCCCCTCTAATGTCTCTATAAACTCTTTTTTTTTAGAAAGTAATTTTATTAAATTATAAAAGTTTCCATTTTCGCCCCTCCTCCCAACACCCTCCCACTCCCCCCACTCCCTCTCCTCCTCCCTCCTCATCCCTAAGAGCAGTCAGAGTTTCCTGCCCTGTGGGAAGTTCAAGTTCCTCCCCCCTCCCTCCAGGTCCAGGAAGGTGAGTATCCAAACAGACTGGATCCCAAAAATCCAGTATATGCAGAGGAAACAAGTCCCAGTGTCATTGTCAACGGCTTTTCAGAAGGACTCTGGGCCAGCCACATTCAGAGAATCCAGCCACTTTCAGAGAATCTGGTTGGATCACGTCCTCGTTCAGTCCCAGTCCAACTGGCCTTGGTGAACGCTCATTAGATCAGTCCCCTTGTATCAGTGGGTGATCGCATCCCTTGCAGTCCTGATTTACTTTTTCATTTTCTTCCTCCTTCTGCTCCTCATTTGGACCTTGGGGGGCTCAGTCCAGTGCTCCAATGTGGGTCTCCGTCTGTATCGCCATCCATCGTCGGATGAAGTTTCCCTCTGGTCTTGCATTCTTTGCTCACGTTCTCTTTCCTTCTGCTTCTCGTTTGGACCTAGGGAGTTAAGTTCAGTGTTCCAATGTGGGTCTCTGTCTCTATCTTCATCCATCGCCAGATGAAGGATCTGGGACTCTTGTCTATTTCCTATCTCATGGCGGATAGCTAAATAATCTTCATCAGGTTCATCTTCTTATTTAGCTTCTCTAGGATCACGAAAAATAGGCTCAAAGACCTTTAATTAAGGCTAGAATCCACTTATGAGTGAATACATACCGTGTTCCTCTTTTTAGGTCTGGCTTACCTCACTCAGTAAAGCGTTTTCTATTTCCATCCATTTGCATGCAAAATTCAAGATGTCATTGTTTTTTACCGTTGAGTAAAACTCTAATGTGTATATGTTCCACACCATTTTTAACCATTCTTCTATTGAGGGGCACCTAGGTTGTTTCCAGGTTCTGGCTATTACAAATAGTGCTGCTATGAACATAGTTGAACAAATGCTTTTGTGGTATGATAGGGCATCTCTGGGGTATATTCCCAAGAGTGGAATTGCTGGGTCTTGAGGGAGGTTGACTCCCAGTTTCCTGAGAAACCGCCACACTGATTTCCAAAGTGGCTGCACAAGTTTGCATTCCCACCAACAATGGATGAGAGTTTCCCTCATTCCACATCCTCTCCAGCATAGGCTATCATTGGTGTTTTTGAGTTTGGCTATTCTGACAGGTGTAAGATGATATCTCAAAGTTGTTTTGATTTGCATTTCCCTAATCGCTAAGAAGGTTGACCATGACCTTAAGTGCCTTTTGGCCATTCAAAGTTCATCTGTTGTGAATTCTCTGTTCAGATCAGTACCCCATGTTTTAATTGGGTTAATTAGAGTTTTATTGTCTTGTTTCTTGAGTTCTTTGTATATTTTGGAGATCAGACCTTTGTCAGATGAGGGGTTTGTGAAGATCTTCTCCCAGTCGGAAGGTGGCCTTTTTGTCTTACTGACAGTGTCCTTTGCTTTACAGAAGCTTCTCAGTTTCAGTAGATCCCATTTATTCATTGTTTCTCTTATTGTCTGCACTCCTGGGGTTCTGCTTAGGAAGTGATCTCCTGTGCCTATATCTTGTAGACTACTTCCCACTTTCTCTTCTATCAGGTTCAAAGTGGTCGGATTAATGTTGATGTCTTTAATCCATTTGGACCTGAGATTTGTGCATGGTGATAGATATGGATCTATTTTCATTCTTCTACAGGTTGACATCCAGTTATGCCAACACCATTTGTTAAAGATGCTATCCTTCTTCCAATGTATACCTTTAGCTCCCTTGTCAAAAATCAGGTGTTCATAAGTTTGTGGGTTAATACCCGGGTCTTCTATTTGGTTCCATAGGTTGACTTCTCTGTTGTTATGCCAATACCAAGCTGTTTTCAACATTGTTGCTCTGTAATAGAGTTTGAAGTCAGGGATGGTAATGCCTCCAGAAGTTCCTTTATTGTATAAGATTGTTTTGGCTATCCTGGGTTTTTTGTTTTTCCATATAAAGTTGATTATTGTTCTCTCAAGGTCTGTGAAGAAGTTTGTTGGGATTTTAATGGGAATTGCATTGAATCTATAGATTGCTTTTGGTAGAATTGCCATTTTTATTATGTTGATTCTCCCAATCCAAGAGTAGGGGAGGTCTTTCCATTTTCTGGTATCCTCCTCAATTTCTTTCTTCAAAGACTTAAAGTTCTTGTCAAATAGGTCTTTCACTTCCTTGGTTAGAGTTACACCAAGATATTTTATGCTATTTGTGGCTATTAAGAAAGGTGATGTTTCTCTGATTTCCCTCTCTGCTTCTTTGTCCTTTGTGTATAGGAGGGCAACCGATTTTTTGGAGTTGATCTTGTATCCTGCCACATTACTAAAGGTGTTTATCAACTGTAGGAGTTCTTTGGTAAAGTTTTTGGGGTCACTTATGTACACTATCATATCGTCTGCAAATAACGAAAGTTTAACTTCTTCCTTTCCAATTCGAATCCCCTTGATTCCCTTATGTTGTCTTATTGCTATTGCTAGAACTTCAAGCACTATATTGAAGAGGTATGGAGAGAGTGGACAGCCTTGTCGAGTTCCTGATTTTAGTGGAATGGCTTTGAGTTTCTCTCCGTTCAATTTGATGTTAGCTGTCGGCTTGCTATATATTGCTTTTATTATATTCAAGTATGATCCTCGTAAACCCATTCTCTCCAACACCCTTATCATAAAGGGGTGTTGAATTTTGTCAAATGCTTTTTCAGCATCTAATGAGATGATCATATGGTTTTTTTCTTTCAGTTTATTTATATGATGGATTACATTGATAGATTTGCGTATGTTGAACCAACCCTGCATCTCTGGGATGAAGCCCACTTGATCATAATGGATGATTTTTCTAATGTATTCTTGGATTCAGTTTGCCAGTATTTTATTGAGTATTTTTACATCAATGTTCATGAGTGAGATTGGTCTGTAATTCTCTTTCTTGGTTGTGTCTTTGTGTCGTTTTGGTATCAGAGTAACTGTAGCTTCATAAAAAGAGTTTGGCAATGACTCTTCTGTTTCTATATTGTGAAATACATTAAGGAGTATAGGTATTAGCTCTTCCTGGAAGTTCTGGTAGAATTCTGCATTGAAACCATCTGGTCCTGGGCTTTTTTTGGTAGGGAGATTTTTGATAACAGCTTCTAATTCTTCACGACTGACAGGTCTATTTAGATTGTTCACCTTGTCTTGGTTCAACTTTGGTATATGTTACTTATCTAAAACAATGTCCATTTCTTTTACATTTTCCAACTTTGTGGCATATAAATTTTCGTAGTAAGATCTAATGATTCTCTGAATTTCCTCTGTGTCTGTGGTTATGTCCCCCTTTTCATTTCTGATCTTATTAATTTGCATGTTCTCTCTCTGCCGTTTGATTAATTTGGATAGGGGTTTGTCAATCTTGTTGATTTTCTCCAAGAACCAGCTTTTTGATTCATTGATTCTTTGGATTGTTTTCTGTGTTTCTATTTTGTTGATTTCAGCCCTCAGTTTGATTATTTCCAGTCTTCTAGACCTCCTGGGTGTATCAGCTTCTTTTTTTTCTAGAGCTTTCAAGTGTGCTGTTAAGTCTCCAATGTGTGCTTTCTCCATTTTCTTTAATTGGGCACTTAGTGCTATGAACTTTCCTCTTAGCACTGCTTTCATAGTGTCCCATAGGTTTGAGTATGTTGTGTCTTTATTTTCATTAAATTCAAGGAAGAGTTTAATTTCTTTCTTTATTTCTTCCTTGACCCAGGGGTGATTCAGTAGTTGACTGTTCAACTTCCATGAATTTGTTGGCTTCCTGGGGGTAGCACTGTTGTTGAATTCTAGCTTTAATCCATGGTGGTCTGACAAGACACAGGCGGTTACTAATATTTTTTTGTATCTGTGGAAGTTTGCTTTGTTACCGAGTATGTGGTCAATTTTCGAGAAGGTTCCATGAGCTGCAGAGAAGAAGGTATATTCTTTCCTATTTGGGTGGAATGTTCTATAGATATCTGTTAAGTCCATTTGATTCAATACCTCCAATAATTCTCTTATTTCTCTGCTAGGTTTCTGTCTGATTGACCTGTCCATTGATGAGAGAGGAGTGTTGAAGTCTCCTACTAGTAGTGTCTGTGGATTGATGACTGCCTTGAGTTCTAGAAGTGTTTCTTTTACATAAGTAGGAGGCTTTATATTAGGGACATAGATATTCAGGATTGAGACTTCCTCCTGATGAATTGTTCCTGTTATGAATATAAAATGTCCATCTCCATCTCTTCTGATTGATTTTAGTTTGAAGTCAATTTTGTTGGAGATTAGAATAGCTACACCTGCTTGTTTCTTACGTCCGTTTGCTTGAAAAACCTTTTCCCAACCCTTTACTCTGAGTAGATGTCTGTCTTTGTGGTTGAGGTGTGTTTCTTGTAAACAGCAGAATGTTGGATCCTGTTTTTGTATCCAATTTCTTAGTCTGTGCCTTTTTATAGGGGAATTGAGTCCATTAATATTAAGTGATATTAATGACCAGTGGTTGTTGACTCCGGTTATTATTATTTTTTGTTTGTTTGTTTAATAGAGTTTGTATGTGTCCCTTCTTTGAGTTAAGCTCGTGAAGGGTCACTAGATGTCTGAGTTATTGTAGGCAGTGTTGGCAATGTTGGATTCCTTGGGTTGTGATTTTCCTTCTATTACTTTCTGTAAGGTTGCGTTTGTGGCTATGAATTGTTTAAATTTGTTTTTATCCTGGAATATTTTGTTTTCTCCATTGATAGTGAATGATAGCTTGGCTGGGTATAGTAGTCTGGGTTTGCATCCATGGTCTCTTAGTTTCTGCAGTACCTCTATCCAGGACCTTCTGGCTTTCATGGTTTCCATAGAGAAGTCTGGTGTAAGTCTGATAGGTTTACCTTTATAAGTTACTTGCCCTTTTTCCTTTGCAGCTCTTAATATTCTTTCTTTAATTTGTATGTTTTGTTTTTTGATTATTATATTGCAAGGGTATGTTTTTTGTTTTTGATCAAGTCTATTTGGTGTTCTGTATGCTTCTTGAACCTTCATAGGAATATCATTCTTTAGGTTGGGAAAGCTTTCTTCTATAATTTTGTTGAATATATTTTCTGCGCCTTTGATCTGCAGTTCTTCTCCTTCTTCAATCCCTATTATTCTTAGATTTGGTTTTTTTATTGTGTCCCAGATTTCTTGAATGTTTTGTGATGAGAATTTGTTGGATTTGCTGTTTTCTTTGATCTGAGCATTTATTTTCTCTATGGTATCTTCAGACTCTGAGATTTGTTCTTCCATCTCTTGTATCCTATTGGTTATGCTTGATTCTGTAGTCTCTGTTCATTTACCTAGATTTTCCATATCCAGCCGGCCCTCGTTTTGTGTTTTCTTCATTGTCTCCATTTCCGTTTTCAATTCTTGAACTGTTTCCATTACCTGTTTGTTTTTTCTTGGTTTCCCAGTGTATCATTCACAGATTTACTTATTTCTTCAAACTTTTTTTTATCCTTCTCATCCATTTCTTTACTCATTTCTTCAATCCTTTTGTTGTCCTTCTCATCCAGTTCTTTAAGGGAATTATTCATATCCTGTTTAAGGGACTTTATTGCTTTCATAATGGCATTTTTTTCCAATTTTTCTGAATTAAGAGGCTCAAGTCCTTCTATTGTAGGGTCGTTGGGATCTGGTGATTTTATGTTGTTTTTTAGATTGTTGGAGGAGTTCTTGCCTTGGCGTCTGCCCATCTCTTCCTTCAACTGCTCTATATTGGATCTTCTGGTACCAGGTCAGGTTCCCTTGTTGGGCAGGGACTTCTCTGACAGAAGGTCTACCTTTCCTCAGGCAGTCTATTGAAACACAGGCACTCCCTCCTGCCAGGTTGCACTCACAGCCCAAGCCCAGCGTGCAAGGGAGCTGCTCTGGGGAGATCTTGTGGCCCCAGGGGGAAGGGCGGAAGAGAGGAAGGTGTACCTGGATGAAGGCTGGGATAGGATTCGGGAGAGCTCCGCAGGGTGTAGCCACCACTGCAGGGCGAACAGAAAGTCGAGGGGGGTGGGGAAAGTCTGAATTTCTCATAGCCGAAGCCCTTGGGCCAGGAGCAAACTCACCCCTCCTCCAATGGATGTCTGCTAGAAGATCACTGTCTCTTGCTGGCCAGGAATGTGGCTGAGCTGATTCAGGGCCTGTCTGTCAGGCAGGCTCTCAAAGCACAGGAACTGCCCCTGCCCGGCTGAGCCCACAGCCCAGGCTCAGAGTGCCAGGGAGCAGCTCTGGGGAGATCTTGTAGCCCCAGGGGGAAGGGAGAAAGAGAGGTTCTATAAACTCTTAAAATTACTTCACCCAATCAAATGCAGAAAGCAGTTTGGAAAGAACTAAGCAAATTCCCAAATATTGTTTTTAAATGTTTGTTTACATTTAGATGGGGATATGCTATAGAGATAAATAGATCTTGGTCTATTGATACACATTTAAGGTCTATTTTGTTATATGCACATTTCTTCTCTTGATTAAGGCATTGTGTTTATACAGCTCATTTAAAAATGCAATGTATAATTAAGAAATATAGGTTAATAGAGAGTCATCTATAATAGATAAGCTTGTAGTCATCTTAGTTGGTTTTCTAGATGTACAGATGGATAGGTATTCTTCAAACCTTTCAAAGACAGACACTATATGGCATTTAAAATGTTTTAAGAACTTAGTACTTTTCATGAAAATGAGACACATCTGCTCCTGGCAGTACCAAACTACTTCAAGAGGATGATGGGCATCATATTGAAGAGGCTCCTAATGGAATTTGTTAACCATTTGAGCAAGAAACTGTTCTTGCCTGCACTGCATGATATTATGCTGTATGAACTGGTCATGCAATACCCACAGAAAAATGACTGTTGAATTTCCGTAAAGGTGAGATGATCATTTGGGGTTCCTTCTTCATGAAAGAGTCTTCCAGACATTCTGCAGGACACAGATGAAAGTAACTGACAAACTGTCAATATAGGCAGAACTGTCCTTGAAGTTTCCTGCTTCATGGAAAAGGCTGATGAATTATATGGGCTTATAGGCTGAAAATAGGTACCCCAATGTTACAGAAAAACTTTGCATGGTGACTGTCCATGCAGCGAGATATTACTGTCAATTCTAGGGTTTTGGAAGTTGCTTACAATGCACTTCTTGCTTACTTAGGTTATATTATATCCTTTTGGAGTCTTTGATGGAGTTGAATAATAAAGTTATAATTATAGTTTTCCTTAGTTATGATAAAAATGAAATAAATATAAATATTGAACTATAATTCTTGCCTGATAACATTTTTGTTGTGAGTAATCTTGCTATGTTAAAATTGAAATCTTTCTTTTTATTTAGACAGAAAAGGGGAGGTGATTGAGATTCCCCTCTGTATACTATGAATATGTTTTATCACCACTGGTTAATAAAGAAGCTGCTTTTGGACAATGGCTTTACAGAATGTAGCCAGGCTGGAAAAGATATATAGAAGGAGTAGACAGAGTTAAAGAGATGCCATGTAGTTGCCACAGGACACAGACACCAGACATCAGATAGAACTTTTCTGGTAGGCCACAACAATGTGGCAATGCACAGATTAATAGAGATATGTTGATTTAAGATATAAGAGCTAGCTAGATGCTGTAGGAGGCTGGTTGTTTGTTCCTGTCTTCTCAGTTCCAAAATAACCATGCAGAAACTGTATTAATTAAATCTCTGCTTGACCTATTAGCACTAGCTTCTTTTTGGCTAGCTCTTACATCTTAATTTAACTCATTTCTATTCATCTGTGCATTGTCATGTGGCTGTGGTTTACTGGCAAGATTCCATCTGGCATCTGTCTCTAGCAGGGCTACATGGCTTCTCTAAACTCCACCTTCCTTCTCCCAGCATTCAGCTTAGTTTTCCCCATCTAACTCTACTCTTTTGCACTATCACAGGCCAAGACATTTTCTTTATTAACCAATGACATTCACAGCATACAGAGAGGAATCCCATATCAGCTAGAAATATGTATAAGCTAATAGGCCAAGCAGTATTTTAACTAATACAGTTTCTGTGTGGTTATTTCAGGTCTGGTGGCCACGGTATGAACAAGTAGCCTTCATCAACAACTATGTAGCTTTGTATAGCATTAAACGTTTTATCTTCCTGTCTCTAACACTTTTTGGAATTCGACACAGGGCTTTGTAAGATAACCAAGCATTTTACCGAGTAAGGTACATCCAGCACACTTCTGCTTTTTAAAGATGAAAAGTAGAAAAAAAAAAACTATAACACTGGGAGAAGAGTGTTTTGTTGTTGTTGATGTTGTTGTCATTGTTGATTCTGGTTTTGTAGCTCTTGATGCAAGATTCTAACCTAAGCTCATCATTCTAAGCTCCAGACTTGCTCATGAAAATTCACAATCTCCCTTTATACCTCTTCATTCTGAATATACTTCTTCATGGCTAACTGGACTCTGTCTGCAAGATTTCAATTTCATACAAAGCAACCTCAGACAGTTAAAATCAGACTTTTCCAATCTGCCTTTCCATAAATACCATAAGACTCTACCATCAATAAACCTGTTTGCTCACTAACAGTTACTTTTATTTCCCTGTTTAGTTTTTTAATTTTCTCTATATGATAATTGTGCCCTGAATACATCCTACTGCTTTATCACTCACTCATAGTTACAGAGACTTACTAAAATCATGGGAATGACGGTAGACAGTTGATCCAAAACCAGCTATTAACCATCCTTTTCTAATACTACCCAATATTGTCATGATTTGCATCAGAAGGCAAACCTTTGGAAGTCTGTATTAAAAATGTACAGTCCTTTTGGTTGTTATTCTTCTCAGGTTAGAACAGCACATCACCTTAGTCACACTATCTTTATAAGTCCTTCATCTTTAGGTTTATCTTTAAAATTGAACCAATAAACTTTACTTTTTGAGGGCACAAAAATTCAAGTTACTTGATCCCCCCACATATATATAGACATTTGTCCATAATTAACCATCAGATAGATTTAATGTGAAGTTCCAGTGACTTTCAGGAATTCTGAGGACATTTCTGTGTTCACTAGTTTTACATTTTCTGTCTATGATACTGGTATTTTTTTTCTTATTTCACCCCTCACTAATTTAACATAGTGTATTGCTTTCATGTAGTAGTGTTATATTTCCTGGAGACTTTTCCCCCTGGTATCAAGGTGGTTTTTTTTAATGTTATGGCTAGAGCTTATTCAAATTTATCAGTTCATATAAAATATACATAAAAATAATTCTCATGAATAATATATTATATATTTTAATTATCTAAAATTTAATCTTTAATTGTATTTGTAACTATAGAAGTGAGCAATTGTGATTGTATAAAACCCAATTTTAGTTATTTTAAATTTATTATTAATTTATTTGTTTTATTTTCTGACTACAGGTTTCCCTTCCTCCTCTTACCTTGGCCCCTCCCTAAATCCCACCCCTGCCTCATCTCCCCCCATCCAGATTCACTCCTCCCTGGCATCCAATGGATGTAAACAAAACATCCAAAACCTATCAAGCTGAAGTAAGACTAAGTACCTTGCCTTTTAGTAAGGCTAGGCAAGGCAGCCCAGTATATGGTTTGGATAGGGTCCCAAAAGCCAGCAAAAGAGTAAAATAGTCCCAGCCCCCAATGTTAGGAGTCCCACAAGAAGTCCAACTTATGCAACTGACACATGATGTGGGAGTCCCCTCTGTGAGATGTGATTACCATTAATGAATAAAGAAATTGCCTTGGCTTGTTGATAGGGCAGAACTTAGGTGGCCAGGAAAAACTGGACTGAATTTTGGGAGAAGGAAGGCAGAGAGAGAGAGAGATGCCATGGAGCCATCAGAATCAGAAATCCCAAATCTTTGCTGGTAAGTCACGGCCACATGACAATATAAAGATAAATAGAAATGGGTTAAATTAATATAAGAGTTAGTCAATAAGAAGCTAGGACTAATGGGCCAAGCAGTGTTTTAATTAATACAGTTTCTGTGTGGTTATTTCAGGGTTAAGCTAGCCAGTTGGCCAGGATGAACAAGCAGGCCCTCCTCCTACAGACACAAATATGTAGAAGGCCTGGGTCAGTCTCATACAGGCACCCTGGTTGTGGATTCAGTCTCTGTGAGCCCCTATGAGCCTAGGTTAGTTGATTCTGTGAGTTTTCTTGTGGTTCTCTTGACCCTTCTTGTTTCTACAGTCTTTCCTCCCTCTCTTCAGCAGGGTTCCCTGAGCTCAGTCTAATATATAACAATTTTGAAGTGAGAAGACTATTATCTATTTTAGGTACCTGAGTATTCTTTGTGTGTGTGTGTGTGTGTGTGTGTGTGTGTGTGTGTGTGTGTGCATCTGAGTATTCTTATCAATATCTTTTCAAGTTGTTGGATCACAGGTTGGTTAGAATGATGAAAATCCAGAAAATGATTTTCTCTTGTACTGACCAAAGAGAAACACTCCTTATTAAAGATTAATAACGATCCACAAACTTCTCTCTGTGTATAACTTGTACTTTGACTTTTACTTTTAGCTAATACCCACATAGAACTGATCTATATCTTACCCTATATGATAACTATTTGAATTATAAAGGCAAATATTATGCCCTTATTTACTTCCACCTCTTGTCTTTGGGTTTAATGTCTTATCCTGTGTTCCACTAAAAGTGGTTTCTGGCCACACACCCAGTAAATCACTTACCCTGAATGTGCACCCACATGTAGTTCATATTCATCAGAGTGCCACTTGTCACTTCAGTTACAGGTTGATTTTATTTTTCTATCCCATCAACACAAAGTGTGAGCTGCCATCAGCAATCATCATCTCTGTGCTGGGTGTGCAGAGAGGAGCTTTCAAACTGGTGTTTGCATTGTTGATTTTACTACTATAATTCTTTAATTTTTCCAGCATTGTGGCTTGACTTTGACAGCAATAGAGACCTGCATTTCAGGTGTGTAATCAGGATAACTAAGCTTGAAAGAGAAGATTAGCCCTACATGCTCTCTACCTGGTTTGATTTCCCTGAAGAAAAGCTTACCCTAGCAAATTAAAATTAGCCTCACAAAATTGAATTGTTAGCATAGAATTAGGAAAAAGAAAATTAGTTCAGCATTTCATTATTTAATTCCATCTGGATTTTAAAAAGATTCTTTGTCAATGAGAATAGAGATGTATACACCATATGGGATGGGGGGAGGGAGGAAGGATGGATATGGGAACAGGGAAGTATATATCTCAACTAAGGGAGCCATTTTAGGGTTTGCAAGAGACATGATTCTGGAGGGGTTCCCAGGCCCAAGGAGAGGTCCCCAGATTGTGCCCTGGGCAGCATAGAAGAGGGTGCCTGAACTGGCCTTGGCCCATAACCATACTGATGAATATTTTGCATATCACCATAGAACCTTCATCTGGCGATGGATGGAGATAGAGACAGAGACACATATTGGAACACTGAACTTAACTCCCTAGGTCCAAATGAGAATCAGAAGGAGGGAGAACGAGAGCAAGAAAGGAAGGACCAGAGGGAACCTTCATCCGACGATAGATGGAGATAGAGACGGAGACCCACATTGGAGCACTGGACTGAGCCCCCAAGGTCCAAATGAGGAACAGAAGGAGGGAGAACATGAAAAAGGAAATCAGGACCGCGAAGGGTGCGTTCACCCTCTGATACAAAGGGACTGATCGAATGAGAGCTCACCAAGGCCAGCTGGACTGGGACTGAACGAGCATGTGATCAAACCGGAGTCTCTGAATGTGGCTGACATGGGAGCTAACTGAGAAGCCATTGACAATGGCACTGGGTCTTGTTTTGTGTGCATGTACTAGCTTTTTGGGATCCTAATCTCTTTGGATGCTCACCTTCCTAGACCTGGAGGGAGAGGGGAGCAACTTGAACTTCCCACAGGGCAGGAAACCCTGACTGCTCTTAGGACTGGAGAGGGAGGAAGAGAAGGATTTGGGGGGAGGAGGAGAGGGAGTGGGAGGAATGGAAGGGTATGGGGAGGAGGGGAGGAAGTGGAAATTTTTATAAACAAATAAATCAATAAATTTAAAAAAAAGAAAAAAAAGAAATAAGCAGGCTGCATCTTTCTGCTAATGCACATTACTCTTTCCACAGAAATGTATGGAGAAAGGAAAATCTCTCATTGTTTGTCTAATAGTCTGCTGTTTTTCCCCATGTTGTATTATATGTTTCTCAATTTCTTATTCTTAAAAATTATTCTGTTTAGCTTCACAAATTGTGCTCTAAAGAAATGGTGGCTGTTACAGTTCATCTTTTAGAGAATAGTCTTACCTGGTTTTCAAACTTTGAGAAAGTTCTTCTCTACTACCCCATGAAATTATGAGGTTAGTGACAATGATACTTCAACAATGTGATCATATTCCTATGCTCTACCCTTGAAGTGAACTTTCTTTCTTTTTATCTGTCATTATTTAAGGAAGACATGATAGATTCAAGACACTTGGATAATAAGAGTCAAGTGGATTACCGGAACTTTTTGGGTGACCTGATATTCCACAGGGAGCCACTGAGATCTCAGATGGGACCCTCTCTACCTACAAATCTTTATAGCTAAGACAAATGGTCTCATCTCTCCAAACTCCTATTTTATTCCTGTCTTTTTAAAGATACATTCCTTTATAATTATAAGCACTTGCTTCTGAAGACTATGAAGGATCAAGGATTAATGAAGTGCAGAGAAGTACTTTAAAAGTCTCATGATTCCTACAGATACCCAAAGAGGAATTTCACTGAATATTCTCTCTTAGTATAAAATAACACCTACATTTTTAAAGTTCCGTTGGAAACTAAAAAAAAAAAAATGACAACATGACTTGACCTTATATATTGGCTAAATTGCACCTTCTCTGACTTACTTGGGCAACAGTTACATATGTTGTAATGTCTCTACAGATTTTCTTAACAGAACAATATAAGGAGATGTAGAAGGAGCAATCTTTTTAATGCAACTATTTTCAAGATATGAATACAAACCATAAAGCAAGGTGAAGATGAGAAGCAACAGTATAAGGAAAATGTGTATCATTTTAAAAGCTAATTGTGATGATAATTACATTCTGCTTTGGAAGTACAGGGATGATTTTGGCTCTTACAATGGATTTGTTCAAAGAAATAAAGTAGATTGGGCTATTCAATAGTGACTGAATTGTTCATTATGTTAAGAATGGAAAGCAATCTTGTAAAATGTCATCTTTTGCATTTATTTTAATTTTCTGGGAACGTTTATGCCAAATAATGTAAAAATTCCCTGATATCACTCCTACCTCATTAAAGAGGAAAATTACTATGTGTAAATGCCTTTGACAAATAGTCATGTTATTTAAATAATTACCACACTGTCTTTTTCAGTAGAGATACAGAAAAGAATAATCAAGTAAAGAAGAAATAGAGAAATTCAAGATATTTGTCAAGGACAGAGAAATAAGACAGAAAATAAAATCTAAAAATTTTATTTCCTGTTGCAAACAGTTCATCTACACAGAGCACTGTCTTCACTGGCAGCATCCTGCAACACCGTGTCTTTGTCACACACTTAGATAACCAAACCAAACCAAGCAAAACAAAAAGATACCCTGCTGATAATGACAAGAATAAGTAGATTTCCGCAGTAGAGTTTCTATCCCATGGAGTTTGTGTAACTCCTTACATCGCTCCATATTCTGGACATCTGCTACAGTCATCTGAATAATGTCCACCTGCTTTGTAGGCTTATCTTGAATACTGCGTTGGTTCTCTTGGAATTGGCAAGTACCTGCATAGAAGTTCTATTTCACTTGGGTTCAACACAGTTCTCTACTATGGCCTGTGTGCCCTGTTTGTCTTAAGCTTTTGGAAGTCATCCCCAGCCTAAACCTTAGCCTGAACAATAAGCCTGTCTCCTGTTTCCAAGCTGGGCTCTCAGCACACTCTCTTCTACTTCATCCTCATCCTTCATGATGGTCATTTGCTCTCTTTTCTTAAGCCAATGTGTAATGATACTATGCCTGGGGGGGACTTTGGGTTGAAGTTATTAAAGCCTTTGCAAGCGTGCATGACTAGGATGCTCAGAACTACGAAGAAAACTATTAAGATCATGTGAGGAATCTTCTTTAAGAATGATAGGAATGTACAAGGAGCAGAGGGCTGCGTTCCTGCTGCCTGACCCCCGCCACCTGACTAGCTTATGCCCGAAGTGACGCACCGCTTCCCACTGCCCAGCTCCCAGCTAGCTTTACCCGAAATAATTACATGGAAACTGTATTCATTTAAACACTGCCTGGCCCATTATATCTAGCCTCATATTGGCTAACTCTCACATCTTAATTAACTCATATCTAATAATCTGTATGCCACCACGAGGTCATGGCTTATGGGTATGAGTCTAGCCAGCGTTCATCTCGGGAAGGGGAATCATGGCATCTGCCTGTCTCTGTTTTCTTTCTCCCAAACTTCTCTTCTGTCTTTTTCGCCTACCTATGTTCTGATCTATCAGGCCAAGCAGTTTTCTTTATTAATTAAGCAATGAAAGCAACAGATAGATAGAAGACCCTCCTACATCACAGGAAGTGTAAGTACAGATAAGGACAGAAGAGATGAGAGGAAGAATATTACAATCCAAAATTCATTAATTTATTAGTTTAACAGGAGAAGTGTGTGGATAAGGCATAATATCCTGCAAAGAGTTGAAAGCCAAGAGAGAAACTAAATTATAAAAGAAATTTTCTTCAGTGTACAGTAAGTTGTTTAAGGAAAAAGCCATTTTCAAAGACATTACAGAGCATAAATAGATGGGTTTCATTTGAGAAGGAAGATAAAATACATACATATATAGATCAGCCTGGTGACTTTTAACATTTTCAAGTTAAAACAAGCTACCTCAAGGATTAGATTTTCATTCTGTTTATTTGTTTATTCTTTCATCCATGTAAATGAACAATAGGCTGGGACTGTGGATTGGGGTACACAGGAGAAAATAATTAGAATTTGAAAATATGACAGTGCAGATATGGAGCACATATGTTCCCCCATATCAGTAAAATAAAAACCCAAACAAGATCTTGGGTAATTCTAAATAATTGTGCTTATGTTTTCAACATGTAGTATATAAAAACAATACACTTGAAGGCCTCCTAACATGATTATTAATTATATATAATTGGATGCACTAAGAGTAGGTCATTAAGTGATGATTATACTATGATATTTGGTGTTCTAGTGTCACTGGTAATAGGGAACTACATTTGCTTCCAAAGGGAGAAAAGATCATTAAAATTTTAATTTGTTTCTCAACAGTTCAATTATAACATGTTTAACACACTGGACATTAACCTTGAGGGATTTAGCACAATTATGGTACGACTTCAATCTACTTTGCTCTTTTGCATTCATTTTCTTAAGAGACTGGGTATTTGTAACTGCTTTAAGTCCATTCTGGCCTCTTAAATGTTTTGTAGTGTCTTGTTATCACTTCTTGTATTTGTTCTCCTTCTTAGATGCTTATAAGAGTACTTAAAATAGAACTGTTTTTCTTGATAGAATGACTTTTCCAATGCGATGCAGTAGACACCTACTTACTTTGGCTTATCCTGGTCTGCAATGCATTGGCTATTTGTGTGTGCTATCATCTATACATTGCCTTAAGTGAGACTGTTTAATCACGATGCTTTATAGATTTCCAGGTGCTGATATTTGCTATGTGAATTTGAAATCTAACCAGCCCTATAGATGTTTAGCTCCATTATTTTGACATGCTCTAAAGGGATCTCTGTATATCAATAAAATAATCATTATTGGACCCAGTTCTTATTGCTAATATAAAAAATGTAAAAAATGAAATCTCAGAAAATTTTATTTTCATCCCCACACTTCATTTATACATTCTATTCATAGATTTTCATTGAAATGTCCTTGCCTATGTTTCTATACTCTCAGAAAGTCCAGCAGGCCAGTATGCTTGGACTTTCAGTTTATACTAACAGAAACTATCTTATAAAGTTAAAATTTGGGTAGATATAATGTTCTTATAAGTGAAATAGATATATTGAAGATGAAGTAACATATGATATACATATATGGACTAATTAGCAAATAACAAGTATGCAGTATGGGTAAGTTATTTATACTGGATGAAATAACTCAAGAAATGCATATAAATTCATATAAGAGTCTAGATGAGTGATCAAATAAACATTTATTGGTTAATGTTTATGTTTAAGTAGCATGAAAAGCCTCATTTAGTAAGAGGGATTGAACTTAACAAGGAAGTGATCATATGTTACAATGTTAAATTTATATTCAGCCAATTTCCTGTTTGAGGTGTGTAATTAATAACCTTGCATAGAATTGGTTAATTTCTGCATGGGGAATCTGACTGAAGTGAATTCAAGAGAGGTTACATCATATAAGGTTTAATAAAATTTCTGAAGACTATGTTATTGCTCCATTGGGAAAACCAGAGGTCTGTGAAGTTTCAATAGAGTACCTTCTAGCTTTTACCATTTTAGTTTGTAAAAACAGAAGCTTCCAGAACATATTTATACATTGACAACAACAGACTGTCATCATACAGAAAACTATATGAACATTATTCATAATTCCCTTATAAAATTAGATATAAAGTGTATTAAATCTTAAACATCGAAAACTTAAAATCATTGATGAAAATAGAGGGAAAGGCTTATAAACATTTTATGATAATTACTCCAAAGCTACAGGCAACAAAACAAAACTACATAGTTGATTTTCCAACAGACTAGAAAGTTTCACACACAAGAAATGGTAAATAGCTCGAAAATAAAAGAGACCAATCAGAAGAAAGTATTTGGAAATCAAATATCTGATAATTTTCTAATATCAAGAATGCACTAGGTACTTTTCAATAAAAGAAGCAAATTGCTTTATTTTTTCAAAATAAGCAAAGGAATAAAATAGCCATTTTTCAGAAGAGACATATAATCCACCAACTGTTACATGGAGGAAAAAAAACATCCCTGCCAATCACTCAAGAAATGTAAATCCATAATATAATGCTGCATCTTGTGAATTCTGAAGGGTGTTATGAAAAAGATGAAAGATGGAGGATACTGGCAAGGATTTATAAAAAGAGAGCATCTTGATATCTAATAGTTGAAATATAAATTACTGAAGTCATAGAGGAAAGAGTGTACAGGCTTGTCAGAAAACTGCTCATAGAATGGCAACATGTTCCAAAAGCCCCCCCCAAAAGATTATGAAATCTATATTTTGATGAGAAATTTGCATGTTCATAACTATTGCAGCAACCTGATGTTAGCCAGCATATGGAAGTGATATAAATGGTTTCCACCATCTACATACACTGCCATTTATTTAATCATTGTATAAATTTAGATAAAGAATAGTAACTGTTGTCAGTCAGGCACAGAAAGACAAATAGTGCAAGATGTCACTTATATATGGAGTATTTAAAAAGTGTCACAGAAATACTGAGCAGATTTTAGTTAGAGGAGTCTGGTAGTCTGAAGAAGAACAAGGTAAAGAGAGATGTTAGCAATGTTAGTGAGAGGGTATGTTTCAGTTGGTAAAAGGAGCAAATTCTAGCTACTTTGTGCACAATGTAGTAACTGTTTTCAATAACAATGCATCACATATTTTGAACTGTTAAATAATGAATGTTTTCATTATTTATTTTTTCATTGTTATTTCCACCAAAAAAGAGAGAAAAGCATAGAGTGATAGACCTCACAATCAATCTAATTGAGACTTTCTATCTAATTAAAATGAGACAAAATCTATGAAACTAACATAATCCAGGGTACATTTGGAACTCAATAAATGTTGAGTAAAAAGAACTCTGCTGTAGAAAAGTATATCAAAGCCTAAGGCTATACAATATAATTACCGATATCCCATTTGAGTATAGCCAAACATATGAACTAATATTACAATTTCAATTGTTTAATGGTTATCTTTTTCTTGTTAAAATTAATTATCCATTATTAAAACAGTTTCAATGGAAAGCAAATTACAACATATTGAGTTTATGCTTGAATCTACGAATTATTTGTGCATTAATGTAACTTATTCAGCATGTATTTTATAAATGACTCTAGAGAAGTTTTTCTAGCTGTAGGAAAGCAAACCTATATGTACACAGGAAGGGACCTCTTACTTTTCATTCCTTATACTAATAAAACTTGATGTATTTTAGAGATCCTTTATATAAAAACTGTTCAACCACTATGATGTACTTATGAAACCATTGACTTTGAGCTCTGAACACAGAATTGATGTTCTCATATTAATTGCAGCCAGGGTCTAGATAAAGGATTGAAGCCAGAACCTCAAGACCTTCATCCCTGACACTCTTCAACTGGTGATGCTTGACGTTCAGCCTGACAATAGGTGTAAAGTCAATTTTATGTAACGCTGTAGTAGAATCTTTGATACCTCCTACAAAAGAAGGAGTTTTGTCAATGAACCAAATCTGGGAAAACACTGACCCTGAAAGCCAACAATATGACTCATTAGGGTTAGCTCTCAAATTAGTACTCTTTCTGTTAATGTCAAAGTAGCACCTAAGAGTGGTTGATTTCAACAAGTCTCAAATCAATGAAGTCAGGAGTGGTTGATGTAAACAACTCTCCTAAAGTCAATGCTGACTTTGTTAAAGAAGTTATTGACAATCTGCTTTCTCCTAACATTTTTATGAGTCACATTAAGATGGCTCTGCTGTGGAAGCCAGAAAACGTTACGAGTTGAGACTTGCATAGGCACTCTCATCAGACGGATTGGACATTTCCCGCAGAGCTCTTCATCCTTCACGACTTTTTCAGGGATGCCTTTTGTCCTTTTGAGAAATCCAGTCATTTTATATATTTGAAGGTAGAACAAGCCTTTGTGCAATTATAATTTTTATTTTCATGACTATGACTCAAAATTAACTTCTAATTATTATTTATTTGGTTAAAATTGCATGAATTGGAATATTATTCCCATGAATAGTCCCTACTTTCACATGGAAGATATGTCTTAATTTCTCCCATGCTTATTAAAATTTATTATTGACCTTGAAGAAATTATTTTCAACAATGAGACAAGAAATTTCTTTAGGGCTATGCTTGCCAGTAAGGCTGATGAATAAAATTTCAAATGATTTTGATGAGTCTGATTTTATATGAGCATCTTTAGAGTATCAATTCGGAATACCATTGTTTTGAAAAGACAACAAGGCTCAAAGGATTTAAACCTTTGGGATCAGGAGCAAATTCTGCTTTGTAGTTTCCTTGTTCTCTTAGTTCATATTCTTAGAATTCATTTAACTGCACCTATCTTTCTTTTTATTTCCTTCCCTTTTTCCTTCATTTTGCTTTCCTTTCTTTTCTTTTCTAATCTTTGAAACATCTTTTAAACAAAGTGATTTTTTGAGAGTTATTTAATACCGATATTTATAAAACTATGTCTAAAGAAATGGATTAAAAATATAAACATAAGTCAAATAGTTTCATTTTCTAAGAGTTAAAACTCAAAAGTGTTTCTAAATCTTAGTCAAAAATATATTATAATATAATATAATATAAAATAATACATAGCTTAATTTTTATCTTTCTACCATTGTAAAGCTATCACCCTTTCTTTAGGAAAGTCAGTTGTCTGTGCAAAATATAACTGATAAGCATTTTCTGAATGTTTCCATAAATCTATGTTAAATATCTTTAAAAATCAAGTATATACAGATAGTATTTACTTTTTCTTATGATATTTTTGTTGAAAACAAACAGTTTCTGGACCTCTGCTCTGGTGTTTACCATTAAATTACTGAAAACAATGCATGTTAAATGTTGGAGGTGTAATAAAAATTTTTGGAAGTTAAATGTTTTAAAACCTAGCATGATAATTAAACTCTTAAACAGAAAGAACAAACAATAAAATGTGACATTTATTGGGAAAAATATGCATATCAGTACTGAAGTAATTTGAATATGAATATAGAAATAATATTTCCAGGAAACAGACATTAATAGCTTCTAATTAGAACACATCAAAAAGAAAAAAAATGAAGGCAGCAAGTTATTGGACTTATAAAGAGCCAATACTAATTTATTCTAAGTTATTACTGTCAATGCAATTTGCAGCAGTGGACAAAGCAGTGTTAATTGAATTAGAAAAGAAACACATGTAAGAAGCAACTTGTATTATGAATAGTGAGTACATATCAAAGGCATCTTTAAATTATGTAATGCAATTTAGTGCTGAATAATATATATATTGATGTAAAATGGAATAAATTCGGTATGTCCTTAATGCTTCTTCTTCCCCAATTTTCATTATGTAAACAATTCAAGATGCAGTTAAGTTGAATGAAACTTTTAAACAGTCCGCATCTACCACTCAGATTTTAGCAATGCCATTTTACTATGCTTGCTCCATCATGCTCTTGCCCCTATCTTGTCTTTGTGTCCATGAATTAACCTTGTTGCTTCCCATTTAAGATGCAGTGTAAATACCTTAAAAGTATTTACCTTAAAAGTATTTACCTTAAAAATAAATACCTTAAAAGTCCCAATACTTCAGAAGGCAGTTTTATTTCAAATAAAATTTACATAAAATGGAATATACATATTTTTATTGTGTCCACCTCAAATTATGATATATTTATATGTGTATGCCGCATAAAATTTTATACTACTGAATACTACTATCTACTCGAGTGAGCTATGTCATTATTCTTTCAGTTAATATCCTTGTCCTACTTACGGTTACTTTTGTTGTGATAAAATATTAGAACCATAAGTAACTTGGGGAGGAAAGGGTTTGTAACATGACGGGGCCGGCTTGTTGGGGTTTCTATCCCACTGGGTACCCCACAACCGGCAAGTTCCAAAGAAAATCAGTCACACAGAGATCTCTATAAGTTATAAAGCTGATTTGGCCCATTAGGTCAGGCTACTTATTAGCTCTTATAACTCATGCTACCCCATTATTCTGATCTATGTTAGCCACACAGCTCAGTACGTTTCTCAGCTGGGCAGGTTACATGCTGCCTCTTCGGTGATCTGCACAGGAATGTCAGAGGAACCTCCCTGCTTCCCAGAATTCTCCTGTTCTCATTGCATCACCTCTACTTCCTGTCTGGTTTTCCCGCCTATACTGCCTGCCTGGCCAATTAGCGTTTTATTAAAATATGATTGACAGAATACAGACAATTCTCCCGCATCAAGGGTTAATTTTGCTTATACTTCCAAAAGACAGCCCATTATTGTCAGAGGCCATGCCAGGCCATTGGTGAAGGTGCAGTCTCAATAGTAGTGCAAACCCCAAAACTGAAGGGGTCAAGAAGAGAGGCTGAGCCTTAGCGTCATGTTTCCGGGTAACTGATGGGAGCACAGAAGAGGCTAAGGTTCAAGTTGCAGTGGAGTTCTGAGCATTTTAGGGTTCCTGTACTATATGACGAACTCCAAGGGCATCTGTGAAGTAGAGCTAGCACAATCCTAGGAGAAAGGCTACATTTGCTGTGGGGCAACTGTCCAAGCTCTTTGGTGCAACCCAGAAAATTGTGAATGTTTTCTAAAGAGGGAGGGCAAGAAAGGTTGTGAATTTGGGTGTGTATGGAAGATATGGGACAAGTTGGGGAACGGGACACCTTAATCAGAATATATTATATGAAAAACAAAACTCTATTGTCATTTTTTAAAAAAAAAGTATCAAAGCCAGGGTTGTGACTCAGTTGGTACAGTGCTACCCAAGCATGTTTGAGTGCCTGAGTTCAATCCCTAGAACCACAAATTGCAGGTGCAGTGATTCATATGATATCTCAATACTGCAGAAGTTGAGGCAGTTCAAAGAATTTTTCAGCTATGCATTGCTAGTCAATCTATGGTGTTGAGATACTATCACACACGCTCACGTACACATAACATAGACACACAGCCACAGAAGAAATAATAAATATAGAGAGCATTACAATTAAGAAAACCACTCACTGATACTAGAAATCCTAAGACAGGACTTCAAATTCAATCAGAGAGTGGTTGGTTAGTCCCACATCTTTTGTGCCACTTATTGTTCCCATGTATCTTACAGGCAGGTCACAATCTTGGATCAAAGATTTGTAGCTGGGTTTGTGTTATTGTTCTCCGCTGGTAGCATGCAGGGTACCTTCCAGTAATATAACACTATGCCATAAGAGTGAAGGCTCTAATTAGGCACTAGCTCATCTTCTCCATGTTTAATGGGTTATGTAGATGTTGTCTTCTGACATATGGAGATATCTGAAGAAAGGTAAAGCTGTCTCCATCAGCTTGTGGAGAGCAACTAATAGCTTTGACAAAACCTGGTTTGCAGTTTCCATTGAGCCCCTCTGGGCAACAATTCAAAATGATATAATGCTTTCTCAGTAGTGAAGGCTTCATTTGGTGTTGAGCGATGTAGCTATGTATGCTCCATTATGTGTTGACTCCATTTGGATTTCTAACATGTGTGTATATATTTAAACTTGCTTCTGTTGTCAGTTTACACATGACCCTTCAAAATGGCCCTTAGCTTTAGCTGTTTCTCCCACAACCCACCTTTTCCCCCTCATCCCTCCCTCTCCTCACTTGATCCTCCCATTTTAGTTCCTCATTCACTCCATCAGTCTATAATTAACTATTCTAATTCCCTTCCTAAGGAATTCCTTCCATTCCCACTAGTCCCTTACTTTCTTTCAGTGTCTGTGGTTATATGGACTGTAGTCTGCTTGCTTGTCAAAGACTTAGGAGCTAACATTGACATATAAGTAAATATATACTACATTTGTCTTTTTGGGTTCTGGGTTACCTCACTCAGTAGAATTTTTCTAGCCACATCCATTTACCTGCTATTTTTATATTTCTTAATAACTATTTATACTTTTGTGTAGAAACAAACAGTTCCTGACACGTTCATCAAGGTGGTGCATGCAGGGATATCTTGAGGGACCATTGTACAGGATTTTCTAAGGTTATTTAGTGCCCCACTTGTGTTTGTTACTAATTTTACTAATAGGTGGTCTCCAGTATCATTAGTATAGACCCAATGATCATCTAAGAGCTAAGACTACATGAAAACAGTGTTATCTATTTGTTATGTTATAGTTTATTATAGTATAGTTTCTCAATTTACAGCTAAATAGCTTTATATTTAAAATTTAGAGGAGATGTGAAAGTAATGAGATTGTAATATATTCTTATATGAAAGTTGGAAAGAAAAAATAATTATTAAAATATCTATACTAAAGTAACTTTATTGTTGTTAAATAGAGAAATGGAATATGAAAACAGCCTAAAGTTGTAAAATTTAAATGTTAGTATCTAATGAGTTCTCAACCATAAAAATTACAATTTTATTTCAGAATAATTTTTTTCTACCAGCATTGGTAAGTAGAAAGACAATGGGTACTCCTAAGTGAAATAGTAATTTCTTGTGCATTTAAATTTAATCAATTTTTGAAATGACATGCAGAATTTAAAAAACACACATATCCTAAATCAAGTTGGAAAACAAATATTAGTCTGAGTTGAAATACCAGATTTGGAATCCAGATTAAAATGGAACAGCAATATAGAAAAAATAAGAGTGACTTTCCCAATCTTGCACTTAAATATTATGGGAAAATGAAACAAAAAGTCACCCAAAGAGCATAAGAACACAATACACCATTAATCAAAAGAATCATTCCACTACCATAGAATAGTCCATCTCTAATAATACATATTTCAAGTTATTACTGAAAAATTACTCCTGTAAACAATCATTTAAAAATGTGTTAAGGCACTCCACAGGCCTTCACTTTCATTTTTTTTGTTTGTCTTGTCTCAGAACAAAATACATACATAAATGCATATATGATAATATGGAAGTTATGTATCCTGCTATGTGTAAAACTAGAAGTTGCTCATATCTATGCTGTTACAGAAGGCATTTCTGCTTAATGAAATTAAGTGATTGTAGGTCACATCTTTTAACATATTTAACAACTCCCAATATTGATTTTCATTTGAACAGTCAATTATATTAAAAATTACTTAAGCATTTATAGTGTTTGAATTATATTGGTTGAAATATTTAAAAAATATTTTTAATATTACTGAAGCATTCTCTAGACATGGTCACAATATTTGCCACTGATTGAGGCTTAGTCTTTCCAGTAAAGCTCTTATCTGGATAATATGCAATGATTTAAAAATCTAAAATAATATTTAATTGTCAAGTGTGGATGCTTTGCTTATGAATGCACACACACATGGTGCAAACTATACCAACAGATTTTGTGGACGCATACTTACAAGAACATAAATATTTCTATTAAAAACTTATGTTCAACATGTAACCTATCCTAATAAGTTCTAAAATATTATTTAGATGTTTAATTTCCTTTTTTCTTACGTTGTAGGAAAATGAGTGAATAATCCATTTTCTTTATGATCCTTCTATCGTGTAATACCACTTTTATTTCAGAGAAAGAGACAATTTTTAATTTAGCATAATATTCTTTGGGACCAGAGCCTAAGTTTATTTAATAGAGAAGAGATATTTCTTTGAAGACTACTCACCTTTTTAAAATGGCAATAGAGTATCTGGGGAAAAATTCATTAAGATACAGGATTGATTCAAATTTATTCAAGAATAGTGGTTATATCCATTAAGTTTTGTAGTATTGTGTATATGAATATTAAAAAAACCCTTTCATCAGGATAGCCATATGTAGAAAGCATGTGATAGTATGTCATTTGCTATGGCATATTTGAAAAATTGGTTTATGCTTTTCAACACCTCTGTTTGTCCAGGGTGGCAATTTCCCCTATGGTTGCGATTTTGGGTTTGGCATCACGAAGCTTATAATTAATTGTATTAGTGAGAGAAGAGTTTATTCATTTATATCTCCCTGGACAAATGACCTCTCTTACAGAAAAAAAATGTGTTTATGTGAAAAAGAGCTACTGGCTGTAAAGTGTGTTGTATTATAGAAGTTTGGGGATACCAGTTTTGTTGAAAATTACTGTCTTTATAGAATGAATATATTCACTTCAGGTTCTTACTTTCAACATCTGTTTTAAACTAAAAACATGTACAAAAGGCATAAAATAGATGTCAGTATTTATTTTGTACTTCAAAGGGTTAGTGATATATTGGAACTTTTACTTACCACCTTACTGTAGCTCTCACTTTCATCTGTTTTAATGTGTCATTATAAACATATACTAACATAATATATATCACACACATATATAACATATTATATATGCATAATAAATAATTTTAAGCAGCTGTCTTGTAGGTAATATATGTACCCTTGTATTACAACAGTTTTCCTACAAATTTTACACTCACTTTTTCTCTAACTGAAACTTCAGAAGCTTTAATGCCATTCTTGCACTAGACTGAAAAGATAGTCTGTCACTCACGAGCTGAATGACTTGCTTAATCCTTCTTCCCTACATTTTTTGACATGGAAAGCAACAAGAAGAGGTGACACAGAGTTTGTGATACATTGGTCCTCTGGTGGCCATGAAACCACATTGTTTATTTAGATGCGCTAAAGTCCTCCAAGGGAACATCTCAGGACAGAACAGGGCACACTCTCATGCTCTCCTGTTAATGCAAACAACTCTTGAGAAGATCTATCTCAAGGTAAGTTGCTTTTTGAGAATTTGAAGGTTTAGGCTAAATGTGAGCTGTTAGGACATTTCAACCAATACAATGTGGAAATTAGCTTTATTAGTATGCACTTTAGCACAAAAGGAAAAGAAAACTGCTTGAAGCATTTTGAAAGTCAGCAATATCTATTTAGGTAAAATAAGAACTATAGAAACACATTACTATGGATTGGTCCTCATTCTATTAGTATTATTTACCTAATATACTTGACTTATAATGTACGTCTATGCATGAATAAATTTTACATGTAGACAATATAGTTACAAAATGACTATGTATGAAGCAGTTATTACTGTGATTTAAATATATTTTAATCAACAATTTTAAAGTTTTAACTTTGAGAAGGTAGGATTTATTACAATTTTACATTCTACATATGCAGTCATTGTAGAGAAGGTAAAGACAATATAGTTGTGAACACTTGAAAGTTTACTAAACCCAAATAACTGTATGCTTTTAAAAGACACACTTTAGTAATCTGTAGGATTCATTAGTGTCTGGTTTCCAAGTAGTAATGAATATAGATTCATGTGTTGGCAAAACGTTCCCGTTTTAAGCCTCTCACTTCAATTGAGTACTGTCTTGGAAGAAATTCTGATAAGCTGTTAAGAGTGGGAGTCATCCTCACACATGATAATCAGATGTTCAAGAGCAACTCACATTTTCTATAGCATTCCCTTCTGCAATATGCAGTCTTTGAGCACTTTAGAATTAAAGTTGACAAACTTAATGAGCAAGGCCAATCAGCAGTCAATCTATACGCAAGTCAGAGCAATGCCTTCACTAATCCTGCTTTCAGTTCTCAGGGCCATTTTGATGAGCCTCTGTGTAATGTCGTTATAGATCATGGCTGACAACGGAGTTTATGGGAACAGAAATGAAAGTGAGTACTGTTGAGTCCTTTAAGGAAATACATGTATGTATCCAGTCTTTAAAATAAAAGGACATTTATTTTGATGTGTTTTTAAGGTGACAAAGGACTGTGAGTTGCATCATATTCCATTTTTTTAAACAGAAAAAAAATGATAAAGTACTTGATTCATTTCACCAAAATAACTTTAGATTTCTGAGAGGAATGAAAAAATAGAAGAGTCATAATCTAGTGGACTTGTAAAACTATTTTAATTTTTACTCAAAATCTGTGAGATATAGCCGTTAGCCCTTATGTTACATTTTTAAAATTAAGACAATTATTCATGAAAAGAGGAAAAACAGAAGTGATCAGATTTTAAGCTTAACTTTCAGGGGAAATTCCAGTAGGGTAGGTCCAGGAGCATAGCACTTCCTCAACAAGGCCAATGATATTGATTTCCATGTCTCTTTATTTCATAAAAATATAAATATCATTACATATCAGAAATAAGTTTATTAAAATTAATTTTTTTCTTTCCAAACAACATGATATCTTCTTTGAAGAATTAGTCCTCAGCAGTGACACCAACTCATAAAACTGCTCTGCAGTTTTACTTATTATTTCAGTTAACATTTTATTTGGATTTAAAGAATACATACCACTTACTCCTGGTAAACTCTGCTATCTGCTATAACAAATATAAGTGGTTAACGTAGCTGAGCGAAGACAGACTTAGTGCTTCATATCCTCTTGTTTATCCACGGTGAGACAGCAGCTGAAATAAGGGCTTTAGTACATACACATGTCTTAAATAAAAAAAGACCCACCTATAGGAGCGGACTAAGAAGTGTTGAGAATAAAAATCTGCTATGTAAATTCCAATTTAACAAAAAGCACTGTCTTTGACCTGAGCCATTTATAAGCTAGTGTAGTTCTGACTCATGAAAATTGTCAAATCTGTACGTCATGTGGCAACAAAAATACAGGGCTATGTTGTTTCCACCGGTTGAAAGGAAAGACTGAATGGAATGTGAAGTACCGGCCTGCAAATGTCGTCTAAGCAGCCATTGGCATACATTGACACATCCAGTTGATACTGACATTGCAGAAGTAAGAATGATAATGTTACATTAGTAAGCATTATATTGTTATATGTAAAAATGAAACAACATCAACAACAGCTGAAACATAGAATAAAGGAAAAATAGCAAAAGACCCCATGGTAATGAATTTTGTTCGTACCAAAAATACAGTTGGGAGCCCTAAGGAATCACCAGCATATAGCAACAGTGTAAATGACATCCGTGCTGGGTTCATGGACACACTCTTCAGTGCAAAGTAAGTTCCTCTGAGTGGACACTGACGGACAGCTCTGGTGTGCTGAATATGTCTTGTGGCTTGTCTGCTCACACCATTAAAGACAGTGGCCCATGCCACCACTGTCATGAGCTGGCTGGATACTATTGTTGAAAACACTTAAGACACTGAGACTTTTTTCATAATAAGCAGTTACTCCATAACATGCTTTGTTTCTTGATGAATTAGAATGAATGTTAGGTCACCTCCTTAGTAGAATATTTTTTAATGTCTTGTCTTTCTTTCCAATGTAGGCTGAACAGCGACTGCAATATCTTTCCCCTTTTGAACTCATTTCCCTATCTTTTCCCTAAGATGGAACCTATGTAAACCTAGAAACACATGGCAACTTAATATACAGCCTTCTCAAAGTGCAAAATATGATACAATTTCATAGGCTTCATGTACACACAGCATTTTACACAATACAGTACAGATTTCTGCTCATAAATTACCCTCACACATCTACTTTCAAAGATCTGGCCACTTACAGTGACCCAAGAAATTATTACAATTAATACAATTGAACTTTACAAGTCTCCAGACCAAAATAAAGTAGATCTTACACTTAACCTCATATATACATATTTTAAAATGTTCTTTAAATGCTTGAGTATACATAAACAAATATCTTAAATAAAGACAAATTTGTCTAGATAGAAGAACTCAATAATTACAGTTCGATTTCTGGTTTGCACACATCGTACACAATGCTAAAAAAATATAACTTGTGTGATGATTTATTTCTGTAATGTCTGTTCATCCTGCAACTCTTTAGGAAGGGTTCTTGACCTCTGGAGAACCACACTAAGTTCTTCGATAACTTTTGATGGCAGCTTATGATCATGGTCTAAAGTTGTCTTGTTGTTTCTGTCCTCAGTCTTCTTTGGAGTCTTTGGACCTTTATAGCCCTTTGGTAGACTGTGTGGGATCTCTGTTTCTGTGTCTTCCAAGCAGTTAAAACTGCGATGTTTTCTGGCACGATTTCTAAGTTTATCATCTTTGTGCTCCAAGCAGTGGGCTATGATGGAGGCTCTGTCTTTTAAGCTGGGGTCTATGCAGTCTCGATCATGCTTTTCACAAAGTCTCAGCCTTTCAAGTTCTGCTCTTGCGCTCTAAAATTAGTGGAAAATTAAATGTCACAGTAAAGCAATATTTGAGACAACTGATATTTACAAAATACACTAAGCAAACAGTTCATGCTTCCCATTCTAAAGTTCATTATATTCTATGATGCATATTCTAATTTTATTTTGTTTTATGCAACTTGCATGTCTGGATTTTGTTTTTCTTTTCAACAATTTTTAAAGTGTTTTATTAAATAAAACAGTTTTAAAATTTAAATATATTTTATTTATATTCTTCTCCTTTACAAGTCTATGAGATCCTCTCCTACTCCCTGCCAACCCACATTTAGGTTCTTTCTCAAAAAGCAAACCCAAAACACAATATAAGAACAAAACATAGAAAAAAATGTATCACCCCAAAATAAAACAAAACAAACACTATAACACAAATCAACACACATCTAAAACCTGTTAAGTTTATCATTAGTTAGTCAACTACTCATGAACATGAGATCTGTCCCAGAGTGGCTGATGATACACCCAGTGCCATTCCATTGGAGAGATGTGTTCTTTCCCTCTCCCAGCAGATATAAAACAAAGTTCCATTGTTGACCTTTACATGTCTGGATTTATGTCCATGTCTCTGAACTATAGCCCCTAATTTCAGAATTATAATATAAGTCATCATAATAAAGAAATTAAGAAACAATGTAGCACAGAAATCAGTTAAATTTATTTTCCAGGTTCACATTTCTCCCAACATGTTTAAGCAGCGCAGTTTTCCCCATATAACACTTGCTCTAATTTCCCTGTCAACTTTTAAAGTCACTGGAATATGCTTTATGCATGTGTTAATATTCACTTTTGCATCAGTGGGTTAGAGCATACATTTACTAAATGTACAGAAAGGGCTAGCAGGTCCAAGAGCAGACTCTAAATCACCTTCAATGAACAAAGGATAGATTCTGAAAGTTAGAAATGATGATTTTCATTGGCTGGGTAATATCTATCTGAGGGAAATCACTTCAGGTTCTCAGAATATTAGAACTCAGTAAGTATACATCTCTATCTATCTATCTATCTATCTATCTATCTATCTATCTATCTATCTATCTATCATCTATATTCTATCATCTCTCTATGTATTTTTCTATTATCTATCCATGTATCTCTCTATTCTCTCTCTATCATCAATCTATCATCTCTCTATTATCTATCTATCCATCTATATCTATTGTCTATTATCTACATATCCATCCATCATCCATTTCACAGTGATCCTTCATACTAACTTTCAACTATCAAACAGCAAAAATACCAAGACCAAAACAAACTAATAAATTGACAAAACCTTTGACTGTCTTAGATGCATAATTTAGGGGTATTGAAGTGTTAAAAAATATGACAGCATTAGTGATTTATAAAGGTAGGAACATGTAATAGAAGCAACAGGTTAAAAGTCAAGGAATGGGAAAGGAAGAAAAGGAGATCACATGAGCTTTACATAACTTACAGGATATATGTTATGCGCCCTGCATGTGACATGCTGTGAGGAAAGAAAGACAGAGGAAAAGGGTGGCATTGCATTGGTGTTAAATGATGAGGTCATTATTTCAAAAGAGAGATGGAGGAGGTAAAGGTAAGCAGGAGTATGCTGTGGAAGGGCCAGTCTGTGTCGTCTTGGTTTAACAGAAATGCAACTCTTCCCCCAGCTTCAGACAGCAGTTCCCAGTGCCAAAGCCAGAGCAATGGATGGAGAATGGCTTCTCAGAGCAAATTCTTTACACGTTTTGTTTGGTGCTCGTAGATTTCCTCATGAAGCCAGACATGGAGGTCACCAATATGATCTAATGATGCCGAATAAATAATGTGACCAACACATACAAATATGAGTGTGGGAAACTCCTAAATGACTTCACTTGGTGAGCTTCTGCATTAATGAATAATATCCATGCTATAAAATGGATAGTCACATCATGAAGTTTAAGGTCTGACAGAATGTTTGAGCTTCTATGATAGAGCTTCCATGATTACTCACTGCCTATTTTGTAAGGTGCAAAAATGAAAACCCAAGGATCAAGTGGTTTGCATAGCAACACTTAGGTGAGTGGCATGGGAGGTACATCTGGCCACAGGGTGAAGGCACAGAGACAAACTGGGATTCTAATTTACCCTTTGCTTTGTTCTTGTTTGTAGTGAGTCATTTTTTTCTTCATTATTTTTATTCTACAGGTGTTATTTAAAGATCTCTTTTGAGACAAGATCTTGACAGGGTGCCCAGATCATCCGGTAACTCTAGGCTCAAGTCTCCTCTCTACACCAATCTGAGAGGCTGGAAATACAGGTTCACATTATCATGTCCAGCTTTAGATGCAGTATCAGAGGTGAATGAATTATCCCACTGCAGTTCCCATGCTACTTATGATTTCATTTCAATGTGTATCAGCTGTAAGGCAGACATCATTTTTGTGCAGCAGAACTTAGTTACCAGTAATAGCCCTACAAAGCAGGGGTTACTAGTTTCATACAGGGAAGGGGCTGAGGATGCAAAGTTTAGAAAGGAGTTCACAATTTATTAGAAGCAGGTGTGCCACAGGTAGTATCAAACTTATAAAATCTTCAATATTACATCTGCCTCTCCCTAAGAAGTTTCCACGACCAACGATATTCATTTCTAGATTTCTTTAGTTGTCTTACTATTTACTAATTTATCAATCTAATGTTAGAAGTCTCCGGGAACACTTCCCTCCCTGGATGAGGCACTCAATACAACTTCCTTCCAAGAGCACTTAAAAAAAAAAGTGCATTTTCTAGAAAGCCAAGAACTACTCTGCAAAGCAGCATTTCCTGCCCACGAGTCATGGCATGACTGCATTATTTCTCAGCAACACAGTCTACATGATAATTTGAAACTGCTTTCCTTTCTTAAACCAAAAGTAAGAAATCTTTAGGCATTTTATTATTATATCTTCTTATATAATTGTATTACTCCAATATAATTCTATAGTAATGTTCATAATGATTTGTATGAAAAACTTTATTTTTGATTAATGTTGCCTTTATACCATTTAAAGTAAGTTTTAGTGTTTTTAAAGTATTAGGGTATTTAAAAAAACTCTTAGGCAAATGTATTGAATGACAATAAAGGTACAAAACTTTTTTCATTTTATTTTAATTATTCATATATTTTCTAGCAATTAATATTTCATAGAATTATTATGAGAAACTCCAATACTTCTTCCTAGTTTTAGTTTATCTGTCTTTTGTTGTTGTTTGTTTGTTTGTTTTTATCCTACGCATGTTAAAATTATACTTAAAATTGTGGTTTTGAGATTAGGAAATATGTTGTAGATTTATTTATCTATAGGTGATACTGTTTAATGTATTTTTAATCTTAACATTTTATCTTGTGTTTCTCTATTGGTCATGAGGCAGTGTCAGAGGACACTGGTCACTGAAAGGCAAATGCCTTTAATGGATCAAGTTGTGATTCTCCAGCCCAAGTGCTAATGAGATGCAATCTAGATTTTTGATTGGCTAAGTAGCCCACAGCCCTGCAAAGTAGGGCTCTAGTTATAGAATCAACAGATGTGCAGTCATAGATTCTTAGATACTTAATTTTTCCTCTTATAACATTAGTTAGGCAAGAGCACATATGCCAGCTTTCAAGTATACTCTGACACAAGAAACGTGTATAATATATGCTCACTACAGTATTTATAAAGATTAATTCTAACAGTTTAGCCCAAATTAAAGTTCAAAGAATGTATAATTTATATGACCTTTTAGGTAGGTTGGTTTATTTTTACTTGTTTGTTTCTTAATTTTTGTTTTTGAAAAAGTCAGTTAAGGTACTATTCCAAGGGTCATTCCCAACGTGAGTTTTGAGAGTAAGCAGCCATGTTCTTTTCCAAGACATGCAGCTTTCTGTCAAGATACAGTAGTTATATTCTCCCACATCACAAGATGACAAAAGGAAAATACAGTCAATTCTTTGAAAAATCTCAAATTATTTGTAACAATTCATAATAATATTCAGAAGTTATCCTGTGGTTCCTTTAAAACATCCCAAGTTTCCACAGTTGGACTGTGATGCTAGCCTTAGGTATCTATAACATGATTCAGGCATATTTTTGCTCCATATTTACTCAAAGGCTATATAAGTAATCTTGGGAAATTGATTTGAGACCAGGTTTGCAGTCAGGGTTTCTATATAAATAGGTAAAATTTCTTGGCTACTTGAAAGACCAGAAGTGGTATCATGAATATGTAATGTGAATGATATTAAAACAAGTGACAGAGGGTTAGCAACACAATTTTCTTCATATATTATGAACCTTGGACATTGCTGAGCTGTGCAAAGTGATTACTGTTTGGCTTCTGAAGCCAATGAGGTAGTTAATTTACTCAGCCATGTGAAGTTGTAAGAAAATAAACAGGCAAGGTTAAAAAGAGAACAACAAAATCATAACCAACCTCAATATTCTTCTGGGCCTGGGATGCATTCCTCTCATGTTGGATGGGAATCAGAGGTAAACCTCCAATCTTGGGATTTTTGGTTATTGAACGTTTTCGTTCTTTTCCAGCTGGTGGCCATATATCATTCTCATGCTGTGGAAACAGAGTTTAGTGCCATTGGTGTGTGATTTCATTATGTACTACACCACATAAGTCACTTGGCTCCCCACACATCCACGCCAAATAATCTACTTTCTGTGAGAATGCCATTTGTAATTACTTCGACATTGACTCTGGCAGGCACATGGCTCCAGGATGTGAAATTCTTAAGTGAACCGAGCTTTGAGGTCTCAGTTCAATTTCTAACTTTCAAACGCACACCCTCTGTACTACTTATCAAAGCAAATGGTAGAAAATATTGGAGAAAAATGGCAAGTCTTTTTGTAAAGCAAAAATGTACTTGTCTATATTTTCTAAACCCTGTAGCAGAAATAACTAAACATTTCCTGTTTATATCCAAGGTGAATTTAATATGAAAATAATTTGTTCTTATATATCTCAAATTGACCTAAGGCATGGATATCTGGAAAAAATTAGCCCTATTTTATGACCTTTTAAAAAATGTTACTTTTCCATCTAATTGAATTTCAATGGAATGTTACCCTTTTACACACACATTTATAGTGAAAATCACACTATAACAGAAAGAGTGGTGCATTTGTCCTCAAATTATTGACTGAATTTGAGTCCACCACACCACCATGGTCATGCTCAGAAAAAAACAAAACAAAACAAATTTTTAATGGGGGGATAAGAGCCCACAGGTAAAAATGCAAGCTCTGAGTGCTTAATCCTCAAAATAAACATACAAAAAGGTATTTAAAGAATCTTTTTATTTCCTAGGGTAGATTAACATTTTAGAAGCAAGGAGAGGCAAATTGATTTTCAGATAGCAATCTATTACAGAAACAAACAATGAATACCAAATTAAAATGAGTTTATAGATATTTGATGAAACAAAAACGAATTCTAATTATATGTAACTAAAACCTTACTCTTTATTTTGTTCAAATTTTACGATACATCAAAAATTTTTTATGTGGAGTTAGGATTTTAACACAGTGTTTTATTGCAAATAATTCATTTCCAGATGTATTGATATTGTGGCCAATATACTGTACTTGTAATTTATAATGAGGGGCATATTATGTCTTTACCAATGTACATACATTCACTCAATCCTCAAACATTCTACAGTAAAGGTCCAATTATTGTCAGACTTGATATATACTCTTAAAATCATGGATGCATTTATCTCAATTCATAAAATGTTTCAAACTTCATTACATTATTTTTTATGTCATGGCTCCAAATACAGTTAAAATACCTTTGATATTTTATAATTAGGATATTCTGAACAAGTAAAATTGAGAGAAAACAGGTTGAGCAGGAACTCAGTAACTTTGCAAATTATGCTTACAAATTCTTGAGATAATTGGGTATTCTCTCTATCTATGTGTGTGTGTGTGTTTGTGTGTGTATATTGTTCCATGTGTGTGTGTGTGTGTGTGTGTGTGTGTGTGTGTGTGTGTGTGTATGGATGGGATTCCAGGTCTAGCGAATGTTTTCATTTAACATTTGTAAGCTATTGGTAAGTGACTTCAAAAGTCACATAACAGAGATTATCTAGCTGGGTATTGTACTATTGACAGCACGGTCAATGATCACACTGCCAATCTCCAATTCTGCTTCTCACTTTCCAACTTAGTCCTTTCTATCTTTTCTGCTTACTTCATTTCACCCACTGTAGATATTCTTTTGACTTTTGACCCCTGATACTATTTACCATCATTATTCTTCTATGTCTTCCTTTTTCCTGGCCTTCTTACCCTGGCTTGGATTGCATGGTGAATTTGTAAATTTGCTTCCTTATAATTTTCCTCAAATTCTTATTCTTTTCCTTTTACTTACATTTGTTTCTTCAAAGCCCCGAACTTCATTATAATTTGCCTGTAATTGATGGATTAAAAAATACAGAGGACTTTTCTGTAGACCCACTTCACTTTTGAGCTAACTTTAAACTCACTGTGATTAGTAAACACTGCCATGGGACAAGTAGTTCCCTCACTGTTTGGATATTGTTTTTCACTCCCTCGCCCTAAAATTTCTAACGGCCTTTCCTGCCTCACAGAGCTAAACTCACTGATATAATTCTAAAAATTATCACTAATCACTTAAATACATAATTTTATATTATTAGATATATTAATTGTCCTACATCCATAGCCATGTAACTGAGTTTTCCTTTCCTTTGCTGTCAGCGGTTGCTCTGATTGCAAGTAACCTTTCTCCATTATGACTTAAACTGCCCAGTGGGCCAGGATATAACTGCTCTGTAGTCAATGACCTGGGAAAAATGAAAAAAGCTACCATTCTCTCTGATGTAAAATGACTTTGAGCAATGATGAACAATGGTGGTTCCTCATGTCTGACCATGGCCTGTATGACTCTTCTAGTGACTGAGTTACCTCTGTAGGAAAGTGTGAAAAAATATATACTACCCCATCTTACAGTCAATTCCATTTAAGCCATGATATCTGCATTGGCCTCAGACCCCTAACTGCTCACACCAGTCACAAACTCATTGTCTCTACCCATGCTTTCCCTTGTCAATGCTTCTTACATCTTGTATATTTTTCAAGACCTCAAAATATGGAACACCCTAGAGTTTACTAGAGAGTCCTCTGTTACTGTTTCTTTAAATATTCCATGAACTTCTACAGCTCTCAATACAATCTACATGCCACCTTGTTCCATATATACATTTCAACCTCAAACTGTTGCCGGAATCTTTAAAGTCTGATTGGGAATGCAGCATGTTCACTTGTGTATATCAAATACCTTAAGTTTCATTTCATCTATGAGAACTCTTGACTTCCTTCTACCACTCTGGTAATATTCTGTACAATCATCAATTGTCTAGGACCTTAAAATTAATTTAAATAGACTGTAAAAAACACAGCAAAAACGTAAGAAACACATACTGAAAAACAGGTTATCAGGAAAAAACACGCCTATTCCTGTGTTTCTTTAGACCCTGAAGTTTATATAGTGTTAAAATTTCTTACTTAAAAATATGAACCTATTATAATATCATTATTCCAAGTGCAGCAAATTTTCCATAATTGTTGAAATTAAAAACAATGAAGTATTCATATGTCAACATACACCAAAATTACAATCTACTAATGTACATAAGACTGAGCTATTCTGACTATCTAGGAGACTCTTCAGTGAATGTAATAGAAGATAGATCTCCTTATGAACATACAAGCAAGACGAAGCCAATTTTATGGACATGGTACAGTACTTATGTGTAGTATAAAACATGACATCTCAGATAATGAAAAATTTCTTTAGATATGCATTTCAGAAAGAAACTCAAGTGAAAATGAAAAAACAAGTCCTTACTTCAACGGAAGAAATAAGTCTTGTTACAACCAAACACAAAAATTAAGGTCCTCCTTAATTTCTACTATTTCTTTCAAACTAAATAGACCACGAATTAAAAAAATTCACATTATCTCAAAAATATTCCTCAATCTTTACGTTTTGCATAGTGTCTCTACTCAAGAACATGTGCCACACAGATGTTCTTCCTGCTTCTTCCTTTGGCTCTATAGTGCTGTGATGTGAGATCCCCTCTGTATGCTATGAATATGTCTTATTACCATTGGTTAATAAAGAATCTGCTTTGGACTATGGCAGGGAAGAATATAGGTATGTATGAAAAAAAAAACCAAGTAGAATGCAGGGAGAAAGAAGGCAGAGTCAGGGAGACGCCACGTAGCTGCTAAAGGAGAAAGATGCCAGAAACTTACTGGAAACACACAGCCTTGTGGTGATACATAGGTGAACAGAAATTGGCTAATTTAAGTTGTAAGAGCTAGCTAGGAATAAACCTGAACCATCAGCCAAACAGCACTGTAGTTAATACAGTTTCTGTGTGATTATTCGGGTCTCATGTTTCAGGGCTGTCTCAATAACTGTTTTTCATTTAGGGATGAGGAGGGAGGAGGAGAGGGAGTGGGGGGAGTGGGAGGGTGTTGGGAAGAGGGGCGGAAATGGAAACTTTTATAATTTAATAAAACTTACTTAAAAAAAAACACTACAATTATATCCTTCCTTATTTAAAGTTCTCAACGAGATTCTCACACCTTCCTTGTCTCATATCTTCCCTCAGTGAGAAGTTTAGGATACTTGTGAAATGAACTCACTGTTATACCACCTCAAGTCTTGGAACTCTTGGTCCCATCCACAGAGCAACAGCCTTCAATTCTTATACAGACCACAACTCACTTATTACCCTTTCAGAAATCCATTCCCTGAGAACTACTCTGAACCTGTGTTCTCCTTTACCTCACTGACACCACCTCCTCCTTTCCCAGCTCATGATACGATATTAGCTTCATTGTATCACACTTTTCATTTTGAACCTGATCCAATTACATGTCTATTTTAGTCATTGTTTTCATGTTTTGAAAACACATTTTGGAAAGCAAAATAGGCTCCATGAGGCAAATGTACAAGAGAGCCAAATAAGGAAGAGTCATTCTTACTAGTTTACACTCTAGCAGAAAAGGCACAATCAAAACAACTAATTATACATATGTTTTTAATGAGAGTTACAAATGGAGAAGTACTATTCATTCCTTGACTGTCAACATGAAAGTCTATGGACTTCAATCCTGAAAACAAAAGCATCACTTTAATTGTGTTGTATACAAATAGTGTAAACAGCATTTGAGTGTATGTTTTCAACTTAGACAAAATACTTCACATTTTGAGTTTTGGTTTTTAAGCACAGTACAGATATCTCGTTTTTCAAGATGAGGAAATGACTCAAATGTTAACAATTCACTTTTTTCTCCCTACAAATGTATTACAGAGCAATAGTTTGGTAATAAAGCGAAAGAGGTTAAAAGTGGTATCTATATTCATCAGTAGAGAAATTAGGAAACTACATGACAGAGAAATGTTTTTCAGAGCAAAACAGAACTAGATTTGGGAGTGTGCTAACTTTTTCATTGTTATATTCATAAGAAATATGAATGCATCTGAGCAGCAATAGTGACAACTTATTCACTAGCCGTGAATCCTGATGCTCTGTGAGAAGCAGTGCTGCTAATTCAGCTAGAAACAGTTGAAAAACAAACCCTTTCCATTAATAGTTTTATTTAACCCTTTGTCAAGAGAATGTTCCTTCAAGGGGAAGACGGAGTATAAAGCTGGGTCGATGGGTCTCAGTGAACTCTGACAGGTGTACACTATTTCAACAAACAGTTTCAAGAAATTCCAGGTTCTACTATGAATTGTAAGGGATACAATACTTGATTCTCACGAAGTGTTTACCATAGAACAGGTATCAAAGAAATGTACTTTTCTGGCTTTGCCTCTGTAACGACAGAGGAGGAAGGATGAGAGGTGAAGGCCAAGTGCATACTTCTGAACGAAGATCTGCATGTCATTGCAGAGCAGTGAAACAGCACATTCCCCCTAAGCTTAAGGGCACTGTGCTGGAAGGAACAAGCCTAGATAGTCAAAATAGTCTTCTCTCTCAAAGACCAATAGAAAAAATTGGATTTTGATATATGTAAAAATATATTCAAGTGAAATGTACCAATTGAATACTCTATAAACAAAAATTCAAGAAAAATTACAAGCACATTAGTATTTTCTTTAAACACAGCTTACTGTAGATTAGATGTCATAACAGATACCATACCTGGGCAATAAAGATACTGGCCATCCACTCCATCTGGGCTTGTAAACTGTCACAACACAGGTGCCTACAAAAGAAGGTTTATGCAATAAATACTTGTGAAAGTATTGTGCTCTTCCACACTGTGGTAAGGAATAGTCAGAACTATTTCTGAACTCTTTCAAATGTGTATTTTAATGAAATCAAACTCAGACTACGTCAGTAGCAGTGGTTCCAGTCTTCTGGAAAGTACACCTCCAGTTGGCACGAGAACAACAATCAGCAATATTTTGGAAAGGCGAAGTCAGTGTCATTCAGTGTTTTCAGGCACATGGCAATAAGGCATCTATTCCCCCAGAGACTCCAAGTGGAACATATGTGCACATTCCTGGAGTGGAGACTTCCTTTTTTAGAAAGGGCTTAGACATGGTCTCGTCAGATAAACATCACGATGTGTCTGTTGGCACGCACTCACTAATGTTTTACTGAAACCCTCCACAAAGCAGCTTTTGCTCCCATGCTTTGCACAGTACATTAGGGAAGCTGGCCATGCAAACAAATAAACAGCACAGTAAGAGAAACAAAGAGGCATGCTATAGCAAAACCCAGAAATAGCAAGTGCAGGTTCAGGGAATCTAGAGGGACTGAGAAAAGGTCACTTTCTAGAGAGGATGATTTTTTTACCTGATGTTACAATGAAATGATGGACACTTCACTGAAATTATACTCTTCACATTTTTGGACTTATCAATAATAAGTAAAACAAGTCATTTGTAAAAATGATATTCTAAAGTTTGTTTTCTTTTTCATTAGTCTTGTTAAGTGTTTGGGTGAAAATGTCATCCCAGCCTCTGGCATCCATCCTTGGAGCTGGAATGGGATATGAAGCTCCATTTCAAGCCCCTCCCCCTGGGAGTTGCCTTGATCTGGACTCTACCTCTTGGAAAGCCCGCCAAGCAGTGATGTCTAACCAGGGAGGGTCAAAAAAAGCCTGCTAAGTAGTAGACCTCTCCCATAGGCTATTTAGGTCACCACTCAGAAAAGGAACATGTGGACTCCGGGTTTTATGTGGTCTCTCCCTCTCTCTCTCTTCCCCTTGCCATGCTTTCTGGATCACCCCGGGCTGGGTACATTAAATGTGGGCATCTTTTATTCAGTCTAAATTGGTCTGATTAGAACTATTTGCTTCTGTGGAGAGGCTAGTCTTAAAAAAATGTACCTAACATTAAGACACTGTCTTATTTCATCACCAGACAAAAGTGAAATCACCTTCTATGGTCTCTAGAGAGAAGTCAGCGGTATCTGTGTAAGAGTGCAGTAGGAAACTAAAGCAGAGTCACAGTGTAAGAGTAAAGTTACTCCCCATAAGACACACAGATTAAGAAACCCTGGCCCTAGGAGTCGGTGAAGAAGAAATTTTGAAGTGTCCAACCTAATACAACCTGGGGACTAGCTAGACATAGGAGGTCAGTGAGCAGCAGGCTTCCCATGGGATCTGGCAAGCAGGCAGGAGAAGGGAGAGACAATGGGAAAAAACACAAGAGGAAACTGTTTCGAAAACAGACTGGATTTTTTTTAAAAGTTTCAATTTAGGATTTTACCTTTTAAAAAAAATGATCCTTAATTTTGCCTATTTATCTCCTAAAAGCTAGATTCCAATACTATGTATGAAAGAAATCAGATGTAGTTTCTTGAAGGAAACATTGGGAAGGATGTGAGATTATAAATAACTGAAATTCATACAAGTGTATTTCCTTTTTCTTCTCTGTAGTTCTGCCTATGCCATAGTGTTATTCTTTACTCAAATTTGTCAATATTATATAAAATAAACAAGCTTCCAGGAAACTTACCAGTGGTGTTTTTCAGAATATGCGGTCAATCCCCAACTGCATCAGAGAAACACAAACAAAACATTAAACACAGCCCTGCCATTGTCATCTGTCATGATGTGAGGCTACTACGGAAGACCTCTTAACAGAACTCAGTCAAGTACCACATCCCTGAGCCTCTGAAACTTAGCCATTAATGTTGATATTTGGTTCATTAATAAATTTGTGCTATCCTAAGGAATCTGTCCCAGGAAATTTGCTATAGCAACAAATATATGATGAATATACTAAGGAAAATGTCTATGAAAACAGCTGAAATCATGTGTGTGTGTGTATGTAAGCATGTGTAATGCATGTATATGTCTTAAGCTTAAAAATTAAACATGGAGGTGAAAGTAAAAAAGTATTTCAGTAATGGAAGCTGAGAACCAGAGATCATTTAAAGAGTTTTCCGAAATAATAAAATAGTATTACTTAGCTAATAAAAGTGACTATGATAAAAAAAATTATGGAATAAATTGAATGGTGTGTTCTTTAAATTTTAAAAAGACATGATATTTAAGAAGGTTCAGATTCTTAAAGCTAAGAGAAAATCGCAAAGCCAGGATCAAAATATTCTAAAAGTAAAATTCTAAAATTCTAAAAGTAAACCCTCAGAAAGCTGGAGGGCAGTGTGTGATTTCTTTACTTAGTGTGCTTGGACCATTCTTCCCTATCCACAAGACACTACAATGTCCTGTCAAGGAATGAGAGACCAAGGAATCCTGTTCTGATAGTGGCTGATAGCACCTGAGGATTTCCTGACTCATCCAGGGCAGAGAGCAGTCTATAAGGAGTTTAATCTTTCCCATGGTGGAAATATCAGCCCTGTCATATACTCACAAGTCCACTTAAAGATCTAAGTACGGATGAAGTACTTCAGGATTCACAGGTGGTAAACTAATGCTACCCATCCCTAAGCCTTTCAGCCGACTTAATTTCTGTTATGTTTGGTTTGTTTTGTTTCCTTCTTGGCCCTTTCCTTTCAGCCTTTACCTGGTTGGGGGCTTCATTTTCTTTTTCACACCAAGATAAAACTTCATCAAGCTGAGAGAAAACATCTTGTCGTGCTTGCTGCTCTGTAGCGGAAGAAAGTATAACGTATAATTAAATAGATCTTAAATATTCTTAACATTTCTATAGAATATTAATAAATACATTTAGAATTCTTTGTCCCACACTTACAACCATATTCCAGTTTCAGCAAATTAAGACTGATCTGATTGTAATATAATCAAATAAATAAATTTAAGTAGAAAATGTATAACATCATAATTGGCACAAATATGGGTCTAGATGTCAGATTGCATAGGGTCAGATCTTATCATTGAATGATAAAAGAGTTTTATAAATTATGGATTTTACAATTAGGGAAAACAGACTATGTGCATGCAGGGGCACATATTAGATGATTACAAGTAGTTACATTGATGAAAATTATCAAAAATGACTTGTTAAAGTACATTCTAAGAAAAATTTGTACTTTCTCTGGATCATTTACATGTTCTTCATACCCCACTGAACACAAGCATCTGCCTCGGTAAGCGTTCAAAGGATGTTAAATGTTGCTTGCAGGAGAGGAATGATAACAAGGGAGAAAGGTGGTGTAGAATTGAAGGAAACAGCATCTTCAAGACCCAAGAGGACTCACAGAGACTGTGACAGCACCAACCAGCACTGCATACGGACAAACATAATCAAAGCCTAGCCTTCAGAAAGGAAAATGGACACAGTGTTCAACCCCCAACCAAAATTTGTTACTATTTGTTACTGGTACCTGCTAGAAAAGGAAATACAATTTTTCTAATGGAGTGTCCTTTCTCTTTTTTTTTTTTGCTAGTAATTTTTTCATACCCTCTCCTAATTTTAAGTGTATTTTTCTGTTTAATTAAGGGCTTTTTTCCCCCCTGTGTTGCTTTTCCTGCTTTATTTACTTGTTTTTGAGAGAAGAATTAACATGAATTGGGACAAAAGAAGTGAGGAGGGAAAATATAATCAAAATAATATATAAAGATTTTAAATAAGGTATTTTCAATATAATAAAAAGAAGCCTACAGCTGCTGGCATATTTTTCACAAGTCATTTGCCTGAGAGGGCTAACGGTTGCATTATGTTCTAATTTAACATCACATATATCCCATTCTTTATCTGTAGATACCATCAATTGATTTTATTTAAAAAAATATAGAAATAATTTATCATGAACCATTCTTCATATCCTAAAAATTTTCAAAGAAATCATTTTAAATTGATAGGAATGTAGAATTCATAAATAAGAACAAAGATTTTGAGGTCATAGTATAGATCTGGCTTGCATTTTGCAATTTTGTGATTTTGCACTATTTCTCTTCGTAAGTTGAGAATTGCCATCTGGATTGAGTACTGATAAAAGTGAGTGTGCAACCAGAGTGTTATTGTGGCAAGTTATCGCAATAGTTAACAACAACAAAACAGCCTATCAAGCTTCGTCTAGCGATTGGTATAAAATGAGCTAACAGTAAGTAGCTACTTCTGTAAACATAGAGCATACAGCCTCGTGCAAATTCCAACAAATGTATTTGCTAGGATGCCAGGGAAACATATTGAAGATCAAATACAGCTCAACATGTGCTCTCTACTTTTTTGTTTTCTCTTTTTAAAAAAAAATTTTTTTTAATTGGGTTAATTAGAGTTTTAGTGCCTAGTTTCTTGAGTTCTTTGTATATTCTGGAGATCAGACCTTTGTCTGATGAGGGGTTGGTGAAGATCTTCTCCCAGTCAGAAGGCAGCCTTTTTGTCTTACTGACAGTGTCCTTTGCTTTACAGAAGCTTCTCAGTTTCAGTAGATCCCATTTATTCATTGTTTCTCTTATTGTCTGTGCTGCTGGGGTCCTACTTAGGAAGAGGACTCCTGTGTCTATATCTTGTAGACTACTTCCCACTTTCTCTTCTATCAGGTTCAGAGTGGACGGATTAATGTTGATGTCTTTAATCCATTTGGACTTGATTTTTGTGCATGGTGATAGATATGGATCTACTTTCATTTTTTTACAGGTTGACATCCAGTTATGCCAGCACCATTTGTTAAAGATGCTTTCCTTCTTCCATTGTATACCTTTAGCTCCCTTGTCAAAAATTAGGTGCTCATAGGTTTGTGGGTTGGGTACTGATCTGAACAGAGAATTCACAACAGATGAACTTCGAATGGCCAGAAGACACTTAAGGTCATGCTCAACCTCCTTAGCGATCAGGGAAATGCAAATCAAAACCACTTTGAGATACCATCTTACACCTGTCAGAATAGCTAAAGTTAAAAACACCAATGATAGCCTATGCTGGAGGGGATGTGGAATGAGGGGAACACTCATCCATTGTTGGTGGGAATGCAAACTTGTGCAGCCACTTTGGAAATCAGTGTGGCGGTTTCTCAGGAAACTGGGAGTCAACCTCCCTCAGGACCCAGCAATTCCTCTCTTGGGAATATACCCTAGAGATGCCCAAACATACTACAAAAGCGTTTGTTCAACTATGTTCATAGCAGCACTATTTGTAATAGCCAGAACCTGGAAACAGCCTAGGTGCCCCTCAATAGAAGAATGGTTAAAAAAGGTGTGGAACATATACACATTAGAGTTTTACTCAGCGGTAAAAAATAATGACATCTTGAATTTTGCATGCAAATGGATGGACATAGAAAACGCTTTACTGAGTGAGGTAAGCCAGACCCAAAAAGAGGAACACGGTATGTATTCACTCATAAGTGGATTCTAACCATAATTAAAGGTCTTTGAGCCTATTATTCGTGATCCTAGAGAAGCTAAATAAGAAGACGAACCTGATGAAGATTATTTACCTATCCGCCAGGAGGTAGGAAATAGTCAAGAGTCCCAGGTAACCTTGGGTGCATGGGGGGGGTGGTGGGAGGGTTGTTGGAAGGGGAGAGGGTTAGAGAGAAGGGAGTAGGGGAGGAATGGAGAAAGCTCGGTTGACCGGGATGGGGGGAAGGGAGGAAGGATGAATGTGGGATCAGGGAAGAATATATTTCAACTAAGGGAATCATATTAGAGTTTACAGGAAACTTGATTATATATGGGATCCCAGGTCCAAGGAGAGATCCCCAGATTGTTCTCTGGACAGAGGAGGGGGTGCCTGAACCAGCCTTGGCCCGTGACCATACTGATGAATATTTTGCTTATCACCATAGATCCCTCACCTGGCGTTGGATGACGATACAGATGGAGGACCGCGTTGGAGCACCGAACTGAGCCCCCCAAGTTCCAAACGAGGAGCAAAAGGAGGAAGAAAATGACGAAGGACTGCGAGGGATACTATCACCCACTGATACAAGGGGTCGGATCTAATGAGAGTTTACCAAGGCCAGATGGACCGTGACTGAAAGAGCATGTGATCCAACCAGATTCTCTGAATGTGGCCGGATTTTCTGAATGTGGCTGGCCTGCAGTCTTTCCGAGAAGCCATTGACAATGACACTGGGACTGGTTTCCTCTGCATATACTGGATTTTTGGGATCCAGTCTGTTTGGATGCTCACCTTCCTGGACCTGGAGTGAGGGGGGAGGAACTTGGACTTCCCACAGGGCAGGAGACCCTGACTTCCCTTGGGGACAAAGAGGGAGGAGGAGAGGGAGGGGGGGAGTGGGAGGGCGTTGGGAGGAGGGGCGTAAATGGAAACTTTTTATAATTTAATAAAATTACTAAAAGAAAAAAAAAACTCTAAAAAAAAATTTTTATTAATTTATAAAAATTTCCACTTCCTCCCCTCCTCCCAATACCCTCCCACTCCCCCTACTCCCTCTCCTCCTCCCTCTCCAGTCCTAAGAGCAGTCAGGGTTTCCTGCCCTGTGGGAAGTTCAAGTTCCTCCCCCATCCCTCAGCTTCAGGTCTAGGAAGCTGAGCATCCAAACAGACTAGGATCCCAAAAAACCAGTACATGCAGAGGAAACAAGTTCCAGTGCCATTATCAATGGCTTCTCAGAAAGTCCCCGTGTCAGCCACATTCAGAGAATCTGGCTGGATTACGTGCTTGTTCAGTCCCAGTCCAGCTGGCCTTGGTGAGCTCTCATTAGATCCGTCCCCTTGTATCAATGGGTGATCGCACCCCTCGCGGTCCTCTATATTAAAGTGTCACTGTGATGTCATTTCTTTATCACCAATCACACTTGCAGAGTAAAAGGTGGGAGCTATGTTCATTAAGTGAAAAGCTGACTTCAGGAGAATTCAGAGGAAACACAGGAAAAGTAACAAAGAAGGAGGCGAGGCCTCATGCTCTGCTGGCAAGTGGCCTCTGGCAGTGGCTGAGCCCTAGAATTTATACAGGGAACTTATACCTACACAGTATTAGCACTGTTTCTTATTATCGCTGAAGATATATGCACACATATTTCATTAATTAATTGGCCATTATGGGCCAGGAATAGTAACAGAAGCATAAATTGTAAAAAAGCTGTTTGAACCAATCTAAGATAAAACCTTCTCCAACAATGTATACCCATGTCTTTGCTTATTTCTTTTTATTAGGACTTAAAACATTTATGTGGAAATAAGGTCTCGTTCAATTTCAATTACTGTTTGCCTTAATTTTGTTCTCTATGAGGTCAAACAAACTGATTATTCTTTTACTAAGGCTCCCATGTGACCTCAAATTCCAAACTCACTCTGTAGCCGAGTATAACCTTTTCCATATTCTTCCATTTCTCAAGTGCTATGATTACAGAAATGTACCACAATACTGAGATTAGACATTTTTATCTTTTGTTGATTCAATATATTCTGGTACAGCTGGCAGAAACTCATTTTCATGGCTTGGTAAATTTTGATGGTTGCTATTTTAAAATATTTACCTTTTTTAACAACCTGAAATTTTCTCGATTACAGTATAAGTGAAAATTTAAATTAAGTATTTTTGTTGACAACTAGTTTATTCTAATTTATTTAACAAATGTCGATAGTTAATACATGCAATTTTTACAATTTTTAAAAATTGTTTATTCATTTTACATACCAACCACAATTCCTTCACTCTTACCACTCCTCCCACACACTTAGCCCACCCCCCATCCACTTCTAAGAAAAAGTAATGCCTCCCATGGGGAACTAATAAAGCCTGGCATTATAGTTGAGGCAGGACAAAGCCACTCCACCTGCATCAAGGCTGAGCAAGGAATCCCACCATATGGAATGGGTTGGGAAATGCTAGCTCATGCACAGGGACAGATCCTGGTCCCACTGCTAGGAGCAGCAGAAAAGACCAAGGCACACAACTCTCATGTACGTGCAGAGAACCTAGTTTGGTCCCATGCAGGCTCCCCAGCTGTCAGTCTAGAGTCCTTGAGCTCCCAGGAGTTCAGGTCAGCTGCACAGGATGACCCCAGCTAAGACTCCAAGCAATAGTGGAGAGGGTGCCTGAACTGCCTTCTCCTGTAATTACATTGGTGACTACCCAAAAGGCCATCCTCATCCTAGACCCTTCATCCAGCAACTGATGGTAGCAGATACAGAGATCCACAGGCAACCAAGCACTGGGCCAAGCTCCTGGAATTCAGGCAAAGGGAGGGTGAAAGTTATATGAAGACAAGCAACTTTTATGACATATTTCTAAAAATGTCATAAATTTAATTAATGAGTATATAGTTTTTCTACTGGACTTTATAGTGTAATTCCTCTATGTTCACTTTATATTAAGTTGCATTCATTGAGATTTTTCTGATTCACTGCATATCTTAATGGTTAGAAAGATACTTCATGACTATTTCATTTTTTATCACCAAAATTATTTGCTAGGTTTCTTATCTATTTTCCTTTTGAGGTAAACTACCATTTTTACACAGTTATAAAAATTTAACTCAGATGTAATCATCTGAGAATTACAATATAGTTAGAAATCAATATCACTAAGGTTAAATCAATTTTTATCAGTGAAGCTCTATAGTTTCCTTCTTAGTTTCTATTTCTTGATAAGGGCATTTAAAAATATTTGACATATTTTCTTATCTAAAGCCAACTGAGGATTGATTTTTTTATATTGATCTTACGACTTGCTAACTTGTTGAATTTCAAGGAACAAACATTTTAAAAAATTAAATGCCTTTTGTGTGATCATGAGGTACCACAGTTAAGAAGCGTTCTATAGACTGTACCCAAGAAACTCACAGCTGGCCACTAGGCTTGCCTGCAGTAAGCTTGACTTCTGGTTACCTTTGTAAAGGTTAAATCATTCTATATAATACATATTACTGAGGCTAATATCCTCCCCAGAAATTTAGTCGGGTAATCCCTGCTGCACAATGCTATGCTTAGCTATACAGTAGAGTGAAGGGCAACAATTCCAATGGCATGGGAATGAGGGCATTTGCATGGCTTAGAATGCCCATACCCAATGTTGCTGGTACTTACTTATCTGGGACATTGGCAAGTCCAAGACTGCCTGCATTTTAAAGACGTTCTGATTGTAGATAAAGAGTATAAAGCATTGAAATTCCCCCACGCCACTCCTGGCATGCAAGCTTATCAATATATACCACCCTAAAGTCTCATGCGTTTTGATGTTTAAACTATAGTGCATAGCAGGAACTGCAAAAGTCTCAGTGAAAAGTTTTATAGAAGTAAAACTCAGCTGGCATGATACCTCTCTCTCTTTCTGGTATGTCTAATTCCTGGGGAATGCCTCCAAAAAGCCAACAAACTAAGCTTTTATGGCATCTACAATGTATTGCTTGAGTTACTATATTATAATGTGAAGTCATTAACAAAGTCAAATAAATAAGTGAGCTTCAAAAATATTCCTAAGGCAAAAAAGTCTGCTTATCAGTTCACACAACTGTTAAGGATACCCCGCTTACTCATTTGTTTCTTTACCTTTCCTTACTCATTTTTTTCACACCATTAATAGTGTAATGGCAATATTCTTTGAAACTTCTCACCTTTCATGTAAATCAGTTCTGAACATATTTTCATTAACATTTTCTGTGCATGGAAAACCTATGAAAATAAAATCTATCTTCCCTTGTGTATTACCCTAATTTGTTGTTAATGAACATTCATAAATTATTTCTAATTAACAGTTGCCTTAAGTATACTTCTCAGTTTATAATTTCTGCTTCCTTCTCAAGAAATGATTTTCTGAATGTATACAGGGCACATATTAGTGGAAATTGTCCCAGAGCCAAATATTTAGTCAAATGAATAGAAAGATTTTACTATTGCTTATTTAATGGTCAATCATTTCAAAAGTTAACAATGACAATTGCAAAGTAATCAATATTAACAGACATGTGGTATGAAAAAAATGAGTAAAGTAAAATCATGGGGTGAGAAAACAACAACATTTTGAATTTAAAGAAAGAATCTCTTGATCTGCTGTCCTTGATTGCAAAGATTTATTTTGGTGGGATAAAAGGATTTTAAGGATTTATTAACCAAAATATATTCTACAACAGTGTTCCCTATGGTTTAAAATCATATTTACGCGATATTGCAGATGATCTTGCATGTATGTCAGTCTACCGTGGGCAGCACCCACCTACACCAGTTGGTGGTATCTGGTCCTCTAACACTGGCAATATAGATGTTTGTGAATGGCCATGCTAGTGCTGGGAAGAAAATCTGGGACTGGTGGAAAAGTAGTCAGGGATCTTAGTTGCTAAGCCATCTCTCCAACCACTGTACCGTCAAATTTAAGCACACTTAGTACTATTTGGATGAAAAGGTTCAATCATGTTTAAATAAATTTTCAGCTAAAATACTGAGCTAACATAATATTAATTTATTGTTCTCGTCTTTCATAGAGCCTTTGAAAACCGACATCTAGGAATGGATTCTGTCTTCACTGCTCATTGGATATATAGTTTCTGACTATTTATGTAAAGGTTTTGTGACTCAGTTTCTTCATTTATCAAGAAGGGATAGTGATAGTCCCTATTGCAGGGAGCTTTTATAAATATGCCATGAAGTCAGCCAATCCACATATTTTACTGCTGTACAGTAGCCATGTTATCATTATTTTGGGATATTGAGACCACAGTGCTGGTCCTTCATGAAATTAATACTAGAATATTAGTTTCTTATGAGCTTTCTGTTAGTGTATAGTAGAGTCAGAAACTTGATTGGACAAAAATATTCAATTTGATTATTAAAAGTCCTTTGGGGATATGCAACAAAAACATGCCTCTTCACCAACAGTACAAGTATGGAAGATAAATGATCAAGTGAATCAGAACAAGGTTGATGGCTCATTACAGAAAAGAGGACAAGGTTAACCAGACCACGATTTAGATCACTAAAATAATCAACTATAAAGTCCAGCTTTGATTTTCATAAATGCAAATCTGAGATTCAAGAACCTTAAGATACATTTGCATAACTCAAAACACATAGGTGACTTGTTTCTAAAAGTTTAGTAATCTGCAGAGAGAACAGAAGCACAACAGTAAACAGCAACATGTGTTCCTCAGTCGGACTCCCTTTTGAGTGCCTTAGGTCAAGCAAATCCTTTCAGAGTTCTTTCCCCACAGAGTGAACAGAATGGTCTGTCACACGGTTCCATATTGACTGTTGAGCTTCTTTTGTTTATCCATGTTGTGACATCTACTAGAAATCTCATAAGTAGTATTCAATCTAAGAATACATTATTCTCTTATTTATGGAAACATCTGTGAATGAAGCTGCCCACAAACATTCATTTACAAGTGCTTGGAGGTTATAATTGCCAGGTGGATGAGTAACTTTGAAACTGTTCAAGAACTCTACATAACATTGGGATTTTACCTTTCCACTAACTGTTTATGAGCCCCCTCCCCCCAAACTGGAATTGTCACTTATGATTCTCATCAAAACAAATGGTAAAATTGTATACTAATGATGACTAATGATGTTGAACTCTTGGTTTAGAGGCTCGTGAGTCATTTCTATAGCTTCCTTCATGTAGTATCTGCTCAATCCTATCTTCAAATGCTTACTGGGATGTCTTTCTTGGGAAACAGAATTACCCTTAACATCCTGCATGAATCATTTTTTCAGATATAGATATTATGAACATTATTTTTTTTATTCTGCAACTTACCTAATCTTAAGAGTATCTTTATAAGTACACTGTTATGATAATATATTATTAAAATGTTTCATATTTCAAAAAATACTCATACATACTTTAGTTTAAAAATTGATGTGATTGCTCTATAGGACTCGAATTATAATCACCACATTTGTAAGAGAGGCCGAGATGTTAAGTTACTTATTCACATCACTAACTCTTAGCGGAGATGAGCTTTTCTGACACCAAATTCAGTATTTTATAGCTGCATCATTTACCTAACTCTGCTTTTAAAATATCAAGTTCTCCATGCTATTTCACACATCCTTAATAAATTCAGAACTTACAGGGAATAATCTATAGAAGTCAATAAATATGATATTTATTCAAGTGTAAAGGAAAGATGTTAGCATTCATTATAGAATTGGAGTTTTGTCTTTTCTACACCACTCTTCATTAAATCTCCATTAGCTCACCCAAAGCCTATTTTTGCCTTTAGAATATAACACTCTCCCTCTTAACTCTGTTGGATATGATGCGGATTTATACAATAGTCTATGTTAACACACTCAAAGCCTCTTCAGTGAGAAGTAATTTTCTTTCAACAACACAGAAAAGCGACAGGAAAACTAAGTTACTGAATGCTTGACATCACATCTCAGACACTGAAGGAAGTCATCAGCATACTTCAAATGTTGTTTTAAGGAGAGATGGCTGTGACCAGTGTCAGATAAAAACATAAATATCTACACAAAATACTAACCCACGTGCCGCTTATCCAATTACCTTTGGATCCTTGTAAATAAAGAGATGTCCATCTCGTAAAACCACGTATCGGTCTTGAAACTTATTCCCAGACAATATTTTAGATGGCTCTTCTTTAAGTTTTAAGGCACCTTCTTTGATACTTTTCTCTGTAAAACAAAACAGACTTCTGGAAACTGGGTCCATTTTCACTTATGGGGGACACAGTATAAACCATTTGTATTTTCTCTCTTTAAGGACTTGTTTTTATTTGTTTTCACGCATGTGTCTGTTTGAATATATGCCATATTACTGTGGGTGCTGTTGGAAGCCAGAGGTGGTCATTAGAGCTCCTAAAACGGGAGCTGCAGATCGCTGTCAGCTGCCCACTGTGGGTGTTGGGAACTGAAATCCAAAAGCAGTAAATGCTGTAACCACAAAACCACCTCGCTAGCCTCATATGTTTTAAAATATTAAAGATTTTTGTTTAAGAAAGGAAAATTCCATTCCTTTTTAAAATACACATTTATTGATCGTAGGGACATGGAACACAAATAGAGGCCAGAGGAAAACTTGTAGAATCAGTTTTCCCTTCTTTGTGTGAGTTCTAAAGATCAAACTCAGGCCCTCATGTTTGCTGGCAGGAGTCTTTAGTTCCTGGGCCACTGCGGTAGCCTCAAGATTAGATTTCTAAACATTGGCTGCAAGTTGAAATTATTATATTTTGAAGACATGATGTTAAATAAAATATACTAACATAGCAAAATTAAATCCACCAGTTCATATTTTTTCACTGTGGCTTCTCTAGAGGATTGTGATCCTCAGATTCTTTCATACAAGAATGACACTTCATGTTACTCACTCACTTCCAGGGAATAAAGTGTATAATGACATATGGTGACCAGGGTGGCCACACCCCTCACATTCGGGTCTATTTACCTAATCAGAAGTTGGATTTCACAGATAATGTGGCCAAGGATATAAATACTAGGCATGATGCTATGTAAATGTCTAAGGATAGAAAGTGTTGCACGAAGGAAGAATTGGGAAAAGTGACTTGGAAAAACGCAGTATGTGTATTTTTACTTTCAACTGGGAAGAGCAGCTATTTCATAGAATTGCTCTAATGGAGGAAATTGCTCAGTGATAAACTTGGGTAAATCATCTAACACACCTTTGTTATTATAAGAGGTCTAAAGAGACAAAGCACTCTCCAAAGCACTAAGTCTCCCAGAGAACGATCCAGACTGTACACTAACAGACACTACTTCATTTAGTATCTGTTTTCCTCTAATCAAATCCTAACACCCGATTACCTTCACAGCCACTCAAGCAGGGGTACTTGGAGCTTAGCAAAACTTGTTTGGTTTGCACTTCAGATAAGAAAACAAATGCTTCCCCCTAATTCTATTGAATTACTATTTTTAATATTAAAAAATAATTTTATTTACAACTAACGTTTTTATTGATTATTTGGAGATTTCATATCATGCATCTTGATCACACTTACTTCCCAGTCCTCCCAGATCTGCTCTCTATCCTTGTGAACCCCCAAAAATAATAAAAAGAAAACAAAAAAACCCATACAAGTTCAATTTGTGTTGCCTATATACTTATTCCCTGGAGCATGGTCAAACTCCCAATAGCCAGTCCCTTAAAGAAAACTGAGTCCTTCCCACCTGCAACTCCACTAGATGCCCTCATTTGTGGGCAGCTACAATTCAGCATCCTTATCACAATTCTTAAGGGTTCTCTTCCGTGGTTCATGTCTAGGCTGTTACTTGTGTGTGTGTGTGTGTGTGTGTGTGTGTGTGTGTGTGTGTGTGTGTGTGTGTTGGGGGTGGGGAGTGAGAATCACATCCATAAAAGCAGAGGTAGAACTTCTGCCCTGAAGGGAAAGTTGTTTCCTGCTGCGAAAACACACAAAACAATTGTGTGCATATTATAACACGACAGAGAAGATGACATACTAACACAGAAGAGGTACATCATGAAACTGAGACTGCTCTAAAACAGAAGGTTTACAAACCGTTTGATCCATGTTTTTATATAAAAGTACAAATTTCCTAACTGGTGTTCTCTAAAACTAATAAAATATGTTCTCTATGGAGTGGTGAGAAAGAAATTCTGATGACTTACAGATTGTATCTGTGACTAAAAACCCATTGAGGGATCCACTCTTGATTTCAGGGCTGTAATGGCTAAAGACAGACTAGAAGCTGGGCTGCCTCAGGAGAAGTCCTGACCCTAAAGCTTGCTCTTCCACTTACCAGCAGGTTCCCTGATGGAGTTTACAGTATATTATTATATTATAATATGTACTATTACATATTATAATATGGAGTTATATAATGTCTTCATACTCTAGTTTCTGCATGGGTAAAGTCTAGTAACTTCTGGTGACTAACTCCCAAACTCATTAGGAAAAATTACTTAAATGTTATGTGCAAGAACATCATTTTTAAATTCAAATGGAGAAACGAGAGGAGGGAAAAATATAAGCCACCATCCGTAGATAGTCAATGCAGTATCTAAGACACACAAACCCACATACATGATGCTGTAAGTGGCAAACGAAGCTATTTGTTATAATATGTAGTTAAGAAAACAAACTGGTATATTTCCAATTACACTAGGATATTCATTTGTGAGTAATTAGATTATTAAAACCAGTATATGCCTCTGCTCTTGTTGGAAAGATCAGTTCTACAAGCTGTGACATCATTTGAAGAACTAACCCCTTGCTGAAGCTTTCCATGCATATTAATGCAGAAGGACATCAACAGGCAGCACCTTTCAGTGAAATAAGCTACGGCCAAGTCATTTGGCCAATATTTGTAGGCAATGTCCCAAACACCTTCCGACTTCAAACTTGCTCATTTTCCCCATGCTGAATATCAATTACACAGTAAATGTGTATTTCTTATCACATGAAGAAATTACAATAGTCCATTTATTGTGTAGTATTTCTTCAAAGTATATTTTAGTTTTACCAGTAAGAAGAAATTGGCCTGGATATAGTAGTTAACTAAATGTAATCTCTCTTGCATGTGCAAACTTTCTCCTCCCCATCTCTCTCTCCCCTTCCTTCATATTTTTCATTAACTTATGAAGACTTACTTATATATAGAAAAGAGAAAAAATTATTGTCTCATTTCTATAGTGGATAGTAAAACATGAATATATATATATATATATATATATATATATATTCCATAATTCCATAAAATCAAACTGCCTCTTAGGCTATTAATCATCACTCCTGTTTGAATTTTTTTGAAACAAGGTCTAACTATTCCAGCCAGTTCTCAAACCTATCATTATCCTGCATATGTCTTAAATAACTATAACTGAAGGCAATACTGCCATTCCCAGAATAAAGTACCCTATCTGTTACTTGCTTGAAAATAGTATCAATCTACTATCTACAATTAGATTTTATATATATATATATATATATATATATTAAATAAATAGCACTGGTTAGGCTATTTGCACCAGAGAGATTTTTCCAATTTATACTAGAAGTTATAATTGCAGAAAGCAAATAATTACTTTTCTATGCTGTGTTTATTATTACACAGAATCACAATGAACTGTTTCAAAAATATACCTAGCATGGCAAGTGGTGCATTTTTTTAAATATTAAATCAGGGTACAGTTTTCAACACTCTCTCTTTTTTAAATTTATTCATTTATTCTGTATACAGTGTTTTGGCATGTATGCCTACAAGCAAGAAGAAGGCACCAAATCTCATCATAGATGGCTGTGAGCCACCATGTGGTTGCTGGGAATTGAACTCAGGACCTCTGGAAGAGCAACTAGTGTGCTTAATCTCTGAGCCATTCTCTAGCCCTCAACACTCTCTTAATAACCATAAAGGTATAAACAGTCCTTTAGCATTTTGAAAGCTTTATATATTGCACCTCCTGTGAGTCTCAAAGCCCTTTCTCAACAGAAACAGAGGAGGATTAGAAGATCAGAGGGTAGAAAGGAGGCCAAGGAGGAAACAGGAGGAGAGAAGGAAGGAGAAACTGCAGTCTGGATGTAAAATAAATTAAAAAGTTAATTAATAAAAAAGTAGATATAATGTTATCAAATTTATGAGTTTGAAAGTTGGGGATTACTGTGGTTCTCTTACACGCTGAGAAAAGACCTACAATTAGAAATTAGATATCTTAGCATCTAACATTGAATTTTATTTTCTATACTGAGACAAGAATAAGTAAAGAATGACATTTTCTTCACTAGGAAGATATTCTTGCTATTGTAGATGTCAATGATGATATAGTGAGACCAGTTTTATGAGCTTGAAAGCACTATGTAAACATTTTGACCCATAACAGTCATTCAGTGCAATCTGTATTTGTAGTCTTACTCTAAGAGGTTTTGGACATTTAGATTTTTTCTTCCCTCTGTGTAAAGATGCTGCTTAACAATCCATTAAATTTCCTGTTACAGATTCCTGCTTGAAACAGAAAGCTCATAAAACTTACCAATTGGTTTCATCCCTACAGAATTAGAGTATCAGAAAATATCTGGACAGCCACAGTCTACAGTGACTACCAAAGACCATTATCATATATCTTCAAGACAACACTTCCCCCGGAAGTGGACTAGGTCAACTCTTCAAACTTGTATAGGTACATGGATTCAGCAAGACTCCATGGACAGTGGAATACAAATAATTTAACTGGACTATGATTCATAATACCAATTGTGCTGTGATTATTTTAAGTTTACTAACAACAAAGGTTTTAAAGTATCCAAGTGTGAGTTTTTCCAAAAGCTATTACATTTGGACTGCTTAGTTCTAAGATAAATTGAAACTGAAGCATCTACCATATACAGCAACATAAATCAACAAACACACATGGATCTTCAGTGGGCTACATGTTACATGCTTAAAGTATTTCTTCTATATTCCTATCATTAAGATTTGATTCTATAAGTAAATTATATTAGAGCAATTTAAAAGCTTTTTATTAAAATACATTTCAGCAATATAAAATTATTTAATCTGGAAAATTACAGAAGGTTAAATTTAAACTTAATATAAGTGAAACTGAATAAAAGACAGTCTTAGAATAATAACTATGATAGTCTAAATAGCAACTTAAATTTCATTTTCTTTATCTCAGTGTTTCAACTTTTAACCCATAGGGTAGAAATGAAATAGGAGGAAGATTATTATCTTTCTTTTCGAGTTAATTAACTCATAACAACAATGCCCATGACACAAAGTGATTCTAAGAAATTAAATGCCATTCCTGAACAAACACAGAGTTTTAAGTGATTAAGAGAAATATTTACTCCATGTACTTGTATAAAAGTAAACTACATTATCTCATTACCTATAACGAATGGGCAGTAATTAAATGCTGCATGATGCTACAATCTATAACAACTTATGATGTCTACATTTTAAATGGTTTGAGTACAGTAGGACAGCTGAAGAAATCAAAATCCTTATAATAGAGCAAATATTGTATAATAAATTTCTAAACTCAGTAAGTGATGGAAACACAATATATGCTTATTCCATATAATGAAAAAATACTTACAAAATCAATAAAATGCAAGGTATACTCATATATCTAGAAATGAATGAATGCTACAGAAGAAATAGACAGTGACAATGAAATAGGTCAAATACTTAGCGAAGAAAAGACAATTAGCAAAGGATGTGTTAGTGCAAGTCCTTAAAATTGCTATAGATTGAAGCCAGGATCTCACACTTGTGAAGCATGTACTCTGCCAACTTTGTTTTAATGAGATGTAGAATCATTAGTTATCTGTTAGTTAGAGCAAATGTGGTTACATTTGATTAATCTTGTTCTCAAAGTATTGATATCTACTTGGTCATTAAGAATTTTTAAAATCTTAACAGTGGCAAAATATCCTTAATATCACCCCTTTACTGCCTTTTTTAAAATTGATTTTTATTGAGCTCTACATTTTTCTCTGCTTTTAAGAATGATTCTCTTCTTAAATGAAAGTTTTATGTTAACAAATTGTTAGTGAAATTGCAATAGCCATGCTTATATTATTTTTATGTACACATTTATGTACACATTGTACAAATGGAACAATGGTTCTAGAAGAAAGAGGCAGTCACTCTGACTAAAAAGACATTTGCCAACAGACATAAAGGAGACAAAATACCTAACACATCCAAAATCTGTCACAATGTATAAAAGACATTAAGAAAGTTAAGGTTACTGAAAAACACACTCATTGGAGAAAATCATTATTTAAGAAACTGACTTTTTAAAAGTCTATAGCCAATTTAAAAAGACAATCTCAACATGTAATACATGTAAAAATAACTCTAATAAAAGAAATTATTTTGCTTTAATAATCTGAGTATCAATCACACTCTTTTAAAACATTAATGGAAAATTTACGGAATAAATATTTAAAGTCTTTTAAGCAGTTTATAATTCCTATCTGTGGCCCAAAATAACAAACAGAAAATGCTTCAATCAAAACATTTACTTCTGGTACGTTTCTAGGATCTCATTCACTTTGTGGGATATATATTAATTTCAGAAAGAATGCCCTACACACAGAATAATCACAGACAGCTGCAAATACATTGACAAATGAACTAGGGAAGAAATGGGAGTAGAGATTTGTGCTGTGGCTTCCACCCTTGTAAGACAAAAGCAGAAAATAAAAGACTAACACCAAAGATAACTAACATTGTACTCTGAAAGAATGCTTCACCCAATTGTCTGAAAAAAAGTAATGATTGGATTAATAAAAATGTAACTACTAGGGCAAAGGTTAACAACTGAAGTAAAGTTTAACTCCCATCTGCAGCTGCTGGCAGGGGGAATGTCAGTTTTCTCCAATATAGTGACACTGGGTGTATCAACCACTCCAGGGCAGATCTCATGTTCAGGAGTAGTTAGTTGACTCATATAATGGACACCATAGTTTTTTTGTATTTGTTTTTGTTTTTGTATGTACTTTTATTTGGTTGCCATCTGGTGTAGGTTTTGCATGGACTGATGTTATATTTTGTTTTCTTGATTTTGGAAGGGTTGTTGTTGTATTGGACTTTGTTTTTTTCTTTTTTTTTGAGACAGAGAACTTTAAGTTGGGTGGTTGGAGAAGGGAGAGGCTCTGAAAGACTTAGGGGAGGGGAAGAATAAAACTGAAATATATTTAAATTTAAAAATTGTTTTAAGGGATAAAAGACACAATTAAAAATGCTACCTTAGGGATGTTTTCTTTCATCTGCTTGAGTTCTGCAATAATTCCAGAGGATGTTTACACAAGCACTGACTCCTACCATCAGGAGAATACAATGGAATACCAGGGGCATTAAGGTAAGATTCAGTTTGTTACCAGTGCTGTAAGAGTAGGTCTCAACTAAATCTGTACTTTCCTGATTTTTTTCACAACTGAACAACTAGGAAGGGTAGTCCTATTTGGGATACCCTATCTATGTACACAAAATCTCGTTTCCTATCATAACCTTTTATGTTTTAATTCCTCATATTTTGTTCTGTTATGTTCTTTTCTTTTGTTTTTTTTTCAAGACACTGTTTCTCTGTATAGCTTTGGAGCCTGTCCTGGCACTCACTCTGTAGATCAGGTTGACCTTGAATTCACAGAGCTATGCCTCTGCCTTCCAAGTGCTAGGATTAAAGGCGTGCACCACCAACACCCAGCTTTCTTGTACTTTTTTTATAAATCACATTATCATAACACTAAAAGACACTTCAGAGATGCCCTGAGTTGGCTGAGATATTGCATGGAGGTGTAAATTTTAAACAACTGGAAATGTGGACAATTAGACAATATTAAAAGAATATTATCATTGAAAGGATACCACTGGATACAAGAGAAATTTTATTTCTATTAAAAACATGAAGTGATCTGATATATTCCACAATTATAAAAGGAGATGGCTCATAAAATGATGATTCTTTGATATTTAAATCTTATGAGAACTGGAAATCAAACCCATGCCTTTGCAAATGCCTGTGTTCAATGCAAAGCTACACAGCTAACTCAAGATTTTCCTAACGTATTTTTTATTCCATGTTAAAGAAGAATAACATACAAATAGCTGCAAAGTGCTCCAGAGATGCTCAAAGTTGTCACCACTGACATGATCAAGGCAACTATAAAAGAAAGCACTTAACTGTGGGCTTGCTTACAGCTTCAATGGGTTAGTCCATTGTCATTACGGAAGGGAGGGTGGTGTCAGATAGGGAGGAATAATGTTGGAGAAATATCTGCTAACTAAATTCTCACCCATAAGTAGCAGGCAGAGAGAGAGAGAGAGAGAGAGAGAGAGAGAGAGAGAGAGAGAGAGAGAGAGAGAGAGAGAGAGAGAGAGACAGAGAGAGACAGAGAGAGACAGAGAGACAGAAAAAGACTGGATCTGACCTGGAATTTTGAAACCCCAAAGCCTATTCCCAGTGACACATCTCCAAGGCTATTCTTCTTAATCCTTTCAAAACTGTTCAACAAACATTCAAAAAAATATTTACTCAAATCGCCCTAAGCTGTAAATGGGCAAGGGGAGAAATTGAAGATGGTAATGAACTTGAGCCAAACATATTCAAAATTGAAATAATAAAAAATATTTTAGAAGCTTAAATGACCTACGATATCTATAGTGCTTGGCTAATTATATATGAATAAGTAATAATGGCTATTGCTGACATTATTTATCAAAGTAATATGTAACTTTCTATTGACAGATATTAATGCTTTAGTTCTAAAGGTTGTTTTAAGAATAAGACAAGACGAAACGTTGCTCTAAATTGTCAATTGATGACAACCCAAGAGCAGAGTTTCAGGATCAAGCTTTTGACTTCTCGTACGTGTTGAGGGACTGTTGTCTATGGTTTGCTGTGCTAGCTGGCTTCTTGTTGAACACTGTTGTGATTCCTTCCAGTTAACTGTTATGTCCTTGTATTTGTGCTTATTTGATCTTAAAAATCATCTAAATAAATGAGAATTATACCGCCCTCAATTTCAGAGGCTAGATGGCCTGTGGTCTTCAAATAGACAGAAATGAATGTCAACATAATTTAAAAAATACACCTTAAAATAAAAACTATACCATGCATGCATAAGCACAAACTACTCTTAGAAACACAACCCATTACTTTCAGAACATTTACATATATTATCATATGAGCTAGCTACAGCCACAGTGCGACACACTAAACTTTTTTCACAATACTATGGAATCAGATTCTGTATTTTGCTTCTCCCTTTTCCCCATTTTCAGACACCACTTGTGTCTTAATAACTATGCTTCAGCTACTTGAACTTTTCACCACCTTTGCAATGTGAAGGAAGCATGCCTACCTCTGCAGTGTTTAATTGTGTCGATGGTTAAGAATCTCTTCACCACAAGGTAAGCAGAACCAGGTTCAGCTAATGAACTCCACTGAAGCACCTGTTCCAATACGTTCTCTGTGTAGTGAAGAGGACGCTCTGAAAATACAAACCCAAGTTAAACTTTAACTAATGTAAAAATGTATTATATGATTACAGGTTTCCAAACATCCCATGGAATGATACATATGCATAAACATTTTTCATTAAACAGTAATAGGACTAGAACTGCAAACCCAAGTACATAGACAGGTAACACATTCAGTCCAAATATAAATTAATCCATGCAACTATTGTTTCAAAATTTAGACATGCTCCCTTTAAGATATAATCTCATTTACAACAATAACCATGTGTCTTTGTCTGTTTTTAATTTAGATAACATTCCTATTAGCATATGCAACTAAATAACCTTAAGAGGACTAGCAGATTAATCTTGCCCAATATTAATAGGCACAAATTAATCTTTGTTTATCTCAATAAGATTACAATCTTTTAATTTCCAATCAATAATAGTGAATAATTTTTAGCTAGTATTCTCATAGTGAATCAATATCAAATCATAAAATATTGTTGCAGGAACATTTGAAAATAAGAAATACTACATTTTTATTTTACTTTAATTATTAGTAGAAATATATGAACCTTGTTTTGATATTATAAATTATCTCTATATAAGAAGCCTACAAGCAAGGAATTAAATGATGTCTGAAGAAAATCTCTTTGATGACTCTTAATCCATACATGTTTTGGTTTAGAAAGCTGCATCATGCGTTCTTAGCATGGCATTTTACAAACCATTTTTAACAGTAATTAAAATTTCATGCAGAAGCTCTATTTGTGGATTAAAATGTGTCAGTTGGTTAATACTGATGTATGTGCATAAGCATATTCTAAGGACAGGCAAACTTTCTCATAGTGGACGAGCAGTGAATAAAGAAGCAAACAGAGCAGAATTTCTAATATGAAGAAGCTACTGCTCTTTCCCAACTCTGCAGCAGTGTATTGGTCAATTATCTCAGTTCCCAAAGGTGCAGGACATTAACACCCTGGAATATGTGTGTAGTTACAGTACTAATGCTGACTGCAACTAAAGACGAGCATGCTAAGGGCACTGATCTGAGACTTCTCTTCCTGAAACTGATGAGAGAATCTTGAGCAGGACACAATGGATACACCACCTCCTCTCTTGCTATGGCTTCATTACTTAAGAAGAAAGACGTCATCAGTAAACCCAGGTCCCCAAAAGAGAGAGTAATATTTTGGCTCTCTGTCCATAAATGGAAATGTAGCTCTTCCTTCTGTACTCGATAAAGCATGACCACTTATTATCATAATGACTATTAACCATGCATTGTAAAGATATACATGCACACAGCACAATGCTGACTACATAGTAGATTCTCAGTAAGTATCCCAAGGCTGAAGTCCATTGTGAGTTTATCTCATAGTCCATAAATTAACAGAAAATATTTATCATATAAATAAAATTTTGTCTTTCTAAAACCAGACAAAGGACAGAAAAGTGAAGATTGTTTGTATTAGATTAATTTTGCTTTTTACAAATCTTTTCTGAAAAATTGGACAAAGGTCAAAATTGCTCATAATCTGTCTAAGTCATAATTCAATGACTGATCAAAGAGATAGACTCACAAACGCATTCTCATAAAGTTTGAAGTAGATTTATACAAAATAAATCTAATCATAGTAAGTGATCCCTTTACACAATTGTTGATTAAATTACATGCAAGCTGATAGTACAGAACCAATTAGAACCTGTATATTTACAGAAAAGCCACGTCCAGATACCGTATACATCATGTACAATATGTCAATCATGATTTACATATTCACGACTGCACAGTTCAATACGTATTAGCAATCTTACTTTATATGTAAAAGAACTTTTTTACTTTCTCCTAGTCAAATAATGAGCTAAGGCAAGATCCAGAGATTTGAATTCTAAACCTACTGAAACTTAAGTCCTGATATTTTTAAGTTCAATCCTTATGTTTATTTTGGTTAATCGTGTAAGAATCCCATGCTGGTTTCTCATATGTAATTTTTGGAAGAGAAGAGATGTTTTTGAGTTCAAACTAAGGAAATATTAGCAAAAAAAAAAGCAGTTTGCTCTTCCTTCCTGGTAAAGAAACAGTAGCAGTAGTTTAAACATTACATGAAAGGAAAATGATGATGGAACAGTAGGTGTGACAAGGCAGATATCACACTGGTACTGGGCTAGGGGATGAGCCATGGAGTAGAACTGGTAATGAGATTTCCAGTTGTTAGGGCTACTTATACCAAAGAGGGTCACTGTTATACTCAATTATAATCAGATTCCATATAGATGGAACTGTGTTCTCACTATACTGAAATATGTTAGAGGAGAGACATAGGTTTGCTAAAGGGTAGATAACTAATTCTTATCACAAAATTTAAGTGTATATTTTTCTGAATAGGATCACTGTATGAAATAATTGAGGAGCAGGAAAACTTTGCAAATCCCATTTCCTAAATAAAAAAACAGAGTTGAAAATGAAGAGATAAATATTACAGACCATTAAATACTCTAATTGTGAAATGACACACTTTTGCAATTTATGAAAGGGATGAATATTAATGATTAATGGATTGGGGTATCAAATACTGTTAGGCTATATAGTTACAAATATATGCTTGTTGATGGTGATACTTGCAATCCTGGGTCATGGCAGATTGCATAGGATAGGGCATGTATCATGTGGAAGCAGGACATTTCTAGAAACAGCACTTCATACTGTCTTCTTCATACATATTAACAAAAATTCAATGTAAAGAGAAAATGGATTAGGAAGAAAGTTCTCCAGCTTCATAAAATGTGTCATCAATGGTTTAAACTCAAGTGCAAAGAATGACTCTCATTTCCTTAGTGCAATCGGAAAACTAGTGGATTTTCATTAGAAATAACAGCTTCTATTACTTAATATCTATCTGACATTGATTTGTACAAGTTTCCAAAAATGATTATGGCATTTCCACTTCTAAATCTTTGGGCCATTTCAGGAGGGCAAAAGCCACTCTTCATCCCAACTGGTATTTTATTAGCCTTTTACATATAAGTGAGGAGAAGAGTATGAAATAATATTAATAAAAAGCATATAGATCTCTGATACTGCAGTATTTACAAGGGAAAAGGAAATATTTTGCTAGCATATTGCTGTTAAGGAAATACTTGCTTCATAAAACCAAAATCCTCAGTGAAGTCTACTTAAATGAAGCTCCTCAAACCGATATATTTTTAGAAGTTCATGACATACAAAGAGGGAAAGATCAGTTTGGGGTTAAATACTAAAACCACAGCATAGCTTAGAACAGAGTAGTTGCTGATGGTGACATAAAATGAAACAAACAAACAAAAGAACCTCTCTCTTAGAGCTTAGCTTTAGAACGATATCCAAAGTTCATACATTGAAGATATGGCCAGGAACTATGGGTTCTCTTAGGATATACTAAAACCTGTGTTAAGTATTATGTAAGGGAAGGATGCTAGCTCATTGGGCCATGCTCTTGAAGGAGAGACTAAAACCTTAACTTTGTCTATTTGCTTCCTCACTACCAAGTAACAAGCAGCTTTTCCCTGCTCCACACTCCTAATCAAAATGGTTTGTCCCACACAGGACCAAAGGTCAACAAAGCACATGCTGAAATATCTGGGTGTAAGACAAACACGAAAGCAAAACCAGCGCTATCCTCCTTTTCTATGGTTTATCACAAATATTTGTTACAGTGACAGGAAGCTGATGGACAGAAATTCAACAGAAAAAAAAATGAGTCATACGTATGACCACAGCCTACACATAAGCCTGTGGATTTGACTTTTGAGAGAAGTTTGGAAATGTCTGGAGAAGGAAAATAGAGACCAAGCATAAATAAGCAGAAATTAACAGGCCTTTTTGTTCTCTATCATAGAAGAACAGAATACAGATTTAAATGTTAATATATAGGTTAGGTTAAAGATAGAAATGAGGATTCCATTGATAACTGCAACAGACAGAATCAATATTTCTTCCAGGCAAAGAACTTCTCCATACTTTATCCATGTCTGAAAATTTCTGTTGAAGGTGAAAATGGTGGAATAATCAGGGAATAAGAAAACAATAAAAAGATGATTTTATGATGGAACAATATAACCCAATTGTGATTTAAACAGTTAATCTTGGTAATAATGTCAATAGATATCTTTTACCCACAAATATAATAAGTATAGGAATCAAAGTATAATTTCTTTACACAAAATATCAAAAGCCTCTAGATCATTTGGTTATATACTATGCTTTCTTTAGTAATATTTTAAATTTACGGCTAATATTTATAATGCACAGTGTTCGAAAACAGAGGCAACCCCAAATTAAACCAAAGATGTATTATTTACATCTACCATGAAGCATTTATTAAGCCAGGTAGCATGAGCACCATTGCAGGTCACTGGAGAGACTTTCTTGGTCTAGACTTTAAGGGAGGCCATCAGGTGGCCGGTAGTCAGCTGCAGTGGGCACGAACCAAGGTACCCATGAAAACTGCCATCTCCTAATGCTAGTCAAGCACAAAGAATATGTAAGAATAGAAAAGATAATAAAAGGACATACATAGAAACAAACACACTTTTTAACAGCAGACAGAAAAAGAGAAAGTATACATTTGATGGAACAATTGAAGAATCAAGAAGAACATGGAGGCAGCCCTGAGAATAGACTGGATGTCACCACAGGGAAAAGAGAAAGGTCACTAACAATCGATGGCCCAGAATGTCAGGTAGAGTGAAGCTGGAACAACTCTGCTGAGTTCACAGTTGGGGGGCACAGGAGTCACTTGCCAGAGCAATTCTGTCCAGTGGGAACAGTGTCTAATGAAGGAGATACTGAGAATTGACATCCAAGCACCAGGGGATACTGTATCTTGACAAGACATATTGATAATATCATATTGTTAGTCCCATTAATTTTTGAGGAATTATGCAAGAAAAAAATCAACTGAATAAAAATACCAAGATGGAGTGATGAAGGAGCGCATATTAATCCCCTTCCATTCCAATGCTGACTTCAATCTTCCAAATCATGCACCCTGCAGTAGCTCAACATGAATTTTAATTTTTTTCTTGAGCTTGTGGGTGGCAAGGTTTTCCCTTTTGGCAGTTTGACAGCTATACTTGAAAGGGTCCCAAGACCTTAGTAGGTATCAGCTAGACAGATGGTCAAGGTACAACAAATTTCTGCATCTTATTTTTTCCCCCAGAGGTCTTTAAAACCAAATGATGTCATTAGAATATTAAGCTTATTCAGCATTTCACAACAGGACAGTCAAGGTGTTTGCGATGGTCTCTTTACTCTTCAGTTTATTTGTGAGGAAAGATGACAAAGTGATACACTGATGATAGAAAAAAAAACAAAACAACTAAAAGAGATGTTTCTGCTAGATCTAAAATGATGGATTTGGAGTGAGCAATAATCTTTTAAATATGCATCCTTTGTTCTTAGTAAATACAGATCATACAGAGATAAGGTGTTGAGAAGGTGACACTTATGATATTGTTATAAATCAAACTGTTTGTCCTTATAAACAAAAACATTATTTGATAAGGCAGCAACAAACATACCTATTGCTTTATACTTATTTATATAGTTAATGAAAGAATTAATTATTCTGATGAGAAACATCACAGGATGTCAACCTCAAGTGGTGATAACGTATGTCAAGATGGGCATAGAGCTAGAGTGGAATTCGCAATGAGATCTGAATATTTGGAAAACAGCAAATGTTAATAACGGCTTGTCACGAAGTGTACTTCATTCTGGAAGGAATGTAACAGTCTCTAGCATGAAAGCCACTCACCTAGCTCTTCATTTTCAATGACTTCAAATGTAGCCCAAATATCACCTTTAGTAGGAACAATATTTTTTATTGCTAATATATCATTAGTTAACTCTTCAGCTTCCATTACAGGAGATATCTGTAAGAGAAAGAAAATGCCTTGAACAATGTCTGACACGGAAGTAGTCTTGTGCTAGGGCAATAAGATTCCCCATCTCATGATTCTCCAAGAACAAGGAAAACACCATGGTGAGATTCTTCTCCACAAAATACATTGTGATGTCAAGTCAAAGAGATATTGTATTATAGAAACAATAGGAAGAACTATTTTTCTTAGTAAGCAACTAGGTTACTCACACAATATATACCTAGTCTGTCTGTCTATCTATATATGTATCTATCTATCTATCCATCCATTCTCACACACACACACACACACACACACACACACACACACACACACACACACATCTCATTGGAGAAGTAAGACAATTTTCTCACAGCAAAACTTTTCATTTGTCTTTCTATAATCAAGAGTATAGAGTTACTTGGTTTATTCAGCCTGGACCCTAAATAATATGAAGATGATTAAATAGTATCTGTCATGCCAAGAAGCCCTGGGGTTTTGGTGTCTGTGGTGTTCATCGCAGTGCCAAGCGACAGATGGTGGCATACCAACATACAGAGTGCATTCAAGCTGGTATTTCAGGATTCAGTAGACTCTGCAGTTCCAGCCTAGGGTCCAGATCCACAACCACCTCAAAGTTAAAGGCCACTGTCTGAGCCTATCACCCTTTCAGGGACTCTGATGTTCTGGGGTCTTGCCAATCTTGATTAGGTATTATTAAAAAAAACCCAGGGTTTTCTATAGTTAAAATTTACTGATAATGTTAAACATAAGACATTTTAATAATTAGAATCTTGCAACTATAAGTTAGTTTGCGTAAATATTCTAAATTAAAAATTTCTTAGAATTGCTCTTCAGTCCATGTTGTTTGTGTGTGAGAGAGAGAGAGACAGAGAGAGATTATAGGTAACTCACTCATTCTATCTTCATGAAATTCAGGGTTTAATTTATGAAATATAGTAATTAAACATTCCTTTTCTATTTAAAGAATCACAAAGAATTGTAAATTTATACTGGATATCAGCATCCTGTAAAAGTGGAAAACATGAAGCAAGGGAAAAGCAGAAAAGTAATTCTATGACGGCTCAAATCTGCATTGTTCTAAAATATTTATAAATTTAATTTTATTATGTTGTGGGTTTGCATGCTTTTCCTGTACATATGTTTGCACACCACGTGAATGCCTGATGCACTCTGAGGTAAGAATAGGGTTTCAGATTTCCTAGAACTGGGGTTACAGATTGTGTGAGAGACCATGTGGGTTATGGGAATCAAACTAGGGTCTTTAGAAGAACTCCTGATTAATGAGCCATTTCTTTCTCCCTGGAAAGATTTTCTTAAAAAGAAATATAGCACTGTTTTAATAGACTAAAAATGAGTGAGAAATGAAATTTGGGAAGTAGGTAGTAGGAGGTGCCTTGAACACCACACTCAGGAATGCATTAACTTATGAAGTGCAAATAGCAGTGTAATGAATATTAGGTTTCAGGTTATGATGATCCAGGTCTGTGATGTGCCCTTAATGTCTTTAATTCCCGATTTCCATTTCCCAAGACATGGTGTATCATATGCCTCCAGGGCTTGAGGTCAAGATCAACAGTATAAATACTGCAACATGGTTTTTCACTCTTATAGCTATATGCAAATGGTAGTGATTATTTGATTATTTCTGTATAGTTTGCTACTGCTGTTCTGCTTTCTGGTATTGTTTGGAATTGCATAGTCTTTTATTCTAAGACAGTTGAAAATATGAGAACTTTTGCATAATTGTAACATTTAATACAACGTCATTAGAAAGACAAAATTAAAACATGCTTTCAAAGAATATATATATATATATATATTCTTATAAAACATATATATGCATGCAGTTAAATCATGTATTCTATCTCTTCTGATATCAATAATAGATTTTTCTGGGAGATTTGGTCTGTCATTTAATTTTTAATAGTTTCTCATCTCCATTATGACCACAGCCAAGCATTCAGCATCAGAACTATGATATGACTAGTGAAGAGAAAATGTCTCCTACGATATCTGTTCATAGACTCCATGATCATGTTCCAGCTCCATGTGCTAAGCAAGGTACTAATGACATATAGTCACAATACATAACCATTGGAATTACCTGAGCTAAGAGTAGCAATATATTTAACATCTTAAGAGTTTAAAAGAGATAATAAAGCAAACTTCTGCTACAGAGAAGATTATGCATTCTTTACTCAGGAACAATCATCTTACCAAGTAAGAGCATGCAGAAGCTCTGCAACTGCCCCTAATGTAGACCACTTATTGAGGACAATACTACAGAAAATACTTATTTTTAATTTAGCTCAAAGAAAAGGAAGAGTAACCTAACATTAAGTTTAAATGTTAAGAATATAAGAAATTCTTATACTTATTCTTACACTGGGCAATAATGAAACTAAAATAGCTGCTTATTAAACAGCAATGTGGGAAATAATTTGCTATGTGTTTTCATACTTTTAGATTTATGAGTCATTCCATCAGTGATACAATATTAATATTATATTTTCTCCTCATTTTATTGTTAAAATGGAGGCTAAGGCAGGGTAAATAATTCGCCTTAAGTTACAACTTTTAGGAAGGGAGAAGCAGGAACTGGAGGTCAGTTTATTTTCTAGTATCTGCAGAAAAATCGAAACCCATGCACAGATGATGCTCTCTTCCAAATGATTAAAATTCCAAATTCCTGGAGGCTACTGCTAGGAAGGATCAATCTACTAACAGGATCAGTCACTGTGTGAAGTGAAGAGAACTTACAATACAAAATATGCTGGAAAATATCACAGCAAACACTGGTTCTTAGCATTCCAACAGCCCTTTACATTATTCCTTAGGACTCACCCGAATTATAATACTGCAGTCAGGTTCCTTCCTTTCTACATATACTTCAATTAACAAGTCTCCAGCCTGGGACACCTAGGAAGGCAGACGTGAAGACAGCACATCTAATTATGCCACAAAATCGCATACACAGCACCAAACAGAGTTACAAAACGCTTGTCACCCATCTCAAAAATGTACAGCAATGAAATTATCTCAGTTCTTCTGTTCGCCATTATTAGGTACTTATTTCAAAGTGTGCTCTTCTCTCACAGACAAACATATCTAATATACTGAATAAGTGGTATAAATAGCAACAACATTCACAATCGAATTTTTTTTAATGCCATAATCAAGGCCTTAGTAGCTTCAAATACAGAAGAAATTGCTCTAGGATGGAGGTAGGCTGCAGTTGACAACAAGAGGTTAAGAGCCATAGAATATGTAAAGCTCTTCGTGCATATGGACATAATCTTAACAGACAGAATAAGCCTTGGTAAGTTTTCATGCAGCTAACATACTCAAACATTGAAATGGAAAGGTATGGTAATCAAAGCTGAGCTAAAATTATGAATAAAGAAAGTAATTTTGCAAGAAAAGTACAAGTAAATAATAGAATGAGCTGGACAAGCAAGTTTTTATTATTATTGCTGAAACATCTAAGAACGCTTATGTGGGTCATTACATGCTCTAACAGAAATGAAGAGTGAAGTTGCAGGCAAAAAGGAAATGGAAAAAACAGCACAGAATAGACAAACAGAACTAAACATTTGTTAATGATACAAGTCAATATATAAAAATAATTTGCATCGGACTGGAGAGATGGTTCAGCCGTTAAAGGCTAGGTTAACGACCAAAAATATTAATTTGCATTGACCTTTTTTTTCAGAAGTCCACCGTATAACCACTGAAAATATCACCAATAATTTAAAAATATTCTGAGAAGTAATCATTCTGATGCTAAATTATCCTTGGCATAAAAGTCTAAAATCTGATGAGTAAGAAAGATTAACGTGTACCGAGGGAAAAAGATCAAAATGCACTTTGAAAAAGCACTCTTAGTTATTTTGTCACTATGTTGCATGAAAAAAAAAACTTATTTCAAAATTCTCTTTCTCAGTTTTGAGTTTCCATACAGTTTCTAGGGAGAAAGATGCAGCAACCATGTTTGCTTTTCGGTATTTATATAAACATCACAGCAAGGAGAAAACATCATAAAAATGAAAAAGGCACACAACACAGAATATAGAGTGAACCAATAAGTAGCTAAGTAGTGAAGTAATTCAGAAGCTAAGAATTAAAACAGAAGCACTCAGCAAATACTCTGGGTTTTAAATAGAGTGAAGCAAGACTCAAGCAGAAATAATCCTTTTCCACATTATTCCTATCATCTTTTTCAAATTATTTTACATATAATTGATTTACTTAGGGTAAATCCAAGATGTCAAGACTGTTTTCTTTGTGGCAAAATATAAAGAGATCCTCGTTCCACAGCATTTCCTTTCAGGCTCTCTGTCCTTCATTTCAGGACTGAATTACAGTCACACCAAGTGAGAATTATAAGCACTGAAAATAAGCCAGATTATTTTTTTAGTTTAGTGTTATACTTAACTCCTTGAAAAGTTGGATTAATCACATGCAGTAAAAATGGAGGTAATCATTTGTTAAGTAATTAGTATCCCAGTATTAGTTCTAGGGGAATCTAAGCATGTGCTCATCTGCTTCATGTAGAATGATAGCTGCAATGATTCCTTTAATTAGAAGCAGACGTTTCAGGACTGAAGCAAACTTTGAGTCCAACTAATAAGCAGGAATTTGCCTCATTATCTGAGTGTAATTATGAACAGAGTACGTTTGACCCATTTCTATTATTTACAGTGAAACCCTGAATCAATTATCATTCCTAGTTACCAGAAGATGATTAATGATCAACCTTAAGACGTTCCAGTGAATTCATCAAACAAGATAAAGCACCCTGGAAAAGCATGGTGCATCCTCAACACACAAATCCAATGCAATGTGACTAGGAAAGCAAGACAGGATTTAGAAAAGCAGACTTAAGACAAAAGTTAGTATGCGTTACACAGGTCACCTTAGAAATGGTCTCATTAATACAATCATCTGAGAGCGTGCAGAACAGAAGCATATAGGAAATCATTTATATTTTCCTAATCAGAAGGGATAAAATCATTATGCTGTGGCATTTTGCAATTTAATCTAGTATTTTTTTTGGCTTTAAATGCTTCCCTTGAAATCCACTGCCATAGGCAATGGTGTTTTGTTTTTAGTAAATAATAACCAGTGCTTCCTCAATATTTAAGGTTATATTAATACTTTCTGCATGGATGCATCGGGTTTCAGAGTTGCCCCAGTCTTTCACCAGTCTCGTTTGCTCTACATCGAATAGTAACTTGAACACACACAACAAATGTATTCACGAACATTTGGTTTTTAAGTCTTTAGAGACTAACTCTTACTACTCACTTGAGTGTCTTTCCACTTGGTTATAAAGCTATTTTCTATGTCCATTTGTTTGACTTGGTCTTCTTTAACCTGTTTAAAATATAATTTGGGATATTCTAATAATGTAAAGTACACAGAGCAGAGGTGCTCTTTCTCACCTAGCTCCTCAGGAATTTAAGTAATGACCAACTGCAAAGAGACCAGGATGCCATCCTTATCATCATCTCGATCACATGAGCCCCACAATTTGAGCACAGGAAGCTAGTTGAGCCTCACAGGACTCAGAACATGCTCTGGCATTGGCCCATCAGACTGCAGAGTTTATTCATGGAAAACCATAGAGATTTATAAGCACAGGTTCCCATGGAAAATGTCTGAAATTGCTTGCAGGTGAGAAATAAGACTCATTACTCAAACAAAAATTCCTTAAGGGCTTATTAAACTTTCAGTAAAAACTTAAGTTCAACAACACTAGGAAGGTAACCATTTAGCTTTATTAACATAATAAAGAGAGCATGTAAAGCCACATTTATTTTATCTCAGCATCAGATCATTTCAAAGAAGCTGCTATTGATCAAAAAACAAAAACACTTGACAAACAGGAGAAAATGAGAAAGAGACCAAAGCACAATGAAAAGGCAGTTCTGGTATGAACTCTCCTAGAAATTAAAATATAAACTGTTTTGTTACTAAAATCTTACATTCTCCTATAATAAGGAATACTGTTCCACTCCAGGGCATACCCAAAGGACACTCCATCCTACCACAAGGACACTTGCACAACTATGTTCACAGCAGCTTTATTCAAGATAGTCTGAAACTGTAAATAACCTAGATATTCCTCAACAGAAGAATGGATAAAGAAAATATAATACATTCACCCAATGAGGAATTACTTAGCTGTTAAAAAAATAACATCATGAAACTTGCAGACAAATGTATGGAGTACAAACATGGTATGTACTTACTTATATGTAGATATTAGCTATAAAGTAAAGTATAGTCATGCTACAATCCATACACCCAGAGAGGCTAAGTAACAAGGAGGGCTCAAGGGGGAATGCATGAATCTCGCTGTGAAAGGGAAATAGAATATATATTATGAGTAGATTAGGGGCCGGTGGAGATGGGAACAGAAGAGGAGAAAGAGAGGGAGAGAAAATGCAACTGAGGGGGTTTGGGGACAAGGGAGAAACCTAGTGCAATGAAAACTTCCTGAAATCTATGAAGATGACTGAAGGGTCAGAAACCAGAGGCTGGAAAGCCCAGGTACCCAGGATAGAATCAAATACAACTGTGGGGAAAAAAATAAGAAAGTCAATGAAATGATTCCTAATGATATTCTGCTATATTCATAGACGGGAACCTGGCATAATCATCATTAAAAAGGCTTCATCCAGTAACTGATGGGGCAAATGCAGAGAACCACACTCAAATATTAGCCAGAACTTGGTGGGGGAGAGGGAATCCTATAGAAGAGGGAGAGGAAGAACTATAGGAGCCAGAGGGGTCAAGGGCACCACAAGAATATAGCTCACAGAATCAACTACCCAGAGCTAATAGAACCTCACAAAGACTGAAGCTACAGTCAGTGAGCCTGTCTGGGTCTGACCAAGATCCTCTGCATATATGTTAAGGTTGTGTAACTTGTTCTGGCAGGACTCCCAATAGTAGGGATGGGGGTGTCTCTGATGCTTTTGTCTCCACTTGGGACCCCTTTTGTCTTACTGGGTTGCCTCATCCAGCATTGATAAGAGGGTATGTGCCTAGTCTTATTATAACTTGTTATTCCTTGTTTGGTTGATATCCATGGGAGGCCTGCTTTATTCTGAAGGAAAATGGAGCAGCAGGGTCTGGAGGAGAGGAGGGGCTGGGAGATGAGGAGGGAGGGGAAACTGTGGTTGGAATGTAATATGTGAGAGAAGAATAAATAAATAAAGTAAATAATAATAATAGTAAAAAATCTCAAGATTATTAAATGGTCGCATTGACTCATCTGTTTTCATCTGGAACATCTGTACACACAGAACAAGAGAAGGTATCATTTGAGCAAGCTCTGAAAGACTCAAGACCAAAGAGGGGATGTGAGAGTTAGATTATACACAATGAAAAGGACTTTTCCCAGAGTTACCAAAGCCTGGCCTTATTTTCCACATTTTATTTTCCTTAAACAATAAAAACATTCCTATTCTAATAGTTTACTAAAAAGCATAAAGATGCTCACTTCAGAGACCCGCCAACTGAAAAGTGAACTAAATACAAGCAAGGACTCAGTACAAGCCGTAAGACAATGTTTCACAATTCTCCTCCAATTGGAGTAGAGTTTAAAGAACACTCAGAGTGATTTCAATAGCAACATTTAGCAGGCTTTTGTTGATCACTGAATTTGTTAAACTCCTAACTTCACACCTCTCAGCAGACACACTTAATGCATATACACAGTGAGGAGAAAACATACACAGGCCCTGTAAATAGTAAGCTGTCCAACAGAAACAGATGGTGAAAATATTTAAAAGCTGCTACATTTTAAATAAATGGTTACTGTTTTAAATCCAATTATATCTAAGACCTTCAAAGCAAACTATCCTTCATGGTCTCTATTTTTAAATATTCACAAGGACCTGAATAACATCCTGCAAAAAGGAACGTGTTTTGCAAGCTGTGATGCCTAATCCATTGTAACAAGAAAAGGGCTTAGAATTCTTACCTCAAATATTTCAACGTAATTATTAATTAGATCTTCGATTACACTGACTTCTTCGCTAGTTTGTCCCTTAGTTTGAAATAAGCATGATGAAAAGACCAATGCCAAGTTATGGGCATTCATGTGATTGATTTCTGAGCACTTCTGAACCCTGTTATGGGAAAGTATATCTCATTATGACATACTTGTATTCAAGAATTTCATAGAAATACAAGGCAAAATCCTCAGCTATCATTTTAAAACACACACACACACACAAACACACACACACACACACACACACACACTGTATGGAGCTCTTCAAAATAAAAGGTTCAGTGGGGATTTAAAGACGCTTACAGTCTACTTAAAAACAGAAGCAAAATTACTGTTAAAAGGAGTCTTTCAATTCCCACTTTTTCACCCCTCCACCCCCACAGTGCTCAGAGACTGACTATACATAAACAGTATCAACCAAACAACAGCTCATGCCCAGAGCACAATAATGAGTAAAGTCCTGGCTAGAAATGATGTATATACCTGCAAACAAAACTGAAAGAAGTACAAGGGCAAGAAGTCAAGATAATACAGGCTCCACAGGGACTTGCTGAACTTGTAATGAGGGATGTCAGTTCACAGGCAAAGGCTACACTTTCCACAAAATGCACCATCGGTCAGGTACATACACGCTTTAGCTTCTTATCAGAGCTAAAGAAACTGTCCCCTGGTTGTCATTTTTCATTAACCAGTGAATCCCACCAGAGGGGCTGCTAAGCTAAACTAGACTTGATGAGACAACTACTTTCTCTTTAACAGAACAAAATCCAAATGGTTCTTTATGACTTCTAGGTCCTTTCCCAAACAGGTGTTCATCCAGTTCAAAACAGGATATCATTGCATCTCCACAAGCAAAAGCATAATTAAAAAATACAGCCATCCTTATCTTGGAAAACTACCAAGAATGCCTTTGCTTATTATTTATTAATATGTCCACACAGAGTTGAAGAAGCATTGAATCTCCAGGAACTGGAATTACATATGATTTTGATCTGCCATATGTGTGCTGGTAATGGAAGCCGAGTCCCCTGAATGATCAGTAAGTGATCTTAATTGTTGAGCTAACTCTTCAGCGCTCGCCCCCCTCGCCTTTCTAAAATAAATAGATATTGACAAGTAAATTAACTCTTCTAAACAGTAAGCTACAACCTTTGGGTATTGCAAGGAGCACTATAAATATTCACTGATATAAGTTAACAGTGCTTCACAAAGCAATCACCCTCACAAGGGAGAATTCCAAGGATAAGAATGTCGAGGAGAAATACAAGTGCCTGTTCATGACCTTATTGAGTTTTCACTAACTGAATATAGAGCAGCTACATGACTCTTGACTTAATTACTTTGGAAACACACACACACACACACACACACACACACACACACACACACACACACACTCCAAGAAAGAGCAAACTATTCCTGACTGAGCGAGGTGCTCATATATATAATATAGACTCTAGTAGATGCATGCAAAAAGGAGTAAACATGGTAGTAATATATATGATAATGTCAGAAATCCATAATGAAATGCAAATTGCATAGTAGAGATTGGATAAAGAAACTGCAGTCATCATAGATGATTTACAAGATAAAAAGGAACTGGAATTTAATAATGGAAGAGTAACAATTGCAAGTGCTAGTCCAGACCACTTCTGCACTTTTATCACGTGAAACCGTAAACATCTAGAAAACTGATCTCTGTGTCTATCTGTGTGCCTCGGATCTCAGAATCGCAGTAGGAGACTCTCGCTTTAATTACTCTGTAGTGCATAATGAATACGTGGTGAGCGGAACTAAGTGGCTGCTACTGATGGCAGAACTGAGCTGTTATTCAGGGCAGCTATTGAATTAGAATCTTTAACAATCTGACTGTATCCAAGGTGACTCCCACTTTTGATGACCTCACCCAATTCCTGGCTTTTTTGAGCGTCTTTCGGTAATGCTCATATCACAGAGGGTCATATCATCCCTCTATGAACCTCTTTAGCAGTCAATACACTTATTTTCTCTGATTACTTTAATTTCTGGAATAACTGTGTACACTGCATATTTTTTTCTTTCCTTCTTGGTATTGTGATGCTGTTCCCTTTATTTCATAACCAGTTTTCTCACAGTCTTACGCTGACCTTCTCATCAGAGTCCAAGGAAATGTTTCCTTGTTAGGCTTTCCTGTCTCTTCACAAGGATTCCCTTTACAGGAGATACTATGCTGAACCAGATTATACCAGTCATTTCTTTTAAAATCCAAACAGCTAATATGACTTACAAAGCATTTCATGACCTCCTGCCTATTGTCAGATGCAGCTCCTCTGTTTCCCAGGCACCCAGATGCCACAAGGTTCCTGTGTCTGTCTCCCCCTGAGGAGGCTACATGGCATCTCACTGACTCTGCCTTATTTCTCTTATCATTCAGTTTAGTGTTACTGTCTAGTTTTATTCCACTAAGCCACTGGCCAAAACAGCTTTATTTATTGACCAATAAAACAACACATTATCTTCTTCAACTTTGTATTTGGAAAAGTTTTCAATGTCCTGCTCATTAACAACATGTCAGAGCAGGGTGTGGGGGAGCTGCATCCAATTAACCATTTCTTACTGATTTAAGAACATCGCCATCATACTCAACTGTAATTATACCTTAATTACAAAAACATAGCGTAAAGTAACGGTTTTTAAGATTTGTAATTCTTTGTGTAAGATATGGAAGCTCAGCTACACAACTTTAAGTTTCAAAGACAGTGACATATTGACAATGGTTTTGCCCTAAAATGCTCATAAGCTTCAGGAGTCCACTAACCTGTAAAGGTGTTCAATTATAGCTGCCAGCGTCGCTCTGTTGACCCCTGGAAGAGTTCGTATGAATGCTCTGTATTTTTCAGTTCTTTCTTGTTCATCTTGCGTATCTAGGGAGAACATTCTTTACATTTAAACTAGCCATTTATACCAAAAAGTTACCTGCCAATATTATTGTTAAATAAATTATGAGTATATAAATGATACGATCAGGTTTCAAGAGTAAACATTCAAACTTTTTACATAATTGTCTATAATTCTAAAACAAACAAACTATTTACACATCATATAGTCATATACTATAGTTTTTATAATGTCCCATTTAAAATTAAGTACTTTTAAAATTGTAGGGCAAGAGGATTTTTTCCTTTTATACAGCCTATTTTTATGGACTTTTACATCTTAACAGGAGCACAGTTAACAAATTATTCAAAGTTCATTATACATTGAAAATCTAAGTCAAAGGTATATTATATCTGACAATAGAGGGATATCATCAATTGCATTTGAAAAGGTATTTCTGAACCCTTTTTCTTATGGAACCCTAAATATCTTTCCAAAGCTACAAGACATCGCAGAACTATGAACTCCACTATTTGTTTGATCTTCATAAGGGGCCTGTTACCAGCCAGGCAGCCTTCAAATCTCAGGGAAAGAAGAGGGACAATGAGAAAGAGGTGATGTACAGGTCTTCACACCACAATTCAGATATCAGAGATAATGGGCCTTGTGCCTTTGTCATGAAAAGAAATTAACTGGTCCATCAAAAGACAAATAAGAAAGGATTGCCCTCTCTCCTCTTAACTGTAGAAGTCATATCTCTGAAGTAACTGAGAACTGGGAACTTTTCCCATTGTAGAATTCAGGTGGATTCCACTGGCCGTTCAACTCAAACTAGTATTAGCTGACATGGGAAGTACCAACCACTCTTCAGAGCAACAACTTCTGCTGACTTTGCAACTACTTTCCTGGTACAATCCCCAGTGACCTTTGGAAGCAAGGTGCTTCCATTTCCTGCTTAGGCCTACCTAGCTATTACTCAAGAGTCAGGGACATTCCAAAGATTCTTTAAATGTCTACAGTCACTTGAACTGTTCTATAAGATCCCCAAGGGAGGCAGGAACTGTGACACATTTCCCAAGTACATTCCTATTCAAAATCACAAGTGTTGTCTCTTGTGCTCATTTAAGCCACACATAAGATCTATCAAAGGAAATGCGGTGCCCAGAGATGACTCCAGAAAAGCAAGAAGGGAAAATATCCAAATCCCCCAATAAATTTAGAATTATTTGCTATCCCAGGATAATCCAAACATTCCCCTGCACGTCATCTAGTTTATGGCTTTAGAAGCAATCACATTTATTCAATTAAATCTAATTAACATCATAACACTTAGATCAAGCAATAATTCTACTAGAAGACATTTCATGCACTTTATAAAGATAAACAGATATTTACCAAAAAAGAAAGCAATTAGAAGACAAAATTTGGGAAATATTCCAGGTCATATAAAAAATATGGTGAGTGGGCAGAGGAAATGTCTTTGTGGGTAGAATGCCAGCTGTGCAAGCATAAATACCTGAGTTTAGATCATCAGCACTCATGTACAATAGCCAGGCATGGTATGTGTTCCTGTAATTCTAGCATGGGCAGCCAGAGAAACAAGATTGATTGGGCTTTCAAGGTAGCCAATACTGTCAATTAGAAAGCTTCAAGTTCAGCGAGAGTCAAAACAATAAGGTCAGAAGTGATTGGGAAAGTGACCTGACACCAACTTATGGTATGCATACCTCCCCAAACACATGTGCATACATCACACATACACACACACACACACACACACACACACACACGCACGCACACAGGGCAGGGTTATACAGCAACCAGTTTAGCTCAGAATTGGGGTAATTTACTAAATAAAATCACATACACACATAAACCCACACACACAAAAAAATTACAAAAACCAAAATATATGGAGCCCATTTTGTGCTGGCCATCTACTCCTGGGAATGCACCCTGCCCTGGAGTTTGCTTGATGTAGCCAATGATACTCTATTGGAAAAAGTCAATTTTCCTGTCCCATTCCCAAAAAGTACCAATTACAAACAGTTCTTGGTTAGGGGTGGGACCTTATGTGTACAATCCCATCTCAGTGCTGGGAATTTGTCTGGTTTGAACCTGTGCAAGTCTTTTATGCATGCTATCACAGTGCACAATTCTGCTGTTGATGTTTTCACTTAGAGAAAGAGCTAAAGAGAGAATACATGAAGTTGGGTGGGTGGGGATATAGAGAGGACCTGGGAGGAGGTGAGAGAGAGAGAAAAGAATATGATCAAATACATTGTGTATATCATTCAATTATGAACACAATCTTGGGATTGCAATTCTTGGGGCAGTACCTAAGTCCAAGTTGGCTATTGTGCCAGCTCCTGCTGATTATGTGGTAACATAATATAGAAACTTTAGATGATCCTGATACTGAAATCAAAGTAGAATACACATTGAAAGGGTGATACAATTTTGTACCATAGTCTCCACTACACTGAATATGCAAAAATGCAGCATTTTAACTTAACAATTATGGGGCAATAGATTGATTGCATAAGTGAATAAAAACAAGAAAATTTAAAAATTAACTATAAAGAATTCAAAAGAATTAACAGTGTTCTTAGAATATTCATGTATTTTATAAATAATTGGTATGCTACTACAAGAATTCTTTGTGTTTTTTTGTTGTTGCTGTTTGCTTGTTATTTCAGATAAAGTTTCTCTGTGTAGCCCTAGCATTTCTGAAACTGTCTTTGTAGACTAGCCTCAAACTCACAAAGAGTCACCTGTCTCTACCTCCAGAGTACTGGGATATACTTCTATTTCTTATAAGTATGGGAATAAAATCTATAAAACAGAAAAAGATAAAACTACTAAAATGTTCTTTTTGTTGTACTGCTTCACCAAAGGAGACTATTTAATTAATGTGTGCAAAACAATTTTTAGCAAAAGTAACATGACCTAATAAAGAATTTATTAACCATTGGTCTATTAATAGATTCATCCCTTAAGTTTCTCTATGGTACAACATAACTTTACCTTATTATGTGGAACCCAAAGAAAATGAACAAAAACACTGTCAGTTATACTAACAAGAGGTAGGTAAATGACAAGAGAATCAAATGCTGTTTAGTACTTTTTAGATGATCGAAGACTTAAAAGAAAGACCTAATTATTAAATTAGAAGGTAGGCATAACGTGCTGACCCCAGGACATTACCTAATGCGGAGACCCAGTATGGATAGAGCTCCTTTGTGAGAAGTGCATCATCAATGTCAGACAGAAAATTCTTCAGCACGCTCGTCACATCTTCAAGTTGATGTTTTCCAGCTCGCAACTTAACACTCCTTGCATCCTTTTTGAAACTCTCCAGGAGTTCACTTATGTGCGAAGAATCACCATTCTTTTGATAAATGTTCTTGCATCCTAACCCTGTGATAAACATGTAGAAAGTTGTGAGAAGTATCTTAACTCATAACCTATTTTGATATGTTAGGAAAAGAACAGATTCTTCCGTGGAGATCATGAACAAAGAAAGTTATCAAACATGAAGTTAAAAACCTTGCACCCCTCAATTTTAAAATAAAACCCACTGAATAAACGACCTGATCCTCAGCCTCGGCAAACCTTCACAGGTCTCTCTCTAGTTCTCTATATTATCATTTTCGAAGGCATTTCTACCTCAAGAGGAATTTTCTCAGTCTCAGAAAGAAAGCTTACCTACATTTGGACAGAACAGTATAAAATTCTGTAGAACATTTCTCATAGTCTCAACACTTATTTGTCTATTATTTTTGTTGTGTCCACCTATACCTTTGCCCAATGTTCCTGACTCACTGTCTCATCGGGTACCCATAAAAGTCAAGGCAGTGATTAGTGGCAGAACAGGGGCAAAAAATGATGGTGGCGGTGATACAAACACACAAGTCCTTTGCTTCCTCCCCAGATCTTTCTCCTTGTGAAGCCAGGCTAAATTCACTGTCCTTTTTTATGTGCCCTGATTCCTGTCACTCCAGGCAATCTTCTGGAGCACTGTCATTATGTATATCAATGGTATGATCTAGATGTCCTTCAGTTTCTGGATAATGACAATCACTTGCAGCGTTTGAGAAGCCCTAAGGATCTGCTGCCAACATTCTGTTAATCTTATGGCCTTTTGTGGTTTCATGCTCTTATGCCTATTTTCTATCCTTCCAGGATGATTTCTCTAGTATTCTATCTATTTTGCTCTTCAAGTCTTAATTCTATTCTCTTTCTACCACCTTAGAAAATTCCCTGCATGAACCTATCCAGCTTTATCACCCCATGTATAGCATACCTGTCTTTACCTGGATTTTATCTCTTAAATTTCATTCACCACACATATAAATGCCATCATATATACACAGACAGACACATATACCATTTAAAACCTTATAGGAAATGATAAAACCCCAAAGAAATTAATTTTCTGCCCCTTTCCTCAGCTTCCTTCCAATCATATTTTAAAATCCATCTCCTCAATTTCAATAGATGGTTTTACTTTTTCCTTATCTTATATGACATCAGAACCTTTGTAACTCATTTCATTAAAAATATGTCAAAAATCACTCTTCCTTCTGGTCATATGCTATTGTCTGTGTCTTAGGCTCCTCATTACATTATAAAGCTCGCTGGCCCTGTTTTTATGTAGGCCCAATTTGTCTTTACAATGTTGATGATGACAATATAGGTCTGATAGTCTTGTCAGAAGCCTAAATATCTAGAGGCAATATTCCTCATGCAGGAATACAAAACTTAAACAATTTTATAATTAAAAATCTACCAGAGCTGGACTAACCTCATGCCTCTTGCATGTGTCCTTTCTTTGCATGCTACACTCTGGGCACATTGAACTACACACACATTTTCCTAAACAGAAAACCATAAAATTATCTATCATATGCTCTACACTGGAGAAAACTGCCATGCACACTGTAGAACAACGAACCTCTCTATCACAGAATCTTATACCCCAGGATATAACTATCTGCCCATGGGCTTGTATTTAAGCCATAAATCTGTGAGCCCCTAAAAGTCAAAGAGTCAGATATTAAGTCCTGTTTTTTTTCTTTAAACTGGCAGGAACAGTACATTGGAAAACTCAAAAGGCACTTGGTGAACGGCTATTTACTACAAAAATAAGTAAATTCTAGGAAGTAATTTTAACTATGTGCCTGAGAGACAACATCCCTTTCTAAGGGGATTTCTAACACCCAGTAATTAAACAACTTTAACAGCTTCTGGCTCTCAAGCTTGCAACCTTGAATTTGATCCCAAGGACCCATGGGCAGAAGAGAAGTGAATCTTACAAATTGTCTTCTGACCTACATACACATGCTGTAGCATCAACACACACACACACACACGTTTAAAAGTACTGAATATAATTGTATATATAAGTTAAAATAACTTTCTCTACAATTTAATTACTATACTTGATTTAAAGATTAAATCCATAATACATTTTGAACTTGGTAAAGCTCAAAATATTAACATGGAGAACACAGAAAACTAGCCTTTACATTTTAATCCAAAGGCTAAGACATTCAAAATAATTACTACTGTAGAGACTCTTAGGCAGACACTTGCATCCTGTGAGCTCTGTGCAGCACTCAAATTCCTATCAAATCTTAATGTAGGTACTTAGTACACAACAGTTTTATCCCATATTCTACTAAAAATATAAACAATCATTTATTGGCTTTATGACTTTAGAGTAGAAGTTGATACACTCTGTGTTAGTTGTAAAGTTCTTATAATATACCGGATATAGTTGAAACCATCTAGTGCTTAATGATTTTAAATTCAAATAAACACCATGAGGAAACTTGTGATTTCCCCAGAGAAACATTCAATTGGTTACACTGGGACTACCTGTGTTAGTTTAATCATTAGTCAGCTCAAAATGATGCTATGCCACTATGAAACTAATGTGATGTGAAAGTTCCCTGTAAGCTTATGCCCTTGCTAACACAGTATGTGCCCCCACATCCCTGTGAAATGCAGCCAAGTTAACATGGATGAACACAGTACACGAATACAACCGTTTCTCAAATAAAGAGGACTGCAGCAGGTAAGAAACATATTAGTGCACTATGGTAGCAAAGAAATCCCTATAGTAAGGGCCACACACACGATTATGTGAATAATCTCAGTATACATACAGCACAAACACAATGAATATTGAAAATAAAAAAACTTGGATTTTATTTGAAGTAAAATACTTAAGATGACACTCTTGCCGAAGAGTTTTTTATAAATAAATATAAAACATTATAAATTCAATTTCTGAAAAAACCTTTTTATCAGAATGCTTATTTCTGACAGATTGTCATCTATCATGTCAGCAGCTTCATACATGATAGAGTGAGATCCAAGGGGACCTGCTCACTCTGCCTGCACACTTCTTAACAACACATAGCATTTACTATGTTTTTCTCACTCTTTATTTCTTCTTTAAAACACCACAAGCACCTATAACTCTAAGAAAATAAAAAGTTAATACAACTTTGGAAATACTATCATTTTATTCATTTCTACATCTGACTTATTTTTGCATAAATGTCACTTATCTATCTTCTAAAAAGTCAAAAACACATTATATTCAATCTGCACGTCAAAGTACATATAAGCAACAGGGCACTAGCCTGACGTGCACAGGCCCTGGTTCTGAACAAAGAGTCACATAAACAAACAGACAAATGAGTGAATGAATAAATTAATAAATGAATAAATACTTTATATCTTTTAGACATATGAATGACGTATGTATCCTTTGAAGATCGATGATAATTTAAAAACAAAAATGAAGACAAAGATTACTTTCCAGGTAAACTTTAAAAACACACCTATCACATGAAATCAAAATTGATAAAGTAGCTATAGATCAAATTTTTGTCTGCTAAGTATTCATAAATGCATCTGTAGCAAATAATCTAATCATTAAAATGAATGATCATCCTTAATATAAAACTCTGACTATTGCGCAATAAATGAAATAAACACCCACCTGTTTAATTAATTAATTATTTATTTTTTGCTTGCTAACAGAAAGGACATCATTTTGTATATTACCCCATGATTTTGCTATTTCTAAAACCCACACACAAGCATGGTGAGTTACGGTTGGCTTTGTTCTCAAATTTTTACCACTAAAAGCAGTCTTTAGTAATTTTATGTACTTTATGCTATTTTATTTAATGGGCTACATAGCATTTTCACAGACATGAAGGACCAACATAGCTGTGGGAAAGGATTATCCGGTGTCAATGAGTGTGGCTGGGAGGACTGGGAGCGGCGGAGCAGCGCCTGTGCTCTTAGTCCCTTCACTGGTGTCCTCACAAAGGGAACAGGCACTGATTCGTTCCCATGGAGGCACCACTCAGTGCTAGGAGTTGAATAGACGTCCTGTGATACATACCGTACTGTGTAACAAATGCTATGCAGCTGTTCACAATAATGGGGACGTCATTTCTGCAGAGCTGCTGATCTTGTAGTGCGCTACCATCTGTCCCTGCTGCTTTTTCAATTGCAGTATGCCAGACTGTGAAATCCAACTTGGTATGCCCATGGATGTACAGCGTTCTGTGAAGTTTAAGAAACACTTCATATTATGATTTTGCTTTGCTTAAAATTACTCTCTACACAGATTACCCTAAAATCCACATAAATGTGATCTTGTCTCACACGTGAAAAGAACAAACAAAAACCCTTTACTTTACATTCCACCCACCAGGTGTCTTTCAGGCCCTCTGATGTCAGTTAAGGTCACACAGCACAGTGGAAACTACCAATTCAGTCTTCCAACTCTTCCAAGTCCCTAGGTCTCCAATTCCTTCTCTAAATAACGCAGTGAAAGCCACTCCAGCAAACTTCACCAGTACCTCTAAATATCTATTTCTGGCTAACAAAAAGGATTTTATAATTGTTGATTTCCTTGCCTTTAAAAGGAGGTAAAGAACAAAACAAACATCTGATTTGCCTTTCCTATTCAGATTTCCATTCTCTGAAGTCATTAATTCTTACCCCTATCTCCTTTCCTCTTTTTAAATAGCCTGATTGTGTGCAGTCTCGGTACTCTATGGACATCATGGGTGAGCCACAATCCTGTCTTTAAGACAGTGCTTTCACCTGTTCCACAATATTAGTGATTCCTAAGTCCAGATCTCTAGGCTGGAACTGGCCTTCACAAATGACACCTTGCTAAGATCAAGGGCACCTGGAGAGCTAGTCTCTTGGCACAAGTCTATATCCCCAAACTTGGGCGGGAGGGGGGGAGCAGAAGGTAGGAAGACCACAAGTTCAAAATAAGTGAGTGGTACAGTGGCAGTTCATGACTGGCGTCCACAAGTTCAAAATAAGTGAGTGGTACAGTGGCAGTTCATGACTGGCGTCAACTATACAGCAAGAGGATGCCTGAAGAAATCAAAACTAAATATGATGTAGGATTGTAAAAATATATACCAAACTCAAAACACAGCTACATCAGTTACTTTCTTTATAACTTAGATGAGTTCTCAGTATCACTGTTGGGGAAATGATGATAACACAAAACTCAGCATATAGCTGAACAACTCACGATATTATAACTATGCCCTAAAGCATGTTGCTAAGAAACACTGGTTTTGGGTACCTCTACCAAGAAAAAAGAATGTAAAAATTTTCACTCTTGTGATAACCAACTGCTCTAGGAACCTATGTCTCAACTTATTCTATTCCACATGGTTCTCCTGAAATTTAGGATTCACTACTTTAGCCTGGATCCTGCCAATCACCTCCACAAAAATATGAACTTTTTTCTTTTTGGTTTCTGTTTAAGCTAAAATATTCACTTTGTTTGCAGTTCTTCTGTTCTTTAGAACTTCATATTTCTCTTTGATGTCACCAAAACTCCTGGCAGAAATCTTTTTCTGGTGCCCTCTTTTTTAAGTCTCTACTCTTTACTAACACCAGAATACAATTTCAAAAACATGGGATCAATGACACAGTTTGGATAACTATCCTGTCTTTAAAGTTTTTGTATTTGCAATAGAAAGGTCTTCATGCCTTGGCCTGTGTTTTCCACTGTGACTCTTTTAACATCTCATCTTTGGCTGCACAAATATGTGCTCCCCAACAATGATGTCACCCAGGTGAGGATTTCAGATGCTCTTGATGTCTCCCCAGGTTTATGGGTCACAGGTCCACTTCAAATAAATAGTCACTCTGACCTATCTTTTATCATTTGCTGTTTTTGTGCAACCTACTGGTCAGATACCAAATGTTGCACAGACAAGTAAAAAAGGTACTTTGGTCTCTGCCCAAGACTGGTCTCTGGCATTTACTGGTGTGCATCTCCAAACGTTATCCTCAGTACAAAATTTAAAGCATGAAATACCAATGCATCTCACGTATATTGACTCTAAGGGATACACACTCCTCAATCTTGTTTTTTAGCTATCACTTGGCTACAGCAACAGTAAGAGAAGAACAAGTCAATGAAATCTTGGTGCTTCAGAGGTGACTTAGGGAAAAGGAATGAAGTCTTTCCCATTTTTGAACATCACTCACTGTGACTTTAAAAGAAAAAGAAAATCTGCCGTCCTTTCCTTTTCTCTCTTCTTTCAATGCTCTCCCAGGAAGACAAAGCCAACAACTGCACTCTAACACAATTCTGAAGTTGCTGGAATTACGTTTTACTAACCCTTGTGCCTGTAATCCTCAGCTCTTGCTTTCTGACATCTTCATCTTTTATTTTAGTTTTTTTATTTTCCACTCTACCACAACTGCCCAGACCCAAAGATTCTATAATTTTCTCTTTGAAGAATTCTGACAAGTGGTCCAGTTGTTCTACATCATACAAAATCCAAAGCCTCCTACCTCTGAGTTTCTGTCTACTTGAAATATCAGACCAAATTATCTCCAAAAAGAGCAAAACCTTTCATATATACACCTAGTTAAAATTTTGATTTTCTTAATTCAGGTAAAGACAGTAATAATTTTTCTGATTTTAATTTTAATAATTTTAATTCAGAATTTTGTGGCCAGCGTGACTTAAAATCCTTGAAAATACAAAGGGTAAATAATCTTGTAGCCAGTGCAACAAATTCAAAATGTAGCAGTGAACCTTTAAGACCAGTATAATTCGGTCACTAACTGTGAATATCTCAAACTCTGAATTTTCCATCTAGTCAGAAGAAATCCCACAATGGAAGGTTAGCTGTCTGCTTGTGAACTAGTAAGGGCTAGAACAAGCAATGACAAGTCAACTCCAGTGTCAACTTCTCAACCACTGAATCTTAAAATATATTATCTACTGTAGCTCATGGGATGCCTGACATTTAACTGCATTAGCTCAACAATCTTCCATTCTGTTGCTTATTTAAAATCTAGACGCACTGAGTAAAGCATCATAATATATTTTCAAAGTAAATGCTGACCAACATCGTATCTTCCAGTGCTACTAAACAACCATTTCTCATTTTGAATAAGAATTTCAAATAAATATTCAACTGTGTTCTCAATATCTGGAAAAGTTATTTTGAGACCTCTAATCATAGCAGATTTATATATTATAATTGACAATTCCCCCAAAATAAATTGCAGACATATAAAAACATTTAATTTGTTTTTATTAATGAAGGAAGTTTGATAAAATTTAGAAGTCAAGTTCTAGGCCTAATACATAAAATTTTCTTAAAATTGTAATATATAAAGGAGTTATTATTTATAATGGTTTGAGTTTAGACAACTGAAATGAATCTGAAGTCTCTTGAAATAAGTAATGAATCAGACTATACAAAACAATTATCCATAAATAACTCAAGCTGAGAACAAACACCATACACCATAAATTTGACTTAAAAAGAAATAGCCTATGAATTTATAGAAAAATGAAAACATTTATGTGTGCAGCAGAAATATGATCATTGATCATTAAAGAATAATACACATAAAAATGCAGAGACTATATGCATAAACTAGTCTAATAATCATAGCTACATAGATATGTATATGTGAGATATATATTGAAAACAGCAATGCCAGGTTTTCCAAACATTTAAGATGCAAGAGTATTTAACAAGACACATAAAGTATTTTATAGACTGCATAGATATTCTGAAAAGCCATTTGCCAATTTGTACAATGAAATAACAATTCCAAGAAGAAGACTCTGCAACAAGCGCACAATTTGAAGTGAACTCAAAATATCTGCTTCTGTAACTCTGCCATGCATGTGTGCTTAGCAATAAGCCTGTTTACTAGCCCATCTGATAATGGACGTAAGCTTAGATCTGCCACATTCCAAGTCAGAGAGAGCTCAACTGACTTGGAATACAGTATGATATACATCTGGATAATGTCTACACAGAACAGAGAATATATAATTATACCAATGTATAAATTCTGTCATATTTTCCAAAACATCAAACTGTCTCTAGTTAGAAAACTCATGAATATTTTGTCTCTTTCTTCCTATATATCCCTGTTCAAAAAAGCTATAATAAACAAATGATATAAATCAAAGGATTCACTCATCCCTTACGGTCAAGGTACGTGGAACAGACTTCTGAAGCATGTCACCTGTGCTCTGCACTGAGAGAGAGGGAAAGCTGTCTGCCACACTCTTCATTAATTAAAAAAAAAGCAAACTAAAGCAAAGATGATATTTGTTTGAGGCCCAAGGATAAGAAAGGTCTGGAAAGCCAGTTTTTTTATTTATTTTTAATTTTGAGAATTTTATATATGCACACAGTCTGCTTTGATTATATTGACCCCCCTATTCCTTCTTTACAATTTATCCCCTACCCACCCCAACCACTCCTTTTCACTCCCAACATCATGTGCTCTTTCATTTAAACCCAGAGTCCACTTAGTGCTGCCCATACACATGTACATGGATATAGCGCCATCTACTGGAGATGGTTAGTCTTTCAGGAGCCAAGTCTCTGAGAAAAACTGATTCCTTCTCCCTTAGCAGCTATCAACTGTCAAGAACTTTCTAAGTATGCCAAATATCATCCAGTCTATGATCCTGTGCTCAAGAAATGAAAATCTAAACTCTTGGTCTTCAGTTCCAAGACATGCTTGTTCTAGAAATGGCACTAAGGTCACTTCTTTCTTGTCTTCCTTTGACAACGTCACAAAATAGGTTTCCTGAGGAAGCTAGATCAAAGACAGTACTGGAAGGAGTCTGTAACTTGGTCCTATTGAAATACAGCAATATCAATTTCTCTTCTTTTATAAAGAGAATCAGTACTGGGTGTGGCTGTGTAAAATTTTAATCCCAGATCTCAGGCAACAGAAACAGCCAGAAACTCTGTGAGTTCAGAGCTGGCCTGATGAACTACATAGAGAATATGATGTCTTCAAGTGAGAGAGAAAGAGAGAGACAGAGATGCAGAGAAAGAGACAGAAACAAAGAGACAGAGAGAGACACCCAGGGATAGAGGAAGCATCTATTCTGCCTTGGAAAGTGTGCTATATCTGCAACAGATAAAGCTCTAAGATATCTGGAAATGTTCACTGCAGCTTTGTTTCCAGATCCTAAGAAAGCCCTCAAAGAAGAGCACATTAATCACCACCACAGTAGCCATTCTGCTTCTAATGGAAAAAAATAAAACATTCTATTTCTGTGAGTAACATTTGCTCATTAGATTTGTAATGCACTCATTTTAATTGTGTGGTCAAAACATTTTTAGAAATGCCTATGCCCATGTGACTCCTACCAAGATCAATGCATAAAAACATTCCCATCATTGCCAAAACTCCCACATTGTTTTTGAAGGGATCCTATCTCTATCCATCACCCACGAAAATATCTGGTCAGTTCTCTGTCAAATATTAGACTCCTAGCTGATCATTTTCTATAAATAAAAGGCCATGCTGTTACATTTTGTATCTGGTTTCATTTATTCAGCACAACATTCTTAAGGTTTAATTATATTGTTAATATAAATATCTTTAGAATAGCAATTAATTAATTAGTGTTCCATGTATGCATCCAATCAACTTTGTTTATACATTTTCACTACGAATATTTTTCACTATGAAATACATATTCTCTTCCAAGTTTTTAGCTTTAGAAACTGAGCTGACTTGGACCATTGTACTGTTATAACTATACATTGTAATGTATTTTGTGTAAATATGCCAAAGCTAACTCACTAGACTATAGAGTAAGTATAGTTTTCCCTTATTTTAAAAATTATCTGTCATTGGTGAGATGGCTCAGTGGATAAAGTGTTTGCCATACAATTGTGAGGATCAAGTTCAACAACCATGCAAAAGACAGTAGGTACAGTGGCCTACCTGACACTCAAGAGGTCAATATGGCAGATCCCTTGGCAAATTGGTTAGATAGGCTTGACAAACCCTAAAGTTCCAATCTCAATATGACTCAGTAAATAAAGTTTAGAGGGATAAAGGAAAACATCTAAAACCTATCTTTGCACATACACAACTTCTGTCTGTGCCTTAAAGGTTCTACCGTCAGTCACATTATGGCAGGTGTTTGTGCCTGACCTCTTAGAGGTCCACACTGCAAGTGGACGGATAAGAACTGAGGAAAGGATGCAGAGAGAACTGTACAAAGACATCCAAGCTTTACATGTTTCCTTCTGCTTTGATATCCTGTGAAGCCAGGCGCATGGGACTCCTATGTCTGAAATCTGCCACATTGTGCCTGGGTTTCCCAGTCTCTGTGCCATACGTGTCTGAGAAAGCCAAGACCACCTAAAGGCTCACCTCATTTGATTCCTTTCCTTCTGTAATCATATTCCAGAAATACCAACTGTTACAAAATCTGAAAACAGTTGCTTCCTCTCTTCTGTCAAGTTTTCTAGTTATTTAAAGAGGAACAGCATGAGCCATGGGTGATTCCAGGCTGCCAGAAACAGGTGTCTGGCACACTGTATTTAGCAGTGTGACCCTAACATCTACTTTTTACTTTAGATACTTTTTTTTCCTACTCCTTCAGATAAGAAATCGGGAAAAATAAATGGAATTTTAGTAAGAAAAAAGAAAAATGCTAATTATTAAGAAAATATGCATATACAAGGTGGCATCAGTGAGAACAATAAATTAAAAATATTATTATAAGTAGATTGTATAGATTGAAGCCAGAGCTCAGTAAACAGCCTCAAGCCACCTGATTCCTCAAGGAGAATAGAGCCAGGTTTGCACTCTCACCTCTCACACTATCAGACAAACACTTGTACAGGGAATGTGAGCAAAGAGCTTTGTTGATATTTCACTGACTGCAGAATGAATCCACATCCTCACATTTAACAATAACTTCTAAAATGTTCTTTTGGGGGATGCTTTCTGCATTCTTGAAAAGGTCCTGAAAGGCTTAGGAATTAATTTAACTGGAAATGCAATATGCCATCTGCCTGTCTTCCCAAGCCACGGCCTCAGTTTTTGCCTTCAAGTTCTCAAGGTTAAGTCCTACTTGGACTGCATCTGTTCCTAGTCCACACAAATTCTCTAAGCCTGTTTTGTCTAACTCTTCAAAACCTCGGTTTCTCAGTTGCATCACTGTATTTATAATGGAATCAAGATCTATTAAAACTGTACTTACTCTTTATGGGCGAGGTTCTCCTTCTTGTTGTATGATAAAATGAGACACTCTCATTATTTTCTATATTTTACTTAACTATATATTTAATAATTAATGTATTTATTTATGTGTTTGTAAGATAGGCTATCACTCCGTAGCCCAGAATGACCTCAAATTTACTATTATCCCCCTGCCTCAGCCTTTCAAGTGTTGAGAGTACAACAATGAACCTTACATACTGTGTACTGAGATACTTCTCAATGAAAATAAATTTTGAAACAAATACAATATATACTCAATATTCACCTTTTATAATAACACACTTCATTCATATAAATTTTCTTTATCATAAAACCATTTTAAATGTACAACAGAATAGTCCTTTTCTAAAAGAAAATAAAACTGTAGGTGTGATAAGAGAAAAGAATACCCCCCTTTTTTCTGGGCAAAATTCAGAGGAACTCATGGCTAAGAATTAAATCACAAATTTTGCAAAAGCAGTCAAGCTGATATTGTGGGCACTGGGCTACTGTTTAATTTGCAATTACATGCACAATTTAGAAACCACTTTAAGATAATTTAGCCTCAGGAGGATCACTAACATAACCTCTCCCATAAAGCACAAATCCAGGGGGAGAGGAAGCACATACAGAATAATTTAATAGAAAATAAGAATCTTAAATTTAGGGTACTAATCTCCCAAACTGAGCAAAGTCCTCTGTTCCAAAACTGTGGAACATATTGACATGGCATTTATTCCCCAGTGTTAGATTCATTATGTCTGGGATTTGCAATTAAAACCAAAATGCAGCCAGCCTTGGGAGCCATCAAGTGCAATGTACTTTCCTATAGGTCAGCCAGGGGACTGAAAACAAAAACACATGCAAAGCAAACCACTTTCCCTCCTGTTTCTGATAACACAGCTGAGTTATTTCCTTTGTTTAATATAACTAAAGCCTTTCCACAAAGACTCGTGATAGGTGTCTTTGGCAAGTGTGCATGCAGCTTTGGGACACAAAGGCAGCAAAGAAAGTGGCTTATTTGAAAGACAAGCACAGAGAGTGGGGGTTAGAGTGCACAGACAGTTTCCAATTTTGAGAAAAAGGTGTTGTCGTCTGCTGAGTATTTCAGTGAAGGGGAGACAGGATCAACTGTCTAGGAAAATGCCTTCTGACCTCTTAGTCTGTATATTCACTAACTTATGAAATCTACTCAAACCATGACTACTTTTTTTTTACACAGAGAAATTCCAACGAGGCACTGTAAAGGACACAGATTCATATCCCAGGTACAGCACCAGCCTGCACACCAGAAACCCTTAAGTATGATCACCAAAGCTTTATTTTCCAAAATAGTAATTTTTAAAGAACACAAAGAATACACATTAAAGGGAGGCCATCTGGTTTACCTTCTGCTTAGAGCTTTTTAGAGCAAAATTGCTCTGTGTGTGGAAAATATTATTGCAATACTCCTGTCTCTAAACACACTCATGATATGCATATAGAGATAATTATCAAGCAGACTAAAGTATATATTTAAATAGGGACTGTATACACTGGGTTATTATCAATCTTTGAAGTTTTTTAGTTTAGAGAATTCTTCTTCCATCTTGTCATTAAGAAATATTAATGGATTTATACCTTTTAACCAAGGGTAGATAGGTATGGGAAATGTGTGAAATTAATTCATTAAGTTTTTATGATTCGTGTCTCTGGTTGAAAATGCTAATAGCAAAGCAACAACAATAGAAACAAAAAATAAAAGGTTAAACTTGCAGTTGCTTAATTTCCCTGAACATGTCTTATTCACGCTACCATCAACCCGAGTGCCTGAAAGCTGTTTTTTTTTTTCCCAAAGCAACAATTTTATCAGCCATCAACACTCTAGTTTAGATTACAGTCAATCTTCACCAAGGGCCTAACACACCAAAGGAGATTAAAAAAAATTCTGTTATTTGTCAGAGCATTAACTCAGCTTTTCAACAGTTATGGTAATAATTAACAAGCCAAGTGTGAGACAGACAAATAAGGGAACACTCTTCATGCAGTCACCCAGGATGCACCTCTAGTTCATAGAGCAACATCTCAGCATCAAGTAGAGTGAACTCAGTGTCCCACATCATGCATCAGCTCTCCTCAGTGTGTCTTAACTGGGAATAATTGTTTCATGTTGGGCCCTTTATACGTTTAATCCTTCCCTTTTCTGGTCTCTTTTCATCCTTTGAACTCATTCAAGTCCATGCCATCATGAAAGAAACTGTACATATTGAATTCCGAGGTCAAATATCCTATCTCTGTCATCTCATTAGCCTCTAGACATCTTTGAAAGTTTGTCCGTACTAAGATGTGAGCTGTAATAAATGCAGTTACTTTTAAATGGCCTGTGTCATAAATGGTAACTTTTCAGGAAGAGTCAAGGAAAATGAGTTATGAATATATCACTGTATTTTGTTTACTCTAATTCTTCCCTATTTCTTACTTTTCATCTTGCCATCTAACAGACATCTCCATTTACTCTCTCCAAAAATGAGTTCTTAATCAGCTATTCCAACCTTACTAAAATCCTATCTCTACTCAGTATATATTGTTATCTCTAAAACAGTATTATTATTCAGGTAACTGCTGTAGTCAAAACTCTGGAGCCATCCTAGAGAAGAGCATTGATCTAATCCATCAACACAGCATATTCTTTCCTGATACATCAAACCACTCATCAACACTTAGGTTAACAGATAACCCATCTCTTGCTTGACCCCACAAAACTCTAACTGGACACTAAAGTTGACTCCTGTCCTTTTCCCCAAAGTCATTCATAAAAGATTTCTTCAAAGATATAAATGAGATATTTCCACTATCCAGTTTGAGTCCTTTATCATTATACTTAGAATAAAAAAAAATTTTTACATGCGATGACTTGCAGTGTCTTATATGATCAAGGATACGTTTGAAATAATTTCTTTCCATTTTCTCAGTCTTTTCCCCCCTCCCATGAGCTACAATACCCCCCTTTATATAACAAGCTCAGACTTCTAACAGGATCTTCAAGTATCAGTGCCTGCATGTCCAGAACACAATATCTGAGGTGCTAGATCATAGGACTCCTCACTTTATTCAGACATTTATTTCATCACGATGTCTGTGCTCTCACCCTCACTAACACACAATACTGATCTCATTCACTCACTTTCATTAACTTGTCCTAAGTTAAATCCTTCAGAGGATTTATAATTGATAGGCAATGATAAAGAACAGTTTTTTCTTGAGTATTTGCTTTGGGGTTCCTTTATTATTTATTTATTTCATTTCCCCCATGACAGTACTTGCTTTATGAGGGCAGAGAGTTTATTTTTCTATCACTCTATCCCTAACACTTCAAGCATCCTGATGCATTGGAGATGCTTAATTAATAGTTCTTGAAAAACTAAGTGGATTCATGAAATCAAGATCTAATTATGAAAGACTCACATGCACAGACCATTTTTAGTGCTGCAGACCCTAAACACACACCTACAATCATCAAACTCCTACCATATACCTAAATGAGCATGGCCCAGATCTACAGAAAACTATAAAAATCGATCATGCTACTTTATCATAAGATATATGAAAAATTGTACCTTTTTGCTATACTCTACAATGAAAGCCTAATATAGTTTTTATAAATAAGAGATTCTCAAATGTTAAGATAATGGTTTTTTCCTTAAGAGCTTTACCAAAATATCCTACTCTTTGAGAACTAGAAAACAAAGTAACAACAACAAAAAGACTAAAGGGTACTCACCTCCCTTTTTCTACTAAAAGTAGCACGTCTAATTTTTCTCCATTTTGAACCACTGTACTGATTGCTGGAGAGATAAAAGGATGAATATTTCTTTTTTAATATTAAAATATTCATAGATACATGATTAATATCATTTAGTCACAAGTTTGCGGTTAAGGTTTCAGAATTCCATGTGAAGCTGCCATTACCACATGCAATTGGGAGGTATGGTCTAACAAGAAGGGTGGGGGTCCTCTTACTTAGCTCCTGCAGTCTTCTTAGGTGCATTCTCTCTTCCTGAGCTTCTTGTGTTTGAAGGCAAAAACACAAACTAGACTTGTCCAAAGCAAACCAGCCTTTTCTCCACTGGTCCAGGGCATGGCAGTCTTTGTAGAAGAGTTGACCAATCAAATCATAGTCAGCTTCTGTTAAGTTTTCAGCAACAAAGGGAACAAAATGCTGTTAAAACAAATACAGAAAAGTAAGAAAGACAGTGAAAATAGGAAGGCCCTTCCCTGTCTACAGATAGAGGGAAAAATGAAAAACTTATCTTTATTTTCCTGTTTTAAAGATTCCTAAGCAAATGCCAAATTCAGAATAACTAGTTAAAAAAAAACTATGCTATGAAACTGAAAGTAAACAGGTAATGTATATTTTTGAACAGCAGCACCATATTTCTTGTTTTCTTAGTACATAAGAAAAATAGGAAATATTCTTCCGTAGTTCATGGAATTGTAGAAAAGGTCACGTTCTCATATGTGCTCCATTCACATCATTGACTAAATCTGATCATTTCCTCATGGACATTGGAAAATAACATACACATGAGAAGGCACAAGGTGGAAAATGGCTTTACAATGAAGACTCTACCTTAATCCTCAAGAACACAGAATTAGCTTTTAAGAACAATTTTTATGAATGTTCTATATGAATTTCTTGTCTTTTTCAGGCCATAGAAGTCTGCTTTTATACTTTTTTGATGGCCATCTTTGAAAATATGAAAACTTTCTTCCAAAATTATAGCTAAAATGTTCATGAATCTTTGAACCTCAACTACAGACCTCAAGTTAATGATCTTTCCTGGACTTAGCAAATACAAAATTTAAATACCTTGGCTATCGTCTCTGTCCATTTTCTTTGAATCTGAGATGATTCAGCTCCAAACAAAAAGACACGTTCTGAGGGTAAGTAGATCTCAAAGACAAAGATTGGCCTACAGCAAGCACAAATAGGAAGACACCACCACGCAGAGTAAATGAGTGTAATTTAAAACGTTCAAAATCAAAAGAATCACTTTATGTAACATCGAAAAATTTTTAATAGAAAAATAGCACCTTCAGCTGATAGGTAGGATATATTGGTAATTATGTAATAATGACAATAGAGTTTTTGTAATTTAATATAAATAACACTGTAAAATATCTCTTATTATAAGTATTATTAACATTTCTTTTCCTAAAACCAATTTTTATTTTAATATTTATACATTTTCATTAACTATTCTATAAAACAAAGTGCAAAACTTTCATGCCATTATCTCTCAGGCTGTTTCTAAAATCCTTCAGGGGTCCAATAAAGTTTTCAAGTATGTAAAATATATTATGTAAATAATTCCTAAGATTTTAATTTAAACATTTTCAGACAACAAAAGTACCTAAATATATCTCAAAATTTATCTTCTAATATGATATTTAATATGCTTAAGGATTGTGAATGTTGCTCAGTGGTAGTGTTCATCTGATATTCTGCTTACTTTAAAAATGAGCCAATAATCATGGAATCTTCTCTTTTCTCATGCTTTATATAAGATGCCCTTTAAAAAATGTTATTATTTTTGTTTTTAGTCCACTATTCAAATTAATTATAGAAGCAAAAGTACTTTAATGATCAACAATGGAATGTTATAGTATTAACTACTTTTCAGAGAATTTCCTGTGTTTTCAGGATTATTATCTGTTTTCAGATTAAATGAACTGGTTTAAAGATACCATAGCATCTTTTTACAGGAAGCAATGGAAAACAGGAAAGGTAACTAAGTCGTCATCACCTGGTACAGGGACGACCAATCCCATTCACCTCCCACATAGATGCTTAAGGGTAGACATACCCAGTATTCAAATAGAAGTCCTCTTTATGGACAACCAAGCAGATAACTTCACTGATGTTGATGGTGCCATTAGGTGTGGTACATTTGTCATTTTCATAGTAGCTCAAGAAGCCACCTTCCAAAACACACCACTTTTTATTTGTCTCTAAGAATTGAAAACAAGACAAATAATAAATTGGACTATAATATAAACTTTTAGAAACAAATCATAACTGCACTCAGATAATGAAAAGGACAAATTCCGTATTTTGGAAAACAAACATCAGACTAACACACAGTACATAAAGCTGATATACTTTTGCTTTCAAAGACATTATCATCTAACTGCAAAGAATGTTCCAGACAAAAATGGATGTGACACTGATGACCAGAGAAGCAGGGCAATTCATAAAGTGAAAAGCTGCCAAACAGCTCCAGAACCACAAAGACTGAGGTCTTCACAGGGTGTTATGGGAAGAACAAATAGAACAAAACCTAAAACCACAGAACCACAAAGACTGAGATCTTCACAAAGTATTATGGGTAGAAAAAATAGATCAAAACCTAAAACCACATCTATTGTAAAAGTAGTGTTCAGAATCTACAATGTCCATAGTGTGTTATTTAGGAGTGTTCAAGTTCTTCCTACAGAGGTCAGCACGTCATGCATAGAGGCCAAATTCAACCACCATCACCTGGCACAATCAAACTTCTTGGTACACAGTGATACCTGTTCCCTGTGGGTGGCCTGTGGCTCATTGGCCACTAGAAAGACTGAACTAAGCTAGGACAGAAATTACCTGATCCACAGAGTTTAAAAGTTTGCTATGAGATTCTTTAAAAAAAAAAGTTGCTAATCCTTGACTAGGTCAATGGACGGAAGGCACAGAAACGGTTTTAACTGTGGAATACACTCAGGTATGAATTTTGTGGATTTTGATTTTACTTTAATCAGTATACTTGAAAAAGTAAAGATAAGTAGAAAAGGAAAGCAGAAAATTAAGTGAACAAGGAAGTGTAAGGGACCCCTTAACTCCTCTGGATCCAGTGTATGTTTCTTGCTACCAAAGAGTGATCAATTTCAGCACAGCCGACTTAACCTCCACTAGAGGAATACCTGCACAGAGAATATGGACCTGAGAGAGACCCTAAGCCAGAATCTAAAAACTGCTAATGAGCCATGCTTAGAATCAAAGCATACATGCCTCACACACACAGGAATGCCTTTCACTGGTTCTTGTTCCAGGTTCTCGTCTTTACAGCTCACCTCCATCAGATGGAAGGCTACACTGTGCCCCATGTAAGTTGGTTTGTAATGTTATTTATAAAAGAAAAGCATTTTAAAGTATATCCAAGATGAATCCATTCCCATTCCTCTCCTAAGCCCCAAGTCAATTGTGCTGTAGGACACTAGATCTAATTTCAAAGGGATCTCTCCCCCATCTCTCTCTCTCTCTCTCTCTCTCTCTCTCTCTCTCTCTCTCTCACTCTCTCTCTCTCTCAAACACACACACATACACACAGAAAAAAAAAGATAGCTACAGTTCATAAAAACCAAAAAAAAGAAAAAAGATTCCTCTGAAAGACAACAGACAGCACATTCTAATAAAAGCAATTATGAAGAATTAAACAGTGTCCTACAAGATTCTAGAAAAAGTCGATGGGCTCACACTTCATGAGTACAGAATTAGAAGAGAAGAAAATAACTTGTGTTTGTCCAGGAAGGATCCCTCCACCTCTACCCACTCAATGTCCACCCTCACCACCCACAGCCACATCCACTCCCCACCCCCATCTCCTACCCTCACACCCACCCCACAGTAAGTTCCTAAGCAATATCACTCCTGAGATACAAGAAAACTGGGTCTCTTCCTCTGAAGCGAGCAAACAAGTCAGCTTCTAAACTATACCTCAAGCACTTCCTGAAGCTGCAGTAAAGCTTACGACAGGAATACAGGGCTATACAATGGGTCACTCACCAAACAGAGTAGCTGTCAATTATCTTGCCACATATAATAAAAGATTAGAGTCAGGACTCACCTAGACTCGTAGAGTACGCTGCAAGAGACTGAGTTCAGCATTCTGACTGACTCCAATCATTTAAAAGAAACCATCAAATGGGTGGTTGTCCAAGAGCCCTCAGGATAGCCTTGGGGACACCAGGACTTTAAGTCAGTGATGCTGGAGTAACACTGGGCACCAGAAGTATGAGGGGCCATATTTCTGTTGCTTGCTGCCACTAACTCTGTGACAATTTGTGAACCTGTAGATTCACAGTAGCATGATAATCACATAATCAATAAATGTTGATGTTATTTTTAAAATGTTATACTTGACGGAAAGCATTCTGCCTCAAATACTTGGAAAAAAACAAAGAAGCCTTGACATTGGAGGATTTCCAACGTTTGATTTGATACTATGGTTATTATAATTACAAATATTCTTTGTAAGGAAACACCTGCTGAGGTAATTCAAAGAAAGGAAACTTCTGAAAATAATAAATAAATTAAAAGCATGAGTGAGAGAAGGACACACACACACAGAGAGAAAATACAAACATGAGGATAAAACGATTTAAAACACAAATGTTTGTATTATATGCGCTATACATACATGGGAATTCTTCATACATTCTTTTAAGTTTCTTTAAACCTCAAATTAAGCCAAAACTATGAAAGAACAAATACACTGACTTGAGTCTTGATTTTTCTTTTATCCCTTCATTGGACCCTTAGAGAAGAATAGCGATGAGAAACTGAGAAAAAGACGATATAACATTTGGCAAAACAACAGCGAAAATCCTGAAGCTGGCAGGACTGATACACTCAGAACGCCAGAGGAGATTCAGGAACGACAAGCAGAATAAATCCTACATGGTCACTGGAAAAGAACGTGAAGAGAGGCATGGTCAGTTCTTAGATGGAGGCAATGCTACTCCAGGGATTCAAACTTCTGAGGCACAGTCTATGTCCTGTGCCATTACGGAATAAAATCATGAAAGACCAGTAATATTTAAATGAAAAAAATTTAAATATTTTATTTCCCTAAAATATTTTAAAAGCAAGCCTACATATTAACAAAAGGCGTTCAAGAACTAATTTGAAAAGGCAGATGGCAAGAATAACCTTCATAAAAGAATTCAGAGGGATATGGCACAACGTCTAACACAAATGCACAAAGAGCCAGAGATGACTCTTCTCCACCAATTCCTCACTGCCGTTTACAATCCCCTTAATGGGAAATGTGTTTGGAATGATAACAGTCAGGTAGTCCCATTAGCGGCAATGTAGGAGCAGGCCATCCCAGAGGAGAGCAATGAGAGAAAATTCCATCTTTCCCACAGCTTCTGCAATGCAGTCCTTTATGGCTGGGGAGCAGGTTTCCACAGCAGCACACAGATTCAGAGCTAAAATCACCCAGGCTCCTGAGAAACACCAGAGGGACGGAGCCATAGAAAGAGACACTGGATACCCTACCTGGCCAGATGATCAGGTTACACAGGGTGGCAGAAAATGGAAAACAAAATCATAGCACCCAGCAGAGGTCAGCCCTCATTGCCCTTCATGACACATGAGTTTGCTCCCCTCTCATTAGACAAGAACCATTCAAAGGCTTTAAACACACAGTGCCCAAAGGACAGATGCACAGAACAAATGTGAATCCCAAATCAAATTAGGCAATTTCTAAGCAAACAAACAGGAGATCTTTTTAAAGAGGGGACTTCATAGTAGTGAGGGCTTGAAGAAAATAATCCTACAGTTTCTTTCATGTCTATGACATCAGCTGCTTTAGAAATGGGCCAGAGGTCAGACAAGTTTGGCATGGTTCTTCTCTTCGAGGATCCAGAATAGCAAAGGTGAGGTAGGGAATCTTGACATTCCTGTTGATTTGGGAAAAAATGAAAACCCAAGAAATTGTAATTGCCAATGCCCCTGAAGAAAAGAAGAACCTTCTCTGCTATAGAAACCAAAAGCAGTTTTTGCAAAATGTCCATCAAAGTGAAATCAGGGCCATATAATGGGTTATTCTCAGGACTTGGCTGGTTAACAGAGAGGAGTCTGTATGTGAGGAAAGAGTGAAAGATGGAGTTCTTAATTTCTCTTCAGTTGGGACAAGGAAGACCAACATTCACATAGGATTTATGCAAACCCTATACGCAATTGCACAGAAAATCTCTTTTAGTCTCCCATGGAGCACTATGGATGGTCTACTTTAGAGCTGGGATGATCAAACAAAGCCCGAAGGACAGTGCACATAAATTCAGAAGCAAACAGGAATCCCTAAGCCACTGTCCCTGCTGTGAACCCTCAATAGCCCCTCCCCTCATCTCCAATTCCATCAGTCTGGATCATGTGCACAAATTATGTACGAATCCACGGAGTCTGCAAAAAGACATCACTTCTGTGCCCGAATCACTGGCTTGGACTTTTCTTTACAGGCATAGGAAAGGTATCTAAGCTTCTCCAGAGGGAAGGAGAATTTGATCAGGTAACATCTGGAAGCTACCCTTTAACCACTGACCAAAACACCCGCGTGCGTATTACATGATCGGAACATACAACCACTTGTAAAATGTAGTGATAGAGAAGTCCTATATATTAATATGGATGTGCACAATAAATCTGAGGTAGTTAAGGCAAAGCTATTATTTTCCAGAATAATGAAGTCGTTTTCCAAACTTTCAAAAGGGATGATATTCAGCTTTCACTTATGAGCGAAACATGCATCAGTGATTATTTGATTTAAATAAATATAGTTTGGCTTTGGAAACAAATTTTTAAAGAAGTGAACAATATAGGCTTTTCTGAGAATAAAGGACTTTAAAAATTCCTCGTTAATGTATCAAATTAAGTATAAACAGAATGAAATAGGAGCCTCTACCAAACCCTATCAACCACTTTCTTTTTTGAAAGCAAAGGCTGCACAAACTAATCAAAGCCAGATACCAGGAGAAAACACACACGGTTGAGAAAGGGAAACAGAAAACAAAAGCAGGATGCTATTATTCAGCTCTGCGCAGAGGTATAACAGGGCTATCAATCTTTCTTTTCATGAACACTAAACCGAGAAAAGAAAAAGCAAAATACAGATCTGTCTTCATAAGCAAGAGCTACAAGAACTTGAGATCTGGAAAAGCTGCCTTGACAGTGTGAAGCCTCTGCCACTCCGAAGAATGCTTGCATTTCATTCTCAGACTCCTGTCCTTGTGTTTAATCATTTTGTTTCCTGCCTGTGCTGACAAGGGCTGATGGAGTGGCACTGTCCAGCGCTTGCCTTTCAGAGGCAAAGGTGACAGCCACACTTTAATCTCTATATCTTTCCAAACAATTCATTTTCTTCCTATAAAGCTGGCATTCACCAACAGTAGCCGCGACAACACTGCCGAATCTTGAGAGTGCCAATAACAGGGCCAGAAATGCAAGCTTACTCAGAGTTCGGCTTCTGCTTCTTGGAGTAGCTTTTTCTTAACAAAATATGCTTTATGTCAGCAACTGTATCTTTTGATGTGAAAGTTTCCCTGTTTCTGTGGGAGTGGGAATATCCATGACAAGACTCTCAATGTCTGCCTGAAACTTAGAAAATACTGAACCCTGCATATCATATTTTTCAAAACATGCATGAAGATGAAATTATGAATTCGGTGTTGTGGGAAATTAAAAATACATAATAATATAACTATAAAATACTTTAATAAAAGGTTTAAATATATGCATTTTTCTGGAATTTTTATCCATTAATGTTTTGTAATCTTAGATGATGACTGGTAATTCAAACTCTAGTGAAACCACTGGTTAACTATCAAACCACACATACACTCAAAGACTAAATACTAATAAGTGACATTTGTCATGGGAATTCATTTCTGTCAATAGTTTTGGGGTACTAGACTTAGGGCGTGGCTTCTGTGGGAAGACATGATCTCTTATAAGGAAGAAGTGGGGTGTCTCTCACTCTCTTGGGAGGTCAGAGTAGAAGTAAGTTTGTATGGCTGTTCACATCTCCCTGGGGCAGAGCAGCAGGACAAGGCAGCTTCCACCTCGTCTTGTACTCTGTGAGTCTGTATTTTCCCTTTGAATTACCTTTCTAAATTCAAGCTTTTGACTTTGATATTTTTAAGCTGCTAGTAACTTTTTTAAAGGTACATTCATTCATTCCACAAACATTTATCATGTGGTAACTCAGTGATAACATTGATATGGACGCCAAATATTTAATGAAACTAAACATAACAGAGAAAATCAATGCACGACTGGGCTTTCATTCTTCATGGAAGGAATTGCACAGCCTCCTCAGAAGATGGTGACCTAACAGTGTAGAGGACATTTGCATAAGGTGACCAAGAGATCTTGTTATGTGGCAATGAACCAACCCTTGAAAAATAAGATACCATCAAATTAGCGATGGGAAGTCCATATGAGGCTCTAGGAAAGAATACAGCCTTTTGAGAAACAGATGAAGCTATGCAGCCTGGCACGGGCCTCTATAGAAATGCCTAAAAATGAAGAATGGAGCAAAAGATAATTCCCAGGCCCTAAATGCAAGTACCAGGGCTCAGTCTGCAGTGGGATTCTGCTGTCTGCCTTTGAACAATGGATGAGCAGGATCCAAGTTCTATTCTGGAAATAATTATTTTTAAGTTTGCAGGAAGCTAAGACAGATTTAAGTGGACAAAAAGGCTACAGTACTACAGCATAAGCAAGGCCTGACGGGGAGAAGAGCTAGACTGGGGTCAGCAGATTCTGCTCTGAGTGTGAAACATGCGAATAAACTAGAAAGAAAAAGACACTCGAAGAGTATCTTAGCAGGAGACCATTTTTAAGTGAAGTAATGTCTACTGTACTATATAACCTAAGTCTTAGATGACTGCTTGAAATAACTTTTAGAAAAACATTACAGATGGGAAAAAAATCCTAATTAACTTTCAGATAGTGTCACCAATATCTCTATATCCGTGTTGTGCTGAACCCATAGATCGAAGCCAATCACTAATGAAAAATAACTAAAATGGTTTACATCTTTACTGAATATAAACATATTTTTTTTCTTGTCAGTATCTCTTATGAATATTAGGCAACAACTTTTTACAGAGCATTCCTGTGATGTAATACAAAAATAATCTTCAGATGTTTAGAAATATGTGGGAGAAAGACATTAAGCAATATGCGAACACTACACTACATTATGCAGGGAACCCAAGCACAAACAAATAAGTTTAGTATCTACAAAGACCTTGAATCCAACACTCCATAAAAACTTAAATCACATGGACAGAGACAAACTTCTTCCAGTTTTGATGTAAAATATACCCCCAAATATTTAGTTATTTCATGAAATCTAAAAGGGAAGAATCAGGCATAAAGTTTCAAAGTGTCAATTATACATTACTCACTTCCAGGGTATTTTTCTAAAGCATGTTTGAAAAAAGATCCTATGAGCCTGGTATTAGTCTAAGACAAAATTGGTGTACTGAAAAACTTAAAGAAAATTTTCTATGTCAAGTTCTTGACTATATATATATATATATATATATATATATATATATATATTAAATTAAAGACTGAAAATGGCTCTAGGAAACTCTAGAAATCAGCAAAGGCATTGGCAAGTACTTTGGTTCTGGGTATTGTGCAAAGAGTTTATTAATTGTGAGATTTGGTATATAATATGCACTTACAAATCTGTGGCAAAGCTTGTCATTTATTATCCCTTAGGCCAAGTAAAACAAAGTAAAATTCACTGCATTTTTTTTATAAAGAAAGCATATAAGTTTCAAGCAGAAAATAGTATTTCTTCCTACTGTCCCCCATCAAATAGCAGTCAAGATGAAAAGGCTATAACTGAAATACTGAATCACCACTGGCTCCTTCCTCCTTCCTTATATGTCCACCAATTATTGACCACTAGCTCCTTAAAGAAGAGCCTGATGGAAAAGATACACAATTTATCCTAATTTATTCCTACTTTAAGATTATATAACTTTAAAAAGGATAATGCTTAAATATGCCTCTCAATAAATCTGAAATCAAACATCTGAGGAAAAAATGCAGTGCAGACTCAATATCCCCCCAAATTATAATTTTTTTAGATTTGAGATTTTTTGTTGTTGGTGGTGGTAGTTTTATTTTTATCTTTTGTGATTAGGAACTTTTAGTTAGTAAAGGCTATAAAAATATTCCCAAACCCAAACAACAAAAGAAAACAAAACAAAAAAGCATGAAATCTGAAACAATTCTGGTCTGAAGCATTTCTGATGAGGGATGCTGCAAAGAATTAATGGTGAATAATCACTACAGATGAGCAAATACCAGGTTTAAAAAATGTTTTATCCAGACAGAAAATCTAAGAGGAGCAGAAAGGATACCTTCAAGTAGCTTCTTCTCTGTAGAGACTCTGGAAGCAGCAGCCGGAGACTGATATAAGAAGTCACAGAGGAAGGTGGACTGGGCTGCCTCCTGACTTGACCCACCCTCAGAATGAACATCATGCTGGGGGAAGTCTAGAAAAGACAAAGAGATTTTACAGTTAAATCTGAAATGTTCTAAAGCTCCTTTTTGTTTAGGAATTTGTGATGAAGTTTTACACTAGCAGAATAGTAGGCCCCGATTAATGACAAAATAAATACAGAGATTTATTTCACTTTGTATAAAATTTACAAATAAGCACTTAAGCCATATTTATTATTCATATATGAAAACCAGATTTAATTTTGGAAGAAAAGATTATGTGGGATTAACTATTTTAATCTTCCATTTATAAGATTAAAAGACATAAAAGATATACAAATCCTATACTTTTTTTCTGTTATAAAGCAGTACTTTAGTAATTACATAATTTTCTTTGCCAAGAAATTAATGTATTTGTTCTTCAACTTTTCCCAGGGAAGTATCTGAAGAGAGCAGTCAGTATAGCATGAGGAACAGACCTGAGAACTTGTTATGGTAGAGAAATTCCATCTGCAGGCTCTGACCAGCTTTCTTGGCCAGCAGGTAGGGCGTACTGTGCACGGGGTCTCCTGTTGCACACATGACATCCGCTCCACTGAACAGCAGGACCATTGTTTCCAGCACATCTGGCTTTACTACCGCAGCACATAGAGCCTGGCCATTAAAAGAACATACCATTTACGGGAAGTGAATGTGAGTCCCGCTCTTAAAAAAAAAAAAAAAAAAAAACGCAAGTTTGTGACGTATTTATGAAGCAGGTATTTCTTTCCTCCTATACTAATAAAATCAATGACCTGAACCGGGGAGTAGGTGTTCTCTCTCTGCAGAGTTTGACTCTACAAATAGCCACTCTGCATGGGTTAAAGTCCTAAGTAAGGGCTTCGGAGTCTCAGACCACAGTCTGGTTTCTAGGATGTTCTCCTTGTGAACCCCCCAATCAAACACGGATATTCCAAAAAACTTGGGCTGCTATTATTCTGTTGTAGCTGGGATAAGAGATTTAAAACATTTAAAATATAATAAAGTGTCTACTAAATTATCTACACTGATTATAGATCTATATTGATATATGGCATTAAAATCTATAGATAGTGTTATATTTAATTCACCTTATTTAACTCTTCTTTGGACAGAGATGCTAAAAGTGTCTTCCTGAATTTTCCTTCTTTGTATTTCTGGGTAATAAAGTTTTTTCTCTTTTCAACTGGTGAATCCATGTGTAATTCTTCCTCTTTTTGAAGGTTACCCGCCCAAAAATCATTTGCTCTCTTGTTTCCAATGACAATAAATAGCTGAAATGGAAAAGGCCAAAAAAAATGCGCATAATTTCATTAAATGTGTTTGAACCTTCAAAATTGATTCCCATCCTAAACTAAAACCTAATTCAGTATAAAACACAGGAGAGAGCAAGAAAGCCTGCATTCTCAAGACAGACGGCAAGAGACAGAAGACAGACAGCAGACACTAGCTCTAATGCGGCATCAGCTGGGAAACTAGGCACAGGCCACACAAAACCACCAGAAGCAGCCTTACTCTTCGAACTCATATTGAAAAGGCTGTGCAGTTAGTCTGCCTGAAGGAGGGACAGTGGAACAGGAGAGGAAATAGAGACAGATACAAGATAGAACCAGTGGGATAATGGCAAAGCACAGCCCAGACACAGAATGCTAAATTTTGCCAAATCTGCTCATTCCCTTTTCTAATACTTTCCCACGTGGGTTAAAAAAAGAAACAGAATTCTCACTTTCCTCAGTTGCCACGTCTTGACATCCTGAGTATCATTAAGGTTCTTTGAAGTCTTTATTTTAAAAATAACTATCTAATTTGGGAAGCTGTGTGCCATTTGCACACCCTAGTGAGAATTTCATCTAAGAACTTCTTTAGAAAAGTAAGCACTGCCTGCTGCCAGTCTCCCCCCGCCTTTGTTCACACAGCCCAGTGAACACAGCTTACCTCAATGAGCTCATTACTCCAGATACTGGCATCCATTTTCAGACTTCTAACCTTAGAGTCTCTTGGGCCCAATGATCTGTGTTGTCCTGAAGGAAGAGACAATTACATTTTCACTGTAATGTGAATGTGAATTCATTTTGTCTTATTTTTTTAAATAGGGCTGGAAATATAGTTCAGTGGTCAAGGGCTTGTGTGAGACCCTATATAATTCCCAGCAATCCCTTCCCTCCCCAGCCTAGAAACCCAAGTGTGTAGGTAAGGGATAGAAGGACAGTTCAGTTAATAAAATACTTGCCTTGCATGTAAAGACTTAAACTCAATCTCTAGAAACCACATAAAAATAGCGAGGCGTGGTGGTATGTGTAATCCCGGCACTGGGAAGGTAGTGCATCCTTTGGGCCTGCCAGCCAGCCTAGCTTACTAGATAATTTCTAGGTTAGGGAGAGAATTTTTTTCACTAAATTAACTAGCTAACAAACTAACTAAATAAGTGAAAAAAAAACAAATGTATACCTGAGGAATAACACTGAAGGTTGTCTTCCAACACCCACATAAATACATGGGTCATATGTGGCATATATGTGTGTAGCATACATATGTATACATACATGAATTTAAAGCATCCCATTACCTACTCTCCTAAATGCCCAAAGCATTAGGAGTATTCATGGTGATTATGCAAAACCGGCAGAATAAGCAACCAAAATGGGTAACAATAATTAGATTTTTCACAATAATGCATTGCCAGTAAACTATACTTTAAAATTAATATGCATGTATGTGTATATACATATGTGGATGCATGGTTGTGTGTGTGTGTTTAAAGAGCCTGGTATCATTAACCCCCCCCCCCCGCTGTTTTTTGTACCTGTTAGAAGTGTTCTAATCCTGAGCTATTTTTATAAACAAGGAAAACTTTTCTGGTCAGTTAAATCTCATGTGCGTAAGTACAGCTATCAATACAAAACAATCTAATAATGACAATTACAGTAAAAATGAGCATAGAGATCTGATATTGATTTCCTATGTACTGTTTCCTCTGAAGAGAGGTAGAAAAGAATTAAATCATCAAGTGTACAGTATAAATCAACTTTCAGTCATAACTGATACACAAGTATCTACCTAAAGTAAGCGGAAATGAAAAACATCTATGTAAGAATTTTCATTGATCTTAAGGATACTTTTGCTAGGAATGGTAAAGATTCTTCACTTTCTAGTACACTAAATCAGAGGGTCTTTTCCTTCTTTACTAAAGAGGAGAAAACACGTTAGAGCGCAAGGCCCCATAGCAGGAGTTCACATTGCTTCACACTCTTAATTATGGCCTTAAAGTAGCATTAGAAGCCTGTGAGTAGCAGAAAGAGTTGCTAAAGCAACCTATTTAAGAGCAGATAAGTTCAGAGAACCAGAGAGATGGCTTAGCAGTTAATAGAACTGGCTGTTCTTCCAGAGGACCAGGGTTCAATTTCCAGAACCCACAGTGTAGCTCACAACCATCTATAATTATAGTTTCAGGGGACTCTGTGCCCTTTCCTAGTCTGCATGGGTACAAGGCACACACTACATCATAGACATGTATGCAGGAAAAATACCAATCATGATAATATATTTTAAAAATAGAATATATAAGCTTTAAATATATAAGCTCTATATAAGGGAACAGGACAGAAACACCAGTGAGAAAATGTGGACTTTAAAGAAAACATAGGGCTTAATTCTTCCAGCTTTGGCCTGAGTGTAAGGTAGGCAGTACACCTTCTCATCAGCATAGGACAAGGATGAAAACATGCGGATTTACACACTGGGCTCGAGGCAGCAACTGTAGTTCTACTTCTGATGTGTTATTTTTTGGGCATCGTTGGAAAAACTAATCTGAGGTTCTCCTAGGCTGAGAAAACCATCTTCTCGATGAGTGCTCGATATAAATGATAAGTAACACTGATACAAAGAGAACTGAAAACAGAGTCCTAGGTACACATGTACTTTAGCAACATGAAGTGGTGAGGTCATCTAAGCATGGATCACAACCACTAAGACAGCAAGACAGCATGGCTAACTGAAGCTGAGGAGGATCGACATCAAAGACAAACATACTAGCCATAGATCTCAAATATCACAGAGAAAACAAACAGGATAAGAATGCATCAAATGGAGACTGAGAAACAAAATATACTCGTAAAATTACAAGTAATTACAAGTAATGTAAATACTTGTACAGAATTGAGAGAAAGGAAGAATGATTACAAAATGTTGAAGGAAAACAAAGTTAAAGAACTGAAAAAGAACCTGTGTTGGTCACTGTATAGACAGGCAAGTCACGCAGGTTTGAAAGGGGAAAATCAACAGAGAGCAGTGCAAAGAAGGGACTGAGGAGCTTTAAGAAAGACCACTGATGAAAAGGTAGACTGATGCAAGTTTACATGACGAAACCAGAAACTAGTTTAAAACTCAAGAGAGTAGTAAGGGATAAGTTGGTCCTGCGGAGGCAGGAAAGAGATGGAGCACAAGGGGAACAGGTAGAAGTGAAACAGAGCTATCTCTCCTCGTGAGATGGAGAGACAGCAAGGGAGCAAACACTATGTGAGGATCATAGCAGGGCTGATGCCTTCTGCTTTTTTTGACGTTAATTAAGTGGTCAGGAAAGTATCTTGGTATTATGAGAAATGGTATGGGACAGACTCCGGAAAGTATAGAAGGTTCTAGACAACTGCTAGAGCTGCTCACTGTCTCTGCTTAGGCTGAGTCAGCAGCCCCTGCCCTGCTCTGTCTCTGGGCCTGTTTGTCAACTTTAAACTTTCTCTTACCATCCTCTATTGTAAAATCAGTTTCTGCATTTATCAAAAGAACTTCATGTCATATAGTATCTACTTCTGTAGACCAGCATCAGAACATCTGGTATTCTAGGCAAAATCTGTGTTTTTGTGCCGCCGTCAGGGCATCTATGGTGAAGGAGGTAAGAAGGGCGGGAAGTCTGGGAGACTGAAGTTAGTTAAGTTTCTCCAAGTACTCAGTCAGGCTTTTCACAGAGTTGGAGTCCACTTCTGTCTACTCTCTTGGATATGGATAAGAGCTCCTTGATATAATGATATGCCAGACAACCACATATAAGGTCACAAGAAGGAAGGCATTTGTAGGACTAGCTCTTTTCATAAGCATCAATTCTTTCGGGAAACACTCCAATGCATGTTTATACTATAGGAGATGCCAGATCCAACACACAAGGATAGAGGCAGAACATCGTCAGTCTAAGAAAATACACCTTAGAGAAACGACTAGACCATAACTGGAAATATTCATGTAAGCATGCACACTTGCTCTGGATGTATCTTAAAACCAAAACAAAAAAAGAAAAATTTAAACATGTTATTTTAATAATCTACGCATGGACCAGTACACCCACAATATTATTACATAGTTAAAAATTAATTTTTATCAAATCCACGCAGAACAGAATATGGAATTATATGATATCTCTAAATGGTCTTCTATTGAATAAGTTAATCTCATTTCACTTTCCACAGTGATTACCTTGGACACACCATGTCTGATGACAAAGAACAGTCAGTGCTAATCTGCCACCACGCGGAGAGGAGCACAGCTCATCACTAATTACCTGCACATTTCTTACAGATGACAACACAGAGATTGATGGATGCCCAGTCAGGATCTGGGGCTTTACAATCCGCACAGCTCCGGTTGGATTCATTGAACCAAATCTTCTCAGCTACTTCATAATCAGAGAGAGTTTCTGCTATCGACTGCTGCACAGCCTCAATCCAGTCCTGTTTCTCTTTCTCAGACTCTGCGGTAAAGCTGAAAGAATTAACATTTCTGCATTATTGATCTCCCTTATACAGGCCAATTAAGCAGGGTGTTCAGTTTGCATATTCATTTCAGCCACAAATTAAATAGCAGCTAAAAAGTATGCCTGCTGGGCAGTATTGGATTGTCTTTTTCTATTAAAAATTATCTAATTTAACAAATCATTTTTTTTCTTCTGATTTTCCATACTCCCTATCGCCCTGCTCACATATCCCTAACTGAAATTAACACACTTGTTATTCCAGATCAACGTATCCACGGAATTGTTTGGGTAGGTCAAAACAAATGCGAGCCATGTTTCTTAAGCAATGGATTAGATAATAATCAAAAAGAGACTGGCAGTGTTTCATGACTACTAGAATTCTGCCAGTAAAGAATGCCATCGTAGTCTAAAACTAAAATTATATATAAAAAAACACCCACCAGAAATTGTGATTTTTGTCAGATTTAAAAATGGATTTTTTTAAATTAGAAGACTGTCCAGATGGCAAAAAGAGACTGAAAAACAAGAAAAGTTTTAAATGGTTACTATTTTAAAGGCTTTCTAACTCAATTTTAGCCAGTTCTGACACAGTCTGATTTCTTAGTATTGGCTGGATGCCTAGTGAAAGGGATAAAATATTAAACAGCAATGTTGCCTACAAGAAGGATTTATTGACTGTTTATTATAGATAATATCCACATATGTCACAAAAGACTCCAGAAAAAAAAGCTCGCTGTAAGTTATCTGTCACATTGAAATTTTTGTTCCATAACAACAATAACTTGAAGCATAATGAAAATAATTGGTATTTGCCCATTCTAAGTGGTTCATAAAATAAGTGGCTTATAGGATTGCATTTTTTGAAGAACTTTATGATTACATCATTAATACAATATTAATAAAATTCCCCTAGAGGTCAGTTATAGCCAATATTTCTAATTAGCTGAGGCTGGAATCAGCTTCTCCCCCCTCCTGTGTGTGTGTGTGTGTGTGTGTGTGTGTGTGTGTGTGTGTGTGTTTGTGCGCGCACGCATCTGTGATACACAATGTTCTCAGGGTGAAAAGCAAGACTCTGTGCATGCTAGGCAAACACAGGGTTACTTAGTTACAAGCCAAGCTCCAGATCTGCAAGTATGAAATAAAATAAAATTTATTATTTTTTTGATCATTTTAATCAAAGTTGGAGCCCACAGACATATTTTGACAAATGAAATCAATGAGATACTCAAGAGTACCTTAGAAGTAATTATGTCATCCAAAAACCTAGAACAATTGTCTCTGACTCACCAGCAGCCTGACTTGTATCATTTGAGACAAATGTATAAATGTAGTTGAACTCAACAAATTGCCCATGTCTATATTGCACATTGAACCTACGGAACCATTATATGTGATTAAAGCGGGGCAAGTACATTAACTATTGGTCAATGTCACAGTTACTCAAACATCATAATACATTTTATTTTATACATGAATCAAGATGTTAAAATATTTGAATCAATATTTTTATGTGCTCCATTAAACCCAGAATGATCCTAAGTTGAGTCACTGGAAGAAAGACACTGCAGCAACTGTAATTAAAAACCAATCTTAAAGCAGGATTTATCTGATTAGACTAAAGGAAAACAAACACAACTCCTCCCCCACTAAAATGCAAAACTATTTCATTCCTTCCAAGCATGAAAGAGTTAACATCTTCACTATACTCAGCTTATACACAACTCATAATGTAAATATCTTTGGCAGTTTTCACAGCTCTCCAAACCACTTTTACAGTGATTCCTTGCAAGCCTAGTAAGTTAGACAATGCGGACAAGAAAAGACTGTTATAATTGTTCCATAAGATGTAACACCACTGCCAGAATTACAAAATAAATTATCCAGGCCTTTGAGCAGTCATAAAAACAAACACTCACACAAAGATGTTTGAAAATAGCTTACCTGAAACTCCTGTAGGGAGTGATTATCTCAAAAGACTGCTTCACAGCCCGATCTACTTGCTTCACATTTGCAACATTCATAGGAATTCTGGTAATACCAAGTCCACTCTTAAAATCCTAGTATGGAGCAAAAACACAAAACCACTTTTGAAAACAATACCATAATGTCTTTTTAATTCAGAAACTGCTAGAACTGCTGCTACATAAATGTATAGAGTTACACAGACTCAATTAGAAAAAGAAATTATCGGTTCTTCTTGCAGTAGTCAGTCCCTTCCAGTAACTTCCAGTTAACTTACCTTCCAGTATATACTAACATTACACTGGCCTAAGCTACATTGAAAGTCAGTGTCTTTCTTACAAATACTAAACAAACAAAGTCATAGATATATCTGCCGCGCTTTGAACAGCGGCACTATATTTACTTGTATTCAATCAACAAAGGAAACTAACAAATCAACATTTGTCATGTGCCAAACGTTTATTTGGTAGAATAGCGAAAAGGGCATTAGAAAGTCAACTAAATACCTTCAATATGAGAAGATGGCAAACTAAGACTTAAAGAGACAGTTACAACTGATATGCACCTAGCTTTGTATGATGGAAAGGAACTAAATTTGTAGCTCTTGGGGTTTGCTTAATCTTGTTACACTGGCACCACCGGGGCCATGTATTCCTCTTCATTTACATTCAATGGCACTGCTGTTTTATCAGTTGGACAGGTTAACATTTCCAATATTCCAATCAGACTCTTAAAAACCTCATAGAGCGCATAGAGTATGATATGAAAACTATCCTTGGTCATCATTGATAGGCACTGAGTTCACAGTGCCCTACTGAAAATTAAATAGGAAAGCGCATTCTAAAAGCAACAACGTTGACAATATGCTGCCTAATCATAAGGCCTTGGTAACTTAGCAATAAAGACGCTTCATATTTTGCTAAATCAACACCTCAAGGAAGGAATGATCTGTATAAATAGATTCAGATTAAATGTTCCTGGAGCTCCTAAACATTGGTAAGAAAACCAGATCCATACTAAAGGAAAATACAAAACCATTGTTTCATTTTCAAAAAGAAAACTCAGCAAAGACAACTTAGAAAAGCTGGTAAGAAGGAAAAACAATTTGAATGCCCTTTTCCACTGTAACCGTTGCAAGGAGAAGGAGAGCACTATGCATTTCTGTTACATGCAGGTTATATGACCCCCTTTTGATCTGTATGATATAAAGTACTGTCTATGAGGTCATACAAATACCTATAATAAGAAGAAAACCTTTCACCCCTTATCGTTCCATATTATCTAGCAAAGTCATATAAAAACAAACAGGTCATTTTAGAACGTGGAGTCCTTGAGAAGTCTGGGCAAATGAGTGTGGAGAAGACTCCTGCTCCTGTCTGCATCCCTGCTTCTCTGCCCTCACCAGAGTTCCGCTACAAGAAGTCCCTGGGCCGTGACTTTCTTGTAGGTCTTTGTGGTTATGACTAAGGCATTCTTAGTTGATAAAACCACAACAAAACAATTTTCCCATAAATGTATGTAGTATGTATGAATGTATGAAGAGCCACCAGTCATGCATTGTGTAAATGCATTTACTATTGATACTCTCATTCACAGGTAGGATGCCAGGTGACCTGCTTTAGCACTCTCTACCAAATTCTCTTGAGACAGGGTCTCTCACTGAGCCTATAGACAAGCTGGTGATATTAAAGCTCCAAATTTTCCTGTTATTCTTCTCCACAGTGCTGGAGTTACATTCACATGTGTGGACATGCCTTGTTAGAGTAATATATATATATATATATATGTATGTATGTATATATATATACATACATATATATATATATATATATTTCACATGCTTGGCAAGAGTAACATGCATATGTATGGACATGCCTAGTTGTAGTTAAATACACATGTGTGGACATGACTGCCTAAAGTTACATGCACATGTGTAAACATGCCTGGCTGGAGTCACAGGCATACGTGTGCACATGGCTGGCTATCATACGAGCCCTAGGATCCTAACACGGGTCCTCATGCTTGCACAGTACGTGCTCCCACACATGGAGTCAGCCCCCCCCCCAGTCACTATTTATCATTTTTCAACGTGAAGGCTTATAGATAAGATCAGAAAAATAATTATTTATAAAACAAATCAATAAAATGTTACACTTTATTATAGACTAGAAAAGCAAGATTTAAGAATAAAGAATACAAAATTACATTGCAATCTCAAAGAATTAAAAACAACATAAAAGCGAAAACAGTCAGCTGTTGACTGCCGTGCAATCATCAGAATGGGAGGCGATGCGCTTTCATTATCTATAGTTAGGCTCAGACGACAAGCGCCACACCAAACTATTCCAAGCAGCCATGTCTTAACACTTTTCCACATATCAGCACAGGGCTGACTTTACCTGGTAAATTAAAATACCAATTCCTAATTATCCATATAAATTGCCCTGCCGGATAGTGCAAATGCTGGATAAACTCCCAAAGTTATGTGCCTGGAAACTTGAGCCCTTTTGATAAATGAGGAAGAAAGAGGAGGACAGCAAAACAAGGTACCTGTCTAAACTTGACGAAGGGATGAATTCTACATAAAACAGTGTGCCTTCTAACAAGGTCCCACCATGAAGCTTGTGACAAAGAAAGGATATCCAGGCCACTTCACAGTATTCTGTGAGGTGTCCGGCCTGCAAGTTTTGTGTGATACTAAGGGTAAAGGCTCATAATGCTTTGACCACCAGACTAGCAGATGGTGGGAATGACAACCTGTTATGGATACTGATGAGGCTCATCACAGTCCCTGCCTGGATGGAAGCCCCTCATCTCTACAAACGAGTCGTAAAGTCTCTACGTCTAAAGCTGTAATTCCTGGTAAAGTGAGGGTCAGCTCAGCATTCCAAATTTCTCCCCAGCAAGACAAAGATGATATTTTCTTATCATGAAAAAATGTAACCCATTTATCAACTGTCTGCCATGGCCATATGGTTCTGAGTAATTAGAGGACGCACATGGCTCACTAGCAGCAATTGACTGTAAAATATAAAGCAGAGTACCAAAATAAATGTCAGTGATCTTGAGAGCTATTGAATGAGAAACAACTGCATTTCTTATTAAGAATACTTTGGTGCTATTTAGTCCCCTTGCAGACTATTAGAACATGTTCAGACTATGTCCCATTTCTGGGTGTCTGACAAAGCTATCTGTGTTTATCTCTCTTTCACATCCTGAGAATTAGCATCATGAAAAATGAGCAGAGCCATAAAATAAAGGTCTTCAGTCTTATAAAACCAAAGTGTAAGCTAAGCTTCTCATAATGCCACTGAATTTCAGAGCAAAACTGCTAACAGAGTTTAAACAGCATTTTGTCTAGCCTGTCGAGGACCCAAGGATATCAGGAACCAAGCATGTCCCTAGAGTGAAATATAGAGTACAATCCAAATATACAAAATTCTATTACAACCACTAGTTACAAACAAGCATGAGAACGCAATAGAATTCAGTTACTATTTGCCCTGGGCTCTGAGGCTTGTGCAGGGCTGAAAAATTATCTTGCTGGAGCCATGCTTGCTGAAATCACTGTCTAGTGTTCAGGAGTTTACAAAGGGCTATCAATTGTAATTGTCTGAAAAACTCTTAAATTGGAAGCATGCATCCTACTATCTTGCAAAGCAGGAAAACTCATCCTGAAAAATCTGTATTTATTTAAGACCTGAATTATGCAAGAAATATACACTAGGATTTACAAAAGTATCAGACTACAAGATACCTGAAGTATATAGTCTAAGGAAAGACAGAACAAGCTGTAACACAGTGAAAGAGAAAGCTTGGCTACAGGTTCAGTACCTCTAACAACTTAAAGACAGTCAGAAGGACACAAAATATGATTTCTGTGTTTATAAAAAGTGTTCCCCTTAAGATCTGATACCAGTCAAATGATGACACCAAGAAGAACTAATGTTCAGACACATCTCCTGCTTCAGTTCACCACATGTTCAAGAACAAGAATGGCAGCAGTTCCCTCAGCATCATTCTGGGGAGGAGCAAGATCATGTAGTTAAAAGAGGCTCAAAAGGATGTCCAGTCACACGGAGTGGCACTCAAGTCACTTAACCATCACTAACTCTATCTCTTTTATCTACCACTTCGATTTGAAGCCAATGGAATGTGTTACCTATTCTAAACTTAATCTCAAAAAAGTACATGCTCCAAAGTAATGAGCTGATATGATGATTTTTTAAAAGTAAAATAAAATGTGCATGTTAAATATTCAAAAACAATAAAATAAAATTACCCAGTAACTACATTCTGATTGTGAGCTTTATTCTCAGTCTGAAAAATATGTGAAAAGCAAGAGAAACCATACATTCATTCCTTAAAGGGCTATCAACTGATAAAACTGGTAAGGGTGCTATATTATGAAAGACAAAGGGCTAGGGAGGGCTTGTAGAGTAAGCAATGTTCTATATTTAACTTCTGTGGCCAACACAGAATTTCAGAAAGCAGGAAACTACCACCAGCAACAAGGATCACATGTGTTGCTTAGCAGACCCCAGACATTGCAAATGTGTAAATGCCTTGACACTGACAGACTCAAGGAAGAAACCTGGCTACAGAACTATTAGCAAGCTACCTACCTCGACCTAAACTACATCATTTGGAAATAGAGTAACTCTACCTTAAAGTATTGTCATAAGAATTAAATGAAGTAATGTAAGTAAGAAGCTTCATATGTCCAGACAGCTCTCACTTAGAAGTTTTACAGGCAGAATCTGTTATTCATAAAATATTCAATTTCATCTGCAATCATGGAATGACTCTGCACTAAATATTCAGAAAGAATTTTTCACAAATATTGACCAAGATACGAAAATGAGTCATTTATACAAATTTATTCAGTGAGAGTAATTCTGAATTCCTAAAACCATACGGTGAAAGAGCAAAATGAAATGCTGATCCCTAAAGAGAGAAATTAAAGAAGAAATTGTTAACCCCCAATCTGCTGAAATCTCAAATCTATTTTTAAAAATAGTGAATGTTAGGTTTTCCCTGCCAGGAATTTAAGAACTTGGTACTTAAACATTTGTTGAAAACAGATGTGGCATTGTATGACATTGGCACCAGACTTCTAGGAAACACCAGATGCAGAGCTTGGCCAGAGAGAGAACCCAGAGAGTGTGAGGTCACCACCTACATCCTGTGGCTTCATTCTGTGCCATACAAACCAAGCCTCCAGGGGCCAATTTAAATTCTATTAGTGCTCCATTCCCATGCCAGAGCATCAAGGGACTTTCCATGAGGAGGAAGAGCCTCTTGTTAAACTCTGATGTGAGGATATTTAATCAAATGAGTTTGTGTAGTTAAAACCCCAGTGTCACAATCAGCATCAAATGGATGCCCAAACCCACCAAGCAAGACATCTGGTTGTAATGAACAGGCTAATATTAGCATGATATTTTAAAAACTCATCAGGAAGAGATGGGAGACTATCAGGGAACCATTAACAAGCAGAAGCCAAAGCCAGTTTTCTTTAATTTCTTTCATGTCTATGTGCTGAAATTCTAACCCGCTAGACATAAATACCAGGAACAAATACAACACACATATTTCAAATTATGTCCATACTTTATTAGTGTACTAGAAGTGTTGGTATCTACCTCCTAGTACACAGGAGGCTGAGGCAGGAGGATTGCCACAAGTCTGAGGCCAGCCTGGGATACACACAAGCAGGTATAAGGAATAGAAGAATATTGAACAAAATGAAATGGGAAGGGCTTTGAGATGGAAAAATATGGAAGCGGTGACATTTAATTTATGTGATGGGAGCAGTGCACTGTTTTGCAACACGGTGATTAGGAAAGAATTTCAGGGTTAGTATCCAAGATGTTATTTGCCTTCTCTGATTCTTCATCTCTTTCCCCTTCACTTCTCCTTAGAGTCTAATGGAGAAAGAGAAAGACTAAAACGACCTCAGGCTATCTTTAATGTAAGTCCCCTCCAGTCTCTCTACTAGGCAGCCAGAGAGCCCCTCTGGGCTTCAGTTCCCACAGTGTACTAATGAAGTAAAGTGCACGAAGCAGGCGAGAAAGTGAGCCTTTGAACTGAGCAGCCAGGAGCCCAGAAGCCCCTGCTAAACACGAGCTGACATCTATTATTTCCGGAGTTAAGACCAGTCAGAGAACACGGTACAGATGGACAGCAAGACTGCCAGCAGGCTCACACCACTGCTCCTAAGAATGAGAGGGAATTTCAAAAACCATAAAAGTGTTTGTGGCAAAAGTGAGTTCCCGATGAATTGAAGTGAGAAAAATGTGTGTTCTTGTCTCAGTACTAGAGACAGGTTCAGGAAATAAAGAAACAGATTACTGAAGATGTGCCTGCAGGGAGGCTGGCATTGTGGAAGCATCTTTGGGGACTGGAGGGAAAGCTCTGGAAACAAAGCAGAGTAACTTCTGGCTATACAAAGTGAAAGAAACTCAATGGATCAAGCAAATGAAAACAATCTCTAATGGCTTTCCCTTTACTCAAATTCTAATGATGCATTGGATTTTTTAAACTCTTAGAAGTCACTATAAAAAAACATCTCTATTGTAAGCATGGTAAGGCAAAATTTCCAGAAAAGCTGACCATTTCAAACCCTTATAGAAACTACTAACACTCCAGAAAGGGAGCAACAATAATGAAGCACAGGCTGCAGACTCCTTAGGAATTAGGAGCAATGTTCCATGGACAATCAATTCTGAAACTATACTACATTAATGATGTTCTTCATTTTTACTATGAAGTTTGTCAGTTCCTACATCAGTATTTCAAAATGTCCAACTGAGCAAAGGTTATTCTAAAATAAGATTAATAGGAAAAAAAGATACCGCCCAAGGATAAATAAGTGAAAGACAGGCTTGTTGATATTAGCACAGGTGAAGGGAGTTTTACACATTTTCCGACTGCAGGATTTTCATTCCCCCTTTTGCTGGATGCCTATCACTTTAGAGGAAGAAAAAAACCAAACAAAGAACCCTGAGAATCATTTCATAGTGTGTGGTTTTGAATTCTCTATTGAGACAACTGTGGTACTTTCACGAATGCAAACCTGCCACACATCCCAAAGGTTAACTCAACTCATCTGGAATAGGCCCAAAACTCTGAAATTTCAATAAAGTAATGACAGTCTTGGAGTCAGCGATCCTCCTGCCTTCATGGTGACACCCGTTAATGGGAATAACTGCACTGCCAGACACGGCTAGTTACAGCAGAGCAGGAATAAAAACCCCATACTACACCCTCCCAGGCTCGTCATATTGTGATTTCTCTGGAATGACCAACCCTCATCTCCATCCACTGTGTTTACTGGAATAATCAACAAATTAGTAAAACTATGTATTCAATGATGGAGAGAAACCTGAAGGTGATTCCTGGGTTACAGTGATACAGTTCAATTCCATTTTTAAGAAGTGTTCTTTGAGCTACGAAATGAATTCGCTGCATATAAATAATAAAAACAATTATGTCTTGTTATGTGGCCATTATATAGATCGAACAAAAACTATGATACAAAATTTCAAATATAAATACCTCACACTTCTAAATGAACATGTTTTTTTCATAATCTTTTAAAATTACTGGTGTGGGGTGTAAAACTTTTAGGTTTTTTTCTTTTTCTTTTTCTTTTTTTTTTTTCCTTTGGAGACAGGGTTTCTCTTTGCAGCCCTGATTGTCCTATAACTCACTCTGTAAACCAGGCTGGCCTCAAATTCATATATCCATCTGCCCCTGGAATTAAAGGTATGCACTACAAACACCCAGTCCAAACATTTAAATTTTACATCAAAGCACACTTCCATCATTCAGTGATTTCCTAAAACAGGTCCATCCCTCACTTGGGGAACCCTGTGCATTGAGGAGAAAGATTGTCCTATCACAACAGGACATGCAGATGCTTCCTTAGGAGACAGATCAGCAGGAAATAGCTTTCCTCAGGAGAATAAGGCATTCACCAAAATGAGAAGGTATCATAAGCTGAAATGGTACTACTGTTGGGGCCAAAACATGGATAGCTTGCTCAACTTATCCACCAGTCAAGTTAATTCTATGAAATATAATTCAAATACCATACCACCACACATAAACCCTAAAATATATCTTTAAAGGAAAAGTATAAGCTCTTCAATGTATAGGAGAAAAAACTGACTAAACAAACAAAAACACATTTACTTATCTAAAGATGAGGTGTATTCCAGCTTTACTGATTTGTTTTTAAATAATTTAATTAATACTTTGATTTTTTTTGGGGGGGGGGAACTGAGTCCTTTATTTGTCTTTTACATGAAAACAGAATTTGGGGAGGGAGGAGAGAGAATAATAATACTTTGATGTGGGATTTCCATCTGCATGCTGTGAATACCACTGGTTAATAAGGAAACTGTCTTGGGTCTGCACAGGGAATAGAGGCAGGTAGGGAAAACTAAAGAAAATGCTGGGAGAAAGAAGGGCAGAGTCAGAGAAAAGCCATGTAGCCCTGCTGGAGGCAGACACAGGAACTTAAGCCTAGAAGCAACAGCAACGTGAGGAGACACATTAATAGAAACGGGTTAAACTAGGATGTAAGAGTTGGCCAATAAGAAGATAGAGCTAATGGACCGAGCATTGTTTTAATTAGTACAGTGTGATTATTTCAGAGTTGAGCAGCCGGAAACCAACAAGCGGCCTCCTTACTACATTACTTATGAAAACAGAAGTGTTTCCAGTTCTTAAATTTATTTGATGCCTCATGTTTTGGACCTCTCCATAATGCCTAACCATGGAATACAATGTAGAGACAGACATAATGGTACAGGGAGTGCAGTCTCAACACTTGGGAGGTAAAGACAAGAGGACCAAGAGTTCAAGGTCATTGGCTACAAGAAATCCTGTCTCAAAAAGGCAAAGCAAACAAAAACAGGCAGTAAAAGCACTGAGCTTATTACCTGTAGCTGCTCGTGTCTGGAATTTCACCCTTGTAGATAAAACTGCCCTGCAGATAAGCACATCTCTTTGAGAGTGCGCAGTCTGACAGAATATTCACTGAGCCCATGTCCTGAAACCTTTAGGCAATGAAATTAGTCACAAAAGTAATTCTTGCCTATTTCTGAAAGATAGGATCTCAGAAAAGATTCAAACCAAGTCTTTAGTAAGAAGACAAGCTTAGTGCTAGAAATTCTAGTTTCAAATTAAGCTTGGCAGGATCAAACTGCTAGCCCTGCACAAACTATGGAGACCTCATTTTACTCATCTTTAATGCACAGATGAGAGGATCCTATAATTATAGGAAAGATTAAAATGAGTATTTATAAATTAATTAGCATAGAACTTGGCACTCTATCCATGGCAAGCAGTTTAGATTTTGCTTTCAAATATAACAGTATTTGGAATGATTTCATACAAAAAGCTTCTTTCTCCCAAAGGGTTAATAAAACTCAAAAAAAATATTATTTCTAGAAAACAACACAAACTCAGATAATCTAGCTAATGTGAGCAATGAAACGAATAAGAGGAATTGTATTCAGTCTGTGCAAGTAAGAAAAATGAATTCCTCATTTTGGCAGAGTAACTTCAAAACAGATACATGCAAATTATGAATGCTTAACCTGAATTCCAATGAGAAAAGTTTTAATCAACTAACTTCAGAGACTTCAGAAACAATATTTACATCCAGTTCATATATACTGTTAAGTTATATGTTACTGTTCTTTAAGAGTATGCTAAATACGCACATCAATAATCTGCCCACGTCACTCAATGATTCCTTCCACAACTAACTGCCTAAGATACCCCCCAATAATGAATACACTCCTACTGAAGTTTGAGAATAGCGTGCCTAAGAGCTGAAGTAGCAGCTAATAACTACTGCTTGTTTTGAGTTGATGACTGTTTTTAATAAGAAAAGAGGCCTTCTTTATACCTTATCACAGTCCACTGTAAAATGAGTTCACCTTAGATTAGACATTCAAAATACACTCTTTCATCTTCAAATAAGAATTAAGTACCTAAGGAGGAACATTTTCTTTCACATATAAAAGTCTAAAATAATAGAGAAAAGGAAGTCTATACTACAAAATCAAGTATAAAGCTTGTACGACATCGAAAAACACTTTATCTACAAGTCTCCACAAAAATATTTAAACTATTACTAGTTTTTCCTTTTAACCAAATTCAATCATCTAACAGTTAAAGCCTATATAGTATGTATATGTCACATGTGTATACAAGCAGATGTGTGTGTGTGTGTGTGTGTGTGCGCACGCATGTGTGTGTGTGTGTATGCATGTGCGTGTGTGGTGGCAAATATATATACCTAAATATCTCTATAGCCACCTCTCTTTAATGGGGTTCTACTACCAAGGCAGTTTCATGACAAACAGAACATCTGTTCAAAGAAAGATAAAGACAATAAGATCTAGTGTGGTGGTTTCAATGAGATGTGTCCCCCATAGGCTCAGATTTTTGAATACTAGGTCTTCAGGTAGTAGCACTGCTTGGGGGAAGCACGAGAGGTGTGGCATTTCTGAAAGAAGCATGTCATTGCAGCTGTGTTAGAGAGAGTTCATCCTTGTCACTTTTAATCCACTCTCTGATTTGGGCTCACGGTTATGGTTCAAGATGTGTGCTCTCAGATTCCCATTCTCACTGGTAAGCCTTCCTGCCATGATGGATTCTTATTTAGTCTAGATAAAACAGTTCTTTCTCCCATAGGTTTCCTTGGCCATGGTCTTTTTACATCAACAGGAAAGTAACTAATACACTGGTTTCTCATGGTCATCTTCTAATTTTCTATCACAAAAATGTAGAATTAGTCCCATTCACCAGTATCTGTATTTATTCTCAATTATTCTCTGATGGCTATATTTACTTCAACTAAGGTTTACATTTCAATAATTTTTTTCAATGATGCTTCTTCCTTGGTCCACTGAAAAGGAGACATGCAGCCTCAGATCTGATGGAAATACTTTCCTGAAACAAAGCCTTCAGCCAGATTTTCGGTTATTGTTAGTGGATTACTTAAAGTAACAGCAAGATTATAAATAAAAACCCAAACAACTCTCAAAAGCTAAACACAGTTGCTACTATCAAAGAATAGTAATTTACAATTAATGTTACAAAGCTCACCTGCTCATTTTTGCAAAGCCACACACTGTTTCCCTTCAATACAGTAAAAATTTTGGCTTTGTAGCCTCTCAACTCAAGATATCCACATTTCTCAGGTGCCATAGCTGCTTGTGACTGTGCAGTAACGGATGGTGACTTCAGTGCGCTTAATAATATGCTGATCCAATCATTCCTCTCTTCTGAAATTAAAGAAGAAAATACATAAGACATAGAAACATAGAAACACCAACATGAGATCCTCTTGCTTTAAAGTCAGTAACATACAAATTATTTACCACAACCACTGCCTCAATTCCACTGTCAGCAGAGTCAAGAGTTCAAATTTAACAGAAAAGAAGAGATTTCGTAGATGTTCTGGAGCCAGTAAAATGAGCTTCTTCTAGAATCATTCAAGAAATACCACATCTCAGGCTCCATTCCAAACCCCAAAGAAGGCTTGGCATTTTAGAAGAAAACTCCAAGAGACCTATGACCCTATTTATGTCTGAGAAACAGTTTTAGATGATTTAGGAGATGAGTTTTCTCTTTGCAATAATTTTGCAATGAAATATCTCATTAAGTGTCCTGTTTTGAGTTCTTGACCTCACCTCCCCACAGTGGTGTTACTAATTTGGAAAGTTATGGAACATGAATAGAGGGTCAGAACAGGAAGAAGTAGCAATACAAAGAGTATTTCTGTTGAAGGCCGTATCCACTGAAAAGTGTTTTTCTTCCTTTCTGCTTTTTCTCTGTAAGTAGGTGAAGAAATTTTCTATTTTCCATACTCCTCTGGCTGGCTTTTCTCAAGAAACTGAGGCAAGTACTGAGCTCTCTGAAACCATGAACCAATGTAAGACCATTTCCCAATGTAAGTTGTCAGAGCCATATAAAAATAACGTGTACAGAAGAAAGCAGGGTCAGTACTCAACTGGAGGTTAAAATAGGGAAATACTCAAGGCTTTATAACTCAGCTACAAAGTAAAACTTGATACTATACTACCCCATAAAAGCCAAGTGACCTTCAATCAGGTACCACATGCTTACTGAGGAACAGAAATGTGATGTAATCTCCAAAGAGCAATAAAGACAATAAGTCAAGTTAGATTTGAACAGATAATGGGGCCCAGACTAGAATAAATGTCATACAAATTGTATCAAGTAATATATGAGTCCATTCAACTGAGGTAAGTGATTTGCTGAAGGTTACTAAGAAAGGCAGTGCTAAAATTATATTAAAAATTATTTCAACTCCTACACAACTGCATTTGGCACCATAGAAATGGGGGACACATGATAGCTAGGTCTTGAGAATGAGGAACAATGTGAAAAACCAAATTGAAGCCTGAAGGTCAGAAAATAGGCTGAGCAAGGACAACATAAGAAAAAAGCATCAGGAACCAACATTGGTTTAGAGACTTAACTAAGAGGAACATCCTGATATTTTTTGAACTTAAAGGAAATTATGAGAAATGTAGACAGAAAACATCCACTTCCTGCTTTTAATTACAGAAGCAATGGAAAAGCAATTCAAGATAATTAGCGAGGAGAAGACAGGACTGAGAATTCTGTGTCTGTGACTGGTAGGCGAACCTGGGAGTGTGGAATTCAGGAATAAGAAGATAGATATCAAGTGTACAATAAAAGTAAAATATATGAGCATTCAGATGTCAGTGTATTAAAGGGAGTAAGACATAGCTGATTCATGGATGTTAACCCCAAAATAAACAGCCCAGAATAGGAGGAAGTTTGACTTTATAAACGACCATGAAGGATGGCAGGACAATCCAGCTCACAGATCACTGCCCATTTTCAGAACACTTGGACAGATCAGTAGAGCAGCAACAAATGTGAGCAGAGACAACCTCAACAGGAAACGATCCATACTTGTGGATAAATGTCAAATGCACAATGATAAAACATGCCAAAAACCAGGAATCAAACGTTATCTACATGAATAGCAATGACTCCCAAATCAAACAGAGGAGGGATAATCAAGACAAAATAAAAAAAAAGATGGAATCTCAAGGGGCAAAATTTTTCGTAGGAAAGGGAAACCAGAGCTAAACTGTGGGATCTAGGACTTCTTTCCTGATAGGACTGCCTATCAGAGAATCCACAACTTTACTGTGGATTACAATAAGTCTCCTTATGAGGTACACTCAAATTTAATTAATGATGCAAAATTACTTCAAAAGAAATCTTAATTTCTATATTAGCACAATTTACACTCAAAGTCTGAAGTTGATATTCCCACCAAGTAATGTAAAGAATGGTTGCTTTGTTGAATATTCATAAAAAAGTTTCAAATGTAAACATAATGCAATAACATATACCGAAGTTATATGGCATTTAAAACACAGTTAGCATATATCCCAGTAATTAATTTGAAAATGGCAACTGCACTTTTTGTCTGTTTATATTAGGACAGTACTGGACGAAATGAATCAATTCCCTAGGATTATTAGCTTCTGAATCTTCTGATAGTAATGGAAAAAAAAAACAAAGAATAAGAAATGAATGTCCTGTTTGGGGCTGAGAACTGATCTGTCATTTATTCTAAACAAGCAGACTGAAGATCCATATTTTTCCACATACACTACTATAGTTTCTACAGATATACCACATAAGTATTTGGATACACACACTATTGGAGTTTCTACAGATATACCACATAAATATTTGGACTATAGTTTAGTGCCAAGGCTATTTAACTATACAACAGTAGTAAGGGTCTATGACCTTCCAAGCCATGGGGTTTGAATGAGGTTTATAGTACCAGGCAATTATCCATTAATATGGAACAATCCTCAATTTCATAAGACTCAGAGAATATTTCAGAAAAATGATAAGAATTTAAGATGTCAAGGGGGGGGGTATGAGACTTGCAATGCTATCTTCTATACAATATATGTATATGTATGCAAATATGACTTCATTATTTCTGTATCTACCTGAATTGGGCCTAAACAAGACTGTCAATTGCCAATCACAGATTGACGAAGGGTTCATGGAACCCTATCCCTGACTGCTGAATTCTTGAAAACTGTTAATTCTGGGAGAATGACAGCCATCTTTAGTTGTACATAAAACTTTTAGGCCACCAAGTTCCAGTGGATATTTGGATGCACATGGACAATAATCGTGGTTAAAATCAGGGTGTCATAAAACAGCATAAAGAAGGCATGGCTATGGGAAGGGAACCTTCAGGAGTACAGTGTGATAACAGAGGTGGGAGGAAACTAAGAAGGAGTCGGGAGTGAGAATACAAAGAATGCTCTGTGTTTGTGTGTACGCACACATGCGCACACACGTGCACGCACACATGCGCACACACGTGTGCACAGGTATGCGCACATGTGCACACACATGTGTAACTGTATGTATTTTTTATTGAAGAAATTTGCTGATAATCAATATGAAGTTGTTAACAAACAAATGCCATTCACAAAACAAAAAACAAAAAAACTGGAACATCCAGTCACTAAACAAAGAGAAACAGTGAATCGCTAATACACACAGAATCAAACAGATTGTAAGAGTCATTTGTCTTAGGCTGTACAAAATGTGCATCCTCAGATGAGGAAAACATGTTTTGACAATTTTCTAACCAAATAATTGTTTTCTATTTGACATATGGTTTGAGACAAGCTATGGGCTATTGTAGCTGAGCTAGTGAACAACAGTTTAAAAAATGTGTGAAATTCCAGAAATAAACAATTCATAAACTATAAATTACATGTTATTCTTAGTCGTGTGTTAAGCCTTAAGTCATTCCATTCTGTTCTGATTTGAGACACAAAGTATCCCCTACTCCAGTGTATATATATGAGTCATTCTGTGTGACATGTTCTTCCACTAGGCATGACGTAGTCATCTCAGTTAACCAGTAAAGCATCATGGCTATGCAGTAACTGTATTGCATAAGCTTTGATACTGCTTAGTGATGATGTTGAAGTGTGGTCACAGTGATACAGGAAAATTTGCAAAATGACCAAGGACATCTGTGTAGTGCTTCCAGTGAAAAAGCTAAAAGGATACTCAGATATTTTTTAATAGAATGATCACATTAGTGTAAATTTTACTAAAATATATTGCCATAACACTTCTGCCTTATCATAAGCTATTCCTGGTTCTCTTTTACTGTCTCTAATTTAAGAATAAAATTGTATCATAAGTATATATGTATAGGAAAGAATGTAGTATATATGTTACTTGATACTGTACACAGATTCAGAAATCTCCTGGGTATAAGGGATCTATAACTCTAATGACTAAGAGGGCAGATTACTTTGTTGACTCCTTCTAAGAATAAATATTTGATTGTATACCAATGGTAGCACTTTATTAAGCACCATTTTTTTCTGAAATGTTCCCTGTTATGGCTTCTCTCCATGGATGATAATCCAACTTGGGGAAAAAATGTAAGTCAGGAAAAAAATAATAAGTGGTTTTGCTATAATGTAGACAAAATAAAATAGTAATCTCTTCAATAAATCTTAAATTAATTTTTGAGGTTTTGAGAAATGTTCAAATTGTCAACAAAAACATCATATTCTTTGAGTTTAGCATAGGTAATTCCTCACAAAGGATACCAGAGAAAGTCACAAAGGGCAAGCAAAACCACCATAAACATAATCACCAACTGTAACTCAACCTTCACTGTGAGATTTTTGTTTCTTCTCTCTCTCTCTCTCTCTCTCTCTCTCTCTCTCTCTCTCTCTCTCTTTCTCTCTCTCTCTCTCTCCAGGCAGATGCTTCACTCTGTAGCCTATGCTGACCTCCAACTTATAGGAGTCACCTGTTTCGGGCTCCTAAGTGCTAGAATTTTAAGCACCCATCAAACTCAGCCAGGAACTTTACTTTTAATATGATCTGATCTAAAGAAAGATCCTTCAGTGTAATGAGCCATCAACGTGAGAGCCAGAAGTGTTGTCAAACTGATAATCACTACTTGTACAAATATTGGGTGCTATGCTACAGGCTTATTCTGAGGATGAGGAGCAGGACTATTCTCTCAGAGATTAAATTCCACTGAAAGGAAGAAGGCCATAAAAGCACAGACGTTCACTAGAGTACGTTACACAGTGACACGTGAATTGCAACAGCATAAAGCAGAGGATGAGGGGCAAGAGAGGAGTTACTTTACATTGGGACTGATCAACAAAGCCTAAAGAAATGAAGGAATGGAGCAAACAGGATGGTGGCTAGAAGAACATTGCAGGACATGAATGCTGTAGCCCCAAGGAAACTGAGACTTGTGGATTCAGGACCAAGAGTCCCTTGTTGTTGAAATGTAGCAACGTAGGGAAGAAAGCATGGAAGGAAGGAATGAAAAAAGACCAAGACCAGATCAAGAGTCAAGAGGGTTTTTGGACATCATATATCCTATGCTTTGTTCTCAGTAAGCAAAGAAGACAATGGGACCATAGGAATGAGATTATAGGTCAGACTTCCATACTGAATGGTTTTTCTGACAACATGACTGAAGACATACTGATAGTGAATCAGTAAAGTAGTCAGACTAATCAAGATGAAAGTGATTGCTTTGAGCTAACAGGTGACACTGTGGGGATTAAGAACCAGTCAGCGTCTAGTCTTAATTTCAAAATCAAAGTGACAAAGTGACAGAATTCTGGAACCGATTAGATGATATATAATAAAGAAGAAAAAGAGAGTACCAGCTCATGACTTGAGCACACGAGTCTTTAATTCAGGTGATGAGGAAGATTAGAAGGGAAAAAGGTTTGGTGAAGAGGATAGAAACAGTAATTTGAACATCTGACAACTGAAATACTATGGAATACCATGCTGAGATGTCAAATAGGAAGCTGATTATATGATTCCAAGATACATGAAGAGGACATGGGTGGTAAGACACATTACAATCAGTCACCATAACCCAAAAGATCTTCAAAACCAAATATGTGGCCTATAGTATTTGTTTGGTTTTGATTAAATGATATCACTTTATTTTAATAAACTCACTAACAAAACCAGAACACAGCTAAAGAAGCCCCCTATTTGCTTCAGATGCCACTCAAATTACAGAATACTTCGCAGAGACACTGAGTTTAAAGCTGGTCAAATGTGTGAGCAGTGGACACGTTTACATTCAGTGTGTGTGTGTGTGTGTGTGTGTGTGTGTGTGTGTGTGTGTGTGTGTATGCCTGCCATGTATAAGTGTGGCACTGAGAGTACCGTCTATGGTGTCAGTATTTGTTTTCTATTTTGTTTGTGACAGGCTCTTGTGCACTAACCTAGTAGCTGACCTAGGAATGTTCAGGGATTCTCTTTTCTGCTGTCCACTTTGCTGTAGCAGCACTGGAATCACAAACACATGCTTCTGCTCTGGATGAAACTCAGGCTCTCACCCTGGCCCAGCAACTGCTTTACCCCAGCGCTATTCTACGTGACTCTAGTAGAATATTGTAGTATTGTTAGAAAGTTCCACCATAGTTATGGTGAGAAGTAGGACACATTTATCTGTTCCTTTTTTAAAATGTCTTCAAAAGGCATTATTCATAATACAATATTTTGAAAGCCATTTGGAATCCTAGAAAGATCCTAAAACATCTTTGCGAGATTTCAATAATACAATTAAGTAATCAATGAAGCAGATTGTCACCACTGATGATAATAAGGAGAGTGAATAATGGAGAGTTAGGAAACATCTCATAATTTGCTTCTGACCATGTTGTAACTCCCCTAAACAACTGGAGTATATTTCTTATGTCAGGTCTAATAAACTGTTTTTCATTTAAGACCTGGTGTAGGAGGGTCTTCTTTCTATGTATTGCTTTCATTGGTCAAGTAAAGAAACTGCCTTGGTTTTTTGATAGGGCAGAATTTAGATAGGTGGAGTAGACCAAACAGAATACTAGGAGAAAGAAAGCAGAGTCAGGCAGATGCCATGGCTCTTCTCTCCAAGGTGAACACTGGTTAGACTCATGCGGGTAAGCCACAGTCAAGTGGCGATACAGATTATTAGAAATGGGTTAAATCAATATGTGAGACTTATCTAGTAAGAGGCTAGAACTAATGGGCCAGGCAGTGTTTAAATGAATACAGTTTCCATGTAATTATTTCAGGTAAAGCTAGCCGGGTGGCCAGGAGCTGGGCAAGATGGGAAGCAGCCTGCTGCTCCTTTTACAACAGATTGGGTGCCCAACATGGTTAATTAACACTACGTAAAACCTGAGAAGGCTTTAAAAGTAATTCTAGATACAAATATATAGAGAGTTTAACACAGCTTTTTGCTGTTTACTGGCGGGGTGCTGCAGAGAGAACCTCCTCACTCACCAGAAAAAAATTGGCAGTTTTAAAACACCGGCTTTCTGGGCTATGCTGCCATTGTGACCTCTGACTCATTTAGGAGACAGAGCATTTAGAGTAAAGTGCTACGCCTTATTTGATGGCAACTAGACTCGCTGTGTGCCTAAAAGGGGGTCATTGTGTAGTGCAGCTCAGAGGCACAAACAGCTCCGCCATGCTAGTGGTGTAATGTACAAGACTCAGAGGCATGAGTGGCTCCGCCATGTTGGACTGGGTAGTGCAAGCCTGCAGTACCTGTTTTTGACCTAAAGATGTCACAGCTTAGATTCTTAAGCGCTTAGTGATTTAAAAGCACAAAGCAAAAATGTTTCTGTACAACAAAGAGTTACAGACAATGCAATAGGACAGATTCAGACATAAAAGATCTCTAAACGGGTCATAGTGTTAGACAGGCATACATAGGCTTGGGAGAGAAAAGAATATAGACTAATAGAAATGGGTTAAATTAAGATGTAAGAGTTAGTCAATTAGAAGCTAGAGGTAATGGGCCAAGCAATGGTTTAATTAATACAATCTCTGTATGATTATCTCAGGGCTGAGCAGCCAGGAACGACCAAGAGCTTTTTTCCTATAACACAAAATGTCATGAACTCCACACCCATTCCAGTGTTTCTGCCCCAGAACAAGAGGAGTCAAATGAAATTTCTCTCTGAGGAAGACAATTTTCAAAGTCATACTATTTTAATATAATTTGCATTTAATTAAGAAAATAACAATATTTTTTACCATGAAACCCAGAATAACAAAATATTAGATAGTGGGATTGAAAAAGATGCCAAACAGTAATGGTATTTTTTAGTTATGATTTGCAGAAGAAGTTACTCACATACAAGACTCTACAAAAAACTTCAGGGCAAAGGCTGGCAAACACCTTGGGGTAATATACAAATGAATGAGAGTGACTGAGGGTTAACAAGTCTTCTGTGGCCAGATTTAGGTTGAGGGCCAGGTTAATAACCTCTGTTCCAGTGTTGTTTTCTTGTAAATACCAAGTCAACTCAAATATTCTGAGTCCTTTGTCCTAAGTGTTTAGTGGCTTTTGCAACCCGAGCTCACCTTCAACCTGTGAGAGTTAACCAAAGGCAACAGCTATAGTCTATATTGCTTTGGGAGTCATCGTCCTGCAGTACAATTTCCATAGCACCATAAAATACTACGCAAGTTGCCAAGGGAGGAAAGCAATTACTAATTCTACTGAGATGTGGCATCTATGAACCACAACAATGATAAAAGTGGTAAAATATCCATAAAGATACAGCAGACGGCAGTCACATGTTGACGGTGACCAATGGCAGTCTAATCAGACTTAATGTCCACTCACAGGAGGGACTAATGCTTGTTATTAGAAAGGTAGTCAGTTTTCCAGGACTAGTGAGGTCAGGGGTCTTAGAGTCCAGTACAGCCACTTTGCTAGACCAGCATGATTCATCATTTTACACATTAAATTTTATCTTTATACTCATTCATAAGTATAGTTACCACCCTTCATCAAAGCAGTTCTTCTTTAGAGTAAATGGAGACCATTACAAAATCGTCATGTAGACATATTGGATGATGAAAAATCCACCTATAATAGATATTAACAGCCTGCATCTATCTATGCCTCGGGTAACATGGTGGATGAGGGGGTAGGGAAGATTTTTAAGAGCCATAATACCAGAAGTCTGTTGCTCTGAGACTGTCACTCCTAGAATTATCTGCATAAAGAATATCTGAACAATAGCAACACCAACAGACATGTTACATGGAACGGTGAAAATTCTCACAGGCCCCCACCCCTGGATAGGAATTATAGGCTGATTGATGAGAAACAATGTTAGCTTCTTCCAGAGTTGAGCATCCTAACTGCCTAATCCAATAGAAAGTTGCTATCCCTAAAGCCATATACACACAAAATACAAAAACTCAGCAGCTTGTATTTATATATTTCTCTCTCTCTCTCTCTCTCTCTCTCTCTCTCTCTCTCTCTCTGTGTGTGTGTGTGTGTGTGTGTGTGTGTGTGTGTGTGTGTGTAGATATCAAGGGGAGAACATGAAAGGAGTTTGAGGGTGAGCATTTGGAAAGGTCTGGACAGAGGAAATAGAGGGAAGAAAGTGTGATAAAATTAAGTTAAAAACATTTAAAAATTAAAATATATATCAACAGAAATAGAAACTATTTTCTATATTTGTCATATGCAACATCTACATAGATTTGTTATACAGAATGATCTACCCACTAAGCCCAGATCTTTGGTATTGTTTATGCTATTTGGGAAGGCTTGGTGTGGTATTTGTTTTCAGCAGCAACAGAAGCTTCTAGTTTGATTTCATAAATCATCAGTAATCAAAGTCTGAAAAACACTGCTCCCTGACAGGTAGCTGGGTATACTCACTCATGATTACCTTCAGTAATAATGAGAACTTCCTAGAAATACATATTTATTGAACACTCTTCATGCCGTGGCTAGTACATGCTCTGGGAGTGGAGCAGTTTAAAGGGCAAGGGTGGCACACAGTGCTGAGCATTAAAGTAGCTTCTACCTTCAGGTAGAAATCCCTGTGTGTAAAATAGGACAACAATCCTGCAAAATGTTGTTACAATGCTGAGTTTGGCAAAATGCCTGGTATATGCCGAGAATTCCGTACGCTCCATGTGCAATTATTATTGAAATAGGCCACACTAAGTAAACACTTCTTTAAAAAGTCAGGTCAATTATAAATCTACCCTAACATGTTCCTAAAGTAAAGTAAATTTCTTATTATTTAATTAAATATCTGGCCCTCCCTGTATTATTGAAACTTACTGAAGGTTACAGCCATGGCATATCATGAGAATCAAACAGAGAACAACACTCACAATTTCTCTGCCCTGCCCCCACTGTACTATCAAATTCAGAGAATACTCTACTGTACACTGTCAGACTCAATCCAAAAAGAATAGAAACACTTTTATTTTGAGTTTACATTTATGCCTCTATGTGTGTGTGTGTGTGTGTGCGTGCGCGCATGTGCACACACACGTGTGCACAAGAGTGCCTGCTCGCAAATACGGGCACTTAGGAGTGGAAGTTTATGCATCTTGTTTGTATGGAAGTCTGAAGACACCTTGCAGGAATCAATTCTCTCCTTCCACAGTGTGGTTTCCAGGGATAAACTCGTGTTATCTCACTCAGCAGCAAGCATCTTTCTCTGCTGCACCTCTCTCTGCCCCACCTGTCACCTTTCTATCGGTAGTCCCACCGTAGAGGATTCCCATGAAAATAAATCAATGAGTACAGCCACTACAAAGTCTATAACCTAAATATTACTGCACCAGCTCATTTAGCTAAGAACCTTCTTGTGTGAAGTTCCCTAAAAGCAACTTAGTAATGATTAGTACCTTTGCTTTTAAGCATTAAATACCTATTTTGCATTATGAAAATCACACATTAAAATGATCTCTTCAAGAGAATATTTTATCTAATTTTCACTGTTTTGTAGATACAGCTTAAAGAAATATTCCATAATTAATATTTCCTGAAAAGAAAAAAAAGAACAGATCCTTATATGTAACAGCAACCACACAAGGAAGTAACTTGTTAATTTACTTAGGCTTTAACACTGTATATTCAAAACCCCTTTTTAAATGTAAATTATTTGAAAGCAATAAAGCTAAAAGTGGCCTTATATTTTTCTTTACTTGTTTTATTACCATGATTTGTGAGAAATGAAGGGCTCTAAGTATCTTGATAGCAACAACGAAATTATCTTAGACACAGGTAAGGCAGTGCATGCCTGAGTTCTCAGGACTTAGGGAAGTAAGGTCAGAGGATTTGGGGCTCAAGGCCCACACCTCCTGTGGACTGAACAGTGAGTTCTGGGCCAGACAGAGTTAGCTACACAGCCTGATTCTTAGAAGAAAGAGGAGGGAGGAGAAGAAAGGCGCAGGGAATGGAAAATAATCTTACCTTCTTTTTCTACTCGAAAAACAAAAGTTCTTTGTGTTGTAACAATTTCAAATTTGTTGTCTCCTTGAGCCCGCACTGTGGATATCGCAGTGAGGGGAATTATTCCTTTTGAGTACATCTCCTGTATTAGTGAGAGAAAAAAAGATGAAGAAAGATGAACATGAAATTCTGAAGATCTTAAAGAATGGCTCGGGATTCACAATTGTTTTTCTTTCATGATTTCTATGGGAAATTTTGAAAAGATAAACAAATACACTGATTTTCAATGCTGCAAAAGAAAACTATGAAGTGTCCTATGCTTTCAAGAGAAATGACCTTTTCAATTTTCCAGTCGCCTGGATTTAATAGGCAGAGCACCAAATAAAAATAACACTAAGAGACCTACAATTTCCACTTCTTAAACGCAGAATCACAGGCTCTGACTTGCTCTGCTCACAATGATTCCACGGTGTTTGCAGGCATCTGCTGGTCAGAATAGGAACTGTCACAGAACTGTCTGAAAATACTGCTGCATTACAGAGAGAACAAAACATACCAAAGGGAGCCTGTAGATTCATTAATTAACCTCATTTTCAATGGTTTGATGCTGTAAACTTTGATATCATACTGAGTCGGTGGTTTTTTGTTTTTTGTTTTTTGTTTTTTTGTTTTTTGTTTTTTTGTTTTTTGTCATTCTCTAATGAATAACGGGTAAGGAAAAGCCAGGCATGGGAGTTCATGGCTTTAATCCCCAAATCTGGAAGGTTGAGATGGGAGGTTTAAGGCTACACTGAACTGTGAAAGACTATGTTCCTGAAAAACAGCAATAGACAAAGAACGGTGTGACTGTGGCTGGCAGTCGACATGCACACACAGATTATAATTTTGCTTTCAAGGATCAAGGCTCTAAGCGCTTTTTTTTTCATCTTCATTTTGCATAGAACCATTGGTACGATGACACCAAAGATTTATTGAGAGTGAAAGAGTGAAACACTTGTTGTGCTCTGTGTCAAAAAGAACCTTTAGACTCATATACACTTAAAAACCCGGTAACTTCAGGTCAGAAGTAAATTCGAACTTCAGGACACATAAGTAAAATGATATAGTTCCTCAATTTCATTTAAAGTGTTGAGAAATAATTATTTTTAAAATTTTTATATAAAAGTTTTTTTTTTCTATTTTACAAAGAAAACATAGTGTCCCCTCCCTCCCCTACTCCTGCTCCCTCACCCCACATTTCCCCCACCCAATCCCCATCCATGCACCAAAAAGCATAAGGCCTCACAAGGGGAATCTACAAAGTCTGGCAAGTTAGGCAGGACAAAGCCTCTCCATCCTATATCACTGATGAGCAAGGTATTCCACCATAGGGAATGGGCTCCAAAACTCCAGTTCATGCGCTAGGAATAAATCCTGGTCCCACTACCAGTGGCCCCACAGACTGCCCAACCACAAAACGGTCACCCACATTCAGAAGGCCTAGTTCGGTCCCATACCGATTCCCCAGCTATCAGTCCAGAGTCAGTGAGCTCCAATTAGCTGGGGCCAGCTGTCTCCGTGGATTTCCCCATCATGATCTTGACCCCTTTGCTAATATAATCCTTCCTCCCTCTCTTCCATTGGACTCCTAGAACTCTGCCAGTACTTAGCTGTGGATCTCTGCATCTGGAGAAGCATTTTATATACATGGGGAAATTTGATCCTGACTTTTAGGAAACTTAATTTTCACCAAATTGCTAAGTGGAAATGCAGAATTCTGATCAGACAGAATAAAAATAACAGAGGCAGCATAATGAGAAATAGAATCACCCCCAGAAACACACACACACCAAAAAAAAAGAAAGAAAGAAAAAAGAAAGAAAGAAAGAAAGAAAGAAAGAAAGAAAGAAAGGGAAAGGAAAGGAAAGGAAAGGAAAGGAAAGGAAAGGAAAGGAAAGGAAAGGAAAGGAAAGGAAAGGAAAGGAAAGGAAAGGAAAGGAAAGGAAAGGAAAGGAAAGGAAAGGAAAGGAAAGGAAAGGAAAGGAAAAAAAGTATTCAGAGTTATCAGGAATCAAAAAAATATGAGGGTATAAAAACACATTCACATTCTCACATCTCAGAAGGTCTCAGTATTAGCCTTCCCACCCTCCAACTCCCATCTACTCCTTCCCATCCCCCCTCTCCTCCACCTACATTCAGAAAGGCAGAGGCCTCCCAAGGGTTTGATCAAAGCAGGGCAATCAAGTTGAGGTAGGAGCAAGCTCCACCCACTGCATAAAGGCTGAGTTAGGTAATCCAACATGGAGGACATGTTCCCAAAAGGCAACTAAGCACCAGGAACAGGCCCTGGTTTCGCTGTTAGGAGCCTTACAAACAGACCAAGCTACACAACTATCACACACATGCAGACAGCCTTTACCCAGCAACTGTTGAAAACAGATGCGGAGATCCACAGCTAATCATTGGGCCCAGCTCAGGAGTCCTCCTGAAGAAAGGGAGGAAGGATTGTATGAGCCATGGAGGTCAAGGTCATGAGGGAGGAACCCATAGAGTTGGTTGACCTGAGCTCCTGGGAACACATAGACTCTGGACCAACAGTTAGGGAGCCTACATGGGACTAACTGTTGGTACCCGGGTTTTTTCCCCTTTGTTCGAGGTGCTATGCAGGGCGTTTTTCCTCTGACTTCCTGGCTTCTCTGCTCGCTGCACCGGCCTGGGGGATTAGTTTAGAGAGAGCTTGGCCCTCTTTTGCTATGGTAATTCCACCTGCAAGCAAGGTTCCCACTGAGGCGCCTAATCCATCTGATACTGCAGCTGCTCTCTAGCCTGTGGCAAGGGGCGCCTGGCACCCTCTTTCCCGGTTCCGGATGTAAGGGGGCTCTCGTCCTTCTGCTCCCTAGTATATATACCCGACTTGTGCTTAATAAAACTGCCATTTACTCCTTGGGTGAATGTGCCTGGTCTCTCTGTGTGTGTCTGTTCAACTCCTAGGATATTTATCCATTCTCGTGGACTTGGTTCGGGAAGCACGCACCGGCATCGAAGAGTGGGCTTTGCAGATTGGGCGGGACAACTGACCTAGGCCCTCTGCATGTATGAGACTAGGATATTTTAAAGGTTATATCTGGCATCCAGTCCTTTTTTGATCTCTGCTTCTTTGGCACCATGAAGTAGGTTATGCTACATATGTCTGCCACCGTGCTGATCTGCATTACCTTAGAATCAATGAAACCAAATACTTGGAAATCACAATCCAAAATGAATCTCATCCCATTCACATCCAACATTTTGCCACATAAACACAAAGTCTAAGTGAACGTACTATAGAAACTCCAGTTAGGAGCAGAAACTCACATCAGAAAATAACAGGTTAGGAAAAGAATATACTAACCCATCCCACACAAGGAGCACCCCTCCATCCCATGTAGGGAACACCCCTCCATCCCACGCAAGGAGCACCTCTCCATCCCACGCAGGGAGCACCTCTCCATCTCGCGCAGGGAGCACCCCTCCATCCCGCAGGGAGCACCCCTCCATCCCACGCAGGGAGCATACCTCCATCCCATGCAGGGAGCACCCCTCCCTCAATCTCCTTCTTCTCTTACTGATAGTCCCCTCTGCTCTTTCACATGCACTTTTCCACCCAGTATCTTCTTTGTTTCCACTAACAATTTCTCCTCCACTCTTGTTACCTCTCACTCCTGGACTGATGTGCTTCTCAAAATCCTATTCACACTCTAGTAACATTCTCAATGCATACAATATACATGCTGCCTTTCCCACATCATCTCATGTAGCCAACAAGGAACATGCCGTTTCCACATGATTTAGGAAAGGAAATAGGCAACCTCACACAGGAAAGAATATCAGAGACAAAGCACTCCCGTAATAACTGAGGGTTTTTTTTCTCCTTGTTTTTCTTTCTTGTTTCTGTCTTCCTTAAGAAGAATTCCTGTTCATATTTCAGCTACCAACTTTCCGTGAACAAATCTAAAATTGTTCTCTATCGCTTGGCATGCCCTCTCTCCATCCTTCCTTCCCTCTATTCTTTCCTTATCTGTACATTTCACTCAATCAGACCCCCATATCATTAGTCATCAGTAGTATATCTAATTTTGACCAGGTTCCTCAAACATTAAAAATTAATTCATCATCAGCTGAAAAATTATCCTGACTCCATCCTTGTCCACTGAGATATCACTCTTCTAGGAGCTGGAGAGATGGCTCAGAAGTTAAGAGCATTGGATACTCATCTAGAAGGCCAGGTTCAATGACTAGCACAGGAATGGTGACTCCCAACTGTCTGTAGCTCCAGTTACAGAAAACTTAATGCCCTCTTTTGGCTTCCATGGGCACTGGATGCAAAGATATGGGTATATATACAAAACATTCAAATACATATAATAAAAAAATAAAAATAATAAAATACCACTTTCTACTCCTTCTCTCTGAAGTAGGTTTGAACAGTTTTTGACGCAAGTGGATTCTTCCCAGAAACTAAATATGAATTCTCCCTACATATATAATGGTGTCAATATGTTCCTACCGCTAATTTACAACTCTGAATGATCTTTGCATTTATGCTTAATCCTTCATTGTTCAGCATAGATTACACTCTACTAAACAAATTCTGCTGTGACTTTTCTCTGGGACCTTGATTGTTACTGTGCGGACACGGTCCACGAATGCGGTCAGCTGGGGAGAATTTTTATTCCTTGTCCAGCAGCTCCATTCTCCCAGTTTCTCCCACTTCTAGAGTGCTGATGCTCGCCAAAGCAAGCACTCCATTTTAACAGCAACTTGTATATCTGCTTTATAACAATTATACGTTGGAATTTAGCTAATGATCTAAAAAGTGTCATGAAATGTGATAATCTGATTAATAATGTCTTCCCATATAGATGTTAGATCATTCATCTATTTTCCTTATCAACTTTCTTAGAGATATTGCTATAGAAATATTTTGAATGATTGAATCCCATGTCCAATCAATCACAATTACCAAACTCTGACATCTCATTTTTAATATTTTTGAAATTTATTTTTATCACTTCTACTGAACCTAAATATTACTACACAATAATTTATAAAGCTTCACTTGCTACCACCCTCTCCAAATTTGCCTCCCTCCATTCAAATTATCTTCCTTATAGACTTCCTGAAACATTACAATCCAACTGTCATTCAGCTGGAGAAAAATAGAGCAAAGATTTATAGAGGACAATGCTAAGATGTTTGAAATTTACACTTGGTTTAATTGTTTATTATTTATTTACTCATTATTTATTTATGTGTATGCCTGTGGACATATGTATGTAGGTCAGAGCAAAACTTGCTAGAGTTGATTCTCTCCTTCTATTGTGTGAGACCCAGGAACTGAACTCAGGTCTTAGACTTGGGTGCAATTATTTCACCTGGTAAGCCATACTCCAGGTTCTCATATGGGTTTCAATGGCTAACAATAGTTTCAATGGCTAACGATAGCTAAAGAAGTTCAAACAGAAGGAAAGAAATAATGTACGAGAAAATATGACAGAGAAATGGTGCTCAAGTCACCCAAAGCATGCCACCAAATGTCAATAGAGGTCTTTACAAAGAAATACATAATTTGATTGGTTTACCAAAAGAAACTCTAGAAATGAATGTAAGAAATGAAATATGAGGTTAAATCATGAACATTAAATGCTTTAGAGACTGTGAAGAGAGAGGGAAACTTCCCACTGCCAGGAAACCGATAGAGGTGGAAGGAGCAGGCATCTTTATGGACCGCCGATGAATGTACTTGTTATACTGATGCCACGGCTGATGCTGGACAGTGGGGATTTTTAAATATATAAAATCATTTACACATTGTTATCTAGGTGACCTTTTCCAAACTTTAGTTTACTAAGAATTATAATAGCTTAGAAAAGCTTCCTAATAAGATAATTAACAATTTGTTCTGAGCTACCTTTAACCCATTTGTCATTGAAGAAAATCCAAACACTGCTAGAGTCAGAAAAAAAGGAAAGAAAAAAAACTATATACCTATAAAAAACAATGATCTGTTTAACAAGTAATGGTTTCTGGAAGAGAAATGTAGAAGGCAAAGAAGTGACCAAAATATACTTTGCAAACTAAATACTGTGTTGCTGCAACCTCAGGAAGCCAGAGGTTATCTAATGATTCATTTATGATCTATTATAGGATCTCAAGGTAAAACTTGTGTGTTTTTTTCAACACTGTAGGGTTGATTTTATATTTTTCTTGTAACAACAATATAAAGACAATACAAAGTAAAAATGGGGGACAAAAAGAAAAGAAAAAAAAATCCTCAATGGATAGCAGGCTCAAAATGCCTGTTTTCCGAATTGTGAAATGTTACTTAAAGAAACTTTAAAGCATCCCTGGAGGTTGTCCTCACAGATATCTAGGTCAAATCTGTCATTTATCTGCCACTTTCAGATGATGAAACAACCACAGAGCAATTCTTCCCACAGACGAGTGGGAACAGGGGTGAGATAGATGTCCTAGCAGGGAAGCAGATATCAAGGCTGTGTGGATGACATTGTTTCTGTAATAAAATGGAGACATCCTCACGGAGGTATTATTGGAAGACACTGAGGAACATGGAAGAAAACTAGAAAATTGGAACCTCCGCACACCACCTCCTGATGTCCTGATGTGGTTACATACAATGACTCCGATGTGCTATCCACACAACTGCTAAACTGCACAGGCAGCCATAGTACTAGCTGTGACCCCTAAGTACATGTCTTTTCAGAGGGGCTGCAGCAAAACTGCCTCCTTTTAAGAAACAACTCTCAAATGGTAGAAGGTCTTGGCAAGATGTTTCAGTCATCTGGATGAAAGTACATGAAATGGTTGCAAAGGAATTTAACAGGGATATTTTTAAAGAGTAATTCTTGGATAAATTAGTTCTAGGAAATCACATGACTGTAAACTTTTAGTAACAAACTCTGTGACATGAATATCTGAAATAACAATAGGCTCACTCCACTTCAAGTGTGAGTGATAATATAGAGAAAACCAATTCAGTCGGAAGCAAAGAATTTCTTCTTAAATGAGAATAGAGAAAATCCGCCAACAAAGAAACCTGGCAAGGAAATCTTCCTTGTTCCAAAACACACTTCTTCAGCAGTACAATAATACCAAAGAGAAGACTCAGATGTTGAAGAGACCTGGCACTTAGCTTCTCTGATTTCATTTTGGTTATGACTCAAGTCTTTAACAGCTAAACTATTTTCTTTGTGCGTTTTTTGTTTTATTTTGGCATTTTTTCTTACTGTTTTTGTGTTGCTCATTTTAACTTATTTTCAAAGGAGAGGGGATGAACACAAAGTTGGGAATGGAGGGAGGTGTGAAGGATCTGTGAGGAGTTTGAAAACCAGCAAATAAACATGACTCGTGTACTGTATGAAAAAAATAATAAAAGGGAAAAAAGACAACAACAACAACAAAAAAGATGTCTTCGGGTCTAGCGATGCCGAATTCACTGTGTACATCATGGACACATGTGAAACATCAAGATGGTCAACTACACACATAACAAACTATAAATAGCTGATGTAGAAATAATGATGAAAAACATCTGTGCCACCACTTTGCAAACTATGTGGATCTTTAAACCAACGTGTTACTCGATCAAGGTTAAAAATGAAACCAAACAACATGAAGACTTCCACTATTCTCAACATGGGTGCAAGTGTTTTTGCAGCCCAAGTTATTGTCTCTCTATTATTATGTTTACTTTCTGTCTTGCAGAGACACCTCTCTTCAAGCCATAAATATTTTACAAATATTATAAAGTATAAACTTCTAATGAGAAACAATGTGAAATTGGCATATAATAAATAAAATAAATAAAAGAATGTGGTTATATCTTTAAATTAAAACATTAAAGAGAAAATATAATTAGGAGGAAAGGGGTCTCATTTTAATAAGGTGAAACACGGTTCATTTTATCAGTTTTACCTTTTTAATGAGAAAATTATCAAACAAAAGTGAAAAGGGTGACACAGAGGTTACACATGTAACTTCTAAGTTCAACAGCTGAGCACATTGTCCCTCAGTTTCTGAGAGGAACTGATTCCAGAAACTCTCAGACACCAAGATGCACAAATGTGCAAATCCTTAACTAAAATTGCATCATGCCTGCATATATCCTGCACTCACCCACCTGCATTCCTAATCACCCCTGGTTATTTATAATTTCTTATATATGGAAATTCTTTGTAAACTACGTTTTATTTATTTATTTAGATCATGATAAGAAACGGGGATGAATTGTTCAGTACAGACAGGACTTTTTTACGTATTTCTGATGCACAGTTGGTTCAGCCCACACCCATGCACAAGCTAGGGCACAGAAGCCTGATCATGTACCATGTAACTGTATAAAATACAGAATTTGCTATGGTTAACTACACATGCATACAATCACATATACATATTGGCAAATACAAATATATACACAGGAAACTGTTTTATACTGTTCCGATATAACACATGCTCCCCACAAATATAAGAGCCTATATCTCATTAGAAGGCCATTCACAAAAGTTAGGAAGTCGTTCCTAGAACTCTGCTGTGCATTCAGACTCAATCACACAAGGAATATTCCTCTGCTACTTTCACCAACAGACAAAATTTTCAGTAGGCTCTAATTACACAAGCCTGTTAGCATCATCACCCACATCTCCCATTCATAAAACTCATTCATAAAATAACGAGAAATCACCACCTGCTTTGTGAGATAGCCAATGTTTTCTCATGTGAGCTTTTTACATATTCTTCCTGTACATAATTCTTATTCTCTACCATGTCTGCACATACAAACTTATTTTCTTCCAAACTCACAGCCAACAGAATTTCATCCAAATACTTCTCACTCTCAGAGAATGAGACAACCCCTCCCTGTTTCTCAAATTTCTGTTTGTAATGTGATTTCTTTACATCCCTTGATTTGTAGTGGATAGGGGCAATGTTGTATTCACCTTTACATCACAAAAACATCTCCTATGGTTTATAGAAGATGATAAATAAGAAGATAAATAATCATTAAAGGCATAAGCTAAAAATTGATTGCTCATGGCTATGAAAAGTTAAATTAAGAGTCATTTTTGTCATATTCTTGTTCTTTTCATGTTGATAATATATTTTCTATTCTTTAAAATGCTGAACTATTAACTAAAGTTTCCTAAAGTGCACTTAGTATGTGTAAAATAATCTTTGAAGACTGTAAATGTACTTACTCTTTCATTATTGTAGTAAGAAATGCTAAAGCCATCAAATTTCACCCATCTCTTCTGAAACATGCGTTTTCTGTAAAATAAATGAAAATGTTATTTTACATTCTATTAACGTTAATGTAGATTTTAAATGTATTTGTAATGTCATTATATTGAGTACATTCCATTGTTCTGTTAGGCAGTATAGGTAACAGGAGGCCATAAGAATGCTCAGGTCTAGCTTTATAGCCATGGTACACAGGGAAAATGTGAATAATGATACTTTCTAGTTACATAAAGTATGTACTTGAAAATAATGCCAACACTGCTATCACACACAACATTGCTGTCATAGCAGTGAGGGCCACTGCTGAACAAAATGTGAGTCCATGCACCATCACTGAACCCATCAAGAAGATAATCCTTCACTGAGCATACTACACAATGCTCTCATCCCTCATTAAGCTTATGTGCATGTCATGCTTTACTTTGATCTTTGGCAAATGAATATTATGTTGTTAAGCTAATATGGCTTTGGTAATTGCATTTATACATACAAATTATTGATTTAAAGTATGCATTGAAAAACTTCTTTTAAATTAGAGAGTCATTTACAATCTCTTTAAACAGAATACAGTTGAAAGAGGATCATATAAAAGGCAAATACAGTTTAAAACTCTGACATGAAAATCAAAGGTAAAATAAAATAATTACACTTTGGAATTTCGACTTTAAAGAAGACTCTTTCTGACTTTACAAGAGATAATTGAGGAGCCTCTGTGCACACTCTGTGGTTTTGTTTTGATTTGGTCCCCTCCCCCAACAAACCCACACACTCAAGTTCGTAGATTTTGAGTACCTTCTTTCTCCTCTATACACTTCTGGCCTGGACTGATGCCATCGAGATTCCCCGTGCTTTTAATAGATACCAAAACTAACCTCCTATTTCAGAAAGTGAAACAGGTCAGCATCAAACATCCCTCCCTCCCTTCTATTTTGCAGTATTTCAACACATTTAAGGAGTTGGTATCACTTCCTGTGGCTTTCAGAAGAGTTAAAGATAGAAAAAGAACTTTCTGGCCGTGGGAGAGTTTTTCTTCTTAGTGTTTCCCTGCCAAAGGTCTATTACTTGTGTAAAACATAGAAATATTCCCATATTAATCATTAACAAATGCATCGATTTGTTGACTCAACCAATCCTAATAACCAAACAGGAGAAAAATGAAGTTCACCAGTGTATACAACAATTTCACATGTAAATACTGAATTAATGATTAATAAGAACATGCAGGGACTTAACCTCATACAACCACACAGACTATCGGTAATCTTCCCCCTGATCCGCTCAGCTGTCAGCTCCTTCCTAATATCTCTTGGTATGTCCTATCTCTTCTCAAAGCAATGCCCTGCAGAGTTAGTCTTCTGACTTGTCACTTCCAACAATCCAAGGGTTCCCAGATTCCCAGCACTAACAGTTGGGAGGAAAGGCAGAAACCAATAAACACTCATTCCTTACTCCCTGAATAACCTAGCCTCTCTGCATCCACTGTTTTCTTCCAGTCTCCTATTCTTACAAGGCAAGTTTCTTCCATCACGGTCCCAACAGTCACTAGGGAACTTGAGAAGTCTGTGCGGGGCCCCACCCACTTTACATTGAAAGGGAATACAAGAGCTCAGCAGAACAGGAAATTTTCCATTTTAAAATGAATACAATCAATATCTATGAGGACAACAGTCCTTAAAGCCCTTCTGCATGCCCTCTTTCTTCTCTTAATAATATTAATAATTATTCCTAAAGCACCTCCACAAAAATTCCTTCCCTGATGAACTAGTACAAAGTCGGCCAGAGAGTTTTCCTGCAAAGTGACCTCTATTTTCCCTACAGCAGTTAACACAGTCCCTTTATACATTTGTTCACTTCCTGAACACCATCCTCCCAAACTCCACCTCTGCTTTACAGGGACAAAGTTCAAAAATGCCTCATTCTCTACTTATGACCAACTATGAACACTAAGACCCAAGTAAAACACACACACACACACACACACACACACACACACTCACACACTGGTTGAAAGAACTAGGAAGATGACTAAGCACAGTCCTTTTAAAACACAGCAGGAATACAGAAGAAGAAAACATCCACACCCCACTCATATACAATCATCTTCGTTTAAAACAAGAATTGCAGAAGGGTGGGTGAATTTCTGAAAACTCGGAATTCAATCACAGCCTGCAAGACCTGAATGTGGAAATGGCTCAGAAACTGTGTTAACACACCTTAACTCAGATCATTTAGTTGCAGCTATTTGGATGCATATGTTTTCACTCTGTTCTTATGTATGGAAATGTATAGAACGTTTGCTCATGTGTGCACATGTGTATGTATCCATGCCTATAAAACCCCGAAGTCACGTGTCTTCTATTACTCTTCACCTCTTTTTTTTTTTTTTCTTTGAGACAGGGTCACTGACTGAGCCATAATTTTACCATGTGTGTTAGACTGTGGGCTATGGAGCCCTTGGAATCTTCCCATTTCATCCCCAGATCTGGGCTAACAGATGGGAGTGACCATGTCCAACTTTTTACATGGGCGCTGATGAGTCTAAAGACAAGCCCTTCACAGGCTCGGCCACCTCCCCAGCCTGGATTCGCAAGCTCTCACGGAATTCTTTGAAAAGCCAGGAGCATGCAGCAATTTGCTTGACTATGCATGTTGTCCTCTATACAGTTCAAGCTGAAGCACAATGCTTCGAGGAAAGAACACATTACATTACATTAGTCATGTAACAGTCTTAATGTGAGAAAGAATTTCCCGGCAACTATAAAGCTCTCTCAACTACAGGTAGCTATTTCATGTGCTCATCAATTTTTAATCAAGTTTTCTTAAGATTGTTAAATCTCTAAGAATTTTACTATGGAGTCAAACTGAAGTCCTGGTCTGTGAAGAATAGAATGAGCATCGTGTCGTATGTAGTCAAAAGAACACCCTTCTAGAGGAGAAATGAGGCACTGTGCTATCTTATTGCAAAAATGTCACTTCTGTCATGTAGTAAGCCTTCGGGTACTTACTCTGTAGACAGATCCTTCTGAGTCACATTGCCTCTGTCTATCCCTAGAACATTCCTTGCCTCTTGGTCTTCCTGTAAAACATATGCAATACTTAGAAATTTCCACCTGGCTCTTCACATGGCTCATTCCTCTTGTCCTCAAGATCTTGGTTTAAAGGCCATTCTAACCAAATGTCAACCCGGCCCATGACAGGGTCCTCCTGCCTCCCCTTGTTCTCCTCTATAATTTACTAATATAACACTCAGCAAAAACTTTAATTACATGTTTGTTTGCATCATTCACTTTCCACATTATATTTGAGATCCTTAAATACAAAATCATTTGATTCTGTTTGTTCATGTAAATACAGTAAGTATGTACTGTACTGAAAAAGTACACTCAAATTTGCATGTTGTCAGCAGAAACTAGTAGAGAAACATAATTCCCTTTCATATTTTTGCTTTTTAATACTAAGGATCAGTTTGATTACATGAAAATAATTCATTATAAGACTACCCTGAATTAAGGGGAAAATACGAGTGCCTACAGAAAGCTCCAAAAGCTCATCATTAATTTGGAGTAACTAGAAGTACAGTTTACAAGTAAATATTTTCTTTAAGCAAAATCTCGCCACACCTCCGTCTGTCTTTAGTCCGTGATAACCACCACTGGGCTTTCTGCTTACATGGATTCACCTTTTTAGTTCCACACATGAATGGACAGCTTTGCAATTTTTAGAAGAGGTAATTCTTGGTACCTAACATACAGATTGATGATTATAATTAATGATAAATTTTTATACAAACTTGGATAAAAGAATAGCTTTTAAGTAGGCCAACACTGGATAAAAGAAAATCTCTGAACTGTGTGAGGTGACGCCATGTAAATAACGCTCATTGTGGTGACTGGTTCACAATGCGTACATGTACCAAATCTTCCCGTTATGGATACTATGTACCATGTTTATCAATTATAGTAATAAAAAGCTAGGGAAAAAATTAAATATGGCTTGTTATGTGATATATTTATTGATATTTTTTCATTTAAAATTAAAATAATCAATATAAGATACATTAAAAGGTGTATATTAAATTAACACTGCATAATCTATGTTGCTGATTAAATGTGTCAATATCCAATGAGCTATTTCCTGCATGTAAATGTCAATACTGAATTCTAATAATGATAGAGGAGAAGACAAAATAAAAGGTAATTACATCCCCTTTTGTAGTTTTATGCTACTTCATAGTAAATATAAAGTTGAATTTAATAACATAATCTTACAAACTCAAAATAATAAAAGGAAGATCTTGAGAAGTATTTGCTTCTAAATTCCAATGTAAACTTTTTACTTTTAAGTTTAAATTAATTTAATTTTGGCTGGGCATGACAATGCATGGTAAGTAAATACAATACTGAAGAGGCTATGGCAGGAAATTTATTAGTTGGAGGACAGTCTAGTAAGACACACCCCCTTCTGTATTTTTTATTATTATTTTAAGTACTTTAAGGTTTTCTGTGTGGTAACACGTATCTTTGAAACTTCACTTACTAGAGACTAGAGAGATGGTTCAAGGGATAAAGTATCTGCCATTCAAGAATGAATACTGGGGGTCAGGGTTATAGCACTCCCATAAATGGCATATTGGTGTGGAAGCTTGTCTGTATCCTGGTATTTGGGGAGTAGACACAGGAGGATAACCAGAGCAAGATGGATAGTAAGAATAGCTAAATCCCTGATCTCTAGGTTCACATGAGAAACCCTGCCTCAATATAAAATATAGAAGGAAGATCAAAATAGATTATCTGGCCTCCACACAAACTCTCACAGCATGCATGTGCACCACAAACACATGCAATATACACATGTATATCACAGACACACACAATCAGTTTAGTCTGCTTCATGAAATTCTAAAATCAATAAAAAGGAATTATGAAAGGCAATGCCATGTTAGCTCATGTTCCTGGTGTGATGCAATGCAAGTTAAATCGGACATAATAATGCATTACAGGGAAGAAATATTAAAGTTCCAGTCAGTAACACACATAATGCTTTGTTCCAGGAATTGTGCCAAACCACTTACAAACATTAACACATTTAATCCTCCAAACAACCAAAGGAGAAAAGTAATATTAGCCTTACCTTACAGATTCAGGCACAGAGCCACAGGTAAGTTATGCAATCCTTTTCCATCACGCTACCAATACAGACACTCTGTTCCTGAGCACTGCTTTCTTAACAGCTACCCACAAGTCTCCAGGACATCTAATGCTATATAGTCCAGCCATGCTGCTAGTTAGCCGGAAGTGATAGCGATTGGCCTCTGTATAGTTTATATGTTAGTTCAACTTTGGAAACTGTTCCACAATCCCTTCAGGAATAAACGTAACACAGACAGGAGGTTCGTTAGCCTGGGTTTTAGCTTCCTTTATTTTTAGCATTCTGAAAAGAAACATTTCTTTAAGAAGCCTTTTCAGAATAATTTATAAGGCTTGTGAAGTATCACCAGTTTTTATAAACTCTTCCCTTGAGCTCTGGTAGGGCAGGTGTTTTGAAGTTTCAATTGCTTTCATAAAAACAGCTTGCACTCCTGTTGTCGAGTTTTGTCTCAAAATGTGTATCTTAGAAAACTTTCTTTCAAAGCAGTGTAAATGCCTGAGATTAAATCTCTGTTTATGAAGGAGTCACACAGAGGTACTCTCCTTTAAACTCACTGTCAAGGGCAGTAGGGTTTGGGATTTTTGTTGTTTTTGTTGCTAATGGTGGCGGTGAGGTGGTGGTTTTCTTTTATTATGTTTTATTTTGAAGTTGATACATGGTCTCACCATGTGACTGTAGCTTGTCTGGAACTCACTATGTAGACCAGGCTGGCCTGGAACTCATGAAGTTCTGACTCCTAAGTGTGGGGACAAAGGACCTGAGTCACTACACATGTCTTTGTTTTATTCTTTTAAAGATTACATCTTTAACCTTAAATAAAAGGAGTTTTAATCTAATACGCACGTCAAGCAATAACATTAGCAAAGTGCGAGGTACTTTGTTGCTTTTAAGATCCACAACAGGAATGACCCTGAAGCCATCTTGTCAAATGTATGCCTGCTACGAGCCATGGTATTTACACTCAGAATATATGTCACATTTATTCTAAAGAGCATCAAAGGGAAACTCAGCATGATGTTGATGTCATCTACCTTCTTTGCATAATCCTAAAATAAATGCGGTCCTTTCTGAGCCACTGCTCTGTAACCATCCAGGTTGTCTGTCTACAACACTACTGTCTCGACATCTACATTTTTATTTACCTAATTATTCATCTTAGTTTGTTATTCATGTCTCTAATTCCTCTCTAAAGGGTGATGCTTTTAAAGGATTTGGTACAAAGAATAAAGTAATTTCAACAGAAGGAGATGAAAAATAATTCTCCAGTTTTTCTATAAAATGTCAACAGTTTTATGAAGTGCATTTCCTCACTTTTAAGCAAATCCAAGCATTAGTCTCTAAGAGTATCTCACCAGATGCTCTAAGCAACAAAATAAACACAGACTTTTCTTCAGACCCAACTTCCAGTTCTTACATTTAAATATTACCAGGGGCAAAAAAACAAAGTGTTTAGCAAAAAAAAAAAAAAATTCAAGATCACAAGAGTTTTAGAAGTAAAGGTGAAAGCCAATTGTTATTTTTTGGACTTTAGTTTTGCTAGTATAGTATTATTTGCCTATATTTATAAGGTAGAAGGTGAATGTGTCCATTTAGGCATATATTTTATTATGACTAACTCAAGGTGATTAATGTATCTACCATCTTAGACATGTATAATTTTATGGTAGTCCCTAAATAACTTCTCTTTGAACTACATCATTGTGCTGATTCAATTCACATTGCTAAGACATGAACACCAGAGTTTACTCCCATTCAAATATAACTCAGTACTGCTGGAGCAACCTTGACTGACTCTCTCCCACTGGTAACCACTATTCTACACTCAGCTTCTAGGAGACTGATTTTACATTTTCAAATCTAAGTAATGTTGGGCTATTTCACTACACACAGAACCATCCAGCTATATCCTCGTTGTCACAAATGTCATAATTCCATGTGAATCCTGAGCTGTATGTGTATGTACATGTGTGCATGTGTGTATATATATATATATATACATACATGCTCATGTGTGAATAATCTGTGAAGGAAGCAGAGTTGCCATATATTTCTGCCTGCATCTTTGCTTGTTTAGAAAACTTTCTGACTTAAAAATGTGCTTCCAGGAGCAGTCAAAGGGACTGGGCTCTCCAAGACCAAGGTGAACAGACGACTTCTTTACCTTATGTCTGCCAAGGTAAGAAAATGACGAGGACTCCCTGACAGTAACAAGGCCGAAGGTCATCGGCAATAAAAGTGAAGAGACAGAAGACTGAGGTTTGCTGAGCACCAATTAAGAGTCAACTCCAAGGATCCTCCTACAAAGCTGACCTTGGTCTTGACCTTATACTAGGATGAGGGAAATGCAGGTGCCAAGTTCTATGCAGGTTTGAGTGACATTTTGAAAGAACGGAGTCTCGGCAATTCTAATTTAGCCTGTCTGGCTCCCATGACCTTTTGCATTTTTCTTCAGTCAGAGTGAATTAGTCCGTTTACTTTAATGGAAACTAAAAGCAATATTTCCCCCTCGGACTGCAGATAAAGTGTTCTGTCTTCTTGTCGCAGCCTTTACAGGTAATAACTCATTTGCAAAATGCGCAGCTGTTTCACCAGTATAAAAAGACGATTATAATCAAGGATTTGGATTCAACTTTCAGTTCTACCAGGTAATTGCTACTTAACATTTCGGTCAGAAAAATAAACGTGCCAGATTCCCACAGTCACTTTCCACTCCCAGCCTTATATTTGGAAAGCATCACAGGGACATCTGAGATACCCACATTCCTGCATCAGAGTGGGCAACTGCCCTCCTCGCACAGCCCAGGTGACTGGACACTGGCTGTGACATCACTCCCAGACAAAGGCACAAACATCATGAATTCTAAATTCCCAAGCACGTCACAGGTTGGACTCACCTGGTCTGACCCAAGGCTTGTTTGATCTGACCTTCCCTTGGCATAGAACTGGAAGTCTAATTGCACTGACAGCTTTCCCCCCACCAGTCATAGAGCATTTTCTTCTTCCATTTGTGATAAAAAATGGTATCAACAATCACTTTGGTCTGACGGGTGCTCTGTCCCACTCTGCGGTATTTCCTCGCCGCACCTGCCTCCAAGCAATTTCCCTGGTGACAGCCTTAGAAGTGTTTCTTCTAAAATGCCACTACAAAGTATTATCCGTGTCCAACAACAAATGATGCTCCCTCCCTCTCAGACACCTTTGAAGGAGCATTACTCAAGGCCCTGCAACCTTACAGCTGTACCCTCTGCCCCTTTCTCTGCCGATGGTTTATCATTGGATATTTGTTTGCTGCCCTTAGTGGAGGCTACAGAAAGGCCAATGAGGCATCTTGATCCTGTACGTAGCCCTCCACTGATTCCTCAGCAATCATATTCACTAACTGCTTTCTGTGCTACCCTCATATGTTCAGTCTTCATATGTCATGGAATTCCAGTTGGTATGACCAGTGGGAATACCAGTTGACATTCCAGCACGGATGAGGGGAGTCTCAAAACACCACTCCCCATGGAGAAGAAGAGCTATATGAAATTAATGGCTGCTGAGAGAGGGAAAAATCAATTTAGTCTAATAATATCCATATGGTATTCATATGTCATGTCAGGCAGTCCCACGGTTTGAATTTTGACAACACAGTTATAGGAATTAAAAAAAAATAAAATTTTACAAGATTCTGTCAAATGAAATGTGAATTCCTTAATATATATCTTTGCTTTTCTAAATACGCTGAAACTGTTACTCTATACACACAAACACTTATAAAAGAGTGTATTTAAATATCAGAAAGAGTGTCTGTATTATGGATGGTCTTGAAGGTTTCAACATGCATCTCCTAGAAAATGTATAGCACAATCAGGCATGTTCTCTGTCTTTTATAATACCCTGCATTCCTCTTCCAAGTTAAAAATGGAGAAATGACAGGATAAAATAGATGCAGTTTTTCATGCCTGTTCCTATACAGATACGAAAAAACTGAGATTATTAATTATAAGTCAGGAATTGATTCTCACAATCTAATCAGATATTTTTAAAACCAAGTATCACCAAATATGTTTTATTCATGTTTTATCATACTCGAAACACTAGTAACAGCTCAGTATTTAAATAATTTTTGGAAAGATTAATATATAAGTTCTATATTTACATTATTTTGAACCCTTGTTCTCCCTCATTTCCTCCTCTCCCTCTTAAACTCATGATAGCTTCTTGAGTTATTATCGAATGAGCGTGTGTGTGTGTGTGTGTGTGTGTGTGTGTGTGTAGGGATGACCACCACTTAGGACTGGATAATCAGGAGATTTCCTCTAGACTAAATTGATTTTCCCTCTCTCAGCAGCCATTAATTTCATATAACTCTTCTTCTCCATGGGGAGTGGTGTTTTGAGACTCCCCTCATCTGTGCTGGAACGTCAGCTGGTATTCCCACTGTGCTACTCTGACTTAGCTAACCCCAGTTTTGAGATGTTGTGGATGCAGCTCACTTGTCATATATCGACCCTGCAACAGATATCCCGGTGTGCTGCTATTACACTCTTTCCCGCTCCTTTTGTCCCATGTTCTCTGAGCCTTACACACATGAGCTAGGCACCCTGTGATTTGCTGTCCGCATTTTAACCAGTAGTGGCTTTCTGTAATCGTCTCTTTCTACTTCAAAAAGTAGCTTCTTTGATTGTGTCGGAAAGCAGCATTTAGCTATGTATATACAGATAAGTATTCAGAACAGTTAGGAATTATGCTGGTTTAGGAATATGTAATAATAGGGTCTCCTTTAGGGTACATGGCCTCATAGCTGCAGGTAGCTGGCTGTGTACACAGACAAGCATGACTTGCCTTCTCTTAAACAGGTAGGCAGCTGTTGGCTACATGTGCCCTGTGCCTACCTCCAAAATATAAGTGGCATGATTGCACCGTTGGGGAAATCTTGCTATGCTAATCATTGTCATGGCTTACAGGCGTTATGGCTGGGTTGGACTACTGATTTTTCCTTCTTCCGTGGGAGCTTGCAAAGTACCTTCAGATACTATGAGAGCTAGTCCTCAGAAAGGAAACTTCCAGGTCAGTTCATGCTCTATTCATCCAAGTCCTGTATCTGAAGTGTGTGGTGTCTTCAGCAATAAGGACTTACTTTCAAATTCTGGGGCAAACCAAAGGGAATGGCAACCACTAATACTGTTTTATGAGTCTCTTGAATTCCATTTTTAAAGCTTCTTCCATATATTTTTTCCTATAGTATTGGGGAATTGAAGCCAAGACTTTGTGTGTGTTAGGTAGACAGTCTACTACTGAGATACATTCCCAAAACAGCTTTGCTATATAATTTCCTAAACCATTAGTCTCAGCTGTACTATATTCAAGTTACTTATACTCAAGACTTGAGTAAGCTTACCTCAAACTTGGATTGTTACATTTACCTCTGCTTCCTGAATACTGGGATTGAAGATGCACACCAGTATGCCTGCCTAACATTTTATAACTTAAATTCAACTGGAAAAGTCTCATTGTTTCTTCTGCTATACGGTAACAATAAATGAATTTCTTTATAAAATTGTAAACTTATGATTACAACATTGCTGTACCCATTTCAAAAGTAAATATGTATTCAATCATGTACAGTAAGACCATATTTTATTATCTGCTCAAAAGTCACTCCTGAATGAGGACACCTGCAAATACTACTTGGAAAAGTATTATTATCTTAATACTGTATTTTGATCATTCATACATATGGCCTTAAGGCAAACCAATTACAAAAGCACCAAGAGGTCACTGCTCTGCTAATGAACACCCTCTGCTTTCAAGGCCACCTGTACATTTTTATATACGAACAAAGCATTGAATTCATCTGCTTATATTACCAAGTCCCTGTAGATTTAAAACAGTTCTGTCCTAGAAAAATTAAAGGAAAATGATGCTTAATACAAAGCTTTTTAGGGGCTCTTTCATTGACAAATACTAAATATGTATGCAGTAATAGGTAATTACTGAGAGGGAAATGCGGTGACCCAAAGTAAGGTAGATGACTTCTGCTAAGGAGGTAATGTCGAAGGAATCAAGAGATTACAGCATATGAAGCCTTTAGACGAAAATCACATGATCAAAGTCAGTTTGTAAGAAATATTTTTATGATGCCAAACACAAACGAGGCATTAAAGAAAGAATGTGGGTGAGGGGCGTGGTCATGATGCTTTCTGTGAGAACATTCTGGGCAGAACAGTGCTGATACAGAGACCCCCCGAAGAATTCTCTTGCTCTTTAGTGCTTCCGTGTTGAGTAGAACACAAAGTAGCTTTCCTACTTTACTATTTCACTTTTCATTCTGTTTTTTTGTCTGGAATACAATAGTTATATGAGATATGAGCCAACCATCTCTCAAGCTAATGCTTTTCAGGGTCTTAAAGAAAAACTGCCCGCCCCCATATGAATTTCAAATAATTTTTTGATCATACAGCCTCATGCGCTGCATTACATCTTCATCATATCTGTGTTCCAGCTGTAGAAACTGAGTCCAACAGTCGCAATAGAAAACATTGCTTAAATTAGCTACCAATTGGGCATGTAAGGGCACTTGGCTTTGTGTGGTTACGGAATTCAGAATGTCATGTCTGTTGGTACAATATGAACCAGAGTAAACTGGTCATGAATCAAACTTAGTGAGTTCAGTGGAAGAAATGAGGAAGGTCACCTTAGAAGATGAGTGAGCATCATAAACAGCCTCAAAGAGCCCACAAATCCAACCAGGAAAAGGGCAAGTTTCTGATTCCACATAGACCCTAATATGTGTTTGCTGGCCAGTTACCAGTATCTCTTTTAAGTCAGAGAAATATTACCACATACAAGAGTTTTTTAAAGTACCTCATGAAAAACTATATTGTATACTTTCTAATCTTCAGTCATACTATTACCCAAATGAAAATGATTAAGCCAGAAAAAAAACACTCATTATTTTCCCCAAAATGGAAAAATGTAAGTCTAAAATTACATCATTTCCCTGTAGACAGGTTCTCATGGAAAGGGAAAAATCAATGTTTTGATAAAAGAAAAAGGAAAACACTCTAATTATCCCAGAGGTGGCTAAAAGTGGTCACGCTTTCTCAATGTGCCCAGAGCATAAACATAGCAAGTGTATGAAGTGTGGCAGACCACTGCAGTCCAGCCAGGAAATCTTCAGAGCAATGCACAGCAAGAAGCCTCTGGCTCTTCTGGCGGTCATTTTCAATCACACCTACACTTCCCTAACCATGTATACTTCACACACATGAAACACTGGAAGATATTGTAGCTTCTTTTTCTTTCTACTGCTTTATTCTATGATTTATATACATGAATACTGTCCTTGTTTCTGATATTTAAATATGCACTTACCAATAATCCTGACAACTGACAAATAAAAGAGAAAATGTACACAGGAAAGTAGTTTGTCATCGCAATGTCAGAAGAAAGAATACCATAAATTTCAGTAAGATATACAATGCTGCATTCTATTTAAAATCTGTTTCCAAAGAACAGAGACTTCATGGCCAGTAATTACCTGACCAAGACTCAAATTCCTAGCTGTACCATCTAGGAAATATTATTCCTACTTTTACTATGCAGATTTGCTTCTAATAGATCTTTTGCTCCTAAAATTATTCTGCAAAGCTACGCAGAAAAGTCATGGGGGAACAACACAGAAAAACTGCACACAGCAGAACTCATACTAGCTACTTAAACATGAGAAATGTTACCGCCAAATAATGTAATAATTTTTAAAGGGAAAACAAATGAGTTTAAATCAAAAAGTTGCGATGACAGAAGAGAATTTTAACTAAAAATCTCATTCATCCCTGCACAATATAAAGAAGATGTGCAAGAATATTATTTGTAAGTATCTGAAATGATAAATTTGTTTTAAAATTATATTTAAGGGTTCTGACTTTCTGAGATACATAGAAAAACTAAAACGGTACAATCAAAATATGAAAATGCCATAGTAAAGTTATATTAATAATATGTATTAAAATGTAAAATAGACATTAAAATTCTTTAAGTAAAATAAAGATCCTAGACTTCTAATTTACTCACATTAATAAAAAAAATCAGGATCCCAGACCAATAATAGCAACGATCTAAATTTGAAAAAATGATGTTCTCTTCCCTAACTACAATAAGCTCTTTATTCTCAAACAGAAACTGCTATGATACAAGGAGAATCTAAACAGCATGAACTGAGTAATGGTAACTCTGTCTGTATTGCTTAGTTTTGCTATGAAGTGGGATGTAGGAAAGTACATTTTATTATCAAGTTAGACAATAACATTAAGAGACTGGAGGTGAACTCATAACTTGAAATTATTTTATGGTAAGCCTTACTACAGCACTGCCCTTCAAATACTCTACAGGCCTAGGACACAGTATTTCCAAGCATGTGCTGGAAAAATGGAGAGAAATTCACAGTGATCCCACTGAAATCAGGAACAAGACAAGGCTGTCCACTCTCTCCATATCTACTCTGTATAGTTCCTGAGGTCCTAGCTAGAGCAATAAGACACCAAAAGAAGATCAAGGGGATACAAAATCACAAAAAAAAATCAAACTCTCACAATTTGCTGATGATGTAATAGTTTACATAAGCAACACCAAAAATTCTACCAAGGGACTTCAACTCATTAACACTTTCAGTAATATATCAGGATGCAAGATTAACTCAAAAAAAAATCAGTAACCCTCCTTTACACAGATGATAAATGGGCTGAGAAAAAAAATCACATAAACATCACCCTCTATAATAGCTACAAATAGCATAAAATATTTTGGAGTAACTCAAACCAAATAAGTGGAAGACCTATATGACAAGAACTTTAAATCTCTGAAGAAAGAAATTGAAGAGGATACCAGAAAATGGAAAGATGTACCATACTATTGGGTAGGTAGAATTAACATAGTAAAAATGGCAACCTTACCAAAAACAATCTTCAGATTTAATGTAATGCCCATCAAAATTCCATCAGACCTCAAAAGAACAGTACTCCACATCATATGCAAGGGTAAAAAACCCAGGAGAGAAAAACAATTCTGTACAATAAAGGAACTTCTGGAAGCATCATGTTACCTGACTTCAAATTCTACTACAGAGCTACAGTACTGAAAACAGCCTATTACTGGCATAAAAACAGAATGGAAGACCAATGAAATCAAATTGAAGACCCAGATATTAATCCACACACCTACGAACATCTTATCTTTGACAAAGTAGCAAAAAATACAAAATGGAAAAAAGAAAGCATATTTAACAAATGGTGCTGGCATAACTGGATATCAACATGTAGAAGAGTGAAAATAGATCCATATCTATCACCATGCACAAAACTCAGGTCCAAATGGATCAAAGACCTCAACATAAAGCCAATCACATTGAACCTCATGGAAGAAAAAGTGGGAGGTACACTTGAACGCATTGGCACAGGAGGCCACTTCCTAAATATAACGCCAGTAGTACAGACACTGAGAGAAACAATTAACAAATGGAACCTCCTGAAACTGAAAAGCTTCTGTAAAGCAAAGGACACAGTCAACAAGACAAAACGTCAGCCTACAGATTTGAAAAAGATCTTCACCAACCCCATAGCAGACAGAAGGCTGATCTCCAAAATATACAAAGAACTCAAGAAATTGGTCATCAAAAGAACAAATAATCCAGTAAAAAAAAAAAAGTGGGGGGTGCAGACCTAAACATAGAAATCTCAACAGAGAAATTTAAAATGACTAAAAGACACTTAAGAAAATGCTCAATATTCTTAGTCATCAGAGAAATGCAAATCAAAACAACTCTGAGATTTCATCTTACCCCTTTAAAAATGGCCAAGATCAAAAACACTGATGACAACTTATGCTGGAGAGGAGGTGGGAAAAAGGGAACACTCCTGCATTGATGGTGGGAGTGCAAATTGGTACAGTCCCTTTGGATATCAGTATGGCAATTTCTCAGAAAATTGGGAAACAACCTTTCTCAAGACCCAGCAATACCACTCTTGGGTATATACCCAAAGGATGCTAATCATGCACAAGGACATGTGTTCAACTATGTTCATAGCAGCATTGTTTGTCATAGTCAGAACCTGAAAACAATCTAAATGTCTCTTAACTGAATAATGAACAAGGAAAATGTAGTACATTTATACAATGGAGTACTACACAGCAGGAAAAATAATGACATCTTGAGATTTGCAGGCAAATGAATAGATTGAGAAAACATCATATTGAGTGGGTAACTCAGACCCAGAGAGACAAACATCATATGTACTCACTTTTAGGTGACTTTTAGACATAAAGGATGGTTTAAGACTAAAAAAGAAAATAAAACCAGCCTACAATTCACAATCCCAGAGAACCTAGACAATAACAAGGATGCTAAGAGAGAGATACATGGATCTAATCTACATGGGAAGAAGAAAAAGACAAGAACTCCTGAGTGAATTGGATGCATAGGGACAATGGGAGAGGGTAGATCGGGAGGGGAGAGAAAGGGAGGGAAGCAGAGAAAAATGTATAGCTAAATGAAATCAATAAAAAAATTAAAAAAGCATTTAACATTGGAATATGAAGAGGATATAGAAAACTGGCAGATTTAGAAATGAATAAGCCTGAATTTATCAAAGTGGCTAACAAGGGAATAAAATGAATCAATGCATACCCTTGAGGAGACAGTTTGTCCAGCCATCCAGATTTGACCTTTGCTGCAGAGGATCCATAATAGCAGGCGTAGGGAGAGATGACATTTGAGATGGTTGACGAATCAGTATTTCCACTTGTGGAGCTTAAAGGATAACTGTGCCTATTAAAGGGGTCCAAGTAGAAGGCTTTTTGAGTCCTAGACTTAGAAGCCTTCGAATTTTTTCTTCTTAAACTCTGGAAGCATTCCTCTACTGTTGAGTATTCTGACTCAGAAGCAGAGTCCTTTGGGAGAGTATTTTTATCCTCTCGAGGAATCCAAATGTCTTCTACTTTGTCTCCACTTGCATTTTCATTGCTGCTATCATTTATGCTAAATAGGAAAGAATAGTAATCAAATTCAAAATGATGTGGCTAATTTAAGATGTCAATTAAATTTTTAAAACCAAACAACCACAGAAAATTTAGGCCACAAGGTCTTAATTGTTCAATTACCCAATTTTGTAATTTTACAAACGCTTTTAGAACTATCCACTCAACTATGAGGATCTGAGTTTAGATCCATTGAACCCATATACAAGCCAGAAAGAACTATGTGTGTCTATAATCCCAGTAGTGGAGAGGCAGTGACAGTAGGATCCCTTGGGCTTGCTAGCAAACCACATTAGCCAATCAGAGAGCACCAGGTTAATAAAGAAGCCCTGTCTTAGAAAGTACAAAATTTATTAGAACAATTGAGGAAAACATGTAACATTGACTTCTGGTCTCGAGACTCATGAAAACCTGCATTCAGGTGAACATACAAACATGTTCTCTCTCTACCTCCCTTTCTCTTTCCCTTACTCCCTCCACCCTTCTCTATCACACACACACTCACATCCCTTATCTAGAAAAAAAAATCAATAGAAACATCCTATTATCCTATGACATATGCAAACACTATAAAAAGTCTTACATATAATTTAACCATATTCTATCCTTAGGAGGTTAAGTGCAGGTAACAATGTAACAAGGGGAGGAAAAAACAAAACATCTTTTTCCTTCAAAATTTAAACATCATAAAGAGCACAAATAAACATCCTACTCAATCTCCAGGCAGCATAGTGAACCATGGGTTCAACTATTTAAAGACATGAGTTCCCACTTGTCTAATCTACATGTCTAATCTGCTAGAAGGACTCTGTGTTCCACCCTAAGGCAGCACAGCAGAGAACAAGGCTGACAGCTCAGTAGTAGGTTCCGATGCTAGAGGACAACCCCGTACCACATTGCTAGCAAACAGGCAAGCAAGCGGTACTGTCTATCACAAGGCAAAAGCCAAGTAGGGTGTAATATTTACTGGAATGCACTTTTAAAGGCTAAGCATATTCCTACAGATTTCAGAAACAACACAATAAGTTCAATAATTTATATGAAATAAATCTCATTACAAAGAAGTTTTCCTATAATCAATGAGACAGAATACAGGTCTATACATCTTTCAGCTTCAAGGCTCCAAACACTGTTTCTAAAACAGTCATGTAACCTATCCATTGCCCATTTTATATCATAAAAGATTCTTATTACTTACTAAGGATGCATTATTAATTTTTAACTCAAGTAAATTCACAACAGTATTAGCTGTGGAAAGTTAACGTAGAAAGTGAAGTGAATATGAGAAATAATCCAGCATACTAAAGCCCAACTCTGCCTGAGAGAAATACGAAGTCTAGGTTTAGGTCTCTATGTGTTACCTGAATAACCAAGCCGTCATGTATTCTTCTTAACAGTGAATTTCTGACGTAAAGGACTTATTACATTTGTACAATTTTAAGCTGAGTGTGGTTTTGAACAGTTTCTTTTTTCTCTTTACTAACAAACAGCCCATCTTCAAGAGTAAAGACCTAATGGCAAATAAACTGTTACATGCTTACAAGAATGTCACATGTTTTCAAAATACACAATACATATTTGAGGGTACTCTGATTTACTTGAGTTTAAAATAAATAATGCATCCTTAGTAAGTAATAAGAATATTTTATGATATAAAATGGGCAATGGATAGGTTATATGACTATTTAAGAAACAGTGTTCAGAGCCTTGAAACTGAAAGATGTATAGACCTGTATTCTGTCTCATTGATTATAGGAAAACGTCTTTGTAATGAGATTTATTTCATATAAATTATTGAACTTATTGTGTTATTTCTGAAATCTATAGGAATATGCTTAGCCTTTAAAAGTGCATTCCAGTAAATATAAACTTTGGAGTCAAATACACAGTTAATATATATTTTAAAGCAAATTCATTATAAATAAAATACTTGGATATTCTATTTCCATCTTTATCAATGAGATATTCTATATTAATCTGTATGTCTTCTTAACTTACTGTGTCTTTAAGATGCTTTGTAAAGTGCACAAGCAGAGCTGAGAAAACTAAGTTTAATAAACATCAAATCAATTATCTAGGGAGAACCATGCGAGTACAATCACCACATACTCACCACATTAGGCAAGGATGAATGGACACAGTTAGTAGGAGACAAAAATAACCCACTATAGAATACCACTCAGTTTCTAGACTTAAAGCAGCTCCTCCATTTACACATGGCAGGTCAAGTATTAAAATGAATACTGCCCAGTAAACATTCAGGAAGAAAAGAAAAGCTCCAAGCTTGACAAGGTAAGCTCCTTTCTTAGAACTGCAACATTATAGAAAGAGTAAAACATCTACATCAGCAGTAACAGGCATACCTTGACTTGGTTAAGATTGAGTTCCTTATAGTGGCTGCATCCTCTTTGACTTTATCTTCATGGGGCCAAAACTCATTCTTTATAGATCTTTTCTGTTAAAAAAATGCATTCATTGTTTGGTGAGTTAGTTTAGGTAATTATGTATGGTGTAGCTACACTTTACCAATACCTACAATATTTGAGATTTTTATTAAACTAATTTAATTGCTGAGATCATTTTTCAGTTCAAAAACAATTTAAATGAAAACATCAATTTCTGATGTCCTCAGTATTTAAATTACCTCAGTATATTAAGTAAGAATAAACAATGTAACTAACAGTAGAACTTACAAACTTTAACACCCCTATATGATTTGTTTGGTTGTGGATTTTAGCTGTTTCTGTTTTATCTCATTGAGAGCAGCAATGAATCAGACCCAAGGCCTTGTACATGTCAGACAAGTACTTTGCCACTGAGTTACTTCCTTAGCTGCTTCTAAAATGTATGTACTTTTCTCCCATGTTTCTTTTATCAAGTCTGAGAAATAAAATAGTAAATGAGGAGAAGTACTAGAAACAAAACTCCAGTTATTAACCTGAATAAAATGTACGAATAGAAACTTCCAGACTCAGGAAGACTGCCTTTGTAGATAGGGCCAATAAAAGCCTAGGGAGGTTTATCCTTTATCAATGTTTAATCATTTTAATGTGGCAAGTTACACTGTGCATTCTTCAATGCACTATTCTAAACTTCTGAAGTCAAAGTGAAAATGTGTCTTCATAACCCATAGCTAGAGGCACAGATTATCACAACTGACCAAGCTGAAATTTTACTGTTGGCAAATCTCATTGTAAAGCACCATTCCAATAGTTCATAGGAAAATGAAAAGGCATGGATAAGCTATACAACAAATAACTGCTTATGAAACATAAAATAAAATGAATGAGACTAACCTTGGAACTTTCTAGTCTCTGGAAGAGAAATGTCTCTCCATAAGGAAAGATGGAAGTTGAATTATCCTCATTTGAATCTTTGGGGGGATTACAGGATGACAATGGAAAAGATGATTAAGATGGAAGAGTGCAAAAAATATAAAAGCACTGTTTAATTATTCTATAGCAACATCACAACTTCAATATTATTCCACAAGAGTCCAAAATGATAAGCCCAATTCTTACCTCCCAAACCAACTCTTCCTATGGTCTTCTTAATATATATCACTCATTTGACAATGAAGTCACTAACTCTGGATTTAAAAACAGTTACATATGGCCCTGCTAGCCTACAAGACCCACATGAATGTAACCAAGATCACTGCCTATGAACAAAAGAAATTGCTACAGTACCATTTAAGCTGGTTCAGAAAACCAAGAAAATCTTAAGAGAAAGGATCTAAATTCTAATACTCAGTAAACAAATGTAAGCAGTTCGATAATATAATATCTAAGTATCACTTAAAACCTTCAACCTCATTTTACATAACCCCTCTCAGCTGGTAACATACCTGGAGAGGAGCAATTTCAAGAAAACATCCTGTATCTTCAAACTGCATTGATTTATAGGAAAGAAACCTCAAAACTGTGCTTTTTCTAGGGCAACTCTTTCCAAAAATATAGTAGCTAGTCATTTTCTACTATATATACATATATACAAGTATATGTGTGTGTGTGTGTGTGTGTGTGTGTGTGTGTGTACAAATGTTCTGGAATGTGTATAAGCAGAATTTCAAATAGCAAATAGAAAAGTCCAATAAGTTATCTATTTACCAAAGCAAGGCTGTCAAACTTTTCACCATAACAAAATTTTTTCAGACATAATTATTCTGTAGCTCAGACCACCACAAAACTTATAATTCATCTGAATAAATAAATACTTTTGACTAAAGAGAAATGAAGACTGCATTTAAAACATATTTTGACATAAGTATGTGCAAATTCTTAAGAGTCGCAATGCTCAGCTCTTTTGTATTCCCTTATCTTTAAGGTTCTAACATAGCATGGAAGTGAGGCTAGTCATCTGCATTACAGCCTATGCCGCCAGCAAGTCGCTGCCATGACTCAACCCTAACTCTACTTCAGGGTGATCACCTGAGGACAAACTAATTTATGAGAGTTTGATGCAGAGACTCACTTTTCAGTGTCAAAGATTTTCCAGCTGAGGTAGTAGCACATCTTCTGTCTCGGAAATAGCTTAAAGCAAAAGGAAAAGTTGTGTTATTATACTATTCTAAATGCGAGATGTATATTGGAGTTATACATCCTCCTAAGATTTAGAATTTCAGAAGAAACATGCGTACTCAAATGTAGATCTGACTTGAATTACAGATCAAGGACATATCCACCAATTTGTTTTTGGATTTAGCATTCAGGATAAAGATTTCATCAGATATTTTAAATAATTTAAATCCCCTACCTGTAATACTCAAAATTTTTAAAAAAATATATCTGTCCGTGTTCACATGCACTTGATTTCAAAATTGTTAACATGTATCAGAAACAAACTAACTGAGTAGATGCATTTATGTAGTTATTTTAATATCACCTTATCACATTTATCAGAAATATATGCTCTAAGAACATAATATGAAAATACTTCTTTAAATGCCTCACAGTTTACAAGTCAGCTATGACATGCATACAATGAGAGAACAGCATGGAAACAGCAAGGACGGGGCAGAGAGTGTACAAAACAAAGTAGGAAGTACCTGCAGCTAGAATAAAGCTTGGCTGAAGCATCTAAAGGGAAGGATGGAGGCTTATTTATCTTAGGCAAACATTTGCCCAAGGAGTTACTGACCAAGAAATAACAAAAGAACAGAAATCAATGAAATAGAAAATGAACAAAATTTAAAACTTACTATTATAAAAGCTGGTTTCTAAAGGATATACAAAATAGATAGATTTCAGTGAAAGAAAATAGGAGAGAGATGGACGATGAAGGTAAACAATACCAGAAGGGAAAAGAAAAGACCTTACTAAAAAAAAAACTGAGAATACTGGAGAGAGATTAGTAGATCTGCTCCCATCACTCGTGTCCCCCGCACTTCAGTGGCTTTAGCCTAAGTAACAAGATGAGCAAATTAATATGAAATGCCTGCAGCCTGCATACATGAAAAGGAAAGGAACCATCCTATATGTGATCGGTTGACTTGGCTGCTGTTTTGTTTTTGTTTTTAACTTTTATTCTTCTCTCACAGATTACGTCCTGACCACAATTTCCCTTCCTTTGCCACCTCACAGTCGTTCCTCCCACCTCCCCTCTCCTCCAGATCACTTCCTCCTCTGTTCCATTTTACACCTGTCAGAATGACTGAGATCAAAAACAAGAGTGGCAGCTCACACTGACAAGAATGTGGAGCAAGGGGAGTGCCAACTACCGCAGCCACTGTGGAAACTAGATGCCCCTTGAAGGCAGCACTTTATTACACAGCTCAGGTCAGTCTTGAATTCAATTTGTATTCCAGTCAGATTCAGAACTAGTGACCCTGATGCTACCCTTTAGGCCTTCTAAGTACGGGGATAGTAGGCAGGTGCCAGCGCAGGTTCTTCTTAAACTATTCAGGATTGCAAAATCTCAGGAGAAAGTGTCACTAACTCTAAAAGTTTGACATATTAGCAGTGAACAACTCAAAAAACTTTTAATATCCAATTCTTCTTATTTATGTACATATAAAAATAAAATATCACTAAAGTAATTTTTAGTGAATAAGTTAAGCTTATTTATTACAGTTCTTACTGTATAGTAAAAACTGAAAGATTACTGAGAAAAAAATAAAAAAGAATGTTTTTGTTGTTTTGTTTTTGTTTTTTGAAACAGAGTTTCTTTATAGCTTTGGAACCTGTTCTGGAATTCCCTCTGTAGACCATGCTGGCCTCGAAATCACAGAGATCTGCCTACTTCTGCCTCCCAAGTGCTGGGATTAAAGGTATATGCTACAACCACCTGGCTACAAAAAAAAAAGGAAAGAATTCTTCAACAAATATACTACCACATTCACAAACTGGAAGGCTCTCTGTTATTAAAATGTCAATTATCCCAATAATGATACATGTGTATATGTGTGTGTATGTGTGTGTGTTTATAAATTATAAAAAAAACAAATAATATTCCAATGGACTTTAAAATCCAGCAGGATTTAAAAATATTTGTTACTAAGATGACTTGAAAGTTTATATGTAAGTACAAATGAGCTAGAATAATCAACATAGATTGTCAATGAACAGTGGGATTAGAAAACACACACTCTGTAATTTCAATATTTAGTCTAAAACTACATTAATCAAATCAGCAAGCCAATAATGAAACACTAGACATAACACCAAAAGAATGACACAGAAAGTCCAGATACCGTCCCACAGTCTATCGCACAATTATTTGTTTGAAATATATACAAATTCTTAACATCAATTTAAAGGGAACAGAAAAGCATGAAGTTTGAAGGTAAACAGATGAAACTAGAAAATATACTTAGCAAGAAAATCCAGACTCAGAAAGACAAACATCTCATGATGTGGGATTCCCCTCTATATGCTGTGAATATGTTTTCTTACCATTGGCTAATAAAGAAGCTGATTTGGCCTATGGCAGGGCAGAATAGAACTATGTGGGGAAAACTAAATTGAATACAGGGAGAAAGTAGGCAGAGTCAAGGAGACACCATGTAACTGCCAAAGGGAAAAAAAAAGCCAGAATCTTACTGGTAGGCCACAGCCTTGTGGCAATACATAGATAAATAGAAATGGGTTAATTTAAGATGTAAGAGATAGCTAGAAACTGGTCTGAGTCATCAACCATGCAGTGCTTTAATTATTATAGTTTCGATGTGATTATTTGGGTCTGGGTGGCAGGGAAACCAAATCACAGTCTCTGCTTACAATTCAATATTCTCTCTCTGTGTTTCATAGCACCTAATATCCAGATGTGAGTCTGACCCTTGAACTACAGAAATCAGGAAAGTAAAGGGGGGCCATTGTAGAGAATGGAGGGGTAAAGGAGCAATAGAGAGGGGAAAAGCAGGGTACAAGGGATCTATGGGGGAAAATTGGGGAAAAAAAAGGAGGCCTCTACATTGGGAGGGTGAGACAAATACATAAGAAGGAAGAAGGAGGGTAAAATAACGGTAAGAATGTCTGAAAAAGTCATCAGGAACCAAACTATCAACTACCTACCTAAAATACATAAAAAACACATAAATCAGTGTACTAAATATACATAATTTAAATGAAATTTTCTTTATCTGGACTGACAATGCTCCCACAAGAGTGATAATACACAGAAATTTCATCACCAGGACTAAGAAGTCCTCTTTTAAGTCTTTGGTCATTGTTGTCCAAGAGACTCCTAAAATATTATAGGCTATTCCTATTACACTTAGCTGTCTTTCAAAAGTGGAGTATAAGTCCCTATTACTGAATAGACCACACTTCAGATACAGGGCCCAGAGGATCTGTGCTGAATCTGGCCTCAAAGTTTCCTCTCTGAGGTCTAGCCATCAGGAAACCAGAAGGCATAGCTGTGCAAGTTTTCAAAGCAAGGAAAGAACCTTCCCCACTAGGCACCAATGAACCACAGCAATGATCAGTGTGGCACAATAACTCTGAGGGTTCAGAATGAGTATACATGCCTTGGCAGTAACCAACAACTCTCTAACTGGTCTTAAGACTCACTCAACAAGAGGGAAATTGTTTGTCATACTGGAAACTAAGCAACTACTTAGAGTAAGTGAGGCCATGGATCTGGGAGGAAAACCTACAACCTTCATTTTAATAAACCAGTACAGTCCCTAACTACATTTTGTAAACAGAGACTGCTCTATGATTCCTGACCATCCAGACCTGAATAATCACACAGAATGGGATTTACCTCTGTATGTTGTGATTACAATTAATGAATAAAGAAATTGCCTGTTGATAGGTCAGAACTTAGGTAGTCATGGAAAACTAAATTGCATTCTGGGAGAAAGGAGGCAGAGTCAGAGAGAAGCCATGCAGTCACATTGGAGACAGACAGAACTTTAGCTGGTAAGCCACAGCCATGTGACAATACCAAGATTAATAGAAATGGGTTAAATTAATATGGAAGATCAGGCAATAGAAAGGTAGAACTAATGGGCTAAGCAGTGATTCGATTAATATGGTTATTGTGTGATTATTTCAGTTCTGAGTGGCTGGGACAAATAGGCTGCCTCCTTCCAACACAGAAACCATATTAATTACAACACAGTGTGGCAAATGGCATAGGAGTATTCCTAGCTAGCTCTTACATCTTAAATTAACCCATTTTTATTCATGTGTGTATCTTATGAGGCTGTGGCCTACCAGTAAGGTTCTGGCATCTTTCTCCTTCGGCAGCTACATAGTGTCTCCATGACTCTGCCTTATATTTCCCAGCATTCAGTTTAGTTTTCCTGCCTAGATTTATTCTCTCCTGCCATAGGCCAAAGTGGCTTCTTTATTAACCAATGATAAGGAAACATATTCACAGCATACAGAGGGGAATCCTATATCAACATTCTAACTCTATATATTTTTACCCACAAATACATGTGGTTCTCTCCCCTCATCAAGAAAGCTACTCTCTGAAACACAGACCATTACAAACAACTACAACAGATCACAATACAAAGTAGAGAACCTAGTCCCATTTAATACAACTCTGGGACATAAAGCCCAGGGATCATTGTGGAAGAGAGGGTATAAATGCTATAAGATCCAGAGTTACAGGAAGTTTTCTATGAGATTGTGTCTCCTAGAAATGTCAGAAGAGCTACACACATGAAGTTTCTAGGTCATGGCTATCTAAAGATGACATGAAGAAGGAGGACAGTAATAAGTATGCTAATAACCCAAGCCTAAGAACTACAGGCGACTAAACAATGCTGAGAGGAGGAGGAGAAATAATCTTATCCAGGGAAGAGCATATCAATTGGTCATCTAATACCAACTGGTCATTCCTGAAAACATATGTACACAGGTAAGATACAGATGGAGTGGATTGTTCGGTAGACTTAGTGGGTAGACAGAATAACAGAATACATGGGATATGAAATGAAGAAGGCCAGAGAGATTGCTCAGTGGTTAAAGCACTGCATTTTTAGGGGTCCAGAGTTCAGTTCCTTCTACCCAGTCAGATGGTTCACAACTACTTCTATCCCTAACTCCTGATACCCAATATTCTCTTCTGGTCTCTGTGAACATGTGAAATTACAAGTACACACACACACACACACACACACACATAACTAAAAATAAAACATCTTTTTCAAAAAGAAGCAGAACAGAGAACTAGAGATGTAAGCAACCTGCTGGAGGTGGAGAAGAGGCAAGGGCGATGGCATCAGGGGAGAGAAAAAAATGAGAACAAGTTATGACATATATGAATATAGCAAGAGGAAACGTAATGCTTTGTGTGCTAACATCAAAAAACTGAAAATTTATTTACAAACAAACAAAACCCTCAATTAAAAATTTGTCTTATCCTTGAAGCGTGAGGATGTCTTAACCAATGCTCATGAGATCAACCTTGGACTCTCGACAGTCTTGTAAAGGAGGGACTGACAGTGTCACTCAGAAAGTTGCAGCTCTTATTCTGGCAGCTGTCTCCTCTCCTGGTAGTCAGGAGTACCTCACTGTAGTTAATTGTCCATAAGGATGTCAGGAGGTTGTTCCCAAAATATCAGACATAAAATACCGGACCACTCTCTGTGTATACGTGCTTGTGTTGGGTCTGAGTCTGCACCCTCAGAGTCTGCCGCTACTGTAACATCAGCACTATTATCCTCACCACCTTTATGGGCTTTTCCAGAGGATTAGAGGATGAAACACCCTACAAGGACAATCAGGTCTGCCATAATTTAGAAGGAAAAATGGTCACTTTATCCCACAAATACACCCTCTGCTTCATAAATTTCCATAAAATACTAAAATCCACAACACAGAAGCTACCGTGTTTGCGAAAGCCTCCATCTCATTCTGGAACACTGCTTGATTTGCTAAATACACTTTAGCTTTATCCTTTGTGTCTCTCAACTACGTTTGTTCCTTGTAGAAGTTAAGCACTAGGAGATCTCCCTGGTTACAAAAGCCTTTTGCTTTCCTTATTCTGAGAGATGGCACTTTGGGAGTTAACCCCAGTGCTCATCTGACTTGTCTAAGTAATGAATCCTCTCCTTCATCCGTTCATTTCCATGGTGTGTTTACTGCTGTGCTCTCATCAAGGGGTGACTCACTGTTATCAGGGCTCCTGGCCCAGCCTCAAGGTTGGCTCTGCCTGGCTCCTCCAGCTATCTGCTCATTATCAGGAGAAGATGATAAAATACATAAAATGAAAAGAGGACTGTATTACAGTTCAGCCAAAACTGAGGAGTAAGACCAATCTTAGCAGGGCTTCCTCTTTCTGATATAGTATTATATAATTTATAGAAAAGACACAGTAGAAGGTAGGAAATATGCATGTATGCGGTCAGTTTGGGATTTTGTTATCCCAGATCTCAGAGACAAGTTCTCTTGTGTCCAGGAGCCAGGGCCTCTGCTGACTGGCCATCTCCACCCTCAATTATTTCCTGGAGTAAAAAGGGGAAATGTAAAAAGATATTTACTTCATGAGTCCATTCACCATTGTGTTTGGTTATGTAAGAGTTCAGAAAAAAAAATGAGTCAATTGTCACTATATTTATTAGGGAAAAATAGTTTGTCCTTTCAGTAAATCTAAGATGTTCATTTGCTTTGGAAAGTTCTTAAAAGGGACTCTCCTCATTTGTAAAAGTGCAACTATTACAACAATGCACTAGGGGAATAAATTATCTTTTAACATGATTTTATACCAAAGTTATTGCATAAGATCTTCAATTTAGTACTGAGACATCGAGCTACAGAAAAACACCACATTCAAAGACTTGTAAGAGTCAGGAGTGGTGGCAGCCAAAATTGGCCAGCACTGAGGAAACTACGGCAGGAGTATTGGGAGTCACAAGCAAGACAGTGTTACACAGGGAGTCAAATAGAAGAGGTCAACGGTCAAGCTATTCCATGGGGCAAAATCTGAAAACCATACAGAGAAGAATAAACACAAACTTCAGTGTACAGGTGACTCTGGGAAAAACCAAGCAAGCTGACATGATTTCTCAACAAACTTAACTTTGGGTCTACTATGAAAAGTTGTTACTTTTTTTTTTTTTAATCTCCATAGTGTTTTGAGGTAACTGTTTCTGTTTTACATAGTTTGGGAATGCTTGTTATTTTCCAACTTATGAATTACTATTTATTAAGAAAGTATTGGATAAAAAAGAATGACTTAATTAAATGAATATTCAGTATGCTCACAGAAGTTCTTTTCACATGGTGGTATGTGCACATTTGTGTGTGTTTGTGTGTGTGTGTGTGTGTGTGTGTGTGTGTGTGGCATATACACGAATGTGTAGGTGTTTCTACCCATGACAAACATGTGGAGGACAAGGAAGAACCAACAAGCTCTTGGGATCTGCCTACCTCAGCTGAGACTGCAGGTCTGTGATGCATGCCTAACTTGTCTATGGGTATTTGGGATTCAAAGTCAATGCTTCATGCTTGAACAGCAAGTAATCTTACCTAATGATCCATCACTCCAATCCCCTTTCCATGGATATTTTAATCAGTGAAATTGTCGAGAAAAGCACTGATACACATACTATTTCAGCAAAGCAGTCAAACCCCAGAAATAATCAATCGCGTACCCTGTATGGATCTTCATTTCAAAGAACATTTATAGAACTACAGTGACTACAGTGCTAACAAATGAACATTACAGACTTCAAACACAAAGGGAAACATATTCCTTAGGCAGCAGTTTAAAGGTGTCCTGAGGTTACATAAGATCTATCTAAAACAGGTAAATCTCTGTTCAGAAAACTAAGGCTGGGTTACCTACAGCATAGACCAAATGTAAAATTCATAAAGCAAAAGCCTACCTCTACCTGTGAGTATCTCACAAATATCCATAGACTAAGAACAAGTGGTCATTACAGAACTGCAGCACCCAATACTATATTATCATGGAAACATTTCAAATTGACTAGCACAAGTTGTAATTTAATGTATACTGTTTTCAAGCAAGATGCTTTTTTTGTTTACAAGAAAGTATCAATTATGACTTTTTAATTTAATAAAGTTCTAAGCTTATGGATACATATTCCTACCCTCTAAGGACAAATCTATTATTTAAAATTGAATTATGTGTTCAATTCAAAATTTTTAGACCTTGAAATATTTGTTAGGTTTTATTTTGTTTTATTTCATTTTTCAGAGGACTAACAAGAAAGCCAGACAGATGGCTCAGCAGGTAAAGTTATTTGCTACTAAGCCTAAGGACCCGAGGACCTACACAACAGAAGGAGAGAAGATGGTCTTACAAGTTGTCCTCTGGTCTCTACATAGAAAACAAACTAAAATAATTTTTGAAAAAAATAAATTGTTTTAAAGGAAGCATTGAAAAGAACTACGGCTGAATTTTAGGACTCCTTAGCATTCTCTGTTGTTCAGTAAAGTGCGATGTTTTCCGTCAACATGAAATATGATGCTGATTTTGTGTACTCCAAGGTTGACTAGATTCCTCTTAAATTCTATTAGCTGGGTACAAACACTACCTAAACTGCAAGAAAAGTGATTTTTCCCACACTATCCCATTTCCTACACCATTCTTAGGACCCCATGGTAGCCATTATTCAGCAAATTAAAAGCTTGTATTTGATACCTGCACTTCAACCTTCTAAAATTTGTGTTTTTCATACTTCAACAGCTCCATGTTAGAAATATACTACTGCAGTATCTACAGCCCAGAATAATTTCAGGGTTCCTGGCAATGCCTCTGACACCCCCATACCAGTCAGAAACGTCCTTTCCTTCCACAGCAAGGTCAAGAGCCTGGGGTCAGCTGGAGTAGTTATGGGAAATGGATCTCCTTCACGTTTCAATTTCCCTAAAATGAAAATCTCTGAATTTTCATTCAGTGAAAGTAGGGAAGTGAAGTAGCCTAAATCTAGACGAGCATGGGGCAGCAAGGGGTGTGGGCACATTAATCACATGGGGCTGACACAATCATAGAGCTGTATTGCAGCAAAACTACCTCCACTCCCCTAGGACCAACTGGACCTACCAAAGAGGACTGCTAACTTTTCTTTCCTAAGGGGCAGTGGCAGCTCCAATATCATTAGTCTGCCTGTCCTGATTACAAAGGCCTGACACATCCTAAAAACTTCATATAGGACCAAAAATGGGGATAACCTATTCTGGGAAAACCTAGACCCGTTCCTGGAAGTCTCCTTTTGTCTCCCCCTTAGCAATACCCCCTCCGTTAAGGTTTGCTTACCTACCACACCTGCAAGTGTGTCACAGGCTTTTTAGATCAGCTGCTCAGGAGGACAAGGCAGGGGGAATCCTAAACTCTAAAGACTCCTGTGCTGTAGTACAGTGAGATCAAGGCTAGGCTGAACAACTTGGTAGGTGTCTGCTGTCACAAAACAACCCCACTCTGCTCAAAATAAGAAGTTATAAAGAAGGGATGGCTCTGTGGTAGAGTGCTTGAGCAACCAGCAGTGAGCCCTGGGCTCAGTCCTCAACACCAATTACACAAAATGTGCACACGCACGCATGCACACTCACACACACACACACACACACACACACAGAGAGAGAGAGAGAGAGAGAGAGAGAGAGAGAGAGAGAGAGAATATGCTGGATTTTCTCTCTGTAATGTCTGCACATTGAAGACTGTTACCATTTGGCGCTGGCTAACAAACTGGTGGACTCTGTTGGACTCTTGTCTTGTTAGGTCTATTTCTCCCACTCACAGCATCCCTTAGTTGCCTGTTTAGTTCTCTGTGCAAGGTAAGGCCTTACAGATCCCCTCTCTCCATTCAACTTTGTCATGTCTGTTGTTGTTATGCTTGCTTAGATCATGTTTAGGCAGTCATATTAGTGAGACTCTAGGAGCTCAGGTTTTGAAATTACTAGGACACACAATCTTGTAACAAACTCCCTGACGCTCCAGCGCTTCTAATGTTTCTGATCTCTATTTTTCAATATTTTTTAAGCCTTTAGTTGTGAAATTTGCTTTGTTGATGTATCCACAGATTAGATCCACAACTCTACATTTCAAATGGTTGTAGCTTTCTGTAATAGTCTCTGTTGCATTGAGAGTTTTCTTTGATGAAGGGTGATAACTACACATATTTGGACATATGGGCAAATACAGTAGTATTCAGGGATTATGCTGGTGGCAATTGTAGGTCCTCATTCAAATCCATGACTCACTAGCCCTGGGTAGTTTGGTAGGTTTCCAGTACCAAACATGATTTCCCTCTTATTGAACTGGTCTTAAATCTAATTAGAGAGCTGTTGTTTATCACAATGGTATGTATACCTCTACTGTACCCTTAGGATTATCTTGGCAGGTTGGTGTAGTGGGAGCCCAACTTCTTAATACTAATTTTTCAAAAAAAAAAAAAGTTCACTGCGTATATAAGAATTTTACTCCAGATTATAGAGAACCCATTATTGGATAGTCTTCTAGCTTTAAAATACTTGCTAAAATTGAACAGTTAAATGAAAGGAAATGCCTACATGTCTTCCTATGTCAGAAGCATTCTCTGTGAGAGAGAGCTCTCATGTGAACGCCATACAGCAAAACCAAATCGCTTGGGAACTCTGGCAGCTACTGTGTGATAAGGAACATTAGGATTAAGTCAGGTGGCATGTGCTACTTTCTGCAAGTTTTAGAGAATAGTGATGCTCCTATGGACTGCACAGGGCCTGTGGAGCCGCACTCTTATCCTGAGAGTCCCAACAGGGCTTAGAAATATATGGATGCCGGAGTGAGAGGAGACAGCGTCACCAGTAGGAACAAGAATTACTGGTACAGGAACCCTCATGGAGAAGAAAGGAAAGAAACAGTGAGCACCCTTACAAACTGGATGGGGCAAAGGGTAAGCAGCTTTAAAAGGGAAACTAATTCTGTGGAAAGTGTAAACAAAAGCAAAAGGTTCTTTTTTTATTTTTTTAATGAAGTCTGTACAGACTACTCTGGGTCTAGTGGTCCACTTCTGTCCTTGATGATAAGAATACTTTTCCTTTCACTGGGAAATTTTACCTTCTGCTTTTAAGACATAATGTCAAGGTTAGAGCAATGCCCTCCCACCTGATGTCTCTAAATAACTGCATGAAGTGCCTTTAATTTAAAATAGTTCAAATGCCAGAGTGGTATAGTTTTGACTCCGTTGGATGGAAACAAGTTCTGTATCACATGAAAGCGTGTTGATATTAAATCAGAGAACACTTAGAAGTAAAATAACATTAGGATTAGTTATAAATAATCTAGCATTGACTTCCTGTGCACCGTTCACAGTATAGTTTTTAGACTTGGTCATTGAAATACTCCCCTTTCCTGACTGCGGAATAAGAGAAATATACACATACATGAGACATGGGAAAAGCTGGAAATGTAGCCCAGCTGGGCATGTTTTCATGGCATGCAGAAAACCCTGGCTTAAATGATTATCTGCACTGAATAAACCAGGTGTGGTGTGTCTGTTATCTGAGCTCTGGGAAGGCACTGAGATCATCAAAGGAGTGAGCAAAGGAAAATATTTCCTGAAGGCCACTGTCTGCTTTTCTTTGTGGCCCTTTGTGCTACAGACAGCACATGCATAGTTTCACGGTGCTATAATATGGCCTTTCAAATACAGCTGTGGATTACACAGTGGGAGATCCTCTTTGGTCAAATAATAACATATCCCAACGATATTGCACACATTTTTTTTGCACCAGATAACATTTGTCTCCTTCCTCTGTCCTCTCTCCTCACTTATCAGACACAGTTAACATTCTAGGACAATGAATTGTTTCTCTTCCTGCCTTGACTTGCTCTGAGTTCACACCTGTTCTTTTCTCTGGAGGGCAGGTCTAGTGTGGTGGGGTGGGCAGTATCAGGCAAACCTCCTCCTTTACTGTCTTCACTTTGAGTGGGTGCCATTCCTTTGAAGCCTAGAGCAGAAACTAACTAGACTCTTGTTGTTTGCTTTAGGAATTCTGGGAGTGTCCTGTGATCGCATGCAAGATAGTCCTGATCAGGGAAAAACATGAGTCTTAAGCCACTAAAAGAAATATATTCTGTAAGCTTTTCTCCTTTATGGTTTAATGAGTTTTGTGTATTGTTCATGGACATGTGTGATACTTGGCATGGCTTGCAGAAGTCTATCTTTTGTTTGATAAAGCACCTTTGGAATGTTTAAAGAAGAGGAAAATAAGGACTCTGTAGTTGTGGGAAGGGGATAGTGCCCAACTGTGCAGTGACAGGGATCTATCTGCCCCAGAACAGATCATCTCTAGTCCTCTTTGAATTTCTTAAAAACCTAGGATCTGACATGGTGGTGCATGTCTATAGCCCCATCCCTCTGGAGGCAGAGGGAGGAGGATTGAAGGTTCCAAACCAGCCTGAGCTACGCAATGTGAGTCCATATTAGATAAGAACAATAGACTTCCCTGTGTGGAAGACTATTTTATATCTTTGAGAGCAAAATGAACAGAAGGTATAAAACAGAGTGATATGCAGCTATTGAATTGAATAAAGAATTATATAAACTCATTTGCTTTTGAAGCATAGTTAGAGGAAAGGGTTTTTCTGAGATTTGTTTGTTGAAAAAAAAAGATTTAATATAGGTTTACAAATGATGGGGAAAGAGTGAGAGTCAGGTGGGCGGAAGCGGTTGGCAGTTTACACACAAACCCAAATAGACTGGGCAGCGGAACCACTGTAACATGTGACCAATATGCCTTTATTGCAATTATTTAATATTTTGATAATATTATACTTTTGTTTTACAGTGTATCGTTTTTACCCATACACTAACATCTTCCATTATTATCTCAAGATACATATTTCATATGCTAAATTTTCCGGCAACATATCCCAATAACTGTATGGAAGGAGAAATGTGCTGTTTGCTCAGTTTATTTTCTTTCTTCCACACAGACATGTTACTCATGTATTTAGTTATGGCAATATCTAACCTCAAGTTACCTTGGGTGTGTTGCCTACAATTTCTAAATAATAAATACTGAATTGCAAGAAGGAAAAATGAAGTCGGGCTCTCAACACTACATAGCAAGCTAGTCACTGTGACACTGATTTCTGATATACACCAGGTTTCTTCCTCTCTGAGAATATTGGCACTTCTCTGGAATGAAGTCTCAGCTTCCTGACCCTGAGATCCTGAGAAAATTAACCTCAGATTGCTACCACCTGAGTAACACAGAGTGACCCCTCCCTATATCTAGGCCCTCTGTGAAGAAAGGACAAAAGACTGAAAATTACAGAGCAAACTAGGGCCTGCATATTTGATAGATGATATTTTTACTGCTGACTCCCAGCAAACACCAGACTTTGCTATTGATTGGTTTTGGGTCCATCATGACAAAGAAAAATTAATTAGGGTTTTGTGCCTCAAAGATTTCATATTTCTTGTTTGTTTGTTTGTTTTGGCTTTTCGAGAAAGGATTTCCCTGTAGCTTTGGGGCCTGTCCTGCAATTAGCTGGCCTTGAACTCACAGAGCTCTACCTGCCTCTGCCTCCTCAGTGCTGGGATTAAAGATGCCACCACCGCCCAGCTTTTATGTTCTAGTATATTAGAAATACTTAAATTCAACCAAGTCATACATTGCTATATAAGGATGCCTTGTTACCTATTCTCTTGCAAACACAGTTCAATCACTATGGGTCCCCTAGAGTAAAAGAAAAAGTAGCAGTCGCAGATTCAGACTGTGAAGAAGGCTCTGCAGAAAGTCTGCCTGTCTGGAGTGTGTGCAGGAAGACTGAAAAGCTCCACAGCAGTTATCACGACCGAATCTGAATGCTCAGCAGAGGTATGTGTTAGCTCTCGGTGGAAAGATGGGTGAGTCACACCCGACCCATCCCTGGAGAAAACCCCAACTACTGACAAAAGGTAGAAGGTTCTCTCTGCTGTAAATCTGCTTCTGTGACATTGCCTAGCTACCTCAGAATACCTGAAACCCATTTGTATTTGGTAGGGTCCCTCCCACTGGGGTTACTGAGTTCTGTGGTCCATGAACATGGCTTTATACTGTACTTCTGCCATCATTTTTACCCTTGTCTTCAACACTAGACTGTAACCCTTTCTGTTTTCTATATCCCCCTGCCTAGAACATGTACTTCCAAGTTCAACAGATTTGTCCTGAATTATTAACTGGTACAAGCACTGTGCCAGGCAATGAGAAAGAGGCATTAAGAGTGAATTCCCGGCCGAAGAGTAAATAATGAAGTAGAGAGACAGAGTCAACAACTCACACATGTGATCCATGCTAATTGAACACAGTACCAGATGAGGAGAGAAGATAAAGGAAGGAATATCCAGGGGAAGAGAGGGGAAGGGATGTTGCCCCAGTGAAACAGGGAAAGGCCACAGTCCTCAGTAGATATGATGAACATGAAACAGACTCCAGGAATTATAAGCAGTACAAATAATATGGAGTTTAAAAAGTATGAGGGAAAAAAAAACAATGGAAAGTTTGGATCAAATATACAGAGGTCAAACACACAGAGGAACACTTAGAAAGGAACACTGAAAGCACTGTCGCTAAACATGAGTGAAGTCTCCCACACTGAACACATAAGGTTTCTGTAAGAATTTTTACCTCCCCGAAACTGCTTTTGTTGACCCTGGGATCTCTGGAACAGGCCGATGTCTCAGCAGAAATGATCGAGAGGGTCTGGAAACCAACTTGCTCCGGCTTCTCATAGGTGTGTGGACTGGAGACGATGGAACATAGAGGTCGTTCACCACCATCTCTCCTTGAAACTGAAAGAACGGGGATGCAGGGGAGCTCTCTAAAAAGCCATTAGTACCATTTCCAGGAAGTGTGTCTGATGTTGGATAGTCTACGGAGGGAAGACGTTCAGGGTTTGTGCGAAGAGCCTTGCTGGAATTTTCTGATATCAAGTTGACTTTTTCTGTTTGCTCTTCTCCAGCTGTACAATCCACAGTCTTCTGGGTAACCAAAGAATCGATTTTAACATTTGCACTACCAAATAAAGAATCTTGTGAAGCATCCACATTCTGGTGTAGTTCTTCTCTAGGAAAGGGTGGGTCACATGGAGGGAGGGATAGCTTATTTTGTGACTTAGGAGACTGACCATTTCCCACACCGAAGGTACTCATTGTGACCGTCTCCACCTGTGTCAGGCCAGGTCTATGAACGCTAATAGTATCAGAAAGTTCTGCGAGGGCATTGCTGCTGGAAGGCGGAGGACTCTGATGCTCTTTTGAGGTGTTGCCATTCTTTGCTTTCTGAACGTTTGCGTATATCGGGATGTCTTGCATCTTTGAAAAGATCATTTGTAACTGTTTGAGTATCCTCCGACGGTGTCCTGTTGGTGAGATTCCAATCTCGTGGAGCACACTGTCATTTATCGACGTGCAGTCCTTCACAGTATAAAAACCAAACTCACGGAAATGCAAGAGGTACTGCTCCAAATTGATGCTCATCAGGAAATCTCTGATGTCCACATTTACTTCACTGACTGAGGACATAATGGTGGCTTCATCACTCCCTGAGTATTAAAGAGCAGCACAAGGAGACATACACAAGGATGTGCTTCTGATGGGTTCTTTCTCTATCGCTTTTTAGGATGGTTTCGCAATGTTCTTTTCTGTTTGTATGCTCAAGCCTGAAGAAAAAAAAACAATTAGGTTAATTTTATTATTATAAAATGTAATATATATACATATATATATATGTATATATATATACAGTGTGCGCACGTGTGTGTGTGTGTGTGTGTGTGTGTGTGTGTACTGTATACACAATTTCTTTCAGTGGTGCTAGAATTCAAGCCAAAATCTTCAGACGTGCTAAGTAAGTAATTTATCCCTAAGCGTCATTCTCAGGCCAGGATATGTTAACTAATAAAGCCTACTTTTGCACTAAATTTACCCAGTGAAAACAGAACAGAAATTAAGACAACTGCCAACTTCTAAGATTGGACTCTTTGGTGGCATTGAAAGCCAATCTGTAGGCTTACAACAAAGCTGCAGGGCAGAACTGCTGTGATAATACCAACAACATTTAAAAAAAAATAAATAAAATTAGTCTCAAAACGCATACACATGACAATGTGACAAATAATTTATTTATGTCCTTACTGATGAAAACACAATTAAAATGATAAGACCGTTCTCAAAGCATTTGTGGAACAGCTTTATACTGTTCACCAAAACATAACCAAAAAAAAACAACCAAACCAAAAAAAGTTAAAGGATTCAAAAAAGTAGAATCACACAGCTGGGCAAGATAAAGACCTGGTTAATATTTTACATACGGAACAATACAATAATAACTGGAGATATTCACTCCCTGAATAAAATTCCAGGTAATACTAGGCAAATTCCCAAGTATTACCTTCAAATCAAATAGTAAACAGCCAATCAGGCACAACACTTAGAATTAATATTAAATATTTACAGGTGGGTGTATTCAAGAAGAGCCTCCAAGGCAGCGACAGTCTAAATTGCTGGTAATTTTTCTTAACGGTTGTTAATAAGAATCTCTTCTACTACTGTGCCTGACCCTTAAGAAGCTGCCAGGACTGTTGTTCCTTACGTTTCAAAAGTGTAGGTGGCATCATGTGCTAACAGTCAATATTAACATGCAAGATAACACCAGATGAATAATATCTATGTAATTTCTAAGCACATTAGTTAACAGGAAATATACTATTATGAGGGTGAGATATCAAAGTTTAAAGTCATGTTTTCCTATAATGTGTTCATAGCAGAATCTAGTGGCAGGTACATTTTTCTTTCTAACAAAACTTATGCTTTGTTTTGGTTGTTGTTGCTATTATTACCTTACTTGTATTCTCTCTCTCTCTCTCTCTCTCCAGTAATAAAGATGAAGCCTGTGATCTCCTGTTCAGACTGTGTGAATACTCTATCACAGAATTACATTCCCACGCCTTTCTACTTTTTAATAAACCTTGAAATAATCTCACTATGTTCACTGAACTGGTCTTGAATTGATTTTTTTATTCAAATCTATGAACCTCCAAACTCAACCAAGAATAACTCACCATTAGAGGTATGTGTCACCAGCCCTAGAATCAACAGCCTCTTAAAAAGCTAATTTATCTCAGGACTAGATATAAGGGTGTGTTGATATCTATCCTTTATGCTTCAAGAAAAAGAAAATAACTATATAAAAGGTATAACATAAATAAAACAAACAAGATAAAATTCTCTAAGCAAATTTCCTTATTCAATATGTCTGGAAGCCACAACTGCTATAACCCCTCCAAAGGTCACTGGATAAAGTCGGCATGTTCAAGTGAACAAGCGTTATAAGCTATTGGCTTGAATATTTAAAAAGATCAGCAAACAAACACTGTTAAATGCAGAGTTTCCGAGGAGAACACCCACCTTCACTGAGTACAGAAGCAGAGAAGTTAAGATGTCAGAGAGCAAAGTAGGAAGTACGTGTGTCAGGGAGGGTTTGGGGAAGGGAGCTAACCCACACTGCCAAAGAAATCGCTACCTCTTTACTTTGTAGCTGATGGTGCTTATTTTCTTCTTCTCTCCCTCCTCCCCCTACCCCAGGACACAACTGCTACAATGTATAAAATAAGAATTCAGCTTGGTATAAATTATAAACACAATGAACTGCTTAGTGATTTTAAAGGCTCAGATGCACTGCCCTTTTGGGTAAAATAAATCCCAAATGTCACAGTCATGGTTACCAGCTCTCACAAAAGCCTATAAGCACAAAAAACAATTTTAACAAAACATATATGTATTCAAGGAAGATTTCAGATTTTTCCATAAGTGGTAACCATCATCCACCTAGTTACTCAAATCTGAGATCCAGACCTGAGAACCCCAGCCAGCCCTGGCCTTATCAAGCATAAACAGGTAACGGACAAACTACTGGTTTTATCCTTTGCTACAGACTAAGTTATGGCTTCCACCCCAAAATTCCTATGCTAAAGCCCTAGCCTTCAATGGGACTCAATTCAGAGCCAGAGATTTCTTGGAACTAATTATTTAAATGATGCTGTTCTGATACAATAGGATTAGATCCTTATAAGAAAAACCACAGGGCTTGTTATTTCCCTACCGAGGTCATAACAACCCCACCCAAGCCAGGACATGGCAAAAAGAGGGCGCTCACAAGACAGAACCAGAATCAGCAAGCCAGCAACTTGACTCAGCCTCTGGACCTTTGAAAACTGCATTTCTGTTGTTTAAGTCACACACTCACACTCTGTGTATTTTGTTATAGCAACTGGTCTCACTCACATACTCTTCCATTCTCATGACCTGTGCTGCGGCCCAGGACCTGATGGGAACTTTTGCCTGAAAAACGGCAACTGTTTCTGACTAAATCCCTCATTGCATTTGTTAGTGAATTATCAAAAATCATAAGTCTCAAAATTGTCAAGTTGAAGTTTCTTATAGTGCCAAGCTGTATGCTAGCCTCTGAAAAACAACAACAACAACAACAACAACAGTAGTAGTAGTAGATTCTACTGATGTAAGCAGTAAGCATATGCCAAGTATTATACCTTGTAAATATTTCCTTGTAGCAAGTCAATCCTGTTAAGAACTCTCCTATTATATTCATCAAACCATCGCAAGCAGTCTAATAGAGTCCCTCACTCACTTTAGCTCATTGGTGACTGTTTTCCTCTGGGGCAGAAAGCTTGTTATTTTTGCTCCTTCAGCATATGTTGTATCTGCTTGTCTGTGCACCATGTATAGTTCTGAGGAGGCAGGTAGTACCTCCTTTATGTAGGTTAACAGTTGGACACCTAAAATAGAACGGCATGCCCTTTTCTCCGTATGTACCTATGACTAGAACTTAGATGTGAGTTACGGAACTGGGCTGTTAGGGATGGACGTGATTGAAAGACATTGATATTGCTAGATTTGTTTGTTGTGTGTGTCTGTGTTCTTGTACACAGTCTTTCCTTTCACAGAATAAACTTAACTTCCTGGTGTCTGAGCCAAGGACAGATACAATAGTGTTCTACTCAAAACCACCTCTCTGCTATCATTCACTGTCCTAAGTATGGCTACACTGACAATTTGGGGGACCCGGAAGTGGCTCTCCACCCACAGGTCTTCCAGTTCTTTTCATTTGAATACTGTATCTGTCTTCCAATCACCTGACTTTTTAACAGTCTGACTTCAAGGACTGAACAACCAAGGGTGTTCATATGTCTATCTTTCCTGAGAGACTTTAGCTCCAAAGAAAGTAATGAAATACAAAGAGATGGGAACACTCTTAAATATGAGACAGCAGCAGCCCTTCTGTGCTTTGACTTTCCATGGGATTACTGGAAGGCAGAGTCTGACTCAATGGCTCTCCAGGGGCTGGTGTGGGAATCTGCTAGACAGCAACACTTACAGATAGCAGGACTTGACACCCTCCAAACATGAATGGTCTGTGTACTGAAACTTGGTAATTAGAGTTCCAAATCCTCTATAGCTCCCAAGTCTTCTCTAGACCAACCCACTCAAGTCGCACCTTGTCGTTCTTTTCCCTTGAGTGAAAAACGTTCTCAACACTCTGCACGTAAGATACTTCTCACAAATATGGAGCCAGACTATGTGCATGTGTTACCTCTTTCACTTCCTAGAAGCATGAACTCAAGTGCAGGTCCCAAGTGGTGATTCAGTTTCGTTTTCTGTAAAATGCATTGATATAGAGCATGTGGCAGAAGCCACTCCACTAAAACACAACCTAGTGATCACTCATCCTACACATTCAACTCCATTACAATATTCATGTTCACTATTTATAAGTTTCCACTGTTGATTCCTTTCAATTATTAGAGAAACGGCAGGGTCAGAGTTAAAGTGTAGAGAGGAGTTTAGGGTCCATGGAAGGAGATCTTATTCCATGTCATAAAAAAAGAACCAGGCTCCTTAGCCCTACTCAGTATGTTCAGTTGCAGCAGAGAGAGCTTTGAGTATAGACTTTGGCCTGCCGTCCTTGATCGGCCACCTAGAAGAATATATACTTACGAAATAGAAAGGTAAAAACTAGGTATGAAAACAACATAAGAATGAGTGTGTACATGTGCTTTCACACACACACAAGTTTCGTTTTCATTCTGGCTTTGAAACCATCCTTACTAACCTCTCTCCACCCTTTAAATGAGTTCTACACCTTTTATATAGTGGGGAGCTAGATACAGATGGATGTGGAGACAGGAATATATCCATCTCCATTTGCAGTTATCCTGATTATTTATTTAATATTCTAAGGTTTTTGACCTTCCAAATGCTGATGCCCCTTATTACAGTTTCTTATGTTATGGTGACCCCCAAACATAAAATTATGTCCTTACTATTTCATAACTGTAATACTGCTACTGTTATGAGTCCTAATGTAAATATCTGTGTTTTCTTAGGCAAGCCCTGTGAAAGGGTCTTTGGACAACCAAAAGGTTCTCAATCCATAGGTTGAGAATTGCTGCCCTTAAAGGTAATTGAAGAAACCTGGAGAAGGCAATATTTATTTGTTCTTCTGTAGAGAAAAGCAGGAAGGAAGGCTTGTTTCTGTTAGATCTCAAAGACTAAGAGAGTTGCTTCACGCTAGTTAGGTTGTTGTACAAACTATCTTAGGCTGGATAATTTCAAACCAATAGGTATGCATTGCTCACAGTTTTGGAACACAATAAATTCTAGAGGAAGGCACCTGGAGGTCCAGTGCTGGGGAGCTTTGTTACGCCCAGACATGCTCTCCAATCTGGCAGAAGAGCAAAAGGGATGAGAAGTTGGCTCTTTCCATTTTATAAACTCATTAATCTCACCCACAAATGTTCCACAGCTGTGAGCTAACCACCTTGCAAAGGGCCCACCTTTAAAGACTGTGACTCTAGGGGATTCTGGTTTCACACATGATCTGAGGAGATGAACACATTCAGGCCATAGTCTTAGCCATATTCTGACCTTTCCTTGGGCAACTTTGGTATAAAAGCAGAAAGCCTAAACCAAAGTGACATGGATCAAATAACAGGTCCCCACCTAAAAACATTGTGCATGTGAATACGTGGTGTCTCTATACTTCAGTTTCCTAAACAGGAAAATGGGTATAAGTAGTTCCTATACCTCCGCCATGGGGCTGGAGTGAGAAGTGAATGTCCCAATATATCTGAAACATTTAGAACACCAAGTAAGACACATGAATGCTAAGTCAGAGTCAATTTGTTGATCACCTTCTAAAGCTTCCCGATAAATGCCAGGCAAAGTATTTGTTTACAAACATCCTACAGTATGAGTTGAGGAATGGTCCAAATGATGGGTGTTATAAACATGACTGCGCACATGACCATGCTATCCTGATTTACTTAATGAGGAAGCACACACAGAATGGGAACACCACTGAGACTCATGTGATATAAGCCTGACCTATGTGTCACTTAATAAGCAAGTTTGTCATCTTACTATGCTCGATGCTGAACCCAACTCCATCTCCTCAATTGCCTGCTGCCACCACTCAATCTACCATCTTATTCACCTCAAACTATGACAATAGGTCCCTGGACCAGAATCTATAACTTTCTTGGGTCACTCCCTGCACACACCAGATTCTCAATACCTGAAGCATTATGGTTAATTTTGTAACACAAGCCACATCATAAACACTTCCCACAACTTTCCAAATTCACGTTCCCTGGTTTTCTGGCTCTAGTGAAGGCTACCAATTGGCCTCAGACTATACATAAACATAGACTTTTTTCTCTCTCACTTCTATTTCTTTCAATCACTAGCACATTGTGAAATATTAGTTGAAGATATGTTACATTTGTTTATGCTGTGGAGTATTTGTTTAATGATGCAAAGATGTGTTGCATTCATTTATGTTGAGTTTCTTTAACTGTGAAGCTGTATTACTTTGTCTGTCTAAAACACCTGATTGTTCTAATAAACATCTGAGTGGCAAATAGCTAGGCAGAAGAAAGTATAGGCAGGGCTGACAGAGAGAATAAACAGGAGAAGATATCTGGGAAGAGAGATGGGGAGCAAGAAAAGGAGGGGAGAGAATATCAGGACCCATCCAACAAGCTACACAGCAAACCACGGTGTAAGAAGTAAAGAAAGGTATACAGAATAGAGAAAGACAAAATCCCAGAGGCAAAAGTTAGATGGGATAATATTAAGATTTTTAAAAAAACTGGCTAGAAATAAGTCAAGCTAAGGCCTGCCTGGCATTTATAAGTAACAATAAGGCCCCATACATTTATCTGTTAGCTGGGTGGTGGACCCCCAAAGACCAAAGAGTGAAAATACGAACTATACCAGTGCATACTCCACATTCCCATAGATCACAGCTCACGCCCTTAATTGAAGAGTCTCACCAAATGTGTCTCTTCTCATGGGTGACTTCCTCCACCTGCTACAGTGCTAAGTATGCCTTGCTATTCAACTCTTTACTAGTACCTTAACTATGCCCAATTCATTTTAATTACTACTTGACACCTCTTATCTAGTCAGCATGGCAGGTAGGAAGTATTCATTGTTTGAAACTTCAGCCTTCCTACGTCAGCGAGCTAGTGAAAAGCAGAGAGAGAGCAGATTCAAATTCGTCCAATCTATCGAACCTCTAAGAGGTCTTCAGGTTAGGAATCAAATACGGCAGAAAATCAGTGAGAGTCATTCCAAATCATCTGCTGGGCACCTACAACCTCTTCTCCTGCCTCATGTAAGAAAAACCAGGCCACTGAAGCCCTTTTTTTCTTTTTCGCCTGTCTATACCCTTTCCCAGAGGATCATAGTGTATGTCTTCAAATCAGGGAAAAAAAAAACAAATGACAGCTTTGATTTGTACCTCAGCCACTTCACTAAATATAAGGGCACCGCATGCTCAGTCAGGTAAGTTCTGCAATCAGCTTGGTTGATTCTAATTCCTTAAGGGAGAGGGGAAAAAGTGTTTGTAGAATTGAACTTCAGTATATCGTTAATCCATTAAAGAAAGACATCATTTTAACTCTAGGTGAGATACCGCGATTTTAACAAATCAATAAGCTTAATACTCATAAGGTCACATGATTAAGAGCAGCTTTTGAAAACAGCTATAAAAGAGGAGCTGATAAGTGAATAATGTAACCTTCAATGTCCTACAGGACATGTCTTACAGAGTCTAATAACAATAGATGATTATTGCTTTCTAGAACAGTAGTTCCCAGTAGATTAGTACTGTCTCCCGGGGTTAGAGCCGAAGGATACTAGAAACTGTTTCTACTCCGCTCAGTGACTGAGTAGCAGAGACAAGAGGTGATGCAATATATTCTGCCATGGTGCCAATTTTCACTCCCTACAACAAATCAGTCCCCGTATGTTGTGAAAACAATAGATGGCCAAAGAGAAAAGTATTTCTGCCCTCAATGTGCCAGCAAACAAGGATGCATAGCTTATTCCTTAAAAGACAAAAAGACATCATGTCAAGAGGATGCAGCACCAAGTAGTTTACACCAGAGTGTAATGAAGTTCACTCTGCTTTGGTGAAGAATAGTCATAAGTAATGGGTATCGTGTTGTTTGCACACAAAGTTAAGTCCATATAAACTAATATTTCAGTAGAAAACTGAAATATTAACTCCAAGTATCCATAAAGACAACACATTCAACAATCTTGTTCGCCACAACAAAGCAAAAGAGAAAGTGATGGTGAGAATTTCTCTTTCATTTTACTCAATTCCATAGTGTAAATCAGACTAGAAAGTTGAAGGTCTAAATTAAAACCCCCTTACTGTCGGAGCCTTATATATTTGACCACAAGTCAAAAGTTGATCACTTGCCATCCCTCTCCACTGCCATTTCTTTACCTATCCTAGTATATGGCAAAATTAAACTCCTTGTAGGAAGACAAGTACCTCAATCTGATCATCTTTCTGAAATGTGGTCACCCACAGGCTAAGATCTTCTCAGCCCTACGATCTTAATTTAAACAACTAGCCCACCCTCATCTCTCCAGACAAATTCATCCTCTTTCCTTTTTCCTAGGATTTATACTGTTAACAACAGCCCATGGCTGTGAATCCTCTGTGTAGGGTTCTTTGTTATTCTTGCAGCTCTCTTGGGAAACAAGTCCTATACCCAAGGCAAAATAGGAAATAACAGTGAAACGAAAATTCTAGGGTGGGGTTCCACAACTCATGCTGTTGGCCTTGATACTTTATTATAGCTGTCTGGTTAATCAAATGGTAGAAAGGTGAGTGTCATATCCTGCTTCTCATTGGTGTCCCACGCATGAACACTCAAGAGTCACTAGAGTAGTGGTTCCCCACCTTCCCAATGCTGAGACCCTTTATATACATTTCCTTATGCTGTGGTGACCCATAACCATAAAGTTATTTTATTGCCTCATTATAACTGTAATTTTTCTACTGTTATGAATCATAATGTAAATATCTAATATGCAACCCCAAAGGGGCTGCAATTCACAGGTTGAGGAGCATTGTGGTAAAGAGTGCTCCTTAAATTCCTACATTCCATACTTTGTAAACTCCAATCTTATACTACAGAACTCTTAGGTTGATCGTGGGTGTAGGTCTCCATATAGGTCATTACATAAAAAAGCCTCAGTTCATTTACATGTTAATTGTCTGAGATTTAACAGCCAATAACAAGTTAATGGAAAACAACTTTGGTGTCATTTTATACAGCAATGGTAATACACAATTTAGTAACAGTTATTTTGCATCTACCATTGCAAAAAGACAGTTTATGGGTAGCTGTGGTAAAATTTGCTAAGCAAAATAGTCAGCCAAAGTCAAACAATTAAGAACCAAAACCTCTCCACTGACAAAACAAGCAAGCAGTGGTCAGAGTAAGGAAACAGCTGGAAGGCAAGAGCAAGGATTGACACAAAAGACTCCACTTCCAATGTGAACCAAAGGAGCAGCCCAATATACGAAGGCAGATGAATGTGATAATGAAATGTGGACACAAGCGATGGGATAGGGAGTCCTTTTTTAAAAGAAATGAAAACTGGGAAGATGGCTGTGAATAAAAAAACATGCCGTCCAAGAATAAGCACTTAAGTTCTGGTCTCCAGTGCCCATGAAATTTACCCGGTGGGATTAGCAGCCCTCCCACAATCTCAGCCTTCAATAGACGGAAGACAGGGGAGCCTGAGGTCAGACTGGCTAGTGAGAGTAGCAGAAGGCGCGAGCTCCGGATGCAAAAGAAAGACCCCACATGAATTACTAAGGAAGAAAACGACTTGGGTCTTCCTAATGACCCTCAGATTGCCACATGCATGTGCACCCACACATCTGCACATACACACAAGCATGTATACACACATGGATGCACACAGAGAGAGAAAGAAAACTATCACAAAGTTGAGTCTTTAACACTTTGTGCGAGGTAAAATAAACCACCACAGAAAGGAAATCACCATATGAGCACACTTGTAAGAGTCGCCTAAAGTTAGCAAATTCAGAGCAATCAAGAGTGAATTGACGAACATCAAAGAGGGGTAGAGAAGTGGGGAGCCATTTGGTGGGCATAATAATTCAGTTTTTACAAGAGGAAAATGTTTTGTAAATCTGTTCTACAAGAATGTAAGCAGACTTAACACTATTCAACTGTACACTTACAAAATGGTGAAGATGCTAATTTGATAGAGCAGAGAGGGGAGAGGAAACAGAATGAACTCTGCGTACATTTTATCCTCCGCCTTTGACAGTTCAGTCTTCAAAGTGCAGTACTATCAGTCCATGAGCTTTTCCTGCTCCATCTGCCCTTAATCCCTTATTAATTCCACCCACACTAGATACCATAATGCCTGGATTCCAATCCAGACTTCTCGACTTTTTGATTTGTTTTATTTATCTATTCTCTCTCTCCATCTCCCCATCCATTCCTCCTCCCTTCACTCCCCTTATCTCTGGTGTGTGTGTGTGTGCATACATGCACACGTGCACGCGTGTGAATACATGCGTGTTTTTCTACTGCTGGGGGTGGGGGGATGATCAGTACTTCACCTCCTACATAGCAGTAGGTGTTCTAGGATTATCAGGAACCACTGCACTCATCATTTTATGTGGGCTCCTAAGACTGAGTTCAGGTCATCCCTCTTGCAAGGATAGTGCTTTTACCCACTGAGCCATCTCTCTGACCGAGGTTTCTCTACATTTTAACTGGGTATCTTTATAATATTATTTAACTTTCCTGAAACTTAAGAGTCCTTACTTCTAAGATTAGGAAAATATATCTATTCTCTTACAGAATTGCCAATAAATAAGTACAGAAAAAAGAATGTATACATATGTATATACATACATAGAGGCACACACACGCACACACGTGCGAACACACACAGATAGATAGATAGATAGATAGATAGACATAAATATATGTACACATTGACCTAATATAAACTGCAATCATATGTTGAGTGCTGGCTATTATTAATTCATCTAATTAATCAATATTATACTTAATTATATTATCAATATGAATGCATTGGATTTGAGTGTTAACTCTTTGGCCTACACGGTAATATCACCTTTCTTTAAAAGAGGACTGTTAATTATTTTTCTAATAAACCTACAAAGTACATAATTAGTGGTAAGCAAACTTTATTAACCTAGTGAGACACAGACACGATTAATGTTTTGAGACTGGAAAGCTTTAAACTTAGGACACAGGCCACAATGATTACAGAGGGCCCAGCTGTGCTGCTCACAACGTTTGTGGACTTCAACAATGTCTCTCTCTCCTGAGTCTCGCTGCTGTCATCTGATAAGCAGGGAAGATAAGAATGCATACCACCCAAGACTGTTTCAATGGGGATATGCTTGAATATGTGCATGGGTCTTTGAACAGTTTTCCAGAAACTGTTCAAACATTTTTAGTCATTAGCCGCGAGATGCAAAATAAGTGAAACTTGATCTTCCAATGTTCTCAGCGAAATCTTCTGGCTTTTGGCTCAAGGGAAGAGATTATTCTGAGATATTTTTATTTTACTTACTGTGTATTCAGAAAAACACAACTCTACAGTCTAGAACTCGGTGTCTCTGTCAAAGTCAGGAAAGGCAACACCTTAACTAAGTATGCAGTGTTATTGCACTGTCCCATGCCTAACGCCTACCTCCGTGTGTTTTAGAGAGTATCTTAATACTTAAGTGCTTGATAATCTCCTTGGTCATAGTATATCTCTCAAAGTTCTCATCTACATTTAAGTTAATTAGTTGAGGTTTGAAATATCCTTTAAATTCTAATGGAGAAATCTTTCAAGTAAAGCCATGACTTGGGAGCAACCAAAGAAAGAGCTTCTCTTCCACAGTTTCCATGAGGAACGACAAGCTGAAACCACGCGTCACTGTGGAGGATGCCCGCCCACCCACCCATGTGCTCCGATGCCTAGATCTGCTTCTATTGGAAACAGGCCCTTTCCTGGCCCTAACTAGTCTGTAGCACATCTGTAGCTCAACCCAACGCTTCCAAAATGTTGAGTCAAGAGAAAGGCAGGCTTACACACAGCTTTAATGTTCAATTAATCCAGACAAAAACTGACACAATATTACATCTCAGTATAAAGACCTTTAAATGTAAAGTTACGATATAAGCACACTTTTTAATGTGCATTACATCTTAGTGTTGTAGTACAAATATCTATTCACTATCTCTCTAAATTTAAGAGTGCATTTTTAGACCAACAACCAGATGTTTCAAAATAGCCTACTGTGAATGTTTCCTCTCTGCATTTATAAATAGCGCCCTGACCTCTTTTCCAACTGAATTCAAGAGCTTCCTCTTAGTTCTGTGATTCTTAAAGTCTCTTGTCCTTAAAGACAAGTACTTCAACTGTCTCTGAACTTATATGCCGCTTTGTTTACATTTATTCCTTCCATAAATATTTAAGGAACATGGCTCTCTCTAAGAGAATAGTGGGAAATACTTTCAGTTTGAGATAACAGTACCCCTTATCTCATTTGTGAACAGTGTCAAGGGTTACAAAGTGAAGATGTCTTCTCTCCAGTAGTTTAAAAAAAGATCAGGCTTAGACATGACAATAAGCACAGGAAATGACATGGGTACAAACAATCAGCCCTGAGACAAACTGCCCAGTCCAAGGGAAGAAGGACTGGGGAGACAGAACAACATTCTCAGAAGAATATGATCTCTGGAGCAATGGGAAAACTCAAGCCTTGGGACCTTGACTTTAGAGGGTTTGCAATATAATGCGCTATTCCCATCCCAGAGATCAGGCACCATGCTTTAGAATGGATGGGTGGGGTGTTCTAAGTCTTCCATCAACTTGAGAAGTATAGTTAAAAGACTGCAGCAAGTCAGAGCTTTGCAAATGCCCAGATCAGAGTAAGAGCTATTGAATAGGGTTTCCAAGAGGAACGGCCACAGGTGGAGACATCAGCCCCTGAAAGTAGACCAAAGGCCATGAAGGAGGCACAGCGAGAGAAGATAAACATCGAGCCACAGCAGGAAGGCAGAGCAGGTGCAATGGACTTCGAGTTCAACAAGTAGTGATGTCAGAAGGGCGGGTGGAAAAGGGAAGTGTTTGCATTTCTGGAGAACCCAGTCAAAAGCTCTGCGCAGCCCTTGCCCATCTGCACCCCTGTAGTTCGAGGCATCTGACAGCAGGAAAAGACCAGCCTCCCGTGCTGGTCCACAGACCCAACCTTACTCCCCCATGCTCAGCTACACAGCATAGCCAGCGGTGGTTTGTTTGTTTGTTTGGCTGTTTTTGTTTTATATTTTACCTTTAGGAATGATAAGCCATTTAAACAACCCATTCCAGGTTATTCCCTCAATTATCCCTACATATATACATATAAGTCAGAAAATAATTCTCTCTGCCTCTCACAAATACCTTTCGACAAAAGGCCCACCTCGCCCATATCAGAATACTTGTGTTCTCATGTGAGCACATGTAAGAAAGCCTGCTTATGCTGAAACAAAACTTCAACAAAGTTTCTACAGAGACAGGACAATTAGGAGAGACTACCACTGCTATTTCAATTGAGAAAACAAGAATAAGTGAGCCAAATGACTTCACTATGATTACATATATAAGATTTGGGTGACATTTTATCTACATTCACTTATCGTGTGTGTGTGTGTGTGTGTGTACACGTGTGTGAGAGTGACACAGCATTTATTTAGAGGTCAGGGACAACTTGATAGACTCAGTTCTCTCCTTCCACCATGAGACCCTGGGTCTTGGGGATCAAACTCATGTCACTGGGTTTGGTAGATAGCATCTTTACTGGCTGAGTCATCTAGCCGGGCCCTCACTGGTATATTTTTGAGATCTAAAATAAAAAAGTCTAAGGTAGAAATGATCTAAGATGACTTCCCATACCTTCTACCCTTATATTCACCATGCTTGGTTAAAGTTAAGGCACATTTCCAGCATCAAAAAGAAGTAATCCACCTGATTACTGTTCTACAAAGAATCCAGAACACCCCACTGTCTAGCATGTGCCAAAGCAAAGCCCAATAAGTGGATCAATAAACAAATCTGAAGACAGGGTGGGACACGTGACAACGAAAGCTATTAAGGCAATGACTGTCACTCATAGTGCAAATTTTATGGTCCCTGTCACCACGCCCCACAAGGAAGTGTGTTAGAAAGTAACAAAACAAAAGGCAAAAAAATCTCCTTCTTAGACCTCTTGAAGTCTATAACCCAGAATTTCCAGCAGCAGGTTTTCAAAAGTGTAATTCATTATAACCTGAGTTCCCTTTAACCATGGTAACTAAAAGAGGTTTATTCTGAAAAGCATTCATTGAGTGCCCATGAGCCTCACAGCTGGGAACTTGAGATGTCAGAAAAACACAAATCTGTTTTTAAGTGAACCACCGGCCTCCCCTTTGACAGACAACCCATAAAACCCATCTGATAGACTAAGCAGAGGAAGGAAAATATACAAGACAGCAGATCCACATAAATCTGTTTTAACAAGCCATGTGACTTACCCTCTAGGTACATTTTATTTTTTTAAAAAAAAAATCTTTGGTTCTGACACATCAAGTCAATATAACACCCTCTTAGTGTGAAGACCCACCTTAAATGTGTGTTCAGTCTCTCCTTGGATGGGAGCCAGGGGATATTTCCATTTTAGGATGTAGCCTACTTGCACGACCCACTTTACTTTTTCTCTTTTAAACATTGTTAAATGGTGGAATACCAAGAGCCTTTGCCCTCCACATTTCTCTTGTAAGTGTATAAAAGTCATAAATAACAATCTTATAGATAGTCATTTTCTGTAAAAAGTTACTGCAGCCATAGCTACCTTCCACTTGCATACAGACAAGGCTCCATACACTTCTGGTGCAGAGTGCTTAAGGAGAATCAATACTGGGTTTGTAAGTACAATGCTATTATTGGTAATAACAATGACAACCGATTAAATGTACTTTTAAAAATAGCTTATTTCAATATAGACCAAAAAAAAAAAAAGAAAAGAAAAGAAAAAAAAACCCTTATATTCTTCAAGGACAAACTTGGTATTGCTCTGCCAACTTACAAGAACCTGAGACAGTTTTCCACACAGCGTGGCTTATCGCTTCTTTCATATTTTTGCTCTAATTATCAAAAGTTCCCAAAATTATTTCACAAACCTTCTTCCAAAACAAAGTAACTCCAGATCTCCACAAAGAAATTCAAGACTGATGATGATGATGATGAAGAAGAAGAAGAAGAAGAAGAAGAAGAAGAAGAAGAAGAAGAAGAAGAAGAAGAAGAAGAAGGAGAAAAGACAGAATGAAGTAAAATAAAACTTACTTTAATTAATAGATGGACATCAATTCTCCCACGAGAACTGCTTCCCACACCAAAGGAGAAACAGATGCCTGGTAAAAGCACTCTGTAGAGGTCCTCGGGTACAGTGCTAGGTTCAGGCAGGTGGAGGCCGAATGATTGTAATTAAAGTTAATTAACAGGGCTGCCGTCTAAAGTGTGTAACCAGTAGGGTGCGGGGGAGCACAGGGCTCCAAGTCATTACCTCTACCGAGGGAAAAAAAAAAACAAAAAAACAAAAAAACACTCAGTGCCTGGAACTCGCCAAGGCTGCATTCGGTCGGGGGCAGGAGGGTAGGGATGAGGCCCAGTCTGGTGGACTGGATTGTCACCCGGGCGGGTCAAATCCCAGAAGCAAGTGCAGCCTTCAGATGACTTACCGGCTCTGGTTTCTTTTCCGACGCCCACACGCGGGAGCACGATCCAAGCGGCGCAATCCAGAGCCCGAGCACTGTGCGAGCCCCGAAGCGCCGCGCCGCGCGGAAAGGCGAGGCGTTCTCGCACCCGGGACCGTAGCGCCGCCAGCCCACCCCGGGGACTCGCCTCGCGCGCGGCCGCCGAGCCTGGGCAGCGCAGCGCCGGCTTGTCCCCGTGGGGCGCTGTCACCGGCGGGCGGACACCGCGCCGCACCTGGAGGCGGGAGCGCGGCGGGGCTCGGCGAGCACGCAGCCCCGGAAGCCGCGCCCGCCCGGGCCGCCCAGGTGCTCGGCGCCGCGCCCGGGTGCTTCCTCCTCGGGCCCCGGGGGCGGGGATCCGCGGCCGGCGGGGGCGGCCCGAGCTCAGCCGCGGGGGCGGTGGGGCAGGCCGTCCCGGTTCCGCAGCATTGCTGGGCGGCTGAGTCAGCCTGCCGCCGCTTGGCCGCGCCTGCCGCCCAGGCCACCTGGAGCGCGTCCGCCCCGTAAGGACCAGGGGAGGGTGCGTCTCGGTACGTGGGCTCGGACCCGCCACCGGGCTCCCGCAGGGACCCTCGCTGGCCACCTACTGCCCTGTACCCAGGCTGTGCGCTCTGACCTGAGCTGGTGGCCGAAGGGGCGGAACCTTGCCGCCTTCTCTGTCTGCTGAAGCTTACTCCACCGAGAACTTTCCCTGTTGCCTCAGCGTTTCCCAAACTTCACACTCATCTAAGACACCGGTTTTTCCAGGTTCCGGGAATCAGTATATTTGCCAATCCTTCTATAAGATTCTCTCCAGTCTGCGCTCTGGTCAGATACTAAGATCCCTTTTTCTAGATGAATTGAGGAGCAGCCTAAAGTCAATGTGTAGAGGCTTATCCCTGGGTAACCAGGTCTCAGACTTTGGGGCTATTAGAGTCTAGAAGGACTTTCACTTCTTTGAACCAGTCCTTCTGTAACCTTGGCGATAAAATAAAAAGAGAGGATCCCAGAAACCTACCCGAGAGCAAGTAGGGTCATCCCCTATCATGCTTCATTCTACAGTTTGGGGCTTTTTAGTTTGTTTGTTTTTAATAGATTACCTACCTGAATCTCTCTCCTTAAAACATGAAAGTACTTAATCTTTGCACTAAATCTGTTGACGAAAGTGAGGCAATTACAGAGAAGCGCAGACATTATTATGAAATTAAGATAATGGGCGAAGCTCACAGAGTGGAGTCCAGGCCTCTGTGAGTCCACATCACCAACTGCTTTCAGACTACAAGCCACTCAAAATCTCCATGCTTGTGAGGGCCGTTCTACCGGCAAAGGGAGCCCCCAAAGCTCCAGGTTCCTTTCGCACTAAATGCTTCACAGAAGAACCCTCTTCCTAGTCAAACTTCCTTGACTTAGACCAGAGCCTGCATAATTGTTTGTTTGGTTGTGTTTTTGCTTTTGCTTTCCATGGCATCTATAACAAACTTTCTGTTTGTGACTTCCTCCTGGGTTCATCTTAGTCCCATATTCTCGGTATCTTTTTCTTTCTATCCCAATAGGTCTTACATATTTTTCCCCTAATCTTCATCAGTCTTCTTAAATCCTTCTCTGAACAAGCCAGGTTATAAATATACAAGTATTCTTACATCACTTACAGTGTCTCAGGAGGTCAAGCTTAACTTGTCCTCGATTTACTCTTCCTGGTTGGTTTTATAAAATAATTAGGGTTTGGGGCCTCCTACAATATCTTTGTTCCGTGAGTTTTTCATTTGGTTATTCGGAGTTTTCTGCATGGTTCTGTTTGGTAATTTGAACGGAGAACACTGAAGATACAGCGGTAAACAACTACAAAATAATCTCTAGATGCTGCGGCCTCCCCAGGGAAGAATTTCGGTGCTGCAAGGTACACCAGTGATTTCACAGCGCCGGTGCCAAGTAAAACTCCGCTCCACCACTGACTGCTCATAAGCACTAAGCCGGTCTAATGCATCCTCATATACGGAGGGCAAGAAAAGATGACGCAGGAAAGATGGTAAAAAAGCTACCTCTTATTAATTGCTTGTTAATCACCAGTCGTTAGCCAAATGCCCAATACATATTTTATATATCTGCCACAACTCTGAGTTGAACTAATTCTTCCAGTTTTATAAATGCAGGCTTAATCGAAGCTGAAAGAGGCTAAGCAGTAAATAGCAGATAAATTGAGCACATCTAGGCTGTATTAGCACTACATGAATTATTTAAGTGAGGCATTAAGAGGACAAAGTAGACAAAGAAATTGACTTTCTATAAGAATTAAGATATGGAGATCTGTCGACTGCCAGGTTCCTGGACTATATATCTGTTCCCAGGATGTTCCATTGAGGTTGGAATCACGCCAAGGTGACCTGCCCCTACCCCTACAGCCTAGGTTTTTGGTAGCAGAGCAAATGGAACTGCTTAACCTGTTCTTCAGCTTTTTGTTGCTCTTGTCCCTTATGTACCCTTAATGCACCGGCATGAAAGAGGTGATGAATGGAAAGCCCCCTCCTTCCTCGCCCTCTTCTCTCACTTTCCTTCCCAGTATCCCCCTTTATCTATAACCTCACAGCAGCACTAACATCCACTGGCCGCTTGCACGACAGCTGCTGTTCCAAGCGCTTTACTTATAGAAGCTCATGCAATGATGTCAGCAGCTCCTTGAAGAAAGAAAACACGTTCGTGTTATCCGCGAATAGGAAACCTAAAGAAAATAGGAGGTGAGTAACGTGCACCATATAGGTACGCCATATAGGACCATATGGAGGAGTAATTCCAAGCCAGCCTTTTTCTTGGAATTGCCTCTGGTGAAGTCAATGGAGCTGGACCTAAAACGGCTGCTCTCAGGATGGAGCTGAGTGTACCATGTGGGCTGAGGCAGTTTGAGCACATTCAGTTTGGGCCCTGGTTTCTGTATTAGTAAAAACTATTGGAACATAATGCAATTGTACATCTAAGGCACCCAAAAAATGGTAACTCCTCAGTGCATCTAGTTCTATTAATTTTTTTACTCCCATGATTCTCCAAGAACTCAGTTCAAGTTTCATTTTCTTCTCAAGATTTCGCAAATATTTCTGATAGCCAGAATTGCTCACACATGAAATTTAAAGTAATCTTTCATTTTTTATAACATGTCCAATATTATTTTGCCAGATAGAGAACTTAGAGTTGTAGAAGCATCAGGCACATATTTTACAATATTTGTGAGCAAAATAATATACTAATTTATAAATATTATACTTTCTACTCATATTTTATGAATTACTATTATTGAACATACAATTTAAACATAAAAATTTACCAGGACAATTATGTATAAATCACCTTACCCTCTTCCTTAATTACATCCCCTGATGTTCTGCTATTACATACCAGTATTAATTTTAGTTATTTTTTTATACAATGAACTTGATGTTCATTTTATCTACTAGAAATTTTATATCCTCTGAGTAGCATCTCACCAAATATTCTTAAATCTTTGTGTCTCTGGTAACCAGTGTTCTACGCTGCACTTTTGTGAATTCTCTCTCTCTCTCTGTCTCTATCTCTCTCACACAAAAACACACAGAATGGGGTCTCTGCTGGTAGAGTTTGTCTGTCTACCTCTCTGTCTGTTAGTTAGTTTGCTTGTTTTTTGACACAAGCTGAAGTCACCTGGGAAGAAGAAGTCTCAGTTGGAATAATCTCCATCCAATTGCCTATGGGCAGGCCTGTGGAGCATTTTCTTCATTTCCTTTATAGAGTGATGTGGGAGGCCTCAGTGTACTCTAGGTGTTGTCATTCCTGGGCAGATGGATCTGGGTTATGTAAGCAAGTGGAGCAAGTCATAGGGAGCAAGTCAACAAGCAGTACTCTTCCATGGTCTCTGCTGCGGTTCCTAAATTCCTGCCTTGGTGTCCCTCAGTGATGGACTGTGATCATAAGAAAAAGTCAACTAAAGCCTTTCTTCCCCAAGTGATCCTCAGACTCTGAAGACACCGGGTCACCCCTAGTTACCACTTCTTTAGATTTTGTGTATAAGAAAGATCATGCAGTACATTATTGCACTCCGTATCTTCCAGCAGTTCAAGGCCAATCTGGAAAACACACTAAGGTGTGGTGCTAATTCACTTTCTGCTGCTGTTAAAGATGATCATCAAAGTTTCTGACACCTCCCCAAACCGTACTGGTAGCTGGGGTCCCGCTAGTCAACATACGAGTCTTTGACAGAAATGTTCTATTCTAACCGCAGCAAATTCTGTGTGCATACTCAGTCTGACGGAAGATATTTTAGGCTGTGTTTGTCACCTTGGACCTTGGAAGAGATCAGGCTAATTAAGTGAAGGAAACAAAGAGGTGCTGTAGTATTTATTTTGTTGTTGTTGTGTTTTGTTTTATTTTTTAGCATAATATCTTTATTGAATCTTTGGGAATTTTACATTATACACCCCAATTCTGCTCACCTCTCAGTTCCTCCACATCCACTCTTCACCCTGTAGTGGCCTCTCAAACAAAACTTTAAAAAAATAATCAAAATAAAACAAGTAAACAACAACAACAACAAAAGCAAAGAGAAAAACAGCAACAACAAAAAAGAATAAAAAGAAACATCAACAACAAAAAACCCTCTTTGCTTCCCTCCATCTTTCAGGTCTCTGTAACACCTCTTCTTTTGTCCTGGTGGCACTGGAAGTCACAGTGTCATGCAATATACACTTTTGTTCAATCAGTTTTATTTGCAAATGTCCATTGCAATGAGTCTTCGGTCTGGTTCAAAGCATTTGGTATATGGTACACCATCATGACTGGATCCTCACTGAAACTGCTTTTGGATATTTTACAGCCACCATGAGTCATGGAGACCCTGTGAGTATTGTTCCAGTGGACCATTTCCTTCATGAGCTCCAGCAGGCCCCATACGGAGTAGATGTTAAGGTGGGGCCTGGGTGGTAACTGAGCTGGTCTGACCTGGCCACTAGTACCTCCCTCCTCAGTGAAGGACAGAGCCAGCTCCCCTATGCCCATGCCATCAGGGTCAACTCTTCTCTGCCCATAGTGAAAGGTGGGGCCAGCTCTCCTTTGAGAGTTGAGCCAGCTCTATTGCTACAGCATCCAGCAAAGGGCAGGGCCAGCTATCCTAGGACCAGTGAAGGGAAAGGCCTGCTCAGCATAGCTCTCTGATTCCATTCTCATGGTTCCCATAACTCCATGAAGTAACACAGGCCACAGACATCAGCATAGACACTAGCTGCAACTGTATGAGGAACCCAGACATGGCCTTTGGCAGCAGGCTCTGCCCAGGCAACATGCTGACTCCTGATGGGATATTTATGATTTGAATAAATGATTTGATTCATTTTGGTATTTTGACATAGGTTCTGTCATTATGTCCTTTTTAATCCTTGTAGAAACTGAAAGTTATCTTAGCAAAGAATGTATCATATGTAAATAACAGAGTCAGGGTTCAAAAGCACATGATATGGGTTCAAAGTCTGTGCCTTGCACACCACATTCTGTGATGATATAGAAAGTTCCTTACCAGTATTCTGCCAAAAAGAAAATTAAAACCATGACATGTACAGGCAATGGGAAGAACTGGAAATTATGAAGCAGGCTTATAAGGAAATGAAGGGGACAGCAGAGTAAATGTGACAGTTTAGCTAAAAGGAAGATCCTGGGGAAAGGATACAGGGCAGGGGGCAGAATAGGAGAGGGAAGCAATAGGGGGTGATCCTCCAAGGCAAATTATATATGAAAGCACCCTCCTGGAACCCATTGGTTTGTATGCTAATTTTTAAAAAACTGTTTAAGAAATTGACCATACATACTTTTCTGAGGCTAAAATACTAAATACATATTATTTCTGAGAGAAAGATTTGCCTGGCACTGAGTTGTAGGCAGGATTCTCTCCTGATCCTCCCCATAGTTTTTACTGAGTGGAAAATCCTTGTCAGTCTGCTGGGCACTTTGGCTGCAGAGACGCTCCTCTTCTTGCTGCTCATATTCCTGAAGTACCCATTGTGGGGCCTTAGGTAAATATTTGCTTTATTAAGTTGAAACACTTTGACACCTTAAGTAGACTCCTTGAGGCTCTTAGTTACTGTAAGATTTGCTTAGAAAATGTCTTTTAACTCCTCACCACAAGAAAACAGTAAGCGGTCAGTGCCCCCAGACCACAATAGACACAGCAGCTGCAGAACTTGTTCAAATAATCCAACCATTCACCAAAAGGTGATGATATTGTGGAAACAACACATTTTAAAGAAAACCATTAAATATGGTCAAGAAAATGGTCAATAAATGTTTTTCCTTGAAACTAATACTTTAGAAACTCACTTAGGCACAAAACCTGAGAGTTTTATACTGATAAACATATTTATATACTCTCCTGATTCTGAAGTGGGACTTCATCTTAAAAGGGATTGACAGGCAACAGTCATAATGGAATTGCTATTGCTTACGTGCGAATGAACTAGGCCACAGATAAGTATATTGTCAGCACTTCCTGTGAGTTATTTACACCTACACTTCTACTTGTAGCGAGCTTGTCAGTTAAGACATTTTCAGACAGTTTGCAGTAGGTTTCAGAACAGCGAGACACTGATATACATCTGTGTCTAGACGATTTCAACAAAAGTTTTCCTATATATAGTAAAAAGATTAAATAATTGTTAAAACTGCATGCCAAAGTTTAGGACACCGTAATTTTTTTGACAAATATGTAGAAGATAGGAAAAAAGACCACATTGTAAAACTGCCAACATACTCTCATCTTTAATTACTAACAAAAACAAGTCAAACTTTACTATTTTCTGGAATAGCATCTTTTAAGAAAAGTCACTGCTAAGAGAAATTTCACAAAGCCTAACTGGAAGCAGAGGCTGTGCTTTAGTTTCCCCGCTGCCCAGACCCGAATAATCACACAAAAACTATATTGATTACAGCACTGTTTGGCTGATGGCTCAAGTGAATTTCTAGCCAGCTCTTACATCTTAAATTAACCCATTTCTATTAATCTGTGTATTGCTACTAGGCTGTGGTTTACCAGTGCCTGCATGCTACTCCTTTGGTGGTTACATGGCATCTCTCTGACTCTGCCTTCTTTCCTTCTCTGTTTCTGCTTGGATTTCCCACCATGCTCTATGCTGTCCTGCCACAGGCCGAAGAAGCTTCTTTATTAACCAGTGGTAATAAAACATATTCATAGCATAGAGAAGGGAATCCCACATCACTGTTGCCCAAGGATTTGTAGATGAGTTGCACCCACTGGTCAGACAATTGCTATGTCATTTTGATGTATCAGTTCTTTCCTCTTTAGGAACTGGATTTACCAGATATCTTTTTTTTAAAAAAAATTTGATATTCTGTATGAGAATTTGGGTCCATTTTTGTCTCCTTTTGCTAATCAGTATACTCATAAAAGCTTTGAAAGCTTCAAATCAGGTAGAATTTTTAGCAAAACAAAAGATAAGGGGTATGGCACAAAAATCCATGGATAGAAATGGACTCCTTATGAACCAACGAAACTGCACTGTTAAGAAAGCGTTTGAAGGCTCTCATGTTACCAGTGTAAGTGGTAGGTGAAATGCAAGAGCAGGACTGATAAGAGAGTGCACCACAAGACATCCTTAATGAAGAGGGAGGTCACAGCATAGGCGCCTGAGGGTAGCAAAAAAGCAGGATGTCCTCTGGAAGTGTTGAGCCACAGAGTCCACCAAATTTTAATCAGTTCCAAAATGGGGCTTGGCACTAAAAGTACAGATTTTAAAATATTCTATTGAAGAATCAGAAGGCCCTTTGGCATTGCTGTGATAAGGTGTAAGTCTACATTGCAAAACTGGCTGCTCTGATTTGGTCAGGACAGACTTTCTTTTGCAGGGTTCTCCTCAAAGCCTGCTCCTCCCTGAGGTAATGACTAAGGAGCTTGGCGATTACAAATGTATTTTTTTTTCCTGAAATTATCATTGAAAGATAAGCTTCCAGTGAGTTAAGCTTGAGAATTTCTAAAATAGAAATCTTAGATAAACACAGTCTAGACAATAATTTTTAATACCAATTATTTTATCATGAGCAGCAGTACAAAGGTCATGACATCCACTTCAGCTATTTTTGAATCTTAAACCAAATCAGACAGTAAATATTTTGAACGTTTTTTGTCTTATTTTATTAATACATATTTGGGGATGTGAGGAGCCCCAGATGCAGAAAAAAAATGAAGTAGACAATCTTTATTATACTCTTAGGGGCTACAATATGATTTCAGAGGCAGGCAGTACCCAAATAATAATAATAATGATAATAATAATAATATTAACATGTGTACAGGTATGTATATGACATCTGCATGTGCACTATGTGTATACACATATGGCATATATACTATGTATATAACACATATTAGTAAATAAATAAATGATACTTCTTCCTCATCATATATACATATTGATGTGTCTTATTTTATAACATATACATGCATTGTGATATTTGAAACATATGAACTGGCTGGTAACTTACTTCTAAAGTCTAAAATAATCATTCATTGTGTCTATCTTCAAGTATTAAATTTGAATTATAAATGGAAAAAAATTCTTTTCTGCTACTCACAATCTTGTGTGTTCATGTGGTAGGAGATTATAGCGCCCTGTTTCCACCCTCCCATGGCACACTGTCTACCCAGTGATGGGGATAATGTAGCTGGCCTATGTGAAAGAAGTCATTGGCCTTAGGGGCCCAGCTTCTTTATCTCTGCTTTCTCTTTCCATGGGCTGCCATTCAGGAATTAGAATTCTGTGCAGCTCTTCCTAGCTGAGAAACCCTGGGAAATCCCAATCTGTGCACAATTTCCCAAGTCTGACACATTGTCTGAAATAATACAAGTAATATTTGTCATCACGTTGATTGATCGATCGCTTTCAATCTGCCCATTCATTTCAAACCAAGGACCACGTTTATGGTATGGAAACAAACAATATTTTATGCTATAGAGAAGTCAGGAAAAGGAACAGTTTTGATTGGTAACTCCAAAAAGTCTTTTTTTAAACAAGTGACATTTAAGCTGAGAAATGAAGGAGTGGGTGTGAGATTTGTACTGTGCATGCATGGGGGAGGCAAAGGCGTGTTTCAGGCAAAGAAGAACATTTGGGAAACCTTTGAGGGAGGAAAAAGCAAGCGCCTTATAGGAACTAGAAAACACACAGGGTCTCTCCCAGTGAAATAGCGGATACAAAACCAGAAAAAGTTGGAAGAGTGGTTGCGACAATAAAGTAGGTTCTTGCAGGCCACACATAGGGTGTGGGATTTTATAAGAAGAAAACAGAAAGTTGTTGGAGAGATTTAAGAAAGCAAATCAGACTTACTTTAATTTCTGCATTTTATATTATTTTCGATTCCTGATAGAAAATATTTCAGCTGGTTGAAATATAATACATGGAGGTTCAATTGAAAATGTATTAATTGCCACATTGCGGACATGAGTCTGGAGACTTACTCATGTGTACAGAAGAAATCCAAGGTCTATGCAGATAGTTAAGGACATTGAAAAAAAGAATCAAAATGTCCTACCTATTCATGAAAGTTTTGATTGATCTGAGAATACAGATGCTAACTCAGTTGATTTCTTTATAGCTAAGAGTTCCAGAAATTGACACATGGATTGAAAAGTTCTTCAGTCACCGGCTTCGTACATCACTTGTTACTCACACACAGCCTTACCTGTGTTCTTACGTAAACAGATACCCATGTGGAGAGGTAGTAGTCTTACTCTTCTTAAACCACATGGTACAACCCTTCTGTAATAGAAGTCAGACACACCATCTCAAGGCATCCAACAGCAGGTGCAGACCTTCAAAGGCCCAACTCACAGGCTTGCATTTCCTTCACTCCACATGGTTACCGTAGCATCCGGTGTGATGGTTTATTTTTTCCTGTGGAAGTGCTCACGCCCTCACTACTGTAACTCCAGTCTGGTTTAGCAATCAAAACACAACATCTGCCCAGTAGGTTTTGCAAGTCTTTTAAGAAAACCATGATAGTCATGCCAGATTGAGAAGTTCTTTCTTCTCCCCATGAAGGAAGTACTGGTTATGCATTCATTAAACTGTAAATGCCTGGATTTTCTCAATGCAGTTTCTGGGGCACCAGAGAGATTTTTGTTTTTCATTGTTTCCCCCAAGGTACGGGAACAGCAAAATCAAACAGCATTGGAACTAGTTCCTTCTTTCTATGCTATGGATGAAGACAGTTCTTGCTAAGCAATGTTTTTTGTTCTTGTTTGTTTGTTTGGTTGGTTTTTCAAGCCAAGCTTTCTCTGGGTAGCTTTGGAGCCTGTTCTAGAACTAGCTCTCGTAGACCAGGCTGGCCTCAATCTCACAGAGATCCACCTGCCTCTGCCTCCCAAGTGCTAGGTTTAAAGGTATGTGCCACCACTGCCCGGCTCTAAGTGATATGTTTTAAAAGCACCGATTTAATTCATCTGATCACCTTCACGAAGTACACAAGATACTTGCCAATAAGAAGCAATACATCTCAAATGTCATCAAATGGGCAAATACTTTTTCAGAATTTCATCCAGTCCCATTTCCAATTAGCTTTTGAACTTACCTCTACCTTTGCTTAGAATATATGGGTCCCCCTGACTTTCGATTTTGTTTCTATGATGAAAATATCCTAAGCTATGTGATAGAAATATTTAGTCTGATCTAGCATACAAGACCAGCATCAGTTAATTGTGCCTGAAACTCCTTGGTCCTCTCTCGGCACCTTAACCCACAAGCCTACTTCAAGGCTGAAGCCAGTTCTACGATAATGGGTAGGATGGGAAGGACAACACAGTTCCTTTCTCTCTGCTCAGGACAAGGGGAAAAGGAGACTGAGAAGCAAGGCAATGTTTCTGGTTGTGAGTGCAGTTGTAATTCTTCCCTTTCATCTCACTCCATCTCCCACTACAAACACTAAAATCTACTAAATTACTAAAAACACCTGCTTGGGTTGGAGCTGCTGGGAGTACTCAGTCAGCAGCTTTTGACATCCCTTTCAAATCCTTTTAAGTGTTCTTTGTTTAATAAATCCACTGTCTCCAGAGGCCTCCCAAAGCTTCTCTAGTATTCTCTAGCAAAGTTCTTCATACACAATTGTATTTACTTTAGGGGGAATGAAGTGCCCCTTTTACTTTCTTTGGAGTTGAGCCTTAAACTTCCTAGGTTCCATAGACAGCATGTTTAAGAATAACAGATAAGTTCTATTGTGGAATATTTTTTAACCATGTAAAGATGTGTAGCATTTGTTTAATTGTATAAAGATCTGTTGCCATTATTTCCTTGCCTGCCTGAGGTACCTAATTGGTCTAATAAAAAGCTGAAAGGCCAACAGCAAGGGAGGAGGTATAGGTGGAACTTCTGAGCAGGGAGAATAAATAGGAGGAAGAATTTAGTCTTGGGGAGGAAGAAAAGAAGATGACAGGGAGACACCAGGGGCCAGCCAACCGACCTGGAGGAAGCAGGAAAATAAGACATATAGAATGAGAGAAAGGTAAAAATCCCTAGGGAAAGTGTAGATGAACAGGTTAAATTAAGTTACAAGAACTAGTGGGACAAGCTAAGAGCAAACATTCATAACAATAAGTCTCTGCATCTTTACTTGGGAGCTGGTTGGTGGCCCAAAGAAAATACCGATTACAAAGATCTTTTAGCCAATTGTACAAATAAATTAAAATAGCAACACAGTATTCTGTTAAGATGGAAATCTTTCATTAATGTGCGTGTTCTTGCACTTGGGAGGCAGAGGCAAGCAGATCTCTGTGAGTTCAAGGCCAGGCCAGCCTGGTCTACAACAGCTGATTTCAGGACAGCTAGGGTTGTTACATAGAGAAACCCTGTCTTGAAAACCAAACAAAGAAAGGAAGGAAGGAAGGCAGGCAGGCAGGCAGGCAGGCAGGCAGGCAGGCAGGAAGGAAGGAAGGAAGGAAGGAAGGAAGGAAGGAAGGAAGGAGCGTTGAAGTTACTTATGCAACGTGGGTTATAAATTGCAGAGCTGCAACTGAATATGAAAAGCGCTGTGAATATAGAGGCTAGTTCACTATAATTACTGCATCAGTCTATCTCCCTGTAGATAGTGTTATTAACTTAACTAGTAACTGGAACTGGCTATTAAATTTTATTTTTTTGCATCTATCACCAGTGTTGCCCAGATAACAGACTTTAACTACAGCTTTGATCTCTCTTATTGATAGACATCTTCCACTGAATGAGACATGTCCTGCGAACAGGCCTATACTCGACTATAATCTTCTTACTACATGATATGAAGCAATGACAAGAGCCAAGTCTTCAAAGTATTCTGGTCTTCAAAGAATTCTAGCCAGTATTTTAAACACATTTTCACATATTGTAATAATAATACAGTCAAACACATCCTGATTGAAATTCCTGTTGACGACTAAATAAAGCTTTATTTAGCTATGATTTCTTATAATCATGCTACAAACTTGAATGCTAGTTTACAGATTTCTTTCTGAGAACATTAGAAATAATATTATTATTCATATTAGCTCATGAGAAAGAAAATAGAATGAGTCAATTACTTTACCAGAAGGTCATCCACAAACCACACTGGTATCATGGTAACTTCAAAGTAAATATACTTGCTAAGTAAGCAAGATGGCATGTCAGGGCATTGAACATATGAAGACTCATAGCTCATAGGCTACAGGGGTGTCAGTAACAGTAGAGAGCAGAGAACTCAGCTTGATGACAGACCCTGGTAATAGTTGTTATAATTAATGTAGAATATTAAAATAAGTTTAAGAAGCAAGAGAAACCAAGTCATGAAAGCTCTGTATTAATGGTTTAAGTGAATAAGACAGATACGTTAGCAGAGACTCACAGAGATCTTTCTCATGACCCTCCTGGCAACATAAAAGTAGCATTTCCAAGCTTGAGTCTCATTTCAGATCCTTGTATGGAGCTTTAGGAAGAGAGGAGCTACCTGGTTAAGTAATCCTGGAAAAATACTTCAATTAATACTCTCTCCTGTATATTTAATGACACACACTGTATGAAAATCTTCAAGAAAATTGTGTAGAGAACAATCCTGCTGTCATCCCATTTAATTTAGCACCCCCTAGATTCGTTTCATCAAGATACCAAACTTGCATTACTGAGCCACACTCTCAAAACTGCTGATTCTCTGTTAAAAACACTTACTGCTTTTTGCAGAGATTCAGGCTTCAGTTCCCAGCACCTACACAGAGCCTCACAAACATCTATATCTCTAGTTCCAGTGGATCTATCACCATCTTTTGTCTCCCAAAGGTACCAAGTATTCATGTGCTACCCATACCTACCCCAGGCAAAACACTCACATGCTTAAAACAAATATTTTTGTCTATTTCAGATGTTGGTTTTCGGCATAGCAGGTAGCTGCAATATCACTTCTAAAAAGCTGATTCTAAATGGGTGATGGGTGCAAAAGATATATGTGTCTCATGTAAATGCTGATTAAAAGGTGACTTCGTAAGCAGAGGAGTTCAGTAATTAAATAGAACAGACCTGTCCTGTAGAAAGTTAACTTCTTTCCACACCCATTCTTGATACTACCTGGGGACCCCATGGACAAAGTAGCCATGGTGGAAGACATGGAAGCTATGGGTGGACTCAACAATAGGGATTTCTACTCACTAAGCCTGCTGAGTGATAAATATGCTAAACCAACCGTGAGCCCCAAATATGTCACCATTCTTTTGGGTGACAGCCCAGGAACCTGGTGGCAGATTGTCCACGTTGAACCAATACCTCTGTGAAAAGTACAGCCCTTTGTCCTTATGGAGAGATACTTGATATGTACTCTAGTTATGGATCTGCCTTTCTAGCAGCTAATGTTTCTGTCAAAACCACCATATGTGGACTTACAGAATGTCATATCTGCCACTACCACCATCACAATATTGCTTCTGACCAAAGTAATTCACTTCACAGTCAGAGAAATGCAACTGTAACCCTGCAATCATGGAATCCCCCAATCTTACCATGTTTCCCACCATCCTGAAGCAGTTGGACTGATAGAAAGATGAAATGACCTTTTGAAGACAAAGTTATAGCACCAATTAGGTGACAGCAGCCTGAAGGGTTGAGGCGGGGTTCTCCAGAAGATAGTATATGCTTTGAATCAGCATCCAATATATGATATGCTTTTTCCCATTGCCAGAATCCACAGTTCCTGGAATCAAGGATGGAAAAGGGAATAGTTCCCTCCACTCACTATCACCTCTAGGAATCCACCAGGAAAATTTTTTCTTCTTGTTCTCACTCCCTTTAAGTTCTGCTGGCCTAGAGTTTTGGGTCCAGAGAAGAGTACACCTTCCAGGAGTCACAATAAACATTCCATTGAATTGGAATCTCAGTTCACCTCCTGTCCACTTTGGGCTTCTGATGCCCATAAGCCAACAGGCTAAGAAAGGAATAGCAATGATAGGAGGGGTGATTGATCCAGGAAATTGGATTGCTTCCTGACAGTGGAAATAAGAAAGATTATGTCTGGAGTTCAGGAGATGGTTTAGGATCTTGGTGCTACCACGACCTGTGATTTAAGTCAATGGGAAAATACAATTTAATGCAGAAGGAAATGAAGGCTGCCAAAGGGCACAGACCCTTCAGAAATGAGGGTAAAGATAACGCACCCAGGAACAGAGCGACAAACTGCTGAGGTTAGAGGAAATACAGAATGGGAAGTAGAGAATGGCATTTATAAATACCAGCTATTGCCACAGGATCATTTGCAGAAATAGTGATTACAGTTGACATGTTGGTTTCTGTTGTTTTGTTAGGAATGTGTTTATACAGATATTTGAATTTTTTTCCTTGATTTCTTTACCAAGCAATGTAACATTAATTAAAAGAATATAATTGGTTGCTATATTTAAGCTTTTTAATACTAAAAGAATTTCCCTTGTTATCTATTCTAAAATTGATAATGTATTTGTGGTTGTGTGGGGGTAATTATATCATGTTAGATAATTATTACCTGGTTGCATATATAATTTGCCTATGATTATATTTGGGATAGTTATATCATGTTATTCATAATTATGACCTGCTTATTGTTTTATTTGGAAATTAAGTAGATCACAAGGAGATATGATTGTGTGTCAGTTCGACAAGAGGTGGACTTGTGATGAATGTTCTTTCTTGTCAACTTGGCTATATATGTAATTAACCAAAACCAAAGCATCTGGCTACTCCTTGAGAGATTTTTCTTTAATTAAATCATTTGAAATGTGAATGCCTACCCTTAATCTTATTCTTTAAAGTGGGAAAGTCCACCTTCAATCCAGATTTCTTGACATGAAAAAAAATCACCTTTAATCTGGACCACACCTTCTGTTGTCAGACTATATCAATGACACGGAAAAGGAAGATTTCTCTCTTTTCTTGCTTGCTCTTGCTTCTGACTGGCAAGTTTATTTCTTCGGTATTATTAGGGTCCACTTCTGGAATATACTGAAGACCGGATGAGACATCTGGCCTCATGGACTGAAAAACTCTTGATTCTTGGACTTTCCATTGGTAGACTGTAATTCTAGTCAATCCCCTTCGCATACAGAGAAGGGGGAGAAGGGAAGCAGGGAGGGAGGGAGAGAGAGAGGGAGGAAGGAAGAGAGAGAGAGACAGAGAGCAGAGATTCATTTTATCAGTTCTGTTCCTCCAGAAAACCATGGCTAATTCACCAATCAATATCTTCTTTGACTTTAAGGCCCACTCCACAATACCCAACACTGTTTGGGTGACCAAGGACCTGAGGCTAAACTCAGTGACCTAAGGTGAACTAAATACTACTGTCCTGCTAGAAGAACGTAGCAATAAAATGATTCAAGATGACATTCTGCTGTACTCACAAATCAGTGTCTTGTTCAACCATCATCAGAGAAGCTTCCTGCAGCAGATGGGAACAAATACAGAGATCCTTTGCCACACAATATTCAGAGACTGAGAGATCTTGAAACATTCAGCCATCAAAAGGGATGTCCTCATCAAATTCCTCCTCTTGGAGCTCAGGAAAACCTGTAGAAATGGAGGTGGAAAAAGAGCAGGAGCCAAAGAGTATGGATGACATCAGGAGAAGAAAGTATTCTAAATCCAGAAGGACTGAGGCATATTTGAACTCAGAGACTGACATAGGATGCACAGATCTTGCATGGGTGTGGACCAAAAGGAGTCTTACAGATGAAAGAAGTGGGCCCATCCTTAACCCAGCAATAATCTCCAATTGATAACCACTTGCAAATGGAGAAATAGATTTCTTCAAGGGATTTTTACTGGGGAAACAAATTGTTCTTGAGGACAGGCTGGAAGCATAGCAGTAGTAGATGTTTGACAAAAAAAATGAACCAAAAGACATCTTTGGAGGTCCCTATTCGTGTGTGCATTTTAAAATTTTATTTTATTTTTAATTTTTTAAATTTTATTTTGTTGTATTTATATGTTTTTCTCTTCGTGCCCTACAAATTCTTTGCATATGTGATGTGGTTTCCAATTTAGTGTTCTTATGGGATTCCTGAGTAGACAAGGAAGTGTGTGCTGCATCTATTATCCGGTTTTCTGTCTTTCCTTCTACTCTTTCCCTTCGGTTTGTTCTGTCCTAGTCCTATGCATTAATTTTTTATTTTATTTTGTTATTACCCCTTCAAATATGTTTGTTTTCTAATGAGAGACAGATGAGGGGGCTATCCTAATGGGAGGGGTGGTGAAGAGGACCTGGGAGGAGTTGAGGAAAAATAAACTGAATTAGGGTGTATCATGTGAGAAAAAAAATTCTATTTTTAATAAAAGGGCAGTGGGGGTGGTTTGCTATACTTAAAAACTTTCATCTGAGGAAGTGTAACTTCCAAAAAACACTTGAGAGTTTTATTTGCTAGCATTTCATCTACACAATAGAAAAAGTTGACATATATTTAATTATTTTAATTATAATACTAAAAATTATTTTTGAAGACTTATTTTTGTCAAGTTCAGAAGAAAGCACGTATGTGGATTAACTATCTCATTCTTATAGTAAATCACATTTTACAGTGGGAAAGGGACTTGAATCTCTTAGATTTTAATTAATTTGTTCAAATCGAGGCAGCAAGTAAATAACTGAGTGAGACCCATCCACTGCATTACACAACTCTGTGTGGGACTTTCATGTACGTGGCTTTTATGAGTTGGGATAGAATAGAGAACTTCAGATCTTTAGTCATTTAGAGAAACCAATTGTTGCCCTCTGGTTTCCTATATATATAGTCCCCCACAACATCAGACTCATCACAGCTGTTACAGACTAACTATGCCCCTTGCCCAAACTCCTGAGAAGTATGATAGGATTGAGTATGATATGGGACTTTTGAAGGTGATTAAGACAGAAAGCTAAAGAGCTTATGGATGAGCTTTTGGGCCTGTGCTGGAACTTGCTCTTTAACCAGACTAACCTGGAACTCTCAGAGATCCACCTGTCTCTGCCTCCCGAGTGCTGAGATTAAAGGTATGCACCACCACTGCCTGGAAGCAATTCATTCTTTTGTAAAAATGTTTTATTGATTTTATTGAGCTATACATTTTCTCTGCTCTGCTCCCTACCTCTCCTCTCCCCTTCTGCCCTCTTCCATTGTCCCCATGCTCCCAATTTACTCAGGAGATCTTGTCTTGTTCTACTTCCCATGTATATTAGATCCATGTATGTCTCTCTTAGGGTCCTCTTTATTGTCTCGGTTCTCTGGGATTGTGAATTCTGAGCTGATTTTCTTTGCTTTATGTCGAAAAGTCACTTATGAGTGAGTACTATTGTATTTGTCTTTCTCGGTCTGGGTTACCTCACTCAATATGATGTTTTCTAGATTCATCCATTTGCCTGAGAATTTCAAGATGTCTTTTTTTCCCATCAATTCATTCTTAATCCAAAAAGCTACAACATATCAAAAAGATTCTGTAGAGATATACTTACATACACATGTTCACTGAAGCTTTATTCACAATCGATACATCTATCAACTAAATGAATGAATAAGAAAAAAATGTACACGTTGCAATGGAATTTGGGGGGCTTAAAAGTAAAACAAATGTCATATGTGGTTTTCTTTATCCTATGTGGTTCCTAGCTCAAATTCTTTGCATTTTCCATTTAGTGTGGAGTACTCACAGAGGGCAACAAAGTAGAAATGAGCCATGGGTGGTGGTTCATTCGGGCAGAAAAGAGAGTAGAATATAGATGAAATGTAAATGGAGAAGGGAAATACTGGGGGCAGATAGGGATGCTAGGATGCAGGGAAGAGAAGGCAGGAGAAAAGGTTAACAAAGTGAAGAATGTGAAAAACAGCCATATTGTAACATACATCTTGCAACCCAATTAAAAATTATAATTAAAATTGTTTTTAGAACATATTTGGCATGAAAGAAGGGAAGAGAGGAAATGCAGCATATTAAAAGTTTAAGTGAGTATTGGGACGGGGGTTAGAGGAAAGAAGATAGGAGGTTGGTTACTAAAAATTAAGATACGAAAAGCCACATGCAACAAAATTTTGTAAGATAAATTTAAAATACAGCTTAAAGATGAAAAATAATTTTGAACAGAGGAGCCCTGAATGACGAACAATGATGTCCTTACAAGACATGGATTATTAAGCAAAATTCAGTATCAGACCTGGGCTACTACTCTACAAAGAATTGGTCAAGGACACCCCGGAGACAACCAACACAGTATAACCTGTTGGTATCACTTTTAGTTACACACAGTGACTAGATGGTAAGACTCTGTTTTAGAAGACACCAGTCACACTAATGTAAGGCATATGGAAATCTCTCTGGAATTGACTGGGAAACTTCCTTTCTGCTGGGCAGTTTTCAAAATGCCAAAAAAAAAAAGTGCTATTCAGTGAGATGGAAGAGAAAAGCCATCCATGGTCTTACATAGCCCTGAATTCTGTATCCTGTGATACCAACCTGTTAGTCAGGATGTGCGCTATGGTGCAATAATGGCATGCCTGTTACAGGAGTAATCAACAGCTTTCTGACTATGTTTTGTGGCCTGATCACAGGAGAGAATTCAAACTTGGTACTGGAAATTTGCTCAAAAGTTCGTGACTACAGTGGAACCCAGGATAAAACACACTATCACTACTATTACCATTTCACCAAGTATTCATGTTGCCAAATTGCCATCTAAATTTCATGATTATTTGTACTGCTCTCAACCTTGCACAGAGAAATTGCTTTTGCACTGGAAAGTGGTTAATGCAGACTTATAACAAGTCTAAAAGCTGAGAATTGGGGAGTGCTGAGTGCTTAGCCCTAAAGTGGGCATCTATATCACCTTCCCTCAGGAAACACTACAGAAAGGGATGGGTGAAAAACAATGTAGGAGCTGGAGGATTGGGAGGAGGGCAGTGAAAATGTGGCCTTGTGGACATGGTATGAGCATTGTACTCATGAATTTACAGTAGCTGTTGTTACCTTCATAACAACCTAAAAGATCAAGGCAGTCAGATGTCAGCAAGGATGAGGAAGAACCTTATGAGGCCCACCTTTAGATGAGGGGGCTATTGGTAGTTGGTGACTGCTAGGGGAGAGTAAGTGTTGTTTTATTTAGACGTATGGTCAATGGACGGTTGCTTATCCTACAGTGGATGGCCACATATCCATGTGTGCTAATTGAACTCAGGGAGTTACTGAGAACAAGAAAGCCGACAAGAAATTGTGGCAACTGGGTTGATCTAAGGGGAACTAGAGAGGGGAGTAGGGGAGTTGATAGGATCAAAGTACACTGCAAACGTGTAATAAATCAGAATGAATAAAATATAATAAAAGAGTAAAGGCTATTGTAGAAATTTATACTTTTGAAAAAAGGAAAACATATATTAAATATATTATGATGAAAAAATATTACAAATATAATATGCTTGTAAATTAATATTTTTACATTTGCTTATCTTCACTAATAGACAGTGATATTATGAATTTGCCTCTTTGAGACAGGTAAGTGAATTGAGTCCTGTCTTTATATGGTTCCACTCACCTACACTTACAGTGTCATTTCTACATTGTCATTCACTTCCTTGAATTTTTACTTTACATATAGAGATTTTTTTCCCTCTGGAACTCACTTTTATTGAGAAGAGAACTTCAAATATATGCATTTCATTCCTTTTAATGCTTTATAACTTGCAAATCCTTTCATATATAATTTTCATCTCTCCTTGGAACTAATACATATTAATGCAAAGTGTAATGATTTAGAATCCTGGGAGCTCAGTATGTCTCTTAATTTAATCTTGTTTGGCTAATTAAATCCAGGGAATTAAATATACCTCTTTTTAAGGTTGAGAGCTTGTCTTATATTCTGGCATTGTGAGGTTTCGCTGAATGTACCTTTTCTAAAATAACCGTGTGGTTATTTGAAACCACAAGGAAAATTTCAAGTAATGTAGGCATTGAATTTCTGTGTACTTTGCAAGCAAATAGCAATACTCTTAAATAAATAAGGGGGAAATAACTTTCTTTTCAAAATATTATAACACCTGAGAGAAAATTGTGTATTGAATTATGTGTTGTGAGTCATATACCATTTTGTTTATACTTTTAAAGGATGTCTCCCCTTAAAATGCAGAATTTTGTCTTTGGATTCAGAAGAAACCTGTGAACACATGGATGAGCATTTATGCTAAAAGTTTTGAAAATATTTTATGTCAGAAAGTTCTTTGTTCAAATGAAGTCTTCAGATAAAGTGAAAGTGAAATTAAATTGATAATCTAGCAGAAGAAGGGTAGGCTGAGGTCTCTCTTCTTCTTGTACCATGAGCAACGCAAAACACTAAGGTCTGTCAGTTATAGTCAGTCCTTCAGGTTAGCCCCAGGACTAGAGTCTCTGGAATAGAATAAGACCTTCAATTAAGTATATTGCCAAGAAGAAATATGTTCCCTACAAGCCTGAAAGATACAAAAACTCAACAGAAACAAACTTTGCCAAACATATCAAATAAAACAATGCAGGACAGAGAGCTGATATCATGAAGGGTATTTCCAGAGCAGAGTGAGGACAGCTAAGTGAGCAACAGGACCCATCTGGAGAATCTGTGATGTCTATCGTCAGGAAATTCTGACAGGACCTGCAGTCTCAGCAGGAAGAAGCCGAACACAGAAGTTCCAGGGCTTGTTATGTCTTGACAGCTGAAAGGAAACCTCTTAGGGACAATTAAAACACATCAAAAAACACTAAAACATATTCGGAGGGAAGAACAAGATGTGTAAAGAGATCTAAGACCCCTTTCAAATGCTAAGAAGCATAAGATGCTGACTGCATTAGAAAGGATGTATAAAGGAAAAGTATCCTACTGAGGTCTTTCACAGAAAAGAGTTTATGTAAGAAATGGTGAATTAGCCCAGACGGTGGTGGCGCACGCCTTTAATCCTAGCACTTGGAAGGCAGAGGCAGGCGGATCTCTGTGTGTTCGAGACTGGTCTATAAAAACTACAGAGAAACCCTGTCTCGAAAAACCAAAAAAAAAAAAAAAAAAACAAAACAAAACAAAAAAAAAGAAATGGTGAATTGGATATTGGAGGCCATGAGCAAACATCTAGTAAACCCGGAGTGACTAAGAACAGAATCAGCTACCCTCAGGACTGTGAGGACAAAGGGTAAGAGATCCCATCTCTTGCCACAGGGGCAGTTGGGAGGAAAGGGCTCATCCCACCTGCCTGTTTGGTGTTCCATGTGTTCAGTGCTTTCTAATTCAAGGTTTTTGCAGATACCACAGTGAATGAGGATAAATGGCCAATGCTCCAGTAAAAGTACCATCACCCCACCTTTCCTTTCCTCCAGACCCACTCCCTTTCTTTCTCTCATTACAAAGAACAGACTTCTAAAAGATAGCAGATAAACACAACAAAATAAAAGATAATAGGATGAAGGAGAAGTGGGAGTAGAGAGAGGGAAACAATAATCAAAATAATGTATGAGAAAAAAGAATCGATTTTCCATAAAATAAACAAAGGAAAAAAGACAAAAAAGATTTTTAGCTAGTTCTCAAAGTAAATACAGAAATAAAGAAATGAGATAATAGGGCTGTTTCCTGATTGTCTGAGAATGATTTCAAAATTATTTACCCAGTATGTATGTAATGGGAGTGGAAATCTAAGCAACCTACCTTACCTAAAGCTAGCTGAAGAGACACTTAACTCAGATTTGTTTGTTTGTTTAGTGCACTCAATCCTTTCTGTTTGTTTGTTTTCCTTTTTATTTGAGACAGGGTTTCTCTGTGTAGCTTTGGAGTCTTTCCTGGAACTTGCTCTTAAACAAGGCTAGCCTCAAACTCACAGAAATACATCTGTCTCTGCCTCCCAAGTGCTGGGTTTAAAGACATGAGCCACCACTGTCCAGCAACCCAATCTAGCATTTTACAAACTTGAAGATCAAATTGTTTTATGATTTGAGCAATATTTAATAAAGTGTAATCAGTTTAAAGTTAACATTCTGTATGTTTTTTTCTTGGTTTTTGTTTATTTGTTTTCTTGCTTTTTTGCTTTGTTTTGTTTATAGAGACAGGGTTTCTCTGTCGCTTTGGAGCCTGTCCTAGAACTAGCTCTTATAGACCAGGCTGGCCTCGAACTCACAGTGATCCACCTGCCTCTGTCTCCCAAGTGTTAGGATTAAAGGTGTGTACTATCATCACCTGACAACATTCTGTGTGACTAATGGCACTAGGTTGTATTTCAATTACTACAAGAAACTTCTCTTTCATAAGAGATATCAATTTGCACACTAAGTCAATAAAGAGCATTTTCAAAGTGTGAAAAAAATGCTGTGTATTACAGGTCAGAGAGGAAAATGGTATTATGCCTTCTCTATCCTCGAGACACTTCAGTTTCCTTGTAGCAAAATCCAGAATAACATCAGATGGCCAAACACACCACACAAAGGCATACAAAGTATGGCTTTAAGACTTCACATATAAATAGACTGAGTTCTCACAGGTAAGTCTTGCATATGACTCTCAGTATGGTCCTAAAATTTTTCACCCAGGTGCCATTAGTAATATCTTTTCTACCTTTAATTCTGTATTCTTAACATAGAGTGTGAAAGCAAAAGGTTTAAATGTGTTACACAATTATTCTCAAAAAATTACACAAACTGTGGCCATTCCATCTTTTCAGAAAATGTTTTTCAGTACAAGTCTTTACATGTCAACAAATTAAGTATCTACACTAAAAATTGAGAAGTATTATATTTGACTGATAAAATTTATTTAGAGTTTACTGAAAGATGTTATCTCATTTCTTGTACATGAAAGCATAGCGCACTAGTACATATGAGAATGATCTTATTCTATTTTGATAAAATTTTGGTGCATATCATGCACTACAAAATGGCAGAAAGACCAATTGTGTTAAGAAATTATGGGTGAGACACTTTATATATCAAGTGAGGGACTGAAATTTCAAAAACAACAATTTTCTTCTCATATTTGATTCTATTATTTGTGCTTGGTTTAATGCAGAAAATTGGGTTTTCAACTCTGAAACCAACCCACGCAGGTCTCAGTCTTTGGGTTTGGCTTGAATTATCCTTTCTTTCAGCAGATAATTGCTGTACTGAGTCAGGGACTGGGCAGGGGAGCAGAGTCACCGTGTGCTTTAGAAACTGAACAAACAGGAATGGCAAGTGGAAAAGGACAGCTTTGAGAGGAGACTTAGGAGAGCACAAGAGAGTTTAGAAAGTAGTCAGTTTAAGAAAAACACGTAATCCAGGCGCCCAACTGGATCCGTACAGGGGAAGTCATGGGCACTTGTTCCCTTTGTAAAGGCAAGTAACTGATGAAAACGTGAGACCACCCTTGACCAGGACACCCAACAGACTGGAGGGGGCATGAAGCTATTGTGGAGATCAACTAAGTAGCACATCATCTTTCCATCACTTCATTGGCCTGCCAATCAACTTTTAGAGATGGCAGTCTGCAGTCGTCTGCAGATGACTTCTGTGGTGCTTTGGATATGAAACGTCCCCGATAGCTACATGTGTTTGAACTAGTGATCCCCAATTGGTGGTACTGTTTGGCAGGTAATAGAACCTTTAGGAGATAGAGCTTTGGTGTAGGAAATTACAACCCTTTGGGTGGATTTTGAAGGTTTACAGCTTTGCTGAACTCCCTACTTTAACTCCTGTTTCTCTCTCTCTCTCTCTCTCTCTCTCCCTCTCTCTCTCTCTTTCTCTCTCTCTCTCTCTCTCTGTGTGTGTGTGTGTGTGTGTGTGTGTGTGTGTGCGCAAGCATTTGTAAATATAATCAGCCAACTTCCCACTCCTGAAACTATACTTTCCCTGACTTTCCATGCCTTCCTTGTCATTATGGACTCTGTCCCTTTTTGATGATTAGCCAAAATAAACCCTTTCTTCACTAAGTTGTCTTTGTCAGCACAGTTTTCCATAGCAATGGCAAAATAACTAATATAAATTTCCAATTTTCAAATCCCTTGGACAGTCTTTTATCTGTTAATCATAAGTAAAGGATCCACCATTCTGAGCTTCATCAGACTAAGTAGCCTGTCACAGATTCTGAGAGAAATTAGACTAAGTAAAGTTTAAGGTGTGAATAGTAAAGGGGCAGTGGCAGAATGAAATAATAAAATACTTGTAAGTCTGTAAAGCTTTGAATAGTGTATGCAACAGTGCATATGTGGGTATATGCGATATATCAGATTAAATGGGGAACTTGTATGTTTAATTTTTCTCAAGATAAATCAAGGCTATAATGTGTACATTGCTGTGGATGCCACAAGGAGTTACCTTAGGTTTCTGACTGCTGAGAGGAAAACTAACCAATGGTCCCAGTCCCTAAGCTCTGGAACTCACTGCCTTCATTGCATCAGAATCCCTTCTTCAACTTGACCCCCAGGCCAAGGTCTGGGTATGGCGATAAAAGTTATGCGAGTGTGTTCCCGAGTATAAATAGCCACATGGAAATTTCCTTAAAACCGAAAGGCCTACCCTTGTATAATATTAACCCCCAAGACAAACCACGGCTGTCTTCCAAAGAGCAGCTATGCTTACTTGTAAAATTCACGACTAGCCATCTTGGTTGATGATATTCCCTCATAAAAGGATGGGAGAGTGAGTACCGTTGGATCTTCACCTGACTATCAAGTCAGTCCATTACCAGACAGTAGCATGCCATTCTGCCCTTACTACATGCAGTTGCTTGGTTTCCAGGAGAACCTGCAGAGCATTGACTGAAGAAAATTAACTGACAAGAGTGACCACTCTACACAGCCATGAAAGAATCAGCGTCTGTTCTGGATGGAATGTTTCCCCTGTGGCTGCTTTGGAGTCACCCATGCTCTTTAAGCCAGCCCAATAACTCAGGGGCTCCCCAGGATGAACTATGGTGGAATTGAACTTCAGTTTGTCATCACGACCTTAGAAGGAGGTGTGTAGACTTTGCCTAGTCGTCCCCCAGGAAGACGCTTCTGAGAGTTGCTGTATATCATGATTCTATACCTTCATTCCTTCGCCACTTACCCTCTCACTTTTCCTTCATACAACATCAGGTGAAGGCTCTTCCTATTCCCTCCCCTTTCTCCCGCTTGTAATTTTTCAAATATGTTTAGCCTGGTATAGGTAGTTGTTTCTTTAAGTATACAGATAAAGACATTTGTAAAGAAAATCATCATCACAGAAGAAAATAAGATAGAGTAGGAGGCAGTGGAGCACAGTTCTAAGTCTAGCATGTGAAAAGTAGAGGTTGTGGATCAGGAGTTCAAGGACAGCCTTGGCTACAAAGAGGTTTTAAAGTCATACCGGACTACCCGAGTCCTCATCTCAAAAAAACAAAATCAACAAAACATGAAAAAGAAAAGAAGACCAGGAACCAAGACTAGAAGCAACACTCTACTAAAGGGAAAATTAGTAAACACAACATTAATTAAAATTTGCCCTTAGTCTACCAACAATAAATTCTTGATTTTAGACGTCCTTTTTGCAGAATTTAAATTATAGTTTTTTTTTTTTTGAAAATGCAGTTTACACTTAGAATTCACACATCCTGTTCTCCCTCACAGATGCCGGTCTAGCTAGCAAGTTCTATACTTAGGAGAAGAACATCCTGCTGCTTTGAGCCCATGTTGGTAGAGCCCTGAAGAAACTCTTCCAAGCTTCCTCACTGCACTGGATCTTTAGAATGATGATATTACAAGGAGAATATCCAGGGAGGTGTGTCGACTTTAAACATTCTTAATTGGGTTAAACTGAATATGAAAAATTAATTTATTAAATAAATTAATATAATAAATAACAAAACAAGTAACATAATCAAATAGAACAGTAAAACAAATAATTAAATAAAGTAATTAAATTAAAAGAAATTTGAGCAGAAATCTGCCTTAGCTCACAAGGGAACATTGAATGAACCAGAGCGGATCTATTCTGGTCTCAGGCACAGATCTTCCAGTATTTAAGTAGGGACTGTAAGGAATCAGTAACTGTTCATTCTTAAATTGTACTACCCATATCCCTGCCTTAGTTGTCATTATCATAATATATCTCCATTAATAGTCCTTTGATTTTAAATCTCCCCACATGAATATAATTGGAAGTTCAAATGCTTTCATTTAAATCCATGCAAGGACATGAAAAAATTAATACTCCTCTTACCTTCTTTTAGTGACCTTTTCCTTTATATTAATATCTTTAGATAAAGCTGAAGAGGTGACGGAGAGTCAGGAGAGAAGGAGAAGCAGAGAGTTTGCATTTTAGGTGTGGGTTTTTGTTTTGATTCATTGTTTTTTGTTTTGTTTTGTTTGTTTGCTTGCTTGTTCTGTTTTGTTTTGTTTCATGGGGGAAATGCAGCAGGGATGGGGATTATGGGAGGGCCAGGAGGTGAACAAAACTGGGTGTATTATGTGAAGGACTCAAAGATTCAATAAAGAAATTAGAATAAAAAATAGTGAGAAACAACTTTTGCAAGAATCAGACAGACAAAACTTTCCAACTAGAAAATAAAAAATAAAGAAACAGATCTAGAAGGTAAAATTATTATTATTAGAAAAAATTAACATGTTCTGCTTTACTGACCAAAAATCTCAGGGTTGGTTGATTTCCATGTCTGAAATGTTATTATCTCAGTTACAATACTATGCTTACCTTTGTTTATTCTTTATGATTTCTCATCTTTTTCATTTTGTCTGTAATAATAAATTGTTTGTGAGTTTAAGCATTCTGAGATATTTGGACTGTTTTGAAACGCAGGGTAAGAGGTAGGGTATAAACATTCTAGTAAACTATATGTGTGTATTGTAATAATATTTACTCTACACAAACCACAATTATGCACCACTAAAACATGTTTTAGAAAAAATTAATTCTTGCCTGACATTATTGCCCTTGCTAGCAGGCATTCACAAAGCCCTGAGTTCCATTGTCAACACTATAAACAAATATACAAATGTAAAAAAAAAAAAGCTGAAGAAAGTTGTAAGGAAGTCAACAGTTTCAATTTAACTAATCTGGTGATTTTATATCACAGAACTTTTTTAAAAAAAAAAACAGTGTATACCCCTTCTTTGACCAGAAAAGACACATGAAACACATGGAATGGGTTGTCTGAAACAAGGCGTCATTTTCTCTTCAAGATCATCATTTGTAAAACAAGGGAGGTGCAGTAGGGAGCCCTAAAGGATTATTTCTAGTTTTAGAACTGTACAATTCCTTCTAAATTTAGGGTTTTTAAATCTTACCATTTAAACACCTAATTATCCCGGGAGAACACAGTCAGGAAGGGCAAAAAAAGATGGTCTTGCTCTGTGGGAGTTTCAAACGTCCTGTGTATTTACAAAGACACTTTCAGGAAACAGACTGGACTAAAGCATTTCCTTTCAAAATAGATTAGAATATTATTTCACACAATAAAGTTTTTGAGTTCTAAAAACCCAAAATTCCATTTAAGTATCTGGTATAATGAAAACAAATCCTTATGCAGTCAAAAGATCTAATTCATTTGGGAGAACATGACCAAAAATATCTACTATTTCTTCATCATCACAATAATTTTGTGACACTATTACTAGTTTAAAATCATGCTTTTTGATGGATCCTGTGGAAAACCCATATTTAAGCTTGATAACAAAAGAAAAAGTCTCAGTAGCTATTTAACAAGAGTTACTGTATAGCAATTTACATTGTCTCAAGCATAATTGTTAATGCTTAGTCTAACAGTCAAGATAAGAAAAAGTACTACACGTGAAAGAATTCATTACTAACTTTGTTGTGAAATACGGGATTATCTTTAAACATGCCCCTACAGGCCAAGAGCTACTCACTTGACAATAGTACTAAAAGGACTCTAAAGACAAGTATATATACACAGGCAACTTATATCACATAAGCCAGTCTTTCATTGTTAGCTAGCTAGCACTTCCTTGTAGACTAAACACAAACAGGATATGTGGCACATATAATAGAGAATGTATGAATGGGGTTTTATCAAGTGCCTAAACAATTAATTAAGTCAACATAAGCAAAAGACTAATGCTTAATAAAATGTGTTAAAGATAAAATGTGTTAAAGGGATAAAAATGTTTTATGTTCTTTTACTCAACTTAATGTCAAAAATTGGATTTATAAGCACTCACCAAAGTAGAAAGGCTTTCCACAACACATAGAGTACATGTGAGCTTGTTATATGCGTATGCACACATATTTAGATTCACTAACTTTAATTCTTTTTTCTGGAGTATCATACAACTGCTTTATGTGGTTACTGATATTTTTATCTGAAGCCTTATAAAGGAATTCTCCACTGGTGGGATCCATTGGGTCTGAACTTATGAAGTGTTATGAACTATAGTGTATCTTGATGCTTTGGGTTTCCAGAAAAGTATAGTTCTCAGACATGTGAAGAAAAGGATATTTTTATGCAACATAAACAATCGCAATACTTGATTGATGACTTATAAAATATTGATGGGCTTAACGTTGTCTCAAAGGTATGCAGGTGATTATCTGATAGTTTTAGTTTTACATTTTTGCATTGCCCCAAATTACTATAGGGTGATCATGGGAAGAAAAGTCACATGGACACTTAATATATGGGAGAACTACAAATTTTAGTAGAATCTGCAGATGGAACAGATTTGAGTAAAGAAAAACCCTCTCAATGTCTGACATGTTATAGGCCACAGAAAATGTGATAGAATTTTGTTCAAATTCGTATCTATGAAACCTTTTCTGGACCAAGCAAGCTGAATTATGTCTAACAGGTTGAGATTCAGGATCAAACAGAAGAGTATTGTCATAAAAAGTAAGTTGGCAGATAACCTGGAGGACTCTTCTATATTAAGATGTGGCTGCCTCACAGTTGTGGTTCCTGTGGAAACAAGCTGTAACATATGGGGGACACAGCTCCTTCACAGTTCATTCATGGGGGCTGAGTCCCGGGGTCGGGAGAAGGGTGTTTTACTGTTGGATTTTTCCTCACAGTTACATAGTTCTTTCATGTGTGGTTTCACTACTCTTTCCTAAGTTTGGGACTTTTCCTAATGTTGAAGCTGTTGGTGAGGATGTTCATATTGAACATGTTACTGTACTCAGTTGCCCGTATCCAATGTGACCCTTCCTTCCTTTACTGCACTTGCTTAATCTAGTCTAGATATAGCTTCAAAACTCTAACATGTGACTAATTTCTTTTTTTCTGCTTTTTTTGAAGGGCAATATTTGGTTTCTTCTGTTTTTTAAAAAAAAATGCAATTTTACTCACTCAAAATGCCCACCTTAGGGTGTTTGTTCTCCAAAACTCTGTCGGTAGAGAGAGGGCAGTTTCATTAATCTTTGGCAGCAGAAATCTGGTGGTCAACAGCTGCTTTCTCTGGAGTGAATGGTTCTCAGGAATCTTGTCTTGCTATTTGTGTTCTTAGTAGCTCACAGGTGATGCCGATTAAAGCTCTTCTCAAAGGAGTTATAACGTTTGTCATTGGCTCAGACCTCACATTAAACTGTAGGTGATTTCTCACCGTTATCCCAGCAAAGAGACCATATTATGTAAGGAGACAGAAGTGACACACTCTAACATATGGAACTCATTGTTCTGATTCTGTGTTGTTTCTTTGTATATCATACAAAAGGATATTGACATAGTTGTTGGATCAAGTAATAGCTCTAAGTATCTGTCTTCAAGGTCATGGAAATGTACTCTGTTTCTTTGGACAAAGATAAGGATTTCAACTCTCATTTTAAAATTGTCAGTGATAGTCCTATTTGTGAATATTTTTTTCTATAGGTCTATGAGTCTCAGAAAAACTTAAATACTGAAGGGCATGTGCTTTACATCTCAAGCATTTTCCTTGACACATATCTCTGTGTTTCACTTTCTTAATCCCTATGAATGTTGAAATTGTTTTCCAGATACTAAGTTTAGAATGTGTCATTTAAGTGAGAATGTGTGAAGTGCCATAAAGTACTGAGGAATCCATTTCCTCCCTTTAAATATCAATTTTTCTTAATGAAAATATTGTGAATATGCATTTAAAAATCCTATAGCACTTTTCAACTCATCTGTTATTATCAATTCTTTAGAAATTACTTGGACAATGTTAAACTGTAACATTCAAATCAGAAGACTTAGACTCAATTGTGACTTTTAAAGTATAGAATCCTAGGAGGCAGCATTCCCTGGGGTGAGCGTAACAATGCTTCTGGGCATTAGAAATAAACAAAGAGTTCTAGAACTGAGTACTCATACAAACAGGTGCTCACGCACTCTCTCTCTCTTTCTGTCTCCCTCTGTCTCTCTCTGTTTCTCTCTCTGTCTCTGTCTCTCTCTGTCTCTCTCACACACACACACAACAGACACATGCATGTACACATATACACGAACACACATGTACGTGCACATCCATGCTCACATACCACATAATCACATATGTCTTATATGTGCATGTATGTACATAGGCATATCTTAGTACCATTAATCCCTCTTAAAACAAAAATTAAGCACTTGAAAAATTAAGTCATTCAAAGCTTAAGAAGGCCACTTCCTATACAGAGTCAAACGCTTGCATACCAATCTAGAATGGATATCTATGCTAGTATTACTAAAATGCAGCTTAATCATTAATTCGCAAGCACTTTTTTAATTTTCTGCGAATGGTTTCAGATATTAGAAGAATGAAAAGGAGCTAAAGAAGAGAAATTGATCTATAGGATTAAGTAAATTTTTAGACTCTTTACATCTGGATAACACAGCTTTTATAAAGCCCATAGTGCATTTGAGAGTGTGATTTAAAAATGAAATTATTGCCATTCAGAAATGACAGTGTGAAAGTAAATGAAGAGTTTTTCCATGTGAAGTGTAGACCTAATTCAAAGGCCTGAATTTCAAAGGAGTCTCTTCAATCCTTTGCAGGTAGCATCCGGGAATGTCAAAGGACCCCAGCTTATGTGGTTAGATAATACCACAGAGAGCATTTCCAACCTCAGCCTCTGCTCCTAACTACTGACTAGACCTACTTAAACTGACTAACCTCTTTAATGAGCTCCAAAAATAAATGCACATTATAGAGGAAAGCTGAAGGCACCCACTATTTACAGAGAAATGACACGGAAAGGACACTGCTTCCGTCTGTGGCCCAAATAACCCAGATCAGATTTAATTCAATATGGGAATCTGGGATTACACGGGGGCTGCTAACTGGGTCTACTGTGAAATACAGATAGATCATAAAAAGTACTGGATTGCCTGCGTCCGAAGAGTCGTTTCTTCCAGAGAATAAAATTAGTTCATTCTTGTTCTCATTTTTTTTTTTTATTCTGGGAAGTTCATAGAGAAATTATTTAAATTAAATGCAGTTTCCTTGGGATTTTTATAGCTAATTCTGAAATATGAAATGGATGGGTAAATAATCATGTTATTTCTGGAAGTGCTCAAAAAATAATGCCAAGAAAAGTATCTTATAATAACACCGCACTGTGCAGACCTAACGCACAGGCTAACAGGTACCTGAGCAGGCACAGCACAGGAGCCCGCCCTAGGAACTGCTGTTGCACGGCATTCTTTAAACGTTCAAATCACGCCTGCGAGGAATCTTGGACCTGCCAAGATTCGAGTGCAAATAGGTTTACGCAGGTGATTTTGGCGGGCGATGCTAGATAGCAAAGAGAAAACAACATGGAAAGTGTGTTGGAATGGAAAAAGGGAGTTGGAAACAGAGCCAGGAAAGACCCAGCAACAATGATAAGTTTGTGGAGGGAAAGTCTTGCCTAAGGTCAAAATGGATTCTCCTCCTCCCCCACAGTGCTCCTCCCTGAGATCTTCAAAGTCCTGAACATAGTAGTGAGAGAAAGGGAAAAGAGCTATGAAACAAAGATTAACCATGTTCTTTTCTGATTTTTGATGTGGCCAATAATTTGATAGAGATTATGTAAAATGGTAGCGAACTGGCCACGTGGGTTATAAGAACAGCAGTTTAAGAAGGGATGAATTGCAACTCCGAAGAGTTAAAGATTTTCCACTTGAAATGAACTTTATTTCTGAAAGACATGGGCACTGAGGTATGCACAGTATAACTCTCCTGGTCATGATGAATAGGATGGGGTGTTGAGGTGATCCCAGCTCATTTTAAATGGAGTTGAATAGGTTCATATATATCTGACAAGCATGGTAGTGGGCATCCTATTGTTTTCTTGTTTACCACAGACAGTTTCATGATGGTAAGTGAGCCCTTAATGCTTATGAACTATCTTGTTGCGAAGGAATTTTTTTTTTTTTGGCAGTGTGAGGAAATCTTATGTTTATATGTTGCAGTGTGAGGAATCATTTTTCTGATGACAGTTGAGCAAGGGAGGAGTCTTTGAGTATTTCTGGGATTACAGTTTCTAGGCTGTCATGGGATACGTAGAAGAGAATTTTTATTGTGTTAAGACTTAGAGAATACAAAGGCAAAAATCACCTAGAGGGGACATGGTGGAATAAGTGAAGTATGTTCAAGTTAAAACATATGAATCACTTTCTTCCTCTCTTTTGTACAAAATATCCTGTATTCATTTGAGTCTTTTTTTTCCTGGATCTGTTGTTCCAACCCACAATTGTAGTCTGAGAAACATCAACACAAGGAAGGCCAAACAAGCACTCAAAACACTGAGACAGCAAAAGGCAGTGTGGCAATGCGTTGGGCACACCCTCTTGTGAAAATCTGTTTCAGAAAACTTTGGCAGAGGGGAAAGCTGTCTAGTTTTCAATTCCCAGGAAAGTTATTTCATGGCTTCATGTGATAGACCCATGACTGTACAAAGTCAGAGTCTTTACAAACACAACAATGACTCAGGGTGGCAAGGCTGTAATCTGAAGCACTGGCATTCTCTTTGGAGACCATTAATGCCATTGGAAAGGAGATTTGCCAATCAAATCATTGAATACATAATTGCTTGTCAAGTCAAGGATACCTCCTGACATGCAGAATAGAATAAACCATTGCTTTTTGTTATGATTGAGGAACTTGCCCAAGGAAAATGAAGTTTCAACACTAAACATCTATATGTAAGAAACCATCTCAGAATCACTCACAGTTATAATTGAATGTTAAACGTTGGTGAATTTGCTTAATTGGATGGTAAACATTCATGAATTCACTGACATACAAAGGAATAAAAACATCTCTGTCAAAAAGTCTCCTATAATTTTCCAAATTGGGTGACTTGGTTTGAACAAACTATTTTACTTCTATGTCTCATTAGCATGCACAAAATGACAAAAATGAAAGATGTTTGAAATCTATGATTAAATTGTTCCATTACCATTTCTTTTTGGCATGTACACCTACAAAAACGAGTTTCGGGTGTTTTAATTTGCTTTAAAATCACTAGCAAGTAGTCCGTCAGTCACCTTCATAAACCTTAGACTATAATTTTAGGAATTGTGTAAGAAGATTCTTACGTTTATGAAATGTTTCAAAATATTTGATAATATTTATGACATTAAAAGAGATTTTTGTTTGTTTTGTTTTCAAGATAGATAAAAGGTATGGTAATATTTTAAAAAGAATATGTGGGAGTTTTATGACATTTCATCTTTGATTCACCAAACAATTGTTGGCTTTGGCTTGTGCCTGGAACTCTATTCAGATGAGGTACTTGGCTCCAGGTCACATTCAATTGCAGATCATTTCACCTCTGAAAGTCTCATCCAGCCAATTAGATTTTTGTTCACTATTAGACATTTGGCACTGGATTCAAAGCATTGTCAAATGGTAATTTTTGTCTTTATAAAGTCAACAGAGTCTACGTTAACTCCTTTGAAGTAATTCCATAGATGCGATATATTATGCCAATGTTAATACCTTGCCAAGAGATCTGTAGAGATGACAACGCTGTATCAAGCTCTTCCATAATGTGTGCTTATACCTTATGCCTGAAAAATATAACCATAACATTTTAAATCATATCTTATAATAATTCTAAAGAAAAACAATAGATCACTCAATCTTCCACCCCAAATGCTCAAATGTTTATCAAAGACTACCATGAATACCTGAAACTGATCAAATAGAACTAACAAGTTCCATGAATTAAGTGAAGGAAAACTTGCCATGAAGAGTGGTGAGGTGTCTCATCTGCTGATCTGATGTGTGCTTTGATGGGGTGTCTTGGAGACTGTATCTCATTCCGAATTCTAATGGTATGTAAAATAGGGTACAATCCTGCTTTTTACTGGATGTATCAGTGTCTCAATACATTTTTTTTCATTTGGTGCTGAGAATGGAATTCAAGGCCTTTAGATAAGTTCTGACAAATGCTTTACCACTGAACTACACTCCATGCCCAATCCTCACTAAGTCTCTGCAGGAAGGCCAGACTATAATGAGACAGCAGATGCAATTGTTTGAAAGCAGTTAGCACAGAGGCTAGGAGAAAGATACATGTGGTATTTCAAGGATTAGGGGTTGATCACATATTATCTGTATTTACATGTTATTTTATGGGGATCTTGGTTTTCTCTTGTTTCTACATGATATTGGGGTTCTAATTTTTTTTTAATTTTTCAATGTGAGATTGCCAACTTCAAGCTGTGAAACCCAAGCAGGATATTGGGGTCATATCAAAATCTTCTGTTTTTCAATGTGAGAAAGCCAACTGTTAGCTGTGAAAGTCAGAGCAGCACCTAGCAAACCAGGCAATGCTAGACTAGTTTCAAGAAGTCAGAAGTTGCTTTTCTATTTGTGGTCTTCTTTCTAGAAGCCATCACATTGAAGAGTCCTTTTAAAAGCATGTTTATGTGTAGCACATGTGTGTTTACATGTGCATGAGCAGAAGTATATGTGTGTGTGTGTGTGTGTGTGTGAGTGTGTGTGTGTGTGCACGCATGTAGAGTCCCAAGACTGACCCCATGTGTCTTCAATGATTGCTCCCCATCACTTTCATTGAGACAGTATCTGTCAAATAAAACCATGATGAATGATGAAGACAGTCTTGATGGAGGAGGGTTATCTGTCTATTGTGTTATTATCGTTGGTCAATAAAGAGACTGCCTTGGCCCCTTGATAGGACAGAAAATTAGGTAGGCGGAGTAAACAAAACAAAATGCTGGGAAGAGGGCAATGAGGCAGAAGCCATGGAGCCAGCCACCAGGTCAGACATGCTAAATCTTTTCCGGTAAGCCACCACCTTGTGGTGCTACAGATTATTAGAAATGGGTTAATATCAAGATATGAGAGTTAGTCAGTAACTAACTCTCTAGAGATAATGGGCCAGGCAGTGCTTAAATGAATACAATTTGTGTGTTGTTATTTCTGGGACTAAGCTAGCTGTGCGGGAGCCGGGCAGGATGAAAAGCAGGCCTGCCCGCAGCTCCTCACTACACAGTCTGATTATTTAGATTGCTCCAGAGATCTTTGTCTTCATTTTTCAAATTCTAAATTCACAGGCATGATGACATACTCATCTAGTATTTATGTGGGTTCTGTCTATTCTAACTCTGGTTCTCATGCTTATATGGCAAGGACTTTAACTGCCCTGCCATTTTCCCATTTAAGAGTCTTTAGAGTCTTAAATATTAATTTTTGTGTTTTGGCACATTTATTTATAAAGTGAAAGCTTCTTTGAGTAATAAGCCCTTTTGCTGTCACATATACCTCCCTTTATATAATTCTCAGATAGACACTTCTTGGATTCTTCTCAGTAACAGACTTATAATATTTATTTTAAACAATGATAGATATTTTTATCACTTTTGCTTTGTAAATATTAGTCATATCAGTGCTACACAGTAGATTATAAGAGCACAACCTCCTCAAAAGTTAATTTTATCCTGGTTTTACCATTGTTTTATACTATATGTAAGCTTACCAATAATTACTCTGGAACACATTTATATTTGTTCTGTTTTACTTCCTAGAATTCATATTAATGGGACTACCTCCCTAAATCTTTAATTTCACTAACATCCTTTCCCCTACCTCTGAGTATCAATCTCTGATGCTTTTCTTTGATCTCTCTACAGGTCTTCTTAACTGTGTTTTTTTCATGGCCATATACTAGTTTCAATTTTTCCATTAATATTTTTAATTTCTGAGTTCTTTCTCAAGAGACAAATTTATCATTTTTGCAAAGAAAATCTTTTCTTGTCTGATGGGAGAAGGTGTACATTTTCTTAGAGTCTGATAAATTTAAGTACCTGGTATTTATAAAATTATAAATTTATAAAATTAAATACCTGGTTGGTAGTTTCTTCTCTTCACCTGTGTTGGCTCTATTTCTTTCAAATGCTTTATTTGGGTTTTACACTAGAGACTTTTGTAGGTGCCTAACCTCTTTGGCTATTTCCCCATATTTAAAGCTATTTCCCCCTCATTTAAAAGTGAGGCATGAAATGGACTGTTTGCAAGCTTGACATTCACAGGTAGGGCTTAAGACCAAGAGACTCATTGTTGGTTGGACAATCTTGTGCAGGCTGTGCAGATTCTGAAGGGCTTGGAGTTGGAGAGGGGCATTGAATGATCCAATCCCAGTTGTTTATCTCTTACAGTGCAGAGATGTTATGGCCAAGACTCTGCATTCTGTCTAGGAGGTTATAATCATCCATCTACGCTCTCAGTGGTGAGCAGAACAACAGAGCACATTCTCATTTTTTAATACTTCTTTAATTGCCAGTTCATTTTCTAATGAGAGAAAAAAAGAGGGTGTGGATCAGGATGGAGGAAGGAATCTTGGAGGAGTTGGAGGAGAGGAAACCGTAATCAGAATCTATTTTGTAAAAAAAGCATGCGTTTTCAATAAAGAAAGAACGAAAGAGAAAAAAGAGAGAAACAAGGGAAAGAAGGAAAGAAGGAAGGAAAGAAGGAAGAAAGAAAAGAAGGATGGAAGGAAGGAAAGAAGGAGAAAAAGCAAAGCCTTTAGGTTTTCACTTATCTCTGTGGTTGGCATGGGATCTCTCACCAAGCTGGTGCTAAAACAAGGTCTTCAGCTTTTCTGCTGATGTTCTTTATAGGAGGAATCACAAATTTCAGTGAGTAAGGAAAAAGCAGTGACCCGACTATGTGAAACATATGTCCTTTCCTAGAAATATGCCTTCTTCAAGTGGTCACAACAAAAACTACTTACTGTCTGAGGTCCATGCTTATGTTCAGGAGTCCTAAGCCTTTCTATGTGCTGGGACTTGGTGAGCATCTCTGGTGAATGCCAACCCATGTCTCACCTTTTATGTTCTTGAGTTTCAGTTCTCCTCTATTGTCACACAGTTTACTACTTTCAAATATCTTGGCCTTTGTTGATCTCTTTCTTCTATAATTCATTTTCTTTTTCTAGTGGAATTTATATATTATTTTTTCTCCTTTCTGGGGAATTCAAGAAAGAAGCAGAGTAAAACAAAAAAGAGGAGCATCAAATCTGTCTCTAAAACCAAAAGTGTTGACTTTGTTACTATTTGATTTGTTTACTTAGTTTATGTTATCTATTTATTTTAATATGCATAATAATGGGATTTATCGAGGCATCTTCATGTGTTTATAAACATATACCAGTACTCTTAGTTCTCACTCAAGTTCATTCCTCACCACCCTCCATCAAGTTCTTCTCTCCTCCATATTGTGATCTTTTGAAACATTTTAAAACTAAGAAGCACATTGACAACATTTACATTTAGTTTAGATTTAAAGTTCTTGTGCTGACATCTGAACTATGCATCACTAGCCATCAAGAAGACCATGTGTTAATTGGTTTCATGTTAGTGAAATACAGGATGCTTAGTCTCAATAAAGCCTCAGCAATGATGCCTCTAAAGAAGTGTGAAAAACATTCAGATAAACTTTTGCAGTTGATTTATTTGGGCGTCTCTACTGTAAATGTCAGGGTTTTTGTGGTCAGTGACATCAATTAATTGACACCAAAATGCACAAGCATGTAGATGCCAGCTCTTCTGTGTTCTTCTCCTTGTCCTTTGGAATTTATGAACCTTGGCAGTTTGTGCAGGCTACAGGTCTGAGCTTTCAATCCTCCTGCTTCATTCCCTGGGGCTGTTTTCCCCAGTGGTTCACATATTCTGAGTGATGCCCTAAGAAGTTCTACACTTGGGATGAAATGATGCTGCTGGTGGGGGGAAAGCATTCTAGCCCCCCATTGGAAAGATTTTATTTCCATCCAGGGCCCCTAGGGAACATGCGTTGTTTTCAAACTCACAGACCCTTCTCTCTTGGTTGTGTGTTCTCTTTCCTTAGAAAAGGGAGTGTTGGAGAAGAGGAAGCAGTTTGTTCTGCAGTACACCTCAGCCTCCCCTGTGTAATGCTTTGTATTGCAATGATCCCATGGGTAATGTGCCAACTGAACAGGCTCATGGTGAGAACATGCTACATCCGAAATTTAATTATAGTGGTAGTAAATACTCCTTGGCAGCTCAGAGGAAGCCAATCTTCAAGGATGCTTTCTTTTTGTAAAGAAGCCCTTGACACAATTAGAGAGAAATTATCAAAGGGAAGAGTGGAGACCAAGTTCCTATCGCAATCTTGATGTACACTTACCTATAAGAAAGTAGTAATTATACTTACTAAACCACGGTACTTAGGCTACTCTCCAGCAGAGGAAAGTTTTTTCTTTTAACTCTCGCTGTGATTGTTTGTGACTATGTCTCATTATGGAACTCTGATTGGTCTTGAACTTGAAGCACTCATCTTGCCCCTAACTCCAAAATGCTGTGATTAGAATCATAAGTCACTATGTTGGACCTCTTTTAACTCTTTATTTGAACTTTAAATATTTTATTTTTACATGTCTGCAAGTTTAAAAGACCCCACATGTAACTCCATCCAGTTCCAATAAATTCTAATTTTAAAGCCAGTCTTATGTATATAAATTTTATTTCTATATGCCTAAATCATTTTAAAGCAAGCATATTTTTAATTAAGAAATATTTATAAAGATATACACAGGAATTTTATTACCAGCATTACAATAAAAGAGAAAAGAAAAAAATAATAGTTTACTTTTATTGGTGAAGTAAATCTTCCACCTGGATGTATATTTTCTATTGCAAAAATGAAAGAGCATGTGGGGTTTCCATGGCATATTTAATTTGTAAATTTTACATGGACATATGATTATGCGAGCTAACTCTGTCCCAGTGATTAATCTATTGTGTACACAATCACACTTGGGCTCAGGAACGCCCCTCTTCTGGTCACCTAGGAACTTCTCATTCGTCAACAACAAGCTGAATAAATTCTTAGGTTGCAGAAGAATGTTTGGCTAGCTGACCTGGATCATCTCCGAGATTTTAGGAGAAATAACCGTTGCCAAGTTTGAATGTGCTAAACCTTTAGGTTTTCTTGGCAGGAGACAAATATATTATTTTGGGAGCTTAGAAATGGATACAGAAGACATGGGCTTAGGTAAATTAGGGCAAATATTGAAGCAGATTTGGAGACAAAACCAAATGTTAAAGCAGGCGCTCCTGGGTGATAATCTTTGTGAGGTGGCTGGTGGAGCCACTTGGGTAGCCACAGTGATCTTTTTGGGCCAAGGGCTCAATGAAGCCCTTCTTCAACTGTTGGAACACACAGCGGGGACCCTTCAGTCCACCTGCCAGCAGCTGTATATATTACTTGACAAGGATAATCAACATATCTGGAGACAAGGCAAGTAGTTTATTTTGTTTGCTTGGGTTTATACTTTCTTTTGAAATGTTCATTTGGTCAGTATTTAAGAGGAGCTATGTATAGAAATGCAATGAAGGCAGAATCTGTTTAGAAGAGACTGATGCTATTATAGAGAAAGTGGGGGAAGGCAATATTCCACAGGATTCAGATGCTCCTCCTGCGTGGGCACAGATGAAGTGTTTTCAGTTTTCTCCAGTAGCTGGGTCACATTTTAAGGAGGGGGAATTTAGACTCTGCTAGGAAATAGGGCTATTTAAACTGACACCTCAACACCGAGCTGGAGTCATGCAACTGGAAATTCAGGAGCTTTGTCTGTTATTTGCAAGACCCAAGCCTTAGAGGTAGAAAAGTTCAGGACTAATTAAAGCAGAAGAGGCAGTTTTTCTAAATTGGAATAACGTGTTCTAACTCCAGGGTCATTTGAGCCTAGTCCTATTAATTACAAAAACACTGGAAAGACTGGATGAGCTAGAAGAAACTGGATGCCTACACGCTGAAGGCTGGATGTAAATTCCTGGGAATATGACCAGGTGTGTGTGTGCTAAAAAGTAGAGTAAATATGGAGAAAGCAGCATGGGAAGAATATGATCGTAACAGTGATGTTTTCAGAATATCTAGGTGGCATTATGAAATCCAGCTCTCAGACATAAAGTGTCACAGTGAGCAGATAGTCCTCATCAGACAGGCATCCCAAGCAGACAACACAAAGGACAAATAGTAAAAGTGAATCTCAGAGAACCTGTCCCAAACCTGTGTGACCCCAGGATCAGCAGCAGGAGCTCAGGAAGTCTCTAGAAGGATTGAACACAGTCCTAGACAAGTTAAGGCAAGTAGTCAGCTACCAAAAGGGATGAGTTCAAAATAAACATGGGATCTCAGACGCAAGACAAAGACAAAGTTGTCAGAACTGCAGTGCAGAGGCAAGCCCAGGCTAGTGGAAGGTGGTTTGGTGACAGTGAGATGTGAGGACATGACATACAGACTGCCAGCTCCGAGACGAGAGGACGGAAAGGTTCAGCCAGAAAGAAGCTTGAGAAGCAAGCTGCAAAGATGGGAGCTGGGATGAACTCGGGATGGAGTGAGAAGTGGAATGACTCAGATATTGATGATGCCTCGGCTTAGAGCAAAGCAGTCTGTCTTATTTTGGTTGTCATTGATTCGCCGCTGCAGGATCCAGTCAGAGAATAATATGGTCAAAGTTACTCTTTGAATGAACAATTTGACATATTTTAAGAATCACATGCTCAGTAATGGGAGGATTGAATTTCGAGCCAAAATACAGCATCTGTGTCATCATAAAAAACATAGCTATTGCTTTTCTGTTGTTAACCTGTCTTGGAGTGTTCAGATAAATTTATGTTTAATATTTGAAATGGACAAATGATATTGTATATTATCTTCCAAGGCAAACAAACAACTGTCTAATATACCAAATCATTAAGGAGTTGTTTTTATCCTATTTGGGAGTATGCTCATTTTTCAATAAAATAATAAAGTTTAAAGCATACTCGTGGGTGAAAAGGGTCAGTTTCACATTTTGGCTACTATGTTTAAAGTAAAGCTTGCTTTCCTTGTAGTTACATAAGTGTTAAAAGCTGGCAAACTGTGCAAATATTTCCTTCGTCTATGTAGAAGTGCAATTTGACTTAGTTTTTACTTTTTCTTTGTGTGTACATGTGCAGAAATTATTGCTTTCATAGACTGCCTCATGAAAATGAATGAACATTTTGGGAACACTGCTATGCTTCTACGGAAAGAAGCAAAGGAGATGTGTAATTTATGCAGCATGCATGAGGACCGAACTCCACAGCAGACAATATCGGCCATTCAAGACACCAAAGCAACAGACATTGCTCCAAGAAGGGAACTAAATGTCATGGAAACAGCTACTGCTTCTCCTACAAATGCAGGGGAAAGTCATTACACAAACCAGGTCCAGTTAAAAGAAAATCAAACTCAGATATATTCTGAATTAGGGGAAAATGAAAACAATGCATCATTGAGTGGAAATGTAATAGGGCAAGAAGAGTCACAGAGCACAGTGTTCCCAGATAATGCAGAAAATGAAAATGAAAAACAAATAGAACACATGACCGCTGAGAACATAAATGGCAACAAGGGAGACATTCATGATGTAATCCAGACAACAGCAAGAGACACTCGAGAGAGCTCAGAAAGCCAAGGAGAAGAGATTACCACATCCCCAACAGCATGGGATGTCTCTAGTAAGGATGGGAAGAGTCTTCATAGTGAGTCAGAGAGTCTAAAACAGAAGAATAACATAATGGAAAAGGAGTAAGTAAAGGCACCATGAGAAATGGTTACATATGCCTATTTCTACCTTTATTTCTGTTGTTCCTAAATGCCTTAATCCTGCTGCTATGACGAACTATCACAGACTGGTTTGTTTTGAGTGAAAGAAGTTAATTTCTTGCAGTTCCAGAGGTAGGGAGACAAACAAGGCACAGGAGATTCAGTATCTAGTGACAACTCACTGATTCACGGGCAGTGCCTGCTTATTGTGTTCTCAAATGGTGTGAATCAGCTTCAAGGGACAAACCAGCTTCAAGGCCCTTTCTTTATTAATGACACTGATCCCATCCGTGAGAACTGTGCTATGACCTAATTAGGTCCCTCAAAGGCCCTGTGTCCTAACACAGTTCCCTGTGGGATAAAATCTCAACATATTAGATATGAGGGAATACGCAATGAAGTTTCATAATTTTGGGTCATGTCTCCAAAAGTTGCTGTAAACTAGTGATTCAGGTTGAAACCACCCCAAAGAAATTTATGCAGCTGCGATTGCTAATGTCACTCTGTTCTTCATCGTTTCAGGAAACATTCACAAATCAACTGGTGTTCTGGTGAAAAAATAATTAGTTATGATAGTAGTTCAAACAATTGTTCAGAACATGAACACTTTTCTAAACAAAATTCAATTTTAATAGAAGAAAGAGATTTCAGAATGTTAAAAAAATTAAAACACAATTTTCTAACATGATTATGTAACTAATAAATACATATGTCATAACTATAAAACACATATTATGGATATCTTCAAGATAATTGTCATCAGTCTTTAAACTCTGTCTTCAGAGCTCCAGGAGATTTGTGGGTAGGCTTTTCAGGATTCTTAAAGGCAAATGTGATGCTCATAACTATTTAGGTCAGAAAATTTTCAGAAGTCTTTCTTTTTCTTACTAAATTCTTTAAAAGCGCATGGAATAAAGAGGAGAAAAAGACTGATGTATTATATGAGCTATCTCCCCCTCCCAACTGTAAGGTAACAATAATTCTTGATTTGTATAAACTGATAATTTCTAATTATGTTTTCCCATATAAATACAAAATCTTCCTTAGCAATGTGTTATAGTGAGAAAATATTTAGGGAACAGGGAAAAATTTATTTTTATTTGCTGTCTCCTTATGAGTCGGTTTTTTGTCACTGGGCAACTTGTGTTTTCTTTTTCTTTCTTTTTACCTGTGTGTTTGTTTTTTGGTCTCAGTTTCTCATTTATAAGAGTACTTTCTCCTTCCGTGGAGCATTTGATAGCAAATGAGACAATCACAGAGGGGCCTAGCGTTGAGTCACTCAGTCATATTTCACACTAAGCTAAATGTTCGCGTATTATTTGACATAATGCCCAGCTACTTTCACAATCCTCTCCCTCCTCTTTTCTGTTCTCATCTGGATCCATAACATGCTGCTGATCCACTATATAGATGCACAGCGCCGTTCCCAGGAAAACATCACCATGTGTATGTTTTTTAGCAAGTACTTTGCTCACTGATCACGGGACGCTATAAAAAAAACAAAGAAAAAAGAAAGATAGTAGTGTATCCACAGCAAAAAGAATTTAATGAGTTCTATAAATAAATCTCTCAATGCATGCAGACCTCCGTGGTTTGCAAGAATTATTGCCCCTGACAAACAGCCTCTAAAATTGTCAATATGTGGTTACCCATTTCATTTGAGAAAAACATTGATGTTTCGTACCCTCCCTTGAGAAATGACTCAAAACAACAGCTAGTGAGTCACTGCCTGCACCACTCCCTCTAACACCTCCTTTAGGTGTTCCCTGGTTAGCGACTTCCTTTGTGGCATTGAACCAATTGTGCTTGGCTTGCATATTTGCGAAGATGATTCTTCATTGCAGTTCCCAGGCTACTAAGCCATCACACACCACACAAAGGTGTATGTGATAAACAAAACCTTGCTTGGGAACTTCTGTGGTTTTTCAACCTTTAGTTTTCCATAAGCCTCATCCTTCGGAGGTAGCTGTACTAATGTGTAAACAAAGGGAAACAGTAAACCAGTGAAATTTATTTAATAACAAAACAAGTCATATTTGATTAGGACTATGGAGAATGTATTTACTTACACATCTCCCTTACATTTTATCTGTTATTCGGGAACCACACCTCATAGAGGTTGGCTACATTGAGATTGTTTCTAGGATACAAGTGCATTCCTGAACTTATATGAAGCTGGTTCACTGAATCGTCTACTGAATAATGTTTTCTTCTCAATTATCATTATCTCTAACAAAAACATTAAGTAGATCAGCATGCTGGAGATCTTTTTCTAAGTTCAGAATTGTTTACATAAATAAACAACCTCTATGAGTTAAACGTTTTATTACATTTCTTTATGAAAATGTAAATTGTATTTAATAGTAAACTTTAAATTGTGCTAACAGTAAACAAAAAGCAGCTAAAACTTTATTAGTGTGTAACTGAAAAAAGAAACAATGCTGTGATGACAAAGATCCTGGCATTTATCTTCAACATTGCTTTTGTTCTCATTTTTTTCTCTAATGAGTAATAAATATCATCAAGAAGAGAGCTCCAAGTTCTCAAATCATTATTGAATATCCATTAGTATTAAAGAGGTTTAAATAATATATCTCATTCAAACTTCCCAAGATCATAGATTAGATATTAGTGTCAAGTTGTAATGGATAGAGCAATCAGTACTTAGGAAAGATTTGAGAAAGGCATGACAATACTTGAGAGCTTTTGCTTGCACACTAAAGATGCACAGAGTCAACTATTAGTTCTGAAACTGAACGTCTATGAGATTTGTAGCAAGTTAAAAAATTTCAGCTTCAATTTCCCTATCTGTAAAATAGTTAAGATAGTAGCACTTGATACAGAAGCTATACAAATTAGATAAAACTTTTTGGATCAAATATTATCAACAGAAAGCATTAAACTATTGACTATTCTGCGTGGTTCTGATATTTATAGGCAAACAAATAGGAAATGCCTGGTCTCAAATTTGAATTCAAATTTATAAGACTCTAAAAATCTTTGCAAAGATGATGTTGAGGAAAATAAAATAGTTACAATAAACTTTTCAAATAATAATCTGAGGATTAGAAATAATCTATTCCTATTTAATAAGACTAATGTATAAAAAATTAAATTTTATTTTATCTAGTGTACCTGAACAATTTCTGTACTTCATCTTCATTACTTCTTCTTGAGGTGGTTGGAGTCATACAGATCCCTGGTAAGCAGGAAGACAGGCAAATAAATAAAAGGTTTTAGGTAGATAAATGTACTTTAGACTTAAGCATTTATGATAGGCAACTTCCTCATTCTTCTTCCTCTCCAAGTCAAGGACTTGCTGACCTTTTTCTCTACAAAAGGAACTGTTCAGAATTTTCAAGTCTTCCAAGAGAGGTGGGGAGTCAGGGGTGAGCCTGTAAAAGAGAGCAGTTAGCTTTTCTTCTTTGTCTGGGTTATTCAGGGTCCTGCAATATCCCAAACCAGTCAGTTCTTAGGAAGAAAGGGAATCCACCCCACCCCTAATCGTATAGAGTCTGAATACACTCTGCACCATTTTTAATCCTCTCTCTGTGTGTCTTTATCTCTCTGTTTCTCCTTTTGTCTTTCTCTGTCTGACTGTCTTTATCTGTGTCTCTGTCTCTGTCTTTATTTTTGTGGGGTTTATGTGCATGCACATGTATGTGTAATTTTGCTTTAAGTAAAACTGGATGACTGCTGGGACTTCTCTCTTTTCTGTCTTTCACTTTCAAATCACCAGAAAAAGAATCCATTCTTGCAATATTAGAGGACGTACCCATAAAGACTCTCCTCACAGTTACATTCATTTCTTTAAAAACATTATCTATTTTTACTTTATTATATGATGAATAATAGTGAGGAATAAAGTAACAATACTGATAATAAAATTAGTCAAAAACAATCATAGTTTATCTTCTTAGCTAATATAGTTAATACAGTATTTCTTACAATGTGAGGGCGTAGTTCTTGATAATTCCTGTAGAATAATACATTTAACACAAAGTTTTCCTGCGAAGTGGATATCATTTTCACCCCATATTAGAGGAAATTGTGGTATTTGACTACAAAGATTTAAAAAAAGAATAGGAAAGCTAAAGTTCACATCAAGCAATGTGCCTCAAAAGTTGTGACCGTCTGCATTTACCTATAAAGTGCAAGAATAGAGTAGTTGAAAATGAAGCTCACTTTTTCTCCCTGCAGGTATCTTGACATGCTGAGTGATGGAGCTGACCCTCAAGTGTCTTGTTACATCACTGCCCCATTGCATGTCCTGCAGCAGGTGGACTGCCACATAGTTAACAGCCTGAGTTCCTTTATAGTGAGTGATAACGAAGAGTTGGTCAGCAACGTCATCATTGTTGAATGCTCAGATGAGGAAAAGAAAATTCCATTCCCAATATGTATTGCGATTCCATTCAAGGCGAACTACAAGGGCAATTACAGAGACATAATGGTGAAAATGTCGGACACAGCCTTTCAGTCAAGTTACCTGACTCCAAATTCACTGGAAGGAATGAGGGGTAGTTATAAGGTCAGTACGGCCTGAACGACAACTGCATTTGTTGTTTTCCTTTTCTTCTTATAATTCAAAATATTATGTTGTAGTGTAATAATAATTCTTCCATTGTATAAGTGTGGATACATTTGTATTAGAACATTCATGATTTTTCCCTAAATACCGTCTATGAAGTCCAAACAGTCGAAATTATAGTAATAGAGAATGGCCCTAGGACTCACTCAATAAACATTAATTTTGTCTCCTAGAAAGCAACCAGCATCATAGTTTAATTAATTAGCTTTATGGTTTATACTGACTTCATAAACATATCTAACGTATTTGACTACTGCCTATACGGAAACATTAGAATCTTAAGATGTTATTGTTTTAGTTTTAATTATTCACAGATTAGAAGAATATATATAAAATGGAAACACTGTGTATGTGCATGGTTTGATTAATTTATTAAATTTATAAAGGGATTAGTCTAAACATTGAAGAATCTATATTTGGTAGTTATTTGCGGGCAGTAAAGGAAGAAATCTGGTTTCCACATTTGGCTGCAGTGTGAACTTAGCTGGATCAAGACACCTCTCTGTGACACAATTTTTCTTATTTGAAAAATATTATAATAATGCTTGCCTGGTAATACGACAAAATTAAATAAAAAAACTGCTGAAGAAAATGGGGAAAGCCTTTATATAGTGAGTTGTTAATTCATTTTTACCATTTGAAATGGATTTTATTGTAATATTATTAAAGATATCTATGTTAAAAATTAAAATGTTGCTGAGACAGAACCCAGAATTGCTACATTTAGTATTAGAGAGTTGATGAGGACTCAAGTTAAGGGTTTTCTGTAGGCTACTGAATTTATTTTTAACTAACTAAGGTGTTTATCTTTTTCCATGCAAATAATACATTCTGTCCTTACGGTTTGTTTACAAATCAAATCTAGGTTATATAGTTAGATAAGAAAGCTATGTCTGTTCTCATTATTCATATTCATCTTATTAGATTTAGACTAGCCTCCTATTAATATAGAAGTCTGATTAGCATTGCTCTAGAGTAGGCTTCTTAATCTTGGCGAGTCTATGTGTCTTTTATAACAAGTACTTTAGAAACGGCTCACAGTACAAGAGCCTTTCCCAGATGGGCTCAAACGATGTTTTGTAAATGAATAATCAAGACACAAGAAAAATTAAGAGGATCATTGTCTACAAAAAAACTGTACTTTTCTTTACATAGTAATCTAATGAGAGTTACTGCTAATTTTAGCTCAGGAACATTTGAATTCTGGACTCCTTCCAAAGTTTTATGTGGGTCCTATGACATTTAAACGCTCTAATTCCCAAAAGCCTTTTTAGTTTCCCCAGCATCTGCCAAATGTTGCCTCAGTGCTCAGCAACCACCACTTGTTCCCAGGAGACCTTTTCTTCTCACTACTTTCCCTCTGGCCACTGAAGACAGATCATTGTGCTCAGAATTTTCCCAACCGTGAGATTGGGAAATGTTTCCCTTAGTCAGCTTTCAAATGATAGATTATTTTCCATTGTGAAGAACCCTGAAATGTTTGTGTGTGTGCATACGCTCTTATCCACTCATGCTGGGTGGAGACAAGCTGGTATTGTGAGAAGCATGAAGAGAGTAAATTGCTTCTTAGTTTGCCTCCTTGTTTAAAGCATTGGTCATTATATATACAGATCATTATAAACATAGATCATTTTCTTTCTTTAATGGACTCAGTTTCATTTTGCATGATAAAAACTGAATGCATGGTTGGATATACGATTATTTATTTGAATATAGATGCACAAGAAAGGAGTAGTGTGATACTCTGTAGTTATCTGTTTCAACTGCAGAAGAAACAGAGACAATAACTTTATTATGGCATCTGAAGATGCTGTGATCTGTCAGGAGGAAGAATTTTTCCAACAACACATTTGCTGCAATGTTAGAATAAAATGCTCAAGTGGTAAAATCTTTTCCTTAGAATTCTGTAAAATACCATAGGAAGTTCTAGACAAGATCTACAAATAAAATTCCTTCTGTCAAAAAAGAAAGAAAAGAAAAGAAAAGAAAATCATCCTAGCCAAAATGGCTAGGATTCCAGAAGTAACTAAAACTTATGAAGCTGTTATGACTACTTATTATACATGTGTAATATTTAACTTGTTACAAAATAAATTCATTTCTTTCTCATTTCTCCGTGGAAAAGACCAAACTCAAGAAAGTCTTAACATATACTTATATTTTGCCTCAGGGGAGGGCCATCCACACTCAGTGAATGAGATTCCTTCACACCATGGGGGAGTTTATGGGTAGCATATACATATTTTGGTTGTTTTGACAGCCAACAGAATATGTGTTATATATGTATTTCCCGAAAATAATGCTCACTGCTTACTTGAGTAAAGTGTTTTTTACTCCATATAGGGAACTTGTGCTGCCGTGAACATTTACAAGTTGGGTATGTTTTCAGTAGTGTCGTGTTTAAAGAAACAGTCTTTCACGGTAACAAAAAAAGGGCTCACTCTGAAGTCAACTGTGGATGCCCGAGTATCCTTCAGTTATCCTGCAGGAGTTTTCAGCTCACCGGTGCTCATACAACTAAAGGTAAAAAGTAAAAAGGGAAATTATATCCTGTCTAGTGGGTCAAGCATGGTCCTAAGGATGCAGAGAATGCAGGCCATTCTCCTATAGACATAAAACTCATCTTCTCCTGTACTTGGGCTCATCTATGATGAGTTGAGTGACACAGTCACATGTTTAGCACATCTGAAAGTACATCTCTGCTTCTCTTTGCAAGGCTTTTCTGAATAGTTTTATGCATTACTAGTTGTGTTAGCAAACACTTGATGAATACCTATAAAACAACTACTGACAAATTTGGGGGCATTTCTATAAATCCAGATTTCCAAATAAATTAATAGAGAAAGATAAGAAGCTACTGGTCAACCATGATGGGTTCACCCACTGAAACAGTTTACCTGAGCTAACAGGAGCTCACCAACTCCAGCCTGACTGGGAAGGAACAAGCATAGGACCAAACTAGTCTCTCTGAATGTGGTTGACAGTTGCATGGCTGGGACAGACTGAGGGGTCACTGGCAGTGGCACCAGGATTTATCCCTACTATATGTATTGACTTTTGTGGATCCTGTTCTCTTTGGAAGTGTACCTTGCTCAGCCTAGATATAGTAGGGAGGGCCTTAGACCTTCCACAAATCAATGTGCCTTTACCTTCTCTGAGGATTGGATGGGGTGTGGTGGGAGGGTGTATAGAGGGAATGGGAGGAGAGGAGGGAGAGGGAACTTGGATTGGTATTTTTTTTTTAAAAATCTAATAAATTTTTAAAAATAAATTAAAAAAGGAATGTACTGGTTTGTTCAAATAGTTATTACCAAGATTTTTGGGTTCTATCTATTAAAGAAAATCAGATTTTTTGAAACGATTTAATGTACACAAACACTATATTCATAACATGTAATGCTATATCAATATACATCCCAGAAGATTTACATTCTCCGATTATATTCCTTCTCATTCCAGCCTTGTTTTCCCCATTCTTTCTTTCCTTTTTCTCCTAGTTCCTATCACAAAAGTAAGGAGAAAGATTGGAAAGAAAGCTTGATTGCAATATTTCCTTTGAAAATTTCTTCAAACTTTATGCTGTGGTAGCTTTACTTCAACTTTTGTTGAGCCACATGATCTAAGGAAAGTGATAATTAAAAATTACATGAAATGTCATCTTTGTTTTCTTGATCATGTTGTTTTTAGCTAAGAGTGTTTCTAAAACACACAAATACACAAACATATATATGTATAAATAAACACATTTGTTTTTGTGTTAGTGTGTATATATGTGTGTGCGTGTATATGTGAGTCCATGCATGAGTTTGTGTGTGTATGTGTGTGTGTGTGCATGAATGTGTGAATAAGATATGATGTTTTAAGGGATTTTACTCAATTGTGTGCTGTTACATAAAGAGTTTTATTTCCAGGCAATAATGTACAGAGAAACACATAACAATGTATTCCCTTAAATTTACAGAAAATTGTTTTAGGAACATACTAATATTTGTATCTTCTGGATGTATGTGTGCATATCTGTGTTTGAGGTATATACATGAGCATATTTTTCCTTCCTTTTTGTTTAGATTCAGCCAGTTGATTCTTCTCTGGTGTCGTATTTAAAAGCACATCAAGATTCTTCCTACCCAGTACAGTCTACAAGTCCTCTTATCCACGTCCAGCACCCTTTAACTCATCCTTTTCAGAAACCAGTCACAGTATTCCTCCCTTGCTCCCCTCTCTCTGAAAAGAAGAATATTCAGTCTGAACAAGATCACAGGAGACCAGAGAGTGCCACAATGCACAGAAGTCTGCCAACACCTTCATACTTCAACAGGTGGGTCGGAGACCTCCTGTGGCTAACCAGTTTTACTGGAGACAAAGAACCTTCCATGATTAACTATAATCAGATGGCTTATATTTAGATATCTGAGGAAAATAGTGTGAAGTATGTTCTCATTGTTGACCCGCAATAGAAAAGAGTTTCAGTTCTCATGGACTCAAAACTGTGTCATGTGAAAATATTATGCTTTTTTTTCATTTATTTTTTTTATTTTTAAAACAATCTTATTTTACATACCAATCCCAGTTCCATCTCCCTCCAGTCCTCTCACTCCCCCCACCTTCACCCGACCCCCCATCCACTCCTCAGAGAGGATGAGGCTTCTCTTGGGGAGTCAACAATGTCTGTCACATCTCTTGAGGCAGACCCAAACCCCTTCCCCTGACTCTAGGCTGAACAAGATATCACTCCATAGGGAATGGGCTCCAAAGAACTAGTTCATGCACTAGGGATAAATTCTAATTCCACTGCTAGTGGCCCCACAAACTTCCCGAGCCACAAAACTGTCATCCACATTCAGAGGGCCTTGTTCATTCTCATGCAGGTTGTGACAAAATGGTGCTTTCTAATAATATAGATACAAGATTAAACCTTTCAAGAATTTATGATATGGTTAGCTATAATAATGCAAGATAGTACTTAAAATTTTTTCATTCATCAAATAAGATAAATTTGATCTTTTAAAAATAAATTAAAATTTCCATGTGGTGGTGATGCATGCTTTTAACCCCAGGGTTTGTGTCAGATGAAGGGGGATGCTTGTGAATTCAAGGTAAGCCTGGTATACAGAGCAAGTTCCAAGACAGCCAGAGCTACGCAGAGAAATCCTGTCTCAAAATTAATTTATTTATTTATTAATTAAATTTCAATTTATATGTACCTACAAGTGTATTCCTTCTCCCATGTTATATAATTAAACATCTTCATAAATAAAGTCAAATATACATATTAACTCACTAGTCAACATAAATAAAAAATGAAAGGCTAACAAATAGAATATATTGAAGAACCTTAAACCTGATCTTAATTTGCACTTTTTAATTTAACATTGATTTTCCTTGCTAATAGAGAAGGCAAAAGGGGATGCTTCCATTCGTTAAACATGAAAGGACTTGTCTTGAAAAACAAGAATAATAGCTACTACTATCCAAGAGTCCCTCTGCAGCAGATTTGTTTTGTATATTGTTTCCCGCATTATTGTATCAATGTGAGAGTTAGCTGTAGTGACATGAAGAACCTTTGAAAGTCTGCTAACTAGTGAGTGATGCAGTCATGAACTGAACTCACACGCTTCCTCTTCGTTGACTTGCCATCATTTGTCTGGGTTAAGATTTATATTCTTGGTTAGAGTAACCCCAAGATATTTTATGCTATTTGTGGCTATCATGAAGGGTGATGCTTCTCTGATTTCCCTCTCTGCTTCTTTATCCTTTGTGTATAGGAGGGCCACTGATTTTTTGGAGTTGATCTTGTATCCTGCCACGTTACTAAAGGTGTTTATCAGCTGTAGGAGTTCTTTGGTAGAGTTTTTGGGGTCGCTTATGTACACTATCATATCGTCAGCAAATAACGAAAGTTTAACTTCATCCTTTCCAATTCGAATCCCCGTGATCCCCTTATGTTGTCTTATTGCTATTGCTAGAACTTCAAGCACTATATTGAAGAGGTATGGAGAGAGTGGACAGCCTTGTCGCGTTCCTGATTTTAGTGGAAAGGCTTTGAGTTTCTCTCCATTCAGTTTGATGTTAGCTGTCGGCTTGCTGTATATTGCTTTTATTATATTTAGGTATGATCCTTGTATCCCCAGTCTCTCCAACAACTTTATCATAAATGGGTGTTGAATTTTTGTCAAATGCTTTTTCAGCATCTAGTGAGATGATCATATGGTTTTTTTCTTTCAGTTTATTTATATGATGGATTACATTGATAGATTTGTGTATGTTGAACCAGCCCTGCATCTCTGGAATGAAGCCGACTTGATCATAATGAATAATTTTTCTGATGTGCTCTTGGATTCGGTTTGCCAGTATTTTATTGAGAATTTTCGCGTCGATGTTCATGAGTGAGATTGGCCTGTAATTCTCTTTCTTGGTTGTGTCTTTGTGTGGTTTTGGTATTAGGGTAACTGTAGCTTCATAAAAGGAGTTAGGCAGTGACTCTTCTGTTTCTATATTGTGGAATACGTTAAGGAGTATAGGTATTAGCTCTTCCTGAAAGTTCTGGTAGAATTCTGCATTGAAACCATCTGGTCCTGGGCTTTTTTTGGTAGGAAGATTTTTGATAACAGCTTCTAGTTCTTCACGACTAACAGGTCTATTTAGATTGTTCACCTGGTCTTGGTTCAACTTTGGTATATGGTACTTATCTAAAAAAATGTCCATTTCTTTTACATTTTCCAACTTTGTGGCATATAAACTTTCGTAGTAAGATGTAATGATTCTCTGAATTTCCTCTGTGTCTGTGGTTATGTCCCCCTTTTCATTTCTGATCCTATTAATTTGCAAGTTCTCTCTCTGCCGTTTGATTAGTTTGGATAGGGGTTTGTCAATCTTGTTAATTTTCTCCAAGAACCAGCTTTTTGCTTCATTGATTCTTTGAATTGTTTTCTTTGTTTCTATTTTGTTGATTTCAGCCCTCAGTTTGATTATTTCCAGTCTTCTACTCCTCCTGGGTAAATCAGCTTCTTTTTTTTCTAGAGCTTTCAAGTGTGTTGTTAAGTCTCCAATGTGTGCTTTCTCTGTTTTCTTTAGGTGGGCACTTAGTGCTATGAACTTTCCTCTTAGCACTGCTTTCATAGTGTCCCATAGGTTTGAATCCACCATAAATATAAAAGAAGATTTATATTCTTGTTCCTATTATGCTTGCAACTTCAGAAGCTTAGGCAATACTATGTTGGTTTGTGATGAGGGGAGGAAATAAACAAATGATAGAGAACATAGAAACAGACATCAATTTTGCTACGTAACTTCAGCAGCTGAGCCACTTTCACAGTTCTTTACTTTTCTTATATATTCTCATCATGTATATACCCATCATACATACATACATACACACACATATATGCACACACACACACACACACATATCTATCTATAGATATGGCAATGTGACATATAATTTCTTCCCATTCCAGTTCCAAACACTCCATTGTTAAAAATATTCTGACCTATAAAATATACTCTTAAGATGATATTTGAATTATTGTTTTTAATATCTTCTTCTAAATTCTCTTATTTCTATTTGTCACCTATTACAATTTCCTAGATACTTGATAGTTCCTTGCTGCTTACACCTCAGTCTTGAGAATTCCCATCTGTGGCCATTTCTTTTGTTAGCTGTCAGTCACGGCTCTATATCTTTATTTGGGAACTTTAATGCCTGGATGGGTACCATAGGATTTCTGCTGGCATGAAATGGAGCCAATTTCCTCAGGTGGCATTTATTTCTGTCCCTGTTGCGATGCAACTCCTACTTCAAAGGGACTATTTTCAAAAATCTCAATATGCTAAGCCTTCAAGTTCATCTTGCCAGTGTGCCTGTGATCCCAAGGATGATCAGCTAGTATTCTGCTTATTCAGATATTGCTTATTGCTGCTGCCTCCTAATTCTTGGTTATTGGAAGGGTGCTTGTCCATATGGAAATCCCCTCGTTCCACTCTGATTGTTTCTTCTGATGTAACTCTGACCTAATACATATTTTTTTTTTGTAGAAGATTTTGGGAAATTTTTTTCAGAGTCCCTTGTCTTACAAAAGTCAAAATATTTTATTTAAAAGTCATATTTATTATCAACTAACCAGTTCACTTTATTGAGGATAGACCCTCAAATTACCCATTTCCAACTTGTTACTTCCCATTCTGTGTTATATGTATTAAATATAAAGTCATTTAGAGAATCCACTTCAGAATGAAATGGTAATGTTTAGATAGAAACATACACATGCTGCTCTATCCTTAGGTGCTAGTATTGTCTGATCCATACAGGAAAGCCCCACGTGTCAGAATAATGACACAATGTTTGTGAAACATTGGCTTGGTCAGCTATGGAGTCAATAAAATGCTTTCCATCGGTTAAACCTGAAGCTATTGTTTTGTAAAGTTTTCAAACATGCCACAATACTATTGCATTTAAGAGTAGTAAGTTCCTATGAGTTGCAAAGCCTGTTTGGGAAAATCAAAAGGAAACTCCCCATTTGAACACTCTTTAGTAGCCTGTCTTTCCACTCACAGAAATAAAATAGTGAAGTGACTATAAGCAGAACGTTTTATAAAGGGACACTCTTCTGCATGTCTCTTATGTGGTATTAAAGGAATTAAGGAAAATTGACAAACGTGCGGTGATGGGTGACTGTCAGGCTTGAGACCATGTACCCTGGGCTGCGCACCTATCATCTCATCTTCTTGTCAGATTGTCTGGGCAAAATCAACCGAGTTTCTAGAGATTACCTTTCTGTCCAAGTCGACTCAATAGCCGATTTCCATGTTAGTTAATGTCACTGCGATAAGAAAACTTTTAACCTTAAGTGGGTAGAGCTTTTCCTCTGAATGCATAGGCATTGGCAAGAGAACAGCTTGGGACTTAAGAAACAGCAGCATCAATTCCTTGGTTTGTTCACATTTTAACATAAACAGTAAATTTTCTGTTGCTTCGAAAAATACGCTCACTGGTAATATCGAAAAAGAAAGTTAAGATGAAGAGAAAAATAGGTAAAGATGATTTTTTTCTATAGAGAATTTTTCTACTTTCTCTATTTGCTCCACTAATAAACATGCATTAATATTAATTGCTTCATCTTATAGTTTGGTAAAGTGTATTTATTTCTTACTTTACTCATAGGAATCTTAACAAATGTTACCTCACTTGTATACACATTGGTATGTGATATTCATTGCCTTGGGGATGGGTGGATAAATAGTCAGGTTAGAAACAAGAGACTTCTGAATGAAAATTGATTGGAGTCACCACCCTTCTTTTTCCGCGAAGTACAGCATTATGGAAATATTTCTTCTTTGTTAAGTTAGATATTGTGAAGCCTCCTGGGAAGAAAAAAACAAATACAAAGAAAGGAATTTGAATGGGTAGTTCCTGATCTTTAAGACAGGTTGGCAATGTGTATAATTTCACTTTTGAAAAAAATAAACATTTATGTTAGTGCTTAGCATGCAGTGTCTTTGGCAGCACAGTCTCAGGGAATGGTACATGATTTATGTACCTTGAAGAGCGTTTCTTATATTTTTGAAAAATAATGCTTGGAGTAGAGGACTGAGCTTGTGGTTGCTCTAATGTTGACAGATCATGAGGAATCCTCAGTTATCACAAACAGACATGTGGTAGATTAGATTATGGAGTCCATGATAAGTGTAAATGGGACTAAGAACATTGTCAATTAAGCAAGACCCCAAAAGTTTATGATTTGTTCATTTAAACAGAATAATTGAATCAGGAAAAGGAAAAAAAATAAAACTTAACTCTTAATATCAATTGCTGAATTGAAATCCATATGGATTATACTGTAAATAAATATTAAACTCAGAGTGCATATTTTGACCCAGAAAATAATCACTAATTTTGCAAACTAAATACAAAATTATGTAGAAAATAGACCACTGGAATTTCCTCAGTATGTCATATACCCTTGGCTATATGACCTGCACACATTCCTTGTCCATTTATTTTCGGTCTTAGGGTTCCTATTACTGTGATGAACATTGTGACCAAAAGCAACTTGGGGAGGAAAGGGTTTATCTGGCTTACTTTTCCATCTCATACTGCATCATCCCTGAAGAAAAGCTAGGCAGTAACTGAAATAGAGCCCACCAAGGAGTCCTGCTGTCTTCCTCTCCATACCTTGTCTAGCCCGCTCTTGTATACAACCCAGGACCACTTGGTCAAAGATGGCATCACCCACAGTGGTCTGCTGCACATCAAACAGGAAAAATGAAAACTCCCTGCGGGCTTCCCTACAGACAATCTGATGGAAACATTTTTGCATTTGAGGTTTCTCTTCCTGGGTAACTCTGTCTTGTGTCAAATTAACAAAAGTAAGAGTCATGAAACACTTCTTTTTAAAACAGCTCCATCAAAACGTGCATAATTTAAAATGAGAATTGTTTTCAATTTCTGAGTAAAAGAGTTCTTTGTAAAAATCAGGACTTTAATAATTAAATTAGCTTTCTGAGAAAAAGTTGATTCTAAAACGTTAATGACATTCACATCATACATTATGTATACCACAAAAGGAATGTCTGAAAGTCAAATGTGATATGAGAATTTGATGATGTAATTGCATGCAGTACATGTTTTTTTAGACATTAGTTGCATATTTATCTTAGGCAGTGTCTTCAAAGAGCCTGATTCTGTTTGGGGAAGAGATAAACATTTTAAAATAAACCATTTTTAGAAAGTGGTATATCTTTTATTTATTTTAATTTTTCCTATGTACAATTGCAAGAGGGTGTATACAACTGGACATGTGTGTGGAGATCTTAGGCTGATGTTGGCTATCTACCTCGATTACTCTTCAGTTTGTTGACTGAAATGGTATCTCCCGGAATGTGGAACAGACTGAATCAACTAGCCTGTCCAATCAGTTTGCTTCAAGGATTCTTTATGTCCATCTCCTGTCCAGTGGGAGTATGAAAGAGCAGGCATATCTACCCACCTGTCATTGTCATAGGTCCTAGGGGTCAGAATTCCCAAGCTCATACTCCATGCTGTGCTAACTGAACTATCTCTCCAGTCCTTGTTCATATATTTTGGAGAATGCCTTAACATCAGAATGTTGTCATTTTTTTTTATCTCGACCAAGTACCTGTCATTGCTAGGCAACATTATTCATCAAAGTTTGCTAATAGTGCATAAGTGGTTAAGGGCACAATCTAGTTAGAGAGCTGTTAATCCTAGGAGATATAGGTATACCATGTTGGCTGTTGCAGTTATTTGGCTTAAAGATACTTTGCGTCTATTATTGCACATTCTAATTGATAATTCAGGGCTCGTTTTTCTTGTGTTTTTGAGACAGACTCTTGTTTTACATATATATACATATATGTATATATATATATATTTATTTATTTATTTATTTATCTTCTGTTATCTGCTGTGCAGCCCTGCTGGCCTCACATTCTCCGCTCTCCTACCTCAGCCTCCCCAGTACTAAGAGTGCAGGTATATGCTATTAGCCTTGACTATTAAGGACACTTTTTAAATCACAGAAAAGCAAACAAAAGTCTTTAATCAAAAAGTGCTGTAACTTTATTTATTTATGTTTTGTGTGCTGGGAATAAAACATAGTCTCTCATTTGTGTTCTTTCTTAAGACAGTTAAATTTCTTGATATGTTTTTACCTCATGCAGACAATATCTACCACATCTTCATAATTCAAGTTAGAGAAAGATAGGAATTTCCCTCATAGATATGTATGGATACCTAGAGCTGAACTCCAATTCCAAATATCTCAGAAACTCATATCTGGATCCAGAGGAATATACAGTACAGGTCAGCCTATATTATGAAGTGATAACAAAACTCTCAACAGTCCTTGTATCTCATTATACTTATATAACAAGTCTTTCTATCTCATTTCAAGGCTATGAAAGGCTGCTTCTCGCTTCTAATGCCTGTATGTAGACATAGAATAAATACTTTTTAGCTGCCATCCTACCTGTAGAACAGTTTTGGATAGACCCGCTAACAGTGATCGTCATGGCCTCAGGGTGACAAATACCTCTTAATTTCCCGTTAATTAACTGGAAATAGTTGTGTGGTCCCACTCAACTATTGTGACGGAGACGTGCCACCCCATTGTGCACTCAAAACAGAGGGTTAGCCACTATTTTAGTGGCCAATGCTCAAGAATGCCAGATGCACTATTTGACTTAAACAAGTTATTATCTGTTCTGACTCAGGAAGTATGTGATTTCACTTCACTTTACAGCCTCATGGAAACTAAGAGCATCGGTAGAAAAAAGTGAATAGTTACTACCTAGGGTGGGTTTAAGGAAGGATGAGCATTGTATTTAAAGTGAATTAATTTTTAGCTTCAGGGACTAAAAAAAATCTACTGTATCTGTGATTATAATCTAACATCCCATAGCCAATTTCCCTAATGTTTGTATTATTCTGTCTAAGTCCTGAAAAACCAATAGAGGATTTTCAAAATAATTTAAGTTTAGACCAATTCATTGTTTCTGAGTCATGGGACATATTGGTCTGTGAAACCGAAGTAAGTTTTATAATTCTACTTATCTACACACACACACATGCACATAAACACATACACCACCACATCACACAAATGCACACACACACACACATGCACACGCACACGCACACATACATACACACAGAGCAAGCAAGGCAGAGACAGAGAGAAATCTTGATTTTGGTAGCTAGCTAGACTGTTTCTGTCTCCCAGCAAGTTACAGGATATTTTCCCCCAAAGATGTCCAGTATCAATGTGTATTCTCACCTTTGGTTGTAAAGAATAAATGCTGCTTAAATGAATGCAAAATGAAAATTCATTGTAAGACCTCTTATTTAGTCTCTGAAGACTCCATGGTCTCTTTCACATTGATTTTTTCCCTTATTTCCCTAACATCTAAATGTTCTTCTTAATAGTCACATCTTTAATTAATTTTTTTAGTCCAGAGCATTGCAACCAAAGAAAAATGATGAGCCACAGTCTCTGCATTCCTATGTAGCCAAATGCCAAAGAAAGGAAACCGTGTTACCTCGCTCTTAGAATTTGGTCTGTGGAATGATCTCTAGTTGGCAAGCAGTATCATGCAGTACTTAAAACTGTCAATCTTTGGGAGGGACACAGTCTATAAACACAAAAGGCATTTAAGAATGTTTATTGGCTAACTGTAGGAAGTAGTATGGGAATATTAATACCACTTAACACTTTCAATTATTGCTTCATAAGTATCAATTCTTGAATATGTAATCCTTTAATAAAGACAGTATTATTCTAATGTGATAACCAAATGACCATACATAAGGTCATTTATAGGAGACTTCTGTCCCAGCCAGGAAAAGAAATAGTGTTAGAGTCAATGATTTTACCTAGCATGTTATACAATCATTCTTGAGTATCTCTAAAGTATCCATTCTTCATCTCTGAGTTCTTTATGTTTCTAAGAGTCCCCTTTTAATCCTCTTTGTACCATTAGTAAAATGTATTTCATTCTTCAAATCTACTCTTTCACACCAGCATTTTATTTTGCAAATATCCTTGAATATTAAATTTGTTCCTAACTCGTTCTACCTTCTTTGTACCACCTAGATGGCCCCACTCTGTACTATGATTGTATACGGATACTTCTGTAGGCAACGGCTATAATCATCCTGTCTTTCAATTCTTGAAGTCAGAAATCATTAGCAATACATAGCATACTCATGGTGGGTTGTTACTGGCTTAGTCACTTCATGAAAAGTAGATGTTTTGAGTGTGATTTGTGTTATGAAATTTTTTACTCATTTCTATTACTATATTATAGGACCAAGAGTGCCTCCATCAGAAAACCGGGTAACAATGCTTGTGACAATTTGAAACTACTAGGATTCAGAAGCAGAGACAGTGGTTGGTTTGGGATTGATGACGTTGTGGTGAGAACTGTCCAGAATGGCTTGGTATCTTTCGAATTATGTGAACACTTAGAAAGGTAAGACCATAGGAAGCAATCAGAGGTGATGACACTCTACTCCAGCCTGTAATTAATGGGTAGGAATGGAATCCAAGGATTATATTTTTATTACTCAGATAGAAACATAAGCTGTCTTTTGGAGTACACTTAAAAGGCAAACCACAATTGACATGGATCCACTGTGATTTTGCTCCTGATAGTTTAACTAGGACTTTCAAAATGACTTGTAGCATAGGTTTATTTTTATAGGTTTTTCTTAACACCAAAATAGTTTCAAAACAGCACCTTCATTTCTTAAATTCCACAGGATAGCAATTAACTGTTCGTATTATGCTCATCTCATAACTATGTAGATATAACCTGAATTTGTTATTTCAGTTCCTTCATTTAGCTTTCTCATTTCCATGTTTTCTAGACAGCCCATTAAAGGAGTGTTTTAGACAGCTTTAAGGTACAGGAGGAGTAAACACTCATGAGGAAAGGCAATCACATACATGCCTAAAGATAGGTTATATTTCGTAATGACGACATTACCTGTATGATTATCCCAGGCCAAATTCTGCGGAAACACAGTGTGAGATGAGAGGGCAAGGGACTGGTTGAGGAAGGCCTCTCTGGAAGACCCTATGAGGGAATGAAAGAAGCAGAGGAAACCATGGAGGATGATGGGAAAGCTGATTTTGTTTGGATTTTCCCCAGCCTGGTGCCTCAGCGAAGCTCTGGAATACCACAGTGGTTGGCTTTGAAAGTTACACCTGACGGTCCTTGTCTGTGAGAGAAGGCTGCTCTGGATGAGGGCTTCTGCTCTCTGGAGAACAAACAATGGTTAACTTGTCCCTTTCTGGGATCCAAGTCTGTATCAGCTTCCCTGGAGTGCTGTAACAAAATGTAACAAATCTATTATCTTACAGTTCTAGAGGCTCAGGGTCTCCAATCAAAATCTTTATAGGGTTTGATCCCTTTGAGAACTTGAAGAGAAGAATCTACTGGAAGTCTGTCCTTGGTTTATAAATGGCCCTCTTCCTCCTCAACAGTGTTTTCTGCATGCTTTTTTATGTTAAAAAAAACCATGTCCTTGAAGCACATGTCCGCGTGTCCTTGAAATTAGTGTCCTTGAAGCACACTAATAATACTGAGTTGGGGTCATCCTAGTGACTTTACCTTAATTTATATACTTCTGTAGTGACATAAAATGTTACATGAACACTAATATTTGAGGATAAGATTTAGGATGGGACATAAATTAATCTCATAACATGATCTGTCACAAAAATTCTCACATCACAGGATTAGAGATTAGTATTTCATCCCCACCTACATCTGTTACAGAAATAGATTTTTTGAACATAGTTTGCTTCCGTGTTTTGAAGTATTACTTTGATACTCTGCAACAGAGTGTAAGTGCCTTACCCTGTTTAATTATTGAATAACAAAAATTTCAAACCTTGCCAACTGCACATTCTTACAAAGAACACAGCATACTCACACAAGCCTGGGTGACTTAGTCTGTATAAATCTAAGTGTGCATGGTTGCAACTGATTTAAACATAAAATAGCTGGTTTATCAAACATCTTTCAGCATATAAAATATAGGATAAAAGATGTTTTAAAAAGTAACCTATATACATTTACTCTGAATGAAACTTGCCAGTCAGAGCATGGTTCAGGGAGAATCAGTGAACACGGAATTTTAACACAGGATGCTAGTCTACACTGTGCATAATTTATAAACACTGTAACATTGGTTAGACTAAATTTACTATATTTTTCTTCAATCATAAACAATATTTCTTACTATTATTTTGTTATTTCATATATTTCAAATGTTAGAATTTTAGATTATTTATACTATCAATTAGCCTAAATCAGAAACATACTGTTTGGCTATTTACTTTCTATTTACATATTCATGGCAATTCTCCTGCCTCTACCTCCTTACTGCTGGAATTACTGATGTAAACCAATCCATACAGATTTATTTAATTTAATTTTGTTGTTGTTAAAGTTTAAGGCACAAATAGACATTATTCTAGGCCTACATAGCATCAGAGTTATCATGCAAATACTTCCTTTTTCCTTTTTCCTTTGTCCACCAAAAGGTTGACTTGCAATCTCATCAGCCTGAGGAAGGATTGTTGTGAGTTCATGGCTAGATGGGCTACAGAGCAAGAATAAACCACTCAACAATAGTCAAGAATATGTTTTAGAATATAACTTGAGACCTAAGGAGAGGTTTCAGTCAGTAAAGTTACTGCCATGCAAACAAGAGGACCGCAGTTCAATTCCCCAGCACTCAAATACCTTAGCATGACAGCTCACATCTGCAACTCCAGTACTGATGAGAGCAGAGACAGGCCGATCTTTGGAACTCATTGGTCAGCAAGGCTAGGGGACCTGATGAACTCTCTTAGGTTCACCAAGACACTCTATGAGTCATTATATCTCAGATAATAAGGTGGAAAGGGATGGAGAGATACCTAACATTTAACATTGATCTCTGACCTCCACATGCATGCACATCCATGTGCCCACACAACCAAACGTACAGATGTACACACCCACACAAACAACATGCATATAAAACACACAGACAATGACAACAAAGAGCTTAGCTGATCTGAACTAGTTTCTTGACTGCCTGGAATTTCACTAAAGTCTCTCATTAATATAGGTAGTTGATCATCAGAATGCTTGCTCTAAGTTAAGAAAAGTAACTTTTTCCTTGGGTCTATGATATTTCAGTGCTTTTTATTCACCTTGAGTCTTGTCTCTTTCCCTTCGCACAGGTTTATTGTGCTCCACCTGTCTTCCACAGTGGACAATAGCCACTTGGTTTCTTTTGTGAAGTCTCTAGAGGAAGCCTCCCTCAGCACCACAGCCTGCATTGTTCTGTCACACCAGAAGGACAATCCACACAGACTGGTTATTTTAGTGCCACCTTCTAAGGAGTTAAATCTGACACTGAAGAACTTGCGCTCGGAAGGGTTTGGAGGACTTTCAGAATCATCTAGACATTTCCAAGTAAGAGAAGGAGAACAACTTCTTTTAAGGTTTACTGGAAACATATTTGGCTCAAGTAAGTATGAGGAAATAGGCTTATATATTCTAAAGACTATAAGACACAATCCTTAGCTGCAACACCCTAAACTTGTATTACTAAGGAAGACTTTGTTTTCGAGAATTTTGGGAAACATTTGGAGACTAGTCTATCTAGACACTATTCTTCTTCTGCACAGGAGCACATGTGCCTTTACAGACAGATTGGAAGTGACATTCTTTTAGAAAGAGTCTTCTTTGTGATTGCCCCCGTGAATTCAGGCTAGCCTTACCTCTTCCCTGTGACAGCTTCCTCTTCTAAATGCTCCCTGCTTCCACTTGGTATTGTGAATTTTTACACACAGTAATAATAATCTGTTGAGAAGCATGTCATGTGACAGATGACCTCTCACTTATGATGATTTGACATAGAAAAGTTGGCTTTATGATGAGCAATAGCAATAGATGTCCAAGTAGAAATAACACATTCTGGGTTTTGATCTTTCTCCAGTTTAATGGTTTCAGGAATGATTCAGTCTGAGACGTCACAGGTCTTAGTTGGCCACCCAGTCTTAAGGAGAAAGAACTAATATTCTGTTGCATATTGGTTTGCTAAGCCACGGTGTTAAGTATCTGAAGTATATTAAATGCGGTTTTGACATGATATTTTCAATTTGTTACGTTTCTAAGAATGTGACAGCGCCAGAAGTCCAGGAGCATCCGTCTGGTATTCTTCTGAACTGTATTGGCTTCCATTGCACCTTCAGTTATCTACATAGTCTTTAATGTATCCTTCAAGAATCCAGCATGGGTCAGTAGGTCCATAAATAAAACATAAAAATATGCTTTATGTTGCTTATTTTAAATTATAGTCTCAGAAGTGTGTTCTGCATTTGGAAAGTGGTCTGAGGTACAAAAGACGCTTAGGAATACTGTATGATGGTGACACACCCCTCAGATTTCTCATTCTCACATTTACCCAGTGTTAATTTTATTTCTGTTATAAACCTAATTCAAATTAGAAATTATTGATTCCCAGGTTTAGGTTTTGTTCATATTCTCAGGAGATACTCTTCACTGAAATGAAAGTTTGGGGGACTTACTTGTCTGATGCCCTCTGAGCCTCACAACACCGTCTTTCATTGACGGTAGAGAATGTATAAGCTATGACAGTGCTGAGGAAAAAAAAAACGAGGTGGTGGCCATGGGAAGAACTGGAGGGGAGGGAGAAGTGAGTGCTTAGTGAGGTGAAGAAGATACAAGGCAGTGAAAGGGGAAGTGAAAGAGGAAAAGAGAAGAAAAGTAAAGCGATAGCTAAAGGCACAGAACGAAAGGTCTTCAGAGGATTTGCCATCTGGGCATTTGTTTTCATCATCTACTCAATTTCCAATTTCTTCCTTGAGTAAAATAGAATATCAAAGGTTTACTTATAAGGGTGGGGTATAAGGGAACATTAAAGAGTAAATTTTGTAGAGATTTCTGAATCAGGAACCTTACTACAGCCTTGACTTGATTTAATTGTTGTATATTTATAAATCAATATGCATAACATTGAATCCATGATGCCTACTAGCTCTCATTCAGAAAAGGGCCCCCAAACCTTATGTGGTATTTGTATGTAGCTAACAAAGAAAACGAGATTTCAAGCCAGTCCTGGCCCTCACAAGGATAAGTGAGACTCTGTTACCCAATATCTCCAAGTCTCAACTGTCTCTTCCATTCTTACATAAAGCAACTCTGTCATTGGAGGAGGGGAGAAAGGAAGGATGTGAACGACACCTTCCTACTTAACTTTTAAAGCAGAAACCACACTGCAGACCCAAGGAAACTCTCTAAAGAGAGATAGTCAGAGCTCGGAAGTACTCCACCCTAACTAATGGTACAAATGATTTTTTCTGTAATACCTAAGAGGCAGCTAAACAGGACTGAGCTGCTTTCTTCCCAAGCAGAGAACTTGTTGTCTTCACTGAGTCAGACAAGGGTCCCATGCTAAATTAAGACACCGAAAGACTGGCAGCATGTATGCCAGCTTGTCTATGAGGAATGGATATGATCTAACTGTCATTCAAAGAAATCGAGGCAGGCAAGATATCCATATTCTTTCTAGTGTCCATTTCCAGGAGATTCTTGTTCATATTGGGATCCTCACTAGAAATTTCTGGATCTAGGAAGAACAGGACTCTCCACAAGGGCTGATCTCTATCTCTTCATCAGAATCAGAGAAGCTGAAAGATATACCCGAGGTGTCCTCTGCCTGCTGGGCCCTAATATCCTCCCTGATGCCTTCTCTCCTACCCTAATGACTCCCATTTCATCTTCTTAGTGGTCATGTTTGAGGAAGTCTTCCTTATTCTTTCTCATCACATCATTCCTGTTTAGTTTATTTTCACAGATGTTCACCTTTTCTTTTGTGGCCCCTACCACAGATGCCACCTTCTATTTACTCACTCAATGTGAGTTTCTCTAGCTCCCCATTGGAGGCAGGCAGTGTGGTTGGGGGCACCATGCGACCCCCAGCACCTAGGATCAGAAGGCATGAAGAACGGTACCAGGAGATGAAGAATGATCTTTCCTAGGACCATTGCAAAAGATTGTACCAGTTGTGATGTGTGCTCCACAGAGGGCTAACATGATAAGCTAGACCACAACTCTGTTAAGAATTAGCCTCACTGTGAGAGTTGAAGAGATCAGTTAATGAGTCATTTCTGTAATTGAGCCATTTTTTGTAAGACCTTGGCAGACCTTTGAGTAGAAGTTGTGGATAGTGGGTAAGTGACACTGCTTCAGGATACCTAGTTTCCTGGTATAACTAGCACTTTTGCTTCCTCATCTGGCTTTTCTAAGGAAAGCACTTCTTCATGTGTGTGTATTGCCTATGGCATAAAAAAAAGACATGTAACCCACCCTTCTGAGAACAATTATGTATTGCTGTAAGAAGACTCCAGTTACTCACAAAAGATAAATAGTTTTTTAACATGGCAAGTATTTCTGCAATAGTGATTGTCTCAATTGTCTACTAAGGACTATGTGTTATATGGTGAGAAGGGAAAACACTCTCCAAAGGTCAAGCAGTCAAAACTGTCCTTTGTGAGTTTGAAATGTCATTTTCATTTTTACTTCTTTATATGTGTTAGAGGAAGAAGAAAAATACTGTTATTCTTTTTACGTTTTTTTAAACCTATTGTTCCTTTTTATTGGAGACTGATGACCCTCAGAATATAGTGTTCTCTCTTAACGACACAAGCCCAAATTTTTAAAAAATTACATAACAAGTCATTTATAAGACCACCCATCTGTTACTGATAAATCATCAGTAGGTGTATCACTATTTAATTTATAGATGTGACTGTTAGAGTTCCTTTACAGATACCACTATTTTTTTTTACAAGTTGTTGACTGGCAATGGTAGGGTTACAGAGTTTAGATCTGAATTTAACCAAATTAGGGTTATCTGCATTGTATGGACGCTGCATATTAATCATCACTAATAAGTAATTGTAAATCTCACAGGGAAAGAAGAGATAAAACAGTAGCAGCAGCAGCAACAACAACAACAACAAAGAAATTTCCTAAGTCATAGTTTACTAGGACCAGAGTAGTGTTGTTTCTTCTGATAATTCTTGGGGTGGGAAACAGAGATCTTACCTGGCTTTACTCAGGGTATCTGAAAACTTTAATTCACAATTTAGGTCACATTTAAATCACCCCAAATAATTTATCATTAAAAAATGCTGATCTGAATCCTTCTTAAGAAAGATACCCCTCTTCCCGTAAGTTACTGTCTTCGAAGAGATCTGCTTCACTCAAGGGGCCAGATTGCCACAACACGATCTTCTGTAAAGGAGACCATTCCTGTCCTTTCCATAACTGAGAACTGGTCTATTCCTGCTTTGAAATGTAGTTTAGAAATTTGCTAAAAATGCCTTTTAGAACCCACAGTAAGGAAGCTGCAATGTCTTCAAAATATTTTACTATCTAGAAAATATTTTACTGAATTTTTCTTTCTAGGCAAGACAGAAAGCGCTCATTTTGTGAGAGATAGCTGAGGACCAGCAGCTTTATGGATGCCTAGAGAGCGGACCTTCAGTTGGGAATTTCAATAAAGGTTTACTTATTTTGTTTAGCATGCAGATGAAATACAGCAAGAGAACCCTGCTTCAGTCTCTTCGTTTGCTATTGTGCTGTCATTTATCCAACATTTAATATACATCAGGAGTTGGGGCAATTATTTTGTCCAAATTACATCAAGTCCTTTTTAAGGGTAATCTTAGACAGCAAGTGCTGTTTCTCTTGTTTTGAAGATGAGGAAGTTAAGGAAGGGCCTGAGAGTTCCTCTAGTGTGAAAACACTGGACAGATAGTACCATGTAGACAAATGACAGAGGCTGGATTTTACACTAGACATTTACATCTGCAACATGCCAACTCAGCTGTACTCTCAGAATTCCTAAAGATGCTGCAATGGTGATACAGGCAGGCACTATCTTAAGGAGCAGCAGTGTCCCTTTCACACCTGCAGAGGTGGAAATTCCTATTCACAAGCTTCATTATTTTCAAAGAGAAGACTTATCTTTGTCTTCCTTTTCAGAGAATCCTCCATACTTTCTTAATAGTTTCAATAAATCCAGTAAATATTCCATTTTGAAGATCCATAGTATTGTCTTTTTCATTATTGTGAATATATTTTATTTCTGTTCTCTTTTCTACATAAGCCTTTAGCTTGGTGGTGCTGGCACATACTTTGAATCCCAGAACTTGGGAGGCAGAGGTAGATGGATCTCTGAGTTTGAGGTCAGCCTGGTCTATTAGTCCAGGACAGCCAGTGCTACACAGAGAGACATTTTCTTGAAGAAAAAATACACCAAACAAACCAACAAGACTAAGGAAACCATGAGATTGAAGTGGTAGCCACTGAGTATAGTAAGCATGGGTAGAGTAACTGAGAAGCTGAATTTTAAAATATTGTGTGTGTGTGTGTGTGTGTGTGTGTGTGTGTGTGTGTGTAGATTATAGGACATCTGTAGGGGTTTGTTCTTGCTTTCCATCACATGGGATCTAAGGATTGAAGTCAGGTAATCATGCATTGTGGCAAGCAGAACTTTACCAGTTGAACCATCTAGGAAGTCAAAGAGTTGAATTTTCAATGGTCTTTAATTTAATTTTAATTTACACTTAAGTAGCCGCATGTCCCAGGAGAATACATTACTAAAATATTCAATGTGAGGTCATGGCAGTGCACAGTGTGATAGGAACAGCACAGAGGAAGGGAAATATAATTCTTGGAAAGTGAGGGAAACTTTCTAAATACTTGAAAATGTGAATATTTCTCCAAAATATTCATGGAAATTTATAAACAGGCAAAAGAAAAGCAGAAATGATTCCATGTAGGAGCTTTGAGAGAATATGTGGTCCTCTTACAGGTGAGAAATCTTCTTAATGATCTACAATAACCACGCCATTGCTCTTAGGTTATATGTTCATAAGGGATGGCATAGGCAAGCACTGTAACTATATTTGATAAATGAAAGTTCACTTGGATTTTCAAAAACGAAAGCAAGTGGATTATTTTATTGGTGACAAATCAATCTCTTTTTAGGCAATGGGAAGGATTATGGGAAAGACTACAAACTCATTTTCCACCTGCAAAGAAAACCGAGGCTAGAACTCCACATCAAAGAGGTGGATGAATTTGGGAACTATAGCTGTCCTCATTATAAAGGCGCCATTGTGGTTTATAAGTTACCCAGAGAGAAGGTTGTCCCTGGCTTCGATCAATCCCTTCATGAAAATATTTACCAGTTACCAGTTTGTAAATTACCATTGAAATTGCCCAAGGTAAGTTACACTGATCTTCCTATGTAACTTTTGTTACTTCTTTGTAATTCCCTATTACAATCAGTTCAGCAAGCAAATGGCTACAGAAGGTTAAAACACATAATAATAAATTTGATAAAGGACCAGGTAGGGCCAATTCTAGAGTGATGGAATATGTATCAGGTTTCTGCTGTTGCTGATGTTAGTTTTTCTCACTAGAGCAATGGAAGTTGATTGGTTCTTCACAACAGGTTGCTAATGACTATGGAAACAATGTCATTCATCTTCTGTACCTACATCTAAAAAATCTGAGACATCATTTGTGAAAACACTGAGTGCATTTCAGAGCGTACTCGAAGGACAGATCATTCTGAACACGGGACTAACATCAAAATAACTTCAGTAAGACTAAATTACCCCAGCACGTTTACAAATTTTTATTAGCTAAAAATCTGCTTCCTGACAGAAAGTCGGCTTAAACTGCCTCCCAAAATAGTCTAACACATAAAAATATATAAGCATTTTATCATTGTATAAGTAATTTCTTTCTGTAAATAAGTATAACTAACTATATTCTTAATGGAAATAATGCTGAAAATAATGTTATTTCTGTCTTGCAAAGAGGCTTGTTACTTTTAAAGGAAGCTAAATTGTTTTATTCTGTTCTTCCCATCTGTGTTTTGAATCTCAGAATATGTTTTCCATATACAGATTTTGTACATTTTTAGGAGTCATATAGCTCAGACTATACATAAACTCACTACATAGCTGAGGATGACCTTAAACCTCAAATCCCCTCGCTTAGATCCAAGTATTAGTATTACAGGGGTGAACCATCACAGTTAGCCTTTGTACTGCCCTTAATTAATGAATATTAATTGTACTTCTGAAAGAGACAAGCTTTTCTACATGTTATCATTAATACAGAGCTATAGACAGAAAAGGTAATCAGAAGCTGTGTTGTCAGGAATGGTAGCTACTGCCCACATGACTATCCTCAAACATGGAGCAATGTATGGCTAATCTCAAAGGGAATATCCTGTGTCAGATAGATCTAATTAGAGATATGAATGAATCATAACCTGTTTATATGATGAAATTGCATATTTGTAATATTTTTGGTTTGATCAGGTTAAATAATATATTCTATAAATAAATTTTATTTTTCTTTAAGTAAGTGCTAAATTGAAATATACATCTCAAACCATTTTCTGTGGACCAGCACTTTCCTCGATAAATAGAACCTAATGAAGTATGTAAAACATGTATATAAAAATATATTAGAAGGTTATAATGAATTAAATATTGGTATAAATAATGCCTTAATAGTTGTTTAAAAAGTTGAGGAGAGCATCACAGGAAGCTGAAAACAGTATACCTTTTGTGATGAGTGCATCACTTTTTTCTAACCTGTTTTGTTTTTGGGAATTTAACCACTAGACACAAAGGGGAAACTGGTCTACAGCAAGGAAATGGAATGCTTTTGCTTGGGATAATAGAAATATCTTAGCAGAAATTCACATTTCAATTAAAGCCATTACCACAGTTTCTAAAACAGAAAATGCTTTTAAGTGCTTTTACATGCACTGTCCTTAAATCCTTACCGAATCTTTTGCTGCCATTGTTCTTGTGTTACTGGAAGTGGAGACAGAACAGGTTCAGTCACGTTGTCTGGGATCCAAGAGCAAAGTGCAGAGGAAGGATTCCAACTCAAGAAATCTGTTCCTCGGGTGCTCAGCAACCATTTTGCTCCTGCTTCTTAGCAGACATAGCTTCTATTCCTAGACCACAAAGCAGAATAGAGTTGTAGGTATCTAGATTCTCCCTAAAAGTTGTAGAACAATTTAAAAAAGAGTATAGGCAAACTATTAGAAAAAGGTAGCAAATAGCATGTCATGGACACCAGCCAAACCAAAGCAGAACTAAAGCAGCCTCCGTGAAGAGGAGCTTAATTGCAAAGAGCATGCACTGAGTCATGTGAGCCCTTTCCTTGCTGAATTGAAGGAGGGTGCTAGGTGGTGTTTTGAGCAGAGAAGGACATGCTGTTAATACACTGATTGTACAAACTGTTATACGTTCAGAACAGTATAGTCATCTAAATGAATACTCAGCCCAAATATATCTATTTGCCCCAGTGGAGGTCTGGGGATAATTTTGGGAAACTGGTTCTCTCCTTTGCCCACTCAGCAGTCTCTTTAGCTCTTATTTTGAGTCTAATTTGTATAACAATTTATATACTATATGGGATGTACAAAGTTATAGAGCATGTATTTAGCATATGTGAGATTCTGGCTTCAATCACCATTAGTAGTAACTGAGAAATACATATTTATGATGTAGAATTTTTGATACATACATAACATGTACTGATCAAGTTGCGAGAATTAGGATAGCCATCACCTCAAACATTAGTTTTTTCAGAGTACCTAGGAAGGAAGAATTTGAATATTCTCCTGTATTTAGCTCTTTCAAGTCCCTGCAAACATGCCATTTGCTGTCCTTATCCCCCACCTACTAGGTATCTTTTAAGTTGCAACCGTCTTTAGGTTTATTTGCTGTATTTAGACCTAGTCTGTCCTGCCCAGTTCCTGGTCTAAACGGTGAGAAGACAGCCTGACTCAGATCAGGCACGAAATATGTGTGATTACACAGGAGAGGTGTTTTGTATACAGCCCTCATTAGCTTCCCTGGGGATCCCAACTGTGAAGTGGATGGAACACATGGACTTTTTCAGATTAAGATCTTAGAGCTTAATTGTGCAAGCCCTTGCCTGTCACCCTGAGGAGAGAAGATGTGCGTGAACACATAAAGGTTAGGAGTGGAGAATGCCCATGAGGACTGCCCTCTGGGCTGCTTAATTGAGCATGTTTCTTCCAGAGAGCGGGGTCATTCTTCTGCAGCTATGACATGATCAGAGGGAGACAAAACTGAGCACGGTAGGACCTTCTCGTATAAAGTGCCAGGACTTTACTTCCACTGTGCAAAGCTGTGGGAAGAGAGAACTTATGTACAGAAAACGGAATTTCAATACAAATGTGACATAAATTGAACTTTCAGTTATCCATTTTTTCTCTGTGGCCTGTATGATTCTTGAAATCATTAGGTAGGTTAGCCAAGGTAGTCAATTTAGGAGTTTATGGAGATTTTCCCTGTGAGAGCTTGTAAGTGATCACCATAAATGTGTCACAAACTCTTTTCCTGCTCTGAGTCTGACACACACTCTCACCCAGTGGCCTGCTCCTGTTGGCTTCCTCTTGTCCCTCTGCCTCAGAGTGACCTTTCCCAGGGAGCTGTCCTGACTTCACCATTTAGTCTAAGCTCAGTGTTCCTCATCTGTACAGGAACAGATTCTGTACTTTATCTCTTTTTATCACTTTTATCTCTTTTTATTACTTTTATCACGTTTCATGACAACGCCTTGCTTATTCTTTCTCAATGAACACTTTTCCACGTTACTGTTTTTATTGCCTTCATTAAGAATCTTTTAGACATTTTCTCGAGCCATTATCAACCCCTCAGAAATTCTATTACAGATAAATGCTTATGTATGTTATTTGTACAAATGTATGTGTGTTTTAAATGGGAGACACATAAATTATTTTTTAATTCTAACTTTTATAGACATAAATTATTTGTTTTTATTTTCATACTCATCTTTATCCCGTGATACCCCCTTTCTTTTCCTCCAATCACCTTCTTCTTTCCACTTAGTCTCCTAGTGGCTACACCATTAGAGAAAAAGATCCATGCTCCTCTAGCAGTTGTTAACAGTCGTTCACTCTTCAGACAGGAAGTAGGCCTCATGAGGATCTCCTGTATCCATGGTGGAAATGGTGGGAGCCCAGTCTATAGCTACTACTCAGGCTTCCAAGAACAATGGCAGATCTGGATGACAGCAGTACATGGTCCACTTACCCATCCTCTGTCCATTAACTTCTTTTTGACCACTCTTCTGCAATGTTCTCTGCATCTTCAGGTGCGTGCATGTGTGCATGCATTTGTTTGTATTTGTGTGTTTATGTTATGTTGTTTAAGACTGAGCACCCATTTGTTACTGATTCTCATCATTTTGAACAAATACGAGTCTCTGAATTAATTGCCACCCTCCTCAAAAACCCATATATCTGTCCCATACTGAAAGTAGAACTAGTTATGGATAAAAATATAAATATCTATTAGGAAGCAAGGAAGGAACACTGGGAGTGAAGCACTAAGTCAGGGAATTAACAAATATAAAATAAAGAATAAATAGCAAAGTATTGCTGCATCGGCATGAAAATACTTAAGTGGGATTGGGGAAATGGTGGGGTTTGGAGGGTTACCGAAAGGTAAAGATACATGTAAAATGTCTATGGCCTTGCCTTATACAATTAAAAAAAAAACAAAACAAACAAGTTTTAAAAAAGTTTGGTATGGAGGTACTTTTCCTTAATGGACGACTAATTCTGTTCTAAGAAGCCATAGGCTTTTAAGCAAAACCTTTATTAGATGTGGAATACCTACCTAGGAGTTGTTGACCAGAAAAGTCTCAGAGGCTCCAAAACAATACAGCCTTGTCTTGGTTCCCAACAAGAATATGCTGATAAAACTGTATCTTGAATACATGCTCTGTTATAGGACACAGAAATCAAAATGGAACTGAGCCACCCCCCCCATCCAAACTAGCCACAGTGCTAGAACATGCTATTCAAGTTTCTGGGAAAGTAAACTCCCTCAGCTATAGATCATGCTTGCTGCAATACAGACCTGCCAGGCAAGATATCTCCTGGTTCACTAGTGCCGCCACTCCTACTATTTTAGAGATAACCAACTGCTCTAAAATTGGATGTGAAGTCCACTCTTTATGTTGGAATCCAGACCTGGTGCTATAATGTTGTTCACAAACACATGGCTAGAAAAGACATCCTCCAACCTGGGAACACACTAGTATTTTTCTAAATAAGCATGTTGTGAAACTACTTTCTGATTATTTCAGAATGTAACTTCCTCTCTCCCTCCCTTCCTTCTTTTCTTCTTATCTCCTCATCTTTCCTTCTCTCTTTCCTCCACCCTGTCCTCTTCTGGTTGCATTTAGAAGACATCTCTCCTGGGGGGCTTTGTTTCTCCACCTGGGAAGGCATGATTGACAACACAAACTTTTAAGTTTTTCTACACAACTCTACCAAGCAACTGACAGCACAGTTTCAGAGTGTCTTTGTAAGAGACTAGATCAATAAAGTCATTTCTACTAGTGTTAAAATTGTGCAAACTTGAAACTTACCATCTTGAAACTATATCATCATGTTAGAGTGTCTTAAATATCTGCTGCTTTTCATAGACTAATTGATGATCAATATGACATCTGTACTTTCTTTTCCTCCCGGATGGGTTTGTACAGGGCTTTCCAAACTCACACTCTAGGCCATAGCTTTACACAAAGCCTCTGCAAATGAGTTCCTCAGAGCTGAGAAAGAATCTGTGGCTGCGGAAGCTTTTCTCCCCGTTTATCACTAATGTGTACCTAAACGGGAACTGAAACTGTGAACTTTGTTTTGTGAACACAGACTACTTCCACAAAATGTAGAGTAAGAAAAAGATCTCCAGCTCAGATAAGCAGCATGAAAATGTGTTACTTCTCAGTAAGTAGAAGTATGCACAGAAGGCAAACAGTAAATACTTCTAGCAGAAAAAAATGCTGTGGCTTACTTTCCATTAATACAAGAAACTATAATATTAAGCACCACTTAGAACAGTTTGAAAACCGTATCCCCTTAAATGATTCTAATTTAAAGCAAACTAACACATAAACTCCACCACAAACAAGTCCACCCTAGTACCTTGGGAAGGTCTAGATAGCTAAGTGTTTGTTACAGGATAAATAAAATCGAAATGTCCTTTTTACCTGTAAGGTCAAGACTTCAAGAATTTTGAAAAAAAAAAAGCATCTCAAAGACACACTGTGTCATCAGAAGGTCACTGTGTGTTATGTGTGTATACAGTCACACATATTTGCACACAAGTAATCACAAGGTATAATATTAATGCACTGTAAGACTCCTCAAACAATGATGATCATTTGCAATTTTTATGTGTTTACTTCCTGCTTGTGAGAATACCTTATATCCTTCAACTTTCCTACTTTGCTCATTCCTCTAAATTAATTTAAATTAATTCCTTTAAATTAATTCCTTAAAAAACATGTTCTGTATGTGATGGGCCACATATACAATAGTGATCCAGTATGGATAGTATATTATTTACTTCTCTTGTCACTGCAACCAAATACCTTGTGAAAAGCACGATATGAAGATTTGTTCTGGTTCACAGTTAGATGGTAAAGCCCATCTTGACACAAAGGCTTGGTGACAAGAATGGTTGGTAGCTGGAGCACTGGGGTGTTCTCGAATTGGTGTGTTTTAGGAGTCATACAGAAACAAATGCAGGGTTTAACCTTTTTTCTCCTTTTTACCTTCCAATCCAGTGTGGGACCCCTATTGCATGGGATTTTGCAACCCACGTTCAAAGTCTTCCCTTCTCTGTCTAACTTCAATGTACACATTCTCCCAGATACCAGAGGTGTGTCTCCCAGGCAACTCCAAATTCCCCTAAGATAACAATGAAGAAAAAATTGTAATAGTCTAATCCTTCTCTTGTTTCTCTGAGGTCCATCTTTTATTTCTAGGACAGCGGTATCTTTAATGTATTATTCAGATCACATGACTGCTGCAAACTCTGCAATGACTCTCGTTTCCCTTAGAGCATGGGCTCCGCTCATGTGACAGAAATATGTTCCAAGATTTCCAGTGCCTGCTAGAAATTGTCGACATCTAAGGGAATGGACTTCTTTATGTGTATATCGCTATGATAAAGTTGTACTTTATAAATTATGCAGGGTAAGATATTAACAAGCACAACTAACAATTAAGTGGAACAATTTATAATTTACTATAATAAAATTTCCTTAAGATTTATGATTTTTTTATTTCTGGGAATTTCCATTCAATACTTTCAACTTTAATTGACCATGTTACCAGAGAGGCTGGAAGATACTGAGACCAGAAACTACAAACCACTCAGAAGAGGCAGCTATTGCAAAAGTCTCTATGTGACCTATAAGCCCACTGATTCCAGATCCTTGTATCCCATCCCCTTCACTGGTTCGGCTCCAATCCCACAGTTATTCCATTCCTGCTTCTAGAGCACACCACAGTCTTCTGATTTAAAACTCTGTGTTAGTGATTATTCTGACCTAAATGGTTCTCCTAACATCTACCTATATGCCAATACCTCAATTTTCATTGCTTGGTCAAATTTTACATTCTCTAAATCCTCCTCTGAATCTATTTAATGGGTAATATTTTTCTGTTCTCTAAATTCAATACTCTAGTCCCTGCTTAGCCTACTTTAACTTTGTTCCCTCTAAAGCACTGGAGACTCATGTGTTAGGTATGCTGCAGGAACACAGACAAACAAGCAGCAAAAATGTAAATAAATTCTATGATTGCAGAAAGCTTTCTTCTGTTCCATCATTATCTAGTAACACGGATGTAGAGCAATGCTTGGCATAGATTACATGTTAAACAAATTCTGGTTGCTTGAGTGCATTAATAAATATAGCTTATATTATAGATAATAAAAATGAGAGAAGAAAATGAGAAAAGTCAAGGAAGAAAGCAAATTAGCATCAGAGGATAAACAAACTTAGTGGCATGTTTGTGAAATTAGGACAGTCACAGAAGGCCAACAGTGAGTTAACTTTTGGGGTGAAGAGGAACTCACGATGAGAAGCCCCTTTATCTATGTTTCTCAGAGAGTATTAGATGAGGTAAAGAAAACAGTAGATTCCAAGCCTCTGTGATGCCTTTAAGAAACATCATCATGGATAATATGCAATGGTAGCTACAAAGTCTACAAGAAAAGTCAGAGGGTCTTAGTGGTACCTGGTAATCAAGATGCCCTTCTAAAAATGGCCATGCCAGCAATATGTCTAAAATATGTGGCCACAAAGGACCATAGTTTGCCTATAAATCATTTCCTCAGTTGTGCCTTAAACACGCTTTTTCAGAGATGCTCTAGAACTTTCTATTGATATTATATGCATTTGTATGCCTGAAAAAAAGAAAGCACGTTTAAAAATTAGATGAAGAGTTTTGGGGTGGAAGGAAGTGGTTAGAATGTTTGGTGCTAGAGCGTGTGCTTCAGAAATTTCCCAGATGGCTGACTATGTGACATTTGGTTGCTTTCGTCAGCTTGGGCTGTGACTACATCATCTTTCTCCCACCTGTTCAGCGATTTTGCTTTGAATAGGGAAGGCTTCAGTCTCGTGGCTGAAGCGTACCTGAGACTGGACTTCCCAGTAATAACTCAATGACAGGCTTATATAAGCAACAGAGACCGAATTCTGCTGAGATTGAACTTCCTTAAAAACAAAAAAACCAAACAGTCAAAAAACCCCTGTGAACTCATGACATTTCATCCCACCACCTCTAGTTAAAAAAAAAAAAAAAGGTACTGTCAGCATTTGCTCTTCCACCACATTTAAAAGGGCACCGTTGAAGGCCGGAAGTGTGCGGATACGCTGCAAGCCTTGGTTTGCCGGCAGCATCCCATCACTTTCTCTTGATTTTGGATGTTCATTGCATTCTCCCTACCCTGTAAGGCTGATTTTTAAAACGTATTTTTTCTAACAGCCTGAACCAATAAAGTGTTCTTAAGTGAATAGATGAATAGATTCTGGAATAGCAGAAATGCTTATGATCACAGGCACCTTAGCTTTCCTACAATTTTCAGATGTGGTACTTTGATAAAAATTAATTAGGATTAATAACTAAAGCCTCAATAGCACAAATGGGTAGTACTAACTGTACTCAGTGGGTTATAAATAAAAAAAAATATTTAGAAAGAAAATGTTGTTAAAGGAGTGGGACTTTGAGATATAGCTATGCTTAAGATATAGTGTATGTGTGTAGAAATTTTTCAGAATAAATAAAGTATTATTTGAAAAAGTTGAATTTATTATTCTGTTTCCGGATAATAAGAAAAGAAGTTAGGAATACACACACACACACACACACACACACACACACACACACGCATGCACGCACGCACACACACACACACACACACACACACACTTTAAAGCCTATCAGAAAACCCAGGATAATTTGATTTTTGTAGAAACGTTGAATTTCTGGAAGTTTTGGACTTTTCTATGTCTTAACTCCATGTTTTCTATAGTAAAGGCAAATCCAGGGATGAATCTGTTGCTTTATGCTCCACCCTTTGTCAATCAGAAAATAAATTCACTAAGATCCTGATAAACTGAAATACTATGCTAAGTTGTTCAGAAAGAGACCTTAGAACACTCAGTTCTAAATTGGATGTCTCCATCCAATCCCTCCCCTCAGAGATCAGGGAATCAAGTGAAAGAGGAGGCAGAGAAATTGTCCGAGCCACAGGGGATGGAGAAATCTAAGGAAACAAGGCTCTCTAAATCAGCATGATTTATCTGTGTTCAATGAGATGTGTAGATGTTACCTTCAGCAATCGAGCTTTACTATCTATTTGTGGAGCACAGTCAACCGTCTTGGCAATAGCCTGGGTTGTTGGGAGTTTCCATGGCATTCCTTTGACCAACAACTCCATTATATGTAACACATTCCAGGGAAATGGACATTTCATTTGTTGGCGAAAGATCTCATTGGAGCTTTGTCTCCCTGGTCATTTGGTAATTCCATTTGGATTCCTTTCACATATATAAATATATTAAGAAGCTCCCACTGTATTAGTTTTCTATACAACTCCTCTAGTGGGCCCTAGTTTTAGCTAAACCTCCCAATATTTACTCTTTAACACCTTCTTTCTACCCCTCTCCATTTTCCACCATTCCAGGTCAACTCTCCCATCTACCCATAACCCTCTTTTCTATAATCCCTTTCTTGAGAGATTCCACCACCTAGTTCCTTGCTCCTACCAAACCTTTGTGGGTATACAAATTATAGCCCACTTATTGAAGAGTTAACAACTACATCCATATATAAGCAAACATGTATTATATGTTTTTGAGTCTGTGTTACTTCACCCAAGATTATTTTTCTAGTTCTATCCATTTACTGTAAATTTTATATCACTTTTAATTATTGTCATTTTGAGTTTTCATTTTCTTGTTATGTACAGCTGATTAATAGCCATGGTGAAAATGTATATTATCTTTATCCATTGATATGTTGATAGACAACTAGGCTATTTCCAACTTCTGACTATTATGAATAGAATGGTAATGGACATGTTTAAGCAAGTGTCTCTGTAGTAGGATGAATTGTCCTTTGGATATATGTCTACTAGTGGTATAGCTGAATCTTATGGTAGTGAGATTCCTAGATTCCTTGGAACCGCCACACTGATGTCCATAATGGCTGTAGAAGTTTACACTGCCACCAGCAGGAACTTACCCTACATCTTTGTCAGCAAGAACTGTCATTTATTTTAATGTTCTTGGTCATTGTGACTGGTATAAGACAAAATCTCAAGGTAGCTTTTATTTAAAATGAAAACATTTTAAAAGTTATAAAACAATATAAGAGATAAATAGGAACCACATACAACAATACAATAAAATCCACGGACAAGGTCTTATGATAAACTGCCCTACAGAGCCAAGATAGACTATGTCAGAGAAGTGCTAAATCTTGTTTGCTTTTATGTAGCAGTTTTCTCTCACACTGAAGCATTCTATCCTGAGAAACTCTTTAAACAGTAAGTAAGTATTTCAAAATAACTTCAGAAAGTGCCTAAAACTGACAGGACTCACTAGGCCTCCCCCTGTTGGAGTAAGCAATAAAAACTGAGAGTCCCCTCAGAGGAGGATGCTGAGCCATAAAGAACTCTCAGATAAGCAAAGCAGACTCTGATGCCAGTCTGGAAGAAGCAGAAACCAGTCAAGCTGCTAGAAGAAGTTTGGAGCAACTGAGGCCTCTGAAAAAGAGACTTCAATCTGTTGAGCTGCCTGCAGCCTGTGCAGTGTGATCTAGGTCCTCAGCTTTGTGAGTTATCACCCATGCTGGGCTGGGTCTTGTTGATGCAGCTATCTGTGAATCTTTCTCCTCCTGTAAGTAACCCCTCACTCACATTCCTCTATGGAACCCAGTAAATCTCATTGATTCACCAAGTTGGATTTTGATGGTATTCACATTTTGGTCTGTCACAGTTTCGCTATCTGAGATAAATAGTCATGTATGCTGCATTCTCTCAGAAAATGTTTTGTTACACATCATGTACTAGGGTGACTTTGGGATGGGCAACAGTGATTGAAAAAGAAATTTGACTCTAGAGAGGGTTAAGAGAAAGTATCACAGTGTGAACAGAAACTTCACCCAGGGAAAGCATCAGGTGTATTTCAGGAACATGTAATGAGTCCTTTGAGGACTGTGTGAAAGACCTGGAAACTTCATTTTGAGATAAGTTGAGACTTGATTATGGAGGGGTTTGAACTCCATTTTTGGGTCACCTGAATATCTAATTTTTCAGTGGTGTAGGAGAATTGTCTGTATTCTGTCAATTATGTTTTAAATAAATGCTGATTGGCCAGGCAGGAAGTATAGGTGGGAAAACCAGACAGGAAGTGGAGGTGATGCAATGAGAAAAGGAGAATTCTGGGAAGGAGGAAGCTGATTCCTCCCAGTCCTGCGCAGATCACCAAGGAAGCAGGAATTTACCTGCTAACTGAAAAAGGTACCGAGCCCTATGGCTAAAATAGATCAGAATAATGGGTTAATATAAGTCATAAGAGCTAATAAGAAGCCTGAGCTAATGGGTCAATCAGTTTTATAACTTATGGAGACCTCTGTGTGATTTTCTTTGGGGCTAAATAGCTGTGGGAACCAGGCAGGACAGAAAATCCCAAGCCAGCCCATCATGCAACACTTCATTGATGTTGTGATGGATTTTATGACACAGAGAATACAATCAGGTAAAAATCTACCCAGAGACATAGTAAACAAATAATCCGAGGTTTCTACTTTATAACTAAATTTAATTTGATAGCAATTTTATTTAATTTAATTTATATGAATTTAATTGAATAGGAATAACTAATAACAAGCCGTTGGAGAAGCTTAACCAGGAGAGTAAATGGTAAAATTTTGTTTGCAGTATCATTGTAATAGATGGTAATATATTCAGGATATGAATTACTATCAGTAAATCAAAGAATAGTTAAATAATACATGGATGAAATGGTGATGTTGGTAAGACGAGAACAAGGACGCAGAGGTTGAGGGATGGAGACAACAGTACTTGTGGATATTGGTGGAGCTAGGAGATAGAAGGACAATAGAGGAAGCTGTGGGAAGGGGTTTTTGGCAACTGGTGTGACCTGTTGTCTTATGATCAGTGCAGTATTTTATTGACTTTCAGATTTGCATTCATCTCTATTCTAAGTACAGAACCACTGAAACTATTTTCCCTTGAGGACCTGTGATCAGTGCCCTTTTCTATTCTAGACCAGCTTTTATGTAATCGAAACCATGGGATTTCTCAAAATTCAATGAGAGATTTATCATTTTTTTTATCATTCTTATGAGGATTCTTCTATAGGCAGTAGGTATTCCTGGTCACGTTGGCATTGAAGCCCTTCCCAACTCCCATCCTTATGCCCTATAGCCTTTACAAGATGCCTTGCCCCAAGTAACATCTTTTGTTCCATTTCTATTACTCATCATAACCATGACCACTTCAGGATCTCTTATCATAAGTTCTTACTTACTTATAGCAGGGATCATTGCACTTGGCTCTGTTGTCACCTCCTTAGAGAAACTCTTACATTTACTAAACAATAACAAGGAAACTTGGTGATAGGTGCTGAGGAGTAACTGTCACCAAAGTATGTGCACATATACTAATGTATGTTCCATTGCCATTATTATTTATATAAAGTAATTGGTAATACTGATTGTCATACTCTGATAGAAATTGGATTAAACATTTACGCTTGTTATATGATTTTCTGAAAAAAGTACATTATTGAAGAAATAGATGAACAGTAAAATTTTCCCATCAGGAGAAATAGTACATCTAATTTAATAGTACAACAGACCTGATCTGATTCTAGTGTCAGCACAACTGACCATGACACCCTATTTTATCATGTGTGACTAAGTTCATTGGGGATAGAGGACCTCATTAAATTTAATATTCTCTCCTCAGATGCTTTCAATAATATTTTACTGAACTCATTATTTAATAAATGAATACATACTAATAACAATCTTGAACAATTGAAGTGTGTTTTAATAACTGACAAAAGTTTAATCCATTTTCTACTCAGCTAATAGGCAAAAGTTTCTCATGACTGCAAAGTAAGGGTTATTGCTGGGATTTCTATATAAGACCTACGACTATGTTTGTGAATGTCCAGGCCTTTCTGGTAACTTTCATTTCCCTGTTATCAGAAAGTCTATTCCTACCTATAAGCCCATTAAAGAAAAAACAAAATAAATCAGGAAATCAAAAATCATTTAGAATATTCTAGAAATAATTATTCTCAGAATTTAGTCACCTTGGTGGATCTTTTGATTGACAAATCTATAAGGAGTATAATATTAAAGTGGAGCCATCAAAAAAAGTTTTGGGGTGTTGTATAAATTCTAATGAATGGCTTCTTTTCTGTTTTTATGGTGTAGGAGAATTGTCTGTATTCTGTCAATCATGTTTTAAATGAAGCTGATTGGTCAGGCAAAAAGTATAGGTGGGTCAAAGTAGAGGTGGGGCAATGAGAACAGGAGTATTCTGGGAAGCAGGAAGCTCCCTCCTCAGTTCTATCCAGTTCACCGAAGAAGCAAGATGTGAGCTGTCCCACTAAAGGTACTGAGCCATGTGGCTAACATAGATAAGAATAATGGGTTAATATAAGCTACAAGAGCTAATAAGTAGCCTGAGCTAATGGGCCAATCAGTTTTATAACTTACAGAGCTCTCTGTGTGATTTTCTTTGGGGTTTGATGGCTGTGGGGAAATGGGCAGGACATAAACTCCAACAAGCAGGCTCCTTTATGTTACATTTTTGTAAAAATAAGTAGCACCTTTCATTTAGCTACATTTGTAGATTAAAGAGACCTGATTTTTGCAAAAGCAACTTGGAATTTTGAGTAGGTTTAAAAACTTTTATTAGCAAGTGTGAATATTTATGAAGTTCCAGTATATGTGAAGTGTTTCATTGACTCATGTAACATATATTCTGCTTTTCTTGTTTTTTTCAGTAAAAACAAATGAGAAACCCTGAAGCCAAGATTACCAATTTAAGACTCAGATTATTCTATTCCAGACTGTTTTTGACTGTCTTTAAATACTGTTCGTGTGGTTTCTGAACTATTCAGATTTTTTTTTTATTATTTTACAAATGCAGCCATTGGTAGAGGAAGCTCTTCCCACCTTCCAAGTTCCTTAGATTCCTTGGCTTTTTCCTGAATTGATTCATCTTCTTAAAGGGCCTGAAAGCTATCTTCCATTGTGACTAGATTTATCAAGGCAAGGGGAACATATTCATTTTTTTCTTAGTCACAAAAGCATAATAACATTATACCTTAAAAATGAAATTAAGTTTCAATTTTAAACAATGGTAAAAGTAATGAAGAAGCAATTACAAAACCTGCTGCATAGAAACAAGAACAGTCCTAAAACAAGGACAGTCTGAGCAAGTCCAGTGAGGGGTCATGGCACTTCCACAGTGGCAACATCTGACTTTCAATTCCAAACTTGATTCTTTCATTTATTTCCTTGTGAGATCTATCTAGATTAAAAGAAAAAAATGGCTCTGAACTCTTGGTATTTTGTTTTCTGGTGATCTTACTTGTCTGTAGGTTTGGGATGACCTTTCGGCCCCTCCATGGGATGATACTTCCTTTCATTGTGACTGCAGACTGTCTTTTTCTAGGTCTACGCTGATTACAGAGTTTTCAGAATGTCTATGTGACAACAACCACAGGTTATTAGCCCATGATGGTGCCTTTTAGTTTATTTAAAAATCTTCAGGTATGCTGGTGTGTAGACACATAAATGTGCTACAAAATAAATAATATGCAGAAGAACTTTACTGAACATTTCTTCGATCATTTTACACCTTGATTTGATGGTACTATTCTTCTTGTAGAAAAATTTTAAAGAAAACAAAATATGACCTACCATTTCATCTACAAAATAATACTTGCAAATACATTTCTAAAGGGTGAGTACAATAAATGATCACAATACATTAGCTTCCTCTGTAATAAGCACCAGCAGGCTTATGTTCTATATTCAATGAGAAATTAGTTTTTCTCTTTTCTTTTGATTTGTAAAAGACAGGGTCATAATAGGACCCAGTCACAGCATTTGTCTTCTGCCATCCTCTTTTGTAGTCTTCTTCTATCCCTGGAGAAGGGAATGAGCAATTTTATTTATTTATTTACTTATTTATTTGCTTATTTATTTATTATTGAAAATTGATTCTTCTCTCAAACAATGCATCCTGACCATAGTTTCCCCTCCCTCCACTCCTCCAAGCTCCTCTCCATCTCTCCTCTTCCCCAGATCCACTCTCTTTCCATTTTCCCTTCAGAAAAATAGCAGACCTCCAAGAGAACATAACCAAACTCTTTTGTTGAAACTCAACTTTGGAGTAGAGTCTTGGATCATAGTTAATCTGCTATTCTGGGAATTCTTAGCTCCCACAACAGAAGCAATCTTCTATAATCATGTTGGTTTTAAATGCTTAGTCACTTATAGACACGCTGGCAAGATTTTTTTGTTCTACTCTTATAGGGACACAGCTCTTAGGGACAGTTGAGCAGACACTGCCACCATCCCTCTACCCGCCTGGACCTGGCTTTCTCTGATGTAGAAGAGTCTAGTTCCCTTGGTGACTCATTATTCCCATGCCATTAAAATGTTTTCTCTAGAGCTTGGAAAGACATAAACACTGTCCATACCTATTTATCCAGTGTTTTGTCATTACTCGAAAAAAAAAAAAAAGAATGCTTCTTTGACACAATGCTTGTCCTCAAGTCTTGAAGTTGCTGGTAGTGTTTCCATTTTTTTCTTAAATTAATTCATAAATTACCTTTAAATAAAAAATAGGTTCACGTGGTGATGTAGCTCTTCTCTTTTTAGTCCCTTCCTCTGATCTTGTGAATAGAACACAGGCTGGTGTTAATGTCTCTATCACTTGCAAAACTCCATTTTTAGCTGAAAATTATTCTCAGGTTCAGAAATCTTGGCTAGCAACAGAATTTAGCAATGCTGTTTTGTTTTAATTGCACTTATTTTTAGAGCTTCTTTTTTGTTTATATAAGTGAACTTCCTGTTAAGTAGGCAGCAAATAGTAATTTTTAAGAATAAACAAGTCATAGCTGGTTATATTTTGAGCACTTTGTTGTATATTATGCCATGCTTTAAAGGAGCATGATATAATTCAGTGTCTCATTTCAATGTTACTGGGAAACAATTGCTATTATTCTTGCTTAAAGTGAGGAACCAAGGAAAAAGGTAATATTTTGGTCAAAGTCACAACTAAATGAGTACTAGTGCCAAGAGTCAGGTTTTAAACCTCCATCTCATACTACCTTCAAGTCCAAAGAAGCAAAATTGGCATCTATGAATGATGCATGCAATGTAGAAATTACTGGAATAACTAAATGCAAAGATATACGCTATATTCATTTTATATGCAAGTTTTAAATTACAGTTATAAATGTGGAATCGATTTTTTCTTATAGATAGTAGGTTGAATGGTATGTCTGTCATTTTGAATGTATATTTCTAACCAAATTGTTTTCTTTCTTTAAATCTGTTCTCTTCATCTGTAAAGTACATAATAACTACTTCATCAGATACCCACAAAACTGCATTTTGCTGCAAAGATTACAGGTTATACCCTTTAGAGAAACTCCTAACATACGATTACCAATCAAAATCATTGTCAAATATGTTATCAGAGAACATTCTCTTCTAATTAGAGTTTTAAAAAGACCCAGGTTTTAAATCTAGTTTTGTAATTTCCTAGCCATGTTGACTTCATAAATTTATGTTTGTGAAATAGAAATGATAATTAATCAAACTACTGTTTTCTTTTTGGAATGAAATAATGTCATAAAGGATCGACTGAGACAATCCTGCAATAAGTTATTATTTGACAGACAGTTATGATGAACCTAGACATATCATAGAATTTCTGCTAGTATTAGTTTCATAACAGATCACTTATTTGATTAATAGTCTATCTAGCTTGTCTATAATATGAAATCATTAAGAAATCAGTGTAAACCATCAGTTACAAACCTAAAAAAATGGCTTACAGTTATTTTGCTATAACTGTTCTCAAATGCAAATGATGATTATTATTAAATAGTCATTCACACAAAATCAATTGGTTAAAGTAAGCAGTTGTATTGGTTGGTTTTCTATTGCTCTGAAAAAAACACTATGAGCAATGTAATTTATAAAATATTTGATTGGATTTACAGTTTCAGAGGGTTAAAATTTATGGTGGCAGAGTGAGGACATGAAGGCATGCAGCCAGAACAGCAGCAGAGAGCCCATAACTCACTCCACAGCAGAAGGGAGACAGAGCCCACTGGGAAGAGTGGAAGGCTTTTGAAGCTTTATAACTGCCTGTCACCTAGTGACACCTCCTCCAACAAGAACACACCTCCTAATGCTCCCCAAATAGCTAATAAAGACCAACTACTCAATTATGTAAGCCAATGGAGGTCATTATTGATGTAGGAGAGTCTACTAACTATCTATTTATTTCATTGGTTAATTAATAAAGAAAACTGCTTGGCCTGATAGGTCAGAACATAGGTAGGTGGGGAAGACAGAACAGAATTGTGGGAGAAAGAAAACAGAGACAGGCAGATGCCATGGAACCAGCCGCCAGGTCGGACAAGGTGAATCTTTCCCAGTAAGCCACCACCTCGTGGTGCTACACAGATTATTAGAAATGGGTTAATCAAGATGTGAGAATTAGCCCATAAGAGGCTGGAGATAATGGGCCAGGTAGTGTTTAAATGAATACAGTGTCCGTGTAATTATTTTGGGGGTAAGCTAGTCAGGATCTGGGTGCGACCGCCCCTTTCTTCTACACATTCTCATTCAAATTACTGTTAACAGTCAAGGCCAGAACTTGCCTATGGTGGTTTAAAGCTTCTTATAAAAACCCAGGCTAAAGATATGCAGACAAGTACTAGTTAGATGCATTTTGGGTCTATTGTTAGTCTATTAAAGATATCCTAAAGATATGCAGACAGATACTAATTAGATACATGTTTTAGTCTATTCCTAAAATAAACTTGTGTGTATTTTAATAACAAAACTAATTACTTGGTTACCAAAAAAAAATCTGTGGCAAGATGGTTAAAGTGTGAGGAGTGTGAGGTAGAACTAGATGAAGGAGCTGTTACCATAAGACACTATAATAAGGACCTGTAAATTTATCTTTATGATTAAGTGCTGTTATTCATTCTACTATACAGTGTCAATGTGTAAAGATACTCAAAAGAACAGGGAATCTTTAGCATAATTATCTGATCAAAGTAATTCTTCTCTAAAGGATCCCATATTGGAATGCACTAGAAACTAAATAGGACAAATTTATTATTTATTACTTCTACATCTACCAAATCACAACAATATTTTCCTAGCTGCCTTTGAAATTAGTTTACTACCTAAGGTTGAATTAAAATAGAGTATTGCTCCAGGTCTCAAAGACATATTTTATATCATTGTTTCTACTTAACCACTTAAGATATGTACGAAATAGTCTGGGTGATTTAGTTTCCCCCAATTTTTTCCTTTTAAAGCTTCATTTTGTGTTTTACCGGTTATTGTGGTAGAACCCCATCATCTTTGCTGTGTTCTCAACTATGACCCACATTCAACCATTTAGGGTGGAGGGTGCAATGGTGATATAATGTCACCAAACAAATCACCCTAAAACCAGTCCACAATGGCTCATTCTTCCTCTGCAATGTTTTTTCCTTTATTCTCACACACGTATTTCTATAGTGATGCTGGCCTGGCTACTGAATGCACCATCATAAGCTCCCTGAAAACATGTTACAATGGACGTAAGTCATAACTGATATTGAAATGCTTAGTATTTTCCTGATCAAAGTACTGTCAGAGCTCAGATGGTTCACAACAGCTTAGTGCAGAGCTGCTGTGAGACACAGGACAAAGCACTATTCCTGAGGCTACTGTGCAATGGTGACACTGACTGAGATGGGGTTTCTGTTTACCTAAACCTCTGTTTACATCATAATTACAGATGAAACTTCGGACACTCACCAATTAGAAGGTTAGTGCTGTGGAAACCCTTCATACATGCAAAAATGACATCCAGTTCTCTCCAAACTTGGTGTGATTAAAAAAAAAAGGTGACTTAAACTGAGCATACATTATGTGTGAAGAAATGACCCAAGCCATGGCATTTAAAATGCTTTACAGACTCTCTGTCTGAATCTCTATTGCTATAAACAGAACCAGTGAACAATTAGGAAGAATTAATTCTAGGGTCTATAAAACAGTATGATATCTATCTATCTATCTATCTATCTATCTATCTATCTATCTATCTATCTATCTATCTATTTATCTATCTATCTATCATCTATCTATCTACCATCTATCTATCAATGTAGATATGCATATATACATATATTGCAGAACAGTTTGTGATTGCCAACGTACAGAAAATACTAACATAACAAGGAAAGCCAAGACTGATCAGTCTTGTTTTTAGAGAGTGGAAGACCTACAAGGGAGAAAACGGGAGTTGCTAAAGGACTTAAAACTAGAGAGTTTAATAGGTAACTCTATGTCAGTTTGTTAAAAATTACACAGAAAAGCAACTCAACTCACAGATATGAGCTCCGCTAGATTCTTTAGTAAACTTGAATAGTTCACTAAGAGGATTATTCTTAGGCAGTACAGAAAGAATAGTCAGCATGTTTAGAATCCTGACAATCGAAGTCTTAAAACTCAATACTTATACCTTCTTCAAGCCTAAGTGGCTATTTTGGGTTTCAGCTCTATTTATGACATTTTATGAGAAGTGACTTATAATAGCAGTATAAATATGTACCTGCACATATACAAATTATTTATGGTTTATGCTGGTATCCTTAAGAGGGTTGTTGTGAGTAAATGTCCCCACATAAGTATTGCTAGTCTCCTTTGTAAGAGAGTAGTGTATTGAAGAAAAAACTTTGAAAGCTTAGAGCCATATTTTGATTTATTCAACAATCTTCATGTGCTATGAAAGTTGAAAGTGATGAAGAAATTGCAGTCAACATGCCAAAATATACTAGCTAACATACAGAAAGGCTACTAATAAAAATAACACAGCTTCCTTTAGTTTGTGGCTGGGGTAACAGGTTGGCATTGTCTGAGCAGAAAAAAAAAAAAAAGAAAGCAGAAAGTATAAAAGTGGAGCTGTTTGTTTCTGGAAAGGAAGGTATGGGGCTTGGGGACACTGGGATCATTGCAAAGAATGCATGAGGGCATGCAGACTCTATTTGGCCTTGAGGGCAGTTCTGGACACCAGAAAGTCTGAAAGGCAATGCTCCAGGCAAAATAGCCTAAGGACACTAGTAAAATCCATGCAGAGAACGGATGGAGCAGTAAGCAGTAAGAGGGAGTGGGGGGGACAAGTAAAGCACAGGAAGGTGGCATTAAACATCCCTTATGATTTCAGGACTGACCACTTGGTATACATACAGAAGTAATATTTTACATACTGAGGAGGTTATATTTAGGAATATGTATGTATATAAATATTTACATGCAGTAACTATTAATGAATGAAGAGGTCATGAATTTGAAGAAGAGTGGGAAGGGGTATATAGGAGGGTTTGGGTAGAGGAAATCAAAGAGAGAAATGTAATCATATTATAATCCCAAGCATTAAACTGTATCCTTTATGGGAAAACTGGATGCACTTATGTGTGAAAACCCCTCTGTATTTAGGCATTAGAAACACTGTCAAGCATCAAGATTCTATGAGACTTCTGTGAACAAGAACAATATCCTGGGATAAGGAAAAAATTTGTTGATACATTAAGAAAGAAAGAAAGAAAGAAAGAAAGAAAGAAAGAAAGAAAGAAAGAAAGAAAGAAAGCAATTTGATACCTATATCTTTTCATTGACTTAGTCCATGCAAGGTCCATTGATGGGGAGGCAGATTCTGTTGCACTGTTTATGGAGGTGACAAGATGACTCAGCGTTTAACAATATTTGCTGTTTAATCAAAAGAACCAGAGCTCAGATCCCAGCACCCACATGTTGGTTCGCAGAAACCTACATCTGTAACTCTAGCTTCATGGCATCTGACACCAAAGCCTCAATGGGCACCTGCACGTGTTTGAGTATGTACGTTCACGCAAGCACACACAGATGTTTACACACACATAAATTGAATTTAAAAGTATAAATAAATTCACATTTATATTTCAGTTTTAAAGGGTCTGTCATATAGTCATTACATCCAAGTTAATTTAGATTGAAGTGGTACAATACAATATACCCGAACATACATATATTTATTTCTTAATTTCCTCCTATTGAAACTTCTTAATTTTGTTTTATATTCTTGCATAGAACTTCTATGAAAAGCATTCCTACAAAGCAAATATTCAGATTCAGTGAACTTATTGTTTTAAGTACATAAGGTGTGCTATATATTGAAATATAGTACATTTATTGTTCGTATTGTCATTGCTGTGAGGTAGGTTTTTTAATTAAAAAAAATAGGGTGCCTGCAGTGTACCTCGACCTTAGTATTAGAACATTCACTAGTATGCATGTTGCCGTTGGTTCAGTCCCATTACATACACACACACACACACACACACACAGAGAGAGAGAGAGAGAGAGAGAAAGAGAGAGAGAGAGAGAGAGAGAGAGAGAAAGAGACAGAAGAAAAGGAAAGATAAATTTTGAGGAAGTTGGAAAGGTAGTAGAGAGAATTATTTATTCTTCAACCAATGTTCCTTAGCATCTGTATTCCATGTAAATGCAGTATATTGTCAAAGTCAGGAAGTTGCCATCAATACATGTATACATGTTTGTGTATGTTTGTGTGCAGCTCTCTGCTACTTTGTAGCTCAGGGAATGGCATACCCATCATACCATCAAGATTCAGGATTAGTTCATTACCACAATGCCCTGTTTATTCCCCTTTATTGTCATGTCTTGTTGATCCCTACCTATGAGAAATCACTAGCAATTTTTCCCATATCTGAAAAAACATTATTTTAGGAACATGATCTCAGAGAAGCTGGAATATGTAACTTTTCAAAACAAAAATTTTGCAGTTAGCATAATACTCTATGGCACTTCTATTTAGAAACTTGCACCTTTCAATTTTTATCCTTTTTTGTCCTTCAATTATTTGTCTTTTATTTTTTAGTAAGTACTCTTCCATAATTCGGAGTAGTGCTCACTTCTTTAAGACAATCATGGTCATTTATGTTTTTGCCATTATAGATGAAGCTGCAATGAACTGTTTTCAAGGTTTTGTGATGCAGTCTTAATAACCATCTTTCACAGAGATTGAGGTGTCAAATGCTTCAAAGAAACTGCTTCTCAGCCTCTAATTAGCTGTTTAAAACCAGACATTTTTGCATCATGTCATATGCTATTTTTCACTCTTCCACATTAACTGTGTACAAACTGTTATTCAGGTAGTTTCAAAAGGAATGGTTAACTATGTGATTAGTTCTGAAAAATATGTTTTAAGATATATGCATAACAACTTAACTGTATCTTGTATCCTATATACATATCATTCATATAAACTGTTGTTTGAGTCTCTGCTGGGTACCAAGTCCCAAGTTGAGTGTTAAAGCCCAGTTCCGTTCCTGGCATACATGGATTTTATAAAATATCATGGTTTGGGCATAGAGTTCATGGGGTGCTTTATGCAAGTTGTCTTTTAAATTATCCTCAATTTTAGTTTTGTTTGGGCTTCATGTGGTTTCTCTGGCGATACTGAAATGTCACTAAGTGTAAATTTTTTGAAACATCTGGATTGTTATACTTTGACCTAATACAGGAGAACTATAGGTGAAAACCCCCACACACAGTCTCAGTTTGCAAAGTGTGCAGCTTGAGTATTGCCAACAAGGGTGAGGTTTGGGTGGAGACTGAGCTTGTTCTTCAGCTTGTAACTTCCTTCGCTTACTGTGCTTCCCTTTTCTGAGCAGCACGAAAAAGTAATCAACCGCCCGCAGAGCACCAAAAGAGTGTCCACAGACCCTCTAGGTAAGGATCCTTTGCTTTGTCCTGGTCAAATTACGTTTTATTGTCATATAGGTTACATGTATCTCAGTTCTTTTTTATAAAAGAAATGAGAGAGTAACACTTAATCATCTTAGGAAATCCCACCAATGAACTTCTTTGAGAATTCATGGGCATGCAACCTCAAATAGCATTTACATACACACACACACACACACACACACACACACATATATATATATATATATACATATATATATATATATATGATTAGAGCTATATTGTAATTCATAGAAATAAGAGCTTTATAAATCATTTTGTTTACATAGAAATTCTAGATTTGGTAAATACACTATAGTTTTGTAGCATTGCAAAATTGTTCAACTCTAATTTCCATGTGTCAGTATCTAAATGTTGTCAATTAAGGATTGTCTTAGATGTCAGTAAAGGTGAAATTGAGATGTGCATTTTATTGCAACAAGAAAGAGAAGGTTTCACTGTGTAATGCTGAGTACTTTGAGCTCTGAAACCAGAGGGAAAATATTTGGTTGTGGTTATTCACAATTAGTTAGGTTTCATATTAATAAGAATGTAGCTACTTAGCAAAGATGCACATTTCCAAAATAGGAGTTGACACATTCTATTTACGTTTTACATGTATTATTTAATGACGTAAAGTCTACTAATTCTGTAATTTGTGCTCATCAAACTTATCATATTGTTCACCATACTTTACTAGATCCACCAGGAATGGACCAGAATCCTGATTAGCAGTCTTTACGGGTTGGTGCAGAAAATGCAGGAACTCCTCATCTGCATTGCATAGAGAATAGGAACAAACTTTATTAGTATATACTTTATCAAATAAATACATTTTAAAAGAGAGCAGGTGAAGTTTGCATAGCTGAGGTTAGTGAAATCTCAGAAAGTTTAACGATGTTAATTTCTTAAATAAATTTAATGTGTAAATAAAAACACAATATTTGTTGTTGTCAATGACCATCAAATTGTACAAAAACATGGCACTCCTCATTATGTGTATTAGGAAGTTCCAGGTGGCATCAAAGCTTCAGATGGAAGATGATCACAGATGGAATTAGACTTGGCTTGTTGACCTGTCCCATGACCAGCAGGGCTAAGTCTGAAAGACAAAAGGATATATTTTAAAGATCTGAATGGAGACAAACTCGGGGACTCCAGGCTTCAGAATTCTAAAAGAGTAGTGCGAACAAAACAGTTCTCAATTTTATTAAGGCCAAGAAAAGATAGGGTGATGTTTACAAGTAGAAAAGCAAACACATGTGCATACACCTGGTGTTATGTCTTATCATCTTGGCCATGTCAAGGGGTTAATGAGAACAGACCAGGGCATTCCCTTCATGAACTTGCTTTCAAGTGCATTCACTTATCATAGTTTATGCGATTCTTCCTAGAAGTGGGAAGAATATTCTGCACTGTGTCCCATCCACAGTGCACAGTGAGCTTACAGCTTTCCTGCACAACAAAGAAACAATTAAGTGTTGAAAATACTCAAATTAAAAAGCTTAGACAGTAGGATTGCCTTTCAATAGATTTATTAAAAGTGCTCAATAACATCAGATAAACTCTCAAATTCTTATTATTTGTGTCAAATTGAAAAGCAAGCCAAAATTAATAGCAAGATTATGAATGGGAACTTTAATTCCTTTCAGCAAGAAGATAAAACTTTGTAGTGGTCAGTCTTCCAATACTGTGACAGAATAACGGAGGAAATCAATTTTAAAACAGGAAAGGGCCTAGAGAAATGGCTCAATGGTTAAGAATACCTGTTGCTTATGCAAAGGAACTCATTTGATTCCCAGTACCCACATGGTGGCTAAAAACTCTCTGTAACTTCAGTTACAGGGAATATGATGAACTCTTTTGGCCCGTGTTAGTCCTGCGTGCACATGGTATACCATACACACAGCACATGTGAAACAAAACAAATAGCTGTCAAAAATATTTCAAATGAGAAAATCTTGCTTTGGCTCAGTTTTACCATGACTTTCTGTCAGTAGAGTACACTGTGGTGGAAGTATATGGCAGAGGAGTTTTGTTCATTTCTTCCCATCAGGAAAAGATGGAGAGAAACAGGAAGACTTCAGGGTCATAGTGCTTCCCCAACAAGAAAGCCCAATGACCTAACTTCTCACCAGGCTCCACCTCCAAAGGATTCCTCCAACTCCAAATAGCACCACTGACCAAGAAACACAGGCCTTTTAAGTAAGATATTCAAGATTCCGACTACAGAAAGAACGATTAATAAGGTGTCAATAAAGCTGGAAATCAAGAGAAATACTTGGCATCTGTAAAGTTGAGATAGTATTTAGACATAACGGTGTGGAAAATGGGCTTTGAGAAATTTGAATAATAGACAGTGTTTAAGCTTACTCTGCCAAACTACCACATTAAAAAATCAAAGAAGCAAACAAATGGAATCAAGACCCAGGCAGCTGGAAAGAAGAAAAGGCCAAAGGTTGATAGTTTCAGTTTTATAAATATGGTATCTCAATTGTCTGTTCTATAGCCATATAGATAAGTTCATCACTCACAGAGGCAAAGATTTCAGTTCTAGAGTAGGTTCAAGAAAAACAAAGCTAAAGATGAATCTATGGTGGATTGAGGTATGTTACATAAGAGAGAGGTAAGGAAGCAAGATTATATGAATTCATTGAGGGGAGACATAAGAAATTGAATATCTGGGGTTGGCAAATTGGCTTGTCAGGTAGAAGTGCTCTCCACATAAGCCTAAAGACCCGAGTTCAATCCCTGTCCTCCATAGTGGGAGAGAACTGACTTCAAATTCCAGTTATTTTCTAACGTACATATAAACATCATGTCATATGTACATCCACATTCTCATATGTAAACCATAGACACATATACATCCACAAATATTGAATAAAAATTAGATTTAGAAAAAATATGCTCTTTAAAAAATTCAAATAACTGACACAGGAAGGTTACAATGAGTTACACTGGGGAGATGAGTGAACTGAGGAAAGAGAGAAAAGAAGGAAGTCGTGAAATACTGCTACTGCATATAACAATAATAATAATAATAACAATAATAATAATAGTGATAATGATGATGATGATGATGATGACGTGGTCAATGGGTGTCACAGAAAATGCAGACCAAGAGCCAGAGGCTGTAAATAGTAACCAAATGTCTCTAGTACAGCTTGATTAGGCTTAGAACAGAAGAAAGAAGTTGATGGTCACTGGTACAGAAAATTTTAAATTGACTTTAGAACAAAATGATTTCTAAGTGCATTTGTCAATATCTCAGATAATATGTTTGATAGAAAGTAGCATAGCTCGCTGTATTCAACATATTTTTCATGACTCTGGGAAGCCCAAGTAGTTTGGAAAACGTTAAGAAAACAGAATTAAAGTTGAGAACCTGGAAACAATGAAGAGGAAAAGGAAACACATTTTAATTTGATTCTAAGACCATCATGGATATAGAGAGGTGAGCCGTTAGAGCAGCACTGTGATAAGGCAGGAAGTAGCTGCATGGATGAGTGAGAAAATGGTGGACAGCTACTAGTGATGGAGGGATGTGCTTACTACGCAGGAGCAGAGGAATGGGAGCTGTGGAACTCTAGGGTGTAGAGGAAAGTAATAATGTTGAGAAATTTAGATCACATAGGAGGAAGCAATCTCATTGACTATGAAGCATGAAAAATTTTCAGACTGTGGATGGAAGTAGCTCAGTGGTAGAATTACAGTCTATGATTTGGTAGAGTCACTATTGACCATGGAGCAAGCCCTGACCTTGATCTTCAGCAATGCAAAAAGAAAGAAAGGAAGGAAGAAAGGAAAGAAGAGAAGAAAAGGAGAGAAAAGAAAAAAAATGAAATGTGAAGTCTGGCTTCTATTTGTTTTGGAAACACAAGACAGGACAAAGGGATTGTGGTTAGGAAAGTGAACAGTTATTGGCGAGACTGCTAATGAAGCTGCCTGCTAATTTCAGAAGAAGGAGGGAAAGACATGGAGAGAGGAAGAGCTACAAAGTGCAATGGACATCAAAATGTATGCTTTGCCTGATGCTAGGAGAACACTGTTTGAAACCTAACAAGGCTGTATCTACCCCTTTTCCTAAGTAACCTTCACAGGAAGGTGTATTCAGTAGTTCATGCAGATAGTCAAAGGTGAGAGTGAATACAAAACAGGAGAGAAGTGGCTGTGATAGAAGAGTAGGGGATGGGGTCCTTACACAGACCGATGGTCTAAACTACACACCACAACCAGTAATGACTGCACAATGGAATCAGAAATGCAAGAGATGAACAAGTGGTTTCCAGATTTGCTGAGAGGTACATTGATCATACTAAATCTACTCAAGATGTTTGCAGGTCTATATTGTGCAGAGGTCATTAGCTATTTTTGTTAAAGGACCTTCCATAGAAATGCATTCTGGGTACTCTGGCTTTTTGTGGATATATGTATAGTTATATTCCTGTAAAAATTGACTAGCTGATGTATTTATTCATTATATTAGTACTAATAAAAATATCTGCTTGTACCTGGAAAACATTCTCCAACACAGCACTATTCAAGCAGTAGTCTGGACTCCAGCATCATCATCTACTGAGAGCTCATTAAAAACACCATATGCCCTTCTTACCCTAGTACTTATTGCTCAATCACTATATGGATGCGGTATAAAACTTATTTTAACAAGCCCTTCTGGTTCCTAGGGATGCTGGCATTGCTAAACCTCTGCAGTAGCTGGTACCCTCAGATGACCTCAGACCAGGCAGACATTTGGCAGCCTACCTTTGTTGTCTCATAGTTTCCTGTCTCAGAGGCTAGACCTGAAAGCAGATAGATTTCACATGACCTGGCGAGGAGCGTTAAATCAGCAAGTGCCTAAACAAGAATCCTCACCTCCCTATCCTCACTTAACCTTACATGTGTCCCGACAGAGACTCTTTGGGATAATTTACTTCACTGGTTGGCAGAGGAGCTCTCGGAAGAAGGTGCTGAGATCCTGACCGCATCCCTTCCTCTGCGTCGCAGCACCGTTCAGCTCATCAAGCTCAAGCACCCAGATGATCTGACAGAGCAGATCCACGACCTGCTTTGCTTCTGGAAACGATCGCTCCCGACTTCCATGGACAAAATTCGCCTCCTGGCTCGCCATCTCCGCAAGCTGGGCCGGGGTGATCTTGCAGAAGAGCTCAAGTTCAAGTGGGAGCATAAGGTGTTCACGGAACATCAGCCCTGGTTGGATGTGGCTGCCGATTAAAGGTGTGCTGATCCTTCTTTTGTCCTAGAAAATGACTCACGGATTTTAAAGACTGGGCGTTAACTTTTTCCAGTTACTAAGACAGTTTGAAGGGAGTCGACTTGATATTGAAGTGATTGGAGGAAACAAAGGAGACTCCTCAAACAACTAAACGCATCTCTGGGCGTCGCACTTTCAATGATGACTGACGTGCTTTCTGTAACCAATAGCACCAGGGGTTCAACTAAGCTTACAGGCATTTGCAGCAGAGTTTTCCCAGTGTCTTAGTTAGGGTTTCTGTTTCTGTAAAGAGACACCATGAGCATGGGAATTCTTATAAAGGAAAACATTTAAATGGATTGGCTTACTTTTTCAGAGGTTTAGTCCGTATCATCATGATGCAACTTAATGGTGTGCAAGCAGACACGATATAGGAGAAATAGCTGAGGGTTCAACATCTTGACTTACAGGTCAATGGAAACAGGAAATGATTTGAGACCCTGGGCATGGCTTGAACATATATAAAATCTCAAAGTCTGCCTCCATAGTGACATGCTTTCTCCAGCAAGCTCACGTGTACTCCAAGACCATACCTCCTAAGAGTACCACGCACTTTGGGGGCCATTCACTTGCAAATTACCACAACCAGTTTGCAGTTTAATAGGTAAGGCTGTTTACTAAGTGTGAAGTAAATACATGATATAGAGAATGGCTTTTAAAAATGGTTATATAAAATTTAACTAGTTGTTCGTGACTCCAGGCAATCAATTCCAGTTACATGATGACAGAAACCCACATGTGACATTGTGAAATAATGGGTACCAATGATAGGAGGTAACATATCAAATTTAGGACACTGAAACTCTTAAAATAAGTTAATAGTATAAAACACTTCAGCCTCTTTCTGCCAAAAGAGGTTTTCATAACAAGATTGCTTAGAATTGGTGACTTTTCATACTCATTATCAGGGAAGTGATAAAAAAATAAAGTTGTGTACAGTAACCCAAGGTCTCTTTCAATTACTAATAGAGGTCGTTTATTGCACAGTTAAGAGAAATCTTATTACATAACCATTGGGGTTTAGGTCAGCAAAGAAGGCACAATACTACAGGCTGAGATGTTCTCTTTATTAGGGACCTGCACTCAGGTCAAACTGGGGTTAGTGGACTCAACACAGAAAATAAGTTCATAACTAGTCAGAATTAAGCAGAGGTGGCATTAACTAAAGATATTTTAATATAGGCATCAACATAAGGGTTAAAAGAGAAGAGAAATTCTCAGAAGGAAAACACAGACAGCATATTGAGAACTTCTCTAAGACAGTCACAATTGACTGTCTTACATTTTATTAGTCAAGAAATACTTTTACACACCATCCAAAAGGTACAATGCTTATTTTCTTATGTTCTTGAAGTAAAGAGAACAAAGTAAAATAATTAGTGCCTTTCTAACTGCAAAAAGATTTAATGTTTCTTTTATCCTGCCACATTTATGTTACATTGTTTAACTCTGTGAAGCTGTGGTACTTTGCCTTCCTAAAACCCCTGATGGTCTAATAAAGAGCTAAATGGCCAATAAGTAGGAGAAAGTATAGGTGGACTGGCAGGCATAGACAACAAATAGAAAGAGAAGAAGAGTAGAAAGACAAGTGAATGAAAGGAGAAGAAAAGGAGGATGCCAGGGATCAGCCACTCAGCTACACAGCAAGCCACAAAGTAAGGAGTAAAGAAAGATATATAGACTAGGAAAGAGAAATGATTGGAGGCTAAAAGTAGACAAAATAATTTAAGTTACAAAAAGCTGGATAGAAACAAGCCAAGGAAAGACCAGGCATTCATAAATAAGAATAAACTTCTTTGTAATTGTTTGGGAGCTTGGTGGGGCTCTCCAAAAGAGCCAAAAGAGTACCTTCCTGGACCTGGAGGGAGGGGGGAGGAACTTGAACTTCCCACAGGGCAGGAAACCCTGACTGCTCTTAGGGATGGAGAGGGAGGAGGAGAGGGAGTGGGGGTAGTGGAAGGGTGTTGGGAGGAGGGGCGGAAATGGAAACTTTTATAATTTAATAAACTTTGAAAAAAAATAATAACAAGCACATTTTTTAACTCCTCTCAAAATCTCACTCTCTAACATACCATTTACTTCACCATCTTGCAACTATCTTTGTACATCATGTATATCTGAATACTGTAAGCAATATACCACTAATATATTCTCCTATTCAAACACATTTTTCATATATATAATCACATATATACAAATGGGTATATTATCAAATCTACTTGGATACTTTCACAAAGACTCACAGGCATATTCTGCCATATACAATCTACTCCCATGTCTCATATACATATTCAACATGTATATCCTCAAGCACATGCATACACACACATACATACATACACACAAAAAATCTGTACCTGCACACTTATGTTTCATACATTCTCCTACAAAGTCTACTCTTCTTCTACCTCTTTTTCTCTTACATACATTTAAATACTCATTGAAAAAGGAAATACATACATACTTCCCTTAGCACATGTTGACATAGTTTTTCCAGTGTTAAATCATTTCTTATATTATTGTAACTTTAAAACAATAAGGAAACACATAAAAATGTTCCAGAATTCTTTACAGCCACGCCCTAGTCCTATGCTTCTGCCTCTGTCTGATGTGCTAATCTACCTGGATCACACTCACAGAAACACTAGCTTCCAGTTGGGTGCCTACTGCTGAGACCTAGCAAAAGCCTGGAGAGAGGGAGCTGGTTACACAATGTCCCACTTTTCCTTTTTTTGATTATGGTTATAAAGCAGTGTCTCTCATCTAAACTCCTCCCTAGGAAACCACACTCCCCTGGGTCTGCTTTGCTCCTTTCTTTAGGTCTGGAGTTTATACCAGCTTCCTTGTTTTGCTTCTGCTTCATGTAGACAGAGGCTGCTTGTTCATTTTCAGGCTTCCCAGACCCGAAGTGATCACACTGAAACTATATTAATTGTAACACTGCTTAGCCAATGACTCTAGCATATTCATAGCTATCTCTTACATCTTAAATTAACCCATTTTTATTAATTTGTGCATCTCCATGTGGTTGTGGTCTACTGGTAAGGTTCTTTCTCTCATCCGGCATTTGTCTCCTGCAGTGGCGACACTGCATCTTCTCTGACTCTGCCTACTCACTATATATTTTTCCAGCCTGGCTATATTCTGTTAAGCCATTGTCCAAAAGCAACTTCTTTATTAACCAATGCAATAAAACATATTCACAGCATACATATGGGAATCCCACATCAGCTCTCCATGTATTCCCCTTTCTTTTAAGACAGTGTTCCTTTAATTATGTCTACTCAATTATCCCACTTCTTTCTTATTGAAATGTCAACCTCACCTTCCATGCTAGAAACATGTCAGTGTATATTTACAAGGGGAATCGTGCATTTTGTATACAGTTCATAGTTTCAAATATTAACGTCTTATTTAAGAAAAGAAGTGTGTTTTCAATGTCTTTAAGTGTTTTACATGAAAGATATCATGTCATCATTAATTTTGCAAAATATTTAAATTGAGAAATGTAACATGTATTCTGTGATGTTTGAATTTTATTTCAATTTTATGCTGGTGAAATGCACTCATTTTTCTGTGTATGGCCATAGTTTGGTCATTTGCATAATCGCCCAATATTTCATTATGGAAAAATAAAATTATGCACATATTCTTTTTATTAATTTTTATTTTTGGTTTTTGAAGACAGTGTTTTTCTGTGTAACCCTGGCTGTCCTGGAACTTGCTCTGTTGATCAGGCTGGCCTCAGAATCATAGAGATCAGCCTCTGTCTCCCAAATGTTGGGATTAAAGGCACACTCCACCACCACCCAGCAAATTATTCATATATTCTATTGTAGATTGGCATTGAAATGAACTCTATTTTCAGATTGTCATATACAGTTCTAATATGAAAATTCTTTGCATACTTTCAGCATATATAGGCATACATTTTATTTTAGCATACCTAAGAGTGAGAGTGAAATGTAGGCTGGTAAAATTAATTTAACCTAAATTCTTGTTTTATGTGACTCAGGGTTAAGGATGCTTTACTATTTACATTAGTCACCAGATTCACCAGTGAAAAGCCTATTACCAATATCATTTTGCTAAATATTGAGCACCATGTTCTACAAATTAGATAAAATCAACATTTATTATTCAAGCTAACAAAATCTATGGTGCTTAACCATAGTAATCTTGATTAAATGGTTGTCTGGAGTACAAAATTCAAGGTATTTCATAGAAAAAAATAGAAAGGTCTTAAATAAACAATGAGTGCTTTGAGAACATCATAATTCAATTTTCAAAAGAGTTAACTTCTGCAGGTAAAGGTCTATCTTTCTAAACTAGTACTTCTTAGAAAGTCATTATGATATTTTAAATGGAATATTGCATAAAGAAAGAACTAACCTGATGGCACAGAAATTGTGGGAGTGGCCAACCAAAGACTGATACAACTAGAGACCCTTGACACAAGAGGGAGCCCACCACAGATACTGTCTAAAGGGCCAGAAACCAGAGACCAGACATCTCAGAGACCGAGAATAGAACCAAACAGACTGACAAAAAAAAATCATACTAATGATATTCTGCTATACTCAAGAACAGGAATCTGTCAGAATGATCACCAGTGAGGTTTCATTCGTAAACTGATGGGAACAGATGTGCAGAATCCCACAACTAAATGTTAGGATGAGCTCAGTTAATTTTGTGGAAAGGCGGAGGAAGAGGGAAGATTGTAGGAGCCAGAATGATCAAGGTTGTCACAAGAAACCACACAGAATCAACAAACCTGGACTCATAGCAGCCTATTGAAACTGAACCAAAACTTAGGGAAACTTCTTGGCTCTAACCTAGGCTCTATACATATATGCTATAGTTGTGTAGCTTGGTCTTCTTGTGGTCTCCTAATAGTGGGAGCATGTGATATCTCTTACTCTGTTGCCTTCTTTTGGGACCTCTTTACTTCTAGTGGGTTGCCTCCTCCAGTCTTGATGTGATGGGAAATGCGCAGTCTTATTGTAATTTGATTTACCATGTTTGGTTGATATTACTGGGAGGCCTGCCTTTCTCTGGAGGGAAAGTGGAAGAGAAGTGAATGGGGGCAGGGCTAGGAGGAAAGAGAAGATGAAAAACTGCAACTGGGATATAATACATGAGAGAAGAATTTAATAAAAAAAACTTAATTGAAATGGTTCATGAATTCAGGACATTAAACATCTCTCTCTCCACACCAAGTAGTTAAAGATCCCCTAGATCCTATGACTAGTAACATGGTTTCCACAAGGTTCTACCCCATACAGACAGGGGTGGGTGAGTGAGAAGGTGAATGTGGTAAGAAGTAAGCATTTGACTCAACCTTTGGTTTGATGTAAAGTATGGGTAGGCAAAAGGAAACCTAAAATATTTAAGTTCTGAAGGCTCCAAGTTAAACTCTCCAGCAACTATTGGTGTCTTCAAGAACTGTTCAAACAGATTCATTATCAGTGAGGAATCCAGAACTGTTGTGGAATAAGAGATTTATTGAAGGTACAAAGCCGTGTCCCCTCAAATTAAAAAGGCAACAGTATGGGGTAAGAAGGAAATAGTGGGTGAGGTCAATGTCAGGGCGGATGTAGGCTAGGGGATTCCCAGCAGCTTAACCAAGCACTTCTGTAATCTAACCTCACAGAAAGTCACAGCATGTTCTGCACGTTTTCCGAGATGTTATGTCAGTTATTTGATCTTTGACTCACTACCTTGTCCAATCTTCTCCAGTTTATTATCTAGTACATTAAATAGTTTACTCACTTGTTACCATTGTTTACATTTTGTGAGTCAGCACCCTCTTTTGTGCACAAACTCAAAGACCAGGAGCTTGTCTCCTGCTTACTCGGATACTCCTATTACACTCGCATACTCTGACACCAGGACTCAGTTGGCTGTGGTAGTAACTGTGCTCAATGCCAGTAATCTGGAGGCTGAGACAGCAGGACATCAAGTTCAAGGCCAGCCTGAGCAATATAAGAAGAGATTTAGAAGTTGAAATTTATGTCCTGGCAATGCTGAAGCATGCATAAGCTGCCCATATATGGTGATTCTGTTGAACTTGTCACTATTGGTTTCATGGTCTAAGTTGATGAGAATGACTGACCAGGTGTCTTACAAATGGTTGAGCCACCAAGTGGTTACTGAGAACTGAACTCAGGGCATTTGGAAGAGCAGGTAGTGCTTTTAACCGACCCTGCTTCAAAACCCAAAATAAACAGAAACAATAGCCAAAACCCTAGAAGATTCTGTTCCAAAGTCCTTTTACTTCTACCCTGGGCTAGTCCCCTACCTGCTTAGCAGTCTTTTAGAGTTTATAAATTTGACAAAGTGTTTCTGTTTCCTGAATTCCCAGGATAGGGTAAATGTCCATTGAACCTTACCTGCAAGTACAGCTACAGACTGTCTGTCCACTATTATAATTGCCTATTGATACATATTTTCTCCCAGTCACCTTTTAGCTTTCTTGAGCACAATTCTTTGCCTTTGTCCATTGGTGGGGTCCCAGAGTTTTGCAAAGGACAAGGCATACAATATGCACTCAAAAGTATTTTTAACAAGCTAATGAATGGGCAAGTATACATGAACACACTGACAGGCCATCTGGACTCTTAACTGCTTCATCCCAAGATATCCTTGTGAGGAAATTACCATGTTTGAAAAGAGGAAAATGTATGTGGATTTTAACAGTTATCCCTACTGTAATGGTTGTTCTGTCTCTTAAAGAGACAAGCCATGCCCACTCCCTCCCTGTATGCAGCCTTAGTATCTCTCTCAGAGAGGCAGCTTTGACCTCTTCCTTTTCTCCTCTCTCTCTCTCTCTCTCTCTCTCTCTCTCTCTCTCTCTCTCTCTCTTCTTCTCCCCTTCTCCTTTCCCTTCCATAACCAGTAAATAAATATCTAACCTCACTCTACATAGTGTGCCTATCTTTCTGTCTCTCACCTGCTGCCCACATGGCTCACCTCCGAGGACTAGCCACCTTCGGAGACCTACCACGTGGTCTTGTGTGCTGTCCCTGCCTGAGACTGGCTGCTCTCGGAACCCCCTGCCCACTGCCTGCTGCTGCCAGGGATCCCACAGCAAGCTATTTGGGAATTTGCAGCAATTTTTAATAATCTATGAGACCTACCAGTCACAAACCATAGGTAAAGCTGACCAGAGATTTAAGAGGAATCACTGCTGCCCCACACATCATAGCTCTGAAGCATTGCCAACAAGAGACAGCAGATACCTTACACAGAGAGAAACTTTGTTCTCCAAATTATCCAATGTAAAAGGAATTTACCACTTGAAATTTTATCAGTCACAAAGAAATCCCTTGCTTGCCTAGAGGACTGAAGCCACTTTGACACAGAAAAGCGTTCTCAATTTACAAACTGAGGAACCAGGTTTTGTCCAGATAAAAGGCCCCTAGACCTACTACTGCATATCCATCTCAGATTTAACATTACCAGGGAGGTGCACTTTGCCCAGGAAACCTGATGCTGACCTCTGCACGTGTAGTTCTGTTTTGATTTGTGCCCATTAAAACAATAAACTTATCCCCCATGTACTCAAATAACTCTTTAATTCATGTAATGAGACACTGACCATCCCTTTGATGTGCAGCCTCCTTTGTTGAACTGAATAAGTAAACCCAATTATGTTGTGTTCCAGATGTGTCCCTGGTGGTCCTTCCCAATCTGTGTTATCTGTATGATCCTTCTGTATTACAGAGTAATTTTCAAAATAGTTGTATATTAAATCAGTATAAATCTGTGCTGATTCTAGTAAATCTTGCTTCATTAACCCCTGGGTAGGCCCTAGAAAACACAATAGCAAAATCCTTCACAGGCAGTCAGGTTAAGAACAATTTCTTTTCTGTTCAAATAGACTCTGACATATGTGGAATGGTTGTTAAAATCAGTTTCATACAATGAGGACTCAGCCCTCTATATCATTCTTGTATTACGGATAGCCACCAAGTCCCTCAGGTCATAATTTTGCTCATAAAGTTGAAGGGCAGTGGTCACTGTGTTCTATGTCCTGCCCAAAGCACTCTTGCAATTTTTAACTTTTGTGCTTAGCACTGTGCCAAGAGTAGTAGGAGGAAAGAAAGAGAACAGAGAAAACTCTGTCTATGCTGACTACAAAGAGTTTTTCCCTTGGAGTTGTCATTTGAGAAGATGTATCTGTTCACAAGGCTGAGCAGAGTGGAGCCCAGAGCCAAGATAAGAGGGTGGAGCAGGGGAAGAACTCCTCACCCAGTCCCTCCAGGAAGAAAGAAACTCAGGTCTGCAGTGTTGAAATGAGAAGAGCTTACTGTGGCCATGCCTAGGGGCTGACTCCTCAGGAAGTCACTTATTGTAAAGCTGATGTGAATTTACTTTTTGTTGTTTCATTTTCAATGATAAAATTATACTCCCATATTCTGCACACTAAAAGACTTAAAGTAGAATGCACTATTTTTATACTTCTATTAAGACTCATTTGGGGTCATTTGAACAGACACCAAGGGCCTCCACCATGAAGTGACCCCAGCCTCACTTCACCATCTATAACACATTCAGAGATTTTCCTTTTTAAATGGTCAGTTCAAATGCATCAATATAACCACAAGGGGGACCCCATGTCTCACACAAAATCAAGGATAACAGCAAGCAGCAAGAGCTTCCAAAGAAATTCCTTTGCATATTGAGAAAAACATTTTGCATGGTATTTAAGTAATAATATTTTAGAATAAAAGAAAGAATGTGACATATAGTCAATAAACTACAAATGTAATTTTTTTTGCTAAATTCAGTTCTAGTAGTAATGATTATCTCAAAAGTCTCACACTCATTTGGTACGACAAAACAAAGCACAAAGAAACTGCTATACAGTGTTTTAAGTTAGAATGCATTTTGAGTTCTTTTAACCAAAACAATGTATTATTAATGCAATGTAGAATTAGTTATAGAAACGATGTGTAACTTTTTGAAATTTTCTGGGAACAGCAAATACAAATATAATTGATGGCACTAAGTGACACTAAGAGAAGGCTACTTGGTGGTTTCCAGCTGCTCAGCAGCTCAGACCCGAAATAATAACACAGAAACTATATTATTTGCAATACTGTTTGGCCAATAGCTTAAGCATATTTCTGGCTAACTCTTACATCTTAATTTAACCCAATTTTAGTAATCTGTGCATCACCACATGGCTGTGGCTTACCGAGTAAAGTTCCCAGTGTTTTTCTGGTGGGGGCTCCATGGCTTCTCTCTGACTCTGCCTGCTCCCTCCCAGCATTCAGTTTAGTTTTTCCTGTCTACCTCTATTCCCTGAACAGGCCCAAGACAACTTCTTTATCAACCAATGGTATTTACAGCATACAGAGGGGAATGCCACATCTTTTCTGTTTTAAATAAAAAGGAAGTAAACCTTAACATAGTAGAATTACTTATAAAGAAACATGTATCAAGCAAGAATTACAGTTACAATATTTATGTCTTCTTTGTCTTTTATCATAACTAAAGAAAACTCTAACTATAATTCTTCAGCTCTATCAAAGACTCCAGAAGGACATAATATTACCTAAGTAACCAGAAAGTGCATTGTAAGCAACTTCCAAAACTCTAGAATTGACAGAGACATCTCACTTCATGGACAGTCACCCAAAGGGCATCCATCTTTAGTATACAGGCCCATAGTATCCAGCAGACTTTTCCATGAAGCTGAAAAATGCAAAGACAGTTCTGCCTATATTTGCAGTTTGTCAGGCTCTTTCTACTGTGTCATGCAGAATGTCTGACAGACTCGTCATGAAGCAGGAACCTTGAAGGATCATCTTATATTTAGACAAGTTAAATAGTCATTTCTCTGTGGGTCCTGCATGACCAATTCTTCAAGTAGTCCAAGCAAGAGCAGTTTCTTGACAAAATGACTAACCAATTCCATGAGGAGCCTCTTTGATGCCCATCTTTCTTTTGAAGTAGATTGGTGCTGTCAGGAGCAGATGTGTCTCACTGTCATGAAAAGTCCTAAGTTTTTTAAATGCTATATTCTGTAGTCTTTGAAAGAGTTGAAGAATGCCTAGCTATCTGAAAAACATCTCTGTACATCTAGAAAACCTAACTAACATGGTTACAAGGTTGACTATTATAGATAAATATTTATTATCCTATATTTCTTAATTATGCATTATATTTTCAGATGAGCTATACAGTCAGAATACCTTAATAAAGAGCAGAAATAAACATAATAAATATATATAAATAAAATTAACCTTAAATTTGTATCAACAAACCAAGATCCATGCCAATGCTGATTTCTATAGCATATCCCTCTTTAAATGTAAGCAAACATTTATAAAAAATCATTTAGAGAATTTGGGCATACTTCTTTAGACTACTTCATGCTGATTGGGGGTGCTGTTAATCAGAACTTTCGTGGTGTATTCTGTCTGCTGATCTCAGTCAGCAGTTGGGTGAAGTAATTTTTTGCGGGGGGTATTGACAGCAACCTTTCAGAAGTTCTTGGTGCATCAAACCTCATCAGTCTGGAAGGATTCCACAGGTTCTCAACCTCTGTGGAAACAAAAGAAGAACCTCTTTTCCAAGACAACATTTTATTAAACTCAAATTCAAGATACCTTTATAATATACATGCTAGTTTAGCTTAGTAGTCCAAATAATGAAATGTCTCTCTGTACTTAGCTCCTTCACAGTCAGAAAATTCAAAGAAAACACAATATTATACATAATACAGACTCTCTGTGTATTCTCCATGTTTACATGGCTTATTTGTTTTAAATATATTGCTTTTTAATATTTATTTTGTTATCATTACTCCTTTAATCTATCTTTAAAGGCATTGTTTTATTTTTTAAAACCATTTACTTCCTTTATAACTGTCTATACTTTTTTTTTTCTTTTCCAAGCCTCTGTACATTTATCCATCACTGTGACCCATTTAGAAGTTTTTAATGTCTGAATCTGTCCTATTGTATATTTGCAATTCTTTACTGTTCAGGAGCACTCCTTAAAATGATAAGTGCTTCTTAAAAATTAAGCTGTGTCATTGCTAGGTGAAATACAGTACTGCCTACTTGCCCCTCACAATCTGGCATGGCATAGCTGCTTGCCATCCCAGAGAGCTGTGCAAACTGTCCCATCTCTAGGTATACAGTCAACTGGTCACGTTTCTCACAAATCCCATTCAAATGCTTAGTCTCCTTAAAGAGCCAGAGGTCATGCTAGAAGCATGGATCAGAAAGCCATGGCTTTTTTTTCTGCTATGGCTGAATCAGGAAAACATCTTTTAAAGGAGCCATGGCATGATGCCAGTAAGCAAAGCCCATTTGGGGAAAAAATGTGACTAAACTTTATTTGTTAGTGTCTAGAATTCCTTTGCAAGCCCTTCCAGGTTTTAAGTGAATCTTAGTTGGCCATTTGGGAGCCAATTTGTAGCAGGAGGTCTCTTGTTAGTTCCCGGCTGCTCAGCAGCTCAGACTCAAAATAATCACACAGAAACTATATTATTTGTAATATTGTTTGGTCAATGGCTTAAGCATATTTCTGGTTAATTCATATCTCAGTTTAACCCATTTCTAGTATCTGTGTATTGCCATGTGACTGTGGCTTACTAGGTAAAGTTCCCAGCATCTATCTCTGGTGGAATGTCCATGGCTTCTCTCTGAATCTTCCTCCTTGCTCCCAGCATTCAGTTTAGTTTTCCCTGCCTGCCTCTATTCCTTGCACAGGCCCAAGGCAGTTTCTTTATTATCCAATGGTATCCACATCCTACAGAGGGGAATTCCACATCAACTAAGGAACAAATACACTGTGATCTCCTTTCAATTTCCAGTAAATGTTTACAAATTTGGTTAATGTACTGATTTGATCCCAAGGTATCAAGAATCAATTTCTAATTTTTTTAAATATTCTGAATCATAATCTGTTATTATGGTTTAGCAATAAATGTAATTGGCTAACATCTATACACTAAAAATATATTTCTTATTATAAAGTCATTTTTGATAAACCATGCATTTTTAGCTTATTATTTTTAGTTAGTGTTCCTTTCACAGTGCATCTCACAAATATAAACCAATGATGTCAGATATTCATGAGAAGAAAGTAAAACAGAATAATACTGTACAACACCTTTTTACTCTAAGGACTGCTACAACATATTGGTTGTGTCTGAGTGTTTGTTCTTCCTTACTGACAGTTGGTGATCTATTCCTGCTGACTAAGGTCCTGCTTTGTTATGTATTTTAAAGTGCGCAACGATATACAAGATCACATTTGAGTGAGAATTTTAAGATCACTAAATGGTTCTTCCTTTTCTTCCTGCTCTGATAACAGCACCATTTCTATGAAAGATGTTTTATGGACCTTGGTGCTAAGGGTGGAAGAGATCAACTATAAATAGGAAATATGTCAGAAAATGTGTGGAAACACTTTTGCTGTTGTAGTGTGTCATCATCTCCCTGGATTCAGTTGGATTCTTTTATCAAGCACAAGGAAGACAAACATACTTTGTCTGTTTAGGCTATCAGATTTTAAGAAATTTTGAACAAAGGAGCAAACACCTGGGCTTTAAAAGTAAGACAAATGAAAGGAACATGCAAAGATTCAAATCTTTTGCAGAACTGGAAAGAAATTGCTACTGGAATGAATGGTAAGCCCAAATACATAAACTATAAAAGATTAATAATAGGTAGCAATTAATTGAATGCCAGTTATATGCCATAGACTTTTACTATATAACCTCATTTCATTCTCTTAAGAAGCCTTCAATTTGGTGTTATTATTTATCTTTCTGACGTGGTAAGTAGGTTTTGAAATGCTCAGATTTTTTTCATTTGCACATTCTTTTCTTATTTGTTCACTCAGTCACTCATTCATGGTTAAATAAATAAAGAAATATTAAATAGTTTTTCATTCAAATTATGAGATTATATTTTTTAAGTTTGTCTATCTCTTATTCCAAAGCGTGTATTCTCTCCAGTCCATAAAATTCTGTGGTAGACAGATTTCTAAAACTATCCCCAAGATTTCACAATCTCTTTTTTTTAATGATTTATTTATCTTTATTTTATGTTCATTGGTGTGAAGGTGTCAGATCCCCTGGAACTGGATTTTCAGACAGTTGTGAGCTGCCATGTGGGTGCTGGGAATTGAACCCGGGTCCTCTGGAAGAGCAGTCAGTGCTCTTAACTGCTGAGCCATTTCTCCAGCCCCGAGATTTCACAATCTCTTGTCATAAATTATTTATAGTTTATACTCTGAACATATTGGACTTCACTCATTATTATATTGTATAGCAGAATTAACTCTAAAGTAAGACTGTACTATTGGTCATGACTTATTAACTTTATTTGGTTTGTTTCAGCAGGAGAAGGAGAGAAATTTGGAACACAGATTCTAGGGGAGGAATTGTCTCCATTCCTGAGACAAAGGGGGATACATAGCATAAGTTCCAATGTTCCCTGAGATGACAGCTAAAAAAAAAATCAATGGTACACCAACCATACAATCACAAACACACAGATGTTGGCAACAATTTTCTGCTTTTTGCCATGTTCTTGCTCTGCTATCATAAACCTCAGCCCTCTGGAACTATAAGCCCAAATAAACTCTTCTAGACTTCTAGAAGTTGTTTGGTCATGATGTTTGATCAGAAAAGGCTCACTCAAGAGGTTAGAAATAAAACCCTGTACTGAAAATCTAGCCAGCTTCCAAGGGATAGTGAGCTCATGAGCCTTAGAAAAAGACCCACTACTATCAGTTTGCTAGACCAGCAAATAGCTTACTACATTTTAGTTCTTATCCTTATATACACAAATAAATGTTGCTATGACCCCAATCAAAGAAACTTCTCTTGATAAGTGGAAACTATCAAAGAAAATCAAAACTGGAAATAATGCAGAAGTCAGTGGATTACCAGGAGCCCATCATAGTTCAATACATTTACATCACAGCTCTAGTATCTATGGCTGAGGGACAGTGAGGGAGAAGGGACATAACAATTATAAATGCCAGAAAGTCTGCTCTGAAACAATCTCTCCCGGAAATAGCTGCAGAAGAAAGATCGGAGCAAAAAGCCTGAATCAGTGGTATGATAGCATCAAAGTGAGAAAATTTTGTGGTCTCCCAACTATAGACAATGTACTAAAGGCAACTAACAACTGCTGGAACAGGAATTATCCTGTTCCAGGGATAAAGCCAACTTATTTATCCAATATACATCCAAATGAAACAGAAGCCAAAGAACTGTAATGGAGATGAAGAGTAACAACTACTGCCTTCTCAGTGGGACTTGACATGACTGAAGAAAGATAAGTACAGTTGAGGCTAAGTCAGCATGTATTCACGTTGAAATCCTATGGGAAAGACAGTGAAAATGTATCAGAAAACAAACTGTTCACCAAAATTGTCATGTGGAGGAAAAAAATAAATATTAATTATAAAAAAGATAAGTTCTCTTGTCCATATGTACAATGACATGATGTCATGAGGGGATTATTTACTTGGCATTTTTCTTGTTAAACCCAGAACACAGTCTAGTAATGTAGAAACATTAATCAAATCCCAATTATGAGGCATTATTGGAAATAGATGAGGAAAATTCTTCAATACAAAATTAAAATTAAACATCAAAATTAAACTGAGCAGTCATCTTAGAAAACAAAATCTAGGATCATCTAATGACTAAATATAGTATGTGAAGCCTTGATATTATTCTACATAACTATATATCAACATTATGTCAATCTTGGTTCTTTGATGATAATAAATACATCACATCAATTAAAGATGTTGATAACAGGGAAAATCAAGTGTGTTGGAGATGTGAGGGAAAGATGATCCTTTTATTTGAAGCACTTAATCTCAATAATGATAAAATTGTCAGAGAGATTTTTCCTGTGATAACAGACATCATCTTATATTGAGATAAGTGAGGGTGAATATTTTGATTTCTAGCAGCTCTGAGAAAATCTGTATCGAGATAGGAAAGAAACTGAGAATTATTTTACAGGTGAACTCAAATGTCTTACTGATTACTGCCTGGAAATCTACCCTTCGATTCCAAGGTCCATATGATGCTTATTTCCTAGTGGAAGGAGGTGAATGCTAACACTAGACATCCCCACATTGTGTTTTGAATATGCGATGCCCTCCATATGCTCATGATTAGAAGTTTAGTCCCCAAACAGAAGTTCTTGTTTTGTGATATTCTAGAGAGAGATGGGATACTGGTACAGGAATTTAGGTCATGGTAAATGAGTTTTTAGGGATGCTGTCGTTGGCAGGTTCCTATCTTTCTCTTTTCACTTTCCATTTGAGTAAGAAGGAAATAGGTGTTCAAGACAAAATCCACTATCAGAATCCTATTGAACTTAGAGGAACATTCTTGCCTGGCTCCTTTGTTCTTGCTGATGTTTCACTCACATTCTTATTGAACAGAATATGTTCCTAACATGAGTTATTATTTTCCCTGGATCCAAAGTCACCTTACTCAATTTTTAGGGCACTTTTCCTTATTAAAAATTGATATTGAACTCACAAGAAAATTTCAATTACAGCACATAGGAAATTGGCTAGTACAGAGTAGAAGTAACAGTAACACAGCAGATCGATTTCATCTCTTTTAAGTTTCAGAAGGCCTATGATCCTGCGGATACACTTTATAATAATCATTGTGAACATAAATCACAGTGCCTTGGAGAAAAATATGAGCTTTGAGCTTTCTAAATATTTGATCACTATTTGTATGGGATTTACTGCTTAGCGTCCTTGTATAAAAGAACATTTGTTCTTTTAACATCTAACATAAAAGTGTTTAAAAATATAATGATCATGAAAACTGTAACATCTATTGACTTTTTACATTTTATAGTTATTTGTATTCTAAGTTAGAGATATTTGGATATTGATAGACTAAAGAAGGAAACATTAACAATAAACAATATTAATTTCACACTTTCAGGAAGTTCAATTTTAAAGAAACAATATATAGCATCCCCTACACAAACAAATAATACTATTTTCAGGTTAGGGGCTTCCTGAAACTAAATGTGTTACTTTGAAGAAGTTAGTGGTTACTTAAAACACATGGCATCCAGTCTGATAGCTTTCTGGCTTTTTACTTCTCTTTCTTTTTATGCTATATCTTTTATGTTTTTCCCCTTATGTAAACAGTCTCATATCTAGAAAGATATATTCAAAAGTCTCATCAAGTACACAGAAGGTTTAAATGAATATTGGTTTTTAAAGCCATTCTTCAGGAGACATAGCAAAAGTTAACCTCAAAAAAAAAAGGTTTCAGAAGTACTTAGAAACTATCAACAAATTCCTCAACAGAAGGAATTTTCTAGACCTAGACAAAGAAAGTTCTAGAGCAGAAGGAAGTACTAGACCTAGATAGAGCCTATATAGGAACATTAGTCATGAAGACACTTGACTCCTTTGAGAGACACAGCTTTGACAGGGAGAGACCTGAACAAGACTCACCCTGTATCTCAACTTCTTACATTGCTTCACATTGGCCATTCAATCTAGGACCAACCCATACTGAAACCTGGGTGATATAGGCCAACACTGGAGTGAGTGAAGCTGAGGCTGGCCCTAGACAGGATGTATATAGGAAGTTTTCAAAATGAAACATATTCAAATAATGATTCAGAAGGCAACACTTCACTATTTCAATATTCAGCGTTAGGGAACTATCTAAATTAATGCAAAGTCTTCTAACATATATTTTAAGAAGATGTTAAGATATGTTTTCAGATGATGATGTTTTCCTTTAAGTTGACTATAGAGCTATTACAAGCTCCTAACCCCATCACAGACCTTCCATGTTATTAAAATATGTTCCTGCTTTACATCAATCAAAATTTTCTAAGTCACTTCCTTTTCATGCTATACCTAGTTAAAGTGTTTTGAGAGGCACATTTCATATCTCCAAGGCCAATAAGACACAGGATAGGAAAAAGTTCAAATGCTTCAAGTGGTCTATTGTTCGTTCTAGAATTTCTTGGTTATGCAAAATAAAAACTTATTTAAAGAAGAAAGCTTTTGAGGAACTGGCCTCATGCAGGTGGACTTGTGAAGCTCTGTGTTTATATATTTGAAGAAAAACAACCAAGGTGTTTACCATGCACATGCTTAGCCACTAGATGTCATGTGAAGTCCAGTACATGTCTTTCTTCTCTGCCTATTGTTGTCAGTGGAGCAAAGTGTGAAATTCAGGGGGAAATTCTCACAGGATCTTTCTAGCAAAACTAGCTTTGTTATTGTGAATAAATTATAAGTTTAATAAAAGTTGGTTTATATTTTAACACAGGGGGCAATAAAGTAGACATGGACAGGTGATGTGGGAAGTCCTTCTGTATATGTGCTGCTTTTATTGGTTAATGAATAAAGAATCTGTCTTGGGCCTGGTAGTGCAGAAGAGAAGTAGATGGGAAAAACAATGAATACTAGGAGAAAGGAGGCAGAGTCAGGAGACACCATGGAGGCACCAGAAGAGGAAGACACAAGCTGGTAGCTGGAACCTTGCCAGTAGGCTATGAATCTTGTGGTAAAATATAAAATAATGGGAATGGGTTAATTCTAGAAGTAAGAGCTAGATAGCAATACACTTAAGTGATTGGCCAAGCAGTGATTTAGTTGATATAGTTTCTGAGTGGTTATTTTGGGTGTCTGGGTGGCCAGAATTGGCGCTCCAATTTGTACTAGCTAAATTCACATAAAACCTGAGAGGGCTTGGAAAGAAATTCTAAATACTAAAAAACAAAGTTTAGCCACATTTTATTTTTGGATGGGCTCTGCTTGCTTGCTGGTGGCATGCTGTAGCTCCTTTAAGAAAGGTCTTCCTGATTCAGCAGTAGTAACAAAAGAAAAAAATAATGCATGGTTTCAAAATGGTGAATTCCTGGGCTGTGCTGCCAGCAGGAATTCTGACTCTTTCAGGAGGCCGAGCACTTGAATGGGGTTTATAGGCAGCATGCCACAAGTTACTTAGATGCAGCATGGGCCAACTGGTTTCCAAAGTTGAGGTGATGAATCTCAACTCCTACCCGGCAATTTCAGAGGCAATAAATGGACTTCTGCCATGTTAGACTGAGCAGAGCAAGCAAGCAGGGCTGTGTTTGACCTAGCAATACTGCCAGTTGGGCTTTAAAGAAGCACTTAGTGTTTTAAGAAGCCATCTTAGTCAGAAAATATACAATAAGGATAGATTCAGACATAAAAGAAAGACCTCTAAATGAGACTTGGAATGTTTAAAAAAAATGTATGTAGGTTAGGAAGAGAAAAGAGTAAAGAAACAGTGAATGTAATATTTGAAAGTATAGTCAGTCATAGATTAAATGAGAAAGATAATAAAAGAAATATTAAAAAGTAAAATATTTAAAACAAATGAGCTATGTAAAGACACAGAGAGTCTGAATTATGTATATTGTTGTGTTTTTTTAAAATTTCAAACCATGAAGGAGCTAAGTACAGAGAGATATTTCATTGTATGAGCTGCTATGCTAAACCAGCATAGATATTATAAAGGTATCATGATTTCAAAACTTGGGTCTAAGGATATATTGTATTTGAAAAGAAGTTTTTATTTTGTTTCCACAGAGAATAAAAACTTGTGGATTCATTCCAGACTAATGTGGCTGAACCCCCCCCCCCAAAAAAAAAGAATGATCTGGCAAACAGACCTAGGTGGGAAAAACTAAGCTGAATGTTGGGAGAAAGAAAGCAGAGTCAAAGAGAAGCCATGTAGTCCTCCTGGAGACAGACACGGGAACTTTAGTTCGTAAGCCACAGCCATGTGGTGATACACAGATTAATAGAAATGGGTTAAATTAATATGTAAAAGTTAGCTAATAAGAAGCAAGAACTAATGGACCAAGCAGTGACTTAATTAATACAGTTTTTGTGTGATTATTTCGGGCCTGAACAACCGGGAACAAACAAGCACACCTCCTTATTACAGAACCTCAGGGGTTTAGCTAATCTTTGTTTAGTGATTGTGTTGTTCCTATATGCAGAGGGCAGAGTAGGTTTAGAGCCTCTTTCATTGACACTGGCTTTGTCCCTTTGATAAATTATTTAGAATATTTTTAAGTAAATAATAAAGATGTATGATTCAATACCTCCATCTAAAAATCATTATTTACCAATAAATTTGCTACTTAAATATACTTACTTGTTTTCTCAATTGCATAAGAAATCTGAGTCTGGTCTGATTCTGCTCATAGCTTACTGGACAATTAACATTTCATGCTATGCTATGATGGGGATTTCCTACATGGAAACTTACTTTGTTTACTTTATTTAAGTACTAATCTATGCCTAACTTTGCTAACAACTCTATCAATCCTAATCTTTATATTACCCATATGTTGCATCAATGCTGCCATAATTCCTTTGCAGATCTTGAACATTATGCTAGACATCACTAGACTCAATATTGAGTTTTGTAATACCTAGCTAATCACCCATTGTGTCTGGACAAAGGACAGTATATCATTTTCATCTAATACTTCTGAGGGGATTTTCATCAAATATATTGCAAAACACACAATTCATACCTGGTTTTGAGTAAACAATTATGGAGGAAAAATGTGCTTTGCTAAGCAGATATGGACTGTAATGTGCAAATGTTTAGGCTGTTACTTTGCATTCTGATATTTATTGAGAACTTCAGAGGTTGAGAGAATCTTCTATGGAATACTTACTTTGCACACTGCCACTTGAATTGGTTTGATAAAACACTGATTGGCTGGTAGCCAGGCAAAAAATACAGTTGGGATAAGCAAACTGAGAATGCTGGAAGGAAGAAGGGTAGAGTCAGTAAAGATGTCAGCCAGCTGCCAAGGAAGCAGGACATTAGAGGTAACAAGCCATGAGCCACAAGACAAAATATAGTTAGAATATGGGTTAATTTTAAGTGAAAGAGCTAGTTAGTGACAAGCCTAAGTATCAACTGAGCATTTATAATAATAATAAATCTCTGTGCATTTATTCTGGAGCCAATGGACCAATAGAATCTCTACCTACACAAGGGCTTCATTTTAGGTCAGAGGCACCCTACAAATTATCTCCAGAATCGAGTGAACATTCATGCCTGGTATTTCTTGGGACTTTTAGACTCATTTTCTTTCAAGGAGCATGGGAATCAAGTGACTCTGATGAAGTATTTTGTCTATACTTCCTGGGATTTTGTATTCTATTTTTCATTGACCCCTTGTTTAGTTAAATTGCACTCAAAAGAATTCAGCACATGGTGGCTGGAAGCTGGAGGAGTAGAGAAAGCTCCTCCTCCTGTCCACGTTTTGCTTCTGTTAGCATCACTCTAGAGATGGTCCTTTCGCTCTGCAAGAGATGACCTTAACTTTCAACTTTTGTTGTAAATTTTGAATTAATGGAATTCCTCCTCTGAATTTTATAAAGACGTCTCCAAACTCCTCATTTGATTTTCTGAGGCACTGGCTCTGACAGGTGGTGATCTTATTAAATGTCTCTGGCTGTCACAATAGAACACAACAGGTTGGATGACTTTGAGGTTAAAGATTTGATTGCTATAATGCTGGGGTCTAGAAGTTCAAGACCAAGGAATCTTTGGAGAACCGCCTTTGCTGTAGCCTGTAATAGCCACCGTCTTGCCATTGCTACCTGAACCTGTTGCTCTATGTGCATACATCCTGCTTCCCATCAGTCCTATTGCTTCAGGGCTCCACCTTTATGCTCTATTATGTATATTCTTAGTTGCATTTTCGTGTATCCCATCTTGATTTACAGTTACGTTATGCACTTTGATATGTGTATTTTGACAGACACACTATTTTTTTCCTAACATAGACTTCTTCTGGATGTGAGAGCAAATCTCATAGGGCTTTTCCTACAGTGAGGTAGGGCAATAGTGCAAGCCCAAGCAAGTGCATGCAAACTCACAATGAATAAGCAACATTAGCCAAAACAGCCACTCAGTGGACCAGAAGCACAGTAACTAATGATGCACACTCACTCCTAGCCAATCATAACATGCCAGCAGTGAATGCTAGTTTCAAAAGGACCAACCAAAAACATTTTTGTGGCAGCTTAATTTCCCTAGCCCCACAAAAATTCCCGACCCTTTTGGAATAAAGAGCCTTTACATTGGAATCTCTGAGTCTGTGTCATTGCTTCCACGTCTTCTCACCCCATGCATCACCCCTGGAAAATGGGGACCACACAACAGGCAATAGAAACAAGCCCACAACACCTCCAGGTTCCCCAAATTCCACAATCAAGTGGGCATAGTCCAGGCTTAGATTTCTGAATCACAGTTTTCTGAACCATAATCTTCTGACAACCCCACACCCTTTTAGAAATTTCTCTGTTTGTAAAGGTGATAGCTATTTTCTGCATTTACTATTTCACGTTCACTTTTATGCTTCCTAGGACTGTTATCATCCTTCAACACCTCCTGTCAACCTCTTTCAACAGCCAGTTCCACAATAAATCTTCTTCTCTGAATTGCCTAATGTGGTTTCTATTTGCAGGCTGATGACAACTCATAGACAATCTGTGAACTAGCATTATGAGTCTAGGAGAAGAATCATCTAGGCACCATGAGGATAAAATGTTAAATAGTGTTTATACCATGAGTTGTGCAAAGTTAAATAAGAAATTATTTGTTGAGATGATGTCAAATGATATAAGGGCTAGAAAGTATAGAAAAATCACTTTTGTCTGTATTTCTCTTCAAAGGAAGTTACTGAGAAGTTATCAATGTATGTCATGATGATTGCCAATTTATTTGGTGGTTTATGATTACCGTGGACTTAGAAGAATTAAAACTAAAGGGTAGAAAGCAATTAAGAGAAATAATGGTATTTTTAGGGGGGTAGTTGCAGTGAAGGCAATAAGTAGTTCATCTGTGAATACGCTTTCATAATGGAGTACACTAGGCTTGCCCAAAAATTTTATATAAGGTGAGAGAACCACGTGGCAGTATGTAGATTAATAAAAATGGGTTGCTTTAAATTGTAAGAGCCAAGCGTTTATAAGTAACATAAACCTCAGTGAGGTAATTTGGAAGCAGCTGCTAGGACAGGAAATCTCTGCCTACAAATTAGTAAGTTTCGGGAACAAAGTAGTTTCTATTTACAGAAATAGAGCTCTCTTTTTTAAGGTATAGAGCAGTCAGAGGGAACTGATGTAGGTGGGTCTTCTGTATTTCTGTTGCTTTCATTGGTTAATTAATAAAGAAACTGCTTGGCCTGATAGGTCAGAACATAGGTGGATGGAGTAGACAGAACAGAAAGCTGGGAAGAAGGCAATGAGGCAGACGCCATGGCTTTCCTCTCCAAGATGTACGTGGGTTAGAATCTTCCTGGTAAACCATGACCTCGTGGTGCCACACACATTATTAGAAATGGGTTAATTAATATGTGAGAGTTAGCCAATAAGGGGCTGGAGGTCATGGGCCAAGCAGTGTTTAAAAGAATACAGTTTCTGTGTAATTATTTCAGGTAAAGCTAACCAGGTGGGCGGTGGAAAGCAGCCCGCCATTCATTTTACAGGGAACTATGGCTTTTGCAAGTTAATTTCCAAGCACAAGATGGAATTAGACAGTTGTATTCTCTGAAATTCAGAGTGGAAGTCTTAGCTAGGGATTGTAAAATTGAGACACATCATAATATACAACAAATTTAAGTTCATGAGACTGAATAAAAATATCTAGGGGGAGAAAGATGTGTTATATATTTGAATTAAAAATTGGAGGACCAAGAGAAGAACCACCAAGAGGTGAAAAAGCATCCAAGAAAAGAGGAGGGACACTAGAAGAAGGTGTATGTGGAAAGTCAACAATTACAGAACTTCCTAGATGAGATTGTGACAAGCAGTGATAAAAGTTCTGAAAGATCATCTGAAAAAGTGAATTCAGCAATTCAGGGCTCACTAATGATATCTATAAAGAGAATCTTTTGTGAAGTAGTATATCTGAAGTCCACTTAGAAGCTGAATTAGAGGCAACAGAAGATGGATTATAGTCAAAGTGTGCAGAAAACTTAGAAAAATCTTCTTTCAGGGGCAGTATTGGCACTGGCTTTAATCTCAGCACTTAGGAGGCAGAGGCAGTGTATCTCCTGTGTTTAACGACATCCTGGTCTATAGAGCAAGTTCTGGGACAGCTAGGGCTGCAAATAGAAATCCTGTCTCATAAAAAGTAAGGAAGGAAGGAAAGAAGGAAGGAAGGAAGGAAGGAAGGAAGGAAGGAAGGAAGGAAGGAAGGAAGGAAGGTGATGTGGGAGTTCCCTCTGTGTGCTGTGATTACCATTAATGAATAAAGAAACTGCTTTGGACCTATAGCAAGGCAGAATTTAGGTAGGCAGCAAAAGCTAAGCTGGATGCTGTGAGAAAGAAGGGCAGAGTCAGAGAGACTCCATGGAGTCATTGCCTGAGTCAGACCTGCTGGAACTTTAGGCCAAGCAGTGATTTAATTAATATGGTTTCTGTGTGATTTTTTCAGGTCTATGCTAGCCGGGAGGCCGGGAATAAACAAGCAGACCTTCCTTCAAATAGGAAGGAAAATCTTCTTTCCTTTTCTCTCTTCTCCTCTCCCCTCCCCTCTTCTCTTGTCTCTTGCTCAGTTGCTCAATCCATGCGGTTGGATGTCTCAGCTGTGTCTGGAACCTTACTGAAAATCTCTCTCTCTCTCTCTCTCTCTCTCTCTCTCTGTGTGTGTGTGTGTGTGTGTGTGTGTGTCTGTGTGTCTGTGTGTGTGTGTCTGTGTGTGTGTGTCTGTGTGTGTGTGTGTCTGTGTTTGTGTGTATGTAGAAGTACTGGTTTTTAGTCTGTGATGGAAACCCAAAAGAAGATGATTTTCAGTGAAGAAATACAGCAGTGGCAGTAATAGAATGAATGAACTTTCTAGGAATAGTAAAGGCAAGAAGGCAAAAAGCAAAGTTTGCTCCTTCCATCTCCTTTTTTTCTGGGCTGCAACTGGAAGGTACTACCTACATATATGGGTGGGCCTTGTCACTTCCTATAATCTGATCAGAAAAAAGTACAAACAAACAAAACAAACAAACCAACAAAAATCCCATTGCAGAAAGTCCCAGAAACCTGAATTTTCATTAATTTTATAGTGGGTGAAGTTGACATACAAGATCAACCATCACGAGGAGTGTGTGAAATCCTAAAAGATAATATGCTAGAAAACAGCATCTTATTTGTGTGCTCTTAGAGTAAAAAGGTCCAAGAGATAAAGGTGATGATTTGGAAATTAAAGGAAAACTATAAAAGCGAATGCCTTGGGAAGGACAGATTTAGTGATTGCTCTCTCACCTTCAATAATAGCTGGACAATAATTTGAGGAGATTTTTTTCAGTTAAAAACATACCACTTTGCGTCCTCATGTAACTTGTGATGTCTTCTCATTCATTTAGGAAAAGCACTTAGAGTCCTCATATTTCCAGCCTTTAAGAAGGAGAGAGTACCCTTTCCCTTTCGACCTACTGTCTCTCAGGGTTCTTCTTGTAGAATTAACTCCATCACTCCGGGGTTTGAATACAACCACATTTGGGATGGTTGTTTTTACTTTGATATTGTTTCATTCAAAACATTTGAACTTTGACCTCTGCCTAGTATGTTATTCTTTTGGTTTCTTCCTGTCTTCTTTCTTGTATTTGAATATTTGTTCTAACTGGTTCATCAGACATTCCTTTTGGAACCTCTCTTCTCAGAAGGCACTTTCAGAAGGTATTCAAGAGCACCAATCACAATTTATAGTTTTCCTGTTCTATACTACAATGACTTAGCCTTGTTCATGAATAATTATCTTTCTTTCTATTGTGAACTGAAATTAAAGCCTCAGGCATACAAAGTGAGTGTTCTACCACTAAACTGTGTTCTCAGCCTTCTGTTCAGTTTTGGTTTTTGAGACAAGATCTCACCAAGTTCCCCAGGTAGTTATGGAACTTGGGGTCCACAGTCTCAAACCACACAGTAGCTGAGGTTGCAGAACTACACCACTAGACCCAGCTAAAACTAATTCTTGATTAAACTAAAATGAAAGCCCCAGTACTCTGAAGTTCTCTGTATCTCTGGGATGGTTATTGGTTTTGAACACAAATGTGTGTAGAAGAAGGACACTTGTTGTTCCCAGAGAACCGGCTAGCTTAGACTCTAGATAATCACACAGAAACTGTATTAATTAAATATCTGCTTGGATCATTAGCTTTAGCTTCTTATTGGCTAACTCATACATATTAATTTTACCCATTTATAATAATCTGTGTATTACTACATGGCTGTGGCTTACTGGCAAGATTCTAACCAGCATCTGTCTACGTCATCTCAATGGCTTCCCTCTGATTCTGCCTTTCCTTCTCCCAACATTCAGTTTAGTTTTTCCTGCCTACTTAAATTCTGCCTTGCTATAGGTCCAAAACAGTTTCTTTATTCATTAATGATAATCACAGCATACAGAGGGAAATCCCACATCACAAGCAACCATCATCTGAGATCCCACAGCAAATAGCTTCAGGAATTGTAGGTCTCCACTCAAAATTTTATAAGTTCCCCTTACATATTATAGAAATCTGTCTTGTTCTGTTTGGCACTTTTTCTCCCCTAAAGTTACCTCTGGGTGTCTAATGATGATTGTCATTCTATACCGTACTTTATCCCTAAGTGTGTCACTAAAATAGCTAATATCAGATTCTATGTTTGCAGTCAGTTTCAGAAATAGTCACCTACTCTGTGGGGGTTTGAATGAAATTTTTACCATATTCCCCATATTCCTTGGAATTTGAATACTTTGTCCTCAGTTTCTGGCTCCACCAGAGTAGGTTGAGATGTAATTTTGGGGAGGAAGTTTGTCACTGGGAGTGGACTTTTAAAGTATGAACACTCACACCATCCCCTTTGTCTTATTTTTGTACTTGCTGTTTAAAATATGAGCCCTCTGCTTCCTGTTCCTTCTGCCATGCATTCCCTCTGCTGTCATGGAGTCTAACCTTCTAGAACTATAATCATAAATAAACTTTCTCTCTCTCTCTCTCTCTCTCTCTCTCTCTCTCTCTCTCTCTCCCTCTCTCTTTCATTTTTTTTGTTTTGTTTTGTTTTTTTGTTGTTGGTTTTTGCTTTTTTTTTTTTTTTTTGGTTTTCCTAGATGGGGATTCTCTGTAGCTTTGGAGCATGTCCTGGAACTAGCTCTTGAAGACCAGGCTGGCCTTGAACTCACAGAGATCCACCTGCCTCTGTCTCCCGAATGCTGGAATTAAAGGCATGCCTCACCATCGCCTGGTTCATAAACTTTCTTTTATAAGTTACAATGATCATGGTCTTGCCTCACAGCAACAGAAAAGCAACTAATACAGAGGAAATGCAGTAGCATAAATTCTAACAAAATGTGCTTAGTTACACTGTTATTGTTTTGATAGGGGAATGATTATTCACACTTTATAGATGTGTCAGTGATGAACTAAAAAGTGAATAAAATCCTCCAATAATATGTAACTAATATTTAAATCCCAATCATCAGGTTCTAGAATTAATCTCCTGAAAAATGAAGAGAACTATGATGTTGGAAAGGAGAAGATGAAAGTGGCTGATAATTTTCTACCGCTCATATGCTGGACATACTTAGGAATTTGAGTTCTCTGAATAGAGGACACATCTTTTACAGCTTCTGTCCTCTTATCTAACTTTAGGGGCTTGATTCGCTATATTTGATGTGAATTCCTTTTTGTTCTTTTTACTTGTCCTTATCACCTGCTCTCAGCTATAGAAATCAATATATTTAACTGCACAATCTCTACAAGACAAACTCAATCTAAACACTCAGTAGAACCTCTTATGTGATTAAATAAAAAATCAAATTATCATCGGATTGGTCTGAGACCTGTACATTTTAATTTGTTCAATTTATTAAGTCTATATGACAAGCAGGGTCACCAGAAATGTTCCTAGAGAAGCAAGGAGAGGATCTTGACATTCACCCTAGAATTTAGAGACGGCTTAGCCTTTAAAAGGACACATTTTACACCCTCACTTTATATGCAAGGTACTGCAAAGGTTACGTTAAACAACAGTGGCATTTGCTGTGTCTATAAGCTAAGGAGAAAAATAAATAAGATGCAAAAATGACATATGACTTTTAGTGTTAAAAGGTAATTCTGGAAAGTTACAGAATTTTGTTCTGCAAAGTTATGGTACACTGCTCAAGGCTAGAAATAAAAATCAAAGGAGATCACTAAAAACCTTTAAAAGGGCATTCATGTGAAGAGTTATGAGGACAAAAAGTGCTGTTGAGAAAAGAACATCTAAGAGAACACTAATTCCTCAGACTACACCCAAGCTTTCAAGAGTTCTAGACTATTTGGATGTCAATAAATCTACCCCTAAAATATTTTGAGGGTAGGGTATTTATGGATAATAGCTGAGACCAACAAATCATATGAATGTTTTAATATCTGTTATGAATACCATGCAGGGTACAATTTTATTCTTTTATATATATATATACATATATATATATATTGTTTGTAATATACAATACAGTTACCTGCCAGTAATTAATAATTTAATTTGTCTTAAAGGCTAGTAATCAAGATCAGGAACTGAGTCACTAGGAACAACAAGAGATTTTTAAAAATCACTGCACATAAGCTCTCTGGCATTGCTGCTGTGCTCTGGACAGTTGTGCTCAATTTTCATAGTCTCATAACCATGTTTATTATTATTATTATTATCACTTTTTAATTTAATTCATATACTTACTATTAATAATAATGTTTCTCAGCATTCTAAATGGTTTCTCTATTGTGAAGTAGTTGAAATTACAGGATGAGATGGATGAGGCTTAGAAAGATTGAATTATTGATGCAGGGTACCAGTGGTGAATGCTGTCTCGTGCTCCAGGCTTCCATGACTTAGAGGCCTTGTGGTCTGATGCCTGCTGTGAGAGGTGTTTGTGCAGTCTCCTGCTATGCTCGTTTATGTCCTTATGTCCTGTGAAATCCTTGGACCTGTGTCATCAACTCCAGGCCACCATCTTGCTTTGGTCACCTTGACTTTTTCCTGAGGTGTTTCTAACCACATAACAAATCTGGCCTCCAGATATGATGTATCCTCTTATTCACTTCAGACAGACACACTAATAAACCATTCTTGACACGCTCTATTTTGTTTTCTACCTTTCTTGTAAAGGTACATCTTAATCAGCATCATAGGTGATCTTTAGTTTGTAAGAACTCTTCTAAAATATTGTTTTCGGCTGTGTAATAAAGTGTCCTCTATTTGTCAGATGAGTACAGAGCTCCATACAGATTAGGATGGATAGTGATGTCAGGTTCAAGGACACTGTTGCCACTGTAGCACCCCCTGGTTGTGCACATTGTACTTTTGGGGTTAAGCTGATTCTGCCTGAGAGTTGCCTTTCTCTGTATTCTTCAAAATCAATGCTGACTAGAATTTGAATTTGGAAGACAGCTATTTTAGAGGACCCATTATTCTATTAAACCTTTTCCACAAACTTATATGTTAAGGAGAAGGTCACAGATGCCTCACTTGGTGTTCATTTATTTCTCTAACATTTGGAGCTGCTCACCACGACTACCTGGGGATGCTACTCTCTTTTCCATAGGCCTGTCACTTGGAGTTTACTATCTGAAGCTGGCAGGACATGCCTTGAAGCTCCATCACTGATGGAGTCTATTTTCTAGTCCCCGTACCCCCTGCTGTTGCGTAAAGTCTATTACCTGGGCTAATTTCTTCTCCTCTAACTTTTAGACTGATACTTCTTTAGTGATTGGACTTTGGTTGACTCATCAGCAAAACAAGAATGCTAATAGTTGGGGAAATGGGATTCAATGTGTTAATTATTCCCAGACAGAATTTATATAATTGCAACTTAAAACATTTCTAATTTCTTTTAAAGAAGAGTTTACCTAATGTAATAGTCAGGGTTCTCTAGAGTAACAGAGCTTGTAGGATGAGCCTCTCTCTCTCTCTCTCTCTCTCTCTTGCTCGCTCACACACTCACTCTCTCTCTCTTGCTCGCTCACTCTCTCTCTCTCTCTCTCTCTCTCTCTCTCTCTCTCTCTCACACACACACACACACACACACACACACAGGTGTTCTTTAGTTTGTGGGAATGCCAAAGAAGTAGACTCTGATAACAGTGACTGAATTGATTTGTTAATGAGGCAAGAGGAAACAGACAAAGAGCAAAATCTTCTTTCTTCCATGTCATTATATGGGCTTCCAGTAAAAGGTGAGGCCCAGATTAGAGGTGGGTTTTTCCAGCTCAAATAATCTGAGTGAAAGTGTTTTCCAAGATCAAAAGAACTGAATTAAAGGTGTGTCTTCCTACCTCAAAGATTCACATGAGAAGTGGATCTTCCTATTTCAAATTAAGCAAAAATCCTTCACAGGTGTGCCCTCCATTTTTGAGTTTTAGTTAATTCTAGATACAGTTAAATTGACAAACAAGACTAGTAATCTGTACTGGCTGGTTTTTATGTGCACAAGCTAGTGCTATCAGAGGAAGGATCCTTAGTTGAGGAAAAGCCTCCATGAGCTCCAGCTGTAAGGCATTTTCTCATTTAGTGTTCAATGTGGTATGGTCCAGCCCGTATTGGGTTGTCCCTGCATTCTATAAAAAAGAACGGTTGAGCAAGCCAGGTTAATCAAGACATTGAGCAGCACCTCTTTACGGCCTCTGCATTAGCTCAGGCCTCCAGCATCCTGGCTATTTGAGTTCCTGTCATGACTTTCTTCAGTGATGAATAGCAATGGTGAAGTCTAAGAGAAATAAAACCTTTCCTCCCCAAATTAGTTTTTGACCATGGTGTTTCATTGCAGCAATAGAAGCCCTAACTAAGAACATGACACGTACTGACAACATCCAAACATGACCTGGAATTTTAATGCCTCAAATATTTCTGTAAACACTGACTTTAATTGATTAAGAAATGATAGTCTGATAAGTCCTCGGGGAGGTATGACAGGGCTATTCAGTGTCAGACACATAGGCAATTTTGATTTTGATTGTAATACATTAGATGAAACCTAGTGATGAAATTTTGATGTGTTTATGTTTTCTTTCATTAATGTAGAACATAAAATATTGCTCAAATGAAATTAATGAAGCATGAATTGTTTACTAAGTTGTCTAAGGATAGTATATCAAAGATTGTTATGTGTCTAGAAAATTTACTCATTGTGGTTTCAAAAAGATAAAAATATACATTCTTCAACAAACACTATGACTTGAGTGAGTTATTTATGATCATATTATTTTTTATTAAATATACACATTAACTTTCATGAGTATGTTGAAAATTTTAGAAACTGTATTTCATAAAAATATACCTAAATTTTAGTCTGTCTTATGTGTTTAGAATATTTTATGTGCTTCTCACACGTTTAAAATGTATTTTAAAGTAAATTTATCATTATAAAATATATTTGTATAAAATTTGAGAAGCTAAACCAGAGGATTCTTATGCATTCCATATCTAGTTTTCTGTTATTAATGCATTATATTAGTATAACACATTAATTAATCAGATTTCACCAATTAGTAACTGCATCCTATTTACTGAGACTTAACTACTGTTTAACCTAATGTTTGTTTTCTATTCCTAGACTCTATTTAGAATATAATTTATTTGGTTACCCTATCTCCTTTTTTATACCTCCAGTAGTACCCCATACTTTTCTATATTTTCATGACTTGACAGTTGTGGGAAATACTCATCAGGTATTTTGGAGAATGTTCTTAAACGTGTCTCATACTTTTATTACAACAAAAATTATATTGTAGCTTTTGTGAGATCAATCTGTTGAATGATTTTTTGGGAGGTGACACAATCAAATGTTTATTCATCCCAGACAGGATATTGACAACAGACCAAATAAAGAATTCCATCCATCTCTAGCTATCTCGTGGGTTTATTGGTGTTGTTTACAGGACCATGGTAAATGACTTTTTACAGGATACATACGATGTTATTTACATAAATATGGGAGAGGAGGTACTTACAAGATCATGAGTGAGGGATTACTCACAGGAACATGACTGAATTAAGACAGCTACATCACCCAAAGACCTACTTCCACATGAGCACTAAACCACTAAACTTCGAGCTGTCTGTGTAACTCACATTCAGCTCCATGGGTCTGCCTCCTCTTTTCAGCAGTCATTACACTTACATATATTTGGGGAAGGAGTTTATCATTCTTGTGATTCATAAGCTTCCAGATTTTGCACATTTCATTAGCTTTCTGGATATCATAAGGTTCTCCCCTCCCTTGAGTTGAAAATATCTACAGAGGAGTATAGCTAAACTCCTCTGCCACCATGTCACATTAAGGGTACACACTTTCTGTTTGACACAACCCTATGGTAATTACCATGCAGCCTTGCTGAGAAGTATTTGCCTGGTGTCTTAGTATTCCATTGCAATGAAGAGACATCATGTTCATAACAACTTTTATAAAGGAAAGCATTTAACTGGGGCTTTCTTATAGTTTCAGAAGTTTAATCCATTGGAATTATGACAGGAAGCGTGGTGGCATTCAGGTAGACATGGTGCTGGAGAAAAAGTTTCTTACTCTCAGACACTAAAATGTTCTTGGTGGGTGCACCATACATGTTATCCAGTATTATATTAGCCAATTCTTCAATAATTATTATATGTGAGCATTGCACTCATGGCCCCTGGTTTGTAGGCAATGTTTAGGCTACTGGAGCAATTAAAGCAAGTTTTATGTTTTCATATGTTTCCTGTGTACACAGACCTGTACATATGTTTAATGTATACCTAGTTGAGACTACAGTAATTTAGAATGCATTGTCATTGATGTCACTAGCTCTATATATCCCCATGTATGTTATTTTAGCCCCCATTACTTATCTATAATTCCTCTCTAAAGCAACAAGAAACCTTTTTCCTAGTGACCACCACCCATTACTTAATTGTTCATATCCAACTCACATTTACAGCAGTTTTCATTTGCTTTAAACTACAGTACTATTAAATTATAAATATTTATCACTAATTATAAATATTTAATACACAAATTCCACACAATAATGGCTCACATTTCCTAGTAATAGCTGTGGACTAAGTTAAAGAAATATTGTTTCTTTCCTGGATCCCTGTTAATGAGAACAGTGCCATTATTGCAGTGCAAGAGACTTTCAACTTAAGTTGTTAAGACGTGTATTAGCCCAATAAGAACAAACAGCACAAGCATCACATTTATATTCTCATCACAGTAGGAAATTACAAAACTTTTATATTTCTCACAACCTATGCACATATATAAACAACACACACGCACATTCACACACATTTAGAGACATACAATTTATATATATTGACACAAATATAACATTTTATTATAAACATTTCAGATATTTATTGAGGAAGAGATTATACAGAAGACAAGACTACAATATAAAATATATGTTCCATATACTATCTACCTTTAATTGTGAGTTAAAAAGTCATCAGGATGTCACAAATGTTGTAATGGTGTAGTCTTAGTAATCTCAAATATAGTGAAATACAATTATATAAACATCTTTTATAAAATATAAATGTTTTAAATGTTTTTCTATTGATTTATATTATACTTATCCATAAATCGTGTAAACTTTGCAGAGTTTCGTGTTTAAGGCAAAAAACATAAAAAATGGATTAAGTGCTTTTCTGTGCTCCCGCGGCCTAGTGAGCAGGCAGGACCTCGACATGCAGAAGGACACTGGCCAGTTCGTGGACCTGTACGTGCCGCGGAAATGCTCAGCGAGCAACCGCATCATTGGTGCCAAGGACCACACGTCCATCCAGATGAACGTGGCCGAGGTTGACAGGGTCACAGGTCGATTTAATGGCCAGTTTAAAACCTACGCTATCTGTGGGGCCATTCGCAGGATGGGTGAGTCAGATGATTCTATTCTCCGATTGGCTAAAGCTGATGGAATTGTCTCCAAGAACTTTTGAACAGAAGAGATCGGGGAAAATCGGTCATAAATAAAAGTGAGAAAAAGTACAAAAAAAAATAGATTAAGTTTGGTAAACTTAAAAAAACAAAGGAAAATGAGGAAAAGTTAGCATGAAGCATAAAGTCACCTTACTTGTTATCTACAAATTTGAATCTAAGTCTACAGGAGGTTATATATAAATTTGGATTAGGTCTACCTTACTCCTGTCCTCCTCCTTCTCCTCTTCTTCATTTTCCCTCTTCTTTCCCCCTCCTCTTCTTCCTCCTTCTCTTCTTGTTCTTCTTCTTTTCCCCTCCCTTCTTTCTCTCTCTCACAAATTGATTCTAGGTCCTTCTGCATGGCAGACAAAGCCCTAAAACTGTACTTTGTAGTTGGGATTTTCTTTGGACTGTCAACCAGCTCCCAAATAAAGACAAGGAGACTTATTACCAATTATGAATTCTTAGCCTTAGCCTTAGATAAGTTAAGGGGCCATCTCCAGTCTTTTCCAATTCTGTAACATATGATGCTGCTGCTGCTTTTGGTCATTGTTGCTTTCTACCTTAATCATTAAAGAAACATGATTATTTGTACTTAAACATTTAAATCCTAAAGCTAGCTTTATTTTTAATGTTATATTCTTTGAAAACACTTATACTTTCTTGTATCTTTCATTTAAGTGCTGGATAACAAATGGAAGTCTATCATTTGTGAACTTTTGGGTGTACAAGCGTAGGAAATCAAGAAATTTTTTCAGGACAAATGGAGGTGGTAATACTGTTTCTAAAGTCATTTTTACTTATGTCTTAATCTGTTTTGGCAACTATTTAATAACAAATATCTTCGACTGAATGTTATAAATTTTTTTTTAATAATCTGAATTGTGTCTGTCTGAGACCAAGGCATTTTGATTAGTGTTTAAAGACATTTTATAGTTTGAATCTATAGTGTCCTCCAGAAGCTGATGTGCTGAATTCTTGGTCCCCATGTGTACAGTAGTGTTCACAGGTGAAGACCTTTGAGAGGACACTGGTACTGCGCCAGCGCGGGCTCGAACCAAGAGTCGCGGCGGAGGGTGTCCAGGTTGAATGAATTCACAGAGCACGAGGTTGAGGTGGAACAGCTTCTTTATTGTTCTGCTGGGGCTAACTTTTATACCATGGCACCAAAAGAGGAGGGGGCTGCGAAGGGACTGTCACCTGACCCCAGGAGGGACTGTCACCTGACCCCAGCAGGGATCAAGGAATGATCACGTGCACTCAAACTTCCTTTCCCAACTCCAGGGGCAGAGGAAAGTTATTATGTTTTCTTTGCAGATAAGCACCTCAAATGGGGGCAGGGAAATGTAACTCGGGGCTGCTATTCCCACACATTGGAACATAAAATTTATGTAAAGTATGACCCACTGAAGATTTCTTAGCTTGTTGAGCTATCAGAGGTGGGACCATGTTGGAGGAAGGTTGTCCTAAGGGCATGGCCTTGAACAATATATTTCTCTCTTCTCTTACTGTCTGCTGTCGGCAGATTTGCTCTATCATACTTGCCTCAGTGACATTCTAGCTTTTCTTAGCTGCAAAGCAAAAAGCACCCTGACTTGTAAACGGAGTCTGCACTTTCCTTTCCCAGCTGCTCAGATCTGAATTTAGTTTCCCAGTGCTTAGCCACAGAGACTATAATAATTACAATACTATTTGACCAATGGTTCAGACAGATTCCTAGCTGGCTCTTTCATTCTATTAATCTATATATCTCCACGAAGATAACGTCTACCTGTAAGTTACTTTATGTCACGTGTTTTGTCACAATAACTATCCAACGAGGAGGGTTATTTTCCTGGTTAGTTTTATCAACTTGACACTTTTTAGAGTCTCTTGAAAAGAAAAATTTCAATTGAGAAAATGCCTCAATCAGCTGCCCTGTAGCCAAGTCGGTGGGGCATTTTCTTGAATAATGATCTATATTGGATAGTCTAACCCGTTGTGGGCGGTACCGCCATGGGTCGAGGTTCCTGGATGTGTTAAGAAAGTAGGGTGAGCATAATGTGGGGAACAAGACAATAAAAAAGCATTAATCCATAGCTTCTGCTTCAGTTCCTGCCTTAACTTCCTGCCCTGAACTCTGATAATCTGTTACCACAAAGGGAACGATGAAATGAACATTTTCTCTCCCATGTTGCTTTGGGTCCTAGTGAATATTATCACAGTAGAAAGCAATTTAGAATAATCCTTTTCTGGTTTTCTTCTCTATGTAACCTCACATGTTATAAAAGATATAGAATATCTTACACACTTCTCTTCTTTTCAGAGCACTAATTCCATTTATGACTTTTTTTTCTCCACAGGATTTGATCTACTCAGAGCTCATCCCCTCATATTATCAACAGGGATTTTTAGAAAGCGTGTCTTCTTTTCAAGGGTTTTCTTTAATTGATTTTATTAAGTTATACATTTTTCTCTGCTGCCCTCATTTCTTCTCCCCTCCCCTTCAACCCTCTCCCATGGTCCCCATACTCCCAATTTACTCAGGAGATCTTGTCTTTTACTACTTTCCATGTAGATTAGATCCATGTATGTCTTATCTCTTAGGGTCCTCATTGTTGTCTAGGTTCTCTGGGATTGTGATTTGTAGGCTGGTTTTCTTTGATTTATGTTTAAAAACCATTTATGAGTGAGTACATATGAGAATATGATAATTGTCTTTCTGAGTATGGGTTACCTCACTCGATGTGATGTTTTCTAGCCCCATCCATTTGCCTGCAAATTTCAAGATTTCATTGTTTTTTTCTGCTGTGTAATATCTTGTCTTAAGTGTAGAATTCAAAGCTGTGATGAGTAATGCTTATATCAGGAGCAAACTCTGGTGACTGCTGGTTCTGGAAGAACAGGGGATTTGAAGTTTAGTTCATGCTTGCCCGTGTCTCTTCACTTTGCATACTCTCTTTAAATACAAGCCATGTTAGTGAGGTCAGGGTAGGTTGACTTGGAGGACAATACCTTCATCATGACATTGACTTCTGATTGATCCCTGTACAATTGACAGGCATCTTTCACTTGTTCTCATATGACTCTTAAAATAAGCACTAAGCCCTCCTCTCCTTTTTGAAAAAGACTTGACACAATTGGGAAGAGTATGAAAGCAAACTAGAGAGAATAACTTAAAAAGTCAAGAGAAAAACATTAAACATTTCCTCCCTAGTCATTCAAAATAAAACTTAGGCTGTGAAATATCACAAGAGAGTCAATTAACCATCCATCTTTCCTATTTCCTAAAATTTTTATTTGTGTCTTAGCTTAATGCTGTGCTCAGGATACTAAAGTCAAATACTAAAAATGAGCTTATTGTCAGCAGCACCTTCATGCTAGAAACAAGACATTCCCTAACTAATTTATTTTGTCATTGTACTCTTATAACTGAATGTATAGTGTCCTAAGCGTTACTAGGTAAATTTTACAATGGGTTTTAAACATGACCCTTTCTTTCTACTCACTCACTATCCTACTTCATTTTCATGTGCTTTTGTCTATTTGCCAAACTAATGACACAAGCATTTGTATTATTTGTAAAATTTTAAATGCCCAGGAGTGTGTTTAATGAACTTTCTGTTATCTTCTACATTTATGACCTATCTATCATTGCTTAATGAACACTGCAAAAGTCAATGTTTATTGGTTGTAAATACAAAAGCTATGATTTACTCTCTGATTTTGAGATTCAAAATCAAGATCTTTAAAATACATATACCAACAATTCATTATAGTATAATGATATCTTTTTGTGGTGACTCTCCAGGTCACGTTCCAAATCAATATGGATCTAGATTGATGTTACCAATGTCATAAAGCTGCGGTTACACTGGATCAGGTGCCTGAATAGCAGGTACATCTCCAAAGAATGCAAATGATTAGCATAGCCTCCCACACAGCAATTCTTTTGGACTAAACTCTAAGTCTAAACATTCCTTCCCTCATCCTGTTATCTATCATGTTGTACTTCATGGGGCTATTTTTACTTTCTTCCATCTGGGGTGTTTTCTTAGACATTCTTTACCAAACTATTTTTTACTTACTTTGGATTAGTTATGGTGATGCTTTGCTTATGTTACCACCTCAAGGTAGCTGCTCCTAAACTCTAAAAGAAGGATTAGTCCATACTTTTGTGCACTGTGACTTCTCTTTGTAATTTAGCTAATCATTACTAGTTACAAATAGATATCTAAAACTGTGTGGGTGTATATTCCCCCTCCTCATTCTCTATATTGCATGAATGACAAACCTAATATGTTACATAGGTGGATTTTGACAAACACCTTTTGGCTAAGTTGCTAGAGGAGACCAGAATAAAAATTGTTTCCCTCACTGGAAATGACCCAGCCAAATTAGACTTTAAATGCCTAACCAGATACGATTATTTCAAAAAATCAGCTTGGAGTGAAATCCTAGAAACCCATTGTGAGAGACCTTATTTGCATAATCCATAGATATCTCCAGGATTCTAAATGATTGGTTGTACAAAGTATATGCATAGTATATAAATTTTAAGCTTTTATTGAGTATTTTCCTTGGCAATTTCAATCATATATGTTTACTCTGATTATTAAAATCCCCATCTCTCTCTCTCACCTCATTATCTCCCTTCCTCTTTACAATTCTCCTTGTTATACTCATGACTTTCTTTTATAAACTTTTCAAATTTTAAACATAGTTATACTGTATTTGTCTTATTCCCCACCATCTTTGACCTATAATTTCTTTAGTATCCCTACCAACTACATTCTTTTGAATCCATAACCTCTTTTTCTATATTTGATTTTCTTATAAACAGACACACACACACACACCCTCCTGACTGATGTGTATTGCTCTACTTAATCGCCTTTTCTTCTATCCTTTTTTCTTTTCTTTCTTTTTTCCTTCTTTCTTCCCTCCCTCCCTCCAACCCTCCCTACACCCCTCCCTCCCTCCCTCCTTCCTTCCTTCCTCCCTCCCTTCCTTCTTTCCTTCCCTCCCTCCCTTCCTCCTTCCTTCCTTCCTTCTTTCCTTCCTTCCTTCCTTCCTCCCTCCCTCCCTCCCTCCCTTTCTTCTTTCCTTCCTTCCTTTCTTTCCTTCTTCCTTTTTTTTCTTTTCTTTTTAGATTCACTGTGTTCAGCCAGGATCATCTGCACTACTAGTGGCAGAGAGACCAATCATTGTTTTCAGTTGTGGTTTAGTAGTCAAGGTGACGTCACTAGAACACCAGTTTCTGTGTAGGCAGTGCCCTCTGGTGACCAAAAGTCACCATTGTGAATTTTGAGTATCTAAGACATAAGCAAGTCCAACTCTTAACCAAGACACTGTTTGCAATTGATACATGCTGGGAAAAGGGAAATCCCATTTTCTCTCATGGATAGTCACTGGGTATAGCAACCACACTCCAGGACAGGGTCCATGCCCAGAGTGGTTGGTCAGCAAAACCAAAACAAAATAAAAAACCACAAAAACCAAATTCTGTTGCTGTTTGTCTTATTGAAAGTTTATTTGTTTTGATTATTTATTTATTTATTTATTTATCTTTATGCACAGAATAGGAAATTGGATAGCTGGGGAGGTGAAAACACTCTGAGAGAAGTAGTGGTTGATAAAGGATTTGATAAAATATATTTTATTAAAAAATAAATAGAAATAAATAATACATTTAGAGTCATATATTACCTCCATATAGAACTAAGGTAGTATACACACCTTAAATCCTAAAATATAAATGAAATATGGGCAAAGATGTTAATCAAGACAACTGCACTATATAAGGGAAACAATATTAGCATGCACTTCTACATGGTAAGAGGGTTTGGAGGTAAGACCAAGACAGAGTGCACAAAGGAGATATCCGTACCTTTGTGACTTTTAGCATTGGGAAGAAGCTCTCAGTAGAGGCTAAGAGTGGGCAAGATGTTAGATGCCTTAAGAGCTATTCCCAAGCTCTGTTTGCTTACTCACTGATTCTATGAACTGTCTACTTATGAACTGTCACTAACGGTGTTCATTTCTCCCATAGTGTATTTGTTGTTATATAACATTTCAGTTTGATTTTTACATCCTTTTTCTTCTTTTATCAGTTTCTTTACATGCCTCTACTCTTTGCATTATTAGGTTGTTAGAGACTTTGGGATATTATTTTAATATTTATCATGATAAATCCAAAATATGGACTGTAAGATGCACATGGCTTAATGGTTACAGCACTATTATGAATATCAGAAGAACCTATGTCTAGTCTTAATTCTTCCATTATTTAGTTCTTTATATTAATATGCTAGCTTATTTTCTGCATCGATATTTGTCTACAAAATTAATTTTCTTCAGACCTCTAAAATCTATGAAACCCCCAAATTCACTTCTTATTTAGATTATTTACAGAATTTTTGATTCTTTCTCAGGACTTATATAACTTTTCTTATCTGTTTCCTAAAATGTATCATCCATGAATACTATATTTGCATCATTTCTCTCTACCTTTTTCTCTCCCTCCAAATCCTATCACTTCATGTTTTCCCCATTCTGTCTCAAATTTATGACTTCTTCTTTGTTATTTTTTCTTATATATGTACATATGTATATATATATATACTGATGAAAAATTATTGATTTACAAATATATATTGACAGTACACACATACACAAATACACACACACATTGATGAGCAAGTTTATTGTTCCTCATATCTTAACAGTGTGGTTGCCTAAACATGGCCTGAACTGTAACAGTACAGCTGATATGCTTACATTGCTGGGAGAGATCTCCCAGGTCCAAACACTTCCAAATAAAGAACTACAGGCAATAAATGGCTGCTGAGAGGGAGAATCAGTCTTCTCTAGGGTTGAGCCTTCTGGTAGATTATCCAATCTCAAGCCATCTGATGCATACATGTAAAACATATAAATTATATATAAAAAGATAATATATAAATATAAATACGATATATAATTTGAGACACAAATTCATTTCTATAAAGATCTATGTGATTCAGAGTCAGAAATGTAACTAAGTGCTCTAGGACATTGGATTCAATTTCTGAAATCTTCAGCCACTTAAAATCATGAGGAGTAGCATGAGAATCATGCGTAAGCATTTAAATAGTACCATATTTAAATAGTACAAGAAGAGATTTGCAGAGTGTGAAGAATTATAGAGACAGCTAGTTAACCTCACCCATCTTAGGAGTGGTCAGCTTAGAGACAAAGACAAATGTAGTGCCCTCTTACAACTCTAGCTAGCATCTCATCAGTCTCTTTCAGAGACAGGAAACTCCACCCAGTGCTTTCAAACACAGAAGACAAACAATCCAATTGAATACACACAGTTTCCTCCCACAAGTACTTTGAGGTCAAGTATAAAATGTCCATTTAAACCAGTGATTTCTAGGAACCAACTTTACAGAGGGAAGATTTTGCATTCAATTTTTGACAATGACAGTAAAGGAAAATGTAATACAGGAATAGCCAACAATGTGGGGTGTAGGAAGAAAATGTTTCCTGTTAAATAATTATTACTGAATTTTTAAAAAATCATGTCTTCTCTCTTATTTACTGTGTAGGATCTGATTTTAAATTTCTTATTTGTTTAAATATGGCTTGTTTCTATTATATTTTTGATAACTTTCTATATAGTATGATTAAATTAGGAAACTGGCATTTTCTTCCTTTCAAAAATTAGTTTAGATAAATTTGTTTTCAGAGCACATGTGACTTTCTCTGCATCTTTATTGAAAAGAAGTCACCGAGTTTGTTTCCAAGGACACTGAAAATTGCTGGTGGAATAGCTGGTAATTTCTTTTATAATGATAAGAGACAGAAAAGACATTTCCTGGAAAAATGAATCACTGTTAGTGGGGAAACTGGTTTAAAATTTTTCTGTTGGACTATTTGGAACATGACAGAGACCAAACAAGATTATAGAACAAAATGAATTGATATGAAATACGTTAAAGGTACTTCACAATTTTGCCTTTAACACAATTGAGTTTGTTGTGGAAATAGTCCCTAACAAGAAAAAAGAACGTTGTAGTATCATGCTGTGTAGAACTGGAATATCCTTTTACTGTTACAGGCATGAAGGTTGAGAGCATCCTTTTAATATTTTTAATAATGTATCTTTATATTATTGATCAGTCATGGTACACTCTTTATTCACCCAAATCTTAAGATTCAGGCTTATTACTTTAATGTATAAAAGATGACAGAACTCTTTGGACTTCAAAGGAAATATTCTGAAAGTGTAATCTATCATTTTAGGGAAAGATGATTATCTTTGGATACTGTATCAGTTAGAAATTCTCAGCAGGAACTGTTATGAATATTAGACTCCAGTCGTTGACAGTTCAAACATGTGGAGACCAGACCACATGTGAATGAAGGCCATGAGGGAAGGCAAATATATGAGATTATGTTTTAGACAAATGTATGTGGTATTGAATGCTGTACCTACTGTGTTTACTTCAATTGTAAATGTGGTTCTGTTCCATCTTTAATGTACAATATATAGCCTAGTGTCTATTGATAGCTCAGCTTGGCTGGGCTACAAATCAAAATGTGAATGCTGCCTTAAAGACATTTTGCAGCTGTCATTGCTGTCACAATGAAACTGAATTCAAGCAATAGAGATATTTTAGATGACATGAGCAGACCCAATTTAATCTACTGAATGGTATTCGAAAACTTGTGATAAAGAAGATATATCCACGAAACAGCAACTTTGCCATGAGCCAAAGTGTTCCCACTTGTCTTTTCTGATAACCTGGCCAGCAATTTTTGGTCTTTCCCATTTGACACTGATTATGACATAAACCAGTTCCTTGAGATATATCTTACACTGTATCTGCTGTTTCTACTTCTGAGAGTAACAGAATCTTTCATTGCTCACAAGGACCGAAGATGCAGGATACTCACAGTCATCAAAGATCAACTTGGGATTGGTTCATTGTTCCAAGTGATTCCAAATTCATTGTCTTATGCAAAAGTTAATGTGCAGACTCTATTGGGACTATTCAAAATAGAAGAGGACTTATTAAACATCATTACAGAGGAAGATGAGCTTATGGGTCTTATACCTCTGTCTCTCGTCCCAATGTAGTCACAGTGAGTAAAATAGATCTTTCCTGCTATTCATTACCAAATTTGTTGTTTTAATTATCTTATAGATGAGGCATACCTAAACCTGGATTATTGGGGTGCAGGCTATGATCCTAGTTCTGCAACAATCACCATGGGCATAGGGAACTGACAAGCACACTTGTGGTACCTACTACCTGCCGGAAGGGGACCCTAGAGTGGAAAGAGAGATTAGAAGATCTCAGAAGTTGCTGGAATAATTTCATTACATGTACACTTTTATATCTTACCACTCCACTTGACATCAATTGTTTGTTAACTTTATTTAGAAGAAAAGTGAACATTTAGACTTTGTTTTGATTCTTGAGAAAATCTGACCCTTGTCATCTGTTAACTAGTAAGATAAAGGAAGATGTTGAGAATTGATTGCTCATTTCTTCACTATTAAAGTGGTTAATATGAAGTGGTTAGAAATAGATAGTAAATTTATAACATAATTTCTGTGTCTTGTTTATTGACCTGTTGGTAATCTGGAGAATTCTGCATTAATAAATAGCTGCATCCATCTTGTGACATTTTAAACTTGAGTACAGATATTGTTTTCTTTTTAATATTATTTTATAGCTAAAAAACAAGATTTTATGTTTTGTTATGAGAAAAATGTTTGATATTCTATGCTATTTATGTTCAAATTTTGAGCTACTGGAAAAATTACCTTAACGAACTCAAAGTTTATTTATGTATCTGCTTGTGTTAATATCTTTCAAATAACTAGCTTTTAAGGAACCATTTTAAAGTCATATATATTATCCATGACATATTTCTCAGAATCTAAATTTTATCATAAACTGTTTAGAAATTAAGAGACATATAAGATTACTTGTAAAGTAACTGTAACTGGTACATGTCATTGTTTACCACAACTTATTCTAAAAAGGCAGGAATGTCTAAGGAAGAGGCAATAATGATGTTTACAGTCAGAGTAAGTTTGATCAATGGACACAGCAGGCCAAACAATAACTCTGCTTCCCCTTGGACCTGGGTCAGAATGAATATCTTGAACTAACCATACTGACAATGGAGAAGTAGAAGGAAGCTCAATGGTGACATCCTTGGTGAGAAGAGGGACAACTTATAGAAAGCTATAAAGAATGACCAGGGTCTAGTTTCTTGAGTTCTTTATATATTTTGGAGATCAGACCTTTGTCTGATGAGGCGTTGGTGAAGATCTTCTCCCAGTCAGAAGGCAGCCTTTTTGTCTTACTGACAGTGTCCTTTGCTTTACAGAAGCTTCTCAGTTTCAGTAGATCCCATTTATTCATTGTTTCTCTTATTGTCTGTGCTACTGGGGTCCTACTTAGGAAGTGGCCTCCTGTGCCTATATCTTGTAGACTACTTCCCACTTTCTCTTCTATTAGGTTCAAAGTGGACATATTAATGTCAATGTCTTTAATCCATTTGGACTTGAGTTTTGTGCATGGTGATAGATATGGATCTACTTTCATTCTTCTACAGGTTGACATCCAGTTATGCCAGCACCATTTGTTAAAGATGCTTTCCTTCTTCCATTGTATACCTTTAGCTCCCTTGTCGAAAATTAGGTGTTCATAGGTTTGTGAGTTAATATCCGGGTCTTCTATTTGATTCCATAGGTCAACTTCTCTGTTCTTATGCCAATACCAAGCTGTTTTCAATACTGTAGCTCTGCAATAGAGTTTGAAGTCAGGGATGGTAGGGAACTTTCATCCAACGATGGATGGCGATACAGACAGAGACCCAAATTGGAGCACCGGACTGAGCCCCCCATGGTCCAAATGAGGAGCAGAAGGAGGAATAACATGAAAAAGGAAATCAGGACCGCGAGGGGTGCAATCACCCACTGATACAAGGGGACTGATCTAATGAGAGTTCACCAAGGCCAGTTGACTGAGATTGAGCAAGCACGTGATCCAGCCAGATTCTCTGAATGAGGCCGGATTCTCTGAAAGTGGCTGGCCCGGAGTCTGTCTGAAAAGCCATTGACAATGACACTGGGACTTGTTTCCTCCGCATATACTGGATTTCTGGGATCCAGTCTGTTTGGATGCTCACCTTCCTGGACCTGGAGAGAGGGGGGAGGAGCTTGAACTACCCACAGGGCAGGAGACCCTGACTGCTCTTGGGGATGGAGAGGAGGAAGGGAGGGAGTGGGGGCAGTGGGAGGGGGTTGGTAGGAGGGGCAGAAATGGAGACTTTTGTATTTTAATAAACTTTGAGAAAAAAAAAAGAATGACCAGGGGACACCTGTCACTCACAGGGTTGTACCCAACTTTGATTTTTTAAAGGAACGATTGATAGAAGTTTTTTATATTGTATTAGACCTTGCAAACATTCTTCTTTAGTTCCCCTAGCTATTGACTCTTTTTTTGCTTTTTTTTATATTCAAAGTTTATTAAATTATAAAAGTTTCCATTTCCGCCCCTCCTCCCAACACCCTCCCACTCCCCCCTCCCCCTCCTCCTCCCTCTCCATCCCTAAGAGCAGTCAGGGCTTCCAGCCCTGTGGGAAGTTCAAGTTCCTCCCCTCTCCCTCCAGGTCCAGGAAGGTGAGTATCCAAACAGACTGGTTCCCAAAAATCCAGTATATGCAGAGGAAACAAGTCCCAGTGTCATTGTCAATGGCTTTTCAGAAAGACTCCGGGCCAGCCACATTCCGAGAATCCGGCCACATTCAGAGAACCTGGTTGGATCACATGCTCGTTCAGTCCTAGTCCAACTGGCCTGGGTGAACTCTCATTAGATCTGTTCCCTTGTATCAGTGGGTGATAGCATCCCTTGCAGTCCTGATTTCGTTTTTCATTTTCTTCCTCCTTCTGCTCCTCATTTGGACCTTGGGGGGCTCAGTCCGGTGTTCAAATGTGGGTCTCCGTCTGTGTCGCCAACCATCGTCAAATGAGGGTTCCCTCTGGTCTTGCCTTCTTTGCTCATGTTCTCTTTCCTTCTGCTTCTCGTTTGGACCTAGGGAGTTAAGTCCAGTGTTCCAATGTGGGTCTCTGTCTCTATCTCCATCCATCGCCAGATGAGGGTTCTATGGTGAAATGCAAAATATTCATCAGTATGGTTGTGGGCCAAGGTCGGTTCAGGCACCCTCTCCTCTGTCCAGAGAACAATCTGGGGATCTCTTCTTGGACCTGGGATCCCCTTTATAATCAAGTCTCTTGTAAACCCTAAAATGACTCCCTTAGTTGAGATATATACTTCCCTGATCCCATATCCATCCTTCCTCCCTCCCCCCATCCCAGTCCCCCAAGCTTTCCCCATTCCTCCCCTACTCCCTTCTCTCTAACCCTCTCCCCTTCCAACAATCCCACCCCCCATCCCCCCCATGCACCCGAGGTTACCTGGCACTCTTGTCTATTTCCAATCTCCAGGCAGATAACTACATGATTTTCTTCAGGTTCACTTTCTTATTTAGCTTCTCTAGGATCACGAATAATAGGCTCAAAGACCTTTAATTATGGCTAGAATCCACTTATGAGTGAATACATACCATATTCCTCTTTTTGGGTCTGGCTTACCTCACTCAGGAAAGCGTTTTCTATGTCCATCCATTTACATGCAAAATTCAAGATGTCATTGTTTTTTACCGCTGAGTAAAACTCTAATGTATATATGTTCCACACCTTTTTTAATCATTCTTCTATAGAGGGGCACCTAGGTTGTTTCCAGGTTCTGGCTATTACAAATAGTGCTGCTATGAACATAGTAGAACAAATGCTTTTGTGGTATGATAGGGTATCTCTTGGGTATATTCCCAAGTGTGGAATTGCTGGGTCTTGAGGGAGGTTGACTCCCAGTTTCCTGAGAAACCGCCACACTGATTTCCACAGTGGCTGCACAAGTTTGCATTCCCACCAACAATGAATGAGAATTCCCCTCTCTCCACATCCTCTCCAGCATAGGTTATCATTGGTATTTTTGACTTTAGCTTAGCTATTGACTCTTGAATCCAGCAGGTGCTTACTTAAATTAGATAATGATGGGACTTCAGAGATGGAACGAATATGTGGGAAGGTTTAATTACATACATGATACAATTTCACCCTCCTAGTATCTTCCAGACCAAAAGTGTTCAAGTAAAGAATCTGGTGTTTAGACAATTTTGTTATAAAAATCTTGGTATATATCTGTTTTCTGTAATAAAATAAATATTTTGTTATTATTTGTATAAGCCAGACTTGTAATTAACTTGTTTATAATAGCTAATAATGATCCATTGAAAGATACTAAAATCTTTTGGGTTTGCAAATGCTGTAACCCTATTAAAGATTCTGTTAAGAGAGGGAGAATCAGCTTGCCCCAGGAATAGGCCCTTTAATTAGTTACTCAATACCAAGTGGACAGTGCTAAAAGCATTAAAATGCATATAGCATAAAATGGATTCAGCAGGTCACACACACACATTGTATATTTATATGTGATGATACATGAAAAAGAGATCATGAGTTTGAGAGGGGTGTGGGTAGGAACAAGGGAGGAAAGAGAGGAAAGAGAAAATGATATAAATATAGCAATTATATTTGAAATTCTCCCCCCAATTCTTTTTTAAAATTTGTAATATATTTAAATCTCAAAATGATTATGACTTTACTTTACAGTCACTGAAGCTTACTAAACATATATAAATTTGTGTAATTCTTCTACATACTGAGATTAATTGTTGTTGGCTCTTTTGTGATATCCTTGCATTATACAAAGCTTAAGAAAATATTGTACAGAAATTGCATCTTCTAAATTAGAATTATTAATGTTACTAACCTTCTTCAGGCTTTGTGTTTATGTATTCCTAGTGGTATTATGACTATTGTCATCAACAAAGACAACTAGGCAGTCTCTAACACCAAGAACGCAAGGCAGTGCCTCCTGATAATTAAATGGTATTGAATTTTGCTAATTCTGTAAAACAATATTTAAGTTTTTAGTTAGTTTTAAATAATAACATTTCTTCTAACTGAAAACAGCACAGGCCCGTATGTATTAATATCACAAGTCTTTCAGACTTTCACAGAAAATATGCAACTAATACTTCTTAAATTATTTGAAGAAAAAAAAAACAGAAAGGGAAAGAACACTTCCAAAGTTCTTAGTTTTTCTTATTGGCATTTTTTTTGCAAAGTGTTTGTTAATATTCTACAGAAACACAGCCTCTGGTAAAGGAACTTGAACAATATGTTTAAAATAATACCCACAGGACAAATGAAACTCCACATATGACTTGCCTAAGAGTTGCTGTGGAACAATGGTCTTGTACCCTGTGAAGATTTGTCACTTATATTGATTTAATAAAACACTGATTGGCCAGTAGTCAGGCAGGAAGTATAGATGGGGTGACCAGGCAGGAAGTATAGGTGGAGCAACCAAAATAGAAAAATTCTGGAAGGAGGAAAGGCTCAGTCTTCAGTTGTCATCCAGACCTAGAGGAAGCAAGATGAGAATGCCTCATTGGTGAAAGGTACCAAGTCACTTGGCTAACACAGACAATTATGGGCTAATTTAAGATGTAAAAATTAGTTAATAAGAAAGCCTAAGCTACTGACCAACGATTTTATAATTAATGTAGACCTTTGTGTGTTTCTTTCGGACTGAACATCTGTGCACCATCTGAGACCATTTCCATCTGACCTACGTTATCTTTACTGAAGAAAGTTCTGTGAGAGCCAGGAAGTGTTACCGTGTGAACACACAGGAGAAAGTGAGAGAAATGGTGAGAGAATCTATGCAGACAAAGGAAGAAAGCACCATCCCAAATAAGGTTGTGCTTTAATTTGGACAACTCTAGGCGATTTCTCTATGGAAAAGGCTCTATTGTAAAAGCTTGCAGTTGCCATACATTCCATTTCCAAAACAGCTTGGGTGCTGTTTATTTTCTTCAACTCAACACATGCTGGACAGGTAGGAGGAAACCTTTATCGAGCGTTGGCCTCATCAGATGACCTGCAGGCAAGTCTACGGGGCATTTTCTTTATTGCTGATTAATACTGGAAATTCCAACTCATTATCAGCAGTGCCACTTTCTGGGCACGTTGTCCTGGGTTGCACAACAAAGCAAACTGAGCAAGCCAAGAACAAGACAGCAAGCAGCAATCTTCCATGACACTTCTTCACACTGTGCCTCCAGGTTCCTGCCTTGAATTCATTCCCTGCATTGCCCCCTTAGTGATGAACTGTGGTCTGGACATGCGAACTGAAATAAGCCCTTTCTTCTTAAGTTATTTTTTACTATGGTCTTCATCAAAACAATGAAGGAGAAATTGGAGGGTTGGAATTAATTTGTCTTCATTAGACATCAGCATCTGACAAAGAAAACATATCAGAACTGGGGTTTTCAGGGGGAAGTGGTTTGGAGGGGGTTAGTCTGCTGTGAGACTCAACTCTTATTGTCCTGTATTCTCCAAGATTTTTCTCTTTATTTTGTCCTAGCCTTGGGAGATCTCTAATGTGTTAAAACTACTTTTAAAAATACTCCCTTTAGCTTTCCTAGTTGTTTTTTTGTGGGAGGATTAGTTCTAATTACCTACTGTGGAATTAGCTAAAACCAAACACCCATTATCCTTATGTATAATTTGTATTCTTGGGACAAACCTGAATTTTCTCTAGAGAGTAATGATGCAAAATTCTTTTTATAGTAAGTTTAATGAAAGTGTGAGTCAATTTAAACAAATATTATGAAAATATTATGCATGAAAACTAGTCTAATATAGTAAGGCCCTAGACAGTAGTATGACTGAAGTATGGAAAGTTCAGAAGGGAAATTATTTATATTGAATAGCTGTATGGAGCCTCTTGAGTTTTCCAGGCCTCAGTGGCCAACTTCCCTATCATTATTCTGTACTCGTTGGTTTAAAAACTACCACACACACAATTTCCACAAGAACTCAGTCTTTCCTGGTTATTTTCTACATGGAAACCCCTGTGGGATTCTCTGCTTAAAAGTTTTGCACTTTTTCTTTCTTACTAAACATGCATTTAGAACCCAACATGCCTCAGGATGCTTGTAAATGGTGTTCGTGTTGTTCCTTATCTCTCTGGGTTTGTGGTTGTCTTGTAATGCAGAAGTATACGTAAAGGCATGAACTATAAGAGCAGTAATAGAACCATGGACAAGACACTACTGGCATTGTACTGTCTAATGGGTTCTTGCCCAAGTGGGAAGTTATGCATCTCTCATGGGGGACCTAAATACTAAATCCATTAATTTTCCAGATATAGTTAAAGGATGGTAAAAGAGAGTACAGAGAGAACTGGAGAAAAGGGTTGGGTAGTGAAAGCAGCAGGAGCTACAGAGACTTGTGGCCCACTAACTGAGAAGAATCAGCAATTACTGATGGAAGAGTTGTGAGGTAGGAGAAGGAGGATAGTCTCTCTAGAGAAAAGAGAAAATCAACTCCAACTCTTCTCTAACATCAGTAGAACCTGGAGAAGAAGATGAAGTGGCATCCTAGTGTTGGTATTTATCTAATGATGTGGTGGAGGAAGATGAAGGTCTACCAGATTGAGAATCAGAGCCTACATAAAGGGACTGTGGACAATGAAACATCAAAGGCTTGTTTTCACTAGAGTCAAATCTTTGGTTGGTGTTACAACAACCAATAATGTTATGACTTCTATACATAAACTTCTTCCTTAGATCTGTATTTGAGATGCACATATGAAGACTTGGATTTCTATATTGATTATGCCAACTAGTGTTTTATGGAGTGCATATTTAAATATGCATATATATATATATGAATTTTTCCTAAAAGTATCTTTAATTATTTGCAGACTTTATTCTTTTCCTGAGAAAACACAAAAGAATATAATTTACTAGATGAAACATTTTCCTGCTTAAAAAGAAGAGAACATTATTATAGTCTACTTGATTTTATATTTCGGTGAAAAGGAAATACATATCAGTAATTTATGTAGAAAATACCACATCTAAAGGTATGCTATACAAATCTAAAGTGCATGATTGACATTTTAATAATAAGTATTTATAAAACTCATTTTTGTTAAATTTCTTAATAATAGTATAGACTATGGCCCTAGTTTGCTTCATATAATTTTATATCATTATTTGTATTATAATTATAAATTAAGTAGGAAACAGAGAGAAGAACAAAAAAGTAGAATAGTAAGAACTTATTTTTTATATTATTGTAATGGGGAAACTTCATTTTCCTTATTAATCAATTCTCACACTCCATCACATATATTTAAACCAAGTATTCATAATTTTGATTACAAATGAAGTTTAAAACATAATTTCTCATAAGATGTGTACTTTGAATTGTCAATATCAAATAGCTTAGCCTCTTTCTTTTTCTCATGAATAAGTTTAATGAGTGTTGTGAAATTCTAGTTAAAATTGTCCTTGACTTAATTTATTTCAATGACAATAGCAAAAGCTTTAGTTTGCTGGTCCTAAGTTTTGCTACTGGAAATAATTTTAGTTTTTACTGTTCTTCGTGACATAAAATCATCAAAATATTTGTCTCTAAAGTGTCCAAGTAATAATTCATGCAAACAAGAGAAAGTATATTGAGATTAGCAAGGTTTAAAAACCGGTGCTAGAGATGGAAATTTCAGTTTGGTCCCATGCCACTGTTTGTTATTTCTACGAATCTGTACCAGAATGACTACCTAAGCATGAAGCAATGACAACCGTGGAAAGGTGTTCCACCTCATTGTCATTTATTGAGTCTTAGCAGTCTTAAGCATTTTAAATAATTTCAGCTATGTGGGAAGGGGAGGAACATACCAAACTTCCTACTCCTCCAAACCAGAAATGTTCTTTCTCCATAACACTTTCTCTCTCACTCTTTCTTTCTCCCAGCCCCTCACTATTTATTTCCTGAGGAAATAAAAAGCAGTAGTTAGTAGGCTGTCTGCCTTTGATAGCCTCTGCTACCAATGAATGCTTGATGAGCATGACCAGTCATTGTTGGTGGTATCATTCCCTACTTTGTATTCTGGACAATGTCAGTAACGAAAGGGAGTTGAACAGCAAGCAAGTCCTTTGCAACTTCATTCTGAGCGCAATGCGGCAAACTTCTGATGCTGTGCCTTCACCCATAATGATGGACTGTAACCTGAAGCTGTGTGGTTAAATAAATTGTTGATCTTTAATTTGCTTTTGTCAGAATATTTTATCATGAAAGCTAAAAGGAAACTAAGATCTCTTTGCCTTGTGAAAAAAACTTTGGTAAGCATTAAGATGCAAACAGTGACTGTGCAGTTTATTTATATTGTTACTGTGCACCTATTAAGGGTTTAACCAAATAAAAAAAGAAAGCACAGTAAACTGTTGTTTTTCTGTGTTGCTTTCGAAAGATTCCATTCATGGATAGTCTAAATCCATGGTTATTCAGACCACTCTGATTAATCACTATAGGTAACAAAACAAAGAGTCATGGATATGAGAGAGCTACTTGTGGGAAGGATTTGACAAGGTTGTGACAGAGATAAGAAAGGGAGTGAGAAAAATCAGAATGCACTGTGCTTGTATGAAATTGACAAGGAACAAATTCAACAGAAACCATGCTCAAAAATAAATCTTCTCTCACTGCATTGCTGGTGGGAATGCAAGCTGGTCCAATCCCATTTCAGTCAGTGTGACAATTTCTCAGAAAATTAGGAAACAATCTTCCTTAAGACCCAGTAACATCACTTTTGGGTATATATCCAAAGGATGCTCAATTGTGCCATAAGGACATATGCTCAACTATGTTCATAGCAGAATTGTTTGTCATATCCATAAACTGGAAACAACCTAAATACCCCTTGACTGAAGAATAGATAAGTAAAATGTGGTACATTTACAGAATGGAATGCTAAACAGCATTAAAAAGTAATATCTTGAAATTCGTGGGCAAATGGATGGATCTAGAAAACATCATATTGAATGAGGTAACCAAGACCCAGAAAGACAATTATCACATGTACTAACTCATACGTGGTTTTTAAACATAAAGCAAAGAAAACCAGCCCGGTTTTCTAGGGCAGCCTGGAAACATCTCTCTGTATGGTGGCAGAAATCCGCCATGCTCTGCCGCCTGCCTAAGCTTGATCCCACTGTCTGCCCAGGCAGGGAACGCAGGCATAGTCTCAGAGTATTTTCTTCCCGATTGCAAGCAGAAACACAAACATCCAGTCTGATAAAATCCATTGGAATGCTTTATAGCCAGAATTCATGCTGGCAGCACAGCCCAGGAAGCTGAGTTTTCAAACTATGCAGCTTTTTTTTTCAGTTACTGTTGCTGAATGAGGAAATCTCCCTACATCACGCCCTAGAAAACAGCAAAAAAGCTGTGTTAAACTCTTTATTTGTGTCTAGAACTCCTTTTTAAGCCCTCTTAGGATTTACGTGGAGTTAGTTACCACGTTGGAGTGCTACTTTGTTGTATAAGGAGTGGAGGGCCACTTCCCGCTGCCAGGCTCCTGGCCATCTGGTTAGCCTATACCCCGAAATAACAGCACACAAATTGTATTCATTTAAACACTGCCTGACCCATTAGTTCTAGCTTCTTATTGGCTAACTCACATCTTGACTCAACCCATTTCTAATAATCTGTATGTCACTACTAGCTCATGGTTTACCGGAAAAGATTCAGCATGTCTGACCTGGCAGCTTCATGGCAGGCAATGCTTTGTCTCTGCTTCTTTTTCCCCAGCATTCTGTTCTGTCTACTCCACCTATCTAAACTGCTGTCCTATCAAAAGACCAAGGCAGTCTCTTTATTTAACCAATGAAAGCAACACATAGAAAGAAGACTCTCCTATACCATTTGGCTATCCTGGGTTTTTACTTTTCCATATGAAGTTGAGTATCATTCTTTAGAGGTCTGTGAAGAGTTTTGCTGGGATTTTGATGGGCATTGCATTGAATCTGTGGACTGCTTTTAGTAAGATTGACATTTTTCTTCTGTTAATTCTACCTAACCAAGAGCACAAGAGATCTTTCCACTTTCTGGTGTATTTTTTAAATTTTTTCTTTTTTTCTTTTTTTTATAAAGCTTTATTCAACTTTATTTCATGCACATTGGTATAATGATGTCAGATTCTCTTGAACTGGAGCTACAGACAACTGCAAGCTGCCATGTGGGTGCTGGGAATTGAACCTAGGTCTTCTGGGGGAGCAGTTAGTGCTCTTAGCCACTGAGCCATCTCACCAGTCTCTTAAATTTCTCTCTTTAAAGACTTAAAGTTCTTGTTATACAGGTCTTCCACTTGTTTGGTTAGAATTACTCTGAGATATTTTATGCTATTTGTGGTTATTGTGAAGGATGATGTTTCTTTCTTAGCTCATTTATTATCTGTGTAAGGAGGGACATTGGTTTTTTGAGTTAATCTTGTATCCTGCTTAATTACTGAAAGTGTTTATGAGTTGTAAAAGTTCCTTGGCAGAATTTTTGGGGTCATTTATGTTAACTATCATATCATCAGCAAACAGTGAAAGTTTGACTTCTTCTTTTCCAATTTATATCCCCTTGTTCTCTTTTTGTTGTCTTTCTGCTCTAACTAGAACCTCAAGAACTATATTGAATAGTTGATATGGAGCAAGTGGACAACTTTGTCTTGCTCCTTATTTCAGTGGGATTGCTGTGAGTTTCTCTCCATTTAGTTTGATTTTGGCTGTTGACTTGCTATATATTGCCCTTATTATGTATCCCTGCTCTTTCTAAGACCTTTATCATGAAGGGATGTTGTATTTTGTCAAAAGCTTTTTCAGCATCCAATAAGGTGATCATATGGTTTTTATTTTTTAGTTTGTTTATATGGTGGATTGCGTTGACAGATTTTTATATGTTGAACCATCCCTGCATCTCTGGAATGAAGGCAACTTGATCATGGCAGACTTTGTGTTTGATGTGTTCTGGGATTTGATTTGCCAGTATTTTATTGAGTATAATTCTCTTTCTTAAAAATGTCTTTATGTGGTTTGGGTATCAGGGTAATTGTAGACTTATAGAAAGAGTTTGGCAATGTTCCTTCTGTTTTTATTGTGTGGAAAAATTTGAGGAGTATTGGTATAAGTTCTTCTTTGAAAATCTTGTAAAATTCTGAGCCTAAACCATCTGGTCCTGGATTTTTTGGTTGGAGAGTTTTTATGACAGTTTCTATTTCTTTAGCAATTATAGGTCTTTTTACTTTGCTTTTCTGGTCTTGATTTAACTTTGGTAAGTAATAAAAGATACAAAATGGAAAAAGGAAAGCATATTTAACAAATGGTGCTGGCATAACAGGCTATCAACGTGTTGAAGAATGAAAATAGTTCCATATCTATCACCATGTACAAAACTCAAGTCCAAGTGAATCAAAGACCTCAACATAAATTCAGCCACACTAAACCTCATAAGAGAAAGTGGGAATTACACTTGAACGCATTGGCACAGGAGACCACTTCCTAAATATAACTCCAGTAGCACAGACACTGAGAGAATCAATTAAATCAATTAAAAAATGGGACTTCCTGAAACTGAAAAGCTTCTGTAAAGCAAAGGATATGGTCAACAAGACAAAACAGCAGCCTACAAGGTGGGAAAAGATCTTCACCAACCCCACATCAGACAGAGGACTGATCTTCAAAATATACAAAGAACTTAAGAAATTGGTCATCAAAAGAACAAATAATCCAATAAAAAATGGAGTACAGACCTAAACAGAAAACTCTCAACAGAAGAATATAGAATGGCTGGAAGACACTTAAGGTAATGCTCAACATCCTTACCCATCAAGAAATGAAAATAAAAACAACTCTAAGATTCCATCTAACACCTGTAAGAATGGCCAAGTCCAAAAACACTGATGACGACTTATGTTGGATAGGTTGTGGGGTAAAGGGAACATTCGTGTATTGCTGGTGGGAGAGCAAGCTGGTACAGCCCGTTCAGTTATCAGTATGGCGATTTCTCAGAAAACGACGAAACAACCTTCCTCAAGTCCCAGCAATACCACTTTTGGGTATACCCAAAGGATGCTCAATTGTACCACAAGGACATGTGCTCAACTCTGTTCGTAGCCGCATTGTTTGTCATAGCCAGAACCTGGAAACAACCTAAATGCCCTTCGACCGAAAATGGATGAAAAATGTGGTACATTTGCACAATGGAAAATTACACAGCAGAAAAAATAATGACATCTTGAAATTTGCAGGCAAATGCATGGATCTCAAGCATCATTATGAGTGAGGTAGCCCAGAGACCCAGAAAGACAAATATCATATGTATTCACTAATAAGTATCTTTTAGAAATAAAGCAAGAAAAAAACCAGTCTATAAATCATAATCCCAGAGAACCTAGACTAGAATAAAAACCATATGAGAGACACACATTGATGTAATCTACATGGACAGCAGAAAAAGACAATATCTCGTGAGTAAGTTGAGAGCCTGGTGACCATGTGAGAGGGTTGAAGGGGAGGGGCTAAGAAGAGAGGAGAACAGAGAAAAATGTATAGCTCAATAAAACCAATTTAAAAATTTTAAAAAGAAATCTTTATAAGCCTCTAGATTGGTGTGAGACAAGCCGATGGATTTTAGTATAAGACAGTAATGCTTACTTACTTCCACATGGGGGCACTCTAGAATTCAGAAATAGTTTCCTGTGCTTAACAAACTTCCTTGGCATTACTTTGGAAAAGAAAGTAGAAATCTGTGGTGGTGGTGGTTATATTAATGTTTTCTTTCTAAGATAGAGACTTTATATTTACATTTATTTTATTTATTTACATGCAAATTATTAGCCAAACATGGGGCAGGAGAGATAACCCAGTGATGGAATATATTCTTAAATTTGAAGAAATGCTATGGTTTGAGATAGCATTTATATAGTATGACGTCTCTCCCCTTGTCTTTTTTAAACTCCAGGATTTTTGTACAAAGAAGAAATTTGGCTAGTGTTCAGTTTTTCTTCCTTTCGGCATTTGTTCTTCAATTACTTAGAAAAGTTAAAAGGGCGACTAAAGATTTATATTCACAATCTGCCCTGTTTTCATTAATATGTTTTTGATGATGAAAGTTGTGAAATTTGAGTGCTTTTGTGGCAATTGGAAAGAATTCTCTCACCCTGAATTGAGTTAAGCATAAAAGGTACACTATTCTTAGGTAGGCAAGATTGTGTGTTGATTCTATAAAAAGAAACATGCTGTCAGATAGCTGTTTTCATTAAATGTGTTCAAGCAGCAAATTTTGCCATTATCTGGAACAAACAAATTGTCATATATCTTTCTGATTAAAACATCTCATTAATTAATTGAAAGACACCTTGCTGTTTTAAATATTTGCTTTGATTGGAAAATACCAGCGTTATGAAATTTCTTTTTAATGGATAATTGATATATATTTAATACCCACTGTGATTACCACCACTGAACAATTTGTTCTTTTTTGTAGCTAATCATTTCAAGAAGGATTTATTTTTGTCATTTTATGTGTGTGTGTGTGTGTGTGTGTGTGTGTGTATGCCATGGGAGTGCAGTTGCCTCACATGTGTTGAATCCTCTGAGTTACAGGTGGTGGTGAACTCCATGACAGGGGATGAGAAAACGGTTCTCGGTCCCCTGAAATAGCAGCAAGCACTCTTAATTACTGCACCATCTCTCTGACTCCAATGAGGTTAGTCTGTCCTTTTTAACTAAAAATACTTATTTTTATTTATGTATATGTGTACATGTCTATCTGCAACACATGTCTGCAGTGCCTGTGGAGGCCAGATGAGGGCATAGAATCTTACAGAATCAGAATTACAGGTGATTCTGAGCTGCCTGATTTGGGTGCTGGGAACCAAACCTGTGTCTTCTGTAAGGCAAACAAGTGCACGCTGTCACTGAGTTATCTCTCCATCCCCCTATGTGGCTCATAATTTGCATGTGAATAGATAATATAAATTCAAATATGAATATATTCATATATTTATATTTTCTAGGTTTATTTTAAGCCTTGATTCTTTTTTCCCTTGAATTTAAAGGAAAGAAAAGAAAATGAGATGAGAATTGTCCTAAGACTCTTACCTGAGTCTTCTTCAGAGTTTAGTCATATTCACTTTCCACTAATGAGCAAATCAGTATATTAATTCTAAGATTTCATTATTTTTTATTTAATCTGTTAAGGCAGATAACATCATTTCTTAAGGAGAGTTAATTACTCCAATCTCTTTAAATTTGTTTTTCTTGTTTGTCAGTCTTTCCTCCATGTATTCTATCTACTGATAACATCACCCAAACCGAGCTTGACATGCTTGGACTTTAGTCAGAGATGACATTCCTCAGGTTGTTCTTAACAGAGATGATCTCTCAAAACGAATTTATTTTTAAATTTATCATATTCTTTCAGAATCAAATATAATAAATGGTTTTTATGGATTTTTTCCATTTCATGCTTTATATCTTTTTATTTTTGCTATTTCCATGTCATCATTTCTCTATTATTTCTTGCACTATAATTTATATAAAGTCATACAAAAGTAGTTGTTTTAACTTTTAATCTAAACTCTTTATTTCCACACATTTTGATGTCAAAGATTAATATCCTGAACCAGATACTCCTTACTGTTAATAAAAACTTATTAAATATATCCATGTGTGTCAGCTATTCTTATATCTAGTATAACTATGAAGACTTCTGAAGACTGTAAATTCATCTGTGGTGGCAACATAGATTGCCATTGTTAACATGGGTGCTGCATTCCATCACCATCCTGAAAATTACTTGTCCTGCTCTGTCTCTTCCCCACTATGCAATATCTCCTCTTCTTCCACCCTGTGAGTTGGGAGGGATCCTATTCCTCTTCTTTAGAATGGTCACATGGAAGTCATGCTGAATGTGTTATGTTACTGAAAATGTCATTACAGAGTGTTAAGATCCTTGTGTGGTCTCTGTCCCTCCCCTTCATCCTCCCTCCTCTTTCTCTTTGTTTCAGCTCATAAAATTTTCTCTGGAGAGCTTATTTCTTCCACTTTTATAGGCACTTTGAGCTAGATCTGTTTTTCTTCCACTTTTATGAACTTTTTACGGGCGCTGTGAAACTAAAATTTCTTGTTCTCTGGTTCTTGGAAATAATCCTGAAATTCTTTTGATGACTTCGTGTTCTCTGTATTTTTTTCTGCCCCCTGTTCTTTATTTCTGGCAGCCCTGCAAAGGACTTTTCTGGATTTGTTCTCTCATTTTCTTCTCTTTTTACCTCATCGGCCTTGGCTCTACTTTCGGACAGTTTTCTCCAACTTTATTCTTCAATATCCTGTGAGTCTTTGCTCCCTACCATTATATTTTATCTATTTTCCCTTCTCTACCATTTATTTTATTTTATTCCTGCCTCTGTTTTATTTTTAACTTTATTTCATTTTAGAAAAAGATGTAGCAATTCCTACATTTTTTTCCTCAGGATATTAATGGTGATTTCTTTTTATAAACTGAAGATGTCTGAGACCATGATTTTGAAAGAAAGCAAGGGGTTTGGTCTATGGGAGAGGTAAGAAGAGGAAAGGTGAAAAAGAAATAATTACATTTTGATTAAACTGTTCTTTCAGAGTAGTATATCCTTTCAAATGTTTCTGTTATATTTTGGTCCTATTTTAGTAAATTATTTCTTATATATTTGATAGTAACATAATTTTATGAGGATATATAGCATACTCAAATATTATTTCTAAAGTGATAATTAAGGGCACTGTAGAACCTCATTGCATGAAGTAGAAACATGTGATTTTATCTGTGTATGTGTACACAGGAAGCTGCACCCATAGTAACATATTTCTGAGTTCTCACATCTCAATCTAGAGGGACTGTAACCTTTCACAGTTCCCTCCCCCTTTACTTTACCTGTACCATAGCAACCATGTAACTTCTGCCTAATGTCCTCCAGGTACTCTCAGACTTCATCCCAGTTACTTGGATAAAGTATGAACATAGAGAGGAAAAACACAAAGGGGTGGGTAAGTAAGAAACTCTTCATTTTGAAAAATAAATTTCACTGATCTGGAAAATTTAATTGTGATTGAGGTTTAGAACAAGAAAGAGTTGGTTAAAATTACTTAATTGCTTATTAGTCACATGATTTTGGACAATATATTAACCTCTAAAATCCATCTCTTTAATTCATTAAGTAAATAATACCTAATCTATAAAGTTACTGTGATAATTGATACTGAATTTAAATTACTAGTTATACTGTCCACAGAAATACTAACTTAATTAACTTTATGATTAAAGAAAAAGAAAATGTATGCTTATTTTTTTAAACTGGATGAATACAAGAATACAAAGAGAAGCGTTATATAATACTGAGGTATTCTTTCTTCAGCCCTCACATACACACACTTGACTGTACCCCTCTGATAGGTCTGAGTTATTATTAGAAAATTTCCTGGCTATTTCGGGAGATAGTCTGGACGTCCTGGGAACTTACATGGACAAGACAGAGAGTTTTCCATCCCACACTCCACATGATGCTGTTTATCCTTTCTTTTCTCCTTTTGGTATCAAGTCCTGTTCACATGTGATGGGCATCCTTCAGTTCAGAATATTACTATTATTTCATTGTTGGATAAAATCTCATTATTTTCGAAGTTGGTTATCAGAAGTAAACCAATTGTAGACAGCAGAGCATCTCCTACTGGAATACAATCGCCTTTTATATTGGTTTATGCAGAGGTTATATTTGAGGCCTGGGAAACATTGGAGAGATATCTAGTACTGTTCATTGCACCAGACTTTGGTCCTATTCACCTGCCTGCATCTGTTCTTCTGCATACTTCCAACAGTTTGTTGAAACATTCAATATTTCTGTCATCCATATTTTCTCATTTTAGATAAACTACTGTGGAACTATTCATTATCTTAAAAATAAAATGAGACAAAACAATTAACAAATATAATACCATCAGCAAGAACACAAATGCAGACATCTCTTTTCCTTTAAATGGTAAGCTTGCTCACCCCTTAAGATGATCAGCTGCTTCATCTCATCCACTATGCTTGCTCCTACTTAGAAACATATTGTTTCAATCACAGAGTGCTTTAGGTACGAAACGTTTTTGATATTTGTTAGCAGAAATTCACAGAAAACAAAAAAAGTGAAGGGGAAACCACAGGCCTTAGTTAAGTTGAAGGCAATCTAGTTATAGACAAGGAAGGGATCAGGCAAATGCAAGCAGGTTCAGGTCAGCATGTGAAGAAGCAAGACTAGTTGCGTAAGTGCTGGACCCTCACTGCATACAAAGGTGTGACTGGGGCAGGGGTAAGGAATTACAGGTAACTCCTGGAGTAACAATAAACGAGAAGATGTCCTGGCAAACCCAGGTGTTTTATCTATTGTACTGCCAAGGATTGGGACAGAATGTCAGTGGATGTCGGTAGCATCTGTAACATTGGCCATGTGTCAGCAATTTTGTAAAGAGATAGAAAAATGAGGACTTAATGCTACCAGGAATGGATGAGAAGTTAAGTTGGCACTTCTGAGACTCCAGGGTATCTGAAGGGCTGTTTCTATGGTGTAGCCCATCTCTCTCCGGAACCAGAATCACAGGAGACTTTACTATGTTCACTGTTTCATTTTCCTTTTAACCATCAACTTCTTGATGATGGTCTTTTGTCTTTTAGTTTTTTTGCATCGGAATAATATATTTTCTAAAGCAGCTGAGAAGTTATATATCTAGCTACATAATGAATAACATGCAGCAATAAGAATAATACATATTAATATTTACAGGAAATTATATCTAACATTTTAATGAAGTGACAAGATAGAGTAATATATAGTAAACAATGCATATATTTTGTATATTTTCATATATTTCCATATATATATATATATATATATATATATATGCAAGTACAACCACTAAAGTATTAGTTGCATATAGGTTGGTGGTAGAATTTTAGAGAACTGTTTTTGCATTTCTCCTTTTGGTTTATTTATAGTTTGCTAAATGCACCAAAGTAAGCCTGTTCATCCTAGAAACAAAGAGTGCAATAAACAAACTTGAAGCCATCATAAATACATACCAGGAGTCCAGTCCCATTTAGAAGTACTTTCTTTTTCATGGGTGGAATTTTGCCTCAGCCTCCAATCTTGAGCTCTGGTGAGAAATACACCTTTACATTGTCTATACTTCTCAAGGCAATATAAATTTAAAATACACAGTATGAAAATAAGACTAAATTTCTAGGGAGATTCTAAAGATAGAAAATCAGAAAGAGCCTGTCAATGTGTGTTAATATGATTCTAGCACTGCTCCATCCTGAAGCACAATACAAGTCCTAGTGTAAATAGCATAATAATATTTAGAAGGAAAACATGCCACACTCTGAGTTTATTGGCAGGCTTCGGAAGACTGCACATGTTCCACTCAATGTGTTATGCCTTCGGAGTCAGAAATCTCTGGCTCTTTATGTTCTCTGTAACTGTAACTTAAAGGCTGAGAATAAAAAAAATATTATTTTCTGTTAGAGGAAACCATTTTGTACAGATCTCTAAATATTTGCCAGGCCTCGAGCAGAAATCCAAATGGAGAGCCATATGCCGTATGTCTGAATAATAAAAAGTTATGGATCAAGCTGGAAAACTGTTAAATAAATATGTTTCAGCACCTTTTCCAGATATATAAGGAATTTATACTTTGTACTGAGAGGTTTTGGACTCTTGTCTGTCAGTCTGCCTCATGATTTTCCTGTGTGAGTGGCCTTGTATGTGGCAATGGTGAACTGCACATGTGATTTCTGTTTGCAAGCATGTGGTTCTGTGAGTTCTGGGGAAAGAGACCAAAACAGTAAGGACAGAACTAGTTAGAGACTTATAGTTATTTTTTTTTAATCAAAAAGTTGCTTTACGTTGAGCGCTTTACAAAAGACATAACAAGAAACCATGATGTGCTAGCAAGACACTGAGATAGACATAAAATGGGAGAAGATCAGATCAGCAAGCACAGGGAAGTGTGGATGTGCATAGAAAGAAAACACGAACCCAGAATATATCCACACATGCATCTAGAGTTTACTCACTCCTTAGCAAAATTTGCAAGGGGATTCTCATTCAGTTTGCATGTGATTTCATAGACGATGTAAAATAGATTTCTGTGTAAGTTAGAGGTCCTCAAATCACAGTGGATTGTTCTCTAGAAGGATATTAACAATAGTTAGTTAATCATCTTACTGCTAAAGATAGTTCCTAGATTGAGCCATCAGTTTGTCGGTGTTGGGAGAGGGCAGGATGGCAAATGGAATCATATTCAGAACGAATGTTTTGATAAGACAGCCATTGGTCTGGACAAGACGCCAACTTTTAAGAAAAAACAGAGATAATGGTAAAAAAAAATTAAGCAGCATCAAGCTAATATTGTTGACATTAATGTTTAAAATGATCAAAACAACTTTGAGATACCATCTTACACCTGTCAGAATAGCCAAACTCAAAAACACCAATGATAGCCTATGCTGGAGAGGATGTGGAATGAGGAGAACACTCATCCATTGTTGGTGGGAATGCAAACTTGTGCAGCCACTGTGGAAATCAGTGTGGTGGTTTCTCAGGAAACTGGGAGTCAACCTATCTGAAGACCCAGCAATTCCACTCTTGGGAATATACCCAAGAGATGCCCTAACATACTACAAAAGCATTTGTTCAACTATGTTCATAGCAGTACTATTTGTAATAGCCAGAACCTGGAAACAGCCTAGGTGCCCCTCTATAGAAGAATGGTTAAATAAGGTGTGGAACATATATACATTAGAGTTTTACTCAGCAGTAAAAAACAATGACATCTTGAATTTTGCATGCAAATGGATGGAAATAGAAAACGCTTTCCTGAGTGAGGTAACCCAGACCCAAAAAGAGGAATATGGTATGTACTCACTCATAAATGGATTCTAGCCATAGCTAAAGGTCTTTGAGCCTATAATTCGTGATCCTAGAGAAACTAAATAAGAAGGTGAACCTGAAGAAAATCATATAGTTATCCTCCTGGATATTGGAAGTAGACAAGATTGCCAGGCAAATTTGGGTGCATGAGGGGTGGGGGGGTGGAAGTAAGGGGAGATGGTTAGAGAGAAGGGAGAGGGGGAGGATTGGGGATGGCCTGGGGGAATGGGATGTGGTGCCTGAGATGATCAAGACTCACAGGATACTCCAGTCAGGACTTGATTATAACTCTAAATTTTCTTTAGGTCCCCATAAGATCATCAGCGCCCCCAACCAGCAGGAAGTAGCCTGAAATACTATGCCCACATTCCCAACAAATGAACTATGGGTATTTTCCTTTGTTTAAAAAAAAGAGGGAAATGGTGTGGGAGAATTGTCTGTATTCTGTCAATCATATTTTAATAAAACTCTGATTGGCCAGGCAGCAGTATAGGCAGGAAAGCCAGACAGGAAGTAGGGGTGGCGCAAAGAGACTGGGAGTATTCTGGAAGCAGAAGCTCCCTCCGCACTCCTGCGCAGACGACCGAAGAGGCAGCACGTAACTTGCCCAGCTGAGAAAGGTACGGAGCCATGTGGCTAATGTAGATAAAGATAATGGGGTAACATAAGTTATAAGAGCTAATAAGTAGCCTGACCTAATGGGCCAATCAGTTTATAATCTTATGGAGTCTTGTGTTGGCCCCGCACTTTTCTGTGAATACCCACACCCGATTCAGGCGTGTGCTTTCCTGAACTGAGTCCACGAGAATGGATGATTGTCCTAAGGGTTGAAGCACAAAGACACAAGAGACCTGCTCATTCACCAAAGAGCAAATGGCCACTTAATTAAACTCAAGTTGGGTATATATATTAGTGGGCAAAGGGGGCAAAAGGGCAAGGCCCCCTCCCAACAGGAGCAGTGGGAGAGGATGACAGGCGCCAGGTGCCTAAGGCCAGAATCAGCTGCAGGAGGCAGGCGTGGCAGGCATATAGGGCCCACAGCTGGAACCTTGTTTACAGGTGGAATTACCATAACAAAAGACGGCCAAGTTCTTTCTAAGCTATACCCTCAGGCCTGTGCTAGTGCAGAATCTCCAGGGAGCCAGAGGTCAAATGGCCCTGCGAATCACCACGAAAAAAGGGAAAAAGACCTGGGTACCTACAGTCTTGTGCGTGATTTTCTCTTTGGGAGTTGTCGGTTGTGGGGTACCGGGCGGGACAGAAACCCCAACAGGCCGGCCCTCATGTTACAGGGATGGGGGGAGGGAGGAAGGATGGCTATGGGAGCAGGGAAGTATATATCTTAACTAAGGGAGCCATTTTATGGTTTGCAAGAGACTTGATTCTGGAGGGGTTCCCAGGCCCAAGGAGAGGTCTCCAGATTGTGCCCTGGGCAGTAGAGAAGAGGGTGCCTGAACTGGCCTTGGCTCATAACCATACTGATGAATATTTTACATATCACCATAGAACCTTCATCTGGAGATGGACGGAGATAGAGACAGAGATACATATTGGAACACTGGACTTAACTCCCTAGGTCCAAATGAGAAGCAGAAGGGAGAACGTTAGCAAGAAAGGCAGGACCAGAGGCAACCTTCATCTGATGATAGATGGAGATAGAGATGGAGACCCACATTGGAGCACTGGACTGAGCCCCCAAGGTCCAAATGAGGAGCAGAAGGAGGGAGAACATGAAAAAGGAAATCAGGACCGCGAGGGGTGCGTTTACCCTCTGATACAAGGGGACTGATCTAATGAGAGCTTAACAAGGCCAGCTGGACTGGGACTGAATGAGCATGTCATCAAACCGGAGTCTCTGAATGTGGCTGACATGGGGGCTGACTAAGAAGTCATTGACAATGTCACTGGGTCTTCTTTTATCTGCATGTACTTGCTTTTTGGGATCCTAGTCTGTTTTGATGCTCACCTTCCTAGACCTGGAGGGAGAGGGGAGGAACTTGAACTTCTCACAGGGCAGGAAACCCTGACTGCTCTTAGGACTGGAGAGGGAGGAGGAGAGGAAGTGGGAGGGAGGAGGAGAGGGAGTGGGGGAATGGGAGGATATGGAGAGGAGGGGTGGAAGTGGAAATTTTTATAAACAAATAAATAAATAAATTTAATCAAAACAAAACAAAATGTTCAGTAAAGAAGAAAGTTAAGACAGGAAACAGAAATACTGGCTGTTAAACAATCAAGAAAAAATTTATCACTGGAACTAACCAGTAGAAATAAGACTAAGTCTCCATGTAAGAAAACTTAATGGTACATTGTATGTGTGCACTAGTTGTATTTGATGGCTAGATTTGACTCTATGATAGACATTTTAGAGTGGTGGAGAATTCAAATATATTTTATCACCTGTTCTTACTTATTCCTATAATTATGCAACTATATATTTGAGGAGAATTTCATGTTGTTACGCTATCCTTTACCTGTCCAATCCCTTCCCTTGATATTATATATCAAGAAACACAGTAACCTGGACATAATTTTAAAATATTCTTTATTATTTCTTTGGAACATGTAAATTGTGTCTTCATGTTGACTTTGGAAGTTATGTATCGATGGAAAAAACAACCAAACCAAAATCTGGGAGTAGAAGTTTCTGTGCACACTTTTCAGAATTAAGAGAAATGTAAACATCGTTTCATCTGATTAATTTTCTCCAGGTCATTGAAAAATATACTTTTGAGAGTTTTTCCCCCAAGATGCCTGAAATTTAAAATTGAAGTCCTTTGAGAAATTTACAACTTGTTTCCTAGGTGACAGTAATTCTTCAACATTGAATTCCTGCTGAAACCTTATTATTGAAACCATGGTAGAGACACAGATTTATAAGTACAGGAGAAAAATAGATCTATTTCGGGTGCTGTGCTTTCTTCTGGGACTTGGGGATGTAAGGACCTTTAACACATTGTGTCAGTTGGAAAACCCACTCTGAAACAGAAAAAAGTGACCTTGACTTTTTTAGAATTTTGAATTTTGATATCTGTCTCTACATCCAAGGACATCTTGTCAAAATTATTCAAATTCTCTGTGCAACACACAGTATGAAACATTGTGGGTATGAATAGGATGTATACTCTCTCCCCACAAAATCCTAAAGTTTAATTAAGGACATCTGCCTAGAAGCACTACACAATGTAGATAATATGCCTGCCTGTGGTATAGTCAATATGCATATTTAGTTGAATAAACAAATAACTGTGGGTTTGCTAGGATCCAATGCTCTGGAAAGTTTGACATCATCTGCACTTTGGTATGCAAAAGTCAACTCCATAGAAGAGAAATTCTTACGCCATCACCGAGTGTGCAGATACTGCGAAACGAACACATAGGGCTGTTTTCATATGGGAGGCAGCACCCCTTAAAATAAGCAGTCTTACTTGAAGTGGTCATTCCAGTTTACAAGTGAGGAAATTTAAGAATCAGAAAAGTGAAAGAAAGATGTTCAAGACAAGAATTAAATGAAAAACTAGAAAAAGGGATTAAGTCTAGGTCTGTCTGTCCCAAAGCTGTGCTATTTGGGTATCCTTATTTCAGTTCTTCAAGAAGCAGACACCATGGTCAGAGCAAGGATGAGGGTGATGATTGGTTCATTGTGCAATGGATGCTGAGCTTGGTGAAGCACTGCATTTATAAGGAAGGTGGCTGAGTTGTAAAGAGGAAGCAATTGATAGCTGGCTTTGAGAAGCTTGAGAAATTAAATATTAGCCAGCTAGCTCAGCTAGTGGTTTGACTGAATATAATCACTCTGATTAGTGCTATATATTTGAAATTAATATATAATTACATTATTTTCCTCTTTCCTTCCCTCACCATGAACCCTCGCCATGTAGCTCTGTTAATTTCTTTCTAATTCAAGGCCTCTATTTCTTTAATTGTTGTTACACACACATAGAAACACAGACACACTGACACACACACACACACACACACACAAAGAGAGAAGTATAGATACAACCTGTTCAATTCATACAATGTTACTTACATGATTAGAGGCCTGAGAACTTGGTATTGAATAACCAAAACAATCTAGGGGCTTTCCCCTGGGACAGATTGCTTCTCCCCTCTCAACATATCTTAGTTGCCTGTAGGCATTTGTTTAGGGTGGAGGCTTGATAACCTTTCTCCTTCCATGTAAGCAGGTCTATTGGGAAAGTCCTGTTCATGTCTCATTTAAGCATCCATGTTGATGAAACTTAATGGGTGTAGCGTCTCACAAGCATAGGACATAAAATTTCCCGGAAGACTTTCTGTTCCTCCGGCTCTCACAATAATTATTCCATTCTTTTGTGATTTTTGATTCCTAGGTAGAACCACTGGTTACCTTGTAATGGGAGCCTTAAAGCTTCAGCCTTTAAGCCTTGCTTTCAGGGTTCAGTTAAAGACACCACTATAAGCTAAAGTGGTGGGGGGCTAGAAGTCTAAGGGGAAAGATATCGACTAACAACGAAATACAGCTGTCTGTGTTTCTTTATTGTTCTTCTTTCTTATTTCTATCAGTTCTCTCTTATTCCACCTTGTTTTACCCTTGTTTTACCAATTACAAACGTTCCCAGTCATATTTATCCTTAAAACCAGCAATTTTCCAGCTCTAGCTGGTTTCAGGGCCAGAGTTCTTTATGGTTTCTTGCCCCATAAAAAGTCAGATAAGGGTTTTCACACACACACACACACACACACACACACACACACACACACACAGAGAGAGAGAGAGAGATAGAGATAGAGATGGGGGGGCTAGTGAACGTCCGATGAACTCTTTAATAGAGAAAGTTAATTTAAAAAAGGAATTAAATCATCAGGGAATTCTAGAGGAGAAGGTTAGTGTACTATTCTATATTTTTAGGTGATTAATAAAGAGCTAAAATGTTTATTTTCAACGCTCCACTATTTTTCTTCTCTCAGCATGCATAGAATCAGGTAACCAAGCAACCAACAAAGTCAGGGAGAAGCCACGGCTCTTGATCTGATAGCACATACACCAGAGGCTGCAGCTTCTACAGGCCTATGGGGCTGGAGTACACACCTGAGCATTAGAGAAAAGGATGAGAGCCAAGTCTCTAAATTATCAGTTCCGGGTATTCTGATCGTGGGCGTTGTGGTTCTTTCTCTGGGTTTGCAGTTAATTATCTCTTCTGATCTCCTTGAGAGTAAAACATAAAATGTAAATTTCCTGAACTAAAATCATCAGTAAACTGTGGTGGAAATGAGAGTAAGAAGTTAAGAATTTTTTAAGTGGGGTAAAACTAGAGCTGCAGCTTGGCCAAGAAGTGACTATGTCCTTGGATATCTGTGAATATCTTAAATGAAGTACTCTTTCCTGGTTGCTGACCACTGACCAAACGCCTGCTGATAAAGATAATTTCAGGAAGGCAGATATCTGCGTTTACCTAACAGGCCTAGCTATGAGAAACTATTTTCACTTGTAGCTAACGGGGAACAGTTCTGAACTATGGAATAATTTCCAAATATGTTGCAGAAGGGACGTTAGCTACAGAGAAATTTACAGCGAAACATAGCCACTATTCACAAAGCAATAATGCCAAAGTTTCATTGAATCTTGCTTAACCTTTACAAGAGCCCTTGATTCTAATAAGTTGCTCGTGAAAAGATGACTGAGCAATTTACCTGTATAATGTTGTAGCTTATGGCCAATGTCCTTACTTGAAACATTAAGTGGTACCTTCTGGTACCACGAGAACTAGTCCTTGGTGTGGATTCTTTCAGTCTTGATCTTATATCCTCTGGGTCCCATGTCTGAAGTGCATGATTTGTTTAGTAATGGAGACTTACTCTCAACTTTTGGAAGACAACCAAGCACAACACCAAATGAGAGTCTCTTAGACAATCCTAAGGTGTCTTATGCCTAGTGTTGGAATATTTTTGTTAGTCTATGACATTGGGCAGAAGTATTGTCAGTCCAGATGGGAAAAGTTCATTTAAACTATATATGTGTATTTATAATCATATTTCTACGTACCAAATATAATTTTGGGTAGAGTAGATAGAAAGTAATATGCTTTTTATAATTTTCAGATATCCTTACTGTTATTCACTATTAACTTTTCTTCTTTTGTATGAATTTACTTCTCTTCCCTAACAAAAGCCTCCACTCATTTCTCTCACTTTTCCCCTTTAACACTGGTATTCTACTTGCTATTGCTTCTCCCATCAATTTATCTTTGCTCCCTTGTTTCTGCAGTTACCTCAGGCAATCTCCACACATCTGAAGATTTGGAACTAAGCCACACATATGAGAGAGAAAAGTCTCTGCCTGTATTTTCTTCCAACAGTTTCTGTTTTTCATATTTAGGTTTTGAACCATTTGAGGTTAGGTTTGTACAAAGTGATAGATATGGATTAAATTTCATTCATCTACATGTGGATATCCTGTTTTCCAATCACCATTTGTTGAAGATGCTTTCGTTTCTTCAGTATGCTTCTTTGGCTTGATTGTCAAAGTTTGGATTCATAGTTATATTAAATCTTTAAATTTCTTTCATTAATTTACAGGTCTAATTTTTGTATCAGTGCCATATTGTTTTTTATTACTATGATTTAACAATATAGTTTAAGATCTAAACAAGTGCTCTTTTGAACTAACCCTTTAACTTTTTATTATATCAAATAAACATGAATCATGATATCTTCTTCACAAATAAAACTTGAAGTAAATCATTTTCAAAAATATTCACAATGCTGCATAATATATTCCTTCTCTTTATTTGTATTTATAACTTTGAAAATACTTAAATGTTTTATTGATTAATGGTATTTCAAATACAAACGTAATTTACCCTTTCCTGAGGATGTGTTCAAATTAAGAATTTTATTGTTTATTAAATGTTGTTAAAGAAAATACCCTGAAATAATTTTTTTGCCTTTAAAATACTTAAAGAAGTATTTTCATATTATTGGACCACTTGAAGATTCTGGCAATGGATTTTTTTAATGAATAATGATTTGCAACAACTAGATTATTCATGAATTTTTTAAGAAATGTAAAGATTCAGTTCATATTCGTTATGACATATCGGCAACTCCAGGGCTTATGTCCAATATTTGCACCTGTCATGAACTGGCTATGTTATATTTCAGTTGCTCTGTTCTCTTTCCTGAATGGCTGACGATATGTGGGATTTGTTGACAAACAGCTGAAACATTGTACCTCAATCTCATGAAAGAACTGAGTTCTCCTCCAATCACCCCTTCTATTCATTTCATTTTAGTTTAAGATGATTATGGAAACTTTAGACATCTGGTTTGAGATGATGCACGGAGAAAGGAAGAAATGACTCATTTTCAAACACTGTACATTTTTCAGAAGCCCTTCCGCAGGCCTCCTCTCTCTATTTCTTGATAAGACTGTCATCCTGAGGTCATTCCTAACTGGACAGAAGTCTAGGACAAAGCCATTCTTTAGAGGAGAGAAAGGCACAGGGAAAGGCATTGAGAGTCATATCTGTGACAGAATTGGAGAAAAGCATGTACAGCTACTGACGTGAGTTCTTGGGTGATAAACTTCCATCTTGGGTCTTTCGGAAAGGAAGAAAGCATGAGTAAAGACGCCCAGTGAGTGGCATTGTGAAGTCCCAATAACTGTCTGAGAGCTTGATGGAACCACTTCTGATCCCAATCACACAATTTAATCTTGATTAAATTGTTTTTATTTACTTGACGCTTGAATTCCATAATTACAATTGAGAGTACTTAGGTAATTTTCTCAAAGTATCATTTTAATTAGTCCTCTTCTCTTATATGGTGTTGTTAGAAAATTTAATTTCCTTGGCCATCATTAAGGATATAAAGAGCTCTGGGGACAAGCTCATGAGAAAGAAACACAAAGAAAGGAAGAAGAAAAGCAAAAACATCATTTTCTAATGTGTAACCTGTATCTGTTTTGTTATATAAATAATTTCTTTTAATTCTCACAAAATTCTATTAAAGTGTGGCAATTTTGTCCCAGTCTTACATTAAGCAAATTGAGGCACAGAAATGCTTTTACCCAAGATCCTACTGATAGCATTGGTGGAAGAACTATATCCACTCTCGGCTGCCCCTCTCCTCTCTCTGCTTTGATCTTTTCTCAATTTGTGTTCAGATCCCTCACGCCCAGCAGTGAGTTCCTATTAGATAACATTAAAATGTTTATTTAGTGAATTAGTTTATATTCTGAGTCAAAAGTACATGCAGTTTATTCTACCATTTGTTACATTTCTCCAAAATAATCAGCACTAATGATACTATAAACCAGGTACTCAGTTGTCAGTATTTGGGGCACGTAGGATATCTAGTAAAACCTGAACCATATTTCAAGTTTTTATTTTTATTATCCATTGTTAAGCAAGTCACTTTCATTTTAAAGACAATAAGTACACACACACAGAGATATTAATACAATATAATAACATATGCTTTTAGAAGAGCAGATATTTCTCTAAGCCTTAAAAATTTAAATTCATCTTCACACTCTGTGAGGTACGTGTGGCCATTCTCGTTTTGTATATGAGAAAAACACTGTCAATACAAAAAAGGTTTCATGAAGGTCATTCCTAAATTTAGTGGTTTATTTCAACAAGCTTGTATTTTCTTAAATATGTAGGGTGACTGAGAGGTGCTCAACATACCTAGCTTGAGTTACAAGGCTCTAGCTCAGAGCTGCTAGACTTGGTTAGGTAGGGTAATTTAATCCTAACCCATGAATGTCTCTTCCTACTTCAGAGTCAAGGAATTAAAACAATGAAGTTTGGTGTTTTAGTGTACGTTCATCTACTGTACCAAAAGAGATGGTATGATCTCCTATGTTATTCTATCTTTCTGATTCATGGTTCAGAAGAGAAAAATTCCTAGGACCATGATGCTGTTTCTGACAAAACCTCCATGATGCATCACAGCAGGGCAGAAGAGCAAGTGGAAAAATACAAAACAAAAGGAGGAATCAGGCTAGACTAATCCTTTCAATCAGGAGCCTATTCATTTAGTAATTAGCCCACTCCCAAAATAAGATCCTCAATCCACTTGTTAGAACAGTGCCATTTTGGTTAATCCATTTATTTTATTTAAGTGAATTCATATAAATTAGATAAGAGAAAAAATTATTGTAATAAAGTAAAAATTTAATGTCATTCAGTGAAAACAGAATCAATTTTAGTTTATCTAAAGATGACTATCATATTTACTTTTCTATTACTGTTACAAAATACCATAACCAATACAACTCATAAAAAATTATAATTGTTATTATAGTGTCAGAAGGTTAGAGTCCATGATAGTAAAGTAAAGAAGTGTTGGCAGAAACAACTGAGAACTCACATCTTCATCCATAATCATGGTAGATAGGAGAACCCTGGGAATGGCACTTGTCTTTTGAAACTTCAAAGCCAACCCCCTGTGATACACTTCTTCCATCAAGGCCATACCTCTTGATCCTCCCCAAACAGTTCTACCAGTTGGGGTTCAAGTTTTCAAGCAAATGAACCTATGCAGGCCAATATCATTCAAACCTCCAATATGAAACATACCAGCTTTACCATACTCATAAAAATTAACCTTCCTCATCCCTAACTCTGTGTTCCAAACACCTAACCATCTAAATCTCCTTCCCTTAATTTGTCTACAAAGACAGTTACATTTCATCATGAGTCTTGCAGGGAGGTATCCAGACAGTGAAAGAGTTTGAAGATACCTATACTATACTATACAAGAGTTTACCTCTGGGCATACAATAATGAACATGTGAAATCTCAGACCTAATGAAGTATGTGGGCTATGGACTTACTCCCACAAGAACTTCATGTCATTGAGGTACAAAGCTCTGTCAAGCACATCAAAGTGAATTAGAGGAGTAAGCTTAGAACAGCTATATACCACGTACTGGGCTTAAAAAAAGGTTACAGTGTCAGCTATCTATGACCAGTTACTACAAGAAAAAATAGGTTCAAAGATCAATAACCTCAGATTGTTGTCTTAGTTATCTTTCTATTGCTGTGAAGAGACACCATGACCAAAGTAACATATAAAAGAAAACATTTAGTTGGAACTTGTTTAAAGAGGGTGAATCCATGACTGTGGTGTGGAATGTGGAGGCAGACAGCTAGACATGGTATTGGAACTGTGGTTAAGAGCTTACATCTCAATGGTTTGCAAGTTGGAAAGGGTGTGGGGGGTGGGGGAAAGAAAGCAAGACTGGACCTGGTATGGGTTCTTGAAGCCTTAAAGCCCCCTGCAATGATACACACACACACATCTAATCATTTCTAAAATAATTTTACCAACTAGAGACCAAATATTCAAATATATGAGCTGAATTCAAGCCACCATACTTGGGTTTGATAAAATAATAGTAATTATGCCTTCTGTTAGTTATTTCCCAAGGGAAAATGTCTAAAAGGTACAACTTAAGTAGGAAGTTAATTTTGTCCTACAGTTTGATGGAAATGAGCCTATCCTGGTGCAAAGGCAAAGGCAATGACAGAGGGTAGACCCATGGTGGCAGAAATGTGCAAATGGGATTTCTCAACTCCTAGAGTCTTCTTGAATAGGGCACAGTAGCTGAATCCTTTCTATCAATGGATTTCAAAAGAAATACAACAAGAGCATAAAAATAAGGCACAAAGATACTCCAACACAAAAATTGAACAATAAGAAATAAAGTTGGAGGAACCTAAAGACATCAGGAAGAAGACTACGGAGCAGGAAGCTGCACAGTCCTATGTGGTAGTTCTTGGCAGCAAACAGATGCTCAGACCTTGGAATGTGGATTTTAAAGACTTTATATCATGCATAAAGCAAAATAGTTCATGAATAACATTTTAAAAGTGATCACATGTTATTTTTGTTATAGTAAATTAGAGGTTGTTGTTGAAATTGATTTGTCCCCTTCTTTGTGGCACCAGAGTATCTCCCCTCTTTTTCTCAGTAACACTGTTGGTGACGGCCCCCTTGTTTGTTCCCAGCCACCTGGCTAGCTCAGCCCCTGAAATAAACACACAGAAACTGTATTAATTAAATCACTGCTTGGCTTGACCTTAATTAAAGCACTGCTTCGCCAATTAGCTCTGACTTCTTATTGCCTAACTCTTACATCTTAATTTAACCCATTTCTATTAATCTGTGTAATGCCACATGACTGTGGCTTACTCCATGGATTTTCTGACTCTGCCCTTCTTCCTCCCAGCATTCAGTTCCGTCTTTCCCACCTACCTATGTTCTGTCCTATCAACAGGTCAAGGCAATATCTTTATTAATTAATGCTAATCACAGCACTCAGAGGGGAATCCCACATTAGTAACACGACTCTAGCAGAGGTATGTGGCTACAGTGCTGTTCACCTGGTGACACACAGACAATTCCTAACACTGTCTTGAATATGCTAGTCACAGACCATGTAACTAATAAAAATATTCAACCAGAGAAGCAAATGCTACCAGGAGGTTGCCAAGGCCTAGGGACAGAAGGAAATGAGCAATTGATAATCCACAGTTCTGTAATCTCAGTTATGGAAGGAACAAAGGTAAACATCTGAACACCATGTCTATAGATAACTCTTTTCATTGAACAATCACACCTATGAGAGAGTAGATCCTATTTACATGCTCATAACACTAGAAAATAAAAGAAAAATCTGCTTATGTGATTAAATGGCCTGGCTTCATTTGTTTATATTTTTCATTTCATTTCATTGGATGAGACATTTTATGGTTTTATTACTTATAGATGGAAAAACAAGTGGCAGTGAAGTGAAGAGGCTTTTCCATAGAAACAGGTATTTACTAGTGTCCTATCTACCCTAATCCAGCCTGAAGTGTAGAAGATGCCGCACGTAGCACATCAACATTAGATGCCAAAACATTAGTAACCTGCGTGTGTGTGTGTGTGTGTGTATTTAATAAAATCAGTGTGATTTTATAACTACAACTTAGAATCTCAAGTTGTGACCAATGCTAAGCTGTCATTACAACAGCAACACTCTGCCCTTCCTCATTTGCTCTCCCTTTGATTGCATTTCAGAAATATGAGCTTAATTATTAGTATTCTTGAATATTTATGAATATGATTTACATTTTAAAAGTCTCAGATAGTAGCTCCAGAAATTTTTAAGACTGTAAGACTGTTATAAGACTAAAATCTCCACTGATCATTACTCTAAATACTTTTAAAAAAAGAATTTGGACATTGTTATATATCATTTTTCCCCTTCCCTCCAAACTCTCCCACACACCCCTTTATGCTCTCTTTTAAATTCACTGTCTTTTTTTAATTAATCATTGTTACAAACATATATGTAGGTACACATTTTGTACTTCTATACATATAAATACAATCTACTCAGACTGAATAAAGTTAATTTTATGTATTTAGAGCTGACCATCTGGATAGCCAATTAGTGTGCGCTTCCCTGGGGAAGACTATTTCCTTTGTTTTCATATTCTTTGGGAGGGCTTGAGGCCTCCTTGGCTTTCCTCTGTCTACACTAGCATGTCAATTTCTCTTGTCCTTATTAAACTCATGTTCAGGTAGTCATGTTGGTGAGATTCCATGGGTGTTTTAAAGTGAAAATTTCCCTGGTTAGCAGATTTCAATCTGCTTTCAATAAGAGATAACAAGTAAAAATAAAACAATACAGAAGTCGTGTAGAAGTCTTTAATATAAACCCAGAAGCACCCCCATGCACATGGCACACATGCTCAGTATATCACCTGCATGTTTTTAGAAGCCACTTTATTTTGAGACAAAGCTATTTTACAAGTGCGATAATCTCTTGTGCACTGTGCTTTTCTCTTCAGTCAGAAAAGAGAATTTTCAGTGGAATTGCCTTTAGGTTTTCCACAGAGCACAGTGACCTAGCTTTGGGGAGTTATCTGTGGCCTCGAGACTTTGCGTTGATACAGATGTCTGAGTTTCACATTCTCCTGGAAGTGACTTCTCATGCATACCCTTGAAAGCAGCCCAGTAAACATAATGGTTCTCCAAGCCAGTTGATGGAATGGACTGCGTTGATGCCCTATCTGAAGTAAATAGGCATCTGTTTACTTCTGTCCAGAAAAAAATAGCATTACATACAATAATAATCCACTTTATTTATTACTCTAGGGCAACATAAAAGCAGATAAACCGATACTAAGCATTAATGGAGCCTGCTAGCCACTGGGAGGAGGAGATCTATGAAAATTCAACCCTCACTTCCCTAGTAAGCACTCATGCTCGGCCAACAGTGCATAGAAATTTCATTTAATTCTAATTTTAATTATATTTCGTCTTAATATTTTATGCCCTTTGCCTTTCCCATTATAATTTTTAAAAATACTTCTATTTATTCTTTGATAACTTTATGCATTTGTGCAATGGTCTTAATCATATCCAACCTAAATCCTCCTTCATACTCCCTTAAAGCCACCCTCATACTAGGCCCTCCTGCCTTCCTGTTTTGTCTTCTTTTTTTAACAAATAGAGTCTAGTAGGTGCTGTCTACATGCTTAGATATGCGGTTATTAACTTGGAGCATGGACTACCCACTGGTGGCCATACCTCTGAAGAAAAATAAGGATTTTGATTTTACTTTTAATTTCCAAAGACATATCCTGTAACAGGAAATATTTGGGAATTGGTTGAGATCAGGAGGGTGCTGTTGACTGGCAGCTTTAAGGGCCTTAACCTAGTCATAGTCATTTAGGAACAGCAAAAATAGATTTAATAAATGAGTATTTTAAAGACATTTTTTCCAGATATAGCTAGGTCAGTGGTTCTGAGGATGTAGGATAAAGAGCTATTCAAGGAGAGAAAGGACTCTTTCAGAGCAAGGTGAAGAAAGAAAAATAGGGGAACCCGAAGGAAGTAATGGGTTAGAATACTACAGAAGAAGCAAAGGCAGAAAGAGAATGCCTTGTGGAGCAAACATGTGAAAATGGAACAGCTAATTCTGACTTTTACAGGGGGAGAAAAATAAAGAGGACATGTTTGAAAGAGTTAATGATAGGGCTAGAGCTTTCTCATTTCAAACATTTCTCTAACTCTCAATACAAATGTATAAAAATGAAGTAGATTAAGATTATGTGACTGGAGGAGAAACTGGCAGCAGCTATTTGGGTAATAGTCACTAGCATATGCTTCAAAGGCCATAGACTTCTTTCCGTTTCCTGTACTCAGGGTGCTCAGTGGAGGATTCGCCTTAGAGTCCTCAATACATGTAATTCGGTGAGTGAGTAAATACATGAGATTGCTGTGCCTTGATGCAGAGGGGAGTGGCAGGTCAGCCTTCTCCAAGAGACCCTGGGCTTGAGCACAGCTGGACTCTGTCCTTTCAGAGAGGAAATGAGTTTGCTTCCATTGCACAGAGCTGGCAGTCCGCACTCCCTGGTGAACAGGACTGTGACATTCACCACAACTGAGGAGTAACCTTTTCTTCCCCTGGAGCAAGTGCAAGGTTAGCACCTGGTGGTAGACTTTCTGCCACGCTCTTTAGAATGTTAGTTCCTGGCATACTTTTGCCTTTAGCTGGTTTATTGACTTTCTTTGTGGTGAACAGAACAGAGCAAGCCCAACTGGTAATGTCAGACAATGACATTTGCCAGACTAGATTCCGGCCAGTGATCTGACTTTGGCATTTGCAAGATGAGAAAAGCAATCCCAGTTAACATGGATTTATTGAATAACTACTTTGTGTCTTTTAAAAAAAAGTCATGTAAATAGACTTAAGTAGTTTATGCTACAAGGAACAACTGGGCAGTTTAAGAATTATAGTCCTTTAGAATATAGCTTACGATTAGTGAAAACATGAAAGAACTTTAGTAGAAGTGTGTAACTCACATTCTCGGCTTCTCTTCTAGATTAGGACCCAGGTTTCATTTGGGAAGTTTAGTCTGTCATACAGCGATTTAGAATTTTCCTCACAACAGAAGTGTACTCACTACTAATACAGAACAAATTGCCCATGCATGCCGTACCTACAGAGAAATGTTGTAAACACCCCACTGAAATGAATAAGGTGGCTATAAAAGATCAAGATTAAAAAGTATACAAATCCACTTGTGTGCAGTTCAAGATATTATAGATGAGCCTGTGATAATAATATCATATTTAATAAAATCAGTAGTACATATGTCTTTTTTAAATATCAAATAAAAATCAGTATCAAATCTGTACTGCTTCTCTATCATTTCCCAGGATTCCCCTCCTGTATTATCTAGGACACTGCATTTTTCTTTTTCTTAGGATACACCAGCTACAGTAATACTCATCATTCCTTCCTGGAAATTCATTTTACATAGTTTCAAATGGAGATAAAATTGTCAAGTCAACTGATTTTCTTTTATTTTATTTATTATTTATTTATTTATTTAAAATTTCCACCTCCTCCCCACCTCCCTTTTCCCTCCCCCTCCCCATCTTCCCCTCCCTTTCTAGTCCTAAGAACAGTCAGGGTTCCCTGCCCCATGGGAAGTCCAAGGTCCTCCCCCACCTTCATCCAGGTCTATAAAGGAGCATACAAACAAACCAGGCTTCCACAAAGTCAGTCCATGGAGTAGAATCAAAACTCAGTGCCATTGTCCTTGGCTTCTCAGTCAGACACATTCAGAGTGTCCGGTTTGACCACATGCTCCATCACTCCCAGTCCAGCTGGCCTTGGTGAGCTCCCATTAGATCAGTCCCACCGTCTCAGTGGGTGAGCGCACCCCTTATGGTCCTGACTTCCTTGCTCATGTTCTCCCTCCTTCAGCTCCTCATTTGAACCTTGGGAGCTAAGTCCAATTTTCCAATGGAGGTCTCTGTCTCTATCTTCATCCATCGCCAGATGAAGATTCAATGGTGATATGCAAGATATTCATCAGTGTGGCTAAGGGACAAGGCCAGTTCAGGCACCCTCTCCTCTGCTGCCCAAGGAACAATCTGGGGACCTCTCCTTGGACCTGGGAACTCCTCTAGAGTCAAGTCTCTTGCAAACCCTAAAATGGCTCCCTTAATTAAAATATTTACTTCCCTTATCCCATATTCACGCTTCCTCCATCCCACCCATCCCATTCCCCCAAGCTCTCCCGAATCCTCCCCTTCTCCCTTCTCTCTACCCATCTTCCCTTACATCCATCCCCCCACCCCCATGAAACCAAGTTTTGCCTGGCAGTCTTGTCTACTTCTAATATCCAAGAAGATAACTATATGATTTTCTTTGGGTTCACCTTCTTATTTAGCTTCTCTAGGATCACGAATTATAGTCCCAATGTCCTTTAATTATGGCTATAATCCACTTAGGAGTGAGTACATACCATATTCCTCTTTTTCGATCTGGATTACCTTACTCAGTAAAGTGTTTTTTATTTTCATCCATTTACATGCAAAATTCAAGATGTCATTGTTTTTTATCTCTGAGTAAAAGTCCAATGTGTATATGTTCCACACCTTCTTTAACCATTCTTCTATTGAGGGGCACCTAGGTTGTTTCCAGGTTCTGGCTATTACAAATAGTGCTGCTATGAACATAGTTGAACAAATGCTTTTATAGTATAATAGGACATCTCTTGGGTATATTGCCAAGAGTGGAATTGCTGGGTCCTGAGATAGGTTGACTCCCAGTTTCCTGAGAAACCGCCACACTGATTTCCACAGTGGCTGCACAAGTTTTCACTCCCACCAACTCAAGTTTCAAACGCAAGTTTATACTTTTCTTATTATCAAGTAGACCTACTGATTTTTAAGATGCTCAGGTTAGAAAAAAAAAACAGAGACGCAGTATGTTGAATTAGGTAATACAAAGTGTACTATCAAGAGGGGGATGGTTGTCTAAGGACACTTTCTAAAGAAGTCAATTTGTGGCTTAAGTATAAAGTAGAAACTGGGACTGAGAGGAGGAAGGTATTTCAAATGAATGGAAATAAGATATACCCAACTACACTGTGGCAGGAGCTTCAGGATTCTAGAGTAGCAAATAAGAGCTAGGACATTGGCAAGAACAAAGTTGGAAAAAATGACAGGTACAAGATAATGATGCCTTAGTCAGCAACCCAAGATAGAAAAAGGCTTCAGGGTTCTCTGAATGTCCCAAATCATTTGAAAGTTCACATACACAACCACTCTTTCAGAAGCAACCTGTGAATTTAACATAAGCCTAAACTGGTCAATTTGTATATGGAAACCATATAAAATAATATTAGACATCTGTGAAATCCAAATGAAGACTACTAAGATGTACCAGCATCTGTCTATCAGATTTTGAAAAATTGTCAAATAGAAACAAATACTTGTAAAGCATGAAAGAACTAAGAGTGAAAAACAGTAATTTGATTTGGAAAAATGTTCTTTCTAAAATTATGTTCTAGAAATTTTACCCTTGTAACTTCTTAAAATGAGTGCTTTTCACACAACAAGCACTTTGAAGAAATGTTGCCTGTAATTGCCCCAGGCAGGAAGTGACTTTCATGTCCATCAACAGAACTGGGAATATGTGTTAGTATTATAGTACACCTTAACAAAGTACCGAGAGCTCAGTGAGTTAGATCAACATTAATTACTTTTCCCGTAGCTCTGAAAGGCGAGCTTCTGTGTTAAGTTTAGAGAGCTAAAGTCAAGCTGCTCCTGGGGCCAGTTCTGTCTGGAGATGCCAGGGAAGTGTTCATTGTTTTGTTTCTTTTAACTGCCTTAACTTTTACTGCAGTCTCACCTCCCATTGTTATATTGCTTTCTGTTTCTTTTCACTTCCGAATGTCCCTCCTCACAAGGTCACTTCCAAAGTCATTGGAGCTCAGCTGTTAATCCAGAATGACATCCCACTTTGGACTCCTTAACTTGAACATGTGGTAACTAACACTCCCAGCTTCTAGATTAGGACACAGGTTTCGCTTGGAAAGTTTAGTCTGCCACACAGCGATTTAGAATTTTCCTCACAACAGAATTGTACTAACTACTAATACAGAGCAAATTTCCCATTCATGTCATGCATGCCATACCTACAGGCAAATGTTGTAAACACCCTACTGCAACAAATAAAGTGGTCATAAAAGATAAAGATAAAAAGTATACAAGTCCATTTAGTGCAATGCAAGATATGCTAAATTAACCTGTAATAATAATATCATATACATGATGGGTTTTTTTTTGTTGAAAATAATTACAGAACAGCCTTTTGGAGAACTTTGGAGCAAATGTCATGTTGTATCTTGGAATTTGATTCAGTTTCATGCTGTATTCTTATATGAAGTCAGAAATTTAAAAATACTTTTACTTTGGCTTTTCTGTCTCTTAATAATTTCACCTTACTGTATCTGACACTGAGTTCTTTGTTATGAGTCCTGTTTATTCACATTGTTTCTCCCATGGCTCTTATTTTCATTAATAACTCCATTTGACTTCTTTAGAGAAATGATGTGAACTCTTGATCCTCATCAAGTCAGAATCACTCCAAACACAGAATTCATAATTTGCAGCATGAGGAATAAAAACCCAGAGACAGATATTCAGGTTCAACCTGAAGACCAGAAAATCAAAGCAGCCAGTCACAGGCTCTTGCCTCTACCTCAAACTGAAAGGGCAATCCTGTCTCTATGAAATCTTAAGAATGAGACTGAGCATGAGATCTATTTCCTCCCATCTTATATTCCTCTCTAGTGCTGGGATTGAAGGTGTGAACCATCACCACTCAGCCTCTATGGCTAACTAGTGTGGCTGCTGAGATTAAAGGTATGTGCAAACATTGCCTGGCAGTGTATGACTGCTTTACATTGACTGAAGGACCCCAACTTCATTGGGGTCACAGTTAAAACTATGGTTTTAACTTTAACCACAGTTATAACGCTCTGCAAAGGTTTTCAGATAGCAAGCTCCATTAAGGCCTCCGGAGTCAGGACCTCCAGAGTGCTGAACAAATAACAGGCTTAATTCAAGACCTCCAGAATGCTAAAGCAAAGACACCTGAGATTAGAACGAGGACAGCCTTATCTGGCAGCAGGACAGGAGATTTATAAACTGACATGAGTAGGAACAAAGACTTCAAGGGAGGAAGAGAGGATTGCGAGGCCTGAGTCACGTACAGAGCAAGGCTCGTCACAAGCTAGGGGCTGTGCAAATCAGACATCGAGTCGCCAGCCAAGCTAGGAAGGCAGGAAGAGATAAGAAAAACAGGTAGCACAACCCCCTCCTTGGTATCCAGGTGGGTCTGGACAACCCCCTCCTTGGTATTTAGGTAAAAGGTCAAGAATGTGCCACTCAGCTTAGCCTTATTTGAACTGACCAATGAAATGAAAGCTTTTCTGCTTCTGTACCCGCGCTTTTGCTCCCCTATAAAAACCCCTCATCCCCAACCTGCAGGCGCGCAAGCCCTCCGAGAGACTTGTCGCCCGCAGGCACCTGTGTATCTCCAATAAACCTCTTGCAGTTTGCATCCGGCTGCGTGTTTTCGACTGATCTTTGGGGCGCAGGGGCCTCTCCCGAGGGAAGACGCCCCAGGGGAGTCTTTCAGACCTTCAGGCAAACTTTATTTATTAAAATATAAATAAGATACCACTATATCAATTTGTCAAAGCACATGGAATTTAGATAAGCTTTATGTGAATGATTAATATGATGATATATGGTAAATATTAAATTAATGTAGAGAAAACATACACTAGTGTTTTCCAGAATAAGCACATGCAGGCTAATAAACAGACAGTTCTATGACAGAAAATTGTGTCCAGTCTCTTAAAGAATATGGTGGCATAGTCTAAAAGGTCTTGAACCTGTGATCGTCTAGCACAGTTGACATTTTTACCCTGCCACAGTTGCCTTATGTGCTTTCTCTGTCATTTTCCCATCTAATAAGGATAATAGCTAGCATTATTTACATTCATCTCCTGCTGCCACCACACTGATTGAGTGTATGGTAGGTTGCATGTGTACTATTGCAATATGGCTTCCACTATTTCTATACCAATGTATTGTGTTGACAAATTAGTTTTATATTTCCTTAACAATGTACTAAGGACATTTCTACTATCATGTGCTGTAATTACCAAGAGACAAAGTGTAAATACATTTTCTTTAATGGATTCTTTTGATGACTTTGTGCTCCACAGTTTGAGTATCTCTCCTCAGTTGTCAGCAAACACTTATCAAATACAACTGCACACAGTTCCACAGAGATCTGTGTCTCCCCATTTTCGCCCAGATGTTCAGTTTCTTTTACTTTGCTTTCATCTATGCTCTCTAGGCCAGATTCTGAAATGTGAAATTATCTAGGAAAATGGCTCGGTCTCCCTGTGAGATGAGATGGACCTTTCTCTTCTGTTTGATATTACCTACTTTCCATCATCTACCAGAATATTATTGTGAATCAGTTTATCTGGATGTAGGAGGATAATTGTTTCCTTGCTTTTCTTCACAAAACATAGCATATCTGATTAAATTTTCACATACTTCATAGAAAAAACAAAAGTAACAGTCTTAGATACAACTGTCCAAACAACTTCAATACACAAGCTCTTTTAGTTCATGGAAAATCAGGTTTTCTAGGTTAGCAACCTGTGCAAATTAATAATAAACTAAGAAAAGAATCAAAAATATTACATTGATGTTGTAGGAGGTCGCTAGTTATTTCCCATCTGCTCAGCCCTGAAATAATCACACACATACAAACACACACACACACACACACACACACACACACACACACACACATACACAACATATTATTTTGGCCAATAGCTTAAATGTATTTCTGGCTAACTCATATCTTAAATTAACCTATTTCTATTAATCTGTATATTTCCATGAGGCTGTGGATTACCAGGTAAAATTCCAGTGTCAGTCTCTGGAGGGGTTATATGGTGTCTCTCTGACTCTGCCTTCTTTCTCCCAGCATTCAGTTTAGTTTTCCCTGCTTAGCTAAGATCTGTCTTGCTATAGGCCAAAGCAGTTTCTTTATTCATTAACCAATAAAAGCAACACATAGATAGAAGGACCTCCCATACCACATTTATTCCCTTTTGTTTGTCTTTTTATTTTTTTTGTCCCTTTGTCTTTTATTATCTTGCTATAGTCTTTATTGAATCAATTAACCTAGTAGACATCATGATACAAAACTATTGCTATACCTGCAATCAAGCATTAACCACGTTGGCCTCCAAAAAGACCAGATCATTTGAAGTACATATAAATTATTAATATTTTACAAGTGCTTTATAAACAAACACAAAAGGCCACATGGACTATAAATTACAGATTAGCATACATATTGGCATGCTGAAGTGACACAAGGTCAACAAGGTCATTTAGATGCACTCAGAGTTTTATAACATAATAGATTTCATTCATTTTGTATTAATAGGATTCCTTAGTGTTTGAAAGTCTTCTGCTATTCCCTATTTATACAATAGTCTGCTGAGATGGGTAGCATTAACTACAGAGAAAAATGAGAAAATGTAGATTCAAATATTGAAGTTCTCTAAAGTCAGCAGTATGATAATCATTGAATGGTCCTAATGCTTGGGTCCTAATGCTTTATTTTAGACATATGACTACAAGCTTCACTCATAAGCACACTGATAAATGCTGGTCACACAGAGGTTTTGCTATGTCACTGCATTTCAGTTACATGATAGTATCAGTTACACAATGGTTTCAGTATTCTACTTAATACGTTCTTTGAAATGAAAAAGTGAACTTAAGAAGCAATGTGCATTTCAACTGGTAATTTAATTTTCTATACTTGGCCACTTTCATGCTAAAAGGTATCGTCTACATTATTTAAAAAATTTAAAATATTTCAATTCCACAGAGAAAAATTTATGAATTAAAAAATGTTGTTTTTGAATTGTTATAAAACAATAGGCAATTGAAAAGACAAGTAAAAAGAACCCTGTGATTTTCTTCTGGTGTATAGGAGATGGGAAGTAGTCATATAGGGAGATATGGCCACAGCATGTAGAAAAATTAAGAAAGTGGGTTGAAGTACAAGAGAAATGCCAGAAATTGCTGCCCACCAATTATAAAATTAGATTTCATTTCATTTGCTTGGTCTTCAAATGCTCATTCCATCACCTTCTTCTTTGAATGTGAATAACCAAATTAGAGCTGCTTCCTGAAGTCCCTGTAGTAACATAGACTGATCCAAGCATTAAATCCCATCCATTTCTTTCTAGATTTGTAGTGTGTTCCACATTTCCCTGCAGCCACAAACCCCTACCCACACAGGATCTTCCTCATTGCTTTCTGTAGTGCTGCCTTCCAGCAAAGCCGAAAAATATTCACATGTATTGAGAAGCTGGAAGCTTTTGTATTTAATTCTTCCTGCATGTGGGAGATCCTTTCCCATTTACTCTTGCAAATCAAGGAAAGTGAAAATGAAATGCTAACTTCCAAAATTCACAAGCTGAAGTTGGGATGATCATTTTTCACATCTCTGGTCTAATTAAACAGTGTTTAACACTGACATTTCTCGATCATTCCCACTCATATCCTGCCAAAGTAGGAGATACATAAGATGTTCTTTACAATAAAAAAATAATGCTTTTGTTTATTTGGAAAATTTCATACATAAATCCAATGAGTATTGATCATATTCTTCTACCACTACTCTTTACGTCCCCCAGAGACCACACAACACCTCCTTCTTAATTTACTGTCTTCATTTTTGTTATTGATGACCTCTGAATCCAATAAATGCTGTCCATGTGTATATAAATGTGTGACATCCATTGGGGCATGAGCAGCCTACCAGTGGCCACATTCCCAAAGGAGAATGATACTCCCTCTCTCCCTCAGAAGACACAAATTGCCAGTTTCTCCTGTGAGGGGGATGGGGCATCAAAGGCCCCTCTCTAATCAAACCAGGAATTTTAACTGGCTTAATACGTTCAGGTCTTGGATAGGAAACCACTGTTGTTGTATGTTGATTTGCGTAACAGGCATGCCATCTCTGGAAGTCAGATTTTCACAGTTTTCTTCCCCACCTATCAGCACTACACTCTTTCTGAGCACTCTTCTATGAAGTTTCTTGAGATTTGGGTGGTAGAAGGTTGATATAGATAACTCATCCAGATCTATGCATTCAGCATTATTTACTCAGGAAGTTTTGAACAGTTTGGAATGTGGGCATTAATCACTACCCAAGGCAAAAAGAGGCTTTCCTGACCAAAGTTGAAAGCAGCACAAATCAATGGGTACAAATAAATGCTTATGTTTCAGTCAGAGAGCATGACAAGTTAGCAAAAAACAAACTAACCAAACAAACAAAAAACACAAAAGGAAGTCACCTTAGGGCCTATGAGGTCTCTCTAGTTATTGTCTTTGGACTGGGTTTACAATATCAAGCAGAATATCCCTCACTGTGGAACAGTTTCATATTCTATCAGAAAGTATTTGGTTGCCTTCATAACTGATATGTTGCTATTATACCAATAGGCACATATTTCCAGCAGGTTGATATTAAAGTATGCTGCGTCTAGAGTTGGTTAAGGTCACGGATGTTTTTTTCTCCCCAAGAGGGCTTCATAGTACCTTTCTGGAATATGTAAGCAGGGTGGGAGTATTGTGGCCAGTTCAAGGTTGATCTCTTCACAACCTACATTCAAAGAAAGTGGTGTCTTCATCAAGAGGTAGTTTAATCATCTAGTTATCATTAACAACTGAAATCAATGGAAATAACTTACGGTGTTTTGGTGCCTTTGGGACCTCCCTGACCAATAACTCCTAAAGAAGTATCCATGGCAATGAGATTGCTGTATTAAGATCTATGTATTCTGGGGCCATCACTTTCTACACTTGCAGACTATTTCTGCTCAATATCTATCATCTATCTATCTATCTATCTATCTATCTATCTATCTATCTATCTATCTATCTATCTATCCATCCATCCATCCATCCATCCATCCATCCATCCATCCATCTATCTATCTATCTATCTATCTATCTATCTATCTATCTATCTATCTATCTATCTATCTAATCTTATATATATATATATATATTGTTTTTGTTTGTTTATTTATCTTACAAACTAGTAGATTTCTACCTCCTTGTGTTAGTTTTGACTAACAGAGCTTCTACTTTTCTCCGATCACCTTATCCCCCCTTACAACTTTAACCTAGAGTATTTATTTACTTTTTTCCCTTCCATGTGATTCTTTTACTACGTCTTCTTGTTAGATTTATTTGCTGGATGTCCATGTCACTTTTATTCCCTTGATTTTAGCTAAGTTTTCTTTACCCCATTCCCATTCACTTTTGTGCTTGAATCTTTCACACTCTGAAAAAGCTCACCAGAGGTCGATGCATTGAGGAGCAGAAAATAGAAAACTACAGGTAAAATAAAAATGGAGAGGGAGATTACTGAAGGTGCTCTTTTAAACCGAATGGAACCCTAAACCTCAACCAACCAACAAAATTCCAAACAACTGCAACAAAATCCTCAGTTATTAACAGAGACAAGAACTCAGACAGAAAATATTGTGAAGTTTAGTATTGTATGTTCACCGATTTCAAACAAAGCAAACAGCAATAAAAGCAGACTTAGAAAAGGTCAGCCCTCAGGATCATTGTGGTCAGCTGAAGTCATTAAATGTATTTCTTTTTCACACCAAGTAAAGAAGAAGTTTGAGAAGTTATGGAAGCAACTTAATAGTCTACCAACAGATGAATGAATTAATAGATTGTGATATGTCTGTAATATTACATTCTATATACATATATGTATATGCATATTTACAACAGAAATTTAGCTTTGAAAATGTGATCTGAGTGGGAGTATAGCTCAGGGGCACAGTACTTTTGTCCGTGCAAGGCCCTGAGTTCAAAGTTCAGTACTCCAAAAAGAAAAAAAATACAGATCCTATTATTTTTAATAAAATGGAGAAGCTAAATGGAATTATCACAAATAAAGTCAGTCAGATTTATAAAGGGAAATATGACATAATATCATACACAAAGAATGTAAAATGTGAAGTCAAACATATAGAAACAATGAAAATAATTGAGGGAGTTCAGTTGGGGAGAAAGAATAAAGAGATACAAGACTAAAGATTTATAGTGCTGTAGTGTGAGGAAACCTAAAGACTTAACAGGGGGACTACTGTCAATAACACTAAATTTTAATATAGAAACTTGCCATAAAAGCAGATGTGAGACACTTTTAGCATATGTTAAAAACTTAGGAAATGGTGGCAATATTAATTTGTTTAAATGTCATTGTGACTTCATTGAATGTACATATTACATAAAGTTAATGTATGAAACATTATGTTTTATGTGCTTAACATAGAATTTTAAAGTAAGTAAAATCAAGAATAAAGCATAAAAAGCTCCTGAGTATTTTTATTTTGTTCTTTCTCATCTGTCATTCTGTGCCCCCTTTCTGCCAGTTCCTTCTCTTCAAAATAGCCCCTCTTTTACTTCCATGTTTTAAAAGTATTCTAAATTCCACATGTAAGACAATTTGGTATTTGCCTTCCTAAACCTGACATTTTTCTTTTTTACATGATTATCTCCAGCACCATTTACTCGTAAAAAAAAAAAAAAAAAAAAAAACTGAGCATTTATAGAATCTCTGCTACAGTCTGATTGTATTCTCCAAAATTCATGTGTTGAATTTAAATGGCAATATTTAAAAGATAGGACCTTGAAGAATTGATAAAGTTACAAGAGTAGAGCCCTCATGAAAGGCCTTAAGGTTTTATGATGCTGAGAGACGGACTTGTGTGTTCTCTTCTTACACCATGTGTTAGCATAGTAGTCTTCCTGTCTACTCATCTGTTCCTTTCAACATATAAACACACAGCATCAATATATTGCATATGAAACATAAATCAAGTCCCTCAATAGAGTCCAAATTTTTTGGTGACATGTTTTTGAATGATGGAAATCCAGAATGTAAAAATTAAAGTCATGTTCTTAATAAATGATTTTTAAATATTTTGTTATAGCAATGTATACAGATTAAAACTCATTCCATCATGGCTGCCCAGCCACAATAAGTAGCTTCAGATAGTAATAAGCACCTAGAAGAGAAAAACTTCACAGAAGCTTTGTAGAAAAGCCAATGGGACCATGAGACCTTGAGACAGGGTCAGAAAACATTATTAACTGATATTTTCAGTCAAAAGACTACATGGGATAAAACTTCAACAGCTGGCTGTAGGGTGTGTTAACACTGTGACAGTGAGCAAATATCCTATCCTGTCACCACTGACTTAAAACACACAACACAAAGAAAGACCCAGTAAATCACAACAGAGATTGCTTTGCAAGCTTTGAAATAGATCTAAAGCATAGGTGGCTAAACCTTTGAAAGCAGGAGGAAGCTCTATAAGAGCATTGTGCAGAAAGTATGCTGAGTAACTCACTCTAGTTCTTCTTGTTACTGCTGTTGTCCTCACATCCTGAGCTGCAACCTCAATGCCAGACCACCAAATTCACTGTTAAATGTTCTCTTCGTTTACTAAATTCTTCTGCCAAAAAAGACTTAATCAGTACACCCTTGCTTTTTGCTTTTCCTATTCTGAAACGTACTACTTGTAAAAAGAGAGATAATAATGAAAGATTGCGGGTGAGGCATTGTTTGGAAAGAGGTTTTTATACAACAGATCTTTTCTGTCATAATGTTCTACAAATCACATGTTTGTTTTATCTTTGTATTTATTAACATATGTAAAGCTAACCTGATCCTCCATCTTCTGTATTTGATTGAAAGTCTTAATGAGAGTAATACAATAAGCTCACTTCCAAGTAATGTAGCTTTCTTCTCAGGAAATATTCTTCACAGGTACACAGCAGCAGAATTCTTTGAAAATTGTGGTTAATTTCAGAACAGCAAGCCATTCCACAGAGACGTTATTGATTTCCATACACGGGACAGTGGAAATGCTTGCAATTTCAGTGAATGCGCTACTTCCCACATTTACAGTATTTCTTAATTGACAGAAATTTTAACTGGAATAGAGTGAAAGTAGAGAAAATAATGAAATCAAATATGGAAAAAAGCCCTCTTTTTATTTAGAATAAAAATTAGCCATTATGACTCATTACACCTAATAAGTAGAAGTATGAATACCAATTGATTGAAAATCAGTGAAGCAAAACTGGCTTATTGAAATCAGTGCTATTGAATCAATCAGAGTTAACCACAATCCAAACCAGCATCTAAAAGGAGCACATTGTAAATAAAAGCAAATTCTAATTTTTCTAACTCTCTAGAGATGATAAATGATAAATAAATTTTCTCTCCATAATGGGATTTGAGTATCTGATAAGAGACTGAGTCTATAGATCACTGGTGAGGCCTGAATTGCTTGAGTCCCACGGCCAGAACTTTTAGAACATATGTAGTTCATAACAACTTCAAGCTGTAATATTGTATTAGTCACCTTTTGTTGTATGATAAAGCCCCATGACTGAAGTACCCTATAGGAGGAAAGGTTTATTTGGGCTTATGGTTCCAGAGGTATGAGTTCATTGTGGTGGGGAGGCATGGCAGCAAGAGGCAGACATGGCAGAAGGAGCAAGAAAATAAAAGATCACATTCTTACTCATAAGCACAAAGAAAAGAGCTTGAAGTAGAAAATAAGAGGAGATTGTACAGTCTCAAGGCCTGCCAGCAGGGAGAAACTTTCTTCATCAAAGCTGTGGCTCTTAGACCTCCCTACAGTAGTTTAAGTGAAAGTGTCTCTCATAGGGTCAGATATGAGGTCGCCAGTGGAGGCACTAGTAGTGGCTAGTGGGGAGGTCAAGGAGGTTTAGTCTTTCTGAGCAAGTATATTATTGGGGCAGACTTTGACTTTTGAAGACCTCATGTCATTCATAAATTGCTCTCTCTGTGTCTTGATTATGGTTAAAAAGGCGATCTTTTAGCTTTCTGTTCCTGTTACCGTGCTTACTGCTTCTATATGTCTAATTTGACTTAAGGCCTAATCCATAAGAAGGAATCTGGCACTGCAAAAGTTAAAAAAAAAATCCAGAAACTCTATAGCCCAAAGACTTAGAATAAAATCAAATACACCTTTTCGAAAACAAATTTAAAAATTAAAGAATCATTAAAATCACTGTTATTGATATTCTACTATACTCATAGATCTGTACCTTATTCAGTCATGATCAGAGAAGCTTCCTTCAATAGCAGGTCCACAGTCAAACTTTACATGGAGAGAGTCTAATGAACGGATATATCAATTGCCTCTCCTCAGAGCTCACAGGACACAGACTATAAAAGCCAGAGGAGATTGAGGACAGGACCAGGAGAACAAGGTTCTCTGTATCAGCTAAGCAGGGAGCACATGAGCCCACAGACACTGAGGCAGTAAGCACAGGGCCTACACAAGTCTAGAACCGATTCTCTGTCTATACATTACAACTTCTAGCTTAATATTTTTGGGTACTCTTGGATGTGAGAACAAATGGGTTTTCTGACTCTCATGTCTGCTCTAGGAAGTCTTTTCCTTCGGTTCTGTTGCCAAATCCAACTTCCGTATGATGGTTTTGGTTCTATCTTATTATATTTTAGCTTTTCATAGTTGGTTGTTATCTCCTAGCAGCTTATTTTTTCCTAATGAGAGACAGGAAGAGAGTAGATGTGGCGGGAAAAGGAAAGGAGAGGAGCTGGGACGATTAGAGGGGGAAGTACAAGAAGAACTCATAGCCCTTCCATTCTTAAATCCTTCAGACTTTAAAAGTCTGGATATAATGTATAAGCAAAGAATCTATATTCAGTAAATGGAAAAAATAAGAAATTTCCCATAAAGTAAAAAATCAAGCTACATGCCATCGATCAAGCTACAAACTGTGGCTTGGCAAGCAATCAGAGGACACATAAGGAGAGCATAAGAAAGAAATCCTGGGGCAAAGGATGACTAAACTCCAGCATGGAAAATACCAGATCCTGTAGCTCTGTGTCTGATGTCTGGGACTACAGTTTCAAAAGGCTTAAATGGCTCCATGTCCCCATATTTGCTCTCTGAAGCATGTTTCTCTCTTGGGTTGGTTCCACGCCATAGATTTTCTTGACAAATGGCTCACAGATCTATAATTTCCACTATCTTATGTTCCCCACTACAAGCCAGGTTTCACTCTCATAGCTTCACACAGTGAACTTCTTACAATCTCCTGATTTTTTTGAGACCTAAATGCAGGGACATGTGCTGTCCAGTTCCAGCCAGCAGCTCTCTAAAACTGTGGATATAGCAATAATAGTTCACTTTGGTTTACTGGTCCATCATGGATTGTCAGTGTGAGAGCAAGGAGTAGATATATTGGCATGAACAGGAGGCTTAGACAGATCAAGTGTTTAACCACAAACAAAAAGAGAAAGAAGAGGAAGGAGGAGGAGAATGACACAAATGGCAAAAGGGAACATGAACTAGAAATACAGTAAGACCATATACTCCCAAGGCCAACTCAGAGTGGTGTACTTTATCCAAAATGTTGTACTTCCTAAACTCTCTACAATGTCTTCATGACCTGGGAGCCAAGTGCTCAAATACTAGATCCTATGAGGGACATTTCTTATTCAACTCACCATATACACTCAGACAAGAGAATGAGAGGGTAATAATTAACATGTTGAATATTTCAAAAAGCTGCAAGAAAAAAGATCTATTATTTCAGAATATTTCACCCCTTCCACAGAAACTATTTAAGCAATTAAAGTGTGTCAAGGGAGGTGAATCATTTTCTTCTGTGGTATAGCCATGCTCCAGCAAATAACTCCCTAACCAGACTCATACAAACAATTTTAATTAAAATTAGTAGGCCAAGAAGGAGGAAAAATTATACACTGTAAGTATGGGTTGGACTAGTTGGGAAGGAAAAAGTTTCAGATGGAGTGTAGGGGGAATTAGAGAGGATAATGGAAGTCAATATAGTCAGAATATGCTTATAATGAGTGAACATTCTAAATAAAAACCCCACAATCACAAAAGACTATGTAGGCTGGCCAGAAAATGATTATTGCTTACATCATAGATACCATGAAAGATGACTGAAATATACAGTCCCATGATGGAAACTCTCTTCATAGGAAGTGAAATTATCTTGTAGACAATAACCTTCAAGTGATTTCTTTCAGAGATCCTCAGACCCCAAAAAAATGCAGAGATGCAAGAGGGAGAGAAAGACTAATAATTGAATGAACTGGAATTTGAGTCTTATATTTCAACCATTTTTATCTTTCCCTTAAGATTCATAGGACTAAAGTTCACTACAAACCTTATTTCTAAAATTGAAAAAAATGACAAAATTTTGTTATAAAACAGATTGTTTATGTGTCTTGTGGAAGTGAGCAAAAAATGGAGAGGCTTATTATACAATAATATGGTGCAAGTAAAATAAAGGAGTTTAGTTGGGTACTCTCTGTTTGGGACTATGCCTTGCTGAGATGTTGATTCCCAGTATTTGCTTGTCCTCTGACCATTTTGCATGTCATTGATTTACATCTACTTCTGACAATGTCCTCTACTCAGTCGTGTGGTTGCATAATCAGTACAGCGTGCTGCTGGATGGGATTCACAAAGAGATGGCTGATTCCACTTATTCCTCCCCACCAGTCAGTATTAGCTTAGTCACCAGGGACCTTCAGCTCTCACAAAACTGACAAATATTGTCAGTCTTCTCCTGCTCAGAGCTCCAACTACAATCTCTACATTACATATCTAATGTTGCTTTTTAAGCTCCTGTAGAGATTGCATTGGACTGTATGTCTCTCCTTGTTATTTTTTTCAGTATGGAGTTCTTAGTACATATTAATTTCCAAAACTGCAAATACATTTGAGTAGTCACACACATTTAAACACTCACACATTTGAATTTTCAGCATTTTTGATGGACTAAACTTTACTGAGCCACCAGTCATTGTTATATACTAACTAACAATGGCTTTCTCAGACTATAAGGGCATTCACAGACCCAGGGCATCTGAATTTCATCCATGTTCTTTACCATCTGAAACATCAATATCAAGGTCTATGACTTCATAAACTGTATAAGTCTCAATTTCCTTTGCAGGAAATAAGCGTCTTTGAACAATATCCAGAACTTATCACATGCAGTAAAAGTTAGCTACTTTACTGTTTGGAAATAACCATATTATTTTCATGACACATTGATTTACAGTGCATTGCTTATTGAATATAATGCATTTCTATCTTAGTTTGAAATGTTAAATGTTCTTTTAAAAAAGTTTCTATGAATTTTATATCACCTTAATTTTTACTCATTTTCATGTACTCTTCCTTGTATGATGCCATGTACCTACACAGCCTTGTTCCATCTGAGGGAATTCCAGATGTGTGTGTGCTTACTAAGATAGGGGTGCCTTTCATAGTTGGATTAAAATTAGAAAGCGAACCACTAAAGCTCTGGACACTGTCCTACACTTCATCATTAAGGAAAAAAGGCTAGTCTTGACCATAAAATAGGTGCAGAGAAGCAGCGGTTAACACTGTTAACAAAGCGCTGGACAGAAAAAGATTTAGATAATTGGCTTTCAATGTTTATCTTATTTTTTTAAAACCAGGCCAATAAGAAGAAGAACATAACTTTAAAAATATAAAATTTGAGATATATTTGCATGTGTGGTAACCTCTAACAATAGACATTTATTTACATCTCCATCAATGCTGTGAAGAATTTCATGGAGTTAACTTTCATCTTGAGATATTTTCTGTTATGACAAGATTTTTCAATTTGTAATCTGTGTGTCTTAATCTCCAGAGTGATGGAACTATAGGTGTTTTCCACCATTTGGTGCTATCAGCTATTTCTTACTTAGCTTTGGATGTTGTAAGACTATTGAAGAGAAAGAATTTATGATTAAGCCGGGCAGTAGTGGTGCACGTCTTTAATCCCTTCACTTGGGAGGCAGAGGCAGGTGGAGCTCTGTGAGTTCGAGGTCAGCCTAGTCTACAAGAGCTAGTCCCGGGACAGGCTTGAAAGCTACAGAGAAACCCTGTCACGAGAAACCAAAAAAAAAATTATGATTAATTTTATAGAAGCAATTTGAGTTAGTGTTGAAACCCAGCCCAAGAAGAAAGAATCTAAATAAATAGGTTTATCTCAAAGAAGCTTGACATTGTACAAACAAACCTGTATTATTAATTTTATCTAGACATTCAATCACACTACAGTAACCATGCCCATAGACCAGCATATAATCATCACTTTGCAAGTATCAACAGAATAGATGAAATCATAACTAACTCTTCTGAACTGTCAATTTATTGTTATTTCACCATTTAAATGAACAGGTAATTTTCAACAATTTTCAGATAGAGATAGAAATTCTGGACCACTTGGAATCTTTAATTCTTTTTATGTTCCAGACAGTGATTTTCAAATGTTTATTCTCTTTTCTTTATTCCCAAAACAGCTATTCAAAGAAGAGAGCTGAAACAGATGTGTTTTCATACAATACTCTTTAGGGTCTTAGTCTTAAGTCTACTAATCAAATGATTGCTTTGAAAAGTACATGATTTTAAGAGCAGTTTTAAACATTGAGCATAATATTTATGTAACTACACCTTCACATGCATAGCCTCTACTGTTACCAACAAAGTAGTTCATTTGATACAATGACAGACTAACATTGACAGATCATTATCCCAAATAGGAACAGTTCACATAAGGTTTTGTTTTTGGTGTCACGTAATCTATATGTTTGAACAGTTGTATAATGAAAAATATTCACCTTCATAGCACCATATCACTGAAACCCATATGGTTTTGTGACTTGACCCGATTAGGGGCATCAAGGGAATAAAGAAAGTACAATGACGCTGAGTAAATGAACAACATGGACAGAAAACCTTGGGTTGGGTGGGTGTGGTATGCACATTCTTGTGGTATGGCAGCAATTTCCACAACAACCAGAGCCTTAGTGGTCTGTTAGAAACAACAAGGGAGAGAGGAATCAGCTATTCTCAGTAGGATGTCTCTGTGGGTGAGTGTCTCAAACTGCAGGAAGAGGAAGAGTTGGCCCTTGCTAGTATCTGCATACACTGGTACTTAGACCAGGGGAAGATTTTGCCAATTTGTAGCTTAACAGTAAGGAAAAAGGTTTTTGTCAATTTTCATGGATCTGAAACACTGGTGGTCAGCTCATGTCAAACAATACACATTTGCTTAGAACTTCACTTGCTCAAGACTTCACTCACTCCCTACTATCTATCTATCTATCTATCTATCTATCTATCTATCTATCTATCTATCTATCTATCTATCTATCTATACTATATGTACTATGGTAGGGAGTGAGTGTTTTTCTAAATGTCCTTGGTGTTGGTATCTAACACACTCCCCTTGGCAATGACAAAGCTTTTTTTTTTTTTTTTAACCATCTTCATAGTTACATGTTTTCTGGAATGCCACATATTAAGACTCTAAAAATAAGCAACTTCATATTTGCTTTGGTACTCAAAAATATTGTTCAAGATTCCACTATGTATTTTCATGGTTTCATAGCTCACTTCATTTGTCACTAAGTAAGATACATGTGTCATGTATTACCCCAATGAAGTGCATCATGGCTTCTTCCAAGTTTTGACTGTTATAGATATATCTGCTAGAATCCCATTTCTACAGATTTTCATGTGAATGTGTAATTTCCTTTTCTTTGGGAATCATAATTGCAGAATCTATAGTAAAAGCTGAGTCATAAGGTTATTTCAGTGAGATGCTCCCCATATCTCTGGCAGTTGAACGACTTGTCTCCTGTTAGTTTTTCCCATTTCTGGAGGTTGAAGAGTTGTGACTTTCCTAGAGGAAGTATGTCAGTGGGGAAAGACTTTGAAACCTTCAGAATTTGGGCCATTTCCCATTACCTCTCTCTTCTTCTTCCTTATGGTTCCATCTGTGAACTCTCAGGCGATGATCTAGATTCCATGCATTTGCTATCAGGATGGGTTTTAACATTCTAGAACTACAAATCAAAGTAAAATCTTTTTTTTCTGTAAGTTTCCATGGTCAAGATATATTATTATAGAAATAAAAAAATAGCTAATAGTGTCAATTTTGTGAGAAAGAGCTAAGCTGTTTTTCAGTGTATCGCTAACTTTTTTAATTTTAGTAAGAAATGAATGAGACCTCATGTTACAGACATTTGGTGTCTTTATTCTAGATTTGAAAGTTTGAACATTCTGATATTTGTGAAGCAGTGTTATTAGAATGCAGATTCCCGGGGAAATATGCTTGACTGTCTTTTTACGTGCTTTCCTTCTGCCTATATTTTCTTTGACGAGAGGGCTATCTGTGTTTTCCTAATTTTATGATTATGTTATCTTCTTTATTTTCACTGAGTTTTAAACATACTTGGAACATTATAGATTATAATATCTTCTCTGTTTAGTGTTTTGTAAATAAAATTTTCTTGCATGCTTCTTGTCTTCCAATCATTGTCTTTGGGTTAAATTGAAATGGCTCTATTATTACTGACTGAGATAAAACAAGGATATGCAAGACTGCTTGCAAGCAGAATGAAGTATAATTTGGATTTTTTTTAAAAAAAGTGAACTTGGCAAACATCTGGTTATTTTTTAGAATTTAACTGTATCCTTAAAAAAGAAACTGCCAAATTTTTGGACTAAATGTGACTATCACATCAATAGTATTTTGACTGACCTAAGTTTATTACCATTCACAGACAAGTTTATAGAATCACTCATTCCATTTATATGATATTTCATTTGTTTTGATAAATAAAGGTTGCCTGAGGAACAGAGAGTAAAATAGCCCCACTGGTCAGCCTTACACACCAAGCAGTGGTGACACACACCTTTTATCCCAGTAACCACACTAGCTTGCTGAGGAAACTAGGTGGTACATGCCTTTAATTCCAGTGAGGCTTGCCTTTAATCCCAGTCCTAGAGAAGAACATAGACTGGGAGGAGACAGCTCTTATACACAGACTCATTCTGAGATTCCTGGAGGCAGGATTGCCATTTTAGAATGAGGTAGAGGTAAGAGCCAGTGGCTGACTATTTTGTTTTTCTGACCTTTATGTTGAACATCAATTTATGTCTCTGGAATTTTATTCATTATGCTACAGATGGTTTACATTTAAATCTTCTTGTTCATACACATAATTACTGCTTCACTGGTCCTGGAAATTTGGATTACAGATGGATTCCTCGGATGTACTTTGGAGTCTCTTGCATTTTATTCTTACATTGCCCACTAACAAAAAACACACACTCAAAGTATTGCATCACGTTATATTTTTCTGTCTGAAAGAAGAATATTTGTTTAATAATTCCTGAATGTCAATACAATACAGGCAGGCAAAATATGTCTGGACCTTATTTTCATCTACATAGTTTTCTGCATGGTGAAATTTTGGGATCTGCATATCTCTTATCACTTCAGATCCACAAGCTTGCAGCTGGAAGTTTGAATCCCCTCTTTTTGGTTTTTAAAGTTTTTTTTTCCAGGTCTTATGTAGATGTTTGTTCCCCACATTGAGTGCCAGATGTAGTGAGAATCCATGAGAGGCTCAAAATAATTAATTTAGATGTAAATAGGGATAAGAATTCACTGATACAGGACATGTTAGAGTTCATCCCAATTGTCCTGCCCTGAGGACAGAACACCAACATCAAGTCACCCGCCCTGCTCCTACCATCCAACGGATCCAGAGAGCAAGAGAGACAAAGAGACCCTTCCCCCCAAGCTTATGAGTCCTCACACAGCAGGCAAAGCCACTCCCTAGGGCTCGTGCCCCCAGGCTATAGGCAGAATGAGTTCCAGTAACACCATGCATGATTTCTCTTAGAGCATGCACATTGTTCAGGGTATTTCTCTCCCTGAGTAATAGATCTCACCGTCTTCTCAGATATGACGTGTACTGCTGACTCTGGTTTCCATTGTACCGTTTAGATCCTTATTACCAACATCGCAGATATCACTTCTTGTTATTCCCTTCTCTTTCTCTCTCATCTCCATGTTTCCATTTATTCTTACTTTTTGTCTTGAACTTGGACTCCATGTTTCCTTTGAATGGTTTTAGTAATGCTATTGTTCCATTAATTTTACGTGTTCAAGCCACGTTTGCTTTTTAGTATTTGCCAGTCTATTCTTTGTGGAATTAATATTTTTTCATCCATTCAAAAATGCTTAAAAGAGAGAACAACAAATTATCATTCTCTATTTGGACATATAGTGCAGCCAAAGGCCCAAGTTATTCTCCTATCTAATTAAGTTCAAGCTGAATCAAACTACCCCTGCCTTTGAAACTTTTATCTGCATAGATACATATTTCCGAATCAAATCATCAGTGTACACTTCTACTATCAGGCTGTAAGCCATACCAGAAGGTTACGAAAAGATTGATCTTTAATCCTTGTAGGAGTTCAATATAAGACATTTTAAAGTAAACGATGAGTTACATATGGCAATTTATAATTTATTATGTTAAGATTAGCTATTAATTTTTCAAATGCTTTTTCCTAAAATGAAAATAATTATTCTTATCATAGATGTTTATTGAAAAATTGAGTTCATACTTATAAAGAATTTACATTAGAATTTTATATAAAATATGCATATAAATTGTACTTGATTTCTGTTAATTTTACTATTACCTAATATTTAGCTAGATGTTATACGACGATGGTCCTGGATCTCAATACAACTCCTTATTAAATTTTATAATTAAAAACAGATTGATATTGAGTGCTATTACTGTCTATATATACATGGTTTTCAGCATCTATCTCAAAGATGAAACTACAGCTGATGGCCAAATTGCAAAATGATGGTGATATTATTACCACATGAACTTAGAGATGCTAAAATCAAATTGAAATACATGGGTATTTAATAATTTTTAAAATTAAATAATATTTAAGAGTAAAATGTTATTTTAAATTTTTTCCAGATTATCTTTGTATCAGTAAACTTAGAACAGAAGAAAGAACACTTGAATCCATATGTTGAGACATCTACTGCACAGGAGAACAGATACGATATAGTGTATTTTACACCCAGAATGACACTTAATGGTATTTTAAAGTACCATTAGTTGTTAGGTTATAAGTCATATCTGCATTTACTCTGCAGTGAAATAAATGGGGTTTTAATGGTGTGTTGAATTACATAGTAAATCTTCCAACGATATCACCATTAATTCTTAATATGGGTTGATTTAGCACTAAGACTGAATTTGTTTGTGTATCTCCCCAATTTATGGGATAAGTCTGCACATAAATTTGAACTCCGGTGACTTTCCTGGAGATTTAATGGCTAGAATAGATTCTTACGGAATACACAATGAGAGTTGGTGCCCTAGCTTTCGCTGGCTGCCAAAAGGGCATACCGGTCTGCTACTTTTCTTCTCTCCCACCACTAAGCCATCAGGAAGACTTGCAATCGACTTAACCCCTACTTCACTTGTGAGTCCAACTCCACTTGAGAAGCATCAACAAACACAAGCTACAGCTTCTCTTGAAAGAGAAATCAGAAAAGAGCCCAAATATGTAAAACAAATAAAAGGAAGACCATGTTAATGAGCTGTGGGTAGACAACTCCAGAACTCCCTGCTGGCATAAAACAGAATGCTCAGAGAGTAACTCAGAACACAGAAGACAAATTGATGGACTTCTCGTGTCTGTATCTGTCTGTTTTTCTCTCCATCTGTCTGTCTGCCTCTCTGTCTCTCTCTCTGCCTTTCAAATATGCTTGGTTTATTCACAAAAATATTCCTTATACCATCATAATATTATAAATGCTACGGCAATCTCGGGTAATCAGATATCTTATAAATCAGAAATAGTTGACCAGGCACAAACTGCTGCAGAATCCCACTGAGGAATCTCCCCCAGTGAGAACCCTTCAGGAGCTTGCAAGCTTGAACCACATCCATTGAAAAGTCCTTCAGTTGTGGTTAACCTGAGGATGTCACTGATGGAGATTCCAGAAAGTTCCTTCAGAGCATGGACCAGTGACCTAATATTAACAGACAGGCATGTGTGAACTCAGTCATGATGCTAGAAACCTGAAGTTTGCTGAAGCGAGAGCCACATAGAGGCCAGTCTCAAAGCCACTCTGTGGATGGGTTTCGGGGAAGAAACTCGAGATGATGTGTCTCAAGAACGCGACAGTTCAATCACAGGTGCTATCTTCAAAGTTCCAGTTTTTGCATTATTCCAATGGGTATTAGTTTTGTACTATGGTATTGGGGTTTGTAACTTAGGTTCGCTTCACTAATACAGCATTGTCACCTTAGGGTTTCTTCAGTAGCATATCAAAGCCTGTCTTAGGTTTGGCTCATATCAGACCTTCCTTATGACTGGCTCCTATCTAGTAAGCCTTACATTATTCCAAGCCATACAAAGCAGTTCTCAAGTAACATAATATGGTTTCTCTTAAATTCGTAACAATGTTACACTCCCAGTGACAATAAATTTAAATGCTCGTAGTTGTGCTATAAGCTCATCAACATTTGATGTTTCTAGAGCTTTCTTTTGTTTAATTTTCAGTTTTATTTGTGTGTATGCATGTAAAGGCTATGTGGGTGCAGATGTCTACAAAGACCAGAAGAGCCCATGAGTTCCTCCAAAGCTGGAGTTACAGGCAGTGGTGAGTCACCTACCAAGAATGCTAGGGACTGAAGAGCCAAAAGTCCTCAGGAAGAGCAGTGTGCTGACTAGATTAATGTTCATTTGACACAAGGTCAACTGAGAGGCTGAGAAAACGCCTTCATAAGATCCTGTTGTAGGAAAGCCTATGGCCTTTTTCTTAATCAGTGACTGATGTAGGAAGGCCCAATCCATTGTGGGTGGGGCCAGCCCTGGGCTGGTGGTTCTGGGTTCCATAAAAAAACAGGCTGGGCAAGCTAAATGAACAAGCCAGGAAGGAGTAATCTTCTAGGGTTTCTGCATCAGTTCTTTCCTCCAGGTTCCTACTCTAAGGGAGTTCCCTCCCTGATTTCCCTTGGTGATGGACCATTACCTGGAAGTCTAAGCAGAATAAACCCTTTCCTCCCCAAACTGTTTTACTCATTATGTATCATTACAGCAATACTAACCCTAACAAAAACAGGTAGTAAGTGCTCTTAACAATGGAGCTATATCTCCAATGGTTCTAGTTTTTACTAGACTACTAAAACTTATTTGCATAATTCCCAATCTGTTTTACTCTCTGAGCATACTGAGGGGGAAAATAATGCTTCCTTCTAGCTTTAAAACTATTTATAACATTTATCAGGCACTTATTAGGTACCAGATATTGTGTTAAACACATGCCGTCTTTTTCTAGGAATTATTTTATTAATATTATTTTACAAATGAAACTTCTGAGATTTAGGCAATAACTTCGCCGAGGCCACACAAGTAGGTGATACCATATGTACTTGCCAAATTCCTTCAAAGTTTCTTGTCTTAGCATCTTTTTTGTACCATTTCCTCAGAATGATGCTAGTGTTAGGTAGCTAGACAGACAATAGCCTGCTCGTTTGTAGGCTATTGGGTATCTACTCTTCCCTTATGGTCTTTGGATTCCACTTCCCATTTCCCTGGTAATATTAGAAAGGCAATGGTTGCTTAGAATATAAATTATCATATGAAAAGGTGAGATGTCTAGACTTTACTGAAGCACTGATGGACTTCTTAATTAAAAATGAGCCAGAGAAACTCAAATATTGCCACTGTCTATCTATAATTTTCCTTCAAATCACTTCTTCCCAATTTTATTACCATTAATTCAATATCTACCATAGAAGAAGCAATTTTATTACTTTCTCACAGTGTATATATTCATGTCCAATTTTTATTCTTATTAAAAGACTCACAAAAATATCCTATATCACTTTTAGATGTGCAGATATATTAGTCATCTTTAATTCTATAGACAGAACCTAACATTTAATTTTCAATTAAAGCTACCTTTGATGATTTTACTTCTTAACTCAAAGTTAATTTATTTCAGTTTAACTCATTTAACCACTTAAATCATCAGTTGGTCATTCACTCTTCATCATCAAATTTTTTTATTATTTTTAGATTGTGAAACTTAAAATATTTAATACAATGAAGATTTGATTAATTGCAATCCAGGACTAAAACAGAGATACAACTCCAATATTTAGAATTACCTGATAGGTACTGCACTAACACAAATGTCAGCCTGATGCTAACTGCTTTGCTTGTTTTATACACTAATAGTGCTCATTTGGTGTGTACAGAAGTCTTCCACCTCTTGCTATGAGATTTGAAGAGCAGTGTCTCTTTCATTGTGAACATCCAGGGTATTACTTGCATGCCATCATGGACTTAATTCTTTAAAGGGGGACATACAAGTTTAGGACACAGCATGAAATAAATATTAATACCAAATATGTATTGAATTGAGTATCAAGATTCAGCTGAGGAACATAGTTTCCCTTAAGTTACATGGTCACCATCAAAGAGAAATGGAACAAGAACTTCAGAAACAATGGGGCAGACATTTATACTTAGGAGACACCAGCCATATTGACGATGCCAGCGATGAGAAAGTGATAGCAAGTATAGTTACTGAAAAGAAGTAACAGAAATCAGACTTGAAGATATAATGTGAACTCATAGTCCAAGTAACAATACTAGATGGGAAGAGAGAATCAAAGACTCAGATTGCTTCGTCATTGATTGACATTAAATATATAGCAAAGATATAATTATTTGTACATTAAAGCATTGCTAATTTTTTTTTCTTGCTGCTTGCACATCTTCGTCAACTTCTGCTTTTTGAAGATGGGCTGGACATAGTTTTACTTCACACATAAATTCCAGTAATTGTATAAAAACATGTAGCAGACTCTAGAAGATGGAGGGAAAAAAAACATAACAGTCTGGGCACTGTAAGTTTTCTAACCTCACAGTGACTTTCTTGTGAGGGCTTTTCCTCACATTTCCCAGACTTGAGGTTAGAAGTATAGCTAAGTAGTCACTCTTAACAGGTGCAGAAGTAAATGGTTCCAGAAAAGTATATCATAAAAAAATGAGGAAATATTCAATTATAAATGACAACAACCTTTATGCCCAGAACACAAACTATTCGCTATAGTCTAAATAGGAAATGTAGACATCTATCTTTACCAGGCTGTAGAAAGCTCTGTAAACCACATTCTGAGGTTGTGTTAAGTAAGAAAGGGCTATTGGGAGGGGCAGTTGTTTTTAAATCAAGTAGGTAGGATTAAAGCTTCCTTCCTTGTGGTCAATGATAAACATCTGACAAACTGTGCGTGTAACATGGCCCCTTAACTTCTTTCTGCAGTGTTGGCAAGCACTTTGAGAGAATCACACTTTCACCAATATTCAGTGATGTGGAGAGCTTTGTGCTCCCTTGAGATTCTAAGAATGACGGTTAGCTGTGAAGTACCAAGATACTCCTACATCTCCCAGTGAAGGTGATATCAAGCACAGTGAGGATACCAGACTCTCATTTCTGTATACATATCACTAACAATCTCTCCTAATTTGAGATAAATAGATAATGAGTGGGAAATCTTCATTTCTGCCTGCAATAGTTTACATGTACTATTGTCTTGACAGAATGATACCAAAGGAAGCCAGATAAAACAGGTGCTTGAGTAAAATACACAGTCCTAACTCACAAACAATAGGTTCCTATAGAAAAGTCTCAAAACAACACCTTTAAAAATCCCAATTTGGAAAAGAAGAACAATCTCCAACATCAGGCTGGCAGAGATGTTATTGTCTACAAATGATTTATGGTAACTATCACACAAATCACTAAATAAACAAAAAGTATGCTTGAGAGAACATACAATGCAAAATGGATTAAATACATTGTGTAAAATAAAAATCTAATAGACAGAAAATAAACATAACACATGAGATTAGAAACAGATCAATGGAGAAAGGAAAAATAAGGTCATGCGAAGGCAAAGCAAGAGAAGTCACACAGTATAAGAGCTGGGATGCAGTAGATTGGAGAAATATGCTAAGAACCCTTCTCTTCTTCTCCCCCCATGCTCCCAATTTTCTCAGGAGATCTTGCCTAATTTCCCCTTCCCAGGGGAATCTATTAAGTTTCTCTTATGGTTCTCTTTGCTACTTAGCCTCCCTGGGGTTGTAGACTGTAGGCTCCTTGTCCTTTGCTTCACCTATGAGTGAGTACATATCATGCTCATCTTTCTGGGTCTGGGTTACCTCACTCAGGATGGTTTTTTCTAGTTCATAACATTTCATTTGCATGCAAATTTCAAGATGTCATTGTTTTTTCACTCTGTGTAGTACACTATTTTGTAAATGTACCACATTTTCTTCATCCATTTTTCAGTTGGGAAAAATCTAGGTTGTTTGCAGATTGATCTGAGCTCCCAAAGTCTAGTCGAAGAGAGTGACGAGTGAAAATATGAGAAAAGAGATCAAGACTAGATATTGACCTACATCCAGAAGCTGATGAAAACATTTGCAGAGATCCACAGTAGAACACTGGACTGAGCTCCCAAAATCCAGTCAAAGAGTTGGAGAAATGAAAATACGAGCAAAGAGGTCAAGACCATGATAGGATACCCACGGAAACAGCTTACTTGAGTTAATGGGAGCCTACTAACTCCAGCCTGACAGCGAGGAAACCAGCATAGGACCAAACTCGGCCCTCGGAGAGTGGTGACACTGAACGGCTGGGGCAGACTGTGGGGCCACTGGCAGTGAGACAGGGATTTTTCCCTACTGCTTATTCTGAGTTTTTGGAACCCATTTTCTCTAGAGAGATACCTTGCTCAGCCTAGATATAGTGGAGAGGGCCTTGGTCCTGCCTCAAAGCAGTGTTCCAGACTTTGTTGTTTACCCAGAATCCTACCTTCTCTGAGGAGGGGCTGGGATGGGGGTGGAGGGGAAGGGGGAGGGATCAGGATGAGGGGAGGGAGTAGGAAATGGATTTGACATGTAAAATGAGAAAACATAGTTTTTAAATAAAATAAAATAGCATAGAAAGGAAAGAACTCTTCAGGTGCAGAAGAGATGGCTCAGTGTTTAAAAACATTTACTGTCCTGTCCTTGAAGAAGACTCAGGTTTGAGTCTCAGCACTGACACTGTGGCCCACAATCATCTGTAATTCTAGTTACAGGGGATCCAATACATTTATCTGCCCTCCCCACTGGTACCAAACACACAATTAATGTATATATATGCGCGCACGCATGTGTGTGTGTGTACAGGTAAACAGGTAAAACACACATAAAATAAAATAAATATATCAAATATAAAAATTTTTCAAAGAAAGCTTTATAAATATGTAGATATGTAGACAAAAAAATCTAAAATATTTGTCACCAGAGTTTTGGCTGGGGAAGGAAGAGAAAGATGAACTATAATAACAAAATTATAACAAAATGCAAATAAAACTTCTAACACAATGAGATAAGTAAACCTTAAAATATGTGAAGAAATTTATGCCAAGACATATCATAGTCAAACTTGGAAGAGTTAAGACACAAAATATTTTGGAAGGAGCAAGAGAGAAACTACATTTTACTTTCAAAGAAAAAAAGAATGAAGTCCATAAGTAGGTTTCTCATGAGACATCTTTTTGGGGGAGCAGTTATTTGACTTTGCATCAGTGGTGCTGTGGATTGCGCAAATGATCTGCCATTGACTCCACTCACGCGCGCGCGCGCGCGCGCGCGCGCGCGCGCACACACACACACACACACACACAAGTGCACAGATTCATACACCACCCATTTGAAAAAGAATATAAGAAGACAAAGTACAGACTGAAATAAAATTTACACAGTAATGAAAATATCTAAATATAAACTATTAATAAAACAATGCTATTATAAAATAGACAGGGTATAATTAGTCTCTTTTAAGAGGATGTACAGACAGACAGCAAGCAATCAACAGAAAATTGTTCAGCATTGTTTATAAAATCATTAAACTTAAACACACTACATTAGCTGAACTGAAAAAAAATTACAAACACTTGCAGGGATGTAGAGAACTGTTTTACTATACACTTCTGGAAGGAATATATATGCCACACATACTCTGGAGAGTAATTTGGCAGCATCCTAACAAACACACAGCTATCATAAGATTTCATAATCACACCCTTGAGTTTTTAATCTCAGAGAAGTGAAGATTTATATTCATGCAAAATTCATATAAAAATGCCTACAACAGCTTTGCACGCAATAGTCAACTCTGGAAGCAATCTGGATGTCCCTCTGCAGACGTAAGTTTCAACAAACTATAAAATATCTATACAAAATATTATTCAGCAGAATAGTCAGTTGATACAAGAAACAACTTGGATAAAATCTGGAGAGAATTATGTTTATTTTCAAAATCCAACACAAAAGGATGGAAATATATATATTTAGAATATATATTACTATATATCTATATATATATATCTATATATATATCTATATATTACTAGAATATATAGTTCTATTTATAGAACTATATTATCGTGGTGCTAGTTATAGAACATTTGGAAATTAAATGTGTGGGGATGGAAAGCATAGTAGCATGTTTGAATATTAAGTGTCAATACAGGATGTGCATGGAAAGTGAGTGTGACTGTAGAAGAATGGCTGGAAGGCAAGGTAGTGATGAGCATCTCTGTATGTTCACTGCACGGATGCCACTCTCAGGGTCCTGTTCTCAGTCTGTAGACTTTTATGTTGCTGTACAGAGGAAACAACACACAGTATCTCTGTTTATAATATTCCTTATAATAGTTTATGAGAATTGAATAATTTCCAATTTAAAAATTTCATTGAAGAAAAGTTACCCACATCTCATTGCATGTCACAAATATATTTCACACAAAATTTGTTATTTATTTTTTAAATGAGCTTGTTATTTAAAAATTTCAATGTATTTTGGAATATTCAGAATCTCTTCATAAATTAGAAGCTTTTAAAGTATTCCTGTGAAAATATTCCTCCTCCTTCCTCCCACCCACAAAAAAAATGTGATGATAGATTGATAATGGACTCCAAACAATCAGTCAGTTTGGCATTTGTTGCTTTATATATATCACAGAAGTAAGGTGTCGCATACCACTGTAAAGCAACTTGCTTTCCCCAACCCAGGTTATTTATAGAATGCTTATGTTATTTTTGGTATAGTGACAAGTCTCAAAGATTTTTGAAGAGAGTATGCCTTATCCTCAAAACCACTTACCAGGCAAAATAAAATCAAATGTTGAACCAATTGCAATGATCACCAAACTACCACTGCTTAAGAATTTATTGATAAACTGGCAACTAACTTTGAAACTAAACCAGATGAATGAGTTCTGCAAAGTCTACAAGTCATAATTCTAGATAGGTTTTGTTTTTAATAAGTTCTATGACCAGTACTAGAGGAGGATTTCTGATACCAGAGCTATTAACTAAGGGATGTAAAATTTTGCCTTTAAAATGTTATTGGATTCACCCAAATTGAATCATTCAAGGTTTTGTGGCACACATCTATAATTCCAGTAATAGTCCCAGTATTTAAGAAGCTAAGGAAGAAGAGCCAGAATGTAACCTTGAAAAACTTGGTGTTTTCTCAGTATTTCTTGCCCTAAAAAAACATAGTTTGTTGACAGGATTTTTAATTTATCTAAACTACTATAGTCTATTGTAAATATTCTTAATTTTACTAATGTGACTTTAATATCAGTGTTCAAGTACTCAAATACTGGTAAATAGTCAAGGTACAAAAATCATGCCTACAGCCAGGCAATGGAGGCCCACACCTTTGATCACAGCAGTCAAGAGGCAAAGGCAGGAGGACTTTGTGAATTTGAGGCTAGCCTGGTCTACAGAGAGAGTTCTAGGACAACCAGAACTGTATAGAGAAACCCTGTCTTGAAAAAAAAATAAAGTAATAAAAGGAAAGAAAATTGCATACAGTTATTAGTTCAACAGAATAACTTGTTATGGATCTCTTGAACCACATTTGATAATGGTAAAAATGGACGAAGAAAATACAAGTTGGATTTTTAATATGTAAATGTGCAGTTACATTTCATTCTGTTGGGTGAACTCAGCTTCTTATCACTATATTTTATCAGAAGAAACATCCAGATGGATATTCTGAAAAATAAAATTCTGGTTAGATGATATCATGAGTTTTTTTTTTCCTAGACAAAAAAAATGGTACAGAAAATGTTAGAACATCTTAAGTCAATCATTATTCAGATATAGGCATGGGGAAGAGAAAAACATTTCTATGTATACCAGCAAAGCCCTGCAATTAATCTAGACTACCAAATCAGAGGAAAGTCAGAAATAAGAGGGGAAGAACACTGGGATCCAAGACTGTACAAAACCAAAGCAGGACAGCAGTTTGAGGCACTGGGAATGGGGTCACAAAGAGAGTCAATAATAGGAGCTGTGAAAATGAAGTCTGGGGACTGAAGTGGTCAAGACTGTGTACAGCCTTGACATGTATGTCTGCATTACAGACATTACAGACATACATGTCCCTGGTGCTCATGGAGGTCAGAAGAGAAACACAGTTTCCCTGGAATGGAGGAACAAACTGTTATGAACTGCCATGCGGATGCAGGGAACTGAAATGTTGTTCTCTAGAGCAGCATCCAGTGATCTGAACCACTGAACCATCTTTTGAGTCCCAATATAAAACTTTTCTATAAATGCATAATACCATTTGTGAGATAGGAACCCTCATGATTCAGGTGCCCCCTACAAAGGAATTCATTTCTTACAGGCTGTTATTCTGCTAGTAAGAAAGCATTTCTATAATGTACCAAGAAAATATTAATTTCAACAATCTGATAATAGATATTTGATAACAATTTCATTGCAAAATACTTAATTTTAAGTAAAATATTTAATTTATTTATCAAAGCATTGTCAAAACTAAGCCCCATACACAGAGGACTTCAAAGTGGAAGATATTTTATGTGTACAAGCTATTTCACACATAAATGAGTATAAGTTTAGTATCATTTATAGAGAGGCTCATAGACTTAGGTTTCTGAGCATTATATTTAAAGAAACTTTACATAAGGATGGTGATTTCAGGTTTCTGTGAGATGTTAGGCTTCTCTGTGAATAGAGGTCCTCTTTTCTTAGCAAGAAACGACATTAGAAAAAGCAGCCATTACAAATTGTGACCTCCACCAAATCCAATATTCTGATTTTACATAATGTAAAGCAAAATTCTTTTCTAGCAATATAAGCTATAGGCTTATCCCTTTGCAATGATCCCAGTGGGAGAATGAGATAAACAGCTCTGTATAAGGTTATAAATGCTGGTGGGAACAAAGAACACAGAAACTATTCATATCTTGAAGAACTTGTCAGACCATTTTGGAAGACTGTGAGAGGAAAGCAATGGTCTAGAGTGATGCATACTTAGTACTGCAGGTGTCATGCTGAAAGATGTCTCCTGGTCATCCAAGTGAAGAGGCAGCAGCTTCCGTGAGTCTGGAGTTCAGAGAGCTTGCAGAAGGAACCAGACAGAGTTTGATTGACTTCAAAGCCCTCAGACTAGAGGAGGTCACCAACAGAGAGGTAGTAAGAAAAATGCAATTCTTGCAACTATCCAGTACCAAAAAGCTTAAAAATGAAGCAATTGCCAAGAACAAAGGAGAGGAACAGCCACTAGTAAGGTGGCCATTGGTGATGCAGCTGAGCTTGGACCATACCGAGAGCTCGGAGTCCAGCTGATCCAATGTCTGTGATATGTCATCTAGCTGGGTTTTCAAGCTCGCTTTATCTGTCAGTTTCTGCATATATCATCCGAAGAAAGAATCCTCCTCGGTCCTCACGCAGTAGGGATCAGTACAGAGTTCTCCAGTTTTAGAACTCCCTAACTGGAGATCTGTTGTTTACAGTATAGAACCTTGATCTGCACTTTACCCGTTTGGCAAAACAAATAAATGGATACATTAAAAACTAATTTAACTGATGAGACAAAGAACAGTCTGTATTTCCCATGTGGTAGTATAAACAAGAACTGGAAGGAAGCTGTGGGCCTAAAATGACCATGTGATACAGCTATCAATGACTATATACTTTGGGGGCGTTACTGTTGGATAACAGTTACAGTTTCTTTGGGGATATCTTAGCCTACCACAGAGTCATGCTTTATTTACTACTGGATCAGCCTACCATTCTGATAAACAGACAAATATCCTTGGAATGTATTAGCAAAACCCTATCCTCCTTCACTGGAAGGGCTGTGAATGATGCCAGGAAGCATCAGATGTCTACACTTGAGAATCCTCTGAGTGCTGGAGCCTCTCATGTGATGTTTCCACCAGTGTATTCTTACAAAGTCTTAATGTATAATTTTCTTTATTCTTTTTGTTTAAAATCCATCAGACTACTTCCGTGTTGTAATGTGATACTTAACTAGGCATCTAATAGGATCTAATCTAAATAGGTAAACTAATTTTTGGTTCCAGGGCCATGGTCATTCAAATTTGACTCCAGAGTAAACTATCTCTTACTCCCTTTGTAGTGAGTATTGTCATGCTTTTGTTTTGTTTTGTTTTGTTTGTTTGTTGTTGCATTGACATGGTAAAAGTCATTTTGCTGTCAAAAGGTTCTGGGATTTGATTTGGATACTTCAGTAGCAGCATTCTCAGCAGGTGAAAGATAAGGTATGGCATGAAAGCCTTATCTTTAATAAACTGAAAAAAATCTTGACTTTAGAAGAAAATCTGATTTCAGGGGCATTAAGGAAACAATTTCTGTTCTCCATAAAGGTGCTCCAGTTGACTACATATTTCATATGAAACAATCTATTTTATTGGCGGGGCAGTAAGACTTAAATGCCCAGCTATGTGATAAAATAATTACATTTTCTATACCTCATGTGGGTTTAATATGCTTTCTCTTAGAAGAGTGATTTTCTCATTGCAAACTCAGATATAGAGCACTTTATAATTTTCAAGACTATTTCTTGAATTTCCTGACTCTGAGATCACTGGAATGAATCTTATTCATAATCTTGATAAAGTCATATTTAATTAATTATGGTTCATTTTCTAAGTATTTAGCTTGAATATACTATATTCTTTGTGCGATGTTAGGACTGGAAAGAAAACAGTTTTTGGTTCCCATCTAGATACCTTAATTTATACTTTCCATTCTGTAGAAATAAGCCTAGTACGAGAGAGAATGGAAGCATAAGGGAAGATGCTTAAAAACATGTGGATCCCTTCAGCAGTCTGGGCCAAGGTAGCTGGATCCTTTTCAGTGTAAAGTAATTGGTGGCCCTGACTCCAGTCTCTTGTTAAAATGTATTTTGCTTGAAACAGGCACTTAATATTTGTTAAATAAAAAAAAATAGTGAAATTTTCTTGTGGATGAAATGCTCACTTAGTTAAGGAAGAAATCATATTGAACAATTCAGCATTTTATACATGCCAAGTTATTTATCAAGATTTCCCTTTATTTGCTATGAATGTATTAGAGGATGTGTGATTGTGGAAACTGACTTTAAAAAGTCAGGAGTTTTGTGTCCTCATTCAACTATACTGCAGTCAGGGGCAATGAGCCCTCATATTATAAACATTTAGCCTTTATATAATAAGAATAAAACCATTTAATTTTTATTACTACATTACGTAATTAAGATTTTTAGATGAGAAGATATAGATAAAGGGGTATATGGCTATAGAATAATGCAGAAATAAAGCCTCAAATTGTTTTGATTGAAAAGAACAAATTGAGAATAAGTCACATGACCTCCAAACTGTTTCAAGGAATGAATGTTAACATAACTGAGAAATTTTGCTTACAAAAATAAAGGCAGCATAAAAGAAGGCTTCTTCTTGCTAGTGTAGCAGAGCAGTAAGCCAACAAAAACGAAGGCTTGCAGGACAAACCTCTAAGGAATACTGTAGATGCTGCGCTACTCACTGACAAAGCAGAGAGGACGCAAGAGTTGATGACAGCAGCTGCTGCAGCTCCCAGTGTTGCAATGCAGCCAGGGGAAGCTCTGCTCACTTATGTCCTCTCCAGTGCTCTATGTCCCCCGCAGCAATTCCAAGAAGAAAAACGCCTTCCCCTGTGGGGCTTTCAATAGCAAACTTAAAAGAATCTTCATTCCATTCACTTAATTATCACTAAGGATTCTCAGGAGTGTGTGGGAAAAGGAATGCTTCGAGATTGGAGGATCTTAATTTCCTCAAAGTGACATTTAGATTAAGGATCTTCAGAGTTGTATGCGACAATTGCCAAGAGTTACGATGATCACACTATTCTCTAATCCATGTTAAGACAATAAACACTTTTCAATTTAATCCTTCACACACGTGAGATTTTATTTATTTTATGAAAATACTTTAGGTATGCGTCCATCTATGTATATGTGTATACAATTTCTATTATTCGACTTCACTGTAAATTTTCACGTCAGGGAAAATGATTTATCTTCCATCCAAATGGTCCAGAGTGATTCAAATTCCTGATGGAACTACTTTCAGGAAAAATAAGAAAATTATACAATTGGACCTATATGTGTAATGGTGAAAACCTGAATGACTTTACTCAATTCTTTTGAATAGTTAACATTGACATGATTACTGCATGTTATTGATAAATAATTCATTATTTTTGGAAATTTGTATAACTTCTGCATCATGATAAATTTCCAAGTCTGTTAAAAATGCAAACTGGACTAGACAGGGTCCAAAATGATTGGTAGCTTGAACATATCCTGTTTATATTTTGAAATAAAAATACCATGTTGAGAAGTATATGCATATGTATATGTATTTAAGATAAAGATATAAAATGTAGAAAAATCTGAGCAACCCAAATTCTAGGATGTCATTCTACTCAAAGGTCAAATCCCACCTTTGTGTTATCTCTTTTCTTTAAAGAAAACTGTCATTCTGTTCTTGAGAATATGTCGGTGGATAACAGAAATATTTTTACGTTTTCACAGTGGCAAAAATCATTATGGGTCTAAGATGAGATAATGTGGCACCCAAAGGCTCAAGTGACAGAGGCAGTTAGTTTGAGACCAGACTAGCACACATACTGAATTCTAGTTAAGCCTGGGATGTATATGAGACCTTATATTAAACAAGCAACATGTGCGTGCATTTGAATACATATAGAAATTTACTGAGCATGCAAAATGATTAATTTTAATTAATGACACAGATGTGTGATCTTCAACACATCTAAAATAAAAATTTATAATCAGTATAGAATAAAGATGATTCTTTGGAGTCACTTGAGAATCCCGGTTGTCAAGTCGTAGCTGGATTGTGTTATACAGAAGGGACAGAAGGGACAGAGTTTTACAAAGACAAAAGCCCTCATTTGCAATCTGCTTTGTACACGTTGAGACTGCTGGAGGAGAATAGTCAGTGTGTGGTTCATGGTTTGGAAGTCTGTTGCTGTTGGTCTGTAGTTGTGGGTGCAGTGAGAGCAAACCCAGTTGCAGTATACTCTGATTTTTTTTATTTTTATTATTTTAGCTTTGGAAGCAGTCCTGGAAACTAGCTTTTGTAGACCAGGCTAGCCTTGAACTCATAGAGATCTGCCTGTCTCTGCCTCCCAAGTGCTGGGATTAAAGACGTGCGCCACCGCTGCCTAGGATAAGCATACTCTTGATTATTGTGTCTTGACAGATACACACATATAAAATTCATCAAAGGTCCTCCTTTTTATCTAGCTTCTCTGGGATTGTAGACTGTAGGTTGGTTATCCTTTGCTTTAAGTCTAATATTCAATTATAAATGAACACGTACCAGATTTTTCTTTCCGTGTCTGGGTTACCTCACTTAGAATTTTTTTTCCTAGTTTCATCCATGTCCCTGCAAATTTCAAAATATTGTTTTTCTCACTGCTGAGTAGTGTTCCATTGTGTAAAAGTATCACATTTTCTGGATCCCCCCTGGGTAGGGGAAATAGACAAGATTCTCTCAGTAAATTGGGAACATGAAGGGGAGGGTGGAAGGGAATGGGGAGGGGTCAAGTGGATAGGAAAGGAGAACACGAGGGATCAGAATGGTAGTGTTAGGGGAAGGACAGTGAAGAAGATCAAGTAAAGAGATATTTTGATTGAGGGGGCCACTATGGGGTTAGCGAGAAACCTGGCACTAGGGAAACTCCCAGGAACCCACAAGAATGACCATGGCTAAGACTCTAAGCATCAATAGAGAGGATACCTGAACCGCTCTCCCCCTGAAATCAGATTGATAGCTACGTTGATTGTCCCCATAGAAGCTTCATCCAGCAACTGATGGAAGCAGGTACAGAGATCCGCAGCTAAACACTGGGCCGAGCTCTCAAAGGCCAGATGATAAGCTAGGGAAGATCAACAATATGAGCAAAGGGTTCAAGACCATGGCGGGGGAACCCGCAAAAGCAGCTGACCTGAGCTAGTGGGAGTTCACTGACTCCAGACTGACAGCTGGGAACTTGCATAGTACTAAACTAGGCCCTCTGAATGTGGGTGACAGTTGTAAGGCTTGGGCAGTTTGTGGGTTCACTGGAAGTGGGATCAGGATTTATTTATTCTGACTGGCTTTATGAATGCTATTCCCTATGGAGGGATACCTTGCTCAGCCTAGATACAGAGGGGAGGGCCTTGGTGCTGCCTCAGCTTGATGTGACAGACATTGTTGACTTCCCATGGGAGGTCTTACCCTTTCTGAGAAGTGAATACAGGGTGGGGTGGAGAGAAGGGTGAGGGGAGCGGGAGGAGAGGAAGGAGAGAAACTGGCATTGGTATGTAAAATTAAAAATAAATAAATAAATAAAGATGTTTTAAAAAGAAATTCAACTGCAGTGTGCCCGGTTCCTGTCTTCTCAAGTTCTCTAATGCTCTAACTGGAGGCTCTGAATGAAAGTGATATATGTCTTTGCAATCTTGCTTTATAAAATCTTTCATACTTCAGATAATTTCTGACACTATCTTGGGCTTACACTGAAGTTACTCAGCCTCAAGGTTTATTTCACTTGTTTTAAAACCAGTGTACCATGCAATACTCATCATACCATATATTAATGTGTATCTGGGACTCTATCAATAATAATGAACATAAAATGAAGCAAGTCCTCATTGGGGTGTGGTGCCCTGGTAGTAGTGCAAGTGTCCCGAAGTATAAGCACCTCAATAAAGATTAAGAAAAGAAAGCAAGGAGCAAACCTGCACATTCCCTTATTGGCAAACACACACACATAATAACTTTTCACTGTTAACTCTATTTGAATATGTCTACCTAACCTAATTTTCAGGTTGACCAGAGACAGTCACAGCCTCTCTTATGCTCTCTTTTTTGTCTCATTACAAAATATTTCAATTTTACTTTCATCCTTATATTTTAAGTTGAACATATCAACTATTGTTTTAAAAATGGACAGTTTTGAGTTGGGGGATTGCATTAGGGATAGTGATGTTCTAGTGATAAAGTTGAGGGTTGGAGATTGAGTTCCAGAACTCTTTAGAGACTAAACTAGTTGTAATCTAAATTAGGTAGCCAAACTAGTTCAAACAACAAGCTAAATGAAGACCCTTACTTCGCACAAAGGTGAAGAACAATGAGTTAAGATACATGTCAACTGTTCCTCATAAGAAGAAACAACACCCCTGAAGAAAATTGACTGTGTCCTCCCTAGCACCCATGAACTGCCACTAGCAGCTCAGTTGGGGCTCATTATTCCATGGATTGTGTATGTCCTGGGTGAGTTCTTTTCAAGGGATTCATATTTCTAACTCTATGTGGTTGTGTAGACAGACTGTCAATAGTAAAATGGGAAATCAAAGCAACCCAAAGCAGCTGTTTTCCATGAAGAAACAAATAGCACATTAACTTAGCAAAGGAGTATTAAAAAAATGGGTTTGCATGCAGCCAGAAAACAAGGGTTGCTGCTTGACAGGGTTGTAGAGCAGATCAATGCAAACAGTCCTTTGGATAATTCCAAAAGACATTGTAAACTCCACTGTGGCTGGTCCTATAACTGAGGTGCACAAAAACTTTTTCAAGTAAATAATAAACAGAAAAATTTTTTATTAACCCTGTGTCCAGATGTCTTTAATAAGTAACTATAAAATGCAGAGCCATTCAAAACTCATTTTAGAATTATGTGGGCTGAGGTAAATACAATTAAATTGAGGTATACCTCCCCCAAGATATCCCCTGATCTGACAATTTCACAACCTTCTCCTAACTCAACATAAAGTTCATTCCCTCACTTCATTCCACTGCCCAAGCATGGGACCTTACTTGAGCTTCTGATCGGTACTTGAAATGGCCTTTTCATCAACAACCACTATTCTCCTATCTCCTGTCTGGGCCAGCATTAGTTCATGTGCAGCTTCCTAAACTAAATTGAAATCAATGTTGACTTTTAATAAAGCAGAAATTAGAAAATGTGGTATACAAAGAAGTAAGCAAATTAACTAAAGATGACTACCAGAGCCAGCCAACACCGGGAATTTTTTGTAGATTAATTTAAGATTTATATCTACTCTGTAGAGCTTATGGAGTATGAAGCCATTTTCTACCTCAGGTATAGAATTGGAATCTGGAGAATTTCCTTTCTCTTCTCCATGGTCTGTTTTCATGTCTAACAGAAAATGAGTGGTCCCTCTCTACTTTTTAAAATATTATGTTTACTCAATCCTTTATTTGTACAGAAAGAGTAAAAATAGAAAGATAAAATCCTTTTGAGGGAAAGAGTAGCAGGCACTGTGACATCACTTACAGGGATAACCTTATTTCCATGAACTCTAAAAGTAATTTAAATAGTAGTATACAAAAGACAAATGAGAAAACATTAACTTTATTCATTGTCTCTTCATGTAGGACTATGTGGTTATGAGTTTATTTGTTTTCTTTCTGAAAAAATTATACAAAAGAATTAGTTAATATTTAACAAACCAGGTATGTATATCCGGCATCCTGAGTACATAAGGCAAATAGTGTCTTGAAAAGATTTCAGTTGTCTAAGTTAGATTCTATTAGTTCAAGAAATTATAGAGACATGAAGGCTTGAGGTTTCTATTTCCATACCATGGAGATTAGGAGAAATATTACATAGGTACAACAGATAAAAACAGAAGAAAAATTAATTTGAACTTCAGATACCACCATATGTACAACCAAATAAGCATGTTTGTTCTTTAAATCGTCCTGGAGGAATTCACTGACTTGTGACACCTTGTGAAGCTCCTGTGGGCAGGGATCATTCATTTCCACTGTCTTCAAACTTTATTACAATACTTAGAATTCATTAAAAATTTCTTAAATGTATGTTCAGTGTTTGAAAAACTTAGTACAAATCTGCACCAAGTTGAAAAAAAAACAGAGTTTGAAATATAGAGAAGCGTGTGTGTTGTATTTATGTTAGGATGGTAATTTTGAACTTGTTTTTCATGGAAGAACTAAGGATATTTCTTAATATTACTATTCAAGCTTCAAGCACACTATTTTTTTCTCCAGGGAGTGTGTGTCATATGCATAGATGTTTGCATACTTGTGTGTGAGAGGCACACAAGTGTGTGGGTGAGTATGCATACATATGCATTTGCAGAAGGCTAATGTGGATGTTGTGGGTATTTGTCCATCACCCTTCACCTTATTCAACAAATGAGACAGGGTCTCTTAGCTGAACCCAGAACTTGCCGATCCAATTAGTCTGATTCACCAGTTTGCTCCAGGGATCCCAACTCTACATTCTAGGCAATGGAATGATAGGCAGGCCCCCATGCTTACCCATATCATGTGGGTGACAAGTACTTTAACCAGTGAGCCACCTTCCCAGCCCCAAACCCTATTTTTAACAGCTTCCAGATATCACTTTGGTTGCTTAAGTTTCACTAGATGATGATGACAGTTGGTGATAGTCAAAGAGAACTTATGTGGTTTTTGGCTAAAAGCAATCTCTTCTACTCTCAAGGCCAATTTTGTGGTTCTACTGGGTTGCTTTAAATGTTTTTCGTAGTTTTTACTTTACAAATGATCAATTGAACTGTTCTATATTAATTGTTTCCTTTGCTTTTCACTAAGCAGGGGAAAGTTAATACATAGAACACGTTTAATTAATTATTGAAGAAAATATACCTAAATGAATTTGTGGGTAGATGAGAGAAACCCTAATAGAACAGAAAAAAACAGTTATAGAAAGAGAAAGATATTGTCTAAGGTCCAAGAGATTATGGAATAAAATTCTTCAGTATCTGACTCTTCATTCTCCCATCTCTAAGCCTCACTAAATTACTTTCAATGATTTAAAAAATATGATCTTATATTATGATGAAATATTACATTCACCTTTCATGCTATGAGGAATCATGCCCATGGAGTAATAAAAGCTTCTGAGTGGATGGACTGAGCTAATAGGCTTTACAAGAAAAATGCATAGATTTTTTTTCCTATAGCACATATCAAGTATTTGACAGAACTAATAAAAAGCGAAAAAAATGAGCCTAAGCTTCTGCTTTTGTTTGTAAAATCTATATTTTTATATTACAGCCATTGCCAGGAGAGCACTGAGAGGCCGACATGCATTAAAAAGTAATACAAGTTACCTTCAAAGGAGTCCTTGGAAAAGAAGCCTGTTTCCACACAATGGTTTTATTAGCTGTGGAGCTAATGAGAAATTTCAGATCACCACAAGGAAGGTATCTGTCAACATTTTCCTCACAGAAGCAAGATCTCATTTTTACTAGATTTAATCATGTGATTTTAGGATGATATGGTGCCTGAAAAATGAAAAAATTAGTATTGGAGTTTGGAGCATGATTTCAAGATTATATTGGAACAATACTTACTGTAAATGACCCCAATGGATTATGCTGTGTACAGAACCCGTGGTTAAAGAAATTCTCATTGTTAACTTTCTAATATCTATCTGTCTGTCTGTCTGTCTGTCTGTCTGTCTCTCTCTAGCTAGCTAGCTAGCTAGCTATGTATCGGGTATGTATAATTGTATTTCAGAGTGTATGTGTGCACAGCATAAGTGCGACTGCCAGAATACAATTTTCTGGGGTTGTTTAATTCACTTTCAGTGTTTTAAGGTTTAAAGATTTAGTTGTTACAGGATAATGCAGGCTGTCCTATCATTGCTAGGAACCAACCCAAGCCTCCAGTGATTATCAAGGACTCTTAACTGCTGAGCCATCTCTCCAGTGCCAGGAATTTTTTTGAAGAAAATCAAATAATATAATTTATTTAAAACTTATTCAAGTTTTCAATTTAGAAATATATTTTTAAAAATTAACACGTATGTATATGCTAATTATCTATATAATCCATATAGTATATATGTGTTGTACACATGTGTGTGCATGGACATGTGTGTGTATGTGTACATTATGGTGTTAGTACTATGGAGGTCAGAGAAAAATTTTTAGGAATGCTTCTCTCTCACTGAGTATGCATCTTCTGGTCATTAGGTGTGGTCATTAGATCTGGCTACAAGCACTCTTATCTACAGAGTTATCTTGCCAACTCAGGATTATGCCTTTACCTATAAATTTAGGTGCCAATTCCTTATTAACTTAATAAATACAAACATTTTATTTAAATCTCAGGGATTTTACTGAAAACCCATGACTTATAACCTAATAATCTGATTTAGTATGATGACAGTCTATAAGATATACACGCAGAGTTAATTGTATTTCTGAATATAGTCTGTCACTTTGTATTGCTGCCTCTTATGACTGCTTCCACTTCTTGCAAGCATTTGGTGATGCCTCTGATTTAAAAAGGTATTCAATATGATGGATGCATGGTATGGACTGACACTATTCATAACAGTAATCTTTAAAGGAAAATGGTAGTATTAAATTCCTTTTTACATGTTTGTGGTTGATATAACTTTTTCATAGAAATAACTGTTCATATCTTTTGTCCATTTTCTAATCTGAGTGGTTGCAAATTGTATTATATATTTTGTAGTACTGACATACTTTTAATTTTAAATTATATTTGCATATTAATTTATTTGTTTATTTTATTTCAATTTATTTGTTTGTTTAAGACAGGGTCTCATTATGTAGATCTAACCGTCCTGAAACAAACTATAGAGACCAGGCTGACCATGAAATCATGGAGATCTGCCTATTTCTTCCTCTGCTTTTGCCTCCCGAATGCTAGAATTGAAGGCATGCAATCATATGCCCAATTTTAACAGGTGCATTTTATATTAAATGTCTTTAGTTGTAATTAATAGGCTCTTTAATTATTTATTTATAATTTCATTAATGTCATACTGATATTTACATATTTGATCTCTGAAGTATAAAATTTCTTCAGTAAGTACATGAACTAAAATATATTATAATCTTTTTGATTTAGCCAGTATTAATCAATATCTAAAATGTGTTACAATAGAATTGTATTTTTAAATTACCTAATTAATCAATGAATTTTCTAAAGAGACTTTTAATTTTCTGAAACAGAATCACTGTTTAGATTAAAACATTGCTATCAAAGGAAACAGTTCTCATGAGGTTTGCGAAGATGGTTTGTCTCCTTAGTCATTGTGTGATTGTTCTTCCTACAAAACTCTGATGTAAACGAAGATTATGAGTGATAGTACCTGCGCAATATGTTACCTCTGACACTACCCGTGCTTCCACACAGAAGCACGTTGTTAGTCTAATACATTCTGATACAGTTCAGAGTTGTTTTGTGATAGCTCCACACCTCCGTAGAAGCACAGGTTAAGTTTTGTTTCTTCTCACTCTTTCAGATTTCATAGAACTGAAAAAAATTATCAGAAGATTTTCCTAGGTCAAAGTAGGGATGACTTATGTGGATAGTCTGTAGCCAAGGATTCAGTTTTTAATTTTTTTTTTCAAAATCAATTCACTTGGGTATAAAGATTGTCTTCTGTACACTAGGAACTTGGCTGCCCCCTAAAAGAGAAAGGGGGAAAGGACATTCAGGCTTCTAGTAGAGATTTTATTTATTTTTATAGCTTTTTGCTAAAGTTTCCCCCTTTAAAAAAAATGACTTCCCCCTCCTCATATAATATATCTTGATTACAGCCTCCCCTTCCTTTCCTTTTAGTTCCCTCCCACTTCCCTTTCCATGGATGCACCCCATTTCTGTCTCTCATTAGAAGACAAACAGGTTTCTAAGGGTTAATATTTTTAAAAGTAAAATAATAACTTAAAACAAAAGTACACATGGAAATAGGAAAAAAGAAACAGAAGGAAAGGACCTCAAGAGAAGTTACAACAAAAAGATATAGACTCAGAGACCTACTCCTTCATGCTTTCAGGAATCCCATAAAAACATTAAATTGGAAATCATGATATATATATATATATATATACACGTATATATACAAATCATATATATATGTATATATATATGTATATATATACACAGAGAACCTGCCAGGTATAGGGAGAAAAAATATAAATAAAATAAAAATAAAAATAGAAAATGAGATGTAATAAAAAATGCCCAAATCAATGCTATGAGACAAAAAACCTCCAATGATGCTATCAACTTTATTTTTTGTTGGTCATCTAATGTTAGCCAAGCAGCCTTCCCTGAAGAGTAATTTGTTTCCCCAGTAAAACCATGTTGAAGAAAACTACAGTTTCATTTGCAAGTGGTCATCAATTGGACCTAACTTCTGGGTTAGGGATGGGGCCATGTGTCCACTTCTCCTTTCAGGCTCTAGGACCTTATTCTGTGCTGACTCATGCAGGACTTATGCATGCTGCTTCAGTCTCTGTAAGTTCATACATGCAATGATCATATTGATTTAGCGGCTCTTGCTTTCTGATATGTTCCATCCTTTCTGGCTCTTAGACTCTTCCTGCCTTCTCTTCCACAGAATTCCCTGAGCCATGATGGGAAAGATTTAATGGAAACATCCCTCTCACTTTGCATAATGTCTGACTGTTGGTCTCTGTATCTATTTAATTATGCTGCAAGAGGATGCTTCTCTCATGATGGATGAACAAACCAGGGATCTATGAGTATATCATAGCATTGAATTGTTACACTTGGTTGTTATTGGTGTTGTTTCCACTATATTCTATCATTTTGGCACAGAAAACTATCTGAAAGCCACCAAAAGAGAAACATAACACCAAGTCAGCCACAAACAGTCAATAACTGATTTGACTCAAGGTCTATTCCACAAGATTCAACCCAGACCTGCAGGATATGGGTGACAAAGAACTTGAGACTATGTAGCCCAGGGGCCTCACATAAAACAAAATAATGCTGGTCTAAAAAGATAGTGATAAAGTTACTCCTAGTGAGTATAAAAGGATATTCCACTTAAGGCATTTGTTTGACTCTGTGAAACTGTGTTACTTTGCCTGCCAAGACACCTGAGTAGTCTAATAGAGAGCTGAATGGCCAATAGCTAGGCAGGAGAAAGAAATAGGTGGGCTTATCAGGCAGAGAGAATAAGTGGAAGGAGAAAAAGAGAAGATTGAAAAGTGAAAGGAGAAAGAGAGCAGGATATCATGGGCCAGCCACTCAGTTACACAGCAAATCACAGAGTAAGAAGTGAAGAAAAGTATGTAGCATAGAGAAAAATAAAAGCCCAGAGGCAAAAGGTAGATGGGTTAATTTAAGTTAAGAAAAGCTGTCTAGAAACAAGCTAAGCTAAGGCCAGGCATCCATAAAAAAGAATAAGCCTCCATGTGATTTATTTGAGAGCTGGGTGGGAGACCCACAAAAAGCAAAAGTACCGAAGGAGTAAAACTACAATGGACTGAGCATCTGAAACTTGGGAGTTAAAGTTTTCTCTCATTTCTTGAAATCTTAAGTTAATGAAACCTAGAACAACACACTCAAGACTGATAACATATGTAAGCTGTCCGTCATTGCTACCTTTCCTACATTTTCATCAAACTTACACATTTTCTGTTACATACTATGATACTCAGTCTTTATCGACTGTGGGCTCCCAGTCCAGAGGTAATATAGTCTCTGAGTGATTATTTTGGTTCTGGGCAGCCAGGAATGAACAAAGAGATTCTACTACAAATTGGTATTCCACCATGGTCAACTATAGCCACATAAAACCTGAGAAAGCTTAAAAAGTGATCCTAGACACAAAATAACAGAGTTAAGCATGTATTTTTGGTAGCAGCATTTTCTTGGGTGAACTCTGTTTGCTAGAAGCAATCAGAGGCATGATTAATTTAAGAGAGGTCTTCCTGATTTAGCGGTAGCAACAAAACAAGACATGTGGTTTCAATGAGCGGCTTCCTTAGCCATACCGCTAGCACAAACTCTGACTCTTTCAGGAGGCCCAGCATTTAAATGGGGTTTGTGGGCAGCATGCTGAAAGTTCCTTAGTGGCAGTATGAGCCAACTATTTATCAGAGTTGAGGTGGTAAGGATTGCTCCCACCTGGCAGTCTGAGAAACAGTGAATGGACCTCCACCATGTTGGAGTGGGTGGAGCCAAAAGACAAAGCAGCCTTGGTACTAGCCAACCCATTTAAAGTTTTAAGAAATGGTCCTGGTCAGAAAAAGATTACAGATGCACAATAAAGACATTCAGATGAAAAAGTCCTCTAAATGGCTCACAGTGTGTTTCAAAAATATATGTAGGCTTGGGAGAGAGAAGAAAAAGAGTAAAGAGACAGTAAATGTAATAAAAGAGTACAGGTAGTCATGGATTAAAGGAATAAATATAATAAAATAAATATTATACATGTAGAAAAAGAAATAGAGTAAGAAATATAAGCCACGTAAAGATGGAATGGAGACAGAGAGTTTGGATTATGTTTTTATTGTGTTTTCTTTAAATTTTTTGAATGGTGAAGGAACGAAATACAGAGAGACATTTCATTGTATGGGCTGTTAAGCTAAACCAACCTATTTAAAAGGTATTTTGATTCCAAAATTTGGGTTTAAGGATTTATTGCTTTGGAAAAGAGGTTCTGCTTTTGTTTCCACAGAGGATAAGAACCTGTGGGTTAATTCCAGGCTAATGTGGTTTGATTGACTAAGATCTCCAGAAAGGTCACCATGAGCATCCCCAAAAATTAATTCCCCTAACAAAAAGCAGGAAACAGATTGGAGATAGTTATGCCCAAATTTCCCAAATATTGTTTATAAATGTTTGTTTACATTTAAAGGAAGATATGATATAGAGATTACTAATTGGTATGGATCTTGGTCTTTCGATACAATTTTAAGGTCAAATTTGTTATATGTATATTTCCACTTTTGATTAAAGTATTGCGTTTGTACAACTCCTTTAAAAATGTAATGTATAATTAAAAAATATAGGTATTTGCTATGGCATTTCCAAAGGCACATTTACTAACTGAGGAGAAAAGACTCTGAAATTTGGAGTCGACATTCTATGGGCTTGTGGAATAAAAGTAGAAAAACAGTGCTAGTCAGCATATGAAAGCTCTATTCTTCTCTTCTTGAACATTTGTAACTTTTACAGTTCCCATCACCCAATGATATCATACTTCAGCTTCCTTCAGTGAGAACTCCCATTAGTTTCACCCTGTCTGACAGGAACTATTCAGGTTCCATCTTCTTAGTCCAAGCTGCAAAAAAATTATTTATGTCTTTATCATGCCTATAGCCATCTTTAGATTACCAAAACTGCTTTGTGTAAGGCCCTAGCAAATGCCATTGCAGATATTTTTACAATGTATTTTGTATGATCATCTCTACCAATTTTCTTTTCTTTCTTCAGCACCTAAGCACATTTTAAAGCATAGTGTATCTGTTCAGAAGTTTTCTTTGTCTGGACCTGGCTTTCTTGGCATCTGCAGCCATCCAGGTCCCACCAAGAATGCTGGCTGTTCACAGACTCCATTCAAATGCTAGGCTGCACAGCTGGGTCTCTTAAAGGAGGCTTGCCCCTTTATGCCATATGATCCCCAGGACTACCTAAGAGATTATAATTGCTAAGAAACCATGTATTGTCTGGAGCCTTTCTAGGGTATCTCAAGTCATATGCTTGGAGAAATGTGCCTTTATGTTGGACATCAAATGTAGCTGAACTTTCTTTGGACCACCAGGTCCTGAATAATGACATGGAGACTTTTTATTAAGTATGAAAGCTTGGCCTTAGCTTAGGCTTGTTCCAAACTAGCTCTTAAAACTTAAATTAATCCATTTATATTAATCTATACTCTCCTGTGTGGCTCGTTCAATACATCTCCTTCATACATAGTTCAATTTACCCTGAGTCTCTCCCATATCAGATTCTTACCAGAGTTCCTGTCTCTGCCTGGATGTCACACCTGTCCTTTCCTGCCTAACTATAGGCCATCCGGCTCTTTGTAAAACCAATCAGAAGGTGCCTTAAACAGGCAAGGAAGGACAGAGACACGTTATTATACAATGGTAACAAATATCCTGCAACAAGGAATATGTTGAGGTTTCCCACATATGTGCAATCATTCAGTACTTGTTTTTCTGTTCCATTTAAATATGGGTTTCCAGTATGCAAATGCATTTGTCATACATGACAAAAGAGATCTTGAAATTTCCTGCTTCATGGAAAAGTCTTATGGATGCTGTAGGCCAGTGGGCTGAAGATGGATGCCTTAATGATACAGAAGAACTTTGGGTGACAGTCTGGGCAGCAAGATGTCTATGTCAATTCTAGAATTTTGGAAGTTGCTTAAAATGCACTTGTTTACATAGGTAATATTATATCCTTCTGGAGTCTTTGATGGAGTTGAAGAAAGGTAGTTATAATTAGAAAAAATAGACTAGCTTTAAAACTTTAGACTCACAAAAATAGGATAGATGATAGAGTATTTTTCTAATTTGTCAAATATAAATAGACTAAGTATTGTAACTATAATTCTTGCTTTATACCTGCTTTGTTATATTTAATTTTACTTTGTAAAGTAAATCTTTTCTTTTTATTTCAACAGAAAAGGAGAAATAATGTGGGAGGTCCTTCTGTCTATGTGTTGCTTTTATTGGTTAATGAATAATGATGCTGCTTTGGCCTGTGATAGGACAGAATAGATCGAGGCAAGAAAGCTAAATTGAATGCTGGGAGAAAGTAGGCAGAGTCAAGAGAAGCCATGTATCCACTGCAAGAGAAGATGCACTAGAACCTCGCTGGTAAGCCACAGCCATGTGATGATACACAGATTGATAAAAATGGGTTAATTTAAAATATAAGCACTAGCTAGCAACACACCTAAGTGACTGGCCAAGCCGTATTGAAATTAATACAGATTTTCTGTGTAAATGTTTCAGGAGTCTAGGTGGCCAGGAAATGAACAAGCAGCCTCCTTTCAACAAAGTCAAGTGGTACAATTTCTCCAACTTTGTGCTCTTTCAAAAGAATTTGGACACATTTTAAAAAATGGTTTCATATAAATTTTAGCATTGCTTTTGCTAGTTCCATGAAGGATGTTATTGGTATTATATTAGCTATTTTTCTGTTGTAATAAAACACTCCCTAAAATAAGAGATTTTTTCCCCCACAGTTCCAGAGGGATACAATCAATCATGATGAAGAAAAAAGGAACAGGAGTAAGGATAGGTTAGAAATCTGCCAGTATACTGAGCCCATTTCCTCCTCACATAGAAAGTGAAAAGAAAGAGAGAGAACAGGAATTACGACCTGACTATAAACCAAGATATTGGTTTATCTGTTTAAACCTCAAAACAGATCACCAAAAATGTAATTCCTTTAACATAGCTTTGCCTCCTTAAGAATGCTTTCTTGATATCTTTCATCAGTGTTTGTTTTTACATGTTTTATTGTTTCCTAAAACATGACTGAACTGATTTTGTGGTTTCAGACTTTGGTTTGATGTCATTAGGATGCAATTTTATACATAAAATCATGTCCTTAATAAGCAATGACATTTTATATTTGCAATTCAGATTTGTTGGTGGTGTGTTGTGGTTTAGTGGTTAGCATAATTGTTTTCTAATTTGGATTTCCCTAATTACTTTCTTTTGCTTTTTTTGCTCTGGCTTTCTTATAGCATGTCACATTCATTTCATAACATAATTGAACACAAGTGACAAAAATTAGAAGCAATGGATTTTCAAATCAAAATAATGAACAAATTTAGGTCATTTTAAAATTCTTTGCATATTGTAAGAAGTTAGAAAGAGCAATGGATAAGCTATGGAGTGTTAAAAAGTATAATTTGTCTAGGTGCTATGTAGAGATAATGAAGGAATGGTCCTTGGGTCTTTGCATTAGTTACTTATGTTTTCTGTATTACTATTGGCAAAATTGCTGACAGAAAATAAAGATAATAGCTTAATTTATGCTAACAGACTTAGGAAAGATTCAGTTCATGGTGGTAGAAAAAATATGGTATCAGAGTTGCACCTTTGGAAAGTCAGAAAACATAGGCTATCCCATAATTAGGTATAGTCTAATAATCTCCAAAGGTCCAACCAATGTCATTTTTCTGTCAGACATTCCCTCCTTCTTAAAGATTCTAAGAACTCTCCAAATTTTGTCAACAACTGGGGCCAACTGTTCAGTCACATGGGCCTACTGGTGATATTTCACATTCAAATCACAGCCCCCCCCCTCACACACACACACACACACACACACACACACACACACAGAGAGAGAGAGAGACAGACAGAGAGAGAGAGAGAGAGAGAGAGAGAGAGAGAGAGAGAGAGAGAGAGAGAGATTTCAGAGCTCATTAGGGATGTCATTCCCATTATGGTCCCATAGTACATTACAGAACAATTTTAATTTAACGGAGTAGTCATGGATCCTTCTGTGACACTGACACTTGCTTCTGGTTCCAGCCTTTGGTTTCCTGCATTCATTGATGTCCCTCTTGACAATTCCTAGCTGGGAAACAGTTTACCCAAGTGTGGCATGAAATCTGGTCACTACCAGTCAGGACATGGATAGATTTTGAAGGATAGCAACAATTGGAGTTTGAGAGAGGAACTAGACAGAAGGCTGTGAGATGGGTGAAATTATCGCTAAAGGTACCCACTTGGCAATACTTATCTAAACAATGTCTTAATTTAATGCAGCATATAAAAGCATAGTAGAACATGCAGTGTGCAACGTGAGACCAGGCTATCTGCAAGTATCCGGCTAGAATAAGTAAGAGTTTCAACATGAACTTTATCCAGTGGAAAATATGTTAATGGTGCTATGTGGAGCCTGAAATTCACTCCTGATCAGGTATCTGGAAGGAAGGATGTAGGTCAGCAGTGATTATTTATAATTTGTAATATTTGATACTCACTGTCTGTCCTGCTGTGTTTCACATTAACATGGAACTTTTTACCACTTTCTTGTTTCTCCATTTTGGCATGCAAGTGTCTACCCTACTGTTATGTTTTGGCAACAGATAGCTTGTTTAATTTTGCAGGCTCACAGCTGGAGGTGTGTTTGCATTAGATGAATCATAACTCCATGCTGACCCACATTTGATTTAAACATTTAGATGAGAGTTCAGACTTTTCAGTTGATGCTGGAATGAACAAAGACTATAGAGGCTATTGGAATAAGGAATATATTCTTAGTCTACCTAGACTTCTATAACAACTTGCACAAGACTGGAAAACTGATAAAGAACACTAGTTAATTTTCTCACAGTTTCAGAAGTTCAGAAGTCCAAAATTAGACAGCAGGTTCAGATCAGATGTCTGGTGAGAGCTACTTTCCCCACCTAAGATGCACCTTGATTTGGAATCATCCAGAAGGAGGAAAGTTGTCTTCTCACATGGTAAATAATGAAGTGTTTCTTTTAAATAAGGGACTTAATCTCATTCACAAAGGAAAAACCTCTTTACTTTTAATAACTTCCTGAAAGACTCACATATTTAATCTTCCTTTGTGGTGCTGAGATCAAGCATGGGGAAGTCCATGCTTGAGCACATGCAAGTCAAATATTCTAGCATTGAGCTGCAGTCCCGGCAAGCATCATAATATATCATATTGGTCATTAGGTTTCAATATTGAAATTTAGATACAATACATTCAAACTATGCAAAAAATACTTTGTTCATTAGAAAGACATCAAAGTTGGGAAGCAGGAGTGAAATGTAATGATTTGAATATATAAATACTCCAAAGTTGACTTATTGCCACTTACTTATGTGATGATATTAGGGGCAAGGGATTGGATAGTTAGTTAGATCACTGTAGCAAAGCCTTCCTGCATGGGGTTGGTATCCTAATAAGAGCACTGAGAGAAACTTTTTGCTCATTCTGCTAATATCAAGACTTATATTCTACCTAACAATAAAGCACTTGGACAGGGTCACAGGAACTCAGTCATGATAGCCTGAGTGTGTCACTCATATGCACTAAAAAAGCTAGTCTACGGTAGTGAAGGAAGAAAGCCCAGAAATATAAAACATGAGAAAGCAAAAACCAATGTACATAAAAACAGGCAAAACAGTGTCCGGTTGTCAGGTTGTAAGGTCTGAGGGAGAAGAGTGAATAAGTGAATACAAAAACCATAAAGGAAATGAAGGTCTAAAATTTAAAATACAAAGGCTGTTAAATAAGGTAATATTGTTATAGTAAGGATTACATAGGAAAATTCTAAACTAAGTGTATTGGGACATTTAAAAGTTACAGAATACACAAAATGACATGAAGCAAAAGATAAAATGACAAGCAAATGACAGTTTATTTGGCGATATTAATGTAATAAAATAGACTTTGTGTACAAAAGTTTGTAAAGATAAGTATGTACAATTTCTAAAGATCTAACTGACCTTTGAGACAAGCTAATTTTAAACTTCATGATATCTTTTGAAAGACTGATAAATTTACCAGTTAATTTTAACAGAAAATTGCTTTCATTTAGTTATTAATTAAATGGCAAATAAAGAAATGAGCCCATAAAATTTGACTACTGTATCCAGTAAGTTTAATGAATGTGAATTGGGTAATAAAGTCAACTGTACATTTTTTCTCATATTCATAGATATTGATCATAGTTTAAAAAAACTCAAAGAAGGGGCTGAGGCAATAAATGACTCGGTTACTGAAAGGCCTACCATGCAAGCATGAAGACCAGAGTTGAAATCCTTAGAACCCACAGAAAAATCTGTGTTTGCATGTGCTAGGAACCACAGGTTTGGAGCTGGGTTGTATCCAGGTGGATTCCTGGTGGTTTTTGGCCAGTCAGACTAGCCAGCTAGGTGTTTCCTGTGAGTCAGAGACTCTGTCTTTGAAAAGGTGGAAAGTGATCAAGGGAAGACACTCCGTGTTGACCTCTAACCTCAACTTGTATATACACATGTGCGTGTAAACCTGCATAGACTCATATGTATATACAGTACTACACAGTGGGAATTGTATATGTGTGTGCATGCATGTGCACGCACACACACACACACACACACACACACACACACACACACACACACAAAAGCAATCCTCAAAGTAGAATTGGATTTTTAAAAGTCATTTTAGAAATCAAAATAGTTCATTTCAGTATATGCCTTTCCAATTAAAGTAAAACAATATAATCAGGAAGTATTTTTAAAAAATAGCACTTAAAATCCAGGGCTTAGTTATTTCTCTCCTTGAAGCCACTGAGAACATTTCCAATTTTCATGTTTAATGATGGTTTGGTTTCTTAACTGGCTTTGGAAGCATATAAAGTCTCACAAGTGACTTGAATTAAACAAAGTCAAATAATTTCATTTGAAGAAATCTTCCTCAAGCAGGAATATTCTTAAACTCAATTTGTGGAAAGCATGAGGTGAGATGTTGAGAAGTGCTTCAGCTGGATTTATGTTTGCAAAAGTTCGGGGATCCCTCGTCGGCACAAGCACATGACCATGACCCAAATTAGAGCAAAGAGCTCTTTTAGAAAGTTCTGTGATTTAGAGAAGGGAAAGTTAACCGAAATCAATAAGAACACACAATCAGCCACGAAAGGTAAATGAACAAGATCGCTGATGAGCTAGTGGAAGAGAATGGACTCTAAAGTAGTAAAGCAAATGGGAACCAGAGATGAGAAAGAAATCAGGACTGGTGTCAGTTCTCTGAATCATAACTTCTCACCATCATTGAGAACAAGCTGCCCTTAAGGGAGGAAAATAAAGGCTTTGGCGAGTGATTTGGACAAAGTGCTCTGACTGTGTTACTTTGGGGAAATAATCAGTCATTTCTTTTCATGCTGGTGCAAGTTAAGAGGTTCAAGTTATTCACCTGTAGCAGTCTAAATTTTATAACGGTGAATTTATTTCCATTTTCACTAGAATAATGAAAAGGCAAAATATCATTATAAATGTGTATTTCCTATTTTGCTAAGTAAGATAGAGGCATGTAGAAACATTCAGTCCCTTCTCTGTGAGGTTTTTATCCTACAAAACCATGAACGTCTCCTAGCATGCTGCTATTTATACCACTTCATACTCAGTTATTATTCCTGACCTTATCAAACCTTTGCTTCAAGTTCATGAAGAAACATAACTTTGAGGAGAGTTATGATTTGCTTATCAGTTAAGAATAATGTATGTGAAAATTTGAGCTTGAAATGTTACTTAAACCTCTTGGAAGATCAATGTGTTAGTTCTTCCTGACTAAGCTGCATAAAATTTAATAAGGCTTCCTACCATCCAATCACAAATTATAAGCAGACATCTGAAATTAGTTCTAAATACCAAATGAATTTAATTAGAATGTTGAGTAAAGTGCTTCAAATGATTGACTTAGTCAGTGTTCTGGTTTTATTGCTGTTAATTATTTTTCTACATCTCTATCATCTTTCACCATCTTGTCCCATGGGTATTTCGTGGAATATAGAAGGAAGAAAAAAAGAGAAATTTGGAGACATTTTTTCATATCGACGCAATGAGTAAGATAGCAATAATTAACTCTTGATTATTTGACAATTACCAAGATTTTTGAAAATGAATATATAGACTACATTGTTAACTCAAGGAAAAAATATAAAATAATGAGACCATGGAGGCAAGTTTTGGTCTAACTATCTAGCACCATTCCTTCCTTTCCCCATCTCACTTTCTCAGTAAACGCAATATCATGAGACTGAGTATTCAAAAGAGGGAGGATGTCATCACTGAGGAACAAACAGGAGAGGAGAAAACCAAAGGAAAATCATCTTCCCACCAAGAAGAGGAAGTTGAATGTTTTGTCTCTTTTAATAATGGACCTACATGAAGAAGTCAATAATAGTACATGATGTTTGTGTACTTCATTGTAAAGTTGCTCTTCTATGTGAGCTTAATCTTAAAACTGATGGAAATTCATTGCAAATCAAATGTTAATAGACATCTACTTTACAGACTTCTCAAACTTAGGATAGCAATGGTCCCTGTCATGACTTCTGACATCTAAAGCACTAGCAACAGAAAAGATGAAGTGCCTATCCTACTTAGATGGAGATGATCAAATTCCCCAGGGGTGAAAAACACAATCCGGTTCTTCTAAAAGAGAACAGACATAATCACAGGTGGTTCCTCACAGTGAGCATTCAGAACAGATGTTAAACCACAGAGACGTGTGGGATGACCACGGATGACTCTCCCTAATCAGATGAGGATGATACCTCCCAGTTGTCAGTCAGGAGTCTACACACACTTCTTCCTATAACCTTGGAATGAGGTTGTAGTGAAAAAGTTCTTCAGTTGAGGAAGACTATTCTCGATGAGAAGCTTGCCTTTTGGCATGTCTAAACTCAGTCCCAGGAGCAAATTACATATATAAGAATCATGTGTAGCTTAACATTCTGAAGTATATTTCTTCCATTATAAAATTAGAATTTTAGAATATGGAGAGATGATTGATAGTGAGACAAGGGAATTTATACTTATTTCTTCTTCATTTCCAAAGAGAAGTCTTGGTAAAGGACCTGCCTTCTGGCTGCACTGTCCCATGCCTGTGGTTACGTGTGAAGCAGACTAGAATCCCTGAGTGCTTGCTGAGTGTCCTGTAAGGAACAGGAAAAGTAAAGTTTCTTGAGGAAATCTAGCATAAAGAAATCAGGATTGGACTCTCCTTAGAAGGGGGCTAGGATTTGAACTTGCAAGACCTGTTGGTGTGAGAGGAGAGCTATACTGGACATGTGTGAGAAATAAGCCGAGTCTAGATCTAATCATTTCTTGAAGAAAGTAGACATGCAGGGATCCAAAACTATCCTCCACTATCTGAATTTTATTACAATTTTTCCTGAGTTAGTTGATGTAGTACAAACATATTTAAAATTTTTCCCAACATCATATCAAATATTAATATGTTCAGTTAAGCAAACAGAGTATATAAAAACACAAAGAATAAAAACATTTAGTTTGATTCTATCTATGATTTTATCTATTAATAACTCTATTTTAATAATTATTTTCCCCTTTTAAAGTCTTTCTTCTCTTAACAATATATTATGTACATTTTATTGCTTCCATTTTGTTTTACTTTGGTCTTTGCTGTGTGAGATAGTTAGAAATCATTGGAAGACAAGATATTTCTTCTATGTTAGTGATTTGTTTCTTCCTAGAATTTCAGTATCTTTGGTTAATGAGCCGAAGAGCAATGCTTATTTAAGAAGAGATGCTTTCGTTTAATATGGAGTAGACATGATCAACACCACATTCCAATGCAAGGATTCTACCAACAGAAAAATTTCTTGTAAAGGAAAATAATGAGGTTGCTGGCAATAATTGAAGACATATGTGACTAACGCAGCTTTGGAATGATAGAACAAGATGTTCGAAGGTGGGACTCGTTTGAACCACCAGAAGCATCCTGGTAGGTTCAGGATGCCTATCCACTCCCCAGTTCATTGGCTAATGGTAGCCTCTTGGGAGACACTGCTTCTGGAGAGAGCAGGTGATCTACTTTAAATCGTAAAAGCAGGAGCTGTTGCTCATTGTGGCCCTTGCCCTCTTACGGTTCACTCTGGTGACCACTTCACCCTTTCATATCAAAACAGTTGTAGCAATTTGTTGTTGGACCTAAGGGCCTTTACTTACTTTCCAAAAACAATGAAAAAAAAGCAATCCTGAAGCCATCCTTTTAAAATGTAGCATTTGGTGAACTGAAGTAAGTGAACAATGTAGGATAGTGCTGGTTTTAAGTTTAAGACTAGGGGAAAGGTGACTTTGAAGTTCCATTACAAGTTTCTCCATCATCATCATTTCGTTTCCACACTTGGCATGTATTTTTAAAGGCTCTCAGTCACCTTCGCGTGCCTTTCACAACTTTATCCCAGAGGTGGCTGCTCTTTCCTTCTCGGAAGTGTTACCCCCCTCCCGGCTTGGCATGCTGGCTCTGTTCGTGTATAATTGCGGCTCTTACCAGCTAGCTCTGCTTTGGGTCTGTAAAATCTGTTCAGTATTTCTGCTGTCATTGACGGCTATTGTTAAGCCATTCAGGTAAAGCATTTGGGCTTGTACAGGTTGCAGGCATCACACACTGTGTTCTTTTGTGTATGATGAGATTTGCTGCTCTTTCAAACAGTTTCCCAGTGGACATAGTGTTTTGAAGCTGGAGAAGGAGACCTTTAAATTTTCCTAGTTTTCTGCCCGTAAAAGTAGTAGTACCAGCTTACCTTTGGCCCAAACTTCCAGTACATGATAAAAAATCATTAAGATAGGGTCTTTCACTAAATAAAAATGTTTAAAATAATGCCAATCTTGATCTCATTTGGCAATAGTTAGCAAACTAGAGAGGAAGAGTCAACTGTCTTTAATAATGCAGTCCATGATAAGTCCATCATTCTCGAGTAGAAAGACACACATTCAAGTCCACACAGCCAGTACAATTATGACTTAGTGGATTTAAAGAGGAAAAAATCAGAGATTCCAAAGTTGAGTGGGTAAGAGAGGATCTTAGAGGAAAGAAGGAGGAGATATATACAATCAAAATACATATGAAATTCCCAAAGAACTAATAAAAAAGAAATCATAATATTAATGTCTGTTGTTCTTCGTAAGCATTCTAAAGTCAAGCAGACCACTGAGATAGAAGATATTAACAGTTTTACTTCAGTACTTAAATATATTGGGAACTTGGCTGAACTAAAGCCTTGAAGGCTTGAGAATATAAATATCTATAGATATTGCCAATATTATGATAGGATTATGTTCCCAGTACAAGCATTTTCTCAAAGAGGAAATGCTATTTCTTTTAGGTCGCCTATGTGAATCATGTCACTAGTGACAGGAATGACTGTGTGGAGTGAGAATTCTAATTGGTCTCAATAATAAAAAACGCCGAGTCAGACATAGAAGTCAATGCTGAAAGATCAGAGAAGCAGAACAGCCAGCCACTAGCTCTTACCTCTATCAAATCCTTTGATTGAATGAGCAATCCTGTCTCTACAAGTCCTCACACTGAATGCCATGAGTTCTCATCTCCTCCTGCCTTATGTTTCTCTCTGCCCAGCCATATCCCTTCCTTTCTTAGCACTGGGATTAAAGTCAAGTGACTCTCAAGTATTGGATAAAGGTTTGGACCACCACCACCAGACTTTGTTTCTCTTTTAAACTGGATCAATCCCTGTGGCCCAGGGTGGCCTTTAACTCACAGTGCTTCATTTACCTCTGCCTCTGCCTCCTGAGTGCTGGGATTAAAGGTATGTGCTATCAGTAAGGAATAAATTGCACCAGACTTCTGCATGAATGATACTGATAGTTTTCTCTTTAAAAATATTTCTCCTCATTTTGATTTCTTGGCTCTGGCATATGCTGCGGGAGTATCTTCCGCGGCTTCAGCCAATAGTCGCTGAAGCACGAGCCCACGGTGCTGTGGGAGCGCCTTCCGCTCCGTCAGCCAATAGCCGCTGAAATACCAGCCCACTGGCGCTTGGTATATTTCTTTTTTAAAAAGAGCCACAGAGCTCAGCTCGGGCTCTTGGTTCCGGCGTTTGGTCCCGGCTCCTGCTCCAGCGACTAGGCTCCCTTCCTGATGGTTTATGGTGTATGTAAGTTTTACCTCCCAAAATAAATAACCCCTTAAAACATAACTGGTGCGGGATTGATTTGTCGTTAGGCATATGTGCATATATAAATGTAGTTTGGCCTGGAATGTTGCCCAAAGTATCACAAGTCAAAAAACGCTTTTAGAGGAGTTGGAAAATAGTGGAAGATTCATGTGAAGAGCAGGGAAAGCAGCTCTGTGGGGAAAAGGTTAAATGGCTTCTCAATAGACACACAAAGAAAAGCAAGAGTTCTTCCTGAAAGACATGGACACCCTGCCTCCCCTGTTTTATGTAGGCTATATAAAGCTAGTAGTTACAATAATAAGGTAGAAAGCTAAATACTGAAGGATCATCAAACACCTTTTAGGAGTTTAGGAGTGTATCATTGTGTTACCATAATGCCTTTTACTCATTACTTGGCTTCTGTGCCATCGAAGAAGTTTTTTAAGTACAATTTTAATAATAATTAAGAAAAATTATGGGATTCTATCCAGTATCTGAACACCTTTTATGCTTTTTGAAAAGAGGCTTTTTCAAGCAAAATAAAAAGGTTTTCATTGATTCCACTGATCATTCAGAGCACATTCTTTAAAAGTCCTCACTGAAGAAGTGGCAATAGTCAGTTTCTCTCTGCTCCAGGGTGGCATCGTAAATTGCCTTGTTATACATGTGGAGATTTCTTCTTTACATAGTGTCTCTAAAAGAAGAGCAGAGCTCCTAAAATTAGATAAACAGGCCACTGCCTCTGGAAGTCTCACTCTACTTTGGTCATTGACAAAGTGGAGTGTTGTCTAGATGCTGAATATCTTAGATGCTTCATCTATTTTCGCATTTTTATAACATGTATATTATCTTACTGATTAAAATAATCTCTTATATATGGCTTCCAATTTTTACAGAGTCACATGTGCAAGTTTAGCCACATACAACGTGCTATAAAATATATTTATCTATTTATGATATGACTAGACTACACAATCTCTGCTTTTATTCACTGATCAAAGTGTGAATTTTTAACATAATCAAAAACTGGATATTTAAAAAGATTGGTTCCAGCACCAACGCCTCCAATAGGTGGAAGCTTCAAGTATTCAGAAGTGTCTAGAATCAACTCAACAGAGATTGACTGAAGGAACTCCTTCCCTGCTTCGCACAGGGACCAAAATAGTTACTAACTTGTCTAGACTTTACCCCTCAAATTAATGGATTACGACGCCTTGCAGTCTCTCAAGATACAAGGATGTGGCCTCTATCATACATACTGAGTCAGTGGGCCCTAGTTTCCTTCTATTATATATCTTCTACAAGGTATCTAGACATTTCTATTAGGTCAATATTGTTCTTTTGGGTCAGTAGGATATATTAGCATTCTTTTTCAATGCCATAAGCAAGAATGCAACAGGAAGAAAATAGCCTGGATGCCAAGCATCACAAACTGCATGTCTTGATTTTCTTAATCCTTTAACACCTATCTAGATCTACGGGGCCAGACTGAAAAGATTGAGGGAATCATCATGTTTGTGGTATTTATAAAATGTAATTTGAAGCATTTATTTAGTAAGATGCTCTTCAGACATAAATCGTTAATCTCTGAGTAATTTAAGATGTTTCTGTAGTTATCTATAGTTTAATTCCATTGCAGCATGAGGCTACCTTGCATGGACTGTCACGATAACTCCATATTCCTGAATTTATTCTCCTGGTGAGTGCTCTGTGTGAGATTAGCAAGGTTTATTTTCCTCTCCTTGAGCTGATTGGACATTTACTCCCAAGCCTCTGACATTTTTGTGTGTTTTGGTTCTCTCCAAGTTGTGTAAAAATGATAAATCATAGCTTTTGCCTCTTGTAGGACAGAAATTTTCTGGTGAGAGCTTTTTAAAAACACATGTACACATTTTTATTTACAAAAAATAAGTTTTTTGTTTTTTTCTTTTCTTTTTTTTATTAAAAATTTCCACCTCCTCCCCTCCTCCCACTTCCCTCCCCTTCCCTCCCCCCACTCCCCCTTCCCTTTCTTCTCCAGGCCAAAAAGCAGTCAGGGTTCCCTACCCTATAGTAAGTCCAAGGTCCTCCCCGTTCCCCCCAGGTCCAGGAAGGTGAGCATCCAAACAGACAAGGCTCCCACAAAGCCCATCCATGCAGTAGAATCAAAGCCCAGCACCATTGTCCTTGGCTTCTCAGTCAGCCTCCACTGTCAGTCATATTCAGAGTGTCCAGTTTGATCACATGCTCCATCACTCCCATTCCAACTGGCCTTGGTGATCTCCCAATACATCTGTTCCACCGTCTCAGTGGGTGAACACACCCCTCGCAGTCCTGACTTCCTTGCTCATGTTCTCCTTCATTCTGCTCCTCATTAGGACCTTGGGAGCTCAGTCCAGGGCTCCAATGTGGGTTTCTGTCTCTATCTCCATCCATCACCAGATGAAGGTTCTATGGTAATATGCAAGATATTCATCAGTGTGGCTATAGGAGAAGGTCAGTTCAGACACCCTTACCTCTGATGCTCAAGGAACAAACTGGGGACATCTCCTTGGACACCTGGGAACCCCTCTAGAGTCAAGTCTCTTGCCAACCCTAAAATGGCTCCCTTCATTAAGATATATACTTCCCTGCTCCTACATCCACTCCTCCTTCATCCTAACCATCCCATTCTCTCAAGCTCTCCCCATCCTTCCCTTCTCCCTTCTCTCCCCCCATCTCTCCTTATCCCCACTTCACCCCCACCCCCATCCTCCCAACCCCTGCCAGGCAATTTCGTCAACTTCTAATATCCAAGAGGATAACTATATGTTTTTCTTTAGGTTCATTTCTATCACCATGCACAAAACTCAGGTCCAAATGGATTAAAGACCTCAATATTAATCTGACCACACTGAATCTGATAGAAGAGAAAGTGGGAAGTAGTCTACAACATATGGGCACAGGAGACCTCTTCCTACGTAGAACCCCAGTAGCACAGACAATAAGAGCAACAATTAATAAATGGGACCTCCTGAAACTGAGAAGCTTCTGTAAAGCAAAGGACACTGTCATTAAGACAAAAAAAGCAACCTCCTGACTGGGAGAAGATCTTCACCAACCCCACATTAGACAACGGTCTGATCTCCAAAATATATAAAGAACTCAAGAAACTAGACTTTAAAATGCTAATTAGCCCAATTAAAAAATGGGGCACTGAACTGAACAGAGAATTCACAACAGAGGAAGTTTGAATGGCCAAAAAACACTTAAGATCATGCTCAACCTCCTTAGCGATCAGGGAAATGCAAATCAAAACATACCATCTTACACCTGTCAGAATGGTTAAAATCAAAAACACCAATGATAGCCTATGCTGAAGAGGATGTGGAGTGAGGGGAACACTCATCCATTGTTGGTGGGAATGCAAACTTGTGCAATCACTGTGGAAATCAGTTTGGCGGCTTCTCAGGAAACTGGGAGTCAACCTTCCTCAAGACCCAGCAATTCCACTCTTGGGAATATACCCAAGAGATGCCCTATCATACTACAAAGGCATTTGTTCAACTATGTTCATAGCAGCACTATTTGTAATAGCCAGAACCTAGAAACAACCTAGGTGCCCCTCAATAGAAGAATGGATAAAGAAGGTGTGGCACATATACACTTTAGTGTTCTACTCAGCGGTAAAAAGCAATGACATCTGGAATTTTGCATGCAAATGGATGGAAATAGAAAACACTTTATCGAGTGAGGTAACCTAGACCCAAAAAAGAGAAATATGGTATGTATTCACTCATAAGTGGATTCTAGCCATAAATAAAGGACATTGAGCCTATAATTCATGATTCTAGAGAAGCTAAATAAGAAGATGAACCTAAAAATAAACTTTTGATTTGGTTAAAATACCAGAAATTTTTATCTGTCTGTCTGCTTGTTTGTTTTGAGCAACTCATTTTTGAAGGATTTCGGTTTCTATGATCTAGCTATTTACAGCTGTAAATTTATTTCTAAATTCATCTTGTGCTGATTGCCCTTTCTCTACCTGACACAGAGATGCCTGTCTCTACTTCTGCCCTTATCAAATTTCCACCATTATCAAGATAAATTTTGTGTATTTATTATTATCATCCCCAATAATCAATAGAATCACATACACATAACTCTCACCATATATCTCTGACTTTGTGAAATGTTTCTGGGTGTCTCTGATACTGCTTTCTCTGTCTTCTCTTTGCTATTCAACCTTCCAATCTTACACAAGCTGCTTATGTTTAGTCCCATCCTTGTCTGTCCTGATTTTGTTTACCCTGATTTTTATGCAGCCAGAATTGTTTTAGCTCTTCTAGGCAGGTTCTCCCCATCCACCCAGAGATTTGGTCTAGGACTATTTTCTAAGTTCTGTTGCCTCTGGGAATACTTTGTTTTTTTTCCCAGTCATTCTAGCATTTACAACGGAAAAAGGAAAAGTTTTGAAACATGCCACAAATATTCCTACTAAAGACTTGTGTGTTTTCTATTCGGATCCTCAAGTACCCTTTATTATAATTGTGCATTTTATATGAATCGACTGGTGTGATGTGCTACAATAGTTTGAATGGAAATAGTCTGGGCTTGGAGTGGAGATAGATTCTAATTCTTTCCTCATTTCTATGGAAATTCAAGCTTAACATGCTATCCATGGGAAGGAATGGCACTGCCAATCTCTGGACCAAATGCAAATGTGTACATCAGTAATGTTTCTACCAAAGGCCAGGTCATAATATTCAGCAAAACATCACGAACACCTCTTGACCGTTATGAACTCTATCTTCATAATTCAGGGTGAGATAGCTTACAGTGGGCTACTCTCTTTAAACTGGAAACCACCGTGCTTTACATTTGGATTGTCAGTATCTCAAACTGTAACCTTTAAATCTCCTTAATTATGATTTGAGTCTCCATTTCATCACCATACTTACAAATAAAGCAGACAGAAGCAAATATCATTACACTTCCCTTGTGACTGTGACCCATCATCTATTATAGCCCTGTCATTCTTTCCTCTGTTTTGGCTTTCCAGTAGAAGCTATTTCAATAATCCTCACAAACTGGAAGCAGAATTAATGTGGATTTAGCATAATAACTCCTAGAAAAGTACTTATTTTTGACTTATGTTTTTCTAAATGTATTTTGAAGGATACTGATTAGTAGATGCTTAGTGATACTAATTTTAATTCCTAGTCCTCTTTTGAGAGAGGACTCTACAAGCAGTCTTTAGGAAGAACATTTATTTTTATCCAATAAATGACTTTAAGTAATCAAATGGCTACTTGCAAAATATATGAATTGCTAATCCATCTGAAAAATAAAAAAATTGTTTTGAAAATTGTTATTTTTATGTGGACTTAATGATTTGTCCAATTCAATAAACAGATTATTTAATTTGGATTATAAGCAAGGTTATAAAAAACCTACAAAACAATAAAAATTAACAGACTTCTATAAAATAGCTAGAACACACACACAAAAAAATACAGATACATCTTATTCTTATGTAGATCAGGAACATACAAGAACTGACTGCTTTACAGATTGCAAAGAAACAGTATCAAAGAAAAGAAGGCACCATAAATATTTTTTGTTCTATCACTTTCCCTAAGTTCAAGGTTAGCAAATGGTTTTCTGAATTGTGTTTACTACATTGCTCATCACCTAAAAGCAGGTCCTTATAATACTGAATGGTTTCTTGAAATTTCTGTCCTGTAGCTTTGTTTGTGTCCTTTAGAACTACATATAGGAAGTATAAATTCTGTTTCTAAAGACAGTATGAGATAGTTGAAAGGAATGTTTACTTTTCTTGTGTGTAACATGAGGGTTGGTTTGTTGGGGTTTCTGTCCTGCCCAGTACCCCAAAGATGGCAAGTCTCAAAGAAAATCGCATAGCATAGAGTCGACATTAGGTTATAAACTGATTGGCCCATTAACTCAATCTTCTTATTAATTAATTCTTACATCTTACGGTATCCCATAATACTTGTCTGTGTTAGCCATGTGGCTCAATACCTTTTCCAGCGGGGCAGGTTACATCTTGCTTTTCTGTAGTCTGGGCAGAAATGGGGAAATGGGCGGCTTCCTCCTTGCTAGCCTTCTCCTGTTCTCATAGCCCCGCCTCTGCTTCCTGTCTGGTTCACCTGCCTATACTTCCTCCCTCACCTATCAGCATTTTATTAAAATACATGATTGACAGAATACAGATAATTCTCCCACACCACTTATGAAACTTTTCTTCTCAAGTATAGCATCTTCAATTCACTCAGTGATTCCATATATTGCTGTGTGCAATTCCTGTTCCAATCATTCACTCCCCAGTGTCTGCTACATCATAACCAGTATGTGTTTTGATACTTCAGTGACCAACTCTAAAGAAAATAGTGCAGATGACTTGACTAAGTCTATTTTATTTATGTTCCTTATATATGTTTCTAAAATTGAAATATCTTTAAATAGAATAAGAATTGTGCCTAAAAATAGCTATGAAATCCATATTAATTATCATTTTGCTATTTTTATTAATTTACTGACCATCACTATAAGATACATTACTAATAAATACATTGATTTTTAATAAATATTTTCAGTCCCCTGGAAAAGGTTAATTATACCATAGTTTACAACTGCTATAGTTATCTTCCTCAACATGAAGACAAATAGAGAATAAAACAGTTTAACTGAAGCATCATTGCCAAGGATTAGATTTTAATCTTTCACTGACAAAGGAAGCCCATTTCTTTTAACAAATCTTAGTCATTCAAGTTGATTATAATCAAAGCTTCTATTACTCAGATTCCACATGATGTCTTCCATGAAGTCACTAAGGTTCCAACAGCTGAGTAGAGATAAAAATGAAGAATTAGTGTCATGAATTGGGAAGAACACAATGATATGAATGAAGTCATTAGAAAGAGGTTTTTGTTTTAACAGTTTTAAGTTACATTTCTTGTACCTTATAAAATCCATTCTGACACAGGAAACTGACTGTTTGCTATAGCCATATAATATCCCTTTGTTCCTAGTAATGGTTTCTAGAATTTTAAGTTCCTAGAGTCCTTCATCACTAAATAATAACTATATAATTTCTATAATCTACTGTCCATAAGTATGTTTTTTCCCTAAATCTTAGGGTATCTTTGAGTAATTTGAAGTGTTCATTCATTCACACGCCTACAAGTTAGTCATTTCTGTTAGGTGGCATAATTTGGAGGTTGCTTTTATTATCTTAGATAAAAAATTTAAAAGTTGATAGATGTGAAAAGGTTACAGTGTTTTCTGTTTGTTTATTTTATTTATTTTTTGTCACAATGAAACTTCTCTAGCTGAATTTTTACGGTGTCTCTTCTATTGAGAGAGCACTTGTGTTTGATTGAAATGCATGTTTTGACTTCTTAAGGCAACGTTATAGCAAGTCAGATATGAAAGGAAATTTGAACCAAAATATTCCAATCTTTAATGTTACTTTTAGTTTTCATTAATAATTATTAAACATTTAGCAAGTATAACCTCATTTGTGTAAAGTAAAGGATTTCTGATGACTTTTGAATGTAGCAGGTTGGGGGCCTCTGGCTTGTAGCTTAGTAGATGCCCATGAATATTAATGTTTGTTTTCTACAAAAGTTAATGAAAAAAATGTGCCTTGTTGAACCAAAACAAGAAATGGTTATATTGTTAATCTACTAGTATTTCTTGTGAGATTCACTTTAATAAAAAGTAGAAATATGCAACAGAAAATTTTGTCTTCCTTAGCATTTTAAATCATTCAACATAGTATTTACTGTTGGGTGATTAATTACAGCATAAGTTTATGGTTTAAAACCAACAAAAGCGAGTTGTGCCTTCATTGTCTCTACGGGTTAGAAAGTCAGGATTCTGGTTCAATGTCACCCTAAAGTTACAGTCAGATATGTAGCTAAGGTCATGTTTGTATCAAGGTTTAACTAACAAACTTACCTCCAAATAAACTCACATAAACATTGTTAAGCCCACAAAGATCTATTTTCAGTTTCATTCATGTGATTCTGACCCTAAGATCTTGATTGCAAGGGTTTTTCTTCATGTTCACTGTGTATTTCTTATGGCCACAAGCCAATTTCTGTCTTCTTCACTGTTTTAGCATTGACTTCACTTGGCACCTGCCATTGGAGGTAAGGAAAATGAGACGATACCAATAAGACAGAGACTGCAGTCTTCTCAAAACTAGCGTAGAGGGTTATTTAATAACTTCTAGGTTACTCTTTTTAAAAAGTAAGTTATTAAACCCAGGAGACATTTGAACAGGGGAGTGTGATTTCATCCCTGAAGAAAGGTGCCTCACAGAATCTATGCCTGTGATCTCAAATAGTCACAGGCAACTGCTAACTACAATCTACAATGCTTTTATTAAAGTCTTGAAGAGAACAGTAGAATAATATCACTCATGAGTTATTCATTTAAAAATTTAAAAAGAATATCTGTTGTACATTACTGAGAGGTGTTCTTACAATTTGGAACTCCCTACTAATTCTTTCTAGAACAATCTAGATTCAAGATGTGATAGAAACTCATAAAAATGACATTATACAGAAAATATATGGTTATATAACAAAATGCATGATTTAATGGTCCATGAACTCATGAAACCATTAAGAAACTTTATTATAACATCTGGTAAATGAACTTAGGTCAGCATTTCCCATTAATTCACCTAAAAATCCACTGATTGTTTACAGAAGAAATTGTCTAATTGGAAAATATGAATTATATTTATGGATTTTCCTAAAGTTGAATATATCAAAGGAAGTATGCTCTGTAAAAGTTTGACAATTGTGAAAGCTGGCTTTAGTGTTATTTCTCCCAGTTTTTATGTCATCAGACTTAACAGTTGACAATAGAAAGATAGCAATTAGTGCTTTTACAATGTTGAGTTTGTGAAAGATATATTTTATAAAACTATTTTTAATTCCTCAAAATCTCCACAAGTGTGGGTTTTCCCTTTTCCTCAAGGTTCATTGGCCACCAGGCCATGAGGACAAAGGGAGCAGAGGTGGAATGTGGGGCTTTATGTGACCTGTGAGTACCACAGAAATACCTTTTCTGAAGTTTGCTTCAGTGTTACAACTTAACTTTATGAATTTCAGAGTAAGGATAATATATAGGAAGGGTATAATGGGTGGGTGGTATGGGAGGTCATTCTGTATATGTGTTGCTTTTATTGCTTAATGAATAAAGAAACTGCTTTGAGCCTATAGGAGGGAAGAATAGAGATAGGTGGGGAAAACAAATGTTGAATGCTGACAGAAAGAAGATGGAATCAGGGAGAAGCCACGTAACCCCTTGGGAGACAGACGCCAGATGCCCAACGGAACTTTACCCAGTAAGCCACGGCCACGGGTGATACACAAATTAAGAGAAATGTGTTAAATTAAGATGTAAGAGCTAGCCAATAAGAAGCTAGAGATAATAGGCCAAATAGTGATTTAATTAACACAGTTTCCGTGTAGTTATTTTTGGGCTGAGCAGCCAGAAACAAGCAAGCAGCCTCCGACAACAGGTGGGGTGTCACCTAATTTGTGTTTGGCTGTATAGTCCTACCATACAACTAGAATACAATAGCTATTTGTCATGTAGACATCAGGGTGTGAACATTTGCACGGAACTATATCAAAAGTCACACTTAAGCACACAGACTCAGGGACAGCTTTCCAATAGGGCAGGCATCTAGGCCTGGAGACACTATCCAGATAGGGTAGCGAGGAAGTCCTGCTTTGAAGGAAGTCATCCATATTATTAGGCTGAGCTTAGAAAGCTCCCCGGACAAGGTGAAATGCAACCTTAAGCAGCAGGGTCTACTAACAGAAAAGCCCTTGTGTGATCCTTTCAGTGGCATGTGTATTTAGGAGTTTATTATTATCGTTGCCCTTCTTTCTCCTACTTCTCTTGCCTCAACTTTATTTTTTCAGGTAAAAATATGAGAGCAAAATAATTGCTAAAAATGCTATCACTGTCATTTGACACAAAAGGGATGATTGAGCAGTAGGCAACAGAAAGGATTTTTTTTATTGATTTTTATTGAGTTCTACATTTTTCTCTGCTCCCCTTTCTGCCTCTTCCCACCTCTTCAACTCTCTCCCAAGGTCCCCATGCTCCCAATTTACTCAGGAGATCTTGTCTTTTTCTACTTTCCATGTAGATTAGATCTATGTATGTCACTCTTAGTGTCCACATTGTTGTCTAGGTTCTCTGGATCTGTGATTTGTGGGCTGGTTTTCTTTGCTTTATATTTAAAAACTACTTATGAGTGAGTACATATAAAAGGATATTATGTCAGAGTGAGGGACAATTGACACATATGGACAGTATCTAAGACAAGAAGTATTTTAAAGAATTATTAAATAATAAAACTTGCATAGTATAAATCAACACTAGTATTTTCTCTATAATACTTGAGATGAGAATTGACCCATATTTAAAGCTTGCATCTGTTTTATACCCCTGAAAGCATTTCAATCGTGTTTAAGACTCAATCTTCTGCAGTTCTGCTTAAATGTGTCATAAGAAGACATTTAAACAATGGTGCTATGATTAAGTAAGATTTACAAATTCGTTCTTTTCTAACTCCATATCTGAAGGTGCAAACACATATAAAATATATTATCCCTTTGTTTTATTTTGTCAAGTTACTGATCTTTGTAAATATTTTATTTATTTTATTTTATGTATACAAGTGATTTCTCTGTGGTGTGCTTGTGTACATGGTGCCTACGGATTTCAGGAAAGAGAATCAGACATTCTGGAGCGGGATCATGAAAGCTGTACACCAACATTTGGGTGCTGGGAATCAAATTCAGGTCATCTTCAAAAGTGCTTGCTCTTAACCACTTAGGTATCTCTCTAGCTCCAAGTAGGTAAAGTTCTTACAGAAAAACATAGAATGAGGTGAGCTTTAATGATATCTTTTTTGCTTTAGTAGTTTCTTTAAATGTTAGAGTTCACACTCAGAGTGTTCATCTTCATGAAATGGAACATTTTCATTTGTTTTGAAGATATTTTCATTTTTTGAAAATTTAATATATATATATATATATATATATATATATATATATATATATATATATCTCAATTATATCTATTTTCCACTTGCCTCTGCGGTTCCTCCAAGACCCAACACATCTTCATCCCAATGGTGTGTCCTCTGTAATTGTTATTTATGGTGAATAGCAGCATCAGTACTATCTTAACATGCTGGTCTAAGCTTTGTGGTGATTCCAAAGCTTTCCTGTTATTTCTCTGCTTCGCTCCATTTTCCTATGATTTTAAAAAGAAAATTGGAAGAGAAGATAAGAGTTCTGCTTTCAAAATCTTCAAGAAATAGGGCAGATGATTTTCAGTTTTTGAATTTTTTTATTCCTTTGGTTTTTGTTTTTAACTCTGGATAATTTTTTTTTTTAGAACAGTATCCTCATTATTCAGATGGAAACTGGAGACTTTCTGATAAAAAGAGAGGGTGTATTGGAAACTAAATCTCTAAAAACACACGTTAAATCCATAATCCTGTACTTATGTAAGTAATGTAGATAACAGTTTATTCTAAGAACGATAAACATGGATTTAAATGCTTAATTAAATAAAGTGTTCCATTCCTTGGGGGTAATTGTGATGCTGCTCCGTAAGCAGTTGAATTATTGCATCCTCACCTATACAATCTGTCAAAGTTTTAAAAAATTCTAACATGAAGTCGTTTTTATAACTTTCTATCTCCAAAATGTGCTCCATCGGAATTCGTGCCCCTAAAAATAGTCTTCTGTTACTGTCTTTGTCTTCTACTTACTTTGCCATCTCTTTCAAGACTTTTGTTTTGGTGGTGTGAAAAAGCTCCTTGCCTCAAAGTGCCTTGTTGAAAAATGAAGTGATTTTGGTTTTTCGTTCCAGAGGGGGAATTTACAATGGTAGGAGAACAAGAGTCTAATACAGGAAGATGAGAGATAACATCTTCTACTACAAACATGAAGCAAAGAGCATAAACAGAAAGAGGGACAAGGATATAACCCTGTAAACCCCAGTGATTTACTTCTCCAGAACATCGTTACCTCCTAATTAATTCATGATATCTCCAAACAGAGTCAAAAACATTCAACCAGTATTCAAATACATGCACGTAGGAAGGCATTTGTCGCTCAAAATACCACACTTAGTCACATGTTCAAGGATAGAGTATTATATTTCAATATTTAAATCCAAAATACATCATGATCATATCTAAATAATTGGCCCCTACAGTGTCTAAAGCAGCAGCGGTGGTGGTGGTGGTGGTGGTGGTGGTGGTGTGTGTGTGTGTATGTGTGTGTTAAGAGCATTCACAAGTTTTTTCACTGGATGTTGTGAAACATTAAGTTAATTGTATGAGACAGAATGTCCTACTTGTTACAAAACCTTAGAAGTTATTTCTCTGTACTGTGTGTTCATTACCAACCTCTCTTCATCTTACTTCCCCTATGTCCTTCCCTGGCTACTGTTATTATTTTTAACTCATGCCTTGGTTTTTATTTTATCTGTTGTACTTACCTACTTGCTCTAGTTCTTTCCTATCTTTGACTTTCAAAGCCAGTTGGGAGCTAGAGATCTAGTTCAGAGGGTGAAGTGCATACCTTGAAAGTCTGAGGGTCTTAGTTCAAATTTCGGAACCTTCCAACTCATGTAAGATTATACTTGGGATTCTAGTGGTGGAGAGATGGTGACATTGGCAGCCTTGGACTTGTTGGCCAACAACCTTAGGCGAAAGAGTTACCTTCAAGTTAACAAGAGATCCAGCTTCATGAAAATGTTAAATGACAGCTGAGGGTAACATCTTTGATCTCTGGTCATGCCCATGCACACATGTGTGCGTGTGTGCACGCACGCACACAAATTAAATAATAAATAAGTGAATAACTAATTTTGTTAATTTTTGTAGTTTTGCTAAGTGAATATTCAATATTTATATTCTTTTAAGAGGTGATATTTTTGTAATACAAAATTTTTGTAAAACAAGAATTACACCTTGTGTAATTTTCTGTATGTATTTTGGTTGATTCTTTCACTCTCTGATCCATCTTCCTCTCACTATTTCTCTATTTTTTAATCACTTAAGTATTTATTTTTGTAACTTCTAAGACTATTTTATTTTCTTCTCTATATACAATGTCAGTGTTGATAAATTTTCTTTCTACCAAAACCTGTGTTCAGATTTCATTCTAAACGCCTAAAACCTGCTCTGGAGTAATTGGTTTTTTAAAAGGACGTCCTTTATAAGTTAGTTAAATGACAGCTCACTGGCAGGAAAGCCAGCTTTTTCCTATTTGAAATGTATTATTTCTTTCTTTCACTCTCTTTCTTGGAAGGGAATTATTAAGGGTGCACAGCACTGGATTGACAGTTTTCCCTCAATCTCGCTAGTGCTTTGACACTGTAATTTTTTCATTTTATGCTGCTTTTGTTTTCTAAGAAGCCTGCTGTTGGAGGAGATGTATATTATTTCTTATCTTCATGTACCCCACTACTTTTCGGGGTTTTTCTTACCAACTATTATTTTCTTTAATTCCTAGAATTCTAGAACTATACAAAAGTGTTTTTTTTTTCTACTCAGTCAAACCCAGGGATCCTTTTCAATGTCTGGATTCATCCCTTAAAGAGTATTGGCATCCTCTAACTTTCATTTGACAAGGAACTGTCTGCCTAACCTACACTCAAACACTTGAGATTACTTTAATAGTGCTATGCCTTAACTAGAAGGATGCCTTAGTGCATAAAAGCTCCTGCCACTGAACCTAATAGCTTCTGTTCCATCTCTGTTTTTTTCAATAATTTATTTTATTTCTTTGGTGTGTGTGTGTGTGTGTGCGCGCGCGTGTGCACCATCCACATGTGTGTATGTGCTGTATCAAGGTTAGAAGAAGCAGTAAGAGTCTGTGGAGTTAGAATTAACATAGATTCTGGAAACCAAACACTAGTCCTGTTCAAGTGTGGGAGTACTCAAATGCTGAGTCATCTCTCCAACTTCAGTTTCACCTCTTGAAGCCACATGATGGAAGGAGAGAACCTTCTCATGCAAGTTGTCCTCTGAACACTATCTGTGTGCTGTGGCATATGTGTGCCCCCGTTCACAAGATAAATACATAAACAAATATAAAAAAATATTTTAAAAGAATACTATTCCTTTTGGTTCCTTATTCTTTTAAAAGAAAGTCAGTAATTAAACTATCAAAGCACAACAATTTTCTGACACAGATAAGAAATTAATATACAATAATCAAGAGTCCAAGACAAATTGCAAATATTCAGTAAATGTAGGGAAGATGACAGTGAAGATGCTGTTTCAGCAGTAACTATATCTTAAAGGCTATTGGCTGATGGAGCAGAATGTGCTCCCACAGCACCTCCCCCTTTTGTTTAAATGAGAGAGTTCCAAGCCCAATACCAAACTATATATATACAAGAACAGATATCAAGTTTAATTAGAATTATAAGCAGCATATACAATATTAAGCAAGGAACTTATACTAAAATACCAGCCCACTTGGGCAAGGTATCTTAAAGGCTATTGGCTGAAGGAGCAGAATGTGCTCCACAGCAGCTATAGATGGCTCACTCATCTATTTCTTCTACTATTGTGCTATGGAACTTTAAACACACTTTAAATTACTGAAAAAAAATGATTGATTACTCATATACTACTAAATTGTTTGCTTATATAATAAAATGTTGTGGTTTCCTCGTGTGGAGTTAAGCCTTCCTACATTTGTTTGTATTTCTATTGCATACAAAATTCCAATTCCAAATTAAACAGTCTTTCCAGTAGTTTCATTTTTCTGCCTTACTCCACCAGTAAGCTCTTTGTGCAATTTTACCAATTTATCCTGTCCTTAGAGCATTTTTCGTTCTCTCACCTGACTCCTGTCCTTCAACAACAGCTATAATGCTTAACTTGCTTCTTGAGACTTTCATAAAGTAGTTAAAACTAAACAATGTATTTATAAAACCTGAACTGGTAGCTATAAAGAAAGATTATGGGAAATTTGCATTCAGTGAAAGATAAGTAATGTCAAATTAAAAACATTTCATGTGTTTCTCAGAAAAAAATTTTCTTGAAGTGTTTGTTTTGATTGGCCAGCTAATCTTTGGTGCGGGAGAATTGTCTGTATTTTGTCAATCATGTTTTAAATAAACGCTGATTGGCCAGGCAGGAGGTGTAGGTGGGAAAACCAGACAGGAAATGGAAATGATGCAAGGAGAGCAGGAGAATTCTGGGGAAGAGGAAGCTGATTCCTCCCTCTCGTGCCCAGATCACCGAAGCAGCAGGAGCAGTGAGCTGCCCCACTGAAAAAGGCACTGAGCCACATGGCTAACAAAGATCAGAAAAATGGGTTAATCAAGATGTGAGAGTTAGCTAATAAGTAGCCTGACCTAATGGGCCAATCAGCTTTATAACTTATAGAGATCTCAGTGTGATTTTTCCCTGGGACTAAACAGCCAAACAAGCCAGCCCTTCATGTTACAAATCTTTGCCAGTTCTTTTTGTATGTGTATGGGGGGGGGGGAAGGTTATTTGTTTTCAGTAGTTTGGAGTCCTAAGAAGCTTATTGATAAAGTATAGTGTGTAGAGTAGGCGATTATTTTCATTATTGATGAGCCAGTCATGCCTCTTACTCCAGATACACAGAGTTTAATACATGATTTGAACACAGTTTACTTTTACAGGTTAAGAATGATTGATTCTACATATTACTTAAACTTATAATTATGGCATTGTTCAACAATAATTAACAGACATTGTCTAAATACCCTATTTTCTCTGAAACATATAAGTAAATTATACCTCTGAAACTTATTCAGTCTGTCTTACATATTTTCTCTGGATTTCCATAAAGTTAGTGACAGAAAGCAACTTTCTGTTAATTAGTCCAGATTTCTCTCATGTACATATTCTGTCAAAAACTATACTGCTATATCAGTGTGAATTAACTCTAATTGTATGATCTTTTCAATTGCTCAAACTGAGTGGTATAGTACAAGAAGGGACATTTATGCCCTCTGGAAATCTAGTACGGAACATTTTCAATTTCTCTAGTCTTAATTTATCAAATTTGGTTTAACAATTTCGTAATGTCACAAAACTCACTAATCTAAAGTGAGTAATAGATTATTATAAGGTAAAAAGAAAAATATTTATGATCTGTATTGCTATACTTTTGTAAAATAACAACACACATAGTTAATTTAAAAACTCTAAGTGATAAATGATTATTTTTAAGTTTCATTTTTATGGGACTGGAGAGATGGCTCAATGTTTGAAAGCAATTGTTACTCTTGCGGAGGACTTAAATTTACTTTCCAACACCCACATGATGACTCACAGTGATATGTAACTACATTTTCAGAGGATCAGACAATTTCTTCTGATCTCTGCAGGCACTAAACACATACATGGTATACATTTTTACACTCAGGCAAAGCAAACATATATTAAAAAATGCAATAAATAGATCTGAAAAATAGGAAAATATACTCTTATTTCCTCAGTGTGTGTGTGTGTATATGTGTGTGTATGGGAGCGTGTGCTTACCTGCCTGTCTGCCTGTCTGTCTGTGGGTATGTGTCCATGAGTGCAGATACCCATGGAGTCTGAAGCTATCAAATATCCCCCAAGGTGCAGACAAGCATGAGCAATCTTGCACAGATGAACTTTGGTCATATACAAGGATAGTACACACTCTCACTGAACCATCACTTCAATTCTCACAAATGATTTTAATTTCATGTTACAGATAAACAGTGTGATGTGTGCAATTATTTAAACAAGACACATTTTTTCCTGATTTAATTTTCAATGCACTTTACTCAGAAATTATGTATTTAAGCTTAAAATCCCTGAAATTCAATGCTGCTCAGATTTCTTTTATTGGAATTCTATGCTAAGTCTCTTAAGATCACTGTGTGTCATGGTGGTATGATAAAGTAAAAATCATAGACACAAACAAAAATGATAGATTATTTATTTATGTTAGTTCTTCTTTGAGTAACTCCAAGACTGGAAATAATAACGAGATATTATTGTCTTATCCAAACAAATGTGAACTACTTGACCTAAATAACAAGAAGAATCTCCTAATAAAGATAAAGCTTCCTCTTCTTTGCATTTCTGTTTGGATTTCTGGTATGAACCCTTTCATCTTACAGACATATATGCAGACTAATTAATTCTGTAGTATCTTTAAAAGAGGCCTTTGGCCATATAATGACAAGGACAAATTTGGCTTACGCTGTGTTTCCCAGACACCATGATATTGATGACTGCATTAGCACATGCAGCTTGGCAACAGAATATCTGGAATCAATGCCAGGGGTGACTCATCATGGCTGACAAATTTTCCAGAGGCAATTCTCCTTCAAGAAGCAGTATCTCTGGCTTCCTTTTGAATACTGATATACAGAATGCTGGAGAGGAGAGGAGGGCTGAGACATAAACAAAGACAACACTAATTCACTCTACAGTCCCAAGAGAGCAATGCCATTAGAGAAGACTTAGAACAAAACTTCTATAAACTTTACCGTATTAGGAATGTTTTCCCTTCAGTTTTCAAGCCAAGTTTCCCTTGAGCTATAACCAAAAATGTTTTCTCTGAAATCCTTTAGATTTCTTTAGCATATTAACCTTCCTTCTGTTACTTGCAGTTTCCATGTTCAGACTTTGTAAATGCAATATCTAGATTTGGTTTAGCTATCCTATCTAAAATTGGTAGAGCAAGCCTCTCCACCCCTTAAACACATGTAACAAGCTAACTAATAAATTTTAATCTTTCACTAGTTCACTCTTTGACATAGACATAACACATTTTGGTCACATTCATCTCTCCATCATTTCCTATCTCCTTACCAACTGAGTAACCTACTCTTCATCCCATCAAGTCTACATCCTTCTTTCATGTCTTGTATTGCTTTGTTCTGTGTTTGACTTGACCAGGGCTACTTGTGTGAGAATTCGGATAAATGTATGAAGCTATCCACTGTAGCTTGAGTATTTCGCTACTGGCTGTAAACAACTTCCTTTTCTCCAGAAGCCTTCAACTGCCTGCCATTAGCTTCCCTGATCAACACAGGGATTAAAGATGCTTGTATAGTATCCATAAGCAAATGTTTGCTGACTCAGTATTTTTTGGGGCCTTATGCAGGCCACCACGGCTGTTGTGAGTTTATGAATGTCATGGACATGCCATCCCTACAAGATAGCACTTCATTGCCTTCTCTCTTATGTTTTTATCTTTTACATTCTTTCCTTAGTCCATTCTGAGATGTTCCCTGATTCATGGCAGAAAGTGGGGATGATATAGGTGTCCCATTTAAGGTAGAGGATGTAAGATACAAAGGAAAAAGTTGATTTGGGTATGTGTTAAGATACCCATCATGGCAGAGGGTGTCATGTCACCTTATCATACAACAACAGGGAAGGCAAAAAATAAATAGAAAGGGAAAGAGGTCTAATATCTCCCTTGCGAGCACACCCCAATAAGATTACTTCTTCCCAGGTAGTCTCACATTTCCCAGTGGCCCAGGAGCTCCCAGTGACACCACAGACTGGTAACATGTCTTTAGAAAATGACCCTTTCGTGAATGATTAAAGTTCAAACCACTAAAAAAAAATGACACTATTATATTTGTGCTGCTTGAGTTTTTATATTTTGAAATCTTGGAAATATTCACACATTTTTCAGTCAATAAAATATAATAGTAAACTGGTTCTCCCTCTTCCTATTTTTTCTTACTCTTAGGGGAATATCAAATAATGTAGTCTCACAACCACTGTAAACTTTGAACTCATTATATTTCCTGCAGAGAAGGCAAAAATCAGTAGTGATCATCTAAGTTGCTTTTATTACTGTAGTAGCAGAGGTAGTCTGAGTTAGGAGATACTAGGTAACATCTATTTCTTATTTTACTAACTGAATTTTTTTAATTTTTGGAGAATCCCCTGTGTAAGAAATGTATTTACATCCTTTCAATTTCCCTTCCCATTCCAACCCCTCATATGCCCTCTCACTCCCTCTCAGATTTATAATGTCTTTTCTTCTCTATTATTACACATACATACATACATACACATACACACATACACACACACACACACACACACACACACATGGTGTAGGAAGGTCTTCTTTCTATGTGTTGCTTTCATTGGTTAAATAAAGAAACTGCCTTTTCTTTTTCATAGGGCAGAATTTAGATAGGTGGAGTAGACCAAACAGAATGCTGGGAGAAAGAAAGCAGAGTCAGGCAGATGCCATGGCTCTCCTCTTTGAGACGAACGCTGGTTAGACTCATGTCGATAAGCCACAGTCAAGTGGCAATACACATTAATGGAGATGGATTAAACTAACATGTGAGAGTTAGCCAATAAGAGGCTAGATAGAATGGGCCAGACAGTGTTTAAATGAATACAGTTTCCATGTAATTATTTAGGGTATAAGCTAGCCGGGTGGGATAGAACAAGGGGCCCACATCCTGATTACTACACACACACACACACACACACATAAATATATATTGAATTTATTCAGTACTTTTCTATACATACATCAAATTACTGCAGATCAGAATTGGATAACCTGTCTGGGGGCTCATTCCTGGAGAAGACTGATTCTTCCTCTCTCAGTAGCCACTGATTGACTGTAATGCATCTCCTAGGAGTGAGCCTCGTGAAATTTTGCATGTCCATGTTGGCATCTTGACTAGGCTTGTCATTATGAAGATCTTATGTAGGAAAACTATGTCATTAAGATATTGAAACCACAGCCCAATTATGTCTCAAAGATACTGTCTATCAGGAGACTTCATGGTCTTCTGGCTTTTATTATCTTTTTTGCTCACTCTTCCTTGATGTTCCCTGAGCATCCCTTGAGAGGTTGCATTGTAGATATATTAATTGGGGTTTGGCATACCACTTTCACTTTTCCTCTATATTTTGACTATTTGTGGTTCTCTGTAATAGTCTCCTTCTGTTGCAAAAAGAATTTTCCTTGACAAGGAGTAAGAGTTACATCTATTTGTGGGTATAAAGATAAATATTTAAAATACAGCTAGACATCATATTGATTTAGAAAAACGGCAGCAGTAGGTTCTCCTCAAGTATCTATGACCTTTCCAGCCACAGGTAGTTGGCCAGGTTTATAGCACCAGGCAAAAATTCCCTAATGTTAAGTGCACTTTAATTCTAATTAGACAGCTATTGAGTAACCCTCCAAGTAATTCTGTCAATATTGCATATTGGCAATTATCATGTTCTTTATTGTTGTGGGTCATATGCTTTATGGGTGGGTGTCTTAATTAGGGGTTCTATTGTTGTATCGAGGCACCATGGCCATGGCAACTCTTATAAAGGAGAACATATAATTGAGGTGGCAGCTTATAGTTTCCGAGGTTTAGTCTATTACCATCATGGTGGGGAGCATGGTGGTATACAGGCAGAAAGGCTGCTGTAGAAGGAAGGAGCTGCTAAGTAATGATATGCAAGTAACAATAAGTAGACTGTGACACTGGGAGTAGCTTGATCTTAGGAGAACTCAAAGCCCACCTCCCAGAGTGACACATTTCTGCCAGCAAGGCCACAGCTTTGCCAACAAGGTCACCCCCTCCTAATGTGTCACTTGCTTTAATTTTACGTGGTCAATTACATTCAAACTACCACAGTGGGAATGATTATTCATTGCTTTTCTTTGACATCTTGCAAAGCCCCTTCCAATAGTGAGAACTAAATGTCCTTCAACTGATGAACTATATAATGACAATGATATGCAGCCACAAGAAAAAAATGAAATAATTAAAATTTAAGGTAAGTGGGTGTATCCACAAAATAATATACCAAATGAGGTAATAAAAGCACAGGAAGACAAACTTTTCATGTTCACTTTTATTAGTGGATCCTAGCACAGACTCTTTAGATCTGAGTATGTAATCTGAAGAATCTATACAAGTCAGGAAAAGAATAAACAATTATAGAGGGAGAGGGAGGAAGGAGAGAAAAATAACTCTAAGGACATTCAGAAAAAGAAGAGAAACATGTTATTTTATAAGCTTAATTATTTCATACATATATATGTACACACAAATATATGAAACCTCCTTTCATGTGTTTGATCAAAGGAGTCTAAGAGACTCACTAGACAATTTAGGATATTACCATTGCCCTTGGTTGACTTCCAGAACTATTGCTGAAGTCAGCACACACTTCAGATACAGTTCTTGGAAGAATCTAATGAAATTGACCAGATAACCTTTAAAAATGATTCTCTGAGACAGTCTATTACTAATATCCTAGTCTTAAATGTAATCATGGTCTTTGCAAGGCTTTAACTTTAAATACAGTATTCTTTGGCAACACACTGCACTATTTTAATCTCTAGTGTCCAGGAGTCCATGGTTATGATTCACAGCCACACAAACTGTCAAAAACTGAATATAGCAACATCTTTTTTGTGTGTATATACAAGTATATATAGCAGGCATGTTCATTTCACTGCCCATAACTTCCTGGCATTAATTCCAATATGTATCTGATTGTTTTCTTAGACAACTGCATGTTTGTATAATCCTATCTTTTTAATGAATCTTTGTACACATTTGACATCCACATAGAGCAAGCAAATACTGCTCAGGAGTTGATGTCCTAGAAATAGCCCTTAAGGAATGATAGAGGGATATGAACAGATAAATCCTATTTCTTCAGTCTTGAATACATTGTGTTATCTCCAGACATCCTTATTAGTCTTAAACTCTGGTAGCCTACAATGAGAGTTGGCTTGATAATGGACCTTGTTTGCCCTTCCTTCTTATACCTCTTTTATTCTCACACTTCTCTGCCTTATTTGATGGTATTATCTCCAAATGAACTACTTGTACTTTACTCCTGCTAATATATACCAACATTATGTGTGCACATACATTGTTTGCTGGGGAAATGTTTAACCTCATCAAATGTTTCTGTTTAGGAACAGCTGTCAAATGGATATTTTTTCCGTTCAGTGTTTGACGAAGTAGATTTTATTCTGCAAAGAGCACTGGTAGGAGAGCTGGCACAGCACCCTCACTACCTGTTTCTGGCTTATTTCCATGGGAACCTGGAATCACAACTGACCTTTGATTAAGCCCTGGGAATCTGGACCTCAGCAGACTTTTAATGTTGATGGCTGATGATTTAGTTGAGTACACCTGCAATACTAGATCATTGCACATGGATCTACCAGGACTCTTTTGTACAAAGACCAAGATTGATGATGTACACCTGGTTTCATGGCTGGGTTCCTACCTGAGTCTTAGTTGCTATGGCTGTCAGTATAACCTAATTTGCTTAAAAGTCTAGTGATCTGTCAACTTCCCTTCTTTATATGTCACTGTAGTTCAAAGCCAGAGAAAAAGCATGTCTTAATAATAAACCCGAAGTAGAACGAGAATAGCACTAGGAAACCTGTATTTGACTCCTCTAGGCCTAGCTTAGTGACTCTCTCCCCTCTGTGCTTGCTCTATACAGTCTTTTTCAAATTTTTCTCAGTCGTGACCATGACCTTCAACTACCTCCTGCAAGTCCTTCAGAAGAATGACCTCATACTTTTGAGATATCTGAACAAAGCACCGACTGAATTTTGATAAAATGCAGAAGGCAGAACTTCCACATCTGAGACATTTTCTGGAGTTTGGCATGCATGGTGACATTTTTAGTTGGAACTGAGTGGAGCCATCTGAAATATAGTTATTAATCCCAGGCTATTGTAGTTTTGCCTAAAGAGAGCTTCTTAGAGGCTGTCATAAACCTTCCAATCCTTGCACCTTCATAAACTCTACATAGGATTTACACTTAGGTAAATGGAAAAGAAATATTCCCATTTTTGGTAACCAGTTTTAAAACTTTTTCCTGAGCTCCTAGCTTATTGTCTTCTAGACTGTCATTGGGAGCCAACTGAGTGTCTAGAGCAGGATGTTGGTGATGTTCAAGGCTGCAGATATCCCTGTTCTCATGTGGAAAGAGGGGTGCCAACAGATCTGAGTGATAATTTTAAAAGAATAATTTAAGGTAACAAGAGAATTCATCAAGTCAGGACGTGTCTTGTGGCAGAACTCAAATTCAGGGAAGCTACATGCCTGAGAATTTAAAAATAATGACATTTAAAAGATGTTTCTTTATTTTCCCAGAGACTTTAAAGTAACTGTCTACATGTCATATAAATGAGATAAATTAGACAACATCTAATTTGTAAGAGCAAACCTGCCATCTGATATTCTTGTATGGAATCACTTTGAAAGTTGCTTTTTTTTCTCTAGGTTTTACTTGAGCTGGGATGTATTAATTTTATTAATAATAAATTTTATTTAGGAAAATAGTAATTTCTGAATGCATATGTTTTAAATAGTAACTCCTCTATTTCCACAAGCAAAAAGAATTCCCCAGGCTCTTAAAGCATTCTTTCTGGGAAGAATGAGATTGTTAGATTCTATATGCCACACTGTCAATGGTGAACACAAAAACAATATTGAAATTGAATGCCTTAGAAGAAAAGCAGATTCATGCAAGGTGGGCTGTTAATTAAAATGTATTGTTATCAGATTATATTCATCAGGGTAGGGCTGTCTCAAGTTGACATTTGTGCAAGATTGTATGAGGTTCTACATACTAGTGGTTGAACTAATATCAAAATGCAAATTTTCCTTATGAATCACAAACCTTTCGTGATGTGTAGCTCCCAGTCAATTCAGGTGCGTTTGGCATGCATGTCAGTAAAGACAATCGTGGAGATGACAGAGAAGTTATTTATTGGCTGGTGGAACTCTGTAGGGGTCGTCCTTCCACGCCACCCACATCCCACGAGTTCCATATTGTCCTAGGGGTTAAAACACAAGACGCACACACACAGATACAGAGTTCCAGTCATCCTCAAGAAGAGAATGCCCCTTTATTCAACTAAATCCAGGGTTAAAATACCTTTGGCCCCAGTAAAGGAAAACTCCTCCCACCCGGAGGGGGCTGGGGAAACTGGCCTCTGTGGGAGTTTTTCCCCAGGCAGGTGGTCTAGGGTTTAAGGCAATGTCAGACAGGTTAGATGGGCCTTGGCGCCTGAGCTTCTTTGAGGCAGGTTGAGAAATTACCATTTTAAAGTAAAATAGATCCCTCAGGCTAATGTACCAGGCTGTAGCAGAACCAAGGACGGAACTAGCAGGAAGCTTAGCTGGTTAGTGTAAACATTACTTGCATCCAGTATTTTGGCCTCAAGGATCATGGAGGACAGGTTCCCACAGAACTCTGTACTTAAAATGTCAGTAAACTGCTACTAGTTGAACTTGTGGTTGACTTAGGGACATGGGAATAGATGCATCAATTGAAAATTCATGTATATTTTGGAGATTATTACTAATCAGAGATTAAATTTACATTATCAACATAACATACTATAATATTATTATCAAAAGAAGATATGCATCTTCAAAAAAGTTGCATTTCAAAAGTCAATACACTGTGCATTCCAAATATTTCTATGCCTCCCACACCACAAAAAAATAACCAGTGGTAAATCCCTTATAGAAAAAGCTCATTGATCATTTAACTTCGTGTTGAACACCTAGAGTACATTGCTGGGTTATACTCTCTAGTCAGTAGGAGCCTCCTGAAATGAAATGAATTATCTACCAGTTTTATTTCAATAGTTATTTATTTTCAACTCTTAGTTTTCAAAGTGATAAATTTCCTAATATTATGAAAACAGCTACATATGAAAAAAAAATCATGAAATCTTTAGGTCCATGGGTAACCATTGACATGTTGTACACGCATTCGTATTCTATTTGATTGGTAAAGTATAATTCACCCCAAATCTTCCGATTATATTAGGTAATCTCTGTACCCCATCCCAACTCTTTACAGAGTAGCAACAAAGAAACCAAAACCATTTAGGAAATCACTTTTCCTACTCCATATCCCAAATAACTTCTATCCTATTTTTCTGTTTTTATGTGTTAACTACTGGATTGCTATTTCACATAACATTTTATCATGTTATCTTCATAGTTTATCTACAATGTCACCTATTAAACTATTTCTCATGTTTTAAAAAAGCTAAATAATAAAGAATAAATACATTTTGTCCTATGAATCTAAGTCAAATGTTAAAGCTAGAGAAGTTACTCTGTATTGAAAATATTCTCATATGGAGTGTTGACAGAAAACACAGCTCTAACCTCAAAGAGAATAAGAAACAGCTTATTGTCAACTAAAGACGAGTGACTCCTGACCCCGGAGCACATATTTGAACTACCTTGAATGATATATTTCACCACAGAAGTGATTAGTGGAAGTTTCATTAGTCACAAAGAAAACAAAGTTTGTAAGGAAATGCACTTCCCAGACCCACAGGTGAATCACAGCCTAGCAACAACCCTCTGTTTTAGATCTCTGGCAGCAGTTGATGAAACTCAACACAGGGATGGGTAGAGCCTAGTGATCTGGTAAGAAGTCATGGCAAGGATCTCTCCATCAGCCACAGGATTCTAACTGACAGGGAGAGGTGACAAGGAACACCTGGCAGCCCAAGAGATTCAGCATTGGATCTATAATGTTGGAAATAACTACCATCATGAATTTCCAAACAACCTTAAAGAAATCTTCCACACTGGGCTAACTTGTTTGCAGTTTTTTTATTGTGAGAAATTCAGTTTATAAGAGCCTTGCAGGATTACTAACTTCTCTCTTTATCTTAGGAAATATTTGGAGGAAGCTACTTGCTTATTCGCAGCCGTCCAGATGTGAAATAATCACACAGAAACCATATTATTATTTTTTAATTATTATTATTAATTTATAAAAATTTATACTTCCTCCCCTCCTCCCAATACCCTCCCACTCCCCCAACTCCCTCTCCTCCTCCCTCTCCAGTCCTAAGAGCAGTCAGGGTTTCCTGCCCTGTGGGAAGTTCAAGTTCCTCCCCACTCCCTCCAGGTCTAGGAAGGTGAGTGTCCAGACGGACTGGATCCCAAAAAGCCAGTACATGCAGATGACAGAAGTCCCAGTGCCATTATCAATGGCTTCTCAGACAGCCCCCATGTCAGCCACATTCAGAGAATCTGGTTTGATCACATACTTGTTCAGTCCCAGTCCAGCTGGCCGTGGTGAGCTCTCATTAGATCACTCCCTTTGTATCAGTGGGTGAACGCACCCCTCTCGGTCCTGACTTCCTTGTTCATGTTCTCCCTCCTCCTGTTCCTCATTTGGACCTTCGGGGCTCAGTCCAGTGCTCCAATGTGGGTCTCTGTCTCTATCTCCATCTATCGTCGGATGAACAACTTTGAGATACCATCCTTCATCTGTCAGAATAGCTAAACTCAAAAACACCAATGATAGCCTACGCTGGAGAGGATGTGGAGTGAGGGGAACACTCATCCATTGTTGGTGGGAATGCAAACTTTTGCAGCCACTGTGGAAATCAGTGTGGCGGTTTCTTAGGAAACTGGGAGTCAACCTCCCTCAGGACCCAGCAATTCCACTCTTGGGAATATACCCAAGAGATGCCCTATCATACTACAAAAGCATTTGATCAACTATGTTCATAGCAGAAACCATATTATTTGCAATACTGTTTGGCTATATCTTAAGCATATTTCAGTTAGCTTTTACATCTTAAATTAACTCATCTCTATTAATCTGTGCATCATCATGAGATCATGGCTTACTGGCAATGCATTTGGAATCTCTCCTGCAGCAGCCACATGGTATCTCTCTGACTCTGCCTTTTTCCTCCTCTATCTGCTTAGAATTCCTGCCTTGCTCTATTCTGCTAAGCCACTGGCTGAAACAGCTTTATTCATTAACCAATAAAAGCAACACATATAAGAAGGACATACCACATCAGGATATGGATTGAGGTATATGAATCTGAGAGAAAAATCTATGCAAGCTCAACATTTCCTTGCCCTTCTTTTCTTTTTTGAGACATCAGCCTGATGAGAGTCTTTCTTCTAGTCTTGCAAATCCCAGGGAAAGAATATTTCACAAGTCCACAGCATCCACTTGCTCTCTGCCTGCTGCTGAGTTGGCCTCACAAGGGGTGAAATAATAACAAGTTCATGTAACTTTCCCTTTCCAATAATACCCACATATGTTGACATTTTGGTATCAATCTTTCTGTCTCTTATTTCAGTTTTTTTTTAATTTGTTTTAAGCTCTGGGAATTATCATTAAATCCCTTAAATCTCTTACGTTTGCAATGAGCCTTGAAAACTGTAATCAACTGGAATCTCATCTTACTATATGAAAATTGAAGGAAACAAAGTTTCTTGTATGAGTGAATAGTTGTAGTCAGCGAATATTCTTCCATCATAGTATATAAGAGTTTTGCAGTTTTGACTTTGGAGGGTCACTGCCACCTCTAGTATCTCTGTCCACATGAGAGAGATGGCAGAGACTTTGTGACTTCAAATACAGGACATTCAATTTCTTGCAAAAGCAATATGAGCCCTTACCAAACATGGTCTTTCAAGACATTAAAGAAATGTTAACCTTTCAACTCAGAAATGTGGGATGATGTTAATTTCGTTGTACAAGCTGCTACAGTTTGACCTTCAACTATCCAGATGACTTGGCAGGCAGGGTTGAAGCTCAGATAAGTTTTATAACTAAGCAGAAAAAAAATATTTGTTCTTTCGTAGCTTTTCTAGGCTCAAGCCCTGCTTTGTCCCAGCATGGTTGGACTAGCACAACCCGGAGAGGCGAAATGGGATGACTATGGGCAAGACCAAAGGCAGACCCAGAGGGTGAATATGGTGGAAAACATTCCCAAGGCTATGTCAGTGGACAGTTCTTTTATTCGCAGTGGGCAAGGAATATTTATACCCTAGGGAGAATGACCAGTTGTATTTATGTGGTGGTGTGTCATTGGTTCGGGCAAGAACGTTTGCATACTTAGAGGCAACAGGGACAAGTAGAAGGAAACTTATAAGGTCATAGGAAGTCCAGCCCAGGATGTTTTAGTGGTCAGATAAGCAACAACCAGTTCCTGTAGCCTTGGAGACACATGAGCTTGCTAGCTGCATTGGGGAACTTGGACTCTTGGGGAAGCTTAACTGTTGGGGACTGCTGAGACCTGGGAAAAGAGAGAGAACAGACAAATCCTGCCACTCTCAGTATGAGAAAATCTGGGGTTCTAGACATGTTTTAACCTATCCTTAGCTTCCATACAGCCCCACACAGCATGATTCATTTAGTTGGGGAAGAAGAATTTGAAAGTTGAAATCTTTTCTCCACTTCTAAAGATAAAGAGAGTATAATTAAAAAGCCATAGGGAGAATTATTTTCAGATTAAAATTCTGATGAGGGAGTTAATCTCTAGGATACAGAAGGAAGTTTTAACTATCACTCAAAACTGAAATAACTAACCACCTAATAAAAAACTGAGAAAATCATGGTATTTCTCTAGAAATAACACATAAAATATTAATATAGATATGAAAATATGCTGTGCATCATTAACAATTTTAAAAAAATGAATTCAATCAATTCACTGGGTGGTGGTGAACACCTTTAATTCCAGCACTTGGGAGGCAGAGGCAGACAGAACTCTGTGAGTTTGAGGCTAGTATGGTCTACAAGAGCTAGTTCCAAGACAGTTAAGGCTGTGATACAGAGAAACCCTGTTTTAAAAATCCATATATATATATATATATATATATATATATATATATATATCTCAATTCATACCTATGATGGTAGGTGACTACCATCAGAAACAGATAAATAAAATGTAAGGCAAAGCAAATACCAAGAGTAGAGGAGAAAGAGAAGACAACTGAAAATGAGTGCACTATTGCTGGGGAGGTAAAATGAGAAAATAAGTCTTCCAAACTAAAATGGTTTTTACCACATGAACTAGGAACAGAGCATGTTAAAAAAATCAAGAAAATTAAGGGGCAAGTCTTGAGAAGATAGTTACACTATCATGTTCAAGGCATCATTTTTAACAACAGCACAGAGCAGAAGCAACAAAAGCGTCCACTCTAGGTGACCATATTAAGGAAAAACGTTATAATACAGTGGAACACTATTCACATATGAAACCAGAGAAGCATGGATAGAGCTTCAGGACATAATTTAAGTGAAATGCCAAACTGTGAATTTGACAGGAGAGACAGGAAAAAGGCTCAAGTGATTTGCTTGTCTTCTCATTTTGGAGAAATCTGATGATAAGCAGCTCCCTTCTGCCCTGAAAACCTTGCTGAAATACTTTTCTTTATGTCAGGTATCTAATGTGTTCAAAGTCATAACAACAGGAGGCAGGAACAGTGGATGCTCATGACTAGGAATAGAGGAAAAAAAGACATTTGCTGCTGAATTTAAAATAAGTGTGTATTTACAAACACAATTCAGATAAAAATCTTTTTCAAAACTCTATGCACATATTTGATACTAATGAATTGTACCCTTAAAAGAGCTATGGCTTTAAATTGCCATACTTTAAGTATTAAAAATGTGCTACAGAATCCTTGCATATCATGAAGTCCTAATAATAGAGGCTCTGAATAAACTATGGTGGCACAAAGCGAAGTTTGTCTGTATTCAGATACTCTGTGCTTTATTCGAGCTGCGTGCCCCATGATTCTCCTGGGTTTTTGTCTCAGAGACACTATTGGGAGCTACCTCACACATTCAATTTTCTTATCACATGGAATTTATCCAACTTCCCCCAAAATTATCTTCAGATATCATCCATAGAAGGATACTGGATTTTTAAAATAAAAACATTAAAAGAATTAAAGACTTTTATCTCTAAAATTTTCTTCAGCTGAGGTTGAGAGACAATCATTAAATTCACAATAAGCATGAAGATGAACACATGAAAGATGCTTACTTAAACTAGTCTACAGCATAGAAGGATCAAGCCTTTTTAGGAAAATAGGATAACATAGGACTCAGCAGCATAATTCATATTAAGAGATCCTACTGTTACAGTTTTGTTATAAAACAGAAGCAGTGAGAAAATGAAAATAATAAAGAATAATAAGTAAGTTTCAAGTTAGAAAACAAAAACCACAGGTGACATCTGACTTCCCTGGGACTCTGGAGTATCTTGCCTCAAAGAAAACCCTGTGTACATTGGTCTAAACTGAGGGTATCACTTAGAAACTTAGCTGGACTCAGAACTGCCTGCTCATGGATCACATCTATCGCCCTACTTTTCTTCCAGGGTTAGCACTGTGACAGAAGATCAGACAAAGATATTGTCTCCTCCAAAACTGACCTGATGTCTCCAAATATGAGTTATGTTTCACACAAATGGAGGAAATTCCTAAATAATCTGTATAGAATCACAAAATATGAAGTCAAAGAAACTGTGATCAACAGTTCAGTTTTTAAAACTTAGTTTTACAACCTCTAGCAATATTTATGATTATATGAATAAAAGAAATCTCAGAAGTGTTCAGAGAAAATATTACACATTTAATAATAACCTAATTAGCACCAGAATTTTCAGCATATATCTTAGGCAAGAAGTTTACAGAATGATACATTCATCGAGTTGAAATTAAATAATTTTTATCTAGATTTTATATGTGGTTTAGACTACCTCTTAGATGTAATGGCTCAGGACAAATAAGAGAACCATGGGTTTTAGGTGTAAAAATGCTCTGTTGAATGATATAATGCAGAATAAATGTCATCAGACATTCACAAACAATATCACTTACTGCAGTAACAATTAACCCCCAAGTAAACCATGGACTTTGAATAAGATGCAGGTCCATCCAGTATAACAAATGCCATGTTCAGAGATGGGGTTTCTATAGAGGATATTTCTAAACACTGGAGAGGGGTAATGAGAAATCACATTTTCTGTTCAGTTTTCCTGCGACTTTAATACTATTATGAAAAGTCCCTTGAAATATTTAAAAAGAAAAGGAAGATACTTTTGTAATCAAGAGGAATAATAGTTATTCTTTTTTCTATTTTTATTATATTAAATAAAAACAAAAACAAATCATCCTTTTTATTATACATAACAATCCCAGTACCCACTCCCTCCCCTCCTCCCATTCCCTCCACATTCCTCCCCACCCCATTACCCACCTACTCCTCAGAGAGAGTAAGGCACATTGTTTTGAGAAAAAACCTCCCTACTATATCCAGGCTGAGAAAGGTATCCCTCCAAAGAGAATGAGTTCCAAAAAGTCAATACATGCAGTCGGGATAAATCCTGGTCACACTACCGGTGGCCCCACAGTCTGCCCTAGCCATACAACTGTCACCCACATTAAGAGGGCCTAATTTGGTCCTTTATTGGTTCCTTCTCTGTCTGGCCAAAGTTGGTGAGTTTCTATTAGGTCAGGTAAACTATTTCAGTGGGTATCCCCATCGCGGTCTTGACCTCTTTACTCATATTCTCTCTCCTCCCACTCTTCGACTGGTCATTGGGGGCTCATCCTGTTCCTCTGCTGCAGGTCTCTGTCTCTGTTTCCATCAGTTGCTGGATGAAGGTTCTATGGTGCCATTTAATTTGACTATAGGGCAAGGCTAGTTCGGTCACCCTTTCCACTACTACTTAGGTTCTTAGCTGTGGTCATCCTTGCGAATTCCGTGGAATTTCTCTAGTGCAAAATTTCTTGCTAACTCCATAATAGTTCCCTCAATCAAGATATCCCTTTCCTTGCTCTCTGTCTCTGTCCTTCCCCCATCTTGACTGTCCCATTCCCTCAAGTTGTCTTCCCCCCTCCCTCTCTCCCCTCCTTCTCTCCTTCCACCCTTCCTTCTCCCCCTATAGTCATGCTCCCAATTTTCTCACAAAATCTTGTCTATTTCCCCATTTCAGGGGGATCTATATTTGTTTCTCTTAGTGTTCTCCTTGTTACTTAGCTTCTCTGGGGTTGTGGACTATAGGCTTATTATCATTTGCTAAACAGTATTGCAAATAATATAGTTTTTGAGTGATTATTTTTGGGTCAGGGTGGTCGGGAACTGAACGAACAGCCTTCTCCCAACAAACAAACACCACCTCTATTAGGCCAGACAGCCCAAGGTCATAGGCAGAGTGAATATCTACTACACCTCCCCTTGTATTAAGGATGGAGAAGAAATCTACTATGATGAAAAGATTTCCAAGAGCCAGTCAAAGCATTAAGGACAGTACCTGCTCCCACCGTTAGAAGTTCCACAAGCAGACCAAGTTACACAACTTTCAGATATACATTGAGTATTTGACTCTTGAGCAAGTTTTTCCATTGTAGCTCTCCATATAAGTCATATCTTAAATAGAAAAACAGGCAGTAATTGTGTCACTGTTCTAATATATTATTACCTTTGACTTGAAAATCTATAGCCTAAAAACCAAATTCATTAGCTTTTCTGGTAGACCAAAATTTCTTGAGCTCATAGTTTCAGGTCAAAGTCTAGTTCCCAGAATCTGGTAGGTTCTTTGAGTTTCAAAGATTCAGAATCACATGCTCAGCCAAAGAATGGATAATGATGCCTCCTAAGTGAAAGTATAAAGAATGGCCCCAAAAGAGTAGACAGGAATATTCAGGACAACGTCAGCAATGTCCAGCCCAAGCTTCCTGAAGCCTCATCCCAGCCCTGAAGACAAGACATTTACTCTGAGCATGGAAAACAAAATTTTGAAATTTGAGTTAGATTCACCTATCTTTTTATATATTATTGGAAAAGAAACAAAAATTACTATTTGAAGAAAATCATGGCAGCTAAGAAGTGTAGGTTTCTTTATTTGTGTCTGTCTCGATTTCCTTTCTATTCTAATGCACAGATATCTTAATGAATCATAGGCCGTCAAAAATACAGATTTAAATTCTATACCTGCAGGTGAGCACCAGTGTTGAAAGTATCATTCTATTCTGCTAAGCAGACTCTGTTAAATTGTAAGAGTCACTTTAAGGCTGTAATTGGGTGTCATGGTGATAGAGAAGAAAAAGGCTTGGGGGAATCTCAGCATTTCTCTACAGAGAATGTCTTCGTAAATAACACAAAATACCAAAGTGCAACACTCTCTGACTTTTGATTTGGTTCTGGACACATTTAAAGTTCAAGTGCAAAGAGAGAACTAAGAAATCTTTCTAGACTCAGCGTTCTCAAATGTCAAAAATTTTGCACCCTGTCTCTCAGCATGGGGGCAAAATGTCTTTTTCAGTGTCTGTAGACACTTTTGGTCACCTGAAAGAGATAACTGGCTCCTATAGGTAGAATACAGGGGCGTTGATAAAAATATTACAAGAAACAGGACAGTCCCACACCATAAAGTGTTAGCCAGCCCTTAACAGTGTCTCATTTGACAAGTTCTGTTCTAGACCAATCCCTCCACATGAGAAAGTATAAATCTAAAGGCCAGCCAGGCAGGGTAGATCCATTACTTACAACTGAAAAGAAGCGAGACATTCGCTCCCTATGTCAGAGGCACAATAGATTTGTCTCTGATTAAAAACAAAAACAATTAAACAGCAGGGAAGATGTCTCTCTTTAAGAAATCCAAAAACCACTGTATCTCCCAACTGATCTGTTAATCTTGTAGAAATGCTAAACCTCAAAACTTTTTATTTGTGAAAACATAAATACTAAGAAAAAAATATAAGTGCTCTGATTTCAGATTTCAGAAAAAAGAGAAGCAGTTATAAGCTTTATAAACTACATTTCCCACAAGAAACAGAAGTCTTGAAGAAGAAGCCTTATTCTGGGATAAAAATAAAGCTCATATGAGCCTTGGAGAACTTGAATCACCCACTCTTTGGCACCTAAAATTTCACTTGGTCTAACAGCATCTGTAGTGTGTTTTTTTAAATGCTAGTCAGATTTCATTGTTCCCATGCTTAAAGCCCACCAGTGGCTTCTCATTGCGTTACAGAAAAAGCTCTTACTTTTCTCAGTGCCTGGCAAGTGCCTACTAGATCTGGCTCTTCTTGCCTCCTTAAGTTGCTTTTCACTCTTCTGCCCTTTGTCTTGGTCTCAAGACTTAAAATCGATTCTTTCTTCTAAAGGAAATATGAGTTCTCCAAGAAATGGAGTGCTTTTGTATTTCTCATCACTTGTTCACACCTTGATAAAAAGCCCCCTTTTCAAAAGAAAAAGTTATCCCACTTAAAATCACCCCTGGGTGTGGAGAAATAGTTCAGGAGTTAAGGTATTTCTGCTCTGGCAGAGAATCTCAGTTCAGTACCAGGTATGCATATTGTGGCTCAAAACCACCTGTAACTCCAGTTCCAGGGGACCCAGTGTACTCTTCTGGCCTCCATGGCTGCGTACACACATGTGATATATAGACACTTATTTAGGCAAGCATACGTCCACATAAATATAAATAAACTTTTAAAATCACCTATGTGATTACTTACCTCAGTCATTAATTTTTTTCACAACACTGAGAAAATTAAGAGTTTATTTTGTCATTATTCACTTAGTGAATTTTTCCATTTGTTAGAGTATAATTGGAGGGCAGGAGTGCTTCTTTCTTGTTCAGAAGTTCACAGTATCAAGAGTAGCCTGTGGTTCTTGGCATAACTCAGAACCAGTGAAATCGACAGTCACCATGACATGAATGGAAGGAGCTTTAATACAGAGGTATCAGATATTGGAAGTGAGGTGTGGAAAAATAGAGAAATTCTATCTCCAAACTAAGAAAAATGAAAAATTAAGAATAATTTCGTCAGGTGTATATCTAGTCCATTCTGAAATGACAGTTTACCTCAAGCATTATTGAGTTTTGATTAACAAAATATAAAAGGACTGAAGAAATAGCTTAGTTTGACTTGCAAGCAGGAAGACCTGATTTTAAGTCTTAGAACCTATATTAATTACAATGGCGTGGTGACATGCCTGGTCTTGTAAGGCCACTGGAAGGAAGATAGAGATAGGCAGATCGTTGGGGCTTGCTGGTCAACCAGAAAGTCTATTTGACAAATTCTAGGACACTGAGAAACAGCATCTCAAAAAGAAAAATCAAAACGAATATAAATCCTGAAGAATCCCTGAGGATGTCCTATGATCACACAATTCATGTGTACCCATATGCAGGCATATGACTTCACACATAAACACACACACACAGACACACACACACACACACATCCATACACACACAGTCAGTGGTTCTGCCACAATCGATGATTTTCTTGCCTAAACTTCTCCTTAGTAAACTGAGCTAAGACAAATACTTATGATGTAAAAATATGAGGATTAAATTGGTTATTATGTGCAAGTCTCTTATTCTAAACCATTCTACCTAGAGTTCAATAACTGCATAGTTATTTATTGTTATGATTTGGTAGTGGTCTATTATTTTGTAACAATTACCACCGATAACAAATGAAAACAAGAAAACATTGAAACATTGGAGAAATCTCTGTGAGATTATGTGGACATATTTGCTTTAGGCAGGGATACTGTGAAAATGTGGTCTGTCACAGCAGGAGAGATCAGAGACGAGTTGCTGGAGCTTGTGGAAGGAAGAGGAGGTTGAAAGCCCCAAACCCTCCTTCCCCAGGAAGTGTTACCTGGAAATGCAGAAAAACCAGGCCTGCAGTTGTGTTGGTTGTCAATGGCAAAGGTGAGAAAATACTGATCTTGTAGAATATTCCAGCCAAGACAACTAAAAGTTAGAGCTAACTGTATTTTTGTCATGCACACATACACACACAACTCAGAAAAAAGTTTTGCAAATGTTTAATATATAAAAATAATACTCTGTTATGTCTAGTTCTTATCTAAGGTTTCCAATTTATTGATATGTGTTGAAATTGCTTGTCTGCTCTGCTCCTTTCTGCGTCTGATTTACTCTTTTCTCCCACGTTGCTTTCCCCCTTTCTCCATCCCTTTCTATTTCTAGGTCTTTTTCATTTCTTGTCTCTGACATTTTGAGTACAGTATGTTCTCAGATGGTTTCCATGGGGAGTTACTAACGTGAAAGCCACATTCCCTTTCCAGAAGCACTTCTAACATGAGTTTCATGGCTTGTTATGATTAAAATAATTAAACTTCATTTGCTTGAAAATAGTCATGGGACTTTAAGCATCTCCCACCAGATTGTAAACAACTCAAGAGTCACAGCACCCTGGACTTGCTCTCTACACCTGTGCTGAGTATAATGCTCAAATGAATAACTAGTATTTGGTTATTTTCAAAATATAGGCAAGTTTTATGTAGTGATATGGGGTTTGGGTTTCAAGAGAAATGCACCACAAGAGTATTCGATTGTGTGATTCCATTGGATGTATTTGCACAGACTTGAGAATGAATAAAGCAAAAGAGAAAATGAAGGGAAATGGATAAACACCTAGATGCATGAGGTTGCTCTTTCCCCAAAAGTATAAGAGTAAACAGTTTTTAATCAATAGAGACAGTACACTTTATAAGACACATAATAGAGAAATACATATGCCAATATTATTATTATTAAGTATTTATATCATATATCAATCATGCATACTATGATTTTTACAAGATTGGCAATGAACTAGGTTTGAGTAGACCAACAATGACACAAATATATGGCTAACCTGTTGTGTTGCAACATGATGATGTTACTAGGCATTAGAACACTACTGTTATATATGTGGACTCCCCACGCTAGATATACATTACATGACAGTAGTATCCAAAAAATCTCAAGAAAATAATCTGGGAAAGATAAACTGTAGATATGATGGAAATGTCAGTGTCTGCCCTGGGACTCTGCATGTGCAATGTTTAAAACAGCACTTGAGAAAGCAGATGAAAACCTAAAGGTCAGTGAACGTGGTGTGTACCAATCTTGGGAGACAAATAAAACGCCCATGAAGGGCAGAGTATAAGATTTTCAGTTGCTTTGCAGTGTGCATAAGACAGGCACATCCTGCAATCCAGAATTCCACTCTAATTGGTTACCTTGGTGACAGTAACAAGTATTCAGGGGAAAATGAAGGAGAATGTTTTCTTCAACTTTGCTCACAAGAGCAAAAGCAACTTTAAAAAGCCCACCTTAAACACTTTAGAAAAAATAAAATGTGGTTGATTAGCACAATGCAGTATTTGACAGCTGTAAAAGTGAGTAGACTTTAGTAGACATGTCAGCATGAGGGATTTTTAAAATAAAGTCAACAAGCTAGTTCAATTTTGAAAGGTGCACCGAGTGAATCCATTCATGTAAAACATAGCACAGAAATGAAGGTAGATTTTATATGTTAACGAACCTTTAATTTGAGGAAGTGTTATTTTCACAGGTTTTAAATTTTTTTCGGAAGAAGACATTTTAGTCTGAACAGTAAGTAATTTGAGGTTAATCATAAAGGCCTTATACTTAGGGTAGGGAAGAAAGGCTAAAGAGAAAGTACTTACTAATGATGAATATGTTTGGCTAGTGTCATGTATACATTTACTACTTTCATTAAGCAAAGAAAGAGATGGGCTATTGAAGAGATAGACATGAGTTCCCTCTTTCAAGTTGGTCAATCTCTACCTGCATTAGTAACTCTTGCTGCTCTCCAGGTATGCCAGTGACCTAAGGCAGAAATCAATCTTTCCCTGAATCTACACATATTTACTACAAATCAAACAGCACTGTAACATTTAAGCCTTTTGCAATGTAGTAAAATGAAAGATTCTACATATCAAGAGTTAAAAATTCATTTAATCTGTCCATACTACACATAAAATACACCCCGATTTTGCATTTCATGTGCAGCTGCGTATGTGTCTGTACATGTTTGTATGTGTGATTATGCATGTGTATGTTAGGGTTAACTTTAAGTGTCATCTTCAGGAACTACATCCACTTCTTGAGATAGTTTATCCCATTGGCTTGAAACTTACTAGCTAAGATGGACAGGTTGACTAGCAAGCCCCAAAGATATTCCAGTCTCCACTTCTCTAGCGCTGGTGTTACAGATCCATGTCATATGCCCAACATTTTTGCTCTGGGGCTGGGGAGTGAACTCAGATCTTTGTAAGGCAAGCCCTTTTCTCTCTAAGCTATCACTATAGCTTTATTTTTTTTGCCTTTGATTTTGTTTTTGCGTGTATTTTTTCTTAATAAAGAGCCGCAGGACGTACAAACAGAGCCTATTTATAATGTTTATAGAAACATTATATACAGTAAAAGTACAAACATTTTGATATGTGAATTTCTAGTCAGGAGGAAAAGAGATGTAAGGGGCTAGGGACCTTAACTGAATCTGCAACATTCATTTTCTATTTTAAAAATGATTTGATGCACATATGGCAAAATGCTAACATCTGTTGAATCTTAGTGATGGCACATAAATGTTTGGATTATTTTGTAGTTTTTTACATACTTGAAGTTTCATACAATTAAAAATAATGTTATTAATAGGAAATATGAAATTTATTCATATAAAAATTTAAATTACAATTTCTAATTGAATGGTCACATTTTGCTTGCCATTTGTCCCAACATCTTAATATTTCTAATTTTAAGCTTCCAGTAATATTTTAGGCAGACAGATAATATGCTAAATTCTACAAGTATTTTTTTATTTTTATATTTTTCTTGCTTCTAAATATCTTATTTCTCTCTGTATTATTTATGTTTTATAGTAAGAAAGCTGCTGGTTGGTTCTCAGCCGCTTAGCCCTGAAATAATCACACAGAAACTGTATTAATTAAATCACTGTTTGGCCCGTTAGCCCTAGCATCTTATTGGCTAACTCCTACATATTAATTTAAGCAATTTATATTAATCTGTGTACAACCACGTGGCTGTAGATTACCAGTAAGGGGCCATCTGACTCCAGCAGGGCTACATGGCTTCTCTCTGACACAACCTCCTTTCTCCCAGCATTCCATTTTATTTTCCTGGCCTTGCTCTGTTTCCGTACAGCTGTGCTATAGGCCAAAAGCAGTTCCTTTATTAACCAATGATATTTATAGCATACAGAGTGAAATCCCACATCAATGTTAGAAGGATAAAATCTTCTCATGTGACAGGGTGAATTTTATATTCAATGAACTATACAGTGTATCCATCAATCAACTAGACAATATCTACTGAGCTCATATTATAGCTAAAGTGAGACGAAGACTTGGAAGGTGGATTTTATGGAACTTACAATGAATTAAATAAACTAGTCAACAAAGAACCCAGAATACAAGTGAATATTATTTATGCACTGTAAAAAATATTCTGGGAGCTGGGAAGACCAGCTAGCCCTGTTGCACTGCTGAGGCGCTCTTCCCAGAGAGCTGAGTGGGTGCTAGCCTGGGCAGCCTGCCTGCCTGTCCGGGAAGGGAGCACAGCCCTTCCCCCCTCAGCTTCTTCAGCAGGGTCTTCGGTGTTCCAAGGGACCCCTCCCCTCCCCCCACTGCTGCTGGCCCTTTGTCTCCCGGGTCCTGGGAAGACCAGCTAGCCCTGTTGCACTGCTGAGGAGTTCTTCCCAGAGAGGGCTGAGGAGCTCTATCCAGAGAGTGCTGTGAAGTCCTACCCAGAGAGTGCTGAGGAGTTCTATCCAGAAAGTGCTGAGGAGTTTCATCCAGAGTGGAGGAGATGGGCAGGCGTCCATGCAAGAATTCCTCCAACAACCTGAAAGGCAACATGACATCGCCGGAATCCAGGGAGCTCGAAACTAGAAGAATTGAACACCCTACTCCAGAAGAAATAGAAGAAATCGACTCTAAGCGCTTCTTTATGAAAATAATAGAGGAACTTAAACAGGAGGTGAAAATCTGCCGGAAAGAAATGGAAGATAAGTATAACAAAAAAATTGAGGAAATGAGTAAAGAAATGGAAGAGAAATATACCAAAAAGTTTGAAGAAATGAGTAAATCCGTAAATGAAATTCTAGGAAACCAAGAAAAAACAATCAAACAGGTAATAGAAACAGTTCAAGATTTGAAAACTGAAATGGAGTCAATGAAGAAATCACAAACCGAGGGCCGGCTGGCTATGGAAAATCTGGGTAAACAAACAGAGACTTCAGAAACAAGCTTAACCAATAGAATACAAGAGATAGAAGAAAGAATCTCAGACTCTGAGGACACCATAGAGAAATTAAACACTCTGTCCAAAGAAAACAGCAAATCCAACAAATTCTCATCACAAAACATTCAGGAACTGTGGGACACAATAAAAAAACCAAATCTAAGAATAATAGGAGTAGAAGAAGGAGAAGAATTGCATTTCAAAGGTCCAGAAAATATACTCAACAAAATTATAGAAGAAAACTTTCCCATCCTAAAGAACGATATTCCTATGAAGGTTCAAGAAGCATACAGAACACCGAATAGACTGGATCAGAAAAAAACATCCCCTCGTCATATAATAATCAAAACGCAAAGCATTCAGACTAAAGAAAGGATATTGAGAGCTGCAAAGGAAAAAGGTCAAGTAACTTATAAAGGTAAACCTATCAGACTTACACCAGACTTCTCGATGGAAACCATGAAAGCCAGAAGGTCCTGGATAGAGGTACTGCAGAAACTAAGAGACAATGGATGCAAACCCAGACTACTTTACCCAGCCAAGCTATTGTTCACTATCAACGGAGAAAACAAAATATTCCAGGATAAAAACAAATTTAAACAATACGTAGCTACTAATCCAGCCTTACAGAGAATACTAGAAGGAAAATCACAACCCAAGGAATCCAACATTCCCAACACTGCCTACATTAACTCAGACATCTAGTGACCCTTCACAAGCACAACTCAAAGAAGGAAAACACATACACTCTACTACCCAAAAAAATGACCGGAGTCATCGATGACTGGTCATTAATATCAATTAATATCAGTGGACTCAACTCACCTATAAAGAGGCACAGACTTAGAGATTGGATACGAAAACAGGATCCAACATTCTGCTGTCTACAAGAAACACACCTCAACCACAAAGACAGACACCTACTCAGAGTAAAGGGTTGGGAAAAGGTTTTCCAAGCAAATGGACCTAAGAAACAAGCGGGCGTGGCCATTCTAATATCTAACAAAATCGACTTCAAACTAAAATCAATCAGAAGAGATGGAGATGGACATTTCATACTCATAACAGGAACAGTTCATCAGGAAGAAGTCTCAATCTTGAATCTCTATGCCCCTAATATAAAGGCACCCACATATGTAAAAGAAACTCTTCTAGAACTCAAGGCAGTCATCAAACCACACACACTAATAGTAGGAGACTTCAACACTCCTCTCTCACCAATGGACAGGTCAATCAGACAGAAACCTAACAGAGAAATAAGTGATTTATTGGAGGTACTGAATCAAATGGACTTAACAGACATCTATAGAACACTCCACCCAAATAGGAAAGAGTATACCTTCTTCTCTGCAGCTCATGGAACCTTCTCGAAAATTGACCACATACTTGGTAACAAAGCAAACTTCCACAGATACAAAAAAATATTAGTAACCACCTGTGTCTTGTCAGATCACCATGGATTAAAATTAGAATTCAACGACAGTGGTACCCCCAGGAAGCCAACAAACTCATGGAAGTTGAACAGTCAACTACTAAATCACCCCTGGGTCAAGGAAGAAATAAAGAAAGAAATTAAAGTCTTCCTTGAATATAATGAAAACAAAGACACAACGTATTCAAACCTATGGGACACAATGAAAGCAGTGCTAAGAGGAAAGTTCATAGCACTAAGTGCCCACCTAAAGAAAACGGAGAAACCACACATTGGAGACTTAACTACACACTTGAAAGCTCTAGAAAAAAAAGAAGCTGATTTACCCAGGAGGAGTAGAAGACTGGAAATAATCAAACTGAGGGCTGAAATCAACAAAATAGAAACACAGAAAACAACCCAAAGAATCAATGAAGCAAAAAGCTGGTTCTTGGAGAAAATTAACAAGATTGACAAACCCCTATCCAAACTAATCAAACGGCAGAGAGAGAACTTGCAAATTAATAGGATCAGAAATGAAAAGGGGGACATAACCACAGACACAGAGGAAATTCAGAGAATCATTAGATCTTACTACGAAAGTTTATATGCCACAAATTTGGAAAATGTAAAAGAAATGGACATTTTTTTAGATAAGTACCATATACCAAAGTTGAACCAAGACCAGGTGAACAATCTAAATAGACCTGTTAGTTGTGAAGAACTAGAAGCTATTATCAAACTATTATCAAAACTATTATCAAAAATCTCCCTACCAAAAAAAGCCCAGGACCAGATGGTTTCAATGCAGAATTCTACCAGAACTTCCAGGAAGAGCTAATACCTATACTCCTTAATGTATTCCACAATATAGAAAAAGAAAAGTCACTGCCAAACTCCTTTTATGAAGCTACAGTCACCCTAATACCAAAACCACACAAAGACACAACCAAGAAAGAGAATTACAGGCCAATCTCACTCATGAACATCGATGCGAAAATTCTCAATAAAAGACTGGCAAACCGAATCCAAGAACACATTAGAAAAATTATCCATTATGATCAAGTAGGCTTCATCCCAGAGATGCAGGGATGGTTCAACATATGCAAATCTATCAATGTAATCCATCATATAAATAAACTGAAAGAAAAAAACCATATGATCATTTCATTGGATGCTGAAAAAGCATTTGACAAAATTCAACACCCATTTATGATAAAGGTGTTGGAGAGACTGGGGATACAAGGATCATACCTAAATAAAATAAAAGCAATATACAGCAAGCCGACAGCTAACATTAAATTGAATGGAGAGAAACTCAAAGCCTTTCCACTAAAATCAGGAACACGACAAGGCTGTCCACTCTCTCCATACCTCTTCAATATAGTGCTTGAAGTTCTAGCAATAGCAATGAGACAACATAAGGGAATCAAGGGGATTCGAATTGGAAAGGATGAAGTTAAACTTTCGTTATTTGCTGACGATATGATAGTGTACATAAGCGACCCCAAAAACTCTACCAAAGAACTCCTACAGCTGATAAACACCTTTAGTAACGTGGCAGGATACAAGATCAACTCCAAAAAATCAGTGGCACTCCTATACACAAAGGATAAAGAAACGGAGAGGGAAATCAGAGAAACATCACCTTTCATGATAGCCACAAATAGCATAAAATATCTTGGGGTTACTCTAACCAAGGATGTGAAAGACCTATTTGACAAGAACTTTAAGCCTTTGAAAAGAGAAATTGAGGAGGATACCAGAAAATGGAAAGACCTCCCCTGCTCTTGGATTGGGAGAATCAACATAGTAAAAATGGCAATTCTACCAAAAGCAATCTATAGATTCAATGCAATCCCCATCAAAATCCCATCAAACTTCTTCACAGACCTTGAGAGAACAATAATCAAGTTTATATGGAAAAACAAAAAACCCAGGAAAGCCAAAACAATCTTATACAATAAAGGAACTTCTGGAGGCATTACTATCCCTGACTTCAAACTCTATTACAGAGCTACAGTATTGAAAACAGCTTGGTATTGGCATAAGAACAGAGAAGTCGACCTATGGAATCGAATAGAAGACCCAGATACTAACCCTCAAACCTATGAACACCTAATTTTCGACAAGGGAGCTAAAGGTATACAATGGAAGAAGGAAAGCGTCTTTAACAAATGGTGCTGGCATAACTTGATGTCAACCTGTAGAAGAATGAAAATAGATCCATATCTATCACCATGCACAAAACTCAGGTCCAAATGGATTAAAGACATCAACATCAATCTGTCCACTTTGAACCTGATAGAAGAGAAAGTGGGAAGTAGTCTACAAGATATAGGCACAGGAGGCTACTTCCTAAGCAGAACCCCAGGAGCGCAGACAATAAGAGAAGCAATGAATAAATGGGACCTCCTGAAACTGAGAAGCTTCTGTAAAGCAAAGGACACTGTCAGTAAGACAAAAAGGCTGCCTTCTGACTGGGAGAAGATCTTCACCAAAACCTCATCAGACAAAGGTCTGATCTCCAGAATATACAAAGAACTCAAGAAACTAGACACTAAAACTCTAATTAACCCAATTAAAAAATGGGGTACTGATCTGAACAGAGAATTCACAACAGAAGAACTTCGAATGGCCAGAAGACACTTAAGGTCATGCTCAACCTCCTTAGCGATCAGGGAAATGCAAATCAAAACCACTTTGAGATACCATCTTACACCTGTCAGAATAGCTAAACTCAAAAACACCAATGATAGCCTATGCTGGAGAGGATGTGGAATGAGGGGAACACTCATCCATTGTTGGTGGGAATGCAAACTTGTGCAGCCACTGTGGAAATCAGTGTGGCGGTTTCTCAGGAAACTGGGAGTCAACCTCCCTCAGGACCCAGCAATTCCTCTCTTGGGAATATACCCTAGAGATTCCCGAACATACTACAAAAGCGTTTGTTCAACTATGTTCATAGCAGCACTATTTGTAATAGCCAGAACCTGGAAACAGCCTAGGTGCCCCTCAATAGAAGAATGGTTAAAAAAGGTGTGGAACATATACACATTAGAGTTTTACTCAGCGGTAAAAAATAATGACATCTTGAATTTTGCATGCAAATGGATGGAAATAGAAAACGCTTTACTGAGTGAGGTAAGCCAGACCCAAAAAGAGGAACACGGTATGTATTCACTCATAAGTGGATTCTAACCACAATTAAAGGTCCTTGAGCCTATTATTCGTGATCCTAGAGAAGCTAAATAAGAAGATGAACCTGATGAAGATTATTTAGCTATCCGCCAGGAGGTAGGAAATAGTCAAGAGTCCCAGGTAACCTTGGGTGCATGGGGGGGCTGTGGGAGGGTTGTTGGAAGGGGAGAGGGTTAGAGAGAAGGGAGTAGGGGAGGAATGGAGAAAGCTCGGTTGACCGGGATGGGGGGAAGGGAGGAAGGATGAATATGGGATCAGGGAAGAATATATTTCAACTAAGGGAGTCATTTTAGGGTTTACAGGAAACTTGATTATATATGGGATCCCAGGTCCAAGGAGAGATCCCCGGATTGTTCTCTGGACAGAGGAGAGGGTGCCTGAACCGGCCTTGGCCCATAACCATACTGATGAATATTTTGCTTATCACCATAGATCCTTCATCTGGAGTTGGATGGCGATGCAGACGGAGACCCACATTGGAGCACCGGACTGAGCCCCTCAAGATCCAAATGAGGAGCAGAAGGACGAAGAAAATGACGAAGGACTGCGAGGGATGCTATCACCCACTGATACAAGGGGTCGGATCTAATGAGAGTTTACCAAGGGCAGTTGGACTGCGACTGAACGAGCACGTGATCCAACCAGATTCTCTGAATGTGGCCGGATTCTCTGAATGTGGCTGGCCTGGAGTCTTTCTGAGAAGCCATTGACAATGACACTGGGACTAGTTTCCTCTGCATATACTGGATTTTTGGGATCCAGTCTGTTTAGATACTCACCTTCCTGGACCTGAAGGGAGGGGGGAGGAACTTGAACTTCCCACAGGGCAGGAAACCCTGACTGCCCTTAGGGACAAAGAGGGAGGAGGAGAGGGAGGGGGGAGTGGGAGGGTGTTGGGAGGAGGGGTGTAAATGGAAACTTTTATAATTTAATAAAATTACTTTCAAAAAAAATATTCTGGGAAAGGAAATGGGTACTGGAGATCATCAATCAATTCAGAGTCGTACTTCATAAACGTGTGTTGTAGGAAGTAGCACTTAGTGGTCTCAATAGGTGACAAGGACATGATGATGGAAAGCATGGGTGTATACACCTTCAGCAGCAGGTGATGATGGAAAGCAGGGGTGTATATACCTTCAGCAGCAGGTGATGATGGAAAGAATGGGTGTATACACCTTTAGCAGCAGGTGATGATGGAAAGCATGGGTGTATACACCTTCAGCAGCAGGTGATGATGGAAAGCAGGGGTGTATATACCTTCAGCAGCAGGTGATGATGGAAAGCAGGGGTGTATACACCTTTAGCAGCAGGTGATGATGGAAAGCAGGGGTGTATACACCTTCAGCAACAGGTGATGATGGAAAGCAGGGGTGTATATACCTTCAGCAGCAGGTGATGATGGAAAGAATGGGTGTATACCCCTTCAGCAGCAGGTGATGATGGAAAGCAGGGGTGTATGCACCTTCAGCAGCAGGTGATGATGGAAAGCAGGGGTGTATGCACCTTCAGCAGCAGGTGATGATGGAAAACATGGGTGTATACACCTTCAGCAGCAGGTGATGATGGAAAGCAGGGGTGCATACACCTTCAGCAGCAGGTGCTGATGGAAAGCAGGGGTGTACACACCTTCAGCAGCAGGTGTCTCAAAACTGGAACTGTACAATGGAGATCGGCACAGCATCTGTGCAAGAATAATGAGCAAGAGTATGAATTTTGATATTTGAAAGGCCCAAAGAGACATTGGTATTTGGGAGACCAAGAGAGTTTGCCAGGCATCTGAGAGGAGAGGAACAACTCCTTGGAGGGCAGTATCCAAGCAGATGATGGGGGGCAGGAATCTGTGAGCTCTGTCCTTCGGATTTCTGTTCAGCATTTTGGTGAAAAGTGCTAAGCTGGTGGATTAAATTTCTAATTGAAGATCCATCTGTGACTCTAAACTAGAAGACATTATCAACAGTTGACCAGTATTGAAATAATACAACAAAATAATATAAATATTTTGAAGTTGGAAGAATTGGGAGTACAAGTATCATGATAAAAAATTAGAAAATCAATTATTAGAGCTATTGTAAAGTGTAAGAGGAAGTTGTGTTTTGAATTATTATAGTGCTGACTTTGAGAAGCTATTAAAATACCAATTATTGTGGTTGAAATACAATTATTTGCCAGTGGGAAATCATACATCTGTTAAAACAAATGAAGCGGTCTTATATGTATAAAAATAGAAAAAATAAGCAGAATGATATTGATTGAAAGAGTAAGTTCTAAAACTATAACTAGTTTAGACAATATAAAATAGTTTGCAGAAATTATAAAAATACAAAGTTTTTGCATATGTTGGTATGATGCCATGCATATACACACTGTCAAAAAGTGCACATGAACACATCCAATATAAGGGTATGAAGGTAGATAAAGGAAGCCAGATAGAAGAATCTGCTGGAGAGCCACTGATTTTATTATAAGAGTAAAAATGAGGAAGGAGGAACTTGAACCTAGGACATGGCAGCTTAACAGGCTGAGTTCCACCCAAGAAGTCTGAGTGTACAGGCCTGAGTTCCACCCAAGAAGCAAGAAGTGAATATTCAGGGTCCATACACAAGCCCTTAATTCCCAACCTTCACAACTATTTATGGAAGTGCCTGTGAGCTTCACTGCTCGAAACAAAGACTCCCTGATCCTGATTGACAGCAGTTCGCTTTAGCAGCTGCAGTCCTGTGGCTTGCCTGCTTTCCATTTTCCAGTCTGTTTTGTTCCATCCCATTTCTAGAACCCTCACTGGATACTGGAAGCTTAGATGTACATTCCTCAAACTGCCCAATATTGACTGATACAGAGGCAAGGTCAAAGGGCAGAGAGTCTCCACACTGAGCCTCTCTAGTACTTCTTTTTAGTTACCTCTTGGAAAGACCAGGGATGTTGCCATTTTCTTACCGAGTCACTCCAGAAGCCAGTGATAAAATGACCAGGGACAGCATTAGGACTATTATTTAGGAAGAAGCATGCATTATTTCCGAACTCAAATGTCTGCAATGAGATCAGGCGGGTTCAAGAACGAAGAAGAACAGCTGGTCAGTACTGGTTGCAGCTTGGCTACATAGTATCTGGGAACTAAAGAAACAGATTTGTACCCACGCTCATTAGGAGATTCCATTTAGAGCTTCAGAAGCTGCCCATGGTGATAAGAAACCTAAAAATTGTTTCCTTTTACAATTTATAATAAGCAGAATTTATATAATTAACCTCAAATGTTTTCATTTGGTTGGCTTGGGCACTAAAATTTCATTGTTCAGGGGTGTTATTTTCTCGCTCATTTATTTTGTCATTTCACTTCCACTTTTATCTTCCTTGCAGCTTTCCTGAGTGCAAGAGAACATTACCGCATACTTGTCATTAAATAATGTGAGCTAATACTTCAAAGTCACCCCATGCAAAAGTAAGCTAAATGAAAATCAGGCTGCGTTAAGGTTTTAGATCCAAGCATGGGGGAGGGATAACCAGCAATGGGCATTTATGAAAGCTCTTATAGGATCAAGAAATTCTCCATCTGTGGTGATTGTTAACTAGAAAACTGTATGTTCCTGGACCAGGAGTCTAGAAGAAGAGAACTATGGTGTCCTTGATTCTTATAAAGAAGTAAGTCTAGAATTCCATGCTAGAGTCATCAAAATTTTTCACTGTACCCTGTATCCATATACAGTGGCAAATAATTTTGTAAAGGTTTCTCATTCTGAGTGTCGTTTTTAGAAAGACAAAAAATATGATCAGTACAAGGTTTGAACCAGATTGAACAATCTAGCTTGCTTAATTTTGAATTTGTGTCATGACTGGGGTTATAAACTCAACTATAGAGGGAGAAAAGGTCTATTGTGCAGTTCTGTCTCACTGAAGCCATCCCTGCCAAGGCCATCATAGGCCAGCTAGCAGCCAGACAACTACTATCTTATCCTCTAAGGATTGAAACATCATAGCCAAACAATTTAAGTAACTTGCATCTAATATAGGCATGACTGAGTCCAGGCCAGTTTAACTGAAATGTGTAGCCACATGAACTGAATATACTGCCCAGCTTTCTATTGCATGCAGTCACATGACAGCAGACACCTATGGTTTAGTGCATTCTGCTTAAAAGCCTTAACAAATAACTATTCTATCATTGAATTTTCATGGCATCCACTAAAAAAATAAATGAAATCACTTTATCACAAATTAACTCACAAAGAAAATATCACAAAGTTACTTTAAGGAAGTGACTTAGACACTTCCCCAGTGCCAAAGACTGTACACCATAGTGAATTTCCCGACAACTATGGAGATGACCACACTTTAAAGATTCTAATTTTGGAATGAAATCTCTATTTGCCTCTGTATTTGCAATTAATTTTAGTACACAGTTTGAATTGTCATTATCTTTTAGGAAACCATGAAAGTAGTATCTCTCTTTGAGAAATATAGGGGGGAAATGTTTAGTGTGGAGAAGTTAAATTAAAACAGTAGGTTTCTAAAAGATAGCAAAAGTTAGTTTTGGCTTATTTTTGTTTAGTTCCAATGTCATACTTCTCATTTATTCACAAAAGACTGCTAAAAAATGCAACTTAGTTTTACCCAGACTAAAGAAATTCATTTCTCTGCATCTGTCGCTTTTATTTTTAATGACCAAGCTTAGAACAGATAAAGGTTATGACTTCATAGCTGGCTATCCTTTGACATATAGTCTGTCAACACAGAGATTTTTATTAAAAAGATAAGAGTTGAAATAATCTGAATAATTTACAAGTTAACAAACAGCTTCATATAAAAATTGTAAAACTTACCAAAAGTGATTATTTGATTATATAATTATAAAAAATTATAAAGGTAAGGTACTAATATAAAAGCCATAAGTTTCTTTTAAGAAGTTGTTATGTAAACAATGACAATGCCTTAAAATAGCTTACAGATGAAGCCACTGAATCACATATACAGGCACTGCTGAAGATGAAGGCTAAACATCCACACAGACACTTTACTCCTGCATCTACCTTTAATCAAAACCAATGTACCTTACTTAATTAAATGACACTGGGTATATCAGCCACAGCCCAGGGCAGGCCCCGTGCTCAGAAATAGTTGGCCAACACAATTATGATCATTTGAATGAGAATGGCATCCATGGTTCATATGTTTGACAATTTGGTTACCAGTTAATGGAAATATTTGGGAAGGATCGTGATGGTTTGCCTTGTTGTAAGAGGTGTGGGCTAGGTGCAGGACTGAAATGTCAAAGGATGAGTTCTAGTCCCTGTGTGCTCTCTGTCTCCTGCTTGCAGCTCAAGATGTGAGCTATCAGCTGTTCCTGTTGCTATGCCTTCATTCTACCATCATAGATTCAAACTGTCTGTAATCACAAGCTCGGTTAGATACCTTTTACTAGTAGGCATGGTCATGGTCTTTTATCCCTTTTATCCCAGCAACAAAAAAGTAACTAACACAAAATTTACCTGAGTGTGGATTATTGCTGTTAAAGACCTCTCCCCCCCTTCTCTCTCTCTCTCTCTCTCTCTCTCTCTCTCTCTCTCTCTCTCTCTCTCTCTCTGTGTGTGTGTGTGTGTGTGTGTGTACATGCATGTGTGTGTGTTTATTTGTTTACTTTTTTGGAAAGTAAAAGATTTTGGATCAGAAAAGCTATAATGTGTTGTAAGCAAGTATAATGGGTTATCCAAACAGCAGCTTGGAAAACAGTAGTACTGAAAGCTGTGACAATGGTCTAGGCCCAACTTAAGAGGTTCCAGAGTGGAAGAATATTAAACCACTGGGATAGAGACTGGTCTTCAGTTATTTGGCAAAGAATGGGGCCTTTTTATCCTCTCAACCTAGAATTTTGCCTGAGGTTAAATTTTAAAGTAATAGACTATTTTTTTTATAAAGTAGATTTAAAGATAACTGAATATTGACTCTGTCTTGTGGATATTAGTAATAACTACTATTCAGGTCTACTATGAAAAAAGGGCAAGCAGGACAAAGGAAAAAAAGTTTAATAAGACAATGATCAGCAGGAAATTTAAGAGTGGAGCCAAGGCTTGTGCTGAAAGAGATGACAAAGTTAAAGAGAGGCCTCATCCTCACTGAAATAAAAAGGGGAGTGTCCCTAGAACAAGACCCTACCCACCTAAATTTCTACTTGTAGAAAGGAAAGGTCTTAGAAATTGTCAGCTCCTAAGGAGCAATAACGAAAGAAAGCTTCTGAAAATATAGTAGGGTGGCATTTAGCTTCCATTTCAACTGGGCAGCCAAATCTGGCAACATTCTCCCCATGGTTCTGGCTCTAGAGACATAAAGGATACAAAAAAGAAAGGTTGGTGGAAGCTTCCTCCATGGTTAGGTAGAGCTACTGAGGCCAGGTGCGTGGCTATGGAGTTTCTATGAGGAGGCCCTGGTAGGCCCTTGCATAAAGCTGCCAAAGTGAAGCCTAGAGTGCTTTGGCAACCTCAGTGTGTTAGAGGCGCTGGAGCCCTGGGACATGTGCAAAGAAGAGCTGCACACAGGGAGTAGACCCAGTCCAGGAGAGAAACGTGTCTTGTATGCAGTAAAGCTGGAAGAGTTGAGCCACCTAAGCCCTGAGACATCAGATATGGAGCTACAGGATTTGGAGTTCATAATACAAATAAACTTTAGGAATCTACTGGGCAACTTCTTACACACTTGGTCAGTTGTACCAAAAGCAATGTTATTTGGAGATCTGTGATCATGAGGTACCGATTAGTTAAACACATGTACTGAATAGATCTGATGTTAAATGTTCACAATAGAGCAAAGAGTGTCATGCCACCTCCATTGGAGTCTGCGTCATCTCTCACGTAGGCTGTGGCACAAGCTTCAAGGAAGAGTGCCCACAGATAAGCGGTGTGTGTGTGTGTGTGTGTGTGTGTGTGTGTGTGTGCTGTGTTTCTTGCATTGGAGCTCTTGCACTTTTGGCATTACCTACAGTAGAAGGATGCTTAAAAGAAATCCCACACTCAGAATTGATAATAATAGATGGTTATTTATTTAGGGGTAGACTCACAAATCAATATCCTCTGCTGGAATGGAAAAGAGCAAGGCGAACAGCAACGGCAATCCCACAGCAGGAAAAGAAAGGCCACATGCACAATTTACATAGGCATAAATAGTATAAGAGGCCATGCCCCAGTGGGCGGGTAATTTAAAGGCTACTGGCTGTAGGATTTCCTACAACCTGCTTAAGTTCTAAGGAATATAGTCTGGTTTCTTCTGGAAGGAAAGATAGTATGTTTAAGTTTCCAGAATCTACTGGTGAGACATTGCCGTATAAAGGAGCATATGATGCTAATGAAGGAAGATAGGTTAACATTCAAGGCAAAAAGGTCTCCAGGTTTAATCTAGTGCTTAGTAAATAAAGAACAAAAGGAAAATCTAATTAAGCAATTAAGACAGACTCAGCAAAAAATGAGAAAAGGATAGGAGAGAGAGAGAGAGAGAGAGAGAGAGAGAGAGAGAGAGAGAGAGAGAGAGAAATGCCTGTAACTTCTTGAGATTGGTTTGGGGGAAGGTTTGAAAAGAAGTTAGAAATAAGGAAGAGAAGGAAAGAAGTTCTGCATAGATGGCAGAAACATAAAAAGACTGTGGACTTGTGACTGTTAACAACAACTACTTGCCCTTAGCTCAAAATTCCATGGACTCATTGCCTAGATAAAGATTTATATCAAAACTAATGCCAAGCCATGTCTAGCATGACCAACTGCAGACTCATACTGGGGACATGTGTCTGATGAAAATATTTTCTCATGTATCTGATATAATGATTCTAAAAGTAATCTGTATCACATAAAGAAACAATACATGCTGTTAAGCATTTTATCTGTATAAAAAATGAGTCTCATGCCTAATGAAGATGCATTCAAATACACTTCCTTTAAGTCTTATGTCTGTTTGTCATTCGCCTACTTTTTACCCACCTATTTCTGAGACCCTGTCCCAGCTGAGCTGGTGCCGCGGCTGAGCTGGTGTCTCTCAAAAGAGAATAGAATTCTTTTCAGAGATAACAAAGTGGGACCAGAGGAGGAGTTCAATTGGAAGAGTGCTTGTGAGGTGTGCATGAAGCCCTTGGCTTGATCCTTAGCAATGTACAAACTCTGCATGGTACACACTCCTGAAATTCTACCGTCTGAGGCAGGGAGATCAAATATTCAAGGTCATTCTTGGTGCATAGAGAGTTTGAGACCATTCTAGAATGCATTATCTGCTAGCTAGAGGGGTAGGAAGGAAGATAAAATGAGTGACTCTTATTTTTCTCTCCTGCAATTTACATTTTAGGGAAAGTAAGTAAAAGAATTGAAGAACTGAATATGAAATCATAATACTGAGGCAAGCACTGTAATAAAGGTATACCTGATGTATTATGACCAACAAAAGAAGAAAGAGAAATTTAATATGCAAATTGTATGGAGGGAAGCATATAGTTTTTAGGAAACTTTACAAAGTGTCTATTATTGTAACTGATAGATTAAAAATACCTGTCAATTCATCAATGTTTTTGTGTATATTCACAATGCTAAAAGTCAAGTCTATCTTTCTATCAGTTTGATTTGTTTTTATTTTTAAGTGATTAATATAGAAATAAAACCTAATCATAGGCCCAGGAGTAACCTCTAAAATAGTGTTAGCTTAATATTATAATTGATTTTAAAACAAATTATAATATATTCAAATTATTAAAAGGTTAAGTGTGAAACTGGAAAGTATGAAACTATTATTAGAATACATAGGGGAAATAACAATGGCTGTTGGATTGATCAAGGATGATTTTTTTGTAAGACAGCAAATGCACAGGAAATAAAACAAATACTAGGTAAATATGATGGCATCAATCTCAAAAGCTTCTTCACAGTCAAAAAATAATTAAAATGAAAAGATTGACTTTCAGAATACAACTGGCAAGGAGTTATGTGCAAAATATATAAGAAACTCCAAAATCATGATAGGAAGAAAAGAAAACAATTGAAAATTAAAAATGGGTATAGGCATGTCTCCAATGATAATGAATAGCTAGCTATTCAACCTGCACATGAAAAATAGTATCAGTGATCACCAGAGAAATGTATGTCTAAACTTGAAGTCATCCCCTCACCACAGTAAGAATGGTTGATATAAAGAAGCCCGGTAAGGATGTGGATAAAGATAGACCTTGTACCCTCCTGGTGGGAATACAAGTCAGTACAACCATTATGGAAAACAGTGGGTGCTGAGTTATAATTAGGTAGGAGAAAGAAGTTCTGGGGTGCATTGCACAGTAGGATGACTAAGGTAAGAACAATTTCCAAAGCCAAAAAAAAGATTATGAAAGTTTTAAGAATAAATACATGATTAACACTGGCTGTGAATATATTCCACTTTTAAATAACTTCATGCAATGTAAACACATGTGAATTGTGGCATATAATTCATTGTACTCCATTAACATACACAATTTCTGTGACTTCCTTTAGCATCAGTTGAATGTTAAATAAAAAATAAAACAATCAAACTATGTGGGAACTGTTTTATTATTAATCTAACACCACAACACTTTCACTAAATGTATGGTTCTCTGCAACAGTTACTGTGGCTTTTCAAATAAAAGAAGTATTAGGCACTGTTATATCTTGTGCAAATCTCATTTTATCAAGCATAGTTAATGAATAACAAAATTGGTGATATCACCACAAATATTAGCAAATGTCAAATACATTCTCGTCACTTTCATTAGAGATTATTCTGATCAATCCTATTAATTATATGAATGTTTATTTAGGCTCCCCTGGCCATTAGATCTACCTAAATAAAAGGACATCTCTACCTTGATTAATATTAAACTTTCTCTCCTTTGCCACTCAATTTGTAGCCCTATTATCATAGATTTTGAGAGTCATTTCAAGATGTCAGTGAGAGATGATAGAGTAAAATAAAATCTTCTCACCTCTCTTTGTTTATTATTGTCTATTTCACACTGTAACATGCCTTTGAATCCAGCTCTTCAAAAGGTTCTAGAAAGAAAACCTCACCTTGAAAAGGTTGGCCACACCTATGAATACACAAGGAGTGACTAATCTTATACCAGCAAATCAAAGGAGAGGGAATAAATCTGTATCAAAACAACCAAGTAGCCGGAATCAACAAACACTGCTCATTGATATCTCAGAGCACCAGTACTCTCATCCCCCAGTAAAAAGACATAGGGTAATAGATTGGATGTGAAAATAGGATCCAGACTCGTGCTGCAGCCAATGCAATACTTAACATTAATGGTAAACCTTATCTCAGGTTAAATGTTATTCCAAGCAAACAGATCCAAGAAGAAAACTGGTGCAGCCATTTTATAATGGACGAAGTAGACTTCAAAGTAAAACCAATTAGAAGAAATAGAGAATACTACATTCTCATCAAAGGAAAATCAACCAAAAAGAGTATATTGCATACATCAAACACAAGGACACAGAAATTCATAAAAGAAACACTATTACTCTTCAACCACGTAATGATCCTCACACATTGATAGTGGGAAGCCTCAGTATCCCATCTCACCAATAAGTTATCCAGACAAAAATTTAACAGGAAAAAAAAATGCTGAAACTAAGTGGTGTTATAAACTAAATGAATATACGATGTATTTAAAGAACATTTCACCAAAACACAAATTAATATAACTTCTCAACATCTCATGGAACTTTCTCCAATATTGATGCCATACTTCATAATAAAGCAAGAGTCAACAGATATAAGAAATTGAAACAATACCATACATTCTATCTGACCACTATAGGTTAAAGCTGGATAGCAACAACAACATAAACAAGAAAATGTCTAAAACCTCATGGAAACTGAGCAACTCACCACTGAATAAAGAATGGATAAAAACAGAAACTAGAAAGAAATTAAAAAATTTTTAGAACTGTAGAAAAACTTAGCATACCCAAACAAATGGGACACAATGAAGGCAGTTCTAAGAGAGACGCTTCAGTACAAAGAGCCTATATAATTAAAGAGATCACATGTTAGTAATTTAACAGGGCATGTGAAGTCTGTAGAACAAAAAGAAGAAATAACACTCAAGAGGAGAAGATTGCAAGAAATAATCAAACTCAGGCTGATATCAGTAAAGGAGAAACAAAAATCAAAGAAGTAGTTCATTAGTGGCAAAAACTTGTGAGTGAACCAACTAATATTTGATTTGATTTAAGGCTCATTCTATGAGATGGAATCTCTATTCGTTGCTACTTGGGTGACCAAGAAACTGAGACAAGTTGGCCAGGGCCCTGGAAAACACCAAATACTACTGTTCTGCAAAAGGAACACAAGCAGTAGAGTGATGTCTAATGACATTCTGCTCTTCTTCAACATCAGTACCTTGCTCTGGATGGAGAATGCGTACGAACCAGAGTGGATAGAAGATATCAAGGAATTAAGTCCTTCTAAATACAGGATAGATACACAAAAGAAGTCACAGAGATTAAGGCAGCATGCACAGGGCGTTCTTGGATCTATACCAGATGGGATCTTAGAACTGAAAGGAGAAGAGGACGCACGTACCCACCCTGAACCGAGAAACTGTCTCCTATAATACCCTCTTGCAAATGAAAATTAGTTTTCTCCAAGGCAGTCTCACTGGGGAAGCAAACCCTTCTTAAGGACAGGCCCTGTACCCAGGAGTAGATGATAAAGACAAAACAAACTCAATGATAATTTGGAGGATCTTTGTCTGATAATGTTTATCAGTTTTGAGCATTGTTTTGTTTTGTTTAATGCTACTACTTCTTTGCTTGTGTATCATGGGGCCTGTTGTTTTTTTTTTTAAGTTATCCCTGTGTATCTGAATACTCCTTTGTGTCTCAAAGTCTATATGGGTTTCTTGGGCTTTGTCTTTGACTCCTTTTCTTCTGTTTCTTCTGGTTTTTTTTTCTATTCTGATTCGTTTGTTTTATTTTATTTTCTTCCTCAGATGACTGTTTGTATTATAACTAGAGATGGAAAGTGTGTTACTCTGGATTGGAGGAGAAGAAGAAAGATCTTAGAGAAGCTGAGTGAGGGAAAAGTATAGTCAGAATTTATTGCACAAAAACTTCATTTAAAATAAAAGAAAACAGATGGGGAAAGGAGGAGTAGTCATTTTTTTCATTTATTTAATAAATAAATAACAACAGAAATTTCTTCTACATTGACATCACTGATGAGCTATTTTTATTCCTTTAATCTTTCAGAATTGGGTGCCTTCACTTATTTTGTTTATTTAATTATTAATTGAGCAATTCCTCCCATGGATGATGAAAGTCATCATGATATTGTATCACTTATCTTCCAAGTCCCAAATGCCTGATATATAAATTTAGTACTATGAGTGTTGAAAAGCCAAAATTTCCATAAAGTATTTTGATTTCTCATAAAGCAATACTTATATAAGTGCAAACATTATATGTAAGTTTAAAACACTCATTATTTATCCTACACACAAAGTATTGCTGGAAATCCAGGGAGATTATGCAGCTCTTTTTGTGAATAGAATATGTTGTTCATGTTTCTTTATGCATATTTCACTTTAAAAACATATCTTTCAATGCCTCTGCCTGAAAAACATTTACAGCTTTACAAATGTTTGTTCTACATAATCTTAACAGCAACATTTTTATAAAAGTCCTATATAAAGTATTTAAAAGGTTTTTCAATAGTTTACTATAATTTTATCAGGTTGGTATAAACCCTGCTAGAAGTTTATATGCTAGAAAAAGCAGGCTTTCTAGGACCGAGAGCTCCCAAATCATAACATAGACATTTATTATTAATTATGAATGTTCAATCTTAGCTTAGCATGTTTCTAGCTAGCTTTAAGTTTCAATTAGCCCTTTTCTGTAAATCTTTGTGCTGCTGAGAGGTTCATTTACCTCATCTATGTATTGTCTATCCTGCTTTCTTACTTCCTCCATGTCTGTCTAGCTGGTCCCACAACTGGCTAGGTGCCAGCTGGCTGACACTCAGCTGGCTGCCTCCCATTTGCCTGGCTGGCTTTTCTTGTCTCTGTCCTTGCCACCTCTGCCTTTCCCTCCTCTGCCTAGCTATTATCCATTCAGCTTTTTATTAGACCAATCAGTTGCCTTAGGCAGTCAAGGTAAAACAGCAACACAGTTTGACACAGTGAAACAATTGCAGTATAAACAAAAGCAACACAACTTTACATAGTTAAATTAATCTACAACAAAAACAAAAGCCTCACATCTTTATACATAGTTAAATGGATATTTTATTTCATAGCAAAGAGATTATTTGAAACACCATAAGTTCTATTTGGTGGGTTACATATCTGAACATTTCACAGCTTAATTGGGCTAAGATATGATGATATTCAAGGGCTCAAAATTTATGAGCTGTTTTCTATTTTTATCCTTAGGTGGCCATCAGGCTGAAGCATAGTTTCTTTCTTTTCTGATCCAAGAAAGCTATAGCATTCTTAATATTTCTAAGGAAACATACTAATTTCTTATCATAAGTTCAAGAAAGTTAGGGATACATTTCATTTACTCAGCTGGAGACACAGAGCAATTTTTAAATCAATTACTGTGCCTGAAGTCTATGCCATTAAACAGTCTGAGTTGGGTTACATGATCTCCAGTAACGACTACAGAAATCAGTATCAGTGAGAACATGACAATCTTAGTGAAGGGATACAAGCACAGACAATCTAACTGAAGGAACACAAGTACGGATTATCACCATGAAGCAGGCAGATTCACTAACCCACAGTCTCATACAACACTATAGACCTGTAAAAATCTTCTTATAAAAAATGATGTACGATCCCAAATTTAAATAAGTAAATCAGCTGTCAGATTAAACAGCAACTTTACTGGGAATTTTAATTCACATTATTGAAAATATAAGCTTCATTCTAGATTCTCTGCATCCTGCCAAAATGACTGGTTTTAGAAAAGAGGATTATAAATTGACACCGTATCCAAAAGAACTCTTATCCAGATAGTTGTTAGATTTGTTTTTTGTTTGTTTGTTTTTGTTTGTTTAGATCCTGGCTATGTTCTTAAGACCTGAAAACTTTAGTTGGAAAATGCAGATACAAGTTGTAAAAAATAACTGAATGTAGATTTTCAAGTTAGAAAAGTGATCCTTTTGTTGTCAACTGAAAGTCATCCTGAAAACAACCAAATCATTATATATCAATTAATTGAGAAAAGCAGCAACTGTATTTTTGCTGTAACTCCATGTTAGACAGAAAATTAAATATGTAATAACCAAGAGAACTGCAACTTAATCTTGACATATTTGTTTCTTTTATGTCAGAATGCTCCTTTGTAGTTAAATGCTGTTTGTTTGAATTACTTATCTCAATTTGATTTAATTTTGTTAAGTGGGATGTATGGATAAATTATCCCAGATTTTCAAATTTGGTGCAATATGAGCTTGTTAAATATGTCCTTCAGATTCTCTGGATATCCTTGGTATCTGTTGCTACAGCCCTCTTTTAATATCTAATTTTATTAAGTTGGGTATTTCTCTGCCTTTTAGTTGATTTGAAGAAAGGCTTTCAAGTTCATTCATTTTCACATAAAAAACAAATTTTTGTTTCATTTTATTGTTTTGTTTGCTCTCTTTTTGTATCATTTTATTGTCTTCTCCTGATGGGTGTGATTCTTCTTCTTCTTCTTCTTCTTCTTCTTCTTCTTCTTCTTCTTCTTCTTCGTCTTCGTCTTCGTCTTCGTCTTCGTCTTCGTCTTCGTCTTCGTCTTCTCCTTCTCCTCCTCCTCGTCCTTGTCCTCCTCGTCCTTTTCTTCCTCCTCCTCCTTTTCCTCCTCCTTCTACTCTTTTTTCTCCTCCTCCTTTTCCTTATCCTTCATCTTGTTCTGTTAATAGAGCTTTCTGGTATGTTGTCACATTTGATAAGTTAGTAGCATGAGATCTTTCCTTTTTTAACTACCTAGATCGTTACACAGAAATTTGGATATGTTGTGTATGCATTTTCATTCAATTATAGAAAAAAATCTTTAATTTCTGTGTTGACCCATTGTTCATTCAGTAGAGAGTTATTCAGTTTCTGTAAGATCTTGGGCTTTCTGCCTTTTCTATTGTTGTTGATATTCTCCTTTAATCCATGGTGAACTAAAAGATATCAGTTTGTTATTTCAATTTTCGCATATCTGCTGAGCCTTATTTTGTGACTGAGTAGGTGGTCAGTTTTGAGGAAAAAAGTTCTATGAGGTGCTAAGAGAATGGTATATTCTAGTGTGCTTGGGTGAAATGTTTTGTAAATATCTCATAGGTTCATTTGGTTTATAGTGCAAGATAGTTCTAGCATTTCACTGTTTAGGTTTTGTCTGGATGATCTGTCTATTGGTGACAGTAAGGTATTGAATTATCCCACTCTCAGTGTATGATGATGAATATGTGACTTAAGTTATAGTAGTATTCCTTTTAAGAACTTGGGTGTCCTTGTGCTTGTGGTATAAATGGTAAGAACTGCAATGTCTTCTTGGTGGAATTTTTTTTTTTTTGATGAGCATATAGTGTCCTTCCCTGTCTCTTCTGATTAGTTTTGATTTTAAGTCTATTTTGTCACTTGTTAAAATGATCACACTGGCTTGTTTCTTGAGTTCATTTTCCTACAATATCGGGGTTTTTTTATATCCTTTTTCCCTGAAGTAAAGTCTATCAGTAATGTTAAGGCATGTTTCTTGGATGCAGAAGAATAAATACATCCTTAAAGCTGTGGCAAGGCTCTTCTTGTTATTGTGGAAATCCAGGTACCTGGAACCTTTCCCATTGCTACACATACACTCACAGGACGGGCAGAAATTCTCTAAAAGAGATACCTTGTGGTTCTCGGTCTCTATCTCCATCCATCGCTAGATGAAGGTTCTATGGTGATATGCAAGATATTCATCAGTGTGGCTGTAGGATAAGACCAGTTCAGGCGCCTCTCCTCAGCTGCCCAAGGAACAAGCTGAGGACATCTCTTTGGACACCTGGAAACCCCTATAGAGTCAAGTCTCTTGCCAACCCTAAAATGGCTCCCTTAATTAAGATGTCTACTTCCCTGCTCCCATATCCACCCTTCCTCCATCCCAGCCGTCCCATTCGCCCAAACTCTTCCCATCCTCCCCTTCTCACTTCTCTCTCTCCCTCTCCCCTTACCTCCACCCCCACCTCTAATCTCCCAATTTTTGCCTGGCAATCTTGTCTACTTCCCATATCCAGGAGAATAACTATATGATTTTCTTTGGGTTCACCTTCTTATTAGCTTCTCTAGGATCAGGAATTATAGGCTCAATGTCCTTTAATTATGGTTAGAATCCACTTATGAGTGAGTACATACCATATTTATCTTTTTGGGTCTGGGTTAACTCACTCAGGATAGTGTTTTCTATTTCCATCCATTTGTATGCAAAATTGTTTCTTACCGCTGAGTAGTACTCTAATGCATATATATTTCACACTTTCTTTATCCATTCTTCCATTGAGGGGCAAGGTCCAAATGAGGAGCAGAAGGAGGGAGAATATGAGCAAGGAAGTCAGGACCACAAGGGGTGTGCCCACCCACTGAGACGGCTGGGCTGATCTAATGGGAGCTCACCAAGGCCAGCTGGACTGGGACTGATGGAGCATGTGATCAAACCAGACTTTCTGAACGTGGCTGACAATGAGGACTGACTGAGAAGCCAACGACAATGGCATTGGGTTTTGATTCTACTGCATGTACTGGCTTTGTGGGAGCCTAGTCTGTTTGGATGCTCACCTTCCTAGATCTGGATGGAGGTGGGAGGACCTTGGACTTCCCACAGGGCAGGGAACCCTGACTGCTCTCTGGACTGGAGAGGGAGGGGGAGAAGGGAGAGGGGGAGGGAAATAGGAGAGGTGGAAATTTTTAATAAAAAATAAAAATTTGCTGAAAAATTAAAAAAAATCGATACCTTGTCAGCCATGATATGGGTATGAGGAGAAGATAAACTTACCTCTATGAATGTGCCACCTAACACTTAAAGATTAAAGCACAACATTTTATTTTTTGTGCTGTTTGCTACCCACATACTGGGTCACCCTGTTTCAATTTTGTTTTGTCTTTTCTTTCCAGAGTACACTTTGCTTTAGCAAACAAACTACTGCTTAAACTAGTCTAACTTCTTGACTGAATTATTTAAATCAAGGAAACAAGAGCCAAGGAGAAACGTTCAGATAGTAATAGTTTTTACCAGTTTCATAAAGGAATCCCCCCTTTTCCTCAGTGTACTACCATAAACATCTAGCATCTTAGGGAAACAATATTAAGTGACCTAAGAACATAACCTAATTTCAAGAAATAAAAAGGAGCATAATTTTATTTAAAAACAACTTTATATTGAATGATGATGCACATATGGTAATGGGGGCAATATCAGCTCACAGACAAGAGCGCTGCTGTTAGGCTGCTGACATTTGCAACCAAAATGTACAATCTTAGCGCTCACTTTCCTGTCACTCTCTAGTTGGGCATCAGTTCTACTGTTTTGTGTTACATACTGATCATTTTTCTAGATGCTCAAAATCTGTGGTTTTACTGCTTGAAGTCTGCTTTGCAGTATTGATATTTTCAGTTATGGTACCACTCAGAAATGCTAAACTTAAGGAAGCATAGAGCACTGATATACCACCAACACCACCCTGACTATTATCTGAAGTATGTTTTCATCAATAATAGCTTAAAATCATATCTCCCTGAACTATTGGTTATTTTTTTCTCTTCTATGAAGAGGATATTTGTACTTAAACTTAATTAAAGGTGACAATTGGCTAATTTGTATATTGGATAAAACCAAAAGAGAGTATTTGGTGTTGATTGGAAGTTGTTATGGCAACATATCATGAAACCAATCAAACATGGCAGTGACAGTCTTCTCATTCTGTAAACTACCTTTTAAATGTTATCCGCAAGTCTTACACATAACTTCCATGTTTTTAACATCTCAATTTTGTCATGGATTACCCAGAAATATTTACTTTAATAAAAGTAAAAAAAAAAAGATGGGCCATTTTGTAACTTGAAGTAAAACAATTTTATCCTGTTGTCTGAAGACATGAATATCAAGGTATATTGATTTTATATTTTATGTAATGAATAAAGAAGGAAACTGAAATGGAATAAGTATTAAAGAAATAACAGAAACAAGGAAAGTATAGAGGAACAATGGGGGAGTGGCTTAAAGGAAGACTAGCAAGATATAAGTGATATGAAGTGGGAAACAGAAAAACAGGGACAGAGTCTCCAACTAAGGACAGGGAAGAGATGTCGAAGAAGGAGGAGGAGGAGGAGGAGGATGGATGAGATACAAATAATACCAAGGTTGAGTAATAAAACCTTAAGAAATAATATTATCTAAAATTAAAGCCTCAAGAAATAATAATATTATATGTCTACTTAAAATTATATATACAATAAATATACACATATATAAACTCTTATATCTCTTTTAAAGGAAGTTAAGCAATGCATAAAAAAGCACCTTTCAAATAACTGGTCAGTGCAATCCAAGTAACTTCTGAAACAATATAGACTACAGATGTAGCCCTTGGTTGCCTTTCAGTGGTTGAGAGTGGGCACTTATTTCTCATGTCATTGTACACAATATATCCTAATAGGATTTGAATTATATGAGATGTGTCTGATCTGGAAGTTTCTTTCCTGTGATCTAACTTTCATGGTACCAGAAATACTATGAAAACTGCCAAGGAAAGGAATAAATTAAACCACCCCACTGGGCTGCAACAACTATAAACCATTACAATGACCAGATGATAAGATATACATATGGTGCAGTGGCGCTCACATATTTATTGTAACTAGCAACTGCTAGTAATTAGCTTAAAGCTCAATTTACAGGAGGGAATTTATATATGATGCTGAAAACCTAGCCAATTTCTCATGGAGAAAGGATATAGACCTAGAAATAATCTACATCTGCCACCCTGCCAGACCAGCATCATTACTACATTCTAAATTGTATCCTTGTATTTACAGATAAGTACAGCTTAGTGATTCCCACTCCCAACACACTCATCAAAGTAGCCTTTCTTCCAGAAAATGGAGACCATCACAGAGTACCACATCTGGGCACAATGCAGAAATCAAGGATGCCCACCTCAAGAAATTCAAGTATATCACAGCTCCTGCATTTATGGCTCAGGAACATTGCCAAAGAGGAGTTAGATTGTCAGAGCCATAATACCAGGATGTCTACTATGAAACAGTCTCTACTGGAATAGCTGCATAAAGTCTCTACTGGAATGGCTGCATAACAGAGAGGCAATGCCAATGGACACGTTAATGTGGAAGGAGGAGTTTCACATGGTCCTATCTCTAGACAAAGCTTGGTAGGCAGGAAATGAGTGCTTGTAGAAGGGGATTAATCTCCAACTTGGATAAGCCCCCTTACTGGTCATCCAACGCAGAATTGTCAGCCCTAAAATCATACACACAAGCAACAAAAGTGTATTCAACAGGTTGTGTTTATATAGTAGTGTACACACACACACACACACACACACACACACAAAGAGTTGATAGGGACATTGGCTGGATGGACTGGAGGGGAGAAGGTAAGGAAAGTCCTGTAATTTGATTTCAACTGTTTATGGATAAACAAAAATAGATAAATGGAAGCAAGCCCAGTTGCATACAGCAGCTTTGTACCAAATACTACTGGCAAGTTTCTTTCATGGTTGAAGAAAATTCAAGTTGGGTTTGTGGTGTTGACAAATTCAATACAGTAAATGTTACTGTGTCATTATTTATTTCCAAATGGTGTCTTTAGAATATTACAATTTCCCTTCCATCCACTTTACATCTTTATCTCTTGTGGGGAATACAGCTAAGAATCCCATTTATAATTGCTTTTTAATTAAGGTTATATTTCATTCTGATATTATAGACAGTTCTCTTTTCATCTGAAAGCCTGGAGCTTAGTAGCTGGGTCTTGTTAAAACTGTTTTATTTTAGTCTATAAGTGAGGAGTGGTAAGAGATTTGTTAGGGTGATAAACTTTCTAAAGCTTGTTTAGGATCAAGACAAGAATTTTAGTGCTACAAATGAAAAAGTGCTGGTGAAATTGGGGCAGTTTATACACATACGCACACAAATACACATGTAAAATGAGGAGGAGAGAGACAGAGACAGAGAGAGAACCTAGTGGGTCCATTTAGTGTAAATGGGACTCTCCATTTAGAATTGGGTAACCTATAAGGAAAATGGTCCCTAGGGAAAAGGGATTATTCCTCTCAGCAGCCATTGTTTGCCTGTAACTCTTCATCTGTGGGTCAGGCCCTGTGAGATTTCTACCATCCACATCGATGTGTTGAATGGTATTGTACCACACAGGTCTTAACACAAAATTTGCCTACCAAAGCCTAAATTTGACATCACCCCACGTCTCTTGTGTTCTTTTGATGGATTTTTCCAACCACTCTGTCTACCCTTACTGCTTTTCATCTGGTTAATAATATTGCCTGTTACTCCTCCTTCTATGCCCTATAATTAAATGCTCCTTAATTGCTTCCTTAGTCTGTGCATGCACCATGTCATGGTTATACTGGATCTAGGGTACTATAAAGTCTGTATGCTCCTGTGTGGCAATTCGATTTTGTCTTGACTAGTTATAATATTCAGCGGAACTCATAGGAAAGAGCAATAAAGTATGCGGGCATCCACAGACAGGGCAATCACAAATATGTTCATTTCGGGACATGAGACAGCATTTGGTCTTTCTTTCTTTCCTCATAGCTACAATATCTTTTCTAAGAGACGTTGTATTCTTGTCATTTGAAATTTCTGTTTTGAGATAGTGTTTAGAAGAGGGAAAAATATAGAGAAATTCTATCTTAATAAAACCATATGGTAAAATAAAATCATATTCAATTATGTTTGTTATTAGCGTGGTCATGTTCCTACTTTGATTATTTTTGTGAAGAATTGTGAATAAAACTCCAATATGCGTACCTTCTCACTGGAGGGTGGGATGTCAACTAACAGGAAAGTGAACAGAGAATAATCATTGTTATATTTAATTGGAGTATTTTTTAAAAGTCGTAGGCACAGTTATAAAACTTCTACTGAGAATGGGCTAAAATAAAAATCTTCAGATCAATAATCACGAGTCCCCATTAATGGTCTGCACTAGAGGAACCTTGCCAAATCGCTAAGGTTTGCCTGATTGTCCTTTGATGCAAGAAATTTCCCTGCTAACCCTAATTGGGCTACTTAAAACAGGGCAGGCTGTTGCTTATTAAGACAATTCCCTGGAGATTTAGAACTAAGCAATAAAATATGCAGTTGAAGCCCAGTGCTTAAGGCCAGAGGGCTCAGGGAAAAGGATGCATCTGGAATAAGCGGCAGCACCCTGAGTCCATTCACAAGGAAGCCGGCTCCTGTGACTTTTCCCTACAAACAGTAGTTTCAAAGGCACCAACTGTCATGTTTCCACCCGAATTTTGTGAGCTTTCTATCCATTGGGGGAAAGGGGGTGGAGGGGGACGTTGCTGCTTTATTAGAAAGGATTCCTTTCCCACTCTCCTCGTCGTCGAGGAGGAGGTGTAGCTCACTTTATTTCTGCTGTAGATGCTGAACTCTCCATGATAGGAAATGCTCAGCTGAAGTAGCACTTGTATACATTTTTGATAATCATTATGTGAAGTATACTTCCGTAGGGAAAAGAAGATATAAAGAAAAAACATGACATATATGAAGCACAAATCCAAAAACATATATCATAAGTGTCTCTACCAAAATACCTGTGAGAACTAGTAAATTCATGAAATTAGCAGAATGCAAAAATTAACTATATTCATAGTCATTGCCAACAAAACATATCAAAAAAATTTAAGAACACCAACATCAAAGTAAAATTATTTTTCTTAAATTTTGATATTCTATTTTGACATTTTAATACATTTTATATTACTAAGAGTAGTATATCACCAGAATATTATTGTTGCATAAGAAAAAGAAATGAACCCTGTGTCTGAAGTGCATGGTGTCTTCAACAACAGAGACTTATCTTCTACATCTGGGAGGTAACCAGAGGAAAGAGGAATTACTAATATTGTTTTGGAGATCTCTTGGATGAACAAATTACATAGTTGGCAAAATCTAGACAGCATAATGACTATACTCAATACATATTTAAGATTCTAACAGAGTAAATCTTAAGTATTTTCACCATACACCAAAGAGAGTGTTAATCATATGTGGTGACAAATATGAAAATTAGCTTAACAATGGTAAGCATATATTATGATATGAAATAATCACAATATGTACTCTAAACATTTGAAATTTCTATTGGTAAATCATGTATAAATAAAGTTGAAAATAAAATAAATGGTAATATGGGTTCATATAATACCAGATAGAATATAAGAAATGAACAAGAAATCAAAGATGTAAAGTAATGGTAATATGGATATTAAGAAAGATGTTTTCATTCATTCATTCATTCTTTAGATAGGTACAAAATGCTTAATATTATTATGTGTTCAGTATTCAAACAATGGGAATCTGAAAAATATATTTTATAATAAATCTATGGTGAAGTTAATAAGCTATAAAATGCAAAGAAGGACAATTAAATCATAAATAAGGAAGATATTTTTTCCATTGGTAAAGACAAAGAAGGTGATTTTTATTCTAAATAAACGGCTCATTTCCAGCAGTGCAAAAGTTTACATTAGAATAGGACTGAGTCTTCGCCAGGCTGCACTGCAGCTCCTTTGGGTTTCCATAGTTTGTTAATTTAATGCCTAATCTTACTGTCATCATAGGTATTAGAAATACGAATATTCATATCTGGATGCTAGTGGTTTACTTGTAGAATTTAAGGTCACGAGCCTAGGTGAGGCTACCAAATATGAAGTCAAGCCAAAAAATAGAAGCTATCTTGCAAAGATTGTTGGGGATTCCACATTTTCAATGTCAACAAATCAGCAACTGGAAAAAGAAGAGCTGGAACAGTCTATATAAAAAAGGAAAAACAAGTAGAGTGCGGTATATCCTGAAAAATCAAAGTAGCCAACTGAGTGAAATACAGTTGAAAAATCAAAGAAAAATGAGACAGCAGTTTCAAAGGCATTATTTACTTTTACAATAAAATATTGTTTTGTTTGAAAATTGTTGGGAAATATTTGATAGAAAGAAAGAAAAAGCAGACTAGAGGAGAGCCAACAGGCAATGAGTTCATTGAGTCAAGATAAGGCTGATTGGAATTCAGAAGCCACACTGACAGACTAATTTCCCTAAGAGAAAACATTCAAGACGATGAAGCTAAAAATGTTCTGTTTGACAAATAATTTACTGTCCATGCAATTTTACTGAAATGACTACCTGCCAGTTATATAAAATAACAAGGTTAGAAACATTATTGTTATTCTGGATCCTATGAAACATAATCATTTTTTAAAAATGATACATTTATCTAACCAGATATTCATGATAATATAAATGCCTAAAAAACATCATCATTATGTTGAGGACTATTATACAACTTGATGAATATTAATTACAAATTAGTAACATCTAGATTTCAGTATTTGCTTGCCTATAAATTGCTAATAAAATATATGTAAGAAATAATATTACTTCCCAGCTTCTATCCAGAGGGCCTTCGGAGTGGTGAGTTGATTCGGGTCCCCGCGGGCCCAGCGAGGGGAAGCTAGGACTCTCCCCGACCCCATAGACTCCCAGGTGAGCCTGCTCTGCTGGCTCCACCCTGCTAGCTTCCCCACCAGCCATCCCAGCTTCCATCCAGAGGGCCTTCGGAGTGGTGAGTTGAATCGGGCCCGCGACAGGGGCCCGGCGAGGGGAAGCTAGGACTCTCCCCGACCCCATAGACTCCCAGGTGAGCCTGCTCTGCTGGCTCCACCCTGCTAGCTTCCCCGCCAGCCATCCCAGCTTCCATCCAGAGGGCCTTCGGAGTGGTGAGTTGAATCGGGCCCGCGAAAGGGGCCCGGCGAGGGGAAGCTAGGACTCTCCCCGACCCCATAGACTCCCAGGTGAGCCTGCTCTGCTGGCTCCACCCTGCTAGCTTCCCCGCCAGCCATCCCAGCTTCCATCCAGAGGGCCTTCGGAGTGGTGAGTTGATTCGGGCCCCCGCGGGCCCGGCGAGGGGGAGCTAGGACTCTCCCCGACCCCATAGACTCCCAGGTGAGCCTGCTCTGCTGGCTCCACCCTGCTAGCTTCCCCGCCAGCCATCCCAGCTTCTATCCAGAGGGCCTTCGGAGTGGTGAATTGATTCGGGCCCACGACAGGGGCCTGGCGAGGGGGAGCTAGGACTCTCCCCGACCCCATAGACTCCCAGGTCAGCCTGCAGTGCTGTTTCCACCCTGCTAGGCTCTCCCACCTGCCATCCCAGCTTCCATCCAGGTACAAATTTCTATATTTCTCCCCTCCCACTGAGCCCAAAAAATTTCCCCAGCTAAGCTGCCTTGCACACTGGGCCTGCTCTATAGGGGCATCCCGGAAAGAGACAGTGCCTGTGGTTCAATACCCTGCTTGGGGAAAGGTAGGCATTCTATCAGTGAACTCCCTGCCCAACAAGGGAACCTGACCCGATACCAGAAGTTCCAAGAGAGAGCATTTGATCGAAGAGATGGGCAGACGCCAAGGCAAGACCTCCTCCAACAATCTGAAAAACAACATGAAAATATCAGATCCCAATGACCCTACAACAGAAGGATTTGAACACTCTAACCCAGATGAAGTGGAAAAAAGTGCCATTATGAAAGCAATAGAGTCCCTTAAACAGGATATGAATAACTCCCTTAAGGAACTGGTCGAGAAGTATAACAAAAAGTTTGAAGAAATGAGTATAGAAATGGATGAGAAATATAACAAAAAGTTTGAAGAAATAAGTAAATCCGTGAGTGATACCCTGAGAAACCAAGAAAAAACAATCAAACAAGTAAAGGAAACAGTCCAAGAATTGAAAACTGAAATGGAGGCAATGAAGAAAACACAAAACGAGAACCGGCTGGATATGGAAAACCTAGGTAAACGATCGGAGACTACAGAATCAAGCATAACCAATAGAATACAAGAGATAGAAGAACGAATCTCAGATTCTGAAGATACCATAGAGAAAATAAATGCTCTGGTCAGAGAAAACGGCAAATCCAACAAATTCTCTTCACAAAACATTCAGGAAATCTGGGACACAATAAAAAAACCAAATCTAAGAATAATAGGGATTGAAGAAGGAGAAGAACTGCAGATCAAAGGCCCAGAAAATATATTCAACAAAATTATAGAAGAAAACTTTCCCAACCTAAAGAACGATATTCCTATGAAGGTTCAAGAAGCATACAGAACACCGAATAGATTGGATCAGAAAAAAACATCCCCGCGTCATATAATAATCAAAACACAAAACATAAATATTAAAGAAAAAATTTTAAGAGCTGCAAAGGAAAAAGGTCAAGTAACTTATAAAGGTAAACCTATCAGGCTTACACCGGATTTCTCTATGGAAACCATGAAAGCCAGAAGATCCTGGATAGAGGTACTGCAGAAACTAAGAGACCATGGATGCAAACCCAGACTACTATACCCAGCCAAGCTATTGTTCACTATCAACGGAGAAAACAAAATATTCCAGGATAAAAACAAATTTAAACAATACGTAGCTACTAATCCAGCCTTACAGAGAATATTAGAAGGAAAATCACTACCGAAGGAATCCAACATTCCCAACACGATCTACAATAACTCGAACATCTAGCGACCATTCACAAGCACAAATCAAAGAAGAAAAACACATACACTCTACTACTTAAAAAAAAAAAAAATGACCGGAGTCAACAACCACTGGTCATTAATATCACTTAATATCAATGGACTCAATTCACCTATAAAGAGGCACAGACTTAGAGATTGGATACGAAAACAGGATCCAACATTCTGCTGTTTACAAGAAACACACCTCAACCACAAAGACAGACACTTACTCAGAGTAAAGGGTTGGGAAAAGGTTTTCCAAGCAAATGGACCTAAGAAACAAGCGGGCGTGGCCATTCTAATATCTAACAAAATCGACTTCAAACTAAAATCAATCAGAAGAAATGGAGATGGACATTTCATACTCATAACCGGAACAATTCATCAGGAGGAAGTCTCAATCCTGAATATCTATGCTCCTAATATAAAGGCACCCACATATGTAAAAGAAACTCTTCTAGAACTCAAGGCGGTCATCAAACCACACACACTAATAGTAGGAGACTTCAACACTCCTCTCTCACCAATGGACAGGTCGATCAGACAGAAACCAAACAGAGAATTGAGAGACCTATTGGAGGTATTGAATCAAATGGACTTAACAGACATCTATAGAACACTCCACCCAAATAAAAAAGAATATACCTTTTTCTCTGCAGCTCATGGAACCTTCTCGAAAATTGACCACATACTCAATTTTACTACTTTGTAGTAATTAATTTGTTACTCAAGTAACAAAGCAAACTTCCACAGATACAAAAAAATATTAGTAACTACCTGTGTCTTGTCAGATCACCATGGACTAAAATTAGAATTCAACAACAATGCTCCCCCCAGGAAGCCAACAAACTCATGGAAACTGAACAGTCAACTACTAAATCACCCCTGGGTCAAGGAAGAAATAAAGAAAGAAATTAATCTCTTCCTTGAATTTAATGAAAACAAAGACACAACATACTCAAACCTATGGGACACTATGAAAGCAGTGCTAAGAGGAAAGTTCATAGCACTAAGTGCCCAATTAAAGAAAGCGGAGAAAGCACACATTGGAGACTTAACAGCACACTTGAAAGATCTAGAAAAAAAAGAAGCTGATTCACCCAGGAGGTCTAGAAGACTGGAAATAATCAAACTGAGGGCTGAAATCAACAAAATAGAAACAGAGAAAACAATCCAAAGAATCAATGAATCAAAAAGCTGGTTCTTGGAGAAAATCAACAAGATTGACAAACCCCTATCCAAGTTAATCAAACGGCAGAGAGAGAACATGCAAATTAATAAGATCAGAAATGAAAACGGGGACATAACCACAGACACAGAGGAAATTCAGAGAATCATTAGATCTTACTATGAAAGTTTATATGCCACAAAGTTGGAAAATGTAAAAGAAATGGACATTTTTTTAGATAAATACCATATACCAAAGTTGAACCAAGAACATGTGAACAATCTAAATAGACCTGTTAGTCGCGAAGAGTTAGAAGCTGTTATCAAAAATCTCCCTACCAAAAAAAGCCCAGGACCAGATGGTTTCAATGCAGAATTCTACCAGAACTTCCAGGAAGAGCTAATACCTATACTCCTTAATGTATTCCACAATATAGAAACAGAAGAGTCACTGCCTAACTCCTTTTATGAAGCTACAGTTACCCTAATACCAAAACCACACAAAGACACAACCAAGAAAGAGAATTACAGGCCAATCTCACTCATGAACATCGACGACAAAATTCTCAATAAAATACTGGCAAACCGAATCCAAGAGCACATTAGAAAAATTATCCATTATGATCAAGTCGGCTTCATTCCAGAGATGCAGGGCTGGTTCAACATACGCAAATCTATCAATGTAATCCATCATATAAATAAACTGAAAGAAAAAAACCATATGATCATCTCACTAGATGCTGAAAAAGCATTTGACAAAATTCAACACCCATTTATGATAAAGGTGTTGGAGAGACTGGGGATACAAGGATCATACCTAAATATAATAAAAGCAATATACACCAAGCCGACAGCTAACATCAAACTGAATGGAGAGAAACTCAAAGCCTTTCCACTAAAATCAGGAACGCGACAAGGCTGTCCACTCTCTCCATACCTCTTCAATATAGTGCTTGAAGTTCTAGCAATAGCAATAAGACAACATAAGGAGATCAAGGGGATTCGAATTGGAAAGGATGAAGTTAAACTTTCGTTATTTGCTGACGATATGATAGTGTACATAAGCGACCCCAAAAACTCTACCAAAGAACTCCTACAGCTGATAAACACCTTTAGTAACGTGGCAGGATACAAGATCAACTCCAAAAAATCAGTGGCCTTCCTATACACAAAGGATAAAGAAGCAGAGAGGGAAATCAGAGAAGCATCACCTCTCATGATAGCCACAAATAGCATAAAATATCTTGGGGTTACTCTAACCAAGGAAGTGAAAGACCTATTTGACAAAAACTTTAAGTCGTTGAAGAAAGAAATTGAGGAGGATACCAGAAAATGGAAAGACCTCCCCTGCTCTTGGATTGGGAGAATCAACATAGTAAAAATGGCAATTCTACCAAAAGCAATCTATAGATTCAATGCAATCCCCATCAAAATCCCATCAAACTTCTTCACAGACCTTGAGAGAACAATAATCAAGTTTATATGGCAAAACAAAAAACCCAGGATAGCCAAAACACTCTTATACAATAAAGGAACTTCTGGAGGCATTACCATCCCTGACTTCAAACTCTATTATAGAGCTACAGTATTGAAAACAGCTTGGTATTGGCATAAGAACAGAGAAGTCGACATATGGAATCGAATAGAAGACCCAGATATTAACCCACAAACTTATGAACACCTAATTTTCGACAAGGGAGCTAAAGGTATACAATGGAAGAAGGAAAGCATCTTCAACAAATGGTGCTGGCATAATTGGATGTCAACCTGTAAAAAAATGAAAGTAGATCCATATCTATCACCATGCACAAAAATCAAGTCCAAATGGATTAAAGACATCAACATTAATCCGTCCACTTTGAACCTGATAGAAGAGAAAGTGGGAAGTAGTCTACAAGATTTAGGCACAGGAGGCCTCTTCCTAAGTAGGACCCCAGCAGCACAGACAATAAGAGAAACAATGAATAAATGGGATCTACTGAAACTGGGAAGCTTCTGTAAAGCAAAGGACACTGTCAGTAGGACAAAAAGGCTGCCTTCTGACTGGGAGAAGATCTTCACCAACCCCTCATCAGACAAAGGTCTGATCTCCAAAATATACAAAGAACTCAAGAAACTAGGCACTAAAACTCTAATTAACCCAATTAAAAAATGGGGTACTGAACTTAACAGAGAATTCACAACAGATGAACTTCGAATGGCCAGAAGACACTTAAGGTCATGCTCAACCTCCTTAGCGATCAGGGAAATGCAAATCAAAACCACTTTGAGATACCATCTTACACCTGTCAGAATAGCTAAAGTCAAAAACACCAACGATAGCCTATGCTGGAGAGGATGTGGGGTGAGGGGAACACTCATCCATTGTTGGTGGGAATGCAAACTCGTGCAGCCACTGTGGAAATCAGTGTGGCGGTTTCTCAGGAAACTGGGAGTCAACCTCCCTCAGGACCCAGCAATACCACTCTTGGGAATATACCCTAAAGATTCCCTAACATACTACAAAAGCATTTGTTCAACTATGTTCATAGCTGCACTATTTGTAATAGCCAGAACATGGAAACAACCTAGGTGCCCCTCAATAGAAGAATGGTTAAAAAAGGTGTGGAACATATATACATTAGAGTTTTACTCGGCGGTTAAAAACAATGACATCTTGAATTTTGCATGCAAATGGATGGAAATAGAAAACGCTTTATTGAGTGAGGTAAGCCAGACCCAAAAAGAGGAACATGGTATGTATTCACTCATAAGTGGATTCTAACCACAATTAAAGGTCTTTGAGCCTATTATTCGTGATCCTAGAGAAGCTAAATAAGAAGATGAACCTGATGAAGATTATTTAGCTATCCACCAGGAGGTAGGAAATAGACAAGAGTCCCAGGTAACCTCGGGTGCATGGGGGGGTGGGAGGGTCGATGGAGGGGGAGAGGGCTAGAGAGAAGGGAGTAGGGGAGGAACGGGGAAAGCTTGGTGACCGGGGATGGGGGGGAGGGAGGTAGGATGAATATGGGATCAGGGAAGAATATATTTCAACTAAGGGAGCCATTTTAGGGTTTACAGGAGACTTGATTATATATGGGATCCCAGGTCCAAGGAGAAATCCCCCAGATTGCTCTCTGGACAGAGGAGAGGGTGCCTGAATCGGCCGTGGCCCATGACCATACTGATGTATATTTTGCTTATCACCATAGATCCTTTGTCTGGAGAAGGACGGCTATGCAGTCGGAGGCCCACATTGGAGCAACGGATTGAGCCCCCCGAGGTCCGGAGGGGGAGCGGAAGGAGGAGGAACATGAAAGACGAAATCAGTACTGCGAGGGATGCTATCACCCACTGATACAAGGGAACGGATCTGATGAGAATTTACCAGGGCCAGTCGGACTGGGACTGAACGAGGACGTGATCTAGCCAGATTCTCAGAATTTGGCCGGATTCTCTGACTGTGGCTGGCCCGGGGTCTTTCTGAAAAGCCATTGACTATGACACTGGGACCTGTTTCCTCTGCATATGCTGAATTTTGGGGATCCAGTCTGTTTGGACGCTCGCCTTCCTGGACTTGGAGGGAGGGGGAGGGAGCTGGAGCTTCCCACAGGGCAGGAAACCCTGACTGCCCTGGGGGACGGAGGGGAAGGAGGGGGGGAGTGGGGGGAGTGGGAGGGTGTTGGGAGGGGGGGCGGAAATGGAAACTTTTATAATTTAATAAAATTTACTAAAAAAAAAAGAAATAATATTACTATTTTATCATCTAATTTAATCAAGTTTTAGCCATACTAAGATCCCTATCTCACACATAGGCTTATTTTTCATTTGATTCTTATCCCATTGACCACACTGAGATGAAAATGAAGGATGTTACTGCTTTTTAAAATAACAGTGGTCACCAAAGTAAATATTAACTGTTATATATTTTCTATGTCTGGTTTGGAATCTGCAAAACTGTGGTTTCCTTTTCAGTGGCTTTCTATCACTCAGGCTTCCTTGCTCTAGTGGGATCTATAAAATATTTCAAAAGGAAAAGCACATCCAAAGATCTCTACAGATCTAGAGCACTTTGCAGCTCTTAAGGTGTTTTTAAATAATGTTCTTTCAATTGACCAGATGCTTATTACTCTCCTGTGTCCCAGGAGCCAGCTAAGAAGAATCTGAGAGCAGCTGTTAGAGGAGGAGGCAGACTGATTAACTGACTTCTGAGGAATTACCCCTTGGGAAGTAGTGCTGACATCACAGGCTACAGGATAGTTATTGCTACCTATTGCTGTTATGGAAGTGGTTGTTGTATTAAGACTTTGGGGTGGGCTGTAAATAATCACAGTCAATGCACATCAATCACAGTGATGCTCCTAGGTAGATGACCAGTCTTGAACTTGAAGTAGTGAAGCTTAAAGAAAATAGTGTGATTCAGATTCAGGCTCTTCAGTGTGGATTTCTGTAAGTGAAAGGAGACCTAGGGTCAGTCTCAGAAGTTATATCTGAACAAGGGTTGACACATGTGCATATTGAAATGTAATAATCACTACCTTGTATCCTCAAATCTACTCCTTCTGAGTTTATGGCTGCAATATTTAATTTCTTGCTCATTAATGTAATGAGCTGTAAATAATAGGGTGTCACTTTTAAGAGCAGGCTATACAAAGTCTAGAGCATCTAGTTACATTTTCCTCTAATTTTCTTTGGATTTCTCATCCCTGGGGAATGGCACCTGTCAGGAAAGCTCAGAGGAGAGGCCATCTGACTGGGCCTGGAAGAGCTTCATCTGAGACCAGCCAGAAGCCACAATAGTGAGTCTGAAATTAGATTTTCTGTGTCCTGCCAACAACTTTAGTCAAGTAAAGGCATTCTCCAGTTCCAGGTGAGCCTTAAGACACCTGCTGCTCTGATCAAAAGGTTTACTGAAATCACAAGAAAGCACACAGCCCCTTTATACATAGCTTTCCCACCTTCAAAATCATGCAATAATAAACATGTTGCAGTAAGCTTTGAAACCTTAAGCTAGTTTGCTGATAAGATATGATCAGTCCCATACTGTGAAGGTATAATTAGCCAAAAAAGAGTGACTTAAATGAAGCCTTAAATACTTAAGTATTTATTTGTTATTATAATTCTCTTTATTTCAGAATTTTTTCATATTTGAGAAACGTTAATTCTCTTTATTATTATATGCATCTTTTGAATCATTAATTATAAGATATTATTACTACATAAATTGGTGATCTTGGGGGGATAAAGAAATTTTGACCTGTTGTATCTTCAGTACTTTTGTAATTAGGAAATGGTGAAATGTTGTTAGAAATAAATGTAGCAGACAAATGAAGCAAACTATTTTTGATGCTATGGATCTTATTTATGTCTAAAATATTAACCATTACACTTTAATAAAGACCATGATTATCAAAATGGTTTGCTGTACATGTAGACTTGTTGGTCCATAATGTTCAGATTGTTACAAACTTCTATGTGTCTAAAACAGAATAATTTTCCACTGTAGTTTAGTTAATCAATTGATCAACCAAAACTTGTTACCACCTGGAGCAATTTTTATTCATAAGTAATAGTCTTCATGATTTTTATGTTGAACAATGGATATATTTTTTCTATAAAATTTAAAATTGATTGCTGAAAAAGGTAACAAATAGTAGAATTTATTGATAGAAATTTCTCTTTACATTATCCATTTTATTTTATTTTTTTCTGTCCTCCTTCATCCCAGAGAGCTCTCTCCCCTGTCCTCAGGTCCTGCCTAACCTTTTCCTATGTAGCTATTGGCCATTTAACTCTTTATTAAATCAGTGAGAGCAACAGATCTTCACAGTGTACAGGACAATCCACAGGAGCCAGTGACCTTCACTTGCCAAATAATCAGTTGAATACATTTTGTATTATTAGGTGTAAGTCTAGAATAGGACTAAACAAACTAATTTATATTGCTTATCTGTTCTTTATCCAATTTATGTGATGCAATTCCTTGAGTCCTGCTGGATATTATAAATTCTCATGTATTATCTTGGAAATATTGATTAGATTGCCTAAAGGGAAAACAGTCCTTGTAGAATTAAAAGTATTTTTCTTCCTTCTTCTTATAGTGCCACAATGCACTAACTTATGCTACATATAGGCTCAGGAGTCTTTGGAAATTATTTTTGACACTTGCTTGCTTCAAGAACCAAGCAACAGGCTTTTTCTCTGGAGGCCTGTCGAGGAAGAAGCAACGCGGGCACTGCTGAGATTTTTGCCACCAGTGTTGTGGCAGGGCCTGGTGCCAAGGTTTGAGTCTCTTACATCTTGATGTGAAATGTCAACAGGATCTCATCTTCATTCCTGCAGCAGAGACTTAAAGAAGAATTATCAGAGAGAATGAATATATCTTTAGTAAATGTGTCCCAGCTGTCCCTATTTCAGTGCTGAGGAGTTCTATCCAGAGGTGAGTGTGTGCTAGCCAGGGTGGACTGTCCCAGAAGAGAGCACAGTCCCCCCCCCCCCAGTTTCTGCAGCAGGATCTTCGGTGTTCCACTGGAAACTTTCCTGCCCCCTTTTGTCTCCTGTGTCCTTGGAATACCAGCTGTCCCTATTTCAGTGCTGAGGAGTTCTATCCAGAGCTGTCCCTATTTCAGTGCTGAGGAGTTCTATCCAGAGAGTGTTGAGGAGTCCCATCCAGAGAGGAAGAGATGGGCAGGCACCAATGCAAGAATTCCTCCAACAACCTGAAAGGCAACATGATATCACCAGAATCCAGAGATCATGAAACTAGAAGAATTGAACACCCTACTCCAGAAGAAATAGAAGAAATTGACCCTAAGTGGAACTTTATGAAAATAATAGAGGAACTTTAACAGGAGGTGAAAATCTGCCGTAAAGAAATGGAAGATAAGTATAACAAAAAGATTGGGAAAATGAGTAAAGAAATGGAAGAGAAATATACCAAAAAGTTTGAAGAAATGAGTAAATCCGTAAATGAAATTCTGGGAAACCAAGAAAAAGCAATCAAACAGGTAATGGAAACAGTTCAAGATTTGAAAGCTGAAATGGAGTCAATGAAGAAATCACAAACCGAGGGCCGGCTGTCTATGGAAAATCTAGGTGAACAAACAGAGACTTCAGAAACAAGCATAACCAACAGAATACAAGAGATAGAAGAAAGAATCTCAGACTCTGAAGACACCATAGAGAAATTAAACGCTCTGACCAAAGAAAACAGCAAATCCAACAAATTCTCATCACAAAACATTCAAGAAATCTGGGACGCAATAAAAAAACCAAATCTAAGAATAATAAGGGTAGAAGAAGGAGAAGAATTACAGGTCAAAGGCCCAGAAAATATATTCAACAAAATTATAGAAGAAAACTTCCCCAACCTAAGGAATGATATCCGTATGAAGGTTCAAGAAGTATACAGAACACCGAATAGACTGGCTCAAAAAAAAAAATCCCCTCGCCGTATAATAATCAAAACACAAGACATTCAGATTAAAGAAAGAATATTAAGAGCTGCAAAGGAAAAAGGTCAAGTAACTTATAAAAGTAAACCTATCAGACTTACACCAGACTTCTCTATGGAAACCATGAAAGCCAGAAGGTCCTGGATAGAGGTACTGCAGAAACTAAGAGACCACGGATGCAAGCCCAGACTACTATACCCAGCCAAGCTATCATTCACTATCAATAGAGAAAACAAAATATTCCAGGATAAAAACAAATTTAAACAATGCGTAGCCACAAATCCAACCTTACAGAAAGTATTAGAAGGAAAATCACAACCCAAGCAATCCAACATTGCCAATACTGCCTGTAATAACTCAGACATCTAGGGACCCTTCACAAGCAAAACAAAGAAGGGAAACAAACACACTCTACTACTACACCCAAAAAGAAAATAACCAGCGTCAACAACCACTGGTCATTATTATCACTTAATATCAATGGAATCAATTCACCTATAAAAAGGCACAGACTTAGAGATTGGACACGAAAACAGGATCCAACATTCTGCTGTTTGCAAGAAACCCATCTCAACCACAAAGACAGACACTTACTCAGAGTAAAGGTTTGGGAAAAGGTTTTCCAAGCAAACGGTCCTAAGAAACAAGGAGGTGTGGCCATTCTAATATCTAACAAAATTGACTACAAACTAAAATCAATCAGAAGAGATGGAGATGGACATTTTATACTCATGACAGGAACAATTCATCAGGAGGAAGTCTCAATCCTGAATATCTATGCCCCTAATATAAAGGAACCCACGTATGTAAAAGAAACACTTCTAGAACTCAAGGCAGTCATCAAACCACACACACTAATAATAGGAGACTTCAACACAGCTTTCTCACCAATGGACAGGTCAATCAGGCAGAAACCTAACAGAGAAATAAGAGAATTATTGGAGGTATTGAATCAAATGGACTTAACAGACATCTATAGAACACTCCACCCAAATAGGAAAGAGTATACCTTCTTCTCTGCAGCTCATGGAACCTTCTCGAAAATTGACCACATACTTGGTAACAAAGCAAACTTCCACAGATACAAAAAAATATTAGTAACCACCTGTGTCTTGTCAGATCATCATGGATTAAAATTAGAATTCAACAACAATGCTACCCCCAGGAAGTCAACAAACTCATGGAAGCTGAACAGTCAACTACTGAATCACTCCTGGGTCAAGGAAGAAATAAAGAAAGAAATTAAAGTCTTCCTTGAATTTAATGAAAATAAAGACACAACATACTCAAACCTATGGGACACTATGAAAGCAGTGCTAAGAGGAAAGTTCATAGCACTAAGTGCCCAATTAAAGAAAGCGGAGAAAGCACACATTGGAGACTTAACAGCACACTTGAAAGATCTAGAAAAAAAAGAAGCTGATTCACCCAGGAGGAGCAAAAGACTAGGAATAATCAGACTGAGGGCTGAAATCAACAAAATAGAAACAGAGAAAACAACCCAAAGAATCAATGAAACAAAAAGCTGGTTCTTGGAGAAAATCAACAAGATCGACAAACCCCTATCCAAACTAATCAAATGGCAGAGAGAGAACATGCAAATTAATAGGATCAGAAATGAAAAGGGGGACATAACCACAGACACAGAGGAAATTCAGAGAATCATTAGATCTTACTACAAAAGCCTGTATGCCACAAAATTGGAAAATGTAAAAGAAATGAACATTTTTTTAGATAAGTACCATATACCAAAGTTGAACCAAAAACAGGTGAACAATCTAAACAGAATTGTTAGTTGAGAAGAATTAGAAGCTGTTATCAAAAAACTCCCTACCAAAAAAGCCCAGGACCAGATGGTTTCAATGCAGAATTCTACCATTCTGCAGGAATGAGCTAATACCTATACTCCTTAATGTATTTCACAATATAGAAACAGAAGAGTCATTGCCAAACTTCTTTTATGAAGCTACAGTTACTTTGATACCAAAACCACACAAATTCACAACCAAGAAAGAGAATTACAGGCCAATCTCACTCATGAACATCGACGCGAAAATTCTCAATAAAATACTGGCAAACCGAAACTAAGAACACATTAGAAAAATTATCCATTATGATCAAGTAGGCTTCATACAAGAGATGCAGGGCTGGTTTAACATACGCAAATCTGTCAATGTAATCCATCATATAAATAAACGGAAAGAAAAAACCATATGATCATTTCATTGGATGCTGAAAAAGCATTTGACAAAATTCAACACCCCTTTATGATAAAGGTGTTGGAGAGATTGGGGATACATATGTATATATATATCTCAACTAAGGGAGCTATTTTAGGGTTTGCATGAGACTTGATTCTGGAGGGGTTCCCAGGCCCAAGGAGAGGTCCCCAGATTGTTCCCTGGGCAGCAGAGGAGAGGGTGCCTGAACTGGCCTTGGCCCATAACCACACTGATGAATATTCTGCATATCACCATAGAACCTTCATCTGGCGATGGTTGGAGATAGAGACAGAGACCCACATTGGAACACTGGACTTAACTCCCTAGGTCCAAATGAGAAGCAGATGGAGGGAGAACGTGAGCAAGGAAGGCAGGATCAGAGGGAACCCTCATCCGACGATGGATGGAGATAGAGATGGAGACCCACATTGGAGCACTGGACTGAGCCCCCAATGTCCAAATGAGGAGCAGAAGAAGGGAGAACATGAACAAGGAAGTCAGGACTGCGAGGGGTGCGTTCACCCACTGATACATGGGGACTGATCTAATGAGAGCTCACTAAGGCCAGCTGGACTGGGACTGAACGAGCATGTGATCAAACTGGATTCTCGGAATGTAGCTGACATGGGGGCTGACTGAGAAGCCATTGACAATGGCACTGGGTCTTGTTTTGTCTGCATGTACTGGCATTTTGGGATCCTAGTCTGTTTGGAAGCTCACCTTCCTAGACCTGGAGGGAGGGGGGAGGAGCTTGAACTTCCCACAGGACAGGAAACCCTGACTGCTCTTAGGACTGGAGAGGGAGGAGGAGAGGGAGTGGGGGAATGGGGGCGTATTGGGAGGAGGAAAGAAAGTGGAAATTTTTATAAATATATAAACAAGTAAATTAAAAAAAAGAACCAAGCAACAAGAGCTTCATAGAGCATATTGAAACCATGTATATGTATATGCTCTTGACTCTGTAGTAGGGAACTGCAATTTGTCTCTTATTATCAATCAATATTGAGAAGTATTCTTTTAAATGAAAAATATGAAAAGTGTACTTCTTAAAATTAAGATTCAAACTTGTAAGAACTCTCAGCAAAGCAGTGTACGCATATGGAATAATGATAAAAGGCTAGTATTTCTTGAAATCTGAGTATCATGGTTAAAAAAAATTTGTAGGAGCAAGAATACATGAAATTATCCTTGGTTCATTAATTAAAGGTCATTAAGATAACTAAGGATGACAAGTCATAAAAAATAATTGGTGATATTGTTAAGAAATCACACAAAATTGAGTATTCTCTAAAGGACTATATGTGTCAGATATGATTACGAAATATAATTTTAAATATTACAAACTTAGCTAAAATTAGACCTATTTGTTTTGACATAAAATAGCGTCATGTGTCTTAAGCATGCTTTGTAAACTTACTTTATTCTACAGTTGGGATACAAAGTTAACACACAAATCAGAAGCCTTTCTATATATCAATGGCAGACATTCTGAAAAAGAAAACATATAACTAGTCCTACTCACAGCACACACGCGTGCGCGCGCGCACACACACACACACACACACACACACACACACACGCAGACACCCCTAGAATAAATCTAATCAAGAAATAATAGATTCAACACCTGACAAATGGGATCTCACAAAACTTAGAGACGTCTTCACAGCAATGGAAGCTGTTAATCAATGAAGAGTCAGTCCACAGAATGGGAGCAAACATTTGCCAACTATACATCTTATAGGGTTCATATCCAATTAAAAAATCCTAAAAAGCTAAACATCGAGGGAAAAAAAACAATTTAAAAGACTTGGTTAGAGGACTGAAGAGAAAATTCTCAAAAGAAGAAAGGCAAATGACCATAATGTGGTCAACATGCTTAGCAGAAATGCAGAGAAAATCAGCTTTAAGGTTCCAACTCACTCCAGTCAGAATAGCCATCCCCAGGAATACAAATGACAATAGCTGCTGGTGTGGTTGTGAGGAAAGTGGCACTCTTAGACACTGTGTGGGAGTGTGAACTAGCCATGGCAATTTGGAAATCAGTCCTGTTTCTCCAAAAGTTAGAAATAGGACTGTTTGGTGGCCAAGGCATATACAAAAAGGACTTTATATCCTACCACAAAGATACTTTACAGCCATGTTCATTGCAGCTCCATTCACAATAGCCAGGAAATGGAATCAGCCAAGATGTCCATCAGTTAATGAAAGGATAACAAAGAAAATGGGTGCATACATAATGATGAATATGACTCAACCATAAAGACAAACAAAACCAGGAAACTTGAAGGTGAATGGCTGAAACTGTAGCCACTCTCTGTGGTTACCATGGAATGTAACTTCAGAATTTTCAATCTTATAAACAAATGTAAGAGAAAGTTATACCTTCATGAAATTGAATGACTTAAAGGGAAGAAAGTTAAGCCTCACAACCCATTCACAGGAGGATTCTCCCTCATTCTTTTCTTTCTTAACTTCGTATCAGAAGTTATATTTATATTTATTTCTTCTTCAACTATGAAGAACAAGAATTTTCACCACATCAGACCCGCATACCAATACTAGAGAACATCTAAAGTGAAAGAGAAAGCTAAGTACAAAAAAATGTTGCAGATAATCCACATTGGGTTTCTTTTGCCATGTGACTTCCTTTGAACCTGTTGTTTTGGTCTTGAAAACCAGGCACTGAATTTGATTGTCCCTAGCACACATTCCTTTAATCATATGACCAAGTGTGAGGTGAATCCTCTGTGTCAGATCAGAGAGCTAAACTGGAACTTCATGGGAGGAAGAGTATTGCATTTTCTTATTAGAGACTGATTTGGATTGGGGCCTGGGGAGATAGCTGGGTCAGTAAGCTGCTTGATTGCAAACGTGAGGACATAATTTGATTACCAGAGCCTATCTATAGATCTAGTGTTATACATTTGCAATCCCAGTGTTTGGGAAGTACAGACAAGTGGATCCCTGTGGCTCACTGGCCATCAATCCTAGTCTGCTTTGTAGGCTTCAGGCCAGTAAGAAACTCTTTGTCTAAGCAGAGGTATAATAATGGAATAACTACACCTAAGGTTGACCTCTGTTTTCTACATGCATGCACGTTCACATATGCATATGCATTTGTACATACACTCAAATACACACACACCCACAAAGAGGGGAGAGGAAGGAAGAGAAAGAGAGAGAGAGGGATAGAAAGAGAGGAATAGAAAATAGTTGGGTTGGTAGAATCCTTGTTCTACAAAAAAGGTGCAGAAAGGGCCTCTAAACTCCAACCTTCTAAATCCACCAAGGGATTACTTTCACACTCCCAGTCTGAAGTATGCTTGCTACCCACCAGACCTTACTTGTTGATCCTTATACTTAGCTTGGTGTATAAAATTCATATAGGATGACATTTCATCTTTGTTTGCAGAGGCTATGACAATGAGCTGTATTTCTTCAGAAACTTTTACCTGGTTATCTTAAACAAAGTGGGGGAAAAGGCTGAGGAAGGAACTAAGGAAAGGAGTGTCATATTTTGACAGCAATAGCTAATCATGTACTAAGCTCAGCTCGAACACACACACACACACACGGAGGGAGAGAGAGAAAAAAAAGAGAGAGAATCCACATTAGTGTAAATCTTATAAAATTCTGAAATTTTCTTCCTGAGATGGGAGGAGTTCATCCTGACTTGATAATACTAGTATCTTCTGGCAAATTGCTGTTTATGTTTCTTTTATTTCATGTGATTCATTTACTTATTCTCTGAACAATGAAGAGCTTCAGTGTGGATGGCATTGCTTTGGAATTTCAAGGGAGAACTGCTTTTTTCAGTACAAGTATGACCTCCGAGAAACAAATTACGGTGTTATACGTGTGCCCAAGTGTCAGGGAAACAATCAGCATTTCCAATAGATGAAAATGATCTTCTTTCAGGACTGCTCCTTATAAATAGAACAATTGTCTAAAGAATCAATTAGAACTGCACAGAAGGGATTTCTTTAAAAGGAAGCAGCATGTAACATCTTTATCTAGAGGTCTGGAAAGTTTAAGTATATAATTATTCATTGTCCAATAGTTCTTAAAAAGATTATTGTAGCTTCTTAGAGAAAAGAGAACAGCAAATGCGTGTGAGCTCTTGGTAGTAGATTAACAGGCCTGTGGACCTCCCTCTTGAAAGTCTGAGGATATCTTCAGATACAGCAAGAACACGACCAGTTCAGTTAATTTTGAAATAGGACTAGGGATAAATTCAAAATGCATGCAATGAAATTCACAAAGAAGTAATAAAATAAGGTTTAAAATTTGTAATCCTTACAGTAAGACATGTCTGCCTTATCTTGTACATCAAACTGGCTCTGCTTTGCCAGTGAAGGTGAAAAAATCTTGTTGTTGAGGATACTGTCCTCTCGTTGAAGATGAAATAATCACAGTCTGGTTCTAGTCAGATGCTTTTGGGGTGAAGACTTTCTCTAGAGAACTGTACCGAACTGACCTGACAGCTGTCATATGAAATGGAACTTGCTCCCACATTATACTAAGATAGGCTATAGCTTCTCTTTTCCTTCATTTATTTGACTTGTGGTTTTAAAAATTAAATTAATTAGTTTCTTCTTTTAACAAATAATAATTATCTACATTTAGGGGGTACTATGAGATGTTTATGGCTTAGGTTTTGGTTTAGGTTTTGTTGAGGCAGGGTCTCACTATGAAGTCCTGGCTGTCCTTTAATGCACTACATAGAGGAAGATGGCCTTGGACTCCCAGCACTCCTTGACACATTTGTCAATAGCTGAGATTAAAGGTATGGCTCAAGGTAAGTAAGTTTTCCCTGTATGTTTACATTGTAGAATGACTGTATCAAGCTATTAGCATATCTACTGCCTTATTAAGTTTTTATGGTTAGGATTTCTAGTGTTTGTTTCCATTCTACTGTGAAGTCAAACTTTCCAAAAGCTTTAATTCAGACCAAGAGTGATCTCAAATTTGATGCATCAAAGAGCTGAATGGATTGGCAACATAAGTCAGTCATTCCCATAATGGAAATTGGTGGTAATAATTTTATGTCTTTACCTGATAGACTCTTACATTTTTTAAATCATTCAGAATTCAAGCTAAACAAGAATTTTATATAGAATTCTATGTTACAAACATTGGAACATAGTTTAGAAACTGTGAAAAAATATAATGAGAACTTGGGCCCAAATAATTGGTAAAAACCTAGGTATTTAGGTTTATCTTTAAAAACACCAGTACTGGCCAGTGGTGGTATCGCACACCTTTAATCCCAGAACTGGGGAGGCAGAGGCAGGTGGATTTCTGTGAGTTTAAGTCCAGAAGTGTCTACAGAGAAGGTTCCAGGACAGTATCCAAAGCTATAGAGAAATCCTGTCTAAAAAAAAACACAAACAAACAAAAACCCCAAAGCGAAACAAACAAATGATCAGTACTGATTAGTTCTAAATTTAAAAATCCATGGTCAATCTATTGCCTCAGGTGGATGATTTTTACATTTAGAAAAATTACTTTTAACTGGTAACACATGGGTAGCTGTCTAGCCCTGAAACTGAGAAGTTATTATTACTGTGGAATTTTGAACTTGTAGATATTTATAGTGTTGCTCATATGCTGAGGACTGTTTACTTCTGGTGTGAGCCTCAGCAGGTTTGGTGCTCAGGTCTAGGATTCCAGACATTTGAGGCAGCAGGGATCCTGCTCTGCAGTCAGTGCAGCTTGACCTTGACCTTTGTGGACGCCTGTGCTGGAGGGAAAGCATCCTCAGGGCCTGTGAACAGAGGAGCCTTTTATTGCAGAGTATTGGCTTTTTTAGCGAGTAAGACTAAAACTTTAAATTGTAGAAATCAGAAAGAACTACAGCAAGCTCAAGGTAGAAGTTGAGTTTTTTATTGCCACACAGAGGTAAGCAACATTAGGTCATCTGCTCTAAATTCTCCATTTCTCTCATGTGGATTTTAATTACCTCTCTCCAGGGCCTAGAGAGATGACTGTGACTTCTCTACAGGTTCCTAATCAAGATGCGGAAACAGACAGCCTTCAAAACATTCATTATCCTTGGGCCTTACCATCCTTTTAGATTTCAGTGACTGGAAACAGGGCTTTCACACACATGAGGGTGGCAGCTTTTAGAAATTACTTAAGAATACAGATGCTTGCATTAGTAAGAAAATACGTAATCTGTTTGAAGTGAAGCAGAGAAATAACTATAGAATTGTTGGAGTAACAAAGTTTAAGACTGCTTGCATGCTTTATTTCTAGGAATTAGGTCTATAGAGATTAAGAACAGGACTTTCAGAAAGTTCACTGGTCAGACTGGAGGAAAGCCTGCTTAACGAAACATTCATATCATAGAGAACATGTAAAAGAGCCATACTGTCATGCAACTCAAACGACTGCACACACTGACATCAAAAAGAGGGTTACCAGATTTAGAATTCTGGGTCTCTCTCAATCTGATTTAAAATTTGGAGACAGAAAGAAAAAGAGTTGTGTTCTTTTGCATAGTCCTTCCCGTCACATTCAAACACTGTTTCATCTTCGAAGTTGCTTTTATTATTTTTATATTATTTTAAATTTTGTGAGATAACGATATAATTACATCTTTTTCTCCACTCCCCGTCCCTCCCTTCAGCCCCTCTCAAGTATCTCGGTACCAACCTCTTACATGGCATCTTTTTCTTTAATTTTTGATGTGTGTTTGTGTGTATGTTCCTACATATATAAATACAACTGTTTTTTATGTATAATGTTGCTTTCATAAATTCACAGAGATTCTTTTTCTCTACTGGATATTCCTAGCTCTAAGTTCTCTGCAGTCTGGTTATAGCCATTCTTTCTAATTCATTTTCAGGTTCCTAGAGGCAATACTATTTATTTGGAAATCAATCATTGTAGGGCATGCGGCATTTGAAATACAAAACTAGCAAGATCTAAGCATTCTCCTATGCCATGGATTTCTTTTCTTGACAGGTTCAAAAATAGAATTTTAATTTAAATGTTAATAGTATTAAAATAAATATGACATTGTCTTGAAATCAGATAGCAAATGAACTTAACAACAGAGGTGTCAGTCTCAAGGAGTAATCTGAGGAGTGAGATTATTTCAAGTGTTGATCTAAAGGTGGCTCCACATTAGCTAGGAAGATAGCTCTGAAGTCAGAGAGAGCTTTCTAATTAGATTAACTGTAATGGAATGAGAACCAAGTGAGATTCTTTCACTCTCAGTGCCAAGGACAGTCCTCATGAGACTGTGAGCCAAGTTTACTATTCTGGAATTGGAGCCACCACAAAACTCCTCAAGAATTTGCTAAGTCAGAATTCAAATGACCAAATGGAAGCTGGTAGTAGAAAACCATGCCAGATAAACAGAAAGAGATCAGTCATGATACCACATGAATTCTGGATTCAAAGAAATCAATGCATACCGTGGTTCCAAGCAGGTTGTGAAGGCTCTTGTGTGTAGGCAAGAAAAGAGGCTGAAATCTTTAACAGGACCAATGTCTGCAGGTACCAAGGAGCATGCTATATATTTAATCTTCAGAGAACATGATGGGAACTCATAGACAATTTCTAGTGTTGTGAAGGTGAAGATGATACTTAGATGCTTTCAAAGATGGACATGGTCAGACAGTGATGAACAACACTCAAGAGCAGTGGTGGATGGGAAAAGAGCAGGTGCAGGCTTCTGCTCACAACCATCCTCTCCATGAGACCCCACCTTCCAACGCCTGGACCAGTGTCAATGTTCCTTCCCTTTAATATACCATTCCCTTTTCTCTATAAAACTGCAAAAACATACTGGTAATTATTCAGCTCTGATGCTGCCATTTTATAAACATAACTATCAACTTCCCAAATGATTCTGAAAGACCATCTTGTCCCCAAGGCTTTGATAACTCTTACTCCTGCTTCTGTGTTTATAAGGCATTTTTCTTCATGCTGTGGATAGTTTCACCTGTATTTTTTTATATTATGATCATTATTTTTCATCCTCAAAGTTTCTGGGGACCTTTAATCACATCCATCTATGTGTGATTGCACTTTTTATATGTTCAATAGTAGTGGCATATGCATAGCATATGGTATATTTTTAACTGTAGCTATCTATCACACAAAGACACTTAAAATATAATGTAGAAGGAGGTTGAGACACGTAGGGAGATCCAGATTGAAAGTTCAAATGAGACCCAGAATGGGCTCCTATGAAGATTGTCTCCTTACTCTCTCATTATTGGACTGCGAGTATCATTTGATGTACACATTTATGACACAGTTGCTTGTTCTTCATAGTACTTCAATTAGTAATTTGTTTCTCTGATTAAGAAACGAAATCACACTTTAAAAGATGTCATTGCCAGTTGCTAAACTTTATGTTTATGGATGATGGATATGATTAGTATACCTACTAATATAAAAATAATTTATTTATAACATGCAAAATGCTAATTATTTTGGAAGATTAAGGAACATGGTTATGCTTAAATGGGCAGCACCACGCTATGTAATTGCTGCAGCTCTCACACCGGGATAGAAGAGAGTGATATTTTCATGCTATTGCACAGTTTGTCTGCAGCATGCACCTGTTGATTTTTTATATAGAAAATATGTTGTTCATATGATAATTCCACATTATTTCTGTGCAAATCTCATAACTTTATTTACTTAAAAATGACAAAACTTACAGTTTGCAAAGTTCTTATATTGAATCACACTATTCAGTGACAGAGAAGAAATGATTATTATATGTTAAAAAAAGAAAGCAAAACAAAAATACATTCACTTCTCAAACCATTTCTCCAAAATACCTGTTTCGATACTGCTCTTCTTCCCCACATTATTTTTTTTGAAGCAAATAGATTTTCAAATTAGCAAGTGAAGTACAACATCCCTCTCGGTTTGTTGATGTGTTTCCAATCCTGTGGGTGTTTCCCAGGCAACAGAATTTTAGGAGGACTAAACATAGTCTATGAAAACCAGATGGAAACTGAGATGTTGATCAAGTGAACAGTGAAAGTAGGAACCAGAAAAATGGCAGCGTGTACGCAGATGCTTATAACTCAGTGATACTGCCAGGGGTGAGCATGCCGTTCCCTAGGGGTGACCTGCGAGGTTGTGGGTGAGATAATCGGCATGCTAACACCCGCATCACAAAGGTAACCACAACCTAAAAACTAAAAGAGTGAGTCTGTTAAGTTCCACTCAAAACCAGAGTAAAATTTCTAATGAGCTGATTTTTTAAAACAAGAAGATCGCCCTACACAATCTAGGTGATCTCAATATGAAAAAGTTCCCTAAATGTAGACCAGGGAGGTGGAGAAGTTTGGAAGATCTGTGAGAATACGAGATGAGTAGGAGAGAAATTCCCCTCTCTGGGCTTTAAAGATACAGGGAGGAGAGTCTAAGAGTGAAGCTAGTCTGTGGCCTCCGGAAAGGGGAGGAGACAAGGACGTGGACTCTTCCCTATTGTCTACAGAAAGAAATACAGTTCTGACAGCACCTTAGGTTTGTCTAAGTGATATTCAATTTTGGCTTTGAAATTATAGAGCTGTAAGAAAACCTCATGTCTGTTAGACAAACAGTAAAAATCTGATACAAAAAAGCAATATGCATAGTATGGTTTGTCTTTTCTTCATTGTCACAGAGCTTGGAGTCCAGCAGAATGTGTATCCTTGGTTATTATTAGTATCTATACAGCCAAATAGGAAAATAAAATTTCAGTAATAGATCCAGGAAGTGCAGGATCAAGGGAGAACAATACGTAGAGTATTTTGACTTGACACAAAAATGCAGTACAGGATTATTTCATTGGCACATAGATATTTTTATATGAACACCAGCCTCTCTTTGTAAATTTCCTTCTAAAGAGATGAAGTCCACTATCTCCACACAGCATTTAAATGGACTACACTAAAGCATGTGACTGAGTTCATGAGGTCTAAGTGCATCTCTCACATCCTAAGTCTCCCTAACAACCCTTTTTAGAACGTTTGTTTACCAATGAAATATCTGCTTTGTCTCATAGATATAGAGGTCTCAAGTACCTGAATCATTGGGTTTGCTGTTTGTGGATCTTTACTGGCGAGAAAGATCATTGCAATGAACGTGTAGAAAGAGGAGATTTCTTATTTTGTTGCAAGCAGTAAGCAAAGGGGAAAGAGGAGGGCTCAATGTCCCAGAACTTCTCTCAACATTATTCCCATACTTTCCTTACACTAGCTCCTACATCCAAAACATCCCCATCACATCCCCAAAGTGCAACCAACTGGTGACCTAACTTTTAACATATAGACATAAACTGCAAAAAATATGGACAACACAAATCACAGTCATTAAATGACTGTTTATATCCTGATTCCTAAAATGAGGATACAAACATCTGCTTTTGGGTAGTCTATGCACAATTAGGAGAATAGGAAATACATTTTGTGAACACACAAACACACACACACACACAGAGAGACAGAGAGAGAGAGAGAGAGAGAGAGAGAAAGAGAGAGAGAGAGAGAGAGAGAGAGAGAGAGAGAGAGAGAGAGAATAAACTCCAGAGATCTTTGGTAAAGTGGATTTTGAGTCATCAGGACAGATAAAAGACAGAGCAGGAGTCAAAGGTATAATATTGGATATGAGTTATTTGGGCAGTACAAATCCAAATTGTATTATAAGAGTACTTGCTACTATAACAAATGAAACTTCAAACATTTTTACTATTTTTTTAAATGAGGATTTATTTCATCTTCACATAGTAGTTCAGATGGAAAAAAACCAATGACCCAAGCTTATCCATATCATTGCTCATTTCCTAGACTGACTTTGTCTCCCCTCTAGTTAGAGAACAAAGAGACTAGAACAATTTTCTTAAATAATTTATCTGGGGCTAAGATAAAGACTTAAGGACTATTAAAGTCAGAAATAATGGAAGATGTCTGCAAAACTTTGTCTTCCTGATATGACAAGGCCAATACGTATTTCAGATATACCTGACATGCTAGCTTTGTTCCTGCGGATGGCCCTACACCCTGGGATATGCAGATACTGGGAGGAGAAGGTAGATTCAGTGGGCTTAACAGAGTTTATGGAATTGAAAATAAAAGTGGTGGGGAGAAGCAAAAATCAAATCACCTTCTATTAATGCCTGAAATTATTTTTATATTTTTTTAAAAAATTATTAATTCTTTTTTTAATTTCACACCATGTACCCCAACCCCCCATGTCCACATACCTCCATATTTGCCCTCTGCCCCTGCAATCCAACCCTATCCCCAAAAGAAAGAAAATAAACATACAAAACTCTTGCCTTGGAAGCTTTATTGTGTCACAGTCTGTTACACAGTATACAACTTTGCCCAAACAGCTTTACTTACCAATGTTCATTGCAATGAACATTGAACTGGTTTGAGGCCTCTAGCTTGTGCTAGCAAACTTTAATACTGGATCCCCACTGGGACTCCTGCCAGATGTCCTGTGTCATGGAGATCCCTCGGCTTTGGTTGTTTATGTATGAAATTCTTAGGACTCCCACAAAAGAAAAGCACACGTGTTTTTCTTTGTTTATTTAACTAGTGATCTTCATATTTTGTTATCATATTAAAAAGCAAGAAAATAAACAAAACATTTGATTATACTTATCACACAAGTACTAGGTACAGATGGTATATGATTATATATAACTAGAAAAATGACAGGAAAGCAGGATTGAAGAAGGGAGAGAAGACAAAATCAAAAAGGGAAGAAAAGAATTTATTCAAATCCTGTCAATCATTAATAGTAATCATTAACATTAATCTGTACATCTTTTATGTAGTTTATGAGTATTTTTTAAATAAAAAGATTACTTCTTACTGTTTTCTTATTGCATGAATTCTAATTGGTCTTAATAATATAGCTAGTGTCAGACATTTGGGGATGAAAGCTGAAAACCCAGAGAAGAAAGGCAGCCAGCACTAGAGTTCATACCTCTATGAAATCCTCAGACTGAAATGGGTAAGATCTGGTTTCCACAAATACTCAAACTGAATGCCTTGAGTTCCCTTCTCCTCCTGCCTTATATTCCTCTCTCTGCCCAGCCATATCCCTTTCAGTCTCCACCTTTCTAGTGCTAGAATTAAAGGTGTGTGAATCCCAAGTATTGAGATTAAAGATGTGAGCCATCACCATCTGGTTCTGTTTCTCTCCTAGACTTGGTCAATCTTGTGTAGCCCATGGTGGCCTTGAAATCACAGAGATCTGTCATCCTCTGCCTACCAAGTGCTGGGATTAAAGGTGTTTTCCACCAAGTGCCTGTCTATTATGGTTAGCGAGTGGCTTAGCACTGCACTCTGATATTCACCCAAACTTTATTTTTTAGATCACAAGCAGTGTATTGCCACATTTCCCCTTTTGTCCAAAATAAAAACAAACAGTTATAACTAATATAAGAAAAACTATATACAATAAGTACAATAACTATATACAACATTTACAGGCATTAAATATATCAACAATCTCTAGTTTATTTATATTTGATGAATTCAGAGAAAATATTTCATTATCTATCCTATCTTAGTGAGTATAAGGTATTGTACCTAATTAACTTTTTATCTTAACTAGCATTATCAACCTGAAATTATCTTTTTGCATCTCTCAACCTTATAAACTTTCCATTTCTTTAGTGAATTTCTTTTCTGAGTCTTGTAAGCAATGAAAACTATAACTTTCTAGTCTTCATCTTCCCCAGAGACCCATGAGGGAAATAATATTAACAGAGTAAGAAAATTATTTCCAAAATTAAGAGAAATGACAGAAACAGCTGGCTACCCCAACAGTGTTCCTCTGTAACATTGGGGCATTGCTCCCCAGTCTACAGGCCTTGAATATTTGAGAGAATTTTCTGTGAAGCAGAATTTTTTGAAGGACTCTCCTGCTTTGTCTTGGTTTGACAATCACTCTCTTTTGTGTCCTGCCTTTCCAATTAGGCAATATAGTATCAGTAGTTGAGGCAAAGACATTATTTTGCCCAGTGGCTTATTTGTGTCATGAAGAAAGTAAATTCTATGTGAAGTAAACTCCATGCCCTTTTATTAACATTATAAACTCCATGCCCATTTATAATCATGACAAAAGTTTATATATATATATATATATATATATATATATATATATATATATGTTTATACATTTTGAGATAATATTTTTACCTTAACAATAGCTGTTAAATAATAAAATTAAAGCCAAAGGATTATGAGATTAGTGACAAAGTAAACTCCACGCCCATCATCTGTTGTGAAATAGATTGGTGCTGCCAGGATCAGACATGTCTCATTGTCATTAAAAATAGAACCTATGTTATTAAAGCATCTTAAATGCCCTATTCTGTATATCTCTGAATTGTTTGAAGACTACCTGTCTTCCTAAAATATATCTCTTTGACCTTGAAAACATATTTAACATGACTACAAGTTCAATTGTAAGAGATGACTAACTACTAACCTGCATTTCCTTATTTTCCTAAATAGTTGGTAATAATGACTTTCAAGGGCTAAAAATTTGCATTATGTTATCAAATGAGTTACACAGGTACAATACCTTGAACAAGATTAGAAATGTATGCACAGTATATTCTAACAAAAATAATCTTAAATTTGTCTCGATATACAAAAATCTATATCAGTGTAAAATATTTATAGCTAGTAGTTGCTTCTTTGGTTTAAAAGTAGATTTAATGATCTAGCTTTTTATCCTATTTCTATAGCCCCCCTCTTCTTTTCAGAGTAGATTCAATAATCTACCCTTAAATCCTATCATATCAGTATCTCCCTATATTTTTTCAAAACAAGAACCCTGAATCTAAACTCCTTTGTTCAAATTTTTCCTTGACCATTACCAATAACAACTTGTAACAAAATACCCTAAACAATGACAAATATTCATAACCCATTGATAGACCAAAAGTTACCTACCCTACCTCTTGGAAATGTGGGCATCATGTTCTTAAAATTACTTCCTGGTGGTCTGGGGGCAACAGTATCTTTAGAGGATCCTGAAAAAAAATGGTTTAATTGTCCAGTCCTAGGAGAAGTACCTGTACCATTTGTTATTTAGTCTCTGTTCCATGGGCTTTTTTCAGGTCGTGGTTAGTGTAGTCTGTGAGGTTACATCTCAACTAGACAGCTCAAAATGGTCCTGAGCCATTTGTAGTCCAAAACTGATCCTTAAGTGGTACTTTTAGATTAGTGGTGTTATCATAGTCCTGGAGTAATTGCCAGTGTGGGGTTCCACCATCCGCTTAGAGACTTCAAAGGTTACTGCACTGGCAAGCATGGTAATTATTCAATGCATAAAACTTAAACATTTTACATGTCATAATGTCATATACATCATAGCTCGAAGATGTTAAAGGATCAATATTTGTTATGACTCAAAACTGAAATAATGTAAGGAAGCTAGATGAAGCCTTTTTTTTTTAGAATTAGCACTCTATATGACAATTACTATCATGACAAAAGTTTAATATATATACCTTAACAATAGCTGTTAAAGAATAAAATTAAAGCCAAAGGATTGTGAGATTAGTGACAATAAAATATTCCTTAAAGTTTTGTTTTTCTTCTGTCCCATATCAGGTGACTCCTCTGACATGAAGCAGAGATTTTGGAATTTGCTTTAATAAGCATGCTTGGGTTTAGAAAAGGAGAGAGTCGTATTCCAACCCCAAAGCCAGGTTAAATTTTTAATTGAACTGGGACTACAAAAAGACTATTTGCATTATGTGTCTGTAGAGAACAGCAGAAACAAACATATGGGAAGAATTATGAAACTTTAACTTGTTGAAAATGTGGTAGATCGATAGAGCAATTTACTCTTTTTCTTGGGACATTTTTTTCTGGATAAATTTGTCTTTTCTTCAGATGCCTTATTTGTCCATGGGTCTTCAGATTTCTTTGCTAGGTACCTTCATTCTCCTGAAAAGACAGAAACAAAACCCTTCCTCAACCTTAATTTTGGAGATTTTCCTTTTTGTCAAGTTATATCTGATTAAATGAAAGCATTTGCTAGTTACATAAGTTAGTTTAGACTGAATGGTCATACTGCTTAATGAATTATCACCTCTTCTAATTAAGAGATCTTTCTTGTTCAAATATAATCTTTATCAATTTTAATGATATCCATAGCCTTTTTTTCCTCCTGTGGAAACAGAAGCAAAATCCCTTCTGCAATGTATCACATATCCTGGTTTCCATTCTGAAATCAGCACATCTTAGTATACATGCTGATTTAATTCTGTAGTTTTTTTCTTTAATCCAATGTCTCTCTGCAGCTGTTGTTCCTTTCTCTTTAAAATTTATAAAATTCAAAGTTAATAAAACTTTATGCAATTTATTTCTTGGGGTGTTTATTACCCCTTTCTGTTTACTTAGCATATTCTTTAGAGTTTGATATGATATTTCTATAACTGCTTGCCATGTAGGATTGGGTGGTATACTTGAAATATACTTTATATTATAATAAGCAAAAAAAAGGTTTCATTTTACTAGAAACATATGCTGGAGCATTGTCAGTCTTAATTTGTACGGGTATACCCATGATGGCCATAACTTCTAGCAAATGTGTGATTACCGAATCAGTCTTTTTAGGACTCAAAAACATCACCACATTTTCTAACTTGCTTTTATTTTTGTAGCTCATTTGTTTTTATTATACAGATGTATATACGAGGGCAAATTGAACATTTAGATATTTTTTTGTTTTTGTGTAGTCTCAATTTCTTAAAATTTATTCTTACAGAAAACAGTGAGTGAATCAATATTTAATTAAAAGGCTAGGGCTTTTTTGCAAAAATTGTAGTTTTAGTGCCTTTTTTTCTTTCCTTTATTCATGGGATTATACTATAATTACATCACTTCCCCTTCTGTATCTTACCTCCAAAACCTTGCATATACCCCTTCTTGCTCTTTTTCAAATTCATGGCCTTCTTTTTTAATCAATTTATGTTGCATTTATATGTAAAAACATACATACTCCTAAATATAACCAGCTCAAATGTATAATGCTAGTTGTGTATATTTTTCCTGAATAAATATTTGGTAATATCTTGTTTCCATGTGTATTTATCCTGCTCTCAGAATTCCTTAGTTTCCTGCAGTTCTTTATATGGGGTTGAGTCTTTACGGTCTTGCCTCTATCCATGGTAGCATGTCTATTGTTGTCTTTGTTCAGCTCATGTTTGGTGAGACTTTAAGGGCATGACTTCTGACATTCCTAAAAGACACAGTATCACAGAAAACTTTCATATCCTCTGGCTGTTTTAATCTTTCTGTCCACTCTTTCACAATGATTAATGAGCTTCAGATGTGGGAGTATTTTATAGATGTGTCCATTAAGACTGGGCTCCACAGTGCTATATTTTGACTGGTTGTGAATTCTCTAATGGTCTCTGCCTGTTGCACACAGAAGTTTTCTTGATGGGGTGAAGACTACACTTATCTGTTGGTACAAGCACAAATATTTGGAATTTAGTTAGGGATTGTGATGATTTAGTGACATGGTAGTTGTATGTTCTCCCCCAGGATCCATGACTTCACTAGGCCTCTGTAGTTAGTTATGATTTCCTCTTGTTGAGTGGTTCTAAAGTCCAAATAGAGAACTGTGTGTAAAATAAATTTAGAGAATAAGGTTGTTCCTACAATACAATTCCAGCACTTAGGGCTCAAGGACCACTGAAGAAGAAGGAGCAGAAAGAGAGTCAGAGGAGTGGGGAGTTCATGTGAAATTGCAATTTATATATACAGATTTAGGAAAATATATAATAATATAAACAAAATACAAAAATGGTAAGTATGTGTGTATGTGGAAGTATGTAACATTAATGGGAAAAAAAAACCACGAGGTATGACTGAGCATCCTTTGTGTACATGCCCAGGGTTGATATACATGGATCTTGAGGTAGACTGATTCCCAATTTTCTGAGAAATAGCCATATTGATTTCCAAAGTGACTGTACAAGTTTCATTCCCACCAGCCATGGAGGAGTGTTACCCTTGTTCAACATCCTATCCAGCATAAACGGTCATTAGTGGTTTTGATTCTTAGCCATCCTGACAGGTGTAAGACAGAATCTGAGAGTCATTTTGATTTGCACTTCCTTGACGGCTAAGGGTGTTGAACAATTCCTTGAGTATATTTCAGCCATTTGAGAGTCTTCTCTTGAGAATTTTGTTTAGATCTGTACCCTATTTTTAAATTGAATTATTTGTATTTTTTATGTCTAGTTTCCTGAGTTCATTTTATATTTTGGAGATCAGCCCCCCGTGAGATGTGAGGTGTTCTATCATACCACAAGGACATTTGCTTAATTATGCTCATAGCAGTGTTATTTGTAATAGCTAGAATATAGAAACCTACCTAGATGTCCCTCAACCAAAGAATGGGTAAAGAAAATATGGTTTATTTACACAATGGAGTATTATTCAGTTATTAAAAATAAGGACATCAGGAAAATTTGTGGCAAATGGATGGAATTGGAAAAAAAAATCACCCTGACTGAGGTAACCCAGACCCAGAAAGACAAACATGGCATGTACTCATTCATAAATAAAGGATGCCATGCTACAATTCACAGCCCCAGAGGGGCTAGGTAACAGGGAAGGCCAAAGAGGGAAACAAGAATTTCTCTGAGAAGGGGAAATAGAAGAAATTTCAAGAATAAACTAGGGACAGGTAAGGATGGGAACAAAAGGGATTGGGTTGGGAGTGGAATAGAGGGGGAGAGTAATTGAAGAGAAGTCTTGATGAGGGGTATTTGGGGGTCAGATAGAAACCTGGTCCAAGGGAAATTTTCACTGATCTTCAAGGATGATCCCAGCTAAGAATCCTGACAAATTGTGGATGTGTACTCAGAACTAGCCATCTCCTATAGTCAGATTGGTGGCTACCTAATTGTCATTAGAGAGCCTTTGTTGGGTAACTAATAGAAGCAGATACAGAGATCCACAGCCAAGCACTGAAAAGAAAGAGAAGGTATTTTAAGAGCCATGGCAGATCAAGGTCATCATGAGGGAACCCACAGAAACAACTAATCTGGGCTTACAGGAGCTCACAGACACTGGAGCCACAGATAGCCTGTATAGGACCGACGTAGGCCCTCTACATATGTGTGACAGTTGTATAGCTTGCTTTACTTGTGGGACTCCTAGTAGACTAAAGGCTTGTCTCTGGTGCTTTGACAGACTTTTGGGAACTTCTTTCTCATTCTGGATTGCCTTACCAAACCTTGGTATGAGGGGAGGAATTTAGCCTCAGCCCAACTTGATATGGCATGCTTTGCTGAATACCTTTGGAAGACCTGCCCCTATTTGAGCAGAAACAGAGGAGTGAATTGGTGGGGAGAGAAGATGGGGGAAGAAATGAGAGGTGGGAAGTAAGGGAAACTGAGGTCAGGGTATAAAATAAATGAATAAATTTAATTAATCATAATAAAACAAACAAAAGAGACCATGAATTTGAAAGAAAAAAAAAGAGGAATATGGGGGGGGGGGGGTTAGAAGGAGGAAGTGATGTAATTATATTATAATCTATTATAATCTCAAAATCAAAGTTTTGTAAAAAGGGTCATCCCTGAAAGGATTCTATGACCCTTTTCATCTTTGTGTCATTGGTAGATTGATTTTTCAGGGTGGAAGACTGGCCAGAAAATATGTAGCATCTATCCCTAATGTTAGTGTGTTATTCTAATTCTTACACTGACATATCAGTGCTTTCTTTAATGTAATATTTCCTTCAAGCAGTGTAAGCAGAACCACAGGCTTTAAGTTTTTCTTAAACATAAGCATATCATCTAGAAATTTTCAGGAAATTAGAATGGCATTGGAAACAGGAGGATACATTTCCTAACCTGTCAGTATGCAATAAAATGCCTGGACAATTATTTCAGTGAGAGTGGAAAGGTGAATCAAGGTCACCATAATGAGCTCATTCTCTGTTGGCCTTTTCTTAGAGTTTAAATGTAAATATAAATCTGAAAAACAAACTTCAGAAAAACCCTCTGCTCTGGGGAAAAATGTGCCCAAGGGGTTGCATCCAATTTGATAAAACAGAAAGGTTTGTCAGTGTGAAAGACACGGGAGGGTACAGATCCTGTGCATTTGTCTTTTCCTTTTCTCCCTAATACTGCCCAGCTGATTTTAAGAGGAAGGGCTTGACAGTGCTCTGCATATTATGGACAATTTCTTAGGCCCTAAAAAAAAAACAGGCTCAAACATTCAAAATTTTGAAAGAAATAAGTGGAAGGAGATGTTATTTATTTCAGAACCAAAATTATTACAGTTTCGTAATATTTTTCATTGAACTTCAATATGAACACACTTGTTTTACTTGGAAAGTTGTAGTATCTTTGCTCAGAGATATATAAACAATAACACACATATACAAAGATCATATACATATATAAATGGTAAAGGGTTACTCGACCATATGACATGCAGAACAGTTATGGGTAAGACTCTGAAAACCACAAGGAAAAAAAATACTGTATGATATTGTAGATAAAATCCTTTCGAAAAACCAAATTAAACATCATCAATTAAGTCATTTGATGAAGGAAAGAGAAACTAACTTCAGCTAACTGTTATTGTGGGAGAGGTCTTCATATAAACAGAGGTCAAGAATCCAGAGAAATCATGTTATCAATATGTCACAAAACCCTAAAACTCTCTTCCCTTCTCTTTCATTCTCCCTCTCCCTCCCTCCCTCATTATTCCTTTCATTCTCTCTATTAATAATTTCTTTGTCTCATTCTATGTCCTTTTCTCCCAAAATAATCCTCAGCCTCCATGGGGGTCTGAAGGCAGCTAATGGTTGCTGGAGTACAGATATTTTCTTATTCAGTGGTATATTCAGTTATAAGTTGTCCATGTTTTGAGAATTAACCTCTTGTTTTGTTTCTATAAAAAGAAAAAAAACCCTAAGAAACTAATCAGTTTACAAAACCCAGCATAAAAGTGCAAGGGGGACCAATTAGTAGAAGAAGATCAGCAGGAGTGAAAAAGAAACAAAAGTGTAAAGGGTATTGATATGATAAAATATACTATGCACATATAAACTGTCATGATAAAACCCTCTATTATGTAAAATAAATATACGTTCATAAAAACTTAATAAAAATATTTCACTTACGTCTCATTAGATGAGAAATAGGACAGAATTGTTTAATTCTACTATAGTTCAGTTGCAATATACAGAATGGCATACATTTATATTACAAAAGTGTGATCTTTATGTGAATGTTTGTGTAGGTGTGTGATTGTGTGGGTGATGATTATTTTAGAATACACTTATAGGTTACTTAGCATAACAAACAATTTTTAAAGTAGGAGATTAGTGCCTCAAATGTAAGTGATACATATGGAGCTGAACTTTTAGCTTTTGTTCCAGGATAGGGTGGCACTCTGTGGTGGTTGGTGTCAATTGTCAGCTGGGCAAAATCCAGAATCAGTTAGCTATGCCTGTGAGGGAATGTCAACATTGAATTAATTGAGGTGAGAAGATATAGCCTAAAAGTGGGTGGCATCATTCTCCAGTGCTAAACTCTGGACTAAATGAACAGTAGAAAATGAGTTAGTGGCATTCTTTCTCATCTGCCTCTGCTTTCTGAATGGCAATGTGATGTGGCCAGCTGTCCCAGGCTTCAGTTGCCTTGACTTCCCTTCATGGCACACTGGGTAGTTGAATTGTTAGCTGTCCTTGGAGGTGTTTCTGTCAAGATATTTTGTCACAACAATAGCAATAGAAACTAAGATATACTCCAAGGCCCTAAACAGTGACATCAGGTCTTAGCCCATGAGAGATCCACCACATCCTAACTACACAATATTGAATACCTAACTGTCAGTACCATGAGCAGACTGGGGACACACTAGAATGCAAACATTCACTCTATCTCACAAATTCACTGTGTGGTTAAATAATTCAAAAATGTAAAGCACTTGATAAGGTATCTGAAACAGTGAGGAATGGTTAAATGGGGACTTATATTATCACAAGTACTAAAATTGCCTCTGGAGACCCCATGGAAACAGGGGACCCCAGAAGCTTGAAACACTCTGGTATCAGCCAATGGCAACATAAAGGAGACAATGTCAGTGATCTGCTGATCCCCCTCCCCTTTTAGTGGTGGGGATGGTTTCAGGTGAAGGTAAAAAGAGTAAACCCTATTTCTCCATCTTACATATTCATAGAAAGAGGAAAATTTAAAAACTAGTTTCTATTTAAATAAAAACTAAATGTAAGTTCTGTTCCAATAATCATGTTGCAGAAACCACACAATTTCGTGCAGCGAAGTCTGCAAATGCACTTTTTGTGCTTGAGAACTGCCCCCACTCTACACAAATATCTTTGCTTAAGAAAGTTGGTAGACATGACATGTGCTGAATGCAGAGATACAGACTTAGTAGCTACTGCAAAAGAATAAAACTTTAAAAGAAACAGTAATGGCAAAATGTAAATTGTATTATCTTCTTCACCATCAACAGGATCTGGATAAAGGCATTATTTTCTTTCCAAAAAGCCATACCGGTGTATGGTACAAAATTTGGACTTCTATTCCATGATTATTGTTTTAGTTACATAAAATCTTTATATAGAGATGACCACAGGCAAAGAGGTACGATTTGGCTCCAGATTTACTCAGTGAGTCCAGTCTTCTCTCTCCTTACCTCTCTTTCTCTATCTTTCTCAGTCCTTCTCTTCTGTCCTTTTTTTTCTTCCTTGACCTCCCACCCTCCATGTTCTTTTGTCTCTTTTATTCCCTCCCCTTTTACCCCCTTCCATTTCTTCACATCTCTCCCCCTCATTTGTTTTCTCTATCTCTTTTGTTCTATTCTGATTTTCTCCCTTCTCTTTCTCCCAGACTTTTTGACCATTATTGGCCATTATTTCTAGGCAAAGAACTGTTACTTTTCTCTCTTGTTTTTGTTTCCTCGTCTGTAATTTGAGACCAAGATTCAAAGCTAGGTAATTATAAGAATTAAATGAGATAATTTCTCTTTATAGATAAAGAAATGGTTTGGTCTTCAACTGGACCTTTGGAGCTCAGTCCCGTGCTCCGATGTGGGTCTCTGTCTCTATCTCCGTCCATCGCTGGACGAAGGTTCAATGGTGATATTCAAGATATTCATCAGTGTGGCTATGGGACAAGGCCAGTTCAGGTATCCTCTTCTTTACTGCCGAAGGACCTAGCTGGGGGTATCCCCGTGGACACCTAGTAAACCCTCTAGAGCCAAGTCTCTTGCCAACCCTAAAATGGCTTCCTTAGATGAGCAAGGAAGTCAGGACCTCGAGGGGTTTGTCCACCCACTGAGACAGTGTGCCTGATCTAAGTAATGAAAGCTCACCAAGGCCAGCTGAACTAGAACTGAACGAGCATGTGATCAAACCAGACTCTCTGAATGTGTCTAACAATGGGGGCTGACTGAGAAGGCAATGATAATGGCACTGGGATTTGTCTCTATTGCTTGTACTGGCTTTTTGGGATCCTAGTGTGGTTGGATGCACACCTTCCTTGGCCTGAATGGAGGGGGAAGGGCCTTGGACTTCCCACAGGGCAGGGTGCCCTGCCCTCTCTTAGGACAGGATCCTAAAAAGGCTGTGGTGAGCATTTGGGGAAAGTTAATTATATAGATTGAAAACCTCTTCAAAACTCTCACAATTCTATGTTTTCCAATGTCTAAATTTAGAGGGTTAATATCAGAGTGTACCTAAGGGGATATATCATGAGGACTGAGAGATAACGCATAGCTCATTAGTGCTAATACCTAGGCTAAAATGCTTTCAGACTTATAGATCATTTACTCAATCTAATCCTGTATGTAAACATGTAATTAGGGTATCTTCCCTGATAGTGCAGCTCTGCAGTTTTCAGCATCCTGAGAACAGCATCATAGTAACCATTCATTGCTTTGAAAGAGATTGACAAGGGTGGACTTTGAAAATGATCTTTCTTTATATGCTGTGAAGTTCTCTTCCTTGAAGTGCACAGAAATGTAGCTTATTCCAGTTATGAATTGGGAAGCTTGTCCGTCTTCAGCAAATAGATTAACCGAAATATGTAGATGACTTGGATATGGTGCAAAAAGGAACAGGAAAAATGCAAATTCCCTGGCAATTAGGTATCTAAGTCAAAGAAAGTATGCAAATGACCCAGTTTCACACTCGAACTTTCTATTAAAAGTCTACTTTCAAGCTTAGGGAATTTAGTATTTCACTCATGTTTAAAGATGAATGTATCTTTTCCATTTTGCTTACTTTCATATTACTTATTATTAAAATTTACTGAACAGCAACAAGGGAAAACACTTTGCATTGTGAGTGAGATGGTCAGATTTATAGACAATTTCATTCCCTAGGGATATGACCCTTGACAGAGCTGTCTGTTTGTACTTCAGTCTCCTGCCTGTCAGGTAAGGATGCTGGCATCTGCTCTTCTTTTATAACAGCAGTCCTTCTCAGGAGAATTGCGAGATACGATTTTATACTGGAAGTAGTTTTCCTTACTGAGTATGGTGACATGTACGAATTATCCCCTGTGTTCTGGGACCTGAGGCAGGAGAATCTTCCGTTTCAAGACAGCCTGAGCTAGATAGCAAGATTCTGTTTCAAACACAGATTGGTAAGTAAATGCAACATGTCACATTCGAAACTAGGAGAATATTTTGCTTTGGTCGTCTATTAATTGATGTTATATGAAAAATACCTTTGATTATAGGAATATTTTGTCTTCTCTTTCCTATAAAACTATATCTTATGTGAGAGATTTCTTCATATAGCTGGAGATACTATACAAGAGGATAATTTTTAGAAGCAATCATAGAATGATATATAAAGTTATATGTGTGACCATGAGGGTGGAGAACTTCTTGCTCATTTTCTCCTCTATTCTAGGGTCATGTTCAGTGCAAGGACTGAATAAGAATTCAATAAAAACATGTCAAATAATGACAGAATGAATAAAAAATAATAAGGGAAATGTAGCCAAACTATCCATGCTTCATTCTGATAATTTTTACCCTCTGTCCCTTTGGTAGTATTTCTCAACACTGTTGTGTAGGATTTCTTCTGGTAATTTTGCATCATTCTTATTTCTCAGTACATTTAATCTCTTTCTGCCATTCTTTTCTTCTTACTGTTCTGTACTTTTCTGTTACGTCTTTGTAATTGTGCTGTTAACGTTAAAAATACTGATCCAATCACCTGTAAGAATAAAAATAATAATAATAATAAAAGAACATTCTTGAACACAGATAAATGACAATAAGATCTATGCTAAACCCAATACTCAAAGTTCAGTCTCAATAAGCATAGACATTTATGAGGGCATTATCCAGGATGAAAATGTGCAAGACAAAAAGAAGTATTGCTTTGAGAAAAAAGTGTAGGCTGCCCACGATTGTACCTCATTCTGCCCTTTCTCAGAAAATACTGTTTACTGCAGATTCAGCAAGAAAATACAGCAACTCTAATAAGACCTAATAAAATTTTCATCAAACATAGAATACCTAGTTTTGGTGCATTCTAGTTGAAAATATCACAAACAGGGTACTGAAACTCAAATATTTTTTCACCATAGAAAAATAAGTCCAGGAAACACAAGCATCTGATAATTCATAATTTTGTTATTGCCTAACAAAAAAATGAATGGACAATATAATTAACCACAAATAAAAATGATTGTTTTACAAAATACAGTATATTTGTAGAAGAAATTATTTATCATAGATTTAATAACAATGAGCTCCATAGTTTTTATGATCATTTTTCCAGTCCAACAAATCTGTTAATGTTCATAAAATATTGTAAGTTGATGCAGCCTCCACTAAGATTCTTTCTATAATTATTGATCTTGGTCAGAGTTCATTCTACAGAGGTAACTTTCAAATGAAGAGGAGGAGAAAGAAGTTCTCCACAGGTGAAGAGGAGCACCTTAGGGTACAGGAGATCAAGGGAAGCAAAAGCATTTGAGAAGCTAGAAGGTGAATTGTGAAGGTCACAGCAAAAGCATCCTTCAATTTTTCACCAGATACACGTTCTCTACTTATCATTTTTGTCCCTCAGCATCACTGCTATTTACATCTATGACTGTTAAAAAAAATGTTGGACCTAAAGTCAAAAACTTATGTGAGCACTAGAACTCTAATATTTTTATATTCATTATTCAACCACTTACATAAATAAAAATCAGAACCCCAGATAGAAAATTGCAGAAGAGTGAAAAATGTATCCTGGGGAGTGAAAAATTGTGTGCAAGCAATTAAGTTTTTTCAGCTGCTATTTGATTTTTCAGCAAATGTCTTCTGACACCTCTAATCCCCATGGATCAGCCCAGATCTGTATAAATGTGTTATTTTTAAAACACTCTTTTTTAAAATGTAAGTAAATTTAAGATTGGTACTAGAAAGTTCATGCAGATTTGCTAAGTAATTGATCTGGAGTCAGAGGAGACGCTAAGCTATATCAACATGAAGTTTTATAGAATCAGACAGAGGTTTCTAATAATAGTCCAAATTTCTAATTGCTTTATAAGATAAAATTAAATTAATCATCATATAATTTATAAATTATACTCCTTCTTAGTAATTGAGAACTTAAGTAGTCTATATGATCTTGGTAAGACTGGAAACCATACTTCATGAGCATGACCTTGGACATATGCCTGAGTTTATCTGTAGAACAAGATTTATCAATATTTACTCCTTGTGGGTTTGTGAAGGCAAGCCTAGTAAATAGCATCACTTTCTTTGAGTTCTCAACCAACTGAGATGTGAAACAATGAATCGGCAGAGAACCCAGTATATGCCAGCATTATTCAGTGAAGACAGCCATTTGGGGTAACTGCTTAGTAGACTTGCTTCAGCTTGTTCTTTAAGCTTTATCTCAGGACGAGGTGAACCCAAGGATTGAGCATGTAGAAAAGTGACATTAAAATTAACAGCTTCACGCCTCAATTCATAAAGAGGAAGGACTTCAAACACCATAACCTATGCTGGGGAATTTTGAGAGATACCACAATTCAATGCATGAATCAGAGGAGCACGTGGTGATCAGGTTACTCACTTCACTAGCACAGGAAAGAACATAATCAAGAAAGAGAAACTGTTCAGGAGATCAACTCCGTGACAAAGTTCTTTACCTCACACTCGAGGCCAAGTGGGACTAGCCTCTCAGATTCTGTGCATAAAAGGATATGGGAGGTGCATGTAGGAGGTTTCTGCCCTAGAGAAAGCAATCCTTTCCTGTGGGTGTTGTCCCCCAACTGCAAGACAATAGTTAAGAGTTTGGCATCAGATGCTCTGTAATAGATGAGAACTGAACATTAATCAAATTCTCTTCCACTTCAAATCATAGCAAAACTGTATCAAATACAATGAGATATAATGAAAATATCAGTGAGCAATAAATCGCATGAAGAATTGATTTGGGAAATAGAATCACATGTGCCTTCAATAATAATAAGAGAGCAGGCCCTGCACCATGCCTGGGCAACACAAGAGAGTTGTCCCTGGTGTTCTAGGTGTGGGTGAGCTGACCCTGAGGGCATGAGAACTGGTCTTGTTCCTTGCTACACAGGATGAATGAGTTGGGGCAACACACGAGAGCTCACCTGGAGGGTGACAACAGGAGAGAGTTGTCAGGCTGACCAACCTAGGCTTGGAACCAGGACTTTGAGTTGGCCCAGCCCAACATCCATCCCACCTGTGATCTACACATGAAAAGGCAGGTACTGCAGATCCAAAACTTCAGGATCTGCATGACACAGGCCAAGAACAGGGTATCCCAGAGGAGTTCCAGGGAGGGCCTAGTATTGATAGAATAGCAGAAACCAGAGGTCTTGAACAATGACTCTTTCAGTGGACATTAGCAAATAAAGATAAATGGATTAAAAGATACACTGAGCGACGCACAGTGTCACCCCAGAGATTCCACGATGAGATTATTGTTTTCTGTTCTTTTCTCTTAATTTTCTCTTAGCCCTGTTTTCTCAAGGAGTTTTCAAAGGCAGAGGAAGGACAAAAGGGATGAAGAGATGAGGTGAGTGGGACTGAGATGCATGATGTGAGATACACAAAGACTAAATAAATTTATAAATAAAAAATCACAGTTGCAGCAAGAAACCTCAATTATTTTTAGCCATTTAGTTAGTTAGTTTGGTTTTATAAGATGGGGATTCTCTGTACAACAGAGCACTGGCTGTCTTGAAACTTTCTTTGTAGACCAGGCAGTCCTCAAACTCAGACGTCTACCTGCCTCTGCCTCTTGAGTGCTGGGATTAAAAGTGTGCACCATCACACCCTGCCTTACCAGAAGGTATTACTTGTTCAAAGTAATGGTTTCCCTATGACATTCCATTCATGTATATAATATACTGTAATCATCCTCAGTCCCCAATATTTATATTCTGCCCCACTATCTACTACTTTCAAGCCCTGCCACATCCATGAATTGTCTTCACTGTGTTCTTTAACTTTTAAAGTTCATTTTGTTATATCTATATATGTATAAATATATAAATATATTCAGCCTAGTTACTTTTTTATTGTATATATATATATATATATATATATATATATATATATATATAATTAGGGCTGGCCTCTTACGTCCAAATTAAACTATAAATATTATCCTGTGATCAAAGTCTCACAGTGAATTTCTTGTATTTACCTTTAAAATATATTTGAAGTCTCTCATCTTATGGGTGAACCCAGATCTGCTTTGCTGTAGAGCAGCGGTTCTCAACCTGTGTAGTGAGGGGCTGCTGGCAGGCCTGCTTTTCATCCTGCCCGGCTCCCGCACAGCTAGCTTAGCCCCGAAAATAACAACACACAAATTGTATTCATTTAAGCACTGCCTGGCCCATTATCTCTAGAGAGTTAGTTACTGACTAACTCTCATATCTTGATATTAACCCATTTCTAATAATCTGTAGCACCACGAGGTGGTGGCTTACCGGAAAAGATTCAGCATGTCTGACCTGGTGGCTGGCTCCATGGCGTCTGCCTCATTGCCCTCTTCCCAGCATTTTGTTCTGTTTACTCCACCTACCTAATTTTCTGTCCTATCAAGGGGCCAAGGCAGTCTCTTTATTGACCAATGAAAATAACACAATAGGCAGATAACCCTCCTCCATCAAACCTGAGGTCCGAGACCCCTTTGGAGACTAATAGCCGTTTTATGGGGGTTGTCTAAGAAAACACAAATGCTTTGTTATAATTCAACACAGTAGCAAATTATAATTATGGAGCAGACATAAATAATTTTATGGCTGGTAGGTTCACCACAACCGGAGGAACTCTATGAAATGGTCACAGCAACAGAAAGACTGACAACCATGGGATCACTATTCACGGCTTCCTGTCACCAAAAGTACCTTGTTTCCATTCAGTGTTGTCCACTTTGTGATTATCAATGCCTCTTGAGTCTTTAGGCAAAGATTGATTTATGACTTTTTCATATTATGCTTCCCACTAGGTTAAATGAACAGGAGAAGCAGTAATAAAGAGGACTCCAGCACACACTGAGGAGCACAGGAAGAACCCAAGGGTATATGTCAGGAGCACTTTCTGCCTTAAACAAGGGCCCAGGGTGTCTTGTCCCACCTGGTCAGCAGGTACCTGGAACTGTTAAGAATTTCACATTGGCTCCCAACAAAAAGTTCAAGTCTATGTATTTCTAGTTTGTGATATAAAGAATATTAGATCCCTGGCACTTTGGATGCCTTGGTGATATGAAAGCATGTTCACTTGATTTTCATGCCTTGGGTTTAGAGGACTTTTCCAACCAATTTCTAACTGTCTTCCAACTGACCTCCTCTGGTCAATGAAATATTTGGAAAACAGAAATTATCCGGAGACCTGTTCAGTGTCAGTGTCTCTAGACATTGCCAAATTCTCTCTCTCTCTCTCTCTCTCTCTCTCTCTCTCTCTCTCTCTCTCTCTCTGTGTGTGTGTGTGTGTGTGTGTGTGTGTGTGTGTGTGTGTGTAGTGTGTGTGTGGTGTGTGTGTGTGTGTGTGTGTGTGTGTGTGTGTGTGTGTGTGTGGTGTGTGGTGTGTGTGTGTGTACATCCTTGAAAAAAACCACTCCCCATTAAGATAAAAACAGCTACTCTGAGGAGTTTAGGACAAGAAACCCACACAGGATACCAGTGAATACTAAGTTCTAATTGTCGTGCCCAAATCAAAACTTTACCACTCTTTTCTGGGATTCTGTTTCTAATTTACAAATTGAGAAGCATTCTCACCTGCTTATAAAACATAAAAATATCTGTTAACTCACTAACATGGGTTTTGAAGGAAAACACAATTTAAGTTTCTATAATTATGGAAAATTCACATACTCACAACACACACACACACACACACACACACACACACACACACACACACACCACTAAGAAAAACCACATAATTGTTGCACCAAAAGCTTATGACACCTATAGTTACTTGTACAAGATTTGTGTAAGACAAGTTTCTGTCATAGATGGGAGAAGTCTGACCCAGGCCCCATCCCTTACTAAGAAGATACTATAGGTTGATAGTTGCTGGGGAGAAATAATCATTCCTTGATGGTGTGACCCTTGATAAGTTTCCCATGCTGTAGTTAATGGCTGACATCCCTGAAGAGTTGAGCAACATCGATTGGATTTAGTGGTTGTCTCACACACACAAAAAGACATAAAGGTAAGGAAGAATGTGTTGGAGGGAACACATAGGAAGATAAAAGAGGATCATGAGGGATGGCTGTGATTATGTTTCATTTGTATACATGCATGAAATTCTCAGTGAATAAAAATGACTATTTAAATAAGTAAATAAAAGAAGGAAAAGAGAAAACAGGAGCACAGTTATTGAGGTGACCAGAAGAAAATGCACTAAGCAAAATGTTTCAGAGGCAACATGTAAAATAAAACATGAAGGAATAAGAATAGAACATTTAAGAAAAGGAAGATGAAGAGCAGTCTGTACTGACTGAGGAAAAAAAAAAGCAAGGAAGCACAAGACTTCAAGGACACTACCTGAAGTAAATCCTGACTTTCCTACTGCAGATTTTACATGTCATCACTACAGGTAAACTTCCCACCATAATTTCTGACATATATTACAATCACACAATGACTTTTTTGAATATATAATCATATGAAAATATAAATATGTTTTTCTATATTTGATGCTGACATAAGCAAAGCATGTGAAAGAGCCATATTAACATATAAAAGTGTGTATTATCATTCACAGCTTACATTTATTACAAGCTTTATTTTCACCTTCATATTGATATCACACATGTTAGCCTACTTTATAAAATTAAAAGTATTTAAAAAAAACAGCATATTATATCAATGTTCCTTCATGTGATCTTAAATAACCATAAAATGCAAAAAATAAGGTGTACAATACTAACATTCAATGATGCTCATATCAGAAACTTAAGTGGGAAAAATAGCATACTGCCTCATGTGTACTTTCTGGCCTTTCTTTAAATGTCACACATAAATGAACTCATCTTTCCTATGATCTTGTCAATTTGATACACTTGTAAAGAGGGAATCTTTGCTGAAGAATTCTCTCCATTATATTGGTTTATGTGCATGAGTCTTGCCATGTTTAGAAGACCTTATTTCCTTGGTGGCCTCTATCTCTTCTGGTGTCACACTCTGTCTGCTTCCTCTTCAGTACAGTTCCCTAAGCCCTGCTGGGAAGGATATGATGGAGACATCTCGTTTAGGGATGAGTGTTAAGGTCTTGGCCCACTGACTGTGAGTTCCTGTGTTTGTTTCCTTCTGCGGTAGGAAGAAGCCTCTCAAGTGGTAGCTAAATGAGGCACAGATCTATGAGTATAACAGAATGTTGTGAGGATTCATTTTGTTTCTATGTTATCCAATGTCTTAAGATCATACAAAAAATCAAGAATTAAAAAAGAAAGCCAAATATTAAAAATTTGATCTTGGGATTTATATTCATTCTTTCATTCTTTCAGTAACTTGGTTTACAAACAGAGTAGCTTATTCTTTCATGCCTTGTTTTATTATACCTGAAAACTTTGAAAACAAGAGACAAGCTTTCTTCAATCATTATTAAGTAAGATGCCCAAAAAGAATTAGTAAACACATAGCTACATAATAGGGTCCCTATGATGACAAATGCACAAAAATAAGGCAGGAAAGGTATGCGATATTGAAATATAATGAGGAAATGGCGATAGTCGAATTTTTTTGAGTTGTCGTTCAGCTCCCAAATAAAGACACAGAGACTTATTAGTAACTCTGAATGCTAAGCTTAATCTTAGCCTTGTCCCACCAGCTCTTTTTTTGTAACTTGTTTTAACTTGTTTCTATTCTTCTATGTTTGCCTCAGTGTTTCGTTTTGTTTTTCCTTTTCTCATTTTGTATGTCCTATGTCCTACTTTCCTGTTTCCTCTGTGTCTGAATGGTTGACTCCTGGCATCTCCCTGTAGCCTCCTTTTCTTTCTTCTCTGAGCCTAAACACCTGCTACTACTTATTTCCCTGCTGTAAGTTCCACTTATATCTCCTTCCTCACTAATGGCTGTTTAGCTTTTTGTTGAACCAATCAAATGTCTTAGGCAGGCATTGTAAAACAGCAACACATCACATCATTAGGGTACTGTTCTACTCTGCTTCTTGGTTGCTGTTATAAAACACTGACCAAAACTTGGTGGGGGCATAGAGTTGGCTCATACTTTCAGATCCCAGTCCATTACTGAGGGAAGTCAGGTAAGAACTCAGTCAGAAAACTGTAGCAGAGACAATGGAGCAATGCCATTGGCAGGCCTGCTGTTATTGTTTGCTTATCTTGTTTTCTTTTACAACCCAGGATCACCCTCCCAGAAGCCTTATCACCTACAGTGAGCTGTATCAATCCTTAGTCAAGAATACACCCCAGGCTGATCAGATTGAGATAGTTTTTTTTTTTAAACAAAGGTTACCCTTTCACAGGTCAAGTTGAGAGAGAGAGAGAGAGAGAGAGAGAGAGAGAGAGAATATCATAACCAGGTACCTTGAGGTTGTGACTTTGCTTAAGACTGATCATGACAAAGGAATATAGAAGTAAATGTGTATACTATACAAAATGATATCTGAAGTCACTAGGGCAAGAAAGGAGCTAAGCATTTGTAAGCATTTGAGAGCAAGCAGTAGCTAGGGTGCTGGGAAGAGTAAGGGGAAGGGACAGGAGAGAGTAGGAACAAGGGAAGAGAAGATGACTATATGGGGCTTCCTTGCCTATGGGAAGAGTTTTTGTATTTTGAACTGAGTTTAATAGAAGAGATTGTTAAAGCTGTAATGATCTAAGGAGTGACCTATATTAGAATGAACTTCTGGCTGCTGAATGGAGATCATAGTGTAGACAAGAAAACACAGAGACTGGATATCGTCTTCGTGCGTAGGGAAGGGATGATTAAACAAGAGCTGAGAAATGATCATAGTGGATGTGATGTCAGGTACAGGGTGAAATGGAAGTTGACTTGGGGAGGTTTGGCTTGGAGAAATAAAAAACTCTTTGTAACATGAAATTCGAAAGGAACTGAGTTGCTGTCTTCAACAACTTCAAATGAAACGATAAACTGATAAGCACAGGAGCTCATCAGAGTCTTTGGGACTGTTCAATAAAATAAGGCTAGAATATTGTTAGGGAAGACAGCTTAAATCTAACATGGATCTATTGTTTTAATCTTTAATTAACCCGTTATCTACTCCACTGACAAGTGAATAGCTCTGGCATATGACTCATTTGTTTGTGAAATCATTTCCTCAGTCCATACCGATGGTGTTTGCAGAGCACAAGGTAGGGGGCAGCTGCAGGAGTAGCTGGGCTACTCAAAGTCGTATATGGCTATCTCACCTGCGGGGGAGAATGTGAAAACACTGGCCCTGCAAGTCAACGCCAAATCACAAGCCTTTGCTGTCCTTTTCTCTAGTCTGACATTTAGTATATCTTTGCTGCCTTTCCCCCATACATAGCAGCCTTGTGCAACTGTTGTCATAGTAACAAGATAGTCCTTGCTTAGGGGAAATAATTGGGCAAAACTGCATTAGAAATCAATAACTATCAGCACTATGGTTCTTTTTACCTTGTTCTCATTGACCCTAGTGTTCTTGAGGAGTCATGATTTTATGAGGTTCAGAGACTCAGCAGTGCAAATTACTCTTTTTGCCTAATGTAAGGGTCAGCATACTTTCCTATAAGAAGCTGCGGAGTAAGATTACAGACTCAAAATACCATATAATCTCTGTCATAGCTACACAGCCCTACCAAGCAGGGCAATAGGGCCACAGCCAACACATGAATGAATAGAGGTGGTAGTGTTCCTTCACATTTTTATTTATAAAAAATTAACTTCAAAGTTCTTCAAATAGCATACAGTACAAATTGCCACAAAGCTTCCCACATGCTGAAATTAATAGCCATCCTCTGTAATATATGAGCAGCCTGAATAATATTTTTAAAGGAAGGAGAAATTTGCCAACATTTTAAAGTAAGGATGATTTCACTTGAAAATATGATTTCCGGCTTCTTTTATAAATGAGAAACTCTGGCGGCACAAAACCTGCACTCTCGTGTAGAAAAATCTGCTAGAGTTGAGTCATAAGTACCCAATTCAGGGAGGCTGTAAATGCTCTGATTCCCAGTACATGCTCCACCACATTCTATCATCTTGCCCATTGTCCTGCTCACTGTTTGAGTCATTTCATTTTGCAACCACTGATTTGATAAACCTTCTCTTGGTATTAATGCTGACTTACCTTTGGCAAAGTCATGCATCTTTATAATATCAAGATGTGAGGGCTTATGTACAGGCAATACATATGTGCGGTTCTAATCTGAATTCTTCTACATTTATAAAGACACCCAGTTTTAGATTTCCTATCTCAGCATCTCTACTTTCCCTTTTCTAGTAGGAATGACAGAAGGGACCCTGCATAATGAGTGGCAAGTCAAACGTGTGTATTTTTGTCAATTGCTTAAATGTTTTTGTGAGACAGGAAGGATCAAGATGAAGTCTTGATTTAAAAACTGAAAGTCTATTCCAACACGACATATTTAAGGCAAGAACGTGCTCCTGAGCAGGCTGCTTCCTTGTGTATCTGTGTCTGGGTGGTGCTTTCAGACAAAGCAAGGAAAGGGAGATAAAGAAAGAGTGGAACTAGACATAGGAGTATTACTGACTTGCTAAGACAAATGTTGCTTTCCCATTTTTGTTCTTATTGAAAGGAAGTTAAAGTCTGAGTTTTAGTAGTTGGCATTTCTTTAATTTCTGTGTCTTCTCCCTCTATTGTCTGCTAGAAGCCCCGTTTGAGAGGAGGTTGGGATATAGGGAGGAGAGTTGAAAGATCAGTCAAAGATAACACAGTTCTAAGAAAGAACATTTTAATTATCTATGTGTACATTTTCAATAAAGAGGCAGATTTTTCTCAAACAATTGGTATTCTATAAGATGTTTTATATTTCAAAAAGTCATTGGAAAATGTTTCCCATTCTCTTTTCAGAGAGACCCTAATTTTTAAATGCACTGCTGATGTTCCTCGATTATAAGGACTCAATGAGACCATTCTCCGAGGATATTAATCAGAATGCCTCTTACATGGTGAGTCCTTGATATACACTAGCTGTTGTTATTAAAAATTTATTAATAAAGCAAGCATAGTTAATGATGGGGAAAGTTAATTCATTGTGGAAGACATTTCTAATGGTATAAAATATTGCATTGTTTGGGTGCCAGTTTGTGCCTACCAAGAAAGAATAATGGCCTGTGTCGATGAATCAAGAATGAGAAATTTTTCCCCAAGGTCATTGTTGCTCTTGACTTCTCTTGGCGTCTCATGCTCTACAGCTAGGCATCTTCATTAAGCTTTTGAAATCTCTCAGGTCATGAACTACAGGCTTGTTATCCTTTGTTTTACATCCAGTATCCACTTATGAGTGAGTCCATACCACTTCCAACTTTCTGGGTCTGAATTACCTCACTCAGGATGTTTTTCTTCTAGTTTCATCCATTTGCATGCAAATTTCAAGGTGTCACTGGTTTTTTTCTTTGTTTGTTTGTTTGTTTTACCTCTGAGTAGTACTCCATTGTGTAAATCTACCATATTTTCTTTATCCATTCTTTGGTTGAGGGGCATCTAGGTTGTTTCTAGGTTCTGGCTATTACAAATAATGCTACTATGAACATAGTTGAACAGATGTTCTTACAGTATAATTGAGCATCCTTTGGGCATATGCCCGAGAGTGGTATTGCTGGATGCTAAGGTAGGTTGATTATCAGTTTTCTAAGAAACCGCCATACTGATTTCCGGAGTGGTTGTACAAGTTTGCATTCTCACAAGCAGTGTAGGAGCATTCCCCTTATTCCACATCCTTTCCAACATCAGCTATCATTGGTATTTTTGAACTTAACCATTCTGACTGGTTTTAGATGGTATCTCAGAATCATTTTGATTTACATTTCCCTGATGGCTAAGAATGTTGAATATTTCCTTAAGTGTCTTTTGGCCATTTGAGGTTCTTTTGTTGAGAATTCTCTGTTTAGATTTGTAACCCATTTATTAATTGGATTTGGAATTTTGATGTCTAATTTCTTGAGTTCTTTATATATTTTGGAGATCAGTCCTTTGTCTGATGTGGGATTGGTGGATATCTTTGCCCATTTGATTGTGTCCTTTGCTTTACAGAATCTTCTCAGTTTCAGGAGGTCCCTTTTATTAATTGTTTCTCTCAGTGTCTGTGCTACTGGGGTTATATTTAGGAAATGGTATCCAGTGTCCATGCATTGAAAGCTACTTCCCACTTTCTCTGCTATTAGGTTCAGTGTGGTCTGATTTATATTGAGGTCTTTAATCCATTTGGACTTGAGTTTTGCGCATGGGGATTGATATGGATCTATTTGCATTCTTCTAAAAGTTGGCATACAGTTATGCCAGCACCACTGAAAAGAGAAATAGACAACATCACCTGACAAAACTGGGAGCATAGGGATGGGAGGAGAAGGCAGGGCAGAAGGGGAAGATGAGGTGAGAATGGAGAAAGGGGAAAAGAATTTGAGGGAACAGGATAGTCGAGATGGAGGAAGGACAGAGAAGAGAGCAAGAAAAGATATTTTGATTGAGGGAGCCCTTATGGGGTTAGCAAGAAATCTGACACTCAAGAAATTCCCAGGAATCTATAAAGATGACCCCAGCTAAGTCCCTAAGCAATCATGGATAGAGTACTCAAACTGGCCTTGCCCTGTCGTCACATGCATGAATATCTTAAATGTCACCATAGAACCTTCATCCAGGAGCTAGTGGAAACAGTGGCAGTGACCCACATTGAACCACTGGACTGAGATCTCAAAGTCCAGTTGGAGAGTGGGAGGAGTGAGAATATGAGCAAAGAGGTCAAGACGATGATGGGAATACCCACTGGTACAGCTTACCTGAACTACAACTGGATGGGGAGGGAACTAGCAAAGAACCAAACTAGACCCTATGAGTGTAGGTGACAGTTGTATAACTGGGGCAGACCACAGAACCACTGGCAGTGGCACCAGGATTTATGCCAACTGCTTGTACTGACTTTTGGGGAACCTATTCTCTTTGGATGGATACCTTGCTCAGCCTAGATATAGTAGGGAGGGCCTTGGACCTTCCCCAAAGCAATGTGTCTTACCCTCTCTGAGGAGTAGATGGAGGGTGGGGTGGAGGAAAGTTGGAGGGATAGGGAGGAGGAGAGAGAGTGGAAAAATGGTTTGGTATGTAAAATGGAAAAAAGATAGTTTGATTAATATTTAAAAAATAGAAAATCTCATAACTCCTTTTTTTTGTCCTTACAACACTTTTCACCTCTTCAACCTTTAACACACAAAGAACAAACATAGTTTGTCCCCGATAGACTCCTAAAAACCTGGTTCTCAGTTCTTTGGAAATGACACTTCATGACATTATGCGGTCTCTATAAATACTTATTTATTTAATATTTATTTGAGCATTCACATGTGAATTTTATCAGACTCTTGGTAGACTATCTTCAGCTCCTTATTTGACCTCACACTCAAAATCTTGATGAAGTTCTGCCCTAGGCATTGGACATATACAAACCCACTAGTTATCCGGTGTGCTTTTCAAATTTACTGTAGCCCATGGATGTTTTAAAGGGTTAAGTGTTCTTTGTAATTTTCAAGACTAGATGGTTGTCAATGGGAACTTGTATGGGAACTCCTGTTAACAGAGTTTACTGTGTATTTAAAGGGAACTTTTACTGATTTTATGAATAGAAGAACGTCAGAAGAGCAAAGGCTGCACTACTTTGTTATATGATAAGTAGTAATCTTGCTTCTGATGTGATTATCATGTTGAAATGCTCTAGCTGCCATAAACTGTAAAATTGAGAAATGTTAGATACATAGCTATGCCCTCTAAATATACTGTTCTGTCTTTGAAATTCACAAGATGTTTTCAGTAATATACATCAGGATAATAGGTTAACAGGATTCATACCATATGTGGCTGTTTCTAGTGAAAGCTTTTTAATTGCTGTGAAGCACAGCCCATTATAATCACCTCTTCTGCAAGCCAATAAATGGCACTGTACCTTAAATTAAAGGTTTCTCAAGACTTAAGGGCAATCATTTTACTTTCCCTTTATTTCTGATATCTCTCCCAGACTTTAATTATTCATGTTTCTGACAGGAAGAGCATGCAAGCTTCATCCTCTTTTAAAGGTTGAACTCAATTTGAAATCTGCTCTGCGTCCAGGAAACCCTATGGGGTACTGCTGCAAACACATCTGTTGGGCAATTTTTTTCGTGTAATTATATAAGTTAATACTTCATAAGTAAGTAAAGAAAATTATAATCTAAAGTACTAAATTTTGCAAAATGGCTCAAAGCAACTATGCTTCCCCCCGTAATGAGTGAGTCAAAATTAAATTGAACTAATAGACCCATAGCGTTTCAATTATTTTCTTCCTGTTTATAGAGTGCTGTGGGTTCTCTTTTGCTCACATGCCTTGCTGCATGCAGTGTTACATTCATCTTAGCAATAAGCACTATTTCAATTTCTAAAATGTGACTTATTATAATATGGAGGGAATCTTGCCACTGAACAGCTCTCCCACTTTATTTTAACAGGACAATTAAGTTTAGTGTTTTTCCTTCCTCCTCACTTAGTCATTCTGTTTCCATAACTGTCACATATGGACCCTGATGTGATTAGAAATGTGCACCAGTATAAGGCAGCTTTTGTTCTTTAAAAACTTCATCTCTTTCAAGTAAGTTTAAAATGTGCTTTTCTGGTGTACATGCTTCCTATAGGTACAGGTTGAACATAATTGCATGAATCAAACTTAAGGTGTCTTTTTATTATTTAAAATTTTTATTCATTTTATATATCAATCACAGTTCACCTCCATCCCCTCCTACCACTGCCTCCCCTCCTCCTTCCTCCAACCACACCCCGTTCACTCCTCAGAAAAGGTAAGGCTTTTGACATAAGGAGTCAAAAGAGGCTGGAACATTAAATTGAGGCAATACCAAATCCCTATCCCTGCAGGCTAAGCAAGACATCCCACCATAGGAAATAGACTTCAAAAAGTCAGCTTATGCACCAGGAATAAATCCTGCTCCCATTGCCAGTGGCCGCTCAAACAGACCAAGCTGGACAACTGTCATACACATTCAGAGGGGCTAGGTAGGTCCCATCTAGGCTCCCCAGCTGTTGGTCTAGAGTCCATGAGTTCCTATGACCTCAAGTCTGCTATCTCTGTGGCTTTCTCCACCATGATTTTGACCCCATCGTTGCCCATATAACCCCTCCTCCCTCTCTTCAACTGGACTTCCAGAGCTTGGCCTCGTGCTTGGCTGTGGGTCTCTATATCTGCTTCTATCAGTTACTGAATGAAGGTTCTATGATGACAGCTGGGGTAGTCACCAATCTGAGTGCTGGGGAAGGCCAGTTCAGGCACTCCCTCCACTATTGCTAAGATTTTTATCTGGGGTCATCCTTGTGGAATCCTGGGAAGTTCCCTAGAACCAAGTTTCTCCCTAATCCCATAATGACTCCCTCAATCAAGATATCTCTTTCATTGTTCTCCCACTCCATCTCTCCCTAACTCAAACATCCTGTTCCCTCATATTCCCACTCACTATTCTCTACTCTCTACCCCACCCCCTATTTATCCAGGAAATCTCATATATTTCCCCTTCCCAGGGTGATTCATGTGTCCTTCTTAAGGTCCTCCTTGATGCATAGCTTCCTAGGAGCTATGGATTATAGTCTATCTGTCCTTTTTTTTAAAATCTAGTATCAACTTATGAGTAAGTGCATGTCATGTTTGTCTTTCTGGGTTGGGGTTTCCTTAGTCTGTATGATTTTTTTTTCTAGTTTCATTCATTTGCCTCTAAATTTCATGATGTTATTGTTTATTTATCTCAGTAATACTCCACTGTATAAAATATATCACATTTTCTTCATTCTTCAATTGAGGGAATCTAGGTTGTTTCCAAGTTATGGCTATTAAGAATAATGCTGCTAAGAACATAGTTGAGCAAGTGTCCTTATATTATGATTGCACATCCTTTGTGTATATACCCAAGAGTGGTAATGCTGAGTATTAAGGTAAATTGATTCCCAGTTTTCTGAAAAATAGCCATACAGATTTCCAAAGTGGCTGTTCAAGTTTGCACTCCCACCAGCAGTGGAGAAGTGTTCCCTATACCCCATATCCTCTCCAACATAAGCTTTTATCAGTATTTTTGATCTTAGACACTCTGACAGGTGTAAGATGGTATCTCAGAGTTGTTTTGATTTACATGTTCCTGATGACTAAGGATATTGAGCAATTTTTAAATGACTTTCAGCTATTTGAGATTCTTGTGTTGAGAATTCTCTGCTTAGATTGAACCCCATTTTTAATTGGATTATTTGATGTCTAGTTTCTTGAATTCTTTATATATTTTGGAGATAAGCCATTTGTCAGATGTGAAGTTGGCAAAAAAAATTTCCCCATTCTGTAGGCTGCCATTTTGTATATTTAATGTGTCCTTTGCCTTATAAAAGCTTCAGTTTCAGGAGGTCCCATTTATTATTTATTGATGTCAGTGTCTGTGCTACTGGTGTTATATTTAAGAAGTCTCCCATGTCAGTGCATTCAAGGCTACTTCTCACTTTCTCGTCTATCAGGTTCAGTGCAGCTGGATTTATGTTGAGGTCTTTGATCCACTTGGACTTGAATTTTGTGCATGGGGATAGATATAGATCTCTTTGAAGTCTTCTACGTGTTGACATCCAGTTATGCCAGCACCATTTGTTAAAGATGCTTTCTTTTAACCATTGTACAGTTTTAGATTCTTTGTCAAAAATCACATGTTCACAGGTGTGTGGATTAATGTCAGAATCTTCAATCCAATCCATTGGTCTATGTGCCTGTTCTTATGTCAAGATCTATCTGTTTTTATTACTATAGCTCTATAGTACAGCTTGAAGTCAAGGATGGTGATGCCTCCAGAAGTTCCCTTATTGCACAGAATTGTTTTAGCTCTCCTTGGTCTTTTGATTTTCTCTATGAAGTTGAATATTGCTCTTTCAAGGTCTGTGAAGATAGTGTTAGGGTTTTGATGAGGCTTGTATTGAATCTCTAGATTGCTTTTAGAGATTGCCACTTTTACTATGTTGATCCTATCTATCCAAGAGCATGAGTGATCTTTCCATTTTCTGATAGCTTCTTCAATTTGTTTTCTTCAAAGTCTTAAAATTTTTGTCATACAGATCTTTCACTTGTTTGGTTAGAGTTAGCTCAAGATATTTTACCTTATTTGTGGCTATTTAAAATTGTGGTGTTTTATGATTTCTTTCTTGCCTGTTTTTTAATTTGTATATAGGAGAGCTACTGATTTTTTTTTAGTTAATCTTGTATCCAGCCACACTACTGAAGGCATTTTATCAGCCTTAGGAGTTCCCTGGTAGAATTTTTGGGGACACTTGTGTATACTATCATATCATCTGTAAATATTGAAAGTTTGACTCCTTTATTTACAATTTCTATCTCCTGGATGTTCTTTGGTTGAGTATTATTATGGAAACGCAAGGGCTGGAGGAGGTCAGGATGATATAATATCCTGATGAAGACAAGACTTAACACATCCCCTTATTTTACTGGACATTAACTATCAACTCTAAAGGTAGTTAATATACTTTCCTCAATATAAAAAACATATAGCCAGAGATGATATACACAAAATGATAAACATAATGAAATATTAATACTAACCAATAATGAATTTAAAACATAAAATTATGGGACTGGAGAAATGGCTCAGTGTTTAAAATTTACTACTCTTGCAGAGGACCAGAGTTTGGTTTCTAGTACCTACAAGAGCAACTCACAGATGTTTATAAATCCAACTGCAGTGGGTCTAACACCATCTCTTGGCCTCATTGTGCACCTTTACAGATACGCACATGCTCTCCCATACACAAAAATAAAATAAAATAAAATACGTCTTTTCAAAAGCATAACATTATTACATTATTTTTAAAGCTAGTGTTAGAGTATATTTCCTTTTCAATAACCAAATCCTACTACATAGAAAAAATAGAGAAGCTATCAGTAGTTTGAATATGGGCACAACTTAATTTTACTGAAGCAAATTACACCTTATAGAGTATAAGATGCAATCAGAGAGTTCTCTCATTAGCACTAAAAGACAGCGGTTTAAGTAGTGAAGGGGGAATTTACACTCTAGTTAAGTTCATCAAGTACCAGATAATTTGAAATTTCACTAAAAGCAGCTTCTGTCTAATGTGTTGAGAGTGCCACGCAATCTGTTCCTCTATCTACATACATCTACATACATCCAAAGATGTTCAAAATAATTGATCCAGGGAGCCATCCAGCTAAGTCAGCTGTGTATTATTTGAACCCAATGAGAAAGAAAACCATTTCTAAATGCTTTTCTACAACACTTGTTCCCTCTCTTTAACTTTCTAATATTCCTCTTCAGCAAATATTCAGTCTCAGACTCTCCTAAGGACTAATTTTATTCTCTGCATCACATAGTTAAGCATCTCTTGCAATTGCATGGGCAGAAAGAGAATTTTTTATTCAGTTAACAGAGTCTTATGTGAAAATTACATGTGCTCCATTTTAAAAGAATCTTATATTACACCCATGAGAAAAGTTCATACTGGGCATTTAAAACACTAAAGTTTCATAGGGAACTGGGAGAAACAAATGTACACAATTCCACTACCCAGAAATAAGACTCCTAAACATTGAGCATATTTGCTATCAGTAAAGATAAATCTGGTTTTGACTTTGCTTGTATGACTTGCTCATAGCCCTATGCATGTAGCTGCTAACCAGATGGAGAAACACCATTAATTGTCAATGTTTCTTCTACTATCAGATATACCAATTGACACAGCACAAAGCCATGGGGAAAAATAAAGCTAAAAATGTGTGGGAAGCATTAGGATTGTGAATAAAGGACAATACCATGCTTCATGTGGGTTTGCTGGTCTACCATCCAACAAAAATCAACAGAAAGGAAATATTTCATTTAAAAAAAGACTATAAAGAACAATTTGATCATATGTGAGGCAAGAGAGATACAGTTTTAGAATGAACTTATAGTACAGAACACTTTGAGAAACTCCCTGGAGATAGTAGGAAAAGATAAAGAAATAATAAATGTTATATTTTTGAAGCTTAGGGGTATAGAATACAAAGTAAAGTTGTCAAAAGCATGTGACTGGTGTTCAAAATAGAGAGATAATGAAACAAGAAAATAGCAAGACAGTAACGGCAGCAATAATCAGCCACATCTCCAGATTTAGAGCCAGCCATAAAAGCTCATATAGAAAGAATCTTACTGTCAAGATATATTTCAAGATAGGCAGTGATAATATTTCTCAGCGCCAGCTGATAGAGTTGCCCCACATAAGGGTGGATAATACTTCTCCCAGAGAGTGTGAGTTACTAAATAAAATCCTCAGTGCTAGATGTAGGATACCTCTTTATAAGCTCATAGTAAGGGATTACCCCAAGGCTTCCAAACAATATAGATAATGTCATAATTTTTAGCTAACCACCAAACTTGATAATAAAGCCCTAATTGTAACACAAGGGCCTGCTTGTTGGTGTTTCTGTCCTACCTGGTTTCTGTCTTCCCACCAGGTCCCACAGTCATTTAACCCCAAAGAAAATCTCACAGAAATCTATATTAATGATAAACTGATTGGCCCATTAGCTCAGGCTTTTTATTAACTATTGTAACATATATTAACCCATTATTTTTATCTATGTTAGCCACATGGCTCAGTACCATTTTCAGCAGGGCAGGTCACATCTTGCTTCTTAGGTGCCTGGGCAGGACTGGAGATGAATGGGCTTCCTTCTTCCCAGATTTCTCCTGTTCTCCTTGACTCACATCTACTTTCTGTCTGGTTGTCCCGCCTATACTTCCTGCCTGGCTACTGGTCAATCAGTGTTTATTTAAAACATGATTGACAAAATATTGACAATTGTCCCACGCCATTCCATACCGCTAATGATGAAGATGCCACACCTTTGATCAGAGCAAGTGGAGAAGTCCATATGGAGCTGAGCTGGAAGCATCCTTCATGCTAGCTGGTTTTTCTCAAACTTCTTTGGCAAAATACATAGTTTGTTCATGCTTTCTTGCTTCATATGAAATCTCTTCTTTAGAGTTTGTTCTCCGATTTCTATTCAAATTTTTCTTAGTTCTTTATCCTTTGAAATTACCATAGGCATAATGAACTCCTTCATTGTAAGAACACTGCAACACTGTTGGTTACTCATTTTCAAAACAGGAATCAGTTAAAGTAGAAGACACTAAAAAGGAGTAATCAAAGTGAGGTCTTGTGGCAAATTTTATCCTCGTGCAGTAAAATGAACACTTACACTATAAACAAATTTACTGATGCCAGAAGCATTTAGTAAAGTATGTAGAAGGGAACGGCAAGGGAACTCATTTGTCTCTTTTAATTAGTTAATGGATTTTGGACATTAGTCACTATGATTTACACTTTAATTAATTTAAGTAATTTTTACAATGAAATTTCTGAACATAAAATATTCCTAATAAGCATTTTATCATTTATTCCAGAAGGATTTCAAGCAAATTAGTTCAAGCAATTTATCTTTGCTTTTGCAAGGAACTCATGGAGGGGATAGAGGCCAACTGTAATATTGGAATAAGAGAGCCAAGAAAGATTATGCTACAGCAGGAGTAGGGCAATCTGGTGGCCTCTGCCAGCTGCCAATCAAAGACTGAAAATAAAATGACCTTTAGATATTATTATATCCACCTCTGTCGTTCTGGGGTTGTTTGTTGTTTTTGTTATTGAGATTTTGTCCTTAAGTGATATTCTGTTACAGTTTTTTTATAGTATGTTATAAAGAGGACTTGTAAGATATCTGAAAACGAGAAGGCATTTAAAAAATTACTTTATTAACTTATTACTGTAGGAGTGAATACAATATCTGTTCTACATACAGTGACAGGTGTCCAAGTTTATTTCTAGCAATGGAATTAAGAATGGGAAACTATCTCCACTTATTTCATAGTTCTTTATAATTTTAGTTTGAGATTTCAGACTTAACATACAGAAGGATAACGAGCCTCCTTTACATTAATGTCTCAAAAGCTCACATTGAGTTAGAAAACCAAAGAGAATGCTGGGTAACACGACCAGGTAGACTGTAAATCCTCTTCACCTTTTACATACTTTTCTTTCCCACATGCCATGCGTGTTTAGTTGCCATGGCAATCTACCCACACTGCTATGATTTCCTGTTTTTCATTATCTTTGTTGATCTTGAAATTGAAAATAGAGAGAATCTGGTTTGGAGATAATCCCTTAACCTTAGTTTGTCTGTAACATTTCTCAAAATTACACTGGAGTTATGTGTAATTGCAAAGAATTCCATCGGTGTAATGTTTGGTCTTTAAATGCATCTTATGAAAAGAAATCCCCTTGTCTGGAGAACCTTGACTTCAATTCCTACAGAATGCACCCTCCAGCAAGTTTTTCAACTACACATTCCTTGGAAGTCTTATTTACAGCCTTCTCCCTTTACATATTAGAATTACTGTATAAGAAAAAACCCCTTTCTTTGTATGTATATGCATATTAATATCATGGATATGCAAAGCTATCCTTATATTGATTAATGTTACTTATTACTCTACTGAATATACTAAATTTGTCATAAATTTTGATGCCCCAAATTTGGTATCAATTACTTGTATAACAAGCCCTGATTACTTTTATTGAATGATCAGTTTAAAATTTGAAATCTGAGCTCTAGGGTGATCGTATATGCTGGGATTCCAATCCTCCAAAGCTTTCTTAGTATCATATGTAGGAAACATAAAATAAAAAGAAATCTATATAGCATACAGAAAAACAAGTATAAGTAATAATAAGTAATTTCTGTTTAATAATTGTGAACAATATTTTTCTAATTCTCTTCAGTCTGATATTCCTTCATAAACTTTATAAACATGAATACATCTAGACAACTCTTGGTATTATTTGCTATTAATGTTTTCCTGGGAATAATCACTGACCTTGCAATACATGCTGAATGAGAGGAAGCTATTATTTCTTTCTATTATTAGGAACACCATAGTAGGTGGTAGTCAAGGCCAAAGTGAAAGACTCTGATGTGCATTGTAAGAATGCTTCAAGGAACTCCAATGTAATGAGAGACTTAATGCAACAAAGACAGCACTCCAACGAATTTCTCATTTCACCTACAGTAATAGAAGAAAGTAACACATGATACTAGTAAACAGACTCAGTGATCATTTATAACCAGAAGACATCAGCAAGCAACAGAGTCACCCAGCTCAGCCACACACACTACCTACACCAACATTATAATGATGCAAGGGCAAATTTTCACCAAATACACTTTACAAAAATTATTATAGTCCATATTTCTATTGATTTTGTTGCATAATAAAAATAAACAGCTAACTTTTTGATGAGTTAATATATTCCTTTTTTGTTGCTTTTCTTCTAAAGTGTGAGTTTGGAAAGGTCAAGGATGCCCCTTACTGACTTAAAGGACTATCTAATTGGTGACTGTTTTAAATCTTGGCTTGTTTAATTTATTATACATTAAAAAGTTTCAGAAATCAAAGAATGTATCATGTGGTACTCAGCAAGTGTGCGAGATTGTTTGGTCATTTGTCAAACTGTTCTTTTGCCATGCTGTTTAGTTATTTATAATGCATTAGAAGAGAAAAGGAGCATAGACTAAGTAGCTTAATTGCCAGCCAAACTAGCAAGCCCAATTGAGAACTGGCATTTTGTTTCACAATCTAGATAGTTTTTTTTAAGGCCTTGGAATGGGAAATTGGAGACAGAGGATCAGAAAAAGCAGGTGATTCAAAAACTGCAATATAGAACAATAGAATGACTTTAATGATGTGTTCTTTCTTCATTAAAACCTGCAAAGTCAATGCCAACCCCAGGACTGTCTGAGATCAGTTCCTAAGCCCTGCATTTACCAACAGTGTAACAGAAGGTAAAATATAAATTTTCTGTCTAACACATGAAGCTTACTGGTCAACTTATCTTGTTTCATCTAAGTATTCAAATGGTCACTCTCTCAAGAAACTTTCCTGAATCTCTTAATGTAAATGGCCTCTGAGCACAACTGTTTGCTATCCTGTCAAAGCTACTCAGTTCTAGCCAACTTAGCTTTGAATAAATATGTCCTTTTCCTCTCTCACCTTTATGCACTTGTATTAAGAGATTCAGAAAAGTTTCTTAAATGCAGAGAACATAAGAACATGCCCCTTAGCTTAGGTGTTATTGCAGCAGCGGGGGCAGAAATAATGTTTTAGCCAGAGGAACAGGGAGTTTGCTGTGAGCCCAAGTTTCCTAAAATTGTCAAAGAAGCTATATCCATGAAGTCTCACCAGCACGACAGCCTAAACAATGGAAACACCAATAGGAATGGAAAAGGAAAGGCTCAGGAGGCTTCAATCACAGAAAAAGAAGGGTAAGCCATTAAGAAATGCTGAGAGCAGAGAATCCAGTCTTCCCCAGAGATGAGCACACCGATTGGTTATCCAGTTCTTTGTGGTCAGCACCAAATAATGTACACACAAGTGGCTTTCTAGTGACCTAAATAGATACATTTATTTAAGGATTTGGTAATTACGCAATGACAATTAAGTGAAACAGACCATGGTCTTGAGAGAGAGCAGGGTGAGGGTTTAGTAGGAGGAAAGAGAAGCAGGGAACTATAAATTCATTATAATATCAAAGAAACCTGCTCTGACTACCTATGTAAAACCCCTCTATCTATAAAAACATCTCTTCAGGAGAGCTCAGTGCAGAAAGCTTTTTTTCTGCTGGATTTTCCACTGCAGCTTTATCACAGCATATCTAATAATTTCTTCTTTCTGCCTTGAGGAATTCTTTCATTGTCTATGTCACCATCTTGTCAGCACTGTTCCCCCAAAGGAACAGTAAAACAAACAAAAGAAAAACAAAAAGCAATATCAAAACTAAACTAAGTTTGTTGTTAGTAAAAAAGAGACTAAAGATACAGAGGCAACCTCAGAGTAATATAAAGTCAGATTAAAAATAGGAAAATCACACAAGACCAGAACCTATACAGTTCCTTTCATCTGTATTTCCAGCTTGGAGTATGGAAAAACAAAAACAGCCTATCAAATTTAATAGTGTCATCAATGTTAATTTTTTGAAATTTGATTATCATTCATTTATAAGTCCAAGAGAGGGAGGAGCAATAATATGAGCAAAGGGGTGAAGATCATGATGGTGATACGCACAGAAACAGCTGATGGGAGCTAGTGAGAGCTCACTGACTCTTTTCTGATAGCCAGGGAACCTGCCTAGGACAAAACTAGACCCACTGAGTTTGGGGACAGTTGTGAGTATTGGACAATATGTATGGCCACTGTTGGAACAGAATTTATCCCTAGTGCTTGAACTGGCATCTTGGGGCACATTCTCTTTGGAGGGAAACCTTGCTCAGCATATATATATAGAGAGAGAGGAGGGCCTTGGTCTTGCCTTGAAGTGAAGTGTTAGACTTTGGTGAGTCCCCTTGGGAAGCTTTACCCTTTCTGAGGAGTGGAAGGGAGTGGGGGTGAAGGGTGGGTCGGGAAGAGGGGAAGGGGTGGGAATGAAGATAGCTATATAAAATGAGAAAAAAATTATTAAAAGTTATTAATAAAAAGAGTAAAAACAAACAGACAAAAAAGAAATACATATTAATTTGACCTAAAATGACGCGTTGGTGCTTCCAATCCTCTTCCCTCTTTAGATTCCCTTCTGAATTCTGAGGCAGATATCTGACAGAAGCAAGTCAAGGGGTGGGATCTTATTCTGGATTATGGCTCAAAGAATAAAGAACTAGTGAACTGTTAATTTGTTTGTGTGGGGGAGCATTTCACATTCAAGCTATATAACTCATTCAAGAATTGATTCAACTAAAAATAAATTAAGAGAATAGATTTTAAACATCAGTTACATTTCCAGTGAAGTTGATTTATACAATCAACTCAATCAGAGTTGAGGTCAATATTATTTCTTTGGTCAACAGTGACTAACAATGCACACCACCACTACCACTGCCACCACCACCACCACACCAAAGAAAGATGATCTGCAGAACTGATATGAAAGAAGAGATCAGTATCTATTATTTCCTACTCATGATGACATTTTTCACTTCTTGTTTATATTATGGACATGAACTCTTAGAGAACACAACCTGAGTGGTGAAGATGGAATATTGGTTATCACAGGCTCTACATCAGACGAAGTTACTATTCTGTGTTCTGTAAAGGGATAACTTGATCATGTTTATAAATATACAATGAATATAATATAATGTGAATATATAATATGCATTAAAAAATCCATCCGTCTATAGCCTCACTAAGTGTCTGTCTACAAATCCATCTCTTCCCTTTAAGATAACTAGGCTGCTAATCTATATATTTATCATGTAATGATCTAGACCTAAAATGATGCATAGATGTTTTTATGTATCAAACCCATTCATGATATTTAAAACTATTCTTATCAAATATTAAAATACTGAGTAAAATATCTGTGTGGAAAGAATTATAAGAACATTGAAAGCCTCTATTCCAGTACTTTCGAATTCCCATTTTCTGAATATAAAATCCTCTCCGTAGTAATGTAAAGGAGGAGCAAATTGTTACAGTTATGATACATGTCACATGCTTAGTGACTTACAGACTTCACTCAGCAAGAGAAATAGTCCACTCCAGGAAGTAGAGAGCACATTACATAATAAAGTAATTGGTCTATATTTGACTTTCTGTAGGATCCCAGGAGTCATTTCAAATGAATGTTTTTTATCATATTAACTAACAATCTGTCCACTTAACAAATAAATGAGCCACTACTGGGTGAGACAAATAATCTACTGTGTGTCAAGAAACAACATTTCTGTGTGTCTAACAGACTCTATGTGGAAGCTCGTTTTAAAGGTCAGAGCAAAGATTTCTCATGTCTTAAGCATCTATAATCTGAATTCTCATTCACTGAGTACTAAAGTATGAACAAATGATGAAAATAGCTAAAAAGATATAAGTAAGCCTGCTGTGTTTTCGCTTTGGCTGTGTTGAATTTCTTTTTTGTTGTATCTGCAATTCTCCCTTGTCTCTCCTCAAGTCCCTTTGCCCCCATTTATATCCCTCTCTGATTTTTAAATGTAAGATGGTATTAAATTCATTTGTAACCTTAAAGATTGTCCAGATTCACAGAAAATTTCCAAAAGGTTTCCGAGGGAAAACTTTGTTTTTCGTGTTCCTCAGTAAATAAAAAAACAGAAAGACTGGATTTGATTCTTCTTTCATTAAACTTCTTTGTGTTGGGAATGTAACACAGTAGTGGAGTGCTTGCCAGTATGTGTAAGACCTGTGTTTGGTGTGTGTCTGTGTCTGATTGTATGCACATCTGTGGTGCAATGCCTATGTTGTTCATTAGAGGGCAGAAGATCCCCTAGAACAGGAGTTGCAGAGTTGACAGCTGATCTGGGAAGGGCATTATTAACCAAACACTACAAACACCTGTGTGGTGGCATAGCTAAATTCCAGATCCTTTGGAGAGACATGGCCAGGAATTCCACAAAGCACACCGTAATAATCTTAACAGAGAAAACTACATAGTTTATGAAGCCTTTGTTAAAAAAAAAAGAAGAAGAAGAAGAAGAATTCAGGATCATGATACTTAGCCAGGAATGGTCTTAGATTTATTTGGGAAACACTTAATAAGATACAGGTCAAGCCATCCCAAGCACAATTCCTGAAATTTTGTTTATATGAACATGAAATCAGAACAAAGTTATATCAAGTTTGGAAGTCGTGCCCCATGTGACTGCCACATGCACTTCTAATGGGAATCTCCTCTTCTAAAAAGCATGAAAGAAACCTATAGATTGAGGACAGGTCATCAAAGACAAGTACTTGGCTTTACTTAGCACAGCTGTGCTTCATCTCCATAGTCTTTGATTTTAAGTCATACCTCTGGTTTTTGTATGGGGACTTCATCTTGAATTAATTCTTTCCTACCCATCTCTGTTTTTTTCAACTCCAAGAATTTGTTGCCTTTTGCTCAGTTATAGGAACTTTCAGAAGATCAGTTTGAGAAAGCATATTGTCCTTTCCTGTTGAGCAGCACCGTAAGAACACTTTTATTTGTTTGTTTTTTGCTTATTTGCTTGTTTGCTGTTGACCAACAGAGATTTAAGTGACTGTTTTCAGTGTTTACAATCAATATGCTTCTATCTGGCTCTATATGCTGCTGTTTCTTGGGATGGCATAACCTCTGTCATTCACAATGAATTTCCCATGCCCTCAAAGCATTTTCCCCTTTCTAATCCCAGCCTGGATATAGAATACCATCTATTCATGTACCTTAAAGGAGTGACTCTATGGGTAGATTTTTTTTCATTGTACCAAACTTTGTCACCCAGTACAGCATTGCGAGCCTTCCCATCTTTTTCTGCTAAATTTTACTAGTTAGTGTAGCATTCAATTCTCTCCATCTATTTTTGAAGCCATTTAAGCAGTTGGTGTCATTAAAATTCAGAACCATTGTGCACATATCTAAAGAAATCCATAATATCCTCTTCAAATGTCCCTAGACACTACAGAGAAAACCACTGAATGGTATCCCAGAAGAAGTATGGGTACCAGTATTTTCTATGCTTTATTATCCTAAGAGCAGAAACAACGAAAAAATGACAAAAAGTCTACATGCTTCCTGTGCTAAGAGAAGTCTTAAGGAGATATTACTTAAAGTATAAATATTTATTTCAAATAGAATGTAGGCTTATGAAAAACTTTTTATTAGAGAAGCTAGAACTATACACATTCAAAAGAAGTAAAACAAAAATTCTAGGAACAACCTAATTTTCAGACATAAACAGCTTTAAAAATGAGCTGAGTTTAAAAACACATATAAATAAATAACACTATATGAACAGAGCAGATTGTATTTTTATATTTAGGAATAATGAACAGGTGATAGATAGATAGATAGATAGATAGATAGATAGATAGATAGATAGATAGATAACAGTTAGGTAGATAGATGATGGGCAGGTAGATAGGTAGATAGATAGATACTTACATACATATATACATACATACATACATACATACATACATACATATATTCATTCAAACATAATTAGCAGTTAAGGATAGAGTGGGTGTGAATTTGAAAGAGAGCAAGGGGGAGCTATATGATGGAGTTTGGAGGAAGGGAAACAAAGGGAGAAATGATATAAGTGTATTATAATCTCAAAAGATAAATTATTTTTTAAAAAAGAAATAGAGAGAGGAAAAGAAGAAAGGGAAAAAATGAAAGAATGAAGAAGGAAGAAAAAAAGAAAATCATTGTGCTGTGAAGAAGCAGGCATAAGTGGTTTATGACCTGAGTTCCCTCCTAGATCCCAGGATGGAAAGTGATAACCTCTCTTGAAGGTTATCTTCCTGCACATACATGTAATAATTTATTATTATTGTATTATTATTTTAATTATTATTTGTAATAGCCAAGCATATACATAACATAACATACTCATTGTGCTTGCAAGGTTATGCATGGGTGTCTACAAAGCCAACAGATGTGTGCTTTTGTGTGAATTATGTAAGAGACAATGGTTCTGAATAAGTGGCTGCTTCTTTACCACAAGAAGAGGGACAGTATGCTGGGGTCAAATTCTGTTCCAATGAGAGATTATTTGGCCTTATTCTCAATTCTCTTGATATCAACTTGAAGAAACAGAAAAACAACAAGTGTAAAAATCAGCATTGACTTTTACTTCTGCCTCTCAAACCTTGGGAAGATCTCCACAGTTGTGTTTCTCCATTTTAATCAGTACTTCTTAAAATGTTATCATTATCACTCTCTTCCCTTCTGGGGAGTCTTCTCCTTAACTATGACCTCAGTTGATCAAGTGGTCAAGTCCTTTGGCATCCCAGAAAAAAATCTTATTTGTTTCCCTGGGATGGGTAGAGACACTGTAATTTGAGAGACCAGTACTCAACTTTCAGCTATCAGATGCTGATGGGGGGACTAGAACACTGCCCATTGCCGAGTCCCATCCCCGCAGTCTTTGACTCAGTAGAGTGACATGAGGAATAGGAATCTGCATTCCTAGTTTATCCTGTCTGGTAATGAAGCTGCTTCCTTGGAGCCCTTAGGAAACTGTTATAGCAACAGCTCGTAAAATGACAGTAATGTTTTTTAAGACATATTATCTGAAACCAACCAAATTGCAGCTTCAGACTCTTACCTACTAAAATCTGAGTTCCATTTCAAACAAGACCCTGTCATGATGGACACATATAGTAAAGTTATAGAAGAACTAGACAGACATTTTTTTGAATTTTCTATGATTTACATTATTACAAGAACCTTTTTGGCTTTTTCAGACATTGCCAAGTTTGAAAACACACAACTTAAACAATGATTGGCATTTTGTACATTAGAGAGCTTAAAACTGTAATTAAAGTATTACAGAGAACTATCAATTGCTTGAGGTTTTGATCACCAATGCCTTCTGATCTAATGAGAAGCAATTTGATTTTATCTTGAAGTTCTTGTAAACTGCTTCATTTACATTTTGTTTTGGGCACACATGGGGCTCCGCTGAAGTGACACATTCACTGGATTTGCTCCTGCTGTGCCATCTATTTTTAATATTGGTGCTGTTATCTTTGGTTTTTCTACTTCCTGCTGAGGTGTTTAAGGCGATTAGTTCACAATGCTGGTATGTATAAGGTATTGGTAGCAGAACTTCCTTTAATAAAAATTTCAAAACATTTAAGCAACAATAAATTCTGTTTCATGTTTTCTGCCTCCTACCCAAAATACACATATTCTTAAATTTCCTTAACTTGGATATCCAGAATATTACATATACCATTGTATTTAGTTCATAGAATGCACATTATAATTATGGCATTGGATTTCAATGGAATTGAGCAATTATAAAATCTGTATGTGGGTGGGGCCTCAGCTGGGATTCTAGGTTCTTGAACTCTTATTCAACTATGAGATTAAAGCTCATACATTACAAAATATCAGTGCAACAGTATTCAAAATGAAACAATTGTGCAGAGTAGCAAGAAATACAACGTCAAGACCAAACAGCAGACCACCTGTGTGAAGATACTCAGAGCCTAGGTTGATTTATAGAGGATTCAAAAGAAGGAAGAGATTGGTTGTTAAGGGTCACAGTTTGGGTATTTCTCTATTTTAATTGACAGGTTAAATTGCATTACCATTTCTCTACGGAATATAACCTTCCCATTGTAAAAGGCCGCTTGTTTGTTTTCTGTCCACTCTGACATGAAATAACTGCAGAGAAATCTGTATCAATTGCAATACTGTTTGGCCAATACCTTAAGTGTATCTGACTAACTCTTATATTCCAAACTAACCCATCTCCATTAATCTGTGTAGCACCACATGACTGTGACTTACCAGGTAAAATTTCATACCAAGTGTCTGTCTCTTGCAGGGCTACATGGCTTCTCCTTGACTCTGCCTACTCTCTCTGTATATCTTTTCCAGTCTGGCTATATTCTGTTAAGCCATTATCTGAGAGCAGCTTCTTTTTTCGTTAACCAGTAAAAGCAACATATATACAAAAAACTTCCAAAACCATTTTCCTTTTTCTTTTTAAATTAAAAAAAAGGTTTTAGTTTTAACATAGTAAAATTACATATAACAAAACAGGTATCAAGCAAGAATTATAGTTACAATATTTATATCTACTTTATCTTTTATCATAATTAAGGAAAACTATAATTATAACTATCTATATCTCCATCAAAGACTCCAGAAGGGTATATTTTCTAAGTAGACAGGAAGTGCATTGTAAGCAACTTCCAAAACTCTAGAATTGACAGAGACATCTCACTGCCTGGACAGCAACCCAAAGTTCTTCTGTACTGTTGGGGCATCCATCTTCATTCCATGGATGCTTAGTATCCAGTAGACTTTTCCATGACGCAAGAAATCAAAAAAAAAAATCCGTTCTGTTTTGTAATGACAAAATCCATCAGTTACTTTCTTCTGTGTGCTGCAGAATGTATGACAGACTCTTCCATGAAGTAGGAACCTCAAAGGACTGTCTCACCTTTAGGGAAGTTGAATAGTCATTTCTGTGTTGGCCCTCAATGTTCAGCATAAAATCAAGAAGTCCTGGCAAGAGCAGTTTCTTATCCAAATGGCTAGCAAACCCCATAAGGAGCCTCTTCAATGCCTATCTTCCTCTTGAAGTAAATGGTGCTGCCAGGAGCAGATGTGTCTCATAGCATGAGAATACTTAAATTCTTAAAATATTTTAAATGCCATATTCCATAGGTCTTTGAAAGGTTTGAAGAATATCTATCTAACTGAAATGTAGCTCTATATATCTAGAAAACCTAACTAACATGACTACAAGCCTGACCATCACAGATAATTATCTATTTACCTATAATTATTAATTATACATTACATTTTTAAATGAGCTATAAAGACACACTATCTTAACCAAGAGCAGAAATATATTTATATAACAAAATTGATCTTAAATTTGTATCAATAAAGCAAGATCCATATAAACACAAATCTCTTTAGTATATCCCCTTTAAATGTATACAAACATTTATAAACAATATTTGGGAATTTGGGTGTAGTTCTCTCCAAATACTTCCTGCCTTTTTTTGGGCAAAGTAATTTGTGGGGTGTTCATGGCAATCTTTTGGGGATCTTGGTCAATCAACGCACATTAGCCTGGAAGAAATTCATAGGTTTTCATCTTCTGTGGAAACAAAAGCAGAACCTCTTTTCCCAAGCAACATATCCTTAAACCCAAAGTTTGAGATTAAGAAACCTTTAAATATAAATGTTGGTTTTGTTTAGCAGTCCCTAAAACCAAATATCTCTCTGTAGACAAATAATTTAAAGAAAATCCAATAATATACATAATCCATACTCTCTGGGCATATCCCAACTTTATGTAACTTATTTTTCCTATTCTATTACTTTTTCTACAAATTTAATATTTATTTTATTATATTTACTCTTTTAATCTATGACTGTCTGTACTCTTATATTATAACTGTCTATACTCTTTTTTCTCTCTGTCTCAAGCCTACGTACATTTATCCAAAACTGTGACCCATTTAGATGTCTTTTCCATCTGGATTTGTTTTTATTGTGTGCATATCTGTAATTATTTTCTGACCAGGGATGCTTTCTTTTTTTAATGCTAGGTGGGCATGGCTAGGATCCTGTCTGTGGGCTCCACCCAGTCCAACATAACAGTGGCATGTACAGTGCCTCTGAGACTGCCAGGTGGGTGCAATACTCACGACTTCAACTCTGGGAAGCCTTGAGCAGCATAAAAGTTCTTTTTATCTGAGTAAAAGCTAAATCTGACATGCAGCACACTGCAAGGCCTGAAAATAACTCTGTGTATGGTGGTGGGAATCCGCTATGCTCTACTGCCTGTACAGGCCTATTAGACCCAATCCTGTTGCCTGCCCAAGCCAGGCAGGGAGTGCTGAGCCCTGGGCATGGTCTCAGCCACTTTCCTTCTGAACCCAAGTGGGCACATAAGCATCTGGATCCAAAGTGAGTGGCAAGATTCAGCCCCCAAAAGGAGCCAGAACTGTTCCTGAACTAGCACAAACCAGGAAACCTTCCCTTAAAGACACTGTGCAGTTCTTGACACTAAAACTGAGTCAGGAGACGTCTTAAAGAAGCTGTGTCTCTGCTTACCACCAGCAAACAGAGCAAGAAGTTGCACTAAACTCTGCTTTTTTGTATCTAGAATTTCTTTTAAAACTCTCTCAGGTTTTAAGTGAATTTAGTTGGTCATGTTGGTGCCAATCTGTTGTATAAGGCCACTTGTTCATACCCTGGGCACTGTGACCTGAAATAAACACAGAAATCTGTATCAATTACAATACTATTTGACCAACACCTTAAGCATATTTCTGGCTAACTCTTAAGTCCTAAAGTAACCCATCTCCTTTAATCTATGTGTCACCACAGGGCTGTGGCTTATTTGCGTAAAGTTCTGAAACCAGTGTCTGTCTCTGGTGGGGCTACATGTCTTCTCCTTGACTTTGCCTACGCTCTCTATAAATCTTTTCCAACCTGGCAATATTCTGTTAAGTCTTTGGCAGAGAGCATCTTCTTTATTCATTAACCAATAAAAGCAACACATACACAGAAGAACTTCCCATACCACTTTCCCACAATGCATCTGGATTTTTTGCTCTATGCATGCCTAATGACTCACATTCATAATATGCAACACAAACTCATTCTGATCAAATCATTCCCATAGCCCATACTTCCTGTACTGTGTCCCATTATATGTTTGAATAGAAACAGAACTGTTAAAAATGGCTAAGAGAGTAAAGCTTTACTTCACTTTGACTTACCTCTTATAATTAGATCAGAATTGGGTGTCATAGTAATTCAAACATTTTGACAGCAAACATCTTCTTTAAATCTAAACTCTCTGTCTCCCATTTTCATAATTCTCCCTACCCTCATCCTGGTGTACTAGTAATCGGTGGTTGTATAACAGATTATATCAAATATTAGTTACCTGAATTTCTGGCAAAGTTTCTGTAAATTAGGAATAAGTTGCTGTTTAGCTGAGTCCCAATCTTATGGTACTTATAGGGTGGTTATTGCAGCATTGGCCAGGTTCTCCAACTATACCAGGACGTGGCTGGGGCAGTGTGCTTCACATCATTAAACCTATGATTGTTGGCAGGATTTTGTTCCTTCTGACATCATGATATGTGGATATTTATTCATTGCTTGTGGCCTCTACTTGTTCCTGCATCTGTATGCACATGTGTGTTTCACCAAGGAAGGCAAACAGGACCAGAAAGAGTGAGTGCAAGCAAGATGGACATCATACCTTTTCATACCTCACTATGAGCAGTAACATCTCATACAGTCTGTTATAAGAAGTAAGTCAAAATCTAGTCCATTCTGAAGCAAGAGCTGGAGATCTTCTCAGAAAACTTCTCACCACAAACACACTACTCGTCTTACGCAGCCACCCCTTGTTATTGGCTAGGTCACCCCTTCCTCTTTCCTGTCTCATCTACCTTCTTCTTTTAATTATTGATTTTTGGATGCAAAATCTACCATTCCTTTGGGCAGAATGGAACCCTATGTTTGTTTACATTGGATTGAATTATGTATTTTTATTTTAGTATATAAATATAGTATATCTAAAAAAATTGTTAAGTTCTCTAAGATGTTTGCAGCACGAGGAAAAAGACCTGACCTCTGGGAGGTGGAGTGACAACACATCCAGCTTGGTGATGCTAGGAGATGGTAGCAGATTCAGAATGAGACTCTAATGTCCACACATGGACATTTTACAAGCTTAGACTTATGAGACCAACTTGTGACACTAATGCAACAGGATAAAAAGCCCATTGTTTCAAGTTGCAAAATGCATCTTGGGTTGTTGTCAGTGTCTGCTGCTCCTTTATCTATTATAGCTTAAGCTTTCCCTGATTGTGTTATTTCAAAATAGGAATTATTGTGATGTCCAATCTTTTAATTACTTGAATTTTCTAAGAAAAAAAGAACTCAGTACAAAAGGTCACTTCCTCACACCTCCTTCAGAGCAGTGAAATCAAGTAGAAATCTTGAGAATGTCCTTTCTGGCATGCTTTAATGGATATGACTTCACAAATATTTTCAGCTGTATATCAGAAAAGCAATCAATTAACTTATTTTGCCAGAGTGACTGTCATGCTCTTTAGCTTGAGGCCATTGTCCACTCTACCTGTTCATTTTATCATTTAAAGATTAAAATTAAGCATCCTGACCTTTTAAAATAATTTAATTTCTATGATAAATAACTTGTTCATTTCACTACGTTTTTCCCTAGCTTGATTTATGACAAGAAGATAATGATGGCAGAATTCTATTTCACTTGCCTCAGTGATTCACGAAGTCTTGACTCATCAGGTATCTGATTCTGAGTAGCCACTAAACCAATGCTATGTTCAAAAGGTGTTAACCTAACCTCATTCTTTCATTATTGTCTCTTCAATTCTTCCTGTGCTGATCAGAAATGTGTGCATGTGCATGTGCACAAGGCACATATGTACACACGCAAAAACAGTACCAGTTTACACACTCACATTATGTGTAGTGTACTTCTGCAAGAAACCAGCAGAAGTTGACGTATCACTGAAAGTTTGATCAATTTCTCCCATACCTCTTCATGATGACTCTGACTGTGCACTGAGTGGTTAAGGTGGTAGGGATAAAACGATTTTAGCGAGGTTTGATTTGAGTTTTGTTCTTTGAAGATATAATAATGATTTGGGGCTTTATACTAGGTTGCTTTCTGTCAACAAATTTGGGTAATTTTGTGACTGGAGCAAAATGATTCTAATTGTGAAAGTGAGAGGAAGAAGGAATTCTCTTCCCATGACTCTACTCTTGCCAGAGGGTTCGGCACTTGCAGCGTATGGTGCCTTTTCACTTATAGAACACCTTTAAATGTAGAACAACACTGCACTTTAGGGATTGAGAGACAGCTCATAGAGTAAAATGCTTGCTATAAGGACCTACATTTGACACCAGCATACATACTAAAAGTTAGAATATCTGTATTCCCAGAGCTAGAGAGATGCTGTTGTTCAAAGGTCAGCCAATCTAGCTGAAGGAAAAAGTTCCAGGTACAGTGAGGCATCCTGTCTCGAAAAGTGGGATGGAGGTGTGGAGGTGATAGAGAAAGATACCCAACATTGACCTCCACACTTACATACATACATACATACATACATACACACACACACACACACACACACACACACACAAACACACACATACACAGAGAGACACAGAAACACTTAAGTTCTTTTGAACTAAATATCACATCTGTAATTAGATTTCTCTAACCCTTCATAAAAAAGAAAGGAAAATTGTAACAACAAAACACATATATTATGTAAGTCAACTATTTTTAATTAATGTTATACTGAATATAAATTAATCTCACTGTTCTTAGGCATACAGAGAGTTAAAGGTAAAAACAGCTACTCCACTGTTTGATGAAACTGCTGGTTCAGTAATTTTCAATTCTTTCAGAATTTATCTAAAGTTTTTACTTATTTGTTTGTTTGTTTATTTATGTATCTATTGATTTTCATCATGTGTGTGAGGATGGAAAGTCCCATGATTTGTCTCAGTACCAGTGAAGAAATAGATCTTTCATTTTGTAACTAGCTGTCCTTACAAAGATACTTACATAAAAAAGCAAAAGTACTTTTGTTAAAACTATGTTAATTTTCTTAACATGTTGTGGAAATAGTTTCCATATATTGATTAAACCTAGAATTTTATTTTTCTGTCTTTTAGATTAAAAGTAAAAACTTAGAAGGAAAATAAATTTTATTTTCAAAATGATTTAGAAAATTAAAAAAGTATATAATACTTTTACTATTCAAAAATATATTTCTGTACAATGATGAAAGTTATGCTTTATTTAGAAATTATATTAATAGTTTTTATGTGTTTATTTTTGCTTTCTCCTTTTAAAATACAGCCATAAACTAGCTCCTATTGACTTCATTTTGGGACACTGAAGAATTCTATAAAACATTATCCAAGGAGAGTAGGAGAAAACATTGGCCACATCTTTTTGACATAATAGTATCTGGGGAAGAAAAAGATAGGTTTGCCTACTGAACTTTTAGACAAAAGCTTTTAAAATGTTGCCATCAAAAGTGGGTATCTTTTTATAGACAGATTTGAAAGTGAAGAAAGGCCATAAGTATTCAAAACCATAAATCTGTTTAAGTGATGGCTCATGATGCTAACAAGGAGAAAGGGAATTGAGAGAATACTTTGAATATCATTCAGACAGATCACTCGTAAGTCCAGATTTAATGAGAGTAAGTAGAAAAAATAGATGAAAAGACACATAAGCTAGGATGAATATAGGAGAGGCACAGATGTCCTGCACAGTTTCTCAAAATACAGAATCTAGAATAATACAAACTTTGGGAGAAGAAAAAAGACAAAAGCAGGATAATAGTATTCTTTCCCTTGAGTTTGGAAAGACAAAATAGCTTCTGGCCACAGAGGATGTATAACATGATGAAAGCCAAAATAAGAAGCATCTCAAATCTTTTAAAACCATCTTTTCCATTCAAGTAGTTTGGTCTTCAGATCAAACTTCAAGATGAACACTGGGTTGTGAGCAAAAGCACTGAAGACAAGCAGCTAACAGCATGAGCTCTTGGAATCTGTACAGCTAGTAAAGAAACCATAAAAGTCTTTGGAAATCTGCTTTATTGCTTCATATAGCACCTTTCATTTAAAATTCTTCCTTTAACAATCTAATACTGGTTGTTCTACCACTCACAAAGAAATACTTCTCTCTGTTTTACAGCTATATTCTGGTGCTTCATTGCACACATATATTTTCTCAGTGATACTCTGGTAATTTATCAATTTAGGGATATGACTTGCCTTGTGTCATTGGTTCATCTTTCACGCTAAAAAACAAATCCCTTGCTATTCCACCTTTTACTAGAAATTGCAATTACCAAGTCAATCCATGTTAGATTTCAGGTAGATCAGTTTTATAAGACAGTATAATCCACATATACCTCTGCTTAATAAAAACAGTAAAAGTGATCTGTCTCATCTGGGGTTACATATATTATGTCCTTAAGTAGGCTAGCTCAAATCTATTTTTATTTTTTTTTTTTTAGTTTCTGAGAATAAGTTGAAATTCACATATTATACACCCATATCTGTTCTATCCACTCTTTTCCATGCAAGAGGTAAAGGGTGAATCCTGGGACCTGATGATGTTTTCTTTGAGATGATAGTGAGGAGAGTGAAGGAGTGGAAGTGGGCTGCCAGGAGCAGACACGTGTTCGGGCAATGATGAGAATTCAGATAGGATAAATGTATAACCAGCAGCAGAGGAATCCCAGCCTATGGCTGAGTAAATGAGAGCAGTGAAAAATATGTTCAGAGTCCATTTTGAGTAAGGAAAATGTGGAAGCCTGCTACCCAGGGCATCTTCCTAGAATGGGGAAAACAGTTGGTGGAAGACATGAAGACAGAGTAGCAGAACCTTGAGAAAGTCCCACACGTGTGTTAAGTAAGATCTTGACATGGACACATGTGATTTTAAGTTTAGATAGATTGTCTCTAAAGGAATCAGAACACAACACAGTGCTTGCAACACAGATGCGAAGTATGCATTTAGGAACTTCTCTGTGTGAGACCTAATAGACTTCCAGAAAGGCAACTGTTAGTGACATTGGGTGATGATGATGTCTTTTCCTCTCCATAGTGGACTTGTCATCCATGTCTGCAGAGAGAGCCTCTCACCGAAAAGATGCAGGATCCATGGGCAATCCCATTTGTCAAATTTAAAAAAAAAAATGTTGGAGATACAGCAAGTTCCAAAGACGAAAAGTTGGCTCACACTTAATTCTCAATGACATTTACTTCCCTGCTGCCATATCCACCCTTCCTCCATCCCACCCATCCCATTCACCCAAGCTTTCCCCAATCCTCCCCTTTTCCCCTCTCTACCCATCTCCCCTTACATCCACCTCCCCACCCACGAATATAATCACGAATTATAAGCCCAAAGTCCTTTAATTAATGGCTAGAATTCACTTATGAGTGAGTACACACCATATTCCTCTTTTTGGGTCTGGGTTACCTCACTCAGTAAAGCATTTTCTATTTCAACCATTTGCATTCAAAATTCAAGATGTCATTGTTTTTTACCGCTGAGTAAAACTCTAATGTGTATATGTTCCACACCTTCCTTAACAACATTCTTCTATTGAGGGACACCTAGTTTGTTTCCAGGTTCTGGCTATTACAAATAGTGCAGCTATGAACATAGTTGAACAAATGCTTTTGTAGTATGATAGGGCATCTTTTGGGTATATTCCAAAGAGTGGAATTGCTGGGTCCTGAGGTAGGTTGACTCCCAGTTTCCTGAGAAATTGCCACACTGATTTCCAAAGTGGCTGCACAAGTTTGCACTCCCACCAACAATGGATGAGTGTTCCCCTTACTCCACATCCTCTCCAGCATAGGTTCTCATTGGTGTTTTTGATTTTAGCTATTCTGCCAGGTGTAAGATGGTATCTCAAATGTAGGGGTTTGCAAAAGACTTGATTCTAGAGGGGTTCTCAGGTTCAAGGAGAGGTCCCCAGATTGTTCCTTGGGCATCAGAGGAAGGGTGCCTTGTCCCATACCCACACTGATGAATATCTTGCATATCACCATAGAACCTTCATCTGGAAATGGATGGAGATAGAGACAGAGACCCACATTGGAGCACTGGACTTAGCTCCCAAGTTCCAAATGAGGAGCAGAAGGAGGAAAACATGAGCAAGGAAGTCAGGACCATGAGGGGTGCATCCACCCACTGAGACACTGGGATGGATCTAATGGGAGCTCACCTAGGCCTGCTGGACTGGGAGTGATGGAGCATGTGATCAAACTGGATACTCTGAATGTGGCTGGCAATGAAGGCTGACTGAGAAGCCAAGGACAGTGGCACTGGGTTTCTACTTCATGGACTGACTTTGTGGGAACCTGGTTTGTTTAGATGCTTACCTTTATAGACCTGGATGGAGGGGGGAAGACCTTGGACTTCCCACGGGGCGTGGAAACATTACTGCTCTTAGGAATAGAGAGGGAGAGGGAGGTGAGGAGGGGGAGAGAAAAGGGAAGCAGGGAGTAGGTGGAAATTTTTAATAAATAAATTAATTAATTTTAAAAAAAGCAAAAAATATTCTCAATGATAGAGAAAAGCTGGGCTAAACCTCTAGTGCTAACCTTACAGCCATTCTTCCATGCACTTATATAATTCAGCATGCTTTCTTCATGTTGAAGAACTGAAGAAAATCGTAATGATTTTTTTCAGTACATTATATGAGCATGAATTGATCACTTAGTCTTTCTAATGTAGTAATTTAGTGTAATGGCCTTACACTATTTCATACATTAATAATGACGATGGCAGGAAGAAAAACAGTAATACTAACAGTGGAGCTCCAATGGTAGAAGAAATACTCTCAATGACAGCAAAATTTGGCAACAGATCCAAGTAGACTACATAGCTCACCAGACACAATGTGAATTCAGTTGCCTCACATATTATCTCATTTAATCACAAAGATGCATTATAAGATTATACAACATGTAAGAGTTTGCCTTGATATTCAGGGGAGAGTGACTCTAGAATATACTTTGGTATTCTGTAAAAATTCTACATACTCCCCCATGTACTTTTAATCATATCTATGTATGACATATAGTACACTATAAATGATATCTATTGGTTGTTTTCATTCTGTATTGTCTAAGAAATAATGGAAAAACAAAAACTAAATACATACACATATAATTTTCAGTATTAATACAAGTTAAAAATATTTTTAATCTGTGGTTTGTTGATTTAAAACAGGTGGATGTAACAGGAAGGCCTCTCGTTTGTCTCAGTTGCCCAGAACTGAAAGATCCACACAGAAACTGTATTAACTAAATCATTGCTTAGCCCAATAGCTCTAGCTTCTTATTGGCTAATTCTTATGTTAATTTATATGTAATTTTACTATGTTAAAGTTAAAACCTTCCTTTTTACTTAAACAGAAAGGGGGAGGTGATATGGGAGTTCCCTGTGTGTTGCTTGTATTGGTTAATGAATAAAGAAACTGCCTTGGTCTGATAGGGCAGAACTTAGGTATGTGGAAAAAACAGAACAAATTCTGGGAGGAAGAAAGCAGAGTCAGAGATATATCATGAATCCATCAGAAACAGACACTGGGAATTTTACCTGGTAAACCACTGCTTTGTGGCAATACACAGATTAATAGAAATGGGTTAAATTAAGATATAAGAATTAGACAATAAGAAACTAGAGTTAATGGACCAAGCAGTGATTTAATTAATAGCATTTCTGTGTGATTATTTTAGGCATAAGCTAGCAGGGTGGCCCAGATGAACATGCGAGCCCTCTTTCCACAGGTGGAACTTGTGGGTAACTTCCTTAGATGAAGATATAAGCTTTAGAAACCAATCAATCTGGATCAATTGTGCAGAGCTCATTACTCAAAGCTTGTCTTCTGGACCAAATGAAGTTCAGGGTCACAATTCTGAATTCTCAAGCTCCACAGCTGAGTCACAAACTTATCTCCCAGAGAACCTCTGTAGGAACCACTTGACCAGCAGAACCTAAAATCTAAACTCCTGGTTTAATGACAGGTTGTGTCCTTATCCATTACACTTTCTGCTCCTAACCATACATGTCCATTCCATCTGACAAGTTCAATCTGGTGCATCTAGTCATACTTTTATATTTTTATTGTGTTTAAGGACAATGATTTTTACATATTTGTGTTTCAAGTGACTTATGAATCCAAACAGGAAGCTTACAGGTGGTTTAAAACTCCATGGAACAATACACAAGAGAGAGGCTGTTTGTAGAATGTGTGTAATATACTCAAAGACACCACCATTGGACATTGCCTAGAAGTTTAGCTCAAATTAACTTCTGGTTTATTGAGCTTAAGTTTCTCTTTTTCCCTCTGGTACAAACTTTTATATGAAATGGCTTGTTAAGTTTGCTTCTATTTAAAGTCCAATGAAGGTCAAAGTTGCTCTAAGACTTAATTAGTTTTTCAGTTTAATAAATTATTTATTTATTTTATTTTAATTTGAACAGTTGCAACTGATACTGAAATGAGAACAACCATTATAATTTTTTTCTGATTGTTGCTTAGTAGCTATTTCTGTAACTAAAAGGAAAATGCAAACAAACACAATAAACATCACAATTAAGCTATTTACTGTGCTGAAAACCTTATTCTTGTTAGTAAATTAGGAAATAACAATAGAGTTGTGTATAAGAAGTAGAGAAGTAAAGAAAGAAAGAGAAAAGGAGAAAAACAAGGAAAAGAAGGGAGGGACAGGAAGGGGATAGGGCATATTACAAAAAGTATTTGGTCAAAGACAGTAGTTTCCCAGTTTTTACATTTAACTTTATATTACAATACATGTTTTATTACTCTATAGCTCTCATCCTTTAGGTAACTTTTTAATTTTAGGAAAAGAAATGGTCCAAATATATATCTACATAGCATATCATTTATTGAAGATAATTTTAGCAATAAGATAGAGAATATGGGAACAGCAAGGAATATGTTTAATCATGCAGAATCCTTGAATTTTGTAAAAATATAAATAGCATATAAGAAGAGTCCATTAAAAGTCCAGTCTTCTTCAGAGATTAGAATTATGTATGAAATGCAACAGGGTTGGGAACCCTTGCCTGAACTCATTCAAGTGGTGGAAAGTAAAGCATTAAAATGTTTTTTGTAGAAATTTATTAAAACAAAATCAGTTTAAATTTAATTTCTCACATGAATTGGCTTCCCTAAGAAATAGTTGGCCTTCATAAAATTGAAAAAATTAAATCTTATAAATGTTAAACTAGAACCATTCATTTTCCACAAGAATTTCAAGTTATATTAGTCCATACAGTTTCAACTCTTTTTCCAGTTTTGAGTACTTACATGCATTGTAGTAGGAGCAATTACAGAAATATCTGTTGCATGTGGCTAGAGAAAACACATAAATAAATTAAGCAGATTTCCAGGTGTCATATGAATAGTGAGATGAGTATTCATGCTATTTATAAGAAGTTAGGAATCTTGGAGAAAAGATTTGTGATCAAACTTAATCAAATAACAAATTAATCTAAATGTTGTAATTGAGAGATGGAAGTTTGGAGAATCATTAGAAAGACCTGAATTTCTCTTATGTCCCTCCCCGCAGAGGCGAGGTCAATTTAACTTCATATATGAGGACTGATTTTAGTTGTAAAGAGTCAAGCTAGATTATTTTAAGGCTTCATGGAGATCTAATGTTCTCTGACACTTAATAATCTTTGTCATGATTTTCTGTCATGAGAACAGAAGACCACATGTAAGAAACCATACAAATATCCTGGATTCTGCATGAAGAGTTTATGATAATGCTGTTCTGATTCCAAAGTCTTTATTCTCTGAAATATATGCATACTGACAAGGAGTAAACCTGACAATTATGTTTTGTAATATTTAAAATATAGCTGTATTCACTTAAAACATGCATAGTTTCACATAAAGTACTTCTACATGCAAAATGTTAGTGCAGACTTTAATAAAAGCAATGTTGGTATTAAATTCTTAGAGTCAGTTTCATGGCCTTTTAAAGAAAATTAGGTAATATTAGAGTATTTTATTAATGCATGAATTGCTTGGGTTGTGGGTTCTGATTCTGTAATGGCATGTCATTATGAAGTTGAACTGTAGCAGATCAAGAATTAACAGTGAAATGTTTGAACAGACTTTATGATGCGAAAATTTTCAGTAAAGGGACTTTTTAAAAGTGAGATAACACTTTTCAGTATATTTAATTGCCTATCTTTTTCTTAAATACATCCATATAGATTAATATAATTTTTATTGAGTGATATTTTAGTAATATAACTAAACTTGATATAATGGAGAGCTCATGTTTTCTGTTTTTTTACAATGAAGAGTATTTCTCACAAATCCATTGTTGTTGGCTGTTTTACTATTTGCTATTTGGCACTTTGTTCTTTCGGGGCTCTGCCACCTAGCTTCCAAGTAAACACACATGGAGGTTTATTATTGCTTATAAAAGCCCAGTCTTAGCCTGTCTTGTTTCTAACCAGCTTTTTTAAAAATATCCCATCTACCTTTTGCCTTTGATATTTTTCTTTGTCTTACTTCTGTATATTTTACTTCCACTCTTACTCCATGACGGGCTGGGAGACTGGCCCCTGACATCCTTCTCGCCTTGTTCACTGGATGCTAGCCCTCTTCCTCTATTTATCCTTCTATTTATACTCTCCATCTGCCAGCCCTGCCTATTCTTTCTTGAAGGCGTAAGACACAAACAATCCCACACCAGTTTGGAATTATGATTAATAGAATGGTTATTTATTCAAAGGGGAAAAAACTTATAGATTACCATCTCAGGCAACAGCCCCTCTGCACGGTCAGGAAAGGAGTCTAGGAACCGGAAGCCAGAGAGAGAGTGAAGGACAGCTGCTGCTTTTTTAAAGAGAGAGAGACCATGCCCCAGTGGGCTGGTATCTCAGTGGCTATTGGCTGAAGGAGCTGGAAGGAGCTTCCGCAGCATCTCCCCCTTTTGTTTAAGTAAGAGAATTCTAAGCCTACTACGAAATTATATACAATAAGTACAAACCTATGAAATTAAATACAATAAGTACAAATATCCTATTCTAACTAGCTTAAGTCTTGTATAATAAATAACTTGGCCAAGTCATTAGAAGAAAGTAACTACATTTATATAATTTTCAACCCCATTGAAGATCTGAGAAGGGAAATAAGACTACCTGAGTAATTAGGAGATGCAATCAAACAACTTCCAGAACATGTAACAAATCACAGAGACAACTGGCTACCTGGGCAAACACCCAAAGTCATGTTTGCAGCATTGAAGCAACCAACTTTAGTTAAGGCCTAATATAACTGACATATCATTTTCAAAGGTAAGAAACTTTCCAAAACTATCTTACCCTGTCTTGGCAGGATATGACAGCCCTGTTTTATCCATTTAGGAATACTCTGGAACTCTGTCAGTAGTTGAGGTATGGGCATTTCTTTACCCAAAGGCCAGTTCTGCCAAGAAGAAAGGTTCCAGGTGGAGTGTCTTTGGTGCTCAACATTCTCTCGGGAATAGATCGGTATTGCCAGGAGTGATTGTGTCTCTCTACCGCAGACTCTGAGTTAGATTAAAGGCCATTTTCTACAGCTCTTTGAAGAGGTTGAAGATTATCTATCTCTACTGAATATAATCTCTGTGTATCTAAAGAACCTGATTAGTCTAATTATAAATGACAAACTTAGATGACTATTGATCTATATAATTTTCAATACCTATCTAACTTAAAGACTGAGACAATAAACAACTGTGCAATAAATGAGGACAATATGACCTCCAAATATAAACAATGTGCAAGTATACATTGCAATATGGTAAATATATATCAATACATAAACAATATATAAGTATCTTAATAAGAGGTGGAAGTGTACAATGCAATATGGTAAATATACATATATCAATACAATATATATATATATGTCAATACATCAAAATGTTTTAAACAGAGGTAGAAGCATGCATGCATACAATAGTCAACATAATTTAAATTTGTATCAATATATAAGAGTCGATACCAATATATTTCTATTAAAACAATAACTCACAAGTACAAATCTATATCCCATACTCCAATTATCCCTCTTTTGTTTAAAAGATTCCTCCCCCAACCCTCAACTGTATACTAATTATAACCAACCCCTAAATGATGTTCCTAAACCCAAGAACAAACTTTACTGGGAGAGGGGACGTCGTTCTCTAGAATTACTTTCAGCTGTCATGGGGATGACGTTCTTTCTGGGGGATCCTGTGAAAGTAAATGATGGTTAAATTTCAAGATCAATGTCTTTTAAAATTGCAAATAGTCTTTGAGTATTTTGTGGAGGTCTGGCCAGAATGTTGTACAAGATGTGCACCATTTCAGCTAACCAAGTTGAAACCATCTTGTGCAGCTGGTACCCAAAACAGGTCTTGTAGTAGCATTATCAGTATCATGACGTCATATCAACTGAGTGGAGTTGTTGTTATGGGGGCCCCATCTTCTTCCTGGAAACTTCAAATGTCACTGCAGGAAAAACTCATTGTTCATTGTGGAAAACTTAAACATTAATCATATAGACATATACAGACATTCATATATTCAATGAAAGGCATGATAGATATATTTAATGAAAGGTATGATAGATATGAAGAAAAGTAAAGATGTTTTCTAAACTCATATTACTTTCTGTCCCATATCATGGCTCTTGACATGAGACAGAAACTTCAGAAACTCTGGGTTTTTCTTTTAACAACAGGCTTGGAATTAGAGAGGGACTAGGCCAGAGTCCAACTCCAAAACCAGCTCTATAAATTTAGAAATATGATTTAGTATATTTTACTTACAGAACCTATTCCGTTTTCTTGATAGTCTCTATTGGGCCGTTATTTTCCATCTGTCAGTATTCAAATATCCAGGGTCCCTTGAATTTTTCAAAGATGAGTGTTTCCTGTGGAGATAAGAACAGAAACCTGCCCCCATTCTATATGTTTTTCTTACCACCTGTATGAATATCATCATTGTAGATGAGCTGTCATTTCTCCTTTCCAAGAGGTTTCTCCTCTTCAAATCGAACCTTTATTAATTTTGATGGTATCCACAATTTTTCTTCTGTGGAAACAAGAGCAAAACCCCTTCCCCAACGTAAAACATCTCCTGGCTTCAATTGATAGGTCAGCATGTCTTTGAAATAAACAGGTTGGTTTAGTTCAGAAGTTTTTTCCATTATCCAATGCCTCCCTGCTGCTGTTGTTTCTTTCTCATTAGCATTAAGAAAATTCAAGGTTAACAAAGCATTATGCAATCTATTTCTGTGGGTATCTTTCGTCCCTTTCTGTTTGTTCAGCATATCCTTTATAGTACGATTTGATCTTTCTATAACTGCCTGACCTATAGGATTATTTGGTATACTTCTAATGTGTTTTATATTATAATAAGCAAAAAAGCATTTCATTTTCTTAGATACATATGCTGGACCATTGTCTGTCTTTATTTGTGCAGGTATACCCATAATGGCCATAACTTCCAATAAATATGTGATTACCGAATCAGCCTTTTCTGAGCTCAGGGCAGTTTCCCATTGAAAACCTGAATACGTGTCTATGGTGTGGTGTACATATTTTAATTTACCAAATTCCATAAAGTGGAACACATACATCTGCCAGATTTCATTCCTTTGTGTACCCTTTGGGTTACTCCCTGCAGGCAATGGTGTTTGATTATAGAAAGAATAAGTAGGACATCTCTTTATAATGTCCTTAGCTTGTTGCCATGTAATGGAAAACTCTTTCTTTAAGCCTTTACTATTGACGTGATTTTATAATGAAGTTCTGAGACCTGCAGAATGCTTCCAATCAATAATTGGTCAATTTCAACGTTACCTTGTGCTAGAGGTCCAGGCAGACCTGTATGGGACCGGATGTGTGTTATGTACATTGGACAAAGCCTATTCCTAATTATATCCTGTACCTGGATAAACAATGAAGTCAACTCTGTGTCATCTGGTATGAATTTAGCGGTTTCAATATGCAAGATAACTCTTTCTGCATATTGTGAATCTGTAACTATATTAAGAGGTTCTTTAAAATCCCTTAGCACCATAAGAATGGCATGTAATTCTGCCTTCTGGACAGAATTATAAGGGCTTTGTTCCACCTTACTCAATTCTTCCGATTTATAATCTGCTTTCCCTGATTTATTTGCATTGGTATAAAATGTCCGTGCTCCAGTTATTGGATCATCATGTACAATTCTAGGAAGTATCCAACAAGTTCTTTTTATGAGGTTAAGTCTATCACTTTTGGGATAGTTGCTGTTAAATTTCTCCCAAAAAATTAGCACAAGCTCTTTGCCATGGTTCATTATCTTCGAATAACTTTCTTATTTCCTCGGTAGTAAAAGGCACTATAATTTCTGCTGGGTCTATACTTGCTAGTTGACGAAGTCTCAGTTTACCTTTTATAATTAATTCAGAGACCTTTTCTACATAAGTTTTTAATTTTTTACTTGGTTTATGAGGTATAAATATTCACTCTAAAATAATATCTTCCCTCTGAATTAAAATCCCTGTAAGAGAAATTCTGGAAGGCAGTATGACTAAGATGGAACTAAGATTCGGGTTCACCCTATCCACATATGCCTCCTGTAATTTTTCCTCAATCATTGTCAGTTCCTTTTCTGCTTCAGCTGTCAATTTTCTGGGACTATTAAAATCTTTATCACCATCTAAGGCTTTGTTAAAATGAACTATTAGATCAGGTGTTATCCCAACAGCTGGTCGTAGACTGGAAATGTCTCCTAACAATTTTTGGAAGTCATTAAGAATCCATAACCAGTCTCTCCTAATTTGTGCCTTTTGCATTCAAATTTTCTCTAACCCTATTCTGTAACCTAGGTGATTAATAGAATCTCCTCTTTGAATCTTTTCAGGGGCAATTTGTAATCCCCACCTAGGCAAGACTTCCTTTACTTCTTAAAACATACTTTCCAAAATATCTTTATTTGAATCAGATAATAAAATGTCATCCATGTAATGATAAATTATGGACTTTGGAAATTGCTTACAAATTATTTCCAATGGCTTATTAACAAAATATTGGCACAATGTGGGACTATTGAGCATCCCCTGTGGGAGGATAGTCCATTGATATCTCCTAGTAGGCTGAGAATTATTATAAGTAGGCACCGTGAAGGCAAATTATTCTCTGTTCTTTTCTTGCAAAGGTATAGTGAAAAAACAATCTTTCAAATCAATAACTATAAGAGGCCATCCTCTTGGTAATAAAGAAGGCAAAGGAATTACAGATTGTAGCAGACTCATAGGTTGAATTACCTTGTTGACAGCTCTTAGATCTGTCACCATTCTCCATTTACCAGATTTCTTTTTTACAACAAACACAGGAGAATTCCAAGGGCTGGTTGATTCTTCAATATGATTAGCATCTAGTTGCTCTTGTACCAGCTGTTCCAAAGCCTATAATTTATCTTCAGCTAGAGGCCACTGCTTGATCCATATTGGCTTCTCAGTTAGCCATTTTAAAGGGAGGGCTGTTGGTACCTCTAAAGGTTTGCTACTGACTGTATGTTCTTGTACAGCCTGAATGGCTGGTGACCTTTTTCCACAATACCTCATTATATCTTTCCCAGAATTGTGAGTTTCTGGAACTACAGGAATGCTAATCTGGGTTTTCCATTGCTGTAGCAGGTCATGGCCCCATAAATTTTTTGCAATGTTGGCTATATATGGCCTTAGTCTTCCTATTTTCTCTTTAGGCCCTATGTATTCCACTCATCTTGTGCTTTGTTTTACACGAGATAGGGTTCCACTTCCCAGGAACTGAACATCTACCTCTTGAAGAGGCCAATTCGGATGCCAAGATACTGGAGTAGTTATACTTACATCTGCACCTGTGTCTAATAAGCCTTCAATAACAATGCCATTTATACAGACTCTTAGCTTTGGTCTTTGATCATTAATGGAAGTCTGCCAAAATATACGTTTACTCTGTCCTACTGAATTTTTCGACTCATTCTCTACATGTAATTCATCATTTAGGCCAGTATTACCTTTTACTGCAGACATTGGAGTTTTTAATTTTCTTGGTGAGACATATTTTCCACTGTAACTGGGAATGACTGGGCCACTTTTGGCTTGGAGGCCTGTGAGAGGCCCCTCAAAGAGTTTCCCATTGGTATTGGGTTGCCTTGTCTGTCTGTTGTTGACCTGCATTCGTTGGACCAATGTTGGCCTTTACCGCATCTCCTACATATACCTGAAGGCTGAGGTCTCCTACTTTTGTCATTCCCAGAGGAGATATTATTCCTAGAATTTCTTTGCCTGCAATCCCTTTTCAGATGTCCTAATTTACCACAATTAAAACACCTGGTAGTTTGATGTCTCCTCATAGCTTTGGAAATCGCTTCTCCTACCCAGGATTCATCATTATAACTAAACGTCTCAACATTCATTGTATGCTGTATCCATTCTTCCATAGGTGCTGATCTAGTCCTTAAAGGCCCAATTATCTTTTTGCATTCTGTATTTGCATTTTCAAAAGCTAGAGATTCAAGAAGTATTCGTCTAGCTTCTGGGTCTGTTACCCCTATGTCCAGAGCCTTAATTAATCTTTGCACAAAGTCAGTAATGGGTCCTCTCTGTCCCTGCCTAACTCTGGTATATGATTCGACCCTTTTTGCTGGATCTTGTATTCTATTCAAAGCATTCAAGGCTGCTTTGTTACACAAGGACAGCACTTCTTCGTCATAAAGAGCGTCATATGTGACATTATGTGACATATGTGACATATGTTCACATTGGACATATGTGAATCAGCATATGCTCCTACACCAAGAATTTGATCTTGGGAAATCTCCACACCTTTTGCTCTTCCTAGCTGTTCCATATGTTTGGACTCTTCCCTGAAATAAATTCCAAACATCAAGGAAGTTCCATCATCTAAATCTGCGGACACTAGCTGAGAGAACTCATGGGAGGTAGCTCTGACATTAGAAGCCCAAGTTCTTATCATTTCCTTTACAAATGCAGAGTGCAAGCTATAATTAACGACAGCTTGCTTAGTTTCTTTTAAATCCTTCATTGCTATTGGTGTCCATCTAGCTTCTTTAACTCCCTTTGAGCCTTTAGAAGTGATGCTTTGTCAGAATAAATTACAGGGTATGTCGTTAGAACCCTGGGTAAGCCAGTTCTAACAGCTGGTGGTGACATTGTATCCTGTCCTTGTGACTTCTTACTCTGTTCACCAGCTCCAAAAATTTCTTCAATCATTTCTAATCTTTTTATCATTGTCTCTTTTAAATCCCGAATCTCCTGACCTACCTGTTTTTCTCGGAATTTCACTAAGGTATCAGTTTTTTGGTTCCCTTTCTGGAGGCACATTCTATCTGTTACCTTATCAAAACTTTGTGGTAACGTCTGAACATCAAATTCAACAGCCTGAACCCTTTCACTTAACTTCCTAGTACCCTTGGATATGGAGTCAATTTTGTCTATCATAGTATCCACTTGTTCAGATAACCCCTGATTTTCAATAATTTTAATCCTTTCAACTAGTTGTTCATTATTAGTCCGTAAATATCGTATCTTCCTTAATGATAAAATATTGAAAAGAAAACTGAAACCTAGTAACAAGTAAATTAATGTATCCCCATAGTCATATAAACCTTGCATGACATAATCCATTCTATTAATAAAGAAAACGGTAAAATTGGTGTTGGAAACAAAAACTGCCATATTACCAATTATCTTGTAGGCAGTGCTGTTGCCAAGTCGCGACTGGAACCATTGCATAGGTGACAAAAACGAGGTCCTGTTTGAGTGTCCACCTTAGTATTTGTTAAAAACTAGGAAATATAAGTTGCTCAACAAAGAAAATGTAATTAAATCAATTCCATACACGGAACCAGAAACCCAGAATCCAGGGGTAGAAAAGAGCAACCCAGAAGCCGTGTATGCCTCCACATGACTGAGTCGCCCCAAGGGGTTGCAGCTTTTGGCAACTGCTTGCATTCTGATTCATGCCACTCAAGTGCCGCACTTACAGAAAAGAGCAAACCAGGCAGGCAGAGTCTGTCCCGAGCCTGTTGAGCTTGGGAGGTATGGGGTTTAATTGAACTGCTGGCTCTACACACAGGGCACAGGCCTCAGCTGAGGGAGGGCTCGTGCCTGGCTGAGCTGGTGGCAGGCAGCTGAGTGGGGGGAAGGGGGAGTTCTACAACCAAACGTTGGGCGCCAGATGAAGGTGTAAGTCACAAACAATGCCACACCGGTTTGGAATTATGATTAATAGAATGGTTATTTATTCAAAGGGGAAAAAACTTACAGATTGCCGTCCCAGACAACAGCCCCTCTGCGCAATCAGGAAAGGAGTTTAGGAGCCAGAAGCAGAGCAGGAAGCCAGAGAGAGAGTGGAGGACAGCCGTTGCTTTTTTAAAGAGAGGGAGACCATGCCCCAATGGGCTGGTATCTCAGCGGCTTTTGGCTGAAGGAGCAGAAGGAGCTCCCACAGCACTTTCTCCTGCCTCGCTATTGACCATTCAGCTCTTTTTTAGACCATCAGGTGTTTTAGACAGGAAAAGAATCACAGCTTCACAGAGTAAAACACATGCAGCATAAACAAAAGCAACACATCTTTACATTGTTAAACAAATGTTCCACAGCATAAACAAAAGTAACACAGCTTAAAAGTATATTCTACAAAAATCCATTAAGTTCAATTAAAGTGAAATACTGTTGGCTTCTTCTGTCCCATACAATTACAAACCATCATCAACCCTTTCCTTGTTCCATGATTTCTACAAGTGTTTCAGGTTAAGTGCAAAGATCTAAAGATCCTACACTAGCATCCACATATGAGAGAAAATTTGAATCATTTGTCTTTGTTCATCTGAGTTATTCATGAACTTTTATTTCTTTGAGTGTAATGGGTCATGTGCTCAGCATCTTCTTCACTAATTATAGTGCCTGTCAAATAAATGTGAATATGTTGATAAAATGTGAAAAGTATTCAGAGACCTAGGAGTAGGAAAAGTAAGAGTAACATGTTGACTTGTTTCCAGATACTCAGCCTTCTCTGGTTGCTCAGAGGCCGAGTTTCCACAAGTCATAGTGACTGGGTTTAGATCAGTGTTTCTCAACCTTCCTATAAATATATGATATGCACATGGTCTTTGGTGACACCCAAGAAAGGACTGCTTGATTTCCCCAAGGGGTCACAACACACAGGTTGAGAACAACTGCTTTAAATGAAACCCAGAGTCCTGCAGTTCAGAGGAAGTGTCACCATTATCCAGAATCCTCCAGTTCACAAGCAGTTCACCAATGTCACTGACAACAACCCAAGACTCCTAAAAGTCACTGCTAGTTTACAGAAAATTAAAGAAAATGATATTTTGAAAGTAAATAAAATCATAGCATAGACCTTAGTATGGCAGCCAATCCTGTAACCACAGCAGCAAGGAGGCTAAAAACAAAAGATCATACGGAATTTGAAGTTGCAGGCTGAGTTCCAGCCAGCCTAGACTACAGAGAAAGAATCTGTCTCAAAGCACAGAACATAAGAACAAAAGACACCCACATGTGTATATGTAGTAATTTTAATGAGAATGACCTTCACATGCCCATATACTTCATGTGCAGTCCCTAGCTAAAGGAACTGTTTCAGTAAGGACTGTGAGGTGTGCTCTTGTTGTAGTGGGTGTGGCATTATTGGATGAAGTGTGACACAGCTGGCAGACTTGAAAATTTCAAAAGCCAATGTCAGGCCAAGTCTCACCTCAATCCTTCTCACTCTGAATTTTGCCCATACATCAGGAGGTGAAGTCTTAGCTATTGCTTCAACACTATGCTTACCTGTCCGCCACCACCTTTGCCACCTGGATAGTCATGGACTAACTTGGAAATCATAAGCAAGCCCCCACTTCAATGGTTCTTTTTGTAAGTCGCCTTGAAAATGTTGTTTCATCACCACAATAGAACAGAAACTATAAATATATTTTATTTTCTCAAGATTAACTCTTAGTAAAGTGCTAGCAATTGATTCTAGCCCAAAATAATCTAGAAAAGTCTACCACTGATATGACTTGAGGTCCCTGTAGCAAGGATTTCTAATGATCAGATACTCACAATATGAAACTAACCTGAAACCTTAAAGTTCTGTTGCTTTAATATTTATTTTTCCATGACAGTTTAGAAACTATAGCCAAGAATACAAAATAGAAGAAAGGTAAAACAGGTGTCTTAAAAATGTTTAAAACAATTGTATTAGTTGTAATTTCATATCATTTATTTAATGATAACATTTTTATTTTTTTTTAGTTTTAGATTACATAGTAACACACAGGTAACATTGGTAGCTTTGATTCTCAAATAAATGTTAACCTAGGTGTCTTTCTTCACCAATTAACACTAATAAATTAAAAACACTGCTGCTGGCTAAACCTTACTGTATTTTTCTCCTCTTATTAAGTGTGTTTGAAAAATATCTTAAGGAAAAAATGCTTTGTATACAAGAATATGTGTATTGACATAAACATTAACAGCATCTGCTAAAATGTTTGTGACTATTCCAAAGGAAAGGCAAATAATAAAACAAGTTTATCTTGCTGTATTCATTGTTCTACTTGAAAAGCACCATTTCTGGTATTCTTATTGTGCAGTAGTGGTGTGGGAGAGTTGTCTGTATTCTGTCAATCATGTTTTAAATAAATGCTGATTGGCCAGGCAGGAAGTATAGGAGGGTCAACCAGACAGGAACTAAAGGCAGGGCTATGAGAGTAGGAGATTTCTATGAAAGAGGAAGCCCATTCCTCCCACTCCTTCCCAGATCACCAAAGAAGCAGGATGTGACCTTCCCCAATGAGAAAAGGTACCGAGCCATGTGGCTGACATAGATAAGAACAATGGTTAATATAAGCTATAAAAGCTAATAAGTAGCCTGAGCTAATGGGCCAATCAGCTTTATAATTTATGGAGATCTCTGCGTGATTTTCTTTTGGGGCTTGCTGGCTGTGGGGAACTGGATAGGACATAAACCCCAACAAGCCTGGCCCTCATGTTACACAATAAGAATAATAAATGGATTTTGGAGACAATACACCTTGGCTTATTATTATTATTTCACCTTTCCCTATTCAGTGTCACCTTGAACAAGTTGGGCTTCCCTTTCTCAGTTAATTTTTTTTCTTCTCTCAACAGCTTTAATTGTAACATGGTTGTAGTATGGTTGTGGAGATGTGACTTAAAGTACATATCTGACACCTGTAAGTGGCAATAACTTTATTCTACAAACAGGAAATAAGCCTTTTGCCAAATAGATATTTATAAAATAACATTTAGTCCTGTAAAGGAGTGTATGACTTAGATAAAAGATTTATCATCAAATGATTATGAACAATACCAAAAATTAATAAAGCTTTAATGAGATAATGGGCTTAAAGCATTTATGATAATGACAAGCAATGAGCATATCCTTAGTAAATCTTTGCTATTTATTTCAATTATATTTCATCAAGGTGATAAAATGCCAATTTAAACAACTAAGAAAGAAATGATTCATCTCATGAGTGTTGAGACTTTAAGTCATTGTGCTTGGCTGCATTGTTTCTGGACCCTTGATGAGGCAATAAATGATTGTGGAGTAGTATGTAGAAGACACTGTCCAGCTCATCACAGGCAGAAATAATAAAAGAAAGAAAAGACTGGAAATCAGATCTAGCTTGTGAAGGTATGTCCAACCCTGTGACCCAGTTTCTCCAAGTCTTCACACTTGGGGAAGTTTTCGCCACTTTCCAAAAGAATGCCACCACTGGGTACCATTGCTTCAACATCTGAGCTCATAGGGGATGTTTTAGATTCAAACTAGAACACTCTCATTTATTCTTAGTATGACCAATATCATTATACGTGCTTCCATTTCTTTAGGATATGCCTTCATAATAAGTGGGACTTACACTTCTGTAGGGAAGTTAAGGAGTACTATTTGTGGTGAAAATCCTTAGACTTTGAGAGTAATACCCAGGCATCTAGAAGTAGAGATGACAGATAACTTAAGAAAAAGTCTGTAACATAAGTCTAGTGGATATGATTATGAGAATTAAATTCAATTTGCCTCAGATTTTAAGGGATACACTTTTATATTTGGTTTCATAAACAATAGTTGAGGAAAACTTGTCTGATGGTAAGAACAGCATGAGACCACAGTAAGAAGTCAAAGGGGCTTTTTCATCTGGAATGATCTATTTGGAGAATAATAAAACAACTACAGTAGATATTTTAAAAATTACATTTATTGACTTTGGAAAGTAAGTAAGCAAATATTTTAGAGTTCTATATTTTCTCATTATTTTGGATATCACCAATAAAATTTAAGAGAAAGAAAGATAAGTATATGGTTATATTCAATCCCCAAAAACCACTATGGTGACATAGGAATTCCCAGAGATAGACCTGAAGGTCAGCTTGTTGGAAAGGTAAAGAGACACATGAGTCCCATTGTGAGAAAGACTATATATGCCTCTCGACTGCCCAAGTCAACTCAGAGGCTATGCCTGTGGACATTCTGGGCAGCAGCAGAATCCTGAATATACCCGTCATCAGGGAACTGGTTCACAGAGGTGACAGCCTCAGGGAAATCATCTCTCCCTGCTCTCATGTTCCAGATCTCTTAAAATACAAGAGGTCAGCTTCAGGTCCCTTTGATGACAGCTTTATCACTTCATGAGATGAAAGCTGTGTTCCTGAGTGCTGAGAGGAAAATAAAGTGCCCATCTGTCAAATATGACCTGACCCTTTCTCTGAGGAGTTCTCCCTGAACTCCTGGCACTACTGATTGTGCTGAATTTAACATAAACAGGGAAAATGATGGCTGTCAAAGTGAGTATATATATACATACATACATATATATATATATATATATATATATATAATTCTGTATATGGCTATGTATGTTCCATGCATTTCCTTCTTGGCTGATTCTAATGAAAACTCCCTGCTTTATTGATTTCCCTTCATTTTAGTGAAATAAATTTGCATACTCTTTAAACTTTTAATATCTTACAGATAACAGCCCTTGTATTGATTTATGGCAAGTTCTTTGATAAAATTGCACCAAGTTACCTGCCGTTTTCTGATGTATCCTGCCTAAAGATTTGTTATGGAGCTATATCTGTAGGATTTAGGCTTTGCTGACTTTTTTTATTTGTTTACATGTCTCACTGTAAAAGTCTTCCTTCCCTCTCAGGAAAAGGGGTTCCTGGATATCATTGGTCAGCATACACAAACACTGTAAACATGAGTCATTTAAGGTAGTTCAGTATAAAATAATTTTCTTACAGTATATGTTTATCTAAAATTTATTATGTTCTCTTAGAAATTTATGATGTTAAGCAGACCTGTGTCAATGAATCTAAAAGTGAAGAAGGCTATGGATGCATAAATGACAAGCACAGAGATAGATACATAGAGTCTGAATGAAAGGCAGCTAGACATAATAGACCTTTTCTATTGCTTTAACACATTTTAATTGTAAAACTCTGGTTGACAATTTGTACTATGAACACATATATTTCACAAGGAAGGCATGTATATAAATATGTTTATGATATTGTGTATCCTCAGCAGGTAGCATCTCAGTGGAGAGTCAACACTTTATTTCAAGGAAACCTTTTAGGGATATTAACAAGTTAGGACATGGCATTACTACAAAGATAATTATCACCTCAACTCAACTCTGAAATTGTTCCTTAGATGTTGAAAAATAACATGCTATTGTGTGAACTGACAGAATTTTAACTTAAGAATGATGCCGAATTTGTTTGGAAATATTTGAGCTCATTAAAACTTCCTTTTTAAATAATTTTAATCATGTGCATGTCACTTTATTAATGAGTTAAAATACTAACATAGAGATACTAATAGCTTCATAATCTGCTCCTTTTATTTATGCTAAATATTACAGATATTCCTAAAATTTTAACCTATTCTAATTTAGTGGAATTTTACAATTCTTACTTCTGTACATATAAGGTCATGCAAATTCCCAAATTTATCAACTTCCTATCAAATGACTGGCTGCTTTTCAGTGATAATGCCTTCTAAATACACTTTAAAAAATACTTTGAAAAGTATTTTAAATGCTTTAAGCATTCCTCAACATTTTACCAAATCAAATTTGCTATAAATTTTGCAATGAATTGATGTAGAAAGAAATATTCTACCTTAACATAACCTCCACATTATAGCCTTCTGAGTACATCATACTGGCTAATAGGAAAAGAAAACCAGCAAAAGAAACAAACAACCTGGGAGGCAGCATCAGAAATACTGTAACTATATTGCTATGAGATTAGCAACCATATTTCTTAGTTCTTTGTCAATCTTGACACACACCTAGATGCACAAGGGAAGAAACCTCAGTCGAGAAATTGCCTACATCATATCAATATTGTCATTTGGGCAAGTCTGTGTGACATTTTCTTGAGTAATGATAGGTGTGGAAGCTTCTGTTCACCATATGTGGTGCAATCCCTGGCAAAATGGTCCTTCGTTGAATAAGGAATCTGAATGAACAAGCCAATAAGCAGTGTTCCTCCATGGTGTATTACTCAGTTCCTGGCCACAGGTTTCTTCTTGAGTTCCTGCCTTGACTTCTCTTCATAATGAACTTTAAGTTAAAAAATGAAATAAACCCTTTTTCTCCAGAAGTTGTTTTCGATCATGGTGCTTAATCATAGCAAAAGAAAGCAAGTTCAGATAGCTACTATATATGATTTGCCAATATAAACAATTAAAAAGTTAAGTGCCAACTCTTTCATAGTTTCAATAAAAATAGTAGTAGAATTTAAAGCAGTAAAGATGGGGAAAAAGACATTTCTAAAGGTAAGTAATTCAATTTAAAACGTTCTAATAAGTTATCACAGATGTTTGCCTATCTCTCATGCATTTGTATTTCATCTGACCCTCATTCCTCTAGCTGAGCAATGCCACCCTGCTAGCTTAGCCTCGAAATAACCACACAGAAATTGTATTAATTAAATCACTGCATGGCCCATTAGCTCTAGTTTCTTATTGGCTAATTCTTCCATCTTAATTTACCCCATTTCTATTAATGTGTATATCACCATGTGGTAGTGGCTTACTGGGTAAAATTCCCAGTCTCCAGCAGAGAGACTCTCTGCCTCTGTCTTTCTTTCTCCACGGTGTCTCTCTGACTCCGTCTTTCTTTCTCCCAGTATTTAGTTCTGTCTTCCGTGTCTACCTAAGTTCTGCCGTATTAACAGGCCCAAAGCAGTTTCTTTATTGACCAATAAAAGCAACACAAAGACAGAAGGACCTCCTACACCACTTGTGAACCTATGTTGTACAAATTTACATCTTAGGAGAATGAAGGGAAGTTAATAGAAAAGTAGATATTTCTCTTCCCATATCTTCATTGTAAAAGGGGTAAAGAATTGACATATTAGTGAGGATTACCTTAATACTCACTATGCTGTTTTGCAGTATGCATGAAAGTAAAGAAACTTTCACCCATAGATTGACTCTTAATGAAATAGTGTGGCAAACATTTCACACCCGAGTCTGCATCACCACCCACCTGGTATGGACCGTGGCTTCATACCTTCCATGAGCTAGGTAAAGTCCTAGGGGTTAAAACACAAGACACACACACATACAGAGAGTTCGAGTCATTCACCAAGAGGAGAATGCCCCCGTTTATTCAGCTTAATCCGGGGTTAAAATACCCTTTGGCCCCAGTAAAGGAAACCCCTCCCAGCCAGAGGAGGACAGGGAAGCTGGCACTGAGTGAGCTTCTCCGCAGGCCGGTGGGCGAGGGGTGCAGGGCAGTGTCAGATAGGGTAGAGGGACCTTGGCGCCTGGGCTCTCCTGGGCAGGTTGAGAAATTACCATTTCAAAGTAATATAGAGCTCTAGGCTTTTATACCAAGCTAGAGCAGAACAAGCATGGAACTAGCAGGAAGCTTTAGCTGGTTAGCCAAAACAGTCCTTGATTTGTATCTCGAGAGGCAGGGGAAAACCTGGAATCCCAACAAAATAGTCCAATAGATTGTTATTAAAAAGAAAAGCTAAAAAAAAAACAAAATACTTTCAGGATGTACTGCCTCTCAAATTACATAATTATATAATGTCTGTATTGGTTACTTTTTCCGGCTGTGACCAATACACCTAATGAAATGAAATGTCACATAGAAGGGTTTGTTTATATTGGCCTACAGCTCAAGAGAATTTAGCACACCATGCCAGAGAGAGAGAGGGGGGGGGGGGTGGTGTCATTGGTTGCAGGAGCTTGAGGCAGCTAATCACACTGCATCAGGAAGAAAGAAAATAGATGCTAAGGCTTACTCAAATATTTCCTTTCGTTTTCAGTCCATTTTCTCAGCCCACAGGATGATGCCACCCACAGTTAGTGTGGGATTTTCAACTAAGTTAACCCAATCTAGAAACAACATCACAGACATACACAAATGTCTTACTTATAGGTAATTCTAAATCCTGTAAAGCTAGCAATCAATATTAACCTTCACAGTGGCCATTTGTGAGCAGGACATGGAATAATAAATTTGAATAAAACTTTTCTTTCTGAAACTCATTACACTTGATCCTAGGAAGAAAATGTTTCTCTGCATTGAGCAAAGAAAGAAATTTCTATGAGATTTAACATCAATTTTGAGTGAGATTATGAAGGATGTCTTATCCTAAGATCTAGCATCATCTAGGAGTAGAGATGTCGGTTCTCTCCTATTGATTTTAGAGAAATGAGATCCTCCTATTAGACAGCATGTACAAGAAATAGTCATTCTCGGAAGCAGAGGCATGGACACAATGACCTCTGAACATCCTTTCCAACTTTGTTGGAACTTCAAGAACTGACATTTAGTATCTTGTTGCATGCCAAGAATTAAATATTTATACATATGTTTCTATCTAATGATCTGTTTTTATATATTTAATTTCATCATTTGATTTGAGAAAAGCATAAAGATTCTATTCAAAAATTTTTGAATCCCTAGGACTATAAGATTTTTGTCTTGGAGCTGTATTATTACACAGCACATAAGAAATGAAGAGCATAATTGTATAACATTTGTTTTTTCTGCTTCTTGGGAGTTCTCGGGGTTTCATTAGCAGATGGTTACTGAGAACTGACATCCTAGAGTCTGGAGTGGTGCACAGTTCTTAATTATTCAGCAACTAACCTGCACAGGTCAGGTAAAGCACAGACATGAAATTCAGATTGCCCTGGACACCATAACATTCCCTTATCAAGAATTTAAGAAGCAAAGTTTCTATTCTTTTTATTTATATAATATCAAGGGTGCAGAATGCTAATTAACTTAATACACTGAATGCTATTTAGAGAAGTCATTATGTCAGATTTATAAACTGGATATTTTTAAGAAGCCACTTAGTAGCCATTGATTGACACACTTATTTTATTCGATATACTAAGTGAAAAGACAAAGGCATTCCCCAAAGATGATTTTTACACATTCTTCCTTTAAGGTTGAAATAAGTAAATGAATAAGAAAAATTAACAAACCACCTCATAAACTTCTTGGTTATATCCGAAATGCTAAAATTCACCTAAGGTAAGAGGCCAACTGGGCCTCCATTTCTATGATAACCAAATCTAGCTCAATACTCCCTCTTCATATTCTAACTAGCCACAAACAACATACAGGATAAAATAATTATAAAAACAAAACCACCATATTAAATCAATAGTGAAATGAATTCACTTACTTACATTTAGGTTTTATAAAATTTTAATTTTTCCTTTAAAAAGTACTGAAAATAATTAAAAATCTGTAACAAATGTACACTGATTGCATTAAATGGAAATCAGAAAGTGCAGTGTTTTTTGCAATTATTTGACCATACGTCCAAAATACTACTTAAGGGTATGTGATTATTTGATTCTGGAGCTTTCTCACAGTGTTTCTAAAGCTAATGTGGATTTGTTTCTACAGTGACAGATTGTACTGTACCTTCAAATCCCTGATATCAGTGGGCCATATTGTTTCATTCTCTTCTTTGTTAATCTACTGAACCACAACATCTTACTCCATGTTCATCTGATTGTACTGACTCTTGTGCTTAATGAAGAACAGCCAGCTTCATGTTACACCACAGTGCTCAGTCTCCCTGTTCCCATATCTCTGTCCCCTTGTTCCCACAAGTGCTCTTTAGAGTTAGCTCACTCTCTCAACAATACATGATGCTGAGAGGTGGTGGCACATGCCTTTAATACCAGCACTTAGGAGGCAGAGGCAGGCGGATCTCTACAAATTCAAGGCCAGCCTGGTCTACAGAGTTAATTTCAGGACAGGCTCCAAAGCTACAGTGAAACCCTGTCTGAAAACCTCTTCTCTCAAAAAAAAAAAATAAAAATAAAAAAGTAAAGACAGAACATGAGTTTTTGTCTCACATACGTGTATGCCTCTATGGAAAATTCAGTATAGTTGGAGGTACTAAAAGATATATTGCTCATATATATCCTGATTATTTTTGTTTGGCATCATTGAAATATAACTGACAAATCACATGTACTTATTTACAGCAGACAGCCTGATGTTTTGACATACATATACTGTGAAATAAGAAAGAAAATTAAGGTAATTAGCATATTGAGAAACACATTGTTACAAATTGCTTTTTTCTAATTTATATGGACATAACACAGAATCAATTTTATTACATATGTGTTTATTCATATTTAGAAATTATATTTGCAGGAATTTGTTAACCAGTTTTCAAAAATTAAATAGTTACTATGTAAAATATTAACTTTTATGAAGGTATTTCAGAATTGTCATTCTTTTACAGGATATCATTATGAAGAGAAGTATCTAATATTGTTTCCAATAATATAGTCCTGAATACATATCATAATAGACCATATCTGGATCATAGAGCATATTTAACAAATGGAAATGAATAGAAACCATACAATGTATGTTCAGAGCATATGATGATAAATTTATATAAGTTCATAGTCTACAATCACCTTAAACTATAACTAACTCAAGGAAGACTGGAAAAATTTTAAATATCTAAATTTAAAACATTTTTTCTATATAAAAATGAATAATTGCAGAAGAAATCTTAAGAAAGAGTTGGGTAAGTAACTAGAAACCATTACATGCACTAATGTAATTGTGAAAGGTCAAATTTTATTAATCACACACACTTAAACTTAATTGAAATGGAAATTCATTTCTGTATATCAAAATGAATACATAAAGATGTTCTTGGCAAATTTTGTAAAAGTATATTCTAGAAAACATGTCTAAAACAATCATTAAGGCTATAACATTATAAAGTCTTGGGAAAGAACAAGTTAAAACCAAATAATCAGAAAAAAAAGTTAATCAGCAAAATTAAAAATAATAATTTAATAAGAAAAATCAATAAAAACAAAATCTGACCTTTGAAAATGTTAATAAAACCAATTAATCGAAATCAAATGAAAATACAAGACATGAATTATTAATATCAGAAAAGAAAGAGGACATACTACAGCATTGCACAGGCAATAAAGGATTGTGATGCAATACTGGGAAGATTTCTGTGACGAGAAACTTGATGACTTTGGCTCAATGGATTAATCCCTTGAAAGACATAGCTCACTCAGTCACACACGAGAGGACGAGCAGAAGATGAGCAGTGAGATGAATGAGTAAATGGCCTTAGAAAGCAGAAAACACAAGATTGAGTTACATTCTTGCAAGAGTACCACTAAATCTTTATGGAATTGTACGAGCATATCAGTTCCTTTCAGAAAATCAGGGGAAATACTTCCTAACTCCTTCTGTGAGGTCAGGATAACCCTAACACCTTCACCAATGCAAGAAACGTAGATAGACATTTGTTGTAAACTTAGACTTCTTAAAAACTTGAAGAAGGACTGGGAATGTAACTCAGTAGCTGAATGCATGGAGGGCACATGAAGGTCAGCATTCTTCAATCCTACCACGATGAAATTATCCAGAATAGTTACTGGTAAATAAAAGTAACAATTTTATGAAAAGAACTATGCACTGTGTTGACTAATTTTGTGTTTACTTAACACATACTAGAGTTATCTGAAAGGCAGAAACCTCGGTAGAGAAAATGCCTCTATAAGATCTGAGTATAAGGTATTTTCTTAATTAGTGATTGATGTGGGAGGGCCCCAGTCCTTGGTGGGTGGTGCCATCCCTGGGCTGGCGTTCCTGGGTTCTATGAAAAAAAAAAAACAAACAGGTTAAATAAGCCATGCAGAGGAAGCCAGTAAGTAGCACCCGTTCCAGCCCTGCTATGAGTTTCTGTCCTGCCTTCGTCCAGTGAAGAACTAAGATGTGGAAGCAAAGCCAAATAAACCCTTTCCTAGCCAAGTTGTTTTTGGTCATGGTATTTCATCACAGTAATAATAACCCTAACTAGGACATGGGCCATGATCAAGCAAAACATTAATTACATTAAAGATGTACACAAGACTAGAAAAATAATTAAAGGAAATTGTAAGATCAGATTAATAGACATTGAAGGAATATTAAATAAGTAAAATTTATACCCTTATTCAAAGACTCAGTAAAAAGAATACAGTCAAATATCTTCAATAGAATACTTGATTTAAAAACTAACCTTCAGTTAACATCAGATACAAAAGTGGGAAGAATCAAAGATTTTTCACCAAGTTTAGGAACAAGGCAAGGGTATTCCCACTTGGACCTCACTTCAGCATCATACTGCAAGTCTCAGCTAAATCAGTAAGACAAAAAAGGAAAATCACATTATAACAGAAGAAATGAAACAATCATTTCAGATAATATGATCATCTACTTGGTATATCCCAATCAATAATGATAACAAAATTATAAAAAACTAGTGAGCCTTTTTTTAGGGCTAAATTCAACTTTTTACAATGTGCTAACATTCAGAAAGTGGAACTTAAAATATAATAATAATAATAATAATAGGATCCAAATGATCAAGTACATATATATATATATATATATATAATAAATAGTATGTAAAATGTATAGGAAGGTTACTTTGAAATTCTGATAAAAGAAACAATGAGCAACATAAGTGATAGACTGCCCCGAGTCATTGTTAGACTCACTATTACCACGATATCAGTTCTTCCCAGTTAATCGGCATGTTCAACATGACCCCTTTAATTTCCTTTATGAATGCTACAAGCTTCGTTTGGAAATGCAAAATAATCAAGTCAGATAGGTAAAGAGAATAGAATTGAACAAACCTATCTGATTTCATGATTACAGATATGACTTTTACCATATATGATCTTCTATAATGCTACAATAGTCAGTATAGTATACTGATAGGATGGAAGACAGAGAGGTCAGTTAATCAGAATACAGAACTCAAAGAAGATCCATATAAAACAAAGCGAACTTTGACAAAGAAGCAAAGTGGGAAAAGTTCTTCTGATAAATTTAGAAATGGGCAGCCAATTGAACAAAGAAATGACAAAGGTCGTATACCTTCAGATAACAGCTCAGAGCTGAGCTTGAATGTAAGGCAGTGACGGCAAACTGCACAAAGCACAGAGGCAAACGAAGGACAAATTGACATGGCGTGGGGCACAATGATGGCTTTTAGGATTCAGAAGGCATTTTTGGTAGAAGAAATGATTAATGGAACAGACTTCATTAAAAACTGAAAGTATCCACTCTATGTAAAACATTGTCAGGAATGACAGATAAGGCACAGAATGGGCCCATGTGTTTGTAGAAGATATGTCTGACAAAGGCCTGTCATCCCAAATTTGCAAACCAAAATACAAACACTAGCCTTAGAATATGGAGCCTAGTAGATCAGATTGTTTTTGAAAGGATGATGGATCTGGGGGATGCTACAATTTATGTGAAATTATCCCCAGAAAGATAAATATTCCATGATCCTACTTGCATCTGACCTTTTGACACTGTCAATTGATATTGTCATCTGCAAAACTCACACTAGGGAATCATATGATTGAGTTATATAAAAGAATAATAAAAATTCTAACACTAAAAGTAAGTTTAGAGTTCCTGGCTACACTTCACTGTATATGGTATCTTGACAGAAGTTTAGACATACCTGGAAAATGTATTCTTACAGAAAATAGAAGAATGGTTTCTAAGGAGTACAATGTGAGGAAAATACATCCATTTTGTAAAAGGTTACAAACATTACATTGTGAATCAGTTTTTATATTGAGTATAATTAGTAACACTATATTATAACATGATGACTGGCTTGTTGGGGTTTCTGTCCTGTCCGGTACCCCACAGCCGGCAAATCCCAAAGAAAATCACACACAGTCTACATTAGGTTATAAACTGATTGTCCCATTAGCTCAGTCTTCTTATTAACTAATTCTTACATCTTACTGTAACCCATAATTCTTATCTGTGTTAGCCATGTGGCTTGGTACCTTTTTCAGCTGTCAGCTCACATGTTGCTTCTTCGATGATCTGGGCAGGAATGGAGGAATGGACTTTCTCCTTCCTAGCCTTCTCCTGTTCTCATCGCCCCACCTATACTTCCTGTCTGGTTGACCCACCTATACTTCCTGCCTGGCCAATCAGTGTTTTATTAAAATACATGATTGACAGAATACAGATAATTCTCCCACACCCCTATATAAATGAAATTTCCTAATAAAGTGGATTTGTAGTATTTAACATACACATAAAATTAGTAAACAAGTAAGATGAGAAACTATGGTGGTCCACACTTCACAATGTGTACTTGTATGAAGTCATCATATTGTACTCTTTAAATATATAAAAATGTATTTGTCAATTTTATGTCTGAAATTTTGAGTTTAAAACATCTTCATGGGCAAAATTCATGAATAGATTCTTCATCAAAGAGACATACAAATAGCAAATTAACAATAGAAGCATGTTTAACCTCTCTGTATGTCTTTGGAGAAATGCAAATTAAAATAAAGAGAAATTTTTTAACTGTAGATAATGGACAACTCTAAATGCTGATGAAGATATGGAAGCAGCCGTGATGCCCACTTTTTGCTTCCGAGCAGTCAAATTCACACTGTCATTTTGTGATTCATTTTTTGATTTATGGTTTTGTTTCTCTTTATGAAGTATGATGTGCAATTATATATGTCATACGATATATATGAGATAATAATTAAGGAAAAGAGGTCATTAATTTGAAAGAGAGAGGTAGTGTGGAGAGGCGCTTGAGGGACGAAATGGAGGAGGAAAATGATTTAATAACATTATATTCTCAAAAAATATAGAGAAAATATTTTAAATAAAGACAGTTTCACTCTAGAGCCCAGGGTAGCCAATAATTTGCAATGTATTCCTCATCTGTTTCAAACTTATGCTTTCTTCTTGCCTCTGCCTCTGGAGTATAGGAAAATAGGCTTGCTCCATCATATCTGGCTCTAGTGCAGACATTTTGAAGACAGCTTAGTGGTTTTTTTTACTGATACCATGTAATCTATTAGATGTACTCTGGGTTTTATTCATATAAGTTGGAAATATATTCCAATATAATGTGCACATAAATGGTTTATAGCAGATTTATTCATGTATCTTAAATCATTGAAACAACCAACTGCAGGTGAATGATTTGTGATGTACTCAGAATTCTACTTAACATTTAAAAGAAATTAGTTTTCAGGTCGTGAAAACAAAAGCATAGGGTGTATATCACTAAATGAAAGGATTTAAGGCAAAAAGTCTACATACTGTAAAACCTAAACTGTATGACACGTTAGAAGCAAACAAATATTGGTGCAGAACAGGTACTCACAGCTGCCACCGTTAGTAGTAGAGGCAGATTAATAGGTAAAGAACAAAAGATGTTTAAATGTCTCTGGAATTATACCAGAGACATTCATTAGGAATATTTTTAATTATGATAAAGAAATGGCAGTCATGAAAATCAGAGAATAGTGATACATACAAATACATATTCCTAAAATATAAATACTTCAGTGTCAAAAATGTGGCACACTTTCCACAAATAGTCAAGAAGTATTCTACATATGCAAGGAATATATTAGAAACTAACAGCTTGTAAGTTTCATTACAATATTCAAACTTACTTAAAACTTCAATATAATATAAGAATGTGAGACCTCTAGGAGAAATTTTGTATTTTTCTGTTTTTCAATATTTTAAAATTATATTTTGCTTCATGATTTTGATAGTGTAATATTTGTGTGAATAATTTAATAGTAGTTTAATACATCTTAACCAGTTCTCACTATAATAAATGTAATTTTGAGTATTATACCTAAAAAAGAGATTCTTTAAATTTTATTATAGTTATATTTTTGACACTATAATATAATTATATCATCCCCCCCTTTCTTTTCCTTCTTCCAAACCCTCTCATGTACTGCTCCACCTATGGTCATTTAAGTTCATAATCCATGGCCTCTTTTTCTATAATTGTTGATATATTATACATACATATACATCAGTCAATATAATGTTATTAGCTTGTTTATATTTTCAGTGCTGATCATATCATGGGCTCTCTTCTGCGGAAGACTATTTCTCATGCTACCAGTATTCCTTAGTCACCTGTAGTTATTTGTCTAGGGTTGAGGCCCCATAAGTTTTCAATTTTTCAAGCATTCATTATTGTAGGAAGACTGCTTGTTTGTTCCTGGTTGCTCAGCCCTGAAATAATCACACAGAAACCATATTACTTGCAATACTGTTTGGTTCATAGCTTAAGCATATTTCTGGCTAACTCATGTCTTAATTTAACCCATCTCTATTAATCTGAGCATTGCCACGAGGCTGTGGCTTACTGGCTAATGTTCTGGTATCTGTCTCTGGTGGGTCTACAAGGCTTCTCCCTGACTCTGCCTTCTTTCTCCCAGCATTCAATTTAGTTCGCCCTCCTCCCTCCCCCACCTAGCTCGACTTTGCTAAACCACTGACCAAACAGATTCTTTATTAATCAATGGTATTCACAGCATACAGAGGGGAATCCCACATCAATGCATGACTTTTGGAATCACCATTGTTCAGGCCATGTTTATATGGCCATATATTCTCACTTTATGTGTGTAACTTCTGTTATTTGTAGGAAACATAGTAAATTGCCTATTTTTCTGATTCTTATAGTCTTTGAGCCCTCTTTTGCAGTGTTCCCTGAGCCTTAGGCACAGAAACTAGTTCTGTAGATAAAACAGTTAAAACTGAGCTCCAAAATTCTTCATTTTCTTTGTGCTTTTCTATAATGGTCTCTATCTTTTGAGAATAAAAGATCATCTGATGATTGATTAGGACAACATTTATATGTGGGTATAAGGATAAATATTTAGAACGAAGTAAGGGAGTCTGCTAAATTGTAGTTGTAGGTCCTTTAGGATCTATAATTTCTGTTTTCCTGGTTAGCTGTCTCAAATTCCAATACCAATCTTATTTCTCTCTTGTTGAGTGGGCCATAAATTCAGTTAGAGAGCTATTGATAACCATAAAGCTATGTGTGCCACTACTGTACACTTAGGCTTATGGAGTTCTGCTAGTCATTGTGGCTCGTAGACATCATACCTAGATATGAGTATTGGTTGATTTGCCTCTTCGGAAGCTTCATGACATCTTCTGGTACAAATATAGTGAAACCATAAGGAGGAGGCTTTCAGTCAGATCCAGTTTCTGTCCTCTTGGTCTTCTGTCTGGTCTTCAGCAATAGAGACTTATATCCCACTCCTGCAGAGGAAGCAACCAAATGCAATAGCAATAATCCGTGATGTTTTGGGAGTCTTTATGACTAAAATTGTTCAACAAAGTCTCTCGGAGTAGGGTTCTTTAATATACATAGATATATATATGGATGTATATATAGATGTATATATGGATGGATAGATAATATAGATAGATGATAGAAAATAGATAGTTGCTCATTGCATAAAATTAATCACTGAGATAGTTTCCAAAGGAAATCATAGAAAAATATTTATAGGTATCTTTTCAAAGTACAGGCTGCATACCACTGTTTTGTTAGGGTAGTAGTGTCTCCTCAAAATGTTAACAGCTTAAAGTTTTGTCATCAACTGGTGATGCTACTGATATGGAATGTCATTGCAAGAGTACTTTTAGTGAAAATCCAATATAAGGTAATACCATCCTGAATATGCACAATAGCCCCTGACCTCAGTGTATTAATCCAGTGCTGAGTTTATGGCTGAGTTAAAAGTTTGTCCATATTTGTGAGAAGTAGGCCACTGGAGCATATTTCTGAAAGTGTATTTTGTCCTTTTAGCCTTCTTATTTCTGTGTTCTGAACACCATGAGGTGAGTAGTTTTGTTCTACTGCAGGTTTCCCCACAGCATGACCAGTTTTAGCATCAGTCCACAGCGATGGGAGCCAGTATAGCGTGAAACCTCTGAACTCAAAGAAATCTCTCCCTTTTATGTTGTTTTACTCAGATCTTGTTAAATAAGAGGGAAAAAGAATATTCTTCACTTATCTATATGTCATTTCTGAGTTTTGCACACACCCTAAAAAATACACTAACACTTTAAATGTCTTTTCAATTGGTTTTCATATTGATGCAAAAATATTTAGGTGATTTAATTTTAACTGCAGTTTAGAAATACTTTCTAAACTTTTAGCTGTGTTACTCAGAAGAAACAATGTATACCCTTAAGAGAAGATGTTTCTCTATGAGTTGGAATCAAACGTCATTTGGGTGGTTTATTCTAATCATTCCAGAGGCACTGGTATCCTCATAAAATAGTACTTCATAAATTGCTAATAATGTTTCTGAATTTCAGCATATTAAAATCATTTTAATATAGAATCTGTTGCATGTTCTCATATCTACTTAGTAAATAAACATTTTACAACATGTACCATGAATTCTTAATTTATATTTAAATCTGTTATCTCCAAAATGTTGGTTACTATCAAGTACTATCTGTGGGAAAATTCATCCTACTGTGTAATAAGGGTGCCACTGTGCAGTTACATATATTGTGATATATAGCACATATCATGCACATATTTAAGAATAATAATTTTAACTTAATATTTTTTGACTAGACCAGAAACACCTAGCAAGAACATACTCCTGACAAATAGGATCAGAAACAGGTTACAACAAAGAAGTATGACATTAAAGAAAGCTATCTTTAGGGCTCTCCTGAGCTTATCCACCATGCCTAAGGGAACGTTCACATAAAAGAGATATAGTCTCAAGGTGAATGTGTCAGAAAGATGGCTCAGGACACTTGTTCTAATATAAATCAGGCATGGAAAGTATTCACTTGACAACTCGGCTCCTGAGACTAATTTCCAAGACATACAGTGAATGATATAGGAAATATAGCCATGCCTTCTTAACTAAATCCCAGAAAAGAAAAAAAAATAAAACTAGCGCTCAGTATAACAAATTTAACCAAGGGTAAAATTAAAAGAGGTATAGTGTGATAATTTGTGTGTCTATACACATGCATATACACACTCATATGAGATTATACGTGCTCCATGTATAATTTGGCTTATATATCATATATCCAAGATTTACTATAGATAATGCATAATCTCATATTGCACATATTTGACTATAAGGCTCAGAGATGTTCAACTGCAATTCTAATAAAAATTGAAGTTATTTTACTGTACTAATAATATTGGTAGGATAAATATGTTTCTTAGAAACAGTGAAATTTCAAGGCAATGAGAATAACATAAATCATTCAGAGTATAAATTCACTTTTTCTCTGAAAATCAGTTTGAAGAATTAGCAAAATTTAAAGTTCTATACTGTTGGCATAGGAACTACATTTGTTAACCACCTGTAAAGTACATAAAAATGAATCACATTGTTGGTTTACTGAAGAACTGTTTCAAATAGCAAATGTTCATATAAATAACCAATATATATAAATAAATTATATGAGAAGAGAACATAAAAAATGCAAAGGCTTTCATTATTAGACTTCTGATCCATATCTATTTAAGCATGTTTGTTGATGACAAAAAACACTGAGGAACTGCAAAATGTGTATGCTTTCAATGTGCAAAAACCAATGTTTCACAATTATAGATTTTTGCATACAAAGAAGACAAATTTCATGTTAGTGAAAGGCTAGGTAGATGGAGGATGATATTAAGGATATTAATGAAATGAGAAAAATGGAAATATTCCAATTTATAGACTGAATATTAAATTGTTGCTTGAGATCATCAATCTTTTGGACTTTGATTATTTTACAAACATTGTAAATTTAAGAAAATAGAATATGTCATCTTTGGGTAAAATTGCAAGTACTGATTATGTTAGATATGTGAATATATATTTATATGTTTTAATCTGTGTTCTTTATACTACCTCAATTTCTGGGAAAGTATCTCAAAAATAAATAATGAATTTATTACACTAATGGATTGGATAATTCTTTTTTCCTTGGACATAATCAGTCACGTTATAAGCTAGAAAAGTTAAATTACTAAAAGAGTGAAACAACATTTGTATCAGACTATAGGAGCACTTAAGTATAATATAATGGGGAAAATTGTGTGCAACCCTACATAAAATTTAGTTAGTAAGTAGGAAACTTAATGAAGTAAACTATATTATCTCAGAATCACGTCCTAGATTCACTTATAGAATTACGCAGTGGGATTCTACTCTGATCCCCATTCTCCAGTTGTAGTTTGTGGTGTGAGGTTTTTCATGAGACGATGTGGGCAAACTCCTACTCATTCTAGCTATAAAACAGAACAAAGCAATGTTTTTCTCAAAGCCTCATTAAATAAAACAGAGTTTGCTAGGGTTACTTACAGGAGCTATGGCCAAGAGGTTCCAGGAACATGAATAATTCAAAGAGGAGAACTTCCTGGTTTTTCACTATGACCTTTCTGGGGAACATGAGGGAATGAGGAAGGGACAGACAGACACAGAGATACAGAAAAGTTGTGATCATATGGGTCTTGTGCGTTCTGGAACCAAGAATACACAACAACCCAGATCCTCAATGCATTCATGACATACAATACAGGGGAGAAGAAATAGCCCTGGAATGGATTCATGAAAGATCAATCCTGAAACTCCACACAACTTGAAGGCTCCTCAATAGATCAGAGAGCCCATCCTCTAGCAAGCTTGCCAGTTTGGGGAGTCTCCTCTCCCCAAAATAATGACATCTTGAATCTTGCAGGAAAATGGATGGAGCTAGAAAACATTTTGAGTGAGGGAACCCAAACACAGAAAGACAATATTCACATGTGCTCATTCATAGATGGTTCTTAAACATAAAGGAAAGAAAACCAGCCCACAAGCCAAAATCCCAGAGAACTTAGACAACAATGAAGACACTAAGAGAGACTTACATAGATCTAATCTACATGGCAAGTAGAAAAAGACTAGATCTCTTGAGTAAATTGGAAGCACAGGCAGCTCGAGGGAGGTTTCAAGGGGAAAGGGAAGAGGCAGGGAGGGGAGCAGAGAAAAATTTAAAGCTCACTAAAAATCAATAAAAGAAAAGAGTCTCCTCTCCTGCAGGTGTTTACTACTTCTGTAACCTTTGAGGAAGCGCCTTGTGCATATGTTAAGCTTCAGTTCTCCAGGGCAGACAGGTAAACTAGTTTATTTCCACAGTCTCAAAAGCTTCCCTTCTCTCTCCTAGGACTATTTCAATTCTGAAGATATTGCTACACACTAGGGTTCACAAAGGATACTAAGGACAAGGTATTCGGTGATGTGGAGAGTCCCATGAATTGCTAGAAGTTCGAAGTCTCTCTATTGCCTGGCTTCCGCTATACCTCCACTGAAGGGGGAAGCAATCTGCAAAGTTCTCCTTGGTGCCTAGCATCCTACTGTAGCCTCAGCAGTAGGAGTTGCTGCTAATTCCTTCCAGGGGATTTCATAAATACAACTTACAGGAAGGAAGAGACTGAAATCTATCAGCACTCTTAGACTTCTGTCACTACCTCTATTTTGGTCCTCAAATTAATTATTCTCCAATCATTGTTTTGCTTGTCAATGCTGGTATCAGGCCATCGTGTGTTCTAGCTCAGTGCATTACTCTAGGAATCATTTGCTGTGCCCTACACTGTCCATTTTTCTTCTTTTCTACAGAAAATGAACATATAATTTCCTGAATAATTTGAGGTTTCGCACTGTTGTGAATATCATGAATATCTCATGGACTGATTTTTCTCCTTTTGAATATTAATGTATATCTCTGCCAAATTAATTTATTTGTCTGTTGAATCAATTTTGGGGATTCTTCAGTGAGAAAAGAGTAGATTTTTTTCCTTTGTTCCTATATGCCTAATATGCCTCTGTAGTACTACGACAATAGTTTCCTTTGTATAATTGTCTACTCAACCAGCTTAATAAAATCAAAGAAAATGGCGCATTAGGATACATGTTCATTTATACAATACTTATAATTTATATTTACTCAGTTCTATCAGTATGTAAAAAATATTAGAAATATATTCGTGTTCTTTACTTTTACATGAAAAGAATTTTTATATAATATCTTATCCTAATCATGCCAGTGAATCACCTTTTGAGATCATATTCTCACATATGTATAAAAGTGTAAACTCACATACACACACCATGTATAAATGGTATTATGTGCTGTCTTGATAGATTTGCATTGCTTAATACTCAAATAAATTTTAGCATATATATTGATAACTTTAAGTACTTTGCCTTTGTGGTAAAATTTGTTGAATCATTTTGTCTACTTTTTTAAAATATAAACTATATTATTGTGACAAGACCCTGTCTTATAGTAGAACACCAACTATCTAACCATAGTTGAGTACCAGGTGACCAAACTTTCACCATCTCTTTAATTGCTGACCACTAATCTACTTTGAACTTCTTCAAATCCCACATATGAAACAGATCAATCAGTATTGGACCTTTTGCTTAATCTAGTGATAGATCATTCAATTCTAGTTCTTAATGATAAAGCTGTATATTCTTATTGATGAATAGAGTCCCATTATGTACTTATACATTTTATTTAGTATTCATATTTGGTGCATTTTGGATTATTTCCACTTCTTAGTTATTAAGAATAATGTTGCAAATGAGTGCAAGATTGTATGAGTCCTTGGCATACTACATTTTTTGGATGAACAGCTAATAATGGGTTGATATATCATTTTGTATTTTTATTTCAATTTCTTAACACAATTTCCATACTGATTATTCTGATTTCTATACTCATTGGCCATGTGTAAAGGTCCTTTTATCTCTACCTCTTTTCTAGAATTTTCTCTCTTTTGTCTTTTTGATAATAGTTATTCTTACTATGTCAAGGGGATAATTCATAGTGGATTTTAATTTATGTTTTCCTGAGAATTAATGACATTGAGCGTTATTTTCATTTACACATTAGCCATTCTTACATTTTCACTGATAAGTGTCGATTTATACTACTTTTCAGCTTTTTTTTTTGAAAGTAATTTTATTAAATTATAAAAGTTTCCATTTCCGCCCCTCTTCCCAACACCCTCCCACTCCCCTCACTCCCTCTCCTCCTCCCTCTTCGTCCCTTAGGGCAGTCAGGGTTTCCTGCCCTGTGGGAAGTTCAAGTTCCTCCACCCTCCCTCCAGGTCCAGGAAGGTGAGTATGCAAACAGACTGGATCCCCAAAATCCAGTATATGCAGAGGAAACAAGTGCCAGTGTCATAGTCAATGGCTTTTCAGAAAGACTTCCGGCCAGCCACATTCAGAGAATCCGGCCACATTCAGAGAATCTGGTTGGATTGCGACCACGTTCAGTCCCAGTCCAACTGGCCTTGGTAAACTCTCATTAGATCCGTCCCCTTGTATCAGTGGGTGATAGCATCCCTCGCAGTCCTGATTTCCTTTTTCATCTTCTTCCTCCTTCTGCTCCTCATTTGGACCTTGGGGGGCTCAGTCCGGTGCTCCAATGTGGGTCTCTGTATCACCGTCCTTCGCCAGATGAAGGATCTATGGTGATAAGCAAAATATTCATCAGTATGGTTATGGGCCAAGACCGGTTCAGGCACCCTCTCCTCTGTCCAGAGAACCATTTGGGGATCTCTCCTTGGACCTGGGATCCCATATATAATCAAGTCTCCTGTAAACCCTAAAATGACTCCCTTAGTTGAAATATATTCTTCCCTGATCCCATATTCATCCTTCCTCCCTCCCCCCCATCCCAGGTCACCGAGCTTTCCCCATTCCTCCCCTACTCCCTTCTCTCTAACCCTCTCCCCTTCCAACAACCCTCCCACCCCCCCCACATGCACCCGAGGTTACCTGGGAATCTTGTCTATTTCCTACCTCCTGGCGGATAGCTAAATAATCTTCATCAGGTTCATCTTCTTATTTAGCTTCTCTAGGATCCCGAATAATAGGCTCAAAGACCTTTAATTATGGTTAGAATCCACTTATGAGTGAATACATACCGTGTTCCTCTTTTTGGGTCTGGCTTACCTCACTCAGTAAAGCGTTTTCTATTTCCATCCATTTGCATGCAAAATTCAAGATGTCATTGTTTTTTACCGCCGAGTAAAACTCTAATGTGTATATGTTCCACACCTTTTTTAACCATTCTTCTATTTAGGGGCACCTAGGCTGTTTCCAGGTTCTGGCTATTACAAATAGTGCTGCTATGAACATAGTAGAACAAATGCTTTTGTAGTATGTTAGGGAATCTCTAGGGTATATTCCCAAGAGTGAAATTGCTGGGTCCTGAGGGAGGTTGACTCCCAGTTTCCTGAGAAACTGCCACACTGATTTCCACAGTGGCTGCACAACTTTGCATTCCCACCAACAATGGATGAGTGTTCCCCTCATTCCACATCCTCTCCAGCATAGGCTATCGTTGGTGTTTTTGACTTTAGCTATTCTGACAGGTGTAAGATGGTATCTCAAAGTGGTTTTGATTTGCATTTCCCTGATCGCTAAGGAGGTTGAGCATGACCTTAAGTGTCTTCTGGCCATTCGAAGTTCATCTGTTGTGAATTCTCTGTTCAGTTCAGTACCCCATTTTTTAATTGGGTTAATTAGAGTTTTAGTGTCTACTTTCTTGAGTTCTTTGTATATTTTGGAGATCAGACCTTTGTCTGATGAGGGGTTGGTGAAGATCTTCTCCCAGTCAGAAGGCAGCCTTTTTGTCTTACTGACAGTGTCCTTTGCTTTACAGAAGCTTCTCAGTTTCAGTAGATCCCATTTTTTCAGCTTTGATGTGATTATTTAAGTTTTCTTCAGATTGAAAAAAGTATATAAATTTATTTTTATATATTATGTGCACTATTTGTGTTCTGTAAATATTTTTCAACTTTTCTCTTTTTAAATATTGATACTATAGTTAGTGATTTGCATAAGTGGTATATTTTTTCAATAGTTTATCCAGCTTTGTACTAATCCTGTATGTAAAAGCTATCCTCTAACTAAATCTTGTAAACCAAGTGGTTGACACAACCTCTTTTTTTAATAATTTTGGATTGTTTTTATTTAACTATATATTTTTCTCTACTCACCTCTTTTTTTCTTCTCCCCCCCCCTCCTTGATCTCCATGATCCCAATTTACTCAGGAGATCTTGTCTTTTCCTCCTTCCTATGTAGATCCATATATGTCTCTCTTGGGGTCCTCTTTTTTGTCTAGGTTCTTTTAAGTTGTGGACTGTAGGCTGGCTTTTCTTTGCTTTATGTCTAAAAGTCAATTATGAGTAAGTACATATTCTTTTTTATTGATTTTTATTGAGCTCTACATTTTTCTCTGCTCCCTTCCCTGCCTCTCCCTTCTTCAACCCTTTCCCAAGGTCCCCATGCTCCCAATTTACTCAGGAGATTTTGTTTTTTCCTGCTTTCTACTTCCCATGTAGATTACATCTATGAAAGTCTCTCCTAGTGTTCTCATTGTTGTCTGGAATTGTGGTTTGTAGGCTGGTTTTCTTTGCTTTATGCTTAAAAACCATCTATTAGTAAGTACACCTGTCTTTCTGTTTCTTGGTTACCTCACTCAAAATATATGTAAATTTTAAGAACCCTTTGTCATACAGATGTTACCCAATTTTTCTTGAATGCAATCTCATAAGAATTCTGACTCAATTAGTGTCATTTTTTAGTGATTCTTTTGTAAAGGTTCATGTGTTTTTTTATTATAACAAATCTCTAATTACATTTATTTCTGTACACATCACTATGCACAGGCAGGGAACAGGTGACAATTGGAGGGAGCTTTTTCTCTCTGTCCACAATGTGTAATCCAGTGATAGAACTCAGTTGTCAGGTTGTCAGCCAATGCCTAAATGTGTTAAGCCATTGTACAATCCCAGTTTTCTGGGTAGATATTCATATCAAAGATTTTAATGTTCCTGGAAATTTCCCTTCAAGTATAATCTCTGAAAAGCATAAGTGGTGTGAGTTCTCTTGAGTACTAATGCCCAACATAATAATTAGCTTATCAATAGTTGGAGGTGAATGAATGAGAATAAAATTATATGTTTATAGGCAAAGTTAATAAGTATATATGACTTAATTTTTAAAACACACATTAGACATATATAATCTTTATCCTTTGAACAATAAACTTTTCTAGAATACTTCTGAAAAACTCAGAGGAAAAATTCCAGGATGCTTAGTCTAGAGAAAGTATTTTGCTCATAGGAAAACACTGTCCAAAGTGTTGAAAAATGAAAAATAAAGACAGAAAAGCTGATTTTTCCACCGATTTCAAAACCTGGAATTCACAATTCTTGAGGACCTTTATAAACTATGGATTATTTATGTATTTTCTTGGTGAGCACAGCTTCCCAAGACTGTTTCAAAGTCTAAATGATGAAGTAAAGTATTTTTGTTGGTTGAAATTTTAAGAATAGTTAGTTGTTCAGAAAGTATGGTTGAAAATGTACAACCATTTTTCTCAATGTAGAATAACAGGAGCAGAGATATGGTGAGGTTCATTTTTAATGTGGTTGGGATAAATAGCATTGAAATCATCTGGCTAGAGAAGAAAGAGATAATATAGTTGGAATATTACACCCAGTCTGCTAAGGACAAGTCTTTAACTTGTTTAACTGAATTTTAAGAGAATAAATTAGAAATGAGAAATCTTTTTAAATGGACTATAGACTTTGAAGAAATGGCATTCATTAGTTATTTTATTTTGTCTTCAGTCGATATTTAAGACATTATGTATTCATTTGAGGAAGCTTTTCTGCATATGACCTTTAGTCTCTAAATTTCTATGTAAAGGAGAGATGTTTTTGAGAAAACTGATTGTAATTATAGGTACTATTGTGGGGGGGGGGAGATAAAATGCACTATCCGGGAGCTGAAACAAACAGAATAAACAAATTTGGGGAGTATGATTAATACAATAGAATTCTGATTCTGATGTGTATTGATAGGTCTAGGTGTCGGAAAGTAGTGTACTTTAATATTTACTTTTCTTTTTTGCTTTTCCAAAGTTTAGTTGATATCTAACTCTTGAAGAATTCTAGCCCTTGAAGAACACTGTCCAGTTCAGTTTGAGTAATGGTTTGGGCTGAAGCAGAAAGCCACATTATGCTTGTGTGCTACATTATAAAATATGACTTTAATCCAAAACAAGAGCGTATTTAATTTAAAAAGTAAAGATAGAAAGGCACAGTATGCAGATAAAAAACTGTGTCTCATTGCATTTGTTCTGTATATAGCATCCTACCAGAATCCTTTATTTGTGTATAATAAGTCAATGTGAAATCCAGACTTAAAACTTCCACACTGAAGTTCACTACTCTTGGAAAATCTTTCTCATCCAATAAGGCAGGGTTCTGTTTTTCCTTCTGTTGCTGACCAAAACCAAAGTTGGCAAGGAAAGGGTTTATGACATCCAAGGCCATAGTAAGAGAAGCAGGAACCTAGATATGGGAACGGAAGCAAAGCCCACGAAGAACACTGCTATGTGCTCACTCTCCATAGCTTTCTCAACCTGCTTTCTTATACAACTCAGGTCCACCTGCCCAAGGATAATACCATGCATGGTGTGGTTGTACCTCTCATAACAATTTTTACTCAAGAAAACGCCACATAGCTATAGCAACAGGCAAATCTGGTGGAGGTAATTCCACATTGAGCTTCCCATTCCCCAGGTGGCTCTTCTTTGTGTCAAGTTGAGAAAAATGAGGCATTCAGGCAAGTTGATATAGCCAATGGAACAGTTTATACAGGAATCTGTTTCACGTTTTAGGTACTTGAAAGTCAAAAGAAACATCCATGAACACCAAATTAATAAACATGCTATTTTATCAACTAGCCTTACCCTCTGGAATTCACTGACTTTGCAACATGTGGGTATTTACTGTGAAATCTTACCTATTACTCATCAAATTGAAAGGAAACTTTATTCTTTGCACTGAACATGACATGAGCTTATATTTTCAAGAAATTGTGAAAATCTTGTGTCAAAAGCTAAGATATATGTATTCCAAACAAATTTATTTTTCATGGTAAATATCAACAGCCTCTGGATTCCACTTTTGGTTCCATTGTTTATTCTCAGTCTGACTCCATGGTTTATGACAGCTTTACACATTTGAATAACAGGATGTCATAGCTTGCTCTTATAAAAATATTTTGTCCCCAACTATTGCTTCCAACCTTATTTGATATGTTTGTATATTGTCAGTCTTTTCCCACCGGAATGTAAACGTCATGAGAGACAAGAAAACATGTCTATTTTGTTGATTGCTGGAAGTCTAATATCTTGTACACACTTAACACTGGATAGGACTTCATGTAACACCACAGAAAGAGTAAAGCTGGTAGTACATATGTGTCTTCTAGAGTTATACATAATCAAAACATGTATTCAGTTGGAGGCAGGCCCGACTAGGGGCAGTATGTCAACAGATGCAATATTCTATATGTTTTTTTTTTTTTGCATCCTGGAACTTGGACACATAGAAGAGCCAGCTTTGATAGGGCATATGGTGAGCATGCAGCAATAGAGGAGGGGACCAGTGTTCTCTAGTAGCTGATCTGACACAGAGTTGAAGCCAACTTGATTTGGCATAAAGAACAGAAGTTCGTTAGGGACATTTTGTAGGAACGGAAACAGTAAGACTAAGTGATGAATGAGCTTTGTCAAAAAATGGACACGAGGCAAAAGAAACAACCCTGGTGAGGATTTAGTTTAGGCAATGGGAACGGAATAGTCCATTAGTCAACGAAGTGATGTTTATATCAGGAAGGATGGTGGAACAAGGTGTCATATTTATTGTGACTATGGTAAGACATTCTCTGCATCTGTGACATCAGGATAAGGTTCTCAATAAATTTCCCAATTGCTGTTTCAACTAGAATAGCTACAAGAGAGTCTGTGAATTACACATTTTCCTTGACAGTGTCAGTTACTTTGTTGTTCATGCTTTAAAGAGATGGAAAATTCTGTCATTGAACTAGAAATAAAGCATTGAAGACAAGCAGCTTCACAGACTGTGCACCTTACATATGTGAATAGTCCTTTAATTTATGTATACTTTACAGATATGAGCCTTCCTTTCACTGAGTGGACTCATTAGTTTACCCTGTGTCCAAAGGGAACATTTTAAGGGTTGCAAGGAAACTTTAAAACTTATCTGAAAATTTCCCTAAATTATCTTTTCATAATTAGTGAAGTATTTCTAGTACCATCGCTTTCATCTATGTCCACACACAATATCACCTGAACAAAGTTTATTGCTGAGCAAAAGCTTCAGGTCAAAAGAAAAATGCATTAGAGAGCCCTAACAGGAGAACCCATATCCCTGCAAGCAAAATGCCTCTATAGTGCACACAGGCAACATAATCCAGCATAGTACAACTATATTAGTTATGCCTGCCAGGGAAGAAACTTAATAATCAGTTGTGGAAGGCTAATTGTCAAGTCTTTTCTTATTACTGCTCTTCAATTAAGGACAAGAGGAATGAGAGGGTAAAAAGAGAAAAGGAAGTTGATGCAGAAAGCAAAATCAAACGACAGGAGATTTTACAGGGCTATCGAGATGGCCCTGTGTGTTAAATGGAACTTGTATTTCACATAAGGAGCCAGAGTGTCTGCAACATGTCATTCCATGTTCCCAGTGATTGCCTCAGCTATCCACTCCCCAAATTGATCACGGGAGTGCTTGAAAGCCTTGAGCACATCTTTAGAATGTGAGCTAATTTTCATTTTGGTTAACACTAGGGCAATAAATATATAAACTTACTCTAGAATTCTTACTCAGTTCAGACTGTGTAAAATAGTCAGAACTTTATAAAATAAGAGATACTTCAAATTATTCAATAATGAACCATTATTCTGTGCTGAAGAAAAGTGGCTCTGAATTTTTGTGAATATTGTGCCATATAAACCTATAAAAACTTCAATTCTGCTTAAATAGAAAGACTATTAGAGGAAAGGCAAACAAAACTAAAATGCATCCAAGTATCTTTTGTAATGTACACCATTAGAGTGGGGCAAATGGTTGCTATAGTAACAAAGAGACTGTGCCACACACAAAAAATGGCAAGTCCAATGAAATTTACTGTCAAGATATGTGTAGACATTGCAATAAACAAAAGATGACACCTTAGAAATATAAGCATACAGTAGCAGAGGATTCATGGATTACAAGTTATGATTTAAATCAAAATATTAACCAAGCAATTACACTGTGACAGGTAATCTCGAGATATATATGTAAAATGTCTGCCTGTCTACAACTTATTTTATGGTCAGAAGACCTGGTTCAAACCAATAAATCAAACTAATAAACAGTTTCCAAGACAAATAAAAGTAAACATTCACAAATCCAAAGTACAATATACATTTTTATAGAAAATGTCCTAGGAATCTGAGAAACAAATATACATTTATATTTAATAATTCTGTGGAAATTAATCATGAGTTCAAAACAAGCCATATGTCTAAAATTTAGTTGACAAGCAGAAAACATGTGGAAGACACATCTGTCCAATATGACTGAAATCACACCTTTATTATTAATCGTTATTTAACAGACTTCATTCTCAATATTAGGACAAATTTTGTTTCTTTCAGATGATGGTAGGATCACAGTCTCCAAGAAAGACATGCAAAAGCACAGAAAATTAATAATTATGTAGCATGTATAACAGAAAATTAAGCAGATGAAAAACAAGAAGAGGGTCTTTGATACAGATACTACAGTGACTTGGATATTTAATTTCCCAAAGTTTGATATGGAAAAGTTCAATCACCAACCTATGTGGTTACCTGAAGGTCAAAGATTTCCCTAGATATACAGCTTATTGGACAGAAGTCTGGTAACTGAAGAGGACATTGAGATCCTAGAGATCTCTCCTCCTCCTCTTTCTCCTCCTCCTCCTTTTCCTTCTCCTCTTCTTCCTCCTCTTTGTGGCTGTCATGAGGAAAATAGTATTATTTGCTATGTGCTTCTGTTGTGAGTATTTATGGCTTGTCATAGTTCTAAAGTAAGAGGACTAAGCAACCATGGACTGAAACACCAAAATCTACAGGCCAAGTTATACCTTTCTTTTTTAATGCTTAGTTTTTACACTTATGGAGACCCAATAGAGACATTTACAATGAAACAGAAGAGGGAAAGTGGACACTCCAAAAAGGGATATAGAAAATTAAGGATTGATATACTTGGTAATATTTTATCAGATCTATTTTTCATACTTCATGTACTGCTCTGTATCACAGAACAACTGACACCATCTGTTTTAAAGATGTATCCCTCTTCTTGGCAGGTACAAGTTGGCACAATACACATGTAGAAATAACACTATGTTATTCTAAGGTTGTAGTTGTAATATCAATTCTGTCTCTTGAACTGATGCAAATGTAGGTAAGAGACTTTAAAATGTGTATTCAACTTCTCATTAATCCACCTTCCTCTTTATTCAAGAAATTATGGAGTAAGAATTGTAATGCTTTTATTAAAAGATTATTGTAATGATAAGAAAATATTATGCACACATAGTTCTCATCCCTGTGCCTACCTCATAGTTGGCCACTGCAAATTAGACTTACTTCTCAACCATGACCTCCCATAATATAATTCACTTCCACACTTCAACTAACCAATGTTAGTTGTAGCATATGCAGGGTCTGGCTAACAATTTTGTATACATTTTTATTTAATCATCATGCAGTTTTAGAAGTTAGTTTTGATTAATGTGTCTGTTTTAGAAAAGGATATGAAAGTTTAAGAGATTAATATGACTATCTAAAGTCACAATTATCTTCTTGTTGAGCAGAATTTAAACTTATGTATATTGGACTCCACAGTCTGTGGTTTCCTTTTACTATTCAATCTACAATCACTAAAATGTTGGACCATATCTGATCCCTTGAAACTCTGAATCTAGAGAAAAAAAACATGTCCCCCTTAACTTCTTAGCCTCAGTTACCAAAATAATTTTCTTTTCGAACCAAATTATTTTATAGGATCACATATGATTTTTGGATCTAGATTGTTGTGATAATGTAGTGTTATAAGGAGGGGAGCTTGCTTTTCCCAGTCACCTGGCTAGCTTAGACCCAGAATAACCACACAGATAATGTAATAATTAAATCACTGCTTGGCCCATTAGCTATAGCTTCTTGTTGACTAACTCTTACATATTAATTTAACCCATTTCTATTAACTGGTATATCACCACGAGGCCGTGATTTACCAGCAAAGTTTCAGCACATCTATCTCTGGTGACAGATTCATGGCATCTCCTGACTCCACCCTTTTTCTCCCAGCATTCAGTTCCATCTTCCCTGCCTACCTAAGTTCTGCCCTGCTATAAAGTCCAAAGCAGTTTCTTTATTCATTAACCAATGAAAGCAATACAGGCAGGGGGACCTCCCACACCAATGCAGCATATAAAATGAAAATGGTAATGTTTCATACCAACTTGATTGTCATGACCAGCCTAAATATACATAGTACTTAAATAACTTAACTACATAAAAGTTTTGAGTTATAATAGTATAAATGAAGATGTGACCATACCAATGTATGTACAAAGTATAAAAGGGTAGGTAAAGCTTTCATTTATATATGAGATCAAAAGATTATGGTTATTATTTGAATATCAATAGGAAAGAGTAATAATGTGTTAACTATGCATATCTAAAAATTCAAAATAGAAGGGAAATATTTAATATATCTATGTAATTATACTTATACATACATGTAATTATATATAGTGTGTCTCAGATATTAGTTACACAAAAGATGATAAGAATAGTTTATAAAGATAGTCATGAAATTTAACACTAGACATACAACATATTTTATATTATATATTGAAATTTCTGTTTTTGGAAGTGTTGAGATTACTATGATCCTGAGAGACATAATTTTTCTCTACACAAGTAACAAATTGTAACTTTAAAATTAAAATAGTCAGAGCATGCTATCACAAAGAAAGAATTCTGTATATCAAGTTTTAGACATTAACTCTTAAGTCACAGCCATGCTGAAATAGAACATGAAAGAGTTGGCCTCCTTAATCACATATTCATTAATGTACTTTTTAATTTACTTTTGCTCCCTCAAAATGAGCCTGCCAAGCAAGCTATCCCCACAAATGTGATAGTGGTACAATTGTTAAAGAACTGACCAATTGCTCCTTGATTGGCTTGAGGTCTACTTTACAAGAAGGAGGGAATCCATGACTAGATCTATAAATCTGGTTAAATATCCTTGACTATGATGTTTATGATCTGGAGGGGAATCTACAACTGATATGTAACTAAATTAAGGTAACATCAAACTCTCTTCTAAATACCTATGTTTATATTTATAGAATAAGGCTATTCTCAGCCTTCATCAGATAACCCATTATTTGTAATGAGTGGAAGTAAATAAAGAGACCCAGAATTGCACAGTATGTCAAGAATAAAGGAAAAATTTGGGTCATAGCTCTAAAGAAGACATTTATACCATTCCATTGTGGCTGAGAAAGCCTGTTGAAAAAGTATTTTAGCTGAAGATAGGGAAAAAGTTGAGAAATAGTATCTTCTAAGCACGGAATGGTCATAGAAGTAAGAATTCACCAAAGGTGCATTTACTGGTACAGAACATACAGTAATAGAGTCTACCCAACTCTCAGTCATCAAGACAGAATGGGCAAGCCAGTGATATCACTTACTGCTGAACTATTGGCAACTAATAGATGATGGGAGGCTAGGAGACATAGAATCATATATATTATTCAACCTTTGGTAAGCCCACCAGTCTCTAATGCATAGTTCTAAGTCGATGGTCACAGAGATGGTAATTGCTACACTCTGATATTAAAACATTTAAAGTCATGAATAAGAGAAAGAGATTTGTCCCAAAAGGCCACTGGTATGGGGACTAGGGATATAAATGAAATCATGGTGTGGGCAGGGAGCAAAATCGACAAGCACTGCATACATATGTGAAATTATCACAGAACATATTTATTAAAGGAAAAAGAAAACATAGGAATAAAAAAACTCCCAAACTTAATACACACACACACACACACACACACACACACACACACACACAAGGTGAAATTTTATCTCTTGAACTGATTAAAGAAATGAGGTTGTAGGGCAGCAAACTAACTTAAAATCTATTTAAAGACAGATGTTTCTAAGAACAGGAAGGGATGTGATTTATTGTATACCTACGTAACAGACAAGTAAGAAAAATGCTACTGTTTTTAACAAGCTAGTAAAATTCAGGTGCTGTCCAGCATGAAAATTCAGAATGACTCAGAACGAAAGTGACGAAGGGAAGTGTTAGTCACTCAAGGTAGCTGTTCTGTGCTTATGACTGTGTAGTTCTGAAAGGTCAGGGCAGGGCAAGATCCAAAAAAAATCATAGCTACTGGTGCATGCCAGAAAGTGGACCAGTGGTTGCTAAAAAAGCTATTAATCCCTAAGCAAATTCTATTCTCTTATTTTCTCTGTTGGACAAAAACACCATGGCAAGAACAAAAAAGCCCTTGCCCTTGGAGAACAAGAGAAAACTCATTAGCTCCATAGGGAAGGAAAAGGTCATAACTATAACCATAGTGCTCTGACCCTGGAAAGAGGAAGAAAATATAGCTATGCATTTAAAAAAAAAACCTGCCTCCCATAAGGGAGGGACAAATTCCTTTAAAAGACCCCCAACACTTAGACTTCAAGACAAAACATCTATCCTAGATTGAAACTGAGCAGGGTAATGAGTGATATAGATCACCACCAACAGAGCAGAGAATGCCAAGTCGTACCAATTGCCTCCTATTCTGCTATAAAATAGGGGGAAGAAAACCTCTTTGAAGCACAGACTCACTAAGGAAGACTCAAACTGAGAATGGACTAGAGATGCTAACAGACGCTTTCTGCAAGTAAGCTCTCGGCCCACAGCTAGCGGCGACACTAAAGGAGTGTGGAGTCTGTGTCCATTGCAGCAATGCAAATTTAACTCATTCCAGAGTGCACCAAGTCACCTACAGTAGAGCCTAACCTTATTTCTATGAATACGCATTATTTACCTCAACCTCTTGTGTCTTAATGGATTTCTGTCTCTTTCAACTAACAATTGCAAATTTCACAAAGGCACAGGAGGAAAGGGCCTTAAAATCACAATCAAGAAATAACTCCGAGGGCCCCTAATATAGTTCAGTGATAAAGCCCTCACCTGGGTTCAATCCCAAGCACCACAGAAAAAAGACATGACTGTGATATAACAAGGTTCATATGTAAAATGTCACATATTATGATTAGTATGTTAACGAATCTTGTGAAAATGTAGACGGCACTAAATGATAAAGATGGCATTTAAAGAGGTGAACAGTATAAGAAAGCATCTTACAGAAGTGCTGGAAATAAAACTGCGGTAAGATGTACTCTGTGCTTGTGGTAGGCTCAGTACTCAATTAAGTACAACAAGAAAAAACTTGAAGTAGATCACTGGAAATTACCCAAACTGAAAGGCAAAAAGAATCAGCAAAGCTGAAAATCTAAGACCTTTGGGAGGAGTAGGAAAAGCCTGCAACTATTTAACATGTTAAAAATGGAAATCTGGAAATAGAAAAGAAAAAATTGTCAGGATAAATATTTTTAAAAGTGATATTCAGGAACTATTCAAAATTAGTGAATAGACTGGTACTAATCCAAGAAGCTGAAATACCATCAAATAGAATAAATGTGAAATATAAGTTGGATATTTCACTAAGGAAAACGTTCAAGAGAAGATTTAACAAAACTGTGTGGCAGCCTCATTTCAGATTGCTCCAGAAACGACACTGGATTTAATCCATCAAACTGAAAACATACTTATTTTTTATTTTCATCTGCTTGAGGAAAATTTTATCAGTTTTAAGTATCATAGGAGATAGAGACCACCAGTAGAACATAGCCCACCAAATCAAGTAAGCAGGGCTCACAGAGACTGAAGCCGCAAGCATGAAGCCTTCAAGGGTATATATCATGTGTCCTCTACATTTACGCTATGGCTGTTAGCTTGGCATTTTTGAGGAACTCCTAACAGTACGAGTGATTGTGTCTCTGATTCTTTTGCCTGCTCTTGGGACTCTTTTTCTCCTATTCGGTTGCGTTCTCCAGCCTCAATATAAGGGCCTTAGACTTGTCTTACTGTATCATGTTGTGTCATGTTTGGTTGTTATCTCTTGGCTGCCTTCTCTTCTTTGAAGGGAAACAGTTGGGGAATGGATCTGGGATAGAGAGGAGGTGGGAGAGAGTTGGAAAGAGTAAAGGGAGGCAAAACTGTGGTTAGGGTATATTAAATGAGAGGAGAATATATTTTCAATAAAATAAAGAAGAGAGAAGCTGAGCAGTGGTGGCGCATGCCTTTAATCCCAGCACTCGCAAAGCAAGAGGATCTCTGTGAGTTTGAGGCCAGCCTGGTCTATAAGAGTTAGTTCCAGGACAAGCTCCAAAACTACAGAGAGACCCTGTCTTGAAAAACCAAAAAGAAAGAAACAAAGAAAGAAGAGAGAGAGAGAGAGAGAGCAATCCTGGAGTAGTTAAGCTATACATCTTGGCAGTTACCAGGAAGAAGACAAAAAAAGAAAATGGAGAACAGAGAAAAAGAAAACACACACACATGAAATACATCTACTACAAAATCCTTCTACCTTACTCTTGAGCATATACCCCAAATCTCTATATCTTACTATAAAGATACTTGCTCTTCCATGTTCATGTGTGTGTGTGTGTGTGTGTGTGTGTGTGCTTGTGTTGAAAGACAGATTAAATAAATAGATGATAATGTGTGTGTTTGTATGTGCTTGTGTCAACATGGAAGTAAATGCATGCGACTGAGGAAACCAGAGGCATTGAAAGCCTTGGAATTGAAATTATAGGCAATTATAATCTGCCTGACACAGGTGTTGGTAACCAAATTCATATGCCTAGTACTCAGACATATATTTTAAGTACTCTTAGGTAGAGTATTTTTAATATGTAGAAACAGCATGTTTAACATTGTCTTAAGGCTGTTTCCTTCAAATTAAAACATTCTGTCTTTAATGGTATAGTAATAAAAACAATATAGTATAACTAAAAAATAAAAAGTACATTGCTCAATAGACAAAGAAGAGGACCTATATATAAGACCACCATCCTACAGCCATCCTATTTTTGGTAAATAAAACAAGAGTTCTCAGAGAAAAAAATAGCATCTTCAACAAGGTTGAACTGAATGTCTATATGTTGAAGAATGAAACTAGATTCCTATCTTTTATCTGAAACAAAACTCAAGTCAAACGGATCAAGGAACCCAACACATGGCCTAAAACCCTTATCTGATAGAAAGAAGGGAATACACTTAAACTCTTTGACACAGGAAGAACTTTCTGAACAAAACTTCAAAAGGACAAGCATTAAATACAGTAAATTAGTAGAACCTCCTGAATCTAAAAGGCTTCTGTACAGTAAAGGACACCATCATTTGAGTGAAGAAGTAGCCTACAGGATGGGGAAAAGTCTTTACTACCTATAGATGTGACAGAAGGTTAACATCTACTATATACAAAGAATTCTAAAAACTAAGCATCTAGAAAATAAACTACCAAATTAAAAAATGAAGCCTGAAACTAAACAGAAAGTTCTCAGGAGATGAAATACAACTGACTAAAAAACTCTTTGTAAAATGTTCAACATTCTTAGCCACTGGGAAAATGCAAATTAAAACTACTTTGAAATAAAAACCATGACAGAATATGATGACAATGGTGTGGGGAGAGAGGAATACTTATTCATTGTTGGTGGGTGTGCAATCTGGTGAAACCACTATGTAAATCAGTGTGGGGGTTACAACAAAAGCTAAAAATATATGTACCACACAATCCCACTTCCTTACTCGTGGGCATATACCTAAAGTCTCTGTTTCTTATTCTTCCATATTCATTGCTGGTCTACTCACAAGAGAGCATGGGAACAGGATAGATGTCTGTGAACTGATAAAAGATAATGAAAATATTTACACAATGGATTATTATTCAGTTTTTCAGATAAATATCATTACAAAATTTGCCATATACTGATGAAGCTAGAAATAGTCATATTGAGTAAGGTAAACAAGACTCAAACATAACTCTTTTATTCATTTGTGGATTTTAGCTTTTAATCTTAAATATATATGTTTGATTTGGAGCATACATAGAGACTAGAAAATTCGTAAGTGGCATAGGTAGGAGGAGATCTTTCAAGAAAGGGAAAATATATAATGATGTAAAGGGTGAAAGTAAAAAGTAGGATAGAAAGGATTTATAAGGAGGAATGGAAGGAAATGCAGAAGAAAAATGTATAAAGAGAAATGACTAAATCTAAAAGTCTTTTGTAAAAATTCCATTTCATTATTTTACATTGTGCACATTAGTCTATGAACTTATTATTACTTCAATGACTATTATTTCTCACATTAAGTTGTCTTGACTATTTTGTCAATAATCAATTGAACATTATTGTTACTAATTAAAATGGCACACTATTTCTGACAGGTGGTCGTCAGTAACTGGTACTCACATCTTCTCCATGCTTTATTCATGGAGCCATTGTTAGTTAAAATAGCAAAACCAAAACCAAAACCAAAAAAAAAAAAAACCTATGTAGTTCTGTACACATATATGGTGGTTTGAATGAGAATGAACCCCATAGGCTCATGTGTTTGTGTGTTTGAATTATTGATTCCCAACTAGTGACCTATTAGCAAATATTGGGAGTTGTGGCCTTGGTGAAAGAGGTGTGTCACCTGTAGTGGACTTTGAGGCACAGTCTCCTTCTCTCATTGCCTCCTCCCTGTCTATCAGGAGTAAGCTTTCAGCAGCTGCTTCAGCACCATGCCTGCCTGGCTGCCAAAATGTTCCCTGCCATGATGGTCATGGATTCACCTTCGGAAACTGTAAACATGCTCCCAATGAAAGGCTCTCTTTTAAAAGTTACCTTGGTCACAGTGCATTTTCCTAACAGTAGAGCAGTAACACAGACACATTATTCTTCATCTCACCATTTGATTGGGAAATATAAATGCAATAGTCATTATAGAATATGTATTCAACCACTTACAGTGTAACATCTAAAATTAAAATTTAACATAATGTACCCAACTGGAATCTAGTAAAACCAAGAAAGCATCCAAATGCCTAAATGAAACTTTTCTAATTGTTAGAAAGTCTTCCCTACTGAAGGAACTTGGCAGTGTTCCTCATGGTCCGTGAGCAGCAATGTGTAGTTTCATGCCAGCATGTGGCAATATTCAAATAAGTGAATGGCATCCTCCTGTGACAAGCAGTGGTCACCTTCCATAATGGTATCATATCTACCTTACACAACTGCTGATTGTCCACTCTGTGTCTGAATGCGATACTCCAGTGACTTTGTGAGGAATTGTGACTTCTCTGCAGTGAGGGCATATGACCCACTATTGTTATTAATTGTGTCTGTTCATCAAAAGTTGTCTTGTTTACACATGTTTTCATAACCACAGGATGATATGGTTTGGTTCTTCGATGTAGCACAAAGGCCATGTGTAAATGGCTCAGTCACCAGCCTATGGCTTTAAGAAGTGCCAGGAAATTTAGGAGAAAGTGTCTAACGGAAAGAAGTCAGTTCATTTGAAAATTATTCTTGCATAATTTGGGGACAATTACTGCTGCCTCTCTCTCTCTTGACTTCATCAGTTTTGCAGTTTGCTCCCCAACATGCAGCCACCAAGATGTACTTTCTCCACAGGCTCAAAGCTACAGTGTCATCTTATTATGACTACTTAAAATAATGAGCCATAAATATTTCTTTCTTATGAGATGATTATCTTGCTTTAGAAAAGGAAAACTAACCAACACAGTTGGCATCCCCCTTTACTGAAAAATAAAGAGAATGTGGATAGTATCACAAAGGATACTATCATCTATTACGTCCCTGTGGAGTCATTCCAACTATAGCTCCAAGTACATGGATTAGCACTTTACTCTCCCATGAGGGAAGAACATTACTTCAACGATATCTTTATATTTCTCATCCTCCCCTTCAACCCTATTATAGACTTTTAAAACCTTTCTGGTTATAATTTAACTTGTTCTTTGAACTTTGATATGATATTTCTAAGTGGGTAGTGGCAGAATCATGGCCCCTGGGGGGGCAACCTGTTTGAGTTCTGTGTACTGGAACTCAGATATGCACATTTAGCCAAGCATGATGTCAAAACTATTAATCAGTACTGAGAGCAAGCCTTCATCATTCATGTCCCAAAGTCCTGATTGTGGAATTGTACGCCACTTTTCCTCTTTTTGGGTTGTTTCTTTTCTTCTTTCTATAAAACCAATCCTTTGCTAACTTCTCATATGCCCACTTTAGTGATGGAATAACACTCTTCATTTCCATCTTCAATTCTTGGACATTTTCTTATTGTCACTGGAAGAATCTTGCTCAAAGGTAACTTTTTTACTTAAAATATCTATTTTTTTAGCTTTTTTTCAAATTCAGTACAGAGATAACAAAAAACTATTATCCCTGCTTCTACTGTGCATGTGCATTGTCCCAGAAGGAATTTATAGGGATCAAGAAGAGACCCATGCAAGAGCGCTTGGGAGTCAGGAGGGGGTCCCGATTTTTATCATTATTTTTCCTCTGATTAAACAATGTTTCTGTATATTGAGGCCACGTTACTCTTTTTTTCTGTAATTACATCTAACTTTTTATCACATGTCCATGTCTTTTAGTGCCTACCAATATATAGTATTAATTCCATTTGTTAAGAAAAACTTGGAAACAGGGAAATCATTCAGAAAATTAGACCTATAATATATTACATTTTTTTCATTTGTTTGAGACAATGAAATTAATGATAAAAGATATAAAATTTAAAGTTCATTGTTTTATAATTCAGCATGATAAACAAATAGACATATGATCTTTAATTCATATGAACTGAGAGAATGTATGTACAATAGCCAGTTTCTGATAGATCTAAATCGTTGAAACTATTTTTTTCCCAAATAAGTTGCCTATTCATACAAAGTTGCAAAGTTCACAGAATTTACTTATTTGAGGTTTGAAAACATATGGGTTTCTAAAGCATCCTCACTAATAGTTGATTTGTCTTTATTTTGCTATTCCATAGCATAGCATATAGGGACTGTCTATATTATGGCCAAATTGTCCTTATATCAATCTTCTTGGGTGAGCTCTACAGATCTGCTCGTAACTAGTTCTGACAATGACTTCCTTTCAGCCTTTTCACCTTTGACTATCAATAAGATACATAGCACATGCAATACACTCAATTTAACAGAAAGCAATAGTCATTGCTTCCTTTGAGTTGCAATGTTGGTGAGAATTCCGAATTTTCTACCTAGATACATTCCAATTTCAAAAAAATCTTTAGGAAAATTTATTGGTTCTTGTTGAAATATTTTGTGCTGAATCACGTTCCAGTCATGAACCTAAGCTGAGGTTATTTGACTATTCCCTTGACCACCGTAGCCATCCATCCTCTGTGTTCTCTTCTGCACTAATGAGACTGAAATTTTACAAATTGTATTCCTTTATGATTTTTCCAACAAGAAACTGTGTGGCGAATAAAAGGGATAAAAGGCTAGTACATCTCTTTCTAACTTGAACCAATAGGATAGCAACACTGAATTTGGTAGAGCACTTAATGAATTCAGGGGGAGCACCTGGATCAGAGGATCACACAGTTCAGTTAATTGGGCAGCATGGGCATGTTTCAGCAGTTCCAGCACTGCTCCAAGTAGCCTTTGTGACTGTCATGGTTTGAATGAAAAATGTTCCCCAATCAGATATTTTAACACTTAGTTCCCAGTTGGTTGCCTTGTTGTGGATGCAGAGTTAGTAGAGTCTTAAGAGAGGACAGGGTGACTGGGACCTTAAAGATGTCATGGTCTCACCACATACACAGTTTGCTCTTTCTGCTATCTGCGTCTACTAGGAGATAATCTTCAACTTCCTGCTCTAGCTGCCTGCTACCATGCTCCTCTGACATATAAACTTATAAGTCAATTTTTGTCATGATGTCTTATGAAACAACAAAAAGTCACTCATGCTCTTCACAACAGAGACTGTAATAGGATAGGTGTGTGTCTGGGCTGATAGACTTCACTCCACAGACAGAAGATTTTAATTTTACATGATTACTACTGTTTCACTTTCTTTTCCTGAATGAATCATTCTTCTCTAGATTTTCAGCCTTTGAAGCGTTGTTGGAGCTATTTTGTTGCTTTCAAATTCTTCTGTTTGAAATTCTGTATTTCTGGGTGTACATTTTCCATATAGGTAAGATTTTATTCATGGATTTAGAAACAGTAGGTGAAATGGTTAGAATACAATGCAATAGTCTCCTGCCACAAAGAAAAAGGCTCTGTATGAATATAAATGTATATTACCTTATAAATAGAAGTTGTACATGCACGTACGCAAGGATGCATTTGAAGTAGAAAGGGATTGTTGATTTATTGACACCATTTATTAGACTCTTGATCTTCTCTTATTGATTCATTAGGAATAAACTAGGGTTAATTTGTACAGTGTTTAATGTAATAGGCCTTTTCTCTGTATAATTGAAGGACAACATGTTCCCAGTTGTATCTGGGAATTTGTACAATAAATTTTGTTTCTTCCTTCTCTTTTTTTTACAGTAAAAACTCTGTAACCTTTGCAAATATCCCTATACATTTCTCAAATGTCCACCTAAGCCAAGAGTTTTACAAAAGTATTCCACTTCTCTGTAGCATTTAGCCTCTTCCTCTAGCTTAATATCTTCTTTTTTATTGATTTTTATTGAACTGTACATTTTTCTCTGCTCCCCTCCCTGCCTCTCCCTTCCCCTTCAACTCTCCCCCAAGGTCTCCATACTCCCAATTTACTCAGGAGATCTTGTCTTTTTCTACTTCCTATGTAGATTAGATCTATGTATGTCTCTCTTAGTGTACTCATTGTTGTTGTAAAGCAAAGAAAACTAGCCTACAAATCACAATCCCAGAGAACTTAGATAATTTAATATCTTCTAAGAATGTTCTATATAGACAATGAAACCTCTTCATATTTCTACACTGAGTCCTAACATTCTATTTAATATTGTTTCACTAGAATATGGTTATTAAAAGTTAGGTAAGATGACCCATGCCTATAATCCCAGTATTTGAAAAATTGAACCAGGAAGAGGATTGCCATGAGTTTCAAACCTACATGGGAATCATAGTGAGTTCCAGACAACATAAGTTTTCCAAAGATAACTGTTGGATGATGGAATTATTTCAATGACTCAAGGAGTGACACCCACCTTCTATTTCTACCAATATAGAAAACATTAAAAAACACACACAAAGAATAGTCTTGTTTTAAATCTGAAGAACTGACTACTGCTTGTAAGATTAAGGCATACAAGGAAGAAAATAGTATGAGGTAGAAGGCTTTGCATTCCATACCACACATTTCACTGAACCCAGGCTCTTCCATCATGAATAATTTCTGCTGCCTTTTCTCTTTCAGTGAGAAAGAAAAATGTATGATGCAAGTTCCCATACAGATTTTTATTTATTCTTTTCAATGTACAACATTGCCTGAAAAAGTTGGTGCAGTCATGCCACGGGTATTTTGCCACCCTTGTCATCTGAATGGCAACTTTAAAATGGTAAGCTTTATTTTCACATGCAAAAGTATTAATTATATATTTTGCCTCACCATTATTTGTCTTTTCCAAGTTCACATATGTTGCCCCAATTGTGTCTGACTATGTCCTAGAAAAGCAATGTATTCTATAAAATGTGCAACATTCTTAAAAAGCATCCTAACAATAATGTAAGAGTACATAATGCCTTTTGGTTGTGGCATTTACGCTTGGGGACAAGAGCATTTGCCAGAAGTTTTTCTAGAAAGTCAATTCTCAGCAAATGTAATAAAAGTATAAATATAGACTGATTTTGCTTGGAAAATGAATCACAGTTTTACATAATTTCACCTAGATGAAATTGATGCTTTAGAGATTTGAAATTCCAATCAAACAATTTGATATAAAATAAATGTAAATGCTGCAATAAGTGAATAAATTACACATTTGCAAAATGATAAATGGCAGTTATTGAATTCACCTAAGCAACATCAACCAATAAATTCTGAACACATTGGGAAGTAGGAAAATTACACTTGATTGCCTATCAGCAAATCCCAGGGGGATTTTAAAGGTTATGAAAATTGCAGGGCATGTAAGTGACTGTGGATGCCAATATACTTTTACATGAGTATTTGGTTACCCTGACTCTGCTTTTATAAAACTACCTTGCAACTCAAAATCGAATTTTTCAAAATGTTACCTTCACAAAATGTTTTATGACCAATCTGGCACATCAAATGACAGTGACCTGCTACACAAATGAGACTTTCTGCCAGTCTTTGGGATTTGCACAGCATTTGATCGTTGTTGCTGTGTTTGCTTCTCCTTGGATATGGGTGTTTATTCATTAGAAAAGTTTCTGAATTATACTTGCTTTTCTGATATAAGAAAAAGATAAATAAAAGTGATTCTTTAATATAAATAGCTCTTCCTTGTTGCAGCTACTGCCTCATTACTGAACTTAGTAATATAATAGAAATATTTCTAAAAACTTACTTTTCATTCTCTATTTATACCTATATTTTGCACTAATCTGTTTGTGAGCAGAATGGTTTAGAATGTTCCTAAAGAACAAAACAACTCAGAGGTGTGATAATGCAGTGCATTCAGTCACGTGCATTCATTCAGTGGCTGTTTATTTGTCAAACACTCACCATGTGAAAATATGTTAAAAAAACACAGTGGCAGAGATGAATCAACTCAACATATCCATACAAAATTGCTGTTTATTAAGAAAATCAATCACTGATACAAAAGATATTAAGACAGGACCAAAAAAGATAATCATTGAAATGTATAAAAAAACATCATCCTAGAAATTTAGGCAACAAAAAGAAAAGTTGGGATGATGAATGGAGCCACCTTCAGTAACCTTATTTAGTCCATGAAAATATATCTAAATCTAAGTTCCAATTCCTTGTGAATCTGACCTTATTTAAAAATATTATCCTTTCAAATATAAGTAAGTTAAGGATCTGAAATGGGATCTCTTTGGGTTTAGGTTAGCTCGTAATCCAGTGATTCTTTCCTTAGAGTAGAGAGAGGTCATGCATAGACCATGGGGTAAGAGTGTTTAAAGACAAATGTAGAGATCTGCATTACACAACCAAAAAACCAGATAATCACCAAATGTTGAAAGAGGCAAGCAAAGGTTCTATTCCAGAACTTTCTGTGTTAATTTATCATGGGGATCATTTTGATTTCAGATTGATGGCTCACAAAGAAATAACAGTAAATTCATGTTTCCTTTTTTTAAAAAGAAAATATCAATAGATTTTTGTAGTGTTCCTACAGGTCTAGGAAACTGTTAAAAAAAATTTCCAGGACTACATTTGAGTTGTTAACAAGAAAGACCATGTGTATTTTATCAAGATAGAAAACCCAGGAAGACAAAATTACTTTTAGACATCTAGAAACTACTGAAAAGTAGGATATACAACATTGATATCACATACAAAGGAATATCTGAGTAAATACCCAACCAATGTTTGGTTTAATTTAAGGCCCAACTCATGAGAGGGACCCTATATATCCTACACTACCTGGATGGCCAGGAACTGGAGACTGGATAGTCTCCAGATCTAGGGTAGAACCAAACAACACTGACAAAAAAAAAAATCAATAAAGTGACTCCTAACGATATTCTGCTATAGTTATAGATCAGTGCCTTGCCCAGTCTTCATCAGAGGGGTTTTGAAACCTCTAGAAGCAAATTGGAAAAGGTACAGAGACCCACATCCTGATAATATGCAGAAAGAATCTAAACTGGATGTTTAATAGAGACCTCCATTTTGGAGATCAGGAAACACAGGGAAAGAGGAAGTGGAAAGATTGTAGAGAGTCACAGACAATGAAGAACTGTTGTGGAATAGAATGTTTATTTAGCTAAGTAAAGATGTTTTGTATTTTTTTAAGCTGCATTTGTTCAACTGTGTAATGGTATGTTGCCTTCGTTTATCCTGCGTTTGTTTAATTATGTTAAGATGTGTTGCTGTTTTACCTTGCCTGTCTAAGGCACCTGATTGCTCTAATAAAACCCGAATGGCCATGCAGATGAGGGATTAGCAAGACTGGCAGACAGAGAGAAAGGAGAGCAAACCAGCAAGCTGGGGCCCAGCCAGCCTGGGTCAGCCACACAAACATGGAGGAAGCAGGGAAGTAGGACATACAGAATGAAAGAAACGTAAAAAGCCCCAAAGCAAAATGTAGATGAGTAGATGAATAGAAACAGATTAAATTAAGTTAAAAGATCACCTAGTGGTATAGGTCTATGGTGAGGCCTAGATTTTATAATTTTAATAATAAGTCTTCATGTCTTATTTAGGAGCTGGTTGGAAGCCCAAAGAAATGACAGCTACAGAGGATTCCAGAAGAACATAACACACCAAAAAAATTAAGCAGGGCTCATAGAGGGTCACAGACACCAGAGTAGCATGAGTGAAGGGATTGAAAACTGTGGATGGGATGTATTTTATGAGAGAAGAATTTGTTTTCTCTCCCTCCCTCCCTCCCTCCCTCCCTCCCTCCCTCCCTCCCTCCCTCCCTCCCTCCCTCCCCCCCCCCCCTCCCTCCCTCCCCCCCCCCCCCCCCTCCCTCCCTCCCTCCCTCCCTCCCTCCCTCCCTCCCTCCCTCCCTCCCTCCCTCCCTCCTTTCTTTCTTTCTTTCTTTCTTTCTTTCTTTCTTTCTTTCCTACTTTTTTTTTTTTAAATCTTTTTAGACAAGATTTCTCTATGTAGCCTTGACTGCCCTGGAACTCATTCGAACTCACATAGCTATGCCTGCCTCTGCCTCCCGAATTCTTTTTTTGTTTGTTTATTATGTCCTCAAACAAGACATCCCAACTTCAGTCTTCCCTTCCTCCACTCCTTTTGGTTCAGTCTCTCCACTCCTCTGCCCCAGATCACTGCTCCTGCATTTCTCTTCTGAAAAGAGCAGTCCTCATAGTGATATCAACCAAACTCAGTACAATAAGATATAATAAGCTTCATCATATACCCTTATATCTAGGCTGTACAAGGTAAATCAGTAAGAGGAAAAAGGTTGCTAATTTATGAGAAGCATGGAAGAAGCAAACAAAGAATCAGGGACTCCCATGGAGAAGAGAAAATAAGTTTTTTCAGTATCATGGAAGGTTAAATGAATTACACAGGGAAGCAGAAAAAATAGAAAAATAGAGCAAATGAGGAGACAGAGAAATTGAGGAAAGAGACATAAAGGTTAATAACTCACAATGAAGGTCATTGGTAAGAAAACTTCAACGAACTGTGATGGCAGTGGCTGTTGTTTATTTCCCAGTCCCCCCAGGCTCCTGAAATAATGACACAGAAACTATATTAGTTAAATCACTTGGAAACTATATATTTGCAATAATGTTTGGCCAATAGCTTAAGCATATTGGTAGCTAGCCCTTAAATCTACAATTAACCCATTTCCATTATTTTATATTTTACCATGAAACTTTTGGTCTACCAGCAAGATTCCAGCTGGCAGCTCTTTGTCTTTCACCTCTGGCACCTCCATGGCATCTCGTGACTTTGTCTTCTTTCTTCTAGCATTCAGTTTAGATTTCCATACCTGGATCTACACTGCTCTGTCACAAGTTAAGGCATCTTCTTTATTTATTAACCAATAAAAGCAATACATATACAGAAGGACTTCCCACACCATATTCTTATTTTTATGTTTAAATAAAAAACAAGGTTTTAACTTTAACATAGTAAAATTACATATAACAAAACAGGTATTAAGCAAGAATTACAGTTATAATATTTATAATTACTTTATTATTTATCATATATAAGAAAAACTATAATTACAACAATCTATTATTTAACTCTGTCAAAGACCTAGAAGGATATAATATTACCTAAGTTAACAGGAAGTACATTGTAAGCAACTTCCAAAACTCTAGAATTGACGGAAATATATCAATGCCTGGACAGTCACCAAAAATTCATTTTGTATTGTTGAGGCACCCATCTTTAGCCTACAGGCCAATATTATCTGGAAGACATTTTCATGAAGAAGAAAATTTTAAAGACAGTTTTGTCTATATTGGCAGTTTATCAATCACTTTTTTTTTGTACCCCACAGAATATCTGAAATACGCTTTCAGGAAACAGGAACCCCAAAGGACCATCTCACTTTTAGGCAAGTCCAATAGTCTTTTCTCTGTGGGTCCAGAATATTCAGTTCATACAGCATAGCATTAAGCCGTCCAAGCAAGAGCAGTTTCTTGCCCAAATGGCTAGCAAATTCCATAAGGAGCTTCTTCAATGCCCATCATCCTCTTGAAGTAGATTGGTACTGCCAGGAGCAGATATTCTTACTGTCATGAAAAGTCTTAAGATATTAAAACATTTTAAAAGTCGTATTCTGGAGGTATTTGGAAGATTTGAAGAATACCTGTTTAACTGAAATTTATCTCTATATATTTAGAAAACCTAACTAATATGACTACAAGCTTGACTATTATAGATGATTTTCTATTAACCTATAGTTTTTAATTATACATTACATTTTAAAATGAGCTGCATAAACACAATGCCTTAATCAAGAGCAGAAATATACATGTAACAAAATTGATCTTAAATTTGTATCCATAAACCAAGATCTATAATAATGTAAAGTATCCATTTTTATAGCATATCCCCCTTTAAATGTAAATAAACACTTATAAACAATTATTGAGGGAATATGGGCACTGTTTTTTTTTCCCAAACTGGTGTTTGATTTTTAGGGGCAAAGTAATTTTGGGAGTTATTTACAGCAACCTTTCAGGGAGTCTTGGTTCATCAAACCACATTAGACTCCACAGAATCCATAGGTTTTTATCCTTTGTGGAAACAAAAGTAGAATATCTCTTTCAAAGTAATATATCCTTAGACTAAAATTTTGGAATTAAGATACCTTTAAATATATACTTTGATTTAGCTTAGCAGCCCATATAATGAAATGTCTCTCTGTACTTAGCTCCTTCACAGTCAAAAAATTTAAAGAAAACACAATAATATACATAATCTAGACTCACTCTGTCTGTAACAGAGTTATGAGAGCATTCTGTTCTAGAAGCGTGGAAGGGTAAGACCTAGGGAATGAGACTCATGGCTCATGGATGTGCACAGATATCCCAGGGAGAGGATAGCCAGTCATTACTGTTGCATGAGGTTCTATAAGACAGTAAATAAAACATCATTACTTAAATTTTTCATTTGTATTAAAATGTCTGCTGGAAGAATTTGCTTTCTAATAATTGCTTTTCTGATAAATTTTTCTATGTAGTAATTATTACTTTAGCTTTCTTCTCTGAAAAACTGAATTAACTGGTGAAATAGTGTTATATTTTCTAAGGAAAAGGTATATTATTCTTTCTTTTTCTCACTTCCCCATAGCATTCTTGCCTCAATAATTTGTTAAAGCATGATTTATTTTTATTAAGACTTTTGCTATTATTTGAATAGGAAATACGTGTGGAATAGGACAAAGTATTAGATTTTTATCTGAAACAGATGATGTTATTTTAAAATTTTCTAGACTCTTTAGATGATGGATCCTAGTTGGGAAAAGTAGATTACTGGTGTCATGTCTGATATTATTACACAGCTTTCAATTTTTTCCTTTCTCTCACTGTTTTCTACATATCATGAGTTAATGAGTCACTGTTTTTGTTGTTGTTCTTTGGTTTTGGACATGGTCCTGCTGCCAGCCATGAAATTTAATTTATGACAAGTTCAGAAATAATGATGCCAGTCATGATGAATTTGAACCTCAGATGCTATAAACAAGAATACTTTTTCCACTTAACTTGTTTCTTAGATGTATTAGTCATATCGAAAAAGCCATAACTAACACATATTTTATCATAAAATTCTTTTTAAAATTCAATATTTTGAGTTATTGATTAAATAATAATTATATAAGCAAGAGTGAGTAATAATTTTCATGGTTTACTAATTAAACTTAGTTACAACATTTCATAGATTCAAATATTTCTCAAATTAAATCTTGACTACTACATGACTACTATTATTCAACTTATGAGAAAATTATGGCAATCTACACTTCTTCACATAATATACACCACCCCACAAATAAGCCAAATATATAGATGTGACTTATTAATTGTTATTGTATTTGTTTATGTGCATAATATTTTCAATTGTAATCACCTAAAGCCTACCTTTTATTCAAAGATAAGGAAAATATTTACATAATCATAAAAATCATACTGGAAATTATATCTTAGTAGAAAGAAACTTCATATAGAAGCCCTGTGAAAATCAGTTTTCCCTGACAGAGTCACAGTGGATATATCAGCTATATTACAGTGTAGACCTCATCCTCTGGAGGACAGAAATGGGCTCACTGTTTCTAAGTGTGTTTTTTGTTGATATTGTTATGGTTTGGCGTTTTTTGTGTTTTTATTTTTGTTTCCTTGTTTGGTTCTGTATGTTTGTTTGTTTGTTGAGTTTTCTTCTTTAAGAGAAAAAGAACATGAAGTTGGGTAGGGAGGAGTCAGAGGAGATTCCGGGGTAGCTGAGATAGAGAAGAGAAAATATGCAAAATATATTGAATAAAACTTTTAAATAATAAATCTGTCTGCAAATGTAAAAAGAATCTAGTATGAAATCAATAGAAATGAATCTGGCTCAGATGCAGTAATTTTTAAGAATAGCTATTTGAGTAATAAAATCATTTCTATGTGTATTATTCTATTTTAAAGTTATATTGCAGAGTAATTGGAAGTCAAAAGTTATCTATATTAAATGAAAATATCTTGCTGAAGTTGGACATCTGCTCATACCAATAATACCATCATCATATTTAGGACCTTAGATTATCACTTCTAAAAGACCTGCTTGTGATGCTTTTGTTTGTATATGTTTGTAGCAAGAATGTGACTAGAGCTCTATCTTCTTAGCATATATTAAAGTACCAAAAACTGTTTGGTATCTGCAGCTACCACTGTTTTTGAAGAGCAGAACATATTTATTTCACATTATTGAACCATTATGCACACAACTCTCTTTGGACACAAACATAGCTCTTTGGAGGTATGGCTCCTCCTCCAAAGGGAACAACTGTTCTACTCTTTGCTTAGAGAAGTAAACTGTTAGGTAACTCATACAAGTGAAGTCATATGTTGTTTGTCCTTCTGTGAATAACTTTTAATACAATGCCCTTCAGGAACATTCATGCTGTCCCAAAAATTAGGGTCTCCATTAATTCCTTGAAAAGTACAGAATCATATTGACAAATCCAGGACTTCAAGAAAGAAATTAAAAGCAAAAAAAGAAGAAAAAATATAACAGAATATAAAAGAAAAGACAGAACAAGAGAGAAATAGAGAAAGGAAGAAAGGAAGAAATAGAGAGAGGGGGAGAGAGAAAAGAAGGAATAAAGAAAGGAAGGGAGAAGAAAGAAAAGAAGAAAGGGAGGAAGACAGAAAGAGTGACAGGGAGGGACCCTGGTTTTTAATGTATTAAATTTTCCATGGCATAAATATTCAAGATATGGCCTATTTTAATTCAAAGCTCAAAAATATTTTAAAATTCATGGATATTGAAAATCAACTCTTGCCAGTCCATCAATTTTAACTCACAAGGATGCTGATATACTGATACACATACCATAAAAGAAAAGTATAAACAACAAAAGACACAGTAATGTTAAAAAGTTCAGATGCATTTTTCCATATGATATTCTTTTATCAACCCCTAATTGTAACTACTTTGTGATTCATAGCAAACAAATTTACCATGAATTGTTTTATGATTTTCCTTTACTTACTTATTATAGCTGAGATGTATTATGATTAAAATACAATTTTTACAAATGAAAAGGATGCTTAGAGATAAAATATTTTTAACACAGCGTCTCACTAGACCTCTATATAACCCCGATTGACATCTACACAGCCAGGGATGACATCAAATTCCTGAACTCTATCCTCCTAACAATCATTTTAAAAGAAGCAAGAGATCTAACAACAAAAGATGTAAGTAGTTACACGATGAAGAAATATTATTCTAAAAGAATTATAGAAATGTATAATTAACGCTGCCATTTAAAAGATACCAATTGAGCTTCACACAGCCTTCCGAAATATAGAAAGAAGTTTTCACACACATTCCAAGGGCAGGTAAAATTCACCCACTCTTGACACACTCATAGAAGTTAAGATGCAGATAAAGTAAGATAAATTAAAACATCAAAATAAAACCCAGAGAGGTAACTTACTTATAAAAGTGGATTCAAAAGCTTAAAAACAGCTTTTGTCTACAGTTAATTTACAACCCAATCCTTTGTCAAGCACATAGAGCTGCTATTTCATGTTGTTCCTTAGTGATAAAAAGTGTACCCTTGAATACAAAACAAACATGATCCTGGCTACTTTATATTGAAAGCTTTACCTAGGGGAATATATGATTATTAAGAAGATCAGCACATTGTAGTCCATAAATAAAAAACAAAATTTCTCATAATGAGATATTATTTTCTAGGAAAACTTTGATGGAGTTGAAGAATGGTTAGTTATAGTTATAGTTTTCCATTATTATGATAAAGATATAAATATTGTAACTGTAATTCTTACTCGATAACTGTTTTGTTATATGTAATTTTACTATGTTAAAGTGAAAGCCTGTCTTTTTTGTTTAAACAGAAAAAGGGGAAATGATGGAGGAGGGTTTATGTGTTACTTTCATTGGTTAATAAAGAAACTGCCTTGGCCCTTTGATAGGACAGAAAATTAGGTAGGCGGAGTAAACAGAACAGAATGCTGGGAAGAAGGGAAGTGAGGCAGACACCATGGAGCCAGCCACCAGGTCAGACATGCTGAATCTTTTCCGGTAAGCCACCACCTCGTGGTGCTACACAGATTATTAGAAATGGGTTAATCAAGATGTGAGGGTTAGCCAGTAACTAACTCTCTAGAGATAATGGGCCAGGCAGTGTTTAAATGAATACAATTTGTGTGTTGTTATTTCCGGGGCTAAGCTAGCTGTGCGGGAGCTGGGTGGGATGAAAAGCAGGCCTTCCTGCAGCTCTTCACTACAAATGTTCCCATTACTAACTATCCAACCCCAAAGCATCCTTACATTATTTATAAATTTCTTTGTTTTGTTCACCAAGCAACTATTTAGTACCTACCAGGATCCATGTCCAACTGGAGCTAGAGTTTACAATCAATGACACGCTGGAAAAAGGAGGTATTTTCTGCTTCAAAGAAAGATCTCTAGTTATGAAATTTTGAGCTAATTTCCTGAATGATTGCAGTTTAAACAAATGGCACTAATCAATATTTGCCAGGTAAATTCCTTTGGGATTATTACTCACTGTTGATCCTGCCTCTTACCCAGGCATCCAAAAGATGAGTGACCTGCCAGTCCCTAGAGCAAAAGATGTTCTGCATTGTCAGGCTAAGAACTAGATGTTAAAATTGCAGCATACTCACAAGCCAGGAAGGAGATGGTGGCAAATTTATAGCTGCAGTGCTGGTTTAGTTTGTCTGCCTTTTCTTCTTTGAAGCAATACTAAAATGGTGAGTTTCTCCCACTGGCTTCTCCATCCTGAGAATGTCAAACTGATCTCTTGTTGCCCTGGAGTCAGGATGCTTTGCACTTAAACCAGCTTAAAATGCATCTGCCATTTTCTGGAGCATACATTCCCTTTTGTAATTAGCTTACACTCTTTGGTGTGCCACTGACTCCTTTGCTCCTTGGTGTTGAAAAGTGTGACAGTTGTGAATCACTGTTAATCCAGATTGTGCTACAGTAACCTAATGTGTTCAGGATGACTTTGTGAGTGCACAGAAATTGCTGACGGTAGCAAATATAACTAATTGCATATCATTAAAATTTTAATGGGTTTTGCTCCTAAAAGAGAAAAGGTCAAATATGTGTAAAAGTATTAAACACCCTTCACAAAATATTAATCCATTATATAGGACGTTCAGGTAAACAATCATTATTAGTCTCAGTGCTTTATGAAATCAGTGCTACTTATCAGCCACTGTATAACTGTGGAGGGGTTCAATATCAGATGTCTATCAATCACTCTTTATTTCTTGACACACAGTCTTTCACTGAACCTAAATCTCATTAATTTTATTGACCAACTGACTGTTGAGCTTCAGGGACATCTCTGTCATCACATCCTCAACCCTGGAGTTAATGGCACACACCACTACACCTGGCTTTTAGTATGGATTCTAATAATACAAATCTAAGTCCTCATACTGGTCAGGTAATTTACTGACTAAATCGTGTCTCCAGTCATGTGAAATACTTTTTATTACTTAAAATTTTGTGAGACTCTTATACATTGTTATATTTATATATTTTATCCTTCATTTTCCCTCCTCAAATTTTTCCTGATCCCCCACTCTTTCTCAAATTCATGACTTTGGTAATAAAACAATTATGCAATGACAAGGAAACTTTTGATCACAAGCTGCTTTTCTGTAAAATTATCAGGTCAAGTATTAATGTAGAATATTTATTTTGGTTCAATCTCAAATATCTCTGCTAGGCTACTGTAAATATGGAAGCCTTGGTCCCCAGATGATGGTGGAAGCTAGAATAGGAGCCTAACTGAAAGAAGTAGGTAACTACACCTACACCTTTATTGGGGATATAGGAGTCCTGACTCAGTGAAACTTAACTCTCTCTGTCTCTGTCTCTCTCTCTCTCCCTCCCTTCCTCCACCTCTGCCTTTTTTGTCTCTCCATCTCTCCTTCTTTTCCTCCTTCTTTCTACAGTTGTAATGAGGTAGCATAGTACATTTAACCATGATCTATTTTAACCAGCATAGAGCAATGTGGCCAAACGAACACGAACAAACACCTATGAAACTTAAACTTTCATCCTTTAGAGCTTAAAGGTTTCAGAATTTTGTGAAAACTGTGTGAAGATAAAACCTTTTCTGTTCTAAATCTGTAGCAAGTGATGTTACGATCACCAAACACTTATTTTAGAAACTTTTTTCATCTATAAGGAAAAAAATATTTTGTTAACAATATGGGTTTGGGAATGAAGTGCTGGGATTTTTTTTGGTTCTGTCACAAAGCAGTTATGTAATATCATGAAACGTCTACAGGATCTCTACACTTCCCTGTTAACTTGAACGTTGAACCACTATGTAATGATCAATCTTAGCTGCCAACTTGAGATGATTTAAAGCAACCTAGGGAATCACCAACAAGCACTATAGGTGTTCTCAGGAAAGTGTTTCCAAAGAGGTTTAAAAATGAAGGCTTACCCTGAGTGTAGGTGCCAGGGCACAGAAGGCTCAAGCCTGTGTGAAATAAAGCAGGGAAGAAACATACTGATTCAAGCACTCTAGTCTAGATATCAGAGATGTGGTGCTTTGCTGAACCATATTCTTGCTGCTGGGGAGGATTGAAGTCTCTGAAACTCGGAACCAAAATAGGTCCCTCCTCCTCCAAGTTGTCTACATAAGGTACTTTATTATAACAATGAAAAAGTAATAAATATACTGCACTTTATACATTCTTATGAGGGCTGAAATTTAAAATATTAAATGTGGAAAAAAAGAAATATTAAATGTGTCAAAATATATTGCTTCAGACTTTTTTTTACAGGTATCCATACAATTATATACCTATTATATATATGCTTATATCTGATACCTTAAAAGTCTTAAGAACATTTGGTTAAAATAAAAAACAAATAACAGAAAAAAACTTTTTTGAAAAACAGAAAGTTAGCTGCACCCACAAAAAAAACAAAACAAAACAAAAACAACAACAAAAAAACCACAGGCAACAGATAACCTCACACCAGCAAAATTCGAAGAAGGGAAACACACAAACACTACTACCACCAACAAAACCAAATATAACAGGAATTAACAATCATTGGTTATTAATATCTCTTAATATCAATGGTTTCAATTTGCCTATTAAAAGACACAGGCTATCAGAATGGATCCATAATAGAACCCATCCTTCTGCTGCATATAACCTCAAGGACAGGCATTACCTTAGAGTAAAGGGTTGGGAAAGGATTTTTCCATCAAATGAACTAAGAAACAAGGAGGTATAGTTATCCTATTATCTAACAAAATAGACCTGAACTAAAATTTACAAAAGAGATGGAGAAGAAGATTTCATATACATCACAGGAAAAATCCATCAAGATGAAGTCTCAATTCTGAACATCTATGCCCCAAACATAAGGGCACTCACATTTGTAAAACAAACATTACAAAGCTGAAATCACACATCAAACCCCATTCACTAATAAGTGGAAGACTTCAATACTCCCACTTGACAACTTACTATTTTAATTTGATTCTTGTCACTATGAAAAAAACACTGACCAAACAAACTTTCCCAACCCTTTACTTGAGGGACTTACCAGTTGTGGGAACTGGGCAGGACAGAGACCCCAAGGAGCAGGCCCTCATGCTACAGAATGGCACCCACGTGCATAACTGCATCCACAGAAAACCTGAGAAAGCTTGGGAAAGAATAGAGAAAAGAAAGTTTTCCTGGTAGCAGCAACTTCTCGGGTCTGTTCTGCTTGCTAGGGGCAAGCAAGCACTCTCATCTAAGAGAGGATTCCTGACTCAGCTTTAGCTGCAAGACCCTGCAGCTCTTTAAGAGGTCCTGCCAGGAAACATTTAAATGGTGTTGATGAAGAGCCGGCCACATGCTTTTCAGTTTTCAGCCATAGCAGGAAAAAAGCTGTGCCATTTTAAAATGCCGGCTTTCTGGGCCATCCTACCAGGGCAAACACTGACACTTTCAGGCAGGTCGTCTGACTGCAGAGCATTTGAATGTGGTTTTTGAGCAGAATGCTGCCTGCAGCTTGCTTGCTGGCAGGGACCTTGAAAGGCACAGAATTGTTACAATAAACATGGCTACAGCCGGTACCTCCACCACGAGGCTGGAATAGCAGAAACCTAATGAATAGGCTGGATACAGCTATCAAAGCCATGGCTTTAATCCTACCCATATTGCTTGGTAAATTAAAGACTCGTGTAATCAGAAAAAGAGAAATATATGGTAAAGAGAGATTCAAAGGAAAAAAAACTCTAAATGGTACACATATGTTAAAAATATAAGCAGGCTTGAAAAAGAAAGGTTAAAGTCCTTAAAATAAAAAAGAAAGAAAGAGAGTAATTGGGTGTGATGGTATACACCTTTAATCCCAACAGTTGGGAGGCAGAGGTAGACAGACTTCTGTGAGTTCAAGGTATGGTGGCACATGCCTTTAATCCCAAAACTTGGGAGGCAGACAGATCTCTGTGAGTTCAAGGTATGGTAGCACACATCTTTAATCCCAGCACTTGGGTGGCAGAGGCAGGTGAATCTCTGAGTTCAAGGACAGCCTGGTCTACAAGAGTGAGTTCCAGGATAAGATACACAGAAAGCCTGTCTCAAAAAGCCAAAAAGTAAAAAGAAAGGAAATAGAGGTTAAAATAAAGCCACATAAAGATAGAAAATACATAGAGAATCTTGATACTGTATGTTATTATGCTCTCTTTGAATTGTTTGAATGCGAGGAAGGAGCAACAGCTGCTAAAAGATATTTGCTTATAAATGCTGCTGAATTAATCCAAGATAGGTATTTTGAAAATATCTTGACTTCAAAATTGAAATTAAAGGTATGTTACTTTGGAGAAGAGATTGTGCTTTTTTTTTTCCACAGGAAATGAGAGGCTGTGGATTCAATCTCAGTTCAGAAAAATCAAGTTTGATCAAGAAAGATCATCTGAGAAATCTCCAGTAGAAACAGATGGTTCAGATGTCTGAGTTCTACATCCAGAACAGATTCAAGACTGCTGTCTGAGATGATCAAGCCTCACAGGATACTCCAGTCAAGACTTGACCATAATTATAAATTTTCTTTAGGTCCCCATAAGATTATCAGTGCTCCCAACCAGCTGGGAATAGCCTGGAATACTATACCCACATTCCCAAAAAATGGACTATAGAAATTTTTCTTTGTTTAAAAAAGAAAACAAAGAGGGGAAGTGGTGGGGGAGAATTGTCTGTATCCTGTCAATCATGTTTTAAATAAACGTTGATTGGCCTAGCAACCAGACAGGAAGTAGAGGTCGGAGAATGAGAACAGGAGTATTCTGGGAAGAAGGAAGCTCTTCTCCAGTCCTACCCAAATCATGGAAGAAGCAAGGTACTTGCTACTTAGTGACCCACTGAGAAAGGTACCACCGAGGCATGTGGTTAACATAGATAAGAATAATGGGTTAACTTAAGTTATAAGAGCTAATACAAAGCCTGACATAATGGGCCAATCAGTTTATAACTTATGGACACCTCTGTGTGATTTTCTTGGGGCTAAAGGGCTATGGGAATTGGGAGGGACAGAAATCCCAACAAGCAGGACCTCAGGTTACATGGAGTAAGGACAAGGTAGAGTCATGGGAATCTCCAGTCAGAGAAGAAGCAACATGGAAAGTTCATAAATGAGGTAAATGAGCCTAGCAGCAGCAAAGATAAACAAAAATTGGTTAATATATGGTGTAAGATCTGGATGGATATAACATTTATAATTAATAATAAGTCTCCGAGTGTTCATTTGGAACTAACTGGTGGAACAGAAGAGTCTGACTGCAAAATATGCCCAAACATCTGCCATCTTCATACACATAAGGCTTGAGAAAGTTTTTGTTTTTGTTTGTAATTTTATTAAATTATAAAAGTTTCCATTTCTGCCCCTCCTCCCACCACGCTCCCACTCCCCCCACTCCCTCTCCTCCTCCCTCTCCATCCCTAAGAGCAGTCAGGGTTTCTTGCATTGTGGGAAGTTCAAGTTCCTCCTCCCTCCCTCCAGGTCCAGGAAGGTGAGTGTCCAGACAGACTGAATCCCAAAAATCCAGTATATGCAGAGGAAACAAGTCCCAGTGCCATTGGCAATGGCTTTTCAGAAAGACTCCGGGCCAGCCACATTCAGAGAATCCGGCCACATTCAGAGAATCTGGTTGGATCATGTGCTCATTCAGTCCCAGTCCAACTGGCCTTGGTAAACTCTCATTAGATCCGTCCCCTTGTATCAGTGGGTGATCGCATCCCTCGCAGTCCTTATTTCCTTTTTCATTTTCTTCATCTTTCTGCTCCTCATTTGAACCTTGGGGGGAGCTCAGTCCGGTGCTCCAATGTGGGTCTCCGTCTGTGTCGCCATCCATCGTCGGATGAAGGTTCTCTCTGATCTTGCCTTCTTTGCTCACATTCTCTTTCCTTCTGCTTCTCGTTTGGACCTAGGGAGTTAAGTCCAGTGTTCAGATGTGGGTCTCGGTCTCTATCTCCATCCATCGCCAGATGAAGGTTCTATGGTGATAAGCAAAATATTCATCAGTATGGTTATGGGCCTAGGCCGTTTCAGGCACCCTCTCTTCTGTCCAGGGAACAATCTGGGGATTTCTCCTTGGACCTGGGATCCCATTTATAATCAAGTCTCCTGTAAACCCTAAAATGACTCCCTTAGTTGAAATATATTCTTCCCTGATCCCATATTCATCCTTCCTCCCTCCCCCCATCCCAGTCCACCTAGCATTCCCCATTCCTCCCCTACTCCCTTCTCTCTAACCCTCTCCCCTTCCAACAACCCTCCCACCCCCCATGCACCCGAGGTTACCTGGGACTCTTGTCTATTTCCAATCTCCAGGCAGATAGCTACATGATTTTCATCAGGTTCACCTTCTTATTTAGCTTCTCTAGGATCACGAATAATAGGCTCAAAGACCTTTAATTATGGTTAGAATCCACATATGAGTAAATACATACCATATTCCTCTTTTTGGATCTGGCTTACCTCACTCAGTAAAGCGTTTTCTATTTCCATCCATTTGCATGCAAAATTCAAGATGTCATTGTTTTTTACCGCTGAGTAGAACTCTAATGTGTATATGTTCCACACCTTTTTTAACCATTCTTCTATTGAGGGGCACCTAGGTTGTTTCCAGGTTCTGGCTATTACAAATAGTGCTGCTATGAACATAGTTGAACAAATGCTTTTGTGGTATGATAGGGCATCTCTTGGGTATATTCCCAAGAGTGGAATTGCTGGGTCCTGAGGGAGGTTGACTCCTAGTTTCCTGAGAAACTGCCACACTGATTTCCACAGTGGCTGCACAACTTTGCATTCCCACCAACAATGAATGAGTGTTCCCCTCATTCCACATTCTCTCCAGCATAGGCTATCATTGGTGTTTTTGAATTTGGCTATTCTGATAGGTGTAAGATGATATCTCAAAGTTGTTTTGATGTGCATTTCCCTGATCGCTAAGGAGGTTGAGCATGACCTTAAGTGCCTTTTGGCCATTCGGAGTTCATCTGTTGTGAATTCTCTGTTCAGTTCAGTACCCCATTTTTTAATTGGGTTAATTAGAGTTTTAGTGTCTAGTTTCTTGAGTTCTGTGAATATTTTGGAGATCAGACCTTTGTCTGATGAGGGGTTTGTGAAGATCTTCTCCCAGTCGGATTGGATGCTGAAAAAGCATTTGACAAAATTCAACACCCCTTTATGATAAAGGTGTTGGAGAGATTGGGTATACGAGTATCATACCTAAATATAATAAAAGCAATATATAGTAAGCCGACTGCTAACATCAAATTGAACGGAGAGAAACTCAAAGCCATTCCACTAAAATCAGGAACACGGCAAGGCTGTCCACTCTCTCTATACCTCTTCAATATAGTGCTTGAAGTTCTAGCAATAGCAATAAGACAACATAAGGGGATCAAGGGGATTCGAATTGGAAAGGATGAAGTTAAACTTTCGTTATTTGCTGACGATATGATAGTGTACATAAGCGACCCTAAAAACTCTACCAAAGAACTCCTACAGCTGATAAACACCTTTAGTAATGTGGCAGGATACAACTCCAAAAAATCGGTTACCCTCCTATACACAAAGGATAAAGAAGCAGAGAGGGAAATCAGAGAAACATCACCTTTCATGATAGCCACAAATAGCATAAAATATCTTGGGATTACTCTAACCAAAGAAGTGAAAGACCTATTTCACAAGAACTTTAAGTCCTTGAAGAAAGAAATTGAGGAGGATACCAGAAAATGGAAAGACCTCCCCTGCTCTTGGATTGGGAGAATCAACATAGTAAAAATGGCAATTCTACCAAAAGCAATCTTTAGATTCAATGCAATTCCCATCAAAATCCCATCAAACTTCTTCACAGACCTTGAGAGAACAATAATCAAGTTTATATGGAAAAACAAAAAAACCCAGGTTAGTCAAAACAATCTTATACAATAAAGGAACTTCTGGAGGCATTACCATCCCTGACTTCAAACTCTATTACAGAGCTACAGTATTGAAAACAGCTTGGTATTGGCATAAGAACAGAGAAGTCGACCTATGGAATCGAATAGAAGACCCGGGTATCAACCCACAAACGTATGAACACCTGATATTTGACAAGGGAGCTAAAGGTATACAATGGAAGAAGGAAAGCATCTTTAACAAATGGTGCTGGCATAACTGGATGTCAACCTGTAGAAGAATGAAAATAGATCCATATCTATCACCATGCACAAAACTCAGGTCCAAATGGATTAAAGACATCAACATTAATCCGACCACTTTGAACCTGATAGAAGAGAAAGTAGGAAGTAGTCTACAAGATATAGGCACAGGAGACCACTTCCTAAGCAGAACCCAAGGAGCACAGACAATAAGAGAAGCAATGAATAAATGGGACCTACTAAAACTGAGAAGCTTCTGTAAAGCAAAGGACACTGTCAGTAAATCCAAAAGGTTACCTTCTGAGTGGGAGAAGATCTTCACAAACCCCTCATCAGACAAAGGTCTGATCTCCAAAATATACAAAGAACTCAAGAAATGAGAAAGTTTTAAAAAGGTTCTAAACATACAAAATGAAGCCAAATGTGGCTTCCTAATCTCATGTCTCTCATCAAAGCCTCAGTACAAAGATACAGCTCTCAGCTGCTGCCAGCAGGCTTGAGTCCCCAACACCAGCACCACCATACTGTGCTTACAAACACTCCATTAACTAGGCTGCATGGTGAGTTTAACTTTGTTCATGCAGACAGAAAAGATTAAAGATACAAAGTAAAGGCAGATCCAGACTGGAAAAACAAAACAAAAAAAAAAAACAAAAAAAAACCCAGCCTCTAAACAGGTCATGTGTGTGATAGGCTTGGGAGGGAAAAGAGCAATAATATAGACAGTCATAGAAAAAATAGTGTAGAAATAATAGTAAAGTGTTTAAGGAGGAAAATATAAAGTCATATAAAGGAAAAATGCCACACAAAAATGGCAATACACAGTAAGTCTGGATCCTGTATACTTTTGTGTTGTCTTTGAATTTTCTGATTGCTAATGAAGGAACAACAATGGCTAAAACACACTTGACTTTGAATACTACTTGCTAAAACAACCTATGTATTTTAAAAATGTCTTGACTGAAAAAAAATGGAAATCAACGGGTATGTTGCTTTGGGGGAAAGACTATGCTTTTATTTCCACAAATAAAATGACTCTATCTGAGTACTCACCTCAGATAGGAACCAACAATAGACCAAAGTCATGGTTACCCACAAAGTCCAACTCCATGAGCCAATGAGTTTCTTTGGTGTTGCTTACAAGAAAGTGGGTAAGGGGTTGTTCACAAACGTAGAAATGACCCAAAGACAGTTGCATCACTGAAAATCTACCCTGGGATGGGTGACATCTCACAAATGCTGTAATCCTTCAAAGTCCTTACAGCTTTTATGTGTTTGGGGAGGGAGGGCCTTAGTGTATCTGGTCCAGTCAGGGACTTCTTGAAGTCCTGGAGTTGTTGAGTTTATCAAGTTTCTTTGTAGGTTTATTGAACTGTTCCTGTTGTTTCACCGCCTTTCTGACAGCCCCTGTATTATGGAGATTACTTGAAAAATGGAAGATTCCATTTTAGAGGAAACTTCTACACAATATCTTTGTAAGATCATCTGGCAATAAGTTTAAGCAACATGAGTCAGAGGATCACTGAAGATAGGTGAGATTTTGTTGTTGTAGAGTATGGTTTAAGTAAAAACAAATCATGCATAAAGCATTAGAAGAAAACCTAAAACTAAGACAGCCAATGTTGAAATTTCCAGGGGATTAAAGCCAGAGTTTTCAAGAAGCTCATTTACCTCATCTAGGAATTTCCAATACTGCTTCTTCTGCCTCTGGTTCACAATGTGTGACTCTGCCCTTCTTTTCAGCATTATCTCTACCCTTAAAATCCTGCCTAGCAATCAACATCGCAATCAGATTTACTGAATTGAAATTCAAAGTATGACAATTATCAGAGTAAGTATTATTGAAAAATATCAGCCTAACAGCTAGGAAGCATTGGTCAGTCCATTAAAATGTTTGTGCCATAAACATGAGAAGTCTCTTCTCAGAACCCAATAAAAAAAAACCTGCATTCAGCAGTACATACATTAATCCTAACACCCAGAAGAGAGAGACACGTAGATCCCATAGGCTTACTGGCCAGCCAGCACAACTTATTCGGTGACCCTCGAATCATTGAGAGACTCTGTAGATGGCTATCCTGAAGAACAAGACCAGAGGTTGAACTTTGACCTCCATGTGCCTTCATATGCACCATCCCTCTTGAGAACATACACTCACACACAAACATGAATATACATGAACACAGATAGATACCAAAAAAGCTTTCTTAAATTCAACATAGTGAAGCAGGAGTATATTACTTTTATTATGCAAGAAATCTGATTTAAATTTACACTAACTATCTTTAATGGTCTTGTTCTCATAACTGAAAATAATTTGCCCAAATTCAATAGAGGAATCAATTAATAAATTTTGTTGATAGGCATAAAATTACATCAATGTTTGGATATGTTTTACTAACTTCTAAAATATTTACTGTGAACAGTCACTAACTTAATTACAATTAAGTAATCTAGCTTGAATTTCTTTTATTAAACACAGTTAAAATCAACTAAACTACCTAAAAAGGAAATAAAATGGAATTAGATTTTGTGAAAATCTTTATCAGATTTCAGCAAGAAGATAGGAGTATGTTTTTTGTTTTCTTTTTTTTTTGTTTGTTTGTTTATTCAAGTATCCGAAAACACTCTTTCCACTTCCTCCCCTCCTCCCAATACCCTCCCGCTCCCCCCACTCCCTCTCCTCCTCTCTCACCATTCCCAGGAGCAGTCAGGGTTTCCTGTCCTGTGGGAAATCCAAGTTCCTCCCACCTCCCTCCGGGTCCAGGAAGGTGAGCATCCAAACAGGTCAGGATCCCAAAAAGCCAGTCCATGCAGACGAAGCAAGACCCAGTGCCATTGTCAATGGCTTCTCAGTCTTCATTTGGACCTCGGGGGCTCAGTCAGCCCCCATGTCAGCCATATTCAGAGAATCTGGTTTGATCAAATGCTCATTCAGTCCCAGTCCAGCTGGCCTTGGTGAGCTCTCATTCGATCAGTCCCCTTGTATCAGTGGGTGAATGCACCCTTCGCGGTCCTGACTTCCAGTGCTCCAATGTGGGTCTCCGTCTCTATCACCATCCATCGTCGGATGAAGACCCCCTCGGATTTTGCTTTCCTTGCTCACGATCTCCCTCCCTCTGATTCTCATTTGGACCTAGGGAGTTAAGTCCAGTGTTCCAATATGTGTCTCTGTCTCTATCTCCATCCATCGCCATATGAAGGTTCTGTGGTGACACGCAAAATATTTGTCAGTATGGTTATGGGCCAAGGCCAGTTCAGGCACCCTCTCCTTTGCTGCCCAGAGTACAATCTGGGGACCTCTCCTTGAACCTGGGAACCCCTCCAGAATCAACCCTAAAATGGCTCCCTTAGTTGAGATATAAACTTCCCTACTCCCAGAACCATCCTTCCTCCCTCCCCCCCTCCCATTCCCCCAAGCCATCCCCAATCCTCCCCCTCTCCCCTCTCCCTAACCATCTTCCCCTACTTCCACCCCCTATCCCCCATGCACCCGAGTTTGCAAGGCAATCTTGCCTAGTTCTAATATCCAGGAGGATAACTATATGATTTTCTTCAGGTTCACCTTCTTATTTAGCTTCTCTAGGATCACAAATTATAAACTCACAGAACTTTAACTATGGCTAGAATCCACTTATGAGTGAGTACAAACCATATTCCTCTTTTTGGGTCTGGGTTACCTCACTCAGTAAAGTGTTTTTTATTTCCATCCATTTGCATGCAAAATTCAAGATGTCATTGTTTTTTACCGTTGAGTAGAACTCTAATGTGTATATGTTCCACACCTCTTTTAACCATTCTTCTATTGAGGGGCACCTAGGTTTTTTCCATGTTCTGGCTATTACAAATAGTGCTGCTATGAACATAGTTGAACAAATACTTTTGTAGTATGATAGGGCATCTCTTGGGTATATTTCCAAGAGTGGAATTGCTGGGTCCTGAGGGAGGTTGATTCCCAGTTTCCTGAGAAACCGCCACACTGATTTCCACAGTGGCTGCACAAGTTTGCATTCCCACCAACAATGGATGAGTGTTCCCTTCATTCCACATCCTCTCCAGCATAGGCTATCATTGGTGTTTTTGAGTTTGGCTATTCTGACAGGTGTAAGATGATATCTCAAAGTTGTTTTGATTTGCATTTCCTTGATCGCTAAGGAGGTTGAGCATGACCTTAAGTGCTTTTTAGCCATTCGAAGTTCATCTGTTGTGAATTCTCTGTTCAGTTCAGTACCCCATTTTTTAATTGGGTTAATTAGAGTTTTAGTGTCTAGTTTCTTGAGTTCTGTGAATATTTTGGAGATCAGACCTTTGTCTGATGAGGGGTCGGTCAAGATCTTCTCCCAGTCCGAAGGTAGCCTTTTTGTCTTACTGACAGTGTCCTTTACTTTACAGAAGCTTCTCAGTTTCAGCAGGTTTCATTTATTCATTGTTTCTCTTATTGTCTGTGCTACTGGGGTTCTGCTTAGGAAGAGGGAGGCCTCCTGTGCCTATATCTTGTAGACTACTTCCCACTTTCTCTTCTATCAGGTTCAAAGTGGTCAGAATAATGTTGATGTCTTTAATCCATTTGGACTTGAGTTTTGTGCATGGTGATAGATATGGATCTACTTTCATTCTTCTACAGGTTGACATCCAGTTATGCCAGCACCATTTGTTAAAGATGCTTTCCTTCTTCCATTGTATACCTTTAGCTCCCTTGTCGAAAATTAGGTGTTCATAGGTTTGTGGGTTAATATCCGGGTCTTCTATTCGATTCCATAGGTCGACTTCTCTGTTCTTGTGCCAATACCAAGCTGCTTTCAATACTGTAGCTCTGTAATAGAGTTTGAAGTCAGGGATGGTAATGCCTCCAGAAGTTCCTTTATTGTATAAGATTGTTTTGGCTATCCTGGATTTTTTGTTTTGCTATATAAACTTGATTATTGTTCTTTCAAGGTCTGTGAAGAAGTTTGATGGAATTTTGATGGGAATTGCATTGAATCTATAGATTGCTTTTGGTAGAATTGCCATTTTTACTATGTTGATTCTCCCAATCCAAGAGCAGGGGAGATCTTTCCATTTTCTGGTATCCTCCTCAATTTCTTTCTTCAAAGACTTAAAGTTCTTGTCAAATAGGTCTTTCACTTCCTTGGTTAGAGTAATCCCAAGATATTTTATGCCAATTGTGGCTATCGTGAAAGGTGATGTTTCTCTGATTTCCCTCTCTGCTTCTTTATCCTTTGTGTATAGGAGGGCAACTGACTTTTTGAAGTTGATCTTGTATCCTGCCACGTTACTAAAGGTGCTTCTCAGCTGTAGGAGTTCTTTTGTAGAGTTTTTAGGGTCGCTTATGTACACTGTCATATCGTCAGCAAATAACGAAAGTTTAACTTCATCCTTTCCAATTCGAATCCCCTTGATCTCCTTATGTTGTCTTATTGCTATTGCTAGAACTTCAAGCACTATTTTGAAGAGGTATGGAGAGAGTAGACAGCCTTGTCTTGTTCCTGATTTTAGTGGAACGGCTTTGAGTTTCTCTCCATTCAATTTGATATTAGCTGTCGGCTTGCTGTATATTGCTTTTATTATATTTAGGTATGGTCTTTGTATCCCCAGTCTCTCCAACACCTTTATCATAAATGGGTGTTGAATTTTGTCAAATGCTTTTTCAGCATCCAATGAAATGATCATATGGCTTTTTTCTTTCAGTTTATTTATATGATGGATTACATTGATAGATTTGAATATGTTGAACCAGCCCTGCATCTCTGGGATGAAGCCTACTTGATCATAATGAATAATTTTTCGAATGTGTTCTTGGATTCAGTTTACCAGTATTTTATTGAGAATTTTCACGTCGATGTTCATGAGTGAGATTGGTCTGTAATTCTCTTTCTTGGTTGTGTCTTTGTGTGGTTTTGGTATCAGGGTAACTGTAGCTTCATAAAAGGAGTTTGGCAATGACTCTTCTGTTTCTATATTGTGGAATACATTAAGGAGTATAGGTATTAGCTCTTCCTGGAAGTTCTGGTAGAATTCTGCATTGAAACCATCTGGTCCTGGGCTTTTTTTGGTAGGGAGATTTTTGATAACAGCTACTAATTCTTCACGACTGACAGGTCTATTTAGATTGTTCACCTATTCTTGGTTCAACTTTGGTATATGGTACTTATCTAAAAAGATGTTCATTTCTTTTACATTTCCAGCTTTGTGGCATATAAACTTTCGTAGTAAGATCTAATGATTCTCTGAATTTCCTCTGTGTCTGTGGTTATGTCACCCTTTTCATTTCTGATCCTATTAATTTGCATGTTCTCTCTCTGCCGTTTGATTAGTTTGGATAGGGGTTTGTCAATCTTGTTGATTTTCTCCAAGAACCATCTTTTTGTTTCATTGATTCTTTGGATTGTTTTCTGTGTTTCTATTTTTTTATTTCAGCCCTCAGTTTGATTATTTCCAGTCTTCCACTCCTCCTGGGTGAATCAGCTTCTTTTTTTCTAGAGCTTTCAAGTGAGCTGTTAAGTCTCCAATGTGTGCTTTCTTCATTTTCTTTAATTGGGCACTTAGTGCTATGAACTTTCCTCTTAGCACTGCTTTCATAGTGTCCCATAGGTTTGAGTATGTTGTGTCGTTATTTTCATTAAATTCAAGGAAGACTTTAATTTCTTTCTTTTTTTTGGAATTTTTTTTTTAGTAATTTTATTAAATTATAAAAAGTTTCCATTTACGCCCCTCCTCCCAACGCCCTCCCATTCCCCCCCTCCCTCTCCTCCTCCCTCTTTGTCCCCAAGGGAAGTCAGGGTCTCCTGCCCTGTGGGAAGTCCAAGTTCCTCCCCCCTCACTCCAGGTCCAGGAAGGTGAGCATCCAAACAGACTGGATCCCAAAAATCCAGTATATGCAGAGGAAACCAGTCCCAGTGTCATTGTCAATGGCTTCTCAGAAAGACTGCAGGCCAGCCACATTCAGAAAATCCAGCCACATTCAGAGAATCTGGTTGGATCACATGCTCGTTCAGACACGGTCCATCTGGCCTTGGTAAACTCTCATTAGATCCGACCCCTTGTATCAGTGGGTGATAGTATCCCTCGCAGTCCTTCGTCATTTTCTTCCTCCTTTTGCTCCTCGTTTGGATCTTGTGGGGCTCAGTTCGGTGCTCCAACGCAGGCCTCCATCTGTATCGTCATCCATCGCCAGATGAGGGATCTATGGTGATAAGCAAAATATTCATCAGCATGGTCATGGGCCAAGGCCGGTTCAGGCACCCCCTCCTCTGTCCAGAGAACAATCTGGGGATCTCTCCTTGGACCTGGGATCCCATATATAATCAAGTTTCCTGTAAACTCTAATATGACTCCCTTAGTTGAAATATATTCTTCCCTGATCCCACATTCATCCTTCCTCCCTTCCCCCCATCCCGGTCAACCGAGCTTTCTCCATTCCTCCCCTACTCCCTTCTCTCTAACCCTCTCCCCTTCCAACAACCGTCCCACCCCCCCCCATGCACCCAAGGTTACCTGGGACTCTTGACTATTTCCTACCTCCTGGCGGATATGTAAATAATCTTCATCAGGTTCGTCTTCTTATTTAGCTTCTCTAGGATCACGAATAATAGGCTCAAAGACCTTTAATTATGGTTAGAATCCACTTATGAGTGAATACATACCGTGTTCCTCTTTTTGGGTCTGGCTTACCTCACTGAGTAAAGCGTTTTCTATGTCCATCCATTTGCATGCAAAATTCAAGATGTCATTATTTTTTACCGCTGAGTAAAACTCTAATGTGTATATGTTCCACACCTTTTTTAAACCATTCTTCTATTGAGGGGCACCTAGGCTGTTTCCAGGTTCTGGCTATTACAAATAGTGCTGCTATGAACATAGTTGAACAAACGCTTTTGTAGTATGTTTGGGCATCTCTAGGGTATATTCCCAGGAGAGGAATTGCTGGGTCCTGAGGGAGGTTGACTCCCAGTTTCCTGAGAAACCGCCACACTGATTTCCAAAGTGGCTGCACAAGTTTGCATTCCCACCAACAATGGATGAGTGTTCCCCTCATTCCACATCCCCTCCAGCATAGGCTATCATTGGTGTTTTTAACTTTAGCTATTCTGACAGGTGTAAGATGGTATCTCAAAGTGGTTTTGATTTGCATTTCCCTGATCGCTAAGGAGGTTGAGCATGACCTTAAGTGTCTTCTGGCCATTCGAAGTTCATCTGTTGTGAATTCTCTGTTCAGATCAGTACCCCATTTTTTAATTGGGTTAATTAGAGTTTTAGTGTCTAGTTTCTTGAGTTCTTTGTATATTCTGGAGATCACACTTTTGTCTGATGAGGGGTTGGTGAAGATCTTCTCCCAGTCAGAAGGCAGCCTTTTTGTCTTACTGACAGTGTCCTTTGCTTTACAGAAGCTTCTCAGTTTCAGCAGGTCCCATTTATTCATTGTTTCTCTTATTGTCTGTGCTGCTGGGGTCCTACTTAGGAAGTGGCCTCCTGTGCCTATATCTTGTAGACTACTTCCCACTTTCTCTTCTATCAGGTTCAAAGTGGACAGATTGATGTTGATGTCTTTAATCCATTTGGACCTGAGTTTTGTGCATGGTGATAGATATGGATCTATTTTCATTCTTCTACAGGTTGACATCCAGTTATGCCAGCACCATTTGTTAAAGACGCTTTCCTTCTTCCATTGTATACCTTTAGCTCCCTTGTCAAAAATTAGGTGTTCGTAGGTTTGAGGGTTAGTATCTGGGTCTTCTATTCGATTCCATAGGTCGACTTCTCTGTTCTTATGCCAATACCAAGCTGTTTTCAATACTGTAGCTCTGTAATAGAGTTTGAAGTCAGGGATAGTAATGCCTCCAGAAGTTCCTTTATTGTATAAGATTGTTTTGGCTATCCTGGGTTTTTTGTTTTTCCATATAAACTTGATTATTGTTCTCTCAAGGTCTGTGAAGAAGTTTGATGGGATTTTGATGGGGATTGCAATGAATCTGTAGATTGCTTTTGGTAGAATTGCCATTTTTACTATGTTGATTCTCCCAATCCAAGAGCAGGGGAGGTCTTTCCATTTTCTGGTATCCTCCTCAATTTCTCTTTTCAAAGGCTTAAAGTTCTTGTCAAATAGGTCTTTCACTTCCTTGGTTAGAGTAACCCCAAGATATTTTATGGTGTTTGTGGCTATCGTGAAAGGTGATGTTTCTCTGATTTCCCTCTCCGTTTCTTTATCCTTTGTGTATAGGAGTGCCACTGATTTTTTGGAGTTGATCTTGTATCCTGCCATGTTACTAAAGGTGTTTATCAGCTGTAGGAGTTCTTTGGTAGAGTTTTTGGGGTCGCTTATGTACACTATCATATCATCTGCAAATAACGAAAGTTTCACTTCATCCTTTCCAATTCGAATCACCTTGATCCCCTTATGTTGTCTTATTGCTATTGCTAGAACTTCAAGCACTATATTGAAGAGGTATGGAGAGAGTGGACAGCCTTGTCGTGTTCCTGATTTTAGTGGAAAGGCTTTGAGTTTCTCTCCATTCAATTTGATATTAGCTGTCGGCTTGCTGTATATTGCTTTTATTATATTTAGGTATGATCCTTGTATCCCCAGTCTCTCCAACACCTTTATCATAAAAGGGTGTTGAATTTTGTCAAACGCTTTTTCAGCATCCAATGAAATGATCATATGATTTTTTCTTTCCGTTTATTTATATGATGGATTACATTGATAGATTTGCGTATGGTGAACCATCCCTGCATCTCTGGGATGAAGCCTACTTGATCATAATGGATGATTTTTCTAATGTATTCTTGGATTCGGTTTGCCAGTATTTTATTGAGAATTTTCGCATCGATGTTCATGAGTGAGATTGGCCTGTAATTCTCTTTTTTGGTTGTGTCTTTGTGTGGTTTTGGTATTAGGGTGACTGTAGCTTCATAAAAGGAGTTTGGCAGTGACTTTTCTTTTTCTATATTGTGGAATACATTAAGGAGTATAGGTATTAGCTCTTCCTGGAAGTTCTGGTAGAATTCTGCATTGAAACCATCTGGTCCTGGGCTTTTTTTGGTAGGGAGATTTTTGATAACAGCTTCTAGTTCTTCACGACTAACAGGTCTATTTAGATTGTTCACCTGGTCTTGGTTCAACTTTGGTATATGGTACTTATCTAAAAAAATGTCCATTTCTTTTACATTTTCCAACTTTGTAGCATATAAACTTTCGTAGTAAGATCTAATGATTCTCTGTATTTCCTCTGTGTCTGTGGTTATGTCCCCCTTTTCATTTCTGATCCTATTAATTTGCAAGTTCTCTCTCTGCCGTTTGATTAGTTTGGATAGGGGTTTGTCAATCTTGTTAATTTTCTCCAAGAACCAGCTTTTTGCTTCATTGATTCTTTGAATTGTTTTCTGTGTTTCTATTTTGTTGATTTCAGCCCTCAGTTTGATTATTTCCAGTCTTCTACTCCTCCTGGGTAAATCAGCTTCTTTTTTTTCTAGAGCTTTCAAGTGTGTTGTTAAGTCTCCAATGTGTGCTTTCTCTGTTTTCTTTAGGTGGGCACTTAGTGCTATGAACTTTCCTCTTAGCACTGCTTTCATTGTGTCCCATAGGTTTGAATACGTTGTGTCTTTGTTTTCATTATATTCAAGGAAGACTTTAATTTCTTTCTTTATTTCTTCCTTGATCCAGGGGTGATTTAGTAGTTGACTGTTCAACTTCCATGAGTTTGTTGGCTTCATGGGGGTTCCATTGTTGTTGAATTCTAATTTTAATCCATGGTGATCTGACAAGACACAGGTGGTCACTAATATTTTTTTGTATCTGTGGAAGTTTGCTTTGTTACCAAGTATGTGGTCAATTTTCGAGAAGGTTCCATGAGCTGCAGAGAAGAAGGTATACTCTTTCCTATTTGGGTGGAGTGTTCTATAGATGTCTGTTAAGTCCATTTGATTCAGTACCTCCAGTAAATCTCTTATTTCTCTGTTAGGTTTCTGTCTGATTGACCTGTCCATTGGTGAGAGAGGAGTGTTGAAGTCTCCTACTATTAGTGTGTGTGGTTTGATGACTGCCTTGAGTTCTAGAAGAGTTTCTTTTACATATGTGGGTGCCTTTATATTAGGGGCATAGATATTCAAGATTGAGACTTCTTCCTGATGAATTGTTCCTGTTATGAGTATGAAATGTCCATCTCCATCTCTTCTGATTGATTTTAGTTTGAAGTCGATTTTGTTTGATATTAGAATGGCCACACCCGCTTGTTTCTTAGGTCCATTTGCTTGGAAAACCTTTTCCCAACCCTTTACTCTGAGTAGGTGTCTGTCTTTGTGGTTGAGGTGTGTTTCTTGTAGACAGCAGAATGTTGGATCCTGTTTTCGTATCCAATCTCTAAGTCTGTGCCTCTTTATAGGTGAGTTGAGACCATTGATATTAAGTGATATTAATGACCAGTGATCGATGACTCTGGTCATTTTTTTGGGTAGTAGCGTGTATGTGTTTTCCTTCTTTGAGTTGTGCTTGTGGAGGGTCGCTAGATGTCTGAGTTAATGTAGGCAGTGTTGGGAATGTTGGATTCCTTGGGTTGTGATTTTCCTTCTAGTATTCTCTGTAAGGCTGGATTAGTAGCTACGTATTGTTTAAATTTGTTTTTATCCTGGAATATTTTGTTTTCTCCGTTGATAGTGAACAATAGCTTGGCTGGGTAAAGTAGTCTGGGTTTGCATCCATTGTCTCTTAGTTTCTGCAGTACTTCTATCCAGGACCTTCTGGCTTTCATGGTTTCCATAGAGAAGTCTGGTGTAAGTCTGATAGGTTTACCTTTATAAGTTACTTGACCTTTTTCCTTTGCAGCTTTCAATATCCTTTCTTTAGTCTGAATGCTTTGTGTTTTGATTATTATATGACGAGGGGATGTTTTTTTCTGATCCAGTCTATTCGGTGTTCTGTATGCTTCTTGAACCTTCATAGGAATATCGTTCTTTAGGATGGGAAAGTTTTCTTCTATAATTTTGTTGAGTATATTTTCTGGACCTTTGAAATGCAATTCTTCTCCTTCTTCTACTCCTATTATTCTTAGATTTGGTTTTTTTATTGTGTCCCACAGTTCCTGAATGTTTTGTGATGAGAATTTGTTGGATTTGCTGTTTCCTTTGGACAGAGTGTTTAATTTCTCTATGGTGTCCTCAGAGTCTGAGATTCTTTCTTCTATCTCTTGTATTCTATTGGTTAAGCTTGTTTCTGAAGTCTCTGTTCGTTTACCCAGATTTTCCATAGCCAGCCGGCCCTCGGTTTGTGATTTCTTCATTGACTCCATTTCAGTTTTCAAATCTTGAACTGTTTCTATTACCTGTTTGATTGTTTTTTCTTGGTTTCCCAGAATTTCATTTACGGATTTACTCATTTCTTCAAACTTTTTGGTATATTTCTCTTCCATTTCTTTACTCATTTCCTCAATTTTTTTATTATACTTATCTTCCATTTCTTTACGGCAGATTTTCACCTCCTGTTTAAGTTCCTCTATTATTTTCATAAAGAAGCGCTTAGAGTCAAATTCTTCTATTTCTTCTGGCGTAGGGTGTTCAATTCTTCTAGTTTCGAGCTCCCTGGATTCTGCCGATGTCATGTTGCCTTTCAGGTTGTTGGAGGAATTCTTGCATTGGCGCCTGCCCATCTCCTCCACTCTGGATGAAACTCCTCAGCACTTTCTGAATAGAAGTCCTCAGCACTCTCTGGGTAGGACTTCACAGCACTCTCTGGATAGAGCTCCTCAGCCCTCTCTGGGAAGAACTGCTCAGCAGGGCAACAGGGCTAGCTGGTCTTCCCAGGACTCAGGAGACAAAGGGCCCGCAGCAGTGGGGGGAGGGGAGGGGTCCCTTGGAACACCAAAGACCCTGCTGCAGATGCTGGGGGGGGGCTGTGCTCTCTTCCTGGGCAGTGGTGAGCTCCCACTCACCTCTCTGGGAAGAACTGCTCCTAATTTCTTTCTTTATTTCTTCCTTGACCCAGGGGTGATTTAGTTGTTGACAGTTCAACTTCCATGAGTTTGATGGCTTCCTGGGGGTAGCATTGTTGTTGAATACTAACTTTAATCCATGGTGATCTGACAAGACACAGGTGGTTACTAATAATTTTTTGTATCTGTGGAAGTTTTCTTTGTTACCAAGTATGTGGTCAATTTTTGAGAAGGTTCCATGAGCTGCAGAGAAGAAGGTATATTCTTTCCTATTTGGGTTCTGTAGATATCTGTTAAGTCCATTTGATTCAATACCTCCAAAAAGTCTCTTATTTCTCTGTTGGGTTTCTGTCTGATTGATCTGTCCATTGGTGAGAGAGGTGTGTTGAAGTCTCCTACTATTTGTATGTGTGGTTTGATGACTGCCTTGAGTTCTAGAAGTGTTTCTTTTACATAAGTGGGTGTCTTTATATTAGGGGCATAGATATTCAGGATTGAGCCTTCCTCCTGATGAATTGTTCCTGTTATGAGTATGAAATGTCCATCTCTCTCTCTTCTGATAGATTTTAGTTTGAAGTCAACTTTGTTAGGTATTAGAATGGCCATACCTGCTTGTTTCTTAGGTCCGTTTGCTTGGAAAACCTTTTCCCAGCCCTTTACTCTGAGTAGATGTCTGTCTTTGTGGTTGAGGTGTGTTTCTTGTAAACAGCAGAATGTTGGATCCTGTTTTCGTATCCAATCTCTAAGTCTGTCCCTTTTTATAGGTGAATTGAGTCCATTGATATTAAGTGATATTAATGACCAGTGGTTGTTGACTCTGGTCATTTTTTGGGTAGTAGAGTGTATGTGTTTTCCTTCTTTGAGTTGTGCTTGTGAAGGGTCACTAGATGTCTGAGTTATTGTAGGCAGTGTTGGGAATGTTGGACTCCATGGGTTGTGATTTGCCTTCTAATACTTTCTGTAAGGCTGGATTTGTAGCTACGTATTGCTTAAATTTGTTTTTAGACTGGAATATTTTGTTTTCTCCGTTGATAGTGAATGATAGCTTGGCTGGGTATAGTAGTCTGGGTTTGCATTCATGGTCTCTTAGTTTCTGCAGTACCTCTATCCAGGACCTTCTGGCTTTCATGGTTTCCATAGAGAAGTCCGATGTAAGTCTAATAGGTTTACCTTTATAAGTTACTTGATCTTTATCCTTTGCAGCTCTTAATATTCTTTCTTTAATCTGACTGTTTTGTGTTTTGATTATTATATGGTGAGGTGATGTTTTTTTTTTTTTGATCCAGTCTATTTGCTGTTCTGTATGCTTCTTGAACCTTCATAGGGATATTGTTCTTTAGGTTGGGGAAGTTTTCTTCTATAATTTTGTTGAATATATTATCTGGACCCTTGATCTGCAATTCTTCTCCTTCTTCAATTTCTATTATTCTTAGATTTGTTTTTTATTGTGTCCTACAGTTCCTGAATGTTTTGTGATGAGAATTTGTTGGATTTGCTGTTTTCTTTGGTCAGAGCGTTTAATTTCTCTATGGTGTTCTCAAAGTCTGAGATTCTTTCTTCTATCTCTTGTATTCTGTTTGTTATGCTTGTTTCTGAAGTCTCTGTTCGTTCACCTAGATTTTCCATAGCCAGCCGGTCCTCTGTTTGTGATTTCTTCATTGACTCCATTTCAGTTTTCAAATCTTGAACTGTTTCCATTACCTGTTTGATTGTTTTTTCTTGGTTTCCCAGAATTTCATTTACGGATTTACTCATTTCTTCAAACTTTTTGTTATATTTCTCTTCCATGTCTTTACTCATTTCCTCAATCTTTTTGTTATACTTATCTTCCATTTCTTTACAGCAGATTTTCACCTCCTGTTTAATTTACTCTATTATTTTTATGAAGATCCGCTTAGAGTTGATTTCTTCTATTTCTTCTGGAGTAGGGGGTTCAATTCTTCTAGTTTCGAGCTCCCTGGATTCTGGAGATGTCATGTTGCCTTTCAGGTTGTTGAAGGAATTCTTGCATTGGCGTCTGCCCATCTCCTCCTCTCTGAATGAAACTTCTCAACACTTTCTGGATAGAACTCCTCAACACTCTCTGGGTAGGACTCCTCAGCACTCTCTGGATAGAGCTCCTCAGCACTCTCTGGGTAGAACTCCTCAGCACTGCAACAGGGCTAGCTGGTCTTCTCAGGACCCAGGAGACAAAAGGGTGGCAGCAGTGGGGGCAGGGAGTGGTCCCGTGGAACACCTAAGACCCTGCCACAGAAGCTGAGGGGGGGGGGGGCTGTGCTCTCTTCCCGGACAGGCTGAGGAGTATGTTTTATAACTAAGTTTTATTATGGAAGGATTCATAAAAATGACAAGTACAGAAATATAATCTTATCCAAGTGCTTAGCACGTTTTCAAAAAGTGAATGGGAAAGAAAAAAATTTCCTTGAAATACAGAGCTCCATGGCTGTAGAGTTGCTTTCCCTCTTCTCAGTGTTAATATCCATTGTCTTACTATCTGTTTTCACTCCCTACTCCCACCATCCCCTCCCACTCTCTACTCCCACCATCCCCTCCCACTCTTACTTCCCCATCTCCTTCCACTCTCTACTCCCATTGTCTTACTCTACCCAGACTTTTATATCCTTTACTTAAAAATGAGCAACTTACTTGGTACTTTGTTTTTATTTTAAATAGAATTCGTGTTTTCTGAGATATTTCTTCTACATATTTTAAGGCTGAAACTTCCTCCCTATGATGCTCCAGTGTTTCTCTAACAGTGTAAGTGCTTAAGAGAATAATATATAATTTAATAACACAATATCTAAACCAATAAGAGTTTTGACTTTCAACTTCATGGAGAGTAAAAACATTCAACTTCTTTTTAAAATTACTACAATAAATATCTCATTGGATCTTTCTTATTTCTGTAGATGGCTATTGGAACTATTGACCTTTTGTTTCTTGTTTCTGTTAGCGTTTTCTCTATGTGTATTACTGTCTACAAATGCTCTTAAAATGTACCTTGGTTAGTGTTTTCAGTTTATAGAAGAAGTGTAGTTTTGTATACATAAAAAGTCATTAAAAGGGACAATGTGTACTTCAATGGTAAAAGCACTTGTCTGTCACAAGACCCTTTGTTTGGTTCTTACCACACCACAGAAAAAAATGCAAGGAGAGACGACTTTCTCTACATATCATATTAACAAGATTGACCAAATTTGGACATTTCAAGCACTAATTATTACGTGAATCAAGGTGCCAATGCTTGTACTATAGGATGTGTATATGTTTGTGTGTTTGTGTGTTTATTATTAGCACTTACTATTTATATTTTATTCTATGAGAAGTTTATAATTGGTATTCTATCATGTCAACATTGTTTGCTCTTCCCATTTCTCCTCATATTAATCTTGTATACTCTGAAAATTTTATCCATCTACCAATTATTATAAATTTAAGTATAGCATTATTATCAATGACAGTCAGTCATTTTCCAGTGCCTTTTTAGTATCATTGTTAATTTTTTATGTATAACACAAATCATTTGTACTTTTCCTTTGTCTGTTGAACCATATTTATAAGAGTTAAACATTTTTACTCAGGAAACTAAGTTTTTACATTACTTACTTCACATGCTATATATAATTTTGTCTATTCTAATTAGTTCTTGTGCTTTTCATTTTTATTATTTTATTCTTCTGTTTTAACTTTGAAGAGAGAGACAAGATGATCAGCTTTGTTAGTTCTTCTCTTCTGTCCCACAGTTTTACAATAATATTCCCTTCCAACAGAACTGTAGCCACATCTCTTGCAATAGTTTCATTTAGTCTTAAACATTTTTCATTTCCCATTGTCACAATGTGTTTGATTCATGAGTTAAGATAGGCTGAGGACTCTTCCCAGTGGCACAGCAATTGCCTCCCATTCTTTGGGTTCAATCTTAAGCAATGTGAAGAGAAGGAATTACATCTCTAATCTCACAATTATCAAGATTGCTAGAGAGTCTCTGGATAACTTCAGTTTGATTAACTTTAGCTCACCTCAATTGCATCAGGCCTATCTTCCTCAAACTTTTAGTACTCTGGCACTTGTAGATAATAGATAACATTACATGCACATTGAAAATATTTTGTGTTCTGTAAAGTGTTTTGCTAAAGCTCTTCACGTGTTCTAAGTGTTCCTGACACTTTCCATTCATTGTCCCCTAAGCTAAGTGAGGTTTATTTGTGTATGTGTGGGGGAGAGCTTTTGATATAAGGTTCTCTCTGTAACAGCTTTGGCTATCCTGGACCTCACTTTGTAGACCAGGCTGGCCTTGAACTCACAGCGATTTGCCTGCCTCTGCCTCCTCAGTGCTATGATTAAAGGTATGCACCACCATGCCTGGCCCAATGTGCATTTTTTTGAAACTCATCGTCAGTGCCCACTTATCAGGTTCTACTAATAAATCTGCAGTTTAAAGAGCATGGTAACAATTAGATGTATAAGGGGGTTCAACCTATTTTTTTGCATCCTTGCCTCTTAAGCCTAAGTCTTTTATTTTAGGTAAGTAGGGTGTGGTAGCATTTTCTTATATTCATATGCCCTGATAGCATTTGTGACTTCATTGTCTAACTTATACTTTTACTTGAACACATTTGCCTTTATTTCTATGTTCTTTCAGTTACTATCACCAGGAAGCAGATCTAAATTATCCTTTTCACAATTGCCCTACAGGTTACCCCAAGCCATTTCTTTATAAGCCCACCTTTGCCCCAGTGATTCCGTATCCAACATTTAATAATTACTTTTCAAATGCAGTGGGTTCAGTTGTGTTCTTTTTGCTGTGTTTCATTGGTTTCCCTATTCTTCAACAAGTATAATTAAATGAGACGTGGTCTTTTATTTGATTACACACTCCACAGCTCTTTTGCTATCAGTACAACTTGCTTTTATCCACTACAGTGCTGTGTGGGATAATATGACAAATGTATAAAAAGAAAGGTTATCTATTGGGAATAAACAACTACAAATTATGATTTGAATCAACAAGGCTTTTCTATTATAAGATATTCATCAAACTTTATTATTTGACCTTAATTAGTATTCACTTTCTTCAAATGAATTTTGAAGTGTATTACTTGCTGTTTATGATTATTTTCTAAACAGATATTTCCAAAGGATAGATCCTAATAAAACAGAAGAAGAAGTGGCTTTTTCATAAGGAGTTTTTATTTATCCATATTTAAAATAAGAGTATGGCCGGGTGATAGTGGTACATATTTTTAATCCCAGCACTCAGAATGCAGAGGATCTCTGTGAGTTCAAGGTCAATCTGGTCTACACAGTTAGTTTCAGGACAGTCAGGGCTACAAAATAAAACCTTATCTCAGAAAAAAAGAAGAAAAGAAAATACAAATATGACAACAGATATAAATGGGCTGTAAATTTTAGTAGGAACCTATAACTTAAGCATATGAAGATAATCTGCCAACAAATAGGAAGAGATTTCAAGTGGCGATGTTCTTTAAACCAATAGAACGGCTGGGGTCTAATAGTCCATGTGTATGGCCATCACTCTTTATGTTTCATTTTACAATGTTTCTAGCGAGGCCACAGAATTACTTTTAGAAGTTCAGTAAGTATAACAGGAGTTGCTGCAAAAATTAGATCTACAACTTTACTTTCTGGAAAACACACAAATACCGTGTGTATCACAATTAAAATTGATTTTTTTTTAAAAAAAACTTTGATACCTAGGAATCAAGATGAAGCAGCACTTGGACCACAAGTAATTTATCATTGCAATACTACCGTTGTGTTTAATCATAGTTTAAAATACGTTCATAGTTCAACTTGGGCATTACAGCTTTATTTTCTTATTACATCAAAAACTTTAAGAAGGTATGCTCCTTGGGATACCTTGGATTGCCAGTTACAGAAATTCAATTCAAAGTAGCTTAAGCATTAATAGGATTTATTGTCAAATATTCCCAAGAAGTAGGAGAAGACTGGACCCCTTAGTAATAAAGTGTGCTATTTGAATTCATTTTGCATGAAATCTACTTGCAAGCAAAATGTCATTGAATCTAGAATCACATTATCCTTGTTTAACAGCTGCAATAGAAAACACTGCTTTATTTTTCTGCCCATGCAAATCATCACAGAAATCAGTCTGACCTCACTTGGCTCTAGCTGATGCTTGGCTCCAGCTGTTATCACATGCCCCTGCTGTATCCTGAAAGGTCATTTCTCCATGCAGAAGAGATTGCCAGACACAAACAGAACTGCTTCAAAGACTGAGTCAGATATGAGTCACCACTGTATCCCATATGACCTTTGACACACCTCATTGTCAATCAGTGAATGTCAGGAGAGCAAAACAACTTTTTTTTTTTTTTTGGCGATAAGGTTTTTTTTTTGTCTGGAAAGAGGCTAAAGGGTTTGATATGAAGAAAGAGGTAAAATGGAGGTGGAAAATACTGTCACACATGTAAGTTGATATGGAGATGGGGGATAAAACAAAATAATAAAAGCAAGGACATGTTTGCAATTGTTTAGTTTTATATATTTGTATAGAGACAGTAAAATCAGACTGACTTCTATTTTGTTTTTTTTATCAGACTAGATTTTGAAAGTCAAGTATAATTACTGCAACTGCATTTGGAGAACCTTTATAAATGTCAGGGTGTTGAACCAGGTCCTCTCAGGATGGAGTTCGTGTAAGATTCTCTAATTTTACACAGCTAAATAGCTGCAAATATATTGTGCAACAACCTGCAGCAGTTTTGTGAGAATCTGCTAAATGTAATTAGTGACAATTTACATATCAAGATCCTGAAGATAATTAAATTGAAATATGAAAGTTATTTAACAGTAATATGCTAAAATTAGTAACCAACAGTTTCATCATCAATCCCATTTACCCTATGACAAAACTTTTCCATTTTTGTTAAATGAAATGAACCAACACTGATGAAGTTACACAGAGATAACAAAGCTACAGAGAAGCCCTGTCTCAAAAAAAACCATATACATGCATACATACATACATACTATATATGTATGTATTTGGTTATATATGTGCATGTGTGTGTGTGTGTGTGTGTTTGTATCATTCCTTTTCCCTGAGAAGAATGAGTTGATGGTTGGACCCTTCAGATTCCAAATATAAGCATATCTTACTCTGTTACAGGATCTAAAATAGATGTTTTTTTTCACTTAAGTTGAGAGATGTATGTCATTGGTTACCTAGAGAAGGTACCTACACACTTCTGTTAAGATGTCTTGCTAGATTATCATCTGTCTTTATTATGTCAAAATGAACTAAAAGCAACCTTAGGCTAAAGAATAAATTAACTTAAGTGTGTGATTCTCTAGAACACTGAAACTGAGTTTACCATTCTCCATTTTATCATCTTTAATGACCTGATTTCTAGTCCTTATCTTGTATATACATTAGTGGTGAAGAGGAGATACAAATTTTGACTTAGAGCCATTAACTATTTTTCCATTGTTTTCTCCCCTACACCTTGTTACTTTTTATTATTCTTTTTTTATTGTGTGTTTTATTTTTTACTAAAATGACAATAGCAAAATGTTTTAACATGCTCAACCTTCTGCATAGCATTTACAATTCCATTCTATTAAATTCTGAGCCCTTTTGCTTTCACTTTTTCTTCATCTTATCCCAACATAAATAACGGATTCCTACTGCTATTATTATGCTTTTTCAGATGATAATCTGAGATTTTGGATTTCCAGTGCTTTTAGGTCAACCTGGGCAACTCATTTATTCTACTTCAAGTGATTTTTTTTCCTGTGTCATTTGAAAATTTAAGATATATTTTAGAGTTCTGTTTTAGCATTTTAAAGTCATGAAGAGACACCATGACCACTTTAACTCTTGTGAAAAAAATCGTTAAATGGAAGCTGGCATATAGTTTCAGAGGTTTAGTCCATTATCGTCAGGGCAAGAAGCATGGAGTATATAGGCAGACATGGTGCTGGAGAAGGAACTAAGAGTTCTACAACATGATACACAGATAATAGAAAGAGATTCTGTGTGTCAAAATGGACACAGCTTAAGTATATATGAGACCTCAAAGTCAATCCCCACAGTTACACAATTCCTTCAAGGCCAAATCTAATCCACAAGACCACACCTCCTAACAATGCCAGTCCCTATGAGCCAACCATTTAAACAAATAAATCTTGGGAGCCATATCTATTCAAACCACTACAAGTTCTCTCTAATAACACTGGTCCATCAAGTAACTAATTCAAGTATATCATAAATGTGTATATACTTTTGTGTATGTGAGTGTACGCATGCACTTGCTACAATATGTTTGTGGAGGTCAAAAGACAACCGCAGCTGTTGATGCTGTTCCTCCACCTTGTTGGAGATCAGAATCTCACTTTTGTTTGTCTGACATATGTCAGGATACCTAACCCTCAGACTCTCCAGGTTAGGGAGAGAGGAGAGGGGGAGGATTGGGGATGGCTTGGGGGAATGGGAGTGGGGGAGGGAGGAAGGATGGTTCTGGGAGCAGGGAAGTTTATATCTCAAATAAGGGAGTCATTTTAGGGTTTGCAAGAGACTTGATTCTGGAGGGGTTCCCAGGCCCAAGGAGAGGTCCCCAGATTGTTCTCTGGGCAGCAGAGGAGAGGGTGCCTGAATTGACCTTGGCGCATAACCATACTGATGAATATTTTGCATGTCACCACAGAACCTTCATATGGTGATGAATGGAGATAGAGACAGAGACACATATTGGAACACTGGACTTAACTCCCTAGGTCCAGATGAGAAGCAGAGGGAGGGAGATCGTGAGCAAGGAAAGAAGAACCAGAGGGAACCTTCATCCGACAACAGATGATATGGAGATAGAGACGGAGACCCACATTGAAGCACTGGACTTAGCCCCCAAGGTCCAAATGAAGAGCTGAAGGAAGGAGAACATGAAAAAGGAAGTCAGGACTGCGAGGGGTGCGTTCACCCACTGATAAAAGGGGACTGATCGAATGAGAGCTCACCAAGGCCAGTTGGACTGGGACTGAACGAGCATGTGTTCAAACCGGATTCTCTGAATGTGGCTGACATGGGGGCTGACTGAGAAGCCATTGACAATGGCACTGGGTCTTGTTTCGTCTGCAAGGACTGGCTTTTTGGGATCCTAGTCTGTTTGGATGCTCACCTTCCTGGACCCGGAGGGAGGGGGGAGGAACTTGGATTTCCCACAGGGCAGGAAACCCTAACTGCTCTTGGGAATGGTGAGGGAGGAGGAGAGGAAGTGGGGAGAGCGGGAGGGTATTGGGAGGAGGGGAGGAAGTGGAAATTCTTTAAATAAATAAATAAGAAAAAAAGGGGTAAAGTCTTTAAAGAGACAGAGTACAGATAGTTATAGATTAAAAGAAATAAAGGAAAATAAGCCACGTAAAAATGGAAAATTCACAGAGAGTCTGGATTATGTACATTGTGTTTTCTTTAAAATTTTTGACTGTGAAGGAGCTAAGTACAGAGAGACATTTCATTATATGGGCTGCCAAGCTAAACCAGAATGGATATCATAAGGGTATTATGATTTCAGAATTTGGATCTAAGGATATGATGCTTTGGAGAAGGTCTTCTTTAGTTTTCACAGAGGATGAGACCCTATGGATTGCTTCTATCCCAATATGTTATGATAGGCCACGCCTTCCTGAAAGGTTGCTGTAAACACCCTCAAAAATTTACTTCATTCAACTGCCAACTGAGATGAACCTAGCACACAGGTTTTACCATGAAAGACCTGATTAACAGCGACACCATACAGCAGGAAGAAGTTTGGAGAAAAATAACTACGTCCATATTCCCAGATATTGTTTATAAATGTTCTTTTTTATTTAAAGGGGGATATAATATAGGTATGAATAATTTGCATTGGTATAAATCTTGACTTATTGATACAAGTTTAAGGTCAAATTTGTTATATGTATATGTATTTCTCATCTTGATTAAGGTATTATGATTATGTAGTTCATTTAAAAATATAATGTATAATTAGAAAATGTAAATTGTTAATGGATAATCATTAATAATTAGGCTTGTAGTCATGTTAGATTTTCTAGATATATAGAGATATATTTCAGTTAGATAGGCATTCTTCATACCTTTCAAAGACTGCAGAATATGGCATTTAATGTTTTAATAACTTAGGGCTTTTCATGACAATGAGACACGCCTGCTCCTGGAGCACCAGCTACTTCAAGAGGAAAATGGGCATCGAAGAGGCTCCTTATGGAGTTTGATAGCCATCTGGGCAAGAAACTGCTCTTGCCTGGACTGTTGCATAAACTGGACACAGAGAACCCACAGAGAGATGACTAAAGGTGAGATGGTCTTTCGGGGTTCCTAATTCATGAAAGAGTCTACGAGACATTCTGCAGGACACAGCAGATAGTGACTGAACTGCCTTTGAAATTTCCTGCTTCATGGAAATGTCTGCTGGATACTATGGGCCTGAAGGCCGAAGAGGGATGCCCCAATGGTACAGAGGAACTTTGGGTGACTGTCCAGGCAGCGAGATGTCTCTGTCATTTCTAAAGTTTTGGAAGTTGCTTATTTCTTGTTTGCTTAGGTGATATTATATCCTTCTGGAGTCTTTGATGGAGTTGAATAATGGTTAGCTATAGTTTTCCTTAGTTATGATAAAAGATAAAGTAGATATAAATATTGTAACTGTATTTCTTGCTTGATAACTGTTTTGTTGTATGTAATTTTGCTGTGTTAAAGTTAAAGCCTTTCTGTAATATGAGGGCCGGCTTGTTGGGGTTTCTGTCCCGCCCAGTACCCCACAGCCGGCAAGACCAAAGAAAAATCACACACAAGACTCCATAAGATTATAAATTGATTGGCCCATTAGGTCAGGCTACTTATTAGTTCTTATGACTTATCTTAACCCATTATTCTAATCTATCTTAACCATACGGCTCAGTACCTTTCTCAGCTGGGCAAGTTACATGCTGCCTCTTCAGTGGTCTGCGCAGTAGTGGCAGAGGAACCCCTGTTTCCCAGAATTCTCCTGTTCTCATTGCATCACCTCTGCTTCCTGTCTGGTTTTCCCGCCTATACTGCCTGCCTGGCCAATCATCGTTTTATTAAAATATGATTGACAGAATACAGACAATTCTCCTGCATCATTTCCCTCTTTTGTTTTTTTTAAACAAAGGAAAATACTCATAGTCCATTTTTGGGGAATGTGGGCGTAGTATTTCAGGCTACTTCCTGCTGGTTGGGGGCGCTGATAATCTTATGGGGACCTAAAGAAAATTTAGAGTTATAATCAAGTCCTGACTGGAGTATCCTGTGAGTCTTGATCATCTCAGGCAGCAGTCTTCAACCTGTTCTGGATGAAGAACTCAGACATCTGGGCCATTTGTTCCTGTCGGAGATTTTTCAGGTGGCCTCCCTTGGTCAAAGGTGATTTTTCTTAACTCTGAATAAATCCAGAGCCTCTCGTTTTCTGTGGAAACAAAAGCAAAATCTCTTCTCCAAAGTAACATACCTTTTGACTTCAATTTTGAAGCCAAGGTATTTTCAAAATACCTATCTTGGGTTAGTTCAGCAGCATTTATAAACAAAAGTATTTCAGCAGCTGTTGCTCCTTCCTCAACAATCAAACAATTCAAAGAGAGCATAATGACATACAGTATCAAGATTCTCTTTGTATTTTCCATCTTTGTGTGGCTTTACTTTAACCTCTATTTCTTTTATTTTTACTTTTACTTTTTGAGACAGGTTCTCTGTATATCTTTGTCCTGGAATAACACTGTAGACCAGGCTGTCCTTGAACTCACAGAGATCCTTCTGTCTCTGCCTCCCCAGTACTGGGCTCAAAGGTGTTCGCTACCACACCTTGAACTCACAGAGATCTATGAGTCTCTGCTTCCCCAGTGCTAAAATTAAAGGTGTGTGCTACCACATCTTGAACTCAGAGATCTGTCTGTCACTGCCTCCCAGGCATTGGGATTAAAGGTGTGTGCTACCACACCTTGAAGTCACAGAGGTCAACTACCTCTGTCCCTTAAAGTCTCAGATGTCAAGGTACCTCTGCCTCCCTGGCATTGGGATTAAAGGTGTGTTCTACCATACCCAACTACTCTCTTTCTTTCTTTTTTTTAATGACTTTAACCTTTAGCCTGCATATATTTTTAACACACTGTAAACCATTTAGAGGTTTTCTTCATCTTTGAATCTCTCTTTACTGTATATCTCTCTTTTTCTGACCGCATGAGCCTTAAATTTACTAAGCAATATGGAGAGCAGTGGCTTTGACGGCTAGATCCAGCCCACTCCCCAGCTCTCCAGTCTCATGCCTGAGATACCAGCCAGAACTGTGTTCACTGCCAAAACTCTATGGCATTTCAAGGTCCTTGTCAGCAGGCAAGATTCTGCTCATAGACCGCACTCAGTCAGACTGCCTGTCTGAAAGAGTCAGAGTTTGCCCTGGCAGGACGGCCCAGAAAGCCAGCATTTTAAGACAACGTGGCTTTTTTCCTGCTACAGCTGAAAACCAAAAAGCATGCATTAAGTTTTTCACCAACACCGTTTAGTGTTTCATGGCAGGACCTCTTAATGAGCTACAAAGTTTTGCAGCTAAAGCTGAGTCAGGAAGCCTCTCTTAGATGAGAGCATTTGCTTGCCTCTAGCAAGCAGAGCAGAAATTGCTCTGCTCTGAGCAATTTCTCTGAGAAATTGCTGCTACCAAGAAAACATGCTTTACTTTATTCTTTTCCAAGCTTTCTCAAGCTTTCTGTGGATTCAGTTATCCACGTGGGCGCCATATGTAATATGAGGGCCGGCTTGTTGGGGTATCTGTTCCACCCGGTACCCCACAGCCAGCAAATCCCAAAGAGAAAATCAATCACACAGAGATCTCTATAAGTTATAAAGCTGATTGGCCCATTAGGTCAGGCTTCTTATTAGTCCTTGTAACTTACATTAATCCATTATCATTATCTATGTTAGCCATAATGGCTCAGTACCTTTCTCAGTGTGACAGCTTACATGTTGCCTTTTCAGTGGTCTGCACAGGAATGGCAGAGGGAGTTTCCTCCTCCCTAGCCTTATCCTATTCTCATTGCCCCACCTCTACTTCCTGTCTGGTTGACCCGCCTATACTTCCTGCCTGGCCAATCAGCATTTTATTAAAATACATGATTGACAGAATACAGACAATTCTCCCACACCACCTTTCTTTTTTGTTTAAACAGAAAAAGGGAAATGATGGAGGAGGGTTAACTGTCTATGTGTTACTTTCATTAGTTAATAAAGAAACTGCCTTGGCCTTTTTGATAGGCCAGCCCTTAGGTGAGTGGAGTAGACAGAACAGAATTGTGGGAGAAAGAAAGCAGAGGCAGTCAGTCGCCATGATTCTCCTCTCCATGACAGCTGCAGGTTAGAATCCTCCCGGTAAGCCACCACCTTGTGGTGCTACACATATTATTAGAAATGGGTTAGATAAGATGTGAGAGTTAGCCAGTAACTAACTCTCTAGAGATAATGGGCCAGGCAGTGTTTAAATGAAAAAAAAAAAGATTGATGGGAAAATAACAAGTGAGTATTTCTTCTATTCTTCCCTCAGAAACTGGCAAAGCTTGCACAGAACTTGTAGGAGGATTTTGGAGAGGAAATTTCCCCAGCAAGCAGATCTGGCAAAGGGCCTGGTATGACAATGCCAGAGACAAGATCAATAGCTAGCTGCTAGCTGAGTATTGTCCCTCTGGACCTTAAAACCTCAAGCTTCTTAGGATCAAAGACGATAGTTGCATAAAACTCTGTGTCCAGTGAATTCTTTTCAAAATTCTAAAAGGAAATAAATTATTTATCCTGTTTTCATAAAGCAAACTAGCAGTAACTCTATGCTGTAGAATATGAAGAACTGGCTTAGAGTCTTCCTCCAGCTTTAGTACTACACTGCTCCAAAGACCACTTTACATCCCTTCAGGATTATTTCTTTAGTACATGTATCTCTATAGCCCTAAGGTACAAGAAAAGCAGAGACACCACCACTCGGCTTGACATTTTACCTCAGTACAAACAAGTTGCCTGACACCAGGTTTCTCATAAACATATGCTGAGTAATGTAATTTAAAAAAATTATCAACTCACAATTATTACATCAAAAGAAAAATTTTAGAATTTGACTCCTACACATACCAATATGGATACTAGTTAACAATACTGAAATGTAGATGCTAGATTTTTATCTCAAAATCATAAAAAAATTAAAGCCAGAATATAAGAATAAAAACTAATGCCAAAGACTTGATTGACAGTCATGAAATAGCTGCCTGGAGCTTGCTTAGAAGAAACTCAACTTACTCAGATTCTCCTATGTTCAGGGGAGGAACTGTCCTGGATGAAATCCCTTGTAGTGTTGTGAGATGTAGTTCACATTTGAGACCGTTTATATCCTAAAAGTGGAAGGAAAGAAGAAAAGGTTAGTAGAACTTTATTAAGTAAAATCAAACTCTATACCAAAGCTACAAACTCCTGCTTGATGCCTATTCTCACTGACTACAGATTTGAATTTTGTCCACACAACTAAACTCTGAGTTCCACAATGGAAGCTATAGGAACTCCTTCAGCCAGTAGCCTTTAATATATCAGCCCACTTGGGCGTGGTCTCTTATACTATAAATGCTGTCATAAAGCATGCTTGCTCTCTCTCTTCCAGTTGCTGGATTTTGTTTCTGTCCTCCGTTTGTGCAGAGGACTATGATCTCTGATTCTACCCCTAAACAAATAACCCTTTATTATAGTCCATTTTGAGCAAGTATGGGATTATTTTGTAATTTCCATCTTCAAACGGAGAAATAACTCAATTGGATATTTGTTGAATGCATGTCATAGTGTGCAATGTACAGTAAAATACATAGGGATATTAAATCAGTAGCAATTTCTAAGGTCAGGGGTTATATTCTAGACATTTTTAAATAATTTGTAATATAAAGGAATAGTGTAAATATGTGTGTGTTCTATTATATACATATATACAGTATATTTTAATTTCCCTTAGTGAACATCCTATAAGATATTTGAAAAAAATCATTTTTAAAGTGATGAATATTAGAAATTAGTTTGAATAAGCAAATGGCAACTGCCTGCTTTATCTGCTGTTATTCCTAAGAAATGTTCATTTAGGAATGTAGGACTATCTGTTCCATAAAATCTGGCCTATAATTCAAACACTAAAAAATGTGAAAATGAGCACATATTTTGCAAAAGCAAGGTTTGTGTGCAAAAATGAAAATGTGAGGTTTCTTGTATATTTACTAAGGATATTAAGTAACTTTTCCTTTGGTAAACTACTGTCCCATTGTCAGTCAAACTGCAGCCCAGTCCTTTCGATCTGCCATTGTGTGAGCTAGGGTTGAATGCAGAGGAGGAGCAGTGGTGTGGGACTCAGTCAGAAGAGTAACAGATGGTGTCTGTGGTGTGGATGTGACTCCACAAGTCATAAATCATGCATTAGCAGGGTCCGGAAGGCAGATTAATGAATCATTGTTGTACTGCTTGTGAGTTTCTAAAGGTTAGTTTGAAGTTATTTTCCCTACATAGTCCCACTGACTATTTAAATCATCCAGACGTTTCTCCTGTTTCTAAATCAAAATAAATCTCCAACAGTTTACTAAGTATCCATTGAGGAAAATTTCTTCTGAAATGAGTTCCAGAGAGAACATTGTTGCTGCAAGAATCCAAGATTGTAAAAGAATGTCTTCTGGACAAATTTCCCTCTCCATAAGAATAGAGTTACAGTTAGTTTCTTCTAACTTTAATCTCTTAACCATTGGTGTATACAGGTTAATTTAAAAAGACAATCAATCAGTGAATCCCTACTTTCCTCATGTTGCAACCCTTTAATACAGTTCCTCAGAGTTATGGTGACTTCAAACGGTAAAATCATTTTTAATGCTACTTCATAACTGATTTTTCTGCTGTTTTGAGTCATACTGGAAATAGTTTTGAAGATAGAAGTTTGTCAAAGGGGTCACAACACACAAGTTGAGAACTGCTGCTGTAGATGGTCCTAAAAGTAATGTACATGCTGACAACACTAAGTGGAGGAAGCAGGGTGTGTGTGTGTGTGTGTGTGTGTGTGTGTGTGTGTGTGTGTGTGTGTGCGTGTGTGTGTGTGTGTGTGCGTGTGTGTGTGTATGCATGCATGTGTGTGTTTGGAGATAAAATGGGAGACATTTAAGGGCAGAAAGGGAAGAAGTTAAAGGACGAAATTATATTTAGAAGTTAAAATTTTCAAAAGAACACAAGAAATTGGATTAGGATTAGCAGGATTAGAAGAAGAATTGAAGGAGTTGAAGTGGAAATATATTTGATTAAAATACATTGTAAAATATTAAAAAACAAAGTTCCAAAAATTATTTTAAGAAAGTATACAGAACAATGTAAGAGAGAAGAGGTATCTTTTTTAAAAAAAATCAAACCTGGGTTGATGTTCATTTTTCTCAGCATGATTTATATACAGAAATAGTAATAAATATGAAAAGAATAAAGAATTTCCAGGTTACTCTTAAGGATGATCCCTCTAATTGTATACAAACAGCTTTCATTAAATTATATGGAGCCAACTGAGAAAAAAGTATTTAGTTTAATGATTGTGAAATCAGATGTAAAACCTACTCATGATCCATTCTTAAGGAGGCATGACATGAGAGGCATGTGTTTAAAGACAACAAACCCTTTCATCGGAAGACCGGTAGGCTCAGATCAGCGTTATCTGCTTGGGCTTGAAACTGCAGGTTCTTAGATTTATTGTAATCATAATGGATTAACGAGCTATCATGTGGCAGCTGGTGATTGTGGCACATGCCTTTAAACCTAACACTCAGGAGGCAGAGGCAGGCAGATCTCTATGAGTTCGAGGTCAGTCTGATGTATAAGCCCTAGTTCCAGGACAGGCTCCAAAGCTACAGAAAAACCCTTTCTCGAAAATCCAACACCAAAAACAACAACAACAACAACAAAAGATCTATCATGTGGCATATGCAATAATATGTTTTACATGTTAATGAGGAGGCAAAGAAAAGGCTGCTTTATGGGGAGAATTAAAGCAAGAATTCTGCAAATGTAAATTTGTGAAATTTAAATTAACTACTGGTTAGTACAAAGAAGATGCTCTGTAAGTAAAATCAGAAAGTAATGGAACAGAAGTAGAAATAAAGAGTGAAAAGCTCAATTCTGTGTCATGTCTGCTGTATGTCCTCACGGTGCATATTTTACTGTGCACATGACATTGAATTAGACTAACATCTGAAGATATTTACTCATGAGACATAAGTAAAAGAATGATAGAAAAATACCAAGAAAGTGAGCTTGTGAGAGATGTCAGCTCAGAACAAAAAAAATGTAAGACAAAAAAAATTGTAGGTCTAAAATTTATCTTTTAATGATATAGAAAAAATGAATGGTACAAGGAAGAAAGAAAAAAACATAACATTGTCTGAGCAGTGAGTTGGGATGATTGGACACAGAGGAGAAGGGAAGAAGCAGAATGTAAAGGAGTATGATGCAAACATGCAAGAAGTCACAACACATGAATAAAATAGTTTGTTGTTGCCACAGACGATAAACCCAGGTGGTCTGAACTTAAACCTAGTCAGTAGACAATACAGAATTCAAAACTGAGAATTCATTTATTGATTGAAGGAAGCCATGGTAAACTCTAAAGCCTAGAATCTTGAGAATGATAACATTTAAAAGTTATCTGAGGGTTGTTATCATATGGCCTTTGTTAATTTTAAATTAGGAGAATTTGGTTCTACTTCAAGGTGGCATAACAAATGGCATATGTGATGTTTGGTCCTAAAAGAGATAAAAGAATGACAGGTGGTGGTTTAGGGTCACTCACACATCTTATGTAGAATGACTGTATTTTAAGTTAAGAGGCACATTGGCTCTATGGTAACAGACATGGACTTAGCAGACAGGTAATACTGGCCCTGAATATTACCTTTACAATTCATCCTTTAGCATTTATATTTGGAAGCTGACTCTGCAATTTTCAGTGTATCTGATCTTGTAAATGTCAATGTAATGCCTCAGTTTTTTTATACATAAAATGTGGATAAAATTGCGTATTACAGGATGTTATGAACATTAAGTAGGCAAATACAGGTAGAGAGCAAAGGAGATCATATTGTGCACTGTAAACTCTGACTAGATCTTCCCAGGAAGCTCAGATATTATTCATGGCAATGGTTCAGCAACCAAAGTATTTAAGCTTTTCCAAAAAATGACTGAAAGGTTTTGATTTAGCAAACCATGAAATAAAAAAGAAGTACATTTGCAAACAACCATTTCAGTTTTAATTAAATTGGCATCTATAAATGTTGCTTAAGATAGATCTAAATATGCCATGATATTCACCACACGTACATAATTTTAAATAGTGTTACCCATCACCTTCAAATAGATATGACAAATGATGATAGTAAATGTGTGCCATGTTTGAGATAGTAATATAAAATACGGAGAAATTATATTACATATAATTGCACATTTATTAAATTTGTAATATATAATAATTTTAATTAATTCTATGGCCTCATCTGCATTGAAAGTATCTGGATACTGTTAAGGAGGTTCCTTTATAATTAAAACAGCAAGGATATGAGATCAATTGTCGTAGTTAACTTTTCAGTCACTATAATAAGATACCTGCGGCAATCAACATAAAAAGAGAAAAACATTAGTAGGGTTCACTGTTCTGAAAGGTTCTGTCTAAGAAACTGAATACCCCCATGTGTTATGACTCTTTTAAGAGCTGTGCATTGCAGAATAAAGCTAACCATGAATGTTCTCAGCCAATAAACAAAAATACAGGAGAAACTTGGGTCTCATAATTCCCTTTAAGGGTGTTCCCCCTCAAAAACCTAGAGATCTTCACGTAACAACTTGCTAATGGCACACAGAACCTCCTCAAAGTGTCATACTTCAGAGCAGTCCTTTAACACAAAAACTCCTGAGAGACACTGTGCACAGACTATACAAAGGGCTCGTTGGACTGCTCTCCAGAGAGTATAATATGCTCTTAAACCACTTGAAGGAAAAGAAATGGGAGGGGAAGCAGGTGATAGACAGTTAAGAAAGCAAGAACAAAACAAGCTTAGGGAAGGCTTTCATCCTGTGGTATGACCCTTCACAGCACCTATGACATTACATGGCCCTGTTTAAGTTTCAGGATTCTTTGTTTTATTTAAGCCTTATAACTCAGCAAGAAAAAATGATTCTTAGCAGTTTGAGCAATAGCAGTACTCTTCCTGTGAGTAGTGCTGGAAACTGAACCTAAACGTGAGTTCCAATGTGGAGCTTCATCTTTTCTGACCTCTAAGGACATTTGAAATATTTTTGGATAGAATCTCCGAAAATTCTGAAGAAATTATTTCCAGAGGTGGGCTGGGACTAATTTCATCTGCTCTTACAGAGTCACATGTCAACACCACCACTGAGTCCACGTACTCTAGTTTTCAGTGATTCAGTGTCTCAGATGTGCATGAGGCTGAGTCTGCTGTCCATCTTGATGGACATTGGTTCTGATGTTGACAATACTGTGACAGCTATCACTTAGGGGAAAAATAGTTCCCCATAACTCGTCTCCGTCATAGACACTATTGATATCGTTGTAGATATTTCTGTGCAGAAATAGACCAACAAATATTTTAGATATAGATGTAGATCTATCAGAAATGTTAGGAAAAAAACCTCATGTTTGTTAAATCCTCCATCTGGAAAAATAAGGACAGATAACTTATCTCAGCAATATAGATAGAAATACTCACTTTACTGTTTTGAACTTGAATTAATTCCGAAGAGGTCACTTCCAAGTGAATTTTTATGTAGTGAAGTTGATTAAATAAAAATTTTCACAGATATGGTTAAGAAAATTTGCTGCTTAGGGACCTAAGAAAACCTAAGAAAGGAGTAGCTATATTCAAGCAGCACAAATGAGGAAATTAAGAAATTGATTAGCTTATAAAAGAGCAAAGAGAACTTTTGCAACATCTGTATACACAGAAATGTAAGGTGTGGGTTTTACAAACAGCTACAATCTGAAGGGCACAGACAAAAGGAAAGAATTCATTTGCTTATCATTTGCATAGATCTGTTTGCTTATCTTTTGCCTGGATCTATGTGCTCCTCTGTGTGTGAATTCTAATGTTTCCATGGCTTTTCTAGTTAAGTTCAAGAAAAAAAAATTGTAGTAGAGATCTAACTTACAGAATTATAGACACATATTCCAGATGAGAAAGCAGTCATGAAAACAGGCAACTAGTTTACTATGGACATCATTTCTATCTAGGTGTCCTTAAGATCTGCTTGATGTGTTAAAAGAAATTGAGAAATCACATACACATTTTCCTTGGACAAAGACCAACTTTGCGTGTCAAGTTTAGCTTACAAACCCTTTCATCTGTCCCCAGGATACTAGGATCTGCCTAACTTTCCATTACCCTAGACTTCCTTCTGTAGGAAAATCGGTAGTAAATAGCATTCTTTTTTTTTTGCAATCTGGATTTATCTCCCTCTTTATTTTCTTAGCACCTTAAAATGTTGATTTTTTTTCCTCATGCTTCAGGTGTTGCTAGATCTATCTGCTGTAAAATCATCACACTATCTCCATTTCTGAAGCCTGTCCTGCCTTAAGACTGGAAGCTTGATGCAATAGTTATTTCTTTTTCTTCCACATTCAGCAGATATTCTGTAGTGCCATCTAGAATTAGAAGGATAATGAAGAAATGTGAGTCATAAAATAAATCTTATATTATGCTGTAGCTTGATAGTGAAGTGGTCCAGGTACAGCCAATTTAAATCCCTCTTCCTCAAAAGTGAAGCTTTTGTTCATCCTGTGGGGATAGCTCTGGACATTGATGCTTCAAGAATACAAATCTCGGATCCATTTGATGTTTTCAAAGATGTCTCCACAGACATCTAAAAACCTCTGCTATGGTAGCTTCACGATCTGAAATCACTCGTTGTCAGACCAGAGTCATTTCAAGACAGCTTATGACTGACCTGATGCAGATGGTCATTTTGTGATTTTTTCCTGCTGCCCATAGTCATGCAGACAGCTACAAACCACAGCCTCAAAGGTTTAGAATTTCATAGTCATAAATCTGCTGTTATATCTATGCACCACAAAACTGTGGACAGATGTTTTCTTAGATTGGATTCCTTACAGCAAAGCCTGAAGTAGGGATTTGAGGACAGTGCACACATTGCCGTTACCTTGGGAGAGAAAGAATGAGAACACAAAAAGAACCTTATTTTCCCTGGAGATTACTGTCAGATGATGGCCTCTGGATCTTTAATTATACCATACCAGTGGCATAGTATAAGGCAAGGGAAGCTATTGTCTCTATCATCCATATTGGATGCAAGTAGTTCTGGAAGTGGGGCAGCATTGCCTGAATAGAAGATGAATTTGGTGAGAGAGATAGAAGATAGGAAGACAGAGAAAGTAGGCAGGAATGGGACGGATGTTGCATTAGATCTTTGAGGATGAACGGCATATAGTTTATTGAAAACCTCTTGGCAAGCATCCCTCAAAAGACTCAAGGAAAATGAACTCATGTCTGTCCTCCCTTGTGAAGAAAGCAGAATGCAAGTATCCTAACCTGTCTCCAAAGAGATGCTGATGTTGTCTTCCTGGATGTTCAACTAAATCTAGTGTCTTCTCTTGGTTTGCCATTGAGATGGTTTCTGTATCAATGAGAATAGAGCTTATTGGATATCTTCTTAGTGTAACCCTCTTGTATGTTCCAGTAACACATATTGGTTCTGGAGCACTTGAGAACCCCTGTACTCTTTTCAGTTTTGTCTAGAAGTCTGAAAAAAATAAACAAACTGACATTTATTGTCCTCTCAAGAATAAAACCAGGAAAAAACCTACTTCTGAACAATACAGTGACATAGAAGACTATCAGTGATCGAACAAATTCTGACTCTTACCATAAAGGACGTTATGAGCATTATGAACTCATGCCCATGTAGGCTGTACACAGGGAACTTGACAGAGCATTCAGTAATTACTACAAGATAGGTCACTGTTTCCTTGTGGTAATTCCTCATGTTAATTAGGATTGTGAACTTCTTTTGTTATGTAAACCCAAGAGCCTGCACTTCGATACTAATCTCTACAGTCATTTTTATTTCTGAAAATATGGATGGTATTTGTTCCCATCACTAAGCATTTTTTTAATATATGTGTTATCATTTTCTTGTACTTTCTGAGGTACCTGGATTGAATTGCCTTTTCTCAGTGAGAGGTGACACCCACTATAAGCACAAAATTAATCAAAACTTGACAGCGGGTACCTTAGAACTTCTTCTTCCCCTTTTCCCACCCCTCCAGTCTTCTCTCAATAACTTCTCTGACCACAATACCATAAGAAATTCTGCTCACAGCTTTCCTCGTGTTATTGATTAGGAATGAGAAAGGCTGCTCATGCTCCTTACAGCTTGAGAGCCCTAAGAATCTATACACCAAAACAACACAAACCAGGAGTAGGTAAAAATTATGAACACGCAGAGGTAACCTGGACATTTGGGCCACGTTTTTTGCTTGATGAGCATGATTAAAGAATAATTTGCTGTACATCTTTAAACACCATGAGTATATTTTACTTCTTTTAGTTCTTTAGAACTCATACCCACTAGGTTATACATTAAGGAACATTCTTACTTTGTGGACTGTTGTATTGATTTTTCACAAAACGATGACAGGCATAAAGATTGCCTGAATGTAGAATTCATTAATAGTTGAGTAACCAGATCTCTGCAGAAGGATGGAAAATAATGTGCCAAACAGTTGGAAATGAACAATCATTTCCAAGCTCTGGGGTATCAGAAGGCCACAAATGATTTCAATCACTAACAAACTAATTTGCCTGAAAATTATTAAAATCTATATTTTAATCAGTTTTAATTGAATGTAGGATATAAACAATCTAGAATTGAAATGTCTGCATGATTAATAAAATATGAATTTTAATTTGGAGGAAAATGCTCTTCTAAAAGTATTTCTAATTAAAAATTAGTAAAAAAAGACATTTTGTAAATTACTGTGTATTTAATTTTGTTATTAGAAGCCCAAGGTGCTTCTAGAAGCAGGATACATCATTTAATAAAGAACTCTAGAGAAGGACTATTGAGAAACAGGGTAACCATTCTAGTTGGGGACTTTTCTAAGGCTATATTAATAGCAATGACTTAAACACATATTTCTATCTTTTACAACTGAAACACTGTTGACAGAAGCAGTGAAAGCATAGAAACCAAGAAGGAATTGTCATGCAATATATTAATTATAAAATGTATTGAAAACTATCAGTGCCAAACTTTAGGCTAAATTTTTATACTCTTTAGTGGACTACAATGTGCTTTGAGTGTTCAAAGTTTTCAAATGTACCTCAGCTTACAGACACCAGAGTCTTGGGGAATCATTCACATTATCTTCCTGAACTCAGCTGCTCTTCAGTTGACAAGATGAAAATCCAGTAGTTTAACATTCTAAAACATGAAGAACAGATGCAGCAAGGGACCCAGAATATAAATGGGAGAAAATTAAACTAGTACGTTTTTAAACAATTTGCAATTGCTGTGTTTTCTGGAGGGTGACCCTTGTTGGGGAATGATAGGTAATTCCTACTGCCCAACATGTATGGATGTACTAGTAGTATGCAAAGGAAAAACAAAGTAAAGACAGCAATTTGACAACAGACTAGTAATGAAAATTGCCAGGCTTCTCTTCTTGATCAGGAGCCCAGTGACCAAGCTCTACAGAAAAATGGATCATTTGCCCAGCTTATAGTTGCACTTTATTATTAAACTAGAAAAGAGAATGGTCCACCCATTGCTATTTGTCTATAAATTCTTGATCAATTGGTGGATGGGATGGCTTCAATTGTCTGCACTTAACCTTAGATTGAGTTCACTTTCTTTGAGAAATGAGGGATGTCTTTGACAGAGAAGAACAGAAGGACCATAATGAAACTATTAGCAGTAATACCTCTACAGACAAAGAGTACCACCTAGAGGTTTTAACAAGTTTCCAAACTAAATGACCCCTAAATTTTCTGATCAAGAAAGGAACAGTTCTCAAAACACACACACATACACACACACACAAGTGCACATGCACACACACAAAAGCTCCCAATAATTTCTTCTTGATGTTCAAAGGCTGGAGATGTAGCTATAAGGATAAAAGCATTTTCTATGTACCATGAGAACTCAAACTGGGATCCCCAGAATACACATAAAATCTTGGAGGACATGTCAGTTCACCTGTAATTGAGGATATGGGGAAAGAGGGATTCTAATTCTCTGTTTGTCAGGGTATAAACTAGCATAGTTCTTATGGAAGTAACTATAGAGGTTTATAAAAAACTAAACATAAAAACACTGTATTTGGCTCTTGGGAACCTATTCCTCATGCTGGATTACTTTGTTGTTATCGCAGCTTGATATGCTATGATTTCATGTTGCCCATGGGAGGCCCATTCTTTCTGAGGAGGAGTGAGTTAAGGACACAAAGGGGAAGTGGGGAATAAAGTAGGAGTATAGGGAGAAGGAGAGGTTGTGGTTAAGATGTAAAATAAATAAATAAAATAAAAATATAAGTTAATAAGAAAGAAAGGAAGAAAGAAGGAAAAAAGAAAGAAAGATAATTACTGTACTGTCTAAGCTATATCAATTTTGGGCAAATGCACAGTTCTCTAAACCAACATACCAGGAATATTTTCATGTCCATATTTATTGCTATATTCTTCACAGAAGCTAAGAAGTAGACAGCAAATGGAAAACTGGAAATAGAAAACATGGAACAAAAAATAATGATATTTTGTTCAGTTATTAAAAAAAAATAAAATCATGACGTTTTCAGGAAGATGAATGGAACTCAGAATTGTTGTATTAAACAAATAAACACAGATTCAGAAAGACAACCACCACGTATTTTCTCTTGTTTGTGTTTCCTGGATTTCAGTGTTTGAATATGTGTGCTCAAATGTGGAAACAGATCATGAAACTAGAAAGGGAACCATAATAGTAGTAAAAGATGTTTCAAGATAGATGTGAATACAGAATGGAAGCTACTAAAGAAGATGAGGGATTCCTCAAGAAACTTCACTGATAAGAGCTCCTCATCCTCAGTATGTGTTACGTAATAGTCTTCTCAGAGATGACATATTCCATCCCACAGGGAAGCTCCTTAAAAATCAGAGTGCCTGTTCTAGGCATCTCAGTTGGTCTGAACCTTCTCTAGACATCTTAGATGGTCTAGGCACTCTTGAGATCTCAGTTTTGCTGAGAGTGCTTCTCAGCAGTCCTTGCTGCTCCTGGAAGTTTGAGGAGAGAAAAGATCTAGTGCATCTGATCAGTTTCAGGGACTTCACAAACCTCGGAGTTATTTACTTCCTGAGTTTTAACCAGTCTTCCTTTAGAAGATCATCTTGAAGTAACACTGCTTCCTCCTCCCAGAGTGGCAAAACCCAAGAGATCCAGAGGCCTTGGAGAAAATTTGTAGCTGGGATGAATTGATGAGTATTGGCATTCATGTGGGATACAACAGAAATGTGTGTCTCACCATTTGCAGATGGTCACAAGGTAGACCAGATACTCTGAAGCTCCCAAGAATCTCCACACAATCACAACATGGGAAAATCAATGGAGATTATGGATTGGTTAAAATTAAGTTTCTATCACCAGGCTGAAGCTGTATTTGTATTATGAATGAAAGTATCTAAAGAAGAAAGGAAATTTCATGTATTGCCCAGCATCATAATTAATTAAGAATACTAGTAATTAAGAATACTGGGCTTCTTTGTCAAAAATAAGGTTTTTGTAGGTGTGTGAATTGATACCCAGGTCTTCAATTTATCTGATTCCATTGATCCCCCTGTCTGTTTTTTATGCCAATACCAGGCAGTTCTCAGGACTGTAACTCTGTAGTAGAGTTTAAAGTCAAGGATTGTGATGCCTACAGGAGTTCCTTTATTGTACAGGACTGTTTTGACAAAGAAGCTAAAAATATAAATCGGAAAAAAGAAAGCATATTCAACAAATGGTGTTGGCATAACTGGATATCAACATGTAGAAGATTCATTCATAGATCCATATCCATCACCATGCACAAGTCTAAATGGATCTAAGACCTCAATATAAAACCAACAACACTGAACCTCATAGAAAAGAAAGTGGGAAGTAAACTTAAACACACTGGCACTACAAATCACTTTCCATATATAATCCCAGTAGAAAGGACACTACGAGAAACAATTACTAAATGGGACCTCCAGAAACTGAGAAGCTTCTGTAAAGCAAAGAATATGGTCAAGACAAAATGTCACCTACAGAATGGAAAAGATCTCCACTGATCCCACGTTGGACAAAGGGTTGATTTCCAAAATATAAAAAGAACTCAAGAAATCAGTCATCAAAAGAACAAAAAATCCAATAAAAAGTGGGGTACAGACCTAAGCAGAGAACTCTCAATAGATGAATCTCAAATGACTAAGAGATACTTAAGGAAATGCTCAACATCCTTAGCCATCAGAGATTTTCAAATCAAACAACTCTGAGATTCCATCTTACAACTGAAAGAATGGCCAAGATCAAAAACACTGATGACAACTTATGGTGGAAAGGATGTGGGTAAAGGGAATACTTCATTGATGATGGGAGTGCAAAGTGATACAGCCACTTTGAAAATCAGTATGGCGATTTCTCAGAAAATTGGGAAACAACCTACCTTAACTCAGTAATACCACTTATGGTTATATAACCAAAGGATGCTCAATCATACCACAAGGACATGTGCTCAACTGTGTTCATAGCAGCATTATTTGTCACAGCCAGAATCTGGAAACAACTTAAATACCCCTCAACTGAATGATGAATAAGGAAAATGTAATACATTTACACAGTGGTGTACTCCACACCGAAAAAAGGGGACATTTTGAAATCTGCAGGCAAACTAATGGATCTAGTAAACATCATGTTGAGTAAGATAACCAAGACCAAGAAAGACAATATAATATGCACTCATTCAAAAGTGACTTTCAGACATAAAGCAAAGAAAACCAGCCTAAAATTCATAATCCTAGGGAACCTAGACAACAAAGAGAACCCTAAGAGAGACATATATGGGTCTAATCTACATGGGAATTAGAAAAAGATTCTCCTGAGTAAATTGGGATCATGGGCAAGGGTAGAAGGGAAAGGAAGGTGTAAAGTAGGGGAGCAGAGAAAAATATATAGCTCAGTAAAAACAACTTTAAAAGAATAAATAAAAAGAAAAGAGAATACTTGAAAGAAATCAGTAAAATAGAGTCTGGGAAGAGACAATAAAATAATATGATGCATGCCCTCAAATTTTAGAGAGACTTTGAACAACTTCTTTCAGGTATATTTGATTGAGATGGGAGTTCACATATTGTATATTATAATGTTCCACCACCAAAGTCATCTTGGAAATTTTATAATAGACTGCAAATTTCAACTATGAATTGTAACAAATACAAATCACTATGAAAGCACTGCTTTAGATTGATAAAGCAATTGGTCCATGATCTCTCTATTCTCTCACAATAAGGAGGAATATCAATACAGCAGATTTGAAAACGATGAAGGAGGTAGAGTTACACTAGTTGGGAAAATCAAACATTATAGGTCTTACCTTTTGTCTTATATCTTTAAAAACATCCAACATTTGTTGTCTGAATGGCTGTGCCCTTTCTACTGAATCACTTAGCTTATTTAGAACAAAAGTAAGATGCTGCCCATTATAACATGAGCTGTGTCATACCTCTGCAATAGTAAGCTCTGAAATTATGTGAATACTCTCCTGTGGAAAAACAATGATCAGATAAATTCTTTTAACTCTGAAAGAAACTGATGTGAAAGGCAAACATTTGTCAATCTTGCCTACTCTAAAGCTGCAGAATATATGGAGTGAAGATATTTGTAACTGTAAAGTTAATTCTTGCCCATCTTATCAATGCTTGACTATGAGTGATTAGCCACCTGGCTAGTCATAGTGTTTTTATGAGAGAGTTTCTATCTCTCTTTTTCATTTAAGAGTTGTGAATTCAGTAAGGGACCATTTTATTATATATACAATAAATATATGTGTGTACATATATATATATAATAAAATATCTCAAATGGTTGGGATATTAATTCACATTCAGTAGTTGTGGCTCTGTATCTCTAGACATTTTCTTATACGCTATTCTTAAAAACAGTGGCCTAGGCAATCATAGAACTAATTAATTCAATCACCTTGAATGGTATACACAATTAAATGAAATGCACTGATGCAAAATAGCATCAGTATTAGGTCAACTAATTTAGAAACCTAAAAACTCAAAACAATTTATAACAAAAATGCATATGTGATAAATATGCTGATATGGACAGTTATTGTTCTCATTTATCATATTTAAAAATATTAAAGTTTATTATTATAAAGTTAATCATTTTATAGAGGAAAATAAGATAACATGAAGTCAAATTTAAATTATTGGGAGGGGCTTTTAGTCAATCATTATCAGAATTTCAATTTAGGCATGGCAACTTCAAGCTCTGGTATGACTAACACAGTGACAGTCTGAGTGAAAGCAATCATTCTTCTAAGCCTGAATGCATTTGGCATATGACTGTCTAGAAGATTGGTTTGTATTTTATGCATGTGTGTATATGTGCCACTTATGTGTGGGTGCCCACAGATTTCAGAGTTTAGAATAGGGTCCATAGAGGTTGAAGTTACAGTTGGGGTTAAGACACCTGATGTGTTTTTAGAAACCAAACTTGGGTCTTCTCAGAGAGCAACAAGTGCTTTTGACAGCTGAGCTACCTTTCTACCTTCTGATACTTGATCTTCTAAGTTAAATAATTCTTAAACCACATAACATTCATAGGCAGTCACCACAAATAATGCTAGACATAGAAAGCAGCTATAGAAATTCTAGAAAGGTGAATCTTTTGACAAATTTTATTGGGCCCACTTCATATCCTTCGAGGGGTTAAGCAGTAATTTATTACTTATAATAACTAATTTGATGGTTAAATATATTTTTCATATTACTTGGATTGAGATATACATACAAATTAGTAAGGCAAATAAGGCTAATGCCCTGGCTGTGTTCCTTGGGCATTTACAGAGAGAAAAGACATCTGTATGTGGATCATCCAATCCTACAGACTTGGGCAATTCTGTGAAGTGAGAAGGGGAAAGGAAAAGATATTGAGCTTGAGAGCAAGTATTCTCTATGTGTGTTTCATGGACTTGGTTATGAGCCGCTCTGATTTACATACCATCTTCACCACGAAGGAATGTGCTGACATCCCTGGAACCATGAGCAAATACACACCTTTGTTCCCATATTCGGGTTTTTCAGTGTTTTCTGATAGCAACCAAAAGCCTAAGTAGCATAGCTAGAACTTATGGAGCTCATGTGCCTATCCAAAGACTATTTCAAATGTTTTATATAAATTATCGTCAAATGTCTTACATAAATTATCATTCAATCAACACAGCAGATGAATATTATTTTACAGTGCAAATGCCAAAGTTCAAAATATGTTAAAGAAGTTGTGAGTTTTAGCCACTACATGAGAGAATTCTTATGAAGAATCACAGGACACTGAGAAATGAAGCAAAATATTTTTTAAAATGTTAGAAACCTTAGATTCATGTTCTATAAGGATGACACTATGATGATTTTAATTAATTCATTTTTCTCCAACTCCCAGGTTTCCCACATGCAAAATAGGAAGAATTAATTTGTAGTGCAAATCAAGTTAAGTAAATGTACATATAATTTAAAAGCTGTGAGATTAACTATATTCTTAAGAGATACTCTAATAAGTGCTGGAATTCCAAAAGTCATTCTTGATAAATACTTTTGTAGAACTCAAATCAGTCCAGAACATAGGAAAATAAAATTGAGTGGTTTCTTTTATTTGAAGTCTGTTTTCTTTCTATATCACTATCCTCATTCCTTAAAACACACCCATCTACTTTTGAGATGACAATGGAAAATCTCGCTCCCTTTCTCCCCCCCCCCTCTCTCTGTCTCTCTCTCTCTCTCTCTCCTATCTCTCCCTCATTCCATCCTCCCATCACACATACCCTTAAACTTGTATAGATATGTGATTTTAATCAAATGAAAACTGAATATCCATTCAAATAAACTAGGACATGAAATCTGTTTTCAAAAGTCAAATAAAAGACAAAGTTATCAGTAATGTGCAATTTAGTAGACATTAATAAGGAAGATGCACATCCCAAAATGTATAATTTAAGACTCCTATTTAAACGATATCTTAATTAAAAGACATATTTAAAATTAACTACAAACTTCGAGGTTGAACTATAGGTAACTGCATGAAGAGAAGCGTACAGATATATTTGAAGGATGGCTGTGATTCATTGTTCTTGTTTATACTTTGAATATTGGAAAATTCTGAGCTGATAATAAAGCAGTCTGAAAAAGCAAAAGCAAATAGAAATGCCTGTGTAATTTATTTTTGGCTCCTCAGTTACCTTAGTAATAATATTGCAAGGTGTTTAAATCCTGTTCATAGCTAAACACAATTTTATACTCATTATAAAACTGACACACTATTTCACACATGACTTATTCTGAATTTTAAAAAATATTTTACTGGTGTACACATCTCTGAGCTAAGTCTAAATGATGCTGTGATAAAAAATGGATACACAGGGAATTTTTTTCATTGATTTCAGAATCTTCACATTTGACTGGTTCTTTCCCTAAATTAACTAATACAAGTCTACATAAATAGTGAGCTATGAGGAATTATCTGATCTCATTGGCACCAAGTCCTTGTAAGCATGCAGACTATTCATTTGCAACATCAGTGACATTGGATGAGTGTGACTACCTATGTGTCCATGTTGGAAAAAGAGTTCCAAGCACTAAATTGTCAGTAATTGTTAGCACAGTCGAAACAGTCTTAGTTAGATCTAATTCTCTAGTCACACTATTACTTATAATTTATCTGATCTAAACAAACTATACAGCATCTCCATAAATACTAAGTCCAGTAAGAACATGGAGAAAAAATTATCACTATTCAATATGTAGCACAAAGGAAATGCTATATTACTTATATATTTTGTGATAGGACTTTAATTCTCTTTGTAGAAAGGTAGAATTCAACATTTAATAATAAATTTTAACAGTTCTGCTTGGATACTTTTGTGGTTATTTTTGATTTATTCTCATAATCTTAGCATCAAGTAAGGACGTTGCAGGGAAGCATGCAATGGGACCGTGACGTGTACACACAAGTATTCACTTTCTGAGACATCAAGTGAGGATGATGCAGGAAAGCATGCAATGAAACCCTGACATGTACACACCAGTACTTACTTCCTGAGCTTTGTTTGCCTCACACTCTTTTCCTCCAAAACCATTCACATTTTCTCCATTCTTCTCTAAGCTCCTAAGTATTTGATAAATGCTGTTCTTGAAAGAGAGTACAGGTGAAGGGTGAAATAAATTACATGCTTACCTCCAAGCAACATGTGCAACTGGGGCTGCCACTCTCTCATGGATGATAAGGTACGGAGTTTAGGGAGGGCATCTAGCTGTCTAGAGAGAGGGTAGGTCTAAGGAAAGTGCTTGGAGCAAAGCACGTTAGTCATGCTTATCAGAAGAATAATGTTGTCCCCATGGGTGTGGTACACTGTTTGGACAATTAATAGATTTGTTTGAACACTTTCATTCATGTATCTAACATATTTTGGCTCTATATCACACATTTGTTATTGTAGCTATTTTTGGAAATGGCTGAATGGTAGACAGTGATCCTAAAAAAAGAGAGATCAAGTTGGAATATATCACTGTTCTTTATACCTGGTTTCCAGTTTCATCATTTATGTTAGAAAGAGAATTACAGGCCAATCTCACTCGTGAACATCGATGCGAAAATTCTCAATAAAATACTGGCAAACCGAATCCAAGAACACATTAGAAAAATTATCCATTATGAAACCGATCAAGTCGGTTTCATTCCAGAGATGCAGGGCTGGTTCAACATACGCAAATCTATCAATGTAATCCATCATATAAATAAACTGAAAGAAAAAAACCATATGATCATCTCACTAGATGCTGAAAAAGCATTTGACAAAATTCAACACCCATTTATGATAAAGGTGTTGGAGAGACTGGGGATACAAGGATCATACCTAAATATAATAAAAGCAATATACAGCAAGCCGACAGCTAACATCAAACTGAATGGAGAGAAACTGAAAGCCTTTCCACTAAAATCAGGAACCCGACAAGGCTGTCCACTCTCTCCATACCTCTTCAATATAGTGCTTGAAGTTCTAGCAATAGCAATAAAACAACATAAGGAGATCAAGGGGATTCGAATTGGAAAGGATGAAGTTAAACTTTCGTTATTTGCTGACGATATGATAGTATACATAAGTGACCCCAAAAACTCTACCAAAGAACTCCTACAGCTGATAAACACCTTTAGTAACGTGGCAGGATACAAGATCAACTCCAAAAAATCAATGGCCCTCCTATACACAAAGGATAAAGAAGCAAAGAGGGAAATCAGAGAAACATCACCTTTCATGATAGCCACAAATAGCATAAAATATCTTGGGGTTACTCTAACCAAGGAAGTGAAAGACCTATTTGACAAGAACTTTAAGTCTTTGAAGAAAGAAATTGAGGAGGATACCAGAAAATGGAAAGACCTCCCCTGCTCTTGGATTGGGAGAATCAACATAGTAAAAATGGCAATTCTACCAAAAGCAATCTATAGATTCAATGCAATCCCCATCAAACTTCTTCACAGACCTTGAGAGAACAATAATCAAGTTTATATGGCAAAACAAAAAACCCAGGATAGCCAAAACAATCTTATATAATAAAATATCTTCTGGAGGCATTACCATCCCTGACTTCAAACTCCATTACAGAGCTACAGTATTGAAAACAGCTTGGTATTGGCATAACAACAGAGAAGTCGACCTACGGAATCGAATAGAAGACCCAGATATTAACCCATAAACCTATGAACACCTAATTTTCGACAAGGGAGCTAAAGGTATACAATGGAAGAAGGAAAGCATCTTTAACAAATGGTGCTGGCATAACTGGATGTCAACCTGTAAAAGAATGAAAGTAGATCATTTATGTTAGAAAAAATATTTTCAAAAGATCAGTTTTCTTCACACTGCCAGCACCCTCCCTCCTAAAATCCTCTATAACTAATGTTCCACAGTATAAAGTAACTTCATGCAACATAGAATATAGATAATTTGGGGAAGACAAACAATCCATCTCTTTCCTTACACATATCCTTCTTCTCTAATTACAGGGACAACAAGGTTAGATTGACCTCCCTTAAAATCTTAGCACCATGGAGCCAATTTTGTCAGTGCACACAAGATGCATGCATTGTAGTGAAACAAGTAAGGAAAGCAGGCAAGGAACGAGGTCAAATCCCACTCAGCTACATTTGACAAGGACAGACTAGATACTGCCTCTCCTGAGTCACGGAATGAGATTTCCTTTGTCTAATTTTTGTGACTGTTTAATACACCAGTGATTAAAAACATTCTTATTTTAGAATATATTTTATTGATCCTTTGTAAATTGCATTGTATATACAATGGTATATCTCCCCCAAATTCTTTATCTTCTTCCTTGAAGCCCCTGCAACAGATCTCTCTACTGTTTCATGTCCTCTTATTTTCTTTTCAACCCACTAAGATCCACTAGTGACCCTTCTTGGAAAATTGAATGATCTTATGCAGGTCTTGTGCAGGTAAACACAGCTTGTGTGAGCTCATGAGTGCAACAATGATGTCATGTCTAGAAAGTAACATTTTTCAATACTCATCTCCATTCTCAAGCTATTATATATATTCTGCCCTTTCTTCTCAAATGTCCCATGAGGCTTATTTGAGCCACAGATTAATGCTGCTCTAAGCCTTGGCCAAAGAAACATTTTTCCACAGTGGGCAGCAGTTGCTGCAGAGACTCTTAACCAATCAAAATGTTGAGAATAAGTGACTTCTCAGTTCTAAGTGGGATGTATGTGGACCCAATTAAGAAAATGTTCTTTGTATTTAGTACCATGTTAGGCAGTGAGGCAGCGCAATGCTCACACTATCATTAGGGAGAAGATGGGTTGGTTTTAAAACAATGAAAGCTATAATAATTCAAATCAGTTTGAGTCAAGATAGGTAAACATTAGAGAATGAATAGCAACATTAGCAAAGTTTTCAAAAATTATGCCACGTATTAAGAATATGATGTAAATCTACACAATTTCTATCTTTTTATTAAATTATATTTTTATTTCCTGAATGATCTTCCTTATTTCATATTTGTGTTTTCTTTATTTTCATTATGGTGTTCCTTTCCTCTCTGAGTGCCTTGAATATACTAATAATTGGTGTTTTATCATTTTGGATGTCAACCAAGTAGCTCTACTCAGGAACCATTACTTTGGGAGAACTGATTTTTGAAGGATACATATTGTATCCACTGTTTTTGTGGTGGGCACTGGACATAATAAGTTAGATCATAGGTTATGCATTTTGGTATGAATAGCTGGCTCAGCTTTGTTGACTGGCTATTTCAACTTCTATTTACTGTTATCTCGACTTGTTAGATTTTGGATCAACTTGATGGTGATTGATGTTCAGTATTGGGTCCACTCTGTGCTAAGGTAGGATTTGAGTATCAAATATGGTCCTAGTTCAGATAAGGTATAGAGTAACTTCTGACCTCATAAACAAAACTGTAGTAAAGCTAGCATTTTCTTGATGTAGTCCTTCAGACGGTCCGACTGAAGTCCTAGAAAGGCAGAAGTTTGGTTAGCAGTGGTTGCTCAGTACAGGTCTTCAGCTGACAAAGTTAGAATCCCAGAAGGAACAGGGGCGGGGGCTACCCTGGAATGCACCAAAGTCTAAACTCAGATCGTCAGATGGTTTGGGCATTACAGAGTGCAGGAGAGGAATGCTGTCGCCACCAGTATTATGTCAGATTAGAATTAGGCACAGGTCCTCAGATGTCAGAGACTCGGCGTCATGGATAGAAGTGAGGAATACTACATGTGGACATCATGCAAGGTTCCAGCATGACGTAATTCTGAAACTCACCATTAGTTTAAATATAACATGATTTACATGTAGATTAGTTAAGAAAGCATTGACTTAGAGAAAAAAAAGATTGTAATAGGAAATTATACTTGGAGCTCAAAAATTCTATACAGTTTTTTAAAACCTATATAAACACTCACTTATTTGAAAACTTCCTTTCAGGCCATCAGCCCAAGGCCTGGTGCAACACTGGTAGGATATCAGGAGAGCATGTTTAAAATTTCAGAATATTAAAACTGTAGGTGTCATGAACCATTTCTAACAAATAAAAATGAGTCAGAATGAAGACTTCTTAAAGAAGCATAAAAATAAAGTAAATACATGGTTTCTTCTTTGCCTCTCTTTTTTCGTTTGGCTTCTCGGGAGCCTGACTGATAGCTTTGCTGTATCAGCAGTTGTTGGTTAAAGACCTGTTTCACATTCAATGTCACACAGAAGGCTGGGTTGGTAGAGGAAGCTGGATCTACCACCCTCAGCACACTTAAAATGACAATATATAACAAACGTCTTTTGCATTTTGCTGATCTCAAAACTGATGAAACAACACTATATGTGACTTCTAAAATGCCAGGAATGGTTTGTATATGAGATAAGTTCCTATTTTAAAGGCACAGTAACCCTGATGTAATGTAGGACAATGAGTAAACTAATAATATCTTTTTCTATCAGGTAGAAATATAAAAGGTGAGTGAACAAAGAAGTCAGAGGTAGGTGCAGGAGTTCCATTCCTAAACTGAGAAAAGTAGGTAAAGGAAGATATGTTACCTACCTAATAGATTAAAAGACTAATTAACTTCAAAATTACCCAGAATATATTACAGAAACATCAGACATATTTCTGATTATTCTAACCCATGAAAGTTTTTATTCTTTGCATCATGGTACTTATGGTAAGGTTAGATATTAAGAAAATATTGAACAAATTGGTTATTTTTGAATCTCTGATTGTTATAAGGATTTACATGAAAAGTTGCTAAAAAGAATTGTACTTATTATGAGTTAGTATCTTTGCCCAAATAGAAATAGAACAAGTTGTACAGAAAGTAAGAGAAAAATAAAGTCAACAGATAACTGACTCTTTAACCCTGTGTGCTCAGTACAATTTTTGAGTAGTTGGTATACTGTCCCATTAAATATTAACCATTTTGTAGTATTGTCTTCAACTTAAAAAGATGGAAACTAAAGTAAAATTGATATGGCTTAGCCAAATGTATATATCAAAGTGTAGCAAAGACTCAAACTCAAAACTTCTGCATTCACATTTGATACTTGAAATATCTCACTCCGCTTCTGCTGTCTTCCTACATAACTTCAGAAAGGTCCTTTCTGTTCCAACAGCTGTACCAATACAAGTCAACCTCCAGGCCAAGAAGTAGGAGAAGTAGAAAAGAGGTGACAGAATTGAAGTCTTAGAAATACGAAGAGGAGAAGTGACTTACAAATGTGGTTTCCTCTCTAAAGATCTAGAAGAACACCTCCATACCATGACTGTGGGCTATCCAAGGCACGAAAAACAGACAGTAAAGGGTATCATTGGCAGGGGACATACAGAAGCCTTGATACATGAAATTCTTCCACATTCAGATGATGTGATTAAAAAAAGATAAGATAAAAGGTTGATCATAGATAAGGCAAAATGGCTACATAGCTGACCAAGTGAGTTATCAGGTGTAAATATTCTATAGGATCTAGAGACCCTAAGTACATGGAAACTGAAAGTAAGGGCAAGGCATTAATGATCTTTGATATAGAGATGAATACTTGCTTTGGTATGGATCTTGGTTTATTGATACAAATGTAAGGTCAATTTTGTTATACTGTGTATATCTACTTCTGTTCTTGATTAAGGTATTATGTTTGTGCAAATGTAAAGTATAGTTAAGAAATATAGGTTAATAGAGAGTCATCTATAATAGTCAAGCTTCTTGTCATGTTAGTTAGGTTTTCTAGATGTATAGAGATTTCAGTTAGGTATTCTTCAAATCTTTCAGAGACCTTCAGAGTATGGCATTTAAAATGTTTTAAGGACTTAGAACTTTTCCTGACAATGAGACACATCTGCTCTTGGCAGCATCAATCTACTTCAAGAGGAAAATGGGAATTGAAGAGGCTACTTATGGAGTTGGCTAGCCATTTGGGTAAGAAACAGCTCTTGCCTGGATTGCTTGATGAACTGAACATTCAGGACCCAGAGAGAAATAGTCATTTCTCTGAACTTGCCTAAAGGTGAGACTATCTCCAGGGTTCCTTCTTCATGAAATAGTCTGCTAGACATTCTGCAGGATACTGATTTCCTGCTTCATGGAAAAGTCTTCAGGATACAATGGGCCTGTAGGCTGAAGAAGAATGCCCAAATAGTACAGAAAAACTTTGGGTGACTGTCCAGGCAACAAGATGTCTCTGTCAATTCTGGAGTTTTGGAAGTTTCTTAAAATGTACTTCTTATTTTTTTAGGTAATAATATATCCTTCTGGAGTCTTTGGTAGAGTTTAAGAACTTATAGTTTTCTTTAGTTATTATAAAAGATAAAGTAGATATAAATATTGTAACTGTAATTCTTGTTTGCTACCTGTTTTGTTATATGTAATTTTAATACGTTAAAGTTAAAAGCTTCCGTGTTATTTAAACAGAAAAAAGGAAGTAATGTTGGAGTCCCCTATGTATGCTGTTAAAAAAGGAACTGCTTTGGGCCTATTGCAAAACTATAGGGGAACAAAGCTAGGTGGAGAAAACTAAACTGAATGCTGGGAATAGATGCACTGACACTTTGCTAGTAGACCACACCCGCGTGGTGATGCACAGATTAATGAAGATGGGTTAAATTAAGATGTAAGGGTTAGTCAATAGGAAGCTAGAGTTAATGGACCAAGCAGTGATATAATTAATACAGTTTTGTGTGATTATTTTGAGGCTAAGCAGCAAGGAACCAACAAGCAGCATCCCCCAAGTGTATAAGTATTTTTTAGGATCCAGAGACTCTAAGTATTAGAAAACTCAAAGTAAGGTCAAGGTATTAATGACCTTCAACAAACCAATAGGACAGATATAGTTACATCAGTAAAATGACACCTGCAAAGATAGGAGACAGTGGTAGTGCCTCAACCAAGAACTAAAGGTTACCCTATATTATTATAGAGAGTCGAGACTATAACCCCACGTCACAGTAAATTTCACCTTGATTCTACATCAATGAAAGTCAAGGATAGGTACACACACATTAATTACTTATTTTAGTGAAAATAATGGAGTTGTCAATGTTATTATTTTCTTATGCAGCATGTATACTTTACACTAGACACTGAAACAATGAAATTATTTTTCTTCTCAGAGATGTGATCTTGTGCGTGACCATCTAAGCACTCCTGGATATAGTGGCATTCCCTCAAATTTGAATTGGTATTAATCTAGTTAAGTAGTTCTCTACTCAATCCAGCTTTCTTTCTCATTAGCTTCAGTTCAGTGTTCACTTTATCATGAGAATTCTAGGTGATAGATTCTTAGCTACTGTTGGCTATCATTCATTTATTTATACCAGAGTTTAATATGAAAAATGACTCCCTAAAAATGCAAATTACTAAAACCAGAGCTATTGCTGAATTCCATTCTTTTTACTCTAAGTCGAGCTTGAAAAGAGGTCAGTCACATAAGCCAATGAACACTTTGCTCTCCTAACGATCTCTTTAAAGATTTTTGAGGTCATTCTATATTACCTGATTAACCTTTAGGAATATCACTTACAGCTCCTAGAGAGGTGCTACAATGTAACTGACAGAAAATTTACATCAAAATGAAATCAGCTATTCTGGAATGATGCCAATGTTGTACCAAAAAAATTAAGCTGTTTAGAGTCATGTTTTATCAGCATCTCTTGCTGCAAGATTTAATACCTGATTTTCAGATAAAGATTTCTAAGACCTTTCATCCAGGAAATGCTAGAGCCTGCTTTAGTTAAGCATTACGTCAGATAAATCCCGGTCTAGGCTTAGTTCAGAGAGGTTATCATCGCTTTCCCTTTTGCCAGCTTGTCCCTTTCTGATCACAAGACATAGAAGCATGTTTTGTTCATATGAAATCAGGTAGAAATACCATTAGTATGCATGAAAATCCAAGGAAAATCACACACCCTGCAAAGACATATATGCCTGCTCAGAAATTAGCATTTTCCCCAGATTTCCCTAAACTATAGCAGTAACGAATTTGACTTATTAAGAAATATGAGAAAGATGCATAAATATGCCGTTCCATTCTGATATTTAGCTATAGATCTGTTGGCTTCCACATTGTCTCAAACAGTTTAATGTCCACTCTATATTATAGAAATCATGATCCCAAAGGAAAAAGTAATTATATCATTGATATGGATCTTTACTATATTTATTCCTGTCATAATCTCTGTCACTGGTTAAATACAGACATTGTTGTCATAAACCCAGGTCTTCAAGCTGTCACCTTAGGAAGAAGAAATTGCCTTATGACATTTATTCACAAAGAATATATGTAAGCTGGAATGATAGATCAGAAGTTATGAGTGTCTGCTTCTCACATAGAAGACGTAGGTTTGGCTTTAGCACCCATACAGTGGCTCACAATTACCTGAAACTGCCCCTCCATGGGTCCAATGCCCTCTTCTGACTTCTGTAGCCTGCTGCATGAATATGGTGTATATTGGTATCCAAAAAATGAATAAATATTTTTAAAATAATATAGGAGCTGTAGCCATTGTGAATTCAATAATCCTTTCCAATGTGTCTGGGTGTGAAGATTTGTCAAGTGCTGTGGGATCTGAGATATTAACCACAGGCAGTCAAAGCATTCACTTACCACGGTGTCCTCAATGCCAGCCCAGCAAAAGCCATCAGATTCTGGCATCACAGTTAATGGGCAGTTACTATAGGCAGTAGTAACTTATTACTGCAGAAGCAAAGTGTGCTCATTTTGTCACTGTTTATCCACCCACACCCACAGTTCTTGCAGTGCAATGAGAAAAGAGCAACTGTCTATGTAGGAGAAAACCCAAGCTTGGAGAGCTTGACTTTTTTGAAATAAACCATAAGCATACATGAACTTGTTCTCAGAGGGAAATAGTATCTTGGTTATACTGGAGAGCAAAGAAACCTGAACTTCAGCTTCGTTGTCTTTCAATATCATTTCCTAGTCAAACGTCCTTGGAAACCAGTTTAATAAAAAAGCATATAGGAGCCTTTGGTTGTCAAGCAAGCAGAGATACATGAGAATTGCTTCCAAGGTGACCCTGATTCAAAGGATGCTAAATACTATCTGAAGAACATAATTAAGCAAGCAGTATTACAAACGTGAGCTATTTTAGCTGTACGTGAAAGCTGAAATCTTCATGGGAGGACTACTCCTCCCCTGCCCCTTCAGTTATGAGGGTCCTGATTACCATGGTCCCCTGCCAAGGAATTTACTAGAGTTTATCATAAACTGATCACTGATTCTCCTCAGTGACTTTGAGATAAACCACTTAGAAAATTAGTAAGTGCCAAAAATAAAGGTTTTTTTTTTTTTGCCAACTCAGAACTCACTTAACTCTTTCTTGACTTCAGGAATGTTTTGTTGATGTATCATTGAGACTGAGCTTTATGACTCTGAATTTTATCTTCCATGCCAATCTTTTTTAATAACAGTCCATTTGGCAGTGTTATGATGAAAAAGGTAATTTGGTATTTGTTATGGTTGATGTTGTTTTGTTTTATTTGATTTTTTTTTCAACTTGAAACAAGCTGGCGTTTTCTGGGAAGGAAACCCCTCAGCTGAGAAAGCACCGTCTCTAGATTGCCTATAGGCAAGTATTTTGGGCATTTTCTTAGTTATTGATGTGGGACAGCTTGACTCATGGTGCAAAGAACTACAGGCAGCTAACAATGGTGGGAGAAGGTGAATTAGCCTCTCCTTCCAATGTGCCCCTTTATTGTTTGTCCTATTGCCACACTGTGATCAATTTTCTATTTCCTGAAACTCGAGGATTCTCAAAGTATCCTAAACCTTCGAATTAACTGCATCCTAAAAGTATAATGTTTGGCATTATCTGTACTCAAATATCTATAGATTCTATTATTACTAAGCTAATTTTTATCCTCAGACTCTTTCAGTGGGTAGAATATAAACATTTCACTAATGAATTGTTTAAAATATATTCATATATGCAAGTATTATATATATACATATGTGTGTGCATGCCTATGTGTCTTTGTAAATGTGTATTCTATGCATCTGTACTAGCATCAGTTTAATATAAATATCTTTAACTCCATATTTCTGTTCCAGTATACAACATTTCTGAATTGAGGCTTTGACTCTAAAAGTTAAAATTTTTATCATGTTTTTTTCCAAATCTACTAGGTAATGTTTCTATTTCATTTATGTTAAGGTAGATGACTTCATTTTCAATTACCTTATGCCTTTTACTATGCCTAAATATTTTAGGAAAAAGGGGGCCATTTCCAAAACAGATTCTTAAAAAGTCGATGGCTTCACAGTCCCTTTAGACATGGAAAGGAAAGGAAAGTGATTGACTGAGCCAAAGCCAAGAAACATTCAGGCATAAATAATTAGATAGCCCTTCTTTCATCACGGAGTAATCACCTTCTAAAAGATAACATAAAATTAGTGTCTGTGTTAAAATAGATGTATGAGAGATTAAAGGATTGCCTAAGGAATAGCAGTTCGTAAAGCAAAGCAGACTGGCTTCTTGGAAAAATTACGAGTGGAAATGGAATGTGAGCCTGAGTGACTCCATATTGTCTGTAGCTGCGCAGCGACATGACAGGGAAAGAATGTCAGCTTCCACGGTCCCAAATCATAGTAAGAAAAAGCTAAATTTTGCTACAGCGCGTATGGTCCCATAGTCATCGTGCCCATCTCAGGACAGCTAATTGGACAAAACGGATAAGTATGAGCTGGTGTCTGATCATTTATATATTACTTAATTTGAAGCTGAATGAACTTTTGGTGCCACTGGATTTAGACTTCCTTATCCCCTACTATTTCATGCTCTTAAACACATTTCTCCTGGCATTTTGTCTACAATTCGCAGTTGTTATCCCTGAAATAAAATTGCATGCCATAAATAGCTTTAAAAATACAAATGCTATTCAGAGCAAAGTTTAAACACTGTAGGTGTTTGTGATTTAAATTACCTGTAACAACCGCAGCTTCTGTCAATCACTCAAAATGGAAGAAACTGCCTCTTTCATTTCAGGCTTTTGATATCTCAACACTTTTACTGGCATAACGATTAAATGAAGATTAGGATTAAATGAAGATTTAGTATAGATTAAAACTAATACTGAGATTTCATTGAGGGGGAGAGAGAAATTTTAAAGTAATTTTCTCAGATATCTTATTTTTATAGTGCAAACTGAAAATCAAAATGAATAATTGAAAAGCATTAACAAAAATATACTAAAACAAAACAAAAAGTCCATCAGAAAGAAATACACACACACAAAGTCATTGCATCCATTTTTTATTGGTCAACTATTCCTGAGAATGAGGCCTGCCTTGCAGTGAGATTGCTATATTCAGTAACACACCATTTGGGAAACAGATTTTCCTTTCTCCAAGAGGTATCAACAGCAAATAGGAACTTTGCTAGTGATGGGACTTTGTTTCCACCTTGCTTTCTTAGTGCCAGATTTTTTTTCTGGTTTGAATCTATGCACATCTTGCACATGCTATCAAGAAATTTGTGAGTTCACGTGAGTATCATTGGTTTTGTCTGGAAGAAGCTGTTTCCTTTGAGTCATCTGCCACCTCTGGCTCTTACGGTCTTTCCACCTCCTGACTCTGACTTTATTATAAGAAGAAGCTTCTCTGATAGGTTTGAGTTAGACATCGTTCTCAGTATTTGCTGATGATATGATAGTTTACATAAGTGACCCCAAAAATTCTACCAAGGAGCTTCTATAACTTATAAACACTTTCAGTAATGTAGCAGCATACAAGATTAACTCAAAAAAATCAATAGCTCTCCTTTACACAGATGATAAATGGGCTGAGAAAGAAATCAAAGAAACATACCCTTCACAATAGCTACAAATAGCATAAAATTTTTCAGAGTAACTCTAACCAAACAAGTAGAAGACATGTATGACAAGAATTTAAATCTTTGAAGAAATAAATTGAAGATCCAGAAAATCTCCAGAAAATGGAAAGATCTCCCATGCTCTTGGGTAGGTGGAATTAACATAGTAAAAATGGCAATCTTACCAAAAACAATCTACAGATTTGATGCAATGCCCAGAAAAAAATCTTCACAGACCTCTAAAGAACTGTACTCGACTTCATATGTAAGGGCAAAAAATGCAGGATAGCCAAAAGAATCCTGTACAATAAAGAAACTTCTGGAGTTCCCTGGCTTCAAACCCTACTATATAGCTACAGTACTGAAAGCAGCCTGGTATTGGCATAAGAACACACAGGAGGACCAACGAAACCAAATAGAAGTCCTGGATATTAATCCACACACCTTCGAACACCTGATTTTTGACAAAGGAACAAAAAATATCAAATGGGAAAAGAAAGCATATTCAGTAAATGGTGCTGGCATAACTAAATATCAACATGTAGAAGAATGAAAATAGATTCATATCTATCACCATATACAACACTCAAGTTCAAATAGGTCAAAGACCTCAACATAAAGCCAACAACACTGAAATTCATAGAAGAAAAAGTGGGAAGTGCACTTGAACACATTGGCACAGAAGACCACCTCCTAAACATAATCTCAGGAACACAGACACTGAGAGAAACAATAAATGGGACCTCCTGAAAATAAGCTTCTGTAAAACAAATGACATGGTCAACAAGACAAAACATCAACCTACAGAATGGGAAAAAATCTTCACCAAACCCATATAAGACAAAGGATTCATCTCCAAAATATACAAAGACCTCAAGAGAATCCAATGATAATGGCACTGGGATTTGATTCTACCGCATGTAATGACATTTTGGGATCCTAGTCTGTTTGAATGCACACCTTCCTAGACCTGGATGGAGGGGGGATGGCCTTGGACTTCCCACAGGGCAGGGTACCCTGCCTTCTCTTAGGACTGGAGGAGGGGGGAGGGGGAGTGTGGAGAGAGGGAGGGAAATGGGAGGAGGGGAGGAGGTGGAAATTTTTAATAAATAAAAGAGAACACAAGAAATTGGTCATCAAAAGAACAAATAATCCAATTTTAAAAATGGGGTACAGACCTAAACAGAGAACTCACAACAGAGAAATCTAAAATGGTTGAAAGACACATAAGAAATTGTTCAACATCCTTAGCCATCAGAGAAATGCAAATTAAAACAAGTCTAAGATTCCATATTATACCAGTAAGAATGACCAAGATCAAAAACACTGATGATAACTTATGCTGGAGAGTGGTGGTGGGGGGGTAAAGTGAACAATCCTGCATTACTGGTGGGAGTGCAAAGTGGTACAGCTCCAATTGATATCAATATGGTGATTTCCTAGAAAATTAGGAAACAACCTTCCTCAAGGCCCAGCAAAACCACTTTTGAGTATATACCCAAATGATGCTCAATTGTACTACTAGAACATGTGCTCAACTATGTTTATAGAAGCATTGTTTGTCATAGCCAGAACCTGGAAACAACCTAAATGCCCCTTGACCAAAGAATGGATAAGGAAAATGTGGAACATGTACACAATGGAGTGCTATACAGCAGAAAAAATATAATGACATCTTGAATTTTGCCGGCAAATGAATAGAGCTAGAAAACATCATTTTGAGTGAGGTAACCCACACCCAGAAAGACAGTTATCACACGTACTCACTCATAAGTGGCTTTTAAACATAAAGCAAAGAAAACCAACCCACAAATCACAATTCCAGAGGACCTAGACAACAATGAGGACCCTAAGAAAGACATACATGGATCTAATCTACATGGGTAGTAGAAAAAGACAAGATCTCCTGAGTAAATAAGGAGCATGGGGACTTTGGAGAGGGTTAAGGGGAGGAGAGAGGCAGGAAGGGGAGCATAGAAAAATGTATAGCTTAATAAAATTAATCAATAAAAGTTTAAAAAGAATATATTTTATAGCTATATTCCTTTAATAGAATAATAGAAGCTCTTTTCCCCAGGTCCTTGACCTACCTGGTCTCTATTGAAAATGGTAGTGTTAATCTGATGGATCTGTCTCCATGCGACTTTCACTTACAGTTTTGAATATCATATCTTTGCTCTGAATATTTAAGTTTTTTATTATCTTGTATCGTGAGTAAACTATTTGTTGTTTAGTGTATCTGTGGTTGTTTGATAGATATTTCTTTCTTTTGATCAGAAGAAATGTTCTTTTCTAATTTTTTTTTAAAAAATATTCTCTATGCCTTTGACCCTCTGAGTTTCTTCTCCTGCCTCTATACCTGTTGCTGTTGTTAGGTCTTTTCATAATGTCCCAGTTTTCCTGTATTTTTATGCCTCAATTTTTTATATTTAATATTTTCTTTATTTGAGCTATCAATTTCTTTCTGTCTTTAAGACCAGAAAGTCTCTCTTCCATTTCTTTTATTCTGTTGGTAAAGCTTGCATCTGAGTTTTATTTGACATTCTGTTTTCATTTCAGTTTTATTTCAGTTTGTGTTTTATTTACTTATTTTGTTTCTTTGATAAATTCTACTTTACTTTTTTATTTGCTTTAATTATTTCGTTTAACTTTCCATATTTTCAGTTTTCATTAAGGCACGTATTCATATCTTCTTAAAGGTCCTTGTATTTATCCATAGTTGCTATTTTGAAGTCTTTGTCTTGGGCTTCAGTTAAGTTTCTTTATTTTGGATCTATTACAGTACTTTTGCTGGCTTCTGGAAGAGGCATACTGTCTTGTGTTTTCGTGTTTGTATTTTTTGCACTGGGATCTAAACTCTGGAATTATGATGTGTCAAGTGTTTTTCACATGGATACCTAGTCTCATCTTTCTTGCGTGGGTCTTCCTTTCTTTGGATTCTGTTAACCACTCTGTTCCTAGCAAAGTGGGTAGTGGTGGGTCCCTGCAATAGAACAGTTCTATATTCACAGTAAGTCTCAACGGAATGGAAATGGCTAGAAGGAGAGGCTGAAAGGAGTTGTGAGGAAGATGTGCAGTACTCTGGGACTGCATCAAAATGCTGAAACCCCGGGGGATGAAGGCAAACTTGCAGGAGGGGCCTCTGTTGTAAGACTCTAGCAGGACTAAGAGGAGATATGGGGAGAGTTAAACAAATGACAGGATGGAGGATAAAATTCACCTACCTGGGTCCCAGCCAACTGTGACAACTGTAGGTCCCCAGGAGACACAAGTCAGCAGAGTTACAAAGGAGCAGAGATGAAGTAGAGGGAAGGCTGAAAGGGCAGCAGGGAAGAGTTAGTGAGACTCCTGTCCGTCGGCTCTGAATAACACTATTTAGCTATAAAGAAAGACGAAATTTGGATCAAACTAGAAAAAATAATATTGAGTTCATCCAAAACCACAAAGTGAAACATTGCATTCCTTATCATCTGAGGTTCTTAGTTCTAAACCATCGAATATGAGTGCATACTTTGAAGTAACTGTAGAAACTAGGAAAGTAAAAAAGGAACATTGTCAATATAGGAAGTGGGGGAGCAATAGAGAGGGAAACAGTGGGATACCAGTGGTTTGATTAGGAGGGTGACTCTAATTAGGGAAGAGAAGAGAGATAAAAACAGAAGAAAGAGGAAGGATAAAAAACAGTAAGAAGGTCTGAAAACTTCATAAGTAATCACACTACTAACTATTAACTCAAAAGAAAACAACACAATGCACATTGATACAGCCTTTAATAGTGAAAATTTAACATCTGGGACAACCACCTACAAAGGCTACAGCGCAAGATGTGAGAATTCCTCTTTTGAGCTGTTAGTCAGGGTTGTCCATGAGACTCCTACATAACATACAGCTACTGCTATTGTCCTTGGTTGTCCCCCAGAGGTGGTACATAGGTTTCTATTCACCCCAAGTTTTCTACGGATCCATGCCCCGTCCTTCTCTACTCAGTTTGGAGTCCTTTTATTCAAACCCATAGAAAACCTCTACTCCAAATATTATAGATGTGTCTGTGGTCTTCAGAACCCTACAGCAGTGATACTCAATTTTTATACAGTTCCTCATGTTGTGGTGACCCTATCCAAAATATCATTCTGTTGCTACTTCATAGCTGTTATTTTGCCACTATTATAAACTGTAATGTAAATATCTGATACATAGGATAGATGACATGTGACCACAAATGGGTCGCTACCCACAGGTTGAGAATCACTGCCCTAATGCGCTGTCAATTTAATAGGATTCACACTCTTAGAGAAACCCTACTCCACCTTCCCCTGTGGCTTACAATTACCAATTGCACCATGGTTAGAGGTGGGATTGTGTGCCCATCTCCCCTCTCCACGCTGGTTCTTTTTCTGGAATATGCTCTATACATGCTGCCAGAGCATTCTGTGTGCTCCTTTTGTGTAGCATTCCTGCTTTGTGTAGATGTTTCCTTGAAATCTTACCTTCTTTACAGCCTATTACTTGCTATGATCTCCAAATCTTGGGAGGGGCTTAAATATATATATATATATGTATATATAATATATGTATGTATATGTGTGTGTGCGTGTGTGTGAGTGTGTGTGTAATATATATATATATATATGTGTGTGTGTGTGTGTGTGTGTGTGCAAGATGTATGTGTGAGAGAGAGAGTGAGCATTTTGCAGTCCCTTGTTCTCTAAATTCATCATCTACTGATGAACGGATGACAGAAATGTGGTTACAAGGAATCATGGTAGAGGGAGTATAAGTTTTTGTGGGAGAGTTGACCATAGGGTTGAAGAGGGAGAACAAAGAGTGAAAAATAACTTTAAAGACCTTTCCAAAAAAATATTTGAAAACTTACTACAGTAGAAGTTTCACGAAATACATATGGGCATCAGTAGAAATTTTACTAGATTGGAACAAACTAACGTCCCTCTGGTTTCTCATTTCTCTGTAATATTCAGTATAATACAATTTTTAATATGTTTTGTGAAAAACTGGATTTCTCACACATACGAGAAAATTTGATACAAACTGTAACCTTGACCTGAGATCTCAAACTTGAATAGGAATTTATGAGATTTATGAGTGACTGAATGTGCATCCTTGGCAATGAGAGATGTGTGAGCCAAGACCCTGTAATGTAATGTAATGCAATGTAATATAAGTGTTCAATATCAAAAATCTGAATGTTTATAAGAGCTAATAAAGAAGGATATGTGATCCAGGACGAAACACTTTCATTACACTATGTCTTAATAAAGTAACAAAATAAAATTCATTTCCTACTCCTAGACCAAGATAAGGTGACTCTAATGACTGACACCTCTAACTGGTATTGTAGGTCTCACAGACTCTTTCCATGAAAAGCTCTTAATTCTTCCAGTATCTTTACTGTGCCAAGTACAAAGCACAGATCACATGTTGTTCATTGTGTTGGAATTCTTAACTTTTGGACTTTAGGGCAAGGGGCCATTGCTTTGCATGACCTCGTGTCTCTGGCATCCTATCCTGCCCCATTATGACAACAGTATTTAGAATTTGTTTCCTTATTGAAAGTAAATGAAAAAGAAAATGGGCATGGATGGGAGAGTTTGCCACAGAAGAGAAAAAGCAAACACTGATACGAACTTCTCTTTTCTGTTTAATTCCTACTTCAGCAGATCTAATGGCTAGGGAAACATCTCTAGCTTTGAGGCCAGGTCAGTCACCGTGCTGCAGATGGGGTGAGAAAAGGCATGTGGACGTGCCCTGCTTTCCCTCATACCATCTGGAGAGTGCTGAGCCCATACACGACACTATTGTACCTACTTCTTGGACTAATTGTGGAAAGAATACAAATAGACTGCATTTTTATTTCTGGAACTTTGTTTGAAATGTGTGAAAACATTTTAGAGTATGGATGAGTCAAAGGATCAGTGTCTGTGACTCACTGAGCTGTAAAGAATAGAAACGGCATTTTTGATACCAAGTAACTGACAGTTTTAATAAACATTTATAAAACAAGAGTACGTGTACCATAACATGTGGCACGATGAAAAGGCAATGCTGACTTCTTCCTCCGTTAAAAGTTCCCAAACATGAGAACTTAAATTACTAACTGGTAAGGACTGTCCCTAAGGCGTTGTGGGTGGGAAGAAGATGCAGGCCTCTTACTCTTCATCAGTCATGTTTTACAGAGGAAGCATTAGCTTATAAGCAAGATGTTGAGCCAATATGACTGCAGCTTGTTTACATATCCCAATCATATTCATATCTTAATAATACTAAGGGAAGTGTAAGCAAACATGAGTTGTCCTTTGCCTGCTGTTACTATCAATAGAGGGAAGGAAAGTGTATTAATGACTTGGGGGACAATAGAAACTTTTACATGCTTTGGTTTCAGGGCATTCAAATTCAACTGCATACAACTGTCATTTTTATTTTCTTGTCCAGTGTTAATTATATCTCCATTAACTGTTTCATTACCAGAACAATTTAGCCAATATGCCCATTAAGAAGTGGGCCAATATTTGTTCTGTTACTAAACTGACTTGACTTTAAAAAACCAGAGGAGTTGCATTAAATATCATTAGTCAAGTTGCCAACACATTTTATAAACACAGACACCTATTTAGCTCAAGCAGATTGCAGGTATTTTCTACATGAAGATTGTTTCACAGTCTTATCTCAAGTTATAAACCCCTGGCAAAGAAAATAAAATGTCATACATGCACATATGCTCTTCTCTGCTCCACAGTTCCATGTTTACATGATACTCAGGACTAAATCATCACTTAAGGTGAGTTTTTGGTGACATATACATAAAAAGTCTACAATCCCCTTTGTGTGTGCATGTGTGTGTGTGTGTTCATGTGTCTGTGTGTAAGTAATAAATTTTTGAGTTGTTATCCTAATCATTAACTCTTCTGTATGTCAGAAATGTATGTTTTGGGGTATTTACTTTTCCAGATCTGGACATTTTAATTCACTTATAAATATCTTAGTCTACTCTTGTATTGACCACTAAGCACCCTCATTTCATCTCTGTTTTCTAAAACTCATTTGTTCTGTAGCTAGTTACTAGCAGGAGGCGTGCCAGTTCTGTATTATACTATATAAACTCACATAGAACTTTTAGTCTGGTCTTAAATTTCCTTTAAAAACCTGTAGTAATGGAATTTCTGAGACTCTGTCAAAGATGTTCAGATCCCCAAGTGTCCTCTTCTCTTCTCTTCTCTTCTCTTCTCTTCTCTTCTCTTCTCTTCTCTTCTCTTCTCTTCTCTTCTCTTCTCTTCTCTTCTCTTTACTTCTCTTATCTTCTCTTCTGGGCTATATAACTACATGTTTTCTTGCTATTCACTAAGTCATTGCCTAAATTTGGCTGGAATTTTTTTATTCTGTACTTATATAAGAAGTCTATAGTAATGTGTGTGTGTGTGTGTGTGTGTGTGTGTGCGCACGCGCATGCACACATTCATGTGAGCATGCCTAGTGGAAATAGAAAAGGCAGAGAAGGAAAATAAAGAAAAAGAAGAAGGAGGAGGAGGAGAAAGAAGAAAGAGAGAGAGAGAGAGAGAGAGAGAGAGAGAGAGTTTTTAATAATGTATTCTTGTTTGGCCTGGTCTCATTTGCTACAACTAGCCAAAATCTGCCAGCGAGAAAGAGAGCAGGGGACAGTTGGTATTCATTTAGTGTATTTCCTCAGCCCAAAGAGAGGGAATTCAAATTAAAGAGAACCAGAAAGAGCTTCATTGACACAGAGAATCCATGGAGGTTTTCTCCTGGCTGTTTGTAACCATTTCTACTGGATTCCCTACATGATATTGCAAACCTTACTCTGTTCTAAGCAGTCAGTGGAAAGGAACAAATGCCGCTGTTTTGTCTAATCACTTAGTTCTTGGTTCAGATCTTCTACACCCTGAGAGTGTTAGACAATCATACCCTAACTTTACAGTTATAGCCCTCTCCCAAATCTAAGCCATCATCATTAGATCCTAAGTGATCTTAACTAAAATCTCACTGACCTCTCCATCTTTCTTTCCTCGATATTAAGGTTTCATCCTTCAGTGAGAAGAAAATAGCATGAAAAAAATGAAATTCAAAATGAAAAGTAAGTCCAAATCAAAAAGAAAAGAAGAGCTCTCCATCAGGAGAGGGTACTGAGTAAACTCTAAGAACACAAAAGAAGGAGAATATACTACTTGAGTTGTTTCTGGGATAAAAAAGATTTCACTTTATTCTTTGGAGTCATTACTATAAAATAAAACAATCACCTCTTGAGTGTGTGCTCTCTCAAAAGCATACATTAACAGGGTTAGGTCTTTCCACAATGTCAGAATGTACTGAATGACAATAAATTTAAAAGGCATATTGCTATAGAGATTTGCATTGTTATGGATCTTATTCTATTGATACAAATTTAAGGTCAATCTTGTTATATGTTTATTTCTGCTCTTGATTAAGATGCTGTGTTTGTACAGTTGATTTTAAAATGTAGTGTTATTAAGAAATACAGGTTAATAGATAGTCATCTATAATAGTCAAGCTTGTAGCCATGTTAGTTAGGTTTTTTAGATGTACAGAGATGTATTTCAGATAGATAAATATACTTCATATCTTTCAAAGACTACAGAATATGGCAATTAAAAGATTTTAAGAACTTGGGACTTTTCATAACAATGAGACACATCTGCTCCTGGCAGCAATAATAACTTCAAGAAGAAAGTGGGCACTGAAGAGGCTCCTTATGGAGTTTGTTAGCCATTTGGGCAAGAAGCTGCTCTTTCCTGGACTGCTTGATGGTATTCTGTAAAAACGGTGCATGCAGGACCCATGGAAAAAATGACTGCTGAAATGCCTAAAGAAGGTGATACAGTCCTTCAGGGTTCCTGCTTCATGAAAAAGTCTGACAGACATTCTGCAGGACACAGAAGAAAGTGACTGACAAACTTCCAATATAGGCTAAACTAACTTTGAAATTTCTTGCTTCATGGAAAAGTCTGCTGGATACTATGGGCCTGTAGACTGAAGATGGATGGTACAGAAGAACTTTGGATGACTGTCCAGGCAGCGAGAAGTCTCTGTCAATTCTAGAGTTTTGGAAGTTGCTTACAATACACTTCCTGTTTACTTAAGTAATATTATATTCCTCTGGAGTCTTTGATGGAATTGAAGAGTAGATAGTAATAACATAGTTTTCCTTAGTTATGATAAAAGATAAAATAGATATAAATATTGTAACTGTAATTCTTACTTACATATAAATGTTTTGTTATATGTAGTTTTACTATGCTAAAATTAAAACCTTCCTTTGCATTTAAACAGAAAAGGGGAGGTTATGTGAGGTTTCCCTCTGTATGCTGTAAATATCATTGGTTAATAAAGAAACTGGCTTGAGCCCACAATAGAGTAGAATAGAACTAGGCAAGAAAAACTAAACTGAATGCTGGGAGAAAGGAGGCAGAGTCAGGAGAAGCCACGGAGCCGCCACCAGAGACAGAGATGCTGTAACCTTGCTGGTAGACCACGAGCCTCTTGGTAAAATATAAAATAATGGAAATGGGTTAACTTAAGATGTAAAAGCTAGCCAGTAAGAAGCTGGAGCTAATGGACCAAGCAGTGATTTAAATAATATGGTTTCTGTGTGATTATTTCGGGAGTCTTGGCAGCCAGGAAATGAACAAATAACTTCCTTATAATAGTATATTTGTTTCAATGTCATCCTTTGCCAGATAACCCTGCTTCTTTGGTAATTTGAGTGAGGTTAGAGCAGGTTCTTTTATTTTAATCTTAATCACTAATATTAACTATAGAGCACAATACCATAAATGTATATATGAGTAGATTATAGAATAGATACAAACAGTTAAAGAAGCTACAAGAAGTTTCAGAAGTATTCTTATGGCTGTAGGTAGAGTCTATATTGGTTAAGTTAAGAAACCCAAACAGAGTTCATGGAACAAGCTGTCACTGTGGATTCAGGCTACTGTGACTCACAGAGCTGAATCCACCTGCATTGGTGAAAGAATAGGACCAACTCCAGAGAAAACACAAGTGGTCATATGATGGAGGTCTAGATGAGAAGACATGTACAGAAACCAGCAAGTATTTCATTCTGATGTTACCAAAGGCTTACATTTGCCCAGAATATCCCAGACATTTCCATGTTATTTGTCTCTAACTCCTTTTTCACTATCAGAAGAATTCTAATACAAGACATAAAACTTATCACTAACTTTTGAAAGACTATTTATTCTAGGGGCAGAATGACTTAGATAATGACATAGAAGGGATTGAAAGCAACAGATTCTTTACATAGACATGAAGGGCATATCCTTGAAAAAGGGAACTATATACATGAAGGAAATGTCATAGCAGCATCAAATGTCAAGGTAAGGAATCAGAAAGTTTTGAGGGAAGGGAAGATAAAGATTGTTGTTTTGAGAAAAACTAGTTTTTCCTTCAGTCTTACATTCTGCTCAGAGTTCATTTACACTTCTAAGGGAATCTGTATATTTAGTACACAGCTCTTCTATATTTATAGTGATATCTACTACATTCATAAGTCCACCTTGGTCTTCCTCTTACAGTGTCAATAATTATTCACCAATATTTTAATGTTAACAAGAAACCTGGTGGTCTAAATCTACCATCATTACCATCTCATTAACTTTTCAAAACGAAACTTATGAAGTATCTTCCATATTTCCTTTTTCTCTCTTGTCCTTGATAAATAATCTATAAGAATCACCAATAAGATTTATATCCAAAAATGACCTGATATCTACTAATTGTTTACTATTCTATCTTATGTACTTAATCAGGTCACCAATAATTTTTTTTTAAGTAAAAACATTTTTATTTATACAAATGGACAGTTATAGACCAATCCCAGTGTTCTCGCCTTCCTGCTTGATGGCTCTGCTTTCTTCCTCCTCTTCCTCGTCATCGTCTGTAATCAGATACTCCTGGATTTCCTTAGAGACCCAGGCCCTCTGACTGCGGAGCTGAGCCTCGGCCAGGACATAGGGTGGCAATGGTTCCAGGGAGAACAGGTCCTTCATGTTCACCCGGCAGCCATAACACAGCTGTTCTATGACACAGGCCTGTGTATCCCCCCTCCTGCCAACTCCCCTGTGGCAGCTCTGGGCCTGACCCTCCCCTGAACCACAGCAGGGGGTGGTAGGTACCCCAGCCTCAGCAGGCAGCATCTGGGACAGATGTGAGGAGGACTGAGCCCCAAAAGCTGTGGCACTGTCAGTGGTGTCAATGTCCAGTGCACACGTGCAGAGGAGGCAGCTGGGGCTGGAGGGGCCAGAGGTACAGCCCTCCCGGGGAGCCTTGACCAGCTTCTCACTTGTCCTGTACACAGTACTGACTGTAGAGGGGAAAAGAGTCTGCAAACTCAGGATAAAGGCTTCTATCAGCCAGTGGATGCTAGCCTTTTCTGGAGCCTTGGTATGGATGGCTGGTCTGAAGACCAAGGGAACGCCAAACAGGTGGTTGTAGAAGGCCACTTCCTTCAGGGTGTGGTCCCGCATAGGCCTCACCAACACCACATCCCCATGCCGCTCATCCGAGAAGCCCAGGTCCCAAGCAAGGAAGGCTCCTCTCCCCAAGGCCAGGTTGGTCATAAGCTTGATGGCCAAGCGGGTACGGCTCTCCCCAGTCATCACCTTGCAGTAGCCATAGGTTCTGGCTACATGCACAATCAGATGGGTCCTCAGGGTCTGCAGAAGCTCCTCTTTGGCTGTCAGCATCTTTATGGAACTGAACAACCTAGACAAGGCCTCTGTCTGAGCAGCTGTGGAAGGGGGTGGAAGTAAGGGGAGATGGTTAGAGAGAAGGGAGAGGGGGAGGATTGGGGATGACGTCGGGGAATGAGACGGGGGTGGGGGGAAGGATGGATATGTGAGCAGGCAAGTATGTATCTCAACTTAGGGAGCCATTTTAGGGTTGGAAAGAGACTTGTTTCTGGAGGGGTTCTCAGGCCCAAGGAGAGGTCCCCAGATTGATCCCTGGGCAGCAGAGGAGAGGGTGCCTGAACTGGCCTTGGCCCATAACCATACTGATGAATATATTGCATATCACCATAGAACCTTCATCTGGCGATGGATGGAGATAGAGACAGAGACCCACATTGGAACACTGGACTTAACTCCCTAGGTCCAAATGAGAAGCAGAAGGAGGGAAAACGTGAGCAAGATAGGCAGGACCAGAGGGAACCTTCATCCGACGATGGATGGCGATACAGACAGAGACCCATATTGGAACACCGAACTGAGCCCCCCAAGGTCCAAATGAGGAGCAGAAGGAGGGAGACCATGAAAAAGGAAATCAGGACCGCGAGGGGTGCGTTCATCCACTGATACAAGGGGACTGATAGAATGAGAGCTCACCAAGGCCAGCTGGACTGGGACTGAAGGAGCATGTGACCAAACCGGAGTCTCTGAATGTGGCTGACACGGGGGCTGACTGAGAAGCCATTGACAAAGGCACTGGGTCTCGTATTGTCTGCATGTACTGGCTTTTTGGGATCCTAGTCTGTTTGGATGCTCACCTTCCTAGGCCTGGAGGGAGGGGGGAGGAACTCGAACTTCCCACAGGGCAGGAAACCCTGACTGCTCTTTGGACTGGAGAGGGAGGAGGAGAGGGAGTGGGGTGGGGAGGAGAGGGAGTGGAGGGAATGGGAGGGTATGGGGAGGAGGGGAGGAAGTGGAAATTTTTATAAACAAACAAATAAAAAAAAGATTTATATCCAAAAATGACCTGATATCTACTAATTATTTACTAATCTAGCTTATGTACTTAGTCAGGTCACCAATAACCTCATCTGAAAATTCTAGATGCCTTCTAAGTGACCTATCTGATTCTATCCTTGGCCTTCAATAACCTCTTTTGACATTGCCCAAAGCTATCTTAAATAACCACCAATTTCACTATTCAAACATTTAAAGACTCACAGCAGACTAAAATACCATAGTATTCTCTTTAAGATTTTATGTGATTTAGCATTTAGCCTTACATACTACTTTAAACATATCTCATGTCACATTTTTTTCTTGAGACTCTCTGCTCATCCCCTATACTCTTCCTTAGAGATATCATGATTTTACTGCTGTTTTCGGGATCTTTATGCTTGTCTTTCTGTTAAAATAGTCTGCCCTCCATTTGTAATAGATAGTTCTTTTCTTTGCCTTTAGCTTTGGGAATTTTTCCACTTTTCTAAGAGGACTTCATTGGTCTCCATCTCAATGTTTTATTTCTATAAAATATCACAATTAATCACCTTTTTTTGAATTTCTAATTGCAGCTATTTACTGTCTACTCATACATAAACTCCAGGTCACCAATGACTGTTTCAGTACCTTTTAATCTTGTGGCCTCAAAGCCTGTAGCCTCGCGGGTGCTAGATAAATATCTGGTGAATGGTAAATTGCTATAACAGTGAAGCAATTAATATTTAACAAGTGCAAAGAAAGAAAACAGAAGGCTTCTAGGGAAAAACAAATGAGAACGTTGTCTGCTATGCAGAGACATGATGCTCCAAGTTTGTTTTCTTTCCCAAACAGTCTTTTTCAGGGATGTTTGAAGAAGAAAAAGAGATGTTGTTTCTCTGCAGACTGCAAAATATCCCCTGGAGAAACACTGCTCTGGCCCATGAACTAGTTCCCAATTAGACAACAAAACTTTATGGCCCCACTTTTAACTGTGCAGTGCTCACTTCACTGAATTAAAGTACATATTTGGACTTTATTTGATGGGCATCCTTACCATTTACATGCTAAATCCCACTCTTCCTAGCCAAGTATCCAATTAAAATTCATGGGGGAAGTTCACACCTTGGTATCTGCCTACATAATTCTCTATTTATATAGCAAAAGCTGTCAACATGACAAGAAGAGATATATTTTTTTCTTTGTTCAGGAAGTGCACTAACAACATTAACAACAAAAATCAGAGCAAACTGAAACCACATTCTTCTTCTCATCCTAAAAGGAGACCAATTTTAATTTGTTTCTGTGGGGCTGGAGTTAAGCAGTTAAGAGCACTTGCTGACCTTGTAAGGAAAGGTTTGTTTCTCAGCACCCACATGCCAGCTCACATCTGACTCTAACTCTAGCTTCATAAGATCTAATCCCCTATCCCACCAGGCATGCACATTTATGCAGGTAAACACTTATAAACATAAAATAAAAATATGTGAATTTTTTCCATCTGGGCTGACCATGACCCCTTAAGAGCCCAAAACCATCTGGAAAAAAAAAATAGCTCCAACACTAAGCAGAAAAAGGCCTTTTCTGAGCTGTTTATCGGGATTCTCCAAGATGCCATGGCTATTGCTATTGCTACTGCAATTGCCTTTGGTTGCCCCTACAACACACACACACATACACACCAAACGTGGAAGGTAAGTACCTGTTGTTAAAGACTATATGTACTTCAGACAACTGTATCAGAGGTCCCTGAACTGTCACTGATTTAAAAGTCTTCCCCTTGAGTACTAGCTTTCATGGTACCCAAACGCATCATGCAAGCTTCCAAAAGAGGGAAGCAACATACAGTCCTGCTAAGCTATAATACCTATGAACCACAATGACCAGCATTGCTGATAACCCTAAGAGTATAGCCATAGCATGAATATCTTGATAATTTAACAAACAGCTCTCAAATTGTATTTAAAACTAACTAAACCAGAGAATAATCATGCCTTCTACTGAAAAGCTAACCAACTAGAGTCATGGAAGAGAACCTACAATCTTCACTTTACTAAGCTAGCATACTCCCTTACCTCCATTCTAAACGTTTGTCCTTTTACCCACAGATCAGTGAGGTCTTAGTCCCTTTTTAAAAACCTTCTCTTTGCAACAATCATAGACCATTATGCAAAACTACAACCAATCAAAATACATAGTTATGTAGCTAAGTTCAAATAATTGCATCTAAAATACAACTTTCACACCTAAATCTAGGAGTCATTATGGGAGACTGAAGAGAAAGACTGTGAGAGACAAAGGATCCAAGAGTTTGCTAAGAGATTGTGTCTCCTCGGACTTTCAGCACCTGCCCTAAGGAGTCACCAGTGTGACTCAGCAAAAATGATCTGAACAAGGACAATACTCATCCTAAAGTGGATGTGAGAAAGCCCTTGAGACCTCAACAATACACAAAGAACTTTAGAGAACTAAGAAATATTTAGAGGAGGTAAAATAGACTCCCCTATGGGAGAATACACAGCTGATTATCCATAGCAATTGGTCAGGCTGAAAACATACATACAAGTGATATCATACAGATTGAGCAAGTTATATCTAGTAATATATGTACATATAAAAACATGTATGCATACAAAAACAATAAAAAAAGACTTGAATTTTAAAGAGAGCGGGAAGGGCATATGGGAAGGATTGGAAAAAGGAAATAAAAAGGGAAATAAAGGGATTATGTTATAATCTCAAAAATTAAAAGAAAAATTCACACATGTTTGTATACTTTTTTCTAAAAATTGCTTTCATGTATTACTACATGTGTATTATTTTATTCATTTCACTTTGGTTGTCTTCAAATTTAAAAATAAATATCAGCATCTGTTTATAGATTCATGTGATTTACATGTGATCAAATGTGCCATACTGCACACGTCAAGAACAGAGGCAATATTGTACAACAGATTCTCTCCTTTTACCTTCGCCTAGGTTTCAATGATCAAATTTGAGCAACTTTACCCAATGAGCCGTATGACCTGCCCCATTTTGCTTTTTTGACACATTTTCTTAACAAACAGCACAAACTGGCCTTGAAATCACAATGTTCCCTCTTATTCACCTCAAGGTTACATGCAAACAAGTCTTGATATTCTTTGGTCTATAGTTTTCAACTCTACAGTTTTTTTAGTACCTGAATGTTTTCTTCTCATCCATACCCAGTGGTAAGAATGGACACTTTGTTACCCAGAACTCAATCCTTCTCAACATAAATGTGGATCTATACATATGTGTGTGCATATAGATATATATGCACACATGGTGATACATACACACACCTGCCATCAGTCTTTAACTTGTTGGACTTAACTTATACAGTGTACTTATAAATAAATAACTGAGCAGATGAATAGAGGCTTCCATTCCTCTTTTGTGTTATACATAGTCACCCACATTCCCAGTAAAGAACTGGATTAAAAAAAGAATCCTACTCATCAGCAGTGTTGCTCCAGAAAATTCTAAAATGCTACTGGACAAACATTGCATGCTTAGAGTACTTTGAATTCAGTGGTACTCATTGGACTCCAGCTATGCCGCCAGGAATATGTCACAACTCCTTTGTCAGCCACACACTTAGCTCTACCCTCTGTGGGGTCATTGCTTTTTACCATTTGAGCATCCACTTCTGAAGGAAGTATGAAGGAGCAGATCTCTGGGATGAGAAAGTGGATCTTTCCCCATCTCAGGTACATGCACATCTGTTCTGTAGTATATGTAGTAGTTTAAATTTAAGCTGGCAAAGTTTTGGTAGCACAGCTCTCAAATGCTTGTGTACCTACCTGGCTCCCTGTCAGTCTGTTTCCAGTCAATTCTATGAGACAAAATTTATACTCGCAGTCTCTTTCTATAGACTTGACGCTGGGTAATTTATGCTCTCAGGCTTTTGTAGAAATGCATTCTTTAGTACAAGATTTTTCTTTCAGCTGTAAGGAGAGGAATTGTCTTTTTAAACAATGCTTCTGCATTAACGAAAGCTTTTCCATCATACCCGTGATTTGTTTTTCCACAAAAGCTGTCATAACTATTGCACTCTCTGTTTCCTGAAAAATGGCTTTATTTGCAACACTGCAATTTCTGAATAATTTATAGCCCTTTTAACTTCTGTTTGTAATTTGCTTTTCCCACCAAGCTTATTTCTCTTCTGTGTACCTTTACAACTGCACTTAGCTTCAATGGACTCACTCTCTCTAACCACAACCAAAGCACTTGGACAAAAGTCACACAATCACTCATCTGCTTTGTGTCTTCCAAGTTAAGAGTAGCCCTGGTTCAGCCAGTTATTTTCTACTACCTAAAACAGAATACAACTTTTTTACTCTTAAATAAAATCTCTGCTAGAGCTGCACTTGCTCAAAAAGCCAGTACTTCATCCACTTTTTATTTTTTATTTTTTTTGTAACTCAAAGAACCTAGTTTTAGGAAGCTCATTACCAAGCTCTCTGCATATTAGTCCTCCACTGTTATAGCAACGAATCACTGTAAGTGTGCTGGTTTAAAACAGCAGAAGCCGCCACCTTATTAGTTCGATGAGTCAGATATAGGGGCAGCTTCCCTAGATTCTCAATAATAAAGCAGTTTATGAAGTTGAAATCAAAGTGTGTGTTAGGGGTAGGCTCCTACCTGGAGGTTCAGTCAAGAAAAAGACCAATTTCCTTCTTCCTAGACTAATGGTTCCATTCATTTCCTATGGCTCTAGGAGGCATAGTATATTAAGAAATCTTCTAATTTGACCATAAGCATCACAACACCATTTTTTTTATTAAATTAGTTTAACACAAGTCACAAACTCTGCCTGGACCTGAGGGGACAGAATCATACAAATACGTGAACACCAGGAGGTACCATTCTTGGTGGGTACATCTCTTTTCTATGTTTTGGTTGCAAATACCAACATCTAAAGGAGGCAATTACAATCCCAGAGTCTCTTAGTTCTCTTAGAGATCACTTGAGGTCACCAGTTCCCAATATATAGAGAACTTATAAATGTTGGAATTTAAAGGAAGCTATTGTTTCTAGATCGTCATAGTGTCTGAATATAAAAACTTGAGAACTTTTTCAGAAGCCCACGCCATACTTATCCTATTGCAACAACTTCTGCCTCATAGGAGTCCTGCTCTCTTCATATGCTGTGGTTATGAAGAACTCATTAGTCTCCAGGGCCTATTTCTTTGTGCCTTTAGACCAATGGTTCTCGACCTGTGGGTCAAACCACTTTGGGTTTGAACGATCCTTTTACAGGTGTCATATATGAGATAACTTGCATGGAATCTATTTACTTTATGCATCATAGCAGTAGTAGAATTACAGCTATGAAGTAGCAATGAAGATAGTTCTGTGGTTGAGGCAATCTCAACATGAGGACCTGGATTAAAGGGTCGCACTTTGAGGACATCTTGAGAACCACGACTCTAGACACACTCTAGTAGATTGTGTGAATAAAATTCTATTCTCATTTTGCAAATTCTGTGTGAAATGCTTTATTCCATGAGAGTGGGTGTTTTAAGTTTCCTGACATAGACTGACACCTAAGTTCTATGGCCTTGTCTACATAGATAAGTCTTGAAAGATACTGAAGAGCAATGGAACTATCAAATAAGAATATTTGGACAGTGAGACCTGAAATTCAGGTACCCAAAAGGTTTCCCAGAGAATTTTGATTCAAAGTCAGTTTGAGGGGCAAAAACACCCCCAGCATTTCTATGTTAATTAGGATGCCATATAAAAGTTTCATCTCTTAGTGCAGTTAATTTGATTTTTACAAACCTTTTATTGCATTTGCATATTTGGATATATATATATATATATATATATATATATATATATATTGCATTTGTATATTTGCATGGGCCAAACATCACGGAACACATGTGGAGGTCAGAAGACAGCTTGCAGGAATCAGTTTTCTCTTCCACCATGTAGGTCTGGGGAATATAATTCAGGTCATCAGACTTGCTGTCAAGTGCCTTTACCCTCTCAGAAATGTTGCCAGTCTTTAGCTAATTAATTTTCTGACAAAATATCATTATAGCACTGTGTTCCCTTCTATGTGAAAAGATATTAAATTATTTCTGAATTTTAAACCTCTGAAATTTTATTCTGACATTGTATATCAAACAAAACATATTTGTCCAAGCTCTGATCCAAGCTGCATAATTTATCAGATCTGTGACTTTGGTAAACCTATTTCATCCCGTAATGCCTCTGTTTTCTCATCTGTGAAATAGGAGTAACAATACCACCTGAACAACGGGGACAAAATAATTAATCTCATTAAATTGTGCCATGTAGAACATTCCAAACAGTGTCTACGGTGTAGTAAGCAGTGCACAAGTGTTTGCTAGAATAAAATCTAAATGTAAGTCGGAGAATAACAAATGTTTACTTGACTGTAAACAAGTGAACAGCAAAAACATTTCAGGCATTGTGGATGAAAACAACAGTTACGTCAACTCATGAGAAGTTGGATATGTAAATAGAGAACTTTAAAAATGTGATGATGAGGTCATTGCACAGCGTTCTTTGGGAGACTTGAGATGAGTGATTTTCTCTGGGAAAGAACAAGGAAGGACTATCTGAAAAGATGACATTTGAGTTGTTTAGGAGGATGTCACCTCTTAGAGAAAGTGGTATTCTAGCACAGACATGATATGGCCACACAGCAAGAAGGAGCAGCTTGTGAGAAATCATTCTCTGAGGGAATATGGAGACTTTCTGCAGAAGACGGTTGGCCTACAATAAAAGTGAATAATAACATCAAAATTAGAAATGCAGCCAATGGCACTTAACAAAAATGTATAATTTGGTATTTTATTTTTTCTCACACTCAGCTAGTATTGTGTTAAACAATTCCATTATGAAAATGAGGCTCAGTAACCACCCAATCAAGGTATTTGCCTGTATCATGCAAAATGTTACTTCTACAAAATAATAAACACTCAGACCTTTCATCTTCTTGTCCCAGGATCTCATTGCCTATCAAATCACCATCAGAAGCATGTAAAAAGTAGTTGTCATGGTACTGTGTATACAGACTAGACCACAGGAGGGAGAAAAATTCAAGTGGGGTACAAATAATATCATTTGGATGCTCTTACTTTTGTTCAAATGGATGCCATTCCACCCCAAGATATTACCAGCTTTGCTTAGTGGGTTGGAAGACTTAGAACAGGGATTACCAGATCATGAAGAATGTGTTCTAATTGTGGCTGATATCTGTTACCACTTTCTTTTGCTCACTAAAAGAAGCCTGCCACATTGGGGGCTTTGTGAACTCCCTCAATGCAGGCACCCACTCATTTCCTTCTCTCTACTCCCCGTTACTGTATGTGCACCAGTCAGGCTACACTTTTCCTATCTCTTGAGGGAACTTTCTTCTTTCTTGATTCACGCTTTATCTTGTGCTTCTTTTTGTTTCAATTCCTATTCTTTTTCCTTCTCTGTCTTTTCCCTAGGTAACTCATGCCCTCTTATCAAGAATCAAACATCCCAACTTCAGGAGATTGTTTAAATCTTCCTGGTTGTGTCAGTGGTTTATTGTGTATCAAATAGTACTGTATCAAATAGTACTCAGCATGCTTTTTATTTTGCTGTTTTATGCCTTTTATTATAAGCTTCGTCAAGTAAGGTTTCTGTATTTATTCCCTCTCACAGTGGTTGAATAGTACTTAGGTCTTAAGTGTTCATTTATTCCAAGGGATGGGAGATTATTTTAGATTTCTCTAATGAAAACAATTGGTCCTGTCTTTGCCTCCACAGAAGGTACTTCAAAACAATTCCTTTTATTGATTTTAGAGAAACTTACATTTTGAAAGCATAATAATAAATTAAATAAATCACCAGTGGAAAAATATTTGCATATGAACATGCTATCTAGACAAATGTAAATGCTAACTTAGAACAAAAGGTATCAGCTAATCACTTCTTTAATCTCTTTCCTTCTTTAGAAAATTTCTTACAGGTTTAGCCCTTTAGCCCTTACCATTTTTTTATTTTTTAAAAAGAAAACAAGCTATTTTTTTATTTTACATACCAATCCAGCTCCTACTCCCTTGCTTCCTCCTATTTCCTCTACCTACTCCCCGTTCCCACCACTGATCTACTCCTTGCCCTGTAGTCAGACTGATAAATATCTTAGATATCATTATAGAACCTTCATCCAGCGACTGATGGAAACAGAGACAGAGACCTGCATTGGAGCACTGAAATGTGCTCCCAAAGTCCAGTTGAAGAGTGGGAGGAGTGAGAATATGAGCAAAGACGTCAAGACTATGATGGGGACACCCACTTCTTTAATCTTAAGAACATCATGGTTATTTGCGCATGGTTATGATAATACCTTGTAATACTCTCATCCTTGTAATAAGTAATTAAATTTGACTTTCAGGACATTTTACTGTATAAAGTTTACCTAAAAGTATTCTTTGTGTATTCTATATAAGTATCTAAGGCAACTTATACATTTATTTCCCTATTCTTCAAATGTGTGTTGTCTCTCAACTATATCAGATATTTCTTCTCTATAAATCTTAATATAAAATATGTCAGTGGGTCCAGGCCTGAGCTGCTACCAAGGGCCATGTCTAGGTCCATGGTCCTACAGCAGCCAAGGTCTATGTTGATGTCCGTGGCTTTAGTCACCACTGAAAGGCAGGCATATCTCCAGGGTCTAGACAGCTACTTGAGTCCATTTTAGTGTTCAAGAAGCATGCTGCCACAGGGGCCAGGCTTATCTGATAGGCCTGTGCTGCCACCTGTGACAATGGTGACATCCAGCCCAGTATACAGCCAAGGGCCATGTCTGGGCCCGTGGCCCTACATCAGCATCAGCCAGAGTCTATGCCTCCTGTGCTATCCATGCCTCCTGTTATCAATAAATGCTGTACAGTGATCTGTACTGCCTGAGTGGCCTGTACTGCCACTTAGGACCAGGGTGACATCTGTGTACAAGCCCATGCCAAGAACCATATCTGGGTCCCTGATCTTACCACAGTCAGAGTCTGTGTTGATGTCTGTGGCTCCTGTTAACACCAAGGACACTGTGGATGCCCAGGGTCGAACCAACACTTGGGGACACGTTGGTGTCTGAAGGTCATGCTACAGCCGCGTTGATCTGAGCGGGTTGTGTTGCCCCCTGGGGCCATGGCGACATCCATGGCTGAGCTACTGCCAAGGGACCAAGTATGGGTCTGTTATTCTGCTGAAGCTGGGGGCCTGTGTTGATTTTCATGGCTCATGTTACCACAGAGAGGCATAGGAAGCATGAATGTTGAAATATGAGGGCCGTGTTAACTCAGCACATGTTAATCCATTTGCTACCCCTGAGAGAGCTGGCCCTGCCCCTTACTGGCCCCTGAAGCAGAAGAGCTGTCCCCACACTCAGCAGGGATAGCCCCACACCACACTATGGGTATGGAAGATCTGGCTCCACCACACTGACAAAATCAGCTATCACCCAGACCCAAAACCAGGGCTTTTGAGTTACTCACCCCAACATCCACTACATCTATGACCTGTCAGAGTGAGTACAGGGGTTGGTACTGAGGAACAATTGCCATAGGATCTCCATGACTTGGGGCAATAGGATATCCTAGAGGAGTTTCAGCAAGAATCCAATATGATGGTGTACCTTTGCCAGAGGGCTTAAATCTGAAGTAGGACGCTTGAAAGAAATCCCACACTATATCAGAATTGAGTATAATACAGGGTTATTTATTTAAGGGTAGACTCACAGATAACAGCTCTCTGCAAGAACAGGGAACAGAAACTGAATCACTTCGCTGAAAGAGAGAGGACAGACAGGCGTTTTACATTGGCATATATAGTATAAGAGGCCACGCTCAAGTGGGCTGGTAACTTAAAGGCTGTAGGGATTTCTACTGCATAAACCAAACCAGCAACTCATTGCAATGAACATTTCCAAGAAAAACTTAGTGGTCAAAGAGGTATGTTACATGTCACACTGCAAGTCCAAATGCCCCTAAGACAAAGGAAGACGTGTTGGAGAAGCAGGAAAGATGGGAGAGAAGAGTGGAGTTTTGTTTTTTGTTTTGTTTTTCATTAATATTAATACTTTCTTTAATTTTCTGGGGGGAGGGAAGTTATCAGGGTGAGGAGTAATATGGAGGAACTGGAAAATGAATGTAGTTGCGGTGCATGATATGAAATTCCCAGAGAATCAATATAAAATTATGTTAAAAATTAAATTAAATTATTTTTAAATGTATACCAGTGGATAAAATGCATTTTAGCTTTAGAATTATCATATGTAGGTCATATAAACCTGAATTTTTATTTCATAAGGAGGAAATTAAACTATTTTAAAACCCAAGAATTTACAACATTAAGTGGGTTATTTATTAGTTGAAAATTCTGTAGTAAGGTGTTGCTGGCATGTCTAATGTATACTCTCCAAATAAAGACAAAATAGAAAATATTTCTTTTCATTTAAAGTAGGTTAATTAAACACTGTCAATTGTAGTCTATTATGAGCTCTTAAATTCTGTCCTTTTTGAATTCACAGATTTGGTTTTATTACGTTCTCCTATTTTTCATGTAATCAAAATTGTATAGCTCATGGAATTTTTCCCTGTAGGGAAATCTGCTCTGAAACTTTTACACTACTTTTCAGAGTTTACAAAACAGCCTTTATATCTTCATTGCCACAGATGTTGGCTTTGTTGTAATGCAATTAAACATGAAACAACTAAATGATGCATAAAGAACATCAATGTCAGATTATGCTCTCAAACTCATTAGCAGACAGCACAATGATTTGCCCAAGAGAGGATATTTTTGACTTATTTGTACTTTCCATTTATTTCCTATCTCATTTTAGAAGCAAGGAGCATAATACCTTATTCGCTTCAGTAATTGTGTTTCCAGAAACTAAAAGAAAAGGATCTTATCAGCACCAAGTGATGGTCAAATTTATTTGTTAAGTTTGGAAGAATCTTAAAATTGATGACACATCAAGCAGTGAGAACTACTCAGGTGAGAAAGAAAAGCACACAATGAGGCTTGATTCTGGATGGCCTGTACCCTGAAGAATGGAGAGACATAATCACTGGTCTTGAACATCTTGGGACGTTACAGAGGTAAGCAACATTCGTCCATTCTATTCACGGATATGTCAAGCAAAGAAGAAAATGGAAAAAAAGAAAATGAAGCCCAAAACACAGGTTTAGACTAAGCAGCTACCAGTTAGTTGACAATTTCCTCTTTGGGAGATACATTTAATTTCTAGCAACAAAAGGCAACAAAAGAATCCAACTGGATTTGCATCTTAAATTCCAATGAGATGAAATTCTGATTTCTCAGGAATTTGCTTAGCCCCCATTGCTTCTTTGGCTAGCTAGAGCATCCTCTCAAAGGTAATGTGCCATATCACTTGTTACATACTATTGTTAAAGCATATTTCAGGAACCCTTCAAATAATCTCTTTTTTTTAAATTCGTGATTTGTTGGGTCATTTTCATGCTAAAATGTTGAATACATGTGATTTTCTGTACAATACAAAAACCATAAAGTTCAAGTTAAATAAATATTTTTTGTTTCTATTACTTTTATTAATTCCAGTCACTATCAATTACTTTCTTTTTTTTCAAATTTATTTATTCATTTGTTTACAAAAATTTCCACTTCCTTCCCTCCTCCCCATACCCTCCCATTCCCCCCACTGCCTCTCCTACTCCCCCCCCCACTCCCTCTCCTCCTTCCTCTCCAGTCCTAAGAGCAGTCAGGGTTTCCTGCCCTGTGGGAAGTTCAAGTTCCTTCCCTTTCCCTCCAGGTCTAGGAAGGTGAGCATCCAACGAGACTAGGATCCCAAAAAGTCAGTACATGCAAACAAAACAAGACCCAGTGCCATTGGCAATGGCTTCTCAGTCAGCCCCCATGTCAGCCACATTCAGAGACTCAGGTTTGATCACATGCTCATTCAGTCCCAGTCCAGCTGGCCTTGGTGAGCTCTCATTAGATCAGTCCCCTTGTATCAAAGGGTGAATGCACCCCTCGCGGTCCTGATTTCCTTTTTCATGGTCTCCCTTCTTCTGCTCCTCATTTGGACCTTGGGGGCTCAGTCTGGTGCTCCAATGTGGGTCTCTGTCTCTATTTCCATCTATCATCAGAAGAAGGTTCCCTCTGGTCCTGCCTTTCTTGCTCACGTTCTCCCTCCTTCTGCTTCTCATTTGGTCCTAGGGAGTTAAGTCCAGTGTTCCAATATGTGTCTCTGTCTCTATCTCCATCCATCGCCAGATAAAGGTTCTATGGTGGTATGCAAAATATTCATCAGTATGGTTATGGGCCAAGGCCAGTTCAGGCACCCTCTTCTCTGCTGCCCAGGGAACAATCTGGGGACCTCTCCTTGGGCCTAGGAACCCTTCTTGAATCAAGTCTCTTGCAAACCCTAAAATGGCTCCCTTAGTTGAGATATATACTTCCCTGCTCCCATATTCATCCGTCCTCCCCCCATCCCATTCCACCAAGCCATCCCCAATCCTCCCCCTCTCCCTTCTCTCTAACCATCACCCCTTACTTCCACCCCCAACCCCCTGTGCACCCAAGTTTGCCTGGCAATCTTGTCTACTTCCAACACCCAGGAGGATAACAATATGATTTTCTTCAGGTTCACCTTCTTATTTAGCTTTTCTAGGATCACGAATTATGGGCTCAAAGACCTTTAACTATGGCTAGAATCCACTTATGAGTGAGTACATACCATATTCCTCTTTTGGGGTCTGGGTTACCTCACTCAGTAAAGCGTTTTCTATGTCCATACATTTGCATGCAAAATTCAAGATGTCATTGTTTTTCACCGCTGAGTAAAACTCTAATGTGTATATGTTCCACACCTTTTTTAACCATTCTGCTATTGAGGGGCACCTAGGTTGTTTCCGTGTTCTGGCTATTACAAATAGTGCTGCTATGAACATAATTGAACAAATGCTTTTGTAGTATGATAGGGCATCTCTTGGGTATAGTCCCAAAAGTGGAATTGCTGGGTCCTGAGGGAGGTTGACTCCCAGTTTCCTGAGAAACTGCCACACTGATTTCCACAGTGGCTGCACAACTTTGCATTCCCACCAACAATGGATGATTGTTCCCCTCATTCCACATCCTCTCCAGCATAGGCTATCGTTGGTGTTTTTGAGTTTGGCTATTCTGACAGGTGTAAGATGGTATCTCAAAGTTGTTTTGATTTGCATTTCCCTGATCGCTAAGGAGGTAGAGCATGACCTTAAGTGCCTTTTGACCATTCGAAGTTCATCTGTTGCGAATTCTCTGTTCAGTTCAGTTCCCCATTTTTTAATTGGATTAATTAGAGTTTTAGTGTCTAGTTTCTTGAGTTCTTTGTATATTTTGGAGATCAGACCTTTGTCTGATGAGGGGTTGGTGAAGATCTTCTCCCAGTCGGAAGGTAGCTTTTTTGTCCTACTGACAGTGTCCTTTGCTTTACAGAAGCTTCTCAGTTTCAGGAGGTCCCATCTATTCATTGATTCTCTTATTGTCTGTGCTACTGGGGTTGTACTTAGGAAGTGGTCTCCTGTGCCTATATCTTGTAGACTACTTCCCACTTTCTCTTCTATCAGGTTCAATGTGGTCGGATTAATGTTGATGTCTTTAATCCATTTGGACTTGATTTTTGTGCATGGTGATAGATATGGATCTATTTTCATTCTTCTACAGGTTGACATCCAGTTATGCCAGCACCATTTGTTAAAGATGCTTTCCTTCTTCCATTGTATACCTTTAGTTCCCTTGTCGAAAATCAGGTGTTCATAGGTTTGTGAGTTAATATCCGGGTCTTCTATTCGATTCCATAGGTCGACTTCTCTGTTGTTATGCCAATACTAAGCTGTTTTCAATACTGTTGCTCTGTAATAGAGTTTGAAGTCAGGGATGGTAATGCCACCAGAAGTTCCTTTATTGTATTGTTTTGGCTATCCTGGTTTTTTGTTTTGCCATATAAAGTTGATTATTGTTCTCTCAAGGTCTGTGAAGAAGTTTGATAGGATATGGATGGGGATTGCATTGAATCCATAGATTGCTTTTGGTAGAATTGCCATTTTTACTATGTTGATTCTCCCAATCCAAGAGCAGGGGAGGTCTTTCCATTTTCTGGTATCCTCCTCAATTTCTTTCTTCAAAGACTTAAAGTTCTTGTCAAATAGGTCTTTCACTTCCTTGGTTAGAGTTACCCCAAGATACTTTATGCTATTTGTGGCTATTGTGAAAGGTGGTGTTTCTTTGATTTCCCTCTCTGCTTCTTTATGCTTTGTGTATAGGAGGGCTACCGATTTTTTGGAGTTGATCTTGTATCCTGCCACATTACTAAAGGTGTTTATCAGCTGTAGGAGTTCTTTGGTAGAGTTTTTGGGGTCGCTTATGTACACTATCATATCGTCTGCAAATAACGAAAGTTTAACTTCATCCTTTCCAATTCGAATCCCCTTGATCTCCTTATGTTGTCTTATTGCTGTTGCTAGAACTTCAAGCACTATATTGAAAAGGTAGGTAGAGAATGGACAGTCTTGTCATGTTCCTGATTTTAGTGGAATGGCTTTGTGCTTCTCTCCATTCAATTTGATGTTAGCTGTCGGCTTGCTAAATATTGCTTTTATTATATTTAGGTATGATCCTCGTATCGCCAATCTCTCCAACATCTTTATCATTTGTCAAATGCTTTTTCAGCATTCAATGAAATGATCATATGGTTTTTTTCTTTCAGTTTATTTATATGATGGATTACATTGATAGTTTTGCGTATGTTGAACCAGCCCTGCATCTCTGGGATGAAGCCCACTTGATCATAATGGATAATTTTTCTAATGTGTTCTTGGATTCGGTTTGCAAATATTTTATTGAGAATTTTTGTGTCGATGTTCATGAGTGAGATTGACCTGTAATTCTCTTTCTTAGTTGTGTCTTTGTGTGGTTTTGGTATCAGGGTAGCTGTAGCTTCAGAAAAGGAGTTTGGCAATGACTCTTCTGTTTCTATATTGTGAAATACATTAAGGAGTGTAGGTATTAGCTCTTCCTGGATTTTCTGGTAGAATTCTGCATTGAAACCATCTGGTCCTGGGCTTTTTTTGGTAGGGAGATTTTTAATAACAGCTTCTAATTCTTCACAACTGACAGGTCTATTTAGATTGTTCACCTGGTCTTGGTTCAGTTTTGGTATATGGTACTTATCTAATAAATGTCCATTTCTTTTACATTTTCCAATTTTGTGGCATACAGACTTTTGTAGTAAGATCTAATGATTCTCTGAATTTCCTCTGTGTCTGTGGTTATGTCCCCCTTTTCATTTCTGATCTTATTAATTTGTGTGTTCTCTCTCTGCTGTTTGATTAGTTTGGAGAGGGGTTTGTCAATCTTGTTGATTTTCTCCAAGAACCAGCTTTTTGATTCATTGATTCTTTGGATTGTTTTCTCTGTTTCTATTTTGTTGATTTCAGTCCTCAGTTTGATTATTTCCAGTCTTCTGCTCCTCCTGGGTGAATCTGCTTCTTTTTTTTCTAGGACTTTCAAGTGTGCTGTTAAGTCTTCAATGTGTGCTTTCTCCGTTTTCTTTAAATGGGCACTTAGTGCTATGAACTTTCCTCTTAGCAGTGCTTTCATAGTGTCCCATAGGTTTGAGTATGTTGTATCTTCATTTTCATTAAATTCAAGGAAAACTTTAATTTCTTTCTTTATTTCTTCTTTGACCCAGGGGTGATTTAGTAGTAGACTGTTCAACTTCCATGAGTTTGTTGGCTTCCTGGGAGTAGCATTGTTGTTGAATTCTAACTTTAATCCATGGTGGTCCGACAAGACACAGGTGGTTACTAATATTTATTTGTATCTGTGGAAGTTTGCTTTGTTACCCAGTATGTGGTCAGTTTTCAAGAAGGTTCCATGAGCTGCAGAGAAGATGGTATATTCTTTCCTATTTGGGTGGAATGTTCTATAGATGTCTCTTAAGCCCATTTAATTCAATACCTTCAATAATTCTCTTATTTCTCTGTTAGGTTTCTGTCTGATTGACCTGTCCATTGGTGAGAGAGAAGTGTTGAAGTCTCCTACTATTAGTGTGTGTGGTTTGATGACTGCCTTGAGTTCTAGAAGTGTTTCTTTTACATATGTGGGTGCCTTTATATTAGGGGCATAGATATTCAGGATTGAGACTTCCTCCTGATGAATTGTTCCTATTATGAGTATGAAATGTCCATCTCCGTCTCTTCTGATTGATTTTAGTTTGAAGTCGATTTTGTTAGATATTATAATCGCCACACCCACTTGTTTCTTAGGTCCATTTGCTTGGAAAACCTTTTCCCAACCCTTTACTCTGAGTAGGTGTCTGTCTTTGTGGTTGATGTGTGTTTCTTGTAAACAGCAGAATGTTGGATCCTGTTTTCATATCCAATCTCTAAATCTGTGCCTTTTTATAGGTGAATTGAGTCCGTTGAATTTAAGTGATATCAATGACCAGTGGTTGTTGACTCCGGTCATTTTTTGGGGAGGGGAGTAGTAGAGTATATTTGTTTTCCTTCCTTGAGTTGTGCTTGTGAAGGGTAGCTAGATGTCTGAGTTATTGTAGTCAGTGTTGGGAATGTTGGATTCCTTGGGTTGTGATTTTCCTTCTAATATTCTCTGTAAGGCTGGATTTGTAGCTACGTATTGTTTAAATTTGTTTTTATCCTCGAATATTTTGTTTTCTCCATTGATAGTGAATGATAGCTTGGCTGGGTATAGTAGTCTGGGTTTGCATCCATGGTCTCTTAGTTTCTGCAGTACCTCTATCCAGGACCTTCTGGCTTTCATGGATTCCATAGAGAAGTCTGGTGTAAGTCTGATAGGTTTACCTTTATAAATTACTTGACCTTTTTCCTTTGCAGCTCTTAATATTCTTTCTTTAATCTGAATGCTTGGTGTTTTGATTATTATATGGCAAGGGGATTTTTTTTTTGATCCAGTCTATTCATTGTTCTATATGCTTCTTGAACCTTCATAGGAATATTGTTCTTTAGGTTGGGGAAGTTTTCTTCTATCATTTTGTTGAATATATTTTCTGGACCTTTGATCTGCAATTCTTCTCCTTCTTCTACACCTATTATTCTTAGATTTGTTTTTTTTATAATTATGTCCCAGATTTCCTGAATGTTTTGTGATGAGAATTTGTTGCATTTGCTGTTTTATTTGGTCAGAGTGTTTATTTTCTCTATGGTGTCTTCATAATCTGAGATTCGTTCTTCTATCTCTTGTATTCTATTGGTTATGCTTGCTTCTGAAGTCTCTGTTTGTTTACCTCGATTATCCATATCTAGCTAGCCCTCGGTTTGTGTTTTCTTCATTGCCTCCATTTCAGCCTTCAATTCTTGAACTGTTTCCACTACCTGTTTGATTGTTTTTTCTTGGTTTCCCAGGGTGTTGTTTACAGATTTACTCATTTCTTCAAACCTTTTGTTATATTTCTCTTCCATTTCTTTACTCATTTCTTCAATCTTTTTGTTAAACTTCTCTTCCAGTTCTTTAAGTGAGTTATTCATACCCTGTTTAAGGGACTCTATTGCTTTCATAATGACACTGTTTTCCACTTCATCCAGAACAGGGTGTTCAAGTCCTTCTCTAGTAAGATCGCTGGGATCTGGTGTTTTCATGTTGTTTTTCAGACTATTGGAGGAATTCTTTCCTTGGCATCTGCCCATCTCTTCCTTCAACTGTTCTCTAGTGGATCTTCTGGTACTGGGTCAGGTCCCCCGCTCTGATGAATCTTCTGCTAGAGGATCAGTGCCCCTTGCTGGCCAGGATTCTTGCTGAGCTGATGCAGGGCCTACCTTTCCACCATCGGCAGGCATGCTATTGAAACACAGTCACTCTGTCCTGCTGGGTTACACTTCCAGCCCAGTCCCAGCCTGCAAGCCTGCTGAGCTGGGTGTTTTTATGACCCTGAGGAGGAGGAAGGGAGGAATAAAGGAAGGGGTTCCTGGATGAAAGGTGGGATGGGCTAGGAGGCAAGAGGGCTTAGCCCCTGCAGAGTGGCCAGGGAGTCAAGGGGGACCTGGGATGTCTGAGCTCCTCCTTGTCGGGCTTCTGCCATGGGTCAGAGCAAAGTCACCCCAATAATGAATCTGCTGCGAGATGATCAGTGCCCCTTGGTGGCCTGGATTCTTGCTGAGCTGATGCAGGGCCTACCTTTCCACCACCGGCAGGCAGGCTATTGAAACACAGCCACTCTGTCCTGCTGGGTTACTCTTCCAGCCCAGTCCCCTTAAATAAATTTTAAAACAATATTTGTAGTATTTGCAACATCTGGAACTATAAGTATATGGACTCTACTGCCTAAATAACAATCTATCTGTATTTGTGACAACGACATCAGATGGTGTTTTCTGATGATTAAAAAGATAACTGGAACCACATCAAAGGTACACTTGAACCCTTCAAGTTTTACTTGCCTTTTTTTCTGTACCAAGAGTTAGATGTAAATTGCTTAAGACATTCATAGTGCCATTGCATGGCATGGTCTTTAACAATCGCTTGCTTCTGTTGACATTTTCTGAAATATATACTTTACCAGCCTGTCTCCTTTTTTTGATTAATTTACTTTGTTCTCTATCTTGTTCTGGATTATTAACTTATGATCTGGTCAAGCTTTGGTTTATCACATGAATAATAAATGTGTCTCTGAAGTTAGTTTGCTTTTAAGATTTATGGAGAGAGAGAAAAATAATACTGATTCTAAAGGGAGGATACAGTGAATTAATACCTTTAATTTTCATCAGTACAGGATAGGAAATAGTATATAAATAGAGGGGTTGAGTGTTTAGTGATGGAAAACAGTAAAATGAATTCATAGTAACAGGAAGGACAACAGACCATGTGCAGACAGAGGCAGGTAAATACTGACTATGCTTCTGGGGGCTCACGGGGCCTCTTTTCCATATCCTTCTATCTTCTCAGTGGAATAAAAGGTTAAAAGCAACAAAGCTAAAGGTGCAACAGCTCCTAGCCACCTGGACATGGTGAAACTTTGTCCCAAAAGAAAGCTAAGACTAGCATAGAACTCAACCATAGAACACTTGCCTAGCATGTGCAAGACTCTGGGACCAAAAGAAATGAAAGAAGTCAAACAAATATCAAAGAGCATTAAAACGTGGGTGAATGTGTCACATATCACTGATAGTCTTGTATGCATTTTTGCTGATATAAGAAACAGTTCTCATAACAAAGAAATAATAGAGGAGGGTATTCTGGAGCCATATATGAGACTGTGACCCCAGAATAAGTGTTTAGTTCTCTCCAATTTCTGAGCTCCAAATAGGATAGGGTTTCCATGAGTGTTTTCATAGTCCAGAACAGTAAAAATCATAAAGTAACACACTGTCCAAATACATTGGTTAGTATTCATCATGAGCAAGTTTCAGCAAAATGGGCATTGGATGACTGCTGACAGTGTTCTTAGTCCTTTGGGTGGAGGAAACTAAGGGTCTCATACGTTCCAAACTATTTCTATCTGTCACAGTATGCTAGATCTGACATAGAAATGAACAAGGAATGTTTATTTAGGGAGCTGAAGATAGCCCAAGACACACTGTTATTAGTTTCTATACCTGAGCAGCCCAACCTCTGTCACCCATGTTCTACACAGTCAGTCCTTAAAGACATAGGTTCGGTTCCTCCAGGAACTCTCATTCACATTTTCCAACACTACTCACCTGTTGAGATCAGGCATTGTGAGCTGGGCTTGTCCAAAATTTGTTTGGCTAGCTGTTTACTAGGAACCGAGGAAAAAGACAAAGAAGTCTCAGGTGTGGAGAACTACAAAATTTAAGTCTCAAATATGCATGTCACTATATAACTCAAGCTTTTTCTTGCACTGTTTTTCATAGATCCTTTAAAGCATAAAAAATGGATTCCATTCATCTTTCTGTCCATAGTCCCTTGCCTTTCCTAATATTTATTAATTGAAGAAATACATGAAACAATCTCTGTACTCTTTCATAGTCTGTTATTAGACATTTTAATCTTCACGTTGACACCATTCCATCATCCTGTGGTCCCACTGGCAAGAAGAAGACTGTGGCATCTTTGCTTCTCATAATTCTATTCATTCATAAGAAGAGTGTGCTCCATTTTTCTAAACAACCAATAGCTTCTGTACTGAAATTATTGTTGACAATCTATTTCCTTAGTTGTTTTCAGCTTCAAGCAAGGTTAGGAAAACTGCCAACTCAAAAATTATGTAGGTTCAGATTTTTTATTTATGTACAGTGTATCCTACTGTGATTTTATGTAATAAACATTGGAAGAAGCCACAGATTTACTTGATCATGAATTTATACAGGTTCATGTCTGAACCCCAATTCCATACAGCATAATGGGATGAGAGTCAGATTCTGCCAACACAGGAAGGAAGTGTGCTCCATCTCAGAAGGAGGACAGAGAATTGATGAATTTTAGGGTTTATGTAGAGGATTCTGACACAACTTCTAATCTCCTACTCTAGTAGGAAAAAAAAGGCTTTCAATCTGCAACGTAAGAAAATGTTCTCTGGGAAATGGACAGAGAGTTTCTTATGTTGAAATGTAAATGCTGGTACTATGGAAAGCCATCTCTAAGTTTCTTTTAAATTATTAATTATCCTTGGTTTTCATGGCATATTAGCTGATAGATTATCCTATAACAAAAGGCCCAGGCCATTCATAAACAAAATGAAAAATTATCTCCAAGCAGTTACTGGCTTACACATAAACATAAAGATCCAAATTCTGAAATTAGGAGGATGAGTAGAATGTATACTTTAGGGGGAAAAGAAGGTTTTATGTCACAACTAAGTCTAAAGTAAAATTCTAAAAGCGTTGAAGATGCTGTGCCATTTTACTCCTTGAAACTCTTACTCTATATAATAAAGTGTTTCTAAATAATTCACCTCAGTGTGCATGACTGATAAACTGGCAGGATTGATTATACCCATGAAAATTTCTTCTGAATTTTTATTTCTATTTTATCATTTTATTTCAAATAAACCACAACAGAAGCATATATAACATAGACATATATAGTTTTTAAATGTATATTCTTTACAAGTGAAAACCAACAAATAAGTATTTAAAGATGCTTAATACTGTCTTTTAGTTATGGTTTTCATTATACTTATCCTGTTTGAAATTTGAAGCATATTTTGATTTTTCTTAATTGAGATATTTTGCTTACTTGAAAATAAATCTTGATCATTTAAAATGCTGTCTACTGTCTCCTGACCCTTGGGAGAGAAGATATGTGCATATACACATATATTCATATATACATATATGTGTTATAGATATATGATTGGTAGATAGTTATGTATGTAGGTAGGTAGATAGATAGATAGATAGATAGATAGATAGATAGATAGATAGATAGATAGATAGATGCATAGAGTAAACTATTATTATTTCTTTTATTTGTTCTTCTATTATATACTATATTGGAATCTCAGACCACAGTTTCCCCTCCTTCCACTTTTCTCAGTCCCTCCAATATATTTTATTTCTTCCAAATCCACTTTCTGTTGGAAGGAGGGAAATGCTCATTGGTTCTCAACCCTGCTCAGCTGTGGCAGTGGTTTACCAGCAAAGTTTCAGCATGTCTGATTCTGGCAGTGGATCCATGGCATCTCTCTGACCCCGCCCTTCTTCCTCCCAGCATTCAGCCTAGCTTTCTAGGCCTATCTAAGTTCTGCCTGGCTATAGGTCCAAAGCAGTTTCTTTATTCAATAACCAATAAAAACAACACATGGACAGATCTCCATTTATCTTCAGAAAAGAGCAGGCCACTGTGTCAAATGAACATGGCAAAATAAGTTGCAATAAGAGTAGGCACAAACCCTTATATCATGACTGAGTGAGGCAACTCGGTAGGAGGAAAAGATATTATATACCTGGGGATATACAAGATATGTAATATATATGCATGCACACACACACACATACATATATTAGAAGAGTGAATATATGGCATATGTAAAGCATATTATATACACAACACTTTCAATAAGTTCCACTTAATTTGCATTAACTTATCTGAAGTGTCTTCTTTGTTACTTACTTTTCAATTTATTTATGTTCTTTTACGATACCTTCTACTTTAGCAGTCTTTTCTTAAGTTCTTTGGATCCATTACTATTTCTAAATAACTATTTTATTTTAAGTTTCTAGAACTGACAGTTGGCATTTTCATGATTTTTTATGTAGTTTTGCACACATAAATCTGTTGAGATGTCAATTTTTAACATATATTTTATCCTCTTGGTCTTGTCTCACATGCATATCTGGAAAGCTTATTTTTATTTGTTGAGCATTTCATATGGAAAATCATAGAGACTAGGTGGTGTTATCATCCTTAAAAGATCATTTTCCATTGCTTAGAAAGTCATCAAGGCAAAAACATAGTTTCAAGTTGCCACAACTGATATTTTGCCTCTGCAAAAGTTTATTTACTTAGGGTTTGTTTAATTTACTTGTTCTATGTCTCCACTGGCAACAAGTGATGGTTTTCCTTAGCAGTTGACACATTCTGTTTTAGCTTCCTCATTTGGGTGAGACACTGAGTAACTTAGTTACTTACCTGCCAATGCTCAGGGTCTTTGCTACTTACTGTTCACTGGGGTGAGGAAGTTCTCACCATTTCAAGCAGTACTGAATAAAGTCTCACTCTCCTCTTGATCCTTATGTTTGAAGACCTGACCTTGGAGAAGCCATGTCTTCCTTCATGGTCCAAGAATGATGGAAACTCAGCATTTGTTTCTTTCTCCTCATCTTGTTCTGATACACTGCACACTGAAAGTCAAAAATTAAGCTCTGAAAAAAAAACATCGCAAATGATAGAACAGAAGATGAAAACAGACCAAGTATAGGTAAGAATACCTGGATGAATAAGAAGATAGGTTGTACTCACACATGAAAAGTATATTCATACATGAAAAGATACACTGTCCTCATGCAAATGAGAAGAAACACTGTAATCATACATGAAAGATACTCTGTATTCATGCATGAGAAGAGACACTGAACTCATACATGAAAAAACACACTATTCATACATGAGAAGAAACATTGTATTCATACCTGAAAAGACAAGCTGTGCATATGCATGAGGAGAAACATCGTATTCATACATGAAAAGATACACTGTATTCATGCATGAGAAGAAACATTGTACTTACACATGAAAAGATACACTGTATTCATACATGAGAAGGAATATTGTGCTCATACATAAAAGATACTCTCTGTATTCATACATGAGAAGAAACACTGTACTCATACATGAAAAGATACACTGTATTCATACATGAGAAGAAACACTGTATTCATACATGAAAAGATACACTGTGCTCATGCATGAGAAGAAACATTGTATTTACATATGTAAAGTTACACTGTATTCATACATGGGAAGGAACACTGTACTCATACATGAGAAGAAACACTGTATTCATACATAAAAAGACAAGCTGTGCTTATGCATGAGGAGAAACATTGTACTCATATGAAAGATACTCTGTTTTCATGCATGAGAAGAAACACTATACTCATACATGAAAAGATACTCTGTGCTCATGCATTTGAAGAGACATTGTACTCACATATGAAAAGATACACTGTATTCATGCATGAGAAGAAACACTGTACTCATACATGAAAGATAATCTATATTCATGCCTGAGAAGAAACACTGTACTCATACATGAAAAGACAAGCTGTGCTTATGCATGAGGAGAAACATTGTATTCATACATGAAAAGATACACTGTGTTCATGTATGAGAAAAAACGTTGTACTCATACTTGAAAAGATACACTGTACTCATACATGAGAAGGAACACTGTACTCATACATGAGAAGGAACACTGTACTAATACATGAAAAGATACACTGTATCATACATGAGAAGATATGTTGTACTCATGTATAAGAAGACTCATTAATGTAAAAACTGTTAGATATTAGTTTAAGGGAGGAACAGAGAAAATTCCAGCTACCCATAAAATTCATGAGAAGTCTTCATTTTATGATAAAATTACATAACAAACAACCATTATAGACATGTTCTCAATCTTTATCTCTGGCTATCCCAAAATGGACCAAGTACATCATGATGACTTCAGACTCAGAAACCTGCCACCTGAATGCTGAGATTAATGACATGTGCCCTGATACCTGGCATAAGAAGTCAATTTTAAAAAAAGAAAATGTTTGTGTTCCCACAAAATAGCAAGGTACATTCCAAACTACAATAGTTAAATCAACATGGTATTTTGCTATAGGGAAGAGCTGTGTAAAACACCAATTCAAACTGACCATTAGCCAGTCATGGTAATATGGGACCATAATCTCAGGACTTTGAAAGTAGAGCCAGGAAGATTAGGAGCTGGAAGTTATCTTGGATAGAGTAGCAAGTTTGAGGTCATGTTGGGATATATGATAAACCTTGTCTAAAGTAGATAGATGAACAAACAAATAAATAAAAGTAAAAATAATGAATCCATTATATAGGAGCTGATATTCGAGAAAGATATATTATTTGTCGATAAGATTGCCCATAGAATCAACTAAGCAGGTCTCAAAGGACTCACAGAGCCTGGAACCCAACCACAGAGCCTTCATGGATCTCAGCGAGGTCCTCTGTATATGTTATGGTTGTGTATCTTGGTGTTCTTGTGGGACTCCTGAGAGTGGAAGTGCAGGTGTCTCTGACTCTTTTGCCTGCTTTTGGGATACTTTTCCTCCTATTGGGTTGCCTCACTCAGCCAAAATATGAGGGTTTGTGCCTACTCTTATTGTAACTTGTTATGCCAAGTTCAGTTGATTTCCCTGGGTGGCCTGCTCTTTTCTGAAGAGAAATGAAGGAGTGAATCTGGGAGAGAGGAAATACGTCGGAGGGGCTGAGAGGAGTGGAGGGAAACGAAACTGTGGTCTGAGGTACAGATGTAGAATATAATAGAAGAATACATGGAAAAAATAATAATTACTATCTACCAAAATGAAATTAAAGTTATATCCCACAACAACAAAAACAATTCCATGAAAATTAAAGATCTAAGGAAGAAAAGCAATCAGTCCTGAGGTATGCATTTGAATATATATGACTTAAGAGTAGAAATTAAATTAATAAACACTAAACAAAGGAGTGATACATTTAACTGTGTTAGAATTAAGATGATTTTGATGCAATAAGTTCAATGCTAGACTAGGATACTTGATAAGTTCCAAGCAAGCCTTGGATATAAAGTTAGACCCTCTCTCAAAGACAACAACAAAGTAAGTATTTTGCTTTGCTTTGTTTTGATAATTACAAAGCAAATGATTTTAAAACATGAATCACAAACTTTAAAGTGAAGTTTTATTGTATATAATCATCAAAATATTAATACAAAGAATATATAAACAAGAAAAACAGTGATATAAACAGCTAGTTTCCAGATATCCTAATGTAAGTTTCATTAAATATTTGAAAAGACAAGCAAATTCATTATTGAAGAAGTGATTTTAAGAGCTGGAGTATAGTTCATGGCATGGCACCATGCTTGCCTATCATGTAGAAGGAAATAAGAGCCTATTTGCCATTTAAAGCACTGACATAAAGAAAATGAAATGGAAATTAAAATATAATACTCATTGTGTTTGTAACACATAAAATTTCTGTTAGATTAAACACATAGTATATATACATAAACATGTATCAATATGGTTTTCTATATATATATTTATATGCTTATAAATATCCATATTGAGAGAGAAAAAACGAGATGTTTTATGTCACCTAGTAGATTTGAAAATATGTATAAAATCAATGAATAATTTAGGAATATCTATAAAAGTCAAACAAAAAATTGCATGTATCAATGTATAACTATCTGTAATTGATTTAAAATTATATATATGGAAATTTGCTCGAAGTTTTTATAGAAAAATATACAGAGAATCAAGGGCCTCATGTGGGGTAGGCAGCCACTCTCTTAATAAAGTTATATTCCAAGTCCTTGTAACTATTTTTATCATTTTTATTCTTCTTAATCATAATGTTCAATTTCTATGACTTTTCTAGTAAAGACACTGGGATTAAAAGCACCAAATGGGTTACAGGTACTAAGTATATCTGGGCTATGGTTTGGGGTCTCTTACCATATTCTCTGTATGTGAACATCTGTTCTAACTCTCTCATGCACAAAAAGGTACTGATTAAGGCCACCAATTACAGATCACACTGAAAGCACTAAAACAGTATCACATACTTGATTTGTCACTGAGAAGCAGCCAAAAATAGTCATGGTTATATATGAGTGCCTATGCTGCTAGATATAATTTTTAAAATATTTTATAACTTATATTTTACAAAATATAATTAGGATACCTTAAAATTACATTTAAAAAGCCATAACTATTTTATAACAGAGTACATGATTTCCCCAAGCAATGATTCTCTCATACTTGATGCTATACATCATGCAATTAAAATAGAAATTTGGCCAGTTTTAGTAGACAAAGGTAGTCCAATAGCTATTCTAAATATATGATGACACGAGAGTTACTTTGACAGTAATTAGCAACAATTTGTCTTTGGTAGTAAAGAAAATGGTACCTTAGCAAACATACCCTTGCTTTTGATTTTCCCCTACTTTCTCTTTCAGTAAGGAAAACAGTGCCTTAGCAAAAACACCCTTGCTTTAGATTTTCTCTTATTTTCTCTTTCTTTTAAATCCTTAGCTGTCCTTATTCTAATGAGCGTGTTGATAGTCCCACATTAATTTGCATGGCTAATGTAGACTCTAATCAATGTCTGTCAAACAATATATGTCAACTTATTAACACAGAAACTGGGAAATTAATTACCATAGTCTAATTCTGGAAATGGCCTTTAACTAATTTGGTCAATACCTTCCATTTTTGATAGAACTAATTGCTTGAAAACTGATTAATGAGAAACTCCAGCAGGTACTAATGAGATTCAAAGCAAAAGACAATTAAATCATACAAAACTTATTATATTGGTACCTAGAATAAAATCTTGAAAGACAACCAAAAACTACAGATGTTCTTAAATTTTATTATTTATTGAGCTGACCCTAAACTCTGGGTTCTAAGTTGTAATTAAAAAACTATTTCATGGTGTTGACTTGGCTAGGCATATAATTCCATAGATGTATAATTGCTATGTAGTATTTTATTATGTATAATGAAAGATTAGATGCCAATTAATCTATAATTCAACAGCAAAGTTGTTCAGGAACCTCAAATCATGAGTGTTCTTTGGAAATAAGCCATCTTTGGACATTAATGTAGAAGAAGCATCTCTTAATGTCAGATGTGGCAGAGGAATTCTGCATTACTCAATTTAATAGTTAAGAAATAATTAAACCTACATGTGATCCAGCAGCTAAGTTGATTAAAATAGAAATGACTATCAGATGTAGAACATTTTATTAACTCATTAATATGCTTTTAGGAATATCACTAAATAATAAGCATGCCCAAGGTTAGCCATAGAATCTCTAGAATTTCCATCTCTCAAAGTTGAGAGTCTAAAATCCCAGGGAAATGGGAGCTGGAGGCTTTGTCTGTCCTCAGTTTTGATTTGTATAAAAAGTACACACTGGTTTTAGAAGGATGTAAAAGGCTGTGACTCCATTGATGATGCACATGGAACTGATGGAGGTTAAGCAGTGGCGGAATCCTACCCACTTCTTCCCTACATATTACTCTCTGCTTGCACCAAGCAAATGAGACATTGTACACTGCACACACAAACACAGTGAGTTTTACATTTTGAGGGTTAGATATAATATATTAGGTATTGGATATTATCTACCCTGTCATTACAAGCAAAGATTCTTTCAAGGTCAACCTCTCAGAGAAGAGCTACACTTATGGGAAACATTCTGCATGGTTATAAAAAGTTGAAATGCTGCAGATCCCTAGGCAAATTGCCTGGGACACATTTAGTGCCCTTTATTGTCATTTATTTGCATCTGTCTGACTGAGAGCTTCTGTGTCTATCACTAAAACCTTTGAGAATGTATTCACCTACGACACCTCTGGTTTCTACCACCCGAGAGGCTAAGAATGTCAGTGGGTAACATCTGAAAGTCATGCTGTCACCCGTCTACCTGAGACCTCGGCCACATGATAAAACTTCGTGAAATTGCTATTGTTGGAGCATTGTACCTGAGCCAGCTGAGTCATTGCTCCTCAACTGTGGTCACTCATATTTGGTTCCAAAGGACAAATACATCCTATTCAGATTGAGGTGAGAGTTGCGTTTCTCCATTGACCAAGGGAACAGACTGAAGATAAGGAAGGATTTTTTCAGCAACGGTCCTCTAGGTGTCTCTATAAAGCAGCTTTGGAGTGGCCACTTGACACAGTGGGTGTGTCACAGATACATAAAATATGGCTAATCCCACAGCCTCTGGATAATGGCTCAACTGAAAAGAATCTGGAAGATGTCTCCATGCTGTAGAATCCCGTTCTTGTATCTGTTTCAGGCTGCGAAAAAATAAAATTCCCCTCCTTGTATAAGGTCATTTCACTTTGAACTACGTATTTAGTATTAGAAACATAAACCAGTGTTTTTGTTTATTTTTGTCCGGTTTTCTGCTGGAGACAGAGTCTTGTGTAGCCTTGGATGGCCTCAAACTTGCTACATAATGAAAATTTGCTTTGACCTCATCCTCCTTCTGGTTTCATCTTCCTTGTAGAAAACTAAACGCCATGCATGGGTGCTATTTACTGCACAGCTGTGCTCTGATCTCCCTGTTCCTAGCCAGTGTATGTTTACAAGGTTTGGACTGAAGAATAATTCTGTAGGAGAAAGTAAAGGCCATCATCAGGCTATGTACATTAGATATAAAAAATCTGCATAGATTCGCTATTTCCTTCACACTTCTTCTGCAATTGTCAGAAAGAGAATGGAAGTGATTCAGGTAAGGAAAACCTGGCTCAAAGTTTCTCAAAATTAGTATATCAAAAAAAATTTGGCAAAGAAAAAGGCTACCGAAATTCTTTTGGTGTCACAGAGGCACAGCCACAGCAGTACAGTCGCAGAGGCATTCAGGAGATCTCAGATTTATTATAGTAAGAAAACACAGTCCCGAATTAAGGTTTAAGAGATACCAAAACATGAGGGATAGCTCAATAGGCAGAATGCTTGCCTTGCAAGCAGAAAGACCCGAATTCAATTCTGAGATCCCACATAACCAAAGCTAGGCATCATGGTATATGATACATGCACATGGTACATGGTTATAATCCCAGAACAGGGGCATTACAGATAGGAACATCATTAGGCCTCACTACACAAGCAGCCTAGCTATATTGAGTTCAAAGGCAATGAGAGACCCAAAGCCTCACAAACACACCAGAGGTTGTCTTCTGGCTACCACAAACAAGGATATACACATGCACACACACCTGAACACATATTTACCCATGTGCATGTAAATGTGCACACACAATAAAAAAGAACAGAGTTCACAAAGCAGTACAGGAATTTTAAAATAAGTGAATTTCAGAATTAATTCACTCATTTGACACATACTTAGTAGGAATTTTCTATGTCCCAGACACTGATCTGTTAGGAGACATCTGTAATCAAAAGAGAACAATGAGACTCTCTGTTAGTCAGCATCTGTGAAGGAAATAGGCCAGGGAGGCAGAGAGAGACAGAGAGAAACAGAGAAAAAGAGAGAGAGAGAGAGACAGAAACAGAGACAAAGATGGGGCAGGCTTTAATCCAAAATAAAGGGCTATGTTTACCATTCATGCTGACTGCAGTCTACATGTATGAGGAAATTTAGGGAAGTTTTGACAAAAACCTCAACAGTGAGGTCTTCATGTTTCAGAGAACCACGTTGCTAAAACATTGCATAAGTCTGGCCTACATATGAAGTATTTGAATCTTCCTTTGAGTCAGTTTTAAAAGTATTTATCCAATTTATGGGCCTCTGGAGAAGGAAAAGTGAATTGAAATTTAACAAAAATGTTTTATTAATGGCCATTTGAGAATAACATAATGTATCATGATGCCACTATTTGCAAATGGAAGTATAGTCATGTGGCACAAATCCTCTAGTCACAAAGACCAGAGATTAATCTCTATATGTATCTAGGCATTTTTAGCATTAAACAGCCAAACTGGATATACCAGTTTTACATTTCCTGCATATAAGACTTATTGTGTCAGCACACATTCACACACACACACACACACACACACACACACACACACACACACACACACTATGCATACACAAAACAAGTCTTTCTTAAGTCTTCCTGCAAATCTTTCTTAATCAGGGTTAAGTGGGTTTTAGTGTCTTAACATCGCAGGTTTCATCACCATTCTTTATCTTGCAGATTTATGTCCAAATTCTCTTTGCAGACTCTACATAGATGATTACTCACCCAGAGCAAGGAAGTAACAAGACAGTGATCCTACTAATTGTGTGTCCGCCTTAATGGTAATTAAATTTGCTTGCTATTACTTGTAATGATTGTTTAAGGCATAATCACAAAGTGCTTTGTCTGGAGCAACAATATGAGCAGTGACTTAGATGTTTCAGGGAGTCAAGCATCTCATTCTGAGAATAGTCAGGGAATGTGAAGGGAAAAGACCTGGAGGCGCCCTTTCTGACATGTCCCCTACACAGACACAGCAGCTGACTTCAAATACTCAAGCACATTTTTTATTTTCTTTCTTCCGTCAAACACATGGTTCTCTTTTCACCTAACCTACAGTTCCAGAATCACAATATACTAGCTGTTATTTTTTGTTTGTTCAGGACCAATATGCTTCTCTTGGTTCTATTTCACTCATTTGTAAAAACAAGTTTCATAATACGGCTAGCTTCTGTTTTGTTGATCTCTGAGGATCAGCTGATGACGTTGCTGGTGAGTATTTGGAATGATTTAGCTACCCAGAGGTTCATTCCTCATGTATTTACTTGCTATGATCATGTTCTTCATTGTTTATTATGATAAATAGCAAAGAAAGCTTCATGGTTTGATATAATTGAAGACTTTGCTAGAATGTAAAAAAGAAAACTAAGCATTAACCAAAGTATATCTAATCCCTACTCTACAAAAGTAGCTTTTTGAATCAGAACAAAAGTTGCATTCAAACCTGGTACCTCACATATGCACATATGGGCACCATTAATTGGACTCAGTGGTCTAAGAAATAAGGACTTGAAGTATAGAAGAAATGGAGAGGGGGTTATTATGCTCAGAATACGTTGGATACATGTGTGACACTCTCTAAAGTAAGCACAAATATAGTTTGAACGTAGCTGGCTGACTTCTATCCACCAAAAGTTTTCTGTCTCAAATACTATGAAAATAAAACAAGAAAAGTTTGAAAGGTTCCCCTACATTCCTCTAGCAAATTACAGAGATTTGGGCTAGTCGTCTCTTTCATGCTGTTCCTTTGGAACTCAGAAGACACAAAGATGAATTGGGGATTTACCTCAGTGATAGAGTGCCTTACTAGCAAGAGCAAGGCCCTGGGTTTGGAGAGGGGTGATGGAAAAGGTGAGAGTGAGCATAAAGTTCTGTAACATTGCAAGGAAAAATGCGGATAATTCTAACAAGATTTGCTCAACTGGCTTTTGAAAACCACCCAGCATCATTGCTATGTGAGAACCATGGTCAGAATGTGTCAGTCTGAAAGGCAGACATGCCTTCTGCAGTCCAGTCAAGTGTTCTCATTCTCTACTCCAGCACTTCCCAGAAGGCTGTGACTCATTAAAGATGAGATTTCTGAGCAGTCACCAGAGGTTGCTTTCCAGTCACATCTGATTTACAGCCAAAGATCGGTTCATAAAAGGAAAAACCCTCATTGTTCTCAGTCCAAGTAGGAAATGTTGATAAATTCTGCACCCATGGTGACTGTTTTATAATGTGCATCCACACAGGTTATAGAGAAATCATTTTGTTTGGATATCAAAGAAATTGCCTCATCCTTGGCATCTTGTTTCTGCCTCTCCCCAAATGTAGTCCTGTTCAGAAAATGAGTTTTTCCTATCTCTTTGTCACTTGCATAGAGAAGCATGGTGAACAGTTTATTCAAGGCATCTGTCCTACATCACGGAAAGGAAATTTAATCTGCAAAGGTCAATAAAAATCTCTTCAGATGAAAAGATGTCAAAAGCTGTGGACTGGTTTCTGAGCTGAACACCAGACAAGGTTAGGTAGGGATTGTGTCTACAGGGATTTTTGGTTGCAGGTTTGAGTTTTGTTGAATATTTCAGAGAGAAAGGACCAGATCCCCATTGATGAGATAGAAGAAAAGGATTGGTAATAGCAATGTATGACAATAATATTGACAGCCGGTACGTATTTTATGCTTACTCATTACCTAAAGCTGCATATCTTATGAGAATTTAGTTCTCTGTGTCTCTGCGTCCCACTCTGTCTCTTTCTCCCTCTATCCCTGTCTTTTACACACACACACACACACACACACACACACACACACGTACACAGTCTTGAATTTACATTCACTGTAATACTGTTGAGAAGACTGTGCAGGTGCATAGTCACACAGTAAGAACGTGGTGAGTCCTCCATTTGTACCTGGTACCGAAGTACATTTTCTTAACCACTGTGGTATAATTCTAGTGAAACCAGATTTTATGCCCTAATAATCTGTTTTTCTATCTAATCAACGCATTCTGAACGAAACAGAAAAAAATAAGGTAGAGTGGATAACAGGGACAATCTGAGAAAGTAGGCTAAGAACTGAGACATGGCACAAGACACTTCTCCATCTGCATCGACCATGGCTTTGTAGATCCATTTCCTGAACATGGTGCATTAAGCTGAAGCTACCATCAGATAATTATAAATACTCAGCAGACAGAGCAAAATTTAATTAAATAGGAACTTTCGCCAAATATTTAGCCAATTACTCCTTTGTAGAAGAGTCTCAGTCCTTAGAAGGGGTTTACTTAACATGAGAAATCAAATACATTATGACAACTGTTTTTATTAAATAATTTACAATGCCTCTGCCTATTATCATTATCATTATTAATTACTGTTGTTGCCACTCAGATAACTTTATAGATCATCTGTTCCTTGAACTATCTCTGCCAAGAACATAACTAGCTAAGTGAACTTGTCCAACTTCTACTTTGGAGTGTGCTTATAAAGATCATATGTGACTCCAGACAAACCTAAGGAGCTCAACTCTCACCTACTGCCAGGAAACAAAGGAAGAAAGTGAAAACTAGGTTTCATCACATGTATCTTTAAAGAAAAAAAAAACATTGTTTAAAATAAAAACAGAAACCTAGGTATTGGCTCTGAAGAATTTATTTTGTCTCTAACATAGTCAAATATAAAGCAATGCTTTATTCTACTTTGTCCTCAACTGAAGTTGAAAGGTATTGATTGGCTGTGCTTATCCATGACCCTCTTTAAGCACATCTTTATCTTAAGAAATAAAGGCAGCTCAAGATGGAAGGAGGCTTGAACCCTGAGCTCCAGGGATACAAAAGCATGTGGCTCACACAGTCTATGCTTCTGACTGAAAGTTACAGAATTAAAGCTTTTTCTCTTTCAAAGGATAGAGGCAGTCACTAAAGAGCAGGTAAACATCACTGAGTGATTCAAGTATGAAAAAGTCTCTCTCCAGATTTCTACTTGGCAATGCTACCTTTGAAAAATAGGCAATTGATTTTCCCAGTGTATATTCTTGTTTTAGAGAATGAAACTATCCTTCGGAGTCAACAGAATCTGAACTGTAACTTGAGCTGACATCTGCCTGACACTGTTCACTTTCTCAGCTTTTGAAATCATCTCATTAACGCCATAGACAAGAGATATGTGTAGACCTTGCCCTTGCTCTCCTGTCTCCACCCCCAGTTCCCACTTTCTAGCTCTTTGGCTCAGCTACACGTTTATCTTTGTTTTCGAAGAAGTAAAGAGAAAGCACAGCCAGAAACCAGCCCACGCTGTCCATGGAGCCAACTCTAGTAAGGTGCATTCCTTGTAGGGCAAGAACCACGCATGGAGTGTGGTGGATAACTGGGTGAAAGTTAAAAGGGCACCATGCCAGCAGCAAGACCGTGTAGATGGAACAAAGGAAAAACACATTGCCTGATTGACTGATTGATAGATGATTGATTGATTGATTGGTTTATTATGGTGCTATAAATGTAAAGGTTTGGAGAAACGAAAACTGGGACAATTTCTGTTTGTAAATTGAAAATGAATGTTTCATGTAGAGAAAAGAAACTTGAAAAAGATTTGCTTAGCATTATGCACAGAATCTTTATATACAGAGCTTTCCAAAGGTCCTTGTGAAACAGGTTTGGAGCTACTGGGAATGGGAAAAATGTTAAGGGACGAGGTTTGGTGGGAGGACATTGTCCCCAAATGTGGGACCCCAGGTTCATACTCTCTCTTCATCCCCTGAACTTCCCTTCAGATGAAAAGTTGTTCTCTGCTAATTCCTTCTCCACACCACACCCTGGCTTAGCTACATCACCACTGACTCAAGAGCAGCAGGGCCTGTCAGCCATGGCCTAGAACCTTGCTGAGAAACTGAAAATTTTATGCAAACAATTTTATGAATTACACATGAACACACACACACGTGGCACATGTACACAAGTTAGGATACACATGCCATAAGCAATATTTCTCTTTCAAGATGGTTATCTCGGGTACTTGCTCTAGCAGCAGAAAGCTCACACAAAGGCTAAACCTCACCTATGTAAGCACAGAGGTCTATTTGAGTTGTCACATAAAGCTCTAAGCGATTTTATCAACTACATTTTGCTATTGTACTAGTGTTTCTATCGCTATGACACTGTACTAAATGAATGCCCCACTCCCAGTTGTATTTAGGCTGCACTGCAGACTTTCCCCACAATGATGTCAAATTCTGCTTCCATTCACATCTTCCTCATCCATAGCTAAGTTGATAAAATGAGTTTCCTCTTACAGTAGTATTCCTGTATGACGAGATCATTTCTTTACTCGGTGCTTTAATCGTTTCTTAAACTGAATACCTACTGGAATTTGATAGGAAACCACTGAGTTTTATTAAAATAGAAAAAACTGCAAACATATGCTCAAAATGGTTCACTTTTGTAATGAAATTTTGAGTATGCTTATGGGATGTAGACTGGCTATACTGATTTGTGTACATGTACTGTGTGTGTGTTCATGTATATTTCAGAAAATTTGCATATTGATGTTTGGTTTTTTGATATCAATTTCCTCAGACTTGCCCAGTTCCCCATGATTATTCACTTCTAGGACACCAGTGACTTTTCTGAGTAAAATAAACTAGAAAGTGAGGACATAAGAGAAATTGAGCCAAAGAGCTGTTTCTTCATAGAAATTTGGCTTTCAAATTCAATGATAGCAGAGAGAAAAATAGCTGAGGTTTATTTATCACAACAATAACTCTTGTACATTCCCTGCTTGCTAAACCCCTTATATTCATCAGTTTATCTTTGACTTCTAGAATAATTCCTTCCTATACAGTCCTCACAAATTCTCTTTTCTGCTAAATTAGCTGGAGTCTCTTTTACTGCCAGCTTGAAACTAACCATTACTATTCACATACGTTTTAGTTGCATTTTATAATTCACTTTTACTCAGAATCATCTGATTTATTGTGCAAACAGACGTGATATTTAAATATCATGAAGTGTTGTTTCACATATGTTATCATTGAAAACATCTAATTAAGATATAACAGTCATAATACCTTTAAATATAAACGTGTATGTGTGTATGTGGCATGCTTACAACTTCTTCCGTTTAAATATGTCTTAGAATCCCACATATTCTTAATTGCTATACGGTAGTTTTGCCTAGAATATATCAGGTTGGTTGCTTCCTAGGAGGTACTACAGGGTGTCAGACCCAGTTTTTTATTGTATTCCCATCCAAAACCCAGCATTCCCATTGCCTGGGCTCTAGCTATAAATGCACACCTGCAGGCCCTGTTCTTGACCTGGTGAATCACAATCTCCATTGTAATGGAATCCATAGGAGTTTAACATTAAAGTTTAAGAAATTCTGTTTGAGCTTTCTTTGTATTAATCGTTTCATTTTTGCTATTTTTGTCTCTAAGCATATTAATTGGTCGTCTCTATGTAGAGCATTTATTCAGTACTTTAATTCCCATTTCATTTCCTTTTCAGCAGAGCCTTAGCAGGCACAAGAGTATAATATCAGTTCCCATACTAGAAAAGAAGCAAAGTAAGCCAAATGCAGCTGGCTGTTCTTGTGCAAGGAGTTTAACTGACAGCTGCAGCCAGTGAACAAGGGTGCCTACTTAGACTGGGGTCATCTTGAGTCATTGCCCTATTTAGCAATCTGAGTAGGAACTATCCGAGAAATATTCCCTTTAAAACAATTGTTCTGGGACTGCAGAAATGGCTCAGCAGTTAAGAACACTCCTGGCTCTCATAAAAGAACCATTTTTCAGTTACCAACACACACATGGTGGCTGACAGCCACCTGTTACTCCAGTTCCAAAGGATCTGACACCCTCTTCAGACCTCCAACGGCACCTACATGCAGGAAGTATACTTATGTACATGCAGACACACACATGCATGTAAAATCAAATAAAAACATGCATCTCTTTCTTTAAAAGATTTGTTCAACCTCTATTGCATTTGCCCATGGGACAGACTCTTACAACCTCAGAAATCAGTTGTTGTATTTGTTTTATAGCTTTGTAATTGCTATATTGACCCTTCATACATTGCTGGGTCCAGGAAAAGGAAAAAATAGCTTTCATCTTTCCGGACTCTGGATAACTTTCAGAAGAGTGTAATAGTTGTCGCTACTGATTCAGCTATTCTAATTTTTTTATTAAGACTGCCTATAAATTTTAGTCATGCAAAATCTTTGACTTATACTGAGATTATGCCTTCATTTTAATAAAAATGTTTCTCATGTTAGATGTGATCCATTACCTAATGAGTCTAATGTGTTCTTTTTTAAATTTGTTGATTTGCTTTACTTTGGGATTGGAAGTGCTGGTGGTTTCTTGGTGTATGTGCATATGTTTATGTGTGTTTGTGTGCATTGTGTATGGATATTTGAGTGTACCTGTGTATGAGTGTATGAGCCTAAACACAGGGCATTAATTATTCTTCATTAATATCTCACTGGTTGCTGAGTATCATTTTAGATTCAGAAATCTTGTTTGTATTATGAGGAGTAAATTATAAGAATACAACCCCCATTTTAGGTCTTCCCACAACCTCCCAACACCAGCATAGGGAAGAGCTGGTTTGGCCTTTCTTTGGGTAGTTTGGCAACAAAACAGAAAGAGGCCGTTTCATTGGGTAGAGAAACTTTCCCCAACCTTATTACTCAAATCCATCACCCCACCGTTTATAAACAGGACCTAAAGGCAGAACATGGTTACTATAGTGAGTTATTTGCTGGAGGTGGAGTGAAGTTGTCACCTTGTAAAAGTAGAGAGAGCAAAGTAATGTGTTTTTCCTAACCAGAAGTGTTGTGCCATTTTACCCTGATGAGTGGGCAGTTGTCATCTCTTGCATGAGATTTATTCATTTCTCTGTTCTCCATCTTCCTAATGCTGCGACCTACAATACAGTTCTTTATCTTAGAGTGGCCACCATCTATAAAATTATTTTGTTGCTACTTCGTTACTGTTATGAATCACAATGTAATTATCTGATATGAAAGATATCTTATATACAACCCCAAAGGAGTCACAACCCACAGGTTGAGAATTACTTTAACTAACACTGTTTGAATAGACTCCTTCCCACTTCACCAAAAGAAATCTGCCAGGGTCTCTGTTTATCTAAAGGAATTGCATTATTTGGATCGTCAAATGCTGAAAAAAACAAAAAAAAAGCTCCTTTAAACTTAAATAAACTTCTTAAACATATACCAAGTTCAAATAGTAGGTGCCTGTCAGGTGAAATAAGGCCATTAACTAACCAGGGATCAAAAGCATCATACCATGATTACACGAGCTCATTGCATCTTCCTGATGAAAGAATAAATAACATCAAACAAAATCATCAGTGTGCATATTAATTACATTATAAACTTAGAAAAGAGTAGGTAGTGATGGATTGCAATTTTTAGCAATGAAATTCTCAGTTCATATGCTATTAATTATATTATGATCTTTTTTTTTCTTTTAGTAATTTTATTAAATTATAAAAAGTTTCCATTTACGCCCCTCCTCCCAACGCCCTCCCACTCCCCCCCTCCCTCTCCTCCTCCCTCTTTGTCCCCAAGGGAAGTCAGGGTCTCCTGCCCTGTGGGAAGTCCAAGTTCCTCCCCCCTCACTCCAGGTCCAGGAAGGTGAGCATCCAAACAGACTGGTGATCTTAAAACGTATAGGCTTAAAATAGTTCAATTCTGAGGCTTGCTTATAGTTACAGTGGTTTGAAAAACTGTATGTCCATTGAACTGTAGACCAAGGTTGATTCATTACCTTGCTTATGGGTTGAACTTAACGTGCATGGGCAGGTGTTTCTGTGAACACTTTCATTTCCATTGGGTACCTAATAATAGTCTTGCTGGGTAAAATAGTACTTCTCTTTTAGTTGTTTGAGGAACATACGAATTGCTTCCTGTGCTGGCGGTAATAATTTCTTGCCAAGATTTCAGTCTCTTTTCTCCACAGCCTCTCAGATTTTAGTTACTCAGTGACTTTTTGATACTAGCTACTCTCATAGGTATAAGATGTCACCTAACTGAAGTTTCAATTTACATTACCAAGACAATGGGTATTGTGATCACCCCCAACTCCCTGTGTGCTTGTTGGCCATATGAATGTTTATTCAAGTCCATTATACATTTTAAACAGGATTACTTGTTCTCGTAGTGCATTGTCAGCTTCAAATTGAGGAGTAGATCTTAAATATTCTCACTACGCCTGCATGACATAGTAGGATCATTTGATGGCTCCGCTGGTAAGTGCATTCAGAGAAAAGGCCTGATAATCTGAATTGGATTGCTGGAATCCACTTAAGGGTTAAAGAACAACTAACATTATCCTCTGTTCTACACACACACATACAACAAAAACACGCACATACACATGCATACGCACACTCATTCATGTACCCATAAGCATGAAAACTATGCAAAGTAAACAATATATAATTTAAGGTAATCAACCTGTAATCCATATACGTATACTATTATGAACCATGTCTATATACATATTTTATCAGCTATACCATATACAAAATTAGTAAAATTGTAAACTGAAAGCTAACAAACCCTGTCCTTCAACCAACCAATAGTAAATACTTTCAGTTTTTAATTTCGATTAGTCTCCATTTGACTTGCTGAGCTCTGCTGTGCCACTTGAATGAGAAAGTAACCATCAATAGTAAAATTCTAGCATTACGTCCCATCCTCCAACAGTCTCATTAGCTTTTATCTAAGATGGGTTTTCAACCTTTGCAGCATAAGTATGCTTTGATATTTCTGCTGATGAAATGAGCTTTTCAACTTCTGAAAGTTTGACATCATTTAACCTTAGCAAATTGTTTTTTTTTTTAATTTTTCTTAATCAAGAATCAGGATAAATATTTTAAATTCATTAAACATAGTAAAATGTACAAGGCATATTTTACTCCACGAAGACTAGACAAGGACTAGACATCCTATTCCACAAATACTTGCTCAGTCATGTTCCTTGCTGCACGATACACAATAGGAAACAACTGAAATACCTTGCAACTGATAAATTAATAATGAAAAGATGGTACACATATCCTCTGAATACACTTCATGTGTAAAGAAAAATAAAAGCACAAAATCTGCAAGTAAATGATGGAATTGGAAAAGATTATACTGAGTGAGGTAACCCAGATGCAGAAATACAAATTTTGCATATTATCTCTGATTGGAGGCTCCTAGCTCCAAAACTTTGGATGTGAGTACATGTCTGGAATAACCACAGAAAGCAAGAAAATAAAAAAGAGACCATGCTGGAGAAGAAGCCACATGAAAGGGAATATCAAGGAACAGGTTATTTGAGAGGGAAATGGAGAAGGGAGAAAAGGAGTGGCATTAGTTAGGAAAGGAAGGAGGAAGATAAATATGAAATAAAAGGGAGGAGTGTAAAGTAACAGGAATGATGTCTAAAAAACATAAGCAATCTTATTATTTTCTATTTATAACCTAAACTTATATATAATACATATAAGGTTGAGTAAAAAACATATATAGTTTAAATGAAATTTCATATGTGAGATAACAATGTTTACCCACAAGGGTCATAGACTATATAACAAAAACCAGGTATGAGAATTCCTCTTTAAAGTTGTTGGTCAGGGTTTTTCAAGAGGATCCCAAATCAGTCGAGTCTATTGCTATTGCCCTTAGTTGCTTCCTGGAAATTGACGGCAAGTCCCTATTTCTGAAGACAATATGTAATTTAGACACAAGAGCCCACAGACCTAAGCTGGATCTGTTCTTGAAATTTTCTCTTTGAGGACTAGCTTTCATGATACCAACAGGTACAATGCAAGCTTTTTATGTAAGGAAGCAACCAAGAAATGGCATCCATAAAGTAGAACAGCAACCAGAATTGCAAAATATAAGACTTCAGTAGTGGCACACATACTTTTGTGGTATCCAATAACTCTCCACTTGGATATAAGGCCTACTCAATAAGAGAGAAATCATTCCTGGTCCCGGAAAGCTAGCCAATTTCTAAGGTTGGCAAAGTTATGAATCTTGGCAAAGAACTCACAGCTGCCATTTTACTAAACCAACATACTTTCTAGCTATAGTCTAAATACTTCCCCTTACACTCACAGATAAGTCTCATCCCTTATTTTAAAAATTACCTTTCAACATATGGAAAACATTACAGAAACTACAACTGCATAAATAAGTGGAACTGTGGTTCCCAGTTCCAAATGATAAATATCCAGAACTCTTGTACCTAAGGCTCTGTTCTCCTGTGCCTGTGTACAACTTCTCTCAATGTGTTTGTACAAAATCAGAAGTCCTTTTTGATCTTGAAGTTGTTGAGTGTGGACAATTAAGAATACCCTGAATCTTATTTAAAATATACAGTGTGTGCGTGTGTGTGAGAGAGAGAAGAGAGAGGGAGAGAAATAGAGAGAGAGAGTTCTTTAACTTATATTAGATTCTCAAATGACACCTTTACCTCCCTCTCAAATACAAGAATCACTGAACTAAATAAACCACAGACATCTAATTATATTGAGAATATAATTATATTGAGAAACTAATTATATTGAGAATATCAATTATGATGGTCAGAAAAGTAGGTTATTTGCTTGATTACAAGAATTAGTCTGGAGCAAACTCCAATGGAGCAGAGCAAAGCACAGGAGCTCTGAGCCATCTCCAGGAACAAGAGTAGCCAATGGGGTAACTAGAACTGTGACACTGACTGTACCATGAGGAACAACCATCTAAGCTTTGGTTTTACTGGCACCTAGAAGATTATTCAACAGAATCTCAGACAGCCCCCAACCACACCTATTAGAGGAAAAGATGAGTAGAAAAGGTAAGATCACAGGCTACACCACAAAGAGCAACACACCAGTAAAACCTAAAGACCCTACAACAGCAAGACCTGAACAACCAAATATGGATGTACCAGAAGAAAATGATATAAAAAATAACTTCAAGAGAATATGTGAAATACTTAAAGATTAAATGAGAAATTACCTTTAAAAATTGAGGAAAATACAAACAAAAAATTGGAAAATACCAGCAAATCACTTTCCTTTAAGTGACTCCAAGAAAAAGAAAATCAAACATATAAAAGAAACTATCCAGAACTTGAAAACTGAAATAGAAACAATAAAGAAAACACAAGTCAAGGAAATTATAGTAACAGAAATTACGACAAAAAGATTAGAAACCACAAACTCAAGCATGAACACCAGAATACAAGAAATGGAAGAGAGAATCTCAAGTGCTGAAGATAAAATAGAGGAAATAGATTCAACAGTTAAAGAAAACTTTAAATCTAACAATAGCTTAACACAAAATATCCATGAAATATGGCACACCATGAAAAGGTCAAATCTTAGAATAATGGGTATAGAAGGAAAAGAAGCTCAACTCAAAGGCACAGAAAATTTATTTAACAAAATCATAGTAGAAAACTTTCCCTACCTAAAGAAAGATATACCTATAAAGATACAAGAAGCCTACAAAACACCAAATAGACTGGATCAAAAAAAATAACATCCTCTCGCCACATAATAATCAAAACACTAAAGATACAGAGTAAAAAAAGAACATTAAGAGCTGCAAGGAAGCCCCGACCCCATAGACGCCCAGGTCGCCCTGCATTGCTGGCTACCCCCTCCCGCCTGCCTTCCCAGCTCCCATCCAGGTACGAATTCCTATATTTCTCCCTTTCCCCTGGGGCCATAAAATTTCCCCAGCTCAGCTGCCTTGCTAGCTGGGCCTGGGCTGCAGGCGCATCCCGGCTGGAGGCAGTTGCTGGGTCTTAAAGGCCTCCCTGAGGACAGGTGGACCAGGGGCCAGCTCAGCCACATTCCTGACCAGCAGGGGCCCTGACTTCTAGCAGAGGGCCATCAGAGGGGTGAGTTTCCTTCAGGCCAGAGCAGGGCCCCGGTGAGGAGGAGCTTGGGCGTTCCCCGACCCCATAGACACCCAGGTCGCCCTGCAGTGCTGGCTACCCCCTCCCGCCTGCCATCCCAGCTCCCATCCAGGTACGAATTCCTATATTTCTCCCTTCCCCCTGGGGCCATAAAATTTCCCCAGCTCAGCTGCCTTGCAAGCTGGGCCTGCATTGTAAGCACTTCCCGGAAAGAGGGAGTGCCTGTGCTTCAATAGCCTGCCTGAGGAAAGGTGGGCATTCTGTCAGTGAAGTCCCTGCCCAAGAAGGGAACCTGACCCGGTAACAGAAGTTCCAATAGAGAACATTTGAAGTAAGAGATGGGCAGACGCCAAGGCAGGACCTCATCCAACAATCTGAAAAACAACATGAAAACACCAGATCCCAAGGACCCTACAGTAGAAGGACTTGAACACCTTAACCCAGAAGAAGTGGAAAAAAGTGCCATTATGAAAGCAATAGAGTCCCTTAAACAGGATATGAATAACTCCCTTAAAGAATTGGATGAGAAATATAACAAAAAGTTTGAAGAAATGAGTATAGAATTAGATGAGAAATATAACAAAAGGTTTGAAGAAATAAGTAAATCCGTGAATGAGACCCTGAGAAACCAAGAAAAAACAATCAAACAAGTAAAGGAAACAGTCCAAGAATTGAAAACTGAAATGGAGGCAATGAAGAAAACACAAACCGAGAACAGGCTGGATATGGAAAACCTAGGTAAACGAACGGAGACTACAGAATCAAGCATAACCAATAGAATACAAGAGATAGAAGAACGAATCTCAGATTCTGAAGATACCATAGAGAAAATAAGTGTTCTGGTCAAAGAAAATGGCAAATCCAACAAATTCTCTACACAAAACATTCAGGAAATCTGGGACACAATAAAAAAACCAAATCTAAGAATAATAGGGATTGAAGAAGGAGAAGAACTGCAGATCAAAGGCCCAGAAAATATATTCAACAAAATTAAGGAAGAAAACTTTCCCAACCTAAAGAACGATATTCCTATGAAGGTTCAAGAAGCATACAGAACACCGAATAGACTGGATCAGAAAAAAACATCCCCTCGCCATATAATAATCAAAACACAAAACATAAATATTAAAGAAAAAATTTTAAGAGCTGCAAAGGAAAAAGGTCAAGTAACTTATAAAGGTAAACCTATCAGGCTTACACCGGATTTCTCTATGGAAACCATGAAAGCCAGAAGATCCTGGATAGAGGTACTGCAGAAACTAAGAGACCATGGATGCAAGCCGAGACTACTATACCCAGCCAAGCTATTGTTCACTATCAACGGAGAAAACAAAATATTCCAGGATAAAAACAAATTTAAACAATACGTAGCTACTAATCCAGCCTTACAGAGAATATTAGAAGAAAAATCACTACCGAAGGAATCCAACATTCCCAACACGGCCTACAATAACTCGAACATCTAGCGACCATTCACAAGCACAAATCAAAGAAGAAAAACACATACACTCTACTACCTAAAAAAAAAAAAAATGACCGGAGTCAACAACCACTGGTCATTAATATCACTTAATATCAATGGACTCAATTCACCTATAAAGAGGCACAGACTTAGAGATTGGATACGAAAACAGGATCCAACATTCTGCTGTTTACAAGAAACACACCTCAACCACAAAGACAGACACCTACTCAGAGTAAAGGGTTGGGAAAAGGTTTTCCAAGCAAATGGACCTAAGAAACAAGCGGGTGAGGCCATTCTAATATTTAACAAAATCAACTTCAAACTAAAATCAATCAGAAGAAATGGAGATGGACATTTCATACTCATAACTGGAACAATTCATCAGGAGGAAGTCTCAATCCTGAATATCTATGCTCCTAATATAAAGGCACCCACATATGTAAAAGAAACTCTTCTAGAACTCAAGGCAGTCATCAAACCACACACACTAATAGTAGGAGACTTCAACACTCCTCTCTCACCAATGGACAGGTCAATCAGACAGAAACCAAACAGAGAATTGAGAGATTTATTGGAGGTATTGAATCAAATGGACTTAAGAGACATCTATAGAACACTATACCCAAATAGGAAAGAATATACCTTTTTCTCTGCAGCTCATGAAACCTTCTCAAAAATTGACCAAATACTCGGTAACAAAGCAAACTTCCACAGATACAAAAAAATATTAGTAACTACCTGTGTCTTGTCAGATCACCATGGACTAAAATTAGAATTCAACAACAATGCTTCCCCCAGGAAGCCAACAAACTCATGGAAGCTGAATAGTCAACTACTAAATCACCCCTGGGTCAAGGAAGAAATAAAGAAAGAAATTAAACTCTTCCTTGAATTTAATGAAAACAAAGACACAACATACTCAAACCTATGGGACACTATGAAAGCAATGCTAAGAGGAAAGTTCATAGCACTAAGTTCCCAATTAAAGAAAACGGAGAAAGCACACATTGGAGACTTAACAGCACACTTGAAAGATCTAGAAAAAAAAGAAGCTGATTCACCCAGGAGGTCTAGAAGACTGGAAATAATCAAACTGAGGACTGAAATCAACAAAATAGAAACACAGAAAACAATCCAAAGAATCAATGAATCAAAAAGCTGGTTCTTGGAGAAAATCAACAAGATTGACAAACCCCTATCCAAGTTAATCAAACGGCAGAGAGAGAACATGCAAATTAATAAGATCAGAAATGAAAAGGGGGACATAACCACAGACACAGAGGAAATTCAGAGAAGCATTAGATCTTACTATGAAAGTTTATATGCCACAAAGTTGGAAAATGTAAAAGAAATGGACATTTTTTTTAGATAAGTACCATATACCAAAGTTTAACCAAGAACAGGTGAGCAATCTAAATAGACCTATTAGTTGCGAAGAATTAGAAGCTGTTATCAAAAATCTCCCTACCAAAAAAAAGCCCAGGACTAGATGGTTTCAATGCAGAATTCTACCAGAACTTCCAGGAAGAGCTAATACCTATATTCCTTAACGTATTCCACAATATAGAAACAGAAGAGTCATTGCCTAACTCCTTTTATGAAGCTACAGTTACCCTAATACAAAGACACAACCAAGAAAGAGAATTACAGGCCAATCTCACTCATGAACATCGACACGAAAATTCTCAATAAAATACTGGCAAACCGAATCCAAGAACACATTAGAAAAATTATCCATTATGATCAAGTCGGCTTCATTCCAGAGATGCAGGGCTGGTTCAACATATGCAAATCTATCAATGTAATCCATCATATAAATAAACTGAAAGAAAAAAAAGCATATGACCATCTCACTAGATGCTGAAAAAGCATTTGACAAAATTCAACACCCATTTATGATAAAGGTGTTGGAGAGACTGGGGATACAAGGATCATACCTAAATATAATAAAAGCAATATACAGCAAGCCATCAGCTAACATCAAATTGAATGGAGAGAAACTCAAAGCCTTTCCACTAAAATCAGGAACACGACAAGGCTGTCCACTCTCTCCATACCTCTTCTATATAGTGCTTGAAGTTCTAGCAATAGCAATAAGACAACATAAGGAGATTAAGGGGATTCGTATTGGAAAGGATGAAGTTAAACTTTCGTTATTTGCTGACGATATGATAGTTTACATAAGTGACCCCAAAAACTCTACCAAAGAACTCCTACAGCTGATAAACACCTTTAGTAACGTGGCAGGATACAAGATCAACTCCAAAAAATCAGTGGCCCTCCTATACACAAAGGATAAAGAAGCAGAGAGGGAAATCAGAGAAACATCACCTTTCATGATAGCCACAAATAGCATAAAATATCTTGGGGTTACTCTAACCAAGGAAGTGAAAGACCTATTTGACAAAAACTTTAAGTCTTTGAAGAAAGAAATTGAGGGGGATACCAGAAAATGGAAAGACCTCCCCTGCTCTTGGATTGGGAGAATCAACATAGTAAAAATGGCAATTCTACCAAAAGCAATCTATAGATTCAATGCAATCCCCATCAAAATCCCATCAAACTTCTTCACAGACCTTGAGAGAACAATAATCAACTTTATATGGCAAAACAAAAAACCCAGGATAGCCAAAACAATCTTATACAATAAAAGAACTTCTGGAGGCATTACCATCCCTGACTTCAAACTCTATTACAGAGTAACAGTGTTGAAAACAGCTTGGTATTGGCATAAGAACAGAGAAGTCGACCTATGGAATCGAATAGAAGACCCAGATATTAACCCACAAACTTATGAACACCTAATTTTCGACAAGGGAGCTAAAGGTATACAATGGAAGAAGGAAAGCATCTTTAACAAATGGTGCTGGCATAACTGGATGTCAACCTGTAAAAAAATGAAAGTAGATCCATATCTATCACCATGCACAAAACTCAAGTCCAAATGGATTAAAGACATCAACATTAATCTGTCCACTTTGAACCTGATAGAAGAGAAAGTGGGAAGTAGTCTACAAGATATAGGCACAGGAGGCCTCCTCCTAAGTAGGACCCCAGTAGCACAGACAATAAGAGAAACAATGAAAAAATGGGATCTACTGAAACTGAGAAGCTTCTGTAAAGCAAAGGACACTGTCAGTAGGACAAAAAGGCTGCCTTCTGACTGGGAGAAGATCTTCACCAACCCCTCATCAGACAAAGGTCTGATCTCCAAAATATACAAAGAACTCAAGAAACTAGACACTAAAACTCTAATTAACAAAATTAAAAAATGGAGTATTGAACTTAACAGAGAATTCACAACAGAGGAACTTCGAATGGCCAGAAGACACTTAAGGTCATGCTCAACCTCCTTAGCGATCAGGGAAATGCAAATCAAAACCACTTTGAGATACCATCTTACACCTGTCAGAATAGCTAAAGTCAAAAACACCAACGATAGCCTATGCTGGAGAGGATGTGGGGTGAGGGGAACACTCATCCATTGTTGGTGGGAATGCAAACTCGTGCAGCCACTGAGGAAATCAGTGTGGCGGTTTCTCAGGAAACTGGGAGTCAACCTCCCTCAGGACCCAGCAATTCCACTCTTGGGAATATACCCTAGAGATTCCCTAACATACTACAAAAGCATTTGTTCTACTATGTTCATAGCAGCACTATTTGTAATAGCCAGAACGTGGAAACAGCCTAGGTGCCCCTCAATAGAAGAATGATTTAAAAAGGTGTGGAACATATACACATTAGAATTCTACTCAGCGGTAAAAAACAATGACATCTTGAATTTTGCATGCAAATGGATGGAAATAGAAAACGCTTTACTGAGTGAGGTAAGCCAGATCCAAAAAGAGGAACACGGTATGTATTCACTCATAAGTGGATTCTAACCATAATTAAAGGTCTTTGAGCCTATTATTCGTGATCCTAGAGAAGCTAAATAAGAAGATGAACCTGATGAAGATTATTTAGCTATCCACCAGGAGGTAGGAAATAGACAAGAGTCCCAGGTAACCTCGGGTGCATGGGGGGGGGTGGGAGGGTTGATGGAAGGGGAGAGGGTTAGAGAGAAGGGAGTAGGGGAGGAATGGGGAAAGCTCGGTGGCCTGGGATGGGGGGGATGGGAGGAAGGATGAATATGGGATCAGGGAAGAATATATTTCATCTAAGGGAGTCATTTTAGGGTTTACAGGAGACTTGATTATATATGGGATCCCAGGTCCAAGGAGAGATCCCCCAGATTGTTCTCTGGACAGAGGAGAGGGTGCCTGAATCGGCCGTGGCCCATAACCATACTGATGTATATTTTGCTTATCACCATAGATCCTTCATCTGGCGAAGGAAGGCGATAAAGTAGGAGACCCACATTGGAGCACCGGACTGAGCCCCCCCGAGGTCCAAATGAGGAGCAGAAGGAGGAAGAACATGAAAAACGATATCAGTACTGCGAGGGATGCTATCACCCACTGATACAAGGAAACAGATCTAATGAGAGTTTACCAAGGCCAGTTGGATTGGGACTGAAAGAGGACGTGATCTAACCAGATTCTCGGAATTTGGCCGGATTCTCTGAATGTGGCTGGCCCGAAGTCTTTCTGAAAAGCCATTGACTATGATACTGGGACCTGTTTCCTCTGCATATTCCGGATTTTGGGGATCCAGTCTGTTTGGATGCTCACCTTCCTGGACCTGGAGGGAGGGAGGAGGAACTTGAACTTCCCACAGGGCAGGAAACCCTGACTGCCCTAAGGGACGAAGAGGGAGGAGGAGAGGGAGTGGGGGGAGTGGGAGGGTGTTTGAAGAGGGGCAGAAATGGAAACTTTTATAATTTAATAAAATTTACTTTAAAAAAAAAGAGCTGCAAGGAAAAAGGCCAAGTAACATATAAAGGTAGACCTATCAGAATTATATCTGACTTCTCCTTGGAGACAATGAAAGCCAGAAGGTCACAGTAAAGCATTGTGCAAACATTAAGAGACCACGGATGCCAGCCCAGACTATTATACCCAGCAAAACTGTCAATCACCATAGAAGGACAAAACAAGATATTCTATACAAATATAGATTTCACCAATGCCTAGCCACAAATCCAGCCCTACACAAAATACTGAAAGGAAAACTCTAACACAAGGAAGATGGCTATACCAACAAAAACACAATTGATGATCTCATCACAGCAAATCCCAAAGAAGAAAAATAATACAAATTAACATCACCAATGATGAAAACTAAATTAACAGGAGATAGCAATCACTGATCATTAATATCCCTTAATGCAAATGGGCTCAAATTACCTATAAAAAGGCACAGGCTAACAAACTGGATACGAAAACAAATTCATCCTTCCTCTGCATACATATCTCAACCTTAAAGACAGACATCATCTCAGAGTAGAGGGTTGGAAACAATATACCAATCAAATGGACCTAAGAAACAAGTGGGTGTAGCTATCCTAATTTCTAACAAAATAAACTTTAAGGTAAAATCAGTCAAAAGAGACAAAGAGCATCATTTCATAGTAGTCACAGGAAAAATCCATCAAGAGGAAATTTCAACACTGAACATCTATGGCCCAAATACAAGGGCACCCTCATGTGTCAAAGAAACACTTCTAAAGCTTAATAAACCCCACACATTAATAGTGGGAGACCTCAATACTTCCCTCTCACCACTGAACAGGTCAATCAAACAAAGACAAACAAATGAACAGAAAAATAACTAACATAAGTTATGATCCAAATGGACTTAACAGACATCTATAGAATATTTCATCCAAACAGAAAAGAATATACTTTCTTCTTAGCACCTCATGGAACCTTCTCAAAAATTGACCACATATTCAGTAACAAAACAAATCTCAACAAATATAAAAAAATTGGAATAACCCAATGTACCTTATCAGATCACCATGGTTTAAAACTAAAAGTCAACAGCAATACTAATTCCAGAAAACCCACAAACACATGGAAATTAGGCCATTCTCAATGGGATCATCAATGGGTAAAGGAAGAAATAAAGGGGGAAATTAAAGACTTCCTAAAATTCAGTGAAAATGGCCACACAACATACCCAAATTAATGGGACACAATGAAAGCAGTTAAGAGGCAAGTTCATAGCACTAAATGCCTACATAAAGGAGCTGGAAAAATCCCACACTAGTGAATAACAGAACATTTGAAAACTTTAGAACAAAAAGAAGCAAACTCACCTAAGAGAACTAGAAGGCAGGAAATAATAAAATTGAAAGCTGAAATCAGCAAAATAGAAATAAAGAAAACAATACAAAGAATCAATGAGACAAAGAGTTGATTCTATGAGAAAAATCAAGAAAATTGACAAACCTTTATCCAAACTAACCAAAAGGCAGAGAGAGAATATCCAAATTAACAAAATCAGAAATGAAAAGGGGGACGTAACAACAGACATGGAGGAAATACAGAGAATCATCAAGCCTTATTTTGAAAACCTGTTCTCCACAAAATTGGAAAACTTAAAGAAAATCCACAACTTTCTGGATAAATATCACTTACCAAAAATTAAACCGAGATCAGATAAACAAATTAAACTGACCTATAACTGCTGAAAAAATAGAAACAGTCATCAAAAGTCTCACAACCAAAAAAAGCCCAGAATCAGGTTTCAGCTCAGAATTTTATAATACTTTCAAAGAAGAACTAATACCAATACGCCTCAAATTATTCCACACATAGAAATAGAAGGAACATTGCCAAACTCTTTTTTATGAGGTTACAGTTACCCTGATACCCAAACCACAGAAAGACATTACTAAGAAAGAGAATTACAGACCAATCTCACTCATGAACATTGACGCAAAAATTACTAAATAAAATACTGGCTAATTGAATCCAAGAACACATCATCCACCATGATCAAGTCGGCTTCATCCCACAGATGCAGGGATGGTTCAACATACAAAAATCTGTCAACGTAATCCACCATATAAACAAGTTGAAAACCAAAAATCACATGATCATCTCTTTAGATGCTGAAAAAGCTTTTGACAACATCCCTTCATGATAAAGGTCTTGGAGAGAGCAGGGATACAAGCAATATACCTAAATATAATTAAGGCAATATACAGCAAGCCAACAGCCAACATCAAACTAAATGGAGAGAAACTCCCAGCGATTCCACTGAAATCTGGAAGAAGACAAGGTTATCCACTCTCTCAATATCTATTCAATTTAGTTCTTGAGGTCCTAGCTAAAACAATAAGACACCAAAGGGAGATCAAGGGGATACAAATTGGAAAAGAAGTCAAACTCTAACTGTTTGATGATGGTATGATAGTTTATATAAGTGATTGCAAAAATTATACTAAAGATCTTCTACAACTCATAACCACTTTCAGCAATGTAGCAGGATTCAAGATTAACTCAAAAAAATCTGTAGCCCTCCTGTACACAAATGATGAAAAGGCCGGACAAGAAATCAGAGAATCAACACCCTTTGCAATAGCCACAAATAGCATAATATATCTCAGAGAAACTCTAACCAAAAAAGTGGAAAACTTGTATGACAAGAATTTTAAATCTTTGAAGAAAGATATTGAAGAAGACACCGAAAGTGGAAAGATATCCCATGCTCTTTGGGAGGCAGAATTAACATAGGAAAAATGACAATCTTACCAAAAGCAATCTACAGATTCAAAGCAATGCCAAGCAAAATTCTTCAAAGACCTTGAAATAACAGTACTCAACTTCATATGGAAAAGCAAAAAACCCAGGATAGCCAAAACAATCCTGTACAATAAAGGAATTCTAGAAGCATCACAATCCCTGACTTCAAACTCTACTACTGAGCTATAGCACTGAAAACAGCCTGGTACTGGCATAAGAACAAACAGTTGGACCAATGGAATCAATTAGAAGACTCGGATATCAATCCACACATCTTTAAACACCTGATTTTTGATTAAAAAGCAAAAAACATATCAAATGGAAAAAAGAAAGCATATTTAACAAGTGTTGCTGGCATAACTGGATATCAACATGTAGAAGAATGAAAATAAACCCATTATCTCTCATCATGCACAAAACTCAAGTCCAAATGGATCAAAGGCCTCAACATAAAGCAGCCACACTGAACCTTATAGAAGAGAAACTGGGAAGTACATTTGAATGCATTGGCACAGGGAACAGCTTCCTAAATATAACCACAGCAGCACAAACACTGAGAGAAACATTTAGTAAATGGGACCTCCTGAAACTGAAAAGCTTCTGTAAAACAAAGGACTCAGTAGACGACCAAACAACAGCCTACAGAATGGGAAAAGATCTTCACTAAACCCACATCGGACAGAGGTCTGATCTCCAAAATATACAAAGAACTCAAGAAATTGGACACCAAAAGATTACATGATTCAATAAAAGAAAAATGGAGTACAGACCTAAACAGAGAACTCTCAACAGAGGAATCTAAAATGGCTGAAAGACACTTAAGAAAATGTTCAACATCCTTAGTCATCAGAGAAATGCAAATCAAAACAACTCTGAGATTCCATCTTACACATGTAAGAATGGCCAAGATCAAAAACACTGATGACAACTTATGCTGGAGAGGTTGTGGGGAAAAGGGAACACTTCTGCGTTGCTGGAGGGAATGCAACTTGTACAACCCCTTTGCATGTCAGTGTGGCGATTCCTCAGAAAATTAGGAAACAACCTTCCTCAAGACCCAGTAATACCACTTTTGGGTATATATCCAAAGAATGCTCAATCATGCCACAGGGACATGTGCTCAACTATGTTCACAGACACTTTTTTTGCCATAGCCAGAACCTGGAAACAACCTAAATGCCCCTCAACCAAAGAATGGATAAGGAAAATGTGGTACATTTATACAATGTAGTACTACACAGCAGAAAAAAATAATGACATCTTGAATTTTTCAGGAAAATGGATGGAGCTAGAAAACATTATTTTGAGTGAAGTAACCCAGACACAGAAAGACAATTATCACATGTACTCACTTATAGGTTGTTTTTAAACATAAAGAAAGCCAGCCTACAAACCACAACCCCAGAGGACTTAGGCACCAATGAGGACACTAAGAGAGACTTAAATAGATTTAATCTATATGGGAAGTAGAAAGTAGAAAAAGACAAGATCTCCTGAGTAAATTGGAAGCAAGGGGGCCTTGGGGGCGGGCTGAAGGGTGAGGGGAGATGCAGGGAGGGGAGCAGAGAAAAATGTAGACCTCCTCAATAAATATTAAAAAAAAAGAATTAATCTGTAAAATGTTTATAAAGCTTTTCATAAAATTCTTCATCTATTAAATTACTGCCTGCTTCTTAAGCAAAATGCTGTGCACATTAAAGTGCATTCATCATCAGCCTAATGTCACAAATGAAAGTCTAAATGTTTTACCAACTGAATGCAAAATTCATATCAAAGAGGAAAATCACAAAATGTATTCATCATTTCATATCTATTATCTGTCTATCACAGCTTCTTCAATAAAAAGAAAGAGCCTTTGTGTCTGAAATCACACATATTTTTCTGGCAGTGTCTCTCTGGAAATGTAGGTTTCCATTGTTTGATGGCAGTCTTTGTATAAAGAGGTCAGCTACAGGAGAAAGAAACCAAGTGAAAGTGGATGCAGACAGAACCCATGGCTCTTCATAAATGTGATTCTGAGTTAGATAAAAACGTTTATGTCTGGTTTATAATATTGTACCAAGAAAAATAGCCTCTAAGACAAAATATTGAAGGAAAAAACACAAAGAACCCTTTATGATGTGAACATTGTAGAAGACAAAATCCCTGCAGTTCATATATTCCATCAACCTAAAAGTAAATAACAATTCTAAACCAGCATTCTTCAACTACAGAGTCAAAACATATTAAGGTTTCAGACTGCTGAGTAGCCCAGTAGATGATGAAAAGAAGAAAGCACGCAACTACCCTCGAATGTGGAGAAGACAAAGCATATTGCTCAAAAAACTGCCTCAGGACCAAATTCTGAACCTACAAATTGCAGATGTACCACCCCCCCAATGTTAGTTTTCACTTTTAGCTTATGACCATTTAACTCACAGGTCTATTGTCTCCAGTAATGGCTGTGACACAGAGAACACTCAATTAATGGTTTAAAATATACATAAATGAAACAAAACAAAACGAAACACATTAATTTGAGATTCCAGCTATGTGAGTTAATGTAAAAGTGACCTAAATTTGTAACAATCCAAATAGGCTAATACTTTACTTTATTCCAAGACAGGAAATTAAGATAATGCATCTGTACTGTGTGGCATTTCAGGAATTAAACCTCAGAGATCTGATTCTTCTGACTTGGGTCCATGTCCAGCTGTGAGAAGGAGCAGTGTTGTTATGGAGTCACATCTAGACATATCAGAATCTCTTTTAAACCACATTTTATTGATCAGATTTACATCATGTGAGTTTGCCACATTGTCATAGATTCTAGGACAAATAGAATAACTATGTATTCTGCAGGGAAAAAATATTAAGTGTCTTTGCTATACCAGCATTAGAGTCAAGTTGTCCCTCAGGAGGAAAATGATTTTAATGCATCATTTTATAGATAATGATATATAAATGATACTAGCCAACTCATGGTTAGCTAACCCAAAGGTTAATGTATGTGTGTGTGTGTGTTAATGATCTCTATAATGAGATATTTTTCTGCATCTTGGGCAGTAAACTGAAGCTAATAGAGTGTAAATCAAGTGACATGACTGACTAAAATCTGAAAGAGCACAAGGGATGTTTTCAAAATGTAGCTGTTACAATCTATTACATATATTATCTGTTGGTGTTCAATGCCTGTTAGTAAAGAAACTGATAAGAAACAATACTGATCTCACAGTTATAGATCTCTTCCAGAAGGCTCTTGAACATTCTGACACAGACAATCTTTGCTCTTTTCCCTTGCCGCAAGTGTTAATTTGACATTGGACGAATACACATTCTGTTGAAAAACAAAGTGAGATAATAGGGGTGTCTGTTTCAATCCTTCTGATTTTCACTGCTTTGACCCTTTGGGGACAGTTATTAATGAGATCAGTAGTTCTACATATCAATAAGGTAGGAATGTGTGCAATTATCTGTCAAGTCTCAGTTTCCCATTAGCAAACTAGCTCTACAGCAGTTAAACGAATTAACCATTAACTAAAGAGAGTCTTTGTTACTTTACATAGTTCTGTCTTTTAAGTAGATAATAGCAATGATGATGCCTAAAGCAACTATATCACTTACTATAAGCAAAATTTGCTCTGCTTAAAGAGACATTAAAATTCACATTTAAAGTATTTGTGAAGTTTTTTATTTGGCACTTATCATCCATCCCACTTTCAGTTGTCCTACATTTCTCCTGGAAGGGAGCTATTTTGAAAAGAAAGAACAGGATGATGCTCAACACTTGTTAACAAACCTACAGACACATATTGTCTTCCTTTACTTTCAGGAAACATCACAAGAATCTATGTGAATTAGTTCCTAAACTGGTTTCCTGAGAAAGAAAGCACCACTAACACAAGTTAGAATATTCATATTTAACAGTATGCATGTCAACATTACTGAGGCAGGGGAAAAACAGACTATGGCACAGAATATTTACATGCATTATCTGATGGAAGTACTGCACATAAGGATTATTTTTTGACTAAGGCATTAATGATCTTATAAAAGGTTTCATCCATGAGAATATCAAAGTCATGATGTTTCATGGGAAGTACTTTGCATCTATGTGTCTGAAATCATGTGTCTTCTTGGCTATTTCAGCTAGTTCACCTGTCCTATTCAGTTCCTGGAAATATTTTGTATTTCACACAAGAGAGTACCAAAAAAATATGTTATTTAGTGTATGATATTTCCACTACTTTATAAAATCCACACCTAGATAAGGTATCTGGTGTAACCATTTCAAAATAAAAATAACTCTGGTTACAGTGATCATTTTCTTTCTAAAGACTTTTTTTTTTTAAAACATGGTAATGGAAGAGTGATTTTTATATCTTCTATCCTCACTCTTTTAAAAAAGGACTCAACTTAGTGTGAACATTCATGATGCTACTCTCTGAAAGGCCAATAACTCTTGCCAGGCTCACAAATTGCCCTACTGAAAACAGCCTGCTACTCCAGAACATCATGGTGACTACCGCCCATGCAGTCCTGAGACTGGTGTCTAAAACCAAAGCCAACAGCAAGAGGATGGAAAAGAGATTCCATTGGAAAGTTAATGATGATAAAGAACTAGAAAGGAGGCTGCAAAGACCAGGAAGGAAGACATGTCAGAAGACCAACCCTCAGTGTCACTCAACACTATACCAACTTATTATCAATGTAAAAATTTTTTCAGCTTACATTGCACTAAGTAAAAATTCTTATACATTTATAACAGACGTAAAGTGAAATTTTATTTTCATGGCTATTTTTGTTGTCATTGTTATTGTTGTTTGAGGGGGTTGCTGTTTATCTGCTTCCTTGTTTGGCAATAAAATGGACCTGTCCTCAATCCTTCCAGACATTGAACACTCGGTAAATTAGTTAAATTGTGAATGACTAATAAGAAACATACATCAGTGGTGAATGTTTGTTGGACAGAATGTAATGTATTTGACAAAACTAATTAGAAAGAGAAGTATTCCAGAATTCATTTCCTGGACCAGCTCATAGTTCCTAATGGGATAATCAGTATTGATCTTCGAGTGAACCTGCAAAATATATTTAAGATGTTTACCATGCATCTGTTACCTGTGTTTTTATTAGAAACAATAAAAGAATTGTACTTAGATTATATGCCCTCTTTTTTTATGAGAAAGTAATTTTATTAAATTATAAAAGTTTCCATTTCCGCCCCTCCTCCCAATACCCTCCCACTCCCCCCACTCCCCCTCCTTCTCCCTCTCCATCCCTAAGAGCAGTCAGGGTTTCCAGCACTGTGGGAAGTTCAAGTTCCTCCCCCCTCCCTCCAGGTCCAGGAAGGTGAGTATCCAAACAGACTAGGTCCCCAAAATCCAGTATATGCAGAGGAAACAAGTCCCAGTGTCATTGTCAATGGCTTTTCGGGCCAGCCACATTCAGAGAATCCGGCCACATTCAGAGAATCTGGTTGGATCACGTGCTCGTTCAGTCCCAGTCCAACTGGCCTTGGTGAACTCTCATTAGATCAGTCCCCTTGTATCAGTGGGTGATCGCATCCCTCGCAGTCCTGATTTACTTTTTCATTTTCTTCCTCCTTCTGCTCCTCATTTGGACCTTGGGGGCCTCAGTCCGGTGCTCCAATGTGGGTCTCCGTCTGTATCGCCATCCATCGTCAGATGAAGGTTCCCTCTGGTCTTGCCTTCTTTGCTCACGTTCTCTTTCCTTCTGCTTCTCGTTTGGGCCTAGGGAGTTAAGTCCAGTGTTCCAATGTGGGTCTCTGTCTCTATCTCCATCCATCGCCAGATGAAGGTTCTATGGTGATAAGCAAAATATTTCTCAGTATGGTTATGGGCCAAGGCTGGTTCAGGCACCCCCATGCCCTTTTAAAATTATTCAAAAATAGTAGTGTGAATTCAAGCAAGCAGATGCTTCTGTCCAGAGACAACACTGACATTCTCCCAGACCTTCTTAGTAAAGTCTTTATGATTCAGAGAATCATTACAGTAGCTCTTCAAATCAGTCATATTAATGTGTCCCATTTCTCACTCAGTCTTACGTGACTTCATGCCAATAGGCAAAAGAAAAAAAAATGATTAGAAATTTGACTCATTCATCTTCAGGAACTTGCATTATAAATCAACATTGGGACCTAGTCTCTGATTAAAATTGTAATAGAATTACCTCATGCCATAGAATTGCCCAAGTAAATGTATTTTTTTCACTCTCCAAGTAGAATTAAAATTAATTCATAGGGTTTCACATTAGAGAAAAATCAGAGAATGCTTTTTATTTATTTCTTATGTTATATATTAAATTATTGTGGTTTGACTGTCAAATAGCTGCTGTCTGAGTTTTCTGTTCTGCCTAGTTCCCACAGTCATTAGGTTCCAAAGATATCACACAGAGGTCTACATTAGTTATATACTGATTGACTCATTAGCTTAGGCTTCTTATTAAGTCTTATAGCATGCATTAGCCCATTATTCTTATCTGTGTTAGCCACATGGCTCAGTACCTTTTTCAACAAGGCAGTCACATCTTGCTTCTTCTGTGGATGGATCAGGACTGCAGAGGAATAGGCTTCCTTCTTCCCAGAATTCTCCTTTTCTCATTTCCCTGCCTCTACTTCCTGCCTGGTTGTCCTGCCTATACTTTCTGCCTGGCTACTGCCTAATCAGCATTTATTTAAAATTTAATTGAAAGAATGCATTCTCCCACACCACTTCTCCTTCTTTTTTTTAAACAAAGGAAAATATCCATAGTCTATTTTTGGGAATGTGGGCTTAGTTTTCCAGGCTATTTCCTGCTGGTTGTGGGCACTGATAATTTTATGGGGATCTAAAGAAAATTTAGAACTATGATCAAGTCCTGACTAGAATATCCTGTGAGGTTTGATCATCTCAGGCAGCATCTTGAATCTCTTCTGGCTGTAGAACACCGACAGTAAAAGTTAATAATAATCCTGAGCCAAACAGTTTATAATTGTTATAAGGCACTGTGTGTTTCTTTGGGACTGAATGGTTATGGAACTAGGCAGGACAGAAACTTCCATCCAGAGACAACCAATTATTATTATTATTATTATTATTATTATTATTATTATGCTTTTCCAAGAGGAAGATAACATTTCCAATGCCCAGCCTTACTCCATGGTCTATAGTTCTTTGTGTAGAGTTGAGGCTTTGTGGGATTTTCCCCATCTAGTTTGGCCTATTTAGTGGTGTCTTCCTTGTTCAGCTCACACTTTCATAGTCATGTTGGTGACACTTTAGAGGTATAGCTTCTAGTGGTACTAGGAGACACAGTCTCATAACAAAGTCCCTAATCTTGAGGCTCTTATAATATTTATGCCCCAGGCTTTATTTATTTGCCACGTATTTATTTATAACATCAATTGGGATGATATCAATAGTTATGTGTTATAAATATATCATCAGAGTTTGCATTTCTCATGGAATTTTGGAATCTATCCTGGGAAAGAACAGAGCATTTTTGGATGCATGAAAGATAACTAGGGTAGATGAAATCTTGGCATTGTTATTGTCTTCATTTAGAAACTAATTGTGATGTAAGTAGATATGATTGAGTGTCAAGATGACAAGGGGTAGATGGTGGTGGTTAAAGTTGTTTTCAAGATGACTGCATCTGTAGTTGACTAAAAGATATACATGTGGACTTCTCTGTGGGGTTATTTACTAGAATTAACTGACAAGTGAAGACCTTCCTCTGGAGTGACAATGCCTTCTTCCTATAGCCCAGATAAAATGAGGCCTTAGGCCATCCTACCCTGGTACTACTGCTCCTAATGCTGTCCCTCCCTGACAATGAAAATCAGTCTCTTTGGTCTTTCTATGTGGACTGAAAACCTGTGGCTATCCAGGAATCCACCTGGTCTTTAACCAACACCAGAATGGGTCTGCTAAGACATCTGACCTCATGGACTAAGTAACTACTGCGTTCCCCATCCCTGTGCTGTGCATACAGCAATGGATGAACTACACAATTCATATTGTGTAAGCCAATTTCATAAATGACACTTTTACTATGTATTTTTCTATCAGTTCTGTTCTTCCAGAGAACCTTGACTAATAATAAATTTTAATCAATTTCTGTGTAATAATCTAAAAGGTGTCTCAATCAAAAGATACTTAACTCTAGAAAAAAATGGAGAAAGTGTTGCTGTAAGTGACACATATCTTATTTATCTTTATGTTGTATAGTAAATGTACATACACACACACTAACCCACACACACATATATGTGTATATATGTACAAAAATATACTGACATGTTCATATATATAAATAGACTTACAGTAGATTAAATATTAATTTAAAGTACATAATTATAAACAGAGAAGTTGATAAAACAAATCATGGCACAAAGACTCATGTATCAAACCACACATTAACAATATGAATTGCAGTGTCAAAATATGTCACCATATTACTTGATTGTATAAAGATGAGAAAATTTAGTGACTATAAATCTAATAGCTTCCATAAAACTCAAGCATGTTGATAAGTCACAGCTCACAAATCTAAAATAGAAAAAGAAGAAAGGAAGCCAAAGAATCCCATAGCAACTATATCATCACAGAAAACCCACTAAAGTAATGCTCTAAGAAACTGCAATTCAGATGTCAGAATACTGTAAAAACATGACCCAAATCTTTTGAAATATAAGAGTCATCTATGAAAACAGATTTTTGTTAAGCAAAAATCCTCAATATTTCAGCTATAATAAAATTTGAAAATGTATTTTAAAGCTATTTTATAGAACAAAAATAGTTAATGAAAACTAGAGCACTGCAGTAGATTTTCCATGAAAAAAACCATCTTCCACATAGGGATGATTCTCAAGATTTGACTTTACCAACACTTTAAGGATCATGCTTGTGAGGGGAGTACTGGCATCCTTGAAGAACTCTGTCACATCTCTACCTGCCAGTTCATCCAGGGGAAGATGTGGTCACTAAACTGGGACCTTAATAGCAATAGGACCTTGGAGTGCAAGGGTCATAATGCTGCAGGTAGTACTTATGAAGGAGCTACTTAAAGTTGTGAGAGTGAAGCTTAAGCTGCAGTAGATGACCTTGATTTTGTGAGGACCAATTTATGAACAGTATGCCTAGGAGAGCTACAGGAGATGAGGGGAGCACAAACAGAGGGGCCATGTTGTTCCAACCAGTAGGGCTGTAAGGGCAGGACTGCTGATACTCACTAACATGTATATTATGATACAATGGGCTGCAGAGCTTTGGTGTTGCTCTGATCCATCCTTCTTTCCGTTATTTGATCCTTCTCTTTCCGAGTATGAATATTTACTCTGCTGATTTATCTTACATGTATGCAACTTTTTGTTGCAGTGGCTCATCGTTGAGAGTTTGCCTTTAGTCTCTGGATATGCCATGCGTTTAGGCTTTAAATACTGTGTGCTATTACAACTGTTAAGAATGTGGGGACTTTAGAGGTGAGCTAATTACAAATGTATTGTGACCTGGCTCTGAGATTTTGGAAGTTGGGGCATAATGTTATGACTTAAATATGAAATGTCATATCACACTCATGTAAATGCTTGTTTTCCAGCTGGTAGTGCTATTGGGGGAAGTTTCCTCCTGCTGGGTTTCAAACATAAAACTCAAGTAATGGCTGTATGTGGTGACGCATGCCTTCAATCCCAGCACTGGGAGTTGTAGGCCATCTTGGCCTACATAGCAAGTTCCAGGGTAGCCAGGACTATGTAGGGAGACCCTGTCTTAAACCAAAAACAAAATAAAACAAAATAAAACTTCAAGTTCTCAGACTTGTGCTAAGCACTTATACCTGCTGTACCATCTTGCCAGCCTTCCTTCTTTTAGTTTTTACTTTACTGTTTATAGTTACTACTAGTTTTCACAATTTATGTTATTCCTTTTATCTTTTTGCACAGTATAGAACCATACAGCATATGCCTTCTTTTCTATTATTCACAGATTTCTGTTATTCAAACATTACTCAAAAATAATAATTAAAATTATTTTTTTCCTATAGCTAGCTCTCTATACAAATTCATCTAAATAGTTAAATACAATGCTTTTGTAATTCTTTTGCTTATCATAGATTGAACAGGTTTTATTTTTTTTTTTTAGTAAATTTTATTAAATTATAAAAGTTTCCATTTCCGCCCCCCCTCCCAAAACCCTCCCACTCCCCCCACTCCCCCCCTCCTTCCCCTCCGTCCCCCAGGGCAGTCAGGGTTTCCTGCCCTGTGGGAAGCTCCAGCTCCCTCCCCCTCCCTCCAAGTCCAGGAAGGCGAGCGTCCAAACAGACTGGATCCCCAAAATCCAGCATATGCAGAGGAAACAGGTCCCAATGTCATGGTCAATGGCTTTTCAGAAAGACCCCGGGCCAGCCACAGTCAGAGAATCCGGCCAAATTCCGAGAATCTGGCTAGATCACGTCCTCGTTCAGTCCCAGTCCGACTGGCCCTGGTAAATTCTCATCAGATCCGTTCCCTTGTATCAGTGGGTGATAGCATCCCTCGCAGTACTGATTTCGTCTTTCATGTTCCTCCTCCTTCCGCTCCCCCTCCGGACCTCGGGGGGCTCAATCCGTTGCTCCAATGTGGGCCTCCGACTGCATAGCCGTCCTTCTCTAGACAAAGGATCTATGGTGATAAGCAAAATATACATCAGTATGGTCATGGGCCACGGCCGATTCAGGCACCCTCTCCTCTGTCCAGAGAGCAATCTGGGGGATTTCTCCTTGGACCTGGGATCCCATATATAATCAAGTCTCCTGTAAACCCTAAAATGGCTCCCTTAGTTGAAATATATTGTTCCCTGATCCCATATTCATCCTACCTCCCTTCCCCCCATCCCCGGTCACCAAGCTTTCCCCGTTCCTCCCCTACTCCCTTCTCTCTAGCCCTCTCCCCCTCCATCGACCCTCCCACCCCCCCCCCCCATGCACCCGAGGTTACCTGGGACTCTTGTCTATTTCCTACCTCCTGGTGGATAGCTAAATAATCTTCATCAGGTTCATCTTCTTATTTAGCTTCTCTAGGATCACGAATAATAGGCTCAATGACCTTTAATTATGGTTAGAATCCACTTATGAGTGAATACATACAGTGTTCCTCTTTTTGGGTCTGGCTTACCTCACTCAGTAAAGCGTTTTCTATTTCCATCCATTTGCATGCAAAATTCAAGATGTCATTGTTTTTAACCGCTGAGTAAAACTCTAATGTATATATGTTCCACACCTTTTTTAACCATTCTTCTATTGAGGGGCACCTAGGTTGTTTCCATGTTCTGGCTATTACAAATAGTGCAGCTATGAACATAGTTGAACAAATGCTTTTGTAGTATGTTAGGGAATCTTTAGGGTATATTCACAAGAGTGGTATTGCTGGGTCCTGAGGGAGGTTGACTCCCAGTTTCCTGAGAAACCGCCACACTGATTTCCACAGTGGCTGCACGAGTTTGCATTCCCACCAACAATGGATGAGTGTTCCCCTCACCCCACATCCTCTCCAGCATAGGCTATCGTTGGTGTTTTTGACTTTAGCTATTCTGACAGGTGTAAGATGGTATCTCAAAGTGGTTTTGATTTGCATTTCCCTGATCGCTAAGGAGGTTGAGCATGACCTTAAGTGTCTTCTGGCCATTCGAAGTTCATCTGTTGTGAATTCTCTGTTAAGTTCAGTACCCCATTTTTTAATTGGGTTAATTAGAGTTTTAGTGCCTAGTTTCTTGAGTTCTTTGTATATTTTGGAGATCAGACCTTTGTCTGATGAGGGGTTGGTGAAGATCTTCTCCCAGTCAGAAGGCAGCCTTTTTGTCCTACTGACAGTGTCCTTTGCTTTACAGAAGCTTCCCAGTTTCAGTAGATCCCATTTATTCATTGTTTCTCTTATTGTCTGTGCTGCTGGGGTCCTACTTAGGAAGAGGCCTCCTGTGCCTAAATCTTGTAGACTACTTCCCACTTTCTCTTCTATCAGGTTCAAAGTGGACGGATTAATGTTAATGTCTTTAATCCATTTGGACTTGATTTTTGTGCATGGTGATAGATATGGATCTACTTTCATTTTTTTACAGGTTGACATCCAGTTATGCCAGCACCATTTGTTGAAGATGCTTTCCTTCTTCCATTGTATACCTTTAGCTCCCTTGTCGAAAATTAGGTGTTCATAAGTTTGTGGGTTAATATCTGGGTCTTCTATTCGATTCCATATGTCGACTTCTCTGTTCTTATGCCAATACCAAGCTGTTTTCAATACTGTAGCTCTATAATAGAGTTTGAAGTCAGGGATGGTAATGCCTCCAGAAGTTCTTTTATTGTATAAGATTGTTTTGGCTATCCTGGGTTTTTTGTTTTGCCATATAAACTTGATTATTGTTCTCTCAAGGTCTGTGAAGAAGTTTGATGGGATTTTGATGGGGATTGCATTGAATCTATAGATTGCTTTTGGTATAATTGTCATTTTTACTATGTTGATTCTCCCAATCCAAGAGCAGGGGAGGTCTTTCCATTTTCTGGTATCCTCCTCAATTTCTTTCTTCAACGACTTAAAGTTTTTGTCAAATAGGTCTTTCACTTCCTTGGTTAGAGTAACCCCAAGATATTTTATGCTATTTGTGGCTATCATGAAAGGTGATGCTTCTCTGATTTCCCTCTTTGCTTCTTTATCCTTTGTGTATAGGAGGGCCACTGATTTTTTGGAGTTGATCTTGTATCCTGCCACGTTACTAAAGGTGTTTATCAGCTGTAGGAGTTCTTTGGTAGAGTTTTTGGGGTCGCTTATGTACACTATCATATCGTCAGCAAATAACGAAAGTTTAACTTCATCCTTTCCAATTCGAATCCCCGTGATCTCCTTATGTTGTCTTATTGCTATTGCTAGAACTTCAAGCACTATATTGAAGAGGTATGGAGAGAGTGGACAGCCTTGTCGTGTTCCTGATTTTAGTGGAAAGGCTTTGAGATTCTCTCCATTCAGTTTGATGTTAGCTGTCGGCTTGGTGTATATTGCTTTTATTATATTTAGGTATGATCCTTGTATCCCCAGTCTCTCCAACACCTTTATCATAAATGGGTGTTGAATTTTGTCAAATGCTTTTTCAGCATCTAGTGAGATGATCATATGGTTTTCTTCTTTCAGTTTATTTATATGATGGATTACACTGATAGATTTGCGTATGTTGAACCAGCCCTGCATCTCTGGAATGAAGCCGACTTGATCATAATGGATAATTTTTCTAATGTGCTCTTGGATTCGGTTTGCCAGTATTTTATTGAGAATTTTCGTGTCGATGTTCATGAGTGAGATTGGCCTGTAATTCTCTTTCTTGGTTGTGTCTTTGTGTGGTTTTGGTATTAGGGTAACTGTAGCTTCATAAAAGGAGTTAGGCAGTGACTCTTCTGTTTCTATATTGTGGAATACGTTAAGGAGTATAGGTATTAGCTCTTCCTGGATGTTCTGGTAGAATTCTGCATTGAAACCATCTGGTCCTGGGCTTTTTTTGGTAGGGAAATTTTTGATAACAGCTTCTAACTCTTCGCGACTAACAGGTCTATTTAGATTGTTCACCTGTTCTTGGTTCAACTTTGGTATATGGTATTTATCTAAAAAAATGTCCATTTCTTTTACATTTTCCAACTTTGTGGCATATAAACTTTCATAGTAAGATCTAATGATTCTCTGAATTTCCTCTGTGTCTGTGGTTATGTCCCCCTTTTCATTTCTGATCTTATTAATTTGCATGTTCTCTCTCTGCCGTTTGATTAACTTGGATAGGGGTTTGTCAATCTTGTTGATTTTCTCCAAGAACCAGCTTTTTGATTCATTGATTCTTTGGATTGTTTTCTCTGTTTCTATTTTGTTGATTTCAGCCCTCAGTTTGATTATTTCCAGTCTTCTAGACCTCCTGGGTGAATCAGCTTCTTTTTTTTCTAGATCTTTCAAGTGTGCTGTTAAGTCTCCAATGTGTGCTTTCTCCGCTTTCTTTAATTGGGCACTTAGTGCTATGAACTTTCCTCTTAGCACTGCTTTCATAGTGTCCCATAGGTTTGAGTATGTTGTGTCTTTGTTTTCATTAAATTCAAGGAAGAGATTAATTTCTTTCTTTATTTCTTCCTTGACCCAGGGGTGATTTAGTAGTTGACTGTTCAGTTTCCATGAGTTTGTTGGCTTCCTGGGGGGAGCATTGTTGTTGAATTCTAATTTTAGTCCATGGTGATCTGACAAGACACAGGTAGTTACTAATATTTTTTTGTATCTGTGGAAGTTTGCTTTGTTACCGAGTATGTGGTCAATTTTCGAGAAGGTTCCATGAGCTGCAGAGAAAAAGGTATATTCTTTTTTATTTGGGTGGAGTGTTCTATAGATGTCTGTTAAGTCCATTTGATTCAATACCTCCAATAGGTCTCTCAATTCTCTGTTTGGTTTCTGTCTGATTGACCTGTCCATTGGTGAGAGAGGAGTGTTGAAGTCTCCTACTATTAGTGTGTGTGGTTTGATGACCGCCTTGAGTTCTAGAAGAGTTTCTTTTACATATGTGGGTGCCTTTATATTAGGAGCATAGATATTCAGGATTGAGACTTCCTCCTGATGAATTGTTCCGGTTATGAGTATGAAATGTCCATCTCCATTTCTTCTGATTGATTTTAGTTTGAAGTCGATTTTGTTAGATATTAGAATGGCCACGCCCGCTTGTTTCTTAGGTCCATTTGCTTGGAAAACCTTTTCCCAACCCTTTACTCTGAGTAAGTGTCTGTCTTTGTGGTTGAGGTGTGTTTCTTGTAAACAGCAGAATGTTGGATCCTGTTTTCGTATCCAATCTCTAAGTCTGTGCCTCTTTATAGGTGAATTGAGTCCATTGATATTAAGTGATATTAATGACCAGTGGTTGTTGACTCCGGTCATTTTTTTTTTTTAAGTAGTAGAGTGTATGTGTTTTTCTTCTTTGATTTGTGCTTGTGAATGGTCGCTAGATGTTCGAGTTATTGTAGCTCGTGTTGGGAATGTTGGATTCCTTCGGTAGTGATTTTCCTTCTAATATTCTCTGTAAGGCTGGATTAGTAGCTACGTATTGTTTAAATTTGTTTTTATCCTGGAATATTTTGTTTTCTCCGTTGATAGTGAACAATAGCTTGGCTGGGTATAGTAGTCTGGGTTTGCATCCATGGTCTCTTAGTTTCTGCAGTACCTCTATCCAGGATCTTCTGGCTTTCATGGTTTCCATAGAGAAGTCCGGTGTAAGCCTGATAGGTTTACCTTTATAAGTTACTTGACCTTTTTCCTTTGCAGCTCTTAAAATTTTTTCTTTAATATTTATGTTTTGTGTTTTGATTATTATATGACGCGGGGATGTTTTTTTCTGATCCAATCTATTCGGTGTTCTGTATGCTTCTTGAACCTTCATAGGAATATCGTTCTTTAGGTTGGGAAAGTTTTCTTCTATAATTTTGTTGAATATATTTTCTGGGCCTTTGATCTGCAGTTCTTCTCCTTCTTCAATCCCTATTATTCTTAGATTTGGTTTTTTTATTGTGTCCCAGATTTCCTGAATGTTTTGTGAAGAGAATTTGTTGGATTTGCCGTTTTCTCTGACCAGAGCATTTATTTTCTCTATGGTATCTTCAGAATCTGAGATTCGTTCTTCTATCTCTTGTATTCTATTGGTTATGCTTGATTCTGTAGTCTCCGCTCGTTTACCTAGGTTTTCCATATCCAGCCGGTTCTCGTTTTGTGTTTTCTTCATTGCCTCCATTTCAGTTTTCAATTCTTGGACTGTTTCCTTTACTTGTTTGATTGTTTTTTCTTGGTTTCTCAGGGTATCACTCACGGATTTACTTATTTCTTCAAACTTTTTGTTATATTTCTCATCCATTTCTATACTCATTTCTTCAAACTTTTTGTTATACTTCTCGACCAGTTCCTTAAGGGAGTTATTCAGTTAACAGGTTTTAGGAAGTAAAAATGATCTAAAGTCAGCAATTCAAGCTTTTGCCTCAGGAAAACAGAGAAATATAAATTAAAAGCAAACAAATAAAAATAAATAATGTAAATTATGCAAAAAGCAATGAAATTGAAAATATAAACAATAGGGAAAATCAATGAACCTAAAGATAAGTTATTGTAGAAAAAATCAATAATAAACCTACAGCCAAAATAAATAATCTACTGCTGAAATTAAGGAGACCTGCTGCCTTTTTATCTTATACACACTAACAGAATAATAAATAAATATTTAAGTCTATAAACTGGTGATTAACAAGGTGGAATGACTCCAACAAATTCCAATACACAGAAAATAAAATTGTAATAAATCTTTATTAAAGCAATTAAATAATTAAAAATCTTCAAAAATTTATAAAATTGTCATGACTACATGAAGAAACTATGTATTTCTATCAAAGCTTTTACAATCTTTTTCATCATACAGAGAAAGATAAAATGCTTTTTAATTCACTCTATAAGACCAGAATTATCATAAGATTATAAGAAAACAATTGAGGACTGAAAAAAGAAGGTCAACATTTTTCACTGATGTATTTAGAAAATTTCCAAATAAGATACAGTTAAATCTAACTGTAAACATATAAAATATGTTCCATAACAAAGTAACATTTATTCTAAGTATTTAGTCAGGTCAAGCATTTGAAGTCCAATTAATAAAACCCATTGCATTGACAAATCAAGCTAAAATATACATAAGACAATTATTGAAACATAGATCATACTATTCATAATAAAAAAAGAAAATCTATCAGAAAACCTAGAATAGAATCAAAGTCCATGAGCTTCACAATAATGATCTATAAAATCCCTTCAAGAAACATCCATCACACTTCATGAGAAACTAGATTTTGTCTGAATTTGAAGGGAAACAAAGAAGGAATGTGCCCCTTTCAAGTTGTACTCAACAGCATATTAGAAGTTCTAGATAACACAATAAAACATGAAAACACACACATACATAGCACTCGATGAGAAAGAAGTAAAATTGTATTTGTTATAGATGAATGAATGTTATAGATGAATATACAAATACGTACTTAATTATGTATAAAACTCCCAGCTTGGTATGTTGGTACATGCCTTTAATACCACCAGCACTCAGAAGGCAGAAGTAGACTCATTTAGTCTGAGGCCAACATGGTCTACAGAGCAAGTTCCAGGACAGCCAGAGCTACAGAGAGAAACCCTGTCTTAGTAAAAAAAAAAAAAAAAATTCTCAAATATTCAATAGCAACAAATAAACTCCCATTCTCATAAGAATTGTAAATAGCTGGAGGACACAAAGTTAGTATTTCAAAAGCAATTTGTTTCTGTGTACCAGCAATGACTAACTGGAATTTAATTCGCATTAAATAACAGTGACATAACATTAAAACAAAAACAAACCATAAATTTATTTAAATATGTATAGAAAACCCTAATGAAAAAATTAAATCTGTAGAAATAAATATAAATTATATTTGTTCCTGGATAGCAAATCTCAACATTGTTAAGATAATAATTCTCATTTAGCTTTGATATGAGGATTTGCACCTAGTCATATTGTAACTTCTTATACCATGTTTATTTGATACCTCTGGGAAGCCTACTCTTTTCCAAAGAGAAATGCAGCAGGAATGTTTCTGGGGGAGAGGGGAGGTGTCAGTGGGGAACTGGGGAGAGTGGAGGGATAGGAAGCTGTGGTCAGGATGTAATTAAATAAACAAAAATAAATATTTGTAAAGGTATCAGTTCTCTACTTCAACCATGGATGTAATCCAATCCTAATTAAAATCCCAGAAAACTATCTGCAGATATTGGCAAATTTATCATTGAATAGATGTGAATTGGTAAGAGGCTCTGAGTCACCAACACAACACTGAACAGGGGTCATGGCAGAGGGCTGGGAGGATAGGCTTCCATGATTTGCTTTATCACTATGTTATGAAATTACCAAAACTCTAAACAAACAGATCAATGGAGCAGAAAAGACAGTCAGAAATAGAGTTACAAAAATATAGTCAAGTGACCTTTGTCAAAGAAGCTAAAGCAATTTAATGTGGAGGGGGAAAAAAGATGTTTTCAGCAAATAGTACTTGAACAAATGTATATCCATACACAGAAGGAAGAAAAGATGAGAGGAAGGGGGAGGATAAAATGAAACTAAATTCACATTCCATAAAATTAATTCACAGTTAATCATAGATTTTAATGGAAGAGAAGTACATGGTTTTAAAGGATAGCATAAGAATAAATGCATAAAATGGAATTTTATCCATCTGTTAGTGAAATGAAGTTTGCAGGAAATACATGAATCAGAAACTCACTATAAAAAGGAACCCAAACTCAGACCAATGTCATTTGTTGTCTTTCAAATGTGTATCCGAGTTTCTACCATGTGTGAGAGTGACTACGGTGGAGATCATGAAACAAGAAAGAGAATCATAAGAGAAGAAAAATAAACTGTATAGAAAAATTGGGTGGGGACAATAAAACACATGTGATATAAACATGGAAGGGGACACTGACGATTGAAGGTTGCAAAGGGAAAACTCAGGAAGAAGTCTAGGGAAGGGGATCAACCTAAACAATGTATTAAAACTTCATGATGAAATCTGCTACTTATATGCTAAATTAATAAGAAAAGAAGAAAGGCTGGGTTGAAAAAGCAATTCATTTTTAAAAATCCTGTAGTGCAAAATGCCTGTTGGATAAGCATGAAGACCTGAGTTTGATCTATAGCACATTAAATGATGACAACAAAGTCAGAAACAGTATCACACTTTATAATCCCAGAACTCATAGAACATTGGAGAACAAATGTCATTGGTCTGAATCTGGGTTTCTTACTTATCATGATGATTTTCAGATTCATACTTTTCCTTGCAAATTTCCTCATTTCATTTTACTGAACATGAGACCTCCCTATCTCTGATGCCTATCAAAATCAATGAGGACAACATTTGATACATATCTGACATCTAGCCTACAAACACATTCACATTCAACCACAGACATGTACCCTCAAACATGTACATACCATTTATATATCAACATACATAATACAGACATACAAAAAAAGGAACAAAAATTAATTTAGTTCAATTATGTAAAGCATTCTATATATGAAGGTGAAAAACAGAATATTTAATTCAGACACAGCTTACAAATAAGTGTTCATAGAAGTTGCGGCCAAAGAATTCACTTTATTTATAGATGTCTAAGCATGTTCAAATTAAGGTAATGAAGGTTGAAAACAAGAGTGTCAGAAATGTGTATTCTTAAGTAGCAATGATTTGAAGTCAGATCACATCAAGTTATTTGACTTTTGAAGACTATAAGAATGGCAACTGAGGCGATAGCTCAGTGTTAAATTGCTTGCTTTACAAACACAGGGTCAAGAATTTGAATTCCAACATCCATATTAAAGCCAAAGGTGGTCCCATGTATGTTTGTAATCCTAACACCTAGGAGGTTGGAGACAGAAAGGTACTTGGGGCTTATTGATTGCCACTCTAACAGAAAATCACCAGCATCAGGCTTAGCAAAAGACGTTACATCAAAGGAATGAGGTGGGAAGTGAGAGAGAACACCCAATGCTCCTCTTTGGCCTCCAAACATGTGAATGTGAATACATACTAGCACATGTATGTACACACAAGCCACATGTGTATACATATCAATGACCCACATTTTAAAAGAATGCTGGAGCGTATACTCAGTAGTTAAGGGCTTACTGCTTTTCCAGAGGACTGAGCTTGATTCCCAGAATTTAAGCAGGGCAGCTCACAACTCCCTGTAACTCCAGTCCCAAGACATTCAATGCCCTCTTATGGCCCCTGCATATACCTGTGTATGTGCAGTGTGCAGTACATACAAACTCATGCAAGCATAAACAGATAAAGACATAAAATAAATAAATCTTAACAAATATATAAAAGAAATTAGAACAATAATACCATGACCCACTTATGTACAATATCTTAACACACAGCTGTTTAAAATACCATTACAGGACTTGGAAAATGGTTCAGTGGATAAAATGCATGCTGTGTAAATATAATGAACTCATTTTAGATTCCACTGTCCATGTAAAGCCAAATGTGGTGACACACATGGATAACTTCAATGTACCCTCAGCAAAATAAGAGGCAGAGACAGGCAAATCCCTAGATGCTCACCAACCAATTGGCTTGACTTATAAAGGGTAAACAGGATATCCTGTTTTGAAAATGTGGAAGACAAGATTGACATCTGAATCTGTCCTTTGACCTCTGCAGGTGCGTTGTGATATCTGCATAAGCACACGCACATGCACACACACACACACACACACACACAATCACACATACTTAGCATTATATATGCTTAAACATACATAGATAAGTATAGAAGATTGCATATAAAAGTCGGAAGTAAATGAAAGAGATAAATATATCAAAGAAGAAAAATGATAAACCAGTGGAAATGATGTGTAAACAAACTAAGGATTATATAGTTTAAACTGCACCACAAAGGTACAAATATAGGAATTTGTAATATTAAAGGTAATAGAACAAAAATTAAAAGAGGGCTAGAAATTCAGATAAATTATTTGCCATGCTCAATGTGACAGATGAGATATTTCTAAATGTCCTGACAGAAGCTGTTTCCGAGAAAACAAGAACAACCAAGTTTATGAGAGAAGTGGGGAGCCTAGAATGAAAACATGATATGGCAGAGACAATGCCAAGGGACTTGAAAACGAAAGAAACTGTTCAGGATGAGCCTTCAAATGAGACATACAAAGTACTTTTTCAAAGCTGCAAAACAGTTTCCTTTTTTTCCTATGGAAAGTATGGAAATGTTTTGGGTCTTGAAAGCATAGCACAGTCAGTAAAGTGATTGTCACACAAACATGGGGGCCTTGTTTAGGTTCCTCAAGAAACACATAATTGGGAACATGGAGACCTTGTGGGAGGGCTGAGAGGAAGAGGCAGGGAAAAGAACATAGAAAAATGTAGAGCTCAATAAAAGTCAATTTAAAAAGAAAAAAGAAAAAAAACATGGCAGAGTAGTATAGCGATGCTTTTATGTAATCTCATGGCTGGGAGTGCAGGTACAGAAGGATCCCAGGGGCTTGTCCACCAACAAGTCTAGCAGAATCATTCAGGCTAAAGTCATGAAAAAGACACTGATGCTGACATACAAAAGAGTTCCACAATAGCCCAGAATGGAATATGACAAAGGTTTATTTATTTGGGGATAAACTCACAGAAAGGGTAGAGATCAACACTTGTCTATATGCACTGGGAACTGGAACTGAATCCAGCAGACAAGAGACCAGCACATGCTTTTTGTCTGGATTTATACTACATGAAGCTATGCCCAAAGTAGGCTGGTATCTTAAAGAATATTGGCTGTAGGAGGTCCGACAGCACCTCCCCCTCTTGTCTAAATAAGAGAGTTCTTAGCCTAATACAAGACTATATAAAATAGAAATAAATATCAAGTATTGTCCAGGGGAAAGAGGAAGAAAACCATACTTAAAAATACAACTATAACCAACATGAACAACATCAAGCAAGAAACAAATGTTAAATGTTTCAATAGTTATCTTATCCTAAGGATTCTAAGTCTTATGTTAAAAATGACCTGGCTAAGTCATGAGAGGAAAGTAACTGTGACTATCTAGTCTTCAAACCCATCAAAATATTATTTCCTGAGAAGAGAAATTATATCACTTGAGTGAACAGGAAGAACAATCAAGCAACTGCCAAAAGGTACAAGAAATGGCAGAGACAACTGCATACCTGGGCAGTCACCCAAAGTCTCATTTGCCATGTTGGGACAACAAACTTTGGCTAATACCTGGAGTATCTGACAAATCATTTTCAGAGGCAGGAAGGTTTGAAAAAATTGTGTATCCTGTCCTGGCAAGGTTTGAGAGTCTTTTTGCTTATATCCTGTTTGTCCACTCTGAACACTGTGCATATTGTCAGTAGTTGAGGCAGGGGCAATTCATTTCCCAAAGGCCAGTTTTGTCAAGAGGAAAACAAGTGGAGTGCCTTAGGTGCCTAACATTCTCTTGGGACTAGTTCAGTCCTACCAGTAGCAGTCGTGTCTCACAACAACCGAATCATAAGTTATTTAAATGCTGTATTCTACAGTTCTTTGAAGTGTTTGAAAATTACATATGTATGTGAAATGCAATCTCTATGCATCTAAAGAACCTGATTACTCTTATTATGACAAAAATTTGATGACTATTGACCTGTAATTCTTAATATCCATATAGCTTAAAGATTAAGGCTTCGTATTAAAATATTAAACAATTTTTAAATAAATGAGCAGCAAATAAGGACAATGATTTCAAATGTAAACAAAATATAAGTATCTTGATCAGAGGTAGAAATGCATAGTGCAATATGATTAAACATATTATAAAATTGCATCAATATACAAAATATTTTAAGCAGAGGTAGAAACATGCATGCATACAATTTGATAAAATAACTTTGCATAGGTATACAAATATTTTAAACAGAAATGGGGCATATTCAATATAACAAATAAAATTTGAATTTATATTAATATGTAAGGATCTATACCAATATAAATTATATATAAGTAGTAGTTCACAAGTAATCTCACTATTACTCATTATTAGTAGTAGTATGAGTAAGTTCACACTAATCTACCAACTATCCCATTCCATTCGTTCCCTCTTGTTTTTTTCAAGAGAGATCTCTGAACCTATTTCATTTCTACTCCAACCCTATACCAGTTATAACCAACCTCTGATAATGCCGCTTGCCCAGAGGACAAACATTTTTGGGAGACGGGATATTGTTTTCTAGCATTTCTTCCAGCTGTCATGGGGATATGTTATTTCTATGGGATCCTGTGAAACTAAAATGATGGTTAAGTTTCAAGATTACTGTCTGGTATAATTGCAGGTAGTATCTCAGTAGTATATAGGGTTTTTTCAGAAGTTCTTATTTGAAGTTCTGGCCAGATAATTGTAAGAAGGTATACCATTTTATATAGCCAAGTTAGAATCATCTTGAGCCATTTGTCACCCAAAATAAATCTTAAAGTGGTGCTATTAGCATAATGAAGTCATATCAGCCAGGTAAAATAATTGTCCTGGAGCCCCATCTTCTTTCTGAAAACTTCAAAAATTACTGCAGAAAAATTTATTGTTCATTGTGGAAAATTTAAACATTATTCATATAGACAAATATTTAATGAAATATATCATAGAGACAAAAATAGGTCTGTGAAGAAGTAAGATAATTTTGAAAGCAGAGTTTTGGTAACAGTAGTTCCTAAATTTTATCTTCTTTCTGTCCCACACCAGGTGGATCCTGATATGAGACAGAAATGCTAACTTTTTCTATTAACAATATGGTTGGATTTAGAGAATGATAGCCATTGTGCTACTTCAAAAACAGCTTTGATTTTTAATAAATAAAGACTACTATTGTATGTATGTCAATAAGATCTTACCCTACAGAGGATATTAATACCATAAGTCAGAATTCTCTTTGCTTGGTGATTCTTCCTGGATAGCTATCATTTCTTCTTTAAGCATCTTTATGTTCAATGTCTCTTGACTTTTTGAAGATGAGTATTTTCCTGCAAAGACGAGAATAGAACCATGTCCCAACCTGTAGGGTTGTTACCTCTGTGGATAAGCTGCCCTTTCTCTTTACCAGAGGTTTCTCCTGATCAAACTGAATCTTTATTAATTTTGATAGTGTCTATAGATTTTCTTCTCTTTTGGAAACAAGAACAAAATCCCTTTCCCATTGTAGCATATCTCCTGGTTTCCATTCTGAGGTCAACACATCCTTGAAATACACTAGCTGATTTAATGCAGAAGCTGTTTTTTTAATTCAATGTCTCTCTGCTGCCACTGTTTCTTTCTCATTAATATTAAGAAAATTCAAGGTTAATAAAGCATTATGCAATCTATTTCTGGGGTTCTTTTTTATCCCTTTCTGCTTGTTTAAAATATTCTTTATGGTTCAATTTGATCTCTCTGTAACTCCCTGACCTATAGGATTATGTGGTATACATGTAATATGCTTTATATTATAATAAGCAAAAGACTATTTCATTTCCTTAGAGACATATGCTGTACCATTGTCTGTCTTTATTTGTGCAGGTATACTCACAATGGCCATAACTTCTAGTAAATCTGTAATTACCAAATCAATCTTTTGAAAACTCTAAGCAGTTACCCATTGAAAATCTGAATAGCTATCAATAGTATAGTGTACATATTTTAATATTCCAAATTCTACAAAGTGGAACATATCCACCTTCCAGATTTGATTCATTTGAGTACCACTTGGGTTACTACCTGCAGTGAGTGGTGTCTCGTTATATAAAGAACAAGTAGGACATCTCCTTATAATCTCTTTAGCTTGTTGTCACATAATAGAAAGTCATTTTTAAACCTTTGCTATTGACATGACATTTTTATAAAATTCTGAGGCCTTCAGCACATTTCCAATCAATTTCTGCATTACCGTGTACTAGAGGAACTGGTAGACCCATATGGGATCAGGTATGTGTTATTTATATGGTTAAAGCCTATTCCTGATTACATCTTGAACCAGAATAAATAATGAAGTCAATTCTGTATCATCTGGTATAGATTCATTAGTTTCAAAATGCAAAACAATTCTTTCTTCATATTGCAAATCAGTGACTATATTGAAAGGTTCTTTAAAATAACTTAGTGCCTTGAAAAGTTCATAAAATCTGACTTTTAGACAAAATCATAAAGGCTTTGTTCCAATTTACTAAAATCTTCTGTTTTGTATCCTGCCTTTCCTTGTTTATTAGCCTCAGTATAGAATATAGGGGCTCCAGTTATTGGTGTGCTATGTACAATGCAAGAAAGGATCCAATTAGCTTTCTTATAAGGTTAATTCTATTGTTTTGAGATTATTGTTATTAATCTCTCCCAAAAACTTAGTACTAGCTCTTTGCCAGGGCTTATTGTCTTCTTCGTACTTTTTAAATTTCATCATTAGTAAAAGGTACTATAATTTCTGCTGGGTCTATACCTGGTAATTGATAAAGTCTCAATTTTCCTTCTATAATTAATTCAGAGACATTTTCCATATAATATTTTAAATTTTTACTCAGTTTATGTGGGAAAAAAGATCCATTCTATGGTAATATCTACCCTATGCATTAAAATTCCTGTAGGGGAATGTTTGGAAGGCAATATGATCAGAATGCAGTTAAAATTCAGATCCACACAATCCACATGTGACTTCTGTAATTTCTCTTCAATCAAATTCAATTATTTCTCACTTTCAGCTGTTGATTCCCTAAAACTATTTAAGTCTGTATCACTATCTAAGGTTTTGTTTAAATACATTATTTGTTAAGGTTTTATCCCAGAAATGAGCCATAGATTGGAAATGTCTCCTAGCAGTTTTTAAAAGTCGTTAAGAGTCTACAATTGATCTCTCCTTGTTTGTGTTTTTTGTGGTCTAATTTTCTATAAACCTATTTTATAACTTAGATAATAGGTAGAATCTCCTCTTTGTATTTTTTCAGAAGAAATTTGTAATCTCAAGTAGGTAAATTATTTTTACTTCTTCAAACATTGTTTCTAAAGTAGCTACATTTGAATCAGACAACAAAATGCCATCCATGTAATGAATGGATGAATTTAGGAAATCTATAGTTTATAGATCTATAAATTTATATGTTATATGTATTGCTTACATATTATTTCCAATGGCCAGCTTGCAAAATATTGGCACAGGGAGAGGCTATTTAACATTCCCTGTGGGAGGACCCTCTATTGATATCTTTTAATAGGCTGAGGATTATTATATGTAGGAACTGTGAAGGCAAATTTTTCTCTGTCTTTTTCTTGCAAAGATACATTGAAGAAACAATTGCTTAAATCAATAAAATAAGAGGCCATCCTTTAGGTTATAATGAAAGCAAAGGAATTCCAGATTGTAGAGGGCCCATAGGTTAAATTACCTTGTTGACAGCTCTTAGATATGTTACTAATCTCCATTTTCCAGATTTATTTTTAACAACAAATGCAGGAGAAGTCCAAGATCTGGTTGATTTTTTCAATATGGTGACCATCTAGTTTCTCCTGCTCTGTTATAAGACCTGCATTTTTCTTTTGTTAAAGACCATTGTTTAGCACTTTCTATGTTTCTTAGTTAACCATTTGAAAAGTAGGGTCATTGGTACCTCTGAAAGTTTGCTAGTTGTTTTGTGATTTTATACAGCCAGAATGGCCGGTGACTGTTTTTTATAGTACCTTATTATATCCTTCCCAGAAACATGAGTTGTTTTATGTTTCATTTCTGAGACTGTAGGAATGCTAATCTGGATATTCCATTACTACAACATATCATGACCCCATAGATTCACTATTTACTCACCACATTTGGCCTCAGACTTCCTCTCTGTCCTTCTGGCTCTATGTATTCAACCCATCTCATGCTTTATTTTACTTGAGATAGAGCTCCAGTTCCTAGGAATTTAACATCTGCTTCCTGAAGAGGCTAATTTGGAGGCCAAGATTCTGGAGTTATATTAGTCCCATCTGCAACCATGTTTAGTAATCCTTTAATTATAACATTCTCTATTCATGCTCTCAGCTCTGGTCTTTGATCATTTATGGAAATCTGACAAAATACATATGTCCTGTTTTCTATTGGAATTTTTAGTTCAATCTCCATATTTCTCCTATCATTAAGAGCAGTATGGGTTTTTTTGCATCAAGGCACTGAATTTTCTAATTTTCCAAGGAAGGCATGTACTCGAAGCTTGTGAGAGGTCCACCAAGGAGCTTCTCAATGGTAATGGGATATATTGTTTGTCTCTCATTGATCTACATTCATTGGTTCAATATCAACCTTTACTGCATCTTCTACAAAATTCAGAACATTGAGACCTTCCACTTTTGTTATTCCCAAAGGAAAAATTATTTCTAGAAATGACTTGTTAACAATTCTTTCTCAGATGTCCTATTCTACAGCAATGAAAACATTTGGTATTTTGATGTCTTTTCATACCTCTGGAAATTGCTTCTCCTACCCGTCTCAATATTATAGTAAAATAACTCAACATTGACTGTGTGCAGGATCCATTCATCCATTAATGCTCATTTGACATTTAAAGACTCAAGTATCTTTTTGCATTCTAAGTTGCATTTTCAAAAGCTAGGACTCAATAAGTATTCATCTTGCTTCTGAATCTATTACCCTATTAGTACAGCTTTAGTTAATCTTTGTAAGAAGTAACTAAAGAATTTACTTGGGCCTTGTATGACCTTAGTACATAATTAGATTCTTCCTGGTTTATAAATCCTGTCCCAAGAATTTAAGGCTGTTGTCTGGCATAGGGACAAGGTATGTTAAATAACTTGACCCTGTGGATCAGCATAACAGCCTTCATCAAGAAATTGATCTTGGGAAGTCTCAAATCCCTTTGGTCCTACATTAATGTTCTATGACTTTAGCCTCCTCTCTCAAATAGCACTTCCACTGTAACTGTGGCCTATCTTCTAACACCACTGACACTAAAGCCAATCATGTAGATTACCCTATTGCTTGAAGTCCATGTCTTTGCCATCTCCCTAACAGATGGTGAATGCAATCCATAAGAGACTACTGCTTGTTTAATTTCTTTTAGATCTTTCATACCTATAGGTTTCCATTTATATTCTGTGTATCTATTTGGGTATTGAGTATTTGCTAGCTTTTTAGAGGTAGTAACAGGATAAGTTGTTAAAACTCTTTGTAAGTCATCCCTGACTCCGAGAGGTACTGGACATGCTTAATCCTTTGTCTGCACCTTCTCTCCTCGCTTATTAACTCTAACAAGTTCCTCAGTAAATTTAAATCTTTTAATCACTGACTTTCATAAAGCCTGACTTTCTTGACATGTGTGTATTTCTAATTATTTCATCTAATCAATTAATTCCTAGTTATCAATCTGCACATATAATTCCAAGGTTTTAATTTTTCCATTAATAATATCTTCTCATCCTTAGAGATTATTTGGATGATAAGGAGATTGCCTTCCTGGAGGGATGTTCAATCTTCTAGCTTATCATAACTTTTTAATAAATTTTTTACTGTCAATTCCTACAACATGATTTCTTTCATATAACCTTTCAGAACCCTTTTGTACGGTTTCAGAATCCATTGACATGGAAAGAATTTTGTCTGTCAAATTAAGGTTATCACTTTCAATAGAATGAATCCTTTCAGCTAAAGAGTGTATCATTCTCAAAATCTTCTCTTTCTTGACTCTGTTATCAAACCATCTTGTTGAAAATATAATATGAAGAACAAAGTTAATAGCTACTATGGCCACAAAAACATATGTACAATGTCGGCTGTATAGCGCTTACAGAATTCCATCCATAGTAGAAACAAAAAGAGTTGTTAAATTCCTGGATGGTAATACTGTCTGTCATTTTCTTGGGTTTGGTTTACAATTTTGAGATTTATTTATTTATTTATTAATCAAATTAACTTACCTCCATTATAATTTTCAGGAAATTGTTGTAGGTGCAATAATCTTGATTTGCCAGTAGGTGTCACAGTTATAGCCGTAAGGTAGGTCCTGGATGAGTACCTGAGACTTAGAATTACAAATAAATTTAGTTAATTATATAAGGGTAGCACACCTGCATATGGAGAAGGTTTGAGGTGAATATCAAGAAACCTAGATTTTTTCAGGCAGTTGCAAGCCATAGGGTTACTGACCAGAGCATGAGCCAGGCATTCATGGATCCAAACTGGGAAAGCAAGCCTGTGTTCCCAGTGTGGGGTTAGAGTCCCTATTCCCAGAGTTAGAGATTGGCCTGATCAGAGCAGGCCTGGTAGAAGCCACAGAATTTGTGGAGGACTTACAGGAGAAAGCCACAGGCAGCAGTAACTCAGCCACTTAGTAGACAGGATCATATTACGTGAGCACAGGCTGGCAGGAAATTGTCAAATCACCATGGTGGACCAGTCAAGCCTAATCTTGCACAGCTTTCCAGAGTGGTGGCTTAGCTGCTGAGGGGTAGTTCAGATGCATAGGGTGGGAAGAGACCGTGAACATCTGGGCAAGGCCTAGCAATAGTATGGACTCAGACCTTGTGCATGTCAATGTGTTGACATACAAAAGAGTTCCACAATAGCCTAGACTGGAGCATAACAACGGTTTGTTTATTTGGAGATGAACTCAAGAAAGAATAGCAATTTGCAATCCTCTGTATGTGTTTAGAACTGGAACGGAATCTAATAGCCAAGAAGCTCATGCACACTTTTGTCTGCATTTCTAGTACATGAGACCACACCCAAAGTGGTATCTTAAAGGCTCTTGGCTGAAGTAGTTCCCGCAGCATGCTGACTAAATCATAAGGTAGTTACTGATTGAGAAAGATACCAAATATTTAATGTTTTCACACACACACAGACAAAATACCCTGTGCCTGTCAATTATGATAAGAGAAACATTTCAAGGTGGAATTTTAAGAATTAAAATTTTAAAATTATTCTCATAAATATAAAGTTTACTAAAGTTAAATTGATTACACATGAATCTAAGAAGGAAAAATAAAATAGGGTGTTATAATAGGTATAGTAGAAAATACATACAGAAATCACTGAAATAATATAAATGAAATACTTCACCAGTAACAAGACATAGAATCAAGTAACGATGATGTTCATTGGTTAAGGCTACACATTTAGTCTTAGTAGGCCTGACATGGTTCTCTCTGAAGTCATCTTCTCTTCCTACTAAGTTTCTAGTGACTCCTGAGCCTCCTACTTCCTTAAATGGATACTGAATAAAATGAAGCATTCAAGGAAATATCATGACATCATTGTCAGCATCATTACAGTTTGAGATCCAAGACTCCTTATTTAATTTATCTTTGCATTAGCTACAGCACTTTAGTAGATTATCTGGAAAATCTTTAAGTATCAAAAAGCTAAAATCAACTATTTCAACTATATTTAGGATGGATAAATATATAAGAAACAGTCTATATCAAGGATTACTCAAAGAAGATAAAGAAACTTGAGCTTTAGTGAATAGATAAAAGTTGGTACCTGTAGAAATTCAAATAAAAGAAAATGTTGATAAAAGCCCTTATTTCTCAGTAGCAGCATTTCAAATGATTCTAATAAAATTTAAATTCAACAGACAGTGCTACATGTGACAAGTACAGTATTATGTATAGTATTATCTCCCATTTACATATGAGAAAATTGAAGTCTAAAAAGAATACAAAATTTGGCCAACTACACAAGGCTTATTGACAGTTTGAGTATTGCATGACTCCAAGTAGAAGATTCCATTGAGTATATGGTATTCATTTCAACATTAGTATACTCTTTGCATTGGTTCTTCATGAACATTTGGTAGGATAGAGTCTTTGTAGCACTAAAAGATGCTATATTTGGTGCACGCTTGCCAGGAGTACCAAGATTATTCACATTTGGATGAGTGGGAGGGAAAGAGCAAGCAACATCTGCTGCTCCTCTATGGTCCAGTGCACAGAACTATAAAAATGCAAAATGTTCTTTTTTCCTTTTTTTTAATGAACAACCAGTCCCAAAGGAATCACTGAAGAGAGAAGTCAGACTTTAAACCAAACCACAAAATCATTTCAAAGCTAATTAGAAGCCACAAGTGTAGAAAATGGAAATTTCATTACAGCATTTTTTAGAGTACAAAAAAGAATGATTGACAGCTGCACTGTATCCTCAGCCAAGCCATATTATCCATCCCAGTCCTGCTCACTTTTTGTGTCACTGTATATTTGACTAGCATTGCCATATCCTCGCTTATGCTGCAACTGAAAGAAAGCAAATTACTCTGCTGGCTCAGGTGATCAGAGAAATGCATCCAAAAAGTGGAACTGATGCTACAACCTAGTTGAATCCCTGCCCATGGATAATAAGAAGCATGTAGAGTCAGAGAGGCCTCAGCCAAAATTATACCCAAGGTTTTATGTCCCATCTGTAAAAGATATTTCTGACCACCATGCTACTTCTGTTCAGTTCTAAAGACATCTGTACCATTCCATCTTTTAGGATGGAAACCATCTTAAAAGTGGGGGAGATTTGGGAATGCATAATCTACAATTGTATCTTCCCATACTCTTGAGGTAATTTTACTCCCACTGTTGACCAGAGAAAAGGAAATCATTGATTAGTCTTTTCCCTCTCTTACTCCTGGAAGTCTATACCAGAAACATAATCTTTGCTAAACCACACTTATATTTTCTATGTAGAGAAGAAAAAGTGAACCTTGGATTTTCATTGTTTTTTAAAAGGCAAATAACAATATATATTAAATATTGTCCTATTTAATTATATATGCATTATACAATTTTGCATAAATTGGTTATCTATCAAAAATGGTGCCTCAAAAGAAAAGAGAAATTGAGCCAGAAAAATTGCTGAAACTCTTTTTAAGGCAACCACAGGTTCCTTCCTAAAAGTGATCCTTCTGGAAACTTTGAGTATATATGAAAATAGCACTTTCTACTAAGCACTTGACACAAAAGAGAGTGTATATTTGCTTTTGATGGCAATCATAGTTATAAAGTCACAGCCTTGTCTTGAGAGAGACTTAGAGGAAGAATTTATGATGAGATAGTGTTTTGGATTCAGGAAGAAATTGGCAAGTAATATAGAAGTACGAAAGAAGGTTAGGTCCAGTGGCTTAAACAATTGGTTTATAAGGTACCACTCATAAAAGCGATAGCAAATGGTTCAAGACACAAGCACTCACTTGAAAAACCTGAGTTAAATTCTCAATGCTTATCCATACGAGCCCTGCCAGCTTCAGTAAGATCTTAGCATGGGATGGAATAAGAATGGATAACCCTCAAAACCATAAATGATAGGTGTAGGAGGTTCTTCTGTCTTTGTGTTGCTTTAATTGGTTAGCAAAGAAACTGCTTTGAGCCTGTTGATAGGTCAGAACTTAGGTAGGCAGGGAAGACAGAATTGACTGCTGGGAGAAAGAAGGGCAGAGCAGAGAGATGCCATGAATCTGCCATAGACAGATTTTGGGAATTTTACCTGGTAAGCCACTGCCACGAGGTGATTAATAGAAATGGGTTAAAGTAAGATGTAAGAATTAGCCAATAAGAAACTAGAGCTAATAGGCCAAGTAGTGATTTAATTAATACAGGTCTGGGTGGTTATTTGGGGGCTGGGCTAGTCAGGCAGCATGCACAAAAAAGCGGCCTGGCCCTCCATGCAATAAATGATAAATGAACTGAGGAAAAGATCTTGGAGACAACATCTTTTGCAATAGCTTCAAATAATGAAATTCATCTTGGGGTAATTTTAACTGAGCAAATGAAAGACTTGTATGATAAAATCTTTAAGACACTGAAGACAGAACTGAAGACAATATCAGAAGACGGAAATTTCTCTCATGTTCATGGATTGGTAAGACATATATGAAAAATTGGCCATCATACCAAAAGCAATCAACAGATTCAATGCAATCTTCATAAAACTTCTATTACAATTCTGAAGACATCTTGAAAAGCTCATCTTTATATTCATGTGGAAACAGAAAACATACAGGATAGCAATAATAGTCCTGTATAATAAAAAAACCTGCAAGAGGTGCCATCATTCCTGATTTCAAATTCTATTAGACCTATAGTAATCAAAACAGTATGATATTGGCACAAAAACAATCAAGTATCAGTGGAATCAAATTAAAGACCCAGACGTAATTCAAAACCTATGCATATGTGAATTTTGATAAAGAAGTCAGAAGAAAATACTGAAAAAGACAGTATCTTCAATAAATGGTGTTGGTCAAATTGAACATCTTCATGTATAAGATTCCAAATAGATCCATAGTATTCACCTTGCTTATATTTCAACACAATGAACAGGATAGAAAAAAAAGTGGGGAATAGCCTTGAACTCATTGGCACAGAGAAAACTTTCTGAAAAGAACTCTGATAGTGCAGGCACTAAGATCAACAATTACTAAATAGGGCCTCATGAAATTGAATTGCTTCTACACAGCAAAGGATACCATTATTAGGACAAAGTTACAGCCTTTAGAATGGGAAAAGATTTTCCAATCGTACAACAAAAAGTATACTAATATCCAAAATATGTAAATAGCTCAAAAACTAGATAGCAAGAAAAATAACCCATCTTAAAAAGGGAATATAGATCTAAACAGAAATTCTCAAAAGAGGAAACTCAAATGACTGACAAATAATTAAAGAAATGTTTGATATCATTAGTCATCAGGGAAATGCAAATCAAAATTAGTTTGAGATTTCATTGTACACCTTGCAGAATAAAACAAGTGACTGACAATAAAGCAAGTAACTATTTATGATGGTAAGAGGAATACTGCTCCATTGCTGATGGGATTGCTAATGTATATACATCCACTATGAAAATTATGGCAGAAGTTCCTCAGGAAGCTGAGAATTGATCAAGTTCAAGATCCAACCATACCACTTTTGGACATATACCAAAGAACACTCCATTCCACCACAGAGACATTTGATCAACTATACTCATTGATACTCTATTCATAAGAATCATAAATTAAAAGAAACAACTAAGATAAACTTTACTAAAAGAACTGATAAAGAAAACTTGGTACATTTGCACAATGGAGTATTACCATGCCACTAAAAATTAAATCATGAAATTGGCAGGTGGGTGCATAGAACTAAAAAAAAAATTCTCAGTGAGGTATCCCAGACCCAGAAAGAAAAATGTTGTATGTGTTCACTTACATGTGGCTAATAGTTTTTAAATAAATAAAAACCAAGCTAGAATCCATAGAAGCATAGAGGCTAGGTATAAAGTAAGGGACTTTGGGAGACAAACAGATCTTTCTTGGAAAGGTAAATAAAAATGTTAAGGGTGTATGGGGCAAAAGATAAGAATGAGAGGATCAAATGGAGAAAGAAAAGGAGAAGAGAACAAGTAAGGAAAACGAGTAGAGACAGTTAAAATTAGGAACCATTTGAGGGGTAGTATGGAAACCCAATGTAGTAGAAGATTTCTAAAATGTATACATCTATGAAGGAAATCTAAATGAAATCACCAAATAATGAAATTATGGGGGAGACAGTCCCAATTCTCCATCTCCTGTTACTAAACGGAGTTTTCAGTATTGAGATTGGGTGGCATATAATGAAGTTGTTGACCAAAGGGATCCTATAGGAATCACCAACCAGCTGAGGCTGTTGTCAGGACTATAAGCTGCTCTCTACAAACTGATGACAAGGCCCTGTTGTTGAAGTCAACATCTACACAATGCAGTAGAAGTCAATCATGCTAGTTTCTCCTTAGTGCCTTCATTCCTATGTGTGAGTGTCTTTGGTACAGGAAGGTACACTAACAAAGAAGAAAAAAACACTAACCCACCCACAAATTCTTTGATCTACAATGGTGTCCTGCTCGTAAGATATGCTAGTACAATGGTGGCACAGATCTTGTGGAAGTAACCACCCACTTTCTGATTTAAGGCCCACTCCACAAGATAGAACCCATATCTGACACTTCTTTGGTGACCAAGACTTGAGGGTAGATATCCCAACAACCTAGACACAAACAAATGCTACTATTCTAAAAAGAAAAAGCAATAAAAATAATTCCTTATGACATTCTGCTTTACTCATAGAGCATTATTAGAGAAGCTTCCTTCTTCAGCAGATTTGAACAAATAACAGAGACTCATAGTCAGACATCATGCAGAGTGAGAGACCTTGAAACACTCATCACCAAACAGAATGTCCCCATCAAATATCTCCCCTCATAGCTAAGGGAACCCTATGGAAGAGGAAACAGGAAGAGTCTAAGACCAGCAAGGATGGAGTACACCAAGAACATAAGGCCATCTAAACCAGCATGATCAATGTCCATATGAACTCAGAGGGACTACGGCACCCTGTAAGCATCTGCATGGGTCTGCATCAGACGGGGTCTTACAGCTGAAAGGAGAAGTAGACACACGTCCCAAACACAAAAGAAATCTCTAATTAATATTCACTTGCATATTTAAAATTACTTTCCTCCAAAGTATTCTCACAGGGGGAAAAAAAACTGCTCTGAAGCCTAGGTTGCATACTCAGTAGGGCAGGCCAACAGCAAATGAACTCAAAGCATCTTTGAAGGATCCTTTGTCTTTATTTTTATTTTATTTTATTTATTTTATGTTATTCTTCTCTCTTTTTACCCCACAGGTCTTTTGAGACCCGTAGTTTAGGGACTGAATGAGATGCTTCAGTGTGGGAACAGGTGGGTCCCTGTTTCTAAGGAGTTTTCTTGGACTCTTTTCCTTCTTTTTTTCTCCAATTCCAATGTGTTAGGTTTTGTTTTATCTTATATTTTATCTCATTATCTTTTTATTTGTATTTCATTATAATCCTATAGAAGCAGTTTTTATTTTCTAATGAGAGACAGAGAGGGGTTGTTGGGAGGAACTGGGAGGATCTGATGGAGGGGAAAGCATAATCAAGGTATATTATGTAAGAAAAAAATCTATTTTCAATAAAAGGAGAAAAAACAAAAACACTAAATAAATTGGTGGTTTCTCACAATACACAATAAACATAAAAACGGTTGCTGGAAACCTACTGGGGGCTGCTAACCAAACAAAAATCGAGACAGGCAATGCCCAAGAATTGACAGAACACACCAAAGCAAGGTCAGTTTGAACAAATTGGCCTGCACTTGCCCTGGGCTATCCAAGAAGCCATAAACGCCTTGAATTATAATAGTTTTTAGAAACGAAATCAAAATAAGCGTTTTAAAAAATACATTGTAAGAAATGCCTTTAAATATTAAAAGTGTCGATCTATTAAGAAATAGTGTTCATTTAGTTTAGAATTGTACTGGTATAGTGTAGCTTTTTCTCCAAAGAAGTTAGCTAAATGAAATACACACACCTATTAAGTCATTTGCTAATGTAGATTTTTAGATCTCTAGATGTCAATTGATTGTTTTCAACTTTTCTCCACTTTCCCTATTAACAAATTGGACTTGGTGGAGTAGTGAAATGAATTAATTATACTGACGTGCTTAGAAGTGTAGGTTTAGAGAGGACCATTAGCGGTTACACCCTGAAATGCCCTCCCTCAGGCTGTTGTTCCTCCCTTCATCTGGGTGCTGGGTAGGTTCCTTCAGCCTGGACTCTGTAGTTCAGCTAAGGGAATTCCTAATGTATTCCCTTTCACCTCACCTATGTCTCCCTCACATTTTATTCATCATCTCTACAATCCCAAGTCTGTGAACTGTCTTCTTCCCCAAAGATATGAACTCTGAGGATAGACCAGTATCTTACTTGTCCATGAAAGTATAATTTCAGTTTTTGGCACAAAACAATATCTCATTAAATGCCTATTATTACTAAACAAAGAAAGCCCACATTTTGCCATAAACTGCAATTGTTTTCAAATAAATCCCTGCAAAACTAGACTCTACACTATTTCGAAGGGATGGCATATCACCATGTAAATGTTTTATTATAGCAATAGTTAAAAGCCAGCTACAAGAATGACTAAAACTTAAGGCATATCAATTTCCCTGATGCTTTTCCTTTAATTTCCTCTCCTCTTGTTGAGACATTTTGACAGATCCAGGGACATGTGATCTCTGGATCATAGACTGTATTCTAGATGCTTTCAGTGTTCTGCCCTTTCTGCTCCGACTCTTTGTTCCAGATTTAGAAGGACCAACAGGAGTTTTCTGTTGTTCTCTATTCACTGCTCATCCCACCAACAAGATATTTCTCATCAGAGAATCCAAATGCTCTAACTGACCCTGCTTTACCCTGAAAATAATTCTAGCATTTCATAACCTGCTTTACGACAAAACTGAAAACATTTGATTTTAAAAAGGCATTTCTTCTGCCCTTAGTCTTAAAAAACACTTCAACATTAGTCCCTTCCCTTCATAAACCATATATCTGAACCGCTCCTGCAGATTTATCTGGCAATTCCATTGTCTTACCTGAAATCAGCACAGAAAAAATTGACCCCGAAAAGGACAGATGCAAATGGCAGCAAGTGAGAGAAGAAGGCAAATGGCCAAATTCACATCTTAGTAGAGAGTGACATTTGATTGATTGAGAAACTTGTTCTGGGGAGGTTGATGTTGGTCATTAGGCCCTGAATGGACTTCTCTTTCCAGATTTAAATGTGGTTCTTTGTCCTGTGACCTCAGTCCCTTAAGGTGTGTGAGAAACATTTGGTAAAGTTCTTTTCAATTTAAGAAGTGCTGTAAGTTCTTTGTGCACGAGAGCTTAAAGCAGAATCCAAGTTCATTTCTATTTCCTTCTTTAATGCTGGCCTACTTCACAGTGACAGCAGAATTAGGCATGATGGATTTCATGCCCGTCTCTGATCCAGGTGGTGGTGTCTGTGACTGATCGACACTTTCACTCAGCATGGTCTGCAGCTCAAGTTGGTGACCAGCATTTCAGAGATATGTGGTGTCTCCAGCACAATGGCTGGGCATGAGTTATGCATATAAACTAGACTAGTGACAAAGTTAACACTGGTTCCAGAGGAAGTCCAGTGTTTAGATTCAATCACAGTGCTAATTGTGTTATTATTTAGGAGCATTTCTTTAAGAAAACAAACAGCATAGAGTTATGAACACAGATAATGTGAGCTATTTGTGTAGAAATCCAAGAATTTATATTCTTTTCAATCTTAAACCAAAATCAGTGATAGAATTGTGAATTACTGATCCTAAACAATGATAATAACCAGTACAAGTGACATTTGTTTTAATTAATATGAATGATATAGCTACAAAAAATTGAATATTGAATTAATTTGTAGGAGAATAATCATAAATGTATATATCTCAAGAAAAGGACATCATTTGTTCTTCAATGCTTTCCCATGATTCAAAGAAAAATGAGCATGTATATACTTGTAAGGGCAGTCAGAGATCATCCATTTAAATTAAAAATTGAAAAGAAACATTTAATGTATTTTTTATTTGACATAGTGGGGTCACTTTCTCATAAAATTTCCATCGGTAAACTTCCAAAATTTATCCTTTACGTGCATTTTACATACAAGAATATTGAAGTATAAAGTCTCCTATGTCACAGGAGTCTTTTTAAAGGCAGTATTTCCATGTACAATATGGATTTTAAGATAGTGTCATGTTCATGCTGGTAAGTTTTTTAAATAAATCATCATTATTTAAAGTGTGACTGCGTAGTCAGAATTTTCATATTGAGAATGAAGAGAGCACGTAAACCTGAATTAGATCAAAGCAGCACACATTTTCAGTATGCCTCGAATGCTGCATCATGCATTCCTGTATTAAAGATTATATGCTTCTTGTGTGAACCCAAATTTAACTGCATGCTGAATTTTGCCTTGCAGCTTTGTTCACATATGATTGTTTATCCCTATGTTACTAGAGAAAAATTGAGAAGAAAAGTGTCACAGAGCTCCTAAAGGAAAAAAATTGTGCATTGAAGGGATAACGCTGATTCTCAGTGATGGACAGACCTCAACCCATGCAGAAGATAATGAGGCTGCCCCTCCTCATGCTTACACAGCTTAACACAGCTCAAACTGTATGGCCCCTGCCTGTCTGAGATTCTTTCAGCTCCAGTATCAGTTCTCTGCCTGCCTGCCCACAGGTTTCTGAACACCCGTGGACTTGCCTTTCTGTCCTCAGACACAACTTAGACATGTCAAGGAGTTCAACCAATGGAAAAGAGAAGTGGGTGCAGTGGTCCAGGTGGTCCACTGAAAGTCCCAGTGACCGTGTCCGTGTTTCTTCCCTCCCTGTTGTGATGTGAATCTGGCATTTCCTCCTTAAGCTTGCATGTTAAACACGCTCCACTCCTCTGGAGACTCAGCTTTGAGAAGCTGTGGAACTTTTACAAAGCACAACTTAGTTGATAGAAGTTGTTAATGTGAGCAAGCCTTTGAAGATTGTGGTCAGAGTCCAGCTCCGGCCTGTTCCTCTGTTTCTTGATCTTCTGTTATGTGTACAACCTCTATCATAGAGTTCAGCTACCCCGAAATGAACTGCCTGTTTTCTCTGCTATGAGAAATTAAAATTTTCTGAAACTATGAACCAAAATAAACATTTTACTTTGTGTTTTTTTTTCTAATACCGTGTTCACTCGATGCAGGACTAACTAAAGTATTCCTGATTCTACAGCCCAATTTCCTCATTATGAAGTAACCAACAAGTCCTGAAGATTCCATGCCCAAATGTGGCATTAACTTAATGAATAAAGAGAAAGAGAGAATCAAGAAGGCCAAATCACAGTTGACAATATTACTTGAATGAGATCTTGAGAAACTGAAAGACATACATTATTCTCTCTATATATATAGAGAGAGGTATAGAGTCTATATGAAGTGTGCTTTACAGAAAATCAGCCTCAAATGAAGCAGAGAGAGCGATAGCGCTAACCTTCCCTAAAGAAGTATTAAGCGTTCAGGTGCATAGCAGCAATTGATAGAACCCAAGAGTCACTCAGAGCAGTCTCCTTTGCCCTCAGACTTTCTGTTCCCATTACCATTTTCTCCTGCAGGCCAGAGATGCATGATTCCCTGTCTGCTGTCCTGGTTTCCTTAGTCATAACAGATTTAATCCTAAGTTTCCATGAAATAGTGATGTGTCCACCTTAGAGGGGTAGGTCGTTGAATTCTGCAGCTGTTTTCTGCAGTTCCCTGAAGGGCCGCAGTTCTCCTGAAACATCAACCATAGTCCCTCAGGAAAGCAGTTCGTGCGCCTTCCCATTTCCCCAGGCTTTTAGTTTTATTGACATTTATCCTGGAAGCTGGAGAAAGTTCCATGTTCCCATTAATGACAAACTCACCCCATGAGATCATGTGGGACATAAATATTCATTAGTGTTGAATCTTGTGTGTTCCTGAGAGTTGGCTAGATAAGTTAAAAAAAAAAAACATACTGGAAATGTGTTCATTTGAACCAAATAGTAAATCCATTTGTCATGATGATTAGTGTGGAGTGAGAAATTATGAAGGAGAGAAATGTTTTATTTATATAGAGCCCTTATCTCTTATTTTTCTTCCAACTAGTCACATTCGTCACTTATGTGATAATTACCAAAATAGACAATCTTATGCACAAGAAATTTCATACTCTCCTTAATATATACTTCATTAAGATTTCTTTTATAAGCCCTTAATTTGTCACTCAGAAATATCCACACTCTTAAAAGTGACTAGAGGGGAAATGGTGTCATTGTGTTAAATTTCCATGTTACAAAGATGCTTAAAAAATGGTTTTATAGTCTTTCTAGTATTCTATGAAGAGAAAAATATAATAGGAAAAAGATAATAGTCCACTGAGAGCATTTAAGTAGCATTACCATATGAAATTAATAAAGAATTAATAAAGCACACTTTTAATATAAGAAGGTATTTTATTTTGCCATTTATACATTTCTCTATAACACTAAACATGTTTTCCTCTAAGAGGACTTGGATTTCTTATACAGATTTTCTCTTTCTCTTTCTCTTTCTCTTTCTCTTTCTCTTTCTCTTTCTCTCTCTCTCTCTTTCTCTCTCTCTCTCTCTCTCTCTCTCTCTCTCTCTCTCTCTTTCTCTTTGATCTCTATCTCCCTCTCTGCCTTCAGCCCTTCTTTCTCCCTCCCTCTGTTTAACTCTCTCTCCCTCCCTCTTCTCTCCCCCATACATATTTTAGATAATCCTGTATTTTTCCTAATAGATATATATCTGTTTATAACCAAATAGCTCTGAGCATTTGACAGATAAGTTAAAGATTTGGGAACAAACTTAACTCTGTTTCAAGCAACAAAATAAATGAGGAGGCATTTGTGAGAAATATGAATGTTCAGTTGATTTCAAAGATGGCAATGATTTCCAGGTTTAGAATCTTAATAAATCAAGATATGCATCTATGAAATGCAAAACTGAATGGAAAGTGTAGAAAAAATAGAAGAGATGTTAATTATCTGTGTTGTGTCCCAGAATTCCCCTTTTTTTCATTTGTTGCAGCTGAGTGATGCTATTTCTTAAAGGAACATTTTCTACAGATTATGCAGGCAAATCTTTTAAAAGAGGTATGAATTCAGTCCTTTCCACAGGCTAACTCCATATATCAATAATGTGTCAAAACCTGCCATGTCTGTAGGAGATGTAAACTTCAGCATTCAGTCATTTGAAAACAGTGTTTTCTGTGCTTTATAACATACAAAGTTATCATGACAATATTTAGTATTGACTTTAATTACCCTGCTGCTGTTCATGTTTCATGTTAGAAGCCTCCCCCAGCACTCTACTCAATACATTAGTGAGATATTCTTAGATCATGTAGACACTGCATTGCAGCAGGAAACCTAGCCCTTTCTTCTAAGTCATTAGTGGTCTGGCCTCTACCCACTGTTTCATGTTCAGAACACTCATAATTAAATTAGTTCCAATTATCCACCTGACAGATAAATTACATATTAGCTTTAGCAGAAGACGTAAAATAATGGAGGTTCCTAGTGGGTAGAAGCAGACACACTAGACATATTCCAGGAGGAGCAAAACAGAAATTTCATGGGAAGACACATAAAAAGACACTGAAAAAACTTTTAGTCTATGAAAGAAAACTAATAACTTGTACAAAAAAGCAGTAGTTTCTTCAAAATAAAATAAATAATTCCCATCCTGTTTCTGAGGTTGTGAAAAGGATCTTTTCATGCAGGAGCATGCTTAGACCAACAACACCAGCTGCAGGAATCAAGTGCCAGTTTCATCTGACTAACGACTTCAGAGTAGGGAAAATTCTCATGATGGATGCATTTACACCATACGAACTACAAAATTCCACGAATCGGGGCATATTCTCCAGAGAGGTTACAGTTGCATATCTACAAACTCCTTTCTCTTTAGAAGACATGTCTAGTGAGTGAACTGCCGAGGGAAAGCTGTGCAGGGTGTCGAGGCACAAGGCCAAACACACAGTTTTCTACAAGCAATGTCTCCCCAGAAAGCTACGCATAAGCTAGTTCTACTAGCCAAAGTTCCTACCAAGCACAAGTTCTACCCTTACCATTATTTACCAGTTCAGGAACTTCCTTCCATGTATCACGCAGCTCAACCATCAATCTTTCCATCACTTCTACTGGAAAAATCAACCACTTGAAATTTCCACTCCTAATAAAGGTTGAGTTTTTTTTTTTTTTATTGCGTTTCTGGATACTCCAATTTGTGTTGGCACAGTACAAAACAGAATTCGCTTCACACTGCAGCTCTCTCTCTCTCTCTCTCTCTCTCTCTCTCTCTCTCTCTCTCTCTCCCATTTCTGCTCCCTCTCTTCCCCTCCCTCCCTTCTTGAAAGATCGTTCACTTTTTAATCTTTGGATTAAGAGGTTTAGAAATCGCAAAGGTAATGGCCGTATTTAATTAACTATTCATTTTAGGAAGGTTAGATGAATATCTAAAACTCGCAAAGTATCTAAAGAAAGTCATATCTCAACTTCTACATCTATTACAATGTACATAACTCACTGTTTGGTAAGACCTATATCTACAGGAATCACTTATCTATAACACTTATAGCCCATGACCTAAGTTATAATTATGAAAACAGTGAAGCATTTGTGTCAGGGGACTTTAGCAGAGGGTGTCACTATGCAGCCCAAGTTAGTATCTAACAAGAGTACTCTCTCCTCCCTTAAACTCCCGAGTGTTGAGATTAAAGGCATGAACCACTACACTTAGAAAGACATCGTTTTAACACTTTAGAACACTTGTAATTCCACAGAAAAACTGAGGAGAAAAGTTTCAAATACCTCAAAATCCTATACAGCTTTATTTTCTCCAATACATGGAGTCCTCTCAGCTATCAACACCACACATCATGCTGGTGGATTCATTGAAATCCATTATCACCTCCAGTTCATAGTGTTCATTAAGAGTAACTCAGTATCACACATTCTGTGTATCTTGGAATGTATAATGATGTCTATCACTTTATCATTCTGCAGAGTATTTTTTCTATAAAAACCCTGCTTGTTATCTTCTCCAAAGTACCAAAGATCTTGTACTGCCCCAGAGCTTCATCTTTCCCAAACTCTCTTATGTTTGGAGGCATCATGCAGTGTGTAGTCTTTCAGTTCTGACTCCTTTTTTGGTAATGTGGCTTTAAGTTCCTGCCCTGTCTTTAAGGCTTAGTTGCTCATTTCTGGTTTTGCTCTTTAATATTATGTTGTACTATCTCATGTATAGACACACGATAAATCACAGCTTATGGATCCTCTTGCTGAAAGATACCATGATTGCTTACAAGTTTGGACAACTACAAGCAAGAATTCTATTATTAATACTTAGTAATGTTTTTTTACAGAGAAACGTTTTCAAATCATTGGGAAATATAAATTATAGATATCATAGAAAATAATATTTGCATCAGATACATGAACAACAAATGTATGTGGCCTGTGGAAGAGATTAGACAAAAACATCTTTTATCTAGATGACATAGTCTATCCTGAATATCTATGACCAGTTTTCGTTTCATGTCACAATTTCCCACAGAACCCTGATCTTGGCATTTTTATTTCTGTAATGCACTCTTGCTTAGTTTTGGGGGAGCATCAAGGGATCGGCTGTCAGAATGCCTTGAAATTCACCATCACCACTGCCAAGAGCACTAATCCACTGATTCTTTCCTCAGTTGAAGTCTACAAAACCCAGGTCTCAGCTTAAATCTCTCTTTTCAAAGAAAACACCCCTAATAATTCTGTAGGAAGCTCCACAATACCACATCCTTCCATTATTATAAACGTTCCCTGCCACCCACATTCAATCATTCTTAGTGAAAACTGAACAAGATGGAGTCTCTGAATTAAAATAATTCTACTCAGGATTGTTTTACCTTCTAAGAGAGACAAAGTGGTATGGGGTTAGTAGATAGTGCTTTAAGTTTTGAAGTTTGATCTTCAGACTTAGGGTTTTATATCTTACAATCATTCCAGGTGCAGAAAGACAAACACTGAATGATCTCACTTATATGGGACGTCAAAAGTCCCGTTAACTGCATTTGCAAAACAAGAGAAGAATATAGGTATCAGAGGTTCTGAAGGACGTTACTGGAAAATGAACTGATGTTGTTCAAAGGATCCAAATATTCAGCTACATAGGAACTATGCCTGTAAATTAATGTGGATTCTGATATGTAACTTATATTAGTTAAATTGATTAGTTAAAGAAGTGGTTCTCAACTTTCCTAATGCTGTAGCCCTTTGATACAATTTCTTGTGTTTTGGTGAACCGAATCACAAAATTACTTCATTACTATTTCATAGCTGTAACTTTGTTACTGTTATGAATAACAATGTAAATATCTGATATACATGCTGTCTGATATGTGACCCCAAAGGGGTCGTGACCCAGAGGTTAAGAACTGCTTATTTAAAGATTTCACAACAGTTAATATATCCATCATTCTAACCCATAGACATACTATTGTTACTTGTTGCTGAAAATAAAAATGTTAAAGATCTTTTTAAATATTTTAGGACTGTGCATATGGCTCAATGGATAAAATGTGTGCTATACAATGAGCACCAAAGTTCAGATCCCCAGAACCTACATGAAAGTCGTTCACTGTGATCCTAGAACCAGCAAACAGGTTGCAGAGATGGAATCTCTGCAGGAACTTGGTTAGCTTGTCTAGATTTATGGAGTGACTGTGGCTCAAGAAAAAAGAAAACCACAAGCAAGGAAGATACTAGTATGAACGTTCAGCCTCTATACCCGTGTTCATAAATATGTGTGTACATATATACACACATGTGAACATGCATACACAAATGCACACCCCCCGAGCATAGATATTTCAAAAATTTAGGTTAGTCTAGTGACAGACTGGGAGAAGGATGATAAAGGAAGCCAAAAAAGAAATATTGTAGTTAACACTTATATTTTAAACTGAACAAAGCTTTGTTTGCTATCTATAATTGTCAACCATCCTTGTGTGAAAAAATAGATTATACTGTGATAATTTCTCAGAACATGTGAGAAACTGAATCCTTACATAAACTAATCTAAGAATGTTTTATTACTTGGAAGTGTATCAAAACATGGATCAGGACTACAGAATAAATCTTTCACTACAAAACTTATTTTTTTAAAAGGGTCTGAAAATCAGAAATGATTCTTTCAACCAAGTAGAGGTTTTGGATACAGGATAGTTAAACACATTTCTGCCAAGATTGGAGGTCTTCAGGATATCAGTATTAGAATATATTTATCCCCTTATTTGTAGATAAGTAACAGAGTTATTAACAATAATCTGATACATTTTTTCTACCAGGCATTTTACCAATGCAACCGAAGAGTAGGCAATACTATTAATATGCACCTCAACAGTATCTTTTAACTCATACCTTATTCTAACTACTGAAAAAGCAGAGAGACAGTTGAGGGTATGCACTGATAGTGGGGAGGAAGGGCAATTGACATGTTTCCTCGCTATCATATTCTCTGCTTTATAGAAGGTCACACTATGGCCGAGGAATGACGATAATTTGAGATAAACTATCACAAGCCACTCTCCAGTCTAGAGAAGAAAGAGAGAGTAAGGGTCCCCTGGTGGCAACATCTCATAGAGCTCTGTGGAGCTCACTATGCGAAAGTCTTCTCTGGCTTATGGCATCACACAATTAGAGAGGAAACACTAACAAAAGTAGCCCCATTCTTTGGGGGCGCATGAGATGATTCAACAGGTCAGGATGTTTGTTGCACACGCCTGGAGACCTGAATTTGATCCCTGGGACCCACATAAAGGTGGAAGGAGAGACAAGACTATACAAAATTGTCCTCTAACCTCCATGTGGACCATTGCACATGCCACCCCCACATCCTATACAAACAAACGATAACCATAATGTATAGGTTTACATTTCCCTTCCTCTTCATGGGGTCCTTCAACTTCTCTGCCATGGATCAGTCCATGTGCACAGTCAGGGTAGAAGGGATTCAGACATCACAACTCACTTTCAGACCAAGTGGGCCAAGAGAGAACACTGGACTTCAGATCTCACTTTAAGGTCCAATTTAAGAGCTTGTGAAACAAATTCAGAGAAAGACTTATCCCACCAACTTCGGTTACCATCCCATTCTCCCTTGAGCAGAGGAAGAGCAACTCTGGGTCCCCCAAAACAAGGACGGGACCAACACACCCAACTCCAGCAAGAAAGAATGATCATAATTCACAAGAATGTGACCACGTGGTCACACTCAACATGTCTGTGAAAGCTGATGCTAGAACCACAATTACTATTTTTCTATGTTACTTGAAATCCTATATTATTTTAATTCTTCACCTACCAAGAAAACATTAAAGATGGGAACTGGGTCTTTATTTATAACAAATACCTGATATATTGTTTTGTGTAAAGTAGTCATTGGTCACTTTTCTCTGGGAATAAGCAACACTGACAACTTTCACCACAGTGAGCCATAGAATTCCAACTTCAAATTTTAAGATTTACTACCACATCTGTTAAGGCAGGAAAGTGACCAAAAGTAGCCAGCTATTAATGTGCTGTGCTCAAGTCTTGTGGAGAAGTCTTGGTTGTAGAATTGGAGAAATCTACATTTAAACGTAGAATGGTGTAGGGTAATAGTGACCTCGTGTTTATACCCACGCAAACATCATATCAACTCTATCTGTGCTTACTTCTATGATCTACTTCAACATACATGTGAGTATGAAAGCCAATTGTAAAGGTGAGGTTTTCTCAGCATTTGATCCTTTTCATTCTTCAAGGTTATATAACACTAGAGACTAAGAGTAAAGACTTATATCATACATCTTATTAGCAATTAGATATTATGATGATTCAGTCTCAGTATGGAACATTTTATAAAATCACAAATGTGTCATCTTTTATGACAAGATTATTTACAAATAGTTTTCAACCACCTGTCAATAGAGACGAATGTCATTAAGTGCCTTGTCTTCTAGAATATGCCTCCTGCTGCTTTGGGAGTGCTTAGGCAATCTCCAGCTTCTGTCTCAACTGATGTGGTATGTTCTTCTGTATATGTGTTGCTTTTATTGGTGGTTGAATAAAGCTGTTCCGGCCAATGGATTAGCAGAGTAAAGCCAGGAGGGAAATCAGAGCAGAGACATATAGAGAAAGTAGGCAGAGGTGGAGAGATGTCATGTAGCTGCCAAATGAGGATGGCACATTGTAACCTTGGGAACCTTACCAAAAGGCCACAGCATTGTGGTGATATGCAGATTGATAGAAATGGGTTAATTTAAGATGTAAGAGTTAGCTAGAAATATGCCTGAGTCATTGGCCAAACAGTATTGCAATTAATATAGTTTCAGTGTGATTATTCTGATCTAGGTGGCTGGGAAATGAATGAGCAGTGTCTGCTTACACTCAAGAGCATATACCAACTCTGCCTAACACTTCTTACCTGTCCTAATCTTAATTTATTGTAAGGCTGAAAATGAAGACCGCTACCCGAGATTACGTCTCAGTAGTAGCAAACATTTCTAACTTACAAGTGCTTGAAAACAACATAAAATGTCTCTGACACTCTTTTACTCTACCAAATCACTTATAATAATCCATGAAAAAGATTTTTTCCCTCAACAGGATTCACTGTAGCAGTTTTCACATGGAGTAGAAAAAGGTGTGTTTCATGAAAGTTTGAATTTTAAATTGGATTTCATTTTATTGTAGATAGCCACAGCCACAGGTGGGGATGGGAGCAGACAGGTGTGAATGCAGATGTAAAGCTGAGTACAGTTACAGATTCTAGGAGAGGTAACTCAAGCCAGACAAAAATCCCAGAATATTTTTCGCTACTCATTTACTGGCTCCCTCAATCATGATACTCTTTCTTTTCTCTTCTTCTCTGCCCTTCTCCCTTCTTGAGCACCCCTGGGGTTTTTATCTAGCTTGACTTTACACAGGTCTCACACATGCTGTTATTCCTGCTGTTGGGTTCCTTTTTACTGCCACGCTTAGTCCAGAAAACACTGTTCCAAGAGAGTGCATTTAAAAAACATGGTTGCAAAAGAGATTTTTCATTTTATACAGCTCTGAAAATAAAGATGAATTAACATTCATACTCACTAAGTTCTACTTACATCGAAATACTTTCACTTATAACAAATACAAGCAGATTGCATACTTCAATGTTTTATTTAAAATTTCATTCAACCTTTTATAAAAAATTCCAGTTCACTGCATTGTCATGTAATGCTAGATATTTTATCTACATTAGACCATTTTTGTGATCCTAATGGAACTATTGAATAAAAAAAAATGTGTAGCTAGATAGTGATGCTGAAATCCTTTTAGTTTAACTCAGCGTGTTCACTTGGCCTCTAGGGAACTCCTTCACAGCCAGAATTAAATGAACTTGTGGTCGCATTTATTACAGAGCAGAGTTTACCAGGTAACCAGACATTTCATTTGCTGCAATTCTGAAAAGCTTTAGGGAAGATAGGACAATACATTTTTAACCTAGGTGCCAAGGAACGGATACTGCTTCATTTGTGCTTTCACAAAGTACTAAAGCTCAGGAAAAACATACTTTTCAGATAATATCAAAATATATTATTTTGATATATAATATCAAAAATATTGCTTGTCTCACTAGTAGTAAACTTTAGTTATTATTTTATATCATTTATTTTAGTACAGCATAGTTATGAGCTTATTGATATTTCATGTGCAATTATTATTTAATCATACAAATGTTTTTAAATTATAATTAAGCATTATTGACTTTATTTGTTTATTTAATCTTTTTTTCTTCTTGACTTTGTATTGAACCTAGAGTTTCTTGCATTCTAGTGAAGTCACAAGCCCTAAACCACATCCCAGCCCAATTATTTATTTATCTTATTTGAAGACAAGATTTCTTTCACATGTTTACTATGGGGTAATAAATGAAGCCACTTATTAGGTAGTATTTATCTTTCACTCTATCTTGATTTGGGTAGAGCTCCTACGGATTTTCTAATATGCAAGCTAAGTACAGATCTTACAGATGAATTTGCACAACTTTCATCCTTTTCCATGGCTATAAAGTACTATAAACAAAGTGTTATAACTGTCCCTGACAATACAATCTATTTCTTCTCCCATCATCTTTTGTTGGTTGGACTGTAAAGTTCTATTATTCCCAGTGGATTTGTGTATTCTCACTAAATAAATCAAAACCAACATATTGGTTCTAATTCTACCTCTTCCTTGATAATCTCTATACTTCATATTTTCCCTGCTGTTTTAACTGATATTTAAAGTCATTAAATGCCTATCTTTTTAAATTTTGCTTCTGGGGAATATTCTGTTACTATTTACCAATTTTGACTTTCATTATAACTGACCTTCATAACGTCTTAGCTATTCAGATATGTGGGCAGCTTTATACATATTGAAGTTGCACTCCAATTTACTCAGCATTCCGGAACCAATAAATGTCATGTCCTGCTGTGAAAACTCAACAGTTAATATAAAATGAATCTAGTTAGAGACAACAAGAGATGGCAACATAGAGGTTATATGTGAATTGATAGCCAGGAATATTAAAAACAGGGTTGGGAAGGAAACATGAGCAGCTAGCTGACAATAAAATTTAGTACACTTAATGGGAGTCTCTGTCCATGCTCTAAATATCTATTATATTCCAGAGAGTCGTCTATTCTTTCCCTATTTATTAGTAAGTGTATGTGCACTGCAGAAACAGTGAAGAGTCATGAAACAGGAATTGCATGTGGCTTCACCAATAAAGTAGGACTCTTTTCTTTCTTCCCTCTTATAATGTCTATTTCTATGTACACAAGTAATTTGAGAGTTGAGAGATTGTTCATCTACACATACTCAAGTATCAAGTTACATAAGTGGTCAAACTGTCTTCAAAGATTTTTGAATGTCATTGAATGCTTCACAGAACAAATGGTTTTTGTTTTCCCATTACAAAGCAACCTGTGTGACTGTTGACAATATGATTACATGTCTGAAATGTCAACTAACGGAAAACACCCTTAGTAATTACTAAGTCTCAGAGGTCTTTATGAGGATTTCAAACATCTTTGGAAGTCCTCTTCCATTGTTGAAATAAAAATAATAATATTAAATTTTATCTAAATCATTTCCCCATGACTCCAATCTTTCATTGTGACTAGAGTGGAAGCTCAGAAAAGGGAATCTATAATGTTTAATAATCACTAAAATAATAGGAAAATAAGTAATGATGCTGGTATAGTTAACACATTTGAATCAAAAACAAAACAAAATAAAAAGAGGAGAATATATAAAATATTATAGATAGAAAGTGTGAATTACAGACAAAAACAAGCAAGTCAATTCTTATAGCAGATGCAATGGGATATATATTTCCATTAAAGCAGAGTCCTTGACAATTCTAGAGATCCAATATACAGTATGAGTACTATAAAAAAATAATTATGTCTTTGATCAAGGTATAATGGATCAAGCCTGTAATTCCTATACTGGAGAAACTAAACAGCAGAAATTACATGGGTTATGAGATAGCCTAAACCAGAAGAAAGTGGATTACAGAATGATACACCATAAAAATATATTGCTTGTAGTAAAGATCCATGACAAATGAATAGATTTTTGCTTTCTTACCAGTTTTTAAAGGCTAAGTATTTATTCTTAGTAATCTCTCTGATACTCCCTTCTCTATCCTGCCCTCCCATTCCCTACTTCATTTAACAATTCCAGACCCCTCTTACTCCTTTAACCCATTATACTACTGTGTTTTATCTCCCCTGCCTTGGAAGGTTCCTCCACCTCCATCCTCATACCCCCACCTTATGGCTCATAGATTAGTACATATCTTAACCCTCAGCAGAGAAGCTTCTTTTTAAAAGTTCCTTTTAATTCTCTGAGAATTATCAGAGACCCAAAACTGACCGAAGTTCAGAGAATAAAAAAGTGAGGAATTCTCGGCTCTAAATGAAACATCTATATTATAACTCACCCCCATGGGGCTCAAAGATTGTCATAGAATAAGGAGGAAAAAAGATGTTACAAGCCACAAGTGGTGACTGACTAAAACACAACCATGTTTTTTAAAACAACTTGGAAATTGCACCTATGAACTCATCATAATGAGGCAACATACATAAGACCCATCTAAGCTCAAGCCAGACAACAGTCCAAGATGGGAAGAAAAAGATGTGTACAAAATCCCACCCCTAACTGACAAGTTATTGCAACTGATAGCTACTGGTAAATGGGCAGTACGTTTTCAACCAGGTTGTGGCCCCTAGTAGGTTTATCATGGTTCAGTTAATGGCTCCACGCTCAAGAGTTCGTGGGCAGCATACATTGAATTCAAAGGTCTGTTTTCTTCTTCCTTTTTTTCTTTTTGGTTGTCTTTTTTTAAAAAATGCACTTAGGCCAGTGGGGAGGTATTGGTACCTGGAAATCAGCAGGAGTGAATATGATAAAAAGTACTGCATGAAAATCTCAAACAGTTAATAAGATACTATACTAAAATGTGTTCTTTTTCATACAATGTATTGCCCTCTCTCTTCAGAAATGAACAAAAGGCCTCTCAAGGTATCATCATCCCTATTGCATGCTAAATGACAAACAGCTATGAAATATGAAAGTTCTAGAAGGTATAAAAAATAAATATTTGTGATCTTAAGGTATCAAAAATGCCTTAAGTGGAGTCAAAAAGTTTCTAGCCATAAAAAGAGGAAAATGTGTTACATTAGAAAATGTATTCTGCTTCGTAAATACATATTCTAGTCTTTAACATAAAGAAACAAATTTAATATAAAGAAACAAGTAGATACATTATACCTATTCTCACACAGCACTCAACATACTTCTGACACAAAATGTGTAGGATTTTCCATGGATAAGTCAATCATCTACCACACACCAACTCAGAACATCTTTTATTTCAATTCTATTCTTACCCTCTACCTGGAGCTCATATCAGATGCTGTAGGTTGATAGTTAAATCAAACAGGATTGCCCCTACATTTAAATATCAACCACAAGCATAGGTTAGCCCATACAACTCCCCCTGGTCTAAATGAACCTCAACGGTCTCTGGGTGAAATTCACAAGTCCTACATAATTGAAAGATTAATTATACTTTTACTTCACATACTTTGAAAAGTATGCCAAAAATTTTAGGTGGGAAGAAGGAGTGAAAAGGAGTATCTATAAAATGTGGATTATCTTTTCTAACTCGGAGTGTCAACAAGAAATACAAAGGTTCATGAATGCAGATGGGCTTGGCCAACAATGCTCAAGGACATAAACTGATACCCAGTCTGTGTCCAGTTCTAGACCAGACTCCATCATTACCTGACCTCATGATCGCCAACAAAACACTGATCTTTCTCAAATTTTATTTCCCTGGATAAGTTAATGTCCATAATTCCCATAGAATTGGGATAGATGAGAACTATGTGAGGGATTTCTGGCAATCTTATGCAACATATGAATATTTTTCTTAAAAAAGTTAATGCTGATTGCTTTGTGCACAGAAGGCAGATGAGATAAACAAATTGACATCTGTCCTGTTTTAGACAGTTTCATTATCAGCAGCTTTAAAGACCGATATAGTTATAACATTAAAAGAAGTGGAATGAGTTTTAATTTTTTCTAAAAATAGTAATTCCCAGGAATACTTAAGGCAAATGAAAAAAATAGCATAGTTTTGGATATGTTTTGGAGCATAATGGAAAAGCAGGATATAAAAAGGTACTTTTCTTTGAAGGTGGCAATAATAAAACCTTTCACTTTTCCTTCATTTTCAATAGCAAAAATCACAACTATAGAACAATTATGTAAAACCACCCATGCTCATGAATGCTAATTTAATGAGCTCTAACTCAGATTCTAAATCACCCAATTAAATGATAATTTACTTATTCTCTTTAAGAAGTCTTTTCAGGGATTCTATTCATTTCATAACCTTTGGACATAGTGCCTAGCTTCCTTGATTAAAACAAGGCTCCAGTTAAAATATTTTTATGTTTCAACTAAGAAGGCAATCAAATGAGCTGCCACATAACATGGTCAATGTAGCATCTACAAAATAGTAAAATTAACTTTGGGCAAATTCCTTAGATTGCATGTTGAGAAGTGACTACTCAAAAGGGTCAGTCACAACATATGTTCATCTCCCCATATCATCATGCATCAAAGTTTATATGCAGTGCATCTTTGGTAACCATCTTCAGAGAAAATTTATAGGCAAAATATGGCAATAATTTTTTATACCAGCCTCCCATGTCCATATTAGCCACATAACACTTCATTCCAATAGTCATCTCTCTTAATTAAATGGCTCTGAATCAATGACTTCGGTTCATTAGAAACACCAGATATCCCATTATTTTATCACACTAAAGACATTCAGCCCTGACTATCCACTGGGACACAAGCTATGTCTGAGTGCCAATTCTGGTGCCTCTCTTGGATGGCTTTTAGAGAAAGGATGGATACACTGCATGAGGTAGTACTCATGCAAAAGGAAACAGATTCTTGTCCTTGATAAATGGAGTACCATGACTCTAGAGTCACATTAAATACACTATATGCAACGTATGAGAATTCAACTCCAGTTTACATTAGGTATTAAAAAAGTTAAGTTTTCAGAAAGCTGCCATTACAAAAACTAATAACATTCAACATGTGATAAATCAAATAATAGAAATGTGTTTCCTTGCTATTCTTGGTTAAGCCAAGAGATCCCAGCTGGCTTAGAGTGTGCCATTACTTCCTAGTACTCACTTCCAAAAGTGACTGAGAATGACGTTCAAGTCATTGACTTCAATCTGTGCGCTGAGTAGAGACAAAAGAGGGAAAACTAGTGAAATTACTGAGTGCAAAAGCCAGCTAACTTGCTTTGAAGAATGCCAAGATGGGACAGTTGACAGTCTGGGTATGGTGTCTATTATTTCAAAGAACAAAACATTGGGAACAATAACTTCTATAAATCCTTCTTTTTGTGAATTTTTGAATAGTTATTGGGCGTGATGTTGGTAGAGAGGGAACTGATAAGAGTCTAAACGATGTTAAAATGAGTCCTTAAAAATTGTGAGTTTTTTCAGAGTCATTTTCATGAATCCTACACGATTTGTAAGATATTGTGTATAACATTTGGTGAGTGAAACTTCCAAAGTCTACAAAACTAACACTGGTGCTCATCCTCCTTTGGGAAATTCTGGGTTATATAGCACCATGCCTATCAGGTACCACAGCTGCTGATGACACTAATGCATGCTATTCCAAGTCCATTTTGGGTGTACACATGGTAACTTAACTGATGGACATGAAATTGCATAATGCACTTCATCTACTTCAACATATTTAGTAACATATATATATATATGCATATATATAATATTTATAATGCATGCTTGTACTGGGGATATGGTTAGAAGCATATGCTGCCCTATAAAGGACTTGAGTTAAATATCAAACATCCACACCAGGAAATTCATAGCCACCTGTTGCTCCAGCTTCAGTATGATCTGCTGCCTCTGTGAACAGCTGCACTCTCAGCACACACCCCTACTTTCTTTCCCTTTTGAAAAAATATTTTCCAGGCAAACATATGATAACTGGTTTCTTTAGGAACGCATATCAAATATGTATTGAAAAAATCTCCACCTATGGTAAGAGAAATGGAGAAAGACATCTATTCTCAACTGGTAAGTGTTGGGAGGAGATATTGTCATTTCCACCACCAATACTACTATAATTACCATTATTGTTATGATTAGCTACTGTCATTAAATGTACTCATTTCATGCCACCCACTGTGATAAGTATGTCACATTCATTATCACATTTGATTTTGTTTTTCATTTCTCTACCCTCCTAATGGATGAAGAAAACAGTAAAAAGAGACAGTTAAATATTTTATCCAAGCCCAAACATCCAGTTTCTATGGAAACTAGATTTACTTGATGGTTCTACCTGAATCTAAACCCATATTTATTTAGCACACTAATCAATCTAATAATATGAATTATCTGTTAATGTGGATGCTATATGTGCCAGGTTCTTCTCGGTGCAATCTCATGGCCCTTGCTTCCTAGTACTCATACCATTTTTTGTCTCTCCTTTTTGAGGTTGCTGTTAAGATCAGCCCATTGTTTCCAGCCAGTAGAATATGGTAAATACAATAGATGCTGCCTTTTCCATTATGGTAAATTTTATCAGCTCCATCTTGGTAAAGCAGTTTCTCTAGACACATTCACACACAACCCCTAGAACTAAGAATTCAGGCCCATAAGTACATGGAAACAAATACTGTCAACATTACAAGTAAGGCCAAAGCAGATTTTTCCTAGTTAGTTCTCTAAATGAGAGTTCATGACATCTGGCAGTTCTGTGACATCCTGTCTGTCCCAAAGCAGAAGATTGCCCAAGAAGTGCCTACACTCCTGCCCTGAGAAACTATATGTATATGAAGTAGTAGAAAACCAAAATACTCTCTCTTTAATATACTTTAAAATACTATTTTCTTTCTTTGGAGGCAAGCTCCGATACTGACTGTGGAAGATGTATTTTATGTGCTTGCAAAAGGCTTCAAACAGATTTTGCTAGAGTGCTTTCTGATTGCTGAAGTAATTATCATAATCACATTAAAAATTAGTAATTTTATTAAATGTCTGGGGGTAAGGAGAAAAATATCGATAATCTAAGGACTTTCTTTTAGAAAGAACTGACCTCCAAAGGTTGCCCCTCTGACCTTGACACTCGCAACATTGTACATATGTTTTCTTTTTTTCCTTCTATAAATAAATAAACAAATAAAAGTAAATTTAAAAAATATAAGTAAAAAGACCTTCTTTGTTTCTAGTGCCCATCTTTATACTCAGTTAGTGGTTCCTTGAATAGAAATGGTGTTTTTGAAATGAAATGTCATAGGCACACTGTGGAAGAGAGGAAGCCACTAATCCTCATTAAGCAGCACAGCTGTATGAAATCCCCACTATTCAGAAGTCAGGACCTGTGCATTCATACATGAATAGCTTCTAAAGGTTAATTAAAAGCAGTAGGTGATAAAAATTTATAAGCTTCTGCTTATAATTTTTTAATGGTGCCATTTCCAACCTTTGATGGTGGTCTTTTAATGTACTACCCGATTCCAGATCCCAGATGCTTCAATCTCCTTAAAGGAACTCAACAAACCACAGTGGCCTCATCTTTTCAAGGATTTCTTTGGTCAAGTTTTAAAGCTTAATAGGCTTCTGGTTTCAGTGAGATAGTCTTTTGTAAAGTCACACTTAGTATTTTCACCCTTGGATCCTTCTTCTTAACTACCCTTATCAATATTAAATATAATGTTTATATATTTATTTACTTTCAAATAAACAATAAGTGCCTAAAGGTTTGCAGCTAAGAAAATGTTTTTTAGTCCAGCCTCATTTGATCTTACCATTATCAAAACATTTTCCAATCTGAATGTTTCCTGCTTAATTAAAAATTCCTGCTTAATTGTGGAAAACAATTTTCAGATCAGCTTTAAACCAGTAAAGGCAGTAGCATCAAATATCAAATAGAAAAATAATGTTAAGTAATAAAATAGTGTTATCACAAGTAAAATTAAATATTCTGGTTCCCTATAAGACTCAGAAATAAGTAAGAGCTGGGTGAAGGGGTAGTTGTTGGAGAATGCCTGGATATCCTTAGCAAGTAACCACTGCTGTGGGACAGAGAGATGCTTTATACTGTTGTAGCCCAGTCAATTTGTCTGTACTCCTAGAATAACCCATTAGCCAAGCTCCTGGAAACAAACTTAATGAAATCATTGCACCATAAAAAATAAGCAAAAAGTCGTGAAAGTAGAAGAGTAGAAAGGGACTTAGCTGAAAAGAGGAGGTGGGTCAAGAGGGGATAATGGAATCATGATTGAAATCATAAGCATCTGTGTTTTACACATGTATAAAAGCTTCATAATGAAATTCATTATTTTATATAACAATTTTTATTCATTAGAAACTTCTAAATAAATAAGAACTTGAGCAAGTACATAGTTAGGAAATAAGCTTAAGAAAAGCTGTCAATATGACCAGTCCTCGAAGAAATGCAAATTAAAGCAACAATTAAATACCATCACATTTCCGTTAGAAGACACAAAAGTAATGATTGTTCAAAATCTATGGAAGTACTTGCAGCAACTGGAATGCTCACATACTGTTGTTAGAGATGAAATGCGGGACAACAGCTTTGGAGAAAAGCTTGCTCACTTCTTAGAAAGTAAATCACAGTATATATATGACCCATTCATCATACTGCTAAGTATTTGTGCAAAATAAAAACCATATGCAAGTACATATCTATGTGAGACATCACATAGAAGTTTTATTTGTAATAACTAACACCTAAAGCGAAGCCAAATATCCCTGAACAGGTGACTGTCATTCACAAATGTGGAGGAATAATGTACTGTTGTACTATACTGCATGAATGCATATCAAGTTATATATAATGAACTTAGCCAGGTTAAAAAGAACACTCCAATATTATCTTTTTATAATATTCCACATCTATCTAATAATATGACAGTGTCTGATGGCTGCATGATAGTTGACTGACCAAGCACAGGATGGGGAAAGAGAGCCACAAAGCACCACAAAGATACTCTTGGAAGTAATTGATATGTACATTTCTTTTATTATACTCGTGTTTCCCCTGTTTAAAAAAGTCATGTATGTCAAAACTTACAAAGATTTGCATTTTAAATATGTGCAACTAATTTTCTACGTATTACACTTTTATAGACTACACAAAGACAGAAAATAAAATTTAAAATATAGAGAGAAAAATAAAATTGGCCATACTTGTTTCTCTCAGGTTTAGTCCTTCAGTAAACTATTAGAATCACCCCATGTGCCTGGTAAGATGGAATGAAATTACATACGTTTATATTCATATACAGTGTGCATGCATGCATGTGTGTGGATAAAAGTGGCAAGCATATGCTTCTTTTATCTTATTTTCTTGGCTGGTCCGTAATCATCACTCTTTCATTTTAACTATTACCATCCCAATGTAATTGACAGAGTTGGATTTTCTTAAGATCACATCAAAGAAACATGGAAATTTGTTTGGATTGCTGAAAGTAATCTGAACTGAGGTAGACCCAGAAAAGGAAGTATTCCTTGCTCTCTTTCTCATAAGGAAGCTAAAGGCAGTAGACCTTAATGCAGAATGAAGGTTACTGTTAGGTTAGAAAGGGTGTGGAGATATGGCTAAAGGAAGACTGGGTTTGTTCTGTGTATGTTGTACTCAGGTGTTGAAGGATAGCTCTGAATCCCATTTAAAGTATACAGCTAAACTGGTCGGTGGTGGTACACGCCTTTAATCCCAGCACTTGGGAGGTAGAGGAAGGCAGATCTCTGTGAGTTTGCGGCCAGCCTGGTTTACAAGAGCTAGTTCCAGGACAGGCTACAGAGAAACCCTGTCTCGAAAAACCAAAATAAATAAATAAATAAATAAATAAATAAATAAATAAATAAATAAAGTATACAGCTAATAGACTGTTGTGGTTTAAAAGAATGAGTGGAGAAAAATGTTCTAAAAAATAAACTCTAAATAAAAGTTTGAGACTGTGATAAACTATGGAGACTTTTGAAGTTGGACTGAATGCATTTTTGCATTACATGGCTACAGACTTTTGGGGACCAGGGAGTGAAATGTGGTAGTCTGAAAGAAAATGGCCATCAAGGAAGTGGCACTACTAGGAGATATGTGCTTGTTGGATAGGTGTGGTCTTGTTGGAGGACATGTGTCACTGTGGTTGTGGGCTTGGAGGTCTCCTATGCTCAAGCTACACTCAGTATCACAGCCCAATTTATGTTTTAGATTAAGCCATATGCATTAATTAAAATAAACAAAATCAAATTACTTTTAAATTGAAACCTCACCAGTTGTGATGGCACACGCTGGTAGGATTTGCTGAAGGAGGGAGAAGCAGGAGGATCGTGAGTTCAAGGCCAACCTGAGCTACACATTTTTAGAATAAATAAATAAATAAATAAGTAAATAAATAAATAAATAAGAAAATAAACTGAAACCTCATTGGAGGCGGCCTGGTCAAATTTGTCATTACTTTTACTTCTAGGAAACTGGTTACTGGACTTTCAGAGCATAGCTAGAAATTTCCCACTTACAGTTGTTCCAAATCATTTAACTTTGCGCAATCTATGTATATGTTGTTGTTTTACAGCATGTATTTCACAATGGAGTAAGCTCCAATTATGCTTTCTAAAATTTTCTTGAGGTGCTAAGAAATAATGACACTCAAGTCTGTGTATTGAAAGTCTCATCTCCAACTGCCTTCTGAGCATACGCACTCAGGAATCCTCTCAAATTAAAGATGCCTTCTTAAATTGCTATATTATTCTTCCAAGAGCTTATTGTGTACTTGCTTCCATATTTCTGTAAGATAATTATAAATCCAGACGCATATACCGGATATAATGCAGCAGAAGAGATATGATCGGATCATTTTCAAGACACAATTAAAAAGTTTCAAATGAAAATGATCACACTGAGAATTCAGGGAAGGGTGAAGTCTCCAGGCAGACTGGAAGGTAGATCACTATGTTTGAATGACTGGACTCCCTTGATATATATTGTTGAAGTTCAGATGCAACGGAGGTAGTGTGAATAGGTGGAGCCCTTGGGGGTAACTAGGTCATGAAGGCAGAGCCTGAAAGAAAGGGATCAGTGCTCTTTTTATTAGATGTCCTTCATCCTGTCTTCTGCAAACACAGAGGGATGTCCCTTGGTGAGGAATCGAATTCTTATAAGATGTCAAATTTGCAAACATTTTGATCTTGGAATTCCATCAGAACTATGGAAAATACTATTTTTGTTAGTTGTAAGTTACCTAGGCTATAGCAGTTTGTTGTGACATCCTGTGTGAGGGATTGGAGAAGTATTCAAACAGAGAAAACTACAAAGTCAAATCCTGAAAAAGAAGTAGTGGTATGTGGTATGCAGATTCTATGAGACTAAGCTTGTCAGTTGCTTACCAAAGGATCTCTATGAAGGATGGCACAGAAGGGAAGGGAGAAGATGCATGCATTTCAGTTTAAAATAAAATATGAAATTTTAAAGAAATGTATGGAACTGAGAAACATTATATTAACTATAATAACTTAGTCCCAGAAAGTCAAATACTGAGTTCTCCCTCATATGTGAGTCCTTAGTCTCTGTGAAGTAAACACATCCCTGTGGAGATAAATATTGGAAAAGGCCAGAAAAATAAAAGGTAGAAAGAGGCAATGAGAATGGTTTTTTTTAAGTTTTACAGCAAAAGAAAAGGAAGACAACAGAGTAAAGTAGAGAGGGAACTACTGGGAACAAAAGGGTTTGGTGGGGAAAAGGAAGACAGGAAGATAACAGAGAATCAACTAAAATTGTGTGTGTGTGTGTGTGTGTGTGTATCTGTCTGTCTGTCTGTGTGTGCGTGCATGTGCATACTTAAAAATCCCATGATGAAATCTGTTGTCCTATAAACTAGTTTTAGAGATGAAAATAAAATATACCCAAAAGAAAATTAAAAAGGAATACTAAGTCAGTACAGACATTGGGATGTATCTGTTTATCAAAGGCTTACTATAAATCCACGTGCCTGAGTGTCTCGTTAACATTTGAAAGGACTAGTCTGAAAAGTGAAACTCTCCCTGGAAGCAGGCTCTGAGACCCCAGGATGGCACCCAGGAGGTCACTGTGGACTGCTCTCAGAAACCGAAGCTGGAAGGAAACTACCCCAGGGATGCAGGTGGAACAGACATCTCAGCCTATTCAACAGAGAGCACTGGATCAGGGATGGATTTGCAGTTGTGTTAACTGAAGCCAGTGGTCTGAGCCAGACAAAGGCCACACCACCCACACTAAGCAGTAACTAGGAACCTCCAATTTTGACGTTTTTTTTGTCATAGTCCACTAGTGTCCTCTTATTTTTTTCAGAATATTTTGCCAGTAAGCAGGTGCCAAGTCATATACAGAAAAGCATAAAGTTGATAAGGGAATAACTTGTGAGAGAAATAAAGCTGATATAATAGGAAATCAACCCAGTACCCAGAATATAAAATGTCTCTTTCATGCCAGTGAGAAGTCCCAGAACAGAGATAACTCATTGCAACAAGGATGGGTAGGAATGAGTGTACCTATTACATCTACAATTCTATGGTTCAGCTTGAATGTTTCCTCAAAAGTTCATGTGCCGTAAGCCTTTCACCTAACTTCTAAACTAATATTTGGGGGGAGGTAGTGGAAGATAATTATGCCATTTATTGGTAATGTTCTTGTTAATCCTAGATCATTCTCATGATAGTAGATTGTTATAAGAGTAAGTTTATAAGCATAGTCTCTAAGCTCCATATTCAATCTCTCTCTCTCTCTCTCTCTCTCTCTCTCTCTCTCTCTCTCTCTCTCTCACACACACACACACACACACACACACACATTTTAATAGTTTGTTTTGAGAACCTTTTGAGATTAATATAATTATGGGATTACTTCCTTCAATTTCCTCTCTCCAAACCCAATCATACACACTTCCTTGCTCTCTTTCAGATTCATGGGCTCTGTTCTCATTACTTGCTCTTATACATTTACAAAAAAAACCTACTCTTGACACCTCTATGAGGTCATGTACTGTGGCATGATAAAACTAGGAAAGCCCTCATCACAGAACAAATCGATGAAGCAAACTGATCTTGGATTTTCAGTCCCCAAATCTGTAAGGTAAATAGCCAAATGAGACTCGTTTAATAAAGTTCATCCCTTTGGGTATTAGTGACAGAAACGAGGCTAAGTAATAATCCTTTCAGTCACTAGCTCAGAACTACTAAGAAGACAGGATAGTCTCGTTTCAAACCGAGACAGGAACAAACAAAAGAAGCTGGTTTTTTGTTTGAGGCTGAATGCAGTCATTCCTGGTAGCTCAGCAATAACTGCTTTCTTGGAGAGAGAGCTGAGCTGCATACATCCTGGTCTGCTGTGTCTATACATAGCCATTCATTGTTGATGCACCATTGTCTTCTAAAACCTATGAGTTGGTTACAATGTCAAGTTCATATCATCATCTCTATGTGCAGCTCACAAGGACCTATAGAGACATATTAGAAGTTTCTTCCAGAGTTTCTTGCTATATCCTTTTGTTTGTTCTTCTTTGAGATATTTCCAATACAAACACCAAGTAGATATGTAATAAAGTTACTATTTTAGATAAAATACCTCCCATACACATATCTCTGAGGTTATTTGGACTATTAACTAAAATAACTGTATATTAATGCTGCATTTTAAAATATACTCTGTCTTTAAGCATTTTCAGGCTATGGATTGTATTTAATTAATTTTTCTGTTATAATAGAAATAGTATTATTTAAAACCCAGCCTCAATCTTTTTTATAGTTTAATCTCATTGAAATGTGATTTATTTCCATAATGTAAAAGTAAAAAGAGACCAATAAAGATTCAGCACAATGTTATGAAATACCTCTAACATCCAGACCCTGAATTAATAAGGTGTGGACTGCAATTCTGTTCATAGGAACCTAGTGCAATGAGAATGCAGACCACCTAAATCAAGAAATGTTATTTAAAAGCATGTATTAAACAGCAGCATGAAGAAAAGTTATGGGAACAGAGGAAAGGAAAACTTTATCTAGTCATAAAATGAATAGCATTCTAAAATAAAGTCATGGATATATAAAAGGCCAGTCAAGTGGCTATTCTGAGTTAGAAGTATCAGGCAGGAAGATTATGATCTATATGTTCAGCGTGTTTTATTCCTAAAAAGTATGGATAACATAAACTCCATGTTTTTAATTTCTGGGTGTTATTTTGGGAATTATTTAGGTCACACCTACTGACCTATAGTAAAATAGGAATACAAAACCTTATATTTTTAGTAAGAAAGTCTCTGATGTTAGTATTAAAACATCAGCATTTCTTAGCATAAAATAATTGCCAAAGATACTATGGAACAATAAAAAATCCCAAGAGAAAACTCAAAGACTCAAGAGATATAGTCAGGATTCTGAGCTCATGGGACCCTCTTCCAGACAAGGCCAGTATCTTAACCTCTTCTAGCACTGTGAGGAGACACCATGGCCAAGGAAACTGTTATAAGAGAAAGCATTTAAGTGGGGGCATTGCTTACCATTTTAGAGGTTTAGTCCATTATCATCATGATGGAGAGCATGGCAGCATGCAAGTAAGAACAGAGGTTGAGAACTATATCATGATCCATAGGCAGACAGATTCTGGACTTGGCATGGCCTTTTGAAACCTCAAACTCTACCCCCAATAAGGCCATACTGCTCAGTTCTTCTAATCCTTTTAAATAATAACAGTCTTTGGCAGTTAAATATATCAGCCTTATGAGGACCATTCTTACTTAAGCCATCACAGGCAGCTATAGAAGCCTACCAGTTTCAGAATACTTTGATAACTTCAGCAAATAAATAAAATGGTTCAACTGTAATGATGGCTATTTGAGGGGAAGTTTCACCAAAGTTTAGTATTTACCATATGTAATTAAATTCTTATCTCTATTTCTACTATCAAGATTTAACCTCCAGGTCAGGGGGAGGTGGGGAAGAGAGAGAGAGAGAGAGAGAGAGAGAGAGAGAGAGAGAGAGAGAGAGAGAGAGAGAGTTTCCTTTTATACTATTGTTAGATATAAGTCAAAATGATAATAGTCAAGTCAAACTGAATGCAAAATGACACACATCAGAAACAATACAGTTAAGCCGCTTAGTAAGTAGCATCTCCTTAAATTCTGTGTCCAGCAGTATAGTCATTAAAACCTTTTGTCTAGTCTCTTCTGTTTGAAAGTATTATTTCGCTTAGGTCCTACTGAGTTCTTCCTTTCTTTGTGTGCTATGATACGCAGTCATACAACTGTAATTGTATTCCCACTGTCTGTAAGAAACTATTTCAATGCCAATAGATTGTGCTTTTGTATGTCCATTTCAAAAAAATGAACTGTCTCCTCTATTAGAATTGAAACAATGACTACAGAAAGACTAATCAATAACTGGGCTTTTCTTTCCATTAATCCAGAGAATGTGAATGTATTTGATCAATCATTCTTTATAAGATTTGTAACTGTGAGAAGAAAATGTTAAATTTCTATGAAAAATACTTTAAGGGAATGATGTAAGTATTCTCTAAGAAAGTGATTTAAGTCTTGAATTACAAAAGCTTTCAAATGTTACCCTTGTGGTAACACCATATTTTAACTTACAGACCATTGTGATCATGAATTTTATCATGAAACAAATCACTGGCCAACCAAAACCTCTATTACTTATGTATTTCCCCAAGGATTCTTTAACTCCCACAGAGCAAATGAATTGCATCCTCTCAGGGGTGGTGCAGAAGTGTAACAGTGCATGTAGACATACACTTTACACCAGCAATTCTCAGTGTTTGAGTTGTGACCCTTTTGAGGTTCAAAAGAGCTCTGACCATTAGAAAACAGAGATATGTGCATTACAATTTATGACAGTAGCAAAATTACAATTAGAAAGTAACATTGAAAATATTTTATTATTATTAATGGTTATAACCTGAGCAACTGTATTAAAGGGTCATAGCATTAAGAAGGTTGAGAACCACTACTCGACATGAAAAGTAAAGTACATTTTAATCCAAGACAGGCATTCTGATTCAGAAAATAGCTTTGTTTTGGGACTCAACTGCATTAGGGAGACAAAAAAAAGAAAGAGGTATTGGGAGTCATCCACCTCAACAGCAAGGAAGGAAGATAATTTTGATGTCATTTACCAATGAGCAACTGTTTCAAGGACTAACTATAAAGACAGCACATTTTGAAAATGACATCTGCATTTCAAAAGCCTAGAAAGCCAGTGAAGAATTAGTGTTTAATATTCATCTCTCGTTGGGCATTTATCTGTCCCTCACACTGAGCTGAACACTTCAACAGGTTTAAGTTCTATGTGGAGTTGCTACACAAGAACTAATAGTTGCTAGTAACACATGACAGCAGAGTCAGACAGGACAGATGTAGTAAACCTAATAAAAATATGTAAATAGGGCATTCTATAATTTCATATCAATTTTATATCCCCTTTGCCTAATGTCATACAGTAAGTAGAGGGTGCTGTACATAAAATATATTCTGAGAAAAAAAGTCCAGAAAAGCCAAGTTCAGTGATGCCAGAACAACCCGGAAAATAAGAAATAGAAACATCAAAGATTACACAGAATGCAATTTACTGGAGTGGAGACATAGGGGAGTATGTTGATAGAGTTATGGTACTAGTGTAAGAAACATTAAATATTAGTCTTTTGTGTCAAACATTGTAAAACGCATGTTTAGGAAAAGAAATACAAAATTTATATATCTTCTTCCTTGTAAGGTTTTTATGCAAATGGCTTTACCGCCCCACCTTGTAGAGCCTTTATAGAAATGTTTTAACTACTTCCACCACCTGGCAAAGCTTTGGTTTACATAAAGGGCCTACTGAATCCCACCCTTTCATAATTTCTTTTGATTTATTTATTTATTTATTTATTTATAAAAATTTCCACTTTCTCCCCTCCTTCCGATACCCTCCTATTCCCCCCACTCTCTCTCCTCCTCCCTCTCCAGTCCTAAGAGCAGTCAGGGTTTCCTGCTCTATGGGAAGTTCAAGTTCCTCCCCCCTCCCTCCAGGTCCAGGACTGTAAGGAGCTGCCAGGACATCACCTTGGCGAGATAGTGCCAGTGGTCCTACAGCCTGGAGGCATACAGATCCTTTGATGCTGCTGCGCAGGCCAGAGTGCTTGGGGCCTGTGTTTTGCATTTCAGAGCCTTGGTTCCCTGACCTGTCCTGAGGCCTGGGGGGGGGGGGCCTTAGCAGAATGGTATCATCCAATCAGCATTCAAGCCTCTCCACCCTAGAAAAGCGGCTGCCTTTGCCCCCCCTCGTCCCTGCGCTTTCTCTCTCTCTCTCTCTCTCTCTCTCTCTCTCTCTCTCTCTCTCTTCCTGCTCTCCCACCCTCTCTCCCTTACTCTCTCCCTTTTCGTCCCCCTTCTCCTGCTCCTTCCCTCTCTCTTTCCCATTCCCCCTTTTTCAACCAAGTGGCTCCAATAAAGGCGTGATATGGGAAGAAATCTCGATTTCGTGGTCGCTTCTGCTTGCTGGACAAGGGATGCGTCTCACACAGGAAGGTGAGCATCCAACCAGACTAGGATCCCAAAAAGCCAGTACATGCAGACAAAACAAGACCCAGTGCCATTGTCAATGGCTTCTCAGTCAGCCCCCATGTCAGCCACATTCAGAGAATCTGGTTTGATCACATGCTCGTTCAGTCCCAGTCCAGCTGGCCTTGGTGAGCTCTCATTAGATCAGTCCCCATGTATCAATGGGTAAATGCACCCCTCGCGGTCCTGACTTCCTTTTTCATGTTCTCCCTCCTTCTGCTCCTCATTTGGACCTTGAGGAGCTCAGTCCAGTGATCCAGTGTGGGTCTCTGTCTCTATCTCCATCCATCGTCGGATGAGGGTTCTCTCTGATCCTACCTTCCTTTCTCACGTTCTCCCTCCATCTGCTTTTCATTTGGACCTAGGGAGTATTGTCCAGTGTTCCAATGTGTGTCTCTGTCTCTATCTCCATCCATCACCAGATAAAGGTTCTATGGTGATATGCAACATATTCATCAGTATGGTTATGGACCAAGGCCAGTTCAGGCACCCTCTCCTCTGCTGCCCAGGGAAGCATTTATTCAACTACGTTCATAGCTGCACTATTTGTAATAGCCAGAACCTGGAAAAAAACCTAAGTGCCCCTCAATAGAAGAATGGTTAAAGAAAGTGTGGAACATATACACATTAGAGTTTTACTCAGCGGTAAAAAAACAATGACTTCTTGAATTTTGCATGCAAATGGATGGAAACAGAAAACGCTTTACTGAGTGAGGTACCCCAGACCCAAAAAGAGGAATATGGTATGTACTCACTCATAAGTGGATTCTAGCCTTAATTAAAGGTCTTTGAGCCTATAATTCGTGATCCTAGAGAAGCTAAATAAGAAGGTGAACCTGAAGAAAATCATATAGTTATCCTCCTGGATATTGGAAGTAGACAAGATTGCCAAGCAAACTTGGGTGCATGGGGGGTGGAGAGGTGGAAGTAAGGGGAGAGGGCTGGAGAGAAGGGAGTGGGGGAGGATTGAGGATGGCTTGGGGGAATGGGATGGGGAAAGGGAGGAAGGATGGTTATGGGAGCAGGGAGGTATATATCTCAACTAAGGGAGCCATTCTAGGGTTTGCATGAGACTTGATTCTGGAGGGGTTCCCAGGCCCAAGGAGAGGTCCTCATAACTTTTTTAGCACTGATTTTTTTGTCTTTAATTATTTTCTTTTTTTAATTATTAGATTTATTTTAAAAATACCAATCCAAATTCCTACTCCCTCCCCTCTTCCAATACCCTCCACACACCCTCCCACTCCACTCCCCTCTAATCCTAAGAGAGGGTAAGGTACTTTGCTTTGTGGAAGATCCAAGGCCCTCCCTACTGCATCTAGGCTGAGCAAAGTATACATCCAAAGAGATCAGTATCCCAAAAAGCCAGTACATGCAGTAGAGACAAATCCCAGTGCCACCACTAGTGGCCATTCAGGCTGATGATTATCTTAAATATCATCATAGAATCTTTGTCCAACAAGAGATGGAAACAGAGGCAGAGTCTCATATCAGAGCACTGGACTGAGCTCCCAAGGCCCAGTTGAAGAGTAGAAGGAATGAGATGATGAGCAAGGAGGGCAAGACCATAAAGGGTTCATCCTTTATGAACCTGAGCTAATGGGAGCTCAGGAACTCCAGCTGAATTGGGAAGGAACATGCACTGATTTTTTTAACAAGCCAATTATGAATGACTATGAGGATGGACCTTAGACAGTAGAGAAAGGACACAGTCACCACCTATGTTAGAATAAAAGCCACGTGAACTTCCTGTCCCTGTGACAGTATGGGTTCTAGATCATCTTTTATGGCAAAATAACTGTCTTGCTGAGCTACTTTTGTTTGGTTCGAGTGTTCCTTTGTAGGACACCATCACCATTCTTTTTTCCCCAACACTGGGAAATCAAACCTCTCCATTTGGGAGAAAATTGGGGCCATACTTATGGCTTAGAACAAAAGTGGTTTCATCTTAGAATGCACCCAGATTATCTTAAGATAGTAGTAAAGAGTCAACCACACCCCTGGAACCAGAGTCTTGCTGTGAGTCTCCACATATCATTCTTCTAAGTGTATTTAGTTTTGTAAGGAACTCCATGAGAAATGCAGTTGGCGTTATTCTGGATAATCATGGTGACTTCAAAATGGCAACAGTCATGTTAAGGTGAATCTAACACATTTCCCAAGCCATAGTTGTTATCTGTATTGTAATAAGGTTTGAGGATCATTGTGTCATTCACTGTTAGAACCAATCCAGTATCTTTTCTTACTTAATGATAAAGCATTTTGATTGAGACAGTAAGGTATCCTGTTGAAATTTACCTCCTTAACTAATGAGCTGCCAATCTAAATCTATGATATTGGCATTCTTTTCAAATAAAGAAAGAAATCTGGGCTGGAGAGGTGGCTCAGTAATTAAAAGTGTTTAATGGTCTCCCAGAAGACCTCAGTTCAGTTTTTAGCACCCATATTAGAAGGTTCATAACAACCTGTAACTTCTGCTTCAGGGGCTTCTCTGGCTTTCAGAGACACCCACACACATGGCAAACACCCACACAGACACATACACATGGATTTTAAAAAAATTAAGAGAGAAGCCTGTTGCATTGTATTCTTCATGCTTGGTGTGCTGATACAATACCTGGTGATAGGGCAGCCATATTGCCACTGTGCAGAAGAAAGGTGCAAAGTTAGAATGCTAAGTCAAGATGTTAGAAAGAGGGCAAATCCTTGAGCACATTGCAAAGCTCCTACTCCCGTCATTGATGCTTACTCCTCAAACTTTCCTTGGGCAAGACAGACCTAGTATTTAATCTATTATTTATATTTGCTCGAAGTCAAATATAGTCCTCAACTGTGAATAATTCTGACAATACTTTAAACTAAAAAGTCACATAAGACATAACTTTTCACCTTTACTTTCATATAAACACCAGACTGGTGTCAGGATAAGTAGTTAGAGCTTGAAATTTTCCCCAGGTTTTTCCCTTATCACCAACTACAAGAAAGATTTCATATTGCTTATATGTTGAGTCATATTGTTAGTTCTTCCAAGTTTAATCCATTACTTTACCACTGTGCATATTTCTTTAATTTATCAATATTTTTCTTTTTATAGTCTGTTTTTTGTTTTCATTGAAAATTCCATACACGTACATAATGAATCTTGATCATAACCACTCTTATTTCACCGCCACCAATCCTGCCCAGAGTCTCCATCACATCTCTCTCCCGATACTGGTTACTCCTTTTATAACTTTGTATTTAGTATCTTATACTCCTGCATCCAAATAGTATTACCTATATGTTCCTGGGCATGGGGTCATGCATGGGTCATGGGGAATCTGCCAGTGGCCACACTCATAAAGAAAGTAATTCTCCCTCTCTAAGCAGTTATCAACTGCCAATAGCTCTTCAGCTATGGGTGGGCCTCAGAAGCCTCTCATCCCGTTTTAATTTTTCATTTGAAGACATGAACATTAATATTAATATTTCAAAGATTTCTTCATACAAATCCAGTGCCAACTTCCTTGCCACCACTTCATAAACCATACAAATTATTTCAGCCTCTAGTCATTGTAAAATTTAGCATCTTAATTATCAGCTCAGCTTTTACAATTTTTTCATGTGCTTACTGTGTACGTGTGTAGAAGAGTGTGTGTGTGTGTGTGTGTGCGTGCGCACGTGTGCATGTGTGTGTGTTTGCCAATCTTCCCTCTGAGTGAGGGAAAGGTTGACTGACTTTGAAAAGAAGTTGATTGACTAATGAGAACTTAATGATGTAGAGACAATGGAATACTACAATGTTGCAGACCAAGAGCCTAATTACAATTTATACTGGACTGTCTTATCCTACCAAACTGCCATCCCTTGCTGCTCACCCATCCCATGTTGGAGCTGAAGTTCAGACAAAGTCAGGTTCTAATGTCATAACTAATAAAAGACTCTTGGAATATATTAATAAAGCCCTACTTTGCCACCAAAGGGCTGAGAGTGTCATCACATATCACTGGAAAGTCTACAATTGAGTTTTTTTTCATGTTATTGTAACAACCTACTTAATATTTCCAAGGACAAATTTAACAAACATCCTGATGTGGGGATTTGTTGTGTTGCTCTAAAAACTGCATGAAACTGCTTCCACATTGGAACATGGAATCTGATGCAATCCCAGGCCATGATCATTCATATTTGACTCTAGAATTAACTATCTTTTATTTCCTTTGAAGTATGAATTATGTTTACGTGCTGATATCTCCAATCTAAGGTAAGATAAGAGCACAGAACTTATTTTCCCTACATACAAATAAACCCTTGACACAACAGACAAGTGGGGATATTCATTGGTTAGCTGAAGGGGTAAATCAATCAATTTTAATCAAACTCTCAGCACTGTGAGAAAATCAAAGAAATACTAGATGTAGTAAGTAACACAAAGTTCTGTGAAGGTTAAGCTTTAACATCAGCTTGACACAGTCTAGACTTGCCTGGGAAGATAATGCAATGAGGGACTCTCTACATAGGGTTGAGCTGTAAGTATGTTAATGGAGAATTCTCTTGTTTAAGTTAATAGGAAACCCATCCCACCATGGGAACCATCATTCCCTAGGCAGGGATTCTTAACACTATTACAACAGAGAGATTTGGCAGAGGGTAAGCAAGTAAGCTTATGAGTGCCAGCATTTATTTTTCTGCTTTGTTTATTTTCTGTTCTGTTTTTGATTTTGTGTTTTGAGACATGGGTCCTCTGTGTAATTCTGGATGTCCAGGAACTCACTCTGTAGAAGAGGCTGGCATAGAACTCACAAAGATCCACCTGCCTCTGCCTCCCCAATGCTAGGATTAAAGACTTGTGCCACCACTGCCCAGCATCTTTCTGCCCTTTAACTGTGGAAGCAATATGTCCAGCTGTCTCAAGCTCCCACTGCCTTAATTTCCCCACAGTAATGGATAGTAGCCTGGAATTGTAAGCTGAACACCCACTCTCTATCACCTAAGTTGCTTTGGGACATTTTATTAAAGCATCAGAGCTGAAGCTAGGACAATTTCTTTTTTCTTTTCTCTCTCTCTCTCTCTCTCTCTCTCTCTCTCTCTCTCTCTCTCTTTCTTCTTTCTTTCTTTCTTTTTTTTTTTGAGACAGGGTTTCTCTGTGCGACAGTCCTAGCTGTCCTGGAACTAGCTCTTGTAGACCAGGCTGGCTTCCAACTCACAGAGATCTGCCTGTCTTGCCTACCAAGTTCTGGGATTAAAGGCTGAACAATTTCTAAAATAAGTGAGAAGTTTCTTCTCAAATGTTTAAACCATGAAGCAATGATAATGACAATGGGACAAAGATGGAGGTCAAGGACCTGTGGGTGTTAAATGGTAGTGTAGGTTTCTTAGTAGCTTCCTAGTGCTTTTGTCTGGAAAGAAGCTAGGAAGAAGAGCCAAGCAAAGCAGAGCAGAGGGCAGCACACATGTGAGTTTAACCAGAAAATTGAGCTGCTGTTCCTTTAAAGAACATAGATGGTTGTGGGTCCAGTTCTTTGCACTGAACTGTCTAACTCCAAGCAATCTTGAACTACAAATTCTTCATATGAGAAAGGTTATATGAATACTTACTCAACTGAATGATAATCAGAATTAAAAGTACTGTATGAAAGCAAATAACTGGAAATTTTGCTAATAGTTCTTGAAGGATAATCGCTTGGCAGAAATGATCTCTTCTAATCCACAGATCATTGACAAGAAAATCATTGACTGGTTCTTAATATCAGAGGGAGAGAGAACCTGGAGATCAACTCATCTGGATAAGGACTGGTGCTCTGCTAGATGGTGAGGGAGGCCCTTAAGTGATGCTTATCTTTGTCCACATGATCTAACGACTGCACTGAAGATCCATGTTTCTGTGACTTAATCCACGTTTGAACTAGGAAAACTGCAATAAATTGTGTGTCCACCTCAATAGACATGGTTGTATCCCACTGATACTGAATATGCTCTTTTTTTGCTTTGCCAAAGCATTTATAATAAAAAACCTGAAGGAAGACCCTTGGTTTGGGAAATAGGCCTTTTCAAACTCACTTTGTTTTTCTAGTTGTTCACAACTGAAGTATGTTTAAAGGATACTACTCTTCAAATGCCACGAGATATGTTTAAGTTTGTCACACTGCTGTTAACAACTTCTGCAGACATGCAAAACCATTACACAGAAAGAACATATGCCATTGGCCACAGAATAGAATTCTAGATGTTTCGGTAATGAATTTCCTAAGAAGTGTGACCAACAGATTGGGAATTTGAGCTCCAAGGCTTAAAGATCTGTTTACAGACTAGGTCTGTCATATGTTTGTTATGTGAATATGGGAATGCTCACTCACCAGCTACAGCTTTATTTTCTTCCATTAATTCAAAATGGAAATAAAACCTATTGTTTAACTGTTACTGTGACAGTTAAATGGGATGGTTCACATGAACCAAAGCACGCCATGCTGCTCAGAGCCAATGTTGAGATTGATATCTATTCCTTCATACTGAATGTGTCGTCATCTAATCTTAGATTTCCTCCTTTGATATGTAAAGTACACATGTGGTTATGTGACACTTGTCATGGAAGTGAGTCCTTGGTATCATTCAAATGCTAGGAAACATCTAAAATTAATTATCTTTGCTGCAATTACTCACTCAGCGTAAGTTGTCAATGAGTCCAAATCAAAATTATAAAATATTTTCCTCAAAGCGTAATTTATTTTGAAAATGTGGACCAGTGTTGTTTTCCCAAACTTAGATCTTACTGGGGATCATGTGACAAAGGGGATCTTCACCAGCTCTACTGATGTGAGATTCTTTTTTGCATGCTATGAATGTTTCATTACCATTGGTCAATGAGTAAAGATGTTTTGTCCAATGGCTTAGCAGAGCAAAGCCAAGTGGGAAATCTGAACAGAGATATAGAAAGTAGGTGGAGTCAACGAGCTGCCATGTAGCTGCCAAAGGAGAAAGATGCCACCTCCAGAACCTTACTGGTAGGCCACAGCCTCGTGGCAATGCACAGATTAATAGAAATAGGTTAATTTAAGATGTTAAGAGTTAGTTAGTAAGAACCCTGAGCTCATAGATCAAACAGTGTTGCAATTAATGTAGTTTCTGTGTCTTTATTCGGGCTGGGCAGCTGGGAAACAAGCAAGCAGTCGCCACCTACATACACCCTACGGTTTCAAACTCAGTAGAGAATCTGTACTTGCAGTGTCTTTGTGGAGTTAGCATTGGCATGGAGACAGTAAGCCTCCATGCTCTCTTTCACTTGTGTGCCTTTGTTTTAGTTCTCAAGAAGGATCACGTCAAAATCATCTGAGGAATTTAATTCCTCCTGTTCGAGAATCAAGAGATGCCAATAGCATCTTTCTGTGCATAAAATATGTAATACATTATTCTCATTTGTGAATTTTTCTGTCTGTGGGAAAACAGAAAGGAAATTCTGATATAATTGTTATCTCATGGAAATGGCATTTGTGCTCATTACTGATGCTTTCCTATGGGTAATTTTACAAGTGAAATTGGTCCCTTATTTAAGCACTAAGATTATTTGATTTTCGTTAAAGAGACAGATGAAATTAGAATTGTAACCTAGTAACACATTCAAATATTTAATGGGATCTGCAATGTTCAATTTGAAATTCTGCTCTAGTTGCATTGACAGCGTAAGTTTTACATCGTCTTCTAATTGAAATCATACATGCGTCTGCAAACTTTTCACAGCTGGTCTCATACCAAACCTCTTCCAGTTTCTTCAGGTAGATGGCAAAAACTAAGAGCATGGATCAGGTAATTAATCCTTAGAATACCTACCCCCCTCTACTCCCAGGCAATCACCATATACACTTACTTAAAGGAAACAGATAAACTTTGGGATGAGAAAGTTATGACTTAATAAAGCAAGTTAAATTATTTTTAGATTTATATCTGGTGTGTGTGTGTGTGTGTATGTGTTGTCTGCATGTATGTCTATATAGCACATGCATGTCTGGTACTTGTAAAGGTCAGAGGAAGACATCAGATACCCTGAACTGGAATTACAGGCAGTTATGGGCTGCCATGGGGGTGCTTGGAATTCAACCTGGGTCCACTGGAAAAGCAGTCAGTGCTCTTAACTGCAGAACAGCGTCTCCAGTCCACTTAAGACTTAGTAAAGCAATTAATAATGAGATGTTTGAACTATTCTCTGTAAGTATCTGTTCCACTAAATAACTCAAAGTTTTCTTGGTAGAATATGGCCTGTGAATTGATGTGTTTATGACCCACTTTGAAAAATTAGGGAGGTGACTCAGTAGATAAAAGAATATGCTGTAAGCATAGGAAGATCTGACTTCAAATTTCCAGCACCCATGTGAAAACTGCGTATGGCCACATGAGCTTCTATCATCAGAGTTGGGAGACAGTGATAAACAGATCTCAGGACCTTCTTAGCCAGTCAACCTAGGTGAAGTGGCAATCTTCATGATCAGTGAGAGAGACCATGTCACATACACAAGAAATGATATAGAACAATACATGCACGTTGTAAAACCCCCTGACACTCTCATTCTCTCTCTCTCTCTCTCTCTCTCTCTCTCTCACTCACTCACTCACGCACACGCACACGCACACGCACATGCACACACACACAAACATACAAACAAAACAATCAACTTGACTGACTTGACAGCTGCCTGCTCTCACAGTGTGTCTCCTGGGTATGTCACCTATCCCCTCACTAGTGACGTGGAATTGTCAAGGTGAATGTCATCTACAAAATCTTCTTACATGAAACATGTCACACAGATTGCAACAGATTTAGTAGTTTTTTGTCTTTACAAATTTATTGCTCTAAAAGTATTGCATACTTGCATTTCAGCTTGGAAACAAGAGAGTGCAGGTAAGCATTGACCAAATAAAATCCAATCGTCTCTTCTAAAGAATAACCATTATGTAGAGTGCTAGTCGAATTTGGTTGCAAGAATCCAACACTGCTTTTCTATTTTAAGAGTTAGAGCAATACAGTCTTGGAGAGAAACAACCAAGAGCAGGGAGCTGCAACAGAAAAGCAATAGCTTTCCTCTTTCTCTATTACTACTCTTCCACAAAGCAGAACAAATTCGTTAAAATTTACATCCCTATGAGGTCACTTCTTTTGCTGCTAAGTGGAAAGCCTGCTTTTCCTGGCTTTAGTAACCTTAACTGACATTTACCAGCATGCTATTGAAGAGGTGAAGGTTGAGTTTACTTACACCAACTCAGTTCCTCTTACTTTTTTTTCTTTCCCATTGGGGAAGGTGGCAGCAATGATGCTACTGGAGCTGCTAGAAATAAATTTCTCTTCTGAAACTATTCAGTTTCTGATATTGTATTACAGCAGACTAAACAGATTGAGACAGTAACTTTCCTATATTTAGTAATATCCTTCAGTTCTACTTCATCTCGGCAACTAATGACTGAGCTCTTGCCTGTCGAATCCCCACCTGTAGGGGCACATTACACTCCTTACCTTCCGTAAGGAATGTCTCTACCTGTGCTCTGTAAGGTTCACTACCTTCAAATTCTGTGATAAATTCAAAATTAAATAGACATATGTTGTCTATATGTCAAAGTGCTGAAAACTAATAAATGGTTGTTACAATATAATGACTTCATAAATACTCTGCAGGGAGTCCACTATAATATGTGCCCTTTGCCTTATGTGTAGCACCACCAGAACCCAGAGGAACCAATATGCAGTTATTAAACATTCTGATCTAATGCCCTCTCCATAACTGCACTTCAGTATTTGCTCAACATTAAGACTTATTCAGTTTGCCTTACATTCAGACCATGAAATTCTTAGACACACCAAGCTGCTACCTTCGTGGAAATTTATGTTCGTCTTCTCTTCTTTCTTTGAGAACCTGTTTGTGGTTCTTCCCTGTGTTAATACTGTCATCCACATGATCTCATGATCTAACAACTGCACTGAAGACCCATATTTCTACAACCTACTCTACATTTGAACTAGGAAAGCAGCAATAAATTTTGTGGTCATTCCAGCTCCATGTTTGCATTACTTGCTTTCTGCTACCCACTTGCTCTGCTGAGATTTTTTCCCCCTCAATTTCTGATTCACTTCCACCAGCAAATGTCATCAATTTAGCAATTTAAGCAAAGTTTACATAATCCCTTCTCTTTTTCATTACTTGTATTATGAGAATTTCATTCAAGTACTAGGTTTACATAATTTTCACCAACTTCTCCTCCCTCCAACTCTTCCCAAACCCCTTCCACTTCTCAAATACATGACTGCTTCTTTAATTATTATTATTATTACATACACAGATAGATATGCATATATAAATTCATCTAGTTAAGTCCATTTATGTTGCTCATGTGTACAAGTATTTATACCTGTTGAATACTTGCAATCAAATAACCTATCAGGGAGCTCATGTAGGAAAGAATTAATATCTCTTAAACTGTTTTTGAGGTTCAAAAATCTGGGGAAAACTTATAATATGTGTAAAACTCAGATTACCACAGAATCTGACCTGAGCTGCTAGGCCAGCATGCCTTAACCATCCATATCTCTTTTGGGACAAAACTCTTTCCCTCTAAGCTCATTCATGTGACTGTTGGTAGATATATTATTTCCTTGTGCCCTCATAGTCTTGCCCCCAAACAGGTGTCTTGGATCTTTTAAAAGGAACAAAGAAATAAGACCCCTTGTGCATGCACACACATGCAGAGAGAGAGAGAGACAGAGAGAGAGTCACAGAATAGAAGTTACATCCCTTAATCTTGAAAGTGACAACAATTTCTCTATATTCTATCTCACAGTAGAAAGTTATTATGTCCAGCCTATTAAGGAGAAAATAATATCTTCTGTGTCTTGAAAACTGAATCACCACCACCAACCACGTGAGTAGAAGGAAAGGGTGACAGGTGCACAGCAGAACTTAAGAACTATCAAGAATCTTGATAAAGGTTAAAGAGTTAATGTGATCATGGAATGAGGCTGAATTAGAACAAATGCCTATGTTAAAATAGTAGAAAGCATTGGTACTTGCTGAGAATCCAATGCATTCTTAGCACTATACTAGGGCATCATACATCCTGTCTCATTGCTTTACCACTAACAGCCATGTGTTCCCTGTGTTCCCACTACTAAAAGTTCCAAAATATATGGATCAATTAGGATGACTTTTGATACAAAATAACAGAAACAATGTGATAAAAATTTAAATGTAATGAAACTAATTTCACTCACATATAAATATCTGGAAATACAAATATTGTAACTTCAACATTGCCTCTGTACCATGAAGTTCTTGAGGATTTCAATTCCTTCCAGTCTGCTGGTCAATTATCCACAAAAAGACCTAACACCCTGTATATATTCCAGGAAGGAAAATGGAAGAATTATTAAAGAATAAAGAGCCAAAGTTGTATGTAAACTGCGTCATGAGAAGACATAATTTGAAATTATACAGCATACCTTCTATCCGCATGCTCCAATTTCTTCACTGGCTGAGAAGTTCTTGCTACTCATGAGTTACTGAAAATTGGGGATTTTATAAGTGGAAATAAATGGTGGTCTGAAGGGAATCATGAAATCATCTTGGCTTAGCTGCCTTGAAAGGTATGTGTCATGGGTTTTTCAGATTACAGTCCATGGCTCCAAGGGCACAATGTGCCTTCAAGCTCCTGAGAGACTGATCCACTTCCTCAGGCAGTGAATCATCCCTGCTGCTTTGGGTTTCTCTGTATGCAACTTTAGTAGTCAAAGAAGCATGTAAATTTGACAGGACAACTGATCTTAGGCATTAATCTTGTGTACCCTGTGTGGCTTGTAAAATTCACTGTATCCGGGAAGCTACATCTGTATTGATCCTGGAAATTGCCATTATATTCTGTTTTTGATAAAAGTATTGAAAAGTCTGATTGCTATTGCTCTCAATAAAATTGCCACAGCTCAGTTGTACTGTGGCTCCTCCAATCTGGCCTAATTTCATTTCATGAGGCCATTATCAGTTGACCTTGGCGCAATAAGTTAACTCAGGCACTTACAGTGGTCTCTGAAGGAGAGAGACAATTAAGAGCACTGAGTTATCTACCACGCTGAATCTGCATCCCTCAGTGACTCATAACTTCTATCACTCCACTTGCCATATTAGCAAGAAAGGATTAATACATGTTCATTTTCCCTGCATCCTATTTCTTTTCCAGAAATTTGACTGATTTTCAACTTCCCATACTTAATTTAGCTTTTGGGTAAACAAATCATGTACTCAAGAAACTTGCGAATTTTTCTAGAAATATTTCAAATTTTTCATGCAGTTTATTTTAAGATGTATTATGGGGATACTTTCTATGCTCACTCTTCCTTTCATCATGTTTGTCTCTACGTTAATCTATCAATATAAACTCTTATCATGGTTTTGATAAAAATGAGAAAGAAGGCGAGTAATATTGGAGTTTTAAAACACCCAATAAAGTTGTGGGATCATTTAAATAATTTTTGGAGGTATTTTAATGAAAAATTTATATTTTATATGTTTAAAAAATTAAAGCAAGAAAAATATAAATTTTTGCACACTGATTTTTTTCTCATGGGTTGCTTTTAATTTATTTAAATTATTCTTTTAACATTTGATGTAGAAGATCCTTCTGTTTATGTGCTGCTTTCTTTGGTTAATCAATAAAGAAACTGCTTGGCCTGATTGGGCAGAGATCAGGTAACTTAGGTAGGTAGAGAAGATAGAACTATATTCTGGGAGGAAGAAAGCAGAGTCAGAGAGCCACCATGGAGCTGCCAGGCCAGACATGCTGAATCTTTCCCAGTAAGCCAGGACCTCGTGGTGTGATACAGATTAACAGAAGTGGGTTAAAACAAGATGTGAGAGTTAGCCAGTTAGAGGTTAGAGATAATGGGCCAGGCAGTGATTTATTTAATACAAGTTCTGTGCGGTTATTTCGGGTGTAAGCTAGCCGGGTGGCTAGGACAGAACAAAGGGCCCCCGCTCTCCATGCAACAAATGTTTTGTTATCTTTTTCAAAATTTTAGGCACAGCAAAACACTCTGAAATTCCTGGATTCATTTTATCAGCCTAATTATTGAGATTTGGGCTCAGTATTATTTTTTAATCTCATAAATAATAAATGGTAAACTTGCCATAAAGTACACACACACACACACACACACACACACACACACATACACATAAATAAATTAATTAAATAATTTCTTAAAAAGAAAATGAGACTTAGGACTTAATAATTCACAAACCTAGCTAAGTAAGTCTACATCAGCCAGTGCCATCTATAGTACCACACAGATTTTCTGTGTGCCAGTACCACACAGATTTTTCTCATAGTTCAGCATGCACTGAGCTATATATCCTTCCCAAGCACGCATCTGCAGGCTTGATTCATACATCTAACTGTCCACTGAATGATCGACAATCACACATTTTACAGTTACGTTGATAAGGTTGGAGCTCTTGAGTGTTCTTGCCATACACAGAGAAAGAATTACCTTGTGTGATGAGGAATATGATAATGAGTTATATAATCAGCTCACCACATATGTGTACATAATATCACTATATCTATATTTTACATATGTACAGGTTTTATCTGTCAATCTTACTTCAACAATCTGGGGAAAGTATAAATGCCTAGAAGACTCCAGATATAGATGCATATTGTTACATTGTATGAATGGACAGTAACAGGACCAATTACCAGCTGAGTTTTAGTTAGTGATTTTTCTAATAAGCCAACATTTAAACTTTTGTGTTAAAAATCATTACTTTCTTGCTTTCCTGGTTTTTAGGTTTCTATTTTTATTTATTTTTTGTGGTGGGTGACATTGCAGGGATGAGAGGATCTGGGGGAACTGGGGTGCAAAAGTATCAATAAAGAAGCTTAAGTTTTCAAGAAAAAAAGCATGATTTGTAGTATGAATTTTCTACATATGACCAGTTCTATGTCACTATTGGTATAGAATCCCATGGGCTTTGGCTTATAGTATACAGCCTTAACCCAAAAGACCTTATAATAATTAAAGTCCCCCACGTTCACACCTAAATTATGTCCTCAGTTTCTTTAAAAGCAAGCTTCAAAGTGATCCTAAGCTAACCTTAGTTTTCCAAGGCACTCTCCTCTGATTGATGCCTTCTCAACTCTGTACAAAAGGGTTGTTTGATGTATGTATGCGTAATAATGATACTGTCTTGTGTATGACTGTTCTGAATTTTGTAGTTTGTTGTAAATTCAGAAGATCTAATGAACCCATGTAAAATACTATTATTACAGTCTCAGTGTGTGATTGACACACTTTACAATGTGTGATTGACAGGTGTGCACTGGATAAGCATGTTAAAGGTATTGATGGGCACAACCCCACTGTACTTACTGACCATGGAATTAGCATCAAGTATTGTTCCAACAATGGTTCCAAAATATGTTTTTGCTAAATAGTTTCCACCTAGATCCCTTGCATTAGATAATGGTATTCAACAATTTTAGTAAGGACAAATAAGGACATAGGCAACAGATTCTAAATTAAATATGAATATTTTAGCCTGTGAAAGCAAGTAAGTTGTTTCTATATAATTAAAATTAGCCAAAAGTCATTTTTTTATCTTAGGTTAAAAATGCATTTTTTTAAAAAAAAATCTTTTCTGTCTTTTCTCAACAGATGCAACATAAATTCCCTGAGTATTCTTTTTAATGATGGAATCTTCTAAAGTGTTTTGCCCATGGCAGAAGTTCAACAAATTTTTGTGCGCTGATCAATTGTTAGGGATAAGAAAATAAATGACTCAGACATAAAATCAATATAAGACCCAAGGCAGTGTGTTTTTGGTTCCTTCTAAAATTGCCCTTTTTTTAATGTACAGAAACACTTTTAAAAGCTTTTGCTCTAATAAAGCATCCTCAAAGGACAGTATCCTAGCTAAGTTAATGATATTATAAGTAAAATAAATTATGTAATATCATAAAACCATGGCTATGAGTAGGCCTTCTATTAAAATGATCAATACACCTTCTTAAGCTAACAAAAATTCACCATTTGTAATTAAATAGTGGGTCTTATGTCAGTGTATCTTTCTCTAAATGTTCTTTTCATGTATGTAAAATATTTAATGTAGGAATGTTCTCAAAGATAAAATAAGAAAAAGGAATGAAGCTATAAATAAAATTCTAAAAATTTAAAAACAAAATAAGACCTGTAGAGAAAAAAGAGGTCAAGATAGAAAGATGGAGATGTCTGTGGTTAAACAACAAATCAAAACACTTATTAAAATTGCTTTTCACAGGGGCTGCATGCGGAAAGATGGGAGGGAGGATCTGCAGTCTCTATGTGGAGAGTATAGTTCTACTTCTTCTGTGTAATTAGCTGACAAAGATGCATAAATGGTGCCAGAGTTACAGATTCCACATCTCCCTTAATAGCCTATTCCACTGCTAAAAGCCTAGAAAATGAGAAAATTCTTCTTATAATGAGTCAAAGTGGGTTTCCTTGAAATTTCTTCCTGTTGGGCTTTTTTACATCCTTGTAGTCATGTGCATGTGGATTTCTTCCTACGCAGGATAACTTTCCATGCTGACAGTTTGATATCGTATCTAATAGTCTTCAGTGCTCTGTGTGCACTCAGAGTTAGAATTTCTTGACTACCTTGCTTAGGGATCTTTATATCATCTACTTAATCAGCTCTCATATATTCTCATATTCTCTCAGAACTGTCCCTCAGCACTTGAGGAATACCATGAAAGCAGGCTATGCAGGCCATTTATTAGCGGCCACTCAGCAATTGCCCTTAGTCCCTGCTACAGTACCTACATCTCCCATTGGGAAAGACACTTCTCCACTTTAGGATTTATTTTAGTGAGAGATAATGAGGTCACTGCCTTAACTCTTTAGTCTATGTCAGCTTGGGAGCATATAATTTTATATAAATCCATTAATAAAATACTGAGGATTCTGGAAGTGTGTCCCAGAAATCATTGTGAAATAATTTCTACCAATAAAATATGGATATGAATAAGGTCGGAACTCATAAATAAATTTTTGTAAACCACCTCATAGCTGTGTATAAAGAAGCCATTACAGGAGGCAAAGGCAACAAATGAATAACAGTGGTATGGTATTCTTTTAGTCATGAATATTTATTATGTACCTTCTTCACTAATAAACATATTACTTATACATATATACACACAATCACCTACACATATGCACATACATAATGGTTCCTCAAACTTCCCTCTACCTGGGCATTCTTCCTTCTCCTTGCCTTTTTGTTAGATTCAATTAACCCTTCACATTTTAGTTGTAAGATCATTTCCTTAGGAAAGCCTTCACTGACTTCTTCTATCGGTCAATTTTATATAATAGCAGTTTCTACATTGTCAAATATGTCATATGTTTATTGTGATAACAATATTTCATGCATAGACACATTTATCTAACAATTTTCTAACTATCTCTGTTCTCTACTAAAACATAAGCAGTTTAATGCGGAACATCTTACTGTTGTATATATCATGGTATCCCTGGTCTTCTCATGCCAGGGACCGTCTATGTTTTTAATGAAAGTTACAGTAAAGGCAAACATATTACATAATATGTTAATACAAGTGGAAAACTCACTCTAGAGGATAAAAGTCAAAAATTTGGACATGAATTATAAATGACATAAACTTTTATAAATGAGAAAATGCACAGAAGTTGAGACCTCAGTGCTAAAATATGACAAAGACCCAAGGATCCCAAGTGCTACAACCTCAACAGACTTTGAGATTAAGGAATAAGAGTTGGGGTTTAGTCAGATCAATGATTCATTGCTGTGAATATTTGTATGTAAAATTGTTTAGGCAAAAAAACATATTATGTGACCTCCTGCAGTTTTCAATGCCGGTATGATGAATAAATATTAAATAAATTGGTGAAAAAGACTCAATTTTCTTGAAGGTACTAGCCAGTGGAAGTTTGACTATGCATGCTTCATTAAACAATTGGACATGGATTGCTTTTTGTTTGTTTGTTAGTTGGCTCCTATTTTGGATGGGAAGTCATGGGGGCTCAGACCTGAGAAGACTGGAAGTGGGTGTGATAGTTGGGCATGGTATGAAATTCCCAAATAATCAGCAATAATGTTATGAAAAAAAGAAAAATATAGAAAAAAACGAAAGAAAAAAGAAATGAGTCGGGATTTAGAAATAGCAGTCACAATAAGAAGGACTCCGAAGAACACACTCTGAGCACCTCTGGGCCAAGTGTGGAGATGGAATGTCTGGACACGGTGAGAAGGAGTGGGAATAGAGGTGAGTTGAGTCTAAAGAGCACTGATGTTCAATGGTGGAAGGAGAGGAACAAGAGATGAAAGAAAACAAAAACTTAACTGTGAGAAAGACTCAGAGTGGACTGTGATCAAAGTGCAAGTAGCTATAGACTCAGGTGATTAAAATGGTTTACTTTATACCAGGGATCTAATTCATTACAGAATCTACACAGGCGTGCATGTATGCTTCCTTAGGCTCCATAAGTTTTTGACCAAATGTATGACAAGATAGATGGTGGCAAAATAATTGCCTCCAAAACTAAGGTAAGAATTGCATCATTGTGGTGATCACTTTTTATTGACACAAGTAAAATTTAGAATACTTTAGACAGCGAGGTTATAGCGAGAAAGATTTCTTTCTGGTTTGTACTATAAGCTCCTGAAAAATTTCAATGACTGACTCACTAAATACCAACTGAACATAAATAAATTAACAAAGTGTAATTGGGAAATGTCAGTGTTCCCAGATGCTGATGGCCAGACTAACGATGCCAATTAAGAAAATTGATTTTGAAAATAAAACAGATGCCTGGATATACACTGGGGATGCAATTCTTGAAGACTCAGAGTCCCAAGAGTAGAAGGAAGGAGCAGGACAATTATGCAAAAGTTGGGTGAGTTTAGCCAGCAGTACATGCATCATCCTTGTGTGCCTGTGCTGGGGATTGGAAAGGTACTGTATACAAATGCTAATGGACACAGAGCTCTGCCCTAAAGCAGCAGCAGAGTCATTCAGCACAAAGTGACTGAACATACCTATGAAGCAGTAGGCACTGCTCTGAGTACAGTGAGTGGTTATCAACGGTCAGGATTCTCTGGTCCTGTGAAGATACATATTAGAATGGAGATTAAAGCAAAACCCTATGTTGAAACATCACTCACGCTGGGTAAAATTTGAAAATTAGAATAAAGGAATGATTATCTGGACAAAAGTGGGTAGTCCTCAAATTTGTGACATATTAGCAATCCCTGACTTTTAGATTATATTTGACTTTGTTGTAAGAGGATGTGTGAGGTATTGCTTAGAGAGAGATGTGGGAAACAAATTTCCAGATATAGTAAGAACAGAGCAGAGACACCAACACACACACAAATGGAAAATAAATTTTCATTGATTACCAAACATCCATTTCTTTTTTTCTTTTTTTTTTCCTCGGAAAATTGAACTTTAGGGGTGAAGAAATTCTACTTCCATCTTCTCAGGGGCTAAGAACAAAACAGATATGACACAGGTTAAGAGAAAAAAATCAGGATTCAATCTTTTCACTGATGCAGGAGCACTCATAAAAGATTGAAGACCACACCCCTCCAAAAAAAGCAGAAGCATTTAGAGTCAGCTGCTTATGCAGAACCAGGCAGGCGAGGGACTGGGCACGCGTGACTAAATATGCAGAGAAGCTTAGACGATGAGAACCAGTTCTAAGAAGGCCTGCACAACATTCTGCTGGGCTCGACTTGGGGAAGGATATTCTTTTTCTTTCCCGTGCAAAGAACAGGTCTTCACATGGGACATTTATCTTCTGCTTTGAAATAACAGTGGGAATCTGAAAGCGATCCTGCACCCGCTCTTTCTCAGACGCCTTCCACACAGTCGATATACCACAGAAGAAAATTTTCATCCCACCAGGACACTGGAATTCCTCTAGGAAGCATGTCTCACCCTGTTCAGGCTATTTCCCTTCAGACTAGGGATGAAGTGTGTACTGTAGGCCTGATAGATTCAAACACCAAATTCCTTCAGATTGATAAGTAGAATTTATCACTTTGTGCAGAGCTGTGCAATCTCAGCAAATCTTTGCCCCTCATTCGAGTGTCACCAGGAAGATGATGCGCCTTTCTCTTCACGTAGATTGGCAGTGGGTACCCTACTGTGAGTGTGATTCTGGAGTCGTCATTCAAATCCAGAATATATACACTTATCAGGCCTAAAACACAAGGAGCCATCAAAGTCTGACTTCACTTTCAGAGCATCCTGACTGCCTCTAGGTAAACTTAGCTAGTCATTTTAAAGACTGTAGACTGGAACTGAACTTGTTATCTGATCACTGATCTATTAAAATCTTGTATAATATGTGTATCACATCTGTCTTAGTTTCAGCTGCTATAATATCATTTTCATATATAGGATTGCTTAAATGATATGTTTATTTCTCACGTTTTAGAGTTTGGAAATCTGAGGCAAGGATGCCACTATGATTTTTTAGTGAAGGTCCTTTCTCTGGTTATATTTCCATATGACCTCTCCTTTATGAGAGAGGAAAACAAAGATATCCCATGTCTCCTTCCATTGTAGTGAGGCACTAGAACATCTTGACCACATTGTCTCAAAATACCACCCTACTGGAATTTAGGAGGCTGAGGCAAGAGGGTTGCCATGATTTCAAGGCCAGTCTGGCCATGTAGGGAGTACCTGACTAGCATGGACTATATAACAAGACCTTGTCACACAAAAATGTAAATGAAGGAATAAAGTTGGCTATGGATTTTCAAATTTATGTATTGGAAAATACACCAGAAAAACCTCTATAATAATTAAACTTAAATACCTTTGATATGCTTGCAAAGAAGTGGAATAGGATATTTAGGGGAACAATGAAATTCTGCTAAGGAGTATCAAATAAATTTTTACATATCATACTGTAATATATGATATTACATATCATAGTAGTCATTTTCATTGAATTCCCATTTCTAAACTTACACATCAGAGATTTTAGAAACAGTGAGTTCAGCATGGCACTAAACACTCCCTGCACACCCATGTTGTCTTTTCCCATCAAAACAGAAGAAGTAAATATCACCAATAGGAAGCTGGAAAATGCTATAGATGATATTTGCAGGAAATCATAAGGGAAGGGATATTTGAGTGTGAAGTTTATTTAAAGGCTTACAGAGGCCATTTGTTACCAAAGGAAAATCAGAGGTACTCCTAGGTTCAGTGACAGACAAACAAATGTGGATACCTCTGGATCTCAACAGATTACTCTAGCCGTGTTGGAAGCTGTTGCCATTTGCCTGAGAATGCAGGGGGAAAGCAGTCCAAGCACAAAGAAGAGAATAGCTCTTTTCCATTCACAGCTGGAAAGCAAACACCTGTGTTGGGAACACTGGGTGCACTTTTAATTGTTTTCAGAGGTTTATATTTGGTTTAATGATTTGATGGCAAGGCTATTATGGTAATGAACTGCATTCACTAACTATGTTGCACAAGATAATTATTGGTTGGTTTGAATCTAAAGCCTTTGAGGAAACTGTTTCATCATAAGGTAAATTGATCATAATTGTACATATTTTAGGGGGAATTGTGGTAATGTGTATTTGGACTTACATTGAGTTTCAGGTTGGGGAGAGACAGGGAGGCCTCCCAGCTGATACCCTGTTCGTAGATCACTCACATCACTATACTATACTACAAGCTTTGTTTTATCTAAACATCTGTGGCAGAGTTTGCTCTTTCTCCTTAACATATGTGTCCTACTTAGGTTACTAATGCTGTGTTGAAACTCCACAGCCAAAGAAACATGGGGAAAAAGAGTTTATTTGGCTTATGCTTCTACAGTACTCTTCATCATCAAAGGAACTCATGACAGGAACTCAAACAGGGGTGATTCAGAAACCTGGAGCTAGAAGCGGATGCACAGGCCATGGAGAAGTTCTCCTCTCTGGTTTCTCATCGTGTCTTGCTCATCCTGCTCTCTTATAGAACGCAGGACCGCTCGTACAGGGTGGCACTCCCCACGATGGAATGGGTCCTTGCCCATAAACACTAATTAAGAAAAAGCCTTACAGTGAGATCTCATGTAGCATTTTCTTAATTGAGGCTTCCTCTTTTCAGATGACTCTAGCTTGTGTCAATCTGACCTAAAACTAGTCAGCACACTATATTAACGCTTTCCATCAGATTCCTTCCCTTCCCATGTATGTTAATTCTTTTCATTGGCCTCACCGCCAGTGGGGGTAGGGGAATCAAGTTTTCCAGTCTTTCTAAGTTAGTTGTGATCTTATGGCTAATTCTAGTTCACTCCTTCCATTTGAATATTTTTGCTTGTTTCTGATGTAATAGAATCCCTCTATCTGCTAAACTTCATTTATAATTATGGCACAGAAATAGGGATTTTCCTTGAGCCACTGTTATTGAGTATTTACTGCCAGTAAAGGTGGTTTAACCCTAGTTAAAACAATATTAAATGAATAAACTGAAAAGTAATAAGGTCACTTTATGTTAGGTTGGAAAAATAACACAGAATCTAACGATTTTAAGTCTTCTTAAAAGTCTGGTTCAAAGATTCTATAATCCACCCTTTAGCTGATTTTCTAAGATTCTTAAATTGATGAGTTACTGCTCATAGCACTGACAGAGCATAGTGAGAGTTTTCACTGAATAATAATTCGGTCTATTATTTTATAATATTTGATCCTAACATATAGAATGAGAAACATGAGTGAGACAGATTAGACTTAAGATAAGCAAAACACAGTGAATGACTAAATTAGTACCTTGTGAAGAAAGGAAAGGAAAGAAAAATTTCTAAGATGTGTTGGATGTACACACACATATATACACATACTAAAGGGATAGCAAACAAAATGTATATATGAGTGTGTGTGTATGTGTGTGTGTGTGTGTGTGTGTGGATACATAGCGAGAAGAAACAAGAGATAAAGAGTTACTTATTCATGATAGATTAAGAAGATCCAATCCACTGAAGGATATTGGATATTCTTATTTTATCACTAAATTAATCTGTAAATTTTAACAGTTCTTTTGTATTCCAAGAGAATACAAGAATGTTTTATTTGGAAACATAGCAGAAAAATTTCTGTAATAATTAAATATAAATACTTAAGATATGCTTGTGAAAAAATGTGAATGGTTTTTGTTGGAAACAAAGAAATTCTACTGCATTATATAATATAAAACTTTCACATACCATACCCAGTAACAAGCAATCATTTCAACTGATACTCACTTTTGCCTTAGTGCCTAATGCTTTGTTACTGCCTGTCATACAACACTATGAAGCTTTATAGCACTTGTCCAGCATACATAAGGCCCTGGGTACGACCAAAAATAATGCTAATAATAGCTAACCCAGGACTAAAAGCCATAGGAAAGTGCTAGCCAAACAGGTGCAAAACTGTCCCCAGCACCACAAGATAGATCCATAGATACATAGAGAAGGAGACAGGTTGGCGCATACATACCAATATAGTAAATACTTTTTTCTGTGTATTCTTTCACAAACAGTTAATTTTCCAATGCACTCCTGTACTTTCACTTCTCATTGCTTCTTAAGATAAATGACAGACTTCTAGGAGATAAGAGTCTGCTGAACTAGCTAGTCAGCTGAAAAAGTCCTGTGGGATTAATGGGCTACTCATAATGAAAGGGGCTGTCATCTTAGAAAGAACCATGAAATATTATTGCTATGGATCCACTTTTGACCAAATAACAGGATGGATTAACTCTTCAGCATGTGTCAATGGCTGCTGCCTGATTCTTCATCCTTTCAGCAGAGCATGGGTGAAATGGCAAAGGCTCTAAAACACATTTGTCTTTTAGCCAGGTAAAGGAGGCTAACATACCGCACATTAGAAAATAAAATTGGGCTGGAGAGATGGCTCAGCCATTAAAGGCTAGGCTCACAACCAGAAAGGTTAGAGAATGAAGATAAAAGACAGCTGCTTTCATGATCCATGGATGAAAAGGAAGCAATATTTTAAGGCTTACAAGAACGCAAAGTAAATTTAAGCTATTTTTAAACATGGATTTTTTTTCCAGTTAGAGAAAAATTTACTTGGTTATCAAAAGCATATATACTTTGTAATTAAAAATAAGAGGTGTTTTTCCTCATTCAGTGGTCCTATCCTAGAGATATTAATGGGTAGGTAAATTTGGAAACAGCACCAAAAATCAGAAAATGTGCCATTGACAAATTAAATTTTAAACCAATCTTCTGTAGAAACTAATGGTATCATAATTAATTACAGTGATATGAAGTTCAGAAGACTTTGTCTTTCTCATCTCTGTGACCATACACTTTTGAAAAGTGGCAGACTTTTACCTTTACATTTAGACATAACTTTAAACACATGGAGACATTGCAAGAACTTTGTGAAAATGCTTGCATTTGTTGGGCCCTGGTTCCCCCACTGCCAATGGCTCTCTTGTAATAACTCTGTGATGTGGTAACTACACTTTTTCTGAGCAACCCCAGCAGTGAGCATGAGCCCATCTGTCAAGGCTTCTGTATTTTCTAAGGAGTAAGATATTCTCTTATTCAACTACTACATAGCCTCTAACTTTTAATGACCCACAATAGTGTAGTAATCTTTTACTCCCTTTTTCACAAACAGTGAGATGCATTTAATTTTCAAGATTCTTGGGTTTCCTTTAATATGGAATTCTTCTTATTGTTTTAAAAACTCATGTTACATTTTTGAAAACTACATCCTTCTCTCCTTTCTTAATCTTTGTGTATTTTTTAAATCTTCCAGAATGTAGAAGATATACATGTATACATTGTATACATGTATACAATGAAACTTGATCATCATGGCCACCCCATTTTCATCCTTCCAACTCCATCCAGGACCCCCACAGCACATCTCCTAATCTGTATCATGCCCTCTTTTTCTTTACAAATAATCCATTTGGTCGAGTTTGAGCAAGGATGTGAAGTCATCCAGTGGGGCATGAATGATCTATTAGTGTTCACACCCCAAAAGAAAAGTGACCTGCCCATATCTCCCTGGCAGCTGTCAATTTTCATTAGCTCCTCAACTAGGGGTGAAGTCTCCAGAGCCCCTCCCCACTCTGTGATGGAATTTTTAACTGGATTGACTTTGGGTCTTTTGCAGGTAAACACATCTGCCCTGCGTCCATGTGTAGAACATTATGCCATGTCCAGATGCCGGCATTTCACAGCTCTCCTCCGCATCCTATGTGGAGGCCCAAAATTGTGAGACTATTTCTACCAAAGGTGAGAGAGTTGGAACATACTCGAGGTCGTTTCTACCTCAAACAAAGGTCCCACTTAGATTTAGGTCAGAGAATTCTGTTCTCAAGGTTGGCAATAATATCCAGATCTTATATTTCAAGAATAAAGAAGTAAATATGCTTCTACTCCAAACAAAATCTAAGGATCCAACGAAGTTCCTATTCCCTTAAGTAGATAACAGTAGATTTCGCCCAGGAAGTAGTTTGCCTACAAAATGCTTTGGTCTAGGGTGTGAGTGTGACTTGTTTTGTTCTAGCAATAGAAAGTTTAACTATGAATGTAGCCTGCCACCTTCAACTGGTCTGTTCATTTCCTGTATCATGTTAAGGCAGTTTTTTTTTATCTTACCTACCTTTTAGGGTCAGGGGTATTTTATGCAATTGGAAATTAAATGCAAGTGATTTCAGCGGGCAATTGGAAATTAAACATGAGCAATTTCAGTATTCACTGAAACTCCCTCCCGATACTATCCTATGTTTTCTGTTTTATTGTTTTAGTCCCACCTTCATCCTCTTTACTATTTTTCTGAACCCCACACCCCAACAATCCTGCAACCCTTCCATTCTAATTCTCTCTGTAGATGTCCCATCTATGGTTGAACACTCACATTTGCGTTTTCTGCTCTTGGAATCGTTATGAGTCTCTAGACTAACCATGACTCACTACGATAATGATCAACACTTCAGTTTCCCCAATATTTCTACATAATTAGCTTCCAGCTAATATGCTCAGCCTGCATTCTTATTAGCAGACTCAGCACAAGTGTTAAATAGATCATTGTGTTCTTTGCATATGAAGGAAATTTCAACCTCCTTCTTTTTCACTGTTATTAATTTTCTCACCTCACCAAGGTGGAGATCAGTTACTCAACTACATAGTACTTTTTCCCCTTGTAACTGATGAGCAGTCTAAAAGGAGGCTCCCCGAAACCATAGCATAACCTACTCGACAGCAAAAATCCCCTTGTTGTTTGTCATTCATTTAGTGATTCTTGCAGGAATTGATCTTTACTGTGCTTTTTAGAAAACAATGCTTGGCAAACTTGAGCATGACCTGCATGTGCATCCATCAGCGCTCAACCTCCTGCTGCAGCTAAAGCTCTCCAGCTCCCCAGTTCTCTACGTATCTGTTCACAATCAGCACATAGGTATGGATTTCAATTTTGTTCAAAGTTTCCAACATTATTACTGTACTTGTACTTGAATGTCTAACATTCGGCTGTGAGCCCTTGAATCTGGCTCCTTGGTTCCTTTGACTTGTTATGGATGTTACACCATTAATACATTATGTGTTAAAATCATTGGATCCAATATTCAGTATCTAGTCCCTATTTGTTCTGCATTTATCTTCAAGTTAGCTTACAAATGTAGATTCCTTGTTCATAGGCTCATCTATTGGATTGGTTCTTCTAGGGAATAATAAACCCAGATGACTGCTATAAACAATAAAGGCAAAAACCTGACTGCACAAAGTCAAAGCAAACATTGTACCAGTAAAGTGGAATAAGCAAAAAAAAAAAAAAACAAAGAAACTATTCAAAACTGAAGTAATCGGTACAGTGACTGTCATTTTAGACAGGCAAGGGGTTGAAATGTCAGGATAAGATCATGGAACAGGATTAAAGAATTTCAGAAAGGTTGTCAGTGCTTATAGGACACATACTTCCAGCTAGCACTTGATTAAGTGAGGATATTGCTTCCCTCAGAGCCTAGAAATTTCTTTCTTATTTTTCAAAAGAAGGCTCATCAGTCCATGAGAAGTAACCTGCATTGTAGAAAACTGATACTTCCATAGGATAGGACAATACTTTACAAGTTTTTTGAAGTAGATTCTCCTTAAAGCGATAAGCCAAATGCCTTTAGAAAGAAAGAAATTTATGTAAATTTCAGTCAAGCTGAGGGCAATGCCAAAGTCATCTTGGACAGCAGTAATTTCCACTAAGGTATTGGCCAGGGCACCCTAGTTCTCAAGACTGATTCCTGAACTCTCTGTGGTATCTCTGACTCATAAGAGGTTCTTTTTATTTATTCATTTAAAAATTTTCAAAAATGTATTTGATCACATTGTTTGCTTATCCCTAATATCTCCTACTTCATGTTCTTTCTAAAAAAAGATTAAAAATCTCTAAAAGAGGAAAAAAATGAAAACAAAACCTTTGACTAAAATAAAATCATACATACACACACACACACACACGCACACATGCACACACACACAACACACACACCATACACACACACACATACAAACACATACTCCAGAGAGGGGGGGGCTGGGTTTTATTTGTGTTGACCAACTACTCCTGGGAATGGGATCTATTCTAGAGAGTGGTTGATAAACTATGTGACATTCTGTTGAAGAAAACTGGTTTTCCCTCATCCAGCACACATCAGTTGCTAATAGATGCTAGATTAGGGTGGAATTCTGTGTCCACTTCCCCTTCTTAGTGCTGGAATTTTGTCTGTCCTCAACCTGTGAAGGTCTTCTGCAGATTTTCAATCTCTGTGAGCTTATGTGTGTATCAGCCCTGTGGTGTCTGTTTTCTTTGATTCATTTGCCATCTTTTGCTTTTACAATCATTTCACCTCTTTTTTCACATAGATCTCTGAGAGTTGATGGGAAAGATCTGATTTTTTAAAAAATCTCATTTCACACTGAGTTCTCTAAAGTCTCTCACTCCTTACACTGTCCAATTATGGGTCTCTGTGTTGATTATACTACACTGCAAGAAGAAGCTTTTCTGATGAGCGCTGAGTTATCCACCCATCTAAGGTCATTAAGAGTCACATTATTGCTAAATTCAAATGATTCACTGAGAAAACATGCAATATTTGTCTTTTATTTGCCTTTTGGGTCAGGTTACCTCACTCAGCATCATTATTTCTAGCTGAACTTATTCACCTGCAAATTTCATTTTTCTGAACACCTGAATTATAGTCTATTGTGTAAATGTGCCATATTTTCATTATCTATTCATTAGTTGATTGACATTTAGGCTATTTCTAATTTCTGGCTAATATAAATAGAACTGTATTCTATTGATATATATATATATATATCTGTAATATATTGAACATTAGCGAACTTATATGTCTGTAATGAGTGGTAAAGTCCTTTGGACAAATGTAGCAAATCAATTTTCAGCTTTTTGAGGGACATTCATACTAATTTGCATCATAGCAGGTTCTCAATCAACACTCATAACACACATGCAGAAGCTAGACTTTGCTCTTCATGTCCATTATTGAGAAGTTCTGGAGGAAATTTGTTTATACTTTGTACTTATTTTTCTGTTTCTTCAGGCCATACTTTTCAATCCTTCTCAAAAGCCAAACATCACCTGGAGAGCTTAATGAACATCAAGTTCCAGAGATGTCATGAAAATATTCCTGCATTATGATATCAGGAAGTAAGACTTAAACATGAATATCTTAGTGCTATTGAACATGTTACCTAGTAAGATGACTTGGGCATCAGATTTATTAACATCTCAGTGCTAATAGAACACATTTCAGAAGACTCAGTCTGCAATTATTTGACAAGATTTCTTATGATTGTTTTAAGTTTATATATATGTGTGTATGATTGTGTGTGTGTGTGTGTGTGTTTGTGCTTAAAGCAGTCGTGGGTGAGTGGGTGGGTGTGTTGTGTGTGTGTGTATGTGTGTGTTGTGTGGGTGTTTCCTAGACCATTTCCAAACAGGAGAATCCCTGCAGTGTTATTGAGCACTGGTCTTCCTCTACAGCCCCAAGGTTTTATGGGACTCTAAGAGCAAGGCCTGCTGAGATTTTAAATGCAGTCCTAGCTACTGCTGTGTTCTGAAAACTAGAGGAGTTGAGTTATTAGCATTTGCATCAAGTGCTATTAAAGTAGGTTTGGCTCCATCAGACCTTTATGAGTAAGCCCTTGATTAAGAAAAGATCTTCAAAAATCACAAAATGATTTTCTTGCCACACTCTGTAGAATCTAGCCCCAGGGTGCTTGGGAAAATTTTATTCCTAGGGAGTTTTAACAATATATGCTCCCTCTTCTTAGCTCTTAAAAAACTAGCTGCAGAGATTAATTATCTGATGATTTTAACTACAATTATAAAGATAAGAAAACCTGACTCATTAGTGTCAATTATATAAATCCCAGGGCTTTAATTCTTACACTGATGGAAAATTTAAGTTTTATTCAAAGGCTAAAAGGATCATAATAAAAATAAATTTCAAGCAAGTTGAAGATTTAACTTCTGCCAAAATAAATCATAGCTCTCATCACAAAACTAGCAAGAGATAGCTTATTCTATCTAACATAAGAGACTATAATCTAGGAACGTGGATTCAGGTTGCCCCAAATATCATGTTCCAGACATGAGGTTTGTAGTTACAGAACAAAGAAAGTTGTAACAAACAATGGCTCTTCGAATCCATTGGTAGAACCATCAGACATACAGTTACAGGAGAGCAGAGAAACCTCTGCCATAGGCTTCAGATACTATCTGATAACATGCTCAACTCAGGGATTTTTAAGAGGTAGTTAGTAGTCTACTAAGTTAACACATCCAAACACTTCATGTGACAGTCATGGATTTTTCAGAGGCGAATGATAAACAGCTATAAGGGTGACGAAAGAATGCCTGAAATACTTTAACTCTGGATCAATGTTACACTCTCTCGAAAGTCTAATCAGCCAACGAGCCTTGTGAAATCTTTACTCCAGGTATGACATTTGTGCTGGCACTTTTACTTCACACACTGTTCTAAGAATATCTCTAAGGGGTTCTGGTGCGTCACTCTACCTCCTTTCAGAAGGTTTCAACAGAGGATGAGTACATTGCTGTCCTCATTTTGTAAATGAAGATATTTATTCTGAAAGAAGGTGACTAACCAGTTCAAGGGCACACTCCTAGTGAGAAAAGGAGAAGGGCTTCAGACTCCAGGGGCTGGATCCCAACTCAGTCTTAAAGTAATACTTGAAAATGATGGTTCTGCACTGCTACTAGTGCCCCAGAGACATATCTTTGAAGAAGACGTCTTTGTCTCACTGAGGGACTAAGCATGTGCATGCTACCAATCATCTGGTAGGTTGAGGCCAGTGGTTCAGTAGTATCCTAGTAACACAGCGCATGGTCTCTGGAGCAACTAGCCTGGATCCAGCTCATCAACTCAGCAGTGTTCCAGGCCAGAGGCCCATCAGATAAAAAGGTAGCATGGAGCTAATGGAGTAGCAGCTTTTTCTTTCGGCCCAGACTAGCTTGCTCTGCGGAGCAACTCTGCCACGTGCACTGAAGAAAGAAGGCACGCTTTTGAAACAAAGCCTCTTAAAGTTAATATTTTATGAAACAAAAACGTTCATACATACGAATATGTACACATTTCATTTCCTTAAGAAACAATCTGCGTTATTAAATTGGAAAAGCGGGGTACTGTCAATTTCAAGGTCGTAATAGCAATTTGAACGTGAAAAGAACAGCAAGAAAGGAAGTCTCTCTAGAATATTAAAGATCTTTAATTTAGTCAGGCGTTGTTTCCAGCCACACACCAGAGCTGCTGTGTGTAAAGGTGTCTGTTTCCCCAGAGGATCTCTGACCCTGTCGACTCCGCCACATGTTACATTCTGTGAACGACTCTTTACTTTTTCAAAAATATTTCATTGCAGAACAAGGCATATTGAGATGTTAATTTCTGCAAAACTGAACAAATTTTGGTAGCCTACCTTTCTCATTCACTAAAACACAAAATTCTATTTAATTATAATGAAGACAACAGACAGCACCCTTGATTTAGACTTGAACTTATATAAAAGTAAAACATCCAAATATGGTTAAAAATGATGTTATTAAAATCAACATAATTTTACATTTCTTTGCTTAGTTATTTTAACTCTCAAATTAAATATATTCTAACTGGAATAAGGAAAATGTGATATGATTGTCAGCATCAAATGAAATAATTTTCTTTTTAAGGACACAATGGCAAATGTTGGCAAAATATCAAAGTAATATTGTAATACTTTTTAAAAATAATGGAGCAGGTGCATACTTATTTTATCAGTCTTATTTCAAAGTCTGTGGGCCTAAGACACAGGCAATTAATTTATAATTTAAATGTTTGAATGGTACCTTTCCAAATTAGCATTTTATCAGTCATACAAGAGACTGAGGCAGAAGGATTGTCCCAGTTTGAGGCAACCTGGTCTATACAACAAGATCTTGCCTAAAAAAAACAAGCAAACAGAACAAAACTCAAACAAACAAAGAGAAATAACTGAGGGTTTTTGCTAAACAAGTATAAAAACTTAGGTTTGAGTTCCCAGCACCCACATAAAACTTCAGTCGTTACGGTGTACATCTCTAATCCTACCACTGGAGAAGGAGAGGCAAAAGGATTCCAACCCCAGATTCAGTGAGAGAAAGAAGCCCAGCACCGACCTCTGACCTCTACGTGTGCACACACACATACACTTGCACAGTCACACACACATACACGCATGACATAAGCTCACATATATAACACAGCATGCAAGTGTGCATGCATACACACACACATACACACACACACACACAATCACGCTGGCACATGCACACACAAAAAAGAAAATGCTTTTCCAAACTGTTCTGGAAAAATAGCAATTTAAAAAATTGCTCTGATTCGCCTGAATGATAAATCCTTTACACAAAAGCCAAACATTAAAAAAAGAAGAAATCTATATTGTGATACAGCAATATAGCAGTTCTCATTTGATAATTTTCTATCAAATGTAACATTTTTAAAACCTAAAGTGATTATTCATGAGCAATCAATGTGCATTTACATCGTGGAATGAGGAGTTATTATCCAGTAAGGCAAGAGCTTTAAAATCCCACCTGCTGCATTCTGCACTTTCTACAGCTGCAAGCCCTGCTGTCAAAGATTGACTTTTGCAAAGTAGCAGAGATGCAGATGGGAGTGGATGCCAGGACCTTGACTCCATGAGGTTACCGTCCCTATTCCCTGGGAGAAAATTAGATTCACCCCCTTCAAAAGCTGAAATGCCAAATATGGTCTAATGTTTCAAACTAACTGTATTGGTGACCAGGTGAGGAACTATTCAGTAAAACATGATACAAACTCTAGCAAAGTAATTTTCATTTGGGTGAGAGAGAGAGGTATAGTTAAGGAAAAATTGGTTACTTACCAATCTTTGTGGTGGTTTGAGCAAAAATGGCCCCCATAAATCCACAGAGGAGGCAACTTTTAGGAGGTGGGGCCTTGTTGGAATAGGTGTCGCTTTATTGAAGGAAGTGTGTCACTTTGGGGGCAGGCTTTGCTGTCTCAGGTGCTTAAGTCAGACCCAGTACCTCACTACCTTCCTGCTGCCTACCAATCCAGGTGTAGAACTCTAGGCTCCTTTCCCAGTACTGTCTGTCCACATGCTGCCATGCTTCCTGCCATGATGACAATGGGCTAAACCTTTGATCCATAGCCAGCACTGATGAAATGCTTTCCCTTACAAAAGTTGCATGATCAGGGTATCCTCTTACAGCAATAGAAACCCTAAGACAGAATTGGTACAAAGGACTGGGCTATTGCTGTGGGTTTTTTTTGGGGGGGGCGGGGTAAGAATATGAACTTTGGAATGGAAAAGCAACTGAATACCTAAAGCAGAATTTAATGGGCCTTCCAAGTAGGAGCAGGGAAAACAGTGGTGCTGGGGGAGATTTGAACTCTGGGAGCCTGTCTCAAAACGTTTCAAAGAAGAAGAATACATGTGGCCTAGAGACCGTGTTTGTGATATTTTGGTGAAGAACATGACTGCGGCTAAATTAAAGATTTATGGTTTAGCAGCCTTAAGAGAAGGCATTTCAAAACAACCTAGCTAGTTGACTATGCTCCAAGACTATTAGTGCCTTGTCTTACACAGATCTATAATGAAAAAAGAAAACCAAGAAAGAGAAAATGCAAAATGTACGTTTGGGAGAGACAAGGACCACCCAGAAGTATAAACAGGTTAAAGAAAGCCCCATGCTAAAAGGAATAAAAGGATTGGTAACCATAGAACAAGACCTCACCCAGCTAAGCTTCCAACTTGTAGAAAGGAATTAGAGAAAAAGTGTGGTGGTTTACACCTCAAACCCAGCACTCAGAAGGCAGAGATTGATTTTTCTCTGTGTTCAAGGTCAGCCTGGTCTATGCAGCGAGTTCCAGAACAGCCAAGCTTGGACAGTAAAAAAAAGTATTGAAAAGAAAAGCTTGTGAAAAGCATTTGAATGAGGGGTCACGGTTCAGCCCTAGCAGCAGCAGAACTGGGCTGCTTCAGCCATGTAGTTCTCACTTTAGAATCAAGGATAGAAGAAAGGTATTATGGGATCGCCCTGCAGCTAAGGAAAGCCACTGAGGCCGGTTGCATAACAGGGATGCAGGAAGCTGCATTGAAGTGAAGCTTGGATTGCCTTGGAGACCACAAGATTCTTGAGATCCCAGTGCCATGGGATACCTGCCAGTCTTATTTTGGTCCAGTATTTCCTCTTTATGGCCCCTTTCCTCCCTGGTAGAACAGGAGTGTGTGTGTGTGTGTGTGTGTGTGTGTGTGTGTGTGTGTGTGTGTGTGTGTGTTTGAGTGTATCCTGTGCCATTATATGTTGTAAAGTATATGATCTGCTCTTTTGTTTTGATTTTACAGATGATTATAGTTAAGAAGTTTCCTGAGTCTCCAAAGAGACTTTGGACTTTTAAATAGTGCTGATACTGTTATAGACTATGAAAACTTCAAAGTTGAACTAAATGCATCCCACATTACAAAATGGCTACAAGCCCGTGGGGGTCAGGGAGTGGGAAATGGTAGTTTTAATGACTAAGACAGTCTTCCAGTGATCGTGAGATCCCCAGGGAAAGAATAAGGGCAAAGCTTTTGTGGGAGACTTCTATAAACACACAGACGGAGGACAGAATTTCTTTCACGTCATCCAGAAGCAGTGAAAGGTTTGTAAGAGTTTTAGAAAGAGTCGGATGGTTTGAATCTGAGAAGCCTGTTCCTCAGCTGGTGGCACATTCTGGGAAGGCTATGAAACCCTAAGGAGGTAGGACCTGGCTTATGGAATTGGGCTTTGAAGGTTCCACTGACCCTTGGTTTCTGTGCTGTTCTCTGATCTCTGGTCCTCCTGTTGTGAACAGCTGCCTTCCTCCACACAGCTGTGATCTTCTCCCACTTCCCCACCAAGAAGAGCTGAAGTCCTCAGTAACAAAGTGCCAAAATAAATCCCTTCCTCTTTAAATCCTATCAGCTGCTTGCTTCAGCAGAGTGATGGAAATGGATTAATGTGGAATTCTAGCTGCTGCTGAAAGCGAAGGATAGAATTTGTAAAAACAGCTCCTAACCCGTTATCCTGAGGCTGTTTCACCACTAGATATAAGCAAGACACAGAAATACGGAAATTTTAAAATTTCTGTTTGTGTGTTTCTAGGAATGGATGTGTGTGTGTGTTTTTTTACATGTATGCACGTGTATGCATGAATGTGTACATACTTGCTTGTTCCTGTGTGTGCGTGTGTGTACACATGTATACATGTGTGTGGTTATATTGTACAGGTCTGGTGATAACATAAAACCATAAAATTTATGTTACAGAATCATATGGTTTTATGTTATCTGCAGTTTACTGAAATATTATCAGGGAAGATGGTTAATCGAGTGTTTAGATGCCCCTAGGAAAGCACTTGAGGTTTCTTTTTCTCATTTGACAGTTATTCTGTGAAGAGATGCTAGCAAAGGAATCAACGAGATCTGTACACTCTAAGACAATTCCAGAATTCCAAAACGTTTGGACCAAGGGAATAACATTAACAATAAAATGAAGATTTTCAAGTTTAGAGACAACCTTTCAATTCCTATCCATGGCTTCCTGTGGAAATTAAAAAAAAAAAAACAATTACAGCAGCAAAAAACTAAAACCAGTATTTTCAAAACTCAATGGTGTGGCTCTGAGATGAGGCGATGGCGGGTGTCACCTTGTCATCGGATGCTAAGTATTGCTTTCCAAGGTGTAGAGTGAGAAACTGAAGCACAGATGCTGGAGCTGGATGTGGTTGCCTACTGTCTGAGCCAAATGCACACACTCTTCCAGCCATGGGGTGGTTTCCTCTCGTGCAGGCAATCTGAACCTCACTGGGGAAAGCGCAAACAATGCAGGAAGGACTTTTAGATTCATTACTACTCAGATTAAAGCAAGGTCAAAAGACAGTCTATTAATTACTTCTCAGTGCCGTGCTGAGATACCTGCCTGACATGAGGTTTATTGGGGCTCAAGCGTGAGTGGATGGGCTCCAGCATGGAAGGAAAGGCTTAGGACTAGCTCACAAGGGCAGAGCCAAGAGCTTGATCAGATCAAGGCAGTTCAGGAAAATAGACAGGATGCAGCCAGGCTAACAAACCTCAAGGTCCACCCACAAGGCCCATCTCTTCCAGAAAAATCCCACCCACCACTTAAAGGCTCCACAACCTCCCAGCACAATGTCACAAGATGAGGCTCAAACACTAAAATCTAAGTCTGGGGGGCAGGATTCCTTATTCAGTCAACAAAGATAGAAGCAGGTCAGAAATAGAAACCTTTGCTTTTGTGTAGTTCTTGTGAGAAATGCCAGGACACCTCAGAAAGACATGAATTATATTTGAGGTGGTAATCTTGAGGTAAGCCTGTTTTTATTTTATTGCTTCAATAAAGCAAGGCCACTTCAAAATTTTCTAAGCTAAAAAGTTGAGATCCGATGGGCTTGCATTGCTTAGATACTTACAAAGGAGGTTCTGCTGTGAGAAAAATCTAGCAATGTGTTCACTGTCTGGAACCTACTGAGAGAGCACAGATGTAAATTCAACATGGTTCTAAATGTCACTGAGCCATATGAAACGTGTGCTACCGGCAGAATGATTGTGTCTCTCTATCTTTCTCGAAAATTCATTTGTTAGTTCATGTAATTCCTGATGTAACAGTTTTTATATAGGTAGATACTTAGATGTTGATTATGACAACAGAGCTGTATCAAAGCACTGGTGTGCTGACTGTCCTTGCAAGAACAGAAAAAAGGAAATCTCTCTGCCAGTCTCTCTCTATCTCTACCTTCTGCCTCTCTGACCTCTCTCTGTGTTTCTCTGTCCTCTGTCTCTGTCTCTCTGTCCCTCTCTTTATGTGTGCCTCTATCTCTGTCTTTCTGGTCTCTCTCTCTACCCATCTCTTCCCCTGACTTCCTGTCCCTCTTTCTTTGTCTGTCTCACTCTCTCTCTCTCTCTGTGTCTCTCTGTATATCTCTTTGTATCTCTCTTCCTGTCTGCCTCTGTCTCTGTTTCTCTCTGTGTATATCCTTCTGTGTGTGTGCCTCTGTGTGTGTATCTCTTTCACTCTGTCTCTATTTGTCTCTTTGTCTTTTGTCTGTTTCTCTGTCTCCCTCTGTGTGGATCTCTCTGTGTGTCTCTCTCTGCCTCTGTTTATCTATCTGTCTCTCTGCATATCTCCTTGTCTCTCTTTCTTTACACACACACACACACACACACACACACACACACACACTTATTCTCTATGTGAAAACACAACAAGAAGATATCCATCTACAAGGTAGTAAGGGGTCCTCAAGGCTCAAAGATGTCAGCACTCCCATCTCCCAAACTGTGAAATGTGGATTCTTGTTTAAGTTGCTCAGGGCATGGCATTTTCCTTGAAACAGCCTGATATGACTAAGATCATATGCCAGAAAGAATATCACATATAATTATAAGTCAACAACAACAAAGAATGTACGACTAATATGTCCTTTGATCAGTACTTCTCCATTTTCCCATCTTTATAACTCTTAGGGACCACCATTCTATTCTGTTTTTCTAAGTCTGACCATTTTTTATTGTTCATGCTGGTAAATTCATGAAATCATTTTTTCTCTGTGTTGGCTTTTCTTGCTGGGAAATAGCTGAGAAGAAAATCCTAAGCCATTCATACCACAGAGGAGGACAATGGTAAGATGGGAGGTGACCAGCATCATCTGTAACTTGGCTATGGTGCTATTTCTACAATATAGGCTTTTGGGAATATAAATAATTTTTATTTCAAGAGTATACCTCAGTAACTGATAAAAGAGTAATTACTGTAAGGGAATATGCAAAATAATGTTTCCTCTCAGGAAGTAAAGAGAGTGCCAAAGTTTTCCTAGTATGTGCAACCTGAATGAGTGCTTTCCATAGACAAAACTTTGTGTTTGCTGATGCCACTCAGTTTTTGCCTAAGTATTGTAACACTGGATATGTGTGAACTGCTAAATGGGAAAGTAAAATTCCCACTGTCATTATGGTCGCTTCATGGAGTAATTTTGGAAATACCACATCATCTTCACATCCCTAATTTTACACTCATAGGACTGAAATCCTACACTAGCTCAGAATTGAGAAATAGATGGTTATTTATTTGGGGTAGATTCACAAATCAGAATCCTCTTTTGGAATGGAAAACAGAAACCAAAGCTGGATGAATGCTCCACATCGGCATAAATAGTATAAGAGGCCATGCCCCAGTTGGTGTGTAACTACAGCCTGTAGGATTTCCTACAGCATCCCTCCCCTTTTTAAATAAAAGAGTTCTAAGCCTAATACAAAATTATATACAATAAGAACAAATATATTCAATAAGTATCTTATTCTAACTAGTTTAAATCTTGTATAATAAATAACTTAGCCAAATCATGAGAGGAAAGTAACTACAGCTATCTAGCTCAGTTGGTAGAGCATGAAATTCTTAATCTCAGGGTCATGGATTCTTTCCCCACGTTGGACACCAATCTGTTGCATGGAGGCCTGCTAGTTGGTTCCTGACCGCCTGGCTAGCTTAAACCCGAAACACACACAGAGAAACTGTATTAATTAAATCACTGCTTGGTCTATTAACTCTAGCTTCCTATTGGCTAATTCTTATATTAATTTAACCTATTACTATTAATCTGTATATCACCATGTGGCAGTGGCTTACAGGCAAAGATTCAGAATGTCTGATGCTGGTGGCTCCATGGCGTCTCTCTGACTCTGCCCTTCTTCCTCCCATTATTCAGTCAGTTTTCCCCACCTATCTAGTTCTGCCCTATCAACAGGCCAAGGCAGGTTCTTTTTATTTATTAACCAATAAAAGCAAAACATAGACAGAAGGCCCTCCCACACCATAGGGCCATTAATAAATTTCTTATTTAGGAAAACCTGCAGTGTCAGAACCTGTCTTATAGTGTGTTTGGGATTAGGTAAAAGCTGAGTAACCCTGGGAAGCTTTTATCATAAGTAGTCTCCCCGCAAACTGGGACATATTTCAAATTTAAAGATTAAAATCAGTCTTGAAAGTTAAATGACATCAGATGAATGTGTTAAAGGCCTCTGAACAAATTCATTAGTTTTTCATGTTACCTCCACAGGGAAAGGAATAGAGTTAAGGTCTGTCCCTTAGTTGGTATGTTCCTTCTGCTGTGTGTCTTCATGCAGAGCCATCAACCAGCATCTACAGCAGAGAGATCAGTAAGTCCCGGCCATTAGATGTGCAAAGGAACCACACAGTAAGAGTCACAATAAGGCAGTCAGAAATAAAAACAAAATGGCAGATGCAACTATAGAGGGGAGGTGTTCCAATAGCTGCTTATTCATGTTGTGAAAAAAACTATGTGGTCATATGACAAAAATGAAATTGTAGTTTTTTCATTCATGTGTTAGGCTCTAATAATTAGCTTCATCAATATGGGTTTTTTTTTAACTAGAAGTGGTGACATGTTCCTATAATCCCAGAATTTAGAAGGTAGAAGCAAAAGCAGCAGAAGTTCAAGGTCATCCTCAGCTACATAGGAAGTTCAAGGTCACCCTGAAATGCATGAGACTTATCTCTTTAAAATAATGTAATAAAATAAGATACTAAAGCAGGAGGGAGATTCAGAATATTTACTAACTGGAAGTGTTTGGGAACCAACCCAACTATCTCAGAACTCAGAGGTTCTGAGTCTTAGTGACTAATCTGCTTTTGGCTGCAAACATGAGTAAAGGGTATGCTGTTAAGGAGTTAAACTGATACTCAGGGCAGAGAGAACACTGTAAAGGCAGGCTACATTGTCACACAGCAATGACTTAATGGACTTAAAGGTTATTTTTAATCTTTTCTGTGAATGACCAACCTTGATGTCATACTATATGATGCCATGAGCCAGGTAAAATAGGGACTCCTGTGGCAACAGAGCCCCCCAAAATGCTTTTATTTTATGACTCCATTTAGATGCCACATTAATTAGCAAAAATAAGGTTTGATCAAGGAAGACCACCTGAAAAAATCTCCAATGAGAACAGATAACCCAGATGATCCAAAGTTTCAGAGTACATTTGTTGAGGTTTCTTCTGAGTTTTACACCTAAAACAACCTCAAGACTGCTGGCTGAGATGATTTAGCCTCACAGAATACTCCCGTCAGGACTGACTATAATCCTAAATTTTCTTTGGGTCTCCATAAAATTACCAGTGTTCCCCAATCCACAGAAAGTTGCCTAAAAAACTGCACCCATATTCCCAAACAAATGGATTATGGATATTTGTCTTTGTTTAGAATGTGGGTTACAAATTGTTGTGGATAATGGCCAGGAAGAATGCTAAACAAAGGGGATTAGATTCAGACTTCTTAATCTGTAAAGATAAAAGGACAAATATTGTAGTATAATGCTCTTGCACTCTGTAAAGATTTGTCACTCGCATCTCTGTCTACACTCTGCAATTTTACTGTTTGTTCATGTGCTCCCTCCAATATACACACACATACAGACACACATACACACACACACACACACACACACACAGAGAGAGAGAGAGAGAGAGAGAGAGAGAGAGAGATAAAGAAAGAGAGAGAGAGAGAGAGAGAGAGAGAGAGAGAGAGAGAGACGTATCCACTAAAGTGCAAGCATCAGAAGAAGAGGGCTTTATTTTATTATTGTTGCTCATTGCTGCATCTTTGATGCCTAGAACTGCCTTGCTCTAAATAAAAACTAGAACATTTATGGGGAAATAATAATGATAATTGCCATGCTAATTATATAATCTCCTTCATAAGCTGGCATTTATATGCACTACACTCTTAGTTTTTATCCTGAATGTCCTTGGAAGCCTTTTAACAGAGTTGAAGAGTCATTAGCAGTAGACATTCAAATGCCCCTTCCTCTGATCTTGGATACAGGGCATGCCTTATTTCCTCACCAACGAACACTAATATCAAGTTACATTAAGAAAAACTTTTAAAAATATTGTTGTTTGAAGACTGTTTTCAGATTATTGCAGGCAGTAGGGAAAAGAGATCATAAATGAGCCTGAACTCACCTCTAGTGAGACAGGATCAAGGAGAGTCTAAGCAGTGAGTGATGGAAACACAGAAGCAGCAGACAAAATGAAGTATAGCAGTGTCCCTTCTGTCTCGACTCCCACGCCCTTCTAGTTGTTTGTAGTATGTCATGCTGGTAAGATCTACAGATGAAAGGTGGCATCCTGAACCGTGCTTCCTGTCAATTGTTAGAATGAATTCTTACAAGTAAAGGAATTTTCTAGCATAAACCTGTGCACAGCAGAGTGTGTCATACATAGCAGAAAGAGATTTGCTGTGAATGATTTAAAGAGGACATCTAGGAAGGCTTGACAGAGGTCTATGAGGCTCAGACACCATGAGATAAGAGAGAGATCAAAATTGAAAAGTGTTCTTTGCCTTCTGCCTCCCCTCCCCATTTAATCAGAGAACACATTAAGAATTAACTTTCTCTTAGACTTTGTAAAATCTCTTCTGCTGCAAGGTGTTTGCAACCAGGAGAAAGAGATTCTCAGATCCTTGAGAAAGACATCTCTGGGATTGTAAGTCTGGTCAGAGACTTTTAAACAGTCTTTATTTCAGAGGAGTAGAGAAATGGCTTATAATTATTGGCTTTTTAAAGCAAATATTCAAGTAAAAGATATGATGAGTCAGAGAGCCTTGTCCAGAAAATGCTTCTCTAGAATTTCTTCCAAATGAAGGGAACCAAAAGGCTGACTTGGCCAATGTGCCCATAGAAACACCCAAGAATGCTGTCTCCTGTTACTCTTTAAACCAAGTAACCCAAGGGAAGTGGATGGTGTATGCAGAAGGAAGGGAATTCAAAGACTTAATCCATCAACTACTACCTATTCTCACCTTCTGGCTTTATTCTTTTTGTTCATAGGCTCTGATATCAAATAAGACCCAAGGCAGGTAATAATTGATAAGTGGTTTCATCTTCCACACAGAACTCATCTATCACTCCTTCTTCCTTATTTGGCGTTCCTTGTTTTTGATTTGTTTGTTTGTTTGCTTTTTCTTCTACTATTAGTGAAACCAAAGTACATAGAATACACCTAGTGAACAATCTAACAGACACCAGATTGTAAATTCCAACCTGAGTTCTTCTCAGAGTTGAGTTCAGGACTATCATATTTCTATGTTGCAAAAAAAGAGGCTGGCATTTTTTTTTGAGTTAGAATAATTTCTTGTGTTAGCTTGAACGAGAATGGCCCTTATATGTTCATATATTTGAAGCTTTCCCTCCATTTGATGGAACTGTTTGATAAGAATTAGGAAATATGGGCTTCTTGGAAGATGGGCTTTGAGGTTTCAAAACCCCAAGCTATTTCCCATTAGCTTTTTCTTTTTGCTTCATGTTTGTAAATGAGATCTAAGCTCTCAGCTACTGTTCCAGTACCATGCTTACCTTCCTGCTGCCAGGTTCCCCAGTATGATGACCATGAACTCACCTTCTGAAACTGGAAGTCCCAATAAACTCTTCTATAAATTACTTTCATCATGATGTCTCATTGGAGCTGTAGAAAAATAATTGAGACACTTGTGAAAGACTACAAAATGGGAAGACTGATTAATAAAGGTAGAATTCAATCCCCAAATTTTGCATTAATATCCAATATTGCTATGAGATTTATCTGGTTAAAATAAAAATGCTGAACACCTGCTTTTTTTTTTCAAGAAACATACTAATAAAAAAAGGAAACAAATTACTCTTCAAGAGCCAGAAGAGATTCATCAACTAGCTGAACAAGATTCATTGTCAGTACAGTCTAGGTGTGGGGTATTTCTGTTGAAGTTTCACCTTTGATCTTAGACACTCATCCTCCTCTGGTGTGGGAGAATTGTCTGTATTCTGTCAATCATGTTTTAAATAAATGCTGATTGACCAGGCACAAAGTATAAGCGAGTCAACCAGACAGAAAGTAGAGGTGCGGCCATGAGAACAGGAGAATGCTGGGAAGGAGGAAGCTCATTCCTCCCCAGTCCTGCCCAGATCACCGAAGAAGCAGGATGTGACCTGCCCCACTGAAAAAGGTACTGAGTCATGTGGCTAACATATACTAGAATAATGGGTTAATATAAGTTATAAGAGCTAATACAAAGCCTGAGCTAATGGGCCAATCAGTTTATATCTAATGTAGACTCTCTGTGTGATTTTTCTTGATTTTTTTCACTGGCTGTGGGAATTGGGCAGGATATAAACCCCAATAAGTCCAGCCCTCATGTTACAGTCCTCTGAGAGAGTCACAGGACAGACCTTCACCTCTGTCCCTTCAGAAGACACTGTAGCTGCCACCTTCTTATCTAGTTCTTTTCTAGCTTAAAAAAAAATACATGTACCCCAGTGAGCACACAAGCTGCTATATTTCACCATGTTAAGGACCTCAGAATAAAGCCCTGATGAATTCCTAAATTGCAGCTAATTCAGTTCTGTAAACTGTGTGATCAGGTCCTTTGATAGCAGAAAGCAGTGACAGGAGAATAAAAGATCTACAGCACAATCTGTGACAGTGTTAACCCACTCAGGATAAAGACATCGACTCCACCTGCAAGAGGAGCAGGGCTTCGTTTCCTAGACAAGCGGACAGGACTTTGGGATTCAGCCCTCACATTCATTTTAGTGCGCACAAGCACTTGCTGGGGTTACAAGCATTTTTAATTAACTTAAAAACAGCCATCTCATCCATCTTAACGCCAGAAAATAGATAGTCTCTTTGTTGCAGTTATTTTGTTTTTATCAGTTTTAATTTCTCACATTATGGGCAGCTTTACAATTTCCTCAGATACTAAATTTGAGGTAGAAAAAGAGTGAATAAATTAATAACCAAGCTTAGCTTGCTGCCCAAGACTTCATAAGTCTCCCAAAATACCTTACAAACATTATATTTCAGACAAATTTAGAAAGCTACTTATGCAAGTACATAAAAAAGTGTGTCATGGGAAATCTGCAAATTTGCATGCCTGGGGCAAAGACTGAGCCAGAATGCTACAAAGGCACTAGCAGATGCCTGACTGAGCCTATTAGCATGCAGACTCGCCCTAGTGCTACAACAAGAGAGTAGGAATTGACCTGGCCTTTCCCTCCAACAGTCAGTGACTGAGTCTCCATTTCTCCTCCTCGTTCACCTTACAGTTCTTCCAGGCCTCTGATTCTCCTCCACCCACTTCTCCTTTCTCTCCCTTCTCCTTTCTGCTTCCCACTCTCAACTCTCAAATTGTTTCCAGGGTAACTCGCAGAAGGGGCTGTTGGGGGATTCAAGTTTCACTTTCAGTCTAAACCCAAAGCAGAGCCCAGGACTGCCTACCTAGTTGGAGTTAAGCTTAGCCTAAAATATGAAGGCCCCAATGGAAATGAGAATAAATCAATCGTCAGTATTTATATCTTAGTTCTTGGCCCCTCCCTTAAAGTATTCTCAGTCAATACAATGACCAACAAGGACTTGATCTATGAGTTTCTAATCAGTTCACAATGAAACCATGAAAGTTTATCATTTTGGGAGATGAATTGTAATATAAATATTATTTTTCAGAGTTTATTGTATATGTATATATTAATAACTAACCAATACCCTCCTCTCTCCTTCTCCTCCCTTCTTCCTCCTTTTGTTGCCTAAAGCTTCTGCTACCTAGACACTCTGTGAGATCTCTGTGAAAAGTGAATATGGCCATTAAGTACCCCACTGAAGACACGGATCTTCAGAACACTTTCCTATAATTGTTTGATGCATGTTTCTGGCTTCTGTCAAAAGCCAAGATCCTCAGCTCCCTTCAGTTTAGACCAGAATCCCAGCAGGTGAGTACATGAAGACAAATGGTAAATGGGGAGAACAGCCTGTTCTGACATATGGAAAAACACACTGGTGATTCATGTGTTGAATGGGGGGAAGATGCAGGTGCGTATAGACACACCTACTCAGAAGTCCTAATGTGACGAGTTAACACAAGAAAATGCCTGGGTTGGGGAGAGGAAGAATAAAGTCTGGAGTGAGATTCATGGGGTACCAGCTCTAAGTAAAGCAAGTCTTCAATTTCCCTGAATCATGATGGGAGTTAGGAACAACTTCTGTTCTGATCCATCAGTTCCTCCAGAAGAATGTGACACATAGACGCAGGATCAGGAAGACACCTTGTTAACACAAACACTGTAATTTCTCCTAGGATCATTTTATTATTGAAGATAATGCTGATAGAAGGGTGCTAGTGTTAGTGTGTACAAACAGAGAGAGGGTTCTGAGTGTGTACTGTGATTCCACTTAGCATGATGAATTTCAAGCTCACAGCAGAGAATGTCAAGCTCAAAAGATTAGAAAAGGGAAATCAAGTTCAAGCACAGAGCCCCAGATCCTTGATTTACTCTTTTCATTCTTCCGGGGGTAGAGTGGTATTCTCAAAATGGTGAATAATGGTCTTGCAAAGTAATTGGTTCTTGTTATAAAAGACCATCCCATATGCTTTTTCCCATCTATATGTGGCTATTTTTATCTATTTCTCTACATACTGTGATGAAGATAGGCAGACTTGGTCAATATTCCAGGATCAAAGTGTTTGGATCCATCAGACAGTGACTCATAAGATAAATAAATTTCTTTAAAGTTACCAGGTTTGGGCATTTTGTCACAAAAATGTGGTAATACGGTTTCTGTAAGCATGGTATGCCTTTCTTTCCTATAGTTCCAGAATTCTTATATCTTTATTATAAATAGAAATGTTCACCAGCTGATGAATAGATTCACAAAATGTAGTGCAACCATAAAGAACCATTGCCAGATAGTAAAAGGAAAAAAAGAATGAAGTCTTGCTACATGCTGCAACATGAATGTTTTGAAAACAGCATGCCAGATTAAGAAGCCAGACATAAAAGGCCACACATTGTATAATTCTGCTTTTAATGAGTGATCCAGAAAAAGCAAAATTACAGAGAATGATTAATCTGATTCGGGGAATAGAGAATAAAGAATGTCTAGTTCATAATATAGTGTTCTTTGAGGACAATACAATGTATTCTAGAATTCCACATTGACCCTTGATGATTGAAAGATATCTGAACATGGCAAATGGATGAACTTTATCCTGAAAAAAACAAACATTTGTTATGTGTTCATTTTATCTGAACAAAATAAGGATTTTTTTTTTAAAAAAAGCCTTTCCTAGTAAGAGGCATTTGGATAAAAATTAAAGAGTGAGGGAGTGAAATGATCAGCTTGGCAGCCTATGGAAACAGCAGGATTGATCCCAGACTCAAACATTCTATATTCCTGTTCTGATTTTTAACCTTCAGTGCCGTCATGACACAGCTGGGTGTAATCATGTTTGTGGGGTTAATCAAGAAAGCAAATAAAATGTTTAAAAAAACGTTAGGAGCGAGAAATATAAATGTTGAGCCATGCAAAAAATGAAAATTGAGAACCATGTGAGAACAACGAGAACAAAGGACAACAGAATAGAAGAAATGAGATTGAAAGACTTGAAAGAATTAAGCACAAGAGCCAACCGGGCATGAAGATGACTATTTCTCGTCTCTGAACTGGCTATCATTAAAAAATAAAATCCTAACTCTGGACATATCCAATATGGGAACCAAGGAAGGATAAACGGAGCTAAAATAGAAATCAAAGCCCCTGTTCTAGCATCTTGCAGTGAGGCATGTGTGTCATAGCTTCTGTCAGTTTTGTACAGAACTAGAAACATTGGGGAAGAGGACAGTTCAACTGGTATATTTCCTCCATCACACTGGCCTGTGGGCATGTCTAGTGAGGAGTTTTCTTGATTGTCGATTAATGAAAGAAGGCTCAGCCTACTGTGAGTAGTATATCCCTGGACTGAGTTATATAAGAAAGCTAGCTGATGGGATGGAGAGATGGCTCAGTGCTTAAGAACACTTGTCTGCTCTTGCAGAGGTTCTTTGTTCAATTCCCAGCATCCACAATGCAGCTCACAATTATCTGTAACTCCATCCTTGACATCTGGCCTCTGCGAGCAAACATGTAGTGAACAAACAAAACCCTCTTACAATAAAACTAATATATTTTTCAGAATATTTTTAGTGATTATTTGCAAATTTTACAACATGAACCTTGAGCATCATTACTTCCTACTCTTTCCAGGTCTGCCCATCTTGAAGAAGAAGAAGAAAAAGAAGAAGAAGAAGAAGAAGAAGAAGAAGAAGAAGAAGAAGAAGAAGAAGAAGAAGAAGAAGAAGAAGAAGAAGAAGAAGAAGAAGAAGAAGAAGAAGAAAAAGAAGAAGAAGAGGAGGAGGAGGAGGAGGAGGAGGAGGAGGAGGAAGAAGAAGAAGAAGAAGAAGAAGAAGAAGAAGAAGAAGAAGAAGAAGAAGAAGAAGAAGAAGAAGAAGAAAAAGAAGAAGAAGAAGAGGAGGAGGAGGAGGAGGAGGAGGAGAAGAAGAAGAAGAAGAAGAAGAAGAAGAAGAAGAAGAAGAAGAAGAAGAAGAAGAAGAGGAAGAGGAAGAGGAAGAGGAAGAGGAAGAGGAAGAGGAAGAGGAAGAGGAAGAAGAAGAAGAAGAAGAAGAAGAAGAAGAAGAAGAAGAAGAAGAAGAAGAAGAAGAAGAAGAAGAAGAAGAAAGAAAGAAAGAAAAAGAAGAAGAAGAAAAGATCTAATTTGTGTTACCCATGCGTTCACTGGAGCATGGTCAAATTCCTTGTGGTCAGCCCCTTAAAGAGAACTGAGTCCTGCACCCACACCAGAAGCAATCAGTTCTGGAGATCTACACTTTGTCATCCTCATCACAAGTTTAAGAGTTCTCTTTGATGACTTTCTATATAGGCTGTTACTTTTAGGGGATAGGAGTTGTCCCAGAAGCCTTTGTGTTCCTCTTTCTCAGGTGTGCCTTCAGTCATTAGTTCCATTGAGTAAGTAGCTCCCTTGCCCCTTACAAGCAGCGTGAGCTGACTTGCTCTTAGATTATGGGCTTGCACATAGTTTCTGAGACATCACAGACCACAGACCATCACATGATCTCTGGTGTTAGCACATGCCACAGACCTTAGCATATTCTCTGGTGGCAACATGGACAACACCATGACCCTCTGCGGGTGCCTGAGCCACTGACACTATCATAGTCCTCTGCGGCAGCACAAGCCAAGGACATCAATATGGCTTCAGGTGGCATGTAGGTCACTCACATCAATGTGGCCCTCAGCAGCAGCACAGCCCACCAACTTCAACATGGATTTAGGAGAGTTAGGAAAGCAAGCCAGGAAGCAGCGTTCTTCTGGGGTTCTGCTTTAGTTATTGCCCCCATGTGCCAGTCTTCATCTCCTGCCCTAACTTCCTCCTGATGAAGGACTGCCAACGGGATGTGTAAGGCAGAAAAATTTTTTCCCACCCATTTTGATTTTGGTTAGTATTTTATCACTGCCAACGGGACAACTAGAACAAGGTGAGACCTGCAAACACTGAATTACAAAAACATGGTAGATTCTTAATATGTAACCATTATTTGAAATCATCTTCAGGAGGGTCCATGAACTATGAAGCTTTCAAAAGAAGAAATAAATGTGCAGGGAGATCTTTTGAAATGACACTTTTTTATTAGTTCTTTGAGAATTTCATACAATATAGAGTGATCATAGTCATGCCCCACTCCCCCCAGTCCACCACCACCACCACCCCTTTTTCAGAAGAGATTATTTTGCAGCACATGGCCTGGTCCTCTGGCTCTTATGATTTTTCTGAAGTATGCTTTTTAATGGAGATAAGATTTATAATACACAGAATTTCGTTTATAATTATTTGACTATTGTGTATGTTGTGACTGCTTCCATTTTAATATATTACCATAGAAAATTAATATAGATATTGAGCATCCTTCAGAGAAGTTTGTTCATTAGGAATTGACCTTTTTGGAGAGATAATATATTTAGAAGTTAAAGTATGCTTTCCACATGCAGTCAGTAATTTTAGAAAACAAGCATATTATTCTTAAAACTATTTTGAAAATATCTTTGTAGGGAAAAATGAAAAACAGTTCCCTCAAACCACTCTGTTAATTAAAGCATATGAAACCAAACAGCTGCCTTGAGGAATTGATCTTGCCGGTCTCTATGCTAACAGCTGCACTTCTGGGGCTTCCTGCAAATGAAGTTGGGGGAAAATCTGGCTAAATGGGGATGAACAGAAGTTGACATATTTGAAAGTTTTTGCTGGCATATGTCAGAATCTTTTTTAAAATGCTAAGGAGGTTGGAGTCTGCTGGGAATTTAAGGAAACTAGAAAGCAGAGATAGAGTTCTGGGGACCAGAGAGTTGACGCCATGTCCTGGGTCTGAACAACATGGAGCCAAAAGTGTTTGACACATTAAATTTTTTGTTTCTGGTTTTCTACCTTTCTGCAAATCTGAGGTCTTACATACACACATCATCCTACACTCTGATCAGGTCTTATTTCAAAATATGTATGCATAGCAATATATATACATATATATATATACATATCTATATGCATGTAGCAACAATTAATGTAAAGAGAGGCAATGAATTCAAAACAGAGCAAAAAGGGAAACAGAGGAGGGCTTGGAAGGAAAACGAAAAGGTAAATTATATAATTATAGTCTCAAACAATGAAAAATTAATGAAAATGTAGAAGAAACATTGCATTCAGACATCAATAAAGAAAATATAAATGAGCATGAATTCAGCTTCTAGATCTTAAGTCTAGACATGATCAGGATACCAAAATAAGAATTCATAAGATAAGAAAAAATATTAAATAGTAGCAGAAAATTTCTCAAATCTTGGGCAAGAAATTTTGGTTGTTAGATGAAACATCCTAATTAACAATCAAAAAAGTTCCAAAATACAACAATACAATACAACAAATGGATAAAAAGACATCTATAAAATATCTCACAACAACTATGGAATATATATTTTCTCAGTGCCCAATGAAGCTCATCTTAAAACAAATCTCATTTTTTGTCAAAAAAATAATCTGAATAAAATCAAAGAAATAATTACAAAAATCTGAGTATGTTAGTTGATGAAATATGTGCTTGTTCAATGCCATTGTTATATGGGTATATATGCAATATTCTTTCTGGAAAAAAAAATGCCAAGGATCAATACAAATATTTTCTTTTTAAGAATTATTTATGAATTCCAGAGTTGTGCTAACTTTGTTTTAGTGATTAGATGGCATTGATAAGACATTTTCCCCTAGTGCCTTTGTCTTCCCTCCTGCTGGGGTTCTGTGTATCATGCATCTATAATTTTATTACTAAGAAGGCTGAAGCATGAGAATTGAAAGTTCAAAATATAGGAAGACCCTGTCAAAAAAGAAAGTTAGCAGAGAGGGGGGGGGAAGGAATGGGAGGGGAGAGGAGGGGAGTGGAGGAGAGGAAAGGAAAGGGGAAGGGCGAGAAAGAGAGGGAGAGAAAAGGGAGGGGGAGGAGAAGAGAATGAAAGGGAGAGGAGGGAAAGGGGAGGGGAAGAGAAGAGAAGGGAAGAAGGGGAGATGATAGGAGGGGAGGGGAGTCTATGGGAGGGAAGGAAAAGGAAACCAGAATTTCTGTTACGAGTTTTTTTATCATATATTCAACCAGAGGGATATCCAAAATAAAGAGCAGAAAGCATAGTGAAAATATCAACAACCATCACTATTACAGCTAAACATAAGCCTCATACATTTATGTTCTTTGATATAAACCTTCATATCATACAGTAATTAAAAATAAAATACATTAATTTCAAAGATCATTTATTATATAAATGAAAAAAGAATTACTAAATTTGAGCAAAAGCTAATTATTTGGGAGATAAAATAAAAATAAGTATGCTTAAGAATTAGAAAATTTAAAAATAGAAAACCTTGAACTAAAACACTTAAATATTTGTTTACTAAGATAAAATATAAACCAGACACAAAAGGAAATCAGTGAAAATGAGTTGTCACTAAGAATCTTACTGATACTCCATCAAAACCAAGGTAAATAAGTTAACAGTAAGAAAGGGAAAGAATCATAATGGGTTGAGAACAAAACAATAAAAGAAAGAACAGGAGGAAGAAAAGAAGAAGGAAGTAGAGAGGAAGAGGAAGAAGATAAATAGAGTGAAAAAGTAAAGAAAGAAAGAAGGAAGGGAGGGAGAGAGAGTGAAAGAAAGAAGAAAGAAAGAAAGAAAGAAAGAAAGAAAGAAAGAAAGAAAGAAAGAAAGAAAGAAAGAAAGGTTCTATATTAAATCTAGTAACAGTTTCACTGTAACCCATGCTCACTTTAAAATCACTACATAGCAATCCTGCTGCCTCAGCTTCTGGTGTCAAGATTATATATACCATGACAAAAAATTTAAAAGTATACAAATTAAAAACTTCTAACAATTACCAAAAAACAGACATACTCAAGTCAAAGGTACAGTAGAAGCTGACAACATGAAAAAGAAAAATAGAAAAAAATCCAATCCAAGCTCTATGTTACTCAAGCAAAACATGAAGGAAAATGTGTGTGTGTGTGTGTGTGTGTGTGTGTGTGTGTGTGTGTGTGTGTATCTTAGAAGTCACTAGAGGAATAAGAAAGAGTAATAACAAAGAAAATAAAACCAAAGTCACAACCAACCTAACAGCAGCAATGGATGCCAGGAGGTACAAAAGAAAATTTTTTTCAATATATTGAAAAGAAAAAATGACTCACAAATTTTAAAATTGCATCCAACATAAAATAGGAAAATAAGGATGCATGCAGACAAACAAAATATTTATCTGCTGAGCATATTTAATACATGTGATTAAAAGTCTGCCAAGAAGAAAAAGAAAGAATATTATATCAGATGACATGTGAAGTTGAGAATATAGGCCCAAATTTAATCTTAAAAGTCTTAAATTGTAGTGTTGAACCATAAAAAAGTTAAACTCTAGAAAACAATATAATAAATATGGTTATTGAGCAGCAAAAAGTGAATGCCAGAGAACACTGAAAATAATGATTACTTTGCATTTTTCACATTGTAAATGAATTTCAGAAGTTGTGCTGTATTATAATTATTTCCACTCCTCAAACCTTGTGCCAGCCCCCCAACTCCCTTTCAAATTCATGACCTCTTTTTTATTATTGTTGCATATAAATATATGTGTGTATAGATAAATCTGGTGAGTCCATTTAGTGTAAGTGGTTATGCTTAGGGCTGACTGCTTGAAATTGGATGTTATCAGGAACCTCATCCCCGAAGCAGAATGGTTCTTCCTCTCTCATCGCCCATCACTTGCCTGCAGTTCTCCATGAGGGGTGGGATCCTGTGAGATTTCCCCCTTCCATATGAGCATATCAATTAGTGTCATCACGGTTCTTGTCTTACATAGATGGCCAAGCTGTTAGCATTTGGGAATACAGCTCCATCTCAGCAATACAAAACACTATCTTGCATCAGATATCCTGGTCCTTTGACTCTTACAGTCTTTCTGCTTCATCTTCCAGAATGTTCCCTGAGCCTTTGCTGGAGGGATGTGGGAGAGTTAATGATTGGGGCTGGACACCCCACAGTCAGCTGTTATCTGCATTTGACTAGCTGTGGATTTCTGTGATATTCTTCACCAAATGTAAAAGGAAGCTGAAGTTTTTAAGATAAAGGAAAAGAAGATAAAATATTTATCAACCAAGAGATCTAATGAGAGGACAAAAGAAACCAAGAAAAGGACTAGCAAGCAGAAATTTTTAAATAAGAAGTCCCTGTAGTAATGTCTTTCCATGAAAGTCAACATCTAGACCTTAAAACTGGATATTTTACATAAAACACTATTCTTCCCAGGGGCTTATGTTTACTTTAAAAGGGGAAATTTAATGGTACAGTTCAGCTAAGAAATCCTCTACCTTTCTTCCATAGAAAGTCTCAACCCTGCACAAAACACTACAGACAACTAAGAAATAAGGAAAGTAGAAGAAAGTCTTCCCTAAAAAGGAGCACACTAACTGATTATCCCATACCAAATGGTCAGCCCTTGAAACATATACATAAATAACACTTACAAACCAAGAAGGTTTTGTTTATATATTAGGAATGTGGGGCAGTGAGGGGGGGGACTGCATATAACAATAACCAATGGAAAAAAATTAAAAAGTCCACCAATTCGTAAGAGACCAAGAAAGATTATATGGGAGGGTTTCGAGGGGAGAAAGGGAAGGGGAAATGATTCAACTACATTATACTCAAAATGAAGGAAATAATTGCAAAATAGAAAAAGAAGTTTTTAGTTGGCTTTGCAAATGCCTGTCTCCTCTGGCTACTTGCTGAAGACCATAGTTGACCCCACTATGTTCTTTATCATCGTTGTGGAAGGCAAACCTGTGAACTGTATCTCCTTCAAGACTGCTTCCTGAGTTCTAAAGAAAAGGAACTTGGTTATAAGGCTCCCTCCTTCACATAATTATTCAAGAACTTGGGTAACAGGTGGTGACTTTACCTGCCATAGTAGCACTGATGGTAAGTCCTTTTACAGGGAGACATCTGAGGATGGAAACTTCATCCAGGAGCATATGGAACCTGCTATCTTGTTCATGGCAAATGCTGATCCAAGGATAAAAGATTCTCAAATTTTCATCTGTATCACCAAGCCTGAGTGGTCAGGTGGCAAACATGTGGTCTCTCAAAAGGGGAAGGTTTTCATAGTGTCATGAAAACCATGGCACACTTTGGGTCCAGGAATGACAAAACCATCATGAAGTTCACCATTGTTGACTTGGACAACTCTGATGTTTTTGACTTGTATCTTAACAGACAGATCACTCCTTCCATAGCTAAAAAGAGCATCCTCCATTCTATATGCTTACTATATCCAGGAATCTTTGCTCCCGCTGAAGGCTTTGAGGTTCCATATTTTCTTCTTTTACCCCCAAGTCTAGGTAGATCATAGAGTTGCATTTATGATGACAAGTGAATAAAAGTTGTTTAAAATAATCCTCAAGGGATTTATAATTTTACCCAAATGAAATTAAGGCAAAATAGGTATGTGAGTATTCAATAAAATATAACAGCATATGAAATCCTGCTCATCAATTAATAAAAGGTTAAAAACTGTTTTATATCTAGTAATACTATCTTTCATGGGCCCAGCAACGTCTGAATCACACTTTCCTTTGGTTGATATTGATGCTTTTAGGAAAATGTCCACAATTGATCTTGAAGTTCTACTAATTTGCATTTGTGTCTATCACAGGACTTTACTCAGACATAAATATGATAGAAACTTTTGTATGGAATTGTATGCAAACAAAATTATTTTATATGTAAATGTCAGTGAGGAAGTATATTAAGGTCTAATAAGACTAAAGTATATTGTTTTGGATAAACATTAATAGGAAATCTTCTGAGGATATCATTAAAATAAATTGTTATAATAATTAAACATGTCATTTATGTGATAAATAACAAAGCTTGGTAAGTCAAAATCTATATGCTGTAAAAAGCAACTGCACTCAAATTTGAAAATAATATAGTAGATTTTGCATGTGTTTCCAGCCTTTAGATACAAGCACACAATGTTGCCAAGAACCACAGAATGGAATAGCAAAAACTACTGTAAATTTTCTCATTGTGTTTTAAATATATTTACAAATTTGTGTTAGGCATCGTTCATAGCTATCCTAGGCCATGCATAGCCAAGTGTGGGCCACACAGGTTGCAGGTCAGTTAATACTGCTGTGAGTGCCTAAAAAATCAAAATGCCACCATGATGTCCAATCCCTGAGGGATGATTGGCAACTGATACCTGTTAAAGAGGTGTAATTTTCTTTAAGGGCGTATCCACTGATAAGCTGCCATTGCTCTAGTAAATAACTTCTCACCCATGCTCAAGGCAAAAACTAAATAAAATCAGTAGGTCACACACTAAACGAAAACCTGAAGGTAGGAAGTGGACTTGGAAAGAAAGCTTTCAGTGTGACAGAGAAGGAGCAGGAGGTTGCAAATGAGAAAAATTCACTATACAAAGGTATGAAGCTGTCAAATCAATAGTACTTAACCAAGATGAATGTCAATGTATCTCCTGCTATTGTATTTGGAGCTCAGTACCTGCAACTGACACAGCAGCTCTAATCCACCAAATCTTAGGGAGCTATTCTTCCTGTCTGTTGCCTATTATCCTAGTGATGCTGGTCCCCTTGTCCAATGTAGAGGAATCAGTATCTGAGATGGCAAGCAGGAATCAAGGGATAATGAAGACATGTGTTGTCCTTCCTAAGAATGTACCTTATCTGAAGTACTATTGAAACATTTAATCCTCAAACCACCTGAAGATAAAAACTGCTACTACAATTATGATTCAGCAAAGGCAACTCATGAGTGGTACAGGCAGAATTTGAACCCAGAGCATCGGGGTCTGAGGCCTGAAGTTCATAAATGAGTTGCGACTGACAAATAAATTGTCTAGACCATTGTACTATCAAATGATAACGTTAAAAGGATACTCTATCTCAGGTGCCTCATATTCATTTTAAAAGGTAAAATAAGGTTGCAATTAAGTTGTATTGTACTTCTTTTAAATGTGAATTATTCTTAAATACAGTGTAATATGTTTTGCTTGACTGTAAAAGGATACCACAAACTGGATAATTTATAATAAATCAACAGAACGTAGTTCATGGTTCTACAAGAAAAGAAGCATTAAGATGAAGTATTCTGCACCCAGTGCAAGGCTTTATTTTTACTTTATACTAGGATAAAGGGACAAAGAAAGAGAAGGAGAAGAAATGGGAGGAAAAGAAAAAGGGGAGAGAACATACAAAGGGATCAATCTTGTCTTTTTTATTTCTTTAGTTTTGAGATTATAACATAACTCGATCATTTCCTTCTTCCCTTTTCTCCCTCCAAGCCTTCCCATATATCCCTACTTATTCTCTTTCAAATTCATGACCTGCCAGTGCTGACAATACCTCCACAACTCATTGAACATGGAGAAGTCCAACTGGTGTCTACATAGAGTCTTCACTCCTATTTAGAGAAGACATTTCTCCTACTTTTGAGTACACCTTACGGACCCAAAGAGAAGTTTCCTTGATGAAGGGTGAGGACTACATTTATCTATTGGTAAAAGGGCAAACATTTATGTTGGTAGGAATTGTGCTGGTTTAGTAAAGCGGAAGTTATGGATCTCAGTAAAATGAATCTTGTTAAAGAACCATGATATCGTTAGTTCTGAGTAGTTGACTATGTTTCCAGTTTGATGCAAGGCATAGTTTTATAAAGAATTCTTCCTTCTGTTAACTCATTCTCATCCCTACATTAATCCATTTGCTTTCCTGTCATAACCTGATAAGTATTAAGGATGCTATACAGCAACCTGCTTTGGGAAATGGGGAGACATATTTAAACCATGTAAGTCTAGTTAGACTCCCAAAGTCTTGCTCTGCTCATACACACAAGTCCTTCATCTCATCCCAGTATCTCTGATTTTAGTTCATTCCAGTACTAGCTCAATGATATTTCTTTTCTAAATGTTGGCCTGTGCAACTAAGCAAAGCATCTATTTATGATATACAATTATAAGACAGGCCTACAGTACACATTAGATGTGGGATTCCCCTCTGAATGCTGTGAATATGTTTTACCACCATTGGTTAATAAAGAAGTTGTTTTGGTCTTTGGTAGGGCAGAAAAGAGCTAGGCAGGGAAAACTAAACTGAATGTAAGGAGACAAAAGGCAGAGAGATGCCATGTCACTGCTAAAGGAGAAAGACACCAGAAACTTACCAGTAGGTCACAGCTTTGTGGTGAGACACACATTAGTAGAAATAGCTTAATTTCAGATGTAAGACCTAGCTAGAAATACACCTAAGCTATTGGCCAAACAGTGTTGTAATTGATATAGTTTCTGTGTGATTATTCGGGGTCTGGGCAGCTGGGAAACTAAAGTGCATTCTCCATGTACACAAATTCCCTCTCCAAAAAGAAAAGCAGGCCAAAAAAAGAATTGCAACTGGATCCACATAAGCCTACAGGGAAGTAAAGTTAGAAAGCCAGAAAATAATCTTTTGGATTGTACCTTTGACCAACAGTGATCCACTGGTTGAGACCTCAAGGATTCCAACAGTTCCAACCATACTGTTTTACTGAGATCAGCACCTAGTGCAGTTTTCACAGACTCAAGCTATGGGCCTGAACCTTTTCTATGTTGAGTCCATAAGCTGTTGACTCTAGAGTTCTGGAATATAGGGTCAACCACATCCCTGTGACTCCATTAGGTACTCATTGGAAGTCTACATGAATCTACCATTATTGCAGGTTTCTGCCTGGTCTATAGGCCATTCAATACATTCTTTGAATTTTAAGTGGCAGGAACTATGTATGGCATGGCAGTCTATTTTCTGCATGCCTGCACAACCAGAACCACATGAACATCAACAAGACCAATTATTAGCACCTCTAAAGGCAGAGTTTTTTCTTTCCACAAGGCTCTGTGGGAGCCCACAGAAGTGGGTCCATTCCACCTTGACTAAAGGTCAGAGAATTCAGGCCTTTTCTTGCTTCTTCAAGGATAAGAAAGGAGGTTTGATCCAGGAAGTAGCTGCCAACAGGATGTTTGGCCTAAGGTGTGGTCACTGCATTTTCTGCCTAAGCAACATAATACTTAACTCAGGGTATAGTTGCTTGATGCTTCATGTATTGAAGAGGTAATCACTCTGTTTATTCTTTGCATCATATTAAAGCAGTCTTTTGCCTTGTCCTTCCCCTTTTTGGATTGGGGTGTATTGGCACATGGAAAATAAATACAGCTGAATTCACCATTTCCTGGATTGCCTTCCAAGTTCTACTCTGTGTCTCATTGTATTTATTTTGTACCTCTCTTCTGTATGCCTGGCATTTCTATTCCACACGCCGCTACCCTGGAGCATACAAACCCCATCAAGGCTGAACCCCAACAGATGATGCCCCAGACATGTGATCAGTGGTACAGAGGGGAACATGATAGACTCTGCACATGAATATCACACCACAGATGTAGAGGTGAAAAATGAATGCTCAAACAGATAATAAAAGTAAAAAGCGAGGGGAGAGATATTGGGAGTAAAATTTGTATATAATTGCAGATATGGAACAAAGAAAGAGTAGACAACAGAAAGTCACTTGGACAGTCCTTTCCACAAGTTTTTATTTTTTATTTGTTAGGCTAGGAATCCTTCATATGCTAGATTCTGTTTCTTTTCTAATTATACATTTATTTTGTTCAACAATTCTGTCTTCTCTTATTTTCTTGCATGTGTCTGAAAAGAGCCATGAATTACCTTCAACGCCTTTCTTAGAAATATTTTATACTTGTTTGTTCCCTGAAGCACTCCAGGACATGGACACAACTCAGATACACTAATCACCAGTTTGTAGTAAGAACTGCCTTTACTTCAGTTTCCAATAAGATGTTTGTGATTTTCATCTGTGTCCTAATATAAGTGGCTTTTACTGTTCACATGACTACTTCCTTATCAAACAGAAAGTTCCATGCTTTCAACATATTTTTCTCTTTCTCAGATTCCCTACTGGAAAGAATCTTAATGTTCCAATCATAGAATTCCAGGATTTTGTTTGTTTGCTTGTTTTTAGCCTGTCTCTCCAAACTCTAGCACACTTTAATCTATTTGTTATAATAACACCTCATTACTGGTAATAGTCTTCTAGCTTGATCCTTTCTGTGGTACTATACCAGAAAACATACTGTGTAACTTACAATGAACTTAATTATATTGCTTCATGTTTGCTGAAGTTAAAAACTGAGGATAGAGCTTTCTTGCTATATCATGTCATGGCAAGAAAGCAAAGAGATTGGAGGAATAGGGAAAGAGAGAAATGGAGAAAAGAGGGAGGCCAGCTGAGGAGGAGGAAGGATGAGAAATGTGGGGAAAAGAGGGAGAGGAGGATGGAGGTAGGAGAAACAAAGAAACAAATGTAAGTGATTACTAACTGTCCTGTTATTGCCGTTCACACACCCTCATGGCTCAGTCATAGCTCATTTGACCACACTTCCCAACATTTGTGCCTGGAAAGAAGTTTCTAGCATGCCCTTTTTGGAGAGACACACAGCTGGCACAAACCGTCCAGTCTGCCAAGGACCACACCTCCTAGTTTCCTTGTAACAGTTTCTCACTTGACTGCTGTTCTCATACTGGAGACATTTTACTTGGAAACATCTAGATAGACTGTTTTCTGTTCTGGTTCCAGAAGTTTATCATCCAAGGACAAAATGGTTCTCTGAAGCATACTCTTACCAGAACTCTTGTGTGGTATGTATAATTCAGTAATAAATTTTTAAAATAATTTAAATAATAACCAGCAAGCGCATTAAAATAAAACAGATAAAACAAAGTATAAGCAGTTTGAGCATCCTTCACGCTACCAAAAATATATAGCAAGCTCTGAACTCCAAGAGTTCATCAATACGTCAAAATCCCTGAGCTAGTTTCCCATCTGCATTCTTTAATACAGGAAGGAGCTCAGGACTGGTCTGTTCAGTAAGTCATCTACTTAATTGTGAATATACTTCTACCTTATTACCTTGATTTCACATCTGAATCTACTCCTATCTTACTTCCTTGATTTCACATCTCTGACCTGAGTCATATGAATCTGTACCTGGTTAACTTGATGCTGGCCAAGCACTTTCTTTTTCAGTACCAATAAACTCATTGAGAGGTATTCTCATCACCACTGTCTGGCATGGCATGGCACTGACTGAGGCTTTGAAATGCAAACTATATTCTTTATCTGTGAGGTCATTGCCCACTTGCTTAATATTTGGGCTCTAGTTGCTCATCTCTTCTCTGTCTGGTTATTACATAGGCTTTCAGGAGCCTTTCTTTGCAAGCAAATGAAAAGAAAAAAATCAATCTGTGTGTGGTGTGGTGTGGTTTAGTTATAGCATGTAACAAAAGGACCAAGAAGCAATGGAGCATTGCAAGAGTATTTTATATTCAAATATCAAATCTTGACTAGTGAAGGGGATATGTGGATAAAATAGGTCGATGCACAGACCTGCATCACACAAGGAGCAGGCTGAGTGGGATTCTAAAAACTCTTCTTCTGAGTCTTAGGGATGGAGTGTGGATGACAGCACCAGGTATCAGTTCCCATGGGGGAAATGATTTGATTTTGTTTCTGCTTGCAGTAGCAAAGATGCAGTTGGTTAATTCACCAATCAATCAGATGTAAAAGAGAATGAAAATTACATTAGAAATAATTAATTAGCCCATTGTAGTCTAAATCTTGAGTCAGGGTGAGGAAGCAGGCTGTCATTTTTCACCAAGCCTCCTCACAATTATAATAAAGTGATGACTTTCGTGTCACAGAGACAGGAAATTTTGCTAGAATTCAATGTTCCCTCCAGATTTGAGGACAAGCTGTGAGGGACAGAACGAAGCAGGTGTTTTCTCTCCTTAAATCTACTTTCTGTGCCTTACATGGGGTTGTGTAATGGTGAATGTCTCAGAGGGTAGGTTGAGTTCCGTGGGCATTTGCATATTTAGAATTCTATAATTCATCCTTTCACATAAAAAGGTTACCCATTATCTGGGCTGGGCTCAGTGAGTAAATGATTGTGGCGCAAGCTCGAACATCTAAGTTCAGACCCTCAGTACTCACAGAAAGCCAGGTATGGAAGCATGCACTGGTCTGTAACTACAGGACTGGGAGATAAGACAGGGACATCCTTCATGCTCCAGGCCAGCCAGTCTAGCCAACCAGTGTGCTCCAGCTTCGATGGGAGACCCAATTGCAAACAATGAGATGGAGAACAATGGAAGAAGACACCAACATCAACCCTTCTCCATGTACGTACACACACATGCACTCAGCTGCACATAAACATGAACTATATATATATATATATATATATATATATATATATATATATATATATATATATATATATGAACTATATATATATATATATATTTTGTTTGTACACACACATACACGTGAAATCTACAAGCCATTCTTTCCCTGAATGAAAGAAATAATCATCATCACATACTTATTGGCTCCTGTGTTGACAAATGCAAAAGGGGAAACCAAATAGGAAGTATGATGTTCTAAAACTCGACAACAAATCCTTACAAGAACAAGGCACCTGAATTTTGGAATTTGAATAATAGTGAAAATACCAATGACTGTGTTCTATATCCTAAGTCTCTCCTTTGGGGTTCAGACCTTTCCCATCCAAACTGGATGAATACACTGCCTCAGGTTAGGCTATTAAATACACAGGGCATGGGGTGTCACCTCTGTGACATTTAGATATCTAAAGTCTGTCGAAATTTAAAGCTGAGATACTACTTTGAAAGAAAAGACATTTTAAAAATCAAAGTAAGGCCCTGAAGGCTTCAAGACAAGTTTTATGCCACAAAGTTGGGGGGGGGGAGAGGAGAAAGAGAGAGAGAGAGAGAGAGAATCCTATTTGGGAAAACTGATGAAGGTCAAGATAACCTTCTCCCATGAATAACAACTTCATAAACTAGCAGGGCAGCAGGAGTTGTCAAGGGATAAGAAAGGGAACTTTCCTCAGTGTTTCCGAGCAACAACCCTGCATCTTACCGCTGGCCTAAGATCCACAAGTAATTCAGGAATCTGTTCAAAAGAACATAAAGAGAATACCTGTGACAGTCCTATGTTGTATTTACCAGAAGTGTTGGATGTTTAGCAAGCCTTCCATAGCATTAGCAAATTGTGAGCAGAGATTATGAGTCTGCCTGTGGGTGAAGAAAGGCCGTTTTATGATTAAGAAGCCGCCAAGAAAAAAAAATGACTCTATACTGGGAATCTGCAGATATACAGACCCCCGTGGAATCGCTGGACAGAAAAACACAGAGAGAAGTCAAGCTTTTCTTTAGGGTGCCAAGGGTGATCAGAGTAGAGAGGTAAAACACACCCAGAAGTTGAAAGCAGGGTTGTGGTGGCAGGACCACTGAAGTCATCGACATGGCCACTAGGTGATAAGACAGGATGCTGAGAGCATGTCAAGGGACACCAGCATGGGAGGACACATAGCAACAAGGTGTTCCTTACTTTTCATACCATACCCTCATTTTCATACCTTAGCACTTAAGATGCAGGAGAATGTAGACATTTATTAACATTTTGGGGTAAAGGAGGACAAGGCTAATATAAGTGAGGAAAAAATAAAACAGGCTAGTGAGCTGGGGATGGAGTTCAGTAATAAAACTCTTGCTCATCACAGGAGCATGAAGTGAAATCTATCATCACTTTAATAAAAGGTAGATAGATATTTTTGCTATGAAATGTTTATTTGATAACAGTGATATCTTCAAGTGTACACAAAATCAAATAAACAACAACCATGCTTTAAGCAGTGAATATCCATTCTGGTGTATACATTGGCAGTGTGATATGTCTATGGACCTGCTGAGTTATTATGGGGGTGCTCTGAGCCCTCCACAGTTGTCATCCAAAACAAATAGTTTCGATTGAGGATGTTTGGGTCAAAATACTAGAATCACATGCCCAGGAGTACCATGCATACAACCTTGGTAATAGGACAGAAAGAAAACATTGACAGAATCATTCAGGTGTATGCAACCTTTGGAATGTGACAGAAATAAGACTCCAGAATCATGCAAGTACAAATACCCTTTGGGGTTCAGCATAAAGGAAGTCAAACATTCCAGGGCACGTGGACAAGCACATCAGGAATGGCTGAGGCAGGGGAATGGACTGTTTACTTAATAACAGGACTCCCTTTCTCAGACCTGCAGTTTGAAGATAATCATTTGAAAACTCTTTGATTTAACCAGTCTGAAAAGTTGTAGAAGACAAAATGTGCCCCAGGAGAACCCCAGTGATGTTGACGGCTTTCCTCAGCTCCATGGGTGAGCCTCAAAAAGCTCCTCTTTCCACGTTGCTCCAAGGTGCAGCTCTCAGGTGCTCCTTGGAGCCTGGGTTCTCATTCCAGACAGAACTTGCCAGCAGATATCCAGCAATCATTAAATCCCACAGGACATATATAAGATCTAACGGAATGTAGGGAAGGGTTGAATGTGGAATGCAAAGGAGATTTTGTTTCCTCTGTCTCTAAGCTTGGCAATTTATAACGTGTGTGCAGGCGCCTTCAGTGCAGAAATTATAAGACAGCCAAGTGAGCATGCTTGAAGTACTCACTGTGTGTTCTGAAAGTGCAGTGATCTGTGTCATCTATGCCTGTTATTCATGGTTGTTAGAGTCTTCACTCACAAAGAACACTGACTTAGAGAACATTGTTACCTCTAGGGGAAATAAGAACTAAGTCCCCATGAGATTCTGATCATGACATTCTCTTTCCCTGATTAACATACAGTCTTCTTGTGTGTTTCTGTCTAAAGTCATCTACATTAATAGATGTTGTTGACTAATCAACATTGAAATTATGAACAGCAGCACTCGTGTCATACCTGGATAAAGCTTGTTTAACAATCTCGTATAAGAGCATTTCCTGTGGCATACATTACAATCTCCTTCTACTTAGAGACAATACACAACAGTCTATCCCTGGAGGCCATTTTTACCACCCAAATCACAAATTAAATGGGGGGGAACATGGAAAATATGATGGAGAAGAGACTAGAAAACAGAAATTTTTAACAACATGAGCACTGAAATAAGTCAGGGTATGGACATGTCAGAGCTTGCCTGGAGGAACAGGCACAGCATAACTTGAAATCTTCATCACTCACATCATAAATATATAGGACCACAAAATGGTCATGTGTAACCACAAAAGTACTTGTGTGTTGGCTGTGTGTGTCAAATTAGTTTTCTGTGGCTACAAAAAAATAGGTGAGGATAATTTATAAAGAAAAGGCAACTGAGAGCAAGGCCCCAGCATCAGCTTAGGTGCTAGCAAGTGTCCCATTCTGAGAGGGGTATGAAGATATGTAGAATATATAACAAATTGAGATACAGAGGGATAAGACTAGGCCCACCTGTGTGAATCCATTCTCTGGACAACAAACACACTCTCTCAGAAGCTACATCCATTCTTCACAAATCAGATCACACATAACCCCACGTACCTCTTAAAAACCTCACAACTTTTCATTCTTAAAGTAAAAATTATAAATGTCGCACATTTGAAGCAACAGCAACTTGAACTCCCTGTTGGCTACCTTCCTGGTGAGCGTTCATGGTCTCTTTCTTCTGCTTGCTCCCTGTTTCTTGTGGTTTTTTTTTTCTTTCTTTATTCATGGTTGCATCACAGTTTAAACCTCTGTAGTCATTTATTTTCATCTTTTTACACTTGCTGAATGGCTCATGACTGACTCTTTCATTGACACCATTATCATCAATGAATTCCACAAGAGCAAACATTTCTGAGTCACAGTTTGGAAGCTTGGACCAGCCAAACAGCTGTGTGTTTAGGAAGGCGCCTGTGCTAGTGTAGACGGGAAGTCTACGTCTGAGACTTGAGTTTGGCGATCTGGACCCCAGCTGGTGGTGCTATTTAAGGAGGTTCTGGAAAATTTAGGGGACAGAGCCGGAGGAAAGAATGTTATTAGGCATCTGTACTTAAGGCCTAAATCTTGTTCTGGATGCCTTTCTGTCTCTCTGTCTACTTCCTGTCCCCCAAAGCTGAATAGTTCCTGTCTCATGCTCTGTTATTTGCTTGTGTGTTGGACTGTATGTTTGATTGTTTGTTTTGAGACAAAACTTTCTTCATTGTTCTTCATGCTATTGATCCTCTCTGTAACAAATGCCAGCTGGTGAATACTCAGTTACCACCAACCTATGCTGTGAAGTGTAGGAAGCAAAATGACAACTGAGACATAGACCGTCCTTACCTCTCAAGAGCTTCTGGGTTAATGATGACAATAAAAGACTTAATCTTGATATCATGTACATGTTCTGGAAGGGTGAAGAGAAGGTTTAAGAACCATATTGAGGAAACAGTGACTAGAGCTTAAGGTGGTCAGGGAAGGTATCCCTAGGGTAATAACATAGAAACTGGAAGTTTAAAATGCATGGACATCAGCTAGACACAGCAAATGGAATGGTAAGGAAATTTCCATACAAAACATGGACAATTGCATAATTGCCATTATCTACTGAATATTTTAGCTATTGTACTTGGTGATATATATATATATATATATATATATATATATATATATATAATTTCATTTTACTCACAATATTTCCATTGGGGTACACTATTAGGAACTTAATTTTCCAGAGAGAAAAACTAAAGAACAATGAATTTACTGATATCACTCAAAATGATACCAGTTCCTAAGTATTTAAAATGTTGGTTTAAGCCAGGCAGTGGTGGCGCATGCCTTTGATCCCAGCACTTGGGAGGCAGAGGTAGGTGAATCTCTGTAAGTTCAAGACCAGCCTGGTCTATAGAGCGAGTATCAGGACAGGCTCCAAAGCCATGCAGAGAAACCCTGTCTCGAAAAACAAACAAACAAATAAATAAATAAAATGTTGGTTGAATTGGGTTGAATTTATGCTTAAGCACACCTTTCTCCGATTTTCTCCTATTTCTTGCTGAGTTCCAGGCAAGAGTTTATAAAGTTCAGCTGAAGTCAGTTCCCTATCTTAGGAACTGAAGAAGGTGAAGGCAAACACTTGGGTTCTACCATAACAAAAAACGAAGCAGAAGTACTTCTAACCAGATGGCAGTCATATCACCTCTTCATGGGGAATTGGAATCTGTGAGGTGCAGTGGGCAGGGCATGGACCTTGGTGTCAGACACTTTGGCTTCAGTCTTCATTCTTCCATTTAGAATCTAGGAAATTCAGTTTAAGCAAGTTTTTTAAATTCCCTGTGCAACTCTCCCCATGCTCCCATCTGTGCCTTGGAGATTATAATAGCTACATCAAAGAGTTGTTGTGAGAATTGCAGGGTGTGAAGTATCCAAGTGTCTGGCAGATAGTGAGTAGGCACTCAAATGTTCAGTTTTTCCATTTGCCTCCCTTATTGGAAGAAGAGCAGACTATCTAAATATCTCTGCATGGTTTCTTCAACTGAGAACAGAAACGAGTAAAAATGAACACTGACTCCCATTTTCTTATGAAAACGGAATATGAAATCGAATGCTCTAATGTTGCTAAAACCAAAGGCTAACCAGAGAAGGGGTTAAAGCATCAAGAATCAGGGAACAGGAGCTCTAATGCAGGGTCCACCACAAATAACTGATGCCTTCTTCTCCATGCTTTGGTATCTCATCTGAAACAAGGGCAGGGTGTGCCTGATGGTGTAAATGAAGGCTGCTCTTTCATTTCCCGGCTGCCCAGATCCAAATAATCACACAAAAACTATATTAATGAAAGCACTGCTTGACCAATGGCTCTGGTGCATTTCTAGCTTAGCTCTTACGTCTTGAACTAACCCATTTCTATTAATCTATTTATCACTGCAATGTGGTGGCCTACTGGTAAAAGTTCTGGGCATCTTTCTTCTTCAGCAGCTACAAGGTGTCTCTTTGACTCTGCCTTCTCTCTCTCTCTCTCTCTCTCTCTCTCTGTGTGTGTGTGTGTGTGTGTGTGTGTGTGTGTGTGTGTGTGTTCTGGCTTTACTCTGCTAAAACATTGATGGAAACAGCCTCTTTATTAACCAATGGTAATAAAACATAGTCACAGCATACAGAGGGGAATTCCACATCATGATGGTCTCCTTGTACCTTCCAGATGGAACTTTGAACAAAAGAGGTGCCTTGCTCCATCTGAGCAGAAACAGGACTAGACAATCGAATTGAACTACAAACTGAGAAAAAATCCAAGATTCTCAATGAAACCATCAAAGGGGGAAAATAACCTTTTTAAATTTTTTTCTTTTTTTAATTTTTATTTTTTTTTATTATTAAAAAATTTCCACCTCCTCCTTACCTGCCATTTCCCTCTCCCTCCCCCTACTCCCTCCCCCTCCCTCTCTAGTCCAAAGAGCAGTCAGGGTTCCCTGCCCTGTGGGAAGTCCAAGGTCCTCCCCCCCTCCATCCAGGTCTAGGAAGGTGAGCAACCAAACAGACTAGGCTCCCACAAAGCCAGTACATGCAGTAGAATCAAAACCCAGTGCCATTGTCCTTGGCTTCTCAGTCAGCCCTCATTGTCCACCACGTTCAGAGAGTCCGGTTTGATCCCATGCTTTTTCAGTCCCAGTCCAGCTGGCCTTGGTGAGCTCCCTTTAGATCAGCCCCACTGTCTCAGTGGGTGGGCCTACCCCTCACGGTCCTGACTTCCTTGCTCATGTTCTCCCTCCTTCTGCTCCTCATTTGGGCCTTGGGAGTTAAGTCCAGTGCTCCAATGTGGGTCTCTGTCTCTATCTCCATCTATCGCCAGATGAAGGTTCTGTGGTGATATGTAAAATATTCATCAGTGTGGCTATAGGATAGGGACACTTCAGTCTCCCTCTCCTCAGCTGCCCAAGGAACTAGCTGGGGATATCTCCATGGACACCTGGGAACCCCTCTAGAGTCAAGTCTCTTGCCAACCCTAAAATGGCTCTCTTAATTAAGATATCTTCTTCCCTGCTCCCATATCTACCCTTCCTCCATCTCTGCTCCTCTCCCTTCTTCTACCTTCCCCTTCAACCCTCTCCCATGATCCGCACACTCCCAATTTACTCAGGAGTGTAGTAGGAGGAGTGGTGGGAAGCATCCCGGCCGGACCTCCTATACCACAGGAGATATTTTTCTACTTCCCATGTAGATTAGATCCACATTTTTCTTTCTTAGGGTCCTTATTATTGTCTAGGCGAGTTTTCTTTGCTTTTTGTCTAAAAGCCACTTATGAGTGAGTACATATGATGTTTTTCTTCCTAGGTCTGAGTTACTTCACTCAATATGATGCTTTCTAGATCCATCCATTTGCCTGCAAATCTCAAGATGTCATTTTTTTCTGCTGTGTAGTACTCCATTGCATAAATGTACTACATTTTCCTTAGCCATTCTTCAGTTGAGAGGCATTTAGGTTGTTTCCAGGTTCTGGTCATGACAAACAGTGCTGCCATGAACATAGTTGAGCACTTGTCCTCGTGGTACAATTGAGGATCCTTTAGGAGAAAGTAACCCTTTTGCAGAGCAAAGTTATATTAGATGACAGCAAGAGGCTAGATCTCCGAAGTGAGGCAGTCAGGCATTCTAGTGCAGTCTGTGCTACTCACTCACCGTGCCATGCACACAGTATAGCATGGCTTCTTAAAGACACAATAAATGAAAAGAACTCTTTTTTGGAGTTTGTACTAGTTTGCTTTCTCTTTTTGTGATTACTAGAAATAACACTATGATCAAGGCAACCCATAAAAGAAGACAATTACTTGGCCTTCCAGTTTCAGGGGATTAGAATCCATGACAGCGGAGCAAAGATATGGTGACAGGAACAGTTGATAACTCACCTCTCACAAGCAGGAGGCAGAAAGGAAAAGCTTGCACTTATTTTTTAATGTCTTTTGAAATTCAAAATTATTTTTTTTATTTTATTTTTTAAAAAATCCTTTTTATTTTACAAACCAATCCAAGTTTTCCATCTCTATTCCTCCTGCTCCCCATCTTCCCCTCACCCCACCCAATCTGTTCCTCAGAAAGGGTAAAGCCTACCACAGGGAGTCAACAAAGTCTGTCACATTACATTGAGGCAGGACCAAGCCCCCCCCCATCTAAGCTGAGCAAAGTGTCCCTCCATAGGCAATGACTCCAAGATGGCAGTTCAAGCACTAGGGATAAATACTGATTCCACTGCCAGTGGCCCCACAAACTGTGCAAGACACACAACTGTCACATACAGTCAGAAGGCCTAGTTTGGTTCTATGCAGGTTCCCAAGCTGTCAATCTGGAGTCAATGAACTCCCACTAGCTCGGGTCAGCTGCATCTGTGAATTTCCCCATCATGGGGAGAGCAATAAAATAGATATCTTCACAGAGGGAACCATTATAGGATTAGGAAGAAACCTGGCACTAGGGAAATTCCCCAAAATCCACAAGAATGACCCCAACTAAGACTCTAAGCAATAGAGGGAAAGAGCCTAAACTGGCCTTTCCCTGTAGTCAAATTGATGACTAACTTTTGTAGGGGGCCTGGGGGTCAAGACAGGATTTATTTGTAGCTTTGGAGCCTGTCCTCGAACTAGGCTGGCCTTAAATTCACAGAGATCCTCCTGCCTCCATCTCCTGAGTGCTGGAATTAAAGGCATTGCACCATCACAATCTGGCTTGATGACCAACTTTATTGTCATCACAAAACCTTCATCCAGTAACTGATAAAAACAAATGCACAGAACCACAGCTAAGCACTGGGGTGAATCCCCAGAGTCCAGTCAAAAAGAGGGAGGAGTGAAAATATGAGTGAAGGGGTCAAGACCATGATGGGGAAACGCACAGAAACAGTTGATCCAAGCTTATTATAATAATAATATATTATATTATATACAATATATTATATTATATTATTATAATAATATAATATTATAATATTATTAAATAATAATTCTTATAATAAGCCCAAGATTATTCTGAAAAGTTTTCTGAAACCTCCACTGACACACCTTTTCTGACCAGGTCACACTGGCCTAATTCTTTCCAAATAATTCTACTAACTGGGGAAGTGTGTTGAAACATGTGATTATAGGGCCAGTCTAATTCAAACCACCACCAAACTGTATTCAAATTAAAAAATATTTACAACTTCCTGTTTAACTTTGTTCCACTCTTCTTTTCTTCTATCTTTTAGGTACATTACTGACCACCATCATAGTACACCTGAGGCTTGCTCCTATGGGAATGCATCCTCTCCTTTGAGCTCCTTGATGCGAAAGAGTCACATTCACACTCAAGTCTAAATAGAGCCAAGATAGTAAGTACCCTATTCATGGTTTTCCAATAAACATTCATTGCTGAAAGTACGGAAGAAACAAAAATTAAGATGATGAGATTTTTTTTAAGCTAATGAAGGCTTTTTAGAGATATGCATTGAATGCAGCCAAGAGTGTTGGGCTGATGTGACCGCTTTCAAAATCAATCACATTAATATGTTTTCAGACTCTGAAAAAAAGTGTATAGCATCTCATCTGAAATTTCCACTCCTAGGACTCTATTCAAGAGAGATAATAGGCAAGCTATTTTCAGGAAGAAAAGCTGTACGTGATGGGGGATCTCTAAGACGGTAAGCCAAAATACTACCGGTGGCCATTTCTAAGTGATGGGGTTAATGAGTTTACTTTTCCACTTTATTCCAAATTTTCCACTTAATTCCAAAATGTATTAAGTTGCCATGTAAAATTTTACAGAACCATATAAAAACATTTCAGATATATAAGTAATATAAAAGGTTTGCCTGTATGACCCTCAATATTTTTAAGGCAAAATAATATCACTAACTTCCCAGCTTTTCAGTATTTATTTTTCCCTCATATCTAACATGTAGTACTTTACTGATAATAGGTACCATATAAAACACACACACAACACATATATACACACAACACATACACATAACACACATAAACATATGCAACACACACACAGAGGAAAGAGAGAACTACTTGGCTCTTTAATATATCTGCCTTCACTCCCCAAATTTAGAATTATCACTTCTATTTTCCTTCTAGTCACTTAATTTTCCATAGACATGCCGGTGTCAGCAGTTTTATTTTTCTCCAAAGCAGGTTAATGCTCCACTTCACTGCTGTCCAGATAGTTTTTATTAAAAAGTAGCACAGCTCTCCCTGTGAGATTTCAACGTCACATGCTAGGAGGAGCTGAGACTTTAACTAGGTTACAAGGATTCTTTGGTGAATCTAATTACTACTACGGCCTTGCTGAGGTGGACACAATTAAAATTCTTCAGTAAAAAAAGAATGATTTCGGTTCTTCTTTCTTCTGTACGAAATCTTTGGTAATTCTTTTCTTTGGAGAAAGGCCACAGTTGACTTGGGCAAGTTTATTTCCAATAAATAAAGATTTCAGCTCTAGGTAGAATTAGCAGCCACTGCATCTTTTTAAATAGACATGTCTTTAAAATCATCCCCCTAGCACCTCGAACTTTCTTTGTGGAGTTATATCAAGTATCTAAATTCTTCCACTATTCTGTCACAACTCTGAGAACCCAGCATGATAATAGTCTCCCTTCCTACAATAAAAGCCTTCCTTTCTATTCCTCTGAGCTGTGGATCTGTTTCTCTCGTTTCCTAAATTAATGATGCTTTGCAAAGGTAGTTCACACTTAGCTGAATGAATTTAAAATCATTCTTATCCTATCTGTTCCAATTCTGATTTCTCTCTTTCTGAAATGTTTTTTTGAAGCAAAAATTTGGCTGTTTTCTATTTTTCGGTTTCTCTGTGTAAGGTGTGGCTTGCTCCTCTCTGACAGAAATTTATGGCTTCACATATATAATAAACAGCTGGAATTTCACCTGGGTTCCAAAAATTCTATTTGATAACAAGTAACACCTTCAAATAGCCTACAATTCTGTAACAAAGTTAGTTAAAGGATGTCTTTATCAAACCCCATCACTCAAGGACCAGACATCAATGCAGAAAAGAAAGCAGAAAAAAATTAAGAGCCAGAGGGAGTGGGTGACTCAAGGATGCTGGGAATATGGACACACAAAGTTTATGACACCAGGCAAAAACCCTACAGTTTCAAACCAGACAAATTTCCATTCCTGAGAAGGAGGAGAAGACCCAAAGTGCCCCCTTCAACTAAGAAGCTGTTTGAAATTGATAGCTGCTGGAAAAGGGAAAATCAGTTTTCTCCAATGGAGTGTCACCAGGTATATCCGCCACACCCTAAGCCTAGGAGTACTTAGTTAGCCGGCACAAACCAGAGTGCTTGCTTCTGTTTCGTGTGTGCACTCAAGCACTTTTTCTTTGTTTTAGTATTTTTTGTTCTTCTTGTTCTTTTGGAGTTCTTTTTTTTTCCTTGTTTGATTATTGTTTCTTGTTTTGGGGGTTAAAAGAGAGGAAGAACAAAAGTCAGGTGGATAGGGAGGTGGAGAGGATATGGAAGTAGTTAGAGGAGGAAAAAAATGTGGTCAAAAGATATCGTATGAGAAAATAGCAAAAAAAAAAAAAAAGAAAAAAAATGTTTTAACACAATGGGAAAAGTAAAACGCGCTCATGAAATTCTGTGCCCATGTCTTCATCTTCCTCTTGTCGTTCCCCCTTTGCTGGCAACAACTATGCCAACGGTTTGTTGAGAATTCTAGCAGCCCTTTTTGTTTCCATCCCCATTAAAATACAGGTTAGTATACCAACTCTTTCACAAGTATGGTACATACATAGCTTCTCATAGCAAATAAAATTGCTAACATGTAAATGTCTGCTTAAACTTTGCTTATTGCTTTAAAGCTAAAGGAATGAGCCACCAAACATAGGACAAGGAATAGCGTGAAAACGGAGCGATACAGATGGCCAGATGGCTGGTCTTTATTCTGAAAATACCCCGTGAATACACAGGCATACTTCATGTCCATGCCACACAAAGCTTTCTAAATTTAGCAGTGGAAGATTAAGGACAGACTTTTGGGTTTTACTTTCTTTTTTTATAGTTTTTCTGTTGCTAATGATAAAAGCTAAATCATAGAGACCTAATTGGAGGGGCACCAATTCAATTACCTCTCTATATTTACTAGACAATTTGGAAGAAGGGTCCTATATCCTCAGGAGTTTATTTTAGGAGTAGACTTTGATTTTGAAAAGATGTAAAGTTGAAAGCAGCTACAGTCTAGGAACAGGAAGGGGGCACATATTTTCGTATTCTTCCTTTCACACTGTGTCTGTACTGCCCAAGGTGATTGGCTTCCACAGCCCACTCAAACTGTGACTATCTTTACATGCAGTGAGGCGTGCCCTGGCACCTTAGTAACAGGCCTTGTACAAAGTATTAAAAGCTCTGAACAAGATGGCATTTGAGTGTGATGAGGTTTACTAGTTTCTAAAAAAGGGGGAAAAATGAAACACCTTTTGAAGCAACTGTCAGGGAATGAAGAAAGATTTGCACTACACAAGAAAGGGATTCGGTGTTCAGGGGAAAAAGGAAACCTTCATTGAAAAGACTTCAGAGAAATTTCTATGAGATTAGGATCTTTTAAAGGGCTTTGTTAAAAAGTAAAGATTACAGGGAGGCAGATAACAAAAGGGGGGAGGCAAAAAGACAAGGGTAAGCCGCATTCGACTACTTCAGACATAACAGTTATCAAACAATTGCAGCTAACATTAATTACATTAGTCAGCAAGAAATTATTTTTTTAAATATTTATTGACTTATTATGTATACAATATTCTGTCTGTGTGTATGCCTGTAGGCCAGAAGAGGGCACCAAACCCCATTACAGATGGTTGTGAGCCACCATGTGGTTGCTGGGAATTGAACTCAGGACCTTTGGAAGAGCAGGCAATGCTCTTAACCTCTGAGCCATCTCTCCAGCCCCCAGCAAGAAATTAATATTGGATTTGGAGATGGTCATTGCTTATGAGTTAAATTAGAGATTAGAAAAATAAGTAAAATCTACATGGGAAGTAGGAAAAGACAAGATCTCCTGAGTAAATTGGGAATGTGGGGATCATGGACAAGGGTAGAAGGAGAGGGGGGAGAAAGAGAGAGGAGCAGAGAAAATATATAGCTCAATAAAAACAAAAAAATTATGAGGTTATCATGCAATAAATAACTAAAAACATAAAGCATCTGCAACAGGCAAAATGCAAAAGTTAAAAAAAGTTTTTAAAAATTAAGGACTAATAAAGAAAAGGTAACGAATGTATTAATTCATATTTAGTTAAAGGTTGAGGAAACTGGTTATCTTTTCTCGAGGATTTGAAGGTTTATGACGATCTAGCCCACAGGTGTGTGCAATGATAGATTGCTTGGGTAAGACAGCAGTGATTGGTAATTTTTCTCTTACTTATTTCCATAAATGTGGATTAAAAGGCTTTAATAAATTGTAATTTCAACATTGATAATTCTTATTTTATTCATTAATATTGATTATCACATACTTCGTGTACATAAAGGAAATAAGGCCAACAATTGTTTTTTTTTGCATCCATAAAGAACTTCTTGTAACCCTGTGCAGTGCAAATACCTCAGGTCTAGTTTATCGTGAGCAGAGTTCCACCTGCTGCCTGCTCTGCTAACAAGAACACGTAATCTGAACAGATGGACTTTCCATGGTTGGTGGTGGTACCTGAAAATGTAGTATGATACACATTTACTTTCTGTAAAAACAAACACTATTAAAGCCAACAATCTTTACAGCTTTTAGTCATGATTGTGTGTGTGTGTGTGTGTGTGTGTGTGTGTGTGTGTGTGTGTGTTTAGCAAAGAGAGATTTATTTTGGTTCACAGTATCAGAGGGTATGGTCCATGGTTGCTTGGACCTGTTTCCTTCAACAAAACATAACTGCAACAGGAGAAAATGCTAGAGGAGATACCTTGAGTGCACATGTGTATACATACATAGATGTGTGGGTTTAGGTGTGTTTGTATCCAGATGCCAGAGGTCAATGCAGGGTATATGCTTCAGTCACTCTCCATGTTATGTTTTAAGACAACACTGGTTACTGAAGCTAGAGTTTAATGGTTGACTAGATTAGTGGAAGCTTTGAGAATCCTCCTATATCCACCCTCTTCCAGTTAGTCACCTTCTCTTAAAGTTTCAAATCTACCAAAACAGCTAGGTGATGTAGGAGTCTCCTCTGTGAACTATGATTACCATTTATGAATAAAGAAACTGCTTTGGACCTATATCAAGGCAGGACATAGGTAGGCAGGGAAAGCTAAGCTGAATCCTAGGAGAATGAAGGGTGGAGTAAGGAAGAAGCAATGCAACCGCCAGAGACAGATGCTGGGAACTTTAGCCAGTAAGCCACAAGCACGTTGCCATACACAGATTAATAGGGATGGGTTAAATTAATATGTAAGAGTTAGCCAATCAAAATCTAGAGCTAATGGGCCAAGCAATGATTTAAATAGAATGGTTTCTGTGCCATTATTTCGGGTCTAAGCTAGTTAGGCAGCCGGGAACCAACAAGCAGCAACTCCTTCCAACAGCTAGAGTTCAAGTGTCCAACAAAGGAACCAAAGGAGCATATAAATATCCACTTGAAATTCATTTAGAGAAGAGTTTGCAGCCATAAATGCCTAAACAGAGATGTATATCACTTGAACCCTGTGCTCTACCTTTGTATCCCCACCCACTCCCTTTCAGGACAGTCGAGGGCTCAATGCAGAGTATTTCACACATTCTTCCAGAGCTGTCGGTGTGGGTGCTCCCAGTTACCCAAACAAATAAAAGCCACTGCCTCAGTGATTCAGTAACGTGTAATTGAAAATGAAATCAAGACACTTCTTTCACTTTCTACTATTTATTATTGTCAGACAGTGGGGCGTGTTCAAAAATCACAGAAGGAAACAGTATATTTTCTGTTGCAGCTGTAAGTGTGAGCATGCGAATGGAATTTGCCTTGCGTGGCTGATTCTTTTTCTTCAGTTAAGTTAGTGTTTTGACAATGTCATACATGCATCCGTTCACTCTGATTGCCCTAGCCACAACTCTTTCATATCTTTTTGTTCCTATGAAGCTCTCTTCTTCTGACCAGTCCGTTTTCCAGACCCTAACTTTTAGTTTACTTTGTGGCCCATTTAATTTAACCAGGACCATCTATATCACTGTTAAATTGGGACTCCATATTGGAAACCTGGTTAATTCAAACATTTTGTATTATTCTTTGACAGCTTCACACATGTGTATAATGAATTGAGAGTATTTAACCCAACCCTCTCCCATTATCCTCTCATGATCCCCTTCCTCTGAAACCTTTCCTCTTCTTTCCAACATTCTCTCTTGGACCTTGTTTTTAACAAAACAAAACAAAAAGTAGAAGTCCTTTTTTTTTTTTGAAAAGCAACTGCTGCAACTGCTTCCTTGTTTTTCACAGGGAACAAAATCTATTCTTTATTTTTTGCTGGGGACTATGGACCACCAGACCCTGTAAACAACTTGTTTTCTTCTGTTCTGAGCAGCCTGCAGCTGCTCCGAGCACAAGACCCTGATGGAAGGCTGGTGAGGCTGCAGTTGAAAGATCCTGAGAGCTGGGGCATGGCCAATGAAGAAGGATGCTTAAAAGAATCCCACACTAGCTCAGAATTGAGTATAATAGAGGGTTATTTATTTAGCGGTAAATTCACAGATCATAATCCTATGCTGGAACAGGGAACAGCAACCGAATTCTGCAGCTGGAAAGGAGGCTGGACACAAGCTTTACATGGGTATATATAGTGTACGAGGCCACTCCCAAGTGGGTTGGTAACTTAAAGGCTAGTAGCAGTAGGAATTCCTACAACACTTCCCCCCTTTATTTAAATAAGAAAGTTCTAAGCCAAATAAAAAGTTATATACAATAAGAACAAATATCAGGTATAAAAATTAGAATTACAACCAGCATAAACAATATCAAGCAAGAAAAATGTGATAAATGTTTCAATAATTATCCTATCCTAATGAGTTTAAGTTTTGTATTTAAATAATTTGTCCATCTTATGAGAGGAAAGTAACTAAAACTATCTAGACTTCAACCCAATTGAAGACCTGAGAAGGGAAATAATATTACTTGAGTAAGCAGGAAAAGCAACCAACAACTTCCAAAATGTGCTACAAATAACAGAGACAACTGACTTCCTGGGTGATCACCCAAAGTCTCATTTGCAATATTGGAGCAATCAACTTTGGCTAAGGCCTAGAGTAACTGATCGACCATTTTCAGAAGCAGGTAATTTTTCAAAACCGTCTCACCCTGTATTGGCAAGATTTGAAAGTTTTTTTCCCCGTGTCCTGTATATCCTTTTCCAGATATCATGTACCTTCTCAGTGGTTGAGGCAAGGGCAGTTCCTTGCCCAAAGGCTAGTCATGCCAAGAAGAAAACAAGCTCCAAGTGGAACATCTTCAGTGCTCAACCTTCTCTCAGGAGTAGATCGGTGTTGCAAGAAGCAATTGTTGTGTCTCACTTCAACAGAACCCTAAGTTATTTAAATGCCATATTCTACAGCTCTTTGGAGCGGTTGAAGATTACCTATCTAGGCAGAATACAATCCCTATGTATCTAAAGAACCTGATTAGTCTAACTATAAGTATGACAAACATGGATGATATTGACCTATGAATCGTAATACCTATATGACTTAAAGACTAAGACTTCATATTAAAATATTAAACAATATTTAAACAACTGTGCAACAAATGTGGACAATGATCTCAAAATGTAAGCAATGTATAAGTATCTTGATCACAAATGTACATTGTAATCTGATAAATATATCACAAAATTCTATCAATATACAAAATATCTTAAGCAGAGGTAGAAGCATGCATGCACACGCTATGACAAAATAACTTTGCCTAGGTATACAAATATTGTAATGAAAATAGGAACATATTCACTATAATTTAAGCTTGTGTCAATATACAAGAATCTATACCAATGTAAATTACCTATAAATAATAGCTCAAAAGTATTCACTATATTACTATTATTATTAGTGTGAGTAAGCTCACACTACTCTATTATTCTATCCAATTCCCTCTTATTTTTCCAAAGAGATCCCTGATTCTACATAATTTTCCCCTAAACCCGAACCCCATACCAATTATAATCAACCCCTAAATGATGTCCCTAACCCTGAAGACAAACTTTATTGGGAGAGAAGATGTTGTCTTCTAGAATTACTTCCAGCTATCATGAGAGTGATGTTCTTTCTATTGGATCCTGTGAAACTAAAATGATGGTTAAGTTCCAAGATTACTGTCTGGTAAAATTGCAAATAGTCTCTGAGTATTCAGTAGGGTTTTTCTGAGGTTTCTATTTGGAATTTTGGCCAGAACGTTGCACCATTTCAGCTAAACAAGTTGAAACCATCTTAAGCAGCAGGTACCCAAAACAGGTCTTATAGTAACACTCTCAGCATCATGACATCATATCAACCAGGTGGAGTCATTGTTGTGACCCCCATCTTCTTCCTGGAAACTTCAAAGATTACTGTAGGGAAATTCATTGTTCATTGTAGAAAACTTAAACAATATTTAAGTAGACATATGCAGACATATATATTCAATGAAAAGTATGACAGAGACAAAAATAGGTTATGAAGAAAAGTAAATTTTTTTCTAGATTCTTTCTTCTTTCTGTCCCATATCAGATGGCTCTTGACATGAGACAGAAACTCTAAATTTTTCTTTTAACAACATGCTTGGATTTAGAGAAGCAAGGAGCCATTGTACAACTCCAAAGCCAGCACTCTCTATAGATAGATAGATAGATATAAATAGGTAGATAGATAGAGATGATTTTATCACCTGTCCTTACAAGTCATATTCCTTTTTCTTGATGATCCTTTTTGGATATTTTTTCTTCTGTCAGCATTCAAACATCAGGGTCTCTTGAATTTTTGAAGATATGTTTTTTCCTGTAAAGACAAGAACAGAACCCTTCCCCAATCATATATGGCTTCCTTACCACCTTTATGGTTTTCATTATTGCGGATGAGTTGTCATTTCTCTTTTTCAAGAGATTTCTCTCTTTTTTTTCAAAGTTTATTAAATTATAAAAGTTTCCATTTCCGCCCCCCTCCCCCCACTCCCTTTCCTCCTCCCTCTCCATCCCTAGGAGCAGTCAGGGTTTCCTGCCCTGTGGGTAGTTCAAGTTCCTCCCCACTCCCTCCAGATTCAGGAAGGTGAGTATCCAAACAGACTAGACCCCAAAAAATCCAGTATATGCAGAGGAAACAAGTCCCAGTGTCATTGTCAATGGCTTTTCAAAAAGACTCCGGGCCAGCCACATTCAGAGAATCTGGTTGGATCACGTGCTCGTTCAGTCCCAGTCCAACAGGCCTTGGTGAACTCTCATTAGATCAGTCCCCTTGTATCAGTGGGTGATCGCACCCCTCACGAAATCTTTATTAATTTTGATGATATTCATAGTTTTTCTTCTACTGTGAAAACAAGAGCAAAACCCCTTCCCCAAAGTAGCACATCTCCTGGCGTCTATTGTAAGGTCAATACATCCTTGAAATACACTGGCCTACTTAATTCAGAAGACTTTTCTATTATCCAATGTCTCTCTTCTGCTGTTGTCCCTTTCTCATTAGCATTAAGAAAATTCAAGTTTAATAAAGCATTATGTATTCTATTTCTGAGGATATTTTCCCATTCTTTTTCATTTGTTTCACATATCCTTTATAGTTTGAATTTATCTTTCTGCAACTGCCTGACCCATAGGATTATGTGGTATACCTGTAATATGTTTTATATTATAATAAGCAAAAACTGTTTTATTTTCTGAGAAACATATGCTGGACCATTATCTGTTTTTATTTGTGCAGGTGTACTCTTGATGGCCATAACTTCTAATAAATGTGTGATTACTGAATCAGCCTTTTCTGAACTTAAAGCAGTTCCCTACTGAAAACCTCAATGGTGTAGTGTACATGTTTTAATTTTCCAAATTCTGTAAAGTGGAACAAATCCGCCTGCCAGATTTCATTCCTTTTAGTATGCTTTGGGTTAGTCCCTGCAGGTAGCGATGTTTGGTTATAGAAAGAGCAAGTGGGACATCTCTTTATAGTCTCCTTAGCTTGTTGTCATGTAATAGAAAACTCTTTCCTTAAACCTTTGTTTTTAACGTGATATTTCTTGTGGAATTTTTAAACCTTAAACACACTTACAATCAGTAATGGATCAATTTCTGCATTACTTTGTGCTAAAGGACCTGGGAGACCTGTTTGAGATTAGATGTGTGTTATGTATATAGGACAAAGCCAATTCCTGATTATATCGTGAACCTGAATAAATAATGAAGTCAATTCTGTATCATCTGGTATAAATTCAACAGTTTCAAAATGCAAGACAACTCTTTCTGCTTATTGTGAATCAGTAACTATAATAAGATGTTTTTAAAAGTCCCTTAGCACCATGAGAATAGAATATAATTCTGCCTTTTGGACAGGATTATAAGGACTTTGTTCCACCTTACTTAAATTTTCTGATTTGTAACCTACCTCCCCTGATTTATTTGCATCAGTATAAAATGTACAGGCTCCAGTTATTGGAACATCGCATACAATTCAGGGAAGAATCCAAGAAGTTCTCTTTATAGGGTTAAGTCTATAGCTTTTGGGATAACTGTCAGTAATTTTCAAAAAAAATTAGCACAAGCTTTTTGTCATGGTTCATTGTCTTACCATAACTTTGTTTTTGTCATCAGTAGTGAAAGGCACTATAATCTCTGCTGGTTCTATACCTACTAATTGATGAAGTCTCAATTTACCTTTTATAATTAATTCAGAGATCTTTTCCACATAAATTTTTAATTTTTTACTTGGTTTATGCTGTAAAAAGATCCATTGTAAGATAAAAATCATCCTTCTGCATTAAAATTCCTGTAAGAGAAATTTTGTGAGGCAATATGATGAGAACACAACTAAGATTTGGATTAACCCTACCCACATATGCTTTCTGTAATTTCTTCTCAACAATTGACAAGTCCTTTTCTGATTCAGCTGCTAATTCCCTGGGACTATTCAAGTCTTTATCACCATCTAACGTTTGGTTTAAATGAATTATTAGATCAGGTGTATCCCAACAGTCAGTCATAGACTGGAAATGTCTCCTAACAATCTTTGAAAGTCATTAAGAGTTGTCAACTGGTCTCTCCAAATTTGTGCTTTTTGTATCCTAATTTTCAGCAAACCTATTTTATAACCGAAGTAACTGATGGAATCTCCTCTCTGTATTTTTTTTTCAGGAGCAATTTGTAATCCCCATTTTGGCAAAACTTTCTTTACTTCTTCAAACATTCTTTATAAAGTATCTATGTTTGAATCAGCAAAATGTCATCCATGTAATGGTAAATTACAGATTTAGAAAATTTTTTACATATTATTTCCAATGGCTGACTTACAAAGTATTGGCAAAGGGTGAGACTATTGAGCATTCTCTGTGGAAGGCCATCCATTTTTTATCTCCTAGTAGGCTGAGAATTATTATAAGTAGACACTGTGAAGGCAAATTTTTCTCTGTCCTTTTTATGTAAAAGTATAGTAAAAAACAATCTTTTAAATCAATAACTATAAGAAGCTATCCTTTTGGTAATAGAGAAGGTACAGGAATGTCAGATAATAGAGGGCCCATAGGTTGAATTACCTTCTTGACAGCTCTTAGATCTGTCACCATTCTCCACTTACCAGATTACTCTGCTGTGGTAGGGGTTTAAAAAAAAAGAAAAAGAAAAGAAAAAAAAACCTTAGGTAAAAGTAAGCCAAGCAGACAAGGTTGGGAGACATTCTGGGCTGTGGACCAGTTAGGCCTTTAAGCCAGTCCACCAAGTAGGTGTGAAGTCCAGATCCATGTGGGCACCAGATGAAGAAGAATGCTTAAAAGAAGTTTCACACTATCTCAGAGTATAGTGGAGGGTGATATATTTAGGGGTAAACTCACACATCATAATCCTCTGCTGAAACAGGGAACAACAACCAAATCTTGAAGCCAGAAAAGAGTCCGGATGTGTGTGTTACATCAGCATATATAGTATAAGAGGCCACAACCAAGTGGGTGGGTAACTTAAAGGCTACTGCCCATAAGAATTCCTACATCAGGCCAGAGCCTTATATAAGCTGCTCCTGAACACAATAAAGTGGGCATTCTTGGAATTCTTGTCTCAAGGATGTCCCTGTGGCCCCATCTGTCTGTCTGTGTCTGTGTATGTTTTTAAATTTTTAGCTAGTTCCCATAGCGTCGTGAGTGGAGCACAGAACAAAACCAGAGTATTTTACAATATTTCTCTCTTTCAGCCACATAATCCCATTCAGTCAACTCTACCAGTGACCTAACAGGAGCAGGGTTCTGACAGGTCTTTGAAGGAAGAATAAGAATAATGTCCTCTTTTCCACCAAGGACATTAAGCTAGTTAGGAAACTTCTGGAGCTGGGCAGCCTCCATTCTCACCATATTTAGGCAATCTGATTGAAACCCAGAATCCAGATGTTCCAGAGCTTAATAGTTTACTTTTCCTTACACACAAATGGAAAGGCCCAAGGGATACACCAGGAAAGAATGGTTAATTTTTGATTAGTTTCTTTACCTGAACATTTGACAGCGTCATCTACAGTGCCTACACAGTGCTGAAATTATGCTAAGACCTAACATTAGATGCACAATGCATATTATCTAATAACAGCCTATCAAAATGATAAAAATCATCTATGCATGATAAGTAACTGATTCACTGAGAAATATTAATATAAATCACTTATTATTTTGATGTAAAAATTTGAAGCATAGAAAAGCCAAATATCACACTATTTATACCAATAATTAACATGAATGAACTTTCCACTAAAGTTTTATTTCATGATTATATGTAGTTAATAGCCTTTTATTCCAATGTCCAAATTACATTTTTTATTTTAATATATATCTGTATATTTTATATTTCAATATATATCTGTACCTCTCAAACTTGCCAAACATATGGACAACATATCAAAATATAGATTGTAAATCGGTAGATCTGGATTGGGACTTGACATGCACTACTTCTAGCAGGATCTTAGTGCTGTGATAATCCTGGTCTGCAGATCAGTCTTAAGAAACATGAGACAAAAAAGCAACACTCCCTTTGGACCTGAGTTTTGTGCATGGTGATAGATATGGATCTATTTTCATTCTTCTACAGGTTGACATCCAGTTATGCCAGCACCATTTGTTAAAGATGCTATCCTTCTTCCATTGTATAGCTTTAGCTCCCTTGTCAAAAATCAGGTGTTCATAAGTTTGTGGGTTAATACCTGGGTCTTCTATTCGATTCCATAGGTCAACTTCTCTGTTGTTATGCCAATACCAAGCTGTTTTCAATACTGCTGCCCTGTAATAGAGTTTGAAGTCAGGGATGGTAATGCCTCCAGAAGTTCCTTTATTGTATAAGATTGTTTTGGCTATCCTGGGTTTTTTGTTTTGCCATATAAACTTGATTATTGTTCTCTCAAGGTCTGTGAAGAAGTTTGATGGGATTTTGATGGGAATTGCATTGAATCTATAGATTGCTTTTGGTAGAATTGCCATTTTTACTATGTTGATTCTCCCAATCCAATTCCACTCTTGGGAATATACCCTAGAGATTCCCTAACATACTACAAAAGCATTTGTTCTACTATGTTCATAGCAGCACTATTTGTAATAGCCAGAACTTGGAAACAGCCTAGGTGCCCCTCAATAGAAGAATGGTTAAAAAAGGTGTGGAACATATACACATTAGAGTTTTACTCAGCGGTAAAAAACAATGACATCTTGAATTTTGCATGCAAATGGATGGAAATAGAAAACGCTTTACTGAGTGAAGTAAGCCAGACCCAAAAAGAGGAACACGGTATGTATTCACTCATTAGTGGATTCTAACCATAATTAAAGGTCTTTGAGCCTGTTATTCGTGATCCTAGAGAAGCTAAATAAGAAGATGAACCTGATGAAGATTATTTAGCTATCCGCGAGGAGGTAGGAAATAGACAAGAGTCCCAGGTAACCTCGGGTGCATGGGGGGGGGGGGTGGGAGGGTTGTTGGAAGGGGAAAGGGTTAGAGAGAAGGGAGTAGGGGAGGAATGGGGAAAGATGGGGGACTGGGATGGGGGGAGGGAGGAAGGATGGATATGGGATCAGGCAAGTATATACCTCAACTAAGGGAATCATTTTAGGGTTTACAAGAGACTTGATTATAAAGGGGATCCCAGGTCCAAGGAGAGATCCCCCAGATGGTTCTCTGGACAGAGGAGAGGGTGCCTGAACCGGCCTTGGCCCACAACCATACTGATGAATATTTTGCATATCACCATAGAACCCTCATCTGGCGATGGATGGAGATGGAGGCAGAGACCCACGTTAAAACACTGGACCTAGCTCCTTAGGTCCAAATGAGAGGCAGAAGGAAAGAGAACATGAGCAAAGAAGGCAAGGGCAGAGGAAACCTTCATCCGATGTTGGATGGCGATACAGACGGAGACCCATATTGGAGCACCGGACTGAGCACTCCACGGTCCAAATGAGGAGCACAAGAATGAAGAAAATAAAAAAAGTAATCAGGACTGTGATGGATGCGAGCACCCACTGATACAAGGGGACTGATATAATGAGAGTTCACCAAGGCCTGTTGGACTGGGACTGAACGAGGACGTGATCCAACCAGATTCTCTGAATGTGGCTGGCCCGGAGCCTTTCTGAAAAGCCATTGACAATGACACTGGGACTTGCTTCCTCTGCATATACTGGATTTTGGCGATCCAGTCTGTTTGGACTCTCACCTTCCCTGGACCTGGAGGGAGGGGGGAGGAACTTGAACTTCCCACAGGGCAGGAAACCCTGACTGCTCTAGGGGATGGAGAGGGAGGAGGAGAGGGAGTGGGGGGAGTGGGAGGGTGTTAGGAGGAGGGGCTGAAATGGAAACTTTTATAATTTAATTAAAAAAAAAGAAAAAAAAAACAAAATCTAAAACTCCAAAAAAAAAAAGCAACACTCCCATCTTAGTGTAGATAGATGCAAGGCCAATGGACTTGGAGCTGGGTGATTTAGCTTTCAGTCCTAGTCTTCATTAAATGTATGTGGTTGTGGGAGGTGGAGAAGTGACCCAGTGGTTTAGAGTGAGTTCAGCTCTTGATGACCTAAGCTCAGTTCCCCACACTCTCATCAGGGAGCTTGCAACTGCCTGTAACTCTAGGTCTGGGGACTCATACAGCCGCCTTCTTCTGACTTCCACGGTACAGACACACACATACACAATAAAACATAAAATTAAAATCTTAGAAAAAGATAACCATTTGAAAAAATATTAAAGTATGTGATTATTTTTTTAAATGACTCCCTGGTCTTTTACTATTTTATATATGAAAAAAATGAATTGTGTTATACAATAATCCTATTACATGGCAGATATTTAGTAAGTTATTGACTAACATGGAAGATTCCACGGAACCTATGTATTGGGTTTTTCTCAGTGTCTATTGTTCTTAGTAGAAAGGATGTGCTACCATGGTCAGGGAACTGGTACAGATTTCAGATCAGTTTTCAATCTTCATCTTCATCTAACAGTCTGCTTGACAAACACATGTATAAGATCCTGTCATTTTCAATAAAGAAACGAGTCTATAATTAAATGTTGTTCACACTTGGGTGACCCAAAGTTCATACTGAAAAGACAAGTTGAAATGGTGAGTGAATGATGTGACACAAGTCTGAGCAAGTGACTTCATGAAAATATACAGTGCAATGTGGCTGTCAGTCAAAGCAGCATCTTAAGGGCAGTCGACATTAGAAGATGGTGCCTGACTTTTCTGCTCATCCCTTGCAGTGACTGCTGTTGCAGAACAATAAACACCATTTTAATATCAAGGAGATATGATAATTCAGAAGTTGTTGGATATAAGTGGTACTTTAGTCCGAGGATATTGGAATATATTGGAAAGCAATATCATTTAATCCAAAATTCACAAAATTTATCAAATGTCAGTCATAAAGTTTTATTTCTTTTATCCTCCAACATTTCTTTTTACATTATAGCGAGGATAATTTTGCACATCTAGGATACACAGAAATGATCAATGGGTATGTTTCTTGTCTCAAGGTAAAATGGCAAGTGTTTGAATTTCTGATGGATCATTTCTACAAAGTCTTAATTATATTCCATAATAATAATAATATGATGATGATGATGTCAGGTATTTATTTGTTACTGCTCTGATCCTCACAATTCTGTCTATGAGGGAGTCTTCAGAGATTAAATGAAGAGGAGGTGACCCTCCCCTAGACTGTGTGGCACCAATCAACAAGTGTCCCAATATAAAGATGTCAGAGGAGAGAACATCTAGATCTTCTTCTTGCTGAAAAAGTACATGCATCTTTCCTGATGTGGGAGCACATAGACTCCTCCTCCACCAACTTTGGTTGACGTAAAACTCTAGCTTCATTCCAGGAAGCCTGCAGGCTCTCGGCACCAGAGTGGGAGTAGTGAGGAACCTAGCACTTGAGGTTGATCAGTTACCCAATTCCCATTCTCTGAGACAGGCTGATAGCCCTTATTGAATAATCGACTGCCTAATGTGTGAAAAATCTAAGAAATCCTGGATATGCATTCTACCTGATAGAATAGCTTTATGATCTTTTCTCTATCCTGTAACTATTGCAGTGTTACATATTGAACATAACCCTTAGAATTGGCTAGAACTGTCTTATTTGACACAATCACATTTGGATTATTATTTCCTAGTTGGAAAAAAAGTGTTACACATAACATGTGTGATATTTACATGGTATTCACTGCAGTTCTGCAAAATCAACCAGTCTGGTTGTAGTCACCTACAATCCCAGCACTAGGGAGTCTAAGATAGGGGAAATACTGCAAATTAAAGGTTCTTATGAACTTTATAGTGAGTACCAGGCACACGAAGTTTATCTAGTGAGACTCAAAGATATCAAGAAATAAATCATAAAAATGTATAGCATACTATTTTCTACACTAATATTACAAAAATCAGAAACAGTTAACAAGGTGTAAATGTTTTAATCATTAACTTAAAAAAGTAGATCTTTAGACTAAACCTCAGGGTAGATTCTAAATATTTAGTATGTTGTTGTTGTTTTTAAGTGATGAAGGATCTTTACCCCCTATTGGCAGATATAAATAATTTTTCAGGCAAGTCTAGCAGTGAAAACTGGAGCTTCTCCTTCAGTGCACATGTGCTGAGGTGTTCCGTTTCCCAGCTTTATAATTAGAGATTAATTCACGGCAATTTTCAACATTGACAAAATTTAGCTCACTTAAGATATGACAGCCATCATCTCTTATTTTATTAAACATGCTCTAGAGCAGGTGGTCATAGAGATAAGAATTAAAATCTGAAAGACTAAAGATGATTATAAAATCTCTTCCTTAGAAAAATGATGGGCTTCCCACAGCCTAGTTCTCCAAAATTAAGTCAGCATTGGTCCAAGTGGCAGCCATTGCTACCTGATGTGTCACACAAGCATTTATGTCCACAGAAAAGAGGTCCAATTTCAGTTATTGCTGAAGAGTTCAAAGTGTCTAATTCTTGAGATTGAGGAACATTTGGCTAACTGTGCTCCAAAACTCATGTATTCTCACATTATTTGTTCATTTTGTTCTTTTTAAATGTGTCTTGACCTATATAAATTTGTTTCACCACACACATTCCTCAATGTGTCAGTGATTTCCTGTGGGTGGCAGAGATATTTTCCCATGAATTTAAAAAAAATGTTATCAAATAAATAAATAAACAAACATTTCTCAATGGAGAGCTGTCAAGGAAATCATGGTGTTGTTTTCACTGATGATTATTTCCTGTGCTGACCATTCATCAAGAAAACTAACCAGTCCACGTTTGGTGACTTTAATTTTCTCTGTCAACATTCAGAGATTATGAAAGTCCTTCTCTTTGTCTCTAAGGAAACAAGCAAGAAGTGGGCTCATCAAAGGAAAATTCTTAAGAAATAACACTTGGGTCTCCCACTTTTTAATATCTGAATTATTTCTCTCACCTCATTTGTGATGCTCTAGGCTGTCCTGGTGGTTTTCCAAGAATGTTTCTAATGCAAATGACCCTCAAGTGGATAGTTTTAAATGCAGAAATGTTCTGGCATTTCTTCTGAGTGTCATGACTCCTATTTTCTCTGTAAAACAAAGGCATAGCATTATAAAGAAGGGCACCCACTTCACTAATTCAGTCCTCCACTAATTTCAGAACAAAGAGATCCGAGTTGCTCAGTGATGTTCCTTGATCCCTGTAGGAAAAAATATGGCCTAACAGAACTACTCCTTGGTAATAGACGAGCTAGGACGGAGGACATGTGCTGTCAGGGATAATTAAACATGAGCAAGAAGGGAGGGCAAACTGCAGAATGCATTAATAAAAGCAACTGAACAAGAAAGACAGAGAAAAGAAACTATTTGACACCAGAAAAGAATATAAACAGAATATAAACTTTCTGGTTCCTGCTCCTAAGAGTAAAGGAGTATTCTCTGCATTTTCTACCCTGATAGTGCATATGATTCCACTGTAACAGATATGCCAAAGTACTCCTAGGACCATTATTTGCCTAGTTTGTGCTGTATGCCTAGTACTATGGAGGGTAAGTATTAAGCATAGAACAGAATACAAACATTTTCAAACATCTTTTGTGTTGGCAAAATAGAAAATCGCTGCACAACTGATTATTATACCAAAAATACATTGTAGAAATTATACCCTTCCTTTGTACTATGGAAGGGTATAATTTGAATGGAACAGGTCATAAGGGCAAATGGTTACTGACTATGGAAGATCTCTTAGAGTAATAATGTGTCAGCCTAGACCTAAAGGATAATAGGAAACTGAGTAGTCAAAGAAACAGAATCAGTTGAAAATATACTAAGAAAAATAAGAGCTGCCTAAGTCCTCAAGATAAATAATTTCAGTTATTAATAACCTGAGGAAATCTAATATATTACCAAGTGAAACAGGTAAGAAAGAATGAAAGCTTTTTATAATGTGTTTAAGAACTTTAAAGTTTTTTAAAGTAGGAGCGGTTAAATAATGCATTTTAAAAAGAGGGCTGTAGCTTTATGATTCATATCATATAGAATGAACTGAATCTATTTCATCACTTTGTGAGATGATTGGAGGGTATAGTGCATTAAGTTACCCAGGCTGTGTGCAAAGGCCTTAATGAAACATGACATTGATTCTTATTTAGAGTCAGTTCACATTCCTTAGCTATAATAGTGTGTGTGTGTGTGTGTGTGTGTGTGTGTGTGTGAATATACTACTACAAAAACCTGATACTTTTTCTAGCAAGCATTTTAACTAAAGGATACTCCCCTGTAGTTTATCAATTTAATATAATATGAATAGATGTTTATCAGTTGGTCATACTCATGGAAATATACATTTGTATTGGGGTTTTATTAAAATATGGATGCAAAGGAGGTAGATTTGAAATGAGACCAAAGATTGATTTCTCACAGCTAGCTGAATTCAAGGTCATTTCGTCAGACTGTTCAAAGTTCATTTCTAATGATCCATCTCACTGTTGTCTAGTCACATCTGCACTTGACTCCAGAATAAACAAAAAAGCAAGTTTTCACAGTACATTATCAGTTGGTGAATGGTCAACCTTTTATAAATTTTATGTAGCATTTTCCATATATACCAATTTTAAATTGTTGGGGTGCATCACTGTGATGTACATAAATTTGTAATTTGACTCTCAACTTGATTTTTCTTAGGTGACTTTTCAGATTAAAAAGTAGTATTTGGTTCTGTTTATATTGCTGAATTAATCTTTTTATTATAAGTTGATATAAGAAAGGTCTGAGAATAATAATATGCCCTCAGATTGATAATGCAGTAAATAGTTAAGCCACAGGAGACCATGACAGAAAAATTACAACTATAGCCGAAAGAATTTTAATAACCAGGGAATGGTGCCGAAAGTCTCTTCCTGTAGAGGGGTGCAGCCCACCCTCGGTCTCCATGGTGTATTTAACCTCGCGCCATCCCCAATACAGCTTCACCTTAGAAAAGCCCGACAGTCTTCCTTCTCAGTGCCTGCGCTCATGCAGCTGCGCTCCTCCAGAGTAAATCACATCAGCAGGATGATTGATGGTGCCCTCAATTTATAATTCCCAGTCTCAACTGAGGTCTTGACACCCCTTAAGATCTCGATGCATTGTTCAATCACCCTGCCCTTGACACCTCTAGATGTCTGTTCCTTCCTGGTCTCCATTCTCCTGAGTGGATGGCCTTCACGGAGCAAGACTGTAGATTCTAACAGTAAAGAGTTGGCATGCATTTCTTGGCGCTACTGTGCCTTAGTGCCTTAGGAGTAAAACAGACACAACACTAACGCGCATCTCGTAAAAGTTCTATAAGTAGTAAATGAGTCATTCCATGTAAACAATCATGCCAACCATCAATAAACCATCAATAAAAATTGCCAGTATTCAAATTTTATTTCATTATTAAATAGAAGCCACTGACTTAAAAGTCCCTTAGCTCCCAACTCAACATCAAAGAATTTGTTGTCTTTATCTTTCAGTCTTTGGTTCCTATATGCAACTTTTTTCCTGTAGCATATAGGAATTCGTCTCTCCACACATGCTCTGGGGCAGGAGTTGGCAATCTATGACCCACGGACCTACTGCCATCTGTTTTGACAAGTTCATGAACTAACAACAATTCTGTTTTATGACACATCTAAGATGTATAAGATTCAATGTACGTAAAGTGTTATTGAAATGCAATCACATTCACATTCATTCCCTTCTGTGCTGTCATATTACATATTGCTGATTTTTTGTTGTTTTTGAGACAGTATTTAAGCCAAAAATAATCTCAAACTTTCAATCCTCCTGCATCAGTCTCCTGAGTACTAGGACTATAAATGATCACCACTATGCACCACACTGACGGATTGCCTAGGAATGTCCAGAACTGTTGTATTAATAATATTTAGTTATATGGCCCATTAGGCAAAAAGCAGTCTCATTATTCTCATTATTCTTTGAGAGTCCATTCATTCCAATCAAAGTTCAATGACAATCTATTAGATCATTCTAATAAATATTCAAGCACACCCCAATTTTTCCAATAAAAAAAAAGAAGTGCTCCCCCAGTTATGGACATGCATATAATCCCAGAAGTGAGAAGGCATAGCAGAAGGTTCTCTGCAAATAATGTAAACCTGAGGTACGTGGTAAGTTCCAAACCAGTGAGGGCTATGAAACAAGATTCTCTCTCAAAAGAAAGAGGGGGGGGAGGGAAGGAGGGAAAGAGGGAGGGAGAAAGGAAGGAAAGAAGGAAGGAAGGGAGGAAGGGAGGGAGGGAGGGAGAAAGGAAGGAAAGGAAGAAGGAAAAATACAATTTAAAACGTGCATTCTATTACAACCTTTCATTGTTGTGCCCTTCAGAATCACAAGTCTCAAAGTAGCTCACACACATGCATACATACACATGCAAGTTTGCAAAAAAACTAATCAGAGTTAAAAAAATGAAGGAAGGATAATATATCTTATTATTATTATCATCATCATCAATATTATCATTGTTATTATTATACTTAAAAAAGCCAGCCAAGTCAAAAAGATTACCTATGTGTAAATGCAATTGAACCTTTGGAAAAAAACCATCAGATGAAACAAATAATTTTAGCAGGGTGGAAAAATTCAGAATAAATATGCGCCAACTTTCTCTTGAATGCCAATAATGAAAAATCAGCTGAAAATGATTAAAAATAGGGTGACTTATTGTAGAGGGCCAGTTTTGAATTGCATAGAAACTCTGTGCAAGGGAGACTTGAGGTAGCATTCTTGCTGATAGACTTGGCAAACCAAGTTGGGAGGAGGCAAACCTCTCCCATCAGTAGAGTGCCTTGCCAATGGTCAGTCCTTGAGAACACAGAAGTGCACTGTAGTTCAAAAGCTCTGATTAGGCTGTGGTTTGTCTTCTGATGAGGTGTTTTTACATATTATATTATAACAAGAGTTCTTCCTATAACATCAAGCTTTTTGTTTAGATTAGCTATGGCACGAAGCTCTCGAAATTAGTCGCAACCAAGTGACTAGCCTTTGCAACTATTTTCATATATTATGGGAACCTAGTTTGAATCATGATTTGAGTATTATAAAAAGAGTACTTACTGGCTTTGCAATAAAGTATGCAGTTGTATCTCCTACTCTGCATCCCCTGTGTCCTGATTTCTGCGGCACTACCTAGGATCATCCATAACTGAGGAGGTTGGGGAAGGGTTCCCAACAACTTATAACAGTACTGAAAATGTAAAATGATTGGAGGTAAATCTGGCAATAGAGGTGTTAAGATCTAACACTGTCAGGAGAGACAGAATGATTTGTACATATAAGACTCCAGATGGATTCATAGAGCCCTTGTGAAAAGAAAATCAAGGTTGAAAGTGCACGGTTAATGCTACCCATACAGCATTAACAAACAGTGATGAATCAATCCAGAGAACTTCCTGGACAACCTGTCGAGTCAAAACAGCAAACTCTAGGTTCAGTAACTATCTCTGTCTGAGAGAGAGAGAGAGAGAGAGAGAGAGAGAGAGAGAGAGAGAGAGAGAGAGAGAGAGAGAGGAAGAAAGTGGAAGAGAGAAGGAGGGAGGGAGGGAAGAAGAGATGAAGATATAATTGAGGAAGTCATATCACAACAGCATCTGACCTCTTTACATGCCCATAGGGATATCTAGTGCACACATGTGTATGTAACAAAACACACACACACAAAACATAAACACACATTTATATGTATCTGTGTATGATAAATTAGACATATTTTTCAAGCAAACTATGAAACATATCACATTCAACTGATCTGTTTATTCAACCAAGAGGCATGTGATTCATTAACTAGTTCTGAACTCATATGAAAATTTATGGTACTAGGAACAAAAACTTTGAAAAACAAGAAAAAAATCTGGAGGACTCATAATATGCAGTCTCAGACCTAATAGAAAGGTACAGTAATCAAAGTACTAGGGCAACTATACCCAGATTAATGGGGAAGGATGGAGTGTGGGGATCCTTACAAGGGGATGCAGGAAATTTGCATACACTCTTAAGCAAATCATTCTTGAATTTATTAGTACCACTTGTTTCTAGCAATTGTACTACATTTTGTCAGTAAAAAACAGCACGTTTTAGCAGAGGGAAAAAATTAGGGAAATATGGTCAATAAACACTGCTTATTGGTTATTTATATTAAAACAAAAGCTCAAGGCCTCCCTAGGGGACAAAGAGGGAGGAGGAGAGGGAGGGGGGGAGTGGGAGGGCGTTGGGAGGAGGGGCGTAAATGGAAACTTTTTATAATTTAATAAAATAAAAAAAAGAGAAGATAAAAGAGAAGAAATATTTGGTTAGCTTGCAAATACACATCAAGGATGCAGCAGGGCCTCATTTCTGTGCTTTGAGATTTGAAAGCTAAAGACGTTGTATGAAATACAGTCCCCTTACTCTATGATTTTACAATAGACTGGGAGATAGGAACTAACATACGTGGAATAATAAATAAGAGTGTGAAGCAATCTATAATCGGGGGTAAAAGTGCCTACTGACGTCACACAAATGTGATCCACTGCTTATTAAGCCTATTTGGAGTTTAGGTAAGTCTAGTGAATGCTAATGTGTGCAAGTCACCATGCCAAATGCATTGATTATTCTTCTTTAACTTCTTCAGAAGATCTGAACCCTTTATTATTATAATTCACATTGTATGCATAGTTTGGAAAGACTGAAAATTCTTCATCTCAACAAAAACCACTTAATATTTATGGACCTAAGCTAAGCTACCTCTGGAAGTCAAATCTCATGGTTTTGCCATGTTTTCTGAGGAAGACTTCAAGAAAAAAACAAAAAAACAAAAATGTCTATAGGAGAAATGACTGAATATAGCGAGGGGGTGTGAATGAATGGTGTGGAGAACAGGAGTGCAAAGGGTTTTTCCAAAAGAAAGAGAATGAATCATAGTGTATATGTTTACTTGAGCTCTTTTTACAATCTTTGAAAAATTCATATATGTATATAACACACCCTCGTCATATCCACCTCTTCCTCCCTCTCCCAAGCTCACCCACCCCTTCTGCAACAAACCTCCATACCATTTTTTATAGCTCACAGAATCCATTTAGTCCCATATGTGGACAGGTGTCGAATAATTCACTGGGGCATGGACAAGCTTGCAATTGCTCATCCCCACCAAAGAAAAGTGACTCCCATGGAAACCATCAACTAACAGTAGCTCCTCAACTAGAGATGGATCATTGAAAGCCTCTTCTCGTTCTAGAATTTTTAACTGGCTTGATCCTATGCAGGTTTTCTGAAGGTAACTACAGCTGCTGATAGGCACAAAAGAGTAAGGACAACCTAAGATTTAAGCAAAAAATATACTACAAGAGAAATTGTTGTAACTGTTTAAGGTTATGCTACAGAGTCATTGTAAGGAAAAAAAATAGCTTGGTATTGACACAGAAATAGACTCATAGATCAATGGGCCCAGATATAGTTCCGTACAACTAGAGCTACCTTGATCTTTGACAAAGATGCCAAAAATAGACATTAGAAAAAAGACAGCATCTTCAACAATGCTTGCTGGAAACCTGGATTTCAACATGGAAGAATTGAAACTAGATCCTTACTGTTAACCTTGTATAAAACTAACCCGAAAATGGGTCAAAGATCTCAACATAGGAGCTAATACCCTAAAACTTCTAGACACACAATCAGAGAGTGCACTTCAATTTATAGGCATAGGTGCAAACTTGCTAAACAATACTCTGGTAGCAAAAGAAATAAAATCTTCAACTGACAACTGGGTTTTCCTGAAAGTTCTAATACAGTAAAAGAAACTATCAATTGAGGAGGCAGTTAACTAAATAGGAGAATATCTTTACCAGCAATGAATCCTACAAAGGATTAGTGTCTGAATATTCAAATAACTGAAATAAACTGAACCCCAAGAAGATAAACAGCCCTATTAAATATAATAATTTGTATACCTTAATTACAAAAATAAATGCCAAGAGATTGTTTTAAAAAATAGTCAACATCTCTAGCCATCATGGAGATGTAGCTTAACACTGCTTTGAGAGTCCATCTCACTAAAGTTTGATCATCATCAGGATGACAAATAGCAAAGGCTGGTGTGGGTGTGGGGGAAAGAATTGCTGCCTGCTGCACTGATAGCAGGGCAAATTAGTGCGGGTCCTTTGGAAATCCGCCTAGGGCTTTTCAAAAAGAACCTAGAAATTCAACTTCCAGATCTTCAGCACTCTGCTGTGTAGTTTAGCATTTATCTCCCAATAGCAATCCTCGAAAATAATTACAGCATTTTTCTTAATTAGTTCAGAGAATTTATGTGACTTATCTAAAGACACATTGTAAAGTTTAGTCACAAATTAAACATATTTAAGTATTTAGTAATATATATTTGAATAATATATATTATTATTGCCTTCTAGACTCAATTAGATATTACACACACACACATGAACACACATACACACACACATATACACACACGGGGCGGTGAAGTGGATGCACACTTTATTTGTCTGAGAATAATTTTGTGGACCTGTAGAATGTTCACATACCAATATGAAGTACTACGTGTGAGACATGGCTAGATCAAATTACAGATTTGTATTGTGGGTAAAATGTATACAACATGTTTCATAATTTAAAAAAGCAAAATGGAATGTAAATACATTATTGATAATTTCCCACAGGTCATTTGTTTAAAAGATATTTGAATATACTGAGTTAATGTATTAGGCCTGATTTTTATCTCTTCATTACATTTTATAGTAACCACCAGAAAAAATTTAAATTACATATGCACATTATACCCATGACTCATTGGATATTTATTCTAGTTTTAATGAAGACCATTCACATTTTTATCCTTTCATATGCTCTGCCTGAATTCTCACCCTCCTACACTGGGGATTAGCATGCAGCCTCTAAAAATCCAAGTTCTCTTGTCGTTCTTATAGTGTCTCATGATGTTTTGCTAGACATTTAATACCTCATTTCACAGTCTTTGTTCTTATTCTACTTCCCTAGATATGCTTTATTATTTTATTTATTTAAATAATTTTTTCCATACCAGCCAGTTTCCCCTCCCTCCTCTCCTCCCCTCCCCTTTCTCATCTATCGCCTCGTCAGGCACTTTTTCTCCATCTCCATTCCGAAAGGGACAGACCTCCAATGGTTTGCACAAAGCATGGCACTTCAAGTTGAGGCAGAACTGAGCTCCTCCCCTTATGTCGGGTGCAGGGTCAGGTAATCTACAATGGAGAACAGGTTATCAAAAGCCAGCTACGCTACAGGGAGACATACTGCTCTCACTATTAGAAGTCTTACTACGAGACAATGCACATGATTGTCACACACATGCAAAAGGCCTAGGCTGGTCCCAGCAGGCTTCCTGACTGTTGTTCCAGCATCCATGAGGTCCTGAAAGCTCAGGTCAGCTGTCTCTGTGGTCCCCCCATCATGATCTGCCCTCCCCTGACCCCCACTTTGTTGGTATAATCTCTCCTCCCTGTTTTCCACAGGACTGTCAGAGCTCAGTGCAGAAGTCTCAGTCTTTTGTGAATGAATTTATCAGAAATTAGTCTCATCACCTGGAAGACCCTGGATGACTGCACTAAGACAAGAAATATGTCAGATCCCATAGAAATAAGATGAGTTAGAGATAGTGGTAGTAATGGGCTAATTTGGGGAGTATACTGACTGGCAGGCTGCTACTAAATGAGGTACAAGCAAGAACATCAAAAGAACTTACAACATAAAAGACCAGATAAGACAGGATGCTCAGTGTTGACCGAGGTTTTTATCCCGCTGGTCCCACAGTCATTCAGTCCCAAAGAAATACACAGAAGTCTACATTAATTATAAATGGGCTGGCCTAGTCGCTCAGGCTTCTTATTAACTCTTATAACTTATATTAGCCCAAATTCTTGTCTGTGTTAGCCTCATGGCTTAGTACCTTTTTTGGCGAGGCAGACACATCTTATTTCATCTGTGGCTATGTTTCAACTGCAGACTCAGCTTTCTTCTTCCCAGAATTCTCCTGTTCTCCTCACCTCACCTCCACTTCCTGCCTGGTAATTCTGCCTATACTTCCTGCCTGGCTACTGGCCAATCAGTGTTTTATTATAATACAATTGACAGGGTACAGACCATTGTCCCAAAGCACTTCCCCCCTTTTACAAAAAAAAAAAAAAGAACTCTGAATCCAATCTCCTTTAGTTAGCTTTTCTCCTGACTATTATCCATAACAACTTGTAACCAACATTCTAAACAAAGGGAAGCTCTGTGGGACAGAAAAGGATTACAGATACACAACAGGACAGATTCAGACATAAAGGACCTCTAAATGAGACACGATGTGTATTTTTAAAAATGTACATAGGTTTGGGACAAAAAGAAAAAGAGAAAGAGTATAGTTAGAATAAAAGGTTAATGGTTTATAAAAAACAAAGTCTTTAAAGAAACAATACAGATAGTTGTAGATTAAAAGAATAAAGATAATAAAATAAATATTAAAAAGTAATAGAGTAAGAAAAATCACATAAAGATGGAATATACAAAGAGAGTCTGGATTATGAATATTATTGTGCTAGATTTGAATTTTTTTACTGTGAATAAGCTAAGTACAGAGAGACATTTTATTGTATGGGTTGCTAAGCTAAACCAGCATAGATATTTTAAAGATTTCTTGACTTCAAAATATGGGTCTAAGGATATGTTGCTTTGAAAAGAGGTTCTTCTTTTGTTTCCACAGAGGATGAGAACCTGTGTAATCCTTCCAGACTAATGAGATTTGACGGACCAAGAACCCCTGAAAGGTTGCCCATGAACACCCCCAAAAAATTACTTTGCCCAACAAAAAGTAGGAAGCAGTTTGAACTGCGCCCAAATTCTCAAATATTGTTTGTAAATGTTTCCTTACATTTAAAGAGGGATGTCCTATAGGGATGGATACTTTCCATTGGTACGGATCTTGCTTTACTGATACAAAATTAAGGTCAATTTTGTTAAACTGTGTATATATATTTCTGGTCTTGATTAAGGTATTGTGTGTGTAGCTCATTTAAAAATTTAATGTATAATTAAGAAATATAGGTTAATAGGGAGTCATCTATAATAGTGAAGCTCATAGTCATGTTAGTTAGGTTTTCTAGATATATAGAGATATATTTTTGTTAGATAGATAATCTTCAAATCTTGCAAAGACCTTCAGAATATGGCATTTAAAATGTTTTAATAGATTGGAGGAGGGGTGAGTTTTCTCCTGGCCCGAGGACTTCGGCTAGGAGGAATTCAGACTTTCCCCGCCCCCCTCAACCTTCTGGTCGCCCTGCAGTGGTGGCTACACCCTGCGGAGCTCTCCCGAATCCCATCCCAGCCTTCATCCAGGTACACCTTCCTCTCTTCCCCCCTTCCCCCTGGGGCCACAAGATCTCCCCAGAGCAGCTCCCTTGCACGCTGGGCCAGGGCTGTGAGTGCAACCAGACAGGAGGGAGTGTCTGTGTTTCAATAGACTGCCTGAGGAAAGGTAGACCTTCTGTCAGTGAAGTCCCTGCCCAACAAGGGAACCTGACCTGGTACCAGAAGATCCAATATAGAGCAGCTGAAGGAAGAGATGGGCAGACGCCAAGGCAAGAACTCCTCCAACAATCTAAAAAACAACATGAAATCTCCAGATCCCAAAGACCCTACAATAGAAGGACTTGAACCTCTTAATTCAGAAGAATTGGAAAAAATGCCTTGATGAAAGCAATAGAGTCCCTTAAACGGGATATGAATAATTCCCTTAAAGAACTGGATGAGAAGTACAGCAAAAGGATTGAAGAAATGAGTAAAGAAATGGATGAGAAGTATAACAAAAAGTTTGAAGAAATGAGTAAATCCGTGAATGATACACTGGGAAACCAAGAAAAAACAATCAAACAGGTAATGGAAACAGTTCAAGAATTGAAAACTGAAATGGAGGCAATGAAGAAAACACAAAACGAGGGCCAGCTGGATATGGAAAATCTAGGTAAACGAACAGAGACTACAGAATCAAGCATAACCAATAGGATACAAGAGATGGAAGAACGAATCTCAGAGTCTGAAGATACCATAGAGAAAATAAATGCTCAGATCAAAGAAAACAGCAAATCCAACAAATTCTCATCACAAAACATTCAAGAAATCTGGGACACAATAAAAAAACCAAATCTAAGAAAAATAGGGATTGAAGTAGGAGAAGAACTGCAGATCAAAGGCCCAGAAAATATATTCAACAAAATTATAGAAGAAAACTTTCCCAACCTAAAGAATGATATTCCTATGAAGGTTCAAGAAGTATACAGAACACCGAATAGACTTGATCAAAAAAAAAATCCCCTCACCATATAATAATCAAAACACAAAACATACAGATTAAAGAATATTAAGAGCTGCAAAGGAAAAAGGTCAAGTAACTTATAAAGGTAAACCTATCAGACTTACACCAGACTGCTCTATGGAAACCATGAAAGCCAGAAGGTCCTGGATAGAGGTACTGCAGAAACTAAGAGACCATGGATGCAAACCCAGACTACTAGACCTAGCCAAGCTATCATTCACTATCAATGGAGAAAACAAAATATTCCAGGATAAGAACAAATTTAAACAATTCGTAGCCACAAACCCAGCATTACAGAAAGTAATAGAAGGAAAATCACAACCCAAGGAATCCAACATTGCCAACACTACCTGCAATAACTCAGACATCTAGCGACCCTTCACGAGCTTAACTCAAAGAAGGGACACATACAAACTCTATTAAACAAACAAACAAAAAGTAATAATAACCGGAGTCAACAACCACTGCTCATTAATATCACTTAATATTAATGGACTCAATTCACCTATAAAAAGGCACAGACTAAGAGATTGGATACGAAAACAGGATCCAACATTCTGCTGTTTATAAGAAACACACCTCAACCACAAAGACAGACATCTACTCAGAGTAAAGGGTTGGGAAAAGATTTTTCAAGCAAACGGTCCTAAGAAACAAGCAGGTGTAGCCATTCTAATTTCCAACAAAATTGACTTCAAACTAAAATCAATCAGAAGAGATGGAGATGGACATTTTATACTCATAACAGGAACAATTCATCAGGAGGAAGTCTCAATCCTGAATATCTATGCCCCTAATATAAAGCCTCCTACTTATGTAAAAGAAACACTTCAAGAACTCAAGGCAGTCATCAATCCACAGACACTAATAGTAGGAGACTTCAACACTCCTCTCTCACCAATGGACAGGTCATTCAGACAGAAACCTAGCAGAGAAATAAGAGAATTATTGGAGGTATTGAATCAAATGGACTTAACAGATATCTATAGAACATTCCACCCAAATAGGAAAGAATATACCTTCTTCTCTGCAGCTCATGGAACCTTCTCAAAAATTGACCACATACTGGGTAACAAAGCAAACTTACACAGATCCAAAAAATTATTAGTAACCACCTGTGTCTTGTCAGACCACCATGGATTAAAGTTAGAATTCAACAACAGTGCTACCCCAGGAAGCCAACAAATTCATGGAAGCTGAACAGTCAACTACTGAATCACCCCTGGGTCAAGAAAGAAATAAAGAAAGAAATTAAAGTCTTCCTTGAATTTAATGAAAATAAAGACACAACATACTGAAACCTATGGGACACTATGAAAGCAGTGCTAAGAGGAAAGTTCATAGCACTAAGTGCCCAATTAAAGAAAACGGAGAAAGCACACATTGGACACTTAACAGCACACTTGAAAGCTCTAGAAAAAAAAGAAGCTGATACACCCAAGAGGTCTAGAAGACTGGAAATAATCAAACTGAGGGCTGAAATCAACAAAATAGAAACACAGAAAACAATTCAAAGAATCAATGAAGCAAAAAGCTGGTTCTTGGAGAAAATTAACAAGATTGACAAACCCCTATCCAAACTAATCAAACGGCAGAGAGAGAACTTGCAAATTAATAGGATCAGAAATGAAAAGGGAGACATAACCACAGACACAGAGGAAATTCAGAGAATCATTAGATCTTACTACAAAAGTTTATATGCCACAAAGTTGGAAAATGTAAAAGAAATGGACATTTTTTTAGATAAGTACCATATACCAAAGTTGAACCAAGACCAGGTGAACAATCTAAATAGACCTGTTAGTCGTGAAGAACTAGAAGCTGTTATCAAAAATCTCCCTACCAAAAAAAGCCCAGGACCAGATGGTTTCAATGCAGAATTCTACCAGAACTTCCAGGAAGAGCTAATACCTATACTCCTTAATGTATTCCACAATATAGAAAAAGAAAAGTCACTGCCAAACTCCTTTTATGAAGCTACAGTCACCCTAATACCAAAACCACACAAAGACACAACCAAGAAAGAGAATTACAGGCCAATCTCACTCATGAACATCGATGCGAAAATTCTCAATAAAATACTGGCAAACCGAATCCAAGAACACATTAGAAAAATTATCCATTATGATCAAGTAGGCTTCATCCCAGAGATGCAGGGATGGTTCAACATACGCAAATCTATCAATGTAATCCATCATATAAATAAACTGAAAGAAAAAAACCATATGATCATTTCATTGGATGCTGAAAAAGCGTTTGACAAAATTGAACACCCATTTATGATAAAGTTGTTGGAGAGACTGGGGATACAAGGATCATACCTAAATATAATAAAAGCAATATACAGCAAGCCGACAGCTAACATCAAATTGAATGGAGAGAAACTCAAAGCTATTCCACTAAAATCAGGAACACGACAAGGCTGTCCACTCTCTCCATACCTCTTCAATATAGTGCTTGAAGTTCTAGCAAAGCAATAAGACAACATAAGGGGATCAAGGGGATTAGAATTGGAAAGGATGAAGTTAAACTTTCGTTATTTGCTGACGATATGATAGTGTACATAAACGACCCCAAAAACTCTACCAAAGAACTCCTACAGTTGGTAAACACCTTTAGTAATGTGGCAGAATACAAGATCAACTCCAAAAAATCGGTTGCCCTCCTATACACAAAGGACAAAGAAGCAGAGAGGGAAATCAGAGAAACATCACCTTTCATGATAGCCACAAATAGCATAAAATATCTTGGGGTAACTCTAACCAAGGAAGTGAAAGACCTATTTGACAAGAACTTTAAGTCCTTGAAGAAAAAAATTGAGGAGGATAACAGAAAATGGAAAGACGTCCCCTGTTCTTGGATTGGGAGAATCAACATAGTAAAAATGGCAATTCTACCAAAAGCAATCTATAGATTCAATGCAATCCCCATCAAAATCCCATCAAACTTCTTCACAGACCTTGAGGGAACAATAATCAAGTTTATATGGAAAAACAAAAACCCAAGATAGCCAAAACAATCGTGTACAATAAAGCAACTTCTGGAGTCATTACCATCCCTGACTTCAAACTCTATTACAGAGCAACAGTACTACAAAAGCATTTGTTCAACTATGTTCATAGCAGCACTATTTGTAATAGCCAGAACCTGGAAACAACCTAGGTTCCCCTCAATAGAAGAATGGTTAAAAAAGGTGTGGAACATATACACATTAGAGTTTTACTCAGCGGTAAAAAACAACGACATCTTGAATTTTGCATGCAAATGGATGGAAATAGAAAACGCTTTACTGAGTGAGGTAAGTCAGACCCAAAAAGAGGAACACAGTATGTATTCACTCATAAGTGGATTCTAACCATAATTAAAGGTCTTTGAGCCTATTATTCGTGATCCTAGAGAAGCTAAATAAAAAGATGAACCTGATGAAGATTATTTAGCTATCCGCCAGGAGGTAGGAAATAGACAAGAGTCCCAGGTAACCTCGGGTGCATAGGGGGGTGGAAGGGCTGTTGGAAGGGGAGAGGATTACAGAGAAGGGAGTAAGAGAGGAATGGGGAAAGCTCGGTGGACCGGGATGGGGGGGAGAGAGGAAGGATGAATATGGGATCAGGGAAGAATGTATTTCAACTAAGGGAGTCATTTTAGGGTTTACAGGAGACTTGATTATATATGGGATCCCAGGTCCAAGGAGAGATCCCCAGATTGTTCTCTGGACAGAGGAGAGGGTGCCTGAACTGGCCTTGGCCCATAACCATACTGATGAATATTTTGCTTATCACCATAGATCCTTCATCTGGCGATGGATGGAGATAGAGACAGAGACCCACATTGGAGCACCGGACTGAACCCCCCAAGGTCCAAATGAGGAGCAGAAGGAGGAAGAAAATGAAAAAGTAAATCAGGACTGCGAGGGATGCAATCATCCACTGATACAAGGGGACTGATCTAATGAGCATTCACCAAGGCCAGTTGGACTGGGACTGAACGAGGACGTGATCCAACCAGATTCTCTGAATGTGACCAGATTCTCTGAATGTGGCTGGCCCGGAGTCTTTCTGAAAAGCCATTGACAATGACACTGGGACTTGTTTCCTCTGCATATACTGGATTTTGGGGATCCAGTCTGTTTGGTTACTCACCTTCCTGGACCTGGTGGGAGGGTGGAGGAACTTGAACTTCCCACAGGGCAGGAAACCCTGACTGCCCTTAGGGACGAAGAGGGAGGAGGAGAGGGAGTGGGGGGAGTGGGAGGGTGTTGGGAGGAGGGGCAGAAATGGAAACTTTTATAATTTAATAAAATTACTTTTTCAAAAAAAACAACAAAAAAAATGTTTTAATAATTTAGGACTTTTCAAGACAATGAGACACATCTTTTTTTGGAAGCACCAAGCTACTTCTGGAGGAAGATGGGCACCAAAGTGGCTCCTTATGCCATTGATTAGCTATTTGGGCAAGAAACTGCTCTTGCCTGGACTTCTTAAAGGTATTCTGTGTGAGCTATACATATGGGACCCACGCAAAGATGACTGTTAAACTTGCCTAAAGGGGAGACTCTTCTTTGAGGTTCCTGTTTCATGAAAGAGTCTGCAGACATTCTACAGGACACAGAATAAAGTGATTGAAAACTGCCAATACAGGCAGAACTGTCTTTAAAAATCCTACTTCATGGGAAAGTCTGATGGAAACTATGTGCCTCTGGGCTGAACATTGGATGCCCCAACAATACATAAGAATTTTGGTGACTGTCCAGGCAGTGAGATGCCTCTGTCAATTCAAGAGTTTTGGAAGTTGCTTACAAGGTACTTCCTGTTTATTTAGGTAATATTATATCCTTCTGCAGTCTTTGATGGAGTTGAAGAATTGATAGTTATAGTTTTCCTTGGTTATGATAAAAGATAAAGTAGATATAAAAATTGTAATTATAATTCTTGCTTGATACCCATTTTGTTATATGTAATTTTACTATGTTAAAGTTAAAGCCTTCCCTTTTATTTAAACAGAAAAGAGGAGGTGAAGTAGGATTTCCCACTGTATGTCATGAATACCATTGGTTAATAAAAAACTGGCTTGGCCTGATAGGGTTGAACAGAGCTAAGTGGGCAAAACTACACTGAATACTGGGAGAAGGAAGGCAGAGTCAGAGGAGAAGCCATGTAGCCCTACTGAAGCCAGACAGAACTTTACCAAGTAAGCCACAGTTACATGACGATACACAGATTAATAGAAATGGGTTAAATTAATATGTAAGAATTAGCCAATAAGAAGCTAGAGCTAATGGGCCAAGCAGTGATTTAATTAATACAGTTTCTGTGTGGTTATTTTGGGGCTGAGCAGCCAGGAACAAAACAAGCTACAACAGCTCAGGGTGAATTCTAAACATTAGAACTCAAGACTTTTGTTTCAGAGAACAGATTTTATTCAGTAAAAGGTGTGACCTCCTGACTCCTAATATACAACCTGAACATTGATCCAGGTGTCTTCCAGACACCTACCTTTGTTTTCTGTGGGTGTCAGGTAGAAGATAGAGCTGTGGCTGCCATGACCTTTGTAGATGACTATCCAAGCCCAGCAAAACTCTGGACTTCAATGTCTCAACACTGAGAAGGGTAGATGGTAGAACTTTCAATCACTTAACTTTCTTTTTTTTTTCTTTTTATTGTTTGATATCAAACACAGGGCCCTGAGGGTGGCTGGCAAGTGCTCTGTCACTGAGATATATGCCCAGCTCTGCTTCCTGTATTATAAAAGTGGAGCGAACTCAGTCCATGAAGTAATAGAGAAATCATCACTAAGAGGATTGTGTCGGGCCACAGCTGCTCATTTCAGCATCTTCTGTAAGTCCACTGGGTTAGTTCATTGTCCTTCCTTAAATGGGGACAAAAAGAAAAGTGGAAGACTCTAAAGTCACAATACCTAACTAAGTAGAGTAGATGATGATCACCTATGAGATCTCTACTCCAAAGTGACTTGATCCCTTTCAGTGAGCTCATTCTGCATGGGCATGCTTTCTGCCTCTTTTGCCTGCACAACAAAAATGAAAATCTAATCATATTTTCTATCTCAAGTCTTTGAGATAGATATTTAAACTCTTACAGAATTTGCATTTACACTTCATACCATGTCCTTTCTTGTGAAATCCTTCCTCATTTCCAACTCCATACACCAGTCTTTCCTTACAAAGCCGTTTTTACTTTGCACTTGAGCCTGTAGTTGCAGAGTCTTTTCAACGCTTCTATGGTGGCAGGACCAGAAATGTTATCTCCACCTCTAAGACTGTAGCAGTTCTCTCTCCTGGAAAGTTAGAGGACCATTGATTTTATCTCATTAATCAAGAAGCTCACAGACAGGCAGAACCTTCCAAAAATGGATCTGTAGCCTCGGGGGGTAATAAGCTTTCCATCATTGGAGGCTCTCGAGCAGGTGCTATGAGACAACCTCCTCATTCACTGACCAAATATTTAATGAGTCCCAACTTTGTGCCTGGGGTAGGGCACTGATGGCAGAAAATGAGTAAGGCAGGCAGTCTTTGAGTCGCAGCACTGCAGGCTAAAAGAGGAGACAAACACAGAAGAAAACCAGGTTTGTTTTTCTCTTTTCCTTACCACTTTTATTAGTAGAGCACAATCCACAGAGATGAGAGAGAGATTCATCCTCATGTTCAGATAAAAGTTACAAGTCTTTGGATCTTAAAGTCTTCTTGTTTTTCTAATTAACATAACATAGTATTTGAACTCTTCATCAAAGAAGAATTTCTTTAGGTCAAGTATCAAACAAATATGCTGTAAAAATGTTTGGAAAAATCAAACCTTATCGAGTCCAGCTTTTGCCAAGTAGACTGTAAGGATCATCTAAGCCAGAAATGGTACTTTTGGTTTTCTCCCTCACCTAAAACTCATCCAACCCTAGTCAATAAAAACACTTCCAGTAAATGAAATAGTTTCCTCAGATCTCTAAGAGACAATAGACCATTCTTATAAAATACAAATGAACTTTCTGCAATAGAAAAGTCACATTCACTGGAGATCTTCTGCAGATTCGAGGTATCAGGATCTGGCCAACTGAGGGGCTAACTGGATATGTGCATCCTCCTGATTTTATACCTCCTGTGGGAGTGGGGGATGGTTCATCCTGAAACCTCAAAGCTGGAAGTGTGGGATGATAGAACAGGTGGTACAAGATTTTTTTGAACTTTCCCATTTATGAATTTTAGGACCTCAGGGGACAGCATCTCACCAAGCAACTCTTGCAAGATGCAAAGAAAAAAGACCACCCAAACACTCAGAGTCCCATTACGTAATTCTGGAGTTCCTTTCCAAAAGGTTTGTTGGCATGAATTAGATAAGCATAAAGAAGGGGCTTGCAAGATGGACTCACTAAAAAGTCAACGTGCTTGCTAGAAGAGAGCTAACCCCACAAATTTTTCCTCTGAATTCCACAAGCATCATTGCCACAGCAATGACACTAAATAAAGATACTTAAGGGAGAAAGAAGTAGAGAGCATACAGGAAAAGTTCTCAGGAATATATTGCATTATTGACCTTTCTAAAACAAGCTAATCTCACACACACACACACACACACAGAGAGAGAGAGAGAGAGAGAGAGAGAGAGAGAGAGAGAGAGAGAAAGAGAGAGAGAGAGAGAGAGAGAGGGAGAGAGAGAGAGAGAGAGAGAGAGAGAGAGAGATCTCACACACACACACACACACAGAGAGAGAGAGAGAGAGAGAGAGAGAGAGAGAGAGAGAGAGAATTTGCTACACATACCTCTGTCTGTGCAGGTGTTGTGAGCTTCCTATGTAACCTTTGCAGGCCTGAGGAGTAGGTGTCATCAGCATCCGCATTTTATAGAGAGCAAAACAGGTTAGCAAAAGGCTAACTCTTCAGCATCATGTGGTTGATGATGATGGCACCAGGAATCCAGACGAGAATCTAAACAACTATGAATGGAATCAAGAAGAAGTACATAGACATATGGTCTCCACCAGGATGGCAGTCTCCACCAAGATGTTTTCCACCACGATAGCATCTCTTTACAGCATGGTCTCCAACAGTGTGGTCTTCACCATGATGGTCAACACCTCCAAGATGGTCTCCACCAGCATGCTCTTTGCCAGCATAATCTTCACCAGAAGCCTCCGGAACAAGTATGAAGCATGCAAATGTATCCTTGTTGAGTCAGAGATAATAGCAATGAGTTTCAGGAATTACATTTTAGTTATGTGTCCCCCATAACTCATGGATGTTGAAGTGTGCAAATGACTCCACTCCCCAAAGGCATTAATTGGTTAAAGTAACTGTCCCAGTCCTCTATGAAAAATATGATCTAAAGAAAGAACATGAGCTTTTGTTCCCTCTGAATTAGATTGCTCAGAGCTTCGAAACTGTTGAACTGTCAGAGTTGAAATCTAACTGCTGTGTGCCCCAGAGCTGGTCTCATTAATGTTGGAGCTCCCATTGTCACCTCCCATTGCTGGCACCCTGAAGCATCCTATACCAAGGAAAGACTTTTTGAGCTGACGTGACTGACAGCATTATGATGAAATGAAAGAAGTAATATCCACAGAACAAGACTCCAATTCTGCCATGCACTAGCTGAAAAAAAAATTAGATGAATCATTTAAAATTTTCTGAGTCTCAGTTTAGTCATTTGTGTAATGGTAATAATTCTTAATACACAGTGAGGTCTTAACAAAATGTGGATTAAAATTTATAACAAATTATCCAGATTAATGCTTTATGCTTTAGAGACGCTCAACGAATAGTGACAAGGAATTTTGCAAAGAACCCAGAAACTCCCATTGTTCACTTTGTTTCTGGATGCTAGACAGAGAACCTCTGAAGGCTAGTGTTAAGTGCCAGCTTGACAGATCTAGAATCACTTGGGAAATGAACCCTGAGCATGCCTGTGGAGGGTTATCTGGATTGCATGAATAAATGTGGAACAAAGTATCTTAACTGTTAGTGTAATCACTGCCTGGGCAGGGAATGCTAGACTATAAAATGAAGAAAGCTAGCTGATCTCTGCTTTGCATTCACCTCTCTTTCTCTACCTCTGACTCCAGACATCTATGGACAGTTGCTTCAAGCCCCTGTCACCATTATTTCTTTAGCATGGTGAACTCTCACTTGAACTGTGAGATTAAATCAACAATTCTCAACCTGGAGGTCATGACCTCCTTGAGGGTCAAAAGATTTTTTTCACGGGGGGTCACTGTCAGATACCCTGCTTATAAGATATTTCTGTGATGATTCATAACTGTAGCAAAATTACAGTTATGAAGAAGCAATGAAAATAATGTTATGGGTGGGGAAGGCACTACATCACAAGGAACTATATTAAAGCACTAGGAAGGTTGAAAACCACTGGATTAAACCAAACACTTTCTCCTTTAAGCTGCTTTTGCCCAGGTGTTTTAGCACAGCAACAGGAAAAAAAGCAAAGACACTTGGCTTTGTACTTACCCAGAGTCAGTGTGTCCTGACTTTGTCTGCCGCTAGATGTGTGACTTTGGGCAAGTTGTTCAAGCTCTGTGGCATCTAACAGTTTGTTTCTGTGACAGAAAACATGTATCGGCTCCTTTGGGATGTTTTAAGAATGAGAAATGAATTTTGCAACATCCTTGGTACATGCATCTGTTGTTTTTTTTCTCTTGTTTTAAAGTCAGATCACTTCCTTTAAGCACAACCTCAGACAGCAGTTGTTCTAACATCAGTATTAAAATATTTCAATTTATTATAAATTCCTCTCACATCAGTGATGTGATATCTTAGAATAATTTACTTGCTGGAAGAAAAATATTCCCCAGAGACTAGATTCTAAACAGTTCTGACAAACTGTTTTATCAGCTGTTCACCCAAGAAGTTATTTGGTCAAAACCCATTCCCTTAGGGACCATCCAGCTCAAGTTGCTTCTTCACCAAGTAAGACGCTGGTAGCCCGGGGAGGTGACAGAGGTGACACAATAGAAAATCCAGCCACAAGGAAGAGGAAAGAGTTGGAGGAGATTTTTGAACAAGGCCATTTTAAACATCAGAATTGTTCCTTCTAGAGGCATCTGAGGGCAGCGCAATGCTGAACCTGGCTGTCACAGCTGCCAGGGTAGGAAACACTCAGTCACTCTCCGTTTCACAAAAGACAGGGACTCTGGGCCTAATCGCCTAGCAAAGGATTTAGAGCAAGTGTAAAAAGGATGTTGGTAATAACAGCAATCTGGCAGATTTCTGTGACAGATTTCCTGTCATCTTTGCTAGCTCTGCCTGAATCATGATTCAAGTGTTCTGGCCCTGTGTCTGCCCTACTCTCAGACACTACACTCATAGCAAACCAGGGAGCACTTGACTGCCACAAGCTCTGGCCCTGGTCCAATAAAAGCAATGACTCAGTCGGCATGGTCTCTACCTTTGGAATCATAGTCCATCAGGAGTACATAGAGCAGGCAGGGGCTTTAGGGAGGGGACCAGGAGGGATGCAATCATTTCCCTATACAAGAACTTTGGAACTTTTCAAAGTATACTTTTAAGTATACTTTTTAAAGTATAGTGTGTAGTAATGGTAATAAGTTCTGAATTCCTTGATACACCATTCGCTTCTCTCTAACGATCTTCCCCACTTTTCCAGTCTCAACATGCAACCTTTTCCCACCTACACACAGTTCCCTAAATATGCCTTTGTCAAGAAGCAAGTTGCTCCATGTTTTTGAGTTCATGAGGTCTCTTCTATTTAGAAGACACGGCTCCCCTTTATCACTGAGTCCAAGTGGGTAGACTGGGCCCTTCTGGGAAATAATGGCTGTGTTGGCAATTTCATACATCAGTTATGCTTCATAGACTTTTAGCTCCAACAAAATGAAAGCATGTAATCTCTTTGTGGTCTAGTTGGCTAATGCTCATACAATGTGGTACATATGTGAGTTATCATTGTAGGAGGGAAGGGAGCGAAGGAAGGAAGAAGAGACCCTGGTAATAGAACAATGTCTTTAAACTTCAGCAGTGTTCCTTTCCTGCGTGTTCTTTCCTACCCCTATCACAATTCACCTACCCTACCTCTATCTCTAGCTTGTAACCCATGACAGAAATGGAAACAACCAAAATAAATTTCTGCTTGAGTCAGGAAGATTTCAAGATTTAAAGAAGAGTGAGCTTTTAGAATAGCAGGTACTAGACAAGTGACCCTGGCTAAGTACCTTAGTCAGCTTGAGCTGTCATAACAAAATACCACAGACTTAGTGGATTAAACCACAAGATTTTACTTTCTCATTGTTCAAGAGACCCAAAGCCCAAGATCAAGTTACTGACTGAGTCAGCTTCTCCTGAGGCGCTTCGTTCAGCCAGCAGCCATCTTGTTGCATGGCAGCAGAGAAAGCTATATTGTCTCTTTCTCTGTTAAGAACACCACCGTTGTCAAATTAGGACCCTCCCTTATGACATAATTTAGTCATAATTACAGGACTGCCTCCAAATGCAGACAGCTTGGGGTTAAAGATTCAACATATGAATTTAGTCCATGATCTTAGGGAAGAAAGGAGGAGGGAGAACCCATCCAAGTGAGAGAGGTATAGGGAGTAGCCCTAACCTGACTACGACAGTGACTGAGAAGCGGACCGTGAACTGAATACAGTTCTAAGTCGTCATTCTCTCTCCCATCTAGAAAGGTCTAACTACCCAGAGACAGCCTCTTGCACAAAGAAAATCCGCTCAAGGAAACCAAACCATGACCCAGAAATACTCTCCTGGTTCCTGCTCACCTTGGGCATCTTGGTCTTTGTAGTCTCAGATAGTGAATAAGGGAAATGGCACGGGTGCTCAGAGGGTGGGTGGCACAGCCTCACTCAAAACTGTCCACCGGGATTTGGAGCAGTTAAGATCACTGGGTGCTCCTCCCTAATTACCTAAGGAATTCTCATTAAACTACAGCTATGAAAGCCTCCTCTTCCCAACAGAGCCTTTAGTACATAGGCCCTAAAGGAAGTCAAGATCCACCGTGTAGCAGAACCTAACCTACAACAAGCTATTGTGATATGGCCAAGTAGATGCTATAATATGATAATTTACCTCTGAACAGTTTTTTCCTGAAGTACTAGAAAACCCAAACTACCTTAGTATTTCCTAACTAATGGTCTTCAGAATACAGCTCCTGAGGACATTCGCTATGCCAAGGCTCAAGAGCTGTGTCACAGAGACACAGCATCAGCAGGTAACAGATTATATGACCTAGATATATAGATATATATGTATGTATATTATATATATAACAAATAATATTACAGGTGTACCATCTATTATACATTATAAATATTTAACATGTCATTGTTGTATCAATTTAGCCCAGTTCTGTAAAGTTGCTGCCTCAGAGTTGCCTGTTGGAAGATCAGCAACCAGGAAGGAAAGGGTAAAGTAAAGGCACGGACACTTGAGTAAAGCTGCAATCTCTGCCGATTCTTTTGACCTCTGACAGCGCTGAGTATGGCAGTCTATATAAGAAGCTGGTTCCAAATGTGTAGAAGTTAAACGAGCACCCCGGAAAGATGCCCAGGGACTGGCCAGCACCAAGGAGGGGAATCAGAGATAAAAACCAGTGTCTGAAAGTAACAAGATGTTGTAGCTTCATCTCCACCTTCCAAATCCTCCACAATAATGCTTGCTGTGACCTACACTAACTAATAAAAATCATAGCCTTCCCTAAAGAAATACAAAGAAGGAATCTTGGGAAACAGTTCAGTTTAGCCCGTTACAAATTTCACAGGTTCCTTGAAACACGAATTGAGGAAGTACAGCCCTGTCAAGAGGCTCATAAGCACATAGCTCATCAGTGTATCAAAGGCTCAAGGTTTGCATTAAAAAAACTAAACAAACTGAGATTGGAGATGTAGCTCCGATGTAGTTCAGTGGTAGAATAACTACCTAGTATATGAGAGGTCCTTGGGAGGGAGGGAAGGGAGGAAAGGAGGCACAGAAGGAGGGAGGGGAAGAGAAGAATGAGAGAGAAGAGAAGAGAGAGAGAATGGAGGGGGAGAGACCACTTTTTATGAACAAACTTGTGTGAAGAGATTGCTCAACAGTTAAAGTACTTACCCAGCATGCTAAGGAAGCAGCACTTGAATCCCCCGAACCTGTGTAAGTTCCCAGTGGTTTTAGCAACCTGCCAGCAATCCGGAGCAAGCTATGTAGCAAGGTTATCTCTTCCCTCAAAGAATAAGGTAGAAAGGTGATCAGCAATGACTTCTGTTATCATCCTCGGACCACCATGTTCTTGGACATCTGCACACACAAACGCATGCACATGCAAAGGAACACACAAACACTGACATTACACACACACAGATAGATATATATAGATATATATATATATATATATATATATATATTCTCTCCCTTTTTCTGTCTCTCTCTCTCTCTCTCTCTCTCTCTCTCTCTCTCTCTCTCTCTCTCTCTCTGCCTTTCTCTCTTTTTCTCTCATAAAAGAAAAGATAAAATCCAGTTGGCTATCTTCAACTTAGAACTATCCATTAGAACAACTTATGTTTGGGGTTGAAAAACTTAAAATGATTATGTATCTGTGTGACTTCGTAAATCAACTGAGAGAAACTGTTAAGAAGCTGCTTTTGTTGGTTTTATGTTGAAGTCTTTGATCCATGTGGACTTGAGTTTTATGCATGGTGATACATATGGATCTATTTTCATTCTTCTACATATTGATATTCAGTTATGCTAGCACCACTTGTTGAATATTCTTTCTTTGTTCCATTTTGTATTTTTTGCTTCTTTGTCAAAAATCAGGTGTTCTTGGTGTGTGGATTGACATCTGGGCCTTTGATTCAATTCCATTGGTCCTCCTGTCTGCTCTTATGCCAATATCAGGTTGTTTTCTGTACTGTAGCTCTAGAGTAGAGTTTAAAGTCTGGAATTGTGATGCCCCCAGAAGTTCCTTTATTCTATAGGATTTATTTTTTGTTTTTGGCTATGCAGGTTTTTTTTTCTCTTTTCCATATGAAGTTCCAAAGTATTGTTCTTTCTGTGAAGAATTGTGTTGTGATTTTGATGAGGGTTGCAGTAAAAAATGGGATACAGACCTAAATAAAGAACTCACAACAGGAATCTAAAATGGGTGAAAGACACTTAAGGAAATGCTCAACATCCTTAGCCATCAGAGAAATGCAAATCCAAACAACTCCAAGACTCCATCTTACACCTGTAAGAATGGTCAAGATCAAAAACATTGATGACAACTTATGCTGGAGAGGAAGTAGGCTAAAGGTAACACTCCTCCACTGTTGGTGGCAGTGCAAACTGGTACAGTTGCTTTGGATGTCAGCATGGCGATTAAGAAAATTAGGAAGAACCTACTTCAAGACCCAGTAATATCACTTTTGGGTATATGCCCAAAGGATGCTCATCATACCGCAAGAACATGTGCTCAACTATGTTCATAGGAGCATTATTTGTCATAATCAAAACCTAAATGCCCCTTGACTGAAGAATGGATAAGAAAAATGTGGTATATTTACACAATGGAGTACTGTACAACAGAAAATAATAATGACATTTTTAAATTTGTGGGCAAATGGATGTATCTAGAAAACATCATACTGAGTGAGATAACCCAGACCCAGAAAGACAAAGATTATATGTACTCATTCTTAAGTGACTTTTAAACATAAAGCAAAGAAAACCATTCTATAATTCACTATCCCAGAGAACCTAGACAACAGTAAGGACACTAAGAGAGACATACATGGATCTAATCTACATGGTAAGTAGAAAAAGAAAACAAGATCTCCTGAGTAAATTGGAAGCATAGGGACCATGGGAGAGGGAAGAAGAGAGGGGAGAGGAAGAGAGGGGAGGGGAAAAAATAAAAAAGAAACTGCTTTTATTTAAGATGTTGACATTAAGATGGGTATTAAGTTGAAAAGCTTCCTTTGTTTATTGACCAACATATCCAATCACACTGAATTTATGAAAGACTGTGGAGACATTCATACCTCCTCCAAACACCCTTACAGAAGTTACTCTAAATATCATGGCACAACTTTATTTCCATCAAAAACACAAAAATAAGTAAAGTTTATTTAGCATCCCCCTCAAAAGTGGTGATAGCAAATCTGTTTACAGAAGTAATGACTTGCTATTTACATTCACATATGTCAAAAATATTGAAACCAGGTAATTAGAACTCTATGAGGCAATGTAGGAATAGTTAAGACCGTGGGCTCTGGAACTGCGCATTGTGAACTGAGTACTCTGTCCACCACCTACTGCCTCTGGAGCACTGAGGGTGACTTTCTTACTAAAACAGGGTGCTAATATTTTTTAATATGCACATAAGTGGATATTAAACAACTTGTTACATGCAAAATATTTCAGTGCTTGGAATGTGATGAAAAGTATAGGTACACTCTCTCTCTCTTTCTCTCTCTCTCTCTCCCTCTCTCTCTCTCTCTTTCCCTCTGTGAGTGTGTGTGTGTGTGTGTGTGTGTATACACACACACAGGAATGTGTGCTTCTGTGTACATTCTTCGCTAGGATATTTCATACATTTTCTGCCTCATTTAATCTCCACAGCAATCCCTGCAGGACCTGCACTATTATTCCAATTTTTAGATGAAGGATAAGTCAAATAGAGGAGAAGAATCCTCTCTCAGGTGGCACAGTCTGAGGCAGTGCCCAGAGAAAACCCTAGATGGCTCTGACTCCTAACCACAGTCTCAGTGCACAAGGCCATGGTGCCTCCTAAACAGAGTCTGAGGTCTCTCAGAGACTACCTCCTGAAGGTCTCAAAAGATGAGATTAAATTGACTTGGTCCAGAAATGGAATTAGTCCCTCTCCCAGGGGTGCTAAAGTTCTCGCTGCCACTCATTCTTGACCTAGACCAGATATGAATGCAGAACTCAGAATGAAAGGCTCCTTTCATTTTGCCCTGAGCTTACATGGTCCCTAGAAAGATCTTTATATAGTTTCAATCAAGGGCTTAGAAAAATTTTTAAAAATAACCTTGCACATACAATTAGAAACCGGTATGTGGGGAATTAAATGTGAGATGAAATTGTCTATGACTATTATGGAGGACTTGAAAGAAGTGCTTTGAAGAAAATACCTAACAGGGGGTTCAGCTGTGACTTGCTGATGACAGGGTTCACATGCATCCAAGGACAGAGACTCCCAACAAAAGGACCCTGCACCGCCAGCAGACTAGAGACAAAGATAAAGAAATCAGGCTGGAAAGTCTGGGAGGATGTGTCTGCGATACACTAACTACTGTATTATAATGATTAAGGTGATTGCTTCAGAGATTAAAGTCAAGAATAATTTAAAGCAAGCATGAGATAATCCTTTTTACACTATATATGTATATATATATATATATATATATATATATATATATATATATATAACTATGATTTTTGGAATTGCAATTTTTAAATGGGTTTAAATATATAAACTGGAGCAGATAGTCTTCTGTGTAAAAAGGAAAAAGGAGAAGTCATATTGCAAAACATTATTCTTTTTAGTTACAAATACATGAAAGAAACCATCTATAGGCTTCTAGGGATTTCTGGATGTGTGCATCTATGTGTTTATTTCTGTATGTTTGTGTGTTTGTATCTAAAGATACATGACAAATCCCTGCTGGTTAACTGAGAGGTATAGGGTTAAGTACAGTAGAAAGCAGCTCACTGGGTGTAAATGTTAACTTTAACTGACATTTTAATGTAGCCTGAAGCACCTGGGAAGAGATGCCTGATGAGGGACTGTCTGCCCCAAGTTGCCCCCCAATGGTCATGCCAGGTGGGTCAGGTTATCCTGGTTGCTTTAACTGATGTGAGAAGACCCATCCTAAATATGGGTACCTGCCGTCGCAGTCTAGTTGAAAAGACAAGGCACGGGGAAATATTTAGGTTGATTTTTTTTCCCACTCTTACTTTATTTTCACTGACAAGCCCATCTAGCCTGGTGCTGCCATTGCTGATTCTCTGCTGAATCAGAATTCAGACTCTTTGAGCTTTGATATGGCCTGAAAACCGATGAATCTCCCATTGTTCTCCAGGCCTTAGGTAACAGATCAGGACTACTGAGGCACCTAATCTTGTGGACGGGGCAACTATCAGGTTCTCAGCCTCTCTAGAGTGAGACAGTCATTGTTGGACTACCTAGACCACACCATGCAAGCTCATCTGCTAGGTCCTTAGTCTATATATTCACTCTAATGATTTTATTCCTCTACAAAACACTGACTAATCCATGTCATCTTTATGCAACTTTTCCTTCGTTTTTTACAATAATCTCATAGTCCATTTATAATTTACAAACATATTAGAAAACATTAAATGATAGGGCCAAATGCATAAATATGTTTGCAAGAATGTGGACAGCTCAAAAAAAGTCAATAAAAAATCAATAAAAATGCAATGAAACAAAAAATGTGGACAGTAGGATGCAAGAGTGTGATATAGTCAATAAAGAGAATTCTTGCTTCGACAGATCTAAATCTGTGCTATTTCCACTATACCTGTGCTAGTAGAGAACTCTAAGAACACAAAATTACAGTTGTCAAAACCTTCCTTGACAGTGCACTTCTGGCCAAACAGCAACCTAAGTATCTCATTGCTAATTCCAGTGTGAATTATTGCAATATTCCACCTGAAGGAACTGTGAGTTTCCTGAAACAAATAACTACCTATGGTCAGTGTTGTGGCAGGTGATATGTTGCTTGGGTCCATTAGAAAGGTTGTGGTCACAATACCTGCTCCAGATAAAAAGCAAAGGAAGAATATGCCGTCTCAAAATCAATGACTTGGTGCCTGAGTCAAGTTTTTGCTCTGAGAGATTTAACTTCTAGTCAGAAGTTCAGGACCTGATGAGAGCTCATTCTCTCTTGTCCAGTCAATGATGATGTCCTTGTCAACAGCTACAGGGATGTTTCTAGTCCACGTTGTAGATGATACCCACAGTTTCTGATTTATGCTTCAGTTGCTTCTGAAAATAGAACCCTGCCACTGGCCTGCTTTGTGCCCTCTAAAGGATGGCAATCTGTTAAAAAAATACAAAGAAGCCACAGTTTAGATGTCCCCTTCCCATACAGATGTTCTTAGAGATGGAAGATCCAAAGTTTGCTCTGTCTCCATCATCAGTATGATTAGACTGTTCCCTTCCATCTCCATAGAGGCTCTCTATGAAGCTGAGGAATTCCTTAAAGATAACATCCACATAAAGCAACAGACTATTTAACAACCCTGCATTATGATCCACACTACTTAATTCTTCTTATTCAACTGTTTGATAAAGTAACTTTTGTTCCTGATTATGCATCCCTAATAGTAAAGCAAATGATATATTTAATGAAAGAAACATATATTCAGTCCCTGATGTCAATCCATGAATGTGAAAGCTGCAGTTGTCCTCTTTATCAAATAGGGACTCACAGAATCATCTTTCTGGACCTCTATTTTCTTTTCCATAAAACTGGGTCCAACATAGAAGCCAACTGCAACACAGTACCAACATCAAAAGTTGAAGCTGGGTCACCGGATATATGTCATTACTGGTCTCTTGAACTGCAGTATCCTTTGATGCTAAATTCTGAATATTTTTGACTCCCCAAATTCTTGTGTAAAAATACAAATTCTTTTGCCCATTGACAAAGACTAAAGAAAAATCTCCCATAAATGAAATTAGCGTCCTTCTATACAAGACTCCGAGGGTTCATCCTCCTTCCGTTACTGGATGTTGCCCCCAAAGTGGTCACCTTTAAAGCAGTACCAGGCTCTTACAAGACACCAAATTCCTCTAGATCTTTGACTATTCAGCCTACATAATCCTGGAAAATAAGTTTCTGTTGTTTAGATGCCACTCAGTCTATGGTGTTTTGGCCTATGATATATTAGCAGAATAATAATTTGATGAAAATATTTTACCTCCATTTGTTGAATGTCATTTCACTATTTGACAGACATTAAAAATAATTTTCACACACGTCTATTATAGTTCATGTAATTTGAAAGCTGCTTTCAGGACAAACTTATTCTGTCAAAATGAGAAAACTCATGCCAGTGCCTCAGAGCTGCGATGAGAATGAACTTTGGTAATTATAAGAGCACTTTCAGCCATGTGCAGCCAACAATAAGGGCTTGATAAAAGGGCTCTCTCCACATGTCTGTAGTTTTCCTCTCATAAACCATGACATTTGTTTTGCCTATTGGGAAGCATCATAAGATCCAGGGGGAAAAACTTAGAAATTTCAAAGATTTAAGCCATAAAATCATTATAAAATCAATCAAATCAGAGGTGTTCAGAGCCAGGTATAAAAATGAATCTCAAGACAGAAATCCTGATTTGGGACACTAACTTTATAAATTTGAGAACATATACTCAGTCATGGAGTCAGTGGACATTTCAACAGAATTATTTTATAAATGCAGCATTAGTAATAAAGCATTAGCTCACTGTTGTGGTTTGAATGTATCTTCAGTTTAGGTGTTACCACTGTAATGATGGTGAGACAGAACCTTCAGGAGGTGATGTCATGAAGCATTTTCCCTCATTAGTCAAACTGAAGCCTAATGAAGGCAGCCTGACAGCCTGGATCAGCCTGCCCACTTGCCCTCTGTCATATCAGGACAAAACGTGAAGATCATCTCCAGACATCTATTGCTGGAGCCTTCATCTTGAATTCCAGCCCTCAGAAAGGAAAAACAAATGTCTGTTCTTTGTTGGTTGTTCAGTCTATAGGATTCTTTTATAGATGAACAAAAGAAAGACAAGTTAGTTGAAACTTTGGAGGATCTTTTATTTCAGAAAATAAAGAACCAGGATCTCAAACAATATTATAAAGAATAGTTTTGGCTCCTAGATTCTGATTTCTTTCTTTTTATTTTAATTTTAAAAAACAATCTTTTTATTTTACATACCAATCCCTGTTCCCTCTCCTTCCTCTCTTTCTGCTCCCCTCATCTTCCCACCACCTCACCCCCACCCATTCTTCAGAGAGGGCAAGGCCTCCCATGGAGAGTCAACAAAGTCTGTCACATCATTAGAGGCAGGATAAAGGTGCTCCTCCCTGAATTTAGGCTGAGCAAGGTATCCTTCCATAGAGAATGAGCTATAAAAAGTCAGTTCATGCAATACAGATAAATACTGATCCCGTGACCAATGGTCCTAGAGATTACCCAAGTCACACAACTCTCACCCACATTCAGAGGGCCTATGCTAGTTCCCCTGCTCTCAGTCCAGAGTAGTGAGCTCCACTAGCTCGGGTTGGCTGTTTCTGTGAATATCCCCATCATGGTCTTAACTTCTTTGCTCATATTATAGCTCCTCCTTCTCCACAACTGGACCCCAGGAGCTCAGTCCAGTGCTTAGCTGTGGATGTCTGCCTCTGCATCCATCAGTTACTGGATGAAGGTTCAATGATAACAATTAAGATAGTCATCAATCTGCTTACAGAGGAAGGGCAGTTAAGACACCCTCTCCACTATTGCTTAGATTCTTAGATTCTTAGCTGGGGTCGTCCTTGTGGATTCCTGGGACTTTCCTGAGTGTCACCCATTATTATTTCACAGGGCCATGACAAGCGTCATTATGATCCATGTGCTTACAAAGCATTTGATCCGTCAACATGAAAACAGGTGCTGTCTTTCTAGAGCAGAGAATCACTTTATTGTGGAACGTGCATAACAAAACACACTGATATTGACCCGGGCCATACCAACTAAGAGCATCTGCCCTGATGATCAGTGGCAGAGACACATGAAGATCTCTGGAACTCTCTTGGGATGATTCCTTTCAAGTATGGATGGCCACTTTCCAGAGCACTTTTTACAAACTACACTGACTGCTGTTTTCTTTTTTTTAAGTAGTTATTGAGTCACCTTTATTGAAATGTATGGAACAGGAAGCCAAAGAATGGTTCCACGAAGCCTTCCAGAAAATGTGTGATCCAGTCCAACATCACAATTAGCTTCCATATGTAGAGTGGATCTGGTTCCCAGAAATTAAGCATTTCCTATTCCCTCTTGGTTAAGCTCTATAGGCCAAAGTCCCAGTGCCTAGAGTAAATTCTTCTAGTTGAAGAAATAATGGAATTCCGGTGAAGCTTTGAGCTATGTTTTCTGTCTTGTTCTTCAAGGATTTCATGCTTGGAAAGCTGAAGGCAAGGAAAGAAGTCACTATGTTATCAGGATTTGGTGTGATTAGCAAGAAGAACACCATAGAACACAGAACAGAACACACACTGCCTTCAGGTGGGCATGGACATAATAAAATGTATCTGTAGACTGAAGTCGGCATGGAAATCATATAACAGCAGAAATGTGTGTGAACTCAGAATGTGTGGCAAAAGAAGCATACAAGGATGAGGATCCTGACCCTGAGACCCAGCTGCAGTGGCAAAAACTGTAGTTCATCACACTAGACTTCTCGGAAGTTTCCCAAGCAAAAGAGACATCCTGGAATCCTGTTGGCCCTGATCCAAGAGGACATAAACTTTCTCGGTGCAGCAAGTAGACAAAAGTGCTGCCAGGGTGGATGCTGTGCTGTGCTACCCAGAGGTGACTCTTGGGGATTTGCTCAACAGAGGAATCACCTCAAACAAGATTGTCCCTATTTGCTGCATGAGCAAGACAGCTCTTGGCTTCATTTCAATATGAATGATCATCTCACTGCCAGAACTCTCTCTGGGTTTCTGTAGCAAGTGAGTATTTGGTCCTTTCCTTGGCCTGGCTATGACTGCCTCATTTTCTTATGGAGTGTGTTCCTGAGAGCATCCCTCCAAACACCTCCTCCATGCAAATGTTCATCTCAGAACCGGCTTTCCAAGGACCCTTAATGTGACATTCGCTGCGATGTTTGGAAAATGTCTCTTGTGTGCTGTGTACTTGACACTTGGTAGCTTACTAAACTGTCACAAAAGTTACTCCTATATGATAGATAAGAACCTTTAGCTTTAATTCTTATCTGTTAATGTCAACCAGTTATAAGACATATGCTTTGCACCCTTACCTGGTACAAACACAGATGCAGGTATACAAGATAAACCAAAGCTAAAATATCACTGATGTGGGATTCCCCTCTATATATTTTATTACCATTGGTTAATAAAGAAACTGCCTTGGCCCATGGCAGGGCAGAATATAGCGAGGCAGAAAATCGAAGCAGAGATAGAGGAAAGACTGCAGAGTCAGGCAGGTGCCAAGTAGCCACCCAAGAAGAAAGAGGTACCAAACCACAAGCCCCATGGTAAAATATAAAATAATAGAAATGGGTTAATTTGAGATGTAAGAGTTAGTTAATAAGAAGCTTGAGCTAATAGGCCAAAGAGTATGTAATTAACATTAAGCCTCAGAATGGAATTTCATAAGTGGATTCAGGAACTAATGAGTCGAACCAGATGGGTGGAGAGTAACCAGTTAAGAGGGACCAGCAGAATGGAGAATATCTGTAACTACATATCATAATAAATAGCATCACTCAGTATTTTCCAACCATATGCATATTTTAAGCAGATTTCTCTAATCTATCGTGATTTCCTACCAAATGGTCACAGAAGTTGACATTCCTCATCTAGTACCGATATAGTTTCATTTAGAAATTTAGAACTGCAACAACTGTGCAAAAACCCACCTTGCCATCTAGGTTTTTTTAATAACAAAGTACATAAATTAACACCCATTTGAAGATTCTGCAACTCTTAACAGAGAAAGCTAGAAATTTTTTGTTTCTTATACCAACCACTTTTACCTACCCTCAGCTGTAGCCAAAAACATTAGTCGAAATTCAGTGCAGACACTTATAACTGAGGGCAGACCATGACCACTTTGGCCCTTCTGATAATGTGTGAAATTCGGTGTATGTCTCAAGAAACCCTTTCTTCATATCTAGTTATTTTACCAATCTCTGATTAGCATGGATGTAAGAACAGTAACTTTATTTTCTAGTTTTACCATCATTTCCTCCTCTCCTTGAGAAGCTAAAGAACCATCAGGTCAATCAATCCGCCTACAGGTTGCTTTTTAAAAATCAATAAAAAGAACATTTGCTTAATGTAGCTTAGGAATTCATTCACAGTGGAATCTAACATCAGTTTGAGTGTTCTGTGATACGATTTTGGGGTAGAGACAAGATTTTGTGTTTGTGGGAAGTATAATTTTCCTTAGTTAGTTCCCCATTTCAACAGCAACACAATTGTGTTGTTAAGGTTAATTGTCAATAACAGTATTTGGAATCACCCAGGAGGCATAGCTTTGGGTGTGCCTCCAGGGTACTTCCAAAGAGGGATTAGCAGGAGAGAGAAGAGCCATCCCACAAGCCATGGTCCCAGAGTGAATAAAGAGGAAAAAAGAGAAATTGAGTTGAACAAAAGTATTTGTCTCTCTTTACTTCCAGGTTGTAGACACAAAGGTATGCTGCCTTCCCCACCATGATGGACTCTCAAACCATTAACCAAAATAAATCTATCCCCCATAAATTGGCAATGGAGGGGGCAGAGGGAGACAGAAAGAAGAAGAAGAAGGCCAGAAAAGATCAGAAAAGGAGAGAGAAAAGATAGTTGGTTGACAGGTTAATCCCAGAACAGGGGCAGTCAGGGTACCAGATAAGATACTAAGAATTTAGAATTTCCCGTCTCATCATCTGTGAGAAGATAGAATCAAAAAAAAAAAAAAAAAGCCAAGGAAGAAAACCAAAGAGCCTTCTGGAACCATGAATCTAATAACACATGATGAATTACTTATCAGTTATAATCATACTAAGAATTTACTGACCTCTTCAAAAGGGTCACTGAAGGAACAGTGTGAGAATGTCTCTCAGGCTTTGAGTGGTGGTGAACAAACGTGACAACAGTCAGTCACACAACCATGAATTTGCATGACGTCATGATTGACAGCTCTCCCTCTGCAACCTAAAGAGAAAACAAAAGATAGGCAGTAGCAGAAATATGGGGGGGGGGGGAATATGGCTGCAGAAAAGAAAAAATTACTACCTCGCAGCTACTGAGAGACTGACCGAGGACAAACACTCCAGCCCCTTTCTCTGCACCAGAAAATGTCACCCACCTGCCACTCCCATTAGCACAGTGACTATCAAAGGATACGATTGATTTTGTTCACAGAAACGTATCAATCCCCAAGGCAGAGCAGAGGGCAGGTTGAGGAAGTCACAGGAAACTCAACAGACAACAGACGTGGATGTATACACTAACTAGTGGGGGATTAGGCCTCAATGGTTCAATAACAACACTGTATTTCCATCCCGAATGCCTCTCTGCAAGGGAGAACATTTTGTCTGTCAGGTTTTTGGACTCCAGGAGGAACTGTAATCCCATCAATTTTAAGAGGCAATCTATTGGCAAAGAATTTCTTAATTATTAAAATTAAGTGAAAGTTAAGTGTTTCTGATCAATTTCCCATTACCTAATGTTAAATGTCTCCCTACACAATTTTTATGAGCATTATAAAATTCATGAGATGGCCATGGAAACTGACTCATTTTTCTTATGAAAAACATGATGTAAAGAACATTTGCCTAGGGCTTATGTATAGCCTTATAAAGACAGAGGCTTTCCAGTGAGAAGTTACCTTTGACCCTGTAGAAGATGATGAAGCTAGCAGTCAGTAAAGCACGAATGACTTTTCTAATTCAGTGTCAATACAAGCCAGTTTTCTTTTCAAAGAATACCAGACACACTTAGAAATAATCTACTAGGACTCATACCTGTACAGTCATATTACCACTCCAGAAATTCTTGGCCAAAAACTAGACTTCTGCATACATCTTTTTCAATCCGTACATTTTTCTCCTCAAGTTATTCTTTTTCCAATATATTGATAAATGAATATTTTAGCCCAAAAGATTAAGAATAGTAGACCTATTGTCCTTTCAGATGAAATCTGAACAGATGTTATCCCTGAGGAAGCATGAAGTGGCCTCGAGCTTAGCTCTAACCGTGAAGCATGTTGTACTGGAGAATACATTTTATCACAGAGCTTCGAGCACAATAGCTGCCTGGTGCTCTTCTGGGCTTCTGGCTCCCATCTCCAGTTCTTCCAGCCAGCCCACTATTTGTCTCATTGGTGATCCTTTCTAAAGGAGTGATGTGGAGGGCACTCATTAAGGAGCAGCGTTCGAGTTGTTCCTCGGGGATTTCAAATGCAGTGATGAAGGAAATTATTTGCTCAGGTACTGTGAATCTTTTTTTTTTATCACTGAAAGGACATTCAATACTATATAAAGAGATCCATAGTGAAATCTGAGTGGGGAAAGCCGGCCAGAAGTCCTGAACCACTGTCATTCATTCCATACACTGCTATTGTTTCTACAGTGTTCCAGGTAGTGCTCTGCTTGCAGCATGGGGAGAGGCATGACACATTTGTATTCTGCCATGAGAGATGCATGTGTATAGATAATTGGTATACACTGTTGCCAAGAGAAATTTGCAAACAAACACTGCTAAGTGCCTACCTAATTTCAATACCCTTTGTCTTTCTTGATTTTAATAACAAAAACAATGAGTTCAGTTTAAAAAAAAAAAAAACTTGATTTCCCAGAAGTCTGTGCTGGCTGGTCTGTGAAATAAATAAATGAGGTAAAAGGCAGAACCACGGAATGATCACAGTTCTTGGTGTGTCTCTCTAGGAGATAGCCCTGGAACTTTATCTCGTTGTCCTTTCTCACGTCTTCACAAGTTAAGAAGCACACCCACGTGCAAACAATGTCCCTCACCTCATCATAGTGCATTGAAGAGTTAAAAATAATAATATTCTTAATAACGCCACTGAGGAACCCCCATATATGGTGTCTTCCCAGAACTTTGGTTGTATAATACAAACCAAGATCAAGTTATCACTAACCAATATAGATTATGACAGAAGAATGTTCCATGTCCTACAAAACAGCTGAGGAGATTTTCATAAAGGATACTGGCATTTAGACTTTGGGCATCTTGCATGCTGGAAAACTGCAGTAGGGTCTACGCCCTGGGAAGAACTGCAATCAATGTGCTTACATCCCACTGAATTCCTACAATAGATTTGCATCTGTAAACACTAGGCAAGTTTACCTCTCTTTGTTTCATTTTCCTCCTCTCTCAGAGAAGAGAAAAGGAAGCTATTGTACCAATTTTGCATCATCGTTCATGATAAAATATTTCTCGCCGGTAATGCTGTTAAAACAGTGCTAGGCGTGTCCTTCAACAAGTGCTTGTAAGAGCAGAGACAGCATGGCTGTCCCAGCAAGCACACTCCCAAGAACTTCAGCTGAACACTGATAAAAGAAAAAAAAAACTGCCTTCTTATCAAGTTTTCTAGATGGATCTCTATTATCAGTTAATTCACTTGGCTTTAAGAAGAGCAGATTTTGAAAATGTCTTTGCTTGGGACTTGATACATGGGCTGAAAGTTTCTGTTCCTATCTGATATGACTGTAGATAGAGTCTATGTTCGTTTGGGTGATTATTGTCACTCTGCTTCTGCCTCTCTTCTATCACCTGCCTCCTCTGTCAGTCTTCGGATCAATCTCTTTCTGTTCAGTTGTTTACTTCACGTTAGCAAAGGTGCTGTTAACCCATCAGATGTGCCACCTCCTTCTGAGACTACCTACTAATACAATTTGCTTTGAAAAGTACCTGGAAATTTGTTTTTATTCGAGATGGTGAGACCAACAAATGAGAAGACAACTGCAATACATAGAGAATCTGCTACAGATCTAAGAGTAGAGTTGGCGCATCATGTACAGCAGTTACTTTTATATATTGACATGACTAGGCTGCAGAATGCACAAAATACTGATGAACACAGTTTTTGATGAGTGTGTGACGACAAATATTAGCATTTACTATAGGGTGAATAGCTCTTTCCATTGGAGACTTCATTTAAGCTAGTGAACACCTGCAGAAATCACTAAACGAGGGAACATCTTGAATTGCATAATATCTGTCTATTTGCTCAAGTTGGGATATCATCATCTCCTGCCCCCAGTCTGAGGCTCTCGAGCCATGATATAGTCTATTCCATTGTCACTTTTGATCTCCACATTTAAACTACACCACAGGCTTTTCTGATTCTCTAGTTTGCAGACAATAGATTTGGATATTTAGTTTTAATGATTGCATGAAACAGTATGGAAACGTCTCAGATAGATGGATAGATGGATAGATGGATAGATGGATAGATAGATAGATAGATAGATAGATAGATAGATAGATAGATAGATAGATAGATAGATAGATAGATTCCTGTATACTCTGTTTCTCTGAATGACTTTGACTGATAAGCCACACAGACTAATAACCATATCACGCAAGGGCACATGAGGAAGCACCAGGCCTGGAAAGAAGGCAGCAAAGTAGCAAAGAGAAAGACTAGGTATGGATATTCTGGTTTTGTCTTAGATAAGAATTATAAAACAGTCATTTAGGTTTAGCTTTACTCACATAATTTTTGTAGGCTCTGCTGTAAATCAATGGTGCCTAGCCCTGGGACCGTTTGGGGCAGAAGAACATTATCTCATGACTTATGAAAGGCAGTTAGAGAAGGCAGTTCACAAATTGGGCTCTGGATAAACTGGATGGATTAACTCAGGCAAGATGCTCATTAGGAAATAGCTTGTCCTGAGATGGATGATATCTCTCCAAGATCAGTGAGACCACAAGATGTTAAACCATCACAAAACAAAAATATGACTTAGACTACAGGGTTTTTATTAAATGTAGTTTTTCTCATGTGTATCAACGTGTATCACACATGTGTCTCTGTGTGTTTGCGTGTATGGGGGTGTAGGTATATGTGTAGGTATACATACATTTGTGTGTATGTGGAGGTCTGAAGTTGCAGATATTGTTCTCCATTATTCCCAATTTTGCTCATTGAGTCAGGATCTCTGTAACATAAACTCATCAATCTAATCAGCTTATGCCAGAGACCTTCTGGCTTTATCTTCCAACCACTGAAATTATGGTTGTAAGGCCACACCCAATGTGAGCATGGGTTCTGGTGACCCACACTCTGCTTCCTGTGCTTGTGCTTTAACCATTGAGCCATCTCCCCTGTCCTTATTATAGTATTTCAATTGGGTCTACTTCTAATCTCCTTCTGTGCCACGAATGTTCATTTCTACTAGGACACATTGCTGAACTACGCGATAAACAATATACAATTATTCAAGTATTCTAATGGCTTTAACTATACTTTCTTCATGGTCTATTTTTCAGGTAATTGCTGTGATTTTCCACTCTCCCTGACTCATGAGGAAGAGTTAGTCAAGTCTTTGAATAGATGCTTTCTGGTTTACACTTAAGCAAAATTAATTATAGTGCCTACGCAGCTACTACAGTTAGTCTAATATATGTAATTATTTTGTATTGTGCCACTACGTACTCAAATAGTGATTATCTCATTTTCTACAAATAATGACACCTTTTTAAAGAAGTCATATTTGGGAGAATGAGTGAAGATAATCCTGAGATATTCTATTTTTCCAATAAAGCACTAAATATTTTTAAAATTCAATTTTATCTTCACTTTCTGTAAACTTGAATACACATTGTAGATAGGAAATATCTCTACCCTATATATTTCTCATTTCTAGAAACTAAATGAAGGCTGTTATAAGTAAAAGCTCAATAAATATTTTTGAAGTATAAATAATACAGAAATTAATGTGAATGATTGAAACATAAATATGAGAATATTTTTCTCCTATAGGGAAGAAATTTCTAGCTAATTCTGCTAGTCAATTAAACCACTAGCACTTATGCTTTCAAATTTCTACAGTCATAGAAATATATGTGTTTTAAAAGCCACATTTACCAACATAAGACTCTGGACTGCATTCAATGCTCCCTACCAGTCCTGAGCCCATAACACTGAACCATAAATTTAGTTGTGCTCACATGATTTTTAAACTTCTGTAAGTAGAACAACTCACTTAGTCTTTATAAACAACTGAGAGGCAAATGGAACTGGTCTCTGACCCCATTAGTTCAGGCATTTTTAAAATCACAACCCCAAATAATTTTGAGCCTTGAAAGGAAAAAAAGAATTAGGACTGATGAGCTGGCTCGACTGGAAAATAGCGTCCACAAGCATGAGGACTGGGTTCAGCTAAGTGTAGTGGCACCTATCTCTAACTGTAGCATTGAGGTTGGAGACAAATAGACTAACGGGCTAGCTGGCCAGCTAGACTACCAAAACCATGACCCTGGAGGAGACACTGTATCAAACCATAAACTGAAGAAGTAACTGGGGTAGACACCTAGCTTTGATGTCTGGCCCCAGCATTACTATGGGGCAAACATATCTGTATAAATGCATACAGCATGTACACATACATCATACAGACAAAAAAGAAGAAGAAAGAAGCAAAGAAAAAGGAGGGGGGAGGAAGGGAGAAGGGAAGATGAAAGACAGCTCATCTAGAAGTGTGATGGCTAATATTAATGGCCTTGGCAGAGGAGCAGCAGGAGGCAATTGAAGTTCTTGGTGTCCGGCCCACCAGGAGGCAACTCTCTGATGAGCAAATCTCATTTAGACAAGACCCAGGACTACAAACCCCAGAATGTCTTTTGCTTCTGCTGTCCCTTTACATGATCGTTACTACAATATTCTTCTGTTATCTAGCATGGTGTGAGTGGATGGGGGAGACCTCCAGCACCTGTAATATAGTGTGTTTACCTCTTGGAAGAATCTGCTCTACTGCACATTTTTATCTGTGGATTGTCAAGAAAACGACCCCTCCCTAAGCTGTACTGTCTACATTGATGATGATGATGATGATGCTAATAATAATAATAATAGCCTGTATGAAGTTTTGATGTCTAAAAAAAATACAAGGATGTGTTTCACAGCCAGGGCCTGTGCATTTCACCTAAGGAGCTATATAGATTGTAGCTCAAGTTATTGATTAAGAAAAAACATTTCCTGGGCAGTGGTAGTGAACACCTTCAATCCCAGCACTTGGAAGGCAGAAACAGATGGATCTCTGTGAGTTCGAGGTCATCTTGGTCTACAAGAGCTAGTTCCAGGACAGGCTCCAAAGCAACACAGAGAAACCCTGTCACAAAAAAAAAAAGGAAAGAAAAGAAAAAGAAAGAAAACAACAACAACAAAAAAAAAAAAACAATTAAGTCCCAGTAGCCCAGCACACCAGCTCATTTAAATTCTTTTAACCTTAATGTTGGGACATGTGTTCATAGGTTTCAGAGAACATCGGAGCTGAAACAAAACTTTGAAAATAACAAAGTTAGACTCAGAGGTCTTTGTTAAATAGCTATGAACTGGTAAAAACCAAGAAGATTATCTAAAGTTTTAGAAAGGCACAGAGCTGAATACAGACCTTGTTAATGTCAGGGAACAGGAACAAAGCATCCCAATTATCGCTGGCTGACTTGCCTTTCTTGCTAGGATTGGTTGATAATCAAAGATGATGATTAATTCCTGTTTACAGGATTGTTCCCTGTTGCTCTGACCCGAAATAACCACACAGAAACTATTATTTGCTATACTGTATTTCTAGCTAGCTCTTATATTCTAAACTAACCCATCTCCATTAATCTGTGCATCACCACAAGATCGTGTCCTACCAGCAAAGTTTTGGTCGGTTCCAGCAGAGGCATCTGTCTCCTGTGGTGGCTACATGACTTCTCACTGAATCCGTCTTCTTTCTCCCAGCATTCAGCTTAGGTTTTCCCACCTAGTTCTGCTCTGCCATACCACAGACCAAAGCAATTTCTTTATTCATTAACCAATAAAATCAACACATACACAGAAGGATTTCCAACATTACATTCCTTATACCCATTTCTGTCCTCAATATCTTGATATAAAAAGCGATTATTGAGTGAGTATGTACCCTAAAGATTTAAAGGAGAGCTGACTGATTCTTTTTTATTAATAATATTTTAAACCATTATTTTTTTATTTTACATACAAATCCCAGTTTCCTCCCCTTCCCCTCCTCCTACCTCTCTACATTCACCCAACCCTACCCTCCACCCTTTTCTTAGAGAGCGTGACGCCTCCCATGGGAAGACAAAGTCTAGCACATCACTTGAGGCAGGAACAAGGCCCTTCTCCTTGTATCTAGGCTGAGCAAGGTATCCCTCCATTGGGAATGGACTCCAAAAACCCAGGTCATGCACTAGGGATAAATACTGATTTCATGACCAGTGACACCCCCCCCCCAAAACTGCCCAAGCCACACAAAATTTTCAGTTAAGTAAAAGAATGTGATGATCAGTCTTAATTGTCAAATGATGGAGACACATTTGCAGACATGTCTATGAGAATATTTCTGGAGAAATTTAACTGAGGAAAAGGAGACACTCTGAATGCGAGCAAGAGACCTCATGGGTTAGGGACCCAGGATTGAATAAAAATAGAAAAACATGGAAAGAATATGAGCCCTGGTATTCAGCTCCCTGTTATTTTATACAAGCAGTTGCCGTGTCTTCCACCATGATGATTCCCTTAAACTATGAGTCAAGCTAAACCCTCCCTTCCTTCCTTAAATTGCTTTATGCTGGGTATTTGATCACAGCCATGAGAAAAGAAACTAATATAAAGAGCAAGACTTTTCTCTCTCAATTAAATAATGACCCACATGGTATACAGCAAGGTGGCCCAAGTTCCAGTTGGCTGCTTTGCTCAGTTCATTGGCTGAAGGAAGCCTGTCACATTATCAATAACAAAATTTCTAATTTCAAATTCCTGGAAGTCATTATTATTTAGGTCTTTGGTATTCACTCTATCTTTCTCACCTTGAGGAATTCTATTAGCTTCTTTCCACCCTTCATATCTTTTAGAAAGTAATATAATAAATTGGATTGCATTCAGGCAGTCATTTGCTGATAAATGATTTTAAACTGGCTTTCCAGTAATAACAATTCAGTCCAGTAGCATTTTCCAATTTCTGTGATATAAATAGTCCCACCCTGGCCAATTGTGAGAGAAGATATATTTAATAAAGGGATAGAAATTCCTGAAAAATTAACAATCTCTGACTAAACCATGGACGAAGCTTCATTTATTATACTCTGCAAGGTGAGCGCATTCACAACATCAGTGATGTGCACAATTGCTTCTGCAGGAAGCATCCCATCACCTAGAAGATTTAATCTGAAGATTACATACACCTGTCTGGACACATTTTCCTGATAATCTCTATGGTGTCCAAATCTAGCACACAGGTGAAACAGCTCCACTAGAAATTCAGTGTTAAAGACAGCTTCTTTCACCGGCAATATCAGGCATTATGAGAAATTGTCTCTGCCCAAACCAAAAAATATATAAAAGTGGATGTGGGAAGGTAATACATTCTCTTAGTTTTTTATCTACTAGTTTCTATTTGGAGCTCAGTTATTAAAGTCTAATTTTGAATACTTAATAAAGTCCCTTTACTACATTCACTGATAGTTTCTGGGTAACACTTTGGGGCATTTTATCTCAAAAGAAACACTCTTTAAGCTTACACATACTACATTAGCAATTTCACATTTTGAACTAGATAGGTGATGAGACTATATTCTTCTGCACTGTTTTCTCTTTTTAAAAGGTTTACTTATTTTTAGTTTACCTGTATGTGTAAGTGCCTGCAAAAACAAAAGAGGGTGTCAGACCTTCTGGAACTGCAGTTAAAGGCAGTTGTGAGCTCCCTGGTATGAGTGCCTGGAACCAAACACAGGTCAAAGAAAGAAGCAGCAGTAACTGCTGAGTCATTTCTCCAACCCCCATCATACATCTTAAATGTTTTAATTATAAACATATCTTGATCTTTTCACAGGTAGATTCAATGTAGATAATATTTGCATATAATTCACAGGGCGGACAAAATAACTCATTTTGCAAAAATCTCAGGCACAAGCAGCAAATCTTACTCTATGATCCCCAAATTTTCCAGACAGCTTCAAAGAGAACAACAACCTATCATAATTAGGAAACTGTCCTGGCAGAAGCTCTGATATAGCCCCACCTGATTAAACAAGTGTGTCACATGTATTTGATAACTAGACGTGATAAAGAGTCTCAATGGCATATAAACCCCAAGCTATTCAAATCTACAAGATAGAATAACTTCCCTTTCAGATTTTAGGACACTATATTATTTTTCTAAACCAGAATAGTTTTCTAAGTCTCCCTAAGAATTTCCCCCACAACAAAAGCATATCTGAGGTGGAAATAATGTTGATGTATATACATGAATTTCTTCAACAGTCCCAAGGAAGAGTTGTTATTTCCTGTGCTGATTTTGCCAGACTGAAAAAGAACAAAAACATTAAGGTACTGATTCTCCAACAATTATAATGGGGACTGTTGGGCTCCATTTTCAGAATATTCCACATCTTTTATTTTTCTGAATTTACAATAAAATCACCAATATTTCTGGATGAACTTTTTCAATATCCTTTTACTATCAGCAACAAAACGTTATTTGGCAAGAAAGTTGTGGTTCAGTAGAACATTTGCTGGATATTCGCACAAGTCTGTGGGTTTGATCATGTATTTGATGACTAGATGTGACATTCTCCATGTCATATCAAGAGACATGGCACAACTAAAGAAAAAGGAAAGGGGGAAGGATAGAAGAGAGGAAAATGAGGATGAAGAGAAGACAAAAAGAAGGAAAGGGAGGCAGAAAAGGAAGAGAACATCCTAAAGTTGTTGTGGAGGGAAAAAGACTTGCGCAAACATTTTTTAACGTGACAATCATCTTCACTTGAATCTATACTGTCTTCAAGCATCCTTTCCTCACTCATACATAACACTGGTTTCTGAAAAACAAGACCATTGACTGGAGGCGATCATGCTTCTACCCAACACAACTGTCTTTTCTAACATTCCCAACCACTGTCTCCTTCCTACTCTTCCTCCTCTGACTTTAAGGAACATTCCTTCTGATTCTCACACACGTCTCAGGTTGGCACCTTTTAGTAACCATCTTCTGACCCACCTTGCTTATCTGCTTCCTGCAATTTGCTAAAGTTCTCTCCTCCACTCTCTTCCTACTCCTAAGGGAGAGAGGGCTCTTTGATACGTGTAAGATCATTTTTATCTTCTCATGTACATAAACATACCATATGAGTTTTATGTAAATGTATACGTTTCATGTTGCTAAGACTTGGTACTCAGGCTTCTGTGATATTCTGCGTTGCTTTCTGGGTAATCTCTTCCTCCTGTTCATCTTCATGAGGCAGATCTTGGTCCTCTTATCTGCCTCCAAGACAGCAATATGAAACAATCGTTTTGTCACCTCCCCTGCCCCTTATACAGTATGTACTCGCTTAATTATTTGCATCACTATCCATCCAGTTGCCCAAAATGTATACCAAAGACTACTCAAGAGCCCGTTCCTCTCTACTCTCCAAGTACAGATAAACTTCACAATTAACATCGTCAGAACTTACTCACTCCTTAACGCTTACATAACCATCTTATTTCATGTGGCATGCTGTCTCATAATGGACCATAGTCTTAAAGTGTTCCTGATCTACCTGCTCCCCAAATTCCCATTCTCCAGTTCATCCTCTATATTCTACTAAATAATTTATACAAAAGCCAAAAATCTGATTTTAACTATTTGAAGTCCAACTCTGGAGTTAAGCTGTAGTTTGTTCAGTAAAGTGCTTAGAACACAAACACAAGGAACTGAGTTTAATTCCTCAGTAGCCATGTATAAAAACAGGCACAGTAATATACAGCCTTCATCCCCATAGAGGAAGGCAGAGACAGTCAGATCCCTGGAGCTCAAGGGCCAACCAGCATAGTTAAATTAGCAAGCTCCGGGTCCCAGTGAGAGATTCTGTCTCAAAAAACAAGAATGACATCTCCTAAGGAACAAGAATGACAGCTGAGAATAACCTCTGATCTCCACATGCACACAGACATATGAATACACATACAATAAAATAAATAACCCCAAATGTTATCAAGAAACTAAAGTGCTTCTTATATACAACTTTCAGTTATAGTCCATATCTCTGACTGTGCCTTCTGGCTAATTGCTTATGCCTGAATATCTAGCTAACCTCGTGTCGTTTCCACCTCCTACCTGAATTCCCTTCTATCGCCTGCCCCTTACTCCCAACATTTCCAGTCACGTGACTGACTCCTACATACTCTTGAAAGGGCATCTTAGAAGTCATGGTCATGTTTTCCACTGCTATGCTGTCCATTCAGTAAATGTTACTTGGTGACATCTACGGCCTCTCTTTATAAATGACAAACTGACAACAGTGAATGAAAAGATATGGTTTCTACCTTTGGAGCATGATGCGGCTATAAAAGCATTTATACAAAAACTATCAAGCCAATCTAACTGTTTCATTGAAATCATAATAAGTGATTTTAAGGATAAAGAGAAGGTATATTTAGAATACAAGTATACTCCTCCTGTATTTTGGAGTACAAGGGAGAGCACTTCTGTAAGGATTTAAACGGATACCTGAAAGATTTGTGTATATTCTTGCGTGGAAAGGGAAGATAAAACCAAGTGAAAGAAGCAGTGTGTAAGCTGTGCATAAGTTGTGAAGCTCCTATTATTATTATTATTATTATTATTATTATTTCAAAGAAATAGAAGAAAGAACATAGCTCAGATTGAAAGAAATAAAGGGCCTGAGCTGCTAGCATACAAAGGAAGATGTACTGGCTAGTTTTATGTTAACTTGGCTCAAATTAGAGTCAGTCATTGAAGAGGAGGGAGCCTCAACTGAGAGAATGCCTCTGTATTATCAGACTATAGACAGGGCTATAGGGCATGTTTTTAACCAATGATTTATAGGAGAGGGCCCAGCCCATTTTGGGTGGGGCTACCCCTGGGCAAATGGCCCTGGATTCTATCAGAAAGCAGGCTAGGCAAGCCATGGGAAGCAAGCCAGTAAGAAGAAAGTCCTCCATGGCCTCCTCATCAGCTTCTGTATCCGGGTTCCTGCCCTGTTTGAGTCCCTGACCTAGGGTCTTTCAATGATGAACAGTGACATAGAAGTATAACCAAATAAACCCTTTCCTTCCCAAGTTGCTTTGCTCATCCTATTTTGTAACAGCATTAGAAACCTTAAGGCAGAGACAATGATACTAAGGTTTCAGAATCCTATTTACAAGTAAATTTTGAATCACCATAGCAAAATGCATGAGATAGCTGTCTCACTTACGGTTTCTATTACTATGGTAAACACACCACCATCAAAAATGAACTTTAGGAGGAAAAGATTTATTTCAACATACAATTCACAGGTTCTGGGTAAAAGTACAAGACAGGAACCTAGAGGCAGGAACTGAAACAAAGACCATGGAAGAATGCTGCCTACTAGCTTGCTTCTACTTTCCTATACTACTCAGGACCAAGAGTATAGTTATAGTACTGCTCCCAATAGGCTGGGCCCTCCCATATCAATCATTAATCAAGAAAATTATAGCCCACAGAGTTGCCTATAAACAAGTCTGATGGAAGCATTTTCTCAGCTGAGGTGCCTTCTTCCCAAATGATTCTAACTTGTCTCATATTAAGGTAATATGTAGCCAACATGGTGATCTTTGGAGAGTTTTGAAGGAGAGGGGAGAGAAAAGGAGGGGAACAGAGAAAAATGTAGAGCTCAATAAAAAATAATTTAAAAAATGTAACCAACACAGCTGCCAAGTTTACAAAGATAAAAATGTTTATTTAGCTCTCAGTCTTAGAGATTCAAGGGCACAGTATCTTTATTGGCTCAGTTCTGGTAATAAATGCCATGGCTATAATCAGTTCATATTGAAGGAATTTGTACATTTGTGCTTGTGTCTCTGAGTGGAAATTTAGAAAGTCATACTGAAGTCCCATCATCCTCTTCAAGGGTATTGACAGCAGAGCCCCTCTCCTTAAACTTCACCTCTCTACCACTTCCCAACAAAATCACCCTAGGATCCAAGTCTTTAATCAAAATGGGAACTTTGCAAACACAAGCCTTGTTCAACTCTGCCACTTACTAGTGATTTGTGTCTAATTCTAAGAACAAGCAGCCTTAAATGGTTTGAAGTAGACTTTCTCACCTTTAATCATTTTGATTTTAGCTCATACACTAGAATGGTGTGAATGGAATGGTGTGAATATCAAAAGAACTGGTAAAGGCTGGTAGAGCAGTTCAAGATCTGAGAGTGACTGTGTACCAAAGGAGCAGTTCCACAGACGACAAGCAACAAACGTGGAAGAGACCTAGAAGTTAAAACGTAAAGACTTGTTGGGGACTTTCATGGTGATTCCAGGATATTATGGGTGAGACCTATGTGTCTAGATGTCACAATCAGGAGGTTAGCTATGCACTTACTAAATAAGTTCAGAGTAGGTGCTAACTAAACAGATCTGGAGGGTAAAAGTGATAAATTTTAAGGTAAAGGGCATCAACTTCGAAGGCAATACATGAGAAAAGATGAAATTCATACCTACACACATATGTATGCACAGAGATGCAAAGAAGCAATGCTACCAAATGGGAGCAATGATGGTGGATGTGCCTGTGCTGTGAAGTGTGTAAGAAAAATTAGAATATTGAATCTCAAACACATTGTTCAAAACTTGGAATTTTATGTACAAGTCCTTTCTTAATGTTAAAAAAAGAAAAGTCAGTTGGTAGGGTGCTTGCCTAACATGCACAAGACCCTCGTATTCATCCCCAGTACTATTTAAGACTGCCTTAGTGCCACTCACCCTCAATCCCAGATCTAATAAAGGTGGTGTCAGAAGACAGAAGGTTATAGATCACCTTGGTCTACATAAGGACTACTAAATAAGAGTTTAAATTCAGGATGATCAAGAAACTCTGTTTCAAAAAAATATTAAAATAAAAGTACAGAAATCAAAATTCAAGTGAAGATTAGGAGATGGTTTTATTTTAGTACTTTCATATACTTTAAACTGGGTTTGTGTGCTCTTCGGAGGTACAAACACCCACTGATTGCTTCTATATCTAGACGACAGTGTATTTAAAGTTGGTCCTTCCTTGGAGACAAGAACTGATAAGCAAAGCTGTTTCCTTGGAAACGTCTAAGCAACATCTGACATCTTGCTAAACATCTAAATTCACAGTTGATCTTTGATAGCCAGCACCAAGACAAGCTGACTTATGAGGATGGAGTATCAAGTTGGGAAAGGAGTCAATTATAAATATATACTAGATAGAAAATCCATCCCTTTCAGTCTTATTCAAAGAAGATTCTGTCATATTTAATTATCTTGGAATTCATTCAGTGTCTGAAATATGAAATTTAAACTTTAATATATACTAAAATTTTTATTTATAAAATGATAAGACATTATATCTGGTTTATTGCTCTTAAAATACAACTGTTGGAATAGATTTTCTTTCCATTTATGTGATAAATGCCTGGTCTAATCAACCTGTGGAGGGAAGGGTTTATTTGGCTTATTTGTCCAAATCACAGTCCATCATTAGGGAAGCCAATCAGGGCGGGAACCTGGAGGAGGAAACTAAAGCAGACTATGGAAAGATGCTGCTTACAGACTATTCTCCATGGCTTACTTATTTAGAATTCTTATACTACCCAACACAACTTTTCCAGGGGCAGTACCACCAGTCGACTGGGCTTTCCCACACCAATTAGTAATCAAGAAAGAGCCCCAACAGTGTTGCCTACACATCCGTGTGATGGGGGCATTTTCTCAACTGAGGTTTTCTCTTCCCAGATGATTCTGGCTTCTAAGTGTCAAGTTGGCAAAAACCTAACCAGCACGGGGCCAAATGTCCTTTAAACGTGGAAGTCAGTCAGATTTTAATAGAATAAATTTTCAGATACTATTGAAATAGACATTTCTCATATTTACTTAATTTACCTTGTTTAAAGAAGAAAAGAAAACTTAGTCCAGGGAGAAAAAAGAATCATAATGTATCCCAAAGCAAGCACTCTGTGTCAGCATACTACTACTGTCTTAAGTAAGCAATGATGTGCGCTAAACCAGCTTCATCAAGGGTTTCTCATACTGTCACCAACTTTGCAAACCCTGTGACAAAGACAGTGCTAATTGCAGAGTAGATCTGCCTTTGAATATAGAGAATACAAGACTTTGTGATGATACGACTTCATGTCTGGCCAAATGGTCCTCAAAGTATCTATCATAGTTGGAACAACAACAGGAGCACTGAAATGCAGCATTCCAAGTCTTCTTCAAGACCTGTAAGTCAAGAACCCTGAGGAATCCTTGACCATTGTGGTCTAACAATCCCTCCAGAGAAATCTGAGACAAACTCAATTCTAAGAACCCCTACTTCATTAACATAAGGTAGCCATTGCTGAACATGATCCTTCCAGGGACTTGGAGCTATTGAGTGCCCATGGTAGAAGTGGCCCTCCAAATTGATCCTGGCCACTGCTGTGCCCTCAGCTCTTGGCATCTGAAAAGCAGATTTGTGCACTCCAAGAGATTAGAGGGTTTCTGACTGGCAATAACTTCCCAAACTGACAAGATTAGCAGCTGATTGAAAGAAGGATCTCCAATACATTGTCATTCCCCAGCCAGACTCCTCACTGTGAAACTCACCAGGTAGTAAGCCCTAGTCCTCCATCCAGATTAAATCTCTCACTAAGATTTGATGGCAAGTAAATGCCAAACAAAAAAAGCTTTATAACCATACTTCTCCAAAAGATATAATTCTAATGTTTTTTTTTCATGTGGTAATTTTCTAGATTTTTTTTGGTTGTGAGAACTCATTCACTGAATTGCTTTGTCAAAACTTTGCTGGTGATTCAGTCCTGTCTATAAATGCCCCATAGATTCTTTTCTGGAGTACACACTCCTAAATACCTATTTAAACTCATATAATTGAAACATTTATCACCCTATTGAACATTGCAACCTTAAAAAATGCTTATTGAACCACAATACTGCATAAAAATTTAATATTCACCTTTATTCTGTAATATATAGCTAGTCCAATGATATAAGCAGCCCCTAATGTTCATATTCTTCCTAGTTCTTAATGGCTGGCACTTAATAAAGTCATACAAAGAAATGATCCACATTCAAACTTATTTGATCTTTACAGCTCCATACATGGATAATATAAGCTCCGTTAATTTTTATTGAGTCCTGTTGTAACTTCCCCTAATACCTTTTAAGACAGAGACTTGATTACTAGCATAGCAATTTCACAAATAAGAATCCCGATGTGGACAGGTGAAAGAACCTCAGAAAGAACATGAGGTGAGTAAGAAGTGAGCTGGAATGTGAGTCTGATTGTCTGGAGCTGAAACTGAGAAACTCTCTATGGTAACTCAAGACCTGGAGTACTGGTGCCAATGTGGGAATGAAGATGACCCAAAAGACAGAGATTATTGAAAAATAATGAGTTTATTGAGATGTAGTTAACATGCCATAAAATTTACCTCTTTAAAATATAAATTCAAATTATAATAATGTGTAAAAGGTTTTTTACATATCTATGATACTGTTTAACCATCATTTCTATTCCTGAATATTTTGTTCAAAAAATAATAATAATCCTATCCCAACATCAACCACTCTCCCAGACCCTGGCAAGCACTAATCATATACTTTTTTGTATGGATTTTCCAATTTGAGTCACTCCATATAAATGATATCATCCAGTATGTGGCATTTTATACATGGCTTCTTTCATTTAGCAAAATGTTTCTTGGGTTAAATTTTCATTTAGCAAAAGGCTTCTCAGGTTCATTATAACTAATTGGTTGCCAACCTGATAAACTTGGAAGAAGGACCTTCATCTGAAGACTTGTCTCTATCAAAATAGCCTGTGGGGAAATTTTCTTGTTTGCTGATTCATGTAGGGCCTCCCAGTCCACTATGGGCAGTGTCATCCCTGGGTAGGCAGACCTAGGCTGTATAAATAAATAAGGAAGCCAAATGAAGCAAGTGTGTAGGCAGAATTCATCTATGGTCTCTGCTTCATTTTCTATCTCCGTGTTCCTGCCTTCATTTACTGCCCTGATGGTCCATGACATGGGACTGTGAGTTGAATAATCTCCTTCCTCCCCAAGTTGTTTTGGTCGGTGTTTTATCACAGCAACAAAAAGCAAACTGGAACTGCATGTGTCAATATTTCCAGCCTTTTTGTAACTAATATCCCGTTGTTTAAAGATATTATATTTTGTTAATTTACTTCTGTATATAAATGATTTTTATGATTTTTGTATTTGAGAAATTAATAACAATGTTTTGAAAATTCATGTACAAGACTTTGAACACATGCTTTAAGTGTATGTGGTCATATATGTAGGATTGGAAGTACTGAGTCTTACAGTAGCTTTATGTGTAACACTCTGAAGAACTGTCAAGCTGTTTTCCGAAGCAACTGTACCATTTTACAGCCCTATCAGCAAGTTCCTGTATGTTATTATAGACCATTAGGATTGCTTTATTATGGACATCACTAAGGGTTATGTCACTTTTAAGCCATAGTTTTCTCATTTATCTCAAAATTATCTGCTTCCTAGACTGGCTTGAGAATGTATAAACATCTGCTATCATAATGCTTACAAAATAACATTTTTTTCAATCTGCCACTACCGTGCCTTTCTTCAACATTAAATAAAACTTTATAGCAGTTCTTAGAACTAATTTATGTCATGCATGTCTTATTTATGCTTAGACATATCGTAATTGACAGAAGAGAAATAACATGCTTGTGTATGGAAATACCTATTTCAGGCAAATGACTTTAAAAAGTGAAGACATGGTTTATCTGGTGTATTGACTGCTGTATGCCAGCACCTCAGTCAGTAGACTTTAAAACTCCAGAAACCGAGGACACTGGACATACATAATCTGCCAGTTCCTTAATCTAGTTCGCTACATTGTCTAGGGAGAGGCTGCACATCCAATCACAAAATTCCTGTCCTGCTCTCATCATGATAAACATCATGCAAAATTAGAACCTGTAAACATGTGTTGCACAAGGTGGGGGGAAAGTAGCTACCTGGAAATTCAAAGGGAATGAAAAACTAATTGCCTCAAATGAGTGGGTTTTAGTGAAAGGTCTTTGCTATCTTTAGCTTTCCACTGTCCTCTGTAAAACTGTGTAGGCGAAGATTTTGTCCCCTTCTTCCTCTAAATTACACTCCCACAATTCAAATGATAAATGGTTTCAAGCATTTCTATTACCCTGGTAGCTTCTACAGTTGACTTTTGCTTGATGGCTGCTGTATAAGAGACCACTCATATTCCTGCTTTGTTACCAAAAATATGATTTCCTAATTGCTAAGAATAGTATATTTTCCCACTACACTTTGTTTCTGACCACTGACTGTCCCAGTTATATAACGTTTATGTACCACAGAAACACACCTAATCATATGTCTGGTTACAAAAGGAGCAATAGACAGATGAAAGAATATAGCTCCTCAGGCAATGCTTGCTTTGTCTCTCTACCCAAACAGTTTTCACTACTCAGCAGTTTGTTGGAAAAGAATTGGTCCTAGTACCTTGGGCAGATAAATTCACACACTCTTACACACAATAATTTCTTTAAATGTCTTTGCAAACCAGAGAGCAGGCCTCAGAAGGCTATCTTCATATGAGGAACTTCATAGGCTGAGTCAGTAGCGAATATTACCTCCCTCTATCATCTGTTCCTATCATAATATTCCTTAACTAGTAAATAACAAATCCATATTTTCCAAAAACATTTTACTTAATTTTTATATAGACTCTATGAAAACATGTAAATACAAAACTGCTAAAGATCATTGACAGAGGCTGGAGAGATGGCTCATCAGTTAAGAGTACATGCTGTTCTTCCAGAAGATCTGGGTTAGATTCCCAGTACCCACATGGGGACTCACAGTCACCTTTAACTCCAGTTCCAGAGGATCCAACATTGACTTCAGACCTCCATGTACAACAGACTCTCATTTAGTGCATGTACATACATTCAGGCAAAATGTACATAAACATAATTTTTTAAAAAAATTTGATGAGCCTGCCTAATTCTCCCCTCCAAAAGATCAACAGCAGGCATACTCTTAACAGTCTATATTTTTTATAAACTTATAAGATCCTATGATTATAATGAACAGGATCCATATTCAATAACCTGGTGACTTAGCATAACATCTCAAAACTACTTTCTACAAATGCTGCAAGAATTGAAAGAATTGGACTGGATTGATGCTAACCATCCTCATTGGTGCCACTTCCTCAGTTTCTTCTCTTTCTGAGAGTACCACAGAAGAGAAGTGAGCAAAGCTAAAGTCAGTGTCTTCAACAAGGAGAAGCCAGCAAGAAGGGTTAGCACTTCAGTAAATGGAAACAACACCCTTCACTAAAGCAAAAGCCCATTAGACACACTAAACTTTTGGAAAAAGTGAAAGTAGTGTGCAGTCACTGACTTGCTTCTGCCCCCCCAGACTTAACTCAGCGGGGATTAAAGTCAAGGGCTACCATACTCAGCAGATTTCTGTCTTCTTTTGAAAACAAAAGGAAACAAACAAAAACAAAACAAAAAACAAGAAACATTAAAATTCCATAATATTTATTAAAAGGTAAATAAATGCTTATCTCCAAGCTGGGTGTGTTGGTGCACGCATTTGATCCAAGCACTGCGGAGACTGAAGAAGACAGAAGTCTGGGAGACGGAGGCAGTCGCAGAGGCAATAAGGACAATGGCGTTGGGCTTTGATACTACTGCATGGACGGGCTTTGAGGGAGCCTTGTCTGTTTGGATGCCCACCTTCCTGGACCTGGGGGGAATGGGAAGGACCTTGGACTTCCCATAGGGTAGGGAACCCTGACTGCTCTTTGGCCTCAAGAAGGAGGGGGAGTGGGAGTGGGGAAAGGGGAGGGAAGTGGGAGGAAGGGAGGAGGTGGAAATTTTTAATAATAATATATATATAAAAGAAAGTACTAAATGGAAAAGGAAAGCACAGCATATATCCATAGATGCTGGAAGAAAGTCCTCAGTAAACTTGTCTACGAGCTTTTCATTTCATGGAAATATAACTTGGGACTGATGCTTCACTAACTTAATTGCAGTACACAGTATTCTCCTAATTTGTAAATTTGTAGCCACTTGTGGTTTTGAGTAATAATACTGAAGTGAATATCCTTGTGAGTTATTCTTTCCATCTCTACCTTTTTTCTTTGTGACAGAATTCTACAACTGAAATGGCTGGAAAAGGGCATGGAAAATTTTAATCTTCTTTATATGTATACACAAACTGCTTTCATAACACATGGCTGCCTTTGACTCCAGCAGCAACATGTTTTTCCTCTACAACATTGACTAAAACCAGCTTCAAACTTCTGAGAAGCTGACAAATGGGAAAGTAGCTCGATTACATGCTTCTTATTATAATTAAATTGATGTTTTCTTATAGCAATTCATTTATTAGTTTGGTAATATATTGTTGAACCCATTTAAAGAGTCCTTCATATTTTAGCTATTGATTAGCTAGAATTTCAAATGTCAGCATCAACAGCATTGACATTCAAATAACTTATAATTTGTCTCTAACTTAGGTGTTTATGAAATCTGAAGTGTCAGATAACATTACATAAATAATAAAACATGTTGATCTATTTATGTTTTACAAATGTAATAGCTCTTCCTATTTTGGAGTTGTGTTTTTGTGGATGAGTTTCCTGAGTGTTTTTTGTTGTTTTTTTTTTTTGTTCATTTATGTGTTTGTTTAAGAGAGAGAAGGGGCAATGGAGTTCGGTACGTGGGGAGAGGGGGAGGATCAGGGAGGGGTTGAGAAAAAGGAAAAGCATGATTAAAATATATTACATGAAAATTTTTTCAGTAAAAAAATAAGAAAGAAATAGGTCATAATCATTTTTACGTACCTCTCTTTGGTCTATTGCAGGAGGATGTCTCAGATATTTATAAATATCTTAATTTTTCACCTTTATTACCATAAATGAAATAATTTTCTGTGATTTCATGTTAATTTTTGAATAGTGCTTGTTCACCCTCCAGTCATTTGAAAGGTATGTACCCTTTACCTTCTTAGCTATTTTTATCATAAGCTCTTGCCAAACCTCATTTAACCAATATTTCAAAATTATCAAGAATGAAATAGCATACTTTACTGCTCCAAGGCGTAAGTTAAATGTTTTATCCCATTTTAATTCACCTTCAGGTGACATATCAATTTGCCATAAAGCTTTACTTAATTTGAGGTAGAATTCATATTTGGTGTTTTATAACTTTTGTTTCAAGACCATATTTTCATTCAGGTTTGCAGACTGACCTGTAGTCAGGGAACTAACGGAATGATTATGAGAAGAAATCAACCTAATCATGGACAAATGGTTGCATTGATTAGATTTTGACTGTATGTGTCTACATGCTTTCTAAGTGCATGTACATGTGTGGACATGCATGTGTCTATGTTTGCATGTGAACTTGGTTCTTTCTCTAGTTTTATTTATGTTGCTGTGGTAAAATATCTTGACAAAACTCTATTCTGTTAACATTTCCAAGTACAGTCCATCATTTGAGGGAAGTCAAGGCAGGAGCTGAAGCAGCTGATCACATCGCAGCTACTGTCAAGAGCAGTAACAGAATATATGAGGATATATGCATTGCTTGTTCTCACCCAGCTCCCTCCCTCTCAAACTGCTCAGAAGTTCCTGAGTAGGGAATAGCACCACCCACAATGGACTCGGTCTTCCTATATCAATTAAGAATCAAAACAATTACCAACAGATACGCCCATGAGAGATAATTCCTTATTAAGACTCTTTTCTTGGTTGATTCTCGGTTGTTTCAACCCTACCGTGAAAACTGACCAGCACAGATGTCTTGCTCAATCACTCTGCATCTTATTTTTTGAAACAGGATCTCTCACTGAACATGGAGCTTACAGATTAAGCTAGACTGGAGGGTCAACATACCTTAAGGATGTTCCTTTCCTGTCTCTACTCCTCCAGGGGTAAGATTACAAGCAAACACAGTCACGCCTAGCTTTTATGTGGGTATGGTGATCCAAACTCAAGTCTTCATTCATGTGCAGTGATCTACTGATTGAGTCATCTCATTAGCCCTAGATACTGTTTTATTTTGTTAAGGTATCATTCATTCAAAACGGAAATATATTCTTCCTGCGTCCTAATATTTTCTCCGTTTCACATCATTGCCCTCCACTCCAACAATTCACAGCTGGAAAACACATGCTAAGGTGGGAGCTGTGCTGCTGATGGTTTATGATGAAGACTCTGAGCCGTCTGGACAGGAGATACAAAGACGAGCCCAGGTGAACATGGGAATACTTTGCACACTGTACAGCTTTCTGTTTAAGAACTCAACACCCTCAACACCCATGCAGTGCCATCCTCTCCGAAGATTTAACATCTGCTCTTCCGTTTATTAAAATACAGCATAACAAAAGAAACAAAATTCATTGAAAAGTTTTTAGAAATGATTTGACACCTGCTATTTTAAAAAGTTACTCCAACTTTTCATGGTGATTTTTCTGAATTCCGTTTCCTCTGTTTATCTTTGTTTCTAGGTAAAAGGTGTTAGCAATCTAAAACTCATACCAATTTGTGGTGTTGTTTGTGGGAGCCCACGTGTGACTCAGTTTTCATTTGGAGTCAGTTTTGACTTTAAAAAGTCATTTGAGAGCACAGCCCCTTCCCCCTCAGCTTCTGCGGCAGGATCTTCGGTGTTCCACGGGACCCCTCCCTGCCTCCACTGCTGCCGCCCTTTTGTCTCCTGGGTCCTGGGAAGACCAGCTAGTCCTGTTGCACTGCTGAGGAGTTCTACCCAGAGAGAACCTTCATATGGAGATGGATGGAGATAGAGACAGAGACACATATTGGAACACTGGACTTAACTCCCTAGGTCCAAATGAGAAACAGAGGGAGGGAGATCGTGAGCAAGGAAAGCAAAATCAGAGGGGGCCTTCAAAACTCGGGGCTGCTTTGGTATTCACTAACAGACCCTCCGGATCCATCCTGTCTGTGCAGTGATCTACTGACTGAGTCATCTGCCATTTCCTCAACCTCGTGCCACCATCCAGATGTCTCTCCCAAGTTAGATGGAGCAGCCTCCGACAGGTGGCATCTGGCTGTGGGAGCTGGATATGCGGGATTTCGTGATAGACATCATGGGACTCTTTCAGAGAAGGCTCAGGCAGTTGTCCCCTGGGATGGTTGTTGGTGTTATTAATAAAAGTCAAATCATGGTAATAGTGTCTAGATTTGCCATCAAAGTAAGAATTAAATAGAGATTGACTTAATTACATAAAAGAAGGATAGGATATACGTACAAGAAATTGAAAGATGGAATAGGACATCTTACCTAAATATCACACAAGTCATATCAAGTCCCAATGAGCTAGTAGAACACATGTAGAAGCTACCGCATGCTGTGTAATACAGATGGCAAATAAGACAGTTATTGAGGGATAGAAGATGAAGTACAGAGCCAAACTGAGTACTAAGACCAAAAAAAAAAAGTGGATGTGATTTGTAAAAGAAGACGGTATATTTTAGAAAAGTCAATGCAATTGGAAAGCTGTAGTTCTGTCTGTAAATCAAAATGAAGGCATTCTAATGTCAAATAAAAAGGCCAGTCACCATACCCTGCTTGCAGTGTTGTCCTATCTCCATGTGCAGAAATAAAAAAAAATACTTGGAGAAAAATTATATGGAACACCTTAACTTGGGCTTAGTGAGAATAACATACAGTGGGAATGAGCAAATACTTTTAACAGCCTCCTCCTGGTCATCACTTATTGTCACAGCATCTCATACAACCTGTTCTGAATTGGATCATATGGATTTTTCACACAAAAACTTCATTGTGTCTAAAATCATACTAGTTTTCTCCCTAGTATGTAGTTTTCCGGAGTCTATGGACCTTGAATTTATGTTTTGCAAGCCTACCTTCCCAAACGTCCACTTCCACAGACTAAAATCCAGTTTTTTCAACCTTTCTTTCTTTCTTTTTTCCTTTTTCCCTCTCTTTCTTTATTTTGCTTTCTTTATTTCTTTATTTCTCTCATTCTTTCTTTTTTGTAACTATTTATTTCACATTTGATCAGGTACCAGGTCTCAAACATATTATGGTTCAAACACATCCCAGAGTTGTTCGCTATCCTTTCTTTAAGCTGTTTCTGTCACCAGAAGTATCTGTGGTCTATACATGTCTTCCCAGAGTTGAAAACAAAAATGGTTTTAAAAATCATTTGTCAGTAATCTTGACTACCAACAAAAGACACAACTTTAAGAGAGGCCAGGACCTTGGACACAATCACTTGTTATGTTTTAGCTCTTTAGGGGCTACACCTGACAGAAGGAGCGCTGAGAATGGAGGCACTCAAGTGATCTAGGCACAGTTCCTAATTGGAAAATGTAGGGTGGCCTTTCATACTTGTTTAAGAGGACTGCACTACAGCAGTCAAATGGTTCTCAGTGTGCAGGAGAAAGGCAAGAAGTAGGTGTAAGCGTCTTTGTCTACAGCGCATTCTCTGGAAGTGATTCATTTATCTTTTGCTTGCTTTGTCACCCAGAATATAGCAACTCAGTCCCATGCACACCCACATGAAGCTCTGGAATTTTATCTTTACTTGTCAGCAATATGCCCCCAACAAAAATCTCCTCCTGCTCCTCTACCTCCCCCTACCCCATCCCCATCCACTCCTCAGAAATGGTAGGGCCTCCCATGAGAGTCAACAAAGCATGCGGTATATTTTTACTAATGAGAAGAAATTGGTAATAAATACGAAATATAAATTGATGCTTCAAACATAAAACATAAATTTCTCCTTTTTGTCTGTATGCTGTGCACAGAGGTAAATGGAATTATGGAGGAACTGTTGAATTACAGGTCACAGTGTGTCTTCTGATGACTCTTGTATTATGGTCATGTATGGTCTCCTTTATTACAATTACTATTGCAGCAGTTTTAAAACCCAAGCATCTATATGATTACAGTGTCTCAGACAACATACAACCCTTGCTGTTGCATGGGGTCACTGTGCTGTGGGTCAGTTTTTACATCCATGTCTTGGTGAGCAAATGAAGTCCACTTTTTTTTTATTATTTTCCACTCCAATATATAAAACTTATTCCCTGACAATGAACTCCTCTTCTAAAAATACAGTTACCTTATCCCATTTCTAGATGTTGTGCATGGTCTAAGTGTGAATGGCAGTAGAGTTCTCTGAAAGTTACACCTTCAGTTTTTTAGGTGACTCATACCTTCTGCTGCTTGACTACATTTTTAAAAAATGACATGCTAAGCCTTAATAGGAAAACTTTACAGTCAAAAGGTGCATTCAATTTGCAAAACATCAATTATACCATCAAACACTTCTCTCTGGGGCATAATAGTAAACTCTATCAAGCTTTCAAAAAAAAACCATCTGGCTTCAAGCTAAAAAACATTCTCCTTCTGCACTGAAGAAGACTTCAATAATGCTAAGGTTAGGAAAGTGTAATAAGATATGATTATGAATCCTAAGTGTATGGCTTGAAGCAATCACTCATTTTTGTGTGAGTGAAAGAAACTTTTGTTTATGCTGCTGGGAGCTCTCCTTTCTGGACTACTGAGTATGAATTACTTCTAGAGGCTACATGTGCCCCTCAGTAAACATTTGAGCATGATTGAAGGCCGATTGGGCCAGCCTGCTCACGTTAAGATTATTCTCTGGTGCGAAATTAAATTTAAACTAATAGCTTTTCATGACTCTCTGGATAATCCAAAAGTGTAGGCTTGCAAGTCAAAATGGCAGCCTGCTCTCCTGTGCACCTGCAATGTTTCCTCTACCATATGTGGAGGCAGCTGCTCTGCCCACCCCTATCACTCTGCTCCACCCCAACAGACAGTACCAGTGGTCAGTACATATGAAAGTAATGGGACAAAGTTTATCTATGTAACACATTTTCCCAGACTTTTTCATTATGCAGTCTCCATAGAAGACTCAATTTTGCCTCTATTTATCTCTTTGCATTCTTTAATATCAGAAAAGTAGCTTTAAATTGTAAATAAATAAATAAAGGGCTACAAAGATAAGTACATTGAGACTTAGGTCAGAAGCCGTGGAGAGACTGTGTACTGTGATATATAGGATAAACTGTGATCTCAAATGCAATGGTTGATTCAGGGAACTGGAAATGTATGAGATTCAGTGGGGAGTCGATGAGTTGTGATGCTTAGGCATTGTGAGGGTATATAAAAGATTTGGGTTGCTCCAAAATTACTTTTTATTAGAATTTTTGTGTTCACTCTTGATATTGAGGAGAGTGAATCCAGCTTATGAGTTTTACACCTATTTTTCCGCAGCACTACATATTTTAAAATGAAAGGACTGAGTCAATGTTGACATTGTATTTCTCCAATATTTTCAAATCCTACCTCCATCACTTTTAAAACATATTATTAAGTAATTTAGAAAATGGCATCTCAGAGAAATGTTGTATTGGGTGCTAAAATCCATGGCCAACCACTATGGTCAAAGTGGAAACAAAGACATCTGAGCCAAGAAACCAACGTCTCCATGTTGATGGGCAGAACAAGAGTTGGCTAAGGACGACTTGGTCTTACATGAAATAGTTACATTTCCACACCGCTGTCCTCCTCAGTTGCTCTAACCTCACACCTTTGGTAATGCCTTATATTTCTAAAAGTCAAAACCCTCATGCAAACTTGTTTACATGGAGACATGATAGCAAGAAAAAAGTTCAATGAAAGTAGGTAGAGAAACGGAATTTGTAATCATGATGAGCTGAGTTCACACTGTGACTTGATCATTTATTGACAGGAACTGTCACATAGGGTTATTCTGAGGAAACACTCAATATGACTCCTGGGTTGGGATGTTTACCACTGCTCAGAGCACAATATCACAGGCTAAGTAAGACACTAAGAAAAGAGGTTTATTTTCTCTCATGGTTCTAGTTTGAGGTTGTGGGGAAGTGTTTGGTGATGCCCTTATAGAGAGTCACATACAGAAAAAAAAATGGAAGTGTGTCTAAATGTATCTTCTGGTTTTTCCCTATGCTTTCTTTTGTTCATTGTGTGTAAGAGATGGGATATGAAGGTGGGCTCGCCCTGAGGACATATGCAGAAGCCAGAGTGGGATGGCATGGTGGCAGATGTTTTCCTCTGTTACTCTTCCCTTATTGCCTTGAGAAAGAGTCCCAGTGAACACATAGCTTGGTATTTGGTCTAGGCTGGCTGGCTAGTGAACTCTAGGATCTGCCCATCTCTGTACACATACACACACACACACACACACACACACACACACACACAAATTTTAGGATTACAGGCACACATAGCCATGCCCTGCTTTTCACATGGTGATGGGGATCAAGCTCAAGTCAATAAGCTCCCACAGAAAGTGCCCTTATCCACTGAGCCATCACCCCAGATGCTTCTCTCTTACTATAAAGCCATCAGTATGCAATCCAAGGATTCCCTCAATTACCCCACCTTAGCCTCTCTTATCTCCTGTAAAAAGCTGCAGCTTTAACCACAAAAGCCAAATGAAGCTTTCATCTTCTTAATAGCTTGCAGTGCTGATTAAATTTAGCACAAGACACTTTGGAATATTCCCTCACAGAATATTTAAAGCATAGCAAGCCCCAGTTTACTCTAATTGCTAAATAAATGCTAGCCATTGTTATGATCACTTGTGTATTATCTGAGCCCAGCATTTCTTAGGATCTATTATTGTCATCATACACCATTGTCCTCTAACCCATCTTGCTCCTTACTCTTGCCTTTTTAAAAGTTATTGCTTGAACTCAATGTACCTGACCCAACATGGGATGCTCTGTTTGCCTGTTACCAGCTTATCCAACCACATCTAGAAGCTTCTAAAAAGCCATCCATCAGGTATCCATCCTGCTTAATTGACAGTTGTTTATTTTTAGTTTGTTTTTCTTTCTTTCTTATACCAACCTAGGACCTTTATCTTACCTGAACTCACAGTTGTTTTCTGATATCTCTGAACATCCAGCAGCAAGAAAAAAAGAAATCCCAAAACAAATCAAAGCATTTTCCCTGCATCCTAACCCAGAGAAACTCTTACTCCAAAAAGAGGGCAATAAATTCCAACACTGTCCTTTATCACATCAGGAGTCCAAAGAAGATAAATATTTGACTTCTTTTAAGTCAAATACTTTCATGAAGGAGCATTTAGTTTAGAATATAGATTTTCAGAAAAGAATTTGTCTAGTTTTGGGGAATGTAGACTACTTTATCCACAACTATTGTTCCTGCTAAGAAAGAAGAACCCCACAAACCCTGGTAAATCTCAAGTTCCTCACCATTGTCCACCTTCCCAGAAATCTTCTGGGATACATTCTGTCATCACAGTGCATTGCATGGATGGTGATATGAATTTAAAGAAAAAAAGTCATTAGTCCATTACACTGGAAAAGTAGACCAGAAGTATATGGCATCAGAGACCATTGTGGAATAAATGTGGAATAAACATGGCTCCCAGCAGTAGAGTTAACCCAAATATGGGGTTCTTTCTTCCCCCTCACTAATTCTCACTTCCTCACCACATTCCCTAAACATACATGATCACTACACAGAGTACTATAGATTGAAAACCATATTTCATTGGCTAATGTTCCACAGTCAGCAGTATTGACCCACTAGCATGTAGAGGATTCAACATCAAGTCCATGTGAAAGTCTCGTGAAAAGTTAAACTTAATTCTATTTATCAAACTCCCAGAGACTTTATAAAAATACTTTGCTGGAGTTGCAATCATCAGAAAACAGGTTTTACAGAAGGACCTGCTGAGAGGGCAGCTGGAAAGAGTCCTGAACAATTACAGAGCAGCAGCAGTACTTCTGATTTCACCTTTAGAGTCCCAGTAGGTTCTAAGTGTGGGGAAGGAAAATCAGCTCTCACAGAAAACAACCAGAGAGTGAATGAACACTGTTCCAGGTTCCACCGTGTCTTGTCTCCCCTGCATCTGTCACACTGGCTAATAATGTCCATTAGCAAAGCTCTTCTCTGTACCAATCTCCATAGGACAAATGGAGGAGGAAGCACTGTTAGCCACTGTGTAAGATGCTGGGATTTGTACACATTTTATCTACTTCTCTTTTTTATTTTATCTGGTTATTTCATTGGGAACATTGCCCTTTTAGTCTTTAATGGACAGTTGTAACACGGGGGGGGGGGCTGCTTGTTTGGTGGTTTCTTTTCTGCCTTGCCCCTCCCCCCGCTGTTTAGTCCCAAAGAAAAATCACACTGAGATCTCTATAAGTTATAAAGCTGATTGGCCCATTAGGTCTAGCCTCTTATTAGCTAACTCTCATATCTTGATTAACCCATTTTTCTGATTTATTTTAGCCATGTGGCTCAGTACCTTTTTCAGTGGGGCAGCTTACATCCTGCTGCTTCGGTGGTCTGGGCAGGAGTGGGAAGAATCAACTTCCTCCTCCCCAGAATTGTCCTGCTCTCCTTGCATCATTTCCACTTCCTGTCTGGTTTCCCCGCCTACACCTCCTGCCTGGCCAATCAGCGTTTATTTAAAACATGATTGGCAGAATAAAGACAATTCTCCCGCACCAGACAGTGATAATCCCTGATGTTTGAGACAGACATTTAGCACTGATAATCAATGCTTGAAGGCCTCTCTTGTCAAATATGTAGTGATTGTTCTCCTGTATCTCTTGAGGTTAGTTGGACATGACAATTTGGTTTGTTCAGTGAAATATATGAAGATATAAAATGTGCCAGAACTGAATTCCACTTGCCCTACTCTCTGACCTCACTTCCTTCTCCTTCTTTGGTGATCATGGAAGAATATGTTAATACAGAATTGTCATAAGAGGCCAGAAGCTGTAATGCTAAGCTAATTAAGACATGGATGTCAGCTCCCTAGAAATGATCTGAAACCCCATCAGGAGAGTTATAGGAAAGAAACAAATTCATTTTATATGTTATCACTGAGATTTCTAGGCTATTCATTTATTACAGCATAAGCCAGCCAGTCCTCTTGCTACATAATGTATCACTTGGAATTATGTTTGACCTAGGAGACACAGCAAACTTCACTGCATTGATTAAAACAAGAGCCCTGCTTGGCTTACATGCTAAAAAGGCTCAAGGAAGGCAATTGGACTGGTAGGAAGACTCAGTAATTTATTCCAAGATCTAGTCTCTTTCTATTTTTTTATTCTGCCACCTCTAGTTGTAGTATTGATTCTCCTAGCGTTGCTGACAATTTCTACAGGTGCTGCATTTGTGTGGGAAAAGAAGAAAGGCAAAGTTCCTTAGTTTTATAACAATGGGACAAACATAATAGATGGGTTACTTAGACAACAAAAACTTTTTTCTCACAGTTGCATAGGTGGAGAAATTCAAGCTGGTGGTGCTAACTAACAGGTCTGGTGTCTGGTGAAGGCCTACGTGTTCTGCAGATGGCTATCTTGTCATCATACCCTCACATGGTCAAGTGCAATTATCCCTTTTGGATTTCTTCTCATAGGGGCATTAATCCAAGCAATGAGACCCTCCTTGAAGAATTTTGCCATTATCTCATTAGGGAAATCTGTAGACATTTCAGTTTCCTATGCACTCCAGCAGATGACAGAAAAAGGAGATTTAGGGGTAGACAAAACGCAGCTTCTTCAACTAAATAATTATAAAGAAAATCAAATCTTTTCAAGTAAAATTTAATGTAGATTACTCACAAGAAGCTAATAGCTTACAACAAACTTCAAATATACTACAAATAAAAGTCAATTATACAATAAAAATACTACTTCATAGCAAAAAAATGTGTGTACTTTTACATGACTGAATATATGTTCACTGCTCTGGACTCAAGGGTAGTATCATAAATCAAAGACTTAGCCAAAAAGATTAACAAAAGAACTTTGCCTAACCACCAAGCCACTAACTGGACTTGTAACAACCTGTAACTTATACTTTCCAGAGCTTCTTGTGGAAATTTCTATGTTAGCTTGATAATCTGAAACGATCATTGAAGGGTTATAATATATTCATTTACTCCACACAATTGCTGAGATAACTGATTCTGGAATGGCAGTTCACTGTGCATGATACACAGGCGTCTGCAAAGTGATGTGCAAAATATCTTCCAGGAACTCATAGTCTGGAAACAAAGTGTCAGGGTGCTTACAAAGTCCAGTGGTGAATCTGCAGGGAAAGACTCCACATAGGCTTCCCTTCCATGTAGGGAAGACACGGAAAGATTGAATATCGTGGCGTTGGAGCCGAGTGTTTAATTACTAAGCCAAAGCTTCATCAGAAAGAGTTGAAGAAGAGATTTTTTCAAGTCGAAGACATAACCCCCCAATATCTTTTACAGAATCACAAAACAGGAAGAGTTCTTGATCTCTGTGCACCACGATGGCCATCTTACACATCTTAGAAACTATTTCAATCATATGGTGAAGAATTATTGATGCCTAAAGCCTGTATTTCACTTCACAATAAGTTATAGAAAACGTCTAGGGAGAAAGAAAACAGCCTTTGCTCGTAAGATACCTTCAAAAGTCCTTCCTCTCAAACATGCAGTCAGGATTTGGAAAACCAACTTTTTGGCTCTTATATTCTAACCCACAAAAGAAAGTGAAGCAGAAGGCTTTTCTATAGAAGTAACGAAGGCTTCTGTGAGAGTATGTGACATAATTGATAATGTTGACACTTGACATTTGTTGCATGACCCGGTTTTCAAAGTTCATAATGCAACTGAACTCATAGATGAGACCACCCTGCTTATTTTCTGGTACCAACTTCTAGAACACTGTGGGAGGGGCGTCTACAGAAAATAAGACATCAAATTGTCCAGTTATGACAATTAAATCTTAAATGATAAAGAGTGATGATTTTCCTACTACAGATTTGTACTATGGGGCAATGGTCTCTGTAAAACTTTGCCACTTATATTGGTATAATAAAACACTGATTGGCCAGTTAGCCAGGCAGGAAACAGAGTCAGGGTGACAAGAATAGGAGAATTCTGGGAAGAGGAAAGACTCAGTCTGCAGTCATCACCCAGATGCATAGAAAGCAAGATGAGAATGCCTCACTGGTAAAAAGTACCAAACCATGTGGCTAACACAGACAAGAATTATGGGTTAATTTAAGATGTATGTAAGAGTTAGCAAAAAATATGCTTAAGCTATTGGTCAAGCAGTGTTGTAATTGATAAGGTTTCTGTGTAATTATTTGAGTCTGGGAAGCTGGAAAATAAATTAACAATCTCTGCTTAAAGATTTAATGTGAAGGCCTTGATCCTTCAGGTGAGCACAAATCTGTAATGAGATAAACATCTCATCTGTGTCATGAGAACCTACCATGTTATTTCAGCCTTGAAAAGTTATTGTAAATAAAGCAGCACACAGAGTAGATGCATCATAAAAACTGATGGGCTAGTTAAATGAATTAGCTCATAAATAAGACAAGAGAGTATGGAGTCCAAGACAAAATAGCAACATATTATTTATCTCATTTATTTTAATTGTAATATATTTTAGGGGCTCCACCCACACCTGGTGAAGTGGGTGATGGGTCCCCAGTTGGAGGGCCTTACTTTCTAGACCCTAGTACCCAGAGGCACTTCCCGTGCCCCACCCCAACTCAACAAAGCCCCAGAGACCCAGGAGCAACCTCCCCACATTCTTAACTACCCCCAGGACTCCACAAGGAAAACCCCAGCTAAGAATCTAAGCAATAATAGAAAAGGTGCCTTAACTGCCCTTCCCCTGTAACCAGACTGATAAATACGTTAATAGTCATCATAGAACCTACATCCAATAACTGATGGAAGCAGAGAGATTCACAGTTAAGCACTGGACCAAGCTCTTGGAGTCCAGTAGTAGGGATGGTAGAGTGGTATTATGAGCAAAGGGACAACCAACACCATGATGGGGAACTCACTGAAACAGCTGACCGGAGCTAGTGAGAGCTCACTGACTCTGGACTGACAGCTGAGAAACCTGCATAGGATCAAACTAGTCCCTCTGAATGTGGGTGACAGTTGTATGAATTTGTGGCCCCCAATCTGTGGGGCCACTACCAGTGGACCTATTGCATGAACTGGCTTTTTGGAGTCCATTCCTTATGGAGGGATACCCTTTCTCAGCCTAGACACAGGGACCTTGGTCCTGCCTCAAAGTAATATGACAGAGTTTTCCCACTCACAATGGGATCCCTCACTCTCTCTAAAGAGTGGATGAGGGGTGGGGTGGGGAGAAAAGAAAAAACAGAAAGAGGGGAGGGAGAGAGAACAGGGACTGATATGCAAAATAAGATTGTTATTAAAATAGAAAAAATAAAAACTTTAAAAATATAATGTATTTTAGTTATCTATAAACAAAGAAACTATAAGCTGTGTAACATTAACAACACAGCATTTGTTAAATGCCACACTTATAACCTATATTGGCTTTGTCTATACTAACTCATTTAGTATTCCAAGCAACCCCTCAGAAGTGTCTTTAATTCTAAGCTTAGATTAATTCATCAAGCACATGTCCAGAAGGAGGGAACTTTCAATTCCCAATGGAAAAATGAGGTCTCTGAGTAATAGAAGCTTGGGCAAAAGCCAAACACTGCCCACAGAATGAGTAACAATGCCAAACCTGAGCCCACATCTTCTGCCTCCAACTGATGAGCACTCACTACAGCCTGCAACGCTCTTCCAAGAACAAAAGGGTATATAATGAGTCACTGATGCATTCACATGGATTCTCATTCATACAATACATACTCCATTCAACTGGTTTTGCAAAGTGGAAATACCATTGCTTTATTTCTGTAGATGAGGAACCTGTTTCAAGGATGTGTCTTACTGAAGCTACCTTATATAGCAGAGAGAGTTTTAGGAAAGAATTGTTTCACTATTGGCAACTTCTTTAATCCGTGCAACACAATAAAGGCACTCTACTCTCTCTTCAATATATGCATTGGAGAAGGTAAACCATAAAACCACTGGAAACATAAACATGCTCTCTCTTTTTTTGTATTCTAAACAATAGTAAATTGGGGAAAATATTTAGCTTTATACAGCTACAAGAGCTTTTAAAGTCTTTGAGACTGGGTTGGTGTCTAATTTGAGGCCCAAGTCATGGGAAGAAGCCTATGCCTAACCCTACCTTGATGATGAGGATCCAGAAGTCAAACAGCTCAGAGACCTAAAATAGAAGAACTAAACACTACTAATAAGAAGAAAGGAAGGAAGGAAGGAAGGAAGGAAGGAAGGAAGGAAGGAAGGACCAATGATCGCTATCAATGATTGTTAACACTACCTGTGTTCATAAATTTAAGCTATCTTAACAGCAGACAGGTCACAAAGAATACCATAAAGTAGATTCAAAGTCAATTCATAAATCAGACTGCATCCTGTGGAGATAAGACACTCAAAATAAAGCAACTATTCAGATTTCCTCTCAGCATTGCATGAAGAGCAGCCCTGACTGTAAGCCTGCATGAGACTTAGAATATGCAGGAGAACTATCCGCAAATCTAAGAGCAGGAAGACATGTCCCTAGGCCTCCAGGTCTCTGTCACTCTGTTCTTCAGACATCTCTTTTTTTTTTTTAACAAGTCTATAAAAATCTATTTTCTCTGGATGGGAGCAAGTGCGGTGGGACAAGAAAAAATGAGAACTGAATTAACAGCCTATTAAAGCAAGTCTCATCTCTCCTTTAATTTTAGGCTCTATTTCTTCAGCAGTTATTTATCAAAGGTCTTGCACATGGGAGGCACTTTCGAGCACATGTGAGCACACATGCACGCACACACACACAAGACACACACACCTTGGCGTTTGTAAGAACTATATTCTTGTGAATTTCATGTTAGTATCATATTAGAGAAAAACGAGCTAGAGAAAAAAAATGAATATATTTACTAGAGTTTTTGAGAAACCAACTCAAATTGACAAATGCAAGTCTTTAATTTTGAGCTATCCTGAACAGATATCTCCTTCCTCCCCAGCCCTGCCTCTCATCACAGCAGGCACAATGGTATTTTGAGAGGTAGAAATTAGCCTGTGTTCTATCAGCTCTGTAAACACTTCCAAAAATATTCCTTGAATGTCATAAATGTTTGAATTGGTTGGAGGAAAAGTTAGGGAGCAGAGGACTAGTCAGTCATCACTAAACTGACATAAAACTTTTAAATATAAAATAATTTGAAATCATTAAATCAGGTGTGAGATGTTCTAAAGAGATAAGGACAGCATGAGAGGTCCCAGTAGAAACATGCTCAGCACTGAAGCCAAGTGGATCCTGAATTGTTTCATATAAAACTAACATGATGAATTTAATGTCAGGGAACTTTGGGCTCACCATCTGTCAGTGCCCCCTAACAGACCTTGTCTAGACGTCGAGAGCTGGTCAACTGTCTGGACACTATCAGATCCAGGTTCCTAATCTGAACAGATGCCTCATTATACATGGTAATTAAGCATAATCAAGGAAGGAACTAGCCAATGACTCAGTCATTTGCAACAAACACAAGGACTTTCACATGTAACACCTACAAACAGGACCTCAGGTTTAGATACAGTCACCTAAGGACCACATTACCAATCACAAGAGACAGGGAGATAAATAATCCTAAATTATTAAAAAATAAAGGATGAAATCTACTACATTCTTTAAATAGGTCTTCAACATAACAATAGCATGTTGGGAATACAACATTTGCAGAGAGATGACTGTCATTTAGATAGAGGAAATATACGGTATAATTTATCCAGGTATCCAGGTAAAGTAATTCTAAAAACAAAAGATTACCCCAGACCAAAAAACAAAAAAAACAAAAAAAACATAAAGTAAGAAATGAAAGAAATTTAGCATTTACCAAGTGACTCCTTTTAAGGAACTTTCTATTTGGTGCTTTGATATCTATCATCAGAAAGAGAAACTGAGATTGGGAGAGAGGAAGGAATCTGTAAAATTTACCCTTGTCCGCAGTGAGAAAAATAGAAGATCTAAGATATGAAATCAAATTTTAGTTCTCCATGTTCTTATTCTTGCACAGTGATGTCAGGGCCTCCCCGAAAGTCAACAGCTATAAGCCCACATTAGATGGATTTTTGGTTCCATTAAGGAGGTAGAACACTCAAATATATCAGCTATGTGTTACGGTGCCATTCATAGATTTATGCATTTATTGTTTCCAAGATGCACCTACTTATATTGATTTTTAATGACCGAAAGAGTTCTTGATACACATATTTCAAGAAGAAAGTTATTTCATTATTTGCTTAATTGTGGGTATTTGACAAAGATTGAGATTTATACTTGACTACAGTATATTATACAACCTGAAGCTCAAACCTAGACAATCTGTTCCTAAACACGGACAGCAGTCACAGCATCCTAGAGCCACAGACTTCTCTGAGGAGAGCTATCAGCTAAACAATAGAGCGATCAATTGGATAGCATTTTATGTGACCACGGACAAGTGATGACAATTAAAGCTTTGGAAAATTCTGAAGGGACAAATGAACTCTGAGGATGGGTTTCCCAATGTTTTTGACTGACATGTCTACAAATTTAAAGGTTAGGTTCATAGGAAGGCTATACCTCCAAAGAGTTCCATAACCTCCCCCAAATAATCCTATAAGCTGGGTACCAAGTATTCAAATACCCAAGCCTATAGAGGACATTTTCCATTCAAACCACCACAGGAACTCAGCCAAAACTGAAGATGAAACAAGTGATAGAGTTGATAGGTGTAAAATTTTTCAGAAAAGGGAAAGGCCAGAAGTTTTTTCACAGGGAAAGCTATGCAGATAGATGACAATATTCACCATTGGTTTCTGGTCTCACTTTGTATGAGGTTTCCGCCTAAAATAGCCTATTTAGTTTCCAACAATAACCATATAAGTATATAGGATTATTAATCCTCTTATATTCAGGCAGACTCCAGCCTTGGAGCAACAAAACTATGGCTTTAGTCAAAGTGCTAGAAGATCAAAGAGTTCTCATTCCAAGGTCATGATGTAAACCTGAGCCATAAAAAGGGGAGATGGAGGCAGAAGAAGAAGAAGAGATTCAAAGTGGTGTGACTGAAGGAATCCCAGACTAGATAGTAGGCCATGAGGCTCTCAGTCAGGAACCTTGGATTGTGAGTCTACAGTGTCCTATTGCATTTGGGATAATTTCAAAAGGTTCTTTTCACTTTGATTTCAACATTTGTAAAACTGGGTTACTGTTACTTCTTCTGATTGATTACTTTTGTACCTGCAGGAGAGGACAAACATGAATCATGACCAGAGGTGCATGCCTGGCTGTCAGAGAATGATAGATTTATGTCGCCTTTGCAAACATTTCAAATACTGCTCTTTCTTGAAGTGGGTTGGACATTTTAACCGCTAGAGCTCTTGAGTCCTGTGAAGACAAGACCATTAGTGCCCAGTTGTCTGCGTGTAGTTAGGCTGTCTTTCCCGTAGCGTCTAGCTCTACTAAAGAATTTCTCTCAAGGTTTGTGAGCCTCATTGTCAAATTCTCTTCCCAATTTACAAAGAAGCAGGTTTGGGGAGTCAAAAGCAGGCTTCTAAAAACAAGGACAGGCATGTCAAAGAGAAGGTCCCTCTAATTGGCATCCAACCAGCTAATGTGAGAGTTGAATCTAGGTCTTCCCCAGAAATCCAAACAGTCTGTAAATTATTTTGAGTGTGAAATATATGCGTCAATGAAACCCAGTGCGTTTCCCCAACCTTAAACTCGATTCTTTTAGTTAAGAGAAAAATCAGTTGCAGAACTTGGTCTCGGTGAGAAAGTTAATCTGAAGATGTGTAAATCTTCACTTTTTTCAGGAAACCATCTTTTAACTAAATTGACGCTCAGACACCTACACGAGGTCTATAATAATTTCTTATTAGCCAGGGACTCTTCAACCCAAACATAAAAACAAAAATAAGAAATTAGATCATCAGCCACAGGAAACACTGAAAATTTTCATTCTATGTGTTCAGCTACGTTCCTTTCTTCTTCCTCTGCTCTTGTGATTTAAAATTATCCCTTGGTAACTTAGTGCTTTTCCTTCTAAACTTATTTGCTGGAAAGAATTGCAATATATGCTGTGGCTCAGGGTAATATATCAAGTTTGGGGAGAAGCACATAATAGACACGGCAATTTCCACTCTCGTTTTGGAAAGCATGGGTATAACTGTGGAATGCTGATGCAACCTACTCTTTTATCCTATTAGACGTTTCTATGGATTGCTACATGAAAAAATAGGAAAAAGCAATTTACAGAAAGGTGGTGTCAAAAATCTAAAAAGAAAATGTCATAAAAATAAATTGAATGACAGTTGGAAATTAGCTGCATTTTATAATGGATCAATATGAATTATAAAAGCAAAATAAATCTGAGCATTTTGACAAGAAGTTAAAAACGTCAGGAGATAGGGAGCATAATTTGTCATCCCAAAATAATTGCATAACTTTGTTCTAAAGGCTAAAGTAAAATACATCTAGCAAATATTAGTGAGATTAGCCTGTCTTTTGTGATGCAATATTTTTTAACGAGGGTGAAATTGGCCTTTGAAAATTTGCTTATCATAATCTATATTCAAAACCATTTTTAAAAACTGTTACATGTACTCTGTCCCAGTGCCTAACTATCCTGAGGCTAGTAAAGCAAAAATGTTCCATTTCATGACTTGAGTTGATTGACTGTGGTTGCCTGTTGGCCTAGGCTGTTGAGGAAAGAAATGGGAAATTCAGCCTGGACTTAGTCTGTAAGTCTTCTGGGGTTCACTAGTGGTGTCTCAGATACTTAAAGTTGGAGGAAAGGATGGTATTAAAAAAAGCCAAACGTTTGTCCATCATAACTATCAAAAGCCTCGTGAAGGCACCAAAGACATGAGCATTCTCGTGCCTGTCTCTTAGCTTACATGGAAGATAACTGGTAGGTTGGAGAAAATACAAATGTCCAAAAAATTTTTTGTAGATTACAATGTTCTTGTTCTTACAAAAACTGAAGAGTCTCATATATAAAGATATTTTTTTTCCAAACTCTGGCAAAAAGTGCTGGGCATGGATTTGGACATAGATCTATTTCCTCCAGAACCTGTTCCATTGGAAATTGCTTGATACAGAGGAATGTATGTTCATCCCAGATGGGCTAAAGAGGAGAAACCTACGAAAGTGATGTTGTGCAAAACTCAGAAGTGATGAAGTAAACTACTAGAACAAGTCTGACTAAAATGGAAAGTTTATCTTACAGAAAGATAAGGAAATTCAGATGAGAAAAACATTGAACTTTGTCCCATTGGGATTGAATAAATGCACCATTCGATAACAAATACACTTGGAATATTAATCACTGGTCCCTATATTAAAGACATTTTCTTGAAACAAAGAAGATTTTTATGACTTAAAATTGTATGTGTAAATATACATACAAGTAGCGTAGGTTTTATTTAAATATTTAGAAATACATATGCATGTAAATGTACATACACATAACAACAATTAATAATAAAAAGGCCATAAGTTTAAAAGAGAGTAAGGAGAATATATGAAATGGTTTGGAAGGAGAAAAATGAAGAAGAAAATTATATAAGAATAACAAAAAAGAAATGATACATAGGTTTATTGACATTTCCTGAGGGAGGAGAGGAAAATGTATGCATAAAACCCTGCAATAGAAGATACTTCTCAACCGGAGTTTGAGTGGGGAGACCTAGAGTTTCCCTCTCTCTAGGGATAAACTGACTGGTTTGATGCTAGTGACAAACCATGTATGATTATATGATTAGGTTAATAACATGTGAATGAGGGAAGAACACCTGAACTGTTTTTATCTGAACTATATTGATAGTATACAAAATCAGAGTATGGGTCAAATTTATAAGTAACATCTGTTAAGCTAAATTGGGACTTTACAAATCATTTCCTGGTCCCCAGATAGCCTCTACTGCCCCAGTTTCTCACTTTTTCTTAGTCTCTCTTGTAGTTCTCAGAATAGCAATAGAATGTGCTGGAAGTGCACTATCTTGAAACCTCCTGTCTGTCCTAAGGAATATAGATAGTATCTTCAGTTACTTCAGTGAGAGGAGAGCTATGCAGGAGAGCCTGTTTTTCTTGGAAGCAGGACGTCTTTCAATGTTTTACTGTGTAATCCTGTCCCTTGCTATATAACCCTGGAGTCTGAATTGTGGGTCCTTTCAGCCATGATAAAATTGGGGACCCAGAGAGTCAATACTCCAACCACCTCAGGCAACGTTCTTAAGCACTGAAGGGGTAGCCCATCAAGACTTTAGGTTGCTTTTGTTCACTCTACCTCTCTGTAAGTCAACTATTTCATATAACTTGTTGCAGAGGAATGTGTTTTGTCTCATCAGCTCCAGACAACTGGTAAACCTGCAATTGAGGATGCGGAGGGTGGATGTGTCTGGACTCTGCTTCTGGTAGTTGTCATAGAGATGATCTTTGCTCTTTCACGCAGTAGAAAATGACTCTCAGCACACCTGCTTCACATGCTGGTATAAAAATAACATCAAATCTCTTCCCCAAACCACTCACTGCATACAGCGCTATAGAAGATTTTAGGTGTGCATATTGGCTTGCTTGACTTTTTAAAGTATTATTGCATAAGATATAAAATATAAAGCAATAAACTTAAAGTGTATTTCTTTCTCAAATACACTGATGATCGTATGGGTTCTGGTTTTTACTTATTTATTTATGTGTTCATTCACTCACTCATTTATCCCATAAATTTTTTAATTGATTCGTTGGGAGTTTCACATCATCCACCCCAATCCCAGTCATTTTCCAGTCCTTCCATATCCACCCTCCACCCTTGTTACTTCCCAGCAAAAGAAAAAAGAAAATAAAAAATTTTTAAGAAATCTCACTGTGAAAGATTCAGTGTCATAGTGTGTTGTCCTTTTGTCCAAACAGTTTCATTTGCAAATGTTTGTCATTGAGTCTGATTCAAGGCCTCTGGTTTCAGCTACACCATCAATACTGTACCCTCATAGAGACCTCTTTCTGATATTATGTGTCATGGAGATCCTGCCACTTTGGTTCTGCAGGACTGGCTCTTTCTTGCACTGATGTAGTTCATGGGTGGGGCAGATGTTGAGGTGGGGCAGTTCAAAGCCCTGCATTTAGACCTATGTGGTAGCTGAGTTAGTCAGCCCACCAGCTCTCCCATGCCCATCTACTGGGGCTGGTTCTTCTGTCCTGCCAACGAGAGAGGCGGGACCAGTTCTCCTGTGCCCAAGCCAACAGGACCAGCTCTCCGGCACTGCCCAGGTGAGGTGTGGGACCAGCTCTCCTGTACCCTTGCCACCATGGCCAGCTGTTCTGGGCTTAATAATTAAATAACCAGACTCATTTTTCTCGACCTTAAGAAGGCTTTTTAGAATCAATTCCTTATTAGACTTATTACATTCCAGTTTTTATTTTAATGTAATTCAACTTTATGCTAGAATTTCATTTTTATGAAGTATCATGGAATTCATAGATTTTTGCAACATTTCTGTTTTTAATTATCTATTATAAATAGGATAATAACTTTCTTTGAAAATTGATAAGCACAGCATGAAGTATTTTAGCTTATAGAACAAAACTTTTCTAAAATTGTATGCTTAAGTTTTGCCACTGGAGGACAGCTACTTAAATGATTGTTTCTAGGAAAATCTTCCCTAGTTCTACTTTTGTGATGTCAGGTACCCCTGAGGTTCAACCAGTCACATGCTTTGCCTTCTGTTGCATTTGATCTTCTGTGAATAACATCATTTAGTTGTACCTTGCTTTGGCCCAGCAACAATTTTATATTCATCTCCACAGTGCTATGAATGTCCTTGATATTTATAAGTGGAGATATATGTGTTCATGTATACATTTAAGGGTATAAGCCTTTTTACACATAGCAGACAGTATCATTATCCACATATTTAAAGCGCTAACAAGACCCAAACCTTGAAATCAGAGCTACATACAAGCCTTCCTAAAGCAGGTCTTCCATCTCAAGCTATTCAATGCCCGCCTCCCAAATGACATTCATTCATTACAGTGCAGCCAATTCTTCTCACACTGGCTTTGCATAGATCAATTTGACTCCTGTTCCTTTAAGGTTCAATCTATTCAATCATTTAACCGTATACACAGGCTCTACAAGGTACTTTATTTAGTCAGAGATTTTTTTTGTATAGTCCTTCACCACTACTCTAATTCAGCTAACTTCACAGTACCTTCTTATCTGTTATGAAGAGAAAGAGAAGATAGCAAAGAAATTAATCCCAATCAAACCCAAAGTACAGAAGCACTCAGTAGTTTTGATTTCTAATCAAACAACTCTCCTCTCTAAAACCAATGATAAATCATGGGCTGCCCAATTGGGATGTAGCCATTTATCATCTATTAGTAAACCTCTGTCGTTAGTGTTATCATTGAAATGTTCCAATAATGAGGAGCACACATGATTCTTCCCAGCCTCTCTTTCTAATCTCTGCTGTGATTCTGAACTACAAGGGGCAAGTTACTAATTAGCAAAGCCAATCTTAGTCTGGAATAGGTGAGTGATCCATAAACTGGGCTGAATGCCCAGGAATAAAGCTCCTCTGACCCGTCATAACTATTGGTCCCACCATTACTTCTTCCCTTCAATTATTTAGGCTTTTCTGATGTACAGACTGGATTCCAGCTGACAGTAATGCAGAGCTCACTCATTAATCATTTTCCTGTCATTGTTCTCTGGGGGCTATGGGGGAGGGAAACTCACTACCAAGAATAGAATGCCCTCCCCTCTCTGATAAAGAGGAGAAACTCTGTTATGAGAGTGTTAGCTTGAAGCAAATCCTTCTGCAATTTTGAGAAACAGAATATAAGATTGGTGATGTGCTACTATATATACCTCATAGGCATAAACTGCTGAAGATGTAAATAAATGCTAAATTTAAAAGTATGCTTTAAAAATAACTAAACAAATTCTCAGTTTTGCTAACTATCCAGAGTCATGAAGTACTAAATTTTATAAGCAATAAACGGAGATTGTTTTATGTGAAGACTGATGTTTGAGTAACAGGCAACTGTTAGTCTTTTTCATGTATATACATGTCAGCATACAGACAGAAAAAATATTTCCTAACATACGCTTGCAAATGCTGCCATGATGAGTTTCACTGCTTACAGATTTCTCTAAGAATGACATTGAGCACAAAATTCAAATGGTGACAATGTCATGAAGTATCATTCAAGACTATCCAGTTTCCTTTCTTCAGTATCTAAACAAATTTTGTACTCAGAAAATATTATCCAAGAGGCCAGAGGTCCTTTCCGATCCATGCTGTAATATGATGAGCTGGGTCTCCCCCTGAAACCTTGATGTCAGTCCTCCCATGTTTGTATCCTGCCTTTCTGTGCACCCCTTGAACTGCAGAAGGAAGTGAGGAAGGTTCAACTGCCTGCACTTTTAATATCTGCTTTGCCATCCTAAGATTTAATGAAAGAGTGTCATGCACGGGAAGAAACTTAGAGAAGTCTATATGTCCATTGAGATCATGGAACTGTTTCAAATAATGGCTTTAGGACATCTAACTTCCAGGAAGAAGCAGCATTTCCATTACTGGGTGTCAAATTTACCTTCATTTCTCTTCTCGCACATGGACCAAATGAGCTGTGAAGTTTTGTTGCATCTAAATATGATAGTGTTTGCCTACATACAAATGGAGGTTGAACATTGAACACATCATTTGAAGCACTATTTCATGTCCTGCCAGTGTCTCTCTGGAGGTCTTGGAGAATCCTTCTGGAGCTCTAAGCATAGTGGGTAGTTAATTCTAGGAGCATTCCAACCCACTTTTCATTTTACCAATGACTCTCTCTTATCCCTGCAAAATAATAGAAACAGTCATCTCTTGTGATTTCCAACATATTTATCTATGGTTGAAAGGCATTAGTGTTTCAGTTATTTTGGGTGTGTAAAGTGAAAATGACTGCAAAGATGGGATCCCTGGATGAGGTATCACACAAGAAAGTTATGATGGAAACGTCAGACAAATACCTGGTATGAGTTATGCTTGGTACTAGTTATGTTAAACAATGGCTTCCTCCTGTCTTCCTACTTTCAACCATCCTTGCTCTCAAATTCTATTTTTTGTTTTCCTGCATCCAGTGCTCAATTTAAGAAATCCAATAGCTAATTATTTCAATGAGGCTAATGAAATGGTTCAGCAGTTAAGAGAACATGCTGTTTTGCAGAGGATAAAAGTTCTAAACCAAGCTGTAGGGCAACTCACAGCCAGGAACACTAGACTCGGTGTCGTCTTTTGAAATTCCATAGGTATCTGTACTCACAAATGCACATACTCACATCAAACACACATATATACACAATTTCAAAGTAAATCTTCAAAGTCTTAATTTCCTTTTTAGATTGCCTAAATGAATAATTACCTAATAGATCCACAGGTTTAGGTCTAAGACATGACTCCGCACAAAATAAAAACGCTGTAGGCCACTGTATTAGTCTGAGTCCTCTAGAGGAGCAGAACTGACAGAATGAATATACACTGAAGAGGATTTTTTAAATTGGTTTATATGATAGTGTCCAAATAGTTCAACAAAGGCCATCTGACATCAAAATGTCCAAGAATTCAGTAGCTGCTCAGTCCATGAGTTTAGATGTCTTGGAAGTTTAATTCTGTCTCTGATGGCCTGCTGAATTTCCCAAGAGCCACTAGTCTGTATTCTGCATTAAAAACACAAAGAAGTCTGTTCTAATGTCAGAAAAAGCAGCAGGAGTGAAGGCTATTGAGCAAAATAATGAAGATTTCTCTCTTCCATATCCTTTCATCTGGGCCACTGTCGAAGGGCTGCCAACATTGATGGTGGGTCTTTCTACATCTATTAAGATAACCAAGGCAACCCCCAAAGACATAACCACAGGCCAACCTACTGTAGATAGCGTTTCTTTAAAACTTCCCTCTCAAGTGTTCTAGGTTGTGTAAAACTGACAGTTAGAGCTAAGCTTCACAGATACACAGATAAGTCAGTTTTCTGAGGCTATTTGTTTGACTATGAAATAGACATAATCAGCATTATTACAGAACACAAAATTTGAAAGATCTTAGTAAACTGGAAAGTTCTTTACAAATCCAATTCTTTTTGACATTATTAGATTTTAATTCATTTCCAACCTTGTTCCACGTGACAAGCCAAAGTCAATAAACATCAGTCTAAGGTGTAACTCTAGAATCTGCTTATTCAAATGTTTTCTTTTAATGTAGCCTTTTACAGGAAATTTTGGCCAAAGTAATGAGCAAATTGACAAATTTGACATCAGAACCAAAATGTTAGTAAACTAAATCACCTCAGCATGTAACTCAATTCACATCTCCCCTGATCCTCATGGAAAGAGAATCTGCTTGCAGAATGGAAGTGGAGATTAAGAAGAAAATGGACCCAAGTGTAAAATGTGTTTAGAAAGTTTATCTGCCATCACACCCTATCTAAACTTCAAGTAAAATTTATAGCCCTCTAGGTTTTACCAGTCCATCAATACACCAAGCCACATTGGCTATTCTTATCTCTGGGTGTCTTATCTGATTGACTATAAGAGCAGAGTGAGAAATTGTGTTCTACTTCCTGCTGTCCTATCTGCCTGAACTCAAAGTATCTAGCTCTGGGCTGTCACCAGCAGTGAGTTCAGTCATTTGTCAAACACATCAGAATATATTTATTGTGTAGACTTTCCCGGAAGAGCTTCTCCTGGAATCATCCTCAAGGAGTTTACAGTCTTTCCACAGAAATATGTTGGAATAGGAGCACAACAACAAAAGCAAATGGCAGGACATAGCCCTGAGAGAATGAAGCATGATTGATAAAGACTCAGAGAGAGAGACATTGGGGTTCAACCTGAAAATCTGAAAAGCAGAACAGCCAGCCACTGGCACTTGCCTCGACCTCAGTCTAAAATGGCGATCCTACCTCCTGGATTCTCAGAATGAGACTGTGTGTTGGGAGCTATTTCCTCCCGTTTTACAGTCCTCTCTAGGACTGGGATTAAAGGCATACACCCCTGTGAGTAAAGGCATGCACCACCTGATTTCAATGGCAACAAGTATGGGATTAAAGGTGTGTGTCATTGTGGTTACTGGGATTAAAGGTATGTGTTACCATAACCTGATCTGTAAGGCTGACCAGTGGGACTGTTTTACTCTCAGGTCTTCAAGCAGTTTTATTTATTAAAATACAAATGGAATGTCACTATAAGAGAGCAACAGATGCAAGGTCAAACACCAGGAGAGGTAGACTGTGAGTCCTCAAGGTAGGGAGTGTTTGAAAGGGGACAGGTGAGAAAGATGAGGATAAAAACAAGTACACCTGGAATACTACTCTCGACGAATTTGGGGAAATGTCTATTTTTCACTGATGTCTTCTTACTCTCATAAGAAAGTTCAAATTCCTACATAAATCCCCAGGGAAAGCACATGAACAAGCACTTCTCTAATTCGTTCCTTATTCAAGCCTCTGTACTAACCCACTCATCTAAAGCTCCACTACAATCTTCTAGCTCTATTGCTTTGTCCACCAAAGAGTGGTCTTCTCCATCCTCTGAAACCATTCTCCAGGGCTCGCTGATCTGTGAAACAAGCCTCCAAGGCCCTTTGACTACTATCCCATGGCTGTATAATTGGTGATCAATGAATTCACTTGGCAGTGTCTCATAAATGGAGACAGCACGTGCTTTGCAGCCCTACCCAACACTGAACATTGAAGAGTCTGTACACAGAGAAAGCATCTCCTTTCTTCCTTTCTGCTACAGTGTGGATCTTAAATGTTCCCAAGGGTCACATGTAAAAGGTTTAGTCACCAATCAGTGGTGCCATTGAGGGTTGAGGATATTTTAGAAACTAGAGCTCTTAAAGGGAAATCAAGTCATTAGGGGAATATCCTTGAAGATGATTTTAGGATCCTGGCCCAATATTTCTCTCTGGCCTTCTGGATACTCAGTGAGGGGAACAACTTCCTCATCTACATATCTACACACTCCTGCCTCATAACAGGCCTAGAAGCACCTGGACCAACCAAAAAATTCTTGTAATGGAAGCTTCAAAACCATTATCCCCAAAACTGTCTTGTCCCTTTACAGCTTTATCTCAAGGACTTGTTAGAATCAACCGAAGTCGAGTTAGACACTCTCCTTTTTGCCTAGGGTATTTGTGTTGGAGATTTGTTCCTAGGGAGACTTGGGTCACTAAAGTCAATGCCCATAATGTTACCAACAGTGAAGTATTACCAACAATGAAGGTGGGGAAATCTCTGACAGGAGCATAAACTGATGAAGCGTGGATTGTACTCATCCTCTACTCACAAGCCTACATGTAAAATAAATGCTTGTTGTTAAGCAAGGGATTGCTGAAAGATTTCATGCAGACAGCATTTTCGCTCTAGGGCACATCGTTTCTTAGGCACAGCCCTGAGCAGAAGACATAGGTCAGTGCTAATCAGAAGAGTACATATTCTTTTCTTCTGTGGCCTCAGGGACTCTGCATTCTAATCTCCAAAGAGAAAGAAACCCATTAAAGAGACATTATCTGCACTTAAAATTCAGATTTATTAGACATTTTCAATTTGGTCTTGAGAGACATCTATTTTAAAACAATGAATAATTAAAATTAATATTGAAAAGCATATCCTTCATTCATGTTGGGGGGGCTGCTTCAAGTTTCTACCGTAGCATTTTATTACAATTTACAGCATGTAGCTATTCTGAAGAGTAGAAATTGGAATCTAATAGTAACTTTAAGCCTTCATTGCTTCCTAAACATCCAAGCAAGAGTTAATTGACAGGGGGTTTTTTTCTCTGTGTGTGATTTCCAATTGTAGTGGGAAAAGTGCCTACAAATACTGCCAATGAGTCAGAAAATACACATTCTCTGGTAATACAATTGAAGAGCCAGGAACTTAGTGAATATAACCATTTCCAAAATGAGTCCAAACTATGGTTCCTGGTTTTAGTTCTGACCTCTCCACTGGACCAGAAACCTGTTCAAACTCACTCACAAATTTCACTCGAGTCTTCTACAAGAATTACGTTATGCAAGTGATTCAGGTCTCAAGTTCTGTTTTATAATTTGGTGTCTGCAGACAAGCCCGAGCTAAGAATATTTTGGATCCACAACTCTTAACCTTGATGAATTCTCTCTCTTCCCCCTATATTATCCACCCTACAATTGCTTTTAATTGAGAAAGGGAGTACTTAGCAAAAAGAAGTAGTCTTTTGGTAACGGAAAGTTAATAACCATTACTCATCTTTTGACATCTGCAGGATAATGAAACACTAGATTATAGGCTATATAATGGCTAATTACCCAGAAGCAGATCCCACCAGAGACCCTGCGCTGTATCTGACAGTGATACCTCTGAACCCTGGATGTACTTTTGAAGCCACATATGCTGGCTCTGGAGTGCACACATCTCTGGGGCTGCCTTCATCGCAATAGGTTCTTCTTGACATCTGCTGTGTTCTATTACTGCTTTCCAAGTCTACAACTTATATGTGACTGTGTGACTGACAGCAGTTACAGTGCATATTTATGCCATAATTGAAAGAAAGACTAGGAAAAAGAATTATTAATAACTTCCATTGGAATGTTCACAAACTTAGAGTAGGGAACTCCCTGGCTGTGCCAGACTACAAGAAAAAATAGCAGCTGTGCACCTAGTGGGTCCTTGGCAGGGCTAGGGTGCTGACTGAGTTGCAAGGCCAGCCGATGTCCTAGTTGAGAAAAGAGAAGGGGTCAAGGAAATGTGTGAGTGACCCTCTTGCCTTCATTCTTGATTTAGAAGAGGAGTGTCCTGGAGAAAATTGCTCAGTTTCTCCAGTTCAAATCATCAATCTGCCCGGAGTCCCTGATTCACTTCCTGCTTGCCAATAACTCACTTCAAAGATCGGCCAGCCTCTGCTTTTTATAACATAAATTTGATGAGGCAATTTCAGCTTTCAATCCCTCCAGCGACTCCCCAAACAGGCTGCCACAGCCAGCATCGGCTTGCAGGATTCACTCCCTGCCTAGATGCCCTTCACGGCCATCTTTAAGCTTGGCTTCACCCTCATTGATTGTTCTTCAGTTCTTCTGGCACATTAGCCCAGTCAAGAATGTCCTGGCTCAGGACTCCTGCATTTACTGTTTGGAGGCTCCTTCCTCCAACTGCAACAATCCTGAGCCCTTGTCAACACTCTAGTTTCTGCACAGTGGTTACTTTCCCATACTTTTCCTGATCACCCTACCCACATTGCACACTACTAGAAAACTTTTGATAAGACCCTCATTTTAAAAAAAAGTACTTATCAATGCCTAAACTACTTTCATTGTCTATTCACCAAGTTATAGTTATTCCTTTCTGTCTGCTCCACTAAAATATGTGGGGTGCATGCTGATCCCTCCACCCATGCAGAATTTACAATTGCTCCCAGACCATTAATCGGCTCTTTAAGCTGTATGCCAAACTCCTGAGCTCCTGGCTCACTTCTCCCTATCTTCTGCCTAATTTCAGGCTTCCCCTTGCCCCACTTCCTTGAAATCTGAATTCCTTGTCATGTGCTTGAGCAGATGGGACTTCCCACTTCCCTGAAACAGATGGCAGCCTGCATGGCTAGTGTAGGCAGAGTACGGCTAGCCTGCAAGTTGAGCACATGAGCAAAGTCTCCAGGGCTGTGATGCTCAGGAGAAACTGAGCAGGAGGATGGGCATAAGAAAGACCAGACACAACCGGCGGGCTAGAGGTTAAGTGAAGGAAGACACAGCTAAGGTAGTTATGGGGTAGAAACAAACCAGCTAGTCAACTTTGTCCCACGAGCAGGTCACCCCAGCTGACTCTCCGAAAGCAGATGGCAGCCCCCCTTCAACAGAGAAGTCCTATTACAATTGAGCTGCCTCTTGACTTTTAACTACACAGACTCCAGTCAATTAAAGTGAGGATGCCCTCACACAGAAAGCGAGCACCCACTAAGAATCCCTCAACAGAGTCCTTGACCTGAATGTGTTTATAGGCGAGGTAACAATCTTCAGTCTACTTTACTTTTAATTATCTGAACTACCCAGATGGTCGCTCTTTCATTTCACTTTGCTAATAAAGACACATGCGTGGTTCTGTGAGCCGTGGTCTGGATTACATTGAAACCTTCGCCCTTATAGTATCTGTCACCACAGGTTCTCTACTGCTCAGGAAGGGAAATTACCCCCGCTGACCTTGTTTATTTCCATTTTGATAGAGACAAGAGCAATCTCTATTTTTCCTCATTCCATTAAGAGTTAAAGGTGTCCTACCATCTTATCAAAGTACTCTCCAGGTCCCAGAAGTGATGAAATGGCAGGTTATGTCAGTCATAATCTGCTTAGTTCTTTGTAACTGATGGCCTGTACTCTTGCTTCTCCAAATTATCCTTCTGTCCTGCCTTTGGGATAAGACTTTCCTCTCCCCCATCTCTGACCCAAACAACCCTGGAGTGGTGTTACATAATCTCTCCACCATGGGACAGAAAAAAAAATTCTTTTTTATGTAGGTAGAAGAGTCAATTATTGTTCTTAAGATGAGCAGCAAAAGAGGGACAAACCACCACCCCGTCACCTGATCAAATGAAAGATAATAACCAGAAATAACCAGATTATTGCTTTAATATAATTGCAAATAATAGATATGCTTTGAGCTTCTTAGGCAAGTAGAAGAGAGTTCATTAGATAGAAATGTTTTGTTGTGGAGTCAATGGCAGCAGATCTCAAGAGGAACCTGTAGCACTGGGGTCAAAGTGATATCTGGGTCTAACTGCCCCCTCTTCCTTGCCTTTGTGTAAACTGAATCTAGATTATTCTCAAACTCTTACTCCTTTTTTGCCATTAGTTCTTTGTCTACTTCCTAACCCTGCTTGCATCTTCTGGGTCGACCAGCTTCCTGTGCTTCTCACGTCCACTCAGAAGAAATGTGACCAATGAGGACTCCCGGTCTACCTATTATGGTCCTAGCTACTCAGTATCCCAGAGCAAAGATTTGACAAGTCTATCTTTGAACTGATCAGTAGACAGATAGTCTGAAATGCAAAACAGTCAGTCCTGTGAAAGTATTAAAGGAGTCATGAGGTGCCAGAGCAAGAGACGAAAGAAAAGTACCACGTGCAATCTTGATCTACTGAGTCATTTACTATTAAGACATAGCAAAATGTCTTATAATTTATAAGCAAATGTCTTATAATTTATAAGCAAATGTCTTATAATTTATGAATAAATTTATGTACATCGTACCAGTTGTCTAGTGTGTTTTATCTCTTTGGAGAACAAAGAATAACACTAGAAACACAGGAATAATTGAAAGCCTTTCTATCTACATACTAGAGACTTTAGACATTGCTGTGAACTCTACTTAACTAAATACAAAAAATTGCTCATACTAGTTTATTTATGTTAAATGTCATGATACTCAGTGTGCTTGCCCACATGATTGTTTTGTTCTACGTTTTTAGCAGTTAGGGAGTCGTTTTCATATACTAGAATTCTTTAAGCATGTGCAAGTATACATCAGAAGTTCTTTTTGGAAATTTCTGGAGTTTTCGTCATTATTGTCCTTCCAACTCCGGGCTGTGAGGTTTTTGTTTTTTTTTTCCTCCAGAATTAGCAGTAGGTGTGGTCCCCTTAAGAGAAGCACTAAAAGTTCTCTGTTCCACATATGGCAATCTTGCTGCCACCACAGGTGTATGTGTGCCATTCGGAACATGTTCTGGGTACTGTTTGCAAGTAGGTGGATATTTTGTGTCTAGAAGCATCCTTAAGTGTCCTTTCAGGGGCAACTACTGAACAATTTTAATAAGAAGTTAAATGTTCATGAAAGAAATATTTTCCTTTTCACTATTAGTAGTCATAGTATATATTCCAAAACCATAACTATGGTGTAAATTTTAATTTCTGATCTTTTGACTGTTCTTGTTTTTACACTGTTCTTATGCTCCTATTTCGTCTGCAACCTTGAGAGCATCTTTGAAAAGGGAGCTATATTTCCGTATCTTGGGGTTTGTTTTCCAAAATGAGATTTTCTTACCTTAAGGGTATGTGTCTACTTTTTCTCTTTGTTGATGCTTAACTTTAAATTCTTATTGTTCTCTTCTCGTGAAAGAAATAAATGAATGGTTTTACTGAAATTTTTAATGACTGTCTTTTCATTATTTCATGTTGATTGGCAGACTGGCTTGTGTTCACCATTGTCTGTGAAGCAATGGTGAGGATGTGACTGTGCAGTCAATCTGATCAGCCTCACAACCACTACTGGAAATGGACACATTAAAAGGTTTATTGAGGGAAAGTACTTTTCTGAAGAACTGAAATTGGTAATGACATAGGTCAAAGAATATGATGAAAATTGAGGTTTTGATTTCTGCCAGCTCGCACAGTAAGAAACTCATGCTTTAAAGTCCACATAGAATGAAGGAATTAGCTGTGCTTTGAAAGCATTCTTAGATCTCCTTTTAACGGAACAACCTCTTCATAACATAACTGTGTGTATAACCCTTCCATCTAATGCACTGTTGGAGAGAAGGGGGTCTCCATTAAAGCACATCAGTCAAACTCTGAATTCATCAGAGAGCAGGATTCATCTCCAAACTGGCTCTTAGAGCCTTATGTTCACCAACTCCACATCATGGAGAGCCCTTTGCTGCCTAACAGATTCTGAATACAAAGCGAATAAGATCTTTCATCCTAGGTTTCTAACATGTCGCACAGTTACGTTTTACATTCTGTATTTGCAAAGGGAGACTCGAGAAGTTTAGATGATTCCAGGTCCTATTCTTTTCTGCCCTCATTAAGCTTGCAAGGCTCTGCTCAAGCCGTATCTCAAAAGAAAACAAACTGTGACACAGATAACACCATCCATCTGGGTCACTGCTGCAGTTCTCCGGGATCCATCTGTGCTGATATGAAACACAGGGGCTGGGGATGCCTGCTACCTTGCTATTGACAGTTGAGTTCACCTTGATCTCTTTCTGAGCCCCCGCAATGCTTACCCTGTATTCCACACCAGGCTCTACATGATATGATTTCCTTTTCGCTGTTGTTCACTTGCTCAACTGACTCACAATCTTAAGACATTTACCTTGGGGAAAATATTCATCTAGACCAATGTATTTATCTTTTTCCCTTCTAAATCTTGCATAGATTCTTCTATTTATTTGAAATGAATAAGAATAAAAACCTAAAGCCCTCTAACTGGACTCAAGGCTCATCCAATAGAAGGGTATTTATGTATTTATGCTTGGAGCCGTACACCTAGTCAACTCCCCACGACTGATAAGGTCGCATACCCTAGAGGGTAACCTACTATTGCTGCTTTTCTAAACCAGCACAATTCCTAACTGCATTCTAAATACTGACCTTTATACTCAAAAATAAGTGTAGCTCTGATCTCACATCAATGAAGCTTCCTTTTGCAGCAGAAAGAGGCCATTACAAAAAGCCACAACTGGCCATAATGCAGAGAGCACCTGACCATGGCATTCCTAGACTCAACTTATACGCCTACAACACAACCCCTATACCTAAGGCTAAAGCTGGTGGAACACCGTGGAAGAGCAGTGGAAAGGTTGTGCGATCCAGAGCACAAGTGTCTCCAGTGAGATGGTGTCTTTTGTATGTAACAGCGTACTGCACCCATAAAATCTCACAGTCATATGACTGCCTGAACAAGACCTGCAGCATGACAACACCATTTAACATGCCAACATGGATGAGAGAACTCTCACAAGACCCCATCCCTCGATGAAACACTGCAGGTAATCAGTGAGAGCTGAGAGGAGGAGAATCAGTCTTCCCAGAGAATGAGCACACTGATGGGGTATAGATAATCTTAAGTGGTGCTTGCTGAGCACATACACATATAAACAGCACTGAGTCGACTCGATAGGCTATATGTATGTATGGGTATATATATATATATATATATATATATATATATATGTGTGTGTGTGTGTGTGTGTGTGTGTGTGTGTGTGTGTGTGTGTGTATGTATGTATGTATATACTGATATGTGTACATATGAAATAATAATAGTTGAAAAGGTCATTAATTTTAGAGGGTGTCATGGGAAGACCTAGATAAAGAGGAGATAGGGAAATGATATAAATGCTCCACTCATAAAGAATTTCTTTAAAAAGAAAAAAGAATGAATGAATTAAACTTGTAAGGTTTTTTTTTAATCAAGAAGGCAATATGGAATTTCTACTCAGTAAAACCTAGAAAAGAAGGCAAAAAGAATGGTATTTCAGATGGAGAAAAGCAGAAGGGGCCTCAGTCCTACACAAAACACTACAGGTAACTGAACAAAACTGGGAGAAATGGTGGAAGAGAACAACTAGTTGTCCGGTACCAAATGATCAGCCCTGAAAACATCCATAGAAACAGCATTATAAGGACTTAACAGGATATATTTAGGAATATACATGTAGATACAAAAATACATATGCATATAATAAATTAATGAAAAAAGAAGCCATGAATTTGAAGGAGATCAGGAGTGAATATATGGAAGGTATGGGTGGGAATAAAGGCAAAGGAGCAATACTGTAGCTAAATTACAATCTCACAAAAAAGTGTGGTATTTATTATACGTCCACAAATATTCAACACTTGCTTGAAAACTGAGTGTGATCATGACTTCTTTTGGCCAATAAATATGAATTCAAGTGGAGTGTACTGCTCTTATTGGGGGGATTTTTAAGGATCAATAGGCAATTCCCAATATTCTCTTTATCATAGCTTAGTGATTGTAAAGTATGTGGCTGACATAGATCTGCTTCCAACTGGGGGTCACTGAGGATCCACCATAAGCAGGGACCCTCTATAAACCTTCACTAAGAAGCATGAAAAATAGACTGACTTGACAGACACTTGATTCCACTGGGATTTTAAAATCACTACTGAAATCAATTCTCACTAAAGAATGCACAAATAAAAATTCCCACTTGAACGGCACAGTTTGATGGATCCAGCATTTAACAAAGTTGTGTAACAACCACTGCAACCTAATTTCCAAATATCTCCAGAACAGCATCATTTAGTAGATTTCATCAAAAAGAAATCTGGAGTCATCAGCTGTCACTACGCACCCCACTCTCATGCTCCCAACCTCCAGCAATCACTGATATTCTTTCTGTCTTTATTAATTTCTTGAGGCCAATTATCTCACACAGAGCTCACTCAATATGTGGTCAATTGCAGCTGGCTTCTGTCACTAAACATGATGTCTGTAAGGTTATTCTTGCCTCAGCATCCCTGGCTGTATTCATTCTTGTTTGAGTATTACATCATGATGTGGATATTGTATATGTGCATATGGTTTATCTACTCATCATTTTATGAACACTTCCTGGGATGCTTATGAATATTCCTGATACAAATATTTGTGTGATGTTACTGTGGGAGGAGAAATTTTTATTTTCCTCGAAATGGCTCTAGGAATAAAATTGCTGGGTGTTTTGGTAACTGATTTAACAATTTGAGGAGCTGGAAAACTTTTCCAAAGTGACTACATCATCTTGCCTGCCCAGTGTGTGAATGTAGCAGTGTTAGGAGATTCTAGCTTTTTTCACATTCCCACTAACATTTAAGAATTTTTATTGTATGGCCTTTTTTTTTGTAGTCTTACAAATGCATATAAAATAGTATCTCACTGTGGTTTTCACTTGCATTTCCCTAATGGATAATGAGACAGTCTTTCATGTGGTTTTTTTGTCACATGTAAATATTTTAGAGAAATGTCTACTAAATTTCTTTGATCATTTATAGTTGGCTTATTTGTTTTATTATTGAATTAAAAGAGTTCATTTTGGCCATTCCATATTCTATCTTTTCACTTTACTAATATATGAAAATATTAGAAAACTACTATCTAATTTTTTTCCTATGTATTTGTGTATGTAGTATGCCTGGCTGTATGTATGTTTGCACATCTGTGGGTGCCTGCGAACATATGCACATATACCTGTGAGTGCGGTAGCCCAGTTTTGATGTTGGGACCCTTCGTTCCCACCACTTAATTCACTGAAGTACAGTCTCTCAGTTGAACCCAGAGCTCTCCTATACAGCTGACCCAGCTAGTCAGCCTGTTCTGGGGCTCCCCTGTCTCTCTGCCTTCTGGAAATTGGAATCACAAACAGACAGTGACACCCACCCAGCATTTTTGTTGGTTCTGGGGATCTGAACTCTGCTTCTCACATGTGCATGGCAAGCCCTTTCACCACTGGCCATTTCCCCACCTCCTCCCCCCCCCCCCAGTTTGTTTCATAGTTGTACTTGTGCTGAAGTTAAGAAAATGTTGTCAAAAAAAAAAAAAGAAAGAAAATGTAGTCTAATCCATGTCCAAAAATATCGACCTCTATGACTTTCTCTAAGCATTCCCATAATTTACTTACACTTGAATCTCTCACTTCTCAAAACGTTCTGGTGTGTGGTGTGAGGACGGCCCCAAACCCATCGCTTCTGGTTGCTTCAGAACCATTTGCTGAGAATACTCATCTTTCTTCCTATGAATTATGTTGGTGCCTCTATACAAAATCAATGTATCATAAACATGCACCTTTATTTCTGGGTTTTTACTTCCGTCCTCCCTGTTCTATTCTTCATGTGCCCATCCGCACACTCATGCCACCGTGTATTAATTTCTGTAGCTTTGTAAGAAGTTTTAAATCTGAGGGTACCAGTCTCCGTGTTGTCAGTCTTCTTACATTTTGTCTGAACATTCTGTGCCTTTGCATTTCCAAATGAAATTTACGCTAATGTTTTTTTTTTTTAATATCAGTGTGGCATTTCTGTGAGGATGACCCGAACCCTGCTGCTAGGTTTGAGGCGCATTATTACCAAGCAACACACCAAGGCTTCTGATCCTCTGGGATAAGGCATAAGTAGCATGAATTCTAATAGGTCTTAATATTAAAAGCCTGGGGTCAGATACAGGGGGAAATGCTGAGAGATCAGAGAAACGAAGGAGCAAAACCAAGTCACCTTATGCTACAGACGTCTTTCCCTTTATTTAGAATTTTAATTTTTTCCAACCATCTTTTACTTTGAGGTTTACAATCACTCTGCCTTCCTACCCTTGTTTATTCCTAAATCTTGTATTTCTAATACTACTGTGAAAGAAATTTCCATCTTAATTTCTTTTTTTCCTGTGTCATTTCATTTTCTTTTTTTAAAAAAAAATTATTTATTTAAAATTTCTACCTCATCCGATCCTCCCATTTCCCTCCCACTTCCCACACTACCCCTCTCCTTCACTCTTCAGTCCTAAGAGAAGTCAGGGTGCCCTGCCTTGTGGAAAGTCCAAGGCCCCCCACCTCCCTCCTAGGAAGGTGTGCTTCTAAACAGACTAGGCTCCTAAAAAGCCAGTACATGCAGTAGATTCAAAATCCAGTGTCATTATCATTGGCTTCTCAGTCAGCCCTCATTATCAGCCACATTCAGAGAGTCCTGTTTGATCACATGCTCATTCAGACCCAGTCCAGCTGGCCTTGGTGAGCTCCCACTAGATCAGTTCCACAGTCTCTGTGGGTGGATGCACCCCTAGCAGTCCTGTCTTCCTTTCTTATATTCTCTCTCCTTCTCTCTTCATCTGGGCTTTGGGAGCACAGTCCATTGCTCCAGTGTGGGTCTCTGTCTCTATCTCCATCCCTCACCAGATGAAGGTTCTCTGGTGATATGCAAGATATTCACCAGTGTGTCTATGGGAGAAGGCCAGTTCAGGCACCCTCTCCTCTGCTGTCCACAGACCTAGTGGGGGAAATCCCCTTGGACACCTGGGAACCCCTCTAGAGCCAAGACTCTAGCCAACCATAAAATGGCGCCCTTAGTTAAGATATCTTCTTCCCTGCTCCCATATCCACCCTTCCTCCATCTCAATTATCCCATTTCCCCAAGCTTTCCCCAAGCCCCCCTTCTCCCTTCTCTCTCCCCATTTCTCCTTCCCCTCAAACCACCCCAACGCCCCTGCTCCCAACTTTTGCCTGGCGATCTTGTCTGCTTCCAATATCCAGGAGGATAACTATATGTATTTCTTTGGGTTCACCTTCTTATTTAGCTTCTCTTTTATGTATTGTTTGCTGTTCAAATATAGAACTACAATTGATGTACAATTGAATACAAAACTGCATCTCTGGAACTTGCATTCTATGGCTCTGCCAAGGTCTTTTATTACTTCTAGTAATTTTTAGGATTTTCTACATGAACGATCATGTTGTTAGCAAATAAAGACAGATTTTCCAATCTACTGCTTTTGCAATCTAAAGCCTTTTCTTTCTTCCCCTGCTCCCACTCCAGTTGCTCTATGTGGAACTTCATAGAGGTAATTCCCAAAGGATGAACTCCTGAGACTGAAATTGTTATAACCTTGTCTGTATATCAATCATTCAAATATTAAGAAGATTAATAAAGGTGGATCCTATTTTTGTTATTGACAAAATTAACATAGATTTTGGGAGAGTAGTATATACCAAGCAAGTATGAAAAGGTGGAAGTTGAAGCCACTTAGTATGAGAAAGTACAATATTGAATTTCATGTCCAAATTTCATTAGAGTAAAAAGGAGTGGAAGAAGAGATAAGGGTGTGTCTGAATGGTAAAGCACTTGCCTACCATGGGAACACACACACACACACACACACACACACACACACACGAAGGAACAGAATAGAAAATGGAGTCTCAACTTTCCATCTCTTGTCACCAAACAAAGCTTCCAGCACTGAAACTGGGTTGTATTCAATTGAGCTGTTGGCCAAAGAGGTCCCATGGAAATCCCCTCAAACAACTCAGGCTGTTGCCAAGGCAATAGGTTGTTCTCCTCAAGTGGCATCAAGGCAAAAATTGCTGAAGATAACACCTACATAGCTCATTGAACATTGAGAGGTCGAGCTGGTGTCTACATAGAAATTTCACCCCTAAGTTCTAGTGTCTTTGGTATGGGAAGGTACTCTGCAGGCTGCCTAAAGAAAAACATGAACACCAACCTAGCCACAAAAGTTTTAATATACAATGCTGTCCTGCCTGCAAAATATGCTAGGGCAATAGTGGTGCAAAGCTTATAGGAGTAACCAACCAATGCCTGATTGGACTTGAAGCCCACTCCAAGAGATAGAACCCATATCTGACACTGCCTGATTGACCAGGAACAAGAGACTAGGTAGCCCAGAGACCTAGAACAAAACCAAATACAACTTGTCTTTAAAAACAAAAAAAGTAGCCAGGCAGTAGTGTGGCACATTTTTAATTCCAGTACTTGGGAGGCAGAGGCAGGTGGATCTCTGTGAGATCAAGACCAATCTAGACTGCAAAGAGAGTGCCAGGATAGCCAAAGCCACACAGAGAAACCCTGTCTTAAAAAAAAGTGACTGCTAATGATATTCTGCTATACTCATAGATTAGTACTTCATTCAGCCATCATCAGAGAAGCTTCCTCCTGCAGGAGATGGGAACAAATACAGAGACCCACAGCCAGACAATATGCAAAGAGAAAACTTGGAACACACATCTCTAAATGATACATCTTCATAAAATTCCTCCCCTCAGAAGTCAAAAGCCCTACAGAAGAGGAGGTGGAAAGAGTTAGGACACATAGAGGATGGAGGACACCAGGAGATCAAGGCCCTCAAGCAAAGCTTGCATGAGCTCACAGAGACTGAAGCAGCAAGCACAGGGACTACACAGGTCTATACCAAGATCTCTGGGAATATATTATTGTTTTCACTATAGTATTTCTATGGGATTCCTGACTGTGTGAACTAGTGGATCTCTGATAGTTATGCCTTCCCTGGCTCTTTCCTTCTGTTCATTTGCCTTGTCCAACTTCAATGTGATGATTTTCATTCTATTTAATTATATTTTGTTTTGTTATTATCTCTTCGAAGTCTTGCCTTTCTAATGAAAGACAAAAAGGGTGTGGATTGGGTTGGGAGGAGAGGTGGGGAGGAGGTGGGAAGAGTAGAGGGAAGGGAACAGTAATCAGGATATATTATATGAGATATTTTCAATAAAAGGGAAAAGAGAAAATAAAAGTTAGGAGCAAACATTTTTACGGGATATACTGGGGAGTTGAAAATGTAGGTAGATCAATTAAGAGGGTCTTGAAAGTGACTAGAAAAGAAAGAGTAAGTGCCAGAACTTAGAAACGAGTGCTGCTGCCTGTCCCCAGCCCCCTCCACTGCCCATATTTGGAGCCTCAACAATACCTACACTCAGGCAAACCAGGCTTCCACAGCCTGGGCTGCAAGCCAGAAAGTATTTACTCGCTGCTGAGCACAAAGCTAACTGTGAGCCTTACTCGTAGCCTCATTTTGATCTTGGGCAGCATGGTTCTTCTGCTTTCATTTTTAAGATTGCCTTCAATATTCTTCCATCGTTTTTCCCTTTGCCACAACTGCAGGAGACTCAATTTGCTTCTCCCACCGTGTCTGTGCTGCTCTCAATTATTTCATGCTTACCCATTTCACATCCTGGTTAAAAGGTCTACAAAGCAAACACCGTTGTCTTTGGCTCCTACCAGCAGTCTACTACCATTGCAGTCACAAATCACTGAGTGATACATAGGGTGTGTGCGCGCATGTGTGTGCATGTGTGTGTGTGTGTGTGTGTGTGTGTGTGTGTGTTTCTGCTGTCATATTACTTGAGCACTTGTTGTGAACAACTGTTTCTCATTTCCAGCAGCATAGTTCTTAACAAGAGCCTTAGCATGTGCCCCTCGGCAATGGTGCCCATGTTAGCAGACAGAAGGCAGAGCTGGGGGGTCACAGAGCACATTACGGTGTTCACAGCAGGTACAGAAAGGCTGCCCAAAGCTCTGTTCCCATAAAACTATCTTGGCAGGATTCAGCCAACTGACCACTCTGGTCCCCTCCCTTTTTCTAAGTTAGGATCTTCAGATCCCCAATAATCTTGTTATAAGCCAACAATTTCCATTAAATTGTTTATCAGTGTAAGTAAATTGATCGAAATTTGCCTAAAGCTCTAAGTAGAGCAGGTCCATAGTTGCTGATTTTCCTCTCTAAATCACACTTTATTTAGACAGACTCATACATTGAATTATGTTCATTATCTCATCCTTGTTAACACAATTATTCAGAGAAAATGAAAAACTCTGTTCTAACTGAGCCCTTCCTATTCACTGGTATTGCCTGTCGCTGTCACTTGGCTGTTGCTGGTAGAACACCGTGACCAAAAGCAATTCATGGAAAAATGCACATTTCACTATGGGTTCCAGAGGGATTGGGGTCCAATACTACAACGAGGCATGGCATTAAGTGGCAAGCATCATGGTGGGAACAGGAAGCTGAGAGATTACATCCTCAACAACCACCCCTAAACAGAATGAGAGAGAGCTGGAAATGGGGTGAGACTACAAACTCTTCATCCCCACACTCACTGCCATATCTCCTCCAGCAAGACCCCGCCTCCTAGACCTCCCCACGCAGCACCACTACCTGGGGACTGAGTGTTCAAATACAGAGCCTATGGAGAGCATTTTTTCTCATTCAAACAACCACACTACCTCAGCATTTCAAAACCTAAAAAGGCATTTGCTTTGTTTTAAAGTAAGCACTCTGTATTGGTTACTTTTCGTGTGCCTCTAACAGAATACACAACTAAAACCTGAAGCAGGGAGGGCTTGCTTTGACTTAGAGCTTCCCTAATTTTGATCCACCATGACAGAGAATGCACAGTACAGTTCACGGAGGCAGGGGTGAGTTGAAGTCTTGTCCCCTGTGATAATAGCTGTTGACAGAACACAGACAGAAGGCCATAACACAGACTGAGTACCACCTTCAAAAAAGGCCTGCCCCCAGAGAGCTTTCTACCAATTAAGTCCTAATTTTAAAGATTTTGTAGACATCCAAATGATCCTCACTAAGCCCCAACATTTAATAGCCTTTAAAACTTGATCACAAACTATGGACTAAGCGCTCAAAATACAAGTATATAGAGGGAGATTTCAGACCCAAATCCTAACATGCAAGATAATAAAAGATTTGCAGAAGTATTTCAAAGACACAGTCAGCTCAGAGGAACAAGCATTTTGGTGGTCTTGGTGGTAGAAAGTTCATGACAAGTGTATTTAGATAAAAAGGAGAGAATTGGCTAATTTTGCCCTGCTTCCTAAAACAAGCTATTGCAAACTTGATACAAGCGTTTGTGTACCATAAGGAAACTTTTTACAAGTTTAGAAGGATACAAAAACAAACATCTGTACAATACTAACATGAAATGTATATATTCAATGACCTTACTGTGCCCAGAACTGGTCAGTCTTTTCCTGGGTTCTGAACCGTTGGTTGTGTCTATTCCACCATGAGTATCAAATACCAGAGACTTGAGAAAGATAGACTCCCAAAACGCTGGGACAGACCCAGAGGTGAGAAGTAGGAAAACAAGAATATCTCTTTCCTGGAGGACTTCCCAGCTCCTGTCTCTACTTTTCTAAATACTCAATTCTATTTTATATACACTCAACTCCAATTCTTCTCTTGAGTTTATATGCCCGTAAACTCCTTATTGGTTTTAGTTATCTATTAAATTTTAAGATATTAAAATTAAGAATTAAATTTTTTGGCTTCTGCAGAAGCAAGTCAATACTTAGTGCCTTTAGTAAAGTAGGCATGGCTTAGCAAAAGGGACTCCGTGTGAAAAGGTACTTGATCTCAAGTCTGATGACTTAAATTCAATCTTTGGGTTCCACTCAATAGAAGAGAAGAACCTATGCATCAAGTTACCTTCTGCATGCTGGACATGGATACACAACAGCCTCATAAATAAATAAATGAATTAATAAATAAATAAATGCACCTGATATTTTATTAATAAATACATAAGTAAACACATATCCTGTCAGCCCAGAAGTGGATGTTGGTGGAGTTCCTGCTTAACTATGGCATTAACTATGTGTTCCATACTTTAAAATACTGTGACTTTTATATCCTTGGAGAGATGGCAGTATGCTAGGAGCTATGGCAGAGGAGGTGAGGGAAGAGAAGAAACAAACTACATTTTACAATAAAATTTAATAAAATAATTCTTTTCTTTTTTTAGTTTTTCGAGACAAGATTTTTCTGTGTAGCATTGGAACCTGTCCTGGCATTTGCTCTGTAGACCAGGCTGGCCTGAAACTCATATAGATCCACCTGCCTCTGCTTCCCAAGTGCTGGAATTAAAGGCATGCGCCACCACCACCCGGCTCATAACATAATTCTTATAATATATTTTTCTAATAAAAAGTTGTACTGTATTTATTTGGGAAGGGAAAAACAAATCTAAATTTTAAGTTTGTTCCAGGGGATAGTAGGATGATTTTTTCCTATGTTTAGTAAAAAGTGGCAGGAGTTGAACATTTAAAACCTGATTTTGAATCATTTCATTTGTGTTTCTCAACACTCTAAAGGAACTGTAACTGGCTGCCTAGTCCCTTCTTCAAAGTGTAAATGACCTAACAATGTCTGCACTTGGGTTTTCTAAATTTAGGCCAGGGGATAATTTACATTTGTGAAAGCAGATCCAGGAACACACATGTTGCCACTCTGTTGCTAATTCAGGCTCAAGGCCTATGATGGGCTTGTTATGCTGAGAAGTCATTGTTATTAAATAGTGAACATAATGCAGAATAAAAGTAGGAGAGAAAAAGAAGATGGTAAACCTATGGGATTTTTTTTCCAGAAAATAGAACCCACAGAATTGTTATAAAAGAAATTTGCAGAATATCACTGATATGATCTTGTTAAAAGAAAAAAATGATCCATGTCAGTTCCCAAGCGTTTCAGTCCACAGTTTTCAGACCTCTAGCTTTGCGGTGAAGCAGTGCTTCATGGAAACACCATGACCTGAAGCACAGATTGGAGCAGGCTGCTCACATCCTGGCAGCCCAGAAGTGGACATTGATGGAGTTCCTGCTTTCCGTAAAGGTCCTGCCACTGAGATTAACTATGCATTCCATACTTTAAAGTGCTGTGACTTTTACATCATTGGAGAGATGGCCGTATGCTAGGAGCTTTGGTATAGGAGGAGAGGGAAGAGAAGAAACAAACTACATTCATCTTTTATACAGTAAATATCCAGGAAAAGCATTTGCAACATCACAGTATTTTTGTAGATAAAAATGAATTCAACACATAGTCAAGATGAACAGGATTCTAGTTGCGTACATACACGCATTTAAGCAATGAGAAAAATGTACAAGTGACCCAAGTAATATATTGAAAACATATGAGCTATGTCAGAATAAAACAACTTAAAGGGAAGAATTTCTTGCATTTTCTGTGGACTCGGCATTGCATAATGAAAAGATACCATGCACTAGAAGGTGAGATAAATCTGGCTCAGAGAGCTTGTACTTCCTAGCTATCTGTGCTTAGACAACCACTTGTACCCACTGCTCCTCCTTGGGTTTGAAGGGTCTCCCAAACACCTACGGGGCAAAGGCTCAGTGCCCATTTCCTTTGATATAGTAAAAAATCTTGAGAGTTGGAACCCAGGGAGGTTTTAGTGTATTGGGATCATACTCTTGCAGGCAGACAGTCTCTTCTCTCTTTCACACAGGGTCATTAAGTGAACACCTTTGCCTCGCACTGCATTCCCTTCCTCCACCACAATGTGCTGGCCCTCAGAGACCCAAAACCAACATGGCTAACCTATTGATGACTTAAACTTCTAAACTGTGAGTCAAAATAACCTTTTCCCTTCACCTCAGATGTCTGTCATACTGAAGGAAAGCTAAAGCACCCATCTACCAAACCAAGCTCTTAACAGAATCCAAGGATGTGGAAATTGACTTCTGATCCCTTGAGAACAGTGGGTAACATAAACAGATGATGTAGTGACCACTGCTACCTATGGAGAGTGTTTCGCGCTCCATGTGGCTTAGTTTGCAGGACCATGAGCATGAATTTTATACAGCCACAAATGATGTTTCTCAATGTAGTCAAATGGATCTTATCAGTTGGTGGTCAAGTAATATATTATCATTGATGTGTGACTTGGTGTTCAGGAATCTATTAAATTTGGTGACCCTGCTAATGTTTCTTGAGCCGCTTTTCCAGTGAAAGTGAGGAGTGGAATAGCTAATACAGAACTTACCTCATGGGGTCAGAAATAAAGTAAATTAGCATGTACGACCATACTTCATAAGAAAACAGAATTCTCCAAATAGGTGTCAGGTGATGGAAGAAGGTTTCTAAGGTGCATATTTGAGATTGTCGAGAGGAGAAATTCTGGCAGCTGTAAAGCGAAAATAAAACTTTTAATTTAGAAATATGAACTAATGAATTATTTTTGTCTCAAAACTTACTTTCTTCTACTTTGGTGGCGTGCATAGTGCTCTCTTTGCGATGTGTTTAGAAGATTGTAAGAAGACTGATCAAAAAGTACATGAAACAGATTTGGAAGGGGTGGGTATAAAGTTAGAATTTCTGAGTCATGAAAACATCAAATAGCGCTTCCTGAAAGGTGTAACTTTATTTAGAACTCAGCCGCTGCATTTTCTATCTTGCTGCAGACACCTCTGAATCAACCATCTATGTTGACAAATTGTTATGCTGACAAATTCTCACTTCTACTGAAAATTTCCATTTTGTAAACAAGTAAGTGGGTTCTTGATGATCTAGCTCATATCCTGTGCTGGAACTTTGGGAAGCATAGTCTTGGCTTGAGTGACCATGTATTATTCATTTCTCACATTAGCCAAGAAGAATCAAATATTTATCACCAAATCAGAAAGCCACTGGGAGCATGAATGTAATATTGTATCTGAGATCTTGCCTCAAGTTTGGGAAACACAAACGGTGCATGTCTGGCTCCATTGGCTTGATTTCCTGAGAGAGAGTGGAAATATATGTTTGTTTGGCTTTCTTTATAATACAAGGAGCTTTAAAACTAGCCCCACCCACCCAGGCAGTGGTGATGCACACCTTTAATCCCAACACATGGGATGCAGGGCAGATCTCTTTAAGTTAGAGGTCAGCTTGGTCTACAGAGCCAGTTTAGGTCAGCCAGGCTGTTACACAAAGAAACCCTGTCTCAAAAAAGAAGGGGGAAAAAAAACTGTCCCCACCCACCAACAGCACAAACACAGAACGACAAACCACTTTTCTGATCAGAATATTTGATGTACATAGATATAAGTGTATTTGGAGTCTCACACACACGCTGGGTCAGAGCCAGTCGTGTCAGATCTGACACTGGGATTTCCCATGGTAGTCCCTATCACACATGCAAAAAAATAGGCCTGTGGCACAGCCTAAATCTGGGTGACAGTCATCAGCTATCACATAAAGGAAGTAGGTGAGGTGTGTCTATGTTTTGTGGACTAGAATAAGCAAAGTGCCGCTGATCACAGGAAGACACATGAGGCTTTAAACAGAATACAAAGTACATATATGTGCAAAAGTCTTGGCATCCTATGCCACAGATACTTGTTCAGCCATGTTCATTGCTGTTCTGGTTACAATAGGCAGAAAATGGAAACAACCTAACTTTTCTTCAGTAAGTGAATGGATGATGAAAAGGCGGCACATTTCACAGGGCAATACTCTTCAGCTGGAAAGGAACACGAAATCGTGGGATTTTTAGGTAAATGTTTGAACGCATCTAGATAAGATTATATTGAGTGAAGTAATCCAGACCTTGAAAGACAAATGTCACATGTACTCGCTCATCTGTGATCCCTTGCTCTAAATCTTCTGATGTGAATATACAAAATGGAGTGACTTCAGAAACCAGAAAAGTAGAAGGAAACCACTGGGGGTCATTATGAGAGGGGATTAGCGTGATGCCTTTGACAGAGAATGTAAAATGGAGAGGGAGCTCCAGCTGGAGAAAGGGAGGGAGGCCAATGAAGAAGAAGAAAGAGGGATGTGAGTTGTTCGATAAAGCCTCAAGGGAATATTATTTTGTATTTATGTAAAATTATACATAAAACATACAGTATGTATATGTGTGTGTTTATCATGCATGTATATATGTATCATCAAGGAAGATGCTGGCAATGCTCCCCATAATAACCATGTACTTACAAAAACCCAGTAACAGGCACAAGAAACTTCCTTTCTTTGGTCAGGATCATTCAATCGTCTCCCAGACCAATATAGACTATTATTGTTGCCTTTGATTGCCTCTCAGAGACTGAAGATAAACTCCCATTTCTGAAGACCCCCACATGCTAAAGGTCTAAGATTCATATTATTTAAGCTGGATCTAGCCTGAAATCTTCCTCCCTGCCTAGTTCCAAGGTACCAGAAAATACTATTCAAGATGATAAGGGAAGGAAGCAATCACTAATCCTACCCAACTGCAATACCTATGAACTCCAACAAAGACCACCATGACAATATAACCCTAAATTGCAATAAGTGTCCCTTACATATTGGCAATAAGAAACAGCTGTAGAGTGTACGGCTATACCACCCTGAACAGGCCCGATCTCATCTGGTCTCAGAAGCTATAGAATTTGACTTAACTCAACAGGAGGGAAATCATGCCCAGTACTAGAAACCTAGCCACCTTCCCAGGGGTAGTGAGGCCACAAATCTTAGAAGAGAAATCTACTACCACCATTTTGATAGACCAGCATAATTTTTGAACACATTCTGAGTCTGATCCTTACACCCAAGGATAATTGTAGCTACCACCCGTGATCAAAGAAGCCTGTCTTTTTGTTATGTTTTTGTTATAACATAACAAAAATCCACAACTAGATGCTATGCAGAGATAGCATTGTGAAGAGCACAGCCCCAGTGTATACATTTGCATCAGACGTGAGTATGCAATACGGAGCATTGCGTGTGCAAGCATACAATAGCTTGCACTACAGCTCAGGGAATATCATGGAAGAGGAGTAGAAAGGTTCTTAGGGCCAGAATAGCAGAAAGTCTTCTAGAAAAGGATGCATAAACAAGACCAGAACAAATGGCAATATCAATAGACATGCGAACAGGACCAGAAAAGGAGAAATTTCATGGGGCCCCACCTAGACAAAGAATTACAGGCAACTAGTGAATATAGAAAGAGAAAGAATTAGTCTATCCCAGTGATGAGGCCAATACAAAGTGATTAGCCCTGAAAGCATATGCACACACATACACAGACAAGAAAAATGGACTCAGTGTGCTATATTCAGGTATACTTATATGTATGAATACTTGTACTTATACATACATACATACGTAACAACAATAATAAGAAAGAGTCTATCAAATTGAGAAAACAGGCACAGAAGGACTAGGAGCAGGGCACTTGAGAGAGAATAAAGGGGGGAAAAGGAAGGGGAAAACAACATAGTTATATTTTATTTTTAAAGATATAAAAATATAAGTAAATAAATAGCAATTTAAAGATAATGTACAAGAGACAATAATGTCTAAGACAGGGTGCTAGACTGGAGATAGGACATGCTAGGTGAAGACCCTTAAGGCAATATAATTAAATGAAAGGCTAAGTAAAGCTAAAAACAGTGTATCATTCAGGCAGCACTCAGTATAGCACTAGATATTAGCTTAGTGGAATGACAATGTATTCCAGGGTCATTAACTTCTGTATCAAGGAGGATGGAGCCTATGCAGAAATGACTCTTCCCAGACCAGTGAATGAAGGGGGCTTAGCAGTGATCTGACTTCCCCACAGGTCAGCATTATAAAGGCTGGGGTGGGTGAAGAGCAGAAAAGGAACTGCCTCATCAGCATAGCTGCAGACCCGTGTTCCTTGACTCTTTTTCTTCTCATTTCTGAAGGCATTAAATTCTCCTGCCTACTTCTGGGATGGTATTTATTTCACTATGTGATGATAATTAAAAGAAAATAAAAAGGAAGTAAGCCAGAAGGGTGTAGACCTGTGTGATCATCTTGAAAGCAGACAGGCCAGTAAGTCTTCCACACCTGTCCAGGAGGTCTGGGTGGCCAATTCCAGATTGTTAGAAATCGCAGCCAGGGCTAGACTTGGGTAATTAGAAAATGAACTCACCATATTGCAAAAATCTTTGAAAAGAGCATTAATACTGGGATTCTGGCTCTAGTATAGATTAATTTTGTGACCTTGTATTAGTAATTTCTGGTTTTCAGCCTTGTTCTCTCATGTGCAAAAATGAAATAGCACTTCTAATATTTATTGAAGAAGACAAAGTGTTAAAACATATTAAACAAAGCTAAAAATTAAGTATCCTCCAAAATCTCGAATTTATCTATCTAATGATCAATCACTAATCAAATTCCTTAAGCTGGAAAATTATAGGAGTTAACACTGAAATCTTACCATAATGGTTGGCCTCTCCTTTGGACCATCACCTGCATGCTGAGACATTTGTCTTTGTTTTCAGAGTGTTAAGAAGAGAAAGATTAGGAGACTGTAGGAAAAAGGTGGAGTGGGGCCAGGATAGGTGTTTCTGTGTGTAGGAAAGAGGTGGGTGGGGCCAGGATAGGTGATTCTATGTGATGTTCAAGCAAACCCCTCCTCACTACCCAAAGGATGCTCTGCTCTAACTCCAGCAAAGGCGGTGATGTAGAGACTGCACTGCAAACAGCGACAAAGCTCTCCTGGGCAGACTTGGTCTGCAGTGACACAGGCAGATGCTAAACTTCAGCCTGTCTAGAAGTTAATTAGGTTACAAAGGCTGCCAAAAATCCCAAAGTCATTCAAAGAAAATTCAGCACCGGAGCAAGATCTGAAGCAAAGGTCAGAAGATACAAACAGTAATCTTGATTCTAAGAACAGGGACATAAACATGGGGAGGGGGAGCTGTGCAGGTGAAAATCTGTAGGCTTCTTATCCGTGTTTTATAACAGCTGAAAGATGAAGCATACTGTAGTTCTGGCTGCTTTCCTACAATAGCTATGTCTAAACAAGGGCTGAAGCAGAGGCCAACACTGTGTGTTCATTACCTGTCCAGAATTCTCAGTACATAACCAAGGGACACGGAGGGTGAGAATCCCTGGATGGATGCGGCTCCCGATTGAGTATCTTCCCACTTGGAAACCGTGATTCTGGAAAGATCATTCGCTACAATGAATTAATCAAAGAGATGGCTTGGGTTTTATTTCAGGGCTTCTTTGTGGGTACCGTGAAATTATCACACAGTAGCCAGTGCTGTCTGCTCCTGGGTCTCTGGAATAGTTGGAGCCTTAAAAACCTAGAGACCCATTTTCTCCAAAGAGGTTATCCCCAGAATGTGTGTTGGGCGTGGGGTGCTCTAAAGCTATGAGCAGCAGTACACAGGACATCACTGCCACCAGCAGGACCCAGAGGAAGTGCAGGCACTGGGGATGCTACAGAATGGCTAAGATAGGAGTCTTCAGGTGGGAAGATGAGCTTAAGATACTCTTCCTTTTGTTTGCTTGAGACAGAAGTTCACACTGTACCCCAGACTTGCCTGTCCTGGCAGTAACAACAATCCCACTGCCTCAGTTTTTAAGATCTGGTGATTACAAACCTGAGCCACCATGGCCAGCTAAGCTCAGTAGCCACCCATCCTCTCCCCAGTCTCTGGGATGTGGGGGTTCCTCTCACAGACTGATACTCCTGCCCCAAACTCAGAATGTATCATCTGAAACCCAAATTCCAACCCAGGCTCCAAATACTCCCTTCTCTCCGGCATCACCACCTACCCTACAACACTTATTTCCTCTCTGGGGTTTGCACGGTTGCATAGCATGACAGCAATTTTACAGTTGGACTTATCCGCATCGCATACCACTCCAGACCATGGGAAGTTCATCTTCTATCCTTGTCCCTGGATGCCCAGTCTGGAGCCTCACATGAAGCCGACCCAGCATCCTGCACTGACTTGGTTAAGCAACTTAAGTGCAAACAACCCACAACTTCTGGCCAACTTTGACTCCCAGCCACCAAACTGTGGTCCCCTGAACTTTGCAGACCTGGGTCTTGGCGGGTGATCTCCCTTTCTGGAGTCTTAGCCTCCAGTGGAGCCAAAGATCACACTTTACAGGGCCCCACACATCCTGAAAGCCAGCTCCTGAGTTCGCAGGAGGGCGAACAGCCAGGGAAGGCATCTCAGTGGGAGTCGGAAGGCTCCCGGGGTCCTTTAGAAAACTAGAGAGAACTGCCCGCAGAGATTCGCTTCCAGCAAGGGTCCCCGACTATGCGGGGAGGACCACGTGAGCATCGTGGCTTAGCTATAAAAACCCCCTGATTCGCACGAGCGTGGGGAGAGAGCGCAGAGGCGAGACACGGCCTCCCACGCCACGAGAGGAAGGACGACCGTGACCCGCCTTCCTCAATACCCGAAGCTCTGATGCTCCAGACCTTCATGGGGTGTCGAGGCGCGCTGAACTTTGGGGACTTGGCAAAGGCGTGCAGACGCCCGCGCGACTGGATTCCCACAAACGCTCAGGGCTGGTTTGACCTTTAGGAGAGTTGGAGGGGGGGATAGCAGGAATCTCGGGCAGATCGATCTCCTGTCTTTCACTGAGCGAGCAGCCAGGAGTTCTGCAGCGTGTCCTCGGAGGAAGCCCGGAGATCCCCGAGCTGTCCCCCAGCCGGCTCATCGACACCGCCCAGCGAGCCGCATTAATTCTGCGCTGCGAGAGAGGCGAGTTCAGACATACTCCTGCCGCCTTCTCCTAAACTTTGACCTGCTCAGGTCGCCCTCAGGGTCCCCGCGGAGGGCACAGGCGGGGACATGGCTACGAGCTCCAAGAGCCGAATGGGCTCTTCCCTTCGCAACCCGGCGCCGCCCGCGTAGCATCCTCTACGCTGACCTCCCGCGCTGCGGCGCCGAACCCTGGGCCAGAGCCAAGGCAGTTCTCAGAGGTGCGGAAAGCGACGGCAACCCCGGGACCCAAGGGTCCGTATGGCCACCGCCCGCGGGCAACTGCTGAGCGCCACGGAGCTTGCGGGCTGTGCCCGGGGCTCCGAGCGGCTCTGAACTGCGGTGCCGGCCGACGTCGCCCTCGCGGGGCCGCGGAGGGTCAGGGACCCGAAGAACAGAGGTGGTGGTGGCAGCTAATCCTCCCCCAGGGCGATGTGGCCAGCCGGCGCCGGCACCAAGCTGCCCTGTCCCCGGGACTCCGCGCTCCGGCGGGCGGCGTTCTCCGGGAACCTTACCGCCCTGCCTTCTCACCTCGTACCCGCCGGCCGCAGCGTCAGAGTCTTCATCAGCGCCAACCCTGAAGGTAAGTCCCTGTTTGTCCGTCTGTTGATCCTTCGATCGGTGCGTGGCCGAAAGTGCGTGGGGCCTCCCATCCGGGTGCACTCTGCTTCCCCTGCGCTCCCTGCCTCCCGCCGCAGCCCGGAGCGCGTGGGAATTTCATTCCAATCACTTATTTTTCTTTAACTCATCCGCTTCCCTGATGACTTCTAGGACACACTTGTCTTCCCAGAATCAATCCAAAACATAGCTGAGGCAGTTAGTAGCCAGTTTCCAGAGGATTCATTCTGCCTTTTCCACCGTAAGCCCTTTCTTCTATCGGTTTCTTCTGATAATTACAAACGGTAGCTGAATGGGAGCTACCTGCTGCCGTATGTTCTCACCCAGGCAGGCATATTTCTTAGAACACAGGTCTTGCAAGTAAAGGTCGGGAGTGGGGGGCGAGTACAGACGGTCTCAGGTCAGAGAGGTGCTCACCCCAGGGCAGAATTGGTCCTGGAACGCTCATATGAGCTCATCTGTGCGGAATCTTGGTCTCCTGGGTGGAGTTCCGGCTCCAGTCAAGCACCTGCTAGGTGCTCCACGGAAACTTGTTGGTTTGGGGCTTTTGTAGTCACCATGACAGAAGCGGTTTTCAGTTCTTAAGGTTAACTTTGGTTCCCAGTGGGTGGTGGGAAAGGGGGGGTACTCATTTAACAAACTAGGTAAGACTTTAGAGGGGGGAAAGGGAGTGATCCTAAGAAGAGTTTTATAAGTTTATGTAAGACTGAAGAATTTGCCTCGTTGAACATTCAAAGCTCTGGCTGCTTGTAAAATGCATTCTGAGAAGACAGAAAAAGTAACTTTCTGGAAACAATCGCTTCTAAACGGGAGGGCTGCACTACTAGAAATTTCTGGTAAAGGTTTTGTGGTCACAATGGAATGAGGAAAGAATCGAAGAAATAACATGCCATAATTAATAGGAGCTTTCTGTGCTCGTAGGGAGGGGCGCCTCATGGGAGGGTTCTGTGCTTGCAGGGAGGGGGGCTCACTGTCCTTCCCTGAATTTACAGCTCTCGTTCACAGAACTTAATAAAGGGTGTCTTCGAGAGATCTGGTGACATCAAAATTCATCCCGTACCAAGTATGCCATCCAGGACTTTGACATGAAATTTGAATTAAATAGCCATAAAATGGGGAGCCTCCTTAAAGTTAGGGTTCAGGCAATCTGCAAGTCCCAGCAATAACGTCTGGAAGAATTATATTAGATAATGTTTAGTCTTGTAATTTTCAATTACTCAAGACTTTCCTAAATGCCAGGTGAATTGTTTGCCCTGCTGTGTAGCACACTGCCTTGTCCTTAAAGCAAACTGCTTCTCAAATACCATGAGTGTTCTGTTAATGTTACCAGTGGTTAATTTGTTTCTTGCTCTAACTATGTGTTTTCTGTGATTGCATGATAATGAATTGATGTAGTCAGTTTACTGTGGAAGTTAAAACAAGATTAATCTCATTTTTGTTATACCTGTGACATTTTGTTAAATGTGTGGTGAACGCACATTATTTTCCAAACCCTCCACTTAGTTGCTCTAAAAACTTTAACACACACAAAAGCCCAGGAAAACAAACACAAGGAAGGCCTCAGCTATGTCTCTTGGTCTCTGATTTTGCTGGCTGGCTTCCAGGCTGATCTTAAAGGACCAGAAATGTGAAGATTACTCGTCAAGCAAGCCTTTGAATTTCATCCAGACTGAAGAGCCAAGGGCATATTGAAAATAGACAGAGATGGGCATTTTTAATGCTCTCAGCTTGAAGCCTTACAACTCCGGGAAATGCTCCATCCAAGGCAGCACTTTGCCATGGCATCTTTATGGATTCAATTTAGAAAGCAAATGCTTGCGTTTTGGTACCATCCAATATTAGATTCTTGGACAATCCTGAAGATGAAGAGCCTTTCCACTGTCAAATTAAGACAAAGGACACTCATGTTTCCTTTACAAACAGAAGTCCAATTTGCATCTGAATAAAAGCTGTTTTGTTTTGAAGCCATAGTAGTTGCTTTTGTTTTGTCTTGTTTTGCGAAACCCAACAAGACTCTTGCTGAGGTGATTGTTTTCAATAGATATTGCTTTACAAAACTTGAGTGGAATGGAATTTTCCCAACCACACTAATGGTAACACGTGTCTTCAGAATGGGTAATTAGTTTTCATGCAATTTTGATTTTATCCTCAAATGCTTCTGAGAGTGGTAAGCAAGGGATTCTTTCTATTCTACAGGTGAGACAACTCAGGCTTTATGCAGTGAAGTTACTTTTTTGGATTAATACAGCAGAGTGAAACAGAGAGATCCCATAAGAAACTCACAATACTTATTTTGCTGTTCTTCGACAATCTAGGCAACACACAGATCACTGGAAATGTCTCATGTTTATATGACCAAATATGGTGGGAAAGTGCTGTCCAGACTCTTCTGGCTCCAACAACTAAAAGGGAACACAATTGCCCCAACCCACTTGGTCCCACTGGGAGGCAGTTATAGGACATACAAGAGAATCTTACAGCATACTGAACTTCTTCAAAAGTCTATCCATGTCTGACTTGTTGTCACTACATGGATGATTTTGTACACTTGTCAGGGAGGCAATCACATTATTCCAGACTTACATGAATGGTTGAACTTTGTCTAGTCTCACTCCCATGCAATGATGTCATCTTTCTTAGTCCTTGGAAGTTTTCTAGTCATATAACTACTCTCTCTCTTTGCTAAGACAATTTTTTTATACTGCTTTGGAAATAAATGCTTTCAAAACATGTACAACAATGAAAAGGAAAGGGGAGGAGAGGAGAAATGGGGAGGGAAGGGGAGAGGAAGGGAGGGAAGGAAGGAAGGAAGGAAGGAAGGAAAGGAAAGGAAAGGAAAGGAAAGGAAAGGAAAGGAAAGGAAAGGAAAGGAAAGGAAAGGAAAGGAAAGGAAAGGAAAGGAAAGGGTCCTGCACAGGTCTCCCAGTTATTGTGCTGGAAGGACTTTCAAATCCCATGCATCCATTCTGAACTAGATCAGAGTAAAGTAAGTAACATCTTCATTCAGACAAAAGAAAAGATGTTGCCTTTGTTTTTGACAAAGAATGATGCTAGCTCATAGTCCTTTCACCTATGATCTCCAGGATTAAATGTGAGTTGGTAATTTCTCCTGTCTTTGGGGGAGGAAATGAGAATTTCCAATTAACTATGTGGGCTCTGAACTAACAGCCATGCCATATATGTGTCTATAAGTATACATGCTTTCACTTAATGTTGTGCAGAGCTGTCCTAAATGCCAGAAATGTCTGTTTGCTCTGACAGCATTAGTCATGGACGATGGTTGAGTCTAAATAGTGTGAGTAAAATTCTGAATTTTATTCATTTTAATAAATGTAATGATATAAACATGCATATGACTTTACATACACACGTGGCTACTGGCTCAAAGCTCTAAGTCAGTATTTCTCAACCTGTGAATCACAACCCCTCTGGGGTCACATGTCAGATATCCTGAATATCGAGTATTTATGTTATTTTTCAAAACAGTACCAAAATTAGTTATTGAGGAGTAATGAGATAATTTTATGATTGGGGGTCACCACAGCATGAGGAACTGTACTAAAGGTCTCAGCATTAGTGAGGTTGAGAACCACTGCTCTAAGTAGACAAAGACAATAAGTAGCTTCATGTCAAATAAAGTCCCAGTACTGACAGGGGTTATTTTGGATTATGCAATCACTCAAACTGGGGGCACTCTACTATTCACTAGGGTTTGTGAATTTTGATACTGCAGCTAAGAGATACAGACTTTATTGGAGAATACAGTTTAAACTACGAAAATTGAGTTTCTCAAAATCAAATCCACAACTACATGGAGCTCTCAACTCCTAGACAAGGAGCAAATAATTGTGCCTCTTGCCAGGAACAGTTGACATATTTCAAATCTAAAACATGAGTGAGAACAGGGGTTACAGCTGTCCTGGAAATATTAAAAGAAGTGTCTGGGCTCCCGTGTTTACATTTTCCTTCCAAATGCAGCTTTCCAGTGGGGCAGAATCACTTATTATATATCCAGGGCTGCTATACTAGTCTGGAAAGAAACCTGGAATAAAGAAGAAATAGCCAACATTCATTCCTGTCCACTTCCACTTAGATTGTCAAAGTGGCCATCTTTGAGTGTTATATACTCATGCCTAGCTTTGATGACCAAATATTCAGATCATTCCCATTGATTTTTCTTCAGTCAGTATGATTTTTTTTAGCTTCCCAGACTCTTCTTCAGACCTTAAGACTCTCAGTTGGAAATCTTATTCTCCATTTTGATGGAGGCACAGAAAAGATGACTTCTCGCCTCGTGTCTACACAGGCTCAAAGTCCACAACCACTGGTTACCTTCTTTAGTTTGCAGTTCTGCCCCAAAGAAAGAAAGAAAGAAAGATCTGCATCAGGATTCAAATGAGATCTGCGAGAATTCTTCATTACTCTTATTCTTACATTTCTGTCATCCTAAGCTCTCATGGCTCCCTCCCCCCTTTTTTTTTACTGTCTTTATGTATTGTCAATAAGAAAACTGTAGCAGAACACAAATGGACACTTGTGCATCTATACAGATACAGACATCTTGATATACCCTAAGAATGTATATAACATACACAGGGCATTCATAATACACAAACACCAAAAGTCTACTGATTGTGTCTCCTTGATCCTTAAGGAGACTTTGTTGGGGAAAAGGGGAGTATTAGTGACCAATAGACTTAGGCTTATGAACCATGCTTTCTGGGTTTGAATTCTTAATCTTCTATGTAATGAATTATTTCTTTTTTTTTTTTTTTTTTTTTTTTTTTGTAATGAATTATTTCTGAGCAAGTTCTTTAACTTTTTTGTTCTCTGTTTCCTGTCTCATGAGGTAAGATAACAGCAGTAGCTGTGAGGGGTTAGAGAGCAGGGTAAATAAACGAATACACACAAAGCGCTTACACAAACACTGGGCACACAGGAAAAAAATAACACACATTCACTATGTTTTCATTGTGTTATTTTCCAGTGACATTCAGGCACTCTGTAGGTGTATCTCTGGCAGGAATGTGGTCTCTATCAGCCACTAGGTAGAACTCAACCTAGAAAAAGAAACCTTTCTACTGTATATCTTTCATAGAATTGGGTGTCCTAAAATTTTTGCAAAGCTTACAGAACAAAATGGCATTTAGACATTTTAGGCATTCATTAGGCATTTAGGTGCCACTGCAAAAAGCTACCACCCGGAGGACAGAAAGCTGCAGAAGTGCCCATGCATACCAAGTTGCCAGCAGCCTCTGCAAAGTGGCAAGTCTACTAAAAAAACACATGTCAAATGTCATAAACTATAGCAGAAGAACTTCTTCATTGCCTTCCCTTCATATATCATGAATCTCCAGGAAGTGAAAGCACACTGGTCCAGGGCTGCAATATCAGCACATTGTTCTCTGCGTGTGAAGAGACATATGGATGGAAATTCGGGATTTTTCACTGTGCATTTCCACTTACATTTCTGCACTGGTTATCTTAAAGAGTGTTATTCACTTGCCTGACTTTGAGGGGCTGGAATTGCTTATGGGCCCTAGCAACAGGCAAGTCTGAGAATTCCCATGCTTCCAGTCCATACTCTGCAATAGAGAGGATGAAAAGAAGGAGTAATAGATCCTCAGCACCTAAAAAAAAACAATATGTGGAACCCAGGAGAAAAGAGACACATGCATTCCTTCAACCAAGGAATGTTCCTGAACATTCTAATCTATGTGGATGCTATTCTGGTGTTTAAAAACACAGCAGCCACCATACACAGCCAGCTTCTGCTTCTGTGGCGTTTACCTAAATACCATAATGTATGTGATAAGTGTCAAAGCAAGACACAAGCAAAGGAGCATTGAGAAGCTCCAAAGTGAGTTACATAAGCCAGTTTTTCTTTTGTTTTGTTTTTGTGGGGGGGGTCAGAGTGAGGAGCTGGGAGGTCTCCCCAGGAGATGAATAGAACCAGAGTATGAAAGCTGTTCTACATGATAATCAGATATGAGGCAAAGTGATGATGAGATCTCCACAGGGAACACAAAGAAGCAGTCTTTGTTATTCGGCAAAGAGCTTGCATCACTTTGAATAGGAACAGAACTGATACCTTGTGAAAACACTTAATGACTTGGACCATAGAGTTACACTAGCTCAAAATCCATTCTAACTTCGCGATTTCAGCTACCTACCAGTCTTTCAACATTCTTTTCATGCCATGGTATTGCCCCTCTCATTTTCTGCTTTAAAAGATGCCTGCAAGTTTGGAGTCTCTGTTTCAGTTACCTGTCGCTATTAATCAACCCACTCCAAGTCATAAAAGCATAAAATAATGATTTACCATTTTTCATGCTTCTGTGATTTGGAACTCAGACAAGGCTCACTGTTCCATGGATGTGACCATGTGGTCTTCCCCATAAAACATTAGTTTGAAGAAGAAAGTAATGTCTGCTCTTGGGGCACAGGGCAGCTTTCCAGGGGCAAGAGTGCTGGTGTACTAAACCACCTGTTTTAGTCTTCCCAGGGCTTGCAGTTGTGGAGAAGGGAAAGGAGGTGATACAGAGAGTTAAGGAGATTCAGAGACCTTCCGGTCAGGGCAGAGAATAGCCTCCACCACGCAGAAGGTTCATTTCTTTCCTTTTGAACTTTCATATACCATTACCCAAGACACGTTATTAGTAACATTAGAGCTACAGCTTTAAATGGTACAAATTAAACCCTGGTAAGATGGGTAACAGAAGGCTGGGGTATAGCTCAGTGGCTCATTGCTTGCCTTGCAACACAAAGCCTTGAATTCAAACTCCAGCAGTGGAAAACTAATATAAAAAAGATTATAAGTCATCGAGAATGTAAGCTAATCATCAAGAACTGCAAACAAATATCAGATATGTCTACAAGATGGAATCTTGGCATAGTCTTAGGAATAGACATTCCATCTCTTTAAATATCTGAAAAAGAAATTTTTTTAAAAAAAAAAACTCACACACATTTTTTAAATGTCAAGTGTGAGAAATTCTACAGCATAATATAAATTTATTTAATTTAATAAAATAAGCCTAAGGATTCATCTTTAAAATTCAGGCTAAGGACATTATTATTTGTTGAAATGCTGGAAAATGCATTTTGTTGAGAAATTCTTAGCGATAACTCGTGGGACAATGTATATTTCACAGACTCAACAAGAAAATGTTCGCAAGTAATCATGTCTGTGTCTAAACGTTCCATGAACTCAAACCCAAAGCATCCCAGAAGAGCAGCTGCGCAGGCATTTGACATCAAAGACTATCTGGTGTCAAGCGTAGACCAAGAATAATAAGCAATCCAGCATCAGGTTGCTTTCCACTAACCATTTCTTTTAGGTTTTTCTCTGTGCTGTCATGAGTCTTAAGCAGATAGAAAGCAGGTAGATTTGCTCAAACGTCCTGGAATCACTACATTGTAAAATGCATCTGGGAGAAATCAGGGTGTTACTGACAGGGAGACACCTTGTATTGCTTTGTCTTTCCTCGCAATTTCTGTTGAAGACAAAGAGTGATTCCTCAAATTAAAATGTGTTGGCTCATGCAAAATTGGGCAAAAGTTGTGATAGAAACTTAATAAAAAGATCAGAAACTACAGCTCAGAATGATAACAATACCCACTGCTAATTAAATACTTCCTTAAAACCTCATTATAAATCAAAGCTATTTCAAAGACTGGGACAAGGCATTCTATTCAGAACAAAGCGGGAGGGGGGCATGTGTCTCACTTCTATAGGGATTGCAGAATGAAACTGTAAGGCAGAAAGAGTAGCCTTCACAATGCTGTCAATACAGCAGTATCGTTCAGAGAGATTTCTGCCTCCAAACCCATTTTTTTCTACTGTCATTCTAAGTATCAGCTACAGTGTTTTCGGGATTCCCATTGTGTCCCTGCAGTCTCCTAATTAGTTGATATGGACTGTCACAAAATAGGGAAGAGACACATTTTGTAGACCCATATGTCTAAGACACGGGGCAAGTACAACTGTCCAAAAACACAAACCTTGCATTTGTAAAAGGCATACTCACATTAAGTATGCCTGACATACTTAAGAGGTATACTTAATACTTAAGAGGCTGACAGAAATTACTGGAATCAAGTGGTTGCATCTCACATCTTCATCAAGCACGAGTCACTCACATCTAGCCAAAAGGAAAGACTCAGTTGAGCTGAATCTCAAAATTCTACTCTAACCAGCAGTCTGGTTAAAAGTGGTCTGGCTACAGGTCATGAGAACAAATCCAGATCAAGAAAGGATTTTTTTCTTGTTTGTTTGTTTGTTTTTTGTTTTGTTTTTAAGACAAAGTTGGTTCCATAAAGTCCAATAGAATCTAAAGATAACAGGTGATAAAAGAATACAGCAAAATTTGTTTAATTTTCTTAAGTGTAAGAAGCATAATCACAGACTTTGCTAAGATAGTCAGGACTCAAAGACTGTAAGTTATAATATATCAAAAGTCCTAGAAACTAGCTATAAGAATTGCAGGGGAGTGAGAATTATTTAAATGTTATTGGATAAAATGGACTTTGGGCATATATGAAGCATACGGGTGTTGGGAAATATTTTTCTTGACTCCCATGATAAGGTGAGGAGAGGTAGAAAGGAGCAAGAGCAAAAGGATCCCATATTGCAGGAACAAGGGAGAGTGGCCAGGATCGGCACCCACATGCAAAGTCATAACTGCCCCTTAGCAATGGGACCTGTGAGTCACAGAGAGCTGGGAAAGAAATTGCTAAGAGCTTCCTGGATAACTTTGTGATTTGGGCCAGTATGCTCCAGTCTCCAGTATGCATAGGAGGTTTGCTTCCAGGTATGTCAGGATGGATGCAGGAGTTGCTCCTGAGGAGGAGTTATTCAGTAAAAATAAGTAATTAATATGGTAGAAGAGAAAGGTCTAATTAACAGCCATCTCTGAAGAATAGGAGTTATATATACCCCAGAAGTGAGGTAAGCCTCATTTCTGAATCATCAGAGAAGAATGTGGGGCCATATTAAAGCTGAATGAAAAAGAAAGCAATGGCTGTTTAGTAATGCCTGCCATGGAATGAAGACTGCCATCTATCATTCACTATACTGTACAGTATATTTTTAATGTCAACACTGTGTAGGGGAGGAAGGAGGCAATAAGAGCAGCAAAGATAAAGTTTGAACTCTACATCCTTTGCAAAGCAGAGAAAGCAAGCATGCAGAGGGGGAAATTATACTGGTGAAAATAACTGGTAAGAAATTCTTGCTCGAATGACAGAACTGATAGAATCACAGCTTCACAAAGGGAGAAAGATGTGTTGAAACTGTTAAATCTACTGAAAATGTACTTGCGTCAAGTAGAACCTGCATGCCAGGCTGTTGCTAAGCAGGGTGGCTCCAGCAAAAGCTCATACTCACTGGATGGCACTCTAGAAAATGCTGACTACAACCAGATCCAGAAGGTATTGAGGTCACTGTGTAGTAAGAAGATAAAGCTTCAAATGATGTACTAATTCTTTTGTAAGAAAAATCTTCTAACACCAGAAAGAACATTTTTTAAGAAATGGAGTTAATTTTTAAAGCTACATGCCCTACTAATAAACCTGAATAATCTATTGTTTTACAGAGTTTTCTACTAAGTACACCACAGTATGTTTTTGAAGCTAATAGCTCTGGAAACCAGGAAACAAGGCACCCACACTGGTTTGGCTCTTATAAGGGTCTTCTGTCTCCATCACACATGGCCAATTTATTCACAGCAGAAGCTTATGCAAGAGAGAAAAATCACACAGCAAAATAAGAAACCAGAGTAATTCATGAGCCAGGCTTGTTCATTTTACAATGACCTGTCCTCTTGCAACCCAGTGATAACTGCATTAATTTCTTTTGAGGGTGGTGCCCTAGTGACCTAATAATACAGCTGCCTGCTGTTAGTTCCCACCTCCTCAGGGTACTGCAGTCTCTCAACACCACCCAGCACACTGGCACCCAAAGCTTCCAGCACATGAACCTATGGGAAATTGCTTATACAAAAGGAATTTCAATAATACTGGAATTATGTAAGAAAAGGAAAAATGATCCAGTCCTATTTCCCCCATGAAAATATTTTCTAGTTTTCTTTTCTGCTGACATGAGAAGCATCATGACCCAAAGCAACTTGAGGAACAAAGCATTTATTTCTGCTTACAGGTTACATAGTCCATTAGCAAAAGAAGTCATACCAGGAACTTGAGCAGGAAGTTGGAAGAGGAACCACTGAGAAATGTTGGTTTTTGTCTTGTCTTGTTTTCTCACTCATGTTCAGCTACCTTTCTTTTATGGCTTAGACCCGCCTGACTAGCTATTGCATTGCCCACAGCAGCTGATTCCTGTGACTCCTGGTCTATCTTTTAAGAACATGTCACACAAACATGCCTACAGACTGGTTTCATGGAGACACTTCTTCAGTTTAGGTTCTGCCTTCCCAGATGTGTTAACAACCAAAATTAGCTATCAGAGGTAAACCCCATGTCACCTTAATGCACAAACACATTGCTGTTAAACCACAACCATCCCTTTCTTTCAATGTCTCATGTTCACCTTGAAAGTCCCACAGTCTTTAAAAAGTTCAATATTTTCTAAGTCAAAGGGGTCTAAAACCTCAAGCTTCTTACCTGCGGTCACCTGTAATATCAAAAGTAAGAGGAAAAAATCGGGGAGTAATTGCAGTGAGATCGAAGAGAAACTAAAGTCCAAGAGTGTCTATTAATGTCCAACATCTGGAAGTCTGTGTGCTAACCTTATGGGAACACTTCCCAGAAAGAGTTCACCTCCATGAGGCTGATCTCTTAACAAGTATAACTTTATTCCTCAGTCAGACAGGTTTCACTTCCACAGGGTCTTAATCCAAATAATCCCACAGATAGCCCTCATAGGGTCTTTTCTTCCCCCATGAAACTTCGCAAACCAGGCCTCCACTGTCTTCATTTCTCTCAACATTGTTATTTACAAATCTCCCACAGAATAGTCCACTAAGCTCTGAACATGGCTTTTCCATCCTAATGTTCTAAATGCTTCTACTCTCTCCCCCCAAACTGTAGCCAGGTTCGTGACAGTAACAACCCACTCCACTTTCTGTTGTAGCTTGGGTTTTTTTTTTCAGTTATGTTAAACACCATGACAGAAAAAGAAACTTGGGTAAGAAAGGGTTTATTTAGGTTTATAGGCTATACGCCATCATCAAGAGACATCTTTAGGAACCTGTAGAAGAGCTTTGATGGAGAGTTGTTTCCCGCATTGGTCTTATTCTGCCCAAGCCCATATGCCTAATAATGGCACTGGTCCCATTGGGCTGGACCCATCTGCATCAATCCATAGTCAAGAAAAGGCCACCAAAGAAATACCCATAGGCCAAATGATGAGATGATTCTTCAATTAATGATCTTTTTTCCCAGTGTGTCAAATTGACAACCAAGAATAGCCATCAAAGCTGCCATTCGCAGGGATCGTGTTTAAGGTCATGGCAGAAAGAGCATTCTTAAATTAGGTGACTTTATAGCTTAAGGAAAATGGTTGAACAAGAAATTTTACAAATTGGCAAGAGTTTTGCAAACAGGGCACATTAATGGTGCGGGAGAATTGTCTGTATTCTGTCCATCGTGTTTTAAATAAACACTAATAGGCCAGGCAGGAAGTATAGGTGGGAAAACCAGACAGGAAGTAGAAGTGATGCAATGAGAACAGGAGAATTCTGGGAAGAAGGAAGTTGATTCCCCCAGTCCAACCCAGACCACCAAAGAAGCAACATGTGACCGGCCAGCTGAGAAAGGTACTGAGCCATGTGGCTAGCATAGATAAGAACAATGGGTTAATATAAGCTACAAGAGCTAATAAGAAGACTGAGCTAATGGGCCAATCAGTTTATAACCTAATATAGACTCTGTGTGATTTTCTTTAGGGCTAAACAGTTGTGGGAACCAGGCAGGACAGAAAACCCCAACAAGCAGGCCCCTCCATGCTACAATTAAGAGGTGAAGGCTGACTTCTCCTTTTGAATCTAGATTCTGTTGACAGTTCTATCAGATAGAACACAAAAGAAGGATAGAACCAATGTCTGGGGCTAGGCTTTTAGACATTGGCCATTTCCACAATTATTCTGGGAATGCTGACACCTAGTCCAAGGGCCTCAATAGAAAGTCACTGTCAGCCAACACCACCTTCTTCACAATACCATAAGCTACATTGGTAGTAGCTCTAGATCCCAAGGCTTGATGACTGACGACATATGAATAAGGACTGGCCTTCCATCTCAACCCTCTGAAAACTGCAGACTCAAGAAAAGAATCGTGGTAGTTGTTTTAGGCCCCTGATTTTAGGCTGCTACATAGCAACAAATATATGAGAGTAAGAAAAATGAGCAGAGGCATGGGCTGGCTAATATAAGGAACTGGAAATTGGAAGCAAGGTCCTGGTTTAAAACTCAAGATTGTTACAAACTTGAGTTTAGTGTTTGGTCTCTTCCAGTTCCACTTCTCTTCATAAAATTGGGGACAATAGTAATTACTCTAAAAGACTGTTGTGGAAGAGAAATGAATGTTGTACCGAGCATCTAAACTAGTTCTGAAAATATAATGAGGCTTCGGAAATTATATAGCAGAGTTCGTTAAAAGCCCTAGAAGAGAGCTAAATGGAGTACAAGGGAATGAGATTTACTTGAATAAATACTTTTACCCCCAACTCCTTTTAAATTGCAGCATAAAATAGGCTATTAGTCCCAAGTTGCCTTGCCTATATAATCATGAATGCTTTTAGAACACTTAAAGACCTCATGTTTTTAAAATATTGGTTTGAAATATATGACTTCAGCCCAAGCTGGGCGGTATTAAGTTAAAAAGTTACTTCTCTAGTAGAGCAGAAACTACCAACTCCTTTTCAAAAAAAAAATGGGCTCACAAAAAAATTTTAAAGAGAAGGAGTCTTTGAAATGATAGGCAGCAGGCTGAGATCAATAGAATTACATTCAAAGAGAATAAAAAGTTAGCACTTCCACTTTTTAAAGGAAAATGTGCTAATCTCTTATTCTAAAAGTTATGATTTCTTTCACACATAAAAATGGTCCCTTTAATGTGGCTTTAAGTCTACATAAAGACTTTTCTGGTTTCTGTTAATCTTTTAAACCTTACTGCACAGTTTGATTACCACCGATGTTCTAAAGCTACGTTTTATATGAGAAAGACTATGCCTAATCAAAAGGTAAAAGGGGCAGCCGTCATTCTCTAAGAAGATTTTATGCCAGTCTCATGCAATACTGAAAGGCTATGTTAATTCCAAGGAGCTACTATTTCAAAAATAGCCCAGTTAGTTCTTAATGTAAGTTGATTGTTCTTCTCCTATGCCTCTGATGGTTGTTGTAAGCCCGCCCATGTGGCTGTGAGAAAAAAAGCATAACTTTTGTTACAGATGCACATGCTTGGGGCCCATGGGCAGCGAATAGGGTGATGGTACACAGGCAGAATGTGACAAGGATCTGCTCCGGCTCCTGGTCACTGGCTCTGCCTGGCAAAGCAGTGTGAATGGAATAAAGATGCAGGCATTCAGGAATTCAGAAGCATGGGCACTTCTGTTTTCATCTTTGGAGCTTGGTCTGCTTTCAAGCACTGGAAATCAGAGTCATCCAGCTGCTTGTCACATTGAGGCGGTGGGCAAGCCGCATCAGCAGCTGTGAGCTCACTCTCCTGTGCATGTGTGTGTTGCCTGAGAAAGAGAAAACGCAGAACTTAGCCAGATGTGTTCATTTCTACCGAGTGTTTAAAAGATATTTGAAACTCATTAATTTGTTATTTGTCTAATCTTGTTATTTAATTCATTTGTTTTTCCTTCACCTATTTCCTTCTGGAAAATTAATGAGTCTGTCTCAATTGAGAACTTGTCTTTTTCTGGCTATGTGAGTGAGATGAAACAGACCCCTGCTTTGGGGCCAACTGCAATGATGCAGTCACAGGTGACTCAGTGAAAACCTCAGAATGGAGCATTTCCTCTCTGCTGCTGCCTGCATGTGAAGGATGTCAGGGCATGAATTTCATCTGATAGCAGAGTATCCTGACTCTCAGCCCCAGGAGTCTAGAGTCAGTGTTTATCAGCTATGTGACCAGAAGCAGGTCCTAGAATATTCCTCGACAGTAAAACCCAAACCAAATATGTCTTAGTTTCTTTCTGCTGCTCTGTTCAAGTGCCCCGACAAGAGCAGCTTACTAAAGAAAAGGCTTATTCTGATTCCCAGTCCAAGGTGCAGTCAACCGTAGGGAGGAAGTTAAGGCTGTGAGAGCTTGGAACATTCAGTCCCATAGCATCCATGGCCAAGAAGAAGAAAGCAATGAGCATGTGTGCTCAGCTCTCTTTCCCCTATTTAAAAAAATAAATAAATTCCTTTCAAGATATTAGATATCATCGCGGCATTTTCAAACAAATCATGCTTTTAGAGATTCCACTTTTCATTTCCTTTTCATACATTCCTAAATTCAAACCCTGGGAATGGTACCGCACACTGTAGGTATATCTCTCCCCCCCCCAGTTAATTAATCAAGATAAAACCCCACAGACACAAAGGCCAACCTAACCTAGATAATCTTTCACAGTTGTGCCCTGGGTAGTCTAGATCCTTTCAAGTTGACAATTACCACTAACCATAACGTTTATCCTATCTATCTGATAGAGTTTGAGCTATAAACTCAAAACAAAAAGCATAGCAGGACTTTTGCGTAACACTGTTCCAAAAGCATAATATTTAAACAAACTCCTAAAATAATTCTAACCCGTGAGATTACAGTGTGACTAACAAACTAATATCTATATGTGGTGAAATAGAATCTAGGGAAGGCTTATTTGATTTTGAGGACTGTAAGAAGAAGGAATGGGATGAAAGTGCATCCTTGTGGTCTTATTCCAAGGCATCCCTGCAGACCCTAGTGCGTCAAGACCAACTCTAGCTAGAATGCCATCTCCCAACCTTCACGCCGAGAGGCTCCCCTGTCTCTTTGTCCCAGCCTGATAGACCTTGGTGTGGTTTGAAATGTTCCCATAGATGTCTTTTTGAAACGCCTGGTCCTTAAATGCTGGTGCTGTTTTAGAAGGTTCTGGAAATTTTAGGTACCTCCGCTTTACCTTTAAGAAGGTGTTTTTGAAGGGTGTCTAACTTACTTTTCTATTACTATGACAAAACACCATGACCAAGGAAACATAAAGAAGAAAGTGACTAATTGAACTTACGGTTCCAGTGGACTAGAGTCCAGAATGGCTGAAGGAAGGCATGGTGGCAGGAACAATGGAGAGTCCACATCCTGATCCACAGGTAGGAGCCAAAGACAGAGCCCTGGGAATGAGGAGCTGAAGCTCGATTCTAAATAGTCTTAACAAGAAAAACCCAGAGTCAGATATTAGGGTGGAAGCTGAAAAGGTCAGAAAAGCAGGGAAGCCAGCCACCAGAAACTTCTTACCTGTACTAAATCTCAGACCAGATTGGAGCTCCTATCTCTACAAATTCCCAGACTGAATGGACCTCAGATCCTGTCTCCACCTGTCTTATATTCCTGTCTCTACCTCCTTACTGCTGGGATTAAAGGCTTGAGCCTCCCATGTGCTGGGATAAAAGGCATGAGATCCCAGTATCGGGATCAGTGTGAGCCACAACCACTGGGCTCTGTTTCTCTTTTATACTGGTTCAATCTTGGGTAGCCTGGTGTGACCTGGTGTGACTCCTGATCTTCCTGCTTCCTTCTCCCAAGTGCTGGGATTAATATGTGTGCCACCACTGCCTGGCCTCTATGATTAGCTACTGGCTATCTCTGCCCTCTGATCTCCAGGCAAGCTTTGTTTGTCAAAACACAAACAAAAAATATCATACAACAGTGAGCATCTTCTGAAACCTCAAATCTCACCCCCAGTGATTCACCTCCTCCAATAAGACAACACCTCCTAATTCTTTCCAAAGAGCTCTTCCAACTGGAGACCAAGTATACAAACGTATGTGCAAAATTGGACATTCCCAATTCAAACGACCACAAAGGGTCTCTTGCTCTAACCTCCTTCTTATTCTTTGTATCCTAGATGTAATAAAATAGGCCACTTCTGTCTGTCACACATTCTTTCCACTAGGCGGGTTCTGCCTCACCGCAAGACCACATCCATTGGTCCAAATCCATTGATTTGTTCTCAGGTTTTCTTTTCACAAAGACAGAAAAAATAACTGATTGACTGGGTCCCTAAAAGACAGCCATAGATATTCAGCCTGAGAGTCACTAACACACAGAGGCCATGACTCTCAGCTAAGTGTGATCCATAGATGGAGCCTTCGAGTGCTCTGGCATCTTCACAAGAGGAAGGGGACCGTGGAAAGCCAAAAGAACATGTCTAGGTACCACTCAAGGAAACGGGAACTGAGAAATGAAGTGCTTACAAAATTATGCAGTCACTATGAATATTAAATCCCATAAATTTTTATCAAACAATAAAAGATCAATAACTCCCAGCAAAGAGCCTGATGGCTTCAGGGACCAGCTGAGGACTTTGCTGCTCTCTGTAACAGTGTTATTATGAGACACTTCATTCTCTGTTGCATTTAAATCATGTTCAATTGGGAAGACATTGGAGAAGTGATGGCATTTTTTTTTCTCTAAAGAGCTTTCTCCTTCTTTTCTCAAAGCACCTGTACAGGTTTTATCACATTTGAATCGAGACATGGAAGTGGCAGTAAACAAATGACTTATACTTCTGGCTGGAACATTAGCTCCGAACCATGGGCATTCTCTCTGCAACTCTTTTCTGCATCTTCAGAATGGGGTGATTGAAAAGTGGGGTGTCTGGGGCATCTTCCAACCACAATGTTACATGACCCTGCTTCTGTGACAACACTGATTGCATTTTTTCTTGTGGAGAGAAAGTGTGCAATCTACCTAACTCTATAATGCATTGTCTGAAAATAATAGAATTGTCGCTTGCCCCTCCTATCTCAGATTTTCCACTTGGCTATGGATGTGGTGCTACCATAGAGAATGCTAAGCAATGAAAATTAAGATTGAGTTTGTAGGAATAATTGTAGGGGAAAAGTCTTTCTGCATGTTCTCATAAGAAATGTAAAATTAAAGCAGAAAAAAATAAGCACAGGCAATTCTGTCATTATCCCAACTACTGAGACTTTCTTTGGACATGGAGTAAGGCAGCTCAATAGAAACCCTTGGATAGAAGGGAACGTGAGTTGTAACCCATTATAAGAGAACATACAATACTCAAGACACAAAGGGTAGAGAATTTAGAAGCTATGGGTCAGACTTGGAGTGATAAAAGGGCTGGAGATTTTGATTTGTAACCTGGAAACAACCTAGGTGTCCCTCAATAGAAGAATGGTTAAAAAAGGTGTGGAACATATACACATTAGAGTTTTACTCAGCGGTAAAAAACAATGACATCTTGAATTTTGCATGCAAATGGATGGAAATAGAAAACACTTTACTGAGTGAGGTAACCCAGACCCAAAAAGAGGAAAATGGTATGTACTCACTCATAAGTGGATTCTAGCCTTAGTTAAAGGTCTTTGAGCCTATAATTCGTGATCCTAGAGAAGCTAAATAAGAAGGTGAACATGAAGAAAATCTTATAGTTATCCTCTTGGATATTGGAAGTAGACAAGATTGCCAGGCAAACTTGGGTGCAAGGAGGGTGGGGTGGGGGTGGAAGTAAGAGGAGATGGTTAGAGAGAAGGGAGAGGGGGAGGATTGGGGATGGCTTGGGGGAATGGGAGGGGGGAGGAAGGATGGATATGGGACTAGGGAAGTATATATCTCAACTAAGGGAGCCATTTTAGGGTTTGCAAGAGTCTTGATCCTGGAGGGGTTTCCAGGCCCAAGGAGAGATCCCCAGATTGTTCCCTGGGCAGCAGAGAAGAGTGTACCTTAACTGGCCCTGGTCCATAACCATACTGAGGAATATTTTGTATATCACCATAGATCCTTCATATGGCGATGGATGGAGATAGAGATAGAGACACACATTGGAACACTGGACTTAACTCCCTAGGTCCAAATGAGAAGCAGAAGGAGAGAGAATGTGAGCAAGAAAGGCAGGACTAGAGGGAACCTTCATCTGATGATAGATGGAAATAGAGACGGAGACCCACATTGGAGTACTGGACTGAGCCCCCAAGGTCCAAATGAGGAGCAGAAGGAGAGAGATCATGAAAAAGAAAATCAGAACTGTGTGGGATGCGTTCACCCTCGGATACAAGGGGACTGATCAAATGAGAGCTCACCAAGGCCATTTCTGATACAGGGACTTGAAGAAATTCTTTTATATCCTCGAGTTCCCAACATCTTTATACTTACAACTGAAAACATCATAGGCCGCTTCCTATGAAGTTTAAATGACATGAAACTTCTAACATAGGGTTAGCACACTAACCTGTCCATACATATGAACTAGATGCTTAATCATTAACAGAGGCAATGCTGTTGTAGGTCCCTTTCCTAGAATATGCTGAAAGTCCAGCTAGAAGAAAAAGATGTCAAGCCTCAACCAACTCACAGGCTTGAAATAGTCAGGCATTAGCTAGTGGTAGATTTGTGCTCTGCTCCCTTGGGAAGGGAAAGGCATACAGCACAATGATACCTCTAAGGAACATTTCTATTCTGTTTGTTTGCAATGCAACAGAATGTTTATTGTCAACTATCTGTCAAAGATGACATCTTAAGAGGCCATATTTACTACAAATATGTCTAAAGTGCCTTTGAAATATCACCGTATTACAAACTACTGAAGTCAGCGTGTTTTCCACAGTCAAACCCACGTTTAAATGAAACAATCAAAAGGGTCATTCACCAAGCATTTATTGAAGGCTTTCTGCATGCAGATTACTATTCCACACAGCTGGGGACTACAGTTCATGACAGTTCTTTGTGTCTTTAAAATTAACTAGAAGAGTTCAAAGGTGCATAGCACCATGGAAGGACAAATGTTTGAGGAGACAGAAATGACTTCAGTATTAACATCAGGACCTTGATTCCAATATGGGTAGAATTACCATACTCTACCATTAAAATGCACATTTTCTGTCTATCAATTTTTATGTGACACTATTGGAACACCTAGTGGTATAGAATGTAAGTGTGTAAATGGGCATATTATTAAACAGACATATTTCTAACTCCTACCCTGCCTGTGTTCACTGTCTGGTGAGTGTACAGTTCACAATGTTCATATACAAATGCAGTTAATTGTTCAGTACTTGCAAAGTTTTTGGAAGCAATGGTAAGTACAGTAAAAAGAAATGGAATCAGGTAAGCACAAATCGTAGTGGGCATGCTCTCCACACTTACTAGGAAGTCAGGGAAAGATTGATGAGATGAAATTTGAACAGAGAGGTTAACAGTGATAAAGAGAGTCAGGTAGAAAGGCGAAAGACAAACATTTCTACAAAAGGGACTAGTGGAAGCAAAATCAAGTTCAAGAAACATGTTTCAGAGTGCAACCCCGGATGTCTGTGGAACAGCGAGATCAAATAAGAATAGATGGTAAATGGAGATGTGGGTGATTTTCAAAAACTTTAATATCCTCTAAGGGCAGAACCCACCAGCCAGAACAGATGCTATCTACAAACCTCCAGGAAGCTCTATCTGTATGTGTCTGCCAGGTATCAGCTGAGATAGGAAATGAGATCACTGGACTAGTGGAGAGCAGATCATTTGAGGCCAGGATGCTATCTCGCCATAAATATTAAGCAGACCCAACAGCCAACTTTATTCACGAGGAATAAGAATGTTAATTTTTCTGTCGGAAGTATATTCACTCATTAATTCAACTCAAATAATTTTTGTTTTATTTTTCAAGACAGGGTTTCTTTCGGTAACCTTGGTTCTCCTGGAACTAGCTCCATAGACCAGGCTGGCCTTGAACTCACAGAGATCCACCTGTCTCTGCCTCCCAAATTCTGGGATTAAAGGCATGTGCCAGCACCCCCAGCTTAATTCAATTCAATTTTTAAAGTGATTCTACCACAAGGTTCCACAATGGCTGAAGCAATTCTCATTTCCACCAATACCAAAAAGGGATTACCTCTCCACTCTCTTCAATACTTACTTTCTCTGATAATGAAGTCACCCTAACAGATGTACAGTGACACATCATTGTGAATTCTATTTGGTTTGATTTATGATAAGCAAAAACAGATGGTGAGGGTTTGCCTGTATACACTATGATCGCCAACAAAACTGGATAAATGACGTGGTTTTCTTTGTCAAGAAAGCAATGGGGAAGTTTCCCTCAAGAACTGGGCTGGAGTGATTGCTCAGTGGTTAGAGCTCATAATGCTCTTGAAGAGGACCCTAGTTTGGTTCCCCACAATCCTGTTGGGTGGTTCATCATAATCTGTTTTCTATGATGATGAGTGAGATGTGGAAATTAAACACTCTTTCAACACACAGCTAGTTATTGTCAGCTGTTTTTGTGGAAGTAGTATCACCGAGGCGGGGAGAAGGAACAGAATGATAGGGGGTAGGAAGAAGAAAGGAGAGAAAATGACCTGTGCTTTATAATCTTTAAAATCAGAAACTGAGTTACAGACTAGAGAACCATAGACTGGAATCGTCCCTGAATTATAGAAGGAAGGAAAAATGACTAAATGATGCTAAACCAGAGCTTCAGAGAACCACTGGAAGCAACTGGCTATCGCCTGCTTTCCTGAACATTGACAGAATGCCTTGTAAGGCTGATGAAGTGCCTGCAAACCCTGCAAACAGTACAATAAATACTTCCTGAGAATCTCTGGTTTAAGACAGCAATTTTTAAAAGGACTAGGATATATGTGATGGTTACTCAGATGCAGACTCCAGTCACTGGCAGTAAATAGCTAATCCATTTAGTCTGAATTAGGCCAGAAACCCACTCTAACCAATGAAGACTGAATGTATAGGGTCTTTCAATCATCTGACCACTCCCAATTGAACAGTTAAATGTCAGTTTAACCTAGTACCTAGATGGGTGATGTTTTAAAGTCAGATCCTACCTATGTAATAGGAAGATGTCAAGTATTTGGGTGGATTTTTGAAGGTTAAATAATGAGAATAAGCCTCTGTTGTGCCAAGCTTTGTAGAAGAGCTTGCCTCATGGTCAATGGATGTGTCATTCCTGTCCTGCCATCCCCTTGGTGGAAAGACGTTTTGTATCTCTTCCTCCTGAAGTTGTTCTGTTTATGATTTGGATTTTTATAACAAGTTGACCTTTTTCCCTAAATAGGTCATTTTATTGCATAGCCAGCAAGCTTGGTATTCTGCAGATTTTTGCCTGAGGAAATTGAATGTATTTATATCTGGATGTGTCCATATGTCAAACAGATATCTCAATCTGTATTTGAAAGCTGCCGAGGGTATAGAACACTGTGAAATTCCCTGCTTCATGAAATCAAATAAAAACTATTGCTCTCGACATGCCACTGGATATTTTCAAAATATCAAAACTGAAATGTTAAAAGTGAGCTTCTGTCTTATAAAATAAAGTCAGAAACAGAAGTGCAGCTGGAATTCTTCACCTATTTGTTTATATTTCATACATATGTAAGTATTTTCCACTTAAGCTATGTGAAAGACTATCATATTTATGAGTAAATTGTATTTTTTGTATTTTAACAACAAGAAAACATTTTCTATTCAAAATAACAACCATAAGTAGATAAATATATAATGAGATTTTACCTTTGACACACTTTAGAACTGTATAATAATTATGTTATCCAGCTATTCTGGAGAGTGTTTAGTTAAAGCAGGTGTCCCAGCCATTAAATGTATAAACTGTCATAAATTTTAACAATATTAGGAGTAGATGATAAGAAAGTATTATACCAAGCCCAAATCCAATCAGTTCTGTGATTTGATTGAAAAAACTATGATAATCCATACAATTGTAGAGGAAAGAAAATAATACCTTGTGATAATAATGCATAGTTATTTTAATAAAGAGACATGAAGATCTGTATGTATTGTAGTACATCCATGTTACTCAAAAAAATGATAACTTCTGACAATATTAATGAGACAAATTTTGTCATTGTCTGAAAATTAGGGAGTAATATATAGAAACCAAAATTGTTAAGTGTCATTAAGCCATGCAGTCTTATGGAGCCAGCATCATATATGCATTCTGTCATAGACTGAAACAACTGTGCATTAGTACATTTACAGTTAGTGTGGTAAATAATTGAGCTTCATTGATATATAAAGAAAAGTAGTTTCTACTTTCACTTCTATGAGGTTCAGTGTGGTTGGTTTTATATTGAGGTCTTTGATCCATTTGTACTTGAGTTTTGTGCATGATGATAGATATTTATCTGTTTTCCTTCTTCTACATGTTGATATCAAGTTATGCCAGCACCATTTATTGAATAGGCTTTCTTTTTTCCACTTTATATTTTTTTTTGTTACAGGTGTTTGTAAGTGTGTGAATTAAAAGCCGGGTCTTTGATTTGATTCCAATGGTCCTACTGTCTGGTTTTATGCCAATACCAGGCTGTTTTAAGTACTGTGGCTCTACAGTGGAGCTTTATGTCAGGCATTGTGATGCCTCTAGAAGTTCCTTTATTGTACAGGATTGTTTTGGCTATTCTAGGTTTGTTTTTTCATATAAAGTTGAGTACTGTTCTTTTGAAGTCTGTGAAGTACACTTGAATGCATTGGCACAGAAGACAACTTCCTAAATATAACTCCAATAGCACAGACACTGAGAGAAATAATTAATAAATGGGACCTCCTGAAACTGAGAAGCATCTGTAAAGCAAAGAACATGGTCAACAAGACAAAATGGCAGCCTAAAGAATGGGAAATGATCTTTACCAACCCCACATTGGACAGAGGTCTGATCTCCAAAATACACAAAGAACTCAAGAAATTGGTCATCAAAAGAACAAATAATCCAATAAAAAATAGGGTATAGACTTAACCAGAGAACTCTCAAAAGAGGAATCTAAAATGGCATGACACTTAAGTAAATGCTCAACATCCCTTAGCCATCAGAGACATGCAAATCAAAACAACACTGAGAAATTAAACCAGTGTGGACAATACAGATTCAGACGGAACCTAGCAGAAGAATATGTTTTGAAAAGATTGTATTTTACCTGAATATTTAGTAACACAAGTACTATTTTGCAAGATTGACATAGTATTTTTTAATACTGTTGAAGTAATTGGTGCTGCCAGGAGCATACTGTCTCAATGTCATGAAAAGTTTTAAGTTCTTCAACATTTTAAATGCCATATTCTGAAGGTCTCTGAAAAATTTGAAGAATACCTATCTAACTGAAATATACCTCTATACATCTAGAAAATCTAACTAATATGACAACAAACTTGAATATTATAGATGATTATCTATTAACCTATATTTAATTATACATTACATTTTTAAATGAGCTACACAATCACAATACTTTAATCAATATCAGAAATACATATACATATAACAAAATTGACATTAAATGCCAAAATCCATACCAATGCAAATCTGTATGGCATGTCCCCCTTTAAATGTAAAAGAATATTTATAAATAATATTTGGGAATACAGGCATAGTTTTTTTCTCTCCAAACTACTTCCTGCTTTGTGGGGGCGCTGTTAATCAGGTCTTTTGTGGTATATCCTGTGTGCTAGATTCATCTCGGAGAGCAGTTGGGTGACATAAGTTTTTGAGGGTGTTCACAGGAGGGTGTGTTCTATCAAACCATTGTCTAGAAGCAATCCACAGGTTCTTATCTTCTGTGAAAACAAAAGAAGAACCTCTTTTGCTGGATACTATGGGACTGAAGGCCAAAGATGGATGCCCCAACAGTACAGAAGAACTTTGGGTGACTGTCCATACAGTGAGATGTCTCTGTCAATTCTAGAGTTTTGAAAGTTGTTTATAATGTACTTCCAGCTTACATAGGTAATATTATATCCTTCTGGAGTCTTTGATGGAGTTGAAGAATTTATAGTTACAGTTCTGTGAAAATAAAAGAAGAACCTCATTGTAAAACACCATATCCTTATACTGAAATTCTGAAGTTAAGATATTTTTATAATATACATGCTGGTTTAGCTTAGCAGCCCATACAATAAAATGTGTCTCTATACTTAGCTCCTTCACAGTCAAAAAATTCAAAGAAAACAATAATATACATAATCCAGACTCTATGAATTTTCTGCAAAAATCTTGTTTTTCATGGTTTCATGTGTCTTTATATTATGAGATTATATTATATTAGAGATTATGTAGCACAAGCCCACTGAAACTTACCAGTTTATATGATTCACCTAGGTGGGGGTAGAAAGGGAAGGGGAGAAGGGAGAGGAGTACAGAAAAATATATATCTCAATAAAAACAATGAAAAAGAAAAAAACAAAATACAAAGAAGAACATGGCCATTTTTTAAAAAAAGAAAAGTAAGTTACCTCACTCACAGGTTTGGTGACTCAAAGATACAAACAGATCTGTGATGCTGCCTTTTCTGTCTTCTGGACTCTGTCTGAATTGCTTAGCTCATATCTGCTTTCTCTACAGTCAAAGCCAATAGCATATCTTCCACCACATATCTCTATGACCTCTGCTCTTGCTGTCATTCATCCCTGGCTCTGCTCTCATGATTTGCCTCCTGCTTTCACTCTGATCATTTTACATCTCCAAGATGAAGCAGAATAGTTTTTTTTTCCATATATGGATCACTAACTTAATCAAATCTTCCATGTCAGCTAATATTTGGGAATTTCGGAAATGAGGTTCAGACCAAAGTATGGTAATTAAGGTTACCACACATTGAAGCCTTTAAGAAAAAGAAAAGAACTTTTTTCACTTGAATTCAAGATTTTGCAAGGACCAGACTCTTGCTTCACCTTCTTTCCCTACCAGACTTCTGAGTCCGCCCTTTCTCACAACAGTGTCTCACTTTGCCTCCTGTGTTCATAAATCTTCACGTTTCAGATTACTACCTATCTTTTCAGATAAGTCTCAAAGTATGTGTTTTCCATTCAGTGAATCTCATGAATATTTGTATCAGTTAGCTTTCCTGTTTCTGTGATTTCAAAAAATAATAACCTACTCTGACCAAAAGCAACTAAAGAGCAAACGGTCTATTTGGCTTACACTTCTAGGTATCAGTTGGTCACTGACAGAACACAGAGCAGGAACTCAAGCCAGAGTTGGAGCATGAACTACAGAGAAACACCATTTCTGGCTCTCCCTGGCTTGTTCAGTTACCTTTCTTAAACATTATAATCAAACTGTCCAGTGATGGTTTCACACAAAGAGGGATGGGCTGTTTCACATTAATCATCAATCAAGAAAATTCCTCACAAACATAGCCACAGACCAATCTAATTTGAGCAATCCCTCAATTGAGACAGAAGACTCTAGATTGCCTCAAGGTGATATCTAAAACAAGGACAGTGTCCAACTTTGACATTGCAATAACATTGCCAACTACAAATATATTGGATAACATTCATAAATAACCTGTGACTTATGTGGCCTTCAGGCTTCATGTTAGACACACATGGTTGGTTGCAGATGATGAAAGCTTCAATCATACACCACACAGTTAAACAAAGATTCAAAGACACTATTACCTCAAGAGATCCAATGATAAAGAACAAAACAAGGTAGACATAATCTCAGAGGGACCTAAAGTCAGGAACTTGAAGGGCTCACTATTGTTTTTTATTTCTTTGAGAACACCTACTAGGTGCTCTCAGACACCTACTAGGTGCTCTCAGACAGGCTATTTAGCAGAGGTAAATGTAGCCAGAGATCATTCCAAGATTACAGTTTTACAACTTTTAATGAAATAAAAAGTGTTGTCCCTCAGCCAGACCTTGAAGAAAATGCAGAAGAAAAATCTTTGGACAAGATGTATCCATTGGACTGGTCTCCCATCAATCCTTTGTATTGTATTGTATCTAACTGTGGTTTTATATGATGGCCTCTATTTTCTTAAAAGAGAAATATCTTTGATGAGGGGTGGTAGCTACACTTAACTAAGGGTATAAAGTTGAGATTTACAATGTAGTGAGGAATTGTGCTGGTCTAACAAATTGGGAATAGTAAATTATTTCCTAAAATCCATGACCTCACTGACTCCTGAAAGAGGCCTGGGTTTCTAGTACAAGGCATGATTTCTCTTCTATTGAGTTGCCCTTAACACAATTAGACAAATGTTGGTTACCACCAACATGTGAGTGCTACCTATTGTACGTTTTTGTATCATAGCTCTTGTATCTCTAGCTCAGGGAACATCATAGAAGAGGGAACAGGCAGGTTATAAGAACCAAAATACAAGGAAGACTTCTTAAATGATCCCTCTTAGAAATGACTACATAAACAAGGCCAGAACAATAGCAATATTCATGGACATGTTAACATGGAATGGGAAGTTTTGGGGTTCCATACATAGACAAAAAATGCTACAGGCAACTATTGACAGTGGGGAGAAGGAAAATTAGCCTATACCAGCACGATACCATTATTGTTTGTCCAATGCAGAATTGTCAGCCTTGAACACAGAATAAAATAAAACCATATACACATAAACTGTAGTAAAAAGGAGGAGCGATGGGCCACTTCCCACCCACTGCCCGGCTCCCAGTCGCCTGGCTAGCTTATACCTCAAAATAAGAACACACAATTGTATCCATTTAAACACTGTCTGGCCCATTAGTTCTAGCCTCTAATTGGCCAACTCTCACATCTTGATTTAACCCATTTCTAATAATTTGTATGTCACCACGAGCTCGTGGCTTACCGGGAAAGATTCATCATGTCTGACCTGGCAGCTTCATTGCGGGCAGCTCTCTGTCTCTGCCTCCTTTCTCCCAGCATTCTGTTCTGTCTCCTCTGCCTATCTAAGCTGCTTCCCTATCAAAAGACCTAGGCTGTTTCTTTGTTTGACCAGTGAAAGCAACACATAGAAAGAAGACCCTTCTACACCAATAAACAACAGAAACATATTTAGCATGTTCTATTTTTATAAATTTGCACATGTGCATGTCTCTCTGTGTGTAAAACAAATACAACCAATAAAAATCAATATCAATTTAAAGTAGTGGTAATAGGAGGAGTCTGAGGGAGGGCAACTGAAAGGGAGTGATGAAATGATGAAAACCTATTTCAATTAAAGTTTTAGCAAAAGAACTTTAGCCAACTGGGCTAACATGTTAAACCCTTAGATCAGTAGATCAGTCATCACAGACAGATGATGTATGGAAGATAAAGATAGGAAGTGTATGGATGACATTGTAATGAAGCACTGTATGACAAAAACAAACAAACAAACAAGTAAATCTTCTTTGTACCTATGAAGCTATGGATTGGTATGACTTTTCAGACCAAAGTATTTATATTTGCATATTTGTCTTAATTTTTACTGCTGTTTGTTGTATCATATTTATTTCATCTTTCCTTTTTCTTTGATGGCATTGATCATATTTTTGCTTTGTTTCAGGCAACTGATGGACTGAGTCCCTAAAGTATCTGCTTATATCTATTTTCACCCCACTGTTCCCACCCAGAACCTTGTACTGTGCCATATCGATAGCAAAAATACAGTAAATGTGTTAAAGTGAGTTGAAAAGAATATTTTAGCACAAGAGATATCTCAAGGCAACTCAAAGTTAATTAAAATAAGTGTTAAAAATTCAGAGGAATTAGGTGCATTATGAAGTTTAATGAGTTGGGAAAATGTTATAGCTTAAGCTGGCACTTGAAAGATAAGTAAAACTTAGGCAGAAAAGAAAGACAGCAGAGGTAATAGTGTATTATAAAACCCATGAGGCAATAAAGGAAACAGAAGAAACAAAAAACTGTAGTCTTGGTAGAAGCAGCCTCCGTTCTGGGATTTCTTCTATGACTCTATTACTAGAAGTCATAAATATTTCATGTTCACATTAATTAAAAATTGTCATAGCAGAAGAGCAAATTTCCATATTTTTTCAATGATTCATTCAGTCATTCATTCACTTAAATACTTATTGGGGGTTTACTGTGATTGTTTATGCAAATTAAGGGTTATGACTCATATTGAATAAAATACTGATTTAAAGAAGGCAAGGCAAAGAGATGAGAGAACAGAAAACTGAGGTAGAACTAGCAAAAAGAGTACCACTCTAGCCATACCAGGTCCACCAGAGGCAGCAGATTTTAAAAATGTGTGAGAGCCTGTCTGTCAGAACTCAAGAGGCAGCTTCCACCTCTGGTGCAGACCCTGGAGGTGTACACACATTATCTGAACTGCCCCTTTTCCAGGAAAAAATAACATCTATATTACAAGACAGTAGTCCTTAGTTAAGAACTTAAGGATGTATCGTACTACATTCTATATGTCAATGAAATTGTAGGTTGAAAGCTTGAAATAATGAAAGTCCTATGACAGGAGTCCTAAAATGTTTCTTGGACTTAAAACAAATGTAAGTGTGAGTGCTTGTCAAGGCCAGGAGCTGATACTCATACTGTGACAACATAATTAAAAACAGTAACTGATACAATCATAGCAATGTGAAGGAGGTTCTGTCTCCAGGGACCTCATGTCCAATTAGGGAGACAAATACAGAAGCAAAGCATTTCAACTGGGTGTGACTAGAATTGTGAAGGCCGTACAGTTCTGGTGTTAAGGAACTCCTGTTGCTGCTTCCGGTCCTCATTCTTCAAACCTCACCCATTCCTTTCCCACCGATCTCCTTCCTAGACCCTGTCACCTATCCGACTGCCTATCAGCATCTTCTTAAGAGGGAAGATTGATTTGTATTTGAGAAACATTTCATATATTCCTTCTCAACCCAGAGTATCTCAGGCCCCCTTCACCGGTGGGATAAAGTCTGAACTCAAGAGGGAGATGTACCAAACCTATCATAATTTGGCATTATCATGCTAGATAGAGGAGGGTTTTTTGCACCTGCCAAATATTCACCAAATTTAACTTTTATAGTTCCATTCCCTCTCCTAAATTGTTCTCTTTACTTACTACTCATCAAAACCTGTGGATTTTTTGCATTTCTAAGATCTACTTCCTGCCAGAAGCTGTCCTGATTTAGCTAAGAAAATCACTGCTTAAGCAATGATTCTTAAATATCAATCTTTCACTCTGTTTTTCGCTCTGTAGCTAGAGTCTTTGCCTTGTTTCCAAATGCAGTAACTAATAAAGAGCCAGGACTCTACCGCGTTCATCTACAGATGATCAGCACCATGGATAGAGCCCTGCCAGCAGCACCCCATAAATATGCAGTGCTGTTGGCAGAGGAGCTTGAATGTTGATGAGACAATTACACATACAGATTGAAATATGGCACCTTTGTGCAGTAAGATCACTTATTGGCATTGAGAGATGTGCTCTGTAATTACTGAGAACCTTCAAAAGCTGTTTCACAGTATTTACAGGGCAAAGAAAGCAAATAATTTCCATGAAGAAATGGATGCATTAAGAGACTTATTGGCACCCCTGTACATAGTGGGATAAGAAAGTGGGTAAGATAGGAGGCCAGAAAGAGTCACAAGGCAGAAGCAATGAATCAGACATGACAGGTAAGTATCTGAGCCAAGATTTTCTTAAACACCTAGCATAGCCTAATGGCATCCAAAGTTACTTAAATATTGCTAAAGTTCATTTGACAAATAAACTAAATCATCAGGCTATGTTTCCAGTAACTGGTCACAGTACAGTGCAATCAACTTAAGTATGTAAGAGATATTTCCGCCAGCTTAAAATCTGGATAACAAATGAATTGCTTTGTTATCACAAGTCTTGTTTTCATTACTATTATGTAGATGTATTTAAGAAATCAATATCATACAAGGTTAAACGTGATATCATATACGTTTGTCTACAGCAAAGAGGTCATCATTGCACTACAATCACAAGGAAGTTTCCTAAATAAAAATCAAACTTATTAAAAATGACACCAGTCACAACTGGTTTCATTCAGGATATCCGTGTTTGTCTCTGCCTATACTGCTCTCCATGGTTAGCTGTGATTTATTTAAGAAATGATGGAAGATTGATGTCTATATTAGCATATAGTAGAATGTTAGTCCATAATCTTATACCTAACAATCTTTTGATGAAATAATAAAATATATAAATATGTGATTTGTTCGTTTTGAGAATATACTCACTTGAGTAATCAAACTCCGCGGAAGTGGTAGATCACTTCTATCACCACTGACTACCCGGGAGGCCTACACTTGCCTGGTCATCTTCTATAAGCTGCACTCATCTCATTTCTATGCCCTCTGACTAGGTATGGTTTTACATTTCACTCAAACAGTATGATGCAGCCAATACTCTTGTCATAAAGCTTTCAGTGTTTATCTTGCCTTGCAGTTTGTATCAGTGGTGCAATTTCTGTATCACTGTGCATTATGATGAACACACTGAAAACTGTTTACACATAACCCTGTTAATTGACTTTCAGGTCATTTCCAGTTTGGGTTTTATAAACCTTTACATAAGTGTCAAGTTTTTGTTGGTTGTTGATTAAATAAATGGCTAGGAGTGGAACTGTTGCCTCGGAAAGTGTATAAGCTTGAACCTGTCATTTTTCAAAACTCATATTACACTCCCATAAAGATACATAAGGAATTCACAAGTTTTGCACTATAAGGTAACAACCTGTCTTCCAGTGAGCCTTAACTCACATCTGTATCAAAGGTATGAACTATATATTTTGTCTCGGGTGCTTACCAGCCAATCATCTAGATTTTTGTGAGGTTGTAGTCAAGTATTTAAATCATTTTTAATTAGATCTGCTATCTATGTTACTCAAGGTTAAATTTTCTGTGTTATTAAAGAATACAATATTAGTCAATAGTCTCACAACTAACAATCTTTTATAAAACAACAGAAACCATAATTCTGTCATTTGGTGAGTTTTGAGAATATGTTGAAGGTGTAGGTCCTGTGGTACATACGCATGTAAATATTTTCAAGCCCTTTTCATTTTCTAAGTGATATCTCTTGAAGAAAAGAAGTGTTTAATTTGGAAGTATAGCTTTAATTTCCAGGACATTTTCTGTCTAGACAAGTTTGGGATTTTTTTTTCCATTTTGAAAGAGTGATTGTTCTCTTCTGCAGTCTCTTGACTTCATTTTAGGTCTGTGATTCAGGTTGAGTTGACTAAGGTCAGAGGTAAAGATTTAGATTCACTTTCTCCATGCTTACCATCTGTCTCTTTGCCACTCTCCTTCCCCTAAAACTGTTTCAATATCTTTGCTGGAGGTCGCTTCACTGTGAATGTGTTTTTCTGCCTTTAATTTCATCCTGTGTCTTTGATAACTTTGTCCTGACTCACACCACACTGCCTTGATTACTGCTTTTGATTTAGTTCATATTGACTTTAAAGACTTTTTTTTTGTATTTTGTTGTTGTTGTTTTGGTTTGGCTTTTGAGACAGGGTTTCTCTGTATAACAACCCTAGCTGTCCTGGAACTTTTTTATGAATGTGTTTTTAATGAGTATAGAATTCTTGATTTACAGGAGTTTATTAAATGGCTTTTGTCATTTTGTTGATAGTATTTTCACTGCCTCTGGCCTCATTGTGTCTAAGTGCTGTAGGAATTCCTACCACCAGTAGCCCTTAAGTTACCTGCCCACTTGGGTGTGGCATCTCATACTATATATGCCTATGGAAAGCACGTGCCCGGCCTCTTTTCCAGCTGTGGGATTCGGTTGCTGTTCCCCATTCCAGCAGAGGATTGTGATCTGTGAGTTTACCCCTAAATAAATAACCCTCTATTATACTCAATTCTTAACCAGTGTGGGATTTCTTTTAAGCACCCTTCTTCATCTAGCACCTCACGTGGATCAAACTCCACACCTACAGGCTGAAATGGCTTAAAGGACTAAGCAGTTCACAACCCAGAAAGTCTCCCACCCCCATCCACTTGACTTGCTTTTACCTACTAAGCAGTTTTTGTAAAAACCCCCACCACAGCCGAGTTAACTGCCTGCAGCAACTTGAAAATTTCCCAAGAGCACGCACAACCCCTACCCCCACTGCCATGTTCCCTGCACACGGCAACTTGTGCAACTCCTGATTTGTACCCCCAGCTCCTGAGTTCTGGGCTTCTTGCTCTGTGTAAGGAATTGATTTAATTGCTTTTAATATGTCAAGCAAAGCATATTTTTCAATATTTAACGAGCACCAAGGCAGGGTCAGAGGGAAGCCAGGTAGCTCTGCCGGAGCGAGACAGAACTATAGCTGGTAAGCCACAGCCATGTGGCAATACACAGATTAATAGAAATAGGTTAAATTAATATGTAAGAGTTAGTCAATAAGAAGCTAGAGCTAATGAGCCAAGCAGTGATTTAATCAATACAGTTTCTGTGTTGTTATTTCAGTTCTGGACAGCAGGAATGAACGAGCTGCCTCCTTCAACATCTAAGAGAAATCAGCAATGCTACTGATCTGGCGCAGGGGATTAGCTGCTTTCCTTCCTGTGTTCAGTGCTTCCTTTTCCATTTTCATACTTTTGCTATGATTTGTCAAATGTTTAGTCTGTTTCTTGCATCTTATCAAATCTTGAATCAATAAACTGTGTTTCAACAGCTTTGGAAAGTGTTGTCTTATTTATTGGAAATAGAATTTTTTCTTTTGTCTTCCTTTCCCATCTCCTGTGACTCTCACGTTTGTTGCTATACTTCAAGTAATACATTTCTTAGGCTCTATTTCATCTGCTTTTATTCTCAACTCTTCAGTTTGGATAATATCCATTGATACAACTTTCATGGATTCTTCTTATATCTTAAATTTACTATTAGACTTTCTAGTAAGTTTTATCTATTATTACAATTGTCAACTATAGAGATTTTAGATAATTTTGTCTCTATATCTTGTATTTTTAACTCACATTTTTCATACTTTATTAATTCTTTAAACATCTTTCCTTTACTTTTTCACCTTCATGCATGCTAGCTTCTTTTGAAGTCGTTGCTATGACACTGGAGATACAAGAAATGGTTCTGTCTGACAATTTTCTCCCTGAAATATATTTCCTCACACCTCTCAAAATTTTTTTCAAAAAGTGTGTATTCCAGATAACATATTGCAGCAATGTTATAATTTGATGTTTTCTTGAAGAACATCAGTTTTGGCTTTCAGTTTATTTAATTGCTTAGTAAATTATCTAAACTAATCCCATAAAACTGGTCTCCCTGAGTGTGATTATGATACCATTGCTTCATTCATCAAACAAAGAGAGATAGATGTAGATGTTTTCTCATTTAAATATTAACTTTTATTTCCTAAGAGTCATCAGAACTGTCTTCATCGCTTGGTGCTGAGAGATTATTTAGTCACCCTCCCAGTATGTTCTCTGTCATCTCCTAGTGCTTGCAAACATATGACAAGTATGTTTAAACTAATTAAATTAAATTCACTTAAAGCTCAAGATATTTTACTTGAACCTGGATTCTTTAAGGTCTTGCTTAGTAAAGGCACCCATACCCATACCCACAGCATCCAACTCTTCTGGACAATATAAAAGAATAATGACCACAATAATATGACACAGTGCAAAGAGAGGAGAAAATAAGTATAACTTAAATATGCAGTTGGCAACCAGCCAGTCCTTAAACGCAGGAAGCAATGATGTCTGGATTTTAGGTCTGTTTGTGACTAGGAGATTTATCATTAGTTTGCTTTACAGTTTCCTGGTCCCATATTCCCATTGTGCTCCCTTCTCTTTTCAGCATTAGGGCTTTTGGAAGACAAAGTAAATAGATGTGGAACAATGCTTTGATTTTAAAATACCGCCTCACCAATTAGAAAGGTTAATTTATGAACAACAACAAAGGAACAACTAAATAAACAAGTAAGACAAAGTTTTGTAATGTTACAGCTAAATCTGAAGAGAAAAGCAAAGCCATCGCAACTGGCTATTTGTTGCTACAAGTAGTATCTCCAAAAATCGGAATTCCATTGTAAGTGAGGTTTGTAGGACAATATCTGGACTGCATTGCAAGAAACGTGCAATGCTCAGTGCTCAGCAGTAAAAATACTTCTATTATATTGATATTATCCTGGAAATAACATATTCCTCATATTCTTTGTCAGTTATATGTATGTAAGCCTAATCTTGTTTATTTATACACAGAAAATATTGAGTGGTTACAAAACAAAATTTCTTCTGAAAAATGTGCTAGTTTCTTTGTAGATAAGCTTATACCTGTTACTAGCTTTAAAATATACTATAATTGGTTGAAACAATGCCTCCAAACTCACACAAGCAAATCTGAAAATAAAAAAGGCAAACAAACAAGACCTTTAATGCTTGGGTCTATAATTCTAAAACTCGGAAGTCAAGGCTGGAAGATCTCTGTGAGATCAAAACTACTCAGGGCTGCACAGGAAGTGTCAAGCCAGTCAGAACTGTTCGTAGTGAGACCCTGTCTCCAACACAACAAAACAACAAGAAGTAGTAAATTATGCTTATTAAGTCAGAGGTTTTCTCTTTAAAGAAATATGGCGCAGGAGTTCAGGCTTACCATGAAAAATACAAGATCAGAGTTCATATCTGCATAACCCACATAGGTCAATTGTAGATGTGTGTGCCTGCAATCCAAGTGCTTCCAAAGTGAGCTGAGAAGCAGAGACATGAACTTACAGGTCAGCTAGTTTGGCTTATGTAACACTGAACAAGAGACTCTACATTAAACAAGATGGAAGGTGAAGATGGACACCCAAGGTTGTCTGCTGACCCCCACTGAGTTCCATAGCACCTATGCACCTACACACACACACACACACACACACACACACACACACACACACACACAACATAACAAGAATTGTTGGATGAAAAGAGTAAATTTAAACAGGTCTTTATCATTTCAGAATTCATAGATGGATTTATACGAACTTAGGAGAGAAGATTCTGGGCCCAAGTGAACAAAACAGGAAGGGAGGTGACTGAGGAAATGCAATGCTTGGCTTGACTCTCCCTTGATCAGAAGTCCTTCAGAGTTCCAGCAGGAAATGTAGGCCACAGAAGGGGATGATTTTCGATGGCCTATGAAAGGGGTGAGGAGATACGACGAATAGAAAGAAATGGTATAGTAATAGTGCATAGCATAACACACCACCTATTAAACAGCCACACCAGGTTCCAAGGACCCACAAGAAATTTCTTATGTACTGTGAAGCTAAGTAATCTCTAAGGCCTTATGGTAATACACAAAATATATTTACAATATATAAAAGAATCTATAAGGTAAAAAATGTTATACCACAACCCTGAAAAATTGTTTTTCTATTTACCCAAGAATCATATAAAATACCATTAGAAATAGTTCCACAAATTATACTCTTATTTTACCCTATTAAATGCTTGCTAGCCACATAAAAGATGCTAGTTCCTAATATTTGCTTAATTTTCCTCAAGAAACCGTATAATTTTTTTTGATCATTTGGGTTGGATAGTGTATTCTCCATGATCTTGGGTTAACCATGTATTTTTACTGCACTTGGGGTTCTGATTATAGTTCTACATACTTCATCTTCACATAGTTATGCTGAAACTTTTTATACAGAAGGTTATAATAGTTTGACTTCTTGATTGGACATGTGTTTTTTTTTACTAATACTTTATGTTTATTGTGTGACATAACAAGATTTATTGATGTGAGATTCTCCTCTGTATGCTGTCAATACCATTGGTTAATAAAGAAACTGGATTGACCTGATTGGATAAAGTAGAGCTTGGTGGGGAAAACTAAAGTGAATGCTGAGAGAAATATGGGCAGAGTCTAGAGAAGCAAAGTAGCCCTGCCGGAGACAGATGCTGGAACTTTACCTGGTAAGCCACAGCCTCATGGTGATGCACAGATTAATGGAGATGGGGTAAATTAATATGTATGAGCTAGCCAAAAAGAAGAGTCAGGACAGGCTCCAAAGCTACAGAGAAACCCTGTCTGGGGGGTGTGGGGGGAAGATATTAACAATGCAAAGCATGGCCTAAGTTGCATAATGGTTATTTTCAAGTAAAACTTTATTGCCATCTATAAAAAGAATTTAATTCTCCTATGTGACTGGGTAAATGAAGCATTTTCATGTGATATTTCATGCTGTTTAGGAAAAGCTGTAGACATTCATCTTTACTTATCAGGCTTGTTAATGATAATGGTAGTGGTGGTGAGATTCCCAAGATAGCATAGAACTGAAATACTATCCAAATTACCCTTGTGCTTGCTCAGCCAGGATTTCCTCGGAGCCTGAGTTGACTTGGAGAAGAACAATTACTGCCTTACATTAACAACATTACTGTGAATGGGGCCGTGCAGTCCTAAAAATGACACAGGTTTTAGAGACTTGTCAGACAGAGGTCCCATTTTCCCTGGAGTATGCCGGAGCAAGAACAATTGCATGAAGCAATAAAAGGGTAAAGGATCGAGATCGCTGTTCGAAGAGGTGGAAAGAACTTGGACTTTGGAGTACTCCTACTAGATTAAACTAAAGATTGGGTGGCAGCAACATTTGCAAACTTGGACAAGCTCCTTACTAAGATTCCTCATATATAAAATGTAGTGTATTGGTTGGCTTTCACACCATCATGGGAAGACGTAGTGAGTCGATGAATGTGAAATACGGAGATTGCACCAGAGGAGGTTTGAAACATTAACTATGAATCTTTACACTCAAATGCTGAATATGATCAGTATTCTCACAAAGCTTAACTTAGTGACCTTACGAGGAAAAAATCAATATGAAAAAGAGAGGCAGTGTTTTAGTGTGAAATGTTTTATGTAGAGCCTTTATGTCAACAGGAATAAAGCCAGAACAAGAAAAATTAATTTCACACTTTGGCCTTCTGTGAATGCCTCTTGTTCCATGAGCACTTTAGCCAGTATCACTTAACCCCAAGGTGAAAATGAATATAGCAAGAGAGAGAGAGAGAGAAACAGTTGTTAAATTTATTACAGTAGCCAAGCTATCAAATTAAACTTGTTATTTATAGTGGATCTAATTGTCAGTCTAATTTACGTATTAATATTTCAGGACAGTGCGTGCAGAAATTTCATCAGCAGACCATTCTTTCCACTGAGGTTTAATGGTTGCATTCTGGCCTCTCTGCTGTCTTCTCTCATAGGGGTCACATGCACAAGTGGGGGAACATGATGTAACCCCATGTTACCTGTTTGCCTCCATTTCACTTCCTGAACAATACAACTGATACAATACAGTTGATAGTTGGTGGATTTTCAACAAAATAACCTGAACCAAGTTACATGTGGGAATAGACCAGTTTCCCTAAATAATCATTTGAAAAATCAAATTGCTGAGCTTTAAGGAAAAGAGAATAAAATTTATAATCTGTAAATGGCTTTTATTAATTTTCATTATTTGTTAATTCCATGGATGTTTTCCACTCGGTATTTTAACTTTCATGCCTGGGTGGCAGTATCCAGCATTTACTACCCAGGTGTTCGGATGGTTCGGAATGCTGTGGGTTGGGGATTTCCACATAACTTCTGCACTTTCCACAAGCCAGCAGCAGCAGCTCCTTTGAAATGCACATGATCAACCTGCTTGCCCAGAGGCACCGTTTTTTTCAAAAGTAAGCAATTTTATATTTAATAAGCTAATTAAACGAAAATGTTAGTGTGCTGCCCAGCACCTGTGGTACCAAGGAACATTATTATCAAACAATTAATTGTCTCAGGACATTGATTCACATAAAGGAATAAGTCAGTTTATCAAGTATATTTTTATTTTAACAACTCCCTTTCCCTTTCATTGCCCGCTCGTGGGTGCATTCTAGAAAACTCCATATTGTCTGTTGGAATTGATACCATTGGCACTCTCAAATTCATTTTTTTTTTGGCTCTTTTTCTTTAGCTGTGAGAATTTTTAATTTGCAACAGCTTTTAAGCCACACAGAAAATAATCACTCCCCAAATTTGATAACTGCTTTATTGTAAATACTTTAGATTTATTTTTTAGAGAGAGAGAGAGAGAGAGAAAGAGAGAGAGAGAGAGAGAGAAAGTCATTGTTTATACAGAACCCAGCCGTCACAGCAGCTCTCGTAGAGGGTGCAGGCGCCGTATCCAGGGCGCTCAGCGGCAGCACGGAAGTCTTCTACTCCTTGCAGTTGATGGGTTCTGCCGGGGCAAACTGAAACATGAGATAAGAAAACCAAAGGTGCTGATTCTGTTCTGGAGAACACGTTAATATGCAATCACAAAGTGTAAGCCGTCTCAGCTAGAGATGCTACGCTCTAAGTACATTGTCCTTCATCCCAGTGCCCAGTGCCACAGTCTGTTAAAAGATGATTACAGCATCCATTATTCCCTTGATATTATTATATCCATATTATATCCTTATAAGAAAAGTCTTGTTTGGAAACAAATACAGAATTACAACTTGTCCACTACTAATCCTCCCACTTCCCCTGCTAAGCCCTCCCATGACTTCCTTTTCCCTGAAATCACCATGACAAGCTACACTCCTAAAACATTAGACTTTTGGCTATGTTCTTTTGTTTCTGTTATTTTTTAAGATTTATTTTATCTACTCTGCATATTTGTTTGTGTGTGTGTGTGTGTGTGTGTGTGTTTGTATGCATGTCTATGTGTTTGTTCACACATGGGTGAGGGTATGTGCATAGGGCATCAGCTAACCCTGGAGTAACATGTGAATGTGAGTTGCCCAATGTGAGTTTGGAAACTGAACTTGAGTCCTCCATAAGAGCAATACACGTTCTTAACCACAGCCCATTATTGTTTTCTGAGATTCAGTTTTCTGCATAAGTGTAAATGTAGTCTTGAACTCACCTTGAACTCATGGTCTTTTGCCTCAACCTCCTGAGTTCTCAGGCTATAGTGCTGAGACACCGCACATGACTCTTGGCTAATATATTGAAGTTAATTTCTATGCATTCTAGTATTCTACAGACATTCTCTGAATTAATGAATTAATCCAACAGTAAGAGATAATAGAACTTTCCTTGTTCTGACATTTTTAGAATCATTTCATCCTAACCCTTCATTCGTGACTGAAATTCCATAGCTTGAAGAGAACTCAGCTCTCAGCTTTTAGGTGCAAATGTACTTCCATCTAAATGAGGCCAAGCAATGATTTTTTTACAACATTTATTTTGAAGATTTTCCAAAATCCATGAATTTTCGAAGAATTTTACAACAAACACTTACATAACCTGCTACACTAATTCAATAACTAACATTTTGCATATTTGTTTTATCATAGGTCTGTCTCTCTGTCCAATTTGTTTTGTTCAATGCATTTCACAGCACATTTCAATTATTACTATCCTCCACATTTCGCATTTCCCTATGCTTACTATCAGAATTCTGTGTGCTCTCATGGTTTCTTTTGTTTGTGAGGTCAAATTTGCATACAATGAAATATGCAACTCCTAAATATAAAACATTTTGCCAGTTGCTTACATCAGCATAACCCAAAACAGAATAGCCCAAAGCTAAGGTTAGAACATTCTAATTGCCCCCAAATTCCTTCTGTTCTGCTGCCTATGAGCCCTGTCATTTCTCTGAGGACCATCACTGCTCTGGTTTTTCCCAGTATTGACTAGTTGCAATACACGAGCTTCCAACTAGTACTTTTCCATGGAATTGTTGATTGTATTGATACACACCAAGAGGATCTTTAGATCCTTAAAGACTGAGCAAATCAACACTTTTCTTTTTTTAATTCAAAAAATCTTTCATTATTTCATACATAAGTACTATATTGATTACATTTGTGATTCTTCCTCTTACCCTTCCAACTCCTCTCATGTAGCCCCACTACCTCTCCAACTTATACTCTCTTATTCTTTAATTATTATTGCTACATACATATAAATTCCGTGTCTGTCTGTCTGTCTGTCTGTCTGTCTGTCTCTCTCTCTCTCTCTCTCTCTCTCTCTCTCTCTGTGTGTGTGTGTGTGTGTGTGTGTGTGTGTGTGTGTGTGTGTGTGTGTGATTGACTGAATCTACTGAGCCTTGTTCACAAGTCAATACATCTAGTAATGACCACTTGGGACATAATAACCTATTGGAGGGCTTGTCACTGGAGGAGAAGACTGATTCTCTCTCTCTTAGACAGCCATTGATTGCCTCTAGCTCTTCAATCTAAAAGTGTGGGACCTTGTGAAGTTTCTGCCATCCATTTTGGGGTATCAACTAGCACTGTCATTGTGACTGTGTTGTTACCAGCCATATTGTTGAAATGTCATGAGTATACCTTCTCTATCATGTCTAAAAGACTCTATAGCATCAGGCAGATATCCCGATCCTCGGCTACAATCTTTCCACTGTTTCTTCCCCAACATTCCTTGAGTCTTAGGCGTAAGAGTTGCATTGCAAATATATCAATTGGTGCTGGGCACTCCATGATCACTTATTCTCTGTATTTTTGCTAATTATGAATATCTGTAATAGCCTATTTCTGTTGAAAAAAAGAAGTTTTTTTTGGATGAAGAGTAAGAACTACACTTATCTGTGAGCATAATAATAAGCATTTAAAAATATAATTAGGAACCATATTGGTTTAGGAAAATGGTAGGAGTCTCTTCAAGTGTCTATGACTTCTCCAGCCTTGATTTATTAGTTAAGTCTACAGTGCCAAGCATGAATTCCCTTCTTCCAAGTAGCTCTTAAGTGCAGTGAGGCAGCTGTCAGTTACCCCAAGGTAAAAGTGTCACTACTGCATCATTAGGAATAGCTTGTCATGCTAGTTGTCTTACTAAGGGTTCTATTGCTGGGAAGAGCTACCATGACCAAAGCAACTCTTATAAAGGGAACATTTAACTGGGGCTGGTTTACAGTTTCAGAGGTTTAGTCCATTATCATCTATAAACAGAGATTGCACGTTCGTTTCCTGGGCACTGAGACCCGAATAATCAGACAGAAGCTATATTAATTTCAAGACTGTTTGGCGAATAAACATAACCCTAACTTGTTCTTTCCTCTTAAATTAACCTAAGGTTCCCACATGTCCTTCTCCTATGGCAGCTACGTGGTATCTCCCTTGACTCTGCCTATTCTCTCTATATATCTCTGTTCAGATTTCCCACCAGGCTTTATTATGCCCTGCCATAAGCCGTAGAAGCTTTATTCATCAACCAATGAAGCAACACATACAGAAAAACATCCCACATCAATCATCATAATAAGAAGCATAGCAGTATGCAGGCAAACATGGTACTGGATAAGGATTGAAAGTTCTACATCTTGATCTGCAGGCAGCAGGAAACTGCATCCCACACTGAGCATAGTTTGAAGATTTGAGACCTCAAAGCCCACCCCCACAGGAACACACTTGCTATAACAAAGCCACACCTGTTCCAACAAGGCCATACCTCCTCATAGTGCCACTCTCTATGGGTCAAGTATTCAAATACATCAGTCTGTGAGGGCCATACCTATTCAAACCACCACATTCAACTCCTTAGACTCCATAGACTTGTTACCATAACATAATTCAAAATGCATTTAATCTTACTTCAAAAGTACCCAGGGTCTATAACAGTCTCAAACTTTTTTACGAGTTCAAAGTCTCTTCTGAGTTCATGGAATCTCTTAATTGTAAGCCTCTATAAAATAAAAAGCCAAAAGCAAATCTCATACTTCCAACATATAATCTCACAGGATATATACTACTGTTCCAAAATGGAAGAAAGGGAGTACAGTAGGGAAATAGTGCACCAAAGCAAGGCCTAAAACCAGTTGGGCAAACTCTAAACTCTGCATCTCCATGTACAATACAAAATGCTCCAGATACCCAACTCCTTTCAGCTTTGTGGACTTCAATACACTTTTTTTTTATATCTTGTGCTAATTCCTCTCCCCATTAGCAACATTATTTGACAGGGATCCCATGACTCTGGCATTTCCAACATCTTGGGGTCTCCAAGGCAATCCAGGATTCACCTTTATAGCTTCTCACAATGAACTCTCTGGGCCTCAATGTGCAGGGACACCCCTGTCACACATCTAGCCTCAATAGCTCTCCTTAGTCACAGATGGAGATCCCATAAACCCTATCTTCTATCCTTGACTTAAAAGCCAGAACCATGTGACTGAAGTTGCCAAATTCTGCTGCTTGCTGGAGCTGAAACATGACCCCCTTGTTCAATTACATCTTTATCATCTTCCTGATTTCAATGATTCCCTTCACCGCCTAAATTTGACTGTCCTGGATCTTGCTCTGCACACCAGGTTGGCCTTGAATTTAGAGATTTCCCAGCCTCTGCCTTCTAAGTGCTAAGATTAAAGGTGTGTACCACCACCCCCAGATCTGAGCTTTTCTTTAATTCCCTGGGTTGGGTCTTGTCCTGATGTCTCAACTCCCCTTATTCTGCTTAGTATCTGGCTTCTCATTGAGGTGTTTATCTTCTTGAACATAAAACTTAGCTACATTCCACTTCGTGGTACCCCTTTTCTCCTCTATTTGTACATTTTGCATTTTTACTTGCTCAGCTTGCTCCTTTTCATTATAAGTCTTCGTAAGAGTTAACACTAGTATCCACATGACAGAGTCAATACTAGGCTGTTTTGAGGTTTCCTTTGCCAATGCAATGAATCCAAATCTCTTCAGTTTAGCCTCAGGCAGACTCTTCAGATGATGGCAAAGAGGAGGCATAAGTTTCAACAAAATATCACAAGAATGATCTCTAAATTACATATTAAATTCTTCTCCTTTGAAACCTCTTGAGTCAGGCTCCCACCAATCAAAACACCCTTATAACCACTATTGTCAGTGCTCCAACAAGTGTGGCCCCATTTAAATGTTCAATTGCTTTTCTAGTCCAAAGTTCCAAAGTCCACATTCCTCCAAATAAAAACATGGTCAGGCTGATCACAGCAATACCCCAGTCCCTGGTAACAGCTTCTATCTTAGGTTTCTGTTGCTGTGAAGAGACACCATGATCACAGCAACTCCTATAAAGAAAAACATTTAACTGGGACTGGTTTACAATTTCAGAGATTTAGTCCATTGTCATCATTCCAGGAAGATTAATAGCATGCAGGCAGACATGGTGCTGAAGAAGGAGCTGAAAGTTCTCCATCTTGATCCACAGGCAGCAGAATGAGACTGTGTCTCACACTGGGTATAGCTTGAATACATGAAACCTCAAAGCCTACCCCCACAGTGACATACTTCCTCCAACAAGCCACACCTATTCCAACAAGGCCATACCTCCCAATAGTGCCACTCCCAATGGGCTAAGCATCTGACACATGAGTCTATGGGGGGTCATTCTCTTCAAACAACACTGGTCATTATGGTTCACAGGCTTTATAACTAGGTAGGATTGTTGATTGCTTGTCTATCCATGGTAGCTTGTACTGCACCTTAAGATACTATGAAAGCTAGTTCTCAAGTAGGAGACTTCCAGATCAGTTACATCTCAGTTCCTTCAAGTCCTATGTTAGAGGTGTGTGGTGTCTTCAACAATAGGGTCTTACCTTCATTTTCTGGGAAGGCAATGGGAATAGCTTATACCTTTTGGAAGTGCTGTAGACCATCCTGAAAAACAACTCAAAAGTAGGTTTCCCATGCCTAGCACTGGAATTTGAGACATATAGTATATGGCCCTTTCAGGAAACATTATTACTCTGTGTGTGGTAACTCTATTTAAACTATAGGTGCATGCACGCGCACACACACACGCATGTTCGTGCACCCACACTTATATGTGAATATGTGCTCATTTTCTATTTTCACATCACTGTTAACTTTCTGAGACTGTTTGTGGAGCTATTACAACAACGTATTTGCCTTTATTTCTCACAACCCACTTACATCCTAAAACCTTTCTCACAGGTGAAGACGGGCAAAAGGCAAAGGATTCCCTCAAGTGTCTTCGTGCATACATGTTCTTGGGAAGCTTGATATAGGCAACATTTCAGAAATAAATTCATCCAGTATCTATTAAGTGTTTACTGTATTGCATAACAAGACAATTAAAACTTGTACAACTGCCAGTCAAAGAGAAAAGCACACAAGATAACAGCTGCTAATAAAATAATATACGTTGAGTTGGATTGTGGCTAAACTTATGCCATAGATGTTGGATAGGATCATTGCTCCGAGCAAGATGGGCATGATTTCTTTTCTCAAGAATTGCAGCCCATAAATTATGGAAATAGTTGGAAATTCTGTGTGCTCTGAGCAGCACATAACAGCAAGTCGGGTAACTGAGTTTATGTGGGCAAAGAAAATGTAGGCCACAGGCATAACTGGATGTCCATGTTTATTGAAATGCCAGTTATAATAGCCAAGATATGGAATTAGCCTGGGTGTCTGTCAGCGGATGGCTGGAAGAAGGAAATGAAATTTTACACACACAAGGGAGTGGAGGAAGAGTATTATTCAGTCATAAAGAAGAATGAACTCATGAGGAATAAAATTAATGGAAATGTAGACAACCATATTAAAAAGAAGTAAGCCAGACTTAGACAAGTAACACATGCTTTAACTCTTTTGTAGGAAGACAATGAAATAAGAAGGAGCTATAGCTTTAATGAATAGGAAGGGACCAAGGCAACAGATAGGTGAATATGGGTAATAGAGATCATAAACATGGCCCAAGTGCCTTATACACATGTATGAAAATGTCATGATAAAACACACTATTGTATTTGATTAAAATATACTGATACAAATGATAGCATATTGGACCACTGGGAACAAAATGCATAGAAAGAGGAGAGAGACGAATGTGCAGAAGATGTTGACTCATCAAAAAAGTTCTACATTTCTGTCTGGAGAGTCAGTAGTTGAGTATCATCATTTTCATGTCTTATAGGAATCACTAACTTGGGAATAACATCTGAATGTGACCTAATGTTGATTTGCTACTATTGCAACAAGATGTAATTCTAGAGTTAAAAAGTCTTAGAGGCAAAGATGTGGCATGCATGACTCTGATGTCATGGAAATTCATCCAACAGTACCTTTGGCTGCACTGGAATCCCCATACGAAGCATAAAAGATAGCATGGGGAAACTGGGACCAAGTCCTGAAATCAACCCAAAACATAAAGTGGGGACCAGCATATTCATGAGCAGGCCATCTCAGAGGAGTTCAGTGACTCAAATAAATGTGGGGAGGTAGTGAGTGGTTCAGGGGGGAAAGCACTTGAAGCGCAAGTGAGAAGACTTGAATTCAGATGTCCAACACCCATGTAAAAGTCAGGTATGTTGGTAAGACTCTGTAACCCCAGTGCTGATGGAGATGAAGGTACGAGAGACAAGGTTCCCAAGCCCAATTCAACAAGCCTAGCCAAAGAAACAGTGAGCTCGAGGTTCCAGAAGAGACACTGTCTCAAAGAATAAAGTGGAGAGCAATCAAGACAGCAGATGGAGCCTCTAGCCTCCATAGGTGCACACACCTGCACCAATGCAAACACAAATACACATACAAATGCACTCATACACACAAAGAGAAAGAGAGACACACAGATACATACACACATACACACACACACACACACACACACACTAAAAAATGCAAAGTAAATGTGGTCAAATTCACTCTTACCTTATATCTTCTTACTATACTTACACTTTTAAAATAATTTGTAATAAAATGATTAATTATCCCAAACAAAAAATAAGAGGCTCAAGAACTACTGTTGGAATTAAGGAAAAAAATCAAAAATGTAAATGTAACATTTTTTTTTTAATTCTGGGTATGTTTATGTGAGGAAAAGTCCACAGTGAAGCAGCCACTGTTCACCATTGCTGACGTAATCTCCATTACCTTTTTGTAAACATACATTTTAATTACATCAGTCTAGTGGTCTCCATGTAGATATTTACTTTTAGCATAATGGATTTTTAAGAGAAAATGCTCCATGAAAGCATTGAGTGCTGAATATTTTATTGGAAAGAAAATGCTAAAAGTATTTTTATATCATTCAATATTGATACTTTGGGGAAGGTGAGGTGAAAGTATCTTTTGATGGCTTAAAAGAAAACCTTTGCAACCTTTATCTGCGAGCAGAATTTAGAAGTTCACACTGATATTAATAATGTATTATTTATAAATGCATTAGAGTGGAAAGATTTACCAAAAATTTTGTTTGCTTTTGCTGTTTTCTTTTGTGCAAAACTGAACCGGTGTTCTTACACGATATATGATACATATCAGGTGATTAACTCTTTCTGGGTTAAAAACATCCATAGATATCAATAAGGTGTTTAAACTTACCCTAAACACTAAAATTAAGGCACTGTAACTATATATAATACCTCCCATGCAAATTTTAAAAATCTATTTTAAACAAGTTAAAACACCATTATCATGTACGTTTGGGGTAGGGCACTTCTTGCATTCTACTGCAGTTTATGGCATTTTGTGAAGACATGAAAAAGACAGAAGACAGAAAGAGAGCAGATTCCTCAGACCCAGGCATTTCTCTAAGAGAAAAAAAAATTGATTGACTAATTGTCTGAATCATCACATAGCATTCAGGTTTTTTTTTTTAATGGTGCTGAAGCCAGACTTAATGATCATTAAATAGTATTGGGTCATTTTGAATTTTAATGAAGCTCCCCATAATCGCACCTGCGAATGTCTTATTTCAGTAGATGGACTGCCATACAGGTCCCCAGAAGTTCTCAAATTCCATGCAGGGAATTAAAACCAGTGAATCTGGTGTGGTCGTTAAATGCTTCCAAATCCACATATTGAGACTTAATCACTGCTATGACAGTATTAAAAGGGAGGGCCTTTAGGAAGTGAATAAATCATAAAGCCATTAGTGACTTTATAAAAGTTTCAAGAAAGTGCTTGGCACCTCTGACCTCTTTTTCTATGTGATCATGTAAAGATAGCTTAAGTGTGAAACAAAGAACAGGTCTCATGGTCTTCAGACTATGAGAAATAACTTTCTAAAACTTGGAAGATAGTCCAATGGGTAAAACACTTGCCAGACAAGCATGGGGACCCGAGTCTGATTCCCAGAATCTACACGGAAGCTGGATGTGGTAGCTTCCCTAACCTCAGTGCTCCTGGGGAGGTGGAAGGCAGAGACAGGAAGGCACTGGATGGACACAGGCTGCTTATCCTGGCTTATAAAGTAAACAAGGAGATCCTGTCCCAAACGAGATGGGAGACAAGGATTGACAGCTGAGGTTGTCCTCTGACCTCCATATGGGTGCTGTGACATACCTGTATCTGCACACGTATAAGACTGTATGCACATGCATAACAAACACACAGTATTCTTAAACTAAATAGCTTTCTATAATCACTTTCATTTTTGTTGTCCCTAAATTTCAACACATCTAAGGTATCTTGTTATAACAGCACAAATGGACGAAGAATTTTACCCAATTCATGCTCTTCTCCAGGCTCCCATCAAAGCAACCATACAAAAATTTCCAAATTTCATTCATATCTATACCTACTGGACATATGAGATCTGGTATTTGAAAATATCATCACTTAGTCAGCAGCAAGTCAGTAGTTAATGGGTTGGCACAGGGACTAATATTTTATTGTTTCCACTAAATTGCTTTTTTTTTTCAACAAGAGCATTTTTTTTTTGGTGTGTAGTGGTTGTGTAAGATGCTTGTATGTAAGTGTGTAGCTCTAAGTTTTGTACGTGCCCATGCAGAGGCCAGAGCAGGACACTGAGTACTTTGTTTTTCGCCGTCCACCTTGTTCCCTTAAGACACGGCCCTTCACTGAACCTGAAGCTCACAGTTTCCACTTGACTGACCGGCCAGTGAGCTCTAGGGATCCACCTGTGTCTTTGCTACTCCCACACTGGGCTCACAAACACCAAGTAGCCATGCTTGACGTTTTTATACAGGGGCCCTAGATTTGAACTCATATCCTTATGCTTTTACAAGTGCCCTTGCTCACTGATCATCTCCCCAACCCCTATAGTTCAATATTTATTGAGGATCCATATAGTTTTTCCATTGAGTTCATTTTTTTTCTTTTTTATGTTTTTCGAGACAGGATTTCATTAATACAGTCTTTTCTCATTTTACATAGCTACCCCTGTTCCCACTCCCTCCCCTTCTCCCATTCCACCCTCCCTCCCACCCCACCCCTCAGAAAAGGTAAGGTTTCCCATTGAGAGTCAACAAATTCTGACACTTTACTTCAGGCAAGACTTCAGGCAAGATCCCTCTATATCTAGGCTGAGCAAAGTATCCCTTCAGATAGAATATCCAGCTAAGACTCGAACCAACAGCAGAGAAGATGCCTAAAGTGGCCTTCCCCTATAGTCAGATTATTGATTACCTTAATTGCCATCATGGATCCTTCATCCAGCAACTGATGGAAGCGAATACAGGGATCTACAGCAAAGCATTGGGCCAAGCTAGCAGAGACCAGTTCACTGAGCCCATTTGAATCTGTCTCTCTCCGTTAAAACCAACAACTTTGACGGAGTGTGGTTTCTTGCATTACACACACTGTGTCACTGTCTGTGCGTTAGATGCTTCTCAGTCTAACTGTGAAAGGTGAGGCAAATTTCTCATGCCCCACCTGTGCTGGGTCAGTATCTTAAATGTGGCAAGTATCTGAAACAAATTGTTAATAATCTTATCTAACAAATTAAAGCCATGGTTGTTCCCCAAAGCAGTTGTTATAGAAACTAGTTTAATGCCTATTTGTATCTTCTTCAGAACAATTTTTTTTAAGAACAAGAATGCCAAGTTTCATATAATCTCATTTGCTAATTTGTTAAAAAGCATTAGCTATGACATATGGACATTTACTATGTCAGAATTCATATTGCCAAAATGAATTAATTCCCTTTCCACTAGCTGGTGCAATATTTTATGTGAATTTCTTTAAAATGCATATCTAAGTAATCTACACGTTCAGAGTCTTTTGTAACTGGTGGTGGGTGAATTATTTAATTGGACAATGGTGTTGATAGTGTGTAGCAAAATGAATTTACATAGAAAATGAGTTAACAATGTCTTCATTAACAACGTCGAGGTTTTAAAGTGCTTTCTTATTGTGTGGAAAAGTCACCCAGCTAATATTATTCATTCCAGCCAATGTAAACCATTCATTATTGATTAATAATAGCAAATATTAAGCTCAAGATACTTGCCATGTTAATTAAAATTGAGCCTCAGATCACTCTGCCCTGTTGTTGAGCTTTTACTGAGCCTTCTTTCCAGTTCTAAATCCAACAAAATCAATTAGTTTTGGGTAGATAGAAGATGGGTCAAAACTGTTGCACAAATTGCAGGTTGCCTGAAACTTACCCACCCACCTTAGGAAGAGGACACTTTCTGTAATGCAGAGTGAGGAAAAGTCATTGACTCTCTTGGAACTGGCAATACCAACAGTTATGAGCTGTCGTGTGGGTGATGGGAATAGATCCCAGGTCCTCTGGAAGAGTAGCCAGTACCCTTAACTGCTAGCCATATCTAGTCTTAACTTTTTAAGAACAATGTGAAAACTACTTCTGAAGTGATTAAATAGACCACAATGATTTGTTAAGACATACATGTAAAAAAAGAGACACTAAAAACCAAGCAAAAAAAATTAGAATGATCATGTAGCCAAATATTCTTTAAATGCTTGATTTCAGTAAAGCTCCTTATACTCCACACCTGAGTGTCTCTTTGGGCAGCAGCGACAGCTCACAAACAAATATGACCATCTGCAAAACTCTCACTCTGGCTCATTTTCCTCCCATTTCAGTTGGGGCAGTCTCATTGTGAACCATCTGACACTGGACCTTGGCTCTACCTATGTGCTTACGAGTCCATGCCAGGATAGAGGCAGGTTATGCCCCGATCAGTTAGGAACCCATCCACCAGGTTTTGCCACTACAAGGTCATGTCCAATAGCATAAACCACACCCTTCAGCAGGCTTCTGTAGTGAAACAAAGTTGGGGTCCTGGGCTCGCTGAAAAGAAGCAAAGGAGGCATCACATGGAACCAAGATGCATCTCAGTGTGAGGTATTAGGGTGTGTGTGCTGGCACTGGGCTTGTGCTCGGCTATTTGAGGAAGGCTCAAGGCAATATGGTTTACTCTAAATACGGTATGGACAGAAAATAAACAATTTCATGGTTCCTTGTTTCAGTTCTTATTGACTAGATGAGAAGAATGGAGAGGAACTAAGTGGCAGGCGCTGTGTCAGCCAGGAGAGAGGGGTATTACCCAGTGTTTGTGCTTCATATGGTGTTCTTATTTCACTGTGTCCAGATGTGGTTATGGGAATAGCTTGTTGTATGTTTTTTTTTCACTCCACTGTCTTGGAATGTTCTTACTCAGCATTGCTGTTGCACGAAATTGCTAATACACAATAGGAGAGCAGCATCAGATGGCTTTGAGAATCAAGTCCACTGGATAGTAGTCAGGAATTGATATTTGTCATCTTATTGGTTAGTTACTGTGGTTTCTTTTCTCTTGTAACTGATTTCAAATCCCTACTGAAGTGGGTACATGGATATGAATATATACAAGTACGAGCATGGATAGATAAGCTGAAAGAAGGTCAGTTGATGGTAGAGGGTGTCTCATTATACTTTAAAGTTTGGTTAATATAAAAGAAATTGTAGAAATGAAAATTATTTGTCCACTTTAATATTTTGATCAGATGAGGATCATCAAGGAATGACTGATAGACAACAGAATAGTTATATAGTCCCAAACTCCCCAAAAATCAATCACAAGAAAAATGGTTACAAGGAAAGTGTCAGCCAGTCTCATGATGATGACAAGGACTGTGGTGGGGAAGCCACCCTTTGCCTAGAAGTTACATACGGAATGCATTATGATGATATTATGATTATGGTAATCGAAAAGCATACAGGATCTGGATATCTGCATAGACTTACAAAGTCTTAGAAAGTAATCCGAGACATTGGAATTATTCCATCCAAGGCTCAGGGAATATCACTGGAGAGGAAGCAGAAATAATTTAAGAGCCAAAGGAAAGGGTGAAATGTTGTAGAACACTGTCTTCTGGTCATGGGGTGAATCTAGCACTCTTGAACTCTCAGGAACTGTGATTACCTGTATATGACCTGTGTAAAAATGGACTCATCAGCAACATCATTCATAGGTTCTTTCCCTTCCTGAGGATTTATAGGCTAATGGTTGCTGGGTGGTGGAGTTGAGGAGAAGACATTTTCTTTGGTGGTGTAGCCATTGATAAATTATCAAGTGTGCCTATGATTAATCCTTCATATTCTTGTAAGCAATACTAATGAAACTCATTGACTCACAAAAAAACAGTGACAGGAACTTTGCAATTAACTGTAAAGTCATCTTCTGTGCTGGTTGGTTTTATGCCAACTTGATACAAGTTAAAAATCATCAGAGAGGAAGGAACCTCAATTGAGAAAATGCCTCTATACAATTGGACTTTAGGCACTGTGATGCCTAGAGGTCATTTTCTGAATTAGTGATACATAAATGAGGGCCCAGCATATCATGCGTAGTTCCACCCTGGTGGTTCTTGGTTCCATAAGAAGGAAGGCTGGCAAATCACAGGGAGCAAGACAGTAAGTAGCACCCCTCTATGACCTCTACATCAGCTCCTGCCTCCAGGTTCCTTCCCTGTTCGAGTTCCTGTCCTGCGGTCCTTTGATTATGAACTGTAATGTGAAAGTATAAGTCAAATAAACCCCTTGCTCTCCAGCTTGAATTGGTCATGGTGTTTCTTCACAGCAATAGTAAACCTAACTAAGACATCTTCCTCCGAGCCGTGTTACACCTTCTCTTTCTCCTATGTCTGATCTACCATGTTTTCAGCTTTGAACTCATTTTATCTTCTTTCTGTACTTCTTAAGATGTACACCTACACTCCTAGTTCTGGATTTTACATTTCCAGTGTATTTTAAAGTTCTAATTTTTATTTTTTTAGCCATTATATCTCTGCCTTTCATAGTCTTTGATGTGTACTTCTATTTCATTATGAGTTCAAAACACTGACCTTATCTCAGGAGTCCTTCTTTGATGTGTGGATAATAACATCAAGTATTTAGAAGTTTATTGGCATATAGAAGTATTTTTGTTTAATTTCCAACTTCCCAGAGTTTGAACTGACGATTTATAAATTAATTGTGCTCAGAGGATGTACTTTCCATGCTTTCAATACTGTTAAATTTATGAGACTTGTTTGTGATGTAGCATATGGCCACCATGGGAACTGATCTGTGCGTGCCAGACAGGAATGTGCTGTCCTTGAGTATCTTCTGGGTTATATGAGTGCCAGTTGCTTCATAAGCATCTACAAATGTTAGGTCACATTTCTGAGAAGAGTGACATTAATTCTTCTCTGGTCGTGTTGATTTGGAATTCAGGGTTATTTCTTTTTTCACCAATTAAGAGTCAGCCATTGTGGTTAGGTTGTCATCTACCAGACTCTTATTAGAACACTTCTTCCTTCTTTTAATTCCTTAACTTTTGCTTTATATCTTTAAATGTTTTAAAATTAATGTTAATGAACATGTGCGTCTTTTCCTGCAACACATGTGTGTAGCAATAAGAGATCAACTCTGGGGAATCAGTTCTTTCCTTCCTACATGTTGGTCCTAGTTCAGGCCAGCAATCTTGGCTGAGCTGTCTTGCCAGCCTAGCTTTTATAGTTTATGTATTTTAGAATTTTCTCTGTGAATGTGGATATATGATGATTGTTATGTCACAAGTTCTTTTTGCTCTAGTAGTATTTATCAAAGCCTATTTTTTATTTTATTTTATTTTATTTTTAGTTTTAAAAAGAAAACAAATTCTCTTTTTTTCATTTTACATACTAATCCCAATTCCCTCTCCCTCCCCTCCTCCCATTCTCTCCACCTATTACCCCACCCTACCCACCCCGTTCATTCCTCAGAGAGGGTAAAGCACATTGCTTTGGGGAAGGTCCATTGCCCTCCCTACTATATCTAAGCTGAGCAAAGTATCCATCCAAAGAGAATAAGTTCCCTAAAATCCAGTACAAGCAGTAGGGATAAATCCTGGTGCTACTGCCAGTGGCCCCTCAGTCTGCCCCAGACATGAAACTGGTACCCACATTCAGAGGGACTACTTTTGACCTATGCTGGTTCCTTCCTTGTCCAACTGGACTTGCAAATGATTAATAATACTATCAATGTAAACTATTACTTACAAATAACATAGGATTTTGATCTATGCTAACATTTCCAAGAAAAAACTAATTTTTAACATTCTTATTATAATAGCATCTATTTGTGCAGTCATTTATAAAATATTGATTATGCCTTGAAATCGGCCCTAATTTCCATAATGTGAACATGAATGAGAAATTCCCTGCCTTTGAATTCAAAGTTTAATGGAAGAATTAGCTAAAAAAAAATATTAATTATAGTAAATTACAAGAGATCAATATGTGATGTCATACAGGGGTAAGCAGAGTGCTGTGGGCACCCTGAAGAATGTTTGTCTGACTAGCGTAAGAAGTAACAAAGTATGTTGTCTTTAACTGGTACTCAGAAAGGCCAGCCTCAGAAGAGGTTGTGATAGAAGCCAGCTCCTAAGCAGTTTCCCTTGTGTGAGGACAGAGCCCAGGGTCAAGAGGCATGAACACTTATCTAGAAGACACATGGTAAACGGCAGCAGATGATGGAGCTCAGGCAGAAGATGCATTTCCCATTGCTAAGCTTTCCGCTCTTCAGCCTCTGGACCACCGGTGTTCGCTGAGGTCTTTGATGATCAAAGTAGCTTCTGCTTTTGCTTTCCCTTGAGCTTTGTCTCTGGTTGTCATAGACTGCGTCAGAAAGTGGTGCAAAGAGAAAGCAGGTAACAGCTTAGACTCATAGGAGACTTGGGATTCTTCAGGTTTAAATAGGGCGGGTGTGGATCGAATCAAATTCAGATGGCATCTATGGTACAAAACCGACAAGACGCATTAGCAGTGACACCAGGAGGTCTCAATGATTGCTGGGGTGATAGGGGATTTGTCAGAAGCCATCCAGAAGAAACAGTACTTGAGGAAGCTCATGCAAACTTATGTGAATAATCACCAGCTAAGAAGCTAGGATACAAGAGAGAATCTAGGTAACAGCCTATGTACAGAAAGCTTGGAAATAGGAAAGCATTGGTAACTCAGTAGTGGAATCCTCACCAGCCAGAAACATTGGAGCCAAGTCACTCCTAGTCCAGTATAAGTGGTGGGTCCTGAACAAATAGTCTGACCTCTATCGGGGTTAGAAAAATGACTTGATCTGATGTCCTCAGACTCAAGTTTCGGTGAGGCAGGAGCTATGTGAGGCTCCCATTCAGCATGGTCGTTTCCGCACTCAATAAGCCTTGGGATTGATCTCACCTCTTGTTGGGGTAAAATCAACATGTTCCAAAGATCATGAATTTGTTTAATAATTCTCCCCAACTAATGTACTTCCTGTGGGCAATGCAAACAGTGCACATGGCCTCTGTTAGCTCTGAAGTCACCCAGGATCTATATAGACTTCTCAAGTCCTAATAGTTATTGGAGCCACAGTATAAATGCAGCTCTTCAGAGAAGTGATAAGCTGAGCAGTGACCTAGGGAACCAGTGATGATATACGAAAAATAAATCTTAAAGCACCTTACCTCTGATCAAAACTTTGAGGTCCATTTTGATCCACAAGATTCTGTGAGTTCATTTTTCCTGCCTGTGACATTCAAATATTTTTAATTACTAACCCTCCAGATTTGCTGTTGGTGTGAATCAGGGGTTTTTTTTATTTAATTAAGTGAGCTTATCTGTCAACCCTCATAATTAATCCATCCTATCTTAATTACTTTTCCATTTCCAGATTCAGTCACCATATATTAATATAAATGTAGGAAAATATGAGTCATTTTTGTGATAGAAGGATGTGAAATGCCTATTAGATACCTTCACACACTTCCTTCACATATTTAGAAGGATTTAAAACAACTTAATAGAATTACATTCATATCCCACCAGAAACTCACAAATCAGAAAGGAAATCAGTATTTCAATTTATTCATTTACCCGACAACATCAAATATTTTTACTCTGACCATATATTTTATAAAATTCCTCATTTTCCAGCCTTTACATCTGTCCAGAGAAGAATTGTAATGCAGAAAGGAAGCCTTTCTAAGGATAATTGCAGAGTCACGGTGTCCATTGGCTTAATTTTGTACTGGTTCATGTATGGATTTATAATGATAATCACCGTGGAGTAGTTGGGGGAGAAACAAAAGAAAGTCTGCTGAGCACGCATTGGCTTCTGTAGTCAGTGCTCCAAGGATGCCTCCCTGAGGAGGTAGCCTTGAAGCTGGCACTCAAATGACACAAGAGGTCATGAGCTGATGACAGTACCAGGTATACCAGGACATAGCATGATCAAGACCCAGTATAGAAATCTAACTCAAGGGCAGGAAAGTCCAGTGCTGGGGCGACATGATCAAAAGTGTTGGGAGATAAGCTTAGGGCAAGAGAGAGTATTCAATCTCAGGAGTGGGACTTTCATCCAAGACATGTGATCTGAGCTACATTTGAAAAGACCAGTCTGGAGACTCTATAGTGAATGTACTGGAGGATTCCAGTATGGAAAATGGACAAAGTCCAAATGAGAAGTTGTTGACTTGTAACCAGGGTTAAGGAAACTAGATTCATTGAAGCTTTAAGAGCAGAACAGGAAAGCTTGCTAAGGATCTGGCTGTTAAAGGGAGCATCCTAGAGGGAAACAAACTTTTTATTCTTAATTAATTTTACTACATATATATGGACTTTGATCGTGGTCTTTCTCATTTTCCCCTTCTTCCCCCACAAACCTCTTCTTTTTCTCATGTTTCCTTCCTTCTTTTTCATTTGTTTATGACCCACTGTGTTTGATTAGAATCGTCTTCCTGAGCATGGGTGGGAGGTTATTTCTTTGATCAAGGAAAACTAATCAATGGTTAGCACTGAGGAATATCACACGCATGCCCCACCCAACCATTAACTGCCTAAAGTTCTTCAGGGATAAGATCTTAGGGGACCTTCCCTAATCCATGATGGAATATTGAAGGACTCAATCTTTTTTCTCTATCTGAGTGTGTTGCCTGTAATTACATAAGTGTACCACACATATGCAAGGTGCCCACACAGGTCAGAAGTTATTGAATCCCCTGGAAATGTAGTTATGGATGGCTGTGAGCCACCATGTGGGTCCTTGGAACCAAACACAGGAGTTCTACAGGAAAAACAAGTGTTCTTAACCACTGAGACATCTCTCCACATCCAAATGGGCTGTCTTGTGAAGGCAGATACTGGCACTGTGAGGTTGTGAGTGCCACAGTCATGTCTTACTGAGAAAAGAGAATTTCATGATCTGCTTGTTATCTGATGGGTCTTCTGCTCTCTCTGCCCCTTCTGATATTTCCCTGGTCTTAGAGAGAATGATACAGATGTCCTGCTAAGGGCTGAGAACTCAACAATCACTTATTCTCAGCAGTTTCACCAGTTAGAAATCTCTGCATTAACTAATTTCTCCTTCAAGAAGAAGTGTCTCTGAGGCTGAGAGCAGCCTAAACCGTGGGGATAAACAGAAATATTTAGAAGGCAGTGTGATGCCGTGTTCATATAGAAAGATAACAGTGAGAAACTCTTCCCTAGGACCTTCCTAGCCACAGGCTTTTGACCAGACTTATGGTAGGTACCATGAATGAATTTTTTTCTTTTAGTCAGGCCTAGAAAAACAGAAGCTTCAAGTTCTCATATACATATCTTGGCTTCAAACTTTTGATTTCTGTGTTTAACTTAGAGTGCCTATAGCAACCAGGAATCTATAAATGAAGAGGGAGGTCTTAAGGGAGCGAGGATAGTAGAGCACAAACATGGGAGACGCTGTATGGGAAGTATAGGTAGCCAACACTAAGGGCGCATGAAACAGCCAAATGGAATTGCACTATTTCAAACGCTGATTTTAAAATATAACTTCAGGGCGAGAGAGAGGGCCCCACCCCTCAGATGATTTGTTGCTTTTGCAGAGGACCTAGTTTTTGCTCTTAGCATCCACATGATCGTTCACAACTGTTTATACCTCCAGTGTCAGGAGAACAAGTGTCTTCTTCTGACTTCTGTAGTCACTGAGGATACACATGATGTATAGATATACATGCATGCAGCACACCACACACACACACACACAGACATGCATATGCATGCACAAATAAACAAAAAATCTAAATATAATATATATAATATGTTTTTATACACATGCATACATATATGTTTAAGATACCCTGAAAATCATGGATAGATGATGCTGGTCCCAGAAGCTATAGCTATTAAACAGTGCCAGGTGTGGGGATCCTTCCAGTGAGTTATTGGTCAGTGATACTTCAGACTCCCCCAAAAACAGTATAGGCTGTTATCACAGCTATTGATTTCCCACTAGAACTAGATGGTAAGTCCTTATTGTGAATGACACTACAGAGGCCAGAGAAATCAAGCTGTAAGTGAACTCAAAGGTCCCTCCCTGCTAGCTAGCTTTAACCATACTGAAAAGAGATATGCACACTGTTAGGAGAGAAAAGTCATCAAGGGGTCAACCACACTACCAAAACCCTATGGGTTATAACACCAACCTGCCAAGCAAGTTGAGCCCACTTGTGCCTAATGCCATGATAGTTGCAGGGTAACTAACACCCTTCTGGTTGAATTTTAGGCCTGCTAACTCCAAAGGAGAAAGTCATACTATAGACTTGATATTTTTTTACTCTTTTTCTTGGAAGGACTGAGGATAAAACCAGCTTATTCATGGTAAGCAAGGTCTCTAACCTTAACATTTTTTTATTTAACACATCCTTTAACCATAGCATAATTTATTGCATGGACTATATTCAACGGTTGATTATTTTCACAGGTATCTATTTCTTTTGTTAACACAAAGTAATTCTTGGTGAGGCTGCCTGAATTGGGTCTAAGGTTGACTACCTAACTTAGGGCACTTTCTTAACACTTCTATGATTTGGGTTTTTTTCTAATTAAAAGCAGGAAAACACACACTTAATGTAATCCTTCCACGGAATTATTGTTATAAATTGCTTAAGAAAATGCATACAGTATCAATTGGCACACTAACAGACCATCATAAAGACTCAATAAATCATACTGAATAGGTGTTATATTCCTCTTTTCTTCCTTGCTGTTGTACATCAAACTCTTACCACCAAGTAATAAAAACTACAGTGACAGTTTTTATGTTCCTCATATCATACCATAATTATGTCATATATCAAACATCAATTTTTAAAATTTCATGGCAATAATCCTTATTTAACATAGCTCTAGACTTCCACGCAGTGTAGTATTTATTAGTACTTTTGTATTTTGGGGACAAGACCTTTCTTTGTAGCCCTAGCTATCCTGGAACTTCCTGTATAGAAAACATCATACTCTCTTGAGTTCACGAGATCTCAAGTGCCTCTACCTCTCAAGTGCAGGGGTTAAAGACGCAGGGCCACCACATCCAGCTAGTATTCATTTTTTAAATGACCTTTCAGTGATTTGATTTTAAAAATATGTGAAGACTTTCAAGAGATATTGACCATTATCAGCGTTATTACACAGTTAATGTTTTCAGCTCTTAAAATAGGTCAAGGGACGGTGGGTATCCAATCCCAAGATTACATAAATCATACAAAAGCTTAATATGCTGCCTCCAGCAATGTTGTGGCAGCGCAGGGTTTGCTCGGTGTGGTCCTCCTGAATTTCTTTCCCTTTGGGCTCTGGACCACATTGGCTTTAAGATGGGAAAAGACCCTGTTTGCTCAGGTTACAAATTATCTGAAAACCTTATATTCCTCTGCTTCTGGCCTTCCTGTAAACACTGGTTCTGCAATGCTGCAGGGCTACAGCTGCATTCTAGAGCCGTGATTGGTTATTTGCTTCTCAAAATAGGCTGGAGAACAGTAGGAAAATAGGGTAGGTCAGCGCAGCATATGGCTGAGTTTTCATGGGCAGATGTGCTGGGGAATAACAAGGATATTCTTTTAATTTATTATCTTTGTTATAAATGAGATGTGCGGGTAATTCATATTGAAGCTGGGATTGAGGTACATTTAGTAAATATGCTGTTCATAAGATACCACATTAACCTAATTCTTGAAGACTGTTTACTGAAGTCAGTTAGTCAAGCAAGCAACAGATTCTTGGCAGCAAGAATCTCAAGGATGTCACCACTAACGCAGAATGCGAAACAGAAAGCTTTGGAATCTCTCTCTCTCCAAAATGTTTAAAATTAAACACATAATACTTATTGAGCAACTCTTCTGGTTTCAGATTCTCTATTGTTTTCTGGATTTTCTAACAACTGGGAATAAGAATATTTTATTTCAGAGCTCCTATGTCATACAGCATTTGTAAAACAATCCCTGTCTGTGATACGGCGGGACATCCCTAAGTTCTGGGTAGGAGCTGTCATCCTGTGGATCAGCTGGCCTACTTACTCACACAGTGGAATCTGATAGTTGCTAATAGTGGTTTCAATCGTGTATTATTCCTAAACATTGTGCTGATTGCATGAATGCTGTGCTTAACTTTATAAAAAAAACTGAATTATTTCTAAACACTATAGGAAATAATAGTATAGTCCAGATAGTTCTATATTTATAACTAGACCAATCAACCTGTGTATTTTTAAATACTTGTGATGTATTAAGCCCGGATATCTGATAATCAAACAGTGCTTCCTTCTCCTTCCTCCAAAGACAGTGCGGCACGGATGTTGAAAAGTACAGTTTAAACGCCTACCTGGGCATGAACAATCAGCTCTAGGGTCTCAGCCTTGCTGGCTGCACAGAGCTGGCAGTTGATGCTTTGTCCATCCCTTAGACTGATTTTCACAGGCCTAGTAGATGGATCTCTGTAAAAATAGCCCAGCAGACAGAGATCACATCAGCTGACAACTGGGGCCCCCATCTTGATTGCATTTATATTTTTATTTAGTCCTTCATTTCCCAAGGAATATATATGTTGGTATACTCACTTGACACGTGTTCGTTTCTGTTACAGACACAGGAGCAGAACGGCAGGCACTAAGAGAAACTGTGTATCCCAAACTGCGAGAATTTTGCAGAGAAAATTATGGATTGGAATTCCAGGTAATAGTCACCTCTTTCCCATCTTCATCCAAATAGGCAGTGTTTGCTTCTTATCACAATGTGGGTGCAGCAAAGGTGAATTTTAAGCTGCATATTATTTTTATTTCTTTAAATATGAGGAAAGAAAAGCATGAAAATGGAAATGACTTGGTTAGTTTTGGCAGTTTCATATTTATGTTTCTATTTCATGGACTCTGCCTGGTATTTCTCATATTTTTCTTCACAACAAGGGTTTTTTTTCTTTTTTTTACCTTTTCCTAGTCTGTATTCCTACCAAAAAGATGAAAGTTGCTGAGGCTTTAGCCTTAAGCTATCACCCACAGGGATGCATTGCATCTCAGATCAAGATCAACTTTCACGGTACTTCCTTTCGGCAGGCAGGCAGCCTCCATCACCCTACCTTTCAGTGTGTGCTTGTGTGGAGATGTCTTCCTCCCTCCGTACACCAGTGCTGTGCCTTTTCCTAACCCCACCCCCTCTGTGTGTGCTGCTCCTTCAAAGACAGTAACTACACACATCGTTACTAAAGTTCACCACCCTCAGCAATTTTATTACTTTTGCCACGTGATGGAAAAATATTGGATGTATCTTGGACACCCAAAACCTAAAGTCGGTGGCTTCTAAAGCAAATAATATTGTTTATTCAGAAGTTTTCAGCCTCATTTACCATGGAAATCTTAGCTGTCAGGTGCTCTCAACTTCGTGTTTCTGTGTCAGGTGATGAATATGTAACAGGGCTTCGAGGTAGAGAAGTACATCATGTGTTATCTAAGCATTGCTAGAGGAAGAAAATTTCACCCTCCATTTGTCGCCTCCTGGATAAATAGTTTATCTCAGTACACCTCATGACGATTTCAAATGTGGTTTCGGAAGTAATCACCTCTAAATGGCTTCAATCTTGGTGAACGCTGTCAGTCAGCAGTGAGCCATTATGAAGCACACACTGAACAGTTGCTCATAAGTCACCATTTACGTGATAAATGGGAGCCTAAATTAAATCCTCTGACATGGCTTCAGCAGTGCCTTCTCTGGGGATTCTGGCTGTACTGATAACAGCTTCCCCAATTGTTACAAACTCCGCAACCTGTCAGGATTCCCAAGGACTTAGACATTCTTTGGGGGACTCAATTACCTTAGGGAGAGAAAAGTATCTGAACACGTTAGCTGTGTCTTTGAGTCTGTGGTACATCATTTCTGTCAGCTGAGCGAGGAGGAAGTTGAGTGCAGGACAGCCTCCCCAAAAACAAGCCACCCACTGGGATCGGCAGAGAAAGAAAAATAAAAGGAATAAAAGTCTGCTTTGTAAATTAGAGCTAGCCATTGGTGAAGACTGAAGTAGCCAGAGGAAGACGGTGAAAGGAGCCCTCAGTGAGGTGCTGGGTGCATACAGCAGTGAGCACAGAGAAGGCATGAACCCCAGAGTGCCTTCACCTGCACATGCCAGAGTACAGCATCTAAACCAGGCAAGGGAGTGGGGTATCTGTGAGATTAAAAGTGAAATGCACCAAGTAGCGTTCGCTTCCCAACTGCAAGCCTATCAGAAGCCCAAATGCATGTTATCTGAATCTTCCAAGAATGGGCCTTGTACTTCAGTTCTCTGTGGGCAGTTAATTATACATCTTCTCCAGGGAGATATGTTTTCTAGGGAACAGTTGTCTTTCCTCAACTGCAATAAGATGTGGTCGCAGGGAATTCATGAGAGACTGGCTTATCTTCAGTTATGCATTGGACCCGAGAGAAACAAAGCTCCAAGTCCCCCAGCCATGAAAGCCTGTTCTGCTCCTCCTGCCCTTTGCTTAGGATGCTCTTTCCACTGGTTGTGCTTCTCTTCCACCTCCCCCTTCTTCTTGGCTGGTTCTCCCCATCTTTGCCTGCTGAATCTTGCTCATTCCTAGGACTTCTCCAGTCTAACCTCAGATCTTTCTTCCCTGCTATCTGACTGCAAAGCTGTATGTGCCTCCCTTACTCTTCACAAGAATACTTTCTTACCATCCCTCTTCCCTCCACTTTTTAGAAGGACCTAAAGTCAACCCTACATATTCCTTTAAAGTCACATTAATTTAGGTCTCTGTATAGTGTATGCCACTATCAGATGTTTTTCTTGGTTTTATAGGTTGGCTTTCTTACCTCTTTCCAAATAGATTCTAAGTTCCACAATAAGAGCCCTTGACTATCTTCATGACAATTACATCCTTCTATCCTAGGATGGTGCCTGTCGTCAAGAAGACTCAAGAGGAACTTCTGGTATAAATATGAATGGAAGAAGAGGCAGTGTAAAATTTACCACCTTATGAAAAATGTCTCAGTTCACGCCGACCCTGCCACATATCCTCCCTGCAGTCTTCTATAAGCACATGCATGATAATCATGCATTGAATTCATTCAAAACTGCCCATGCAGTGGTTGATATTCTAAGTGACAGTAATACAGATGCAGAGCATAGAAGGACCTATGTTGTTGAGGGAGGGAGGTGATAAGCAAATGCCAGGGGTGATAAATGCATCTTACTGAATTAAAGCCGTATGAAAAAGATAAAGCTGTCTTGGGGGAATTAGAGAAGGCCAGGTGGCCAGAAGGGACTTGGTGACAAGATGATATTTAAGCAAATATCTGCAGATAGTGACAGAGCAAATCATGCAGATGTCTGGAGGAGGAGTCCAGACATGGGGAACAAGAAGAGGCCTGAAAAGAGAAAGGGCGTGTTTAGAATATTCTATGAACAGTAAAGAGAGTCAGTATGCATAGAGTAAGCAAGAAGAGTAATTCTAGAAGACATCAAAGTCATATCATAGACCCTATAGGACACGATCAAGGACTTGGAATTTTACTGAGCAAAAAAGGAAAGATTCAGGAGATGGCTCAGCAGGTAAAGGCACTTACCATCAAGGCTGACAACCTGAGTTTGATCCCCAGAAACCACATGGTGGAGGAAAAGGATTGACTCCCACAAATAACCCTCTGACTGCCACACACAAGCTCAGCATGTTGTGTGCCCATATCCACATATACAAGCACATACACAAAATGTAAAATACAAAAACAAAGACGACTGTGAGTTACTTTAAAGAACTTTGCTCGGAGGTGAATAGAATGGTGAAGGGATATGTGGAAGAAGGAAGACGGTGGCACAAATAAAAATCACAGGACCCACGGGAGCTGTAGAGAGAACCACACAGCAGCTACTTAGATAAATTCCCTCCATGGCTAGAAGACTACCAAGCTTCCCCACGCTTAGGCATGTAGCTCACCATAGTAAGCAACTGAGGAAAATCTTTATTATGCTAGATTGGTAGACTCTGGGACTGTATTTTGAACAAGACAGAGAAAGATGATGAGAATTTTCTCTTTCTCTCCATGCCTTGTATCTGTTGGCCTATGTGGCAGGGTATTAGTCCCTTTATTTTTTTTTTTTACCCAAACTAAAATGTCTAATGGAAAGGCACATGTGTGCACTGAAACAACCGACTCATTTGACTTGTCAGCATTTGGGGAGTGGCCTAAGTTCCTGAAAACAGGGTGGATGAAACCAGAGAGAAATGAACTGAGACAAATGCAGCCATATTGGGGTAAGAGTTGGGGACTCGTGCTTCTTCAGGTGGATGCCGCCTGGGCCCGCTGTCACATCTCCTCACCATTCCCATTGTTCCAACCCTGGTAGGATTCAGGAGTGAACAGCATTCTCGCTGGTCTCTTCTCTCCTTACCCTGAATAGAGCAGATGTCTTCGAGGAAGGGATTAGCCCTTGCTTGTTCTTTTGAAGTTGGCAGAGCCTGTGGCTGCTGGACATGAACGGTGTTATCAGAAGTGCATGACACAGAGCTACCTGGTCATCCTCCTTGTGTTTGTCTAACTCCATCTGCACATAACCTCTGCAAATGATGCATTAAACTCCCCTGTGCTGAGAGTTTCTGAAGAACATGCGGAGGGAATCTCTCCTCAATGAGCACTGTTTTCAAGGGAAGCAATCTTTTTTTTGTTTTGTTTTGTTTTATTTTTTATTTTTTATATTAAATTATAAAAGCTTCCATTTCCGCCCCTCCTCCCACCACCCTCCCACTCCCCCCACTCCCTCTCCTCCTCCCTCTTCGGCCCTTAGGGCAGTCAGGGTTTCCTGCCCTGTGGGAAGTTCAAGTTCCTCCCCCCTCCCTCCAGGTCCAGGCAGGTGAGTATCCAAACAGACTGGATCCCCAAAATCCAGTATATGCAGAGGAAACAAGTCCCAGTATCATAGTCAATGGCTTTTCAGAAAGACTTCGGGCCAGCCACATTCAGAGAATCCGGCCAAATTCCGAGAATCTGGTTAGATCACGTCCTCGTTCAGTCCCAGTCCAACTGGCCTTGGTAAACTCTCATTAGATCCATTCCCTTGTATCAGTGGGTGATAGCATCCCTCGCAGTCCTGATTTTCTTTTTCATGTTCTTCCTTCTTCTGCTCCTCATTTGGACCTTGGGGGGCTCAGTCCGGTGCTCCAATGTGGGTCTCCGTCTGTATTGCCGTCCTTTGCCAGATGAAGGATCTATGGTGATAAGCAAAATATACATCAGTATGGTTATGGGCCACGGCCGATTCAGGCACCCTCTCCTCTGTTCAGAGAATAATCTGGGGATCTCTCCTTGGACCTGGGATCCCATATATAATCAAGTCTCCTGTAAACCCTAAAATGACTCCCTTATTTAAAATATATTCTTCCCTGATCCCATATTCATCCTTCCTCACTCTCCCCCTCCCAGGCCACCGAGCTTTCCCCATTCCTCCCCTACTCCCTTCTCTCTAACCCTCTCCCCTTCCAACAACCCTCCCACCCACCCCCCAGGCACCCGAGGTTACCTGGGACTCTTGTCTATTTCCTACCTCCTGGCGGGTAGCTAAATAATCTTCATCAGGTTTATCTTCTTATTTAGCTTCTCTAGGATCACGAATAATAGGCTCAAAAACCTTTAATTATGGTTAGAATCCACTTATGAGTGAATACATACCGTGTTCCTCTTTTTGGGTCTGGCTTACCTCACTCAGTAAAGCGTTTTCTATGTCCATCCATTTGCATGCAAAATTCAAGATGTCATTGTTTTTTACCGCTGAGTAAAACTCTAATGTGTATATGTTCCACACCTTTTTTAACCATTCTTCTATTGAGGGGCACCTAGGCTGTTTCCAGGTTCTAGCTATTACAAATAGTGCTGCTATGAACATAGTTGAACAAATGCTTTTGTAGTTTGTTAGGGAATCTCTAGCGTATATTGCCAAGAGTGGAATTGCTGGGTCCTGAGGGAGGTTGACTCCCAGTTTCCTGAGAAACCGCCACACTGATTTCCACAGTGGCTGCACGAGTTTGCATTCCCACCAACAATGGATGAGTGTTCCCCTCACCCCACATCCTCTCCAACATAGGCTATCATTGGTGTTTTTGACTTTAGCTATTCTGACAGGTGTAAGATGGTATCTCAAAGTGGTTTTGATTTGCATTTCCCTGATTGCTAAGGAGGTTGAGCATGACCTTAAGTGCCTTTTGGCCATTCGGAGGTCATCTGTTGTGAATTCTCTGTTCAGTTCAGTACCCCATTTTTTAATTGGGTTAGTTAGAGTTTTAGTGTCTAGTTTCTTGAGTTCCTTGTATATTTTGGAGATCAGACCTTTGTCTGATGAGGGGTTGGTGAAGATCTTCTCCCAGTCGGAAGGTAGCCTTTTGGTCTTACTGACAGTGTCCTTTGCTTTACAGAAGCTTCTCAGTTTCAGGAGGTCCCATTTATTCATTGCTTCTCTTACTGTCTGCGCTCCTGGGGTTCTGCTTAGGAACTGGTCTCCTGTGCCTATATCTTGTAGACTACTTCCCACTTTCTCTTCTATCAGTTTCAAAGTGGACGGATTAATGCTGATGTCTTTAATCCATTTGGACTTGAGTTTTGTGCATGGTGATAGATATGGATCTATTTTCATTCTTCTACAGGTTGACATCCAGTTATGCCAGCACCATTTGTTAAAGATGCTTTCCTTCTTCCATTGTATGCCTTTAGCTCCCTTGTCAAATATCAGGTGTTCATATGTTTGTGGGTTAATACCCGGGTCTTCTATTCGATTCCATAGGTCGACTTCTCTGTTGTTATGCCAATACCAAGCTGTTTTCAATACTGTTGCTCTGTAATAGAGTTTGAAGTCAGGGATGGTAATGCCTCCAGAAGTTCCTTTATTGTATAAGATTGTTTTGGCTATCCTGGGTTTTTTGTTTTTCCATATAAACTTGATTATTGTTCTCTCAAGGTCTATGAAGAAGTTTGATGGGATTTTGATGGGAATTGCGTTGAATCTATAGATTGCTTTTGGTAGAATTGCCATTTTTACTATGTTGATTCTCCCAATCCAAGAACAGGGTAGATCTTTCCATTTTCTGGTATCCTCCTCAATTTCTTTCTTCAAGGACATAAAGTTCTTGTCAAATAGGTCTTTCACTTCCTTGGTTAGAGTTACCCCAAGATATTTTATGCTATTTGTGGCTATCATGAAAGGTGATGTTTCTCTGATTTCCCTCTCTGCTTCTTTATCCTTTGTGTATAGGAGGGCAATCAATTTTTTGGAGTTGATCTTGTATCCTGCCACATTACTAAAGGTGTTTATCAGCTGTAGGAGTTCTTTGGTAGAGTTTTTGGGGTCGCTTATGTACACTATCATATCGTCCGCAAATAACGAAAGTTTAACTTTATCCTTTCCAATTTGAATCCCCTTGATCCCCTTATGTTGTCTTATTGCTATTGTTAGTACTTCAAGCACTATATTGAAGAGGTATGGAGGGAGTGGACAGCCTTGTCGTGCTCCTGATTTTAGTGGAAGGGCTTTGAGTTTCTCTCCGTTCAATTTGATGTTAGCTGTTGGCTTACTATATATTGCTTTTATTATATTTAGGTATGTTCCTCGTATATCCAATCTCTCCAGCACCTTTATCATAAAGGGGTGTTGAATTTTGTCAAATGCTTTTTCAGCATCCAATGAAATGATCATATGGGTTTTTTCTCTCAATTTATTTATATGATGGATTACATTGATAGATTTGCGTATGTTGAACCAGCCCTGCATCTCTGGGATGAAGCCCACTTGATCATAATGGATAATTTTTCTAATGTATTCTTGGATTCGGTTTGCCAGTATTTTATTGAGTATTTTGGCGTCAATGTTCATGAGTGAGATTGGTCTGTAATTCTCTTTCATGGTTGTGTCTTTGTGTGGTTTTGGTATCAGGGTAACTGTAGGGAAGCAATCTTTTGAGACTGCAAAACACTACTCTCCACCACTCTCTGAACTCATCTAAAGAGGCCCACACCTCACAGTTCCCTGAGCCAGAAATGAACCAGTTATGGCAGGATCTCTGAAGGAGGCTCTCCTGAGCCTCCTGAGCTCCAAGAGCTCCTCCACTTTAAAGACAAGTGCCATGTGAGTTCAGTCATTTAGCTTAGGATCATTCCTGAAGAATGTCTTCTGAAAGCCATTTATTAGTGAACATCAGTATTTATCTTTCTTCATTTCTGTAGCTAAAGTTCACAAGCCACTGTTGTCAGCATGTCTACCATCCAGTAAATTCCAAAGACTTGATAGCTCCACCTCCTTGAATATTTCTCCAATCATGGCTCTTTGGTCAAGTCTGCATTATTATATTCTTGAAATTTCCGCAGCTGCCATATTTGCCTCCATCTCTTCCGTCTATCTGCCCACCTTACCCTCTTGATTCACATTCCGCACAGCCACCACAGTGGTAATTCTGAAATACATATCTGACTCTTTACCTGCAAGATACATGCTACACTTCCTAGCACAATGTTCAAGGTTTGCCTTTTCATCCTTCCCACTCTGGGGTCTTGTCAGCCAGCTTTCCCCACTGGCAGCCTGTCCAGGACTTTCTAAACTACATTCACCTCCCCAGACTCTTCCCTGAACCTCCACACCTGCAATTCCTCTTGACTGCAGCTCAGGAAAATGAACATCAACCCTTAGAAAAAGGAGTAGAAAATGTGAATTGATTCTGTATCTCTCTGTGTGTGTGTGTGTGTGTGTGTGTGTGTGTGTGTGTGTGTGTGTGTGTATTCACATGTGCATGTGTGTGCAATGCATACATGTTGGGGCAGGTGCAATGCAGAGGTCAGAGAAGGACACTTTATCTTCTATTTCCCTCCATGTGATTTTTTCAGACAGAGATTCATATTTTCACACTGCTCTGGTTAGCTTTTTGTTACCTTGAAGAAAGCTAGAGTTTGAGAAAAGAGAATCTCAATTGAAAAGATGCCCCCACCAGACTGATCCATAGGCTAGCCTGTGGGGCATTGTGTTGATTGATGATGTGTTTGGAAGGGCCGGGGCACTGTGGGTGGTACCATGCCTTCATCAGCAGGCCTGGGCTGTGTAAGAATGTAGACTGAGCAAGCCATGAGGAAAAAGCCAACAAGTAGCACTCTGCTTCAGTTCCTGCCTCCAACTTCCTGCCCTGTACATATTTCTGCCCTAATTCTCTCAGTGATAGATTTTATCTAGAAATAAAATAAACCTTTCCTCCCCACATTATTTTGGCCATGACGTTTTAGCCCAACAATAGAAACCCTAACTAAGACACTCACTGAACCCAAAGCTCACCATCTCAGCTATCCTGACTGGCCAGCAAGCTCCCAGGATCCATCTGTCTCTGCCTTACAATGATGAAGGTACAGGCACATATGCTCTGCTTTCTGTGGGTGCTGGGTACTAGAATTCAGGTCCTCTGCTCCCATAGCAAGTGCTTTTAGGCACTCCCCAATCCAAGATCCACTCTTTAAGAACTAGGGGAAGCTCTTCTTTAAGGGTGTATAGTGCCTAAACTTTAATCACTCTTGTCAACCCCTCCTTCCTAAATGGGAGCTCCCAGAAGCCAGCAACTGTGTTACGATAGCTTCATATTATCAACATCTCTTAGCATATCTGGCTCACAAGAGTCACCCATGTAAATCATGCTTACTACTGCAGGTTTCCTAATATCCCTGATAACATATTTAATATACTTGAAATTCATATATATCCAAGAAATGTCATCAGTGTAAAAAGAGTTCATGAGATATTTTATGTGTTTCTGTCTTCCCAAGTGTTGAATCCTAGTATATAGTTCACATAGAAAACACACCCCAGTTTGGACTGACCTCCTTTCAGATACTGGCCAGTTGTGTATGGACAAGAGAACTCCCAGGCTGGGCATTGCAGTTCTGGATGGTAATGAGCTCCTGGTGGGATACCATGACAGGAAGAAGCCAGGCTACACAGTGACAGGCTCCAGGTGACAGCAACAAAAATAGCAATTAGGTAGATGAGAAATAGAGGAAATGAAGTTCATTTATACATTTAAATATCCAGAAAATCATAAAGCAAACAATCATTCGCCAACCAAAATATAAAATGTCCTAATTCTGTTTGATTGTCACATTGATGAACTGTGTCATCTGAAGTGGTTGGTGTAGTTACTTCAACTTTCAGAGGCACTGTTCCGTCTTAACTCAGTTGCTGTGGAAGGTGATGCAAAAAGACTAAACCTTAACAAGTCAGAGGCCTGCAGACTCAATGCTTGAAACTATCTCAAATCAAAAGAGGCATCTGATGGTCACACTAGCTCCCCTTACTTCTGAATCTTAATATTCCTCGCATTATGAATGTCATCGGCTATCTTATGCACTTTTGCTAAATATTGCCACCAAAGTAATTTTCCCCCATGCCTTTGCCATTAAGCACACTGATTTGCTCTCCCAAAAGAATTCCCGTGTGCTGGCTCCCATCCCTTCCCCTTCACTTTCTGGGACCAGCTGGTTTCCCAGGAATGCTGGGAAATAATGAGTGGAGCCAACTCCTGCTAACAGGAAGATCTTGCCCCATACCTGCTTTTTGCCTTGGGATGGCATTGTGCTGACACGCCAAGACACCAATATAGTGGATGTTCATCCCTGGTGAAGGTTCCATCCTGGTACCCTGGAATCACAGGTCTGGATCTGCCCCCTTGGTGGCCTTCAGAATCAAGCAGTAGTTCAAACCTTATCTCCTTTCCCTTCTGTCAGTATGGAACTGCCCCCTTTTCAGCCTCTGCAGACCTGCCTTCCATAGTTGCATGAAGACAATTTTGTTTTGAATATTATTTCTTCAGAGCAGAACCCATTCTTTTTCTTTATCTACTTTTCCTACTGCTACTAGTTCCCAGTCTCCAAGACATAAACTCCTCGCTCACAGTCCACTCTTCACCCTTCTAAGCCTAGCTCCAAACTGCCAGCACTCCCGTTGGCTCATTTGCTGTGCTGCTCCCAGAAGCTTGTCTTCTTTCCATTTCAGAAGTCCCTGCCTTGCTTGGGCATCGAAGCCTAACAGCTTTTTTTCTGATCTCTCTCTCTCTGCCTCTGTCATCTTGATGTTCTTGTACACAGCTGCTCACACAATCTTCCTTGAAACAAGCTTTGCCAGATTTCATTGATTCTCAGATGCAGGGCTTTGCACATGTGTTCCATTTAAAATTAGGATTCAAGATGCAAACAAACGGTATGGCATCTTTTAACTGACAGCACATTTCTCTGCTGCTGGCCTCTGTGACACCGGAGCTGCCTGCGTTGATGCTACTGTACGGCGTAGCCTATTGCATCATTTTCAAATTACAGAAGCAACAGCATGGGTTTTCTGTTATATATACAAAGGCTTAAATGCCAAGCTTGCAGATTCCAAGTCCTGTACTCCGGGCACACGGCTTGACATATGACCTGTGGCTAAGACCTGCGTAAAATGAATAGGTCAGTACCTACCTTGCAGCATCTTTGTGGGAATTAAATGCAAGAACGCAGAGTGCCTGACCCATGATGACACTCAAGCAATGCTACCTTTCTTGTCTTTCCCACCCACCCTTCCTTCTTCCTCCTCCCCGGGAACCAAATATAGAGGAGGGGCGTACATTCTTCTCTTGGCTCTCTGAGTATCATAAAAGATCTTCAATCTAGCTAACTTAAGGTATTTGTCTCTCTAAGGCACTGTTTCTCAGCCTTCCTAAAGTTGTGATCCACTAATAAGTTCCACGTGTTGCAGTGACTCCCAATCATAAAATTATTTTCACTGATGCTCCATAACCGTATTTTAACTGTTCTCATGCATCATAATGAAAGTATGTGATAGAGGGTCATTCGACAACCCCAAAGGGGTGGCAACCTGCAGGTTCAGAACAACTGCTCTAAGGCTGTGTTGTATCTGGTGTGGAAGGAATGTCAATGGGGGAATATTCATAAAGTATTTATTACATCGCATACAAGAAAGGATGATGCAGCAAAACAAAAATTATAGTGGTCTGTCCTGGTGTAAGAGAATACCTGAGACTAATTTATGAAACATAGAAATATTCCTTTGCAGTTATATGGTCTGGAAAAGCCACAATCAAGATGGCGGCAGGTTTGGTTCCTGGTAAGGGTTCACCTTCTGTCTCCAGCATGACACTTCTACGCCTGCACCCTCTGGAGAGGAGGAACGCTGTGCCCTGCATGGTGGGCAGCGGAAAAAAAGAGAGGGAACCTTCCATCTGACAGTGCCCTTTAATCTACCCAAAGCAATGAAGCCCTCATGACCTATACACCTCTCAAATTTCCCCTCCCCAAAGCAGTCATGGTGGGAGTAAGTTTCTAACACTCAACCTTAGGCATTTATTTCCATTCTTCTAACCACTTCTTCAGCAAGTTGGCCAGACCTGTGACATGCTGCCTCTGGAGTTCTTATTTATGAAGGAAATGGTAGAGGTTTTCATTAGTGTTATTTTGTTTTAAGAAGGCACAGCTACAACCTACCCAACATGGCTGCTAAAGGAAGAGAAGGAGATGAGGGGCAGAGTTCAGCAGATTTGCTCCATTTCCTTAAGAAGGGAGGTGCGTTAGACAGGTGAACATGTAGGGTCACTAACTCCCAGGGACACTTGCTGTATTCTCCACAGAAGACACTAGAAGATCACAACACTTAGCCCCTACAATTGGCACACCAATGTCTTAGCCAAAATATCAGGAAACCACATAGTCAAGCACTCCCCAGATGCTCTCTGGTACTAAGAATCATATGGAATAAAATGACCTGGGGTGAATAAGATGAATAGGGTGAATGAGCATGATCCAAAGGTTTGGAGGCCCTTCGTCCAGGACAGAGAAGTGGGGATTGGTTAGTTGAAGAACCCCTGCCCCTGTCAGGCTGACAGGAAATGGCCAGTTCACAATCTAATCTTCTCCTGCCCCAAGCACAGCCCTGACTGACTGAATCCACTGCAGCTGTATCCAAGAATTTCTATTTTCCGCTTCAGGATGTGAGGTCCCCTGGATGTCACCTTAGTGAGCAATTGGGAAGTCAAGACTTGCCACAAAGGCTCCATTAATATGTCATTCTTAACTAAGGTTTAACAAGATAGAACTAAAAGCCCTATTTATCCTGCTAAAGGAGGGGATGGAGATTTGGGCAGGAAGCCCAAACTTGTTTTAAGCAAAATAATTAAGCAGCACTGTCTATGGACATCAAAGTTGCAGGCGACATTAAATTTTGTGAGTCTGAGATCTGCAGGACCTTATGGATGCTAACTGCTTTTCTTCCTTTGCTTCCACATTCGCTCACCAAAGCATTCATGCTCCATCAAGGCAGTCTCGTCTATACATGCTTTTTAACTGTAAAACATTCCATATATAACATTTATTCAATGTATCCTGTTCATATTCATCTCCCACCCTCTCCAGCCCTACTTTACCCCCTAACACATCTCAAATATCCCCCACAACCTTATATCTTTTAAAACAACTCACTAAATGCAGCCAATGTTTCCCATATGTTCATGTGTATGGAACTAGGCACCAAAGCATAGAAAACTGACTGATGGCCAAGAATTTTCTGGTCCATACAAGATTTTTTTCTCTGTGTCCTACAGCCAGAATGTGTGGTGTTTTTAGCAATAAAGTCTTGCTTTTAGTTATGGTGAAAAGTTCTGAGCAAGAGCAAAAGCCTGTCTTATTTGGAACGACATCTTCATGCAATAACCCATGTCTTCTGAGAGAACATTGTTTACATATGTGTTACATCTCTGCGCAAACTCCTCCTTTTAAAATGCCTTCATAGCTTAGGAACTCATGGGGTTTCACGAGGCTTCATCGTACATCCTTAATGTTTGTGACTCTACCCCTACCTTCTCCTTTTTCTCGCCTCCTGCTCTCATCTCCATTTAAAACATTGGCTCCCAATATTTCCTTCCCACTTGTTCTTTTATTTTACATATTTTCTAGTAACCCCTTTTATTATCATATTTTTATTTGGTTGTAAGAGCATAGATTCCCGTGTTATTTCTTCATGCATACATCATTTCTGTTAATGTTCCCCCACACACACATCCCACCACCAGCTGCCTGCTCGGGAATCTCAAGATGTGTGTTGTCCCCTGAGCTACCAACATTCCTTGTAGGCTTTATAATCAGCACAATCTGTTATGGTGCCCTTGGTCTCCACTGCACCTTGTCAACTAATCACCTTTCTCTATTTCCTATTTATCTAATGGATGCTTCTGTCCAGCGGGAAATGCACAGCGCTTCATTGAATCGCATCACTTCACTCAGGGCAGAGGTCTAATTTGTTTAGTCACTTCGCATCTTAGTGCTGTCCATCACAGCCTAGCCAGGCCTTACCGAGTTGATATTCTCTGGGAGTATAAATGTGTTCCATCATCCATCTCCCATCACTGTGAGAGAGCCAGCTTATTAAAGAGAAAATAAATAAGGATGACAACAGGCAAGGGGAGAAGGAGAGTGTGTACATGACCTTCCTTGTCTAGATTTAATCACAATTTCTGCAGCATGCACTGGCTCCTCTGAATGGTCCAGCCTGACTTCTTATACAATATTACTGTTGCTCATTTGTGTTTGTGCTCAGAGGCGATCTTGGTATTTCTCCTAAACATGGAGTGGTGGCATTGTGGGAGATTCAGAAGAGTGGTTTTTCTTCGTTAAACATTAATTTCTGTTAAACTGTGACTGACTCATTCATCCCCAGTGATGGAATCGCCCAAGAAAATTTGTCCTTTAGTAAGCAAAATGAGACATAGTTCCCAATTTTCAGATGACATTTAAGGGTCTCAGTTGAATGAACTCATCACAAATCCTTCTGTAAATCCTAAACATGTAATAGTAATGTTTTTCATTATGACTTTTCCTATGTTTATAAGAGGACATTTTAACAAATGTTAAAAAAGTAAAAGGATAGCTTGTATGAAAGGTTCACTTTGTCAATAACTAGGCAGAGACCACAAAGAAGTAGCTAACTCCACTGTGCTTATCTACAGAGTAAAGCATTGCTTCCCCCTGACCCTTACACTCTTTGGACCCCTCAAAGTTTATGTCATGATCCTAGTATCTGTACTCAAGCAGGATACTGCACAAACAATTTTGTCTTTGCATTACTGTGATAGTATTAAAAAGGCCCTCCAACCTCCAGCTCTCCTTGGAGAAGAGGCTATGTAACTGTCCTTCAAGGTCAAACACACACACATATACACACACGCACACACACACATGTGCATACACACATGTGTGTGTATGTATGTATATCACCTCCTCACAGGTGTCTATTCTTGATCTCATGAATCAGGCTTGTTTGGGGTCCTCAGATTCCTATCCTCATAACTTTGGATACTTGCTGTGATGATTGGTATTGTCAATGTGAAAGAATCTAAATCCCATAGAAGACAAACCCTTGGGCATGTTTGTGAGGGATCATTTATAAATTGGGCTAATTAACATGAAAAGATCCGCATTCATCTCTACTTGCTAACCATGGATATCATATGAGCAGCTGCCTGAAGCTCCTGCTGTCATAGATTTTTTCCCCTGAATTGCAAGCAAAAATAAATCCTTCCTTCCTTAAATTGCTTCAGTCAGTTCTGTCACAGCCACAAGTAACTAAGACATTCAGAGAGCCCACACTGCCTCAGGAAGAGTTATGAGTATAGCAATACCAGTGTTGAACAGTGTCTGACCCAATGTCACTGAATCTCACAGGGCATGACGTCATGAGTTGGCACCATCAAGGAGACACAGGTGCTCTGGGCATGCATCAGGGGGAAAGAGGCCAGCGCTTACTGTCTGGAATTATCAGAAAGGCCTGTCTAAGCCAATTCCTAAAAGATGGGAAAAAAAGAGGAAAATAGAAAAGTATTACAGAAAGAAGAAACACATTTTCCTAGGCAAATATGGAGAATTACATAGAGTTTACTACTTATCGTGAACCCATCCTGCATATTAGTTGTATATTAATTTGCTTAATCCTTGCTATGAGCCTAAGACATAAATTCTATGTTTCTCATATTTGTGTGAAGAAATATAGAAATGTGGACATTAATAACTGCTGGTGATCTGCTATAAATAAGAAGCAGAGTCAAGATTTTAACCAGTCGGGCAACTTCACACAAGTGACCATGTTCTCTCTCATTGTGCCCAACCACCTCTCGTACCCAACACTCAGAAGAATTTGCATAGAGCCCTGTATAAGTATATACAGAGCAGCTTGTCAAATGTGTTGAGGGCCCCGGCTCAAATCCCATCTGCAACCCTCGCTACCTCTGTGGCTTGACAAGTGTCTTAATGAATCTATCCTTCAACTTTTCACCTCTAAAGCAGGAAGGGGCTCTGTGCTGTGTCTGGAAGTTACAGTTTGGATTTAAATGCGGTGTCCTGGTTTAAGTGTTTGAAAACTTGGCCGTTGCTCAGTGGGACTGTGTGAGGGGGATGTGGAACCTTTAGGAAGTGGAGCCTAAGTAGTGAATATTTGCCACTAGAGCCAGACCTTGAGAGCCGCAGCTTGTTACTCTCAGTCCCCACCACCACCACCTCTCGCTCACTGCCATTTAAGAAGCCACTGCAAGATCCTGCAGCCATGAACTGACCCAATCCAGGCACCTTGCCTTCCCCACTTTGAAGGACTTTGTCCCCTAGTCTGTGAGCCAAAGAAATAATTTGCTCTCGTTTCAGTTGTTTCTGCTGGGTGTTCTGTGACACCGACAAGACACATGGCCAATCAACAGGTGAACAGTGTGGTTTTGATGTTTGAACAATCACCTGCCTATAGAGCAGTCAGTGGGCGAGAGAGAGTGATGGTGTAAGCAGAGAAATAACTACAGGAGCTTCCGTGGTCGTACAGGCATTTGTAGAATCAGACAGAGTCTGTCAAAATCCCAGTGATGGGCAGGAACACCACCAAATTTGGGGTTTTTCTTTCGGGTATGGCGCTGTGATCCAATATCCTGCCACTGCAAGAGCCTAATTCCTGCTTGCAACCAGCCTGGCTTAGACACGGCACACATGCTTAACAAACAGCTCCTGTTTGTTCCTTCTCTAGCCCTGGCTCTGCTACTTGGAGCATAGAGCTCTCGCAGTCATGGGTTTATGTGAGTTTAGGCTGAGTTCTTCTTAACACACACTTATTAAAGCTGTCCAGAGGATCCACCCCTCAGGACGTAAGTGGTCAGTTTTGACAAGCAACTTTGGCTGAAGCAGCCTCTACCCTCACGTTGGGGAACTCTTCCTTCCCGGCAACCGCAGACACAGCCAATGGTGGTAATAGGCTTAAGTTGGGACCTGCTCTTCTATAATCAACCATTTTTATCATTATAATACACAACCCTTAGTCGCTTACATCGTGACCAAGAACATAACTACAGGTGATAAAAAGTAAGTGTTCTCAATCACCACAGCAAAACAGAAGTCATTGCTGCTAAGAACCTCACATTGTCTGGTGAGCGCTGCAGCTACCAGCCATTCTTCACAGAGTTACTGTGCATGACCCATAGCTTGCCACCGCTAAGAGTGTCCAGTAAGCCTAGTCTGAGTTCCAAAGCTCTCCTCTACTTACTCTCCTCTGTGAGATAAGTACGCTGGAAATGGGACGGAAGCACCAAGCCAGCTCCAGTGTTGCCTCCTGCATTGTGGCTCTCATTGGTGCCATTCAAACTTCCCACACCTGCTTTGTCTTCTTTTGAGCACTTGTGTTGTACCAAATATCGACACGCTTAAGAATAGGTTCTCCTTTTTTGTTTGTGAAGAGAGATCTTTTTAAATGCTAGCTTTTTAGTTAGCATGCAAAATAACGGGTCTCACCATGCCATTGTCATGCATATTTGCTCATATTTACCTTATTGTGGCTCTCACTCATCCTCCTCCTATTTCTTCTCTTCAAATACTCCAGTTCCCATAGCTCTCTCAGATGCACGCACACACACAGCAATATACATTACTAAATCTAGATTCTATATGAGGTAAAATATGCTATCTTTTCTTCATACCATTTTTCTTTCTTGCTCACTCCATTTTATTTCCCTCCAATCACAGCCTACCTTGTGGGTTCATAAGATTATAGATAGATTGATAGGTAGATAGATAGATAGACAGACAGACAGACAGACAGACAGACAGACAGACAGATAGATAGATGATAGAAAATAGATTCTTCATATGAAAAAAACACATAATAGTCAGCTGTGAGTCTGGTTTATTTCATTTAACATCATGGTCTCCAGTTTCATTTTACTAAAAGTGATATAACTTCACTTTTTGTAGAGGAATAAAGCTCTATTATGTAATTATACTGCATTTTATTCGTTTGTTCTTCTGAGGAAGGGCAGTACAGGTTGTTTCCATATTTTGGCTATAGTGAATAAGTCAGCTGTAAACACGGATGTGTAAGTATCGCTGTGGTGTGCCTACATAGCTTCTTTCAGCTGTATTCCCATGACTGGCATAGCTGGATCACAAGTTAGTTCCGGTTTTTGTTTTTGGTTTTGAGGACACTCCATACTGATCTCCAGAGTTGCTGTACAAGATCTAATTCTCAAAGACAGGGCAGTGCGTACAGGTCTCTCTTTCTTTACATGCTCACGTTCATTTGTCATTAGTTTCTTTGATGATGGCCATTCTCACTGAAGTGATATAGAATCTCAATGCAGTTTTCACTTACATTCCCCTGAGGGCTAAAAGGGCTGAGCATTTTTATTAGTTTATTGGGCATTTGTGTTTTGCCTATTAAGACCTGGCTCCTCACTTCGTTTCCTCAGTCGTTGGTAGGATGATCTGTGGAGTGAGGTGTTACAGGTCCAAGCATTCTCCCCTGTCTGATGTGCACTTGGCAAAGATTCTCTCCCATCCTCTCACTGCCTGTTCACTCTGTGGTTTGTTTCCTCTGCAGTGCAGAAAGTTTTTAAATTCCATGTGCTCCCACTTGCCAATTTCTGTAATTATTTCCTGAGTTATTGGAGTCCTTAAAAAGAGATCCCTGAAAACTGTGTTTGATATGTGTAAATGCCAGGAAAGATAGAGACATGAATTTTTTAAATCCAAAATAACTAGAATGTAGTAAGATTATTTTTAAGTGTAAAATGAGATCACTCCCGAGGAAAACTGCCCAAAGCAACACAGAGCCAGTGGATGAGTGTGGAGCCTCCCACTATGGTAAATAGCAACAATTTTCATTTCAGTATGGAATTTGCTTTAACAACAATAATAATAATAATAACAAGTATAAGTATAGGGGTAGGAGACATGGCTCAGTGGGCCAGTGCAAGCACAAGGACCTGAGTTCAGATCCCAGCACCCACATAAAAAGCTGAGTGTAGCTACGAGCATAGGGCTTCTGGCTGCCAGTCACCAGCCAGCCTAACCTCCAAGTTCAATGAGTTACCTTGTCTCGGGAGAATAACCCAAGAGGAGTCTTCCACTGGCCTCCAGTCATGAACAGATGTGAACACCCACATGTACAAACTCACACCACACACACACACACACACACACACACACACACACACAACAATAGCATATACAAATAATACCAGTCATGTAATCTCTGACTTTTATGTTTTATTTCCAGATAATGTTCTGTAATGTGGAGAATTTTGTCAAGGAAACATTTTGGTAAACATTTTCTCAAAGTCTCTTTGCAAATAGCTGATAGTGTTAGGGCACTATAAATTCAAATTTGATTGTCCTCTTTTGCAAGGTGGACAGCAGTTGAAGCATTAGGTTACTAACTGTTGTTTACAAGTTGCTTGGTAGTTTTATAATGCTGGGGTTTCTTTAAATGAATTTCATCTTATTGCTGGGGAGGACTTTTTAGTACTTTCTTGGCAGATTATTTTGTTTTTAGACCAATTGAGCATATTATAATTAGCAGGATAAATCAACCTCCCTAAGAATTAAAAGAAATGAGATAGTTTTAAGCAAAATAAAATAAAAGTCAAACTACTTCTCTAAGTTTTCTACTTAAGTGACTCAATAAATAAAGGCACATAGAATGTGCAATTGACAAGGTAGTAAGTAGTGCAGCAAGTAGCAAAGTGCATGATGGGACTGCCGTGCCTGGACATTAAGCTCAATGCTAAACTTAATTTTTTTAAGTGTATAATAAATCTTGTCTTGTTGAGCACTTTAGTTCCAAGTGGTTTTTGCCAGTTATTGATCATGTAGATAGATGGCAGATCTCTTTGCCCAAAATGGAGTTTTGTATTGCATAAGTTCTGTGTTTTGTGAATTTATTCCCCTGGCCCCTGCTGTCTTTGCAGTGGCTTGATTTCAGCTTTTTTTTTTTTAATCATCGAGTGCCCATAAAGACATACGGGAAAGAGCAGTTTAATGGAGAAACATTGGAGTCAGGAGAACATTTAAACAAATCTACTGAAGTAAAAAGATAGGCAGCTCATGAAGGCCTAAGATAGGGTACTGGGGAGAAGGCTGTGTGGATAAAAACTGTGACAAAAGACAGGGGGTCAGAAAGCCATGTGACGCTCTGCCTTCTACAACACATGAGACAAATGAATGGAAGAGCCCTATTGGACATTTATATCCTGATCATTTGGTTCACACCTACTTAGATACTAATATTGATTCCTTAATATTCTAGGTACTTGATTTAAACATCTATTTTTGCACCCATGTAGACGATGGACAGGGAACATAAGAACAGTAGAAAATTACAAAATAAATAGGTGTACAAAGAATCATTTTGAAACCACTTTATTAAGATACAATCTTAATCTGTTTGACTCAATGGGATGTTTTTCTACATTCAGTTATGTGGCAATTAGATAAATCAGTATTAGAGTGTTTTTGTTCAAACAAAACCCTGTGCTTGTCATATAGGCCCACCTCTTCCCCCTCCCCACTGACTCTAAGGAGCCACTCTTTAACGTTCTATCTGTATGTGCTGACTGTTCATCTAGGGGGATCATGTAATCTGTAGCCCGTGTAAGTGGCCTCTGTCAGTTAGTGTTTTCAAAGTTCACCCGCATTGTAACCTGTAACCATTTCTCATTCCTTCTCTTCCTGCCGAGTGATCATGTGGAGCCATGCCAGTCATCTAAGTGTTCTGGCTGCTATAAATAGTGAGTGCCCCATGAGCACCCAAGCATGAGTTCTCACGTAAACACGTGTGGTCATTATTCTTAGGTTTGTTTCTCTGAAGAGTATTGCTGGGCCATAGATCAACTTGGACCACTTCAATAGCTGCTGGACTACTCTATCTCCACCCAGAATGTGGTGGTGGTGTAAGAGGTTCTTCTGTTCATGTGCTGCTTTCATTGGTTAATGAATAAAGAAACTGCTTTGGACCTGATAGGGCAGAACTTGGGTAGGCAGAGATGACAAAACTAAATTCTAGGAGGAAAAAAGCAGAGTCAGAGAGAAGCTATGGATCCTCCGCCTCAGACAGATGCCAGTTAGAATCTTGCTGGTAAGCCACTGCCACATGGCGAAACACAGATTAATGAAGATGGGTTAAACTAATATGTAAGAGTTAACCAATAAGAAGTTAGAGCTAATGGGCCAAGCAGTGTTTTAATTAATACAGTTTCTGTGTTGTTATTTTGGGTATAAGCTAGCCGGGCAGCCGGAACAAACAAGGGGCTCGCTTTTCATGCAACAGTTGGTGGCCCAACATGGCCAGCTAACTCCACATAAAACCTAAGAGGTCTTCAAAAGGAATTCTAAAAAAAAAAAAAAAAAAAAAATCCAAAGTTTAACACAACTTCTTGCTGTTTGCTGGCTGCTTTCTGCAGCTCCTAGATAGATTTTCCTGATTCAGTCGAAGCAGTAAAAAAGCTGAGGTGGTTTTTCTCTGTCTATTAAGATGGTCATGCCAATTTTATTGAGACGATCATGTTCTTTATTCTGTTAATATATTGTACTCGCCAATTTGTCTAACATTTTTACCAACTTTGGATTCCAAACAAACCTTACTTGGTAGTTCTGTATAGTCAGATTTCTATGTTGAAAGTTGAACTTTCTAATATTTTTATTGAGGATTTTTGCCTTTAACCAAATAATATAAATCTATAATTTCCTAGGATTTTCTGTCTAGTTTTTGTACCTGAGTCCACTGTGCTTAGAAAGGACCCTCTCAATGGATGGGTTTCCCTGGGAAGTGGACATTGAAGAGATCTCCTGGGTAAACTGGGAGTGGGGAGGGGGAATGGAGGAATGGGGACTTGAGGGAGCGAATGGGTTGGGCAGGCTGGGCACAGGAGTCGGGTTGGAGATGGGACAGAGGAAAGAGTAACAAAAGAGACCTCTTGGTGGGGAGGCATTTTAGGGTTAGAAAGAAACCTGGCACCAGGGAACACCCCAGCAATTCACAAGGGTTACCCCAGCTAAGACTTCTAACGATAGTGGAGAGGGTAGCTGAACTGGCAGATCGGTGACTACCCTGGTTGTCATCAGAGATACTCTATCCAGTAAATGATGGAAGCCAAAACAGAGATCCACAGCCAAGCCCTGGGCTGAGCTCCAGGAGTTCTCCTGAAGAAAAGGAGGAGGGATTGTATGAGCCAGGAGCATCATGATGGGGAAACCCACAGAGTTCATTGGAGCTCATGGATGCTGGACCAACAGTTAGGGACCTGCAATGGGATTCAACTAGGCCATCTGCATGTGTATGACAGTTGTGTCTCTTGGTCTCTTTGTAAGGTTCCTAGCAGTGAGATCAGGACCTGTCCCCTGGTACTTAGCTGGCTTTTGGGAGCCTGTTCTCCCTGCTGGATTACCTTGCCCAGCCTTAACACAAGGGAAGGAGCTCTGTCCTGCCTCAGCGTGATGTCCTATGCTTTGCTCAAGCTCATGGGAGGTCGGCCCCTTTATGAATGGAAATGGAAGACGAGTGGAAAGGGAAGAGCAGGTGAGAAGCTAGGTGACTGAGAGGAGAGGAGGGAGGGGAAATGTCAGTCAGTATGTAAAATAAATAAAAAACGTTATTTAAATAAAACTTTTTTAAAAGTTTTTAAAAAAAGAAAAAGAAAAGAAAGAGCCCTCTCTCCTCCAAATCTTTGGAAAACTTCTGAAGAATTGATATTAATTCTTCTTTAAATGTTCAAGAGACATTATCAGCATATCATCTGGAGCTAGGCATTGCCTTCCAGCAATACTTAATACATTATTTACTCTTCAATCCCTTCATTTTTATTTTTTTAATTAAATTATTCACTTATTTTACATCCTGACCCTAGTTTCCCCTCCCGCCTCTCTTCCCATTCTCTCCCCCACCTCTTTCTGCCCTCCCCCAGAATTCCAGAATCCACTCCTCTGTTTCTGTCCAGAAAGGGGCAGGCCTCCCATGAGCATCAACAAAGCATGGCATATCAAGTTGAGGTAGGGCTAAGCTCTCCCCCTCATGTTAAGGCTTGGTAAGGCAACCCAGTAGGAGGAATAGGTTCCCAGAAGCCTGCCACTGTGTCAGGGACAGGCCCTGCTTCCACTACTAGAAATCCCACAGGGAGATCAATCTATACAATTGTTACAAATATGAAGAGGTCCTAGGTCAGTCCATGCAGGCTCCCTAGCTGTCAATGCAGTGTCTGTGAACTCCAAAGCGCCCAGGTTAATCATCTCTGTGGGTTCCCTTGTGATGGCCTTGACCCCCTGGGATGTACAAACCTTCCTTCTGCTCTTCAACAGGATCCCTGGAGCTTGGTCTGCTGCTTGGCTATGGATCTCTGCATCTGCTTCCATCAGTTACTGGACAAAAGCTTTCTGATGACAATTAGGGGAGTCACCTATCTAATTCCAGGAAATGACCAGTTCAGACTACCTATCCACTCGGCTAGGAGTCTTAGCTGGGGTCACATTTGATATCCTCTTAAAGATGTGTATGCACTGTGTAATCTGTCTGAGTCAGCTCCACTAATTTGTATCTCCTTAGCAATTTTCTCATTTCACCTCAATTCTAACTTATTGTTGGTTGTTTCTAGCATATTCCTTTGTACTGGCTATTCGTTTAGGGTAGATAATAATAACGCTTCACTCCTGGCATTAGGGTTTGGAGTCTCCTTCAGCACCATTGTAATTTTCACTAAAATTTTATTCTGTTAGCCTTTTCAATAATTCTTTATTTTGTTGATTCCCTACATTTTTCTGGTCCATAAATTTCCATGATGAGCCATTACTTCCCCCTTTCTGATTGTTTTCACTGTTTGTTTGGTTACAGCGTTTGCTCTTCTTTTCCTAGCGTCTTCAAAGGAAAACTTTATTTGGGAGGTGGGGGTGTGAGAAGAGTGGAGGGAAGGAAAGCTGTGGTCAGGATGCACTGTATGAGAGAAGCATCTATTTTCAATAAATACAAAGAGAAAATTTTAATATAGTTCTTCTTAGCCACAATTTTCCTGGTGCTACATTGACTGCCTCCCAGAACTTCAGTCTGCTTTATCTTCATCTTCATTTGAATTTTTTATATTTCCTTTGTGATTCCTTGACCTGTGCGCCACTTAAAAATGCTGCCCTTTCTTATGTCACCATTTTTGAGATTTTCTTACTAGTTATTTCATGGCATGTCCATCCCTATGTGCTCTCCGTCCACTGTAATGTCGCTCTACAGTATAAGATGAAGACACGGTCTGTGTGTGATTGTTACGTTGTACATGGCACAATCAGGAGTACCATTCACACGGCAATGAATTTGAGTGTTCTGATGCTTTACTGACTGGTGGCTGGAAATGCCCTGTTTTAGAGCCTGAAGAGTTGACTCAACAACTAAGCACACTTATTGTTCTTGCAATGGACCAAAGTTCAGTTCCATCCCCCACATTGGCAGCTCACAGCATCTGTTAACTCTAATCCTAGGGAATTCAACACCCTCTTCTGACCTCAGTGGGCACCAGACAAGTAGGTCATACACAAGCATATATCCAAGCAGAAAACCCAAACACAAAATGATACAATATATAAATTCTGAAAAAAATCCAGTTTTTAAAATGTCCTGTTTTAACATTGATATTTTTATATATCATCTGTAACAGTTTTTATATTGTAACAGTTTGATGGCAATGAAATTAAAATATCTGAAAAAGAGACATTTTCTAAACCACACAAATGGAATGTGGTCAAATTACTTACCAGTTACTTACTTTACAGTCCTGTCTGTCCTATTTTCTTGAAAGATGCATTCTGTGCCCTCCTGAAACTCAGTGACATACACCTCTGTTCTCTGGAATTTGGTAATGGGGTGTATTCTGTTTCTCTACTACCCAGACTAAGTCAGCAACTGCAAAGAGCCAGAGAGCCCTTGAGAAACTGAATTTCACATCTTTGCTTACTTGTCTTTAATTTTAAATAGCCACAGCTAGCGATTCTCTATGTAAGGAGGCTGTTTATTTGTTCCCAGCTGCCCAGACTCCCGAAATAACCACACAGAAACTGTATCAATTAAATCACTGTTCGGCCAATTACTTAAGCATATTGCTAGCTAACTTTACATCTAGAATTAACCCATCTCCATTATTTTATACTTTACTATGAGGCTCATGGCCTACCAGCAAGTTTTCAACATGTCTGTCTCTGGTAGTGGCTCCATGGCTTCTCTCTAACTCTTCCTTCTTTCTCCCAGTATTCGGTTTAGTTTTCCATGCCTACCTCTATTCCCTGCACAGGCTCAAGACAGTTTCGTTATTAACCAATGGTATTCACAGCATACAGAGGGGAATCCCACATCAATTTCCCGATTGATCAGTTGAGGTATCACCTCATTGCCAGCTATCCCTCCCAACACTGTGTAGTTTATGTAGTTACAATGTAGTTTAAGTAGCAGAGTCCCCCAAGTCAGCGTGGAGAGTTTCAGATATGCTAGAATTCCTGGAATGACCTGTGGGAATATTTCTTTTAAAAGATTTAATGTCTGTCTGTCTGTGTGAGCTTTGGAACTGGAGTTGTGGCCCGCCAGTCACTGATGCTGGGATCCTAACTCTATGGTCCTCATGATTGAACAGTAATGGCAAGTATTCTTCACCAACGAACCAGCGTTCTCTCCAGAGCAGTCTCTCGCCACGTCTTTGTGGGAATATTTTTTAAAGATACTATTATGGGTCTATTAAGAACTCAAATTCAAGAAGTCATATCTCTAGTAGAAAAACAAGTTGTGTGGAAACCACAAATGAGAACCAAGATGCACACAGAGTCCCTAGAATCTGCCTGCATCACAGAGGACTCCCATTCCCCTAACTCCTCTCACCCAAGCCCAGCCAAACTGCAAGAGAGGCAGGAAGCTTCTCCTTCCTGATGTGGGAAACTAGGGAAGGAAAAGCAGCAACCTTCAAAGCCTCGGACGGAAACAGTTACATTATGCAGATAGTGCTGAGTAAAGGGAATGAATGAAACCCATGTGGCCCTGCATGAATTTTTTTTCATAGAACTGCCTTCTGAAAGTTTTTACAGACTTAGAGAATCTTCCCAGGGAGTGTTTGAAGTCAGGAGATAGAGGGCCCTCTCATCTCTCAGTAAGGCACACCTTTCTATTTTCCAATAATGTTCTTCAAATATGTATTGATGAAAGCCAAATTGTTCATAGATAAAACAGGCATAGCCAAAATATTGCATCCTCTGGAATAAAATGTGATATTGGCAGAAGGGAGGGTTTTTTTTTTTTTGCTTTCTTTCTCTTTTCTAAAGAAGTGTAAATGTTTGATGTCAGATCAGTGTCTTTTCTTATATTAGAACATACAGTAGATAACATTTCACAGTGTGATTTGTCATGAGTAATATGGTTAGTTTATCCCAGACACATTCAGTTTTGCTAGTTCAATGTAATTAAATCCGACACTCCAGAATCTCCTACACTTACCGTTTCCTTTTCTCTGGGCTCATGTGATTCTTCGATCAGAAAGAAAATAAGAAATCACAATGCTCGTTCCTAAGCCATCATGGGATAAAAATGCATCTCTTTAGATAGACCTTGAAAATTGGTGCCCCCCTCTAAGGGAAAGCGCGCTGCGAAGAGGAAAGTTGAAAGTCACATTAGCTTGACATTGTGAGCGAGAACGAAGCCCACAGGTAAATTTAATTTCCCTGCAGGGGAATTAATCCTGCTTCACCCATTTGTCTGCAGGTCATAGATCTGTACTGGGGAGTTGATGAAGATGAATGGGACAGCCCTGAGCTGCAGAAGATGCGCATGAAGCTGCTGGAGGAATGCTTGAAGACTTCTGCAGGTCCATGCTTTGTTGTGGGTATAAAAACACTAACGTTTTCTACTAAATCATAAGAGTGTGACTTATGTGCTGATGTGTGGGGGCTAGGGGTATTTTTAAGTAGTAAGAGGAAGATTTCTTAAGTATTTATTTTAAAGAATTTTTAACTACCTGCTTACCCACATGTGTGAGAAAAAAAATCTCATCAGCTCTCACAAGACATATTACAAATTAATAATGAATATTTTGAAATGGTAATGGGTGGAATGACTTAGAGTTGAGCAATTTTCCAACTTGCGGTGAGCAATAAGGATGACTTTCTGTCCTGCAGTAGCATTGCTCATCGAGCTGTTTGATTTACTACATCACCATATCTTTTTATTCCCCCAATATTAAAAAGTCTACTTTATCAATTAAAAGTTTTTACCAAGGATAATAAATTGCATCAAGGTCTGTATGTGCTATTGGCTGCTCTTTGTGTTGGGCACATGCCAGGGTTAAGCATGTAGTAGTGCCATTTGGAGCTCCATCTTCTCTTGATTCGACCTTTGCAATGAGTGAAAGCAATAGATTTCCTCACTCTCTTGGAGCTTGCATTCTTCTGTGGATAGAAGTGGGAAGGGGCAAGCAAAGTAAATCAATAAATTAAGAACTCAGATGGTGATCAGCACAATGAAGAAAAGACGAGAGGGAATGCCAGCAAGGGGGGAGATTTGCTATGTTAATGATAGGTGGCCAATAAAGGAAAATGGTATGGGTGGCTTGGGTGAGAAAGAACCTGGCCGATATTCTAGGTCAGAACTCTCTAAGGAGTGGTTGTCCAGGCTTATCCTTGGCATGTGACTGGAAGAGTGGGAACAAAGGAGGATGCTGTACATATGAGGGACACCTGCCAGGCCTTTGAATTTATTTTAAAAAGTGTCACACATAATTGAGAACTTCCAACTCTGGAAAGAAAATTTTATTAAAAGAAATAATTTGCTTTTACTGAGTGACAAAGAAAGTCAAAGAAACATGTTGAAGGGTGTAAAGAAATAATCCTACTGGCATCTTTAGAACCACCTTCCTGTGTCCAAGGTTGGCCTGGGACATAGAGGGACATGCAAACCTTGGGGAGTGACACAGTAATCCAAAGGAGAAAGAAACCTGGTTTAGAGGTTGACAGAATGAATGGATAAAAACATAGATCTAAGCCTCAGAAAAATGAATCACCAACTACACCATCACTGTGGTTTGAATGAGAAATACCCTCAATGGCTCCCTTGGACCCCAGCTGGTAGTGCTGTTCAGGAATGTTATACAACTCTTAGGAGGTGCAGCTTGCCAGAGGAAGTACAGCACTATGAACAAACTTTGAGAGTTCACAGCCTTAGCCTGCTTCCACTTGACTTTCTCTGCTTCAGTGTGTGGTTAAGATGTAGGCCAGGAGCTTCCTTCTCCTAGAGCCATGACTACTATTTGCTGCCATGACTCCCCACCATGATAGATTCTCATCCCTCTGGAACCATAAGGCAAAATAAACCCTTTCTTCTCCAAGTTGTCCTTGGTCACAGTATTTTCCACAAGCAAAGTACCTAAAACAACTGTCCACAAAGTAGATAATACAAGCCACTAAAGCAGGGGAGTTGTGAGAGAAATTCAAATCCCAGAACATAGGTTAGATCAAATTCCTTCATGCTCAGAAAGCTAGATTTGAGAAGCCTACAACTATGTATACCTCTTGACAACTCAGGGGCCATGTTCTCATTAGCTCTGTCTCAGTCTAGCCTAGGAAATTCAAAAGTCACAGATATATTTGAAATAGTGTTATTTCGTAACACTAGAATGTTGTGCCTAAACCAAAACTATTTGTAGCTATTAATTTCAATAAATTGCTAGTGGGAGAATGAACAATTTAAAGACTGGCAGTATAGCAGATTCTGAGCATAAAGTTGACTGACAGGACATCATCAACAACTTTCCTGGGTCTGAACCAATCATTTATCCCTCCTGTTACATGTTTAAACTCAGAGCAGCCACAAGAAAGCCCTGCAGACAGGTGGAGGATTATTTACCCTAACAATCCGAAATTATACAAGGCTGGCCTCAGTGTTTGTAGGAGAGCACATCTCAGAGCTTTTCCTGTTGTAACTGGTAATTGCAGTGATATCAGCAGGCTTGTGTCACTCGTGAGCTGCAGTGTTTTTGTCTCATACCTCCTTTAGATATCTCCACAACTCCTGGCATCCCTGTGGGATACAAAGCTCAGCACGACAGTTCCCTGAGTACTGAAGACTTTGTCAAGAAAAGTCACCATTGTTGAATAAAGGATGGGTCTGTATCTTCACAGACACTAGCTTGTGTGAAATACAGAAAAATCCAGGGCCAGGCAAAGGTTTCATTTGAAATAGCCAGGGAATGAGGAAGCCCAGGGGTTAGTGGACTAGAATAATAAGTAAGTCTGACTCTCTAAATTGTATGCCTCATTGACATGTAGGTTATGTTGCTAAGAGAAAGTAGTTGTTTTTATACATTTTTATTGCAAAGAGAACAGGAGGCGAGAGTTGGGGGATTGATCACAGATCTGATGCTGCCCTTAGAGATTAATTCAGAAGACACTGTAGAGAGCATACATCAGCACCGAAGGAGACAGCATTTGCATAATGAGTAAACAGCCACAAAAGCACCAACATTACATTTCTGCTGAGGCTCCCCTCTGGTTCAGTCAGGTGAGCAAAGGCCTCACTATGTTTGGTTATCTCCATAAAGATGGGGAAGTAATAAAAGAATCAACTTCAAAGTTTTATTATGAGGCTTGACCTGTTAATATTTAAAGTCTGAATTCTTTGTAAAGTATAAAGCTTTACAATGTCTGTTATCAAACTGATTACATGTATGATGAACAATTATGCCATACTGAACATTTTTCTTTTTTAAAATGTTACTGATAAATGGTATTTAGGCTTTATTCCCAGACTGACTGTATAGCTCATAAAGTCCGTGGTTAATCCTTGAACCATAAAAGTAAATGAATGAAAGGAAAACTATATAGACTAAAAGCAAGAATAGCAATGAGACTACATCAAATTAAAGGTTTCTGCACAGCAAAAGAAAATAAAGGAGAAAAAAGACTATGCACACAATAATAAAAAAATGTTTCCCTGCTCTTAGTCTAAAACAAGATTAAATCAGTCAGAACTTGATTTTAAAAATCAAGATAATCCAAATAAAATGTTGAATGATCTCAATAGATACTTCTTAAAAGAAAAATTTCATGTGACAAATATATAAAAATGCTCAATACTGTGAGCCACTAATGGGTAGAAATTCAGTCAACAATGAAATTTCATCTTATCTTAGTTAAAATGCCTATTATCAAAAGTAAACGAAAATACGAATGCTGGCATCCGCATGGAGATGAAGGAACCTTAAACACCGCTGGTGGGACAGGAAACGGGTCCAGCTACCATGGAACATGGCAAGGGAGTGCAATTACAGGCAGCAGTGTGGAGGATTCTTAAAGAACTACAGAGAGGACTTTTATAGGACCTGGCCATTCTTATATAAACATCTATCAGAAGTGGATTTCACACGTACAAGACACACTTAATTAAAGACCAGTAAGATGACTCTGTCGGCAAAGTACAAGCGTGACTCCACATAGCTGCTCTCTGGCCACCATACATGCACTGTACTCTGTGTGCACCCATACCTATATATCATACACACGTACATAGAATGGGCTATTATTCGGTCAAAAAATAGGAACCTTGTCAATTGCAACAAGATGAGTAAATCCACAGGACGTCATGTTAACTATAATAGGCAAGATAAAAAAAAAAAAAAAACCACCTCACTTGTTTTCTTTCTTGTGAACAAATTTTAAAAATACAAGAAAAATGGGGAAAGGAAGAGTATTTGAATGTAGAGCTTACTTCCACCCTTGAAGGGGAAAAACAGGATACTATCATAAAAGACATGATCATCTCACCACGTATGCATGAAAATATTAAGCAGCTTTCACTCATTTGTACTTTTGATATGTTAATTATCATTATAAAATATGGCTCATCCAGAGAGGAAGAGCAATGAATGAGATATCTAAATAGAAGGAGCCATTATGGGGTTAGAGGCAAATCTGATGCTCGGAAAATTCCCAGGAATCCACAACGATGACCCCAGCTAAGACTCCTAGCAGTAGTGGAGAGTGTGCCCGAACTGGCCTTCCCTTGTAATCACATTACAATCAGTCAATTGTAATCAGTCACATTAGTGACTATCTTAATTGTCATCAGAGAGCCTCCATCCAGTAACTGATGGAAGCAGATGCAGTGACCCACAGCCAAGCACTGGGCTGAGCTCCTGGAGTTCAATTGAAAAGAGGGAGGAGAGATTCCACTTACCTCCCCCTCCCCCACTCACCTTATCCCTCCCCCTCCAGTCTTAAGAGAGGACAGGGTACCCTGCCCTGTGGAAAGTCCAAGGCCCTCCCCATTCCATCCAGGCCTAGGAAGGTGTGCATCCAAACAGACTAGGGTTCCAAAAAGCCAGTACATGCAGTAAAAACAAGCCCCAGTACCATTATCATTGGCTTCTCAGTCAGCCTCCATTGTCAGCCACATTCAGAGAGTCCAGTTTGATCACATGTTCATTCAGTCCCAGTCCAGCTGGATTTGGTGAGCTCCCATTAGAACAGGCACACTGTCTCAGTGGGTGGACCAACCACTTGCAGTCCTGACTTCCTTGCTCATCTTCTCCCTCCTTTTGCTCATCAACTGGACCTTGGGAGCTCAGTCAAGTGCTCCAATGTGGATCTCTGTCTCTATCTCCATCCATCGCCGGAAGAAGTTTCTATGGTAGTATTCGAGATATCCATCAGTGTGACTATGGGACAAGGCACCCTCTCCTCTGCTGCCCAAGGACCTAGCTGGGGACATCCCCATGGACACCTGGGATTCCCTCTAGAGTCAACTCTCTTGCCAACCCTAAAATGGTTCCCTTAATGAAGATATCTTCTTCCCTGCTCCCATATCCACCCTTCCTCCAACTCCCAACTTTTGCCCAGAGATCTTGTCTGCTTCCAATTTCCAGGAGGATCTATGTATGTTTTTCTTTGGGTTCACCTTATTATTTGGTTTCTCTAGGCTTGTGAATTATAGGCTCAATGTCCTTTGTTTATGGCTAGAGTCCACTAATGAGTGAATTGTCAGGAACCATGGGCCCCAATATAAAAAACTATCTTCCCTAACTGGACCGGTACAGAGACACGATTAAAAAACAGGCACAGTTTACACCATCATCACAGAAGGGCATCTCAGGCTCCTTCCATCCTGAAGACCTACCTGCGATTATTATACAAAACATCTTTTACCCCCCCTCAAACCAAGTTCATTAATATTCTCTTTTCAGGGAATGTGGGGCTAGGGAAACACATGCAACTTAGTCACCTGTTTAGGCAAACACCTCTCCCCAGACAATCTACATTTTTAACAAAGGAGAAAGGAGCAATACATACTGGCTTTTGTTAGGGCAGTGACAGCCTGTCTGCAGGGCTACATGATCACCTCAGGTGGGGCCTATGGCTTCAGAGCCTGGCTGCCATACCATATAGAAATATGGGCCTACAGTGAGTACATATGATATTCATCCTTTTAGGGTCTGGGTTATCTCACTCAGGATAGCGTTTTCTATTTCCATCCATTTGCATGCAAAATTCAAGATGTCATTGTTTTTTACTCCTAAGCAGTACTCTAATGTGTATATGTTCTACACTTTCTTTATCCATTCTTCCATTGAGGGACATCTAGGTTGTTTCCAGGTTCTGGCTATTACAAATAATGCTGCTATGAACATAGTTGAACAAATGCTTTTGTAGTATGTTTGGGCATCTCTTGGGTATATTCCCAAGAGTGGTATAGCGGGATCCTGAGGTTGGTTGACTCCCATTTCCTGAGAAACCGCCACACTGATTTCCAAAGTGGTTGCACACAAGTTTGCATTCCCACCAACAATGGATGAGTGTTCCCCTCACTCCACATCCTCTCCAGCATAGGCTATCATTGGTGTTTTTGAGTTTAGCTATTCTGACAGGTGTAAGATGGTATCTCAAAGTTGTTTTGATTTGCATTTCCCTGATCGCTAAGGAAGTTGAACATGATCTTAAGTATCTTTTGGCCATTTGAACTTCTGTTGAGAATTCTCTGTTCAGTTCAGTACCCCATTTTTTTAATTGGGTTATTTAGAATTTTAATGCCTAGTTTCTTGAGTTCTTTATATATTTTGGAGATCATACCTTTGTCTGATGCAGGGTTGGTGAAGATCGCCTCCCATTCAGTAGGTTGCCTTTTTGTCTTAATGACAGTGTCCTTTGCTTTACAGAAGCTTCTCAGCTTCAGGAGGTCCCATTTATTCATTACTCTTATTGTCGTGCTACTGGTGTTATACATAGGAAGTGGTCTCCTGTGCCCATGTGTTGCAGTCTACCTCCCACTTTCTCTTCTGTCAGATTCAGTGTGGTCGAATTTATATTGAGGTCTTTAATCCATTTGGACTTGAGTTTTGTGCATGGTGATAGATGTGGATCTATTTTCATTCTTCTACAGATTGACATCCAGTTATGCCAGCACCATTTGTTGAAGAAGCTATCTTTCTTCCATGGTATAATTTGAGCTCCTTTGTCAAAAGTCAGGTGTTCATAGGTTTGTGGATTAATATCTGGGTCTTCAATTTGATTCCATTGGTCAACATCTCTGTTTTTATGCCAATACCAAGCTGTTTTCATTACGGTAGCTCTGTAATAGAGTTTGAAGTCAGGGATGGTAATGCCTCTGGAAGTACTTTTATTGTATAGGATTGTTTTAGCTATCCTGGGATTTTGTTTTTCCATATAAAGTTTATTATTGTTCTCTCAAGGTCTGTGAAGAATTTTGTTGGGATTTTGATGGTGATTGTATTGAACTTATAGATTGCCTTTGGTAGAATTGCATTTTTACTATGTTGATCCTACCAATCCAAGAGCATGGGAGATCCTTCCATTTTCTGGTATCCTTTTCAATTTCTTTCTTCAAAGCCTTAAAGTTCTTGTCAAATAGATCTTTCACTTCCTAAGTTAGTGTTACCCCAAGATACTTTTGTTATTTGTGGCTATCATGAAAGGTGAAGTTTCTCTGATTTCCCTCTCTGCTTCTTTATCCTTTGTGTATAGGAGGGCTACTGATTTTTTGGAGTTGATCTTGTATTCTGCCACATCACTGAAGGTATTTATCAGCTGTAGGAGTTCTTTGGCAGAGTAATGGGGGTCACTTATGTGCATTATCATATCATCTGCTAATAGCGAAAGTTTGACTTTTCCCTTTCCAATTCGAATCCCCTTGATCCCCTTATGTTGTCTTATTGCTATTGCTAAAACTTCAAGCACTATGTTGAAGAGATATGGAGAGAGTGGACAGCTTTGTCTTGTTTATGATTTTAGTGGGATGGCATTGAGTTTCTCTCCATTTAATTTGATGTTAGCTGTTGGCTTGCTGTATATTGTTTTTATTATATTTAGGTATGATCCTTGTATTCCTAATCTCTCCAAAACCTTTATCATAAAGGGGTGTTAAATCTTGTCAAATGCTTTTTCAGAATCTAATAAAATGATCATATGGTTTTTTCTTTTAGTTTATTTATATGATGGATTACATTGATAGATTTTTGTATGTTGAACCAGCCCTCCATCTTTGGGATAAAGCCTACTTGATCATAACAGACAATTTTTTTGATGTGTTCTCTTATTTCTCTGTTACATTTCTGTCTGGTGACCTGTCTATTGGTGAGAGAGGAGTGTTGAAATCACCTACTATTAGTATGTAGGGTTTGATGTGTGCTTTGAGTTCTAATAATGTTTTTTTTACATATGTGGATTCTTTTATACTTGGGGCATAGATATTCAGGATTGAGACTTCATCCTGATGAATTATTTCTGTTATGAGTATAAAGTGTTCTTCTCCATCTCTTCTGATTGATTTTAGTTTGAAGTCAATTTTGTTAGATATTAGTATAGCCACACCCACTTTTTTCTTAGGTCCATTTAATTGACAAACCTTTTCCCAACCCTTTACTCTGAGGTAATGTCTGACTTTGTGGTTGAGGTGTGTTTCTTGTAAACAACAGAATGTTGGATCCTGTTTTCATATCCATTCTCTTAACCTGTGCCATTGTATAAGTGAATTGAGTCCATTGATATTAAATCATATTAATGACCAGTGTTTGTTAACTCCAGTTATTTTTTTTTGGTGATAGTGTTTGTGTGTTTCCCTTCTCTGAGTTGTGCTGGTGTAGAGTTGTTAGATGTCTGTGTTATTATGGGTTTTGTTGGCATCCTTGGGTTGTATTTTTCCTTCTAGTACTCTCTGTAAGGCTGGGTTTGTGGCTATATTTCGTTTAAATTTGGTTTTGTCCTGGAATATCTTGTTTTCTCCATCGACGCTGAATGCAAGCTTTGCTGGATATAGTAGTCTGGGCTTGCATCCATTGTCTCTTAGTGTCTGTAGCACATCTACCCAAGACCTTCTGGCTTTCATGGTTTCCATTGAGAAGTCAGGTGTAATTCTGATAGGTTTACCTTTATATGTTACTTGACCTTTTTCCTTTGCAGCTCTTAATATTCTTTCTTTATTTTGTATGTTTTGTGCTTTGATTATTATATGGCAAGGAATTTTTTCTTTTGATTCAGTCTATCCGGTGTTCTGTATGCTTCTTGTAACTTCACAGGAATATCTTTATTTAGGTTGGAAAAGTTTTCTTCTATAATTTTGTTGAATATATTTTCTGGGCCTTTGAGCTGTAATTCTTCTCCTTCTTCTACCCCTATTATCCTTAGGTTAGGTCTTTTCATGGTGTCACAGATTTTCTGGATGTTTTGTGATAAGAATTTACTGGATTTGTTGTTTTCTTTGATCAATGAGTTTATTTCCTCTATAGTATCTTCACCGTCTGAGATTCTTTCTTCTATCTCTTGTGTTCTATTGTATTGTATACTTGTCTTTGTAGTTCCTGTTCATTTACCCAGATTTTCCATATCCAGCCATCCCTTGGTTTGTGTTTTCTTCATTACCTCCATTTCAGTTTTCAAGTCTTGAACTGTTTCCATTACCTGTTTGATTGCTTTTTCTTGGTTTTCTTGGGTATCTTTGAGGGATTTATTCATTTCTTCTATCTTTTTTTTAGTCTTCTCATCCATTTCTTTAAGGGAGTTTTTCACATCCTGTTTAAAGGTCTCTCTCACTTTCATAATGTTACGTTTAAAGTTGATTTCTTCTACTTCTTCTGGATTAGGGTGTTCATGTCTTCCTGTTGCATGTTCACTGAATTCTGGTGTTATCATGTTGCATTTCAGATTGTTGGAGGAATTCATGTATTGGCACCTGCCCATCTCTACCTTCAAATGCAGTCAGGAGAGTCTTGGCAACTTAGTCCAATCTTTGCTGTGGCTAACTGTGTACTTGGGGGTTTTTTCTTGACCTGCCCTCTCTTAGGTCCCCTCAGCATCAGAGATGGCTCTCAAATCCCCTCCACCATGAAGTAGGTTGTGGTGGTGAATCTAAGGACCCCGCAGATGATCAGGAGTGTGTGGTGGCAAGATGGGATGGGGTAAATAGAGAAAACCAGTAACGGGCAGAAGCCCCACTGAATGGCCAGAAAGTTTAGGGAATTGGAGGGGACCTGTACTCCATTCCCAGGCCACACAGCCGGCCAGGCAAACACACACTTACCCATCTGGATGGATTTCCTGGTACAGGAGCAGGACCTCTTGCTGGCCAAGAACCTCACAGACAAAAGGGCAAACTTTGTAGGTGCAGGGTCATGTGGAACAGAGGAACCCCTGCAGCAGTAGCACCCACCACTGTGTCCCTAGACCCTCAGCCCCAAAGCAGGCTGAGTTGTGGGATCCTAGGATCCTGCAGATGGAAAGGGGTGCTTGGGGACAAGCTGGGGTGGGATCAAGCCAGTAGGGGGGTGCTATTTGAATGGTCAGAAAGTTTAGGGGATTGAGGGGTGCCTGTCCAACATATTCTTTTAAATTTATTTATTTTATGTGTATGAGAATTTTGCTTGCATGTATATATGTGCACCACGTACATGCTTGTTGCCTGTGAAAGTCAGAAGAGGGCTTTGGATCCTCTGGCACTAGAGTTAATGATGGTTGTGAGCCACCATGTGAGCAGTGGATTCCAAATATAGGTCCCCTTGCAAGAGTGAAGAGTTAAGAACACTCTCTCACCAGTCCAGATTCATCCTATCTTACTATGTAAAATCCTCACCCATTTCCAGCGAGCAGTAGAGCTAACAGGGAAACCGCTCATACTTCAGACCACAGCTACCATTTTCCTCAGCTTTTAAGGATAGAATAAATTGTTTCACCTGTTTCAAGTGACACATTCAGCAAAACCTGCCCCCACATCTATTCCACCCAAACACATCCTGCGGAGGGAACAGGAGCGATGACCACACACCGCTAATACGCACCCCTAGTCTTCCTTCCTTCCTTCATCCTGATATGCTTTCAGAGAGAGGGGCATTTTCTTCTTGTTCCATTGTTTTTTAGTATTTTTTCCCATTTTAATGCAGTCCAAGATACTGGTGGACTATCTATTCAGGGTAAATCTTCCTTCTTCAACTAAATCTTTCAGAATGTACCCAAAAGTATGTCTCCAAGGTGGTTCTAAACCCCGTGAAGTAGACAATGACATCAGAGCTCTGTGTGTTTTTATCGCAATCCCTTAAAGGATTTTGAACTTTCAGAAGGGGTTATGTCTTTTATCCCCCCAGACTAAGAATAAAGCTTAAACCACATTACACGTTTGCCTACTGAAGTGGGTACAGCATTGGTTTCACTGTTCCTCTTTAAAACTCTAAGAAAGAAATAGTTTTGTGTATCTATATCATGTGTTCAGTGTGAGGAAAAAGGTGGAGATGGAAGTCAGGGCAAGTGATCTCACCCCAGAAAGTATGTGCATGAGGGAGTGGTGATGCGGGATGTGCTTCTTTACATATGTTGCTTTGTATTGGTTTATGAATAATACAATAGCAGGGCAGAATATAGCCAGGCTGGAAGACACACACACACAGAGAGAGAGAGAGAGAGAGAGAGAGACAGAGAGACAGAGAGACAGAGAGAGAGAGAGAGAGAGAGAGAGAGAGAGAGAGAGAGAGAGAGAGAGGGAGGGAGGGAAAATAGGCAGAGTCAGAGAGACGCCATGTAGCTGCCCAAGGAGACAGACACCAGAAAGCCATACCTCGTAAACCACAGCCTCATAGCAATACACAAATTAATAAAAATGGATTAATTTAAGAAATAAGAGTTACTCGTGCATATTCTTAAGCTATTGGTCAAGCAGTGTTGTAATTAATATAGTTTCTGTATGATTATTTGGGTCTGAGTCACCAGGAACGAAAGAGCAGTCTCCTTTTGCAGGGTGGGGCTTATGAGGCATTCTTACTTGGTAGCCCTTTATTACAACTGCCTGTAGAAATGCCAACATGCAGAAAAGTCCCTTTCATCTTTCTGATCTTCCTCTTACTTCTTTAGTCAGCACACTGGCTGCACCGATGTAACCGTAAGAATGCAAGTGACTCCCCACTTCTTTCTAGATGCAGTGAGCTATCCTGGGCCCCTGCACAGCCACTCTACAGATAGGTACCAAACAGTTCAAAGCAATTTGAACTTTTGAATAGTTTTAGTTTCTGACCTCAAAGTTATACAAGGTTCATAGATTTTTATCAGACTTAAAAGAGACAGCTGAATAAGCATTTGGAAGAGTCTGGATTATATTCCTGTAAAATAGTCATTAATTGGCTCCCAACTTGAATCAGTTATAAAGACAGAGGTGACCCTGATTAACCAACAGCAGGGAAGCAATTGTATCTTAATTGACTACGATAGTCTCAGTGATGTACTGGACTCAGCTTTCTTCAAAACATAGCAGCTGAGAGAAGCTTCCAAAGGGTGTATATTAGTCATCATACCTGTCTCCTCCATAATGAGGCTAAAGCCTGACTCTAAAATGTTAAAGCTAACTTTAGTTTTTACTTAGTTATAAGTACATTGTCTGGAATGGCCCTGCTGGTGTGTAAATTCGGGGGACATCCCATTTTAGTCCATCTGTCTTTAATGGCAGACACTATACAGTGTAAGCCATACTCAAGGTCTTGGGAACACATAGCTCTGTCCTTATACACATTACACAGCACAGTAGGATAACCCAGAAGCCCAAATTTACTGAAGGCCAGTGACTGCGTGCATGCATACACACACACACACACACACATCACACACACATGCAATAATGCAATCAATCAGTTAAGCTTTACTTTTTTATCAATTTGTTTTCTAGTCTCTGAATATATGACCAGTAGACTGCTAACTTGTTTATTTAATAAAGTTCAAAAATCAGAAGGCTGTTCCTATGAATGTTATCGAACACAATATATAACACTGCCCTTATTCTAATTAAGTCTGCTAAGGTTTCTCAGGAAATTAAAGAAATGGTGGGTCTCCTTTTCTTCACTTTTTCTTCATGATTCAGAAGTACGGTGACACGAGCAGGCCCATATTTCTGCTGGCACCAAACATCTTATTCAATTCCATTTTTGATATCACAAAAGAATGGAAAGAATTAAGTTTTATCTGCTTCTTTGCTCCAGTAGATAAAATTTAAAATATATATTAAGTTTCTCTGAGTTTCCCTGCCATGCAGAAGGATGTATTAAAAGTTTTCTTGGGGGTGCTGGAGAGATGGCTCAGTGGTTAAGAGCATTGCCTGCTCTTCCAAAGGTCTTGAGTTCAATTCCCAGCAACCATATGGTGGCTCACAACCATATGTAATGAGATCTGGTGCCCTCTCTGGCCTGCAGGCACACATGTAGGCAGATATTGTATGTATAATAAACGAATAAATATTTTTTAAAAAGTTTTCTTGGGGCAAAGAAATAAATTCTTACAATAGGAAGGTTTTTGTACTTTAATAATTTTCTTTTATAGTTAACTAGATTATAAATCCTGGTATTATATTCACAAAGTACCAAAAAAGGAATGCACATAAATTTTGGATCAACAGGTCATTTCTGCTGCTTGAAATGCTATGCATTTTTAAAAGGCAATTAGGAATGTCATTATTAAATAGCGTACACTAAAATATGGAGCTATGGAATCTTAAAACTACTGTTAGATTAAATTAAAATAAGTTTTGTCTGGATAATTGTACATTTAGATAGCTTTTCATTTATATCTCATTTTACTTAATACATCTATTACCTCTACCTCAACACTGTATGAAAACTAAGCACCCTTAATTTCTCTGATTCCCTCATTTAAAAAGAAGACCTGATTCTTTTTTTTTAAGTTTATTAAAATATAAAAGTTTCCATTTTCGCCCCTCCTCCCAACACCCTCCCACTCCCCCCACTCCCTCTCCTCTTCCCTCTCCATCCCTAAGAGCAGTCCGGGTTTCCTGCCCTGTGGGTAGTTCAAGTTCCTCCCGCTCCCTCCAGGTCCAGGAAGGTGAGTATCCAAACAGACTGGATCGCCAAAAATCCAGAATATGCAGAGGAAACAAGTCCCAGAGTCATTGTCAATGGCTTTTTAGAAAGACTTTGGGTCAGCCACATTCAGGGAATCCAGCCTCCTCCAGAGAATCTGGTTGGATCAAGCGCTCCTTCAGTCTCAGTCAACTGGCCTTGGTGAACTCTCATTAGATCAGTCCCCTTGTATCAGTGGGTGATCGCTCCCCTTGCGGTTCTGATTTCCTTTTTCATGTTAGAAGACCTGATTCTTATGTTTGAAGTTTTGAGGATTTTTATAAACATAAAAAGGGAATGGAACACTTATTTGGACTGTATTATGAATGCTTTATATTATGATAAATTCATTTATTCCAATAATTTATGAGCAAGTCACTGCTATAACTGTGGGGAAAAAGATTCCTGACTCTTGTCTATATGCACAGCTAATAAGAATTATTTCAAGACATGAACGCAGGTAGTAAACTCTATGGCTAGGGTTTACAAGTCACATGCTATAATGCTGCTTCTCAATTTGTCTCCACTCAACTTTTGTTTTCCATGGATTAAGATGCATTAATTTCAACATATGAAGTTCTATGAATCAATGTACCTTGATTTCTTTTTTTGAGCACAGATGTGTGTACTAGTAACTCACATAGATAGAATGGCTTCTCACGCATGTCAAAGTCAGTGGTACAGAGACTAAACACCGTATGATATGCAGAAAGAAATGGAAAAGAAGAAACAATATAAACAAAATGAAAATTCAAAGCTAGTATTGGCAGTTAATTCTGTGGAGGAAAACACTGTTGTAAGAAGCAGTAAACAAAGATACCAAGAGGGGCCAGCAAGATGGCTCGGTGGGTAGTGCCACTTGTGACCAAGATGATGACCTGAGTTCAGTTCCAGGGCAGGGCTCATGGTAGAAGAGGGAAACTGACTTCCACAAATATTCTTTGACCTCGACATCCATGGCATGTATACACCACATACCACACACACATACATACATACACACACACACACACACACACACACACACACACACACTATAAAAGTAATTTTTAAGATACCTTTAGAACAGATTCTAGACGTTTAAGAATAATAAAACATCATTAAAGAATGTAACAAAATAGAGAAAAACATATGAGCAAAATTGGAGGTAAAGGGGTTACTTGGCCAAAACAATAGAAATAACATTAATAATGCATATACTAATAGTCATGTATCATCTATCTAACTCAAATATATAGAATTTGAAACATGTAGTAAAGATAGCTTTGAAAATCATAAGAAAGTACATACAAAACCCCATGCTGAGCAGGTTTCTAAGCCAAAGGATGAGAATACTTTTCTGAAAAAAAAATGTTAATTATAGAAGTCAATTCAAGAAAATATTGATAAATTGATATTTGTGAAGGAAAGAAATGGAAAGTCATCAAAGCATAGCTCTGAAGATTTAGCTTCCTTTCACTTCCAAAATGCTAGCAAAGATATTTTTCCCTGTATGCTCTTAGTCTTTAGGTCAATTATATAGCGCTCTATTATTTCATATTGTCAATATGAAACAAGAGAAGAGGGACTAGGGAGAAGGCCAATCAGTTCAAAGTACTCACTGGTCTTACAAAGGATCCAGGTTTGGTTCCTGGCACATAGCAGGCAGCTAATAGCCACGTGTAACTCCACTTCCAGGGACTCTGATGCCCTTGCACACATCTGATGCACTTGTGCATTTATTTAAATGAATGACTCAAAAGAACATACACAAAATGTGCAAGTGCCAGTCTTCAAGTGTTCATATTTTCCAGGTACAGCTCCCGGCTTTCTCGTCGCTGATGGAGAGGCTATACAGACGAAGGCCAGAGCTCTGTGTGTGCTTGTCGTGGTCCTGTGAGGGCTTGTGCATTCTCAGAAGGGATTGTATTTCTGTGCTTTATCCTTGAGAATAAAGCCTGAACTGTCTGAGATGCATGCATCCACTGAAGTCAGCTGAATTTGAAGTTCCTCGGCTTCCAGAGGATGTTTAGTTATGTGGACTGGCACTCCATCTCAGGAACCTCTAAAACATGGTCATTTTCGTGTTGTAGAACTTGCCCTGTTTTCCTGTTTCGGATTTCTCTTATAGGATCATTCAAATTCAGGTCCTTTTTTTAAAAAGTATTACTTTTATTTATTTGTGTGTGTGCGTATACTACAGTGAACATATGGAGGTCCGAGGACAAATTGCAGGAATTGGTTCTCTCTTCCCACCATGTTGGTCCTGGAGAGTAAACTCAGGTCATCAGCCTTGGTACTCTGCCTTTATGCACTGAGCCATTCTGCCAGCCTGTCCCCAATTTATAAATGAAATTTTCAGAGGTATCTTTTTGTAATGTCTCAAGTGTTCCCAGATAGCACATGATGGAGCTGAAAAGTGAGCCCCAGCAGATGGAATTCAGAGCTTTCTCAACATTATTTATCAAATCTGACAAATGAGTTCAGACCGACAGTCCCCCTGGTCTTGACGGAACCCAGAAACCAAGGGCTCAGAGCAGGCCCTTCCACACCCTGCTTAAAATTCAAAATCAGTTCTGAGGCAGATGCAGGAATCGGGGAGGTGGAGATGAACATGTCACCTTTTCCATGATAAAGCTGTTGTGGAAAATGGCTTAGAACCCACCCCAGTCTAAAGTACTAAGTCACAGAGGGAGAATGTCCCCCACAACCATCCTAACCCCTCAGCCCTTCCTGCTGCTCACAGCTAGAAACCTATAATACGTCCTGTACAGGCTGTGAGCTGATCAGCATGGGGGCAGCCAGATCCGGGGAGAGGATGGCTGAGGGCGTGGTCCATCCTTTTTCTCCCATTTCACCAGTCAGATGGGTGAGTCCAACCTACATGAATGGACAAAGGGAGAGTGGACACAGGGCCTGCTCTGTACAGTCCCTCCCGACAGGAACACCCCAATTCACACCCATGACTCAACTTCTATACCCAACAGAGTACCATGGCGATTCAGGAAACTATTTTCTTAACTTTATTTTCAAATAGACAGATGTGAAGTCATGAATGTGGCGTAATCATATAACAAAATAGGAAACACTGCCTCCCTGAACTGGTGACTGTTGAGGGCTGGGGATCACTTCTCTGTGAAGCTTTCCCTTTCTAGGAAGATGTGAGTGAATCTCGTCACAGTTTAACCTAACCCTTGACTTCTTCCTCTTTCTAACACTCATGAGAACTCCGTTCACTAAATTTGGAAAGTGTTTTCCTCTTCTCTTTATAACCAAAACAATTAGTTTCTAAGATATCTCTTCAGATCTCATGTGAAAATGCCCCTGGTAAGAAAGGGAAGTTCTTGGCATGCCAGCAACATCTTGAACAAGTCGTGGTATCCCTAAGCTAGAGAATCCCACTCGTGTGGCGTTCTCCCACTGTGATGTGAGGAATCTGGAACCAGTTTCACCATTGTCCTGTCTGTCCTCAGACCACATCTCAACTCTACCTTGTCTTAGAGTTTTAACCTCATAAATTCTTTGAACAAAATCCTCAGAAAATAAGAAGTTCTCACATACTGCCCAACGTGTATCTATATCTGAATTCGTTAAATATTCCATGTTGCTTTCCCCCATGCATCCATCCATCCATGAAATCCCATCGCCCATGTTCATCCCCTGTGAAATCCATCCACCAGAATGACTCCAGTACTTTCTATTGCAGCCCAAAGCATTAGAATCTGGATGACTGTGACCTGCAAACATTTTTTAACATTTAATAAGCAATTTTATTTAAATCAAATCCTTCAGTAAGAAATGAAAAATTTGCTCTCTTTACTTAGAAGGCTATGTAAATGGTTATCTGTCAAATTTTATATGCAGTTCAACAATATTCCCTTACTGGAACATGAGCATTCCATGGGTGAAATCTAGAGAGAAGAAAGCCAGAGAAGACACAGAATTTGAGACTTAAGTCCTTTGTGAAATGTGTTGTGGAATGCAAACATTTTTTTAAAAAATGTTTTCAGAACTTTTCTGGATTCTAGCATCCTCTGGAAGAGTAATTCTGAGGTCTTGCTTTTTGTTCTTCGATTTCATTGGCCCCAGTCAACTTTTCCAATCAATCAAGAGTTTAAGGCCTTTCTCACTTTTCCAATATTCCTTTTAGGAACAGATATACGTAGGCACATCTCCTTAGTTTCATTTCTGTCTCTTCTGGCCTTCAAAGATTTCCTACCTGTCATGATTTGTCTTTTAAGATGTCAGCCTGTCTCTCGTGGAGACCTTTTTTTCCTGCAGGCTTTAACGGGGTTGCCTTTGTTGATTTGTTTCCAATCTTCCCCTACCCCTGAGGAGGTTCCTAAATGAAATCACAGTCTTCAAACCCTCCAGTTTCTCCTTCAATCCCTGATTCGTACTGATGGGACTTTCTATTTACAATGTTTTGGTGAATTTTTACCCTACCTCAACCTAAGAAGACGCAGTATTGTGTTCATTGTGCATCTGCTTGTATTACCATCTGCAGCTAGTAAGTCATCTCTCCAGGGGCGACCCTTCCGATTGCACTAAATTATATGATTACAACAAGTTACCATATCAATTCCCCTTTCTGCCCTAAAAGTCCATCATGGTTTCTGAGGCAATCGCAATCAGTGCTGCCCTTCCTGGCCTGGCCCTGGTAAACGAAAGTAAGACGGTTCACATGGGACTCAGCAAAATCTGCTTTGCCACAGGCTAAACTGAGAAACGATGGTGAGACTTCATCAGTTCATTGCCATCTAGAAGGCCTTTCCCCAAAAGTACACTGGAGTTTACTTTGCACACCTTGGATTCTATTGTGATGCTCTTCTAAGACAGACAGCTGAAGTCCTGCCCACTCCTGATGGTAGAGACATGGCCGCTTCCCTATGGACAAAACCATCATCAGTCAGAGAGGAATCCACAGGCTTCACACTCGTCAAAGACTGGAGTTGCTCAGCTACCCCAGTTAAAAGCTCATAGTTAAGCCCCTAAAGACTGATTCCACCACTTTGAAGAGGATTATTTGGAAAGTGTCAAAAAAGGCTAGAAATGGTTCAGCATTTGAGAGCATTGGCTACTCCTCAAGAGGACCAGGGTTCGGTTCCCGGCACCTACTTGAGGACTCACAGGCACCTGTAACTCCAGTTCCATGAGATAAAATGACCTCTCTGGCCTCTTCAGGCACTGCACACACGTGGCACAGACATACATGCAGGTAAAGCACCATACACATAAAATAAAGATAAATAAAATTTCAAAATAATAAAGTAAAAGATAAAGTATTAGAATTCCCTTGACATGGAAACAACAGGAAGGAAAGTCCACCACTGAGGAAAGGGGCACAACCATACAAAGCAGCATGTCTGTCATAAAAACAAAAGTGGGGCACAGGGAAACAGTTGTGACATGTCGCCAATGACATCCAATGTTCTATGAGAAACTGACCAGTGTGGGGAGGATATCTGGTTTTCTTAAAAATGTCAACAACTATCAGAATGGCTACCAAGGTGAAAAATATATTGAGCAAAAACAGTCTGTGTTTTATGTTGCTCTTTACATACTTGGAAGAAGGGACACTATGTGCACGCACACACACACACACGTACCTGCAATCTCTATCAAGTGTGTGTCACATGCCAGGAACTCCCAGTACATTCACTAACACAGACGTACCTGACCACAGGATTTAAGCGCTCAGTTGTATCACTAGTCAGTGTGGTTATAAAACAGAGTCCTATTAAGAAACAAGTGGTTTGGGGATTAAATTTAAAAATCTGAGAAAATCTTCATTTGTTTCCCCCTTTCCTATCCAGGCGTTTTCCACGGAGACTGCCACACTGATTTTCAAGAGGCTTTTATCTTCTCTTGATGTTGTCTATGTAGGGATTTGCTAAGGCTTATCCATAGCACTCGTTCAACATACTCAGTTTCGTCATTTTCTGAATGAAGAAAGCTTTCCAGGGATGCCCGCAGCTTAACTCTGTTGTTTATAAAGGAGGAGGAAAAAGTGATCCTAAGAGAAGATTGAAATAAAATGGGGTTCACACACACACAAAAACTAAAACACCTGAATTCCACCAAGACATAAAACCATATGAACTTACAGATATTTCCCTAGATCTATAATTGAACATGGAAATAGTAGGTAGTGTCTAAAACTTGTGTGTTAGTATTCAGGCATCCGTACTAGCCTGAGGATACGTCTCAGCTGCAACCACTAAGAGCAGCTCCTGTGCACGTTTGCTAAGTTCCCTTTGAAAAGGTGAGCCTTGCCCACCTCCTGTTTCTTACTCTCTCTCCCTCTCTCTCTTTCTCTTCCTCCACTCTTGTCTCCAGAAACCAGTTTCTGCCCCCTTGTCTTCCTCTTTTCTCTCCTCTTCCAATAAACCTCCCAGCTGAGCCCTGTGGCATGGTGTGACTTCTCTTTGCAGCGTTTTTTAAATTAAAATAATTTGGCCTCCCTTTCTGTCTTACTTTTGAATGGAGAGTCTTAGAGTTTAATCTCGGGTGCTGACTGGTGTCTCCCTAAATATAGGCTCTCTAGAGTCTCCGGGTGCACATAAAAATTGAGGATTGGTAAGATGGCTCATCAGGTAAACTTGTTATTGTCTACTCTTGAGTTCAGTCACCAAGAACTGCATGATTGAATGAGAGAACTGACGACTGCAGTTTATCCTCTGGTCTCTGTCTCTGTCTCTGTCTCTGTCTCTCTCTCTCTCTCTCTCTCTCTCTCTCTCACACACACACACACACACGGGGGGGGGGGACAGACAGACAGACAGCAAGAAACTGTAATAAAAATGCACTTATTCATTTTATGTGTATGTTTGCCTGCACACATTTGTGGACCATATGCATGCATTGTCCTTGGAGACCAGAAGAGGGTAACTGGAATTACAGAGGGTTGTGAGCCACCATGTGGATGCTGGGAACCTAACCAGAGTCTGTTAGAAAAGCAGTCAGTGCTCTTACCTACCAATCCATCTCTCCTGCCCCCCAAAACAAAACAAAACACCTATTTAACAGAGACTTTACCTTCTTTGTGAATAAAATCTTAACATCTACAATATACTTTAGGTTCGACAAAATGGTCTCAGCTCATGAAATATGTATGGAAATGGTACTACATGATCAAGACATGCCTCACTGTGCAAAAGACACTTGCCCAGCAGAGGACCTGAAGTGATTGTGTTGCTCTGTGCCCTTTACACGTTGAGTCCCTGGGGGAACCTTCTTCCACTTCAAATGAAATAAGAACCATTCTCATCAAAGCCTTGGTCCCAAGCCTCTTTGTCTCTTCCTTCACCTAATTTTCATTTTCTTTTTATTTTCATTAAAAGCTTATATTTGGGGTCTTACCTTCATGGGAAAGAGAGAGAAAATGTGTATTCATTTGAACACATTTACCCATAGTAATATGATGAGTCTTAACTCTTACCCCATGACTAGAAACAAGAGCCCATTGCATTGGGATTTAAGTTCTGCCTGCCTCCATCTCTTAGGAACTTGGTCATTAGATTTGAGATCCATCCTCTGCTGCCTCCACAGTGACAATGGTTGCCCTCTTCTGGGTGCTTTACACGTTATACAACTGTCCTGGGACTCAGTTTTCTCACCTGGAAAGGGGAAGAAATGCCTGCCTTGTGAGTGTGTGTGTGTTGTGTCTGTGTGTCTGTGTGTGTGTATGTATGTATGTGTGTAGGTCTGTGTCTGTGTGTGTGTGTATGTCTGATTGTGTGCGTCTATGTATGTCTGTGTGTGTGTTTGTGTTTCTGTGTGTGTCTGTGTGTGTGAGTGTGTCTGTGCAAGTCTGTGTCTGTGTGTGTGTGTGTCTATGTGTGTGTGTGTGTGTGTTTGTGTGTGGATGCGTGTGGATGGAGTCAGAGGAGAACCAGCCTGGACAGAAACTCACTACTTTTCCTTAAATTCTCTCCTTGCCAAAGGCCATGAGCTTTTTCTTGTAACATAAATGGATCTTTGGCTGAACGTAAAATTAACACTTAGGCAAATGCATGTTAAGTTTTTACTGAGTTCAAAACCTAAACTTGCACATTCATTTTTCAAATGTGAGAGTGCCATCTAGTGGCCAAAGTACAGAACATAACCTGTGGCTAAGAAATGCTTTTCAATTTCGTGGATCATGAATTTAAATGGAAGGAAGGAGGAATGGAAAGACAGACAGACAGATTGCATAAGATGATTTCGCTGAAAGATGAAAGTAGATGCATGTGTATGTGCATTGGAAGTGGTTTGAGGTTTGTTCTGAGAGTGGGTCATCTTTAAAACACTCTCAGCAGGGCTGTTCAGAGAATCTTGATATGTAGTCAATTATCATGGGTACAGGGCTTCATCAGAGCAGAACACTGAAATTCCTGAGCTGTTTTTCCCTCTTCCAGAGATTCTGACTTGTTGGTCCAGAAGTGGTACCTGGGTGCCATTGTTTTAGAGCCTACTCGGATGATTATCTGTGTCTCTGTGTCCTAAAGCCACCAACACTTAGAACCAGAAAGGGCCTTGGAGGTGATGACAAAACTCAGTTTAAATCACTCCCCAGAAATCTCACTGTTTGTCCATAGAAAATCTTCACGAATGGCTTTGATGAGCATCTCAAACCTGCCAGGACGTATCTAGGCTTCTGCACTCATTGGTTGGAGGGCCCCTCTAAAGAGAGGGAGGGAAGGTGACTGACCGCGGTGACTGCCTCATCTCCCAGCCAGTGGTGAACTGTTCTTTCTTCCGTTTGGGTAGAAGAATTGTATGGGACAATCAGAGGATTGTTTTCCTTTTGCAGTTAGTTAGTGCCAGATTCTGCGTCCGTGACTTTTCTGTTTACTCTCCCAGTGTGTAATTTGGAGGCGTTTACTATTCCGTCTCCGAGTACAATGAGAGCATCTTAGCCACTGTTACTTATTTAATTACAAACTGACTGTGAGTTGTTGCTTGCTAATAACCAGGAAAGCATTTATAAGTAACTACCCATCAAAATCCCACAGCCTGAACACAGAATGATGGAGTGACATAGTATCCATGCTGAGGAACTCTGCTGGCTTCCGGGGAGGGAGATGCAAAGAGTTGCACAATGAAGGGGAGGGGGAACTCCAGAGCCTCAAGAATACAGAGTAACCCCCCTTACCCACTGCTTTGCTTGCCAGAGGATTTGCTCACCTGCAGTCAATCATGGGTAGAAAATATTAGCACCCATCCAGGCCCTTTGGAGAAAGTGACCGAATTCATGTACTCTGATTACAGTGTATTGTTATAACTGTTTTTGTCTGTTTGCCATTCCCTCGCTGTGCCTGATTTACAAATTAACTTTATCATAGGCCAGCACACACATACATTAGAGGTTGGCTCTCCTGTGGCTTTCAGGCATCCCCCTGGAGATGAGATGCACGGGGCTGTACTACAGCTTTGCTTCTGTTACTCTATGGGGAAAAACCGTGGGAGAAGCAACTCCTGGAGAGAGGGTGTATTCTGAACTTGCATTCCAAGCTACAGACAGTCCATCCCTGAAGAGAAGTTCAGACAGTTGGTACCGGAAGGAACTAGTCACATGGACAGCCAAAAGCACAGCAAACATGAATGCTTGCATTTTCTCCTTCTTCTAGATAGTTCAGGAGCCAAACCTAGGGAATAGTGCCGCCTGCAGTGGGTAGATCTTCCCATGTCAATGAGTGAACAGCTCAACTCCCTACAGATTTGCCCGTAGACCAGCCTAATCTAGATTGTTCTTCACTGAGACTCCTTTTCCATGTCATTCTAGAGTCTGTCGAGTTGACAAACTAAACATGAATATGAAGAAAGCAAGAAGGGGTATATGGGAAAGTTTGCAGGGAGGAGGGAGCGAGGAGAAATAGTGTAATTATAATCTCAAAAAAAAGCAAAAAAAATATACTTAAAAAAACTAACTATGGCAGAATGTCCATCCCAAAGGGGTCTCCAGCTATGGCTGGGACAATCTGCTTGTACAGAGCAGTGTGTGGATTTGGGGCCAGAAAGATGGCTTCTGAGTAACAGAAATGAAAAGGTTTAGCTATTAAGAAAGACTTAAAATAAAGTTGACAATCCTCTCCTTTGCATTAGAGTGAAAACCTTTCATAATGAAAATGAGATTTCTGGGGAAGTATTTAACTGGGTGAAAGAAAGGCAGAGAAAGGAATCATTGCCAAAGGCCTACAAATGAGTGAGCCGTGGGCGTGGTTCCTGCTACAAGCTCTTACTGATGGATTGGCAGAGCCCCAAAACAGTAAACATACACTGTTTTTCTCCTCGGGAAGTGAGGCAGCTAAGTGATGGAGATCTCACCACCCTGGCTTCCCTCCTCCCTGTAAAGTGTCTTTTCTTTCTGCTCTAGGGTCTTCCCACAGCTATGAAAGCCTCATTCACTTCCCTGCATTCCAGAGGTGCAAAGACAATTATTTGACACATTATCTTCAAATTAAAATGTTTCTTTAGTAGAGGTGGAAAGAACTTCATACTTCTCATACTTGTGCGTGTATCACAAAGGCCTGGTAAATTCTCAGAGATGCTAAAAACTAGAGCACAGGTTAGCAGTCGTAAGCAGAGCCATGGAGTTCAGTTCCCCAGCCCAACTCTGGTCACCTCCCAGGCTGGATGCGCCTTGTGGAGTGCCTCGCAGAAAAATTGCCAGCGTCTCTTGTTCTCACCAGGGACCAATGCCAGCCTCTCCACCACCATCATGGGTTGTGACAACCAAGAATGTCTTCTGGAAGACAGGGTTCCCCTTTCCCCATTGAGAATCACGTGTGGAAGCCATTAGGACTGTCTTGGATGTTCAGACCAGTTCTTTCAGCCTAGAGAAGGAACTGGGAAGGGAGTGGGGCCGGCAGCAGTGTTCCTCTGAGCTGTGATGTCAGCTCGGCATAGCCTGAGCTTAGCTTCCACGGGGATTGCTCTCAGAGAACTTTGGGATCAGGAGGATACTCGGCAGCCACTGGCTTATTCACCGTGGTCTTGACCTCCTATCCCCACCAGGCCCAGCTGTCCAACACTTCTAGTCTTCTTTTTCTGTTGTTTTTTTTTTTCATTTGGTTGTTGGTAGTGGCTGTAGTTGTTTTTGATTTTGAGACAAAGTCTCACTGTGTAGAGCAGGCTGGCCTCGAACTCACACAGATTCACCTGCCTCTGGCTCCCAAGGGCTGGGATTAAAGGCGTAAGCGACTGCGCCTACAACTACACAAGCTGGTCTCGCTCTTGCAGAATTCTCCAAGGACCACACCCGTCTTTTTTGCCCTGGGCTGGCTGTGAACCTGTGAACTCAGCCAAGCCATCCTGACCCCAATATCACTCTGTCATAAAAGCACACCCAGCCGTCCTCAGGGGAACCCCTAACTGGCCAGCTGAGGGTGAGCAAGCCCTGGCTTCCCTTTCTGGAACTGTTAGCTGTGACCCACAGAACCCTGAGAAGGGAGAAGGCCTGCCTGAGAGTGTTGGCCTTGTTTCTTAGAAAACAAAGGGGCCACTTCAGGCTGGCAGCAAACATCCCGGGGAAAGAAACTCTGACCTTGGTTAGAATCAAGTTAGATGCAATTCAGAGAAAACTGTCTTTCACAGTATGAATAACCGTCACTGGGCTGGCCTTTTGCCAGAACACTTCTCTCTCAGAAATTTTACAAAAGAAACTGTCCGCCACCGAGTAAACTTTTGGAATCATTCCCCAAGAATTCCAGCCGTCTTTAATTTTTAAATCTAAGCCTTTCATTATTTCCTGGGCTTTACACTGTCATAAGAAAAAGAATATCTGAACTTTGTTAAACAGTAGAGAAAAATCTTTCAATAGAGAGGTATAACTTGAAAATTCCCAGAGAAGAAAATGCCAGCATATATAAAAATGCGAAGTGGCTGTGAATACCACCACAGAGGTGACGGGTTTCTGGGCTTTTTAGTAGAGGCCTCTGCACTTTAGCCTCTCTCAAAAGTCACTGAAAGGCTAAATTCTGAAGCAGCTGACACTCCCCTGACTTGAGTCTGAGGGAGCTGACTTCCTCCCTTCCCTCTGTCTCTACTCTTTACAGCTCCCAACACGACCAGGACTGTGTGAGTCTCTGTTTCTTCTGGGGTTTTCCTCTTCGCCAACATCTGGTTCCCCTGTCAGGCCTTCTGTCTGTTAAAGGTCAGATCCATGCCCAGGGCTGCTTTGAACTAATGTGATTCCTTTGTTCCTTTAGGCCGACAGAACACTTGCTACGTTTTGAAAATTAGTCCATTACTTTGGGAAAGAACTATGGAAAGAATGGTCCTTCAAACTCGCATATTATTCCATTCAAATACTCTCTGATGAAAAATAAAATAAATTGAGGGAGAAACGCATGCAGGCTACCGAGGAAGCCTTTGCAGTTCTAATCTACCAGCACTGCCTCTCCTTTCTCAGTACACTGCTTGGGCTAGTGCAGGCACTCTCCTGCTGCTGGGTCAGTGTCTGCCTTCATTCTGAGGTCCCCTTCTTAATAGTTCTCTTGTCTATTCCGCTGCCTTACGTTCATCTGATTAAACGAGAAGTCTCAATAGGGAGAGAGAAACGTTGCATGGGAAGTAGTTACATTATTTAATGGCTGGCAGGCTCAGTACAGATGCTAGACATACATGCAAAAAAAGCAGGTATTGATACATCCAAGCTGATAAGGCATCCCTACAGAAGAAACGGACATGTGATTGCTTACTGATGATATTCCCAAACCAGGAGAGTGGAAGAGAGGGAGAGTCTCCCATTTAATTAATAGCAAGGCTCTCTACCAGTCAGAGCACTGGTACCGAGTGTTCTGCAATCATCACAAATTCATTTTCCCCTTCACTTACCTGAGAGCTAATGCCAGGAGCAATCACAATAGTAAATGTAGACCGAGGAGTGTTATAGCAGCCTTCACATGCTCATTTCCCCAAAACATTACACAAAGCGGCTTTTGTTCCTACAGGAATGGAAGCCTTTACTTAACTCTTCCCAGATCCCCTCCTGCTTCTCCTGGGCTTTCTGGACAGCGATAGAGTTTGCACAAGACCCTCAGGGTGGTGGCTGCATTCATGGGACTCAAAGGGAGTGCTCTTTTAAACTTTGTTTAACTGGCACACTAAAGAAGGTAGCTCAGCTGAGGACAAATAAGGAATAGGGGTGGATTTGTATCATTACCTGTAAACACACTTTGCTGGGTTCCTTCCCCACCCTAGCATCTCTCACAGAAAAATCCTGCCATTACCTGGTCCTGAGTAACAGAAAGTCCAGGCTACATCATCCCCACATCCAGTTGAAAGTCTCACTCTCGTGGGTTTAGGTTCTCAGATCTGCCCAGAATGGGCCTGGTTGTTATGGTTCATGGAGCGTGGAGCAGGTGGCCCAAGGCTGATCCTACGAAGGTCCGCGGTGGGTGGGAGACAGACAGACTCACCATGCAGAGTAAGAACTTGGGTACAGAGTATATTTAGTGGGTATTAGGAAAGGTATAAGGGTAAGGGGGTTATGGAGTGGAGAGAGGGAGAGGGAGAGAGGGGGGGAAGGGAGAGAGAGAGAGAGAGAGAGAGAGAGAGAGAGAGAGAGAGACCAGCTTACCTCAGCCAGAAGGGTGAGATTGGGAGTGGGTGGGGCTTGTCTCTGAAAGGGACAGAATACCCAGGTGACACCGCAGGCCAGCACAAGTATAATCACAACACTGGTCAATTCTTATGCTAGCCTCTGTGGTCTTGCTTCGCAGGATTCCTAGCTGCTGGTCCTCACTGCTTCTGCAACCTCAAGTTCAATCAAAGGGAGTGGGGAATGGGGGAATGGAGCAGACATTGAGGAGCCTTAGCCAGCAGCCTGCCATCTTGTGTTGTCTGCCAACAAATAACGGCCCTTCCCTGGGGCTTACTGTGAAGAGCCCTCTGTGGAACGCCCCATTCTAACACAAGCAATGTTCTCTAGCTGGGACTCCTAATTGGGGCTTCTGGCCCATTTCCTCTCTTCTACCCTGCTGTTCACCTCATTTCCATTTACTGAGAGAAACTCTGACTCTGGCAGGTGAGAAGTCTCTGTACCCCAATATGTTTCTCCACCGAAGAAACAATCCAAATTAGACCAGATCAAGCCAATTTTTAGAAGTCTAGGTTTAATGGATAAAAGGCTCACCATGATTTTCCACCCACCCCCCAGAGAGGAGACAGGAAAGGAAGAAGGGAAAACCACGGGTCTGTTTTCTGGGGTGCAGTTTAAATACCCTGTGGGAATGGTCTTGAGCATCTCTGGGGGAGGAGGTCACCCTTTGGTGGGCTTTCTGAGATGCAGCAGGGTTTGGAGAGAGATGGGGGAGAGGGCTTGGGGGTGGAGCATCCACCCAAACATTCCCGACTCTTTGGGTGTATGCCAGGGCTTGGGGAGGAGCTTCCACCAGAACAGCAAGCAGCCTTCTCCGAGGAAGTCCCATCCTGGGGACTGGAAATGGAGGACAAGAACTGGAGTTCAAGGTGCAACTCTTGCCCAGCATGAGCGGGACCCTGGGCTCCATCGCTAGTCCTAAGCTTCTGCTGGTACTTGGGTTTTTTTTCCAGTGTTTCTCTTAAGATTAACTCCCCACCACGTGGCTGCTTCACAGGGTCTCTAGAGTCGCAAGCCTTCTAGAGTTCCTGGGGCTACACCTGTTTTACCACCCCACCCCACCTCCACCTCACCCACAACCACTCCTGACTTCATTGGAGAGGATTCTCTGAATTTCTTTAGCTCACCAGGTGCTGACCTCCCCTCAGTCTCCACAGGAAGTCTGTCCTGTGGTGGAGTTGGGGATGGGGGAGGGGAGCAGGAGGGAAGCGGCATTCAATTTGAGAAAGGAAGGAGCAAAGGGACTTTCTCCAGGTACCCACCCATACTTCCCTTCCCTTTTGAAGGTCTCACCTCCTGTTAAACTGCCTGGAATGAGAAGGGATGTTGAAGATGACGTTAAGGGTAGGGTGTGCAGTTTTTATTCAGGGCAGTCCCTGCATCATGTCACAAGATCCCACTTCCCTTATTTTGGGTCCCAGCAAAAATCCTGATACATCACAGAGACCTTGTGGTGCTTAGTTCTAAGTATCACCCTGGCCAGATTATAGCACACACAAGACTTTGATTCTTCTTCTTCTTCTTCTTCTTCTTCTTCTTCTTCTTCTTCTTCTTCTTCTTCTTCTTCTTCTTCTTCTTCTTCTTCTTCTTCTTCTTCTCCTTCTCCTCCTCCTCCTCCTCCTCCTCCTCCTCCTCCTCCTTCTCCTTCTCCTTCTCCTTCTTATGTACTGAGCAAAGTACCCAAACATTTGTTCATACAGTAGCCCAGCCATCATTATGAAGGTATTGTTTAAGGACAGGTAACATTTAAGTCAATGCTCCATTATGTGAGACTCGTACATCAGGGGAAGCCTTAGAAGACAAAATGGCTGAGATCTCCAAGGATATAGGGACCTGCCTTCAAATACCTTCTGAGCAAGCCAGCTCTTATCTCACGGAGCTCCAGCCTTGCCGTTCACTCTCTGACATTACTGTCCCCCAAATCCCATAATCATGTTAACCAATTTTTAAAAACGATTTTTAAATACATAAATGTATACACTCCATTTGTTTCTCAGGGGGAACCTTGAGGATCACATCCCTATTTAGCATTTCACACGAGGTCTCCTGAAGACTCGGTGTGGGCACTGTGATCTACCTCAGGCAGTCAGCAGACTCCATCCGTCATGAGCACTTTCTATTTATCAGAACCCGGAATGTTTCTCAGGACTTGATGAATAGATCCGAACTGCCACAAACAACACAGAGGAATGAGAAGACTTACAGACAGGCACATGCACTGCCCATCTGCTTGTGAAAGGAATCTCCAAGGAGCCCTCCCCAAACTGGAAATTAAATCTATCATGCTCAGCCCCAGTTTTCTCTGGTGTCACCCAGACCTGTGGTATGGGCACAAGAGGAAAGTAGCTAGAGAAAGAGGGGCTTCATAGCCCTATTACCAAGTCCCCAACATTTGCAGGCTCTCACACCGACAGAGGCTCACTGTAAGTACAGAGTATTTTCATTAACTGCTCTTTAAAGAAGTTGTGATTCTCCAATGTGTTTTGCCAAATGCTTGTCCCTAGCAACCAGTTGCCAGGGGAACAGTCTCTTCCCTGCTGCCACACTGTATCTTTCTGTTGCTCCCTTTCCCACTATGTGCTGCACATCGGCCACACTACAATCCTAGAAGGGCCTCGTCGCCAACATCCGTTTGGTGGAAGTATATCTTCCCAATTAATCCCAAATTGAAGATAGACCTCCCATTGCCCAAAAGCACAGCCTGTGATGGAGGTAGTCCTAAACCTAATTCTGTAATTGAGTGGATGGCGCAATTTCATCACCGCTGTTTCTAATTAAAATGATTCGTTTACTAAAACTTTGCTGTGAGCAAGGCATTGTTCAGACCACTCCATTCCAAGTACTTAGTAATCCTCATAAGCGCTGGAGGACTAGTGAAGTACTCAGGCTGGGGAGACCTGGCACCAAGAGAGGCTGGGACTCAGCCAGGGCCACCCGGCCACTGTGGACAAGCTTTGGTTTCCAGCAGTTTAGTTTCAAAGCCTGTGTTCTTTTCCAGGACATATCACCGTCCCAAAAGAGCATCCTGTCTAGGAATCTACCTTATCTTCATTGCCTGGACTCCTGGATTTTTTAGTTTTGGGGGTTTTGTTGTTTATTTTTGTTTGGGGGGAGGGTTGTTTTTTTGGTTTGGGGAGTTGGTTTTTTTGAATAATTAACCGACACTAAAATAGACAAAGGCATACTGGGTAAACTACAAGACGCTGAAGGCAAAGGGCTCAGAAATGCTTTCAAGGGATGTGCTCAGACTAGAGCCAAAAGTTTACCTCAGGGTATCCTGGTTGTAAGAGCAAAGAAAAGCTAGTAAATCTACCACCTCTCCTCTCAGGATAAAAAGACTCTTAGCACTTTGTAGTAGAAGGTGGCTGACATGTGAAAGGAATTTTTTTTAAAGATGATGTGTGTTTCAAATGTAGGTTTAGAAACAGTGTAGATGTCCACATTTGAAAGTCGATGGGAAGGTTTTGTCCTTATGAGTTTCCCACCCAACCCACGCGCGAACTCTTCAGATAAAGGGTGCTCACACAAGCAGAGGCAGTCACAGTTTTAATTCACGGACAACGGGAGCTGTGGCACCAACTGATTACGCATCCCTGGCCATCCTGCTTTCCAGGAACACAGAAGAAGACCTGGACTCAGCTCACCATGCTCTCCTTAATGTCACATTCTTTTTTCAATTCCAAATTTCAATTTAAATATATTTTATTAAGTTGTTTTTAAACAATTTTTCACATGTACGTGATGCATACTGAACACTTTCATCCTCACCTCCCAACCATCCCGTCAACTCTCCAACTCCTCTACCCGTCTCCTCCCGCCTCTCTCTCTCTGTCTCTCTCTCTCTCTCTCTCTCTCTCTCTCTCTGTCACTCTCATTCACTTGCCCGCTTGTTCATGGTTCATGTATAATCCTTTTGTTTGTGACCCACTGAGATTAACTAGGGAAATCTGTGTGATCATGCATTTGATGATATTCGCTGGAGCTTGGTGGGCTTAGTAGAAGATATACAATGAAAGACAGGATCCTTGAGCCTCCTCATTCCTGATTTAATGTGGATAGTGCTACTCTTCTATGGCCCCAACACAGGTAACTACAATTGTTGTAAGAAATAAAAATATTTTTAAACAATTAATGTTTTTGCCTCTTTAAAGGCCTTTATTCACTAACAATTCTTAAATTAGATATACCTTTAAAAAACTTATAAAGATTTCTCTTTGAAATCTCCTTTCTGAAAACTTCATCACTAAACTTAATGGCCAACTATGCCACTTGTCCCTTACTGTAAAGGGATCTCCTTGTTGATTTCAGGACTCTCCTTCAGTCCTAACTCTTCTTGTGATTTCTGATCCAATCTGGAGTGGCAACTTTTTCATACTCCAGCTGTCAGTGGATAACACCCATCATAAATATCTGTGTGTCCATGCCTGGAGTAGTTGAACTCAGAGCTATATGAACAAAAGGATTGCTTGAGGGCAGCAAAACACAGGCTGAAACTTGGAGAATTATGTACAGCCACATACCCATCATCCAGTGATAACCTGAGTCTTCAAACGTCCTCCTCCACACAGGAACTTAGATCTCTCATGCTCAATTCTGGGTTTCCTCTGCTGTCACCCAGACTCACTGAGAATAAATATAATTCCTTTAGTCTTTCACTATGGTTTATACTACACACTCTCGCTTAGGAGCGCAACTTTCCTTTCTAAGTGAAGAGGCCCTGGATCTACCCTCAAACAATAGAATTCAATGCCCTGGTTGGGGCCTGGACGTCAAGGTTGGGAACAGCTCTGCCAGAGATATTGAGACAGGAGCTACTGTGAGCCTGCCTGCCCCAGGGTTGCCTCCCTCTTGCTTGGGGACACCTCTTTTCCATCCCTTCTAAATCAGCAAGTAGCTGGTCACTGAAACTAAGCATCGTGGTAGAATCTATACCCTCAACCATCTCAAAACTTGAAGCCGTGGAAATTTAATCTAAATAGATACATATGAACAAATTACTCCTCATGAAGCTTTTTATTGGTTTGCTTCCCATCTGTTCTAATACTACTGGCGTTCTTCTCCAAACATGTTGCTATCTGCCCTGCACATCTTAAGCAATGAAGACGCCCAGAGCTACCAGTCCAGTTTCCCTGACAGTCCTTCCAGTGGGAAAACGAAGAGAAATCGCCTTTCTGGGTTGTGTTTTGGGGCATCAGGTTCATTCAGCACAGATTTTTCTATTTTCCTTTGACTGTTAACCAGACCACAGTGGGAAGGAATTGTCCATCCATAGTCAAGAAATTGGGAGTGGTAGCATTTATTTCCTCCCTCCAATGGAAAAGAATTCTCCATCACCATCAATTCACTTGGAAGGACCATTTTTCTCCAGTGAACATTCCTGATGCTTGCCAAAGTTTAGAAAGCTAACTAAGAAATCTCAAACACTCCGAATAATTTCCCTGTGTGCTTGCTTTTGACAAAGGGGCATTTTAAAGAAGCCCCCATAAAATGTTCTTTTCTGTGACTATTAGTGCGTCATGAACACAGAGGGAATTATATACAGCTAACCTCCGAGTTTACATTTGTTGAAATGGGAACTCGAAAAGTATGCCTTTCCCTAAAGAACAATAGCTTTAACTTTGTTGTTGTTGTTTCCTATAACTGTTTCCTATAGTTTTGCTTAAAAGTGCAGTCCTATGAGCCTTCCAGGACAGAAATCTGAAGGAGTCAGTGACCTGTACAGGTCTCTTTAGCTGTCTTGTATGTAATCATCAAAAGATGGGCATTATACCTTTCAGAAGTGGTTGCCCTCTTAACTCTTAACCTTTTAGAGGCTCCTCCCCTCTTGGTGCCCTTTCATTGGGAAGCCTCATTCAGCATGAGTGCTAGTGAAGAGCAACCATAGTCGACCACACTAGCATGTGGGATGCTCTCCCTCTCCATTGAGGACTGGAAGAAGGGGCTGTCATCTCCTAGTCTGCTACTCATTGCCGTCTGAGGAAATCCCTTCACCTTCACTTAGCCCAGTCCTAGTGTTAGGGGAAAGCATAGACACTCACCAAAGATACCACCTTGGCCTTGAGTAGTGCTATAATTTGCTGAGAAAAATAAAAAGCCCGCTGTCCTCCTACCAAGCTTCTTGCTGCATGTTAAGTCACCTTCTGTTTCTCAGTTGTGAAGATTTTCTAGGCTACTGACATCACCTTACAGGTCTATCTCCATCCCCACCCCCACCGCAATGGACCCATTTAAATACTTTTCGGGACCCTTCAAGCTTGACTTTCTTCCCCACCCTTTCTTCCACTGAGTTCATTTCCCCATAGACTGTGTGAAGCCTCACTGGCTCCAGAATGTTCTTTATCTCTCGTGGCTGCTTCGCTGTGTGCCTCTCTTCTTTCCCTCCCAAACCTGCATCCCCACAGGAAACTATAATTACTCGCGAATGAATGTATGACATCCTGTTCACACAGTGTGAAGTTCCAGCTCAAATCAATGGTCCTCTGCTTCCATGAGCCTATACTTTGATCACTCCCTCCCGGTGCAGTTAGCTCTGTGGCTGGGATCAGAGGGGTACTTGCCAGCAGCAAACAGAATTGTAAGAGAGAAGCAATCTTAGGGGAGTAACTGTAGATCTCTGTAAGAGAGATTTTTTTTTTTCCCTTTGAAACGTTACATGTTTTTGAACATGAAATCCTTTTTAACCAGCATAGGCCAGGTCGTTTTACAATCTAATAGTGGATCAAGAGATCATTTGAGTCTAGTGGATTGCCACCAGAATCTTTTTTACTCCATTAAAATGTAATTACATCATTCACCATCCCTCTCCTCCATCTTACCCTTCCCTTGCCCGCCCCCCTCACCACTCCTTCATAAATTCATGGCCTCCTCTTCTTTAACCCTTGTTGCTATTTATACATATTAATAAATAAATAAATACAACTTGCTGAGTCAGCTCAGTGTTACCCATATGTTTATGTTTCTAGGACTGGCCACTTGATATTGAATCACTAATTATGGTGACTATCCCTGGGGAAGACTGATTCTTTCTCTGTCTCTCTCAGCAGTTGCTAGATGCTTGTAACTCTTCATCTAGGGGTGGCGCCCTGTGAGATTTCCCCCCCTTTACACTGAAACCTTTGATGGCATGGGATAGAACAGAACAAAACAGGGAATGCAGTCAATCACTTGAAGAAACTCATTATTGGACCTCCACTCAAGAAATGTTGATTCTTTAAGTCTGGGCTAGAGACCAATGCACTCCTTTCTCATGTGTACATGTTTATATGCTTGAGTAGAAGCAGGGTCACAGTGCCAAGTGCATTCCATTCTGTAGATCTGGATCAAAAGGGTTTGAGAGCCATTGTTCTACTTCATAGACTATAGACTGAGGTCTACTAAAGGTCTTGGTGTTCTGACAGCCTTCATCTAGCTTAACATTATTATCAGGCTGGTAGGAATGTATCATCATTGTACTCAAAGATGGAGTGAGGCACTGAGAAACAGACACAATGACCTGTGTTGTGATGAGGGACTGATTGCACAGAAGACGTGGGTAGACTGTAACTGACTCAGAACGAGACCTGGATTCTAAGTTCAATTGTTATTTCTTCACTAATTAAACAAGTGGTTTCAACCCATTTAGTTCATCCTAAGGGTTAGCAGAACTACTCTAAATTTTATAAATTTTTAAATAGAATTCATATGAGCTCATAATGCTCTTATACAATAAATACACCATGGTGCTTGTCTTAATCCCCAAATAAGTCACAACAGTCATAAGGGAAAAAAAGTTGAAAATGATTCATGAGTGCTGAATGAATATTAGTAAAAATTATCTCCCAGCCCAAAGAAAACAGTGGGTTCAGATAATGTCATTAGTAATGGAAAGACCATTGGGAAAACAGGCCTGTAGGTGGTACCTCCAGCGCTATCATTCTCAATGGAACTAAGCATGGGTCAGGAGCACGTATGTGCTTCCAAGTTAAGACAATGGGAGAATACAGCCTCAACAAAACTTAACCTAACCAGGTCCAGTAGTACAGGCCTGAAAACAAGAGGATTGCAATTTCAAGGCCTATCTGGACCAGGCAGTGAGCCCAAAAGGCAAGGCCAGTCTAGATATCTTAGTAACATCCTATCTCAAAATAAACAGAAGTCAAAAGAGAGTTGTGTGTGTATTTCAGTACTAAATGTCTTGCCTAGCATTCGTGAGGCCCAGGCGAAGGAGAAAACCCCACCCAAACCTGAATAAAGTCATGGCTCTCAGTCTCTGAACATTAACCGAAGAAAATACGTGGAAATAGAATCAACCAGATGTACATGGAGAAGCCTGGGCAGACCATGATGTTCAACGTAGTGGTTACAGGAGATTTTTAAACAGAAACCCCAAGGTTCTGGCCTTAGAGTTTCTACCTTAGGAGGACGGCACAGAACTTGAGGAGAAGCCATGAATTCCCACCAAATCCCTGAGAGACACAAGTGCTGCTGCCCTCCCTGTGGAAACCGGACTAGACGATGATCTGCTTCTCCAACCAGCCAGTGGCATGAGAGGAAGGGCAGAGGACCAGGCAGTGAGCCCAAGAGGCATGCAAACCAGATGTGATATGTCGGCTTGCTCTGGGTCTCAAAGCAACAACTTCAAAAGATCTGATGAAATCTAAATCTAACTATGAGCTGATAGTGGGATTTGATTAAGTGATGATACTTGGTTCTGCTGAGTATAATAATATGGTAGCATTAAGCACTTCTTAAAGTTAAAAATTCTTGTCAAAGTCTTTTGTCAAGTCACATAGTCCTAACAGTGGGGGAAACAGACCAGAATGTTAGTAACTGAATCATATTCCTAGCCTATACCCAGTTTTCCCATAAGTCCTAGGGACTGAACTCAAGTCCTGTACTAGCCAGCCATCTCCCCCAGACAACTTCCTCATTTTATACAGAATAACTTTATCATGTGAAGATCAACCTTGTAGCAGGTTCAGTTAGCTCTTCAAATAACTGTGGGGGGGGGTTAGTTAGTATGTACCTGTGCATATATACATACATATGTGCATATATACGCACACACACACACACACACAAACACACACAAACACACACGCACATACACACATACCTTGGGCCAAAGGAGATGGGCAGTGACTAAGTGCTTGCTTTCACAAGCATGAGGACCTGAGTTTGAATCTTCAGAACTCATATAAAAATTAAAATAAAGCCACAGAGAGACAGAGGGGGAGAGGGAGGGAGAGAGAGAGGGGGAAAGAGAAAGAGAGAATAAAGGTAAATGACTTCTATACTCTAGAGGTAACTATATTAAAGCCATGCACCTCACCTTAGAGGTGTCATTCACGCTCAACCTCCAACTCTCCAAAGCTGGTATTTGAGGTTCCCTTCCCCTGTTTGATCTTACAATGGAAAACTGGTAGACATGAACACAATGAAAGAGGGGAAGGTGACAGCTCACAGCTTGACATTTGTAGAACAAAACCAGCGTACAAAAGAATTGGATCAGCACACTGTCCAATAATAAATTATTGACTAATTCATCAATAATAAAGAGCGAGCCACGCCCTGCGCAGCATTTGTGTGTCAGTCTCCGTTCTGAGCCTCTTGTTTGTACTAGCGCTGCTGGTCCACATGAGGCCCCTCAGTCTGGCTCTGCTGCAATCTACACATTGCAGATGAGGGCTCTGGATTACAGAGTGGTTAAGTAGCTTGCCTAAGGTCACACTGCAGAGAGCCTTGCCTACGGCTGTTGCTACCACCTTGCTTGTGAGAGATGAATTATAGCCGATGTCTTCTACTTAAGAGACAGTAAACAAATATCAGCATTTAAAAACAACAGTTTGGATTTTTTTTAATCGAAACTTATTTTAAGAGGTCCCAGAGTGCCTGAAGTGATGCACCAGCTATCTAGAAGTCTCCCCAGAGAAAATCTGGAATGGAAGAACGCAGACTTTAGAATGACTGAGCTCTGGTTCTACAGTCTGCTCCATGCCTTACTCCCTGTGGGTTCTTAGCTATGTTGCTGATCCTTAGAAATCTCAATCTGAGGTGTGAGCAGCAAATCACAGCATGGACATTGGGTCAAATAAGTTAATGGTATACCTTTAGCTTATATCCTCCTCATGTGGTGAACCAGCAATAGCACATAAAAGGTTTGCTAGATTATAAATAGGCATAAGATACTCAACATCTATAACTCATAAATGTGAAGTTTCGATTAAAATTAGGCATATACTAAAGGGAACACTTGTCAATTGCAGCAGGCCTTCGTGAGCCCTAGATGTAGCTAAGAACACCTAATCATGACACTGCTCTCATCGTCAAGACAGTGAATACTCAATAAGCCAATGTTCCCTGTGCCAGGAAAAGTACAGAAAAGCCTTTCCCTCCAGGCCTGTCCAGTACCTACCCAGCTGCAAAGAATAAATTGCTCTGAGAACTGTAAACCAGTGTCATGCTTGGTCAATCCAGCCTTCTGTACGACTTTCAAGGCAGTGAGAAGGGTCCCTGCAGGGCTATACACACAGACCTATTGAAACAATCCTTACAAATGATGAACAGAGCTGACCCTTCAAGGCAGCAGGATGAGAAGCCAGAGCCTGCTGTGGGCCAGATGTGGTGCCAGGAATCTGAGTTGGGAAGATATGTGCCTCGCAAATGAGCTGGGCCAGGAACCTCGCCAGCTAGAGGAGCCAGGCTCCACGGGCAAGAAGTCTATGCTAATATGTTTGGAATTAGAAACCAGGATATAGTACAAGGCCTAAATTTAAAACTTGTTGCCTGCTGGGTGCCTTTAATTTGAGCACTCAGGAGGCAGAGTCAGGCAGATCTCTATGAATTCAAGTCCAGCCTGGTCTACATAGTGAGCTTCAGAACAGACAAAGTTACATAGTCAAACTTTGTCCCAAAATAAATAAACACACTGAGTAAGTGTTTTATGAGCCTCTGGATTTGATCCCTAGCACCACATAAATAGGGCACAGTGATCCATACTTATAACCCCAGTACTCAAGTGGTGAAGGTCATCCTTAGCTACATTGTGAATTCAAGGCTAACCTAGGGTACTTGAGACTATCATATATCTCACACAGCCCAATGAACGCAATTTAGGAAGGAGATGGCTTACTTTCACTCACAAGCTGGGAAGTCATCACTGTGGGAAGTCAGTGAGGCCACTGGCAGTGGGACTAGGATTTATCCCCGGTGCATGAACTGGCTTTTTTTTGGGGGGGGGACCTCATTTCCTATGGAGGGATACCTTGCTTAGCTTCATACAGGGAGGAAGGGCCTTTGTCCTCCTTCAACGTGATTGGCAGACTTTGTTGACTTCCCATGGAGTGGATGGAGGGATTGGGTGAGGGGAAGGTGGGGAAGAAGCAGGAGGAGGGGGAAGAAGTGGAAACTGAAATAACTGAAATAAAAAACTTTTAAAAAATTAATCATCATAGATACCCTGTTCCCCACCACCAAGAATAATTTTTGTTTGCATCCTTGTTTTAGTTTTTAAAAATCATCTGAAAACACAAGATGTTGAATGATCAAACTGGCCTATGGAGACACCATGAATCTGTTCACTCATTTGTTTTGTTCTTTGATTTTTTATTTTTATTATTATTATTGGGTTTTTTGCTGTTCTTTATTTTTTTTATATACTAATTTGAAGAACTTTTACTAAGCACCAAGAACAGTTTCTAGTACTTTCACCCCCCACCTTTATTATTAAAAACCGACCAAAATATAAGAAGTTTATTTAGGTCTTAGCCAAGAATCCATGAAATGTAAAGCTGCCAGTCAGTGCTTTGTAAAGTGGGTGGTTTCAGGGTTTTGGGAAACGGATTTCATGGAGCCTACAACAGTCTCAAACTTGCTATGTAGCTGAAGATGGCATTAAACTCTGACCCTCCTTCTTCTACCTCCAAATGAGAGAATAAAACATGCCACCATGCCCAGCCTACATTTTTCAACACTGTTTAACTTATACATTTCATTAAGGGGACGTGATGGCCTCAGGCTGGCTCTCATTGGTTCCTGTGTAGACATCACACAACCAAGCACACATATGGAAATAGGAAGATCTTGCATAATTAAGGAAGTACTTAATTCTCACAGGCATACTACAGAGCAAGTAACACAGAGACAACCACAAGTCATAATGCATATGGAGAAGTTATGAAAATTGACAGAAAAAAAAAAGGCTATGCCTTGGGATACAGTAAAGGGAATTCAGAAGCTTCACAGACCAGATGGCTGTGCCCGGACTAGGCAGGGAGTGGACATCAATGCTTGTGCTCAGGTACTCAAGACGCCAGAAACCAAAATGGATGAGACCAAAACCAAGCTGGAGATGCACTGACTGTTCAAGAGGTATGGAGTATCTGTGTTTGGTAAAGAGAAGTATTCTGCTCTGAAAAAAATAAATAACAAGAGACAATCCAAGCCAGCCTCTGACCCTCCGACCCCACCTGTGCCTTCTTCCTGTCCCCCATCCCTTAAACTGACCATCACTCACAGCCTGAGAGCACTCAGCACATGCTCCTGCTGTGCGTGCCTTCAAGACAGTGAAAAAGGACCAGAAAGCGCAGCTCACCCCAGATAACAATGCAGCATTAAGGTAAGCATCCTCTCCTGTAATACACCAGCAGCATATTTTAACCTTTTCTGAGCCACTTGCAAAATATGCGCACCCAGTGCCACTCTGGAAGCATGGCACGGTTGAGTCAGATTCCTTGTGAGGTAGTTCAAAGTTTTCAAACACCAGACTTATATAGCTCTGCCTCTACTACCACAGGTGGCTAGTAAGGCTGACACCAACTCTATATCCCCTGGCTTCTCAAACTATTAAAAATCTTTTCCTTCAGGTTTTACCAACTTCACAACTAAAAACAAACAACAACAACAAAATTAGAGAGACGAAGGCACATACAAAATGTTGTCAAAACAAATGGCAAAGGTCAAGCAAGAATGTGTGTGATCGTTCTCACAGTCCAAACTTTGCTAAACAGTTTGAAAAGGGGACTGGAGAGATGGCTCAGAGGTTAAGAGCACTGCCTGCTCTTTCAGAGAACCTGAGTTCAATTCCCAGCAACCACATGTGGCTGACAACCATCTATAATGAGATCTGTGCACTCTTCTGGTCTGGTGGCAAACATGCAGATAGAACACTGTATACATAATAAATAAATAAAATCTTAGAAAAAAAGAAGAAAAAAATAATTTGAAAAAAACAAAAACAAAAACAAAACCCCTTTACTTGGTTTGTCAAAGCTTCAGGCATTTTATAAAGAACTCCAGGAATTTAGAGAACTGGCAAAGCTGAGGCGAGGGAATCATAGGTTCTAGGTCAGCCTGGGCTTCACGTTTAAATCCTACCCAATAAAGAAATCATAAAAATGGGCAGGACATAAACTACCACCCACACATTATCAACGGAGTTCTTCCAATAGGCCATGTCTACACAGAAAGACATCAGGCAAGACTACACAGCTGCATCCCAGTGCTCTTAGGTCGGCTTCAGAGGGGCAGGAATATTGGCAGATGCCTGCTCCAGGTAGGCCAAGGAGCCCTGAGGGATCTCAGCTGGCTTCTTGTGCTGCACATTGATATCCTCCAGCACCTGCTGCCAGTGCCTCAGCTTTGTCAAGTGCTTCTGGACCAGCGCATCTTTCCGCTGCAGTTCACTCCTTAGTTCTGAGACATCCTCTTTGATAACTTGATCTGGTTTCTGGACAGACAACTGCAACCTTTTTTGTAAGAAAAAACATTCTGTCTGTCTTGCAATGTCCAAAAACTTCTGGATACACTGATCAACACCAGTTCGAATTTCTTCCTGATCAGTTCCGTTGACATAATCCTGACTCACAAGGGAAGCGAAGCACGCCTCGAATGACGACTCCAACTCGTCCACCAAAGTGCTATTCGACGGTCTCGGAGCCCCGGGCGCGGCTTGCAGAAGCGAGGCCTGGCCCGGGAGCCCGGGCGGGGGCGGCGGGGGACCAGGCGGCTGCCCGGAGAACATCCCGCCCAAAGACCCCGCCATGTCTGCAATGGCAGGCGAAAGCGCCACTCTTTGCTGTTCTTTATTTTGTTTATTTTTTGTTTACTTTCCCAGAAATTAGGAAGCTACAACGTTCTGCCCCACAAATTCCGTGAGCTGTAATTACAGTGAGCAATTCCTCTCCCAGCGTTCTCACTGCTAGCACAAGTAGTAAATCAGAGTTCCCATAGGGTAAAGCCAAGACAGAGGCTAAAAGCTGTCTAATATTCTTGTACACAATCTGTATGCCAGCGGTGAGAAGAATTTCCAAAAGCAGAAATGCATAGCACCTGCCAAACTACACCCTCCGTGTGGCTGCACCCGTTTTTATTAGCGGGTGTCCCCATTCCTGCTGCCTGGAAACTCTAGGCATTCTCATCGTGTCCCTTGGTTGACTTGATCACCAAAATGATCCTGTCTTGACAGTGTTCTCCTTTGCAGCATTGCGGTTGTGAACAGCGGTGACCATTATTATTTTCCCTGCTCACTGGAGTTTTGTTTTGCTTACATGAGTGACCTATTTACAGCACAAACCCATTTATCCATCTATTTCTTTATTACAGTTCTGTCTCAACTTTTTCAGTATTAGTTTCTTATCTCATACCTCTGAGACCGTTCCTCTCTTTCTGTATGGCTCCCACAGGGATTGATAGTTCTGGACTCTGCATCCATGTGGTTATATTGAACTCTTGATCTGTACACATAGTAATATGAAAAAAGGAAAGGATTCGTGGTCCCGTTAGCATAGTCAACTGCCCTGGTGTGGCAGGATTTAAAGAGGGTCCTGTGACTTCAATGTTCAGATTAGAGGAGCCCTGAGAAAACCAGAACTATTAGTCGCCTGCAAGGTAAATTGCACCTTCAGCAAATATTTGTCGAATAAATGTTTCCTGACTTCCAGGCTACTTGTCTAGCCAGACTCCGCATCTAACCTACATGTGCACATTCCTAACTGCTTCCTGGGTGCGCTTGAATACACCGACAGACCTTGCTTCAATTTGATATGATATGTTCTGATATGTCTCCCCACAACCTTGCAGAAGCCTTGCCTCCTTGTTTATATCCACTTCCTCGATTATCTTTCTCTTCGCTTTGGGATGTCAGTCATCCTTACATATCCTGCAGTTCCCCATGGCTAAGGTGACGGTTGTGAGCTGTAGTGTGGCACTGTGAACTCTGGATGGCTCCACCCCATGGTTCTATTAGCCAGCTCTTCCACCCTGTGGCCACTACCCTTCTCCCGGTCTTCTTAAGAGTAAGGGCTCCTACAGCGCTTTCCAAGGAATGAAGCTACGTTCCAGGCAAAAGCACTTTGCAACAAACAAGCTATAGCAGAATTATTACTGACAGAAGTTTTTCCACAGAGGGTTGAAGTATGCAAACTTAATAATCATAATTAAATGACGAATGTCACCTTCTAGAAAGAAGACGATTATGTGATTCTGAGATAGCTGAGAATTTTTAGCTGTCAAAGAGCCTTTACTGAAACATCACTTTAATTATCTGCTCTGCCAAGTGTGTTAGCAAATCCTTTAGTCTTTGCCTTCACTGCCATCATGCTGCAATTACCCAACATGCCTCTTCTTATGCTGGCACTTCCCTTTTCATTGTGTGCTTTCTGCCTGCATCACCCATGGCGTGTGTGAGGGAATTTCTTTGTTTCTATATATTGTTTCAGGAAATTACGTTGTGACATGTGAAATCATAGGATCACTGTGTATAAACTGTAAATGAAGAAAAGATGAACTTTTTGCTACAGTGACAGAAAATATCTAATCATTGTAACTATCAAACCCATCATGAATTATCATTTATCTGAATAACCAAATATTTGAAATGAAAAGTAAATAAATTCATATACTGAATATACCTAGTACCATCCATTCTGGACATAGTTAATCTTCATTGCTGTCTTGACTGGATTTAGAAGTAAATCCTCTGGGCTGGAGAGATGGCTCAGAGGTTATGAGCACTGGCTGCTCTTCCAGAGGTCCTGAGTTCAATTCCCAGCAACCACATGGTGGTTCACAACTATCTGTAGTGAGATCTGGTGTCCTCTTCCGGCCTGCAGGCAGAAATGCAATCTGTATACATAAATAAATCTTTTAAAAGAAGGAGAAGGAGGAGAAGGATGAAGAAGAGGAAGGAGGAGGAAGAGGAGGAAGAGGAGGAAGAGGAGGAAGAGGAGGAAGAGGAGGAAGAGGAGGAAGAAGAAGAAGAAGAAGAAGAAGAAGAAGAAGAAGAAGAAGAAGAAGAAGAAGAAGAAGAAGAAGAAGAAGAAGAAGAAAGGTAAATCCTCTGAATTCGTCTGTGAGAGTTTCCAAAGAGGCTTTCCTGAGGAGCCAAGCAAGACCCAGCTGAATGTGGGTGGCACCATCCCACGGACTGGGCTTCTAAACCAAATGGAGAGGAAGAAAATGAGCTGAGGACCCGAAGTCAATTCTTTCTGCTTACTGTCTGAACATTATGTGATCAAATGCCCCACGCTCCTGCCCCCCTAGTCAGAGCCATTCTCACTGCTACACAGTTTCTACTATGATGGACTGCCCTCAAAATGTGAGCCAAAATAAACCCTGCCTTCCTAAGATGGCTTTTGTTGGGCAATTCGACATACAAATAAGAAAATGATATACACTTCTGCATATGAAAAGTATATCTCTGGGGACTAGAGGGACGGTTCAACTATTAAGAGCTTGCACTGCCCTTGGAAAGAACCCAGGTTTTGGTTCCCAGCACCCAGGACAGGCAGCTCCAGGAGAACAGACACCTGCACACACATGTACATACACCCATGAAGACAAACATGCATGCACATAATTAAAAATAAATCTGAAAAAAGAAAATAACTCTAATAGTAGAGAGATGGACAACTTTCAAGATATTGCCTTCTATCAGTTGGTGCCTGTGGGCATTTGAATGAGAGTGACCTTCAATGGTTCACATTTGAGTCCTCGGTCCCTAGCTGGTGAAAACAATTTAGGAAGGGCTAAGAGGGTTGGCTTTGTTGGAAGACACATGTCACTAGTGGTAGACTGTGAGGTTTCAAAAGCTCACACCATTCCCAGTTAGCTTTCTCTCCCTAGTGACTGTGTCTAAAGACGTAAACTCTCAGCGTCTGCTCCAGCGCTATGCCTGCCTGCTGCCACGCTCCCTGCCGTGATAGTCATGGACTTTAACCCTCTTGAACTGTAAGCCCCGAATTAAATGTTTTCTCTTACAAGTTATCTTAATTACGGTGTTTTAGCACAGCAATAGAAAAGTAACTGATGGTGATTTGGCCTTTTACCAAGGTTACATCTAGATTGTCTTTAAGGGGGACATGAGTTAGTTTGTAACTAATCTTAGTCACTTGTCCTTACCTCCCAATTCATTGCCACTTTCCCACAACCTCTGTACTAGTCACAATTCTCCAGAAAAACAGAATGAAGAGAGTCTGTCTGTCTGCCTGTCTGTCTGTCTGTTTAGGTGAGTGGGTGGGTGGGTGGATGTGAGTATGGGTGGGTGTGTGATTTATTATAAAGAGTTGGCTCTTGTCTTGTGATTGTGAGAGCTGAAGTCTCACAGTTGCCGTGTGTGGACACAAAGCTCAGGAAAGTAGGTGGTGTGGTTCTTGCCCAAATCTGAAGTCCCAAGATCCAGGAGAACCAACGGTATGGGACCTAGTCCCAGGGCAAAAGAAAGGCAATGTCTCAGCTCAGGAGTCAGACAAAGAGAGCAAATTCTTCTTCCTCTGCCATTTGGTTCTCTGCAGTTCCTCAAAGTACCAGGTGATACACACCAAGTTAGGAGAAAACAGTCTGTGTTCATCGGTCTACCAATTCCATGTGAGTCTTGCCAGATACACCCTTCCAGACGCACCCAGAAGTAAGGCTTAGCCAGACATCCGGGCTGCCTGGGATTCAATGAAACCGACACACCTAATCTTTTATTAGAAATTTTATTGTTATGTAGGTACTTTTCACTCTCCCCATCACTCAGAACATTACGTTACGAGGCTGATGCTGGTAAGATTTGTTTGGTCCCACTCTACAGTAGAGCACTAACAATAAATATTAGTTATGTGTACCTAAGAATTCACCATAACCACGTTGTCCCTGCACTAAACCATATATTGGATGGAAAGGATATCAAATTCAAGGCCCTAAACCTTATAGACTATGCAGTGCACAAGCCACACTAGATGACCCTGTGAAGGGCACTGGCTGAGTCACCACAAGAAAATAAACTGGTCCCCAGGCAGTGGTGGCACATGCCTTTAATCCCAGCACTTGGGAGGCAGAGGCAGGCAGATCTCTGTGAGTTTGGGGTCAGCCTGGTCTACAAGAGCTAGTTCTAGGTTAGGTTCCAAAGCTGCAAAGAAACTCTGTCTCAAAAAACCAAACCAAAAAAAAAAAAAAAAGAAAGAAAGAAAGAAAGAAAGAAAGAAAGAAAGAAAGAAAGAAAGAAAGAAAGAAGGAAGGAAGGAACCAGTCAAAGGCACTCAAAGAAGGGCCAACATGTCTAATGCTGGATGAATAGGAAGAGTGGGGTTATTAAATTAAAAGTCCCCTGTGCGAGTATGGGTGCTACCATGTCTTCCTAGAGAAGCAGTCTGGAGCAGGCAACCACTTCTGGGCAGACTTGAGCTCTGTGAACCCAGAGATCCTTGTCAACAACTCTCCCCAGGTTACAGCCTCAAGTGCTAATGAGACCTCCTGGAAGGGAACATGGTACTTAAAGTGGGAGTTTTTCTCCCAATAAGAAAAAGCGACACGAAGGCGGGGGTTTGTCTCACCAATGGTGACTGAGTTGGGGAATAGGGCATTTGTAGGGTCTGTGTTTCTGCCAGTGCAAGAATTGGGGTAAGGTAGACACCTCTCTTCTTCATTCCTCACAAACAGCAGCTCTGAGAACACCTGCTACCTTCCTATGAAGAATGATACCCAGAAGCCCATAATGAGGAGTCTGTTTCCAGATACACAGTTCATCAAACCCTTCAAGGAAAGGAGCCTTCAGTCTCCATACTGTCTGCTAGAGTAAAGCCGGCATACCCTTACACTAGTCTCCGTACTGTCTGCTAGAGTAAAGCCGGCATACCCTTACACTAGTCTCCCTACTGTCTGCTAGAGTAAAGCGGGCATACCCTTACACTAGGCCCAACCAAAAGTACTCAAGCCCAGACAGAGTTAACCATACATACAGAGCCAAGGGGAAGGGAGATCAATATTTGCCCAACGGAACAGAAAAATCAATCAATGGGGAGGAAAGAAAATGTTATCTCGAAGCCTTTGAAAGCAGTGACTTGGATGTGTCCACACTGGTAGGAACAGAAGGAAAGGAAGAAAAGACAAGCCTTTTTGTGTTCACAGTTAGGGAGAGCTCAGTATTCGGGGAACATTTCTTCCTCTGTTTCTACCTGCGTGAGATTCACATAGCATAAAATGAGCAATTTAAGGGGGTTGGAGAGGTAGCTCAGCAGTTAAGAGCACTTGCTGCTCTTTTAGAGGACAGGAGTTCAGTTCTCAGCATTCACACGATGACTCACAACTATCTCTAAGCCCACCTACAGGGAATCCAAAGCCTCTTCTGGCACACATGTGGTACACATGCATGCATGCAAGCAAAACACTCAGGTATAAAATAAATAAAATAAAAATAAAATATTTTAAAAGAACCATTGTAATGCAAATGATCCGTACATTTCAACAAATGCCAAAGCATCATGAGGCATTTCCGACACTAGAATTGCTTGTGCCAAAACTATGCCTGAAAGTGCTCAATTTTCCTTGCACTTTTTTTTGCACTTAACTCTCTAGTTTATATCTGAGCAACCAAATTCTTGCTTTCCCCCTAACTTACGTAAGTTACCTTCGGTGTTTAAGAATGGAATAAATCCCTAAATCCACATTTGATGGGGTGGGGGAGAGAGTGGTGATTTTGGTGTTCTGCATGCAGGAAAACTCTTATTTTTCCCTATGTGTAATGGATAGACTGCTTAAACAATGCAGTGAAAAATTAAAATCTATTTTCTTCCCATGCACTTCTTCCGTTCCAGGCTCCAGGTACATTTGTTGCTAATAAGAATGTAAAACGACATGAAGTCCCTTGGTTCCTCGGCAAATGTTTATCTAGACCAAACAAGCTTGGGGTTTGTAGCCAGAAGGATGTAGAAAATCTTTTTTCTCCTTCCATGGCGGAAGGAGACTGTGGGTAGAGAAGCTGCCTTCTATTCACAGGGTCTGCCGCCACCTCAAAGTCACTCATGGGTATTTTCCATGGCTGCTTCAAGACACTGTCTCACTGGGACCCTGTTTTGCCAGAGTCTTCCTGCAAAGCTAGTGGATTTGATGTGGTTTCCTTGCCCTGCTCCATCGATCATGTTAGACTGGGCAACTATGCTAGGTTGACACTCTCTAAATTCACACCCTCCATCCCTGATAAATACCTGTGTTTTACAACCTGTATGCTACCCTAGACCTCTAAGGAACACAAAGCCCAAGGAACCCAAAAAGTCTTCCTCAAAAATGTACCAACAAATTTCTTTTTTACTGTCTCTCAAATAGCAAGACTAGGGAGACTCTTGTCTTAGATTCTTGAAAAAAAAAATAGCATGATTTATGAGCATTCCACCTTAAGGAATAATCAATAGATAAAAAGGACGAGGGCAGAACAATCCAATAAGCAGTTTTAGACCTCTCCAGCACGCTATTGCTTCTATAAAGTTCTATGTTTCCACTATGTAGTAGGCACCCAATATATGCTTATTATTTGAACTGAATACGGAAATTTTTCCATTAGTCATCTTTATGGTGCATTTAGCCTTACTATATTGATCAAATAACTATATTGCTTGGTGCCAGGTGCTCCACTCAAAGAAACAATTATTTTTAAATAGGTTTCGATTTTCATAAAGATCCATTCTGTGCCCAGATCCTCTGCTTAGGTACCTGCCAAACATCGTTCATGAGATCATTGGTACCCACAGTGCCCACAAGCTCGGCTTCTTGAAACTGAGACTCACTTGAAAACGTCACTGAAAATGCGAGTCCTGGTAGGAGTTTTACCTGGGGTCATCCTTTTGTATGCCTGGGAGTTTCCCTGGCACCAGGCTTTTCCCCAACCCCGAAGCCAACTAAGACTCCTAGCAATAATGGAAAGGGTGCCTGAACTGGTCATCCCCTGTAGTCAGATTGGTGACTGCCCTAATTGTCATCAGAGAGCCTTCATCCAGTAACTGAAGGAAGCAGATGCAGAGATCCATAGCCAAGCCCTGGGCCGAGCTCCAGCAGTCCTCTTGAAGAGAGAGAGGACGGATTGTGTGAGCAAGGGGGTCAAGGTCATGACAGGGGAACCCACAGAGACAGCTGGCCTGGGTCATAGGAGCTCACAGACTCTGCACCGACAGCTAGCCCCTCTCCATACGTGCGACGGTTGTGTCGCTTGGTCTATTTGTGAGACTCCTAGCAGTGGCATCAGGGCCTGTCCCCAACCTATGAGATGGCTTCTGGGAACCTGTTCCTCATGCTAGATTGCCTCACTCAACCTTACTATAAGGGGAGGACCTTAATCCTACCTCAATTTGACTCGTGATTCTTTGTTGACACTATGGGAGACCTGCATCTTTCTGAACAGAAACAGAGGAGTATGGATAGGTGGGATGGAGGGAGGAGCTAAAGGGAACAGGAGAAGAGGAAGGAGGGGAAACTGTGGTTGGAATGTAAAAATAAATTTAAGAAATTAATAATAAAAAAGAAAGGAAGATGCTTGTTCTGGACTAGTTATCTTGTGAAGTCCATCCTGCTCCAGTGTGCACCACACCGCTTCCTTCTCTTAATGCCTGGGCTTACACTTAAATCCACACTATTCCTTTCTTAATAAACTCTAGTTTTGTTTTTAAAGAATAACAAAATACAAATTCCTGGATTTCCCCCATGACCCCCTACAGGAATTTTAAGCATGAGAAGGGACTAGGAATCCCCATTTTAACAAGTATTCTGGGTGTCCCTTAGGTGATCTTCAGGGCAAACATTAGGAACTGAGCCATTGAGTTGACCACTCTAAGTCTGATGGACAAGTCCTTGAACTCAGGGAAACCGTGGGTTACTTTACCTGTCGCTTTGCACTGTATGCCTACTTATTGCCTTTGTGTAGCACTAAGAGGATGCTTTTTGCATATTTTTCTGTGGAGTTTTTTGCCAATCTGATGGGGGCGACGTTTTATGTGTACATCTGAATTGTACCAGTGCTGGTAGTAGCACCACGCCCAGTGGCCCTGCCTTCTGGACTCTCGGGTTGTGTGGCTCTGGGGCTGAAAGTCACACCATCAACCTTGGCAGAGCAATCTCTGTATTCGAAGTTTCGGGTGTTTGAAAGTTTTGTAAGGTTCAGCATGCTTCCTTGTCACAACTATCAGCATAGAACAGCTTTTGTTTTGCTATATGAACTCTGAAGAATCGGCAGGAAAACTTCTGAAGTTGTCGTCTAACAGATTATGCAAACTATTTCCTCTATATTGAATAACATCACAATTATAGTGGGTCTAATTGTACTTGTGAAGTCAAATATGCACTGTGATGATAAGGGGAAAAATGACCTCACGCGGTGTCTTTCTGTTTATTGATATTTGCTAAGTGTCCTCATGCTGGGGGTATAAAATGAACTGTCTTGTTGGCTCACAGGGACTTTTAGGTGAAAAATACGGGAACATTCGAATCCCGGGGGAAGTTGAAGCTTCAGAGTTCGAAATGATTTTGGATGCTGCCGTTGAGGCCAAACTAGAGACAAAGTTACTGGAGGATTGGTACTGTCGGGATGAGAACTGTGTGCCCGCAGCCTATTACCTCAGACCCAGGCTAGAGGTGACGAGAAGCAACAAGAACTCAGTAAGTCCGCCTTCTCTGATTTTTCTTCTCTCTGGGCTAAATCTTCGTAAAGTATACTAATGAAAGTCTATCAGCTATAAACTCCTTCGGGGGATACGAGAGCAGCATGACCTAACTTACTCTAATTGGCATATATGCCTATAATCTGTCAAATTCACTAATCCTATTAATTCTCAAAATGATTCTGCCATTATCTTAGCAAATACAAACTCTCTTTTTACCACTCCTTCTGCTTAGTCCTTATCATCAACTTGGCACAACCTAACGTCACCTGGAGAGAAGGAGTCTCAATAGAAAGAAGTGGTTCCCTTGAATTGACCTGTGTGTGTCTGTGGAGCATTGTTTTTGTTGCTAGTTGATGCCTGGGGTCTCGGTGCGCTGCAGGCAGCACCATCCTAGGCAGTGACCCTAGGTTCTATAAGAAAGCTAGCTGAGCATAAGCCAGGGAGCAGCATTCCTCCAGGGCTCCCTCTGTAGTCCTTGCTATACCATTTCTAATGGTATATGTTCTTGTGACTTGTGTAGAATCATAGAGTAAATTGGTTTATGCCTCAATATCTTCTCCTGTCCAACTTGGCTTTGAACTGTATCTATTACATGTCTTTAAAACTAAGCAAAGGCCCAAGAAGGACACAGTAAGTCTGCTTGTTCCTTTGAACGTTTAGAGGAATTTTAAAAAGACTGATATCCATCTGTCTTCCAAAGCAAGCAGCGGTGATATAGCTGGTACCCAGACAGCTTCAGGAGGAGAAGAGCGAGCGGTCATCCAGGAATCTTCATTCTGGTGTTTGTCCTTTTGATCTCTTCTTTGTGCTGGGGAAATCACGTCGACATTACCGATTTCCTCATATACACACTGCCTTTACTTACGTCTATAGCAACAATGCTGTTCTAGATAGAGCTAGTAGAGTGAGCTCAGAACGTCCCAGGGTTGAATACAGGAGCAAATGTGGAGAGCATGGAAGGTGAAACCCCAAGGAGCTGTTTCACTTGGTGACTGGGGACAATTGCTGCTATGTGACTATTAATTGTTTGCTTTGTCTCCATTTATTTCTCTGACCCTCCAGAGAAATGTAAATCAATCTCATAATGTCCAAAGCGATTTATGCATAAATCATTCATAATTATTGTTGAAGAAATAAATGTGTGAATGAGACTTTTAAATGCTCTGAGACCGCATAAATATTTTTTCTTGTTAAACTCTCCTCCCACTTTCTTAGCCGATTATAAAAAAAAAAAACCAATGTAGAAAAAAATACATAAAAGACATATGGTGGCCAACAAATCCCCTAACTCTTCTTCTCTCTTCAGAGGACATTATAAAGATTATATTCTTATGACATTTAAAGTCAAAACACAAGAAGGAAAGCTACAGCAAAACAATAAAACCTGTCTTATTCCCATTTACTGTTACTATAATGAAAATATAAAAGTCTGACTGCTCTCTAAGAAAAGGAATTTCCTTTAACTTGTAGTTTGGGGCTTTGAAAGTCTAAGGCGGGCACCTCCATCTCCTGAGCTCCGATGAGGGCCCTCCTGACTACATCATCACAGTGTGAGCTCATGCAGAAGGAACCACGTGGTGAGACAAGAAGCCAAAGAGACTCGGAGGCTGGGCTGACCCTTTTTACAATAACGCAGTCTCTCCAGAGCTACCTGGAGCCCAGTAAGAATGATCCTAACATCTTCCGAGAACGGCATTTTCGGGGACCTAACCATCTTCTATCACATCTCACCTCCCAGTATTACCAGGAGCAATGAGGGTCAAACTCTGGGCACATAACCTATAGGAACCATAGCAAGGCCAGCATACAAACACTGTCTGGGTCCTGCCTTCATGTAACCAGGGCGAGTTCCCATGTAACAGGAAAAGGATTTCTTACTCCAGGATTATTGGCCAGAGGAGGAGGAAGCGAGGACTTGAGAGACCAGCTCTCCTGGCACCGGCGTATCCAGTCTCGCCCTTAAAACACTGGTTTTGTGTGTGTGTGTGTGTGTGATTTCGCGACTAACCTCTCACTTCTAACGTTTCCTAGACGCAGTCTTCCGCCGGTCCTGAAAACGAGAGGCCATGGCAAGAGATATCAGACGAAATCAAAACAATCTTTAAAGCTGCCGTGAAGCTGCTGCATGAGCAGGGTAAAATGAAGCACAGCCAGGCTAAGAGGTACCTGTTCTCAGGTAATTTCCACGCGTCTTCAGTACATTCAAAAACAGGAAACATGGAAGCATCCGCAGCTTCCCTCTCGGGGTCCTTTAAATTTAATCCCATCCGGTACCAAACAAAGTTAGTTTGGTAACTGTTTCCACATCCCAGAAAGATGCGTTAACTCTCAGAAAACCCTTTGCTTTGCTTGTCGGCTTCTCTAGCAAATGTGATTTTGAAAGAAGTTCAGAGGTGGCTGGGTATAACAGTCAAGACCCTGTCTTTGTTTCTCAGTGTGGGAAGGGGGGCCTTCCCGTGCCTCTTAGTCTCCCAGCACGTGTGTGGGGACCTATCTTGATCAACGCTGAGGCGTGTTATGGGGAGACAGCCTTGGATGAGGAAAGTCACTGTTCCCCTGAAAATAAACCACAGTGAGGCGAAGAAATGATTGTCAAGTAATAAGTGAACAAGATCTTTATAGACATTAAATAATCTGTAACTTGAGTAAAACATAGTTATGAAAGGAAGTAGCAGAGGAGGGATGCTGGGGCCCTGGAGTGGAAAGGGTGGGCTGAGAAGCTGATGTCTGAGATAGAAGATGGAAGGAGTCAGAGCTCGCAGTATCATGTCTAAGAGGAGCATCCCAGGTGGTGGGAGCAGCTGGTTAGAATCCCTCGGAGGGGGTGGACTGGGCATCAGTGTACAAGCCCAGTTCTCAGTCAATGGAAGAAGGGGTTTGTTTATTCTGGAATCAAAAATGAATGACCATGGCCTTGGAACATGTTCAGGTTACTCCACATACCCTGCATAACATGGTAGCAATTTCCTGAAGCTTTTGTAGTTACAGATCAAAAGGAGGTAATAAATCAAGGCATTTTCAAATTCATTGGTAGAAACATCAGGTAGATTCCAGTCCAGCAGGAAATTCCCTGCTATAGGCATGTCTTAGTTAGGGTTTCTATTGCTGCAATGAAACACCATGACCAAGGCAAGTTGAGGGAGGGTTTGTTAGGCTTATTTTTCAGCGTGGCTGTTTGTCACTGAAGGAAGTCAGGAGAGGAACTCAAGCAGGCTAGGATCCCAGAGAAAGAAGATGAAGAGGCAATTGAGGGGCACCGCTTACTGACTTGCTTCCCCTGGCTTGCCCAGTACACCTTCTTATAGAACCTCAGGACCAGCAGACCAGGGATGGCACCACCCACCATGGGTTGGGTCCCACCATTCATCACTAAATGAGAAAAATGTCTTACAGCTGGATCTCAAGAAGGCATTTCCTCAACTGAGACTCCTTCCTCTGAGGACTCTAGCTTGTGTCAAGTAGACACACAAACCATCCAGTACAAAGCCTCATTTGCTGACTGACAACATCCTTAACCAGTAAATCAGTGGAGCTAAGGGCCTGTTTGTGTGTATATACCCAAAAAGATTCTCCTTGATACTTGAAAAACTGTCCAGTCAATGCAGAGATAGGGAAAAATAGGCTAAAGGTGATCGAAGGTAATTTGGCTCTGAATCACAACATTCTAAGTCATCAAGCAGCTTCATAGAATGTTTAACAGTGGCAAGGCTTTATTCTAGGAACTCTCGTGAACAGCAAGAAAGTCAGGTTTGGGGAGGACAACAAGAGGTCTGAATGTGGCCATCTGAGGGACTTTACACTAGACAGTAGGTGACATGGGAAGCGGGGGAGGAAGGTATGGAGAAAATGTGCCAGGACTCAGTTTTATTTTTAAAATAGCACACACTCACATGCAGACATACACTCACTCACTCACATTGACCAAATATCTTTTCAACTATCAAGGAGAATCTTTTTGGGAATATACACACAAGCAGGCCCTTAGCTTCCACTGATTTACAGGTTAAGGATGCTGTCAGACAGTATCTGGGGCTTTGTACTGGGTGGTTTTGTGTGTCCACTCGACACAAGCTAGAGTCCTCAGAGGAAGGAGCCTCAGCTGAGGAAATGCCTTCTTGAGATTCAGCAGTAAGACATTTTCTTATTTAGTTATCTATTAGGGAGAACACAGTCAAACACACAAACACACGCACACAATCTCCTCATTACAGAGCAGTTTGTAGCCTTCCACAGACAGGTAGAAGAAGCCTCATTGTCAGATGCTGAAGGAAAGACCAGACCTGAAAGAATAAGGCAGTCATGGTTTCGAGAAAACAAACACTGTTGGGTAAAGGTCATCAGATATGCAGAACAGGACTTCCTTTTGCAATTCATGATAAGGCGCTGTTGTGGAAAAGCAATAGTAATTGCACTTTCGGATCACAGTTTTGAATGCTGTGACCTGGAAACACAGATTCCCAATACCATGGTCCAACATGGTAACTGTATCAGGAAGCTTTCATAGTCACAGAGCGAAAGCCATTTGTTAAAACTCAAAAGGCACTTGGCCCTCAACCACTGAATACACAGACGCAAACAGCTTTTTGAAGCTATGAGTCATTCTGGTGAAGTCCACTTAAGCAAGTGCGAAGACAAAAAGTGAAAACAGTGTCCAGGGAGGAGAGATGAAAGTTTGGAATATGTGTATATAAATATCAGGAACTCTACTGTGTAGCTTTCTGTTTCTATCACAAATGCTGAGGTGAGAAAATTATTGGAGCCTTCAGGCCACAATCAATCAATTAAATGCTCTGTTGTTTGGGGGCCTGTGGTAAGGTCACACACCACACAGCACTAGCTTGTGGCAAAACCATTCACCTCATGGCAAGTGATGAAAATGAGAAACAGTAAAACCCTTCAAAGACACACCCCATCAACCTGAGAACTTCCTTGGACCACACCTACCTCTTCAAAGTTCAGTCACCTCTCAATAACAGACTCCAGGGAACAACCCTTTAACACACAGCACCTGCGGGTATTCCAGATCTAAACTACAGCAGGAATTATAAACACGAGCTCCCCCTAAACCATGAAGGTGTACGCTACCTCCAAAATCAAGAGAATGCACTTGGTGTCACGCTGTTCATTTGTTCAGGTTCATTTATACCATTGCAGGCATTGCTGGCTTTTTCTTAGTATCGCCTGCTTCCTCTCAACCTATACTGCACACAACCAGCAGGATGTATGGCACATAGCAGTTGCTCAAGAAAGGTCAGTTTATGAAGAAGGAGGAAGGATTTCTGGAAGGAAGGAAGGAAGGAAGGAAGGAAGGAAGGAAGGAAGGAAGGAAGGAAGGAAGGAAGGAAGGAAGGAAGGGAAAAAAGGAGTGTAGTTGGTTTTGATTTTTTATTAGTTTGGGGGGTTGTTTGTTTTGTTTTTTTAACTCTTTGGTTCTTTATCTTTAGGAGTCCAGCTGCCAAATAAATAGACTTATTCTTTCTTATGAATGTCTGGCCTTAGCTTGGCTTGTTTCTAGTCAGTTTTTATAAATTAAATTATTTCATCTACATTTTGCCTCTAGGCTTTTATCTTTCTTTATTCTATATACCTTTCTTTACTTTTTACTCCATTGCTGGTTGTGTAGTTGGATTGCTGGCCCCTGGAGGCCTCCTCTCCTCCTTTTCTTGTTCCTTAATCCTGCTTCTTCTTTCTCTATTCTCTCTGCCTGGCAGCCCCATCTATTCCTCCCCTGTCTGGCTATTGGTCATTCAGTTCTTTATTAGACTAATAAAGTGCTTTAGGCAAGCAAAATAATACAGCTTCATGGAGTTAAATGCAATATAAAAGAATGAAATACATCTTTGCATCATTAAACAAATATTTCACAGCTTAAATGAATGTAACACATCTTAAATAAATATTCCACAACAAATGAGAGACAGAGGGAGGATGGAAAGTAGAAAAGGGGGTGTTTCTGTTTGGTTTCTATTGCTATGATAAAGACCATGACCAAAGGCAACTTGGGGAGCAACGGATTTATTTTATCTTAAACTTCCTGGTTCATCACAGAGGGAAGTTGGGTGAGGAGCTCAAGGCAGGAGCCTGGAGGCAGGAACTGATATAGAAGCCATGGAGGGGTGCTTACTCGCTTGCTCATTATGACTTTCTCAGCCTGCTTTCTTATACCACCCAGGAACTACTGGCCCAAGAGTTGCACCATCCACAGTAGGCTGTGTCCTAACACATCAAGAGTTAAATAGAATATGCCTTCACAGACTGGAGGATTTTTTGTTTTGTTTTGTTTTTGTTTGTTTACTCTTTACTCTTTTGGGTGGCCTGCCTCCCAGATCCCAAATAAATCCACAGAGGTTTATTCTTACTTATAAGTGCTCAGCCTTAGGTTGACTTGTTTTTTGCCAGCTTCTCTTAAAGTAACCCATCTATCTTTTATGCCTGGGCTTTTACCTTTCCATACCCCTTTCTTTTCTTCTTACTCTGCGACTCTGTGTAGCTGGGTGCTTGGATCCTGGAGTTTTCCTCTCCTTCCGCTTTCACTCCTTGATCTCTTCTTCGCAGACTTCTTCTCCTATTGATTCTTCCTGCCTGCCAGCCCCACCTATCCTTTCTCTTGCCTAGCTATGGGCCATTCAGCTCCTTATTAGACCAATCAGGTGTTTTTAGACAAAGAATCACAACTTCATGGAGTTAACCAAATGCAACATAAAAGAATGCAACACATCTTTTCATCGCTAAACAAATGTTTCACAGCATAAGCAAATGTAACCCATCTTCAACTAAAATTTTATAACAACAGACTTATCTACAGGCCAGCTGAGGGGAAGGAGGCGTTTTCTTCATTGAAGTGCCCTCTTCCCAGATGACCTGTGGCTTGTTTCTAGCTGATGAAAGTTTAACCAGGACCGGAGGAAAGAAAGTATGGAAGGGAGGGAGAGAGGACTGAAGGTGGGAGCGAGGGAGGGAGGGAAAATGGGACTTAAGAAGCATACTTATTTCTGTGCACCTCTTTGTACTATAGGCCACATGTGGTTTAGCTCAGAGAAGAAATGATGTCTTATACGAGGTCACTTTCTATACCTTTCTGAGACCATAGAACTGAGCTATAGCATGGGTCATTAACATTGATCAATATTCAGAACACGGCTATATTTTATTTTAAGATGTACTTTTTTGTTTTGATTTCAGCACATCTACCTAGGGTATAATACACCTCAAACTAAATGATGGTACCATACTGTAAAGGAAGGCCTGACAAGGAACCAGGAGTCTAGTTATAGCTCACTCAATATCTCCATGTTTCCTGGCCCTACAGGGACCCTGTTGTTTCTATATTTAGAAGGGCTAAAGTTGGAGAGGGAAATTAAACTTAAAATGTAAAGTCATCACTATGAACCCAGCATGCTTGCTTTATTAAACTGTGTTCAACTTCTTCCGATTGGGAGGGAAATAAAATATTTAATGGAAAAATCGATTCTTCTGGGTCTTACCTGCTTAGGAAAAGACTAACGTGAACTTGGAAATCATTCCACAGGCTGCATCTCTACAAACTATAAGCAAAATAACCTCCCCAGAGTGACTAACAGCTGCATGTTAGGAATTAGGGCACGCACACGGCTCCTTTGTCCAAGGCAATAATCCTCATCTTAACTTCTTCCAGCTATCGAGGATGAGTTTGACTTTGCCCTGGGCAAGCAAACTCCAGCGTTCCTGAAGAAGTGTGTGTGCTACATCAGGAAGATCGCGAACATCGAGCGCTTTGTGAAAATCCCGGAGATGGGGAAATACATGGACATAACTGGAACGGAGCCCAGAATCATTCGTGACCCGGAAGCTCAGGAGAAGCTGATAAAACTCCGGGATGAATTTATTCCTACCATCGTTGCGTCCTCCAACCTGAGAGTATACACATCTGTCACTCACTGTGACATGAAACTGGGCTATTCCCAGGAGATAGAGAATCATTACATAGAAGGGCTTGGTAAGCAATTTTATGAGGACATGATTGACATAATTCAGGCCACAGTGCAGCAGAATTTCGACACAGAGACTGATACGCTGTATGATGAAATTCTTCAGCACTCTTCACTATGTAAAACATACGCCTCCTTCTATGAATACAAATGTGAATCGCTAAACATCTTGCATAAATACGTCCTGCCGAGCAAGACCGGGCCCATCAACCCCCTGGTTGTGTATGGTGGACCATGCACGGGGAAGACTCTCCTGCTAGCTGAAGTAGCAAAAAAGGTAAAATAAATAAACAATCTACTCTTTCCTCCCTACTTTTGTAGAGATATTATTCGTTGGGAGGAAAATAACAACGATCAAATTCCACTTTCATTTTTTCCGTGTTTGCTATCGGAATTAAAACTAGGCCTTTGGGATGGGTATGTCTGTGTTTCTTTTTTTGCTGGTAAAAGCTGTGCTGTGAGAACAAGATGCACGGGATATAACTATAAAACCACTTTCTTTTGTCACTCAGTATGCCAACTCTTCTACCTTACTTGAATGAAAAGGGGAACCAATTCTTCAAAACACTTCTCATCCCTGTCAGGCAAAAACTAGCCTTCTCATTTCTGTAGACACTAAGTCAGTGTTAGTTCAACAGTAAGGACATCCAGTCTCATCAACACTTTGGTCCTTATTTTTCTCCTTCATCTGAGGCCTGCCACAGTCAAGACCCTCACTGTGGGCATGGGAACACAGGTGTCTTTGTAGACCTAGCACTTTTTCTGCCTCCTTTCTTCGCTTCAACCACATATATAATCCCTACTGAACTGTAGTGTAGTGGATATAGGAAGGTAAGAACCTGGGGAGTTCCTACATGACCCCCATGCTGCTGTAAGTGAGCGCTGAAGTTTTCTCTGAATAAGCGTGAAAAGCCGCCTGCCGTCTGTTCTCGTCCTGCCCATCGTTTTCTGAAGCTTCTTCTCCTCCTGCACCCCAACCCCGGACCCACTGATCACCTCACACTGCAGCTAAGAGCAGGGCAGCGCATCCTTCTCTTGCTTATTGCTTTATCACTTCCTAGACTTCCGATAACAAACTTCCAGAGTCTTTAGGTAAGACCCTCTCCGCGACCCAGCAAACCCCTCAGGCAAGGCCTGGAATGAGGAAAGTATCCAGTCTTACCACCTCCCACTTCTCAGGGCTTCACGTTGGGCTCATGGGAAATACCCTGGTACTCTTTGGCCCTCAGAACTCTCGACTCACAGATCCAGCCCCGAATAATGGCTCTGTTTCACTTCTCTGTCAGAGTTGTTAGCTAGCCTGTCACATAGCCTCATGTCTCTCAGATGTCACCAGGCCCCAGATGACCATGTCCACTGACTTCATAGGGTACTTGGAAGCCTCTACTGAAGTCCCTTTCTCTGGATAGCGGTGAAGAATGAGCATCTTTGACCTTCACCTCTGAGGGTGATGGGATGAGAGATCAGAGCCATGACAACTTCATCCTCAACTTTTTCTTGAGCCCTCCACCCCAGCCCTTTTAGTAGACTAAATGTGTGTTGTCACTAAAGAGACTTCCAAATTCCCCTTTCTCTCCCTACGTGAGGATCTGTGACGTCATCTTAAAATGTAATATCTCCATTTTCATTTCCATTACACTTGGCATTAAAGAGGAACAGCTCCTAGAAGTCTCATGAACACTGGGAACCGTCACATCATTCTTCCGTACACTGCCAAGCAGAGCCTTCTCTAACTCTTGGAATATCGCTGTAGTCTGTCAGGTGCCACACGATGTCAAATTGATCATCCTGAATACAAACACAGGTTGTCTGCTTCGCACCTGTTGTGGAGATTTGGTGCCAAATCAAGTTTCCAGGTGAGCATCGGGTATATAATCCTTACCCTAACTGGCCATCCTTTAGTGGGAGCACGTTCAGTTGCCTTCATTCTTTTGCTAGAAGATGCAACCATTTCTTAGTTGAGTGCCAGGTGAGGTCGAGAGCTGACCTTAGGTGCCATGTCCTATCTAATTAAGTTGAGAGACTTCAAGCTCTGGTTTGACGAGTTCGTGTGGGTCATCTTCCAACTTCAGGCTTATTTCTCACAATCACACCGATGGCCCTGTGAGAGGCACCTAAGACGTCTGACGGGGGGCTTTCTTCCTGTGTAAGGACAAAGAGAAGGAACAACTACGCTTGAACTGGCTGAGTTGAAGGTTCATGTGCTGTGCCTACATGGGCATGAGAGGTCGCAGATTGTATGAGACAGGCTGGCGTGCCCGTGCAGGGAAGCAGCTCTGCTCTGCAGTGTTCTACTCATGCAGTGACCATGAGTGACAGCTGGGCTCTCGGCCTTCCGGGGACCTGGTTCCGTTGTGTGTATCTGGAGACTCACAGTGCAGGGTTCTGCTTTCCTTCTCACCACCTGTCTCTCTCGGTGGAGTGACGAGCTGCCTGTCAGCAACAACTGTCACTGTCTTGTGCCCCTGTTTCCAACCGGCATCTTATACTTGTTTCTTCCAAGCCCAGACCATAATTACAGGGCAGTCTCCACATGAACAGCAGCCTCGGGAAGTGAGCAACCAATGTCAGGTCAAACAGACACTGTTGGGGTTCTGATCGGCCACCAGTGGACAGTTGGTGCGTGCCATTTCTGTCCTCACTAAAACCAGCTTCCAACAACAAAACTAAGTAGCCAAACGCTCCTCATACTCTGCCACTTACCAAACAGGCATCCATGGATCTGAAATTTTGCTCTTTTCTTAATCTGAACCATCTCAAAGATCTAAAGTTTCCTCATTTATAGGAAAAATACATCTATAATAAGTCATAGAATTTATAGACTAATGTCCCTTTTTTCCTAAAAAGTCTTCGTGATAATAGAATGGCTGGAAAGCTTTATGTCTCTAAAACTGCTGTCTGGAGGGATGGTTTGTACTTGATCAGATTCCTTCTCAGCTTTGACTTTCCAGCCACAAAAAAAATACTAAATGTCTGTGGTCTCTATATACTTTTCTCCCCAGTTCTAGAAGGAAGGAGGGGAGGGAGAGAGGAGAAGATAGGAGAGCCTATAGGATGGAAGCCGAAGGGGCTTCTACTTTGATTGTGCTTCTAATGACTATTCAACGTGAAGCAACTCAGTGATTTAGCCTTAGCTTCAGTTTCCCCTCCTATTAAATCTCTGTCTATAAAATTATAGACCGATAAATTATCTCTGTTCATCCTCATGCCCTTCAGAGACAACAAGTGCAGCAACGGCTACCTGTCTACATAGTGGAACACCAGAAAGCACAGTCATTAACTAACCTCATAGAACCAGAATTCTGTGGATGTTTGTAAAGATTTATTTTTATTTTTAATTATGTGTATTGTGTATGAGTCTGGGGGGGGTGGGGGCATGTGAACTTGAGCACAAGTACCCTCATAGGCCAGAAAAGAGTGTCAGACTCCTGGAGCTGAAGTTACAGGTGGTTGTGAGCCCATTGCTATGGATGCTAATATGATATTAAGAGCAGGCACTCTTAACTGTGAGCCACCTCACTAGTCTCAAATTGTACAGACTTTTATGATAAGCACCCATCAGTGACAAAAGATTCTATTTAGCATAATATATTGATGGTCAATATTTTATTACACTGTAATTAACTAGAAATTGGTCATCCACGTATGGAATCATATTTTCTCAATTAATGAAAACATTTACTCAATGTAATTTATAAATCATTACTTAAGTCAGCCATTAAAACAAACACTAAGTATATACTGTGTGCTAACAGCTATTCAAAGTTAGGGATTTAGATGGAAAAATGATCAGACGGTGTATCCAGATTCATGATTATTAAATACTCTGTAGCTATTAGAATTCGAACAAACATTTCCTTACGGATAAGAATTACGATTTTACTGCCTGTGAGTCCCACCTGCAGATCTGCACATGAGCTTTGTAGCAGCATTTGGCCTTCCCAGGTGGTGTGTGCCTTTCTTGGATCAGGGCTGCTTTTAGTCTGAGCTCTAGGGGGGATCCACTTTGATTACTGTGGTGTAAGGGCACAGCCCTATTCTAAACTTTGCTTATATGTTTTAGGCTTATGGCTGGCTACATGAAGACACAGGGCCAGACGCTGACCCGGTTGTCATCGTGAGATTTCTCGGGACAACAGACATGAGTATTGATCTGAGGACACTCCTTCTAAGTGTTTGTGAACAGCTGGCAGTCAACTACAGGTGTCTGGTTCAAAACTATCCTAAGAAGATCCATGACCTCCGTGACTTATTTATCAACCTGTTGAATGAGTCCTCACTGCAGAGACCTCTGGTGATAATATTTGATGCCCTAGAGCAGCTCTCGGAGAGCGACGACGCGAGGAAGCTCTGGTGGCTACCTGCTCACCTTCCCCGGTTCGTGCGGATCGTCCTCTCCACCCTGCCCAATAAACATGGAATCCTGCAGAAACTAAGGTGCCTTATCCATGAAGAAGACAACTACATTGAGCTGGTTCCCCGGGACAGAAAGATGTGCAGCCAGGTCCTCAAACACCAGCTGCTGAGGGTCAAAAGGAAGGTCACCTCAGGCCAGCAGATTTATGTCAACAACGCATTCTCCAAGTGCACTCTGCCTATGTTCGTGAACCTGACTTTCAGGGAGGTGAGACATTGGCGATCTCACAAGGATGTAGATGAATCCTCCCTCTGTGTGACTGTCCATGAAAGTATAGAGCAGTTATTCTGGTCCTTGGAGAAGAAGTGTGGTCAAAAGCTGGTCTCCAGAGCTCTGGGTTACATCACCATGGCCAAAATGGGTTTGAGCGAAATGGAGCTGGAGGATGTGTTAGCTCTAGACAACAGCGTTATGAATGAACTCAATGAGAACTCCAGACCCAGCAATCCCCTGAGAGTACCTTACCTGTACATCGCAAGGCTCAAGGGGGGTCTCAATGGATACTTGATAGAGAGGCACGTGAAGAATGTCACACTCTTAGTCTGGGCCAACAGACACCTGCAGCTCATAGCTCAGAAGCTGTATCTGCAGGAGGACAGAAACCTTCGTGAGATGCACACGATCCTGGCTGATTACTTCCTAGGCGTGTGGTCGGGAGGCAGGAGGAAAGCGTTCTGCCTGGAAGACCCCTATGTGAACGGCTGCCTCGACTTAGAGAACAGAAGCCTGCTGGAGGAAGAAAAACACTTCATGGAGCAAGCATCCTTTGACAGGCAGGCCCCGGAGCAGCCCTGGGTTTTCCAGTGTAACCCGCTAGAGCCTGACATCTTTTTCGTCAATCACCGGAAAATGTCTGAGCTCCTGTATCATCTGACAAGGTGTGGGAAAACCGATGACCTGCTTTATGGAATCATTATGAACTTCAGTTGGCTTTACACCATGATCAAGATTGGCCAGTTTGACAAAGTGCTTGCGGACATAGAGCTGGCCTACAACTACTCGCAAGAGAAAGAGCTGAAGTTCCTCGCCAGCACGCTCCGCGGCATCAGAAATAAGGTCATCACCTTCCCAGGCTCCCTTTCGGCGGAGCTTCAGCAAAGGCTGCTGCCTGTGGTGAGTTCCCTACCCAAGCTTAGACATCTTCTTTTAGAATGTGACAAAGATGGACCCAAATACTGCTCCATTGTTCCTCTTCATTCCTCCATGGACGTGACATACAGCCCCGAGCGTCTCCCCTTAGCAGCCAGTCACCTGCACGTCACAGAGATTCTGCCCACCTGTAACCCCAGCACGGTTCTCACAGCGTTAGAAAATGGCTCCATCAGCACATGGGATGTAGAAACTCGCCAGCTACTCAGGCAAATCACCACAGCCCAGTCTGTTATCTTGGGCATGAAGCTCACCGGTGACGAGAAGTACCTCGTAGTTGCTACGACAAATAACACCTTGCTGATTTATGACAACGTCAATTCCTGTCTTCTGTCTGAGGTGGAAATCAAAGGGACCAAGCACGGGAGTGGCTCCACCTACATCAACGGATTCACACTCTCTGTCAAGCATGCCCTCGCGTGGCTGGAGGCCAGCAAAGATGTCACCGTCATCGATCTGCTCTACGGATGGCCCCTTTACCAGTTCCACTGCTGGTATGAAGTGACCTGTGTCCAGTGCTCTCTGGATGGGGTGTACGCTTTCTGTGGCCAGTACCTCAACAATACCACCATTTTCCACTTAGGGAGTGGAGAAAAGTTATGCACCGTGACGTCAGAATTTTCAGGTGGCTTTGTAAAGTTTCTCCTCATCTTGGACACAGCTCAAGAGATGGTCATGGTGGACAGTGAGGGAAGCCTCTCTGTCTGGAATACAGAGGACATATCCAACCCCCAGCTGACGGAAGACTTTGACTGCCGAAAAGAAGACAGTGAGGTGGTGAGCATCGAACTTTCGGAAGACCAGAGTGCAATTCTCATCTGCAAAGCTCTGAGCATTGAACTCTTGGACACTGGCATGTGGAAGGTAGCTGAGAAGTTCAGGGCCAGACACAACGAGCGATTTATATCCGCCGTGCTCTCCAAAAATGGAGACTGCATCATTGCCACCATGGAGAGTACGCCAGCAGTGTTCTTCTGGAGGCGGGACACAGGCCAGTGCATGGCAAGCCTGCAGGAAATCTCAGGTACCATAGTTAAGTTGGTAAAATCTAGTCACCACAATATGCTGCTGTCCTTGTCAACCAGTGGTGTTCTTTCCATTTGGGATATAGACATAATCACAGCTATGTCCAACATAGATAAAACTGGAAAGCCCATCCAGAGTCTGGTGTTGCCAACCAGAGGGGAAATCATCTACTCTCTCGATGGCTCGGACTGCGTCCATAAGTGGAACTTCAGCAGTGGGTTCATTGAAGCAGTATTTAAGCATGAAGGGATAGTTGAACACTGTGTATTAACATCCGCTGGAGACATAATGGTGACATCGGACGACAAAAGCAGCCAATACGTCTGGCATACCAGCAGCGGGGAAAACCTCTTCCGAATCAACGGGCAGAGGATATCTCAGCTTCTGATCACGCATAATGACCAGTTTGTGGTCTCTCTGTGTGAGGAAAATGCCTCCAGGGTTTGGAGACTGGCCACGGGCCACAGGGTCTGCAACATCTTGACCACGTTGCAAAACGCCTTTATCACCTCTGCAAACACCTTCGTGGTAGGAATGACGAAAAGCAAAGTGCTGGCAGTCAGTCTTTGGACAGGGAGCATCACCAAGAAATTTTGCTGCGAGGATGGGATCACCATCGTGAATTTTAAGTTGATCCCCGACTGCCCTGACATTGTCGTGTTTATCACATCCGCTGAGACGGTAAACATCTGGAGTCTGACCGAGGAAGTGATCTGCCGGCGTGTGCAGCTTCCAAGCAACTTCTTGAAAAACCTGGAGGATTTTGAAATTTCTCCCAATGGGAAGCTAGGCATCATATCCCGGGGAGATGAGAATATCAATGTGCTAGATTTACACAGTGGAAAATTGAGGGTGGTTCACGCCTCTGGGGTCATCTGGAGGCAGAAACTCTCTCGAGATGGTCGCTACCTGGTATATATTTGTTTCCGGAACGGGGAAGAGGAGGAGGAGGAAAATGATGCAGTATCTAGCTTAATCGTAATGAGACTGGCTGATGGCAAAAACATCGGTGCTTGCTCCCTTTACAAAACGCCAACTTTCCTGGCACTCTCCCAGAGACACCTGAACATCATTGTCGGCTTTGACGACGGGAGTATAGGAATATACACAGTTGTGGACCGCGTAGATGCTGCGCTGAAAATCAAAATTGCCACCTCCAACAGCAGGCAGATTTTCAACAATGCAACACAGACATCCAGGCCAAAGTCGAGCAGCTACTCCTTCAAACTGTCTGTGGACTGCCTCTGGAGAGAGTCCACTGAGGTCTTTGCAAGAGACAGCCCTATCACGGTGAGTGACTCCTCAGAGTCCAACGAGGCAACACCCTCCAAGAAACACAACTCGTGTTATGACCGGGTGTGTGCTGCCCTAGAATCCCGAGGCCACAGTTATACGCCAGATAACTGATGTGATGCGTATCCTGTTCAAGTGAAATACATAATCCACATACAATAGAAAAAAAAAGCAAAGTGCGTCTTCTGCATCATAAATGATAAGCTGCTTATTTCTTAAAAGCAGGGAAGATCTGAAACTCTCAATTACCAATACCCTCATGAGAAGAACAGAACAATGAGACTCAACTCGGGTGCCATCTTTCAGTCCAGATGTATTAGGCAAATAGAGAACTTCTCTATGGGATAGTAAATGGCCATTTCGCCTAGAAGAGAGAGAATCAAGTCTTTTAAATTTGCTGTGTAACAAGAATTAGCACAATTCACTACACTGATGCAGAGGAGAGAAACTAGATCTGTAGGTAGAGCTGTTGGACTGGAATCAGTTCCACCGAAGCCAGTTGGAGTCATGAGAGCAGGGAGCTCTCTGGCCCTGCATGGTGGTGTCATAGCAAACTGCGGCCTTAATCTCTCTTTACGTGTCTCACTCCTGACAACTGTGTAACCCTAGTCTGCACACAAGAGGTCTAACGGTGCAAACATGTGTAAGAAAGACGTCCAGATGTGTTCCAGTTTCCCAAGACGCCACATAAAAATGTGAGATGGCGAACAGACTGGGACAATATCTAACTACCACTATTATAGGGCTATTGAACATGGGGAGTCAGTCTTTACTAAAACACACTCACAACGACTGCATGCCCAGGTTTCTGTGTAATGGAATATATCATTTTTAAACTGTTTCTGTCTTGGATTGCAAGAGAACCCACTTGATAAGAAACTGCAATCTTTTCACACCTTTTCTTGAGATGCGTCTTTGTGCTGAGCGTAAAGAATTACAGAAAGGGCATCACAAACTTGGCTGAAACACTGCTCCTTCCTTTCATTGTACTGGCAAGAGTCTGTGCTCTTCAGTCGGCTGTTGGGAAACCCAAGTTACTTCCCAGACCCCTGCAGTATCTCTTCATAGAAAGCGAGCTTTTGAAACACGCCATTTCTGAACCACTGATGACATTGCCTTACTCTCATTCATCCTCTCCTGTGTGACGTGACCAAGTACTCTGCGATACACTGAATATGCCTGTCTCTGTGCTAAAACAGTCTGTACATCGTAAGGGTGTCCAAAGGTTCTTATCAGCGCTGTTTGTAATTACTTTCTTACTTCTACACACTGTATGTATGCTTCTTTATCCGCTCCACTTCCAGACCTGAGGACTTTCCTAGTCTTGCCATTTCAAAGCAGAAACCCTGAAATGGTATATTAAAAAAGAAAAGAAAAGAAAAGAAAAGAAAAACAACTTTACCAATCTGAAGGAAAATGTGTCTCAGAAAGTGAAAGTGATGTTCTTCCTTCCATGTCCTCCACATGGCATGTTGTAGAAGAACTTTGAAGGGAGTCACCAGCAGTGGCTGGTTTGTTTTTCTTTGAAAGTGGAAGCTGCTTAAATCAGAACAGCGAACAAGGAACCAGCTCATTTTCGTCCCGGCTCTGCTGCGAACTCATCGTGCACCTGTAGCCTGACCTTTCACCTCACCAGTGAATTGTTTCTGTGGACTGCAACATAAAGGAGGTAATGGGTTCTGCTACAGCCTTTAAGCCTGGTGGCGATTCTGGGAGTAATAGGAGAAGCATGTCACAGCTGTGACCTATCGATTGCCGACACAACAGGAAAACGAAAAGTATCTAAACCCATCGAGAAACCAAGTCAATTGCTTTTCCCCCGGTGAAAGGATTTAACATGCAAGCGTTTGAAGGCGTCACTCGGACATCAACAGCCTACCCATGTGGAAAACACTTGCTTCAGTGTGTTCCTCCTAGCGTAGCTACCAGTCAGTAGGTGGAAGCCCAGGGAGGGCTAAGATCCATATACCCATCATCTGGAGTCCATACTATTAGCTCCTCAGTCAACACATTCTTATTCCTGCCATTATCGGTTGACCCTCCATGCCATACATTTCTAAGAATTAAATGCCTAGATGGATTAAATGTAGTGTGTGAGTGTTCTGTGTAAAAGTCAATAGAGTATATCAAGTGGCCTGAATGATTTTTTTTTCCTAACATGTTTGCAACTGATAGCTCATATTGAATGTTTTTATGTAAACTTTGTATCGTTGGGATGAACTACCCAATCAGAGATTTATATTTTCATAAATGTTACATTTAGTCAAATTTTGTTACAGAGTTGTTACACTAGAAAATTATTTCAGTGTTCAAACAATATACAGTCTTGTGTATGTATCGTTTGTATGAATAAAAGATGAGCTACTTAGGTTTGAGTGCTGTTTAGTTTTTCACCTCCGAGGTTGGCCAGACACTAGGACTCTTCCGGGAGTTTCCAGGCACAAAGCCATGTCATCTACACCTCACATTTATAGGAGTAGTAATATATTATATATTACATAATATATATTATATTATATATGTGTTTACACATAAAGGACTGTGGATGTGACTCCAGTGGATCACCCACATCTTTGTTAACTTTTTCAAAGCACATTAAAATAAAGAACTCGATACCCAGTAGTCACTTGACAGTAACTTCTAAGATATTTACTAATTTGCCGGTATGAGATTCAGTTAGTTTGTTAAAGGTCACTGGAAGTTACCAGAAATGCCTCAGTTTGTTTTGTGGGTTTTTTTTTTCCTTTTCTCCAGTAGACGGAGATAGTTGATGAATTCCATCAGCAAATATTTACCTAATCACAAATTTCATCAAGAACGGTAAATAAAAATAGCTCTTGCCTGGTAGAATTTCAGACTCAACAACAACAACAACAACAAAAAAAAAAAAAAAACAGGGATGGGCTGGAGAGATGGCTCAGAGGTTAAGAGCACTGGCTGTTGTTCCAGAGGTCCTGAGTTCAATTCCCAGCAACCACATGGTGGCTCACAGCCATCTGTAATGAGATCTGGCGCCCTCTTCTGGCCTGCAAGTATACATGCAAGCAGAACACTGTATATGTAATAAATATATATATATATATATATATATATAAACAGGGAGAAAATAAGTTTCTTGCGTACATGTGAAAGGACACACAACTTCTTGTGGCTGGAACATGGAAAGATGGTTGTCAAGGACTAGAACCCCCTCATAAGTTCCCAGGTGAATTACAAAGACTTAAGAGAACCTTCTGAGATACCGTTTTACACACACACGCACACACACACAGAGAGAGAGAGAGAGAGAGAGAGAGAGAGAGAGAGAGAGAGAGAGACTGGTCTGAGAATTCCTATACACAGCAACAAAAAAGGATATATTTAAACATGGCAGTATCAGAAATCCTCTGCATTGTATACTATAATTAGATGAAGCCTTGTATGTAGTTCTCAACAATAAATACTTTCAAAACCTCAAAATCCAACGTTTAAAGAAAACTAAAGACTTTATCAAGTTCCCTATCCTCATTTCTTTCTGGTTGAGATGAATCTCAAAGTTTTTCCCCACTGACTCAAAAACTCAAGACAAATTCCAAAGTTTTTATTAGAATAGTCTAATACATTTATAAGTGGACCAGTATCCCATCAAAATTTCTGACAAGATTGGAAATTTAACCTGAGAGTCACTTACTGACACAAGAATATTTTTCTTTAAATCAAATAAATAACATTTATAAATTTCCTCATCCATCTACCATTTAAAAGTGCACAACTATTTTAGTACGGAAATGGGCCGAAAGAAAAAAAACCATTAAATGTTCTCCCACGGAGAGTAGAAATTGCCTGTGAATGCAGCGGGCATCTCGAATGCAAACACTGAGAAACCAAGGGTCTTGGGTCTTTGGGGAGTCTGCCCAGGTCCTTCTCCAGCATTCTGTTTTATCGAGTAAGCTAGATGGCGCAGTTGCTCAACTCATTTTTCTGGCAAACTCCACAACCTCTGGGCCAGGTGGAAAGAAGACCCAAAACTTAAACCGAATTTCAGGATTAAGCCACCGATTCTCCACCCATCACAGGTAAAGCTCCTCGCGTTTGATGGAGCGTCACACAACCTGATATCCCAAGGGAAGGGATCTGGAATTGGGGTTCCTCCACTCCTCCCTGGATAGCCTTTAGGACGCAGGCAAGCGGGTAGCCCCTGGGAACGACCGTCGCAGCGGCGTCTGGGCTGTTTGTCTAGCCATTAGGCAGGCGACAAGCAATGCGCACTCGATCTGGCAGCTAATGCGGGTTGCTTCGTCGACCCCTCACTCAAGCCTGGATCACAGGTCGACCCCTTGTCCCTGCAGCCTGCGCTGCCGGCCGGGCACAGGTAAAGGGTTACCCGGGACTGGGAGCTCGCCCGCTGCCCGCCCACGTGACGCACCGGCCCAATGACCGCGGCCCGGCTGCAGCAGCGCGGAGGGCTCCGGGAGGCACTGACCCACTCGCGTGTCCCAGCGCGGACGCCGGAGGCCCGCAAAGCCATGGGCGCCCCGATTCTGAAGACGCTGCCACGCGGCAGGTAAGCAGCACCCGGGTCAGCACCGGGCTCTGCGTCGCGGGAGGAGGTTTGGTCCTGGGCGGGAATCCCCGCTTCGTTCCTCGGTGGCTGTTACTTCTCGGTTCCCCTTCTCCTGGAGGGACGCGGAGAGAAACGAGGCGAGGCAAGCCAGGGTTTGATGAGTTCGGGAAAAGTCACGGAATTCAACCAAGGATAGGGAAGAGAGGCAACCTGGCGGACGACACGGTTCAGTCCCCAAAATAAAGGCACCCGTGCTGGTTGTGTTAAATGATTTATTTTTAAACTCCCAATTCATGAACTCTTAGCCGTGCCTGGGAACTTAAACTGGACAGATTGCAAGAGATTTTCCCATCTGCCTGTGTTGGGGGTTCACCATATATAATATAAACATGTGGGACTTCTAAGAAATAAATCGGGAAAGAACATTTGACTGTCCCCCACCCACCCCTCCCCGCGCGCCCTTTCTTTGAAGTGCCCTTGGGTTCTAGGATTGGGTCTCAGGAGATGGCGAGGGTGCTTGGAGGGACGGCGACGCTGCGATGCTCCGCAAGAGCCTGGGTCTAGGAGAGTGGGCGCCAGATGCAAACGGTTAAATGGTCGCACGCTGTAAATGTTTAATAGGCAAGCGTCTCCCGGGTCGGTCACCTGGGTCTCCGTGGCCTGGAGAGTCCTGATGAAGTGCCATTTTCATAAAAATAGTCAATGAAGGATTTCCCAGGGATACCGGGCAGATATGAGCGGGGCTTTTATCCCTCCCAGGACCGTAATTAACCTTAAAAGCAAAACAAAATAACCCCATCTCCAGTGACTCAGAACGTTTTCTTTTCCATCGGGGTATAGACACTTGCGCGATGAATGTAGAGGAAGTAGGTGTTTGGGGAGACACTTTAGATTAAAGAAAGGGTGTTTGTGTCCCCCTGACACTGTGTAATGCGAACGTTGTGGTGGTGGTACCTTGGGGATGGATGCTTTCGGTGGTTGTAACGAATAATTGCTGAAGAAAAGAAAAACCTGTAAAGTAGATGAAAAAAGGAGAGTAGTTGTTTTTAGAGGTGGTACGTTCTATATTTGATGAAGTTTTTCCCTCCCACACAACTTCCCAGTTAATACTATTTTAAGAAGGATACATGTAAGCACTAGTGTCCCCGATACACCGTGCAAGCCGCTTGGGTAAAAATCCAAAAATCTCTATAAACAACAATAAGGGGCTCCGGTCTTTTAGGAGAGGGCTGGGTTGTTTGTGTTTCTCCAGAGTGTGAAAACTCAGTAAACAGCCAGCTCCGAGGCTCACTGAGGAGAAATGGGTGACAGATCCAGGACAGTGCCTTGTGGTTCATTTCTGATGCTCACCCATTCTGCCCACCTTGTGATCCTGTTCCTTCACTTACTCTATAAATAAAACTTTTTGCATCCCCAGAACTTCATTATCAGTAAAGGTTTTGGTATCTAATAATGTCTAAATTTGAATGCAGCCCCTGTTCACTACATTCCAAAGAGATTTTACGCACCTGGAATTTAAAACGAAACAAAAACTTGCTTATCGCCTGAGCATGTACTATTTCCTAAAAATGGAAGGAGCTCCTCACTTCTGACCCAGCACTTCTCAGAACCTAAGTTGTAGTCAGGAACCAGTCCTCAGCACAGGCGCAAAGCAGGGGCCCACCCCTTTCCACTCAGAACTGCCTGGTGGAGAGGTGCCCCAGGAGCCCATTGCCTGGGTTTCTTAGAAATGACCCCGGTTTTCTAATAAGTCTATGCTAACCTCGGAGCTAGCTTCCTCTCCCTAAACAGTGTCTCACATGTTCCAAATTCTACCGTTTCCAGGGAACATCAATCTTTGGGCTTTTTCGGGTTCATGCCTAAAGACCCTATTTTGTTTCTAATTTCATCTCTAGGGTGGTTGTCTAGTTAGATCGTCTCCCTAGATAATTCAGAAAAGAAGAACTGTCAAGAGCTGACTGGGTTATTCTAGGGGGAGGACAGGCATGAAGAAATCCCTGTCTGCAGGTCAGATGGGGCTAGGGGCCCAGTCATGGTCTTTTTAGTGCCTGCTCTTGACCTCAGAGTCATGCTGGCCCCTAGCCAAAACCTTTCTTGCTCTGGCTATTTCCTAATACTATTAAAGAAAGCAAACTGAAAAACAAATCGTTCGTCTTCTCGTGCTTCCCCCAACGCCCCCATAAATGTCATGGGCCCACAGAGATTGGAATCTTCAGAAAGATTGTAGACCATCAAAATGACCCTGTCTTAAAACATACTTAAAGCTATGAGCTGCGAATATGCATTCTGAAGCAGATAATTAAATAGCTTAACCTATGATTCAGTGTTGTCGGAAGCCCTAGACATTACTGAGTTGCAGTGAATGCTAACCAAGATCAGATATGGTTGACCCTTAGTTACATGGTTACAGCTTAGTTAATATGGTTTCTGAAACTTTACCATGAGCAATGAGTATTAGTCAGCATGCAGGTGTCGCTCTCAAATCCAATGAACTCTGGCATGCCCTTGGAGACGACACATGTGTGACCCCACTGACTCCAGGCAGTTGGCAGGGTGCTAGGGACGCAGACAGATGCTGCCTCAAGAATCTCGTCTCGGGACAAACCTTTGAAGAGTTTGAAGCAGGGCACGTATCTGTTCTTGAAAGTTTACTCTGGCTGCAGCGAGAAGGATGGAATGAGGGAATCTACAAATGTGGCCGGTGGCAGCCGCTACCCGAATTCACAGAAGAGCAGAGAAGGGACGCAATTGAGAAGCTACAATTTAGGCGTCTACAATCTCAACTATAAGAAAGTTTCAATGACTCTGGTCTTCGATGCTAGCTTGCACGCCATTTCCAAATGAGTCCCCCCACCCCAGGCTGGGAAACATAGGCCCTGCTTCAATACAGTGCTCCTCCTGTCAAGCACAGGTACCCAGCACTTCACATAGCTTGTTTCCCATCGCAGAAAGAGGGTTAATGAGATTATGGTGTTCATATTTTTAGCAACTTATTGCTTCCTTATGTAGCCTTTGAAGTGTTAAGGCAGAAGTGAAGATAAACTGTTGCCTCACACAGACCCTCTCTCGTGTACCTCAAACTTCTGCTGGGATGAACGTCTCCTGACTTTGACTTGTTTAATGCCCAAGTTGGCCTGAACATGGCCTGCTCTGTGTCACGAAGAAAACAGCCTGTGTTTGGAAGAGTATTAATAGTCTATGAAAAAGCATCCCGTCCTGGAGAGGGGAGTCCTCTTCGTAGCTGACGCCCAGCTGCACACAATATGTACTGGTATGCTTTTTTTTCGTGACATCCGCTGTTCACTAGACACAGAGAAGACAGCGACGGAAAAGAACTCTGAAATTTCTTTTCTTGTACTTGTTCTCCACGCCACCCCTACCCCATCTAACCACTGAGTGCCTAAACTGGCCATTCATGTGCAGTAAAGGCAAAACTTTGGCTAGAGCTATGAAACAGTATCCTTTTTGTTTAATGACTACATGGCCAGCAATTATCACTTCTCCCAAACATGCGCAGCAACCCAGAAATGAACGAACAAACGCTGCCTTCCACCTGTAAATCATTGGCGTGCTACGAGGCTGGCTCCTCGCCCATCTCGGCTGAGCTTAGCTACTTGGGTTCACAGTCCAGAGAGAGACTCCACCCCGGGGGTTCAGTGTGTGGCCACTGTGATAACAGTGAGATATTTTAGTCACAGCCCACTGTGAACCAGCAAAGAATTTGGGGAAGTTTGTCTGTGATTAAACTATCAAATAATAAGATTGTTGCTGTTGTTATTGTCAGATTTCAGAACTGCCTTTTAGTAAATAAGTGTTTTTGAAAAAAGAAACTCAAAGAGTCACTTGTTCCAAATAATTTATAGTTGAGGAAAAACGAAAGGAGAACAAGAGTTTGTCTAACGATGTTATAGACATTCAGACAACTGCCCGCTAAGTCCAGAATTTGAGTCTTGGTTCTTAGTTTTTTTTGCTTCTGACTAATCAGCATAAATTTTAGGGTACCAAAATCCCATGTTCAATTCATCTTTGCCCTAAAGTATAATTAGCCTCTGTTTATTGAAAAACTGCTTGTATCTACAGCATTTGTTATCTGATGCTGTGTAACAAATGGCCCCAGGATGATTAACACATATTGGTAACAAACATAAAATAACCACTGCTTGTTGAGTTTATGACCCTGGAGGTCAGCAGTTTGGGCTGACTTCAGCGGGGTGAGTCTTGTCCAAGCTCTTGCATGTCCTGTACTCACCAGACAGTACTGCCTCTGGGTTTGAGGTGACTGTCCACTGAATCACCTGGGGAGCACCTAAGGCTGAGCTCAGTGGTTCATAGACTGCCCACCTGTGTCTCTCCGTGGTTTTAGGAGGAAGAGGGAAGCAAGGCCCTTTGAGGCCTAGGCTCAGTTGAACCAACTCCTTTTTTTCCATGCATGTGCTTTTAACAAGTCAGGGGGCCAGTTCTAATTCAGGGGATGGAGAAATAGACCTCACTTCTTAATGGGAGAAGCTACAAAGCCACATTTAAAAGAAAAATCCTTGGATTCAAGGACAGGTGGACCCTTGTGGCCCTTTTTAAAGCCTGCCTTAGCAACCCCACACTATTCATAACCCACCAACTTCCAATGCCTGCAGCTAAGGTAGAATTCCTTCTTTACAGGTTAGGAAGCCAAGAGCCAGGCACGTCAATCAGGGTCAGGCAAAGGACAGAGCTGCTGTGTGGTGAAGAGGCCTTGGGTCCTAGGCCTAACTGGAAACCACCAGGCAACACTACCTCTGTTTTCTGCCCCAGTGGGAGGCCCCACAGTATCTCATCGCTCACAGTATCATGCTAAAAATCCTTAAGAAGGGTTATGGGTTTAAAGAAAAGATCAGATAGGACTGTATACATATGGCAGACATATATGCTTTGGTTTATATGTGTGTCCATACACACTACAAAGGCAGCTAAGACGAGGACTTGGGAGAAATCAGACGCTCACATTAGCAAGGAAGCTTAGGAGAGAAAGAGGATGGGGAGCCAGGAGAAGTACAAAGTTGAAAAGAATCGCTTCTATTATTACCTCAAATTTCCTCACATCATCTTTGCTTTCAGGTCTTGTTTCTTTCTATTATGTATTTATTTATTTTTGTACTTGAGAGAAGGTCTCACTGGATATCCCTGGCTGATCTGAAACTTGCTGTGTAGATCAGGGTGGCCTGGAACTCACAGAGGTCCACTTGCCTCTGTCTCCTGAACGCTGGAATTAAAAGCATGACAAACTGTGTGGTCAGACCCCTGATCCTGAAGTCTTTCTTAAGTGGCTATGCCAAGGCTTCAAGAACACCCACAGGTGACAGAATCAAGACTAGAAGGGGTATTCAGGGCCCCAACCCTTCTCACTTTAGAAACTGAAGGCAAAACCCCCAAAACAGGTAAGGGAAAGATTCAAGGACAAACACAAGCCTGGGGCTAGAATTCAGGTCACTAACCCCAAACCATCGTGTTCTGACTGGTGCATCAGAGCAGACCCTTCCCAGAATGACTTCCTGGTTGTTTTCCACCTCTGATTGGGCAAGGTGGGGTACCTGAGAGAATTCACCTTTAAAACTAAGGTGACCTCAGTTTGAATCCTGGTTTGCTAACCACCTGGCATGTCACAAGACGCATCTAATGCTCTACTCACTTCTAAAGAGAATCATAAAACAGAAATAATTGACCAGACAGCCAAGATTTGGTTCACGGAATACAATTTATCTCTGTTCTCCTTGAAACTTGACAGGGCAGGTTTTACGGTCGGCACTAAGATTTGGTTTTGGTGAAGGAAGCCAAGTGTTCTTAGTGTAGAGAGAATAAGAGCTTCAGGGATCTGTCACAGCCCAGGCCAACCCACTCCAGGCCACCAGTGGAGGCCTGATTCTCAGGCCCACTCTGAGGGCAGGTTTTGCCTTGTGAGATGCTTGCTGTCTCCAGAGGGGAAAGGTCAGGGACTCTTGCTGCCAAAGCCAAGGCCTAGGCGGTGGCTCTGGGGCAGTGCACCTGCAAACCGGAAGGCAGCAAAGTCACAGTTCACTGGGGTGGAGCGAGCTACATGGTTGTTGTAATCATTCCAGGATTTAATGGAGGCAAGGCGGGGGGGAGTTGGTTTTATGTGATAAAAGAAAAAAAAAGGCAAGTAGCTTTGGAGGGTGACATTACCAAATTAAGACATGGTATTGGTGGATACCATGCCTAAACCACAGTGTGAGCCGGTGGTGGGTTTACCACTTCGCAGGACCACCAAGGACTGATGTGTCTGTGCAGAACACACATCACCCTCCAATCAGGAACCATCTCAGTCACACCACACAGGACGCTGTGTTGTGCATGATGAATGTGTGATCCCCTCTACCTCCCTCTGCTCACTCCTGTCCCCTCCCTTCTGCGAGCCCTTGGAAAGAAAATGGGGGGAGTTGGGTTGCACTTTCTCCTATTGCTAAGCATTTCTTCCACCTCAGTTCTTGCTTGAGTCTCAGAAGAGGATCCGTGACTGGCTGTCCCAGAAGAGACCACACTGAAGGAAGACTCCTGCCTGCTGTTTGTTATGGGGCTTCAGGAATCTCGCCCGATTGTCCTGGTCTTGTCTCCCAAGCTATATAACACCAAGGCGGTGACTACTTCCTAGCAAGGTGTGCACAAGGCCATGCTTGATGTATCTGACCCTTAGCTTCAGGGGCCTCGGTTTCCTGGAATCCTATGAGCCCTTTAGACCATCACCACATTTTGAGTCCAGGATGGAAGGGGAGAACGGGAGAGCGGGCGAGCTGGATGTGTCTCAGTTCACCTCTCTTTCACCTCTTGGTAAAGCCACACCGTGAAAGAGCAGGAACTTTCAAGGTCGAACCCAAGGGACTTCCCTGTGTTTCTAACGACGTATATTTCCTTATCATGAAATTTCCTACTCAAATACCTGTCCGGGGATAGTTTTTAAATGCTTCTAGTAATGACGCCGTGTTTGCGTGTGGGTGCCAAGGTTCTAGTGTGAGGAAGTGAAGAAGTTTCTTGAGAAAGCCGGCCCGATTTCACTGCTGTGTGATCTGCGCCAAGTGTGAAGACTGAAGAAAATGGTCACGTGGGGCAACTCAGGAGGATAAGAAAGTGACCTCCTCTGATCCTCGTTTCCATAAAGGGCTGTCACAACCAAAGGGCATTTATAACACTTAAAAGAGATGGACATGGTCTCACTTTTGGTGTTTATATATTTTTTCATATTTTAGTTTGGATGGGTTTTTAAGAAGAATATCATTGTATTCTTGCTGTGGAGGGTGCATTCCAAGTTGGTAAACCTAGTACTATAAAAAGCAGTTTGCGTTTTTGGTTTTGCTTCTTTGCTTGACTGTTGGTTATTTTGCTAGAATTACTGAATAAAACTAAATATTTTGTTTGTTTGGTTGGTTGGTTGGTGGGTGGGTTGGTTGGTTGGTTGATTGGTTTTCATTGAGCAAGCCTATGCCAAGGGTTAGGAATATAACGGTGATTACCATGGGCCCAGACAGTCTCCAGAAGCAGGCCATAACCTTGCACACCTATGGTACCACATGCTGGGATGATGACCTGAGGAAGAAAGCCACAGGGCCTGAGAGGAGCAGAGTCAGGTCTCTGAGGAGAGGCAGGAGCAGAGGAGAGGGCTGTTGAGCAGAAAGTAGAAGAATAAACAGATTCTCACTAGGGACGAGCACTAGAGGTGGGAGCGCAAAGAATGCCTTCAGAAGGCTCCTGGCAGATATGTCCAGGAAACATGACAGCACCCTGGGAGCCTGGCCTTGTAAAACAGGTACTGACCTCTGCAGTCATCCAAGCTTCCAGAGTTCTTGGTTGGTGGTGGTGGATGTTCTGGTCTTTGGGGTTGTGTGGTGGGGAAAACCTTCTTCTTCTGGCCTCAGCACTTGGTCTTAGGTTCTGTTCAGCCTTATTCTAACGTAGAGTATGTGAGTAGGAATGAATACAGACATGCATTGTGTTCTGAGCACTCATGAACTCCCTCCCGCCTTTTTGATTTCTCCACTATCAGGGCATGTGGAAGGTTCATTTGGGGACAAATGGGACCCCTCTTGATGAGGGGGTTGAGCTTATCCAAGAGTTTAAGCAGCAGCAAGAGTCCTTAGAACTAGAGACTCACTCTCACCAGGGCCTTCTTCAGAAATAAGTACTGAGAGACACAGCTGGTAAGCCAGCACAAAGAAGATGTGGGAACAGCCCCACACTGCTGCCAGCCGGGGGCCGTGCTCATTTCACCAAAGCAAAACAACTTCTCACATCCACTTCTAATTCATAAAGTCCTTTGTGCTGATTGGAGATAAGCGGCGAACAAGCCGTCCAAGCCACCTCTGGGGCACAGCCCTCTGATACCATTCTTCCTAGCCATCTCCAGAGGGTGTAATTTAATCTCCATCCTAAAGTGTAGGTTACAAACACACCCCAAGATCCCAGACTGCCTGTGCCTGCTTCTCACGAAACACATTCTGGGTAATGAGACAGTGAGGCATTAGTCAGTGAGACACCGTGAAGATTTTAAACTGGGGTGCAGTAAGATATGCAAAAGGCTGGAGTGTAAGGAAGAAGAAGGCAGCACTTAGGGAGAGAAGAGATCTGGTGCGACACTGAGGAGATTGAGGTGATTGATGGCCCAGGTGCCTGCTTAACAATCACAAGGACACGAGTTCAAGTCCCATAGCCCACTTAAAAAAACAAAAAGGTAGGATGTGGTGCCGAGCATTTGCAATCCCAGTGGTGAGGAGGTAGAGACGGACAGATCCCTGGGACTCACTGATCAGCCAGCCTATAGCATACTTGGTGACTTCCAGACCGCTGAGAGACCTTGTCTCAAAAACTAGATCGATGGCACCTGAGGAATGACACTTGGGGTTGTCCTCTGACCTCCATGCACACACACACACACACACACACACACACACACACACACGACATTGTTGGCTTTCTAGTGGGCTCCTGTGATGCCAGGTGAGATTACAGGGTGCGGTCGTTGATTGAAAAGCGAAAGAGGAGCTGTCACAGTTGAGCACTACGACCTGCGTATACAGGGAGCTTTGTTGAATTCAGAAACAAGCAATCACATCAGTAAGTAACAGTTAGATTAAAAAAAAAAATTTAGGTGCCATGTGATGCTCTTTACTGACTGAAAACAGATACCCATGCAATAGCATGGTGGAAGGTCCAGGATATAGTCTTGAATTATAGAACTTTTGCTGAAGATAAATAGTTTTCTTTTAATAAATTAATGATTATGGGATCACTTAACAGAAAATATCAGGAAGAATAAATTCCAACAGATAAGAATGGGGGTCATAGGAGCGTTCAAAGTCTACACGAGCCATTTCTGCACTCTGGACTCTGCAGTTCTTACCTGTCGTTTGGTAATCAGAAAATAGATTCATCAGAAAATAAACCTACTCTCCCACTTCTGCCGTGGAAACTTCTTCACTCTCTCCCCAAACGACTGTGCTCTCTTCTGAACCCAGATCTCATTCTAGAATGTTCAGTCCCAGCAGGGCTTTAGAGTACCTTTGGTTCAATATCCCCAACTCAAAGACAAAGAAACAGGCTCACTAGAATTGATGGTTTGGCTAACTGTATGTAAGCCCAGACTCAGTACCAAAACCCAGGTACATTGACCTGGAGTCTAGTTCTTTCTGCTGTGAGCTCAGGCTCCTCTCAGAATCCCCAGTGTCTGGGAATAACTTGGCTTTTATTCGACTGTCAAGTAAATTAACTTATTTTCTCCTCCAGAAAGGGATGAGCTCAGCTCAGAGTGGGTATACTACTTAACACGGTGTAAGATGCTCATGGAACCAAAGAGGCTTCACAGCCAAGAAGCAAGACTACAGTTCAGGAACAACCAAGATTCCACCTGTTTTGTGCTTTACATATGGCTCCCAGTAAAGGTCAAATTCTCTCTCTCTCTCTCTCTCTCTCTCTCTCTCTCTCTCTCTCTCTCGTGTGTGTGTGTGTGTGTGTGTGTGTGTGTGTGTGTGTGTGTGTGTGTTGAACACAATAAAAAGTTAGAGACACTCTCCTTGTTAGTTACCCCGGGAAAAGGGGAAATGGACTTTGGAGGAAAAGGTGTGTCCATCCATAGGTAGGTATACTCCCCTGCAGCATATAAAATTCTCTGTTCTCCCTAAAGGAAATGACATTGCTGTTTAAGACACACTTGCAATTTGTTGGTAGTCGGAGGGGTCTCCTTACAGCTGAATGCTGATCTCCTCTGACTTTCAGGGCCCTTTTTGACTGTGCGATTCAGGATTTGGTGTTTTACTCACAGAAGCACAGCCCAGCTGTTCTGTCTGTGGTCCACAGCTGTGTCAGAGCACCAACCCTCATACCGAGGAGCTCAGGCAAGCGGATGCTGCTGGGTCACCATCCTCAGATACAGAGCTCCTCCCCGAACGCAGCTCTGGCCACCTCTTTAGACAGCACAGTTTGCTGAGGGAGGATGAGTTGGGGGGCTTTGCCAGGTCTGCAAGGACTGTGTTTGCTCTCTCACCTCCAGGGCCCAGCTCTTTTCTCCTCCTCCCCTGAAGCTAATCGGAGCACTTTGTCTCTGTTGAGTTCCACCTGGCATCTGGCGCTCATCACCTAAATGAGCCACCGTCTTTCGGAAACTCCCGTGCCCGCTGCCCCCGCTTTACAAATGTGCTGAGCTTCTTTCCAGTGTTGTATTCATTTATTTCAAGTGAATGTTTTCCATATCCTAAACATTTCCATTTTGTAAATGTTGCCATCTGCTGGAGTCTTTAGACTGAATTACCCGCTCATGTTTGTATGCGTGTATGGATTTTAATATAAACACTTTCAGACCCTTTTTTGTTTCTGCTGTTGTTGACCTTGTGTGAGCTGTGGGCTGCAATGCTTTCGGTACTTAATATGTAAACCCACATAATGCACCACAAAGTTGGGGGAATACAAAACAAGGTGTATAGTTGATAGACCACCAAGTTGACATACTTTCTTCCCGGTCAGTTGCAGGTTTGCCTTTTTAAAAAGCTGATTTTTTTTTCACAAATGCAACACTTTGTTCTCAGTAAAGTTACCGAATGTTTCTTGAATAACCTCACATTCAGGCTGAGTATGGTCAAGGGAACAGGAGAGTCCAGCCCTTCCTCACAAAGAGAACAGGGAGGAGTGGGTTGAACCATAACTCAGCACCTCTTAGAGTAAGAAAATTCTGGTTAACACAATTCCAAGAACACAAGATTGTTGGGCCCAGAGGGAGAGTTGGTATAAACATACACACACACACACACACACACACACACACACATTCATATATGTGTGTAGGTAGGTAGAAAGACAGACAGACAGATAGATGATAGATAGATGGATACATACATACATACATACATACATACATACCACCCAGGCCACGTATCCTCAGTGTGGGCACCTGTAAAAGCACTTGGAAGAGCTGATGTTTCCCACTGTTCTTTTTAGCTATGCCCACACAGAGCAGTGGACTGTCAGACTATGACGAATCTTGATATGATTACTGAATTTTCTCATAAAATGAAAACCATGTCAGATGGGAAACAGGATGCACTTTCTGAGTCAGCATGCCCTATGAGTTTAAGCCAGTAGCTGTAGCTCGCCGTTCCATGTCGTCTTAGACCCATCACCTGACTAACCGTAGGAGCAGTGATCACATTCACTCCTACAAGACTTTCGCCGACACCGCTGTGCTATGCTGTGCTGTGCTGTGCTGTGCTGCGCTGTGCCGTGCTGTGCTTTGCAGGGCTGTGCCACTTTAGGAGATCAATTGCCTATGGCTAGCCATCACTGCAATGGTTTACCTGTTAACAAGGCTATTCCATTAGAAATTGGCATCTCCAGGACTGAAGGGATGACTCAGTGAGCGAAGTGCTCGCTTCACAAGCATGAGGATGTGGGATTTGGTCCCCAGCACTCTTGTGAAAGCTGGTACAGCAATACACACCTGTTACCCCCAGACTGAAGACACAGGGGATACTAGGGTGTGCAGACACAGGTATGGGTACTGCAGTGTGCATAGATGGGGTGCTGGGGTGTGCAATAAGCCCCCAGGACCTTACTGGTCCTCGAATCTAGCCGGAATATCAAGCTGTAGGATTACTGAAAGAGCCTACCTCAGATAAGGTGGAAAGTGATAGAGGAGACCCCCCCAGCACTGACCTCTGACCTCCACATGTGCACACACAAGTACACATGTACACACACGCACATACACCACGCACACAAGAAGCATACAAAGATTGAAAATCCATGAAAGAGAACATGTCTTTACATGGACCAGGTGGACTTCCTTGCATTTCTTAATATCCACAGTCAACAAACAAGCAAGCGTTTTCTGTCCACTTTGTTGTTGTGTAAAGGGTTACAAGTAAAGAAATGGGTGGGGCTGAGGAGACAGTGACCTCATGACTTAGAGGAAAGCGCTGCTCTCTTGTCTCAGCTGGGACAGATCAAGAGATAGATCTTTCTGATGAAAAGTGCAGAGGGTATTATAGCACTTTCATCTAACGACAGATGGAGATAGAGACAGAGACCCACTTCGTAGCACTGGACTGATCTCCCAAGGTCCAGTTGAAGAGCAGAAGGAGGGAGAAGATAAGCAAGGAAGCCAGGACCACGAGGGGTTGCTCCACCCACTGAGACAGTGTGCCTGATCTCACGGGAGCTCACCAAATCCAGCTGGACTGGGAGTGAACGAGCATGGGATCAAACTGGGCCCTCTGAATGTGACTGACAATTGGGCCAGACTGAGAAGCAAATGATAATGGCACGGGGATTTGTCTCTACCGCATGTACTGACTTTTTGGGATCCTAGTCTATTTGGATGCTCACCTTCCTAAGCCTGGATGGAGTGGGGAGGAACTTGGACTTCCCACAGGGCAGGATACCTTGCCCTCTCTTAGGACTGAAGGGGGAGGGGGAGCAGGAAGGAAGTGGAAGGAGGAGAGGAAGTGGAAATTTTGATTCTAAAGTAATAAAAAGATTATCAGAGGGAAAAAGAAAAGTGCAGAGGGCGAGGAAGGAGTAAGAGTGCCCTGCACCTTTAAGTCTGAAGAGACTTTATAATTGTCCTTGACGCTTCTCTTTTCATTTGTTTGCATTGGGTGGCACATGGAAAAATATTTGCCTACTGGGTGATACGAATCGTCATGGGCTCACAAATGACTCTCTCGAAAAAGGTGGCAGCTAATTCGTTGGTGCTGTGCATTTGCTTTAAATGCTTGCAAATGAAGAAGGTTTTGCTTCGAAATTGGCAGCACAGTCTGTACCTGAGGATCAGGTCTAAGATGCACCTGGGAACCTTTCATAGCATGAGACTGTAGGAGCCCAATGCTGGGTTCTGTGGTCATTCCGGAGCTACAGAATTCAAGCTGCTGCCGCCTTCCTTAGAAAGCAGTCATCAAAGTCGGCATGAACCCTGTATTCCGTTTCAATAACGTTGTTTGGAAAATCTGCACTTGATTGTCTAAACAGGCATTTTAACATTTAGGCAATATCTCTAAATTGTTCAGAGTGGGTGAGCCATAGTGTGTTTCTTTTTCCTAAAGAAATTAAAATTCCAGTCTGTGAGAAATTCATATTTCCTCAACATAAGTATTAAACAATTCTTTTTCTCTGTATATTCAGCCCTCCTGGATCCCCACAGTGGATTTCAAATGCAGAATTCCAATTTGCATATAAAGTTCTTGAATGCTTTGTTCCCAACACTCTTAAAAGTAAAATTTTAGAAGATATCATTTCAGCAAAATCTATTGGTAGCCAAGAAGTCATGAATTTAGCTACACCTCGAACCAGAAGATGAACAGTGAAGGTGTTGGTCTTGGCGGTGGTTTGGTTTTGGTTTTGAGTCAGGATCTGATGTACGTCAGGCTGCACCAGCTCACAATGTAGCTAGGACTAGCAAGCCCTCTGCCAACTGAGCTGCATCCCCCAGTCTGGCCCTGAGGATTCATTGGCTGACATCAAAAACCAAGAACAGAGATAATGTGATCGGTGACAGCCAGCTGTTACTAGGGCATGCATTTATTAGTTGGCTTTCCCCGACTGGATGAAATGCAAGTATTTATTAGGAAACACATCCTCCGAAGAATTGTTTCCTTTGTTTCCGTACTTGTGCCGTAGGTCGCTCTGTAGGAACTGAAAGTGTAAACACAGCCTGGAGCCGCTGGCCTCCTGGTTATTTTGAGTTAACAGTACAGGAACATAGACTTCCCATTTCCTGAGCAGCAGCTACCTAGGCCTTGTGCTCTGCTGACCCGGATACAGAAGCAAACAGCCTTTGTATTCCTCATTGGGCTAATACAGTCCCCTGGGATAGAGAACTTTGAGTCACCCTCAAAATGGAATGCAAATTCTGCTGCAAGGAGTGAGAGATAAAAGCGATTCTTAGAGCCCTTAGGGGTCACTGGATGCCGGGAAGGAAGGGGGCGGGGCTTCTCAAGAGAAGCAGGTGCTCAATGTGCTCAATGCAGAAGAATGAGGAAATGGTGAGCAAGGGAAGAGTTGGAGAAAATTCATTATAAATATTTATATTTCAAAAAGCAGGCAAGACCAAGAACCCTGTTTCTAGTAAGAGATGCCAGTGACTGTTCTGGTCCTTACTGTAGTCTTCGGCCTGATTTCTTTCCCTGAGAATCAGGGTATCTTCTCTGGTCAGTGATGAATTTCTATGAACTGGCCCCTTGCCCAGGCTGAGGGCACTCTCTCAGGAGGCATTAGCATCCTCCCTCACATCTGTCCTCTTGAGTGCAGCCACATTTGAGCCTCTAGGCTGAGCAGCCACAAACTCCTACGCTTCACAGGGCCAAGCTCATCCACTCCTGTACCAGGGTCCCGCCTTCCCTTCACTCTGTCAGGGGGAGGCCTCCCTTATTCCAGGTCAGTCGTCTATGTGTGGATTCTTTCATCCCCCGTTCTCTGAGCTAAAGCATCACCTGCTCTCTCCAGAGTTTTTAAACTCTAGCAACTAACAGCAGAACACAAGCAGGAATCGACACTCAATAAACACACATCTTTTTAAAAATGAAAATAAGATACAGAATGACCACGGTCTCTGACTTGGAATGTTTTGGCTGTCTCTTCACTAGTTTCTCTTATTTTTTTTTAATGTTTTTGTTTTATTAGTTCTTTGAGAATTTCAATGTTTTGATCATATCCCCCCCCCAATTCTTCCCCAGTTCCCACGCAAACTTTATGTCCTGTTTTTTTCTTTCAAGAGCAATTTGTGATACCCCAATATCCTAGATGTGTAGCTCTTTACTGGAGTGTGGTAGACTAACCAGGGGGCAAATTCTTAGAGAAAACTGCCTTTCCCTCTCCCCCTTTCCTCTCCCCTCTCCCTATTCTCTCTCTTCCTCTCCCCCCTCCCCTTCCTCTCCCTCTCCCAGTAGCTAACAGTTGCCAGTAGCTCCACAGCCAGGTGTGGAGTTATTTACCAAGCTCCTCTCTCCATGGTGAGATCTGGTCTGACTTGGGCCCAGACAGATTTGGTATCCTTATTAGAAATCAAAATCAGAGGCAGAAGCTGTGACTCAGTGGTAGAGCATTTGCCTGTCATGTATGAGCCCCAAGTTTGGCTAAGTTGGGAAACTGCTCTTCCCAGCTCCACACTCCTTATGTATGAGCCCCAAGTTTGGCTAAGTTGGGAAACTGCTCTTCCCAGCTCCACACTCCTTATTCGCTCTTCATATCTGGATGTCCACTCACTCAGCCCTCCACACTGTGCCCTAGAAACTCCACTGGCCATTTCTAATGATCATACTTCAGCCCACACCTCATAAACTTCTCCTCTCGATCTCAATCACAAATCTTAATGGCAGCTCTCTTTTCTTGGACTCCTGTTATGTGTGCTATTTTAGGTCACATCCTTGGCCCTTCCATGACCAGACTCTATTTCTCAACCACCCACTAGCCAATTACACCCTGAGGTTTTCATCATAGAGACGAGTGCATGGGTTCTGGGCACAAGTATAAACTATCACTGTGGACAAGATAAGGCGTACAAGACTCTAGTGTGATGTTGACAGTGAATAGAGTCATTAATTTGGGTCAGTTGGTTGGGTCGCTTGTGGAAGCCTGAAGAACTGAAGAGGACAAGGTCACCTTGGAGACACAGATGCAAAGAGTGGGCGCCAGAGCCCCTGTTTGACCAAGTACGTGTACATGTGAGGGATACTGAACCCCAACTCCCTGATTACTCTGAAATGATGTACTTAAGAAAGTACCAACAATGTTCTTGAAAAAGCAAAAATTTTTCCCTACAAGATAATTTTTGCCATTAAGTATAAATTTGGTGAACTGACTGAAATACAAAGTATGATTTTAGAAAAGTTCATGGGAAATTCTTTTAATATTTTAAACATTCGTGATTAAGACATTGCATTAATTAATGATTTAGTCTAGTCTTGTGAATTATAATTTAAAATATCATCAAATGACTTACTTAGACTTTAATTATTTTCTTATAAAGAAAACATTTAATTGGGTAGCTCACTTATAGTTTCAGAGGTTCAGCCCAACATGAAAATGTTGATGTAATTTTCCTGTTCAAGACTATAAACCTACAGACTCCAAACCCTATCAAACTGGACTCACCGGAAATTGAATCCATTGAGGCTGCTGTGTTCTCCTTCTTGTTCCTGTTTCTATGAATGACCTCATCCAGCTTTGTTTGTTTTTATGTTTTTGTTTTGTTTTGTTTTGACTAGAGGTCAAGGGCAGGATTCCATAGCTTTCACTCCTCAGTTCTCATTACCTAATGACAGCACTCAAAAACTCAGGGGATGAAAATGAAACTCAAATAAAGCAGGAGAGGACATGAATGTGTGTTTTGGAATAAGTAGAACTCCCACGTTGGAGGTGGCTAAAGTTGTCTTTGTCTAGAGAGCAGAAATAGGTAATATATGAAAGCTATGAAGTGCCAGATGCTTGGGCAGGAATAGGCATTTGCACATTACTTTCATGGGAGGCCAAGCTAGTTGTTCAAGACCAAACTCATGATGGGACAAAGTCAAGGTCTATGTGATGCCTCAAGCATCCTTGGTCTGTTCTGTGTCCTGACCTCACCTCGAGTGGGGCTGCTGTCCCGTTAGGTCAGGTTTCCTCTGACTGGTGACTATCTTCTGGCAGAGGTACTGCAGATGCCCCTCTGAAGAGCAAGCTATATTTAGAAACTCAGAAATAAAACATTTAGTCGATTTTTTTCATTTCCTGATATAGAAGACCTTACTTCGCATCATTGCACAAAGCAAAAATCCAAGGCTCCATCATTAAAAAATCAATACTAGGGACTGCACAGATGACTCAAGGGTTAAGAGCACCAGCTTCTCTTCCAGAGGACCTGGGTTCAATTCCCAGCACCCACACATGTGGCAGATCACAACTGTCTGTAACTCCAGTCCCAGGGAATCCAACACCCTCACACGGTCATATATACGAGCAAAACAACAATGCACATAAAATAAATAAATCCGTTTAGAAACCAGTACCATCAGTTGTTGGCAGAGTCAGTCATGACTTTCCTGATGTCTAGGGAAGGCTCCTCCTCTACCACACCACAAACTGCTAACCCACGAGGGCCATGTCTCAGTCAAACTGGACACAGACATGCGAACTTCAAGGAAGTCTGACCACAAGAGCGTCTTTCAAGAAGGAGTTGGGAAATCATTGTAGTATTTCCTCCTTCCGGCTCCTTTGTACAGTTCATAGGAACAATGGTCCCTTTTTCCCCTGCTGAGTACAACCAATTCAGCTCAAAATTCATAAAAGTAGTAAAACTAGAGCTGCTATCTTATCGGGGTCCACGCACCCACATCTCCACCCACCCCAGGCAGTGGAGCAAGGGCCCTTTCGATGTAGGCTGCCAAGTTCAAGCTAAAGATCGAAGTAGCAAGAATCCTTTGCTCAAAATAAATACTTTAGAATAATGATCATGTGTGCATCTCTTTTCTGAATTAATCATGCCCCCCTTAAAATTCACTTATGTCTTAGAGTCTTTATGTGGGAGGAATTTTTGTATTCAGGAGATTACCTATAAAAGTCTACCATTCCCCCCATGAATTAGTTACTTAAAAGGGCAGTCATTGGCACTCCTTTATTTAATTTGGTCTTGCATCCAAGTGGCAAATTGGAATGAACCTAAAAGGTCTAGGACCTTAGAGTAGATACATTGCTGTGATTAGGTTTCTAAAAAGGGGTCCCTTTTTTAAGGGGAGGGTAGAGATTTTTACTACGCTTTAACTAGTGCATGCGGGATTTCCAGAATTGCCCATGATGGTTGCCAAAATTCAAAATGGCTTTATTATTGCAAAATAGTCTTTCCTTAACTACAGGGCCAAAAAGAAAGGCACCGTTTTGCATGAGATGGAAAATCACCCCCAAAGCAAATAAAGTGAGTGTTCTCAAGAGGAACTCGCTTTGCTCTTGCAAGTGCTGGGACCAAATGGCAAAGAAATTTAGCATACTCCCATTCAGCTTGTCACCAGAAACCCAGGACAGTAAATGTTTGCATTTCCGACAGGGAATGGAAACCATTTACCGGAACCAACAAAGCAGAGGCGGCCTGCTTCACCGCCTGTCTCCCTTTCAGCTGCTCCATGGTCACAGACATTGCTTCTGTTTCTTCGTCTCTCAACAGATAACATGTGCCGGATGATATCACACAAAAGCCATATCCCACCAGCATGTTAGGCATCATTGTCTGATACGTTAAATTTACAATTTGGTGGGGGGTAGGGTGGGAGTAGCTCAGTCGGTGAAGTGCTTTTTCTGCAAGCAAATAGAGCCGAATTCAATCTCAGAACCCACATAAAATGCCAGGCATGGTGGTGCACCCTTAAAATGTGGGCAGGCAAAAACCGGTTGATCCCTGAGGGTTGCTAGTCATCAAACCAAGCCTAATTGGTAAACACCAGGTCAGTGAGAGACCCCTATCTCAAGAAACAAGATTTACATCCAGCTCTGGAGATGTATTATCTGAGGTTGTCTTCTGGTCTCCATGCATATGTGCACCCACACACATGAACACACAAACACACGAGAAGCTCCTAACTGGTTCCTTTCACTGTCTCTTATGTGTATATGTATGCACAGGTCACTGAAACAGGGCTCTCAGCCCTTCCCAAATCTCAGCTCTGTAGCTTCCTAACCTTTGAATGTCCATCTCTTAGTCTGTGAAGTGGGAAGACGAATTGTACTGAAACCTGAGCATGGCAGCCTCTGTCCTTCATCCCAGCCCTCTGCAGGCAGAGACAAGTTGGTCTCTGTGAGTTGAAGGCCAGCCTGGTCGACACCGTCAGTCAGGGATATACAGTGAGAGCTTTTCTCAACAAGGGAGGGTGAGGACGCTGGAAAAGAAAAGAATTGGGCTGTGCCGACACGTAGAAAGGGTGGCTGTTAACCTAGAAAGCAGGAATCAGCACATGTCTCTGGCTTCTATAATTAAAAACCAATTTTAAAAATAATGGTATAGACTACCTCATGAGAGCTACCAATTAGGATGGCTTTAAACAAAGTGACGGCAATCACGGGGGTTGGTACACACGGGGGAGAATGGGAGTCTTCCTGCTCAGCTGATGGGAGTACAGAAAGGTTTACTAACTATGGGGAATAGTCATACAGTCATTTAAATATAGAATTATTATATTATCTTGTAATTCTATGTCCAGATGCATACCTAGGAAAAATAAGAACCTATGTCCACAGACACACACACACACACACACACACACACACACACAAACACACACACACACAAACACACACACACACATACAGACGTTGTAGGCAAATATTCACAGCACATTATTCACTGACTGACAACTAGATAAATCAAAAATAGACACAGCTCTATTGTAGATTATAAGTCATGGAAAGAGACAAAATATTGGTAAATGTGACACCACGGACAAGCCTTGGAAACATCACGCTAAGTGAAAGAAATCAGACTCAAAAAGCCATATAGTGTGATTCCGTTTTAGACTAGGGATTACCTAAGAGTAGAAAGTAGAGGGTTTGGGAGTTGATGGTTGAATTTGGTAGATATGGAAATTCTTTGGAAGGCAATGAAAATGTTCGAGGGCTGGGTTTGCAGTTGGCTGAGTGCTTGTCCAGCATGCAAGAGGCCCTAGGGGCCCTGGCTTCAACCCACGGCACATTCACTGAGCACAGTGAGGCACACCTGTGATGCCAGCCCTCAGAGGTAGAGGCAGGAGGATCTGAAGTTCAAGATCCTCCTCAACTACATAAGGAATTCAAAGCCACTTTGAATTACATTGAACCTCATATTTAAAATAAGAAAAAAAGACAAAGAAAGAAAGAAAAAATGGAAGGGAGGAAGGGGAAAGAAAGGAAATATTGGGTTGTGATGTTGATTATGGTGGTGGCTGTGTAACTGAACATACAATAGTTACAAAAGTGAATATACAAATACCATAGCAGCATGCAAGCTACATCCCAATGTAACCTTTTAAACACCAAGCAATAGGTGTTTGGGTAACTCCAGTCACATTCTATGCTTGATTCTCTTTCAGTCAGGCCCGTAACTTCTCATCAGCTTAAACATACTCACTCCAGTCAGGCCCCAGCCCCCGGACTGGGCCCTCTCAGAAGCTTTCACGGAAGGACCTCCCTGGCCTACAGAAGCAGTTTCACCAAGCGTGAAAACAAAGACAGCAACTTTGATTTTTAGGGTTTTATTTTTTTGGGGGGGGGGGGCGCTCTCTCCCCATCACAAAACTAATATGTACACATCAAGGAAAAATAATATCTGAAGCACAAATAATCCTCTGATCTGAAAGAATATCCCTCCCTGGCTCATTCCAAGGTAGAAAGACTCATCTGGAACTGGGAGCTTAGGGAGCTATGTTCTTGTGCCAGCTACACATATGAACTGCTTCCTTCCAGAACTGTCTCTGAAATGAACCCTATTACCTGACGACTTTACCTTTATTCAAATCCTTTTTTTATGTAGGTTTGATCATCTCCAACCCGAGTAAATTTTTTTCTTTTAAGTTTTTTGTTATTGTTATTGTTGTTTTTATTTTTGAGACAGGGTCTAGCCCAGGTTTGCCTGGAATTTGCTATATAGACTAGGCTGGCCTCTGCCTCCGAAGTGCTGGGATTAAAGTCCTGTGCCCCATCTTCAACCCATTTCTCCCTTAAAAGCAGACACAGACACAGACACAGACACACAGACACACACACACACACACACACACATTTTCTTTACACCCCCCCTAAGTGGTCTCCCTCACCTACTCTGGCATGGCTTTTTCTTATTATTATCTAGTTCCAATTTCTCTAGTTTGAAACTAGCTCACTGGGACTCACACTTCGAAAGTTTCTGTCCTGCTGAGTCGGGGAAGAGGAGCCTTCCCTTTGTTAAGCAAAAATAAATGGATTGTTACTTGGCCAAACTAAGACTGACCTGGGAAAAAACAGACGCATTCCCTGGCTTTGGACTGTCCCGGTAAGGGACAAATAATTGTAACTGTAACTTAGATAAGGAATGAGAACCCTTTCCACTTCTGTTTGTTAAAAAGAGAAAGGCTGATTCTAATTTGTTGCTTGCAGTTCATTTCTCCAGGTGGTCCTTTTGTCAAGGAAGTTAATCGGGAACATCCACTGTTATCTATCAGTAGTATAGCCCGTGTGTATAGCAAAGAATAAGACACAATCTCATCATGTCACGCCTCAGCTCATTCTGTCTTCCCCAGTCCAAACTGGATCACTTATTGTTATCACTGGTTATTCCTTCATTCGGAAGAATAACCTTTCATCTGTGCTTACAGATCTCTCAAAGCACATTCTCCAGATGCCTCTGTCCCACACAGCACCTGACTTAAGGCTGAGCCCCACAAGCATCTAGGTTTGTTGTTTGCCAACACATACGGCCGGACTTCCTTCCTGAAATCTGGGCATCGGAGACCTCATTATTTCATCCCCAGCCTTTCTAAATGGTGCAGTCGGAGCTGTACCATCCACAGCAAAGGCAGAGCAGAGAAGCTGGCCCCGTGGCCGCTACCTCGGAGCACGAGATCATCAAACATCTCGTTAAAGATGGACAGCTTTTCACTGTCTTTCAAATCCTCTAGAGGGTGAAAATTTTCAAAACCATTTGTCTTTTTTCAAAAGAGTCAAATGTCCAAGAATATTTCTAGAGCTTAGACCTGACAGCATATTCTTTCTGTATTTACTCTGGGAGGTGGATTGTTTCATAGGGTAACTATAACAAACAGTTGTCTCTAAAGACTTCTAACCTTTCCTGTTTGATCCTGTTCACATTCTTACTTTGTTAGAAAAAAAAATATTTACACTGTGCTGCAGGTATGTCTTCACTAACCCGAAGTGATGGATTAATAGCCTAGATTGTCTCTCAAAAGGTGGCCTACAAACTTGGAGGGATTGTGTCTAGGTTGACTGGAAAGCTTGCCTCAGTTTAACCGAATAATAATGCAAAAAAAAGTACATTTTTCAATACAGTGTGAGTCAGAATTTGACCTACTAGGGAAATAAAGTAAGACATCCCTGAGGAAGCCAGTGGGAGTTAACCAGTAAGAAAGTACAGCTTGATTCAAAGGCCCCGTGGTAGGCAGGACGGAAACAGTGTGGTTCTAAAAGAAGATGCAGGCAGCTGGAGCCCAGTGGAAAGACAGTTCAAGGTAGGAGTGGAGAGAAGGGTAGCGATTGTCTCTTCTCCTACCAGGGGCAATGGGAGGCTACTGAGATATTTTCTTCAAGCAGGGAATCTGACATAACCACACTTGTGCTTGGAAAAGAGATCACTACATCTGTACTGGGGGTAATTGATTGAATAACACCCAGCGTGGATGGAAAGCAGGTCCTTCAGAAAGGCTGTGCTGAGATCTAAGCAAGGGCCGTGTGTTGAGGATGTCATGGTGGCTCGTTAGAAAGCAGTGAACTCATTCAGGACAGATCTCAAAAATAAAAATGTCGATCATTCTTAGTGTCTTCCAGCTTTCCAAAGAGGGATGGATAGAAGTGAGCACACCCAAAACATATTTAGAAAGGCTAGAGCTGACGTAGCAGGTAAAGGCACTGATGACTTGAGGTCACTTGAATACTCTGGACCCACAGGGTAGAAGGAGAGCGCCACCTCTCAGAAGTTGTCCTCTGACCTCCTCACCCCCCGCCCACACACACAAATAAAATAAAGGTAATTTTCTCTTAAATATTAGAAAAGAAGTTTTCAGTTGATTACAGATGCATGATAAGGACCGAGGGGGTGCAGCAAATGGCAACTGGTCGGATGGACCTTCCTTATGAGATCTGCATGCACGTGTTAAGGACACTGGAAAATCTCAAAGCAGAGCTCAGACTCACTCTCTAATCCAGCATTGCTCAAGCTTACTTGAAACCATAACTACCCCCCTTTATTTTTGTGATAACAGAGACTCACTTCCCAGAGACACACCTGAGGCAAGTCAGGGTCAGCCTAAGCTTTTTATGAGCAATGCCAACATTGCTCACATTCTTTAAACCTCATGTTCATCTCCAAAAGCTGCCAAAGGATAATGACACAATTTCAAGCAAGATAACTTCTGCTCTTGCAGAGTCAGAGTCTAGAAGTCCGAGACAGGGGACAGTGGGTCTGCTTCTCTTGAGGCCTCCTCCTTAGGCTTGCAGACAGCCACCCTCTCACTGCTTTTCACATGGCTGCCCCTGACCCTGGGTGTTATTTGCTCTCCTTACATAGGACATACAGATTAGATACCCTAACCTTCTAGTTTTGCCATCCTCATCTCTATAAAGGCCCTGTCTCAAAATGTAGTCACATGCTAAGTGTATTGACCAGTTTTCTGCCGCTGAGAACACAGCGACACACATTTAATAAGCTATCAAAAAAGTTTATTTTGGCCCACAGCTGACGGTGAGGGTCTATATCTGGCATTTTTTTTTTTGTAAGCAGAGATACAAGACATCACATGGCACACAATGAGAGGCAGAAAGCATACATGGGGTGGGGTGGGGGTCCATCAGGTCAGGGGTTCTCAACCTGTGGATCACGACCCCTTTTGGGGTCAAACAATCCTTTCACAGGGGTGCCTATGCCCACAGGAAAACACAGATATTTACATTACAGTTCAGAACAGTAGCAAAATTATAGTTATGAAGTAGCAATGAAAATAATTTTATGTTGGCCAGGAGAGAGGCGTCACCACAAGGTGAAGAATTGTATTAATGGATTGCAGCATTAGGAAGCTTGCAAACCACTGATCTGGGGTCTCTGATCTTTCTCCCTCTTCTTACAATATCAATTGTATTCATCGTGGGACTCCACACAGTGACATTATCTAGACCTAGCCACCTCCCAAAGGTGTAAACACCATAGTGGATTAAGTTTCCACCTCCTAACTGCTCAGCAGGAGAGTGAACTACACTAGCAGGGAGAATAAGCCATAGTCCCAAGGGATTTGATTAGACTTGTAGGAGTCTTGAGGGGACAGAATTCAGCCTATAAGAACCCCAGAGGTAGAAGTCCACTTACAATAGATACTATTACTGACAGTCCTCACTTCATCCTTCAGTCAAAGTCTGATGTCCTGTACAAGGACAATGTCTCTATCCTTAGTGACTACTGCCTACAAGGATAAGAATAAAAAGAACCTCCCAAAGTCCAGTTGAAGAGTGGGAGGAATGAGAATATGAGCAAAGGGGTCAAGATCATAATGGGTACACCCATTGAAACAGTTTACCTGAGCAAATGGGAGCTCACCAACTCCAGACAGACTGGAAAGGAACAAGCATAGAACCAAACTAGTCCTCTGAATGTGGATGGAAGTTGTATGGCTGGGACAGACTGGGGGGCCACTGACAGTGGCACCAGAATTTATCCCTACTGCATGTACTGGCTTTTTAAGAACCTATTCTCTTTGGATGTATACCTTGCTCATCCTATATATAGTAGGGAGGGCCTTAGACCTTCCCCAAAGCAATGTGCCTTACCTTCTCTGGATTGGATGGGGTGGAGTGGGAAGGTATGTGGAGGAAATGGGAGGAGGGGAGAGAGTAGGAACTTGGATTGGTATGTATAATGAAAAAAAGATAGTTTGTTTTCTTTTTAAAAAATAAATAAAAATAAAAATAAGGAATAAAAAGAACCGACAGCATTTTTCTCAACCCCACACCTGGCTATAGCAAAGGTAGGGTTAAGAGTGGAGAAGATAATATTTGGGAAGAGCTCAGAACATTTTTCTCTGATTTCATCAACTCTCCACAACTGTGATTATACACATTCATATTGTTAATCAACACAGGATTCAGAATATTCAAAAACAGAGTGTCACTTTTTTTTCTTGTCATTATTCTAAGCAATGTAGTATAAGAAACTATATAATGCTTACCTAATTCATGGTCCTGAGTGTGAGTCCTAGCATAGCAGTGTGTGCGTGTGTGTGTGTGTGTGTGTGTGTGTGTGTGTGTGTGTGTGTGTGTTTAATTGTATAGGAGGATGTACATGTATTCTATGCAAATATTTTTTGTATCAGGGTTTGGAGCATCCGTAGATTGAAGCGCCACAAGATGGCCTGGGACCATCCCCACAGATACTAAGGGACAGGAAAGAGAGTGTTTACAGCAGTCATTCTTCCTGGTACTGCCCTCAGAACTCCCGAGATCCCCAGTTTAAGAAATTTTCTGCAGGTTTTGAAGTAGCCTTTTTTAGTATATAGATTTTATATATATATGAAAAAAAGAGCTAGATTATCCCAATACACTGTTTCTCATTACAGACTATAGAAGAGTTGAATGTCTGCTGCTTTCGCCTGTTTTGTTTGTCAGTATTTATCAGTATCAGTATTCAGTTGACATTCAGAACTTCTAGGGCCTGCTTTTAGCTGGAGATATCCACAGCCATGGCCTCCCCTACCTCTTTCCTAATTACATTGTTTACTCGTCAGCTTCACACAAAGCCAAACTAATCCCAGGCATGCCACCAAGCAGCCTTCAGGGAACCAGAGTGCAGAGGGCTGCACTGAAACCCCTTATTTAGTGACATTCAGAGATGTTTAATCATTCCACTGAGGAAGGAACACCTAGGCCAACAAGAACAGCCCAGCCTCTCTGACACCTACGCTTTGTCAAAGGTTTATTGAGAAAGGAAAGCCACAAAAGAGCAGAAGGTGCCAAACTTGGGCAGTCTTTGTCACACCCCTGTGCCAGGGGACAGTATCATATTGCAGCAAACACGATCTTACGAGATTGAGAAGGGAAAAGGAGCAAGCTTCTCTGTGGAACTTGTATGAAGCTACTGGACCTTTTGTAACTTATATAGTGTGTATGTCCTCTTTTTAAAATGTATTTTCCTTCTCCAGCTTCACTTTGTTCTCCCTAAAACACACACACACAATCACAGACACACACATTTGTGTAAACACACACAGATATATACATGCACATAGACAGACATGCACAAATATACATGCGCACATGTAATCACAGAGACATATACACAGAGAGACAAGCTCACATACACATACAAACACACATATTAACACAGACACCCACATATATGTTTACATACATTTATACACACATAAAACACAAATATGCACATACATACATGTGTAGATACATATAGATACTTGTCTGCACACAGACACGCAAACAGAGACTCACATTCCTTCATTGAATATGTGAGTGATTCAGTCTCCTAAAAATATCCCCAGAAGCGTGATCTTCCTCCTGGACACCAGTTCGTTCTGGTTCTTGGCTGGAACACAAGCTCGGCAGCTGCAGCACAGTCTGAGATTTTGTTAAGAAAAGTCAGAGGCCTTGTTTTCATTGTGTGACAGCTTTCACGAAGCCACCAGCGTGGTACCTGGCAGAGCCTGAGAAATGGTGTCGTCTGCAGTGGGGGTGAACGATAGTCACCACTGAGCTATGACACTGAGACCTGTGTCTAAAGCAGCGCAAGGTCCTTGAGTAATACTGTGAATGGTTTGAAGTAGCCTTCTTTGTATATCGATTATTGAAATGCTTCAAAAGGGAAAAAAAGAGAGACTAACTTACTACACTGTTTCTCATTACAAACTATAGAACAGTTGAAAGAATTATATATGACTCATACCTGCCAGCTAAGCTTTGAGCCTCTGTGTGTGTGTGTGTGTGTGTGTGTGTGTGTGTGTGTGTGTGTTAATGTGTATGTGGGTGCCTGTTCATGTGAAGGTCAGAGGACAATCACAAGTGTCCTTCTTCAGTCAGCAGCTGTCTATTTTGGAGGCAGTCTCTCACAGACCCGATACCCTTCACATAGACTAGGCTGACTGACTGATAAACCCCAAGGATTTACTTCTTCCAGGTCTGGGATTACATCAACATTCAAAACTATTTTATGTGGATTACGGGGTTTGAACTCAGGTCCTCATGCTTGCAAAGCAAGGGCTTTATTGATTGGGCTGTTCTCCAGGCCCTCCAGCTAGACTGCTTAATGAACACTTCACACGTTTTCTTGGAAGCAAGCCTACTCATAATCATCCATTTCTACATCTTTTTAAAATCTATACACATTAGGGAGGACCGTGCCAGCTCGTTTAACTCCACCCTTAAACACTTCAATATGTATTGCATTTACAAGTTCAGTTTGTGTTTTATGATTATCTTCTTCTTGTTGTCTTCTTTCCCCTTCTCCTCTTCCCACCCCTTTCCCTTCTCCTGGGGCATAATCTACAGACAGCGAGATGTATGTTTAGTACATTTAGTGAACTCTGACAATTGCACGCAGCTGCGGACGGCTTATTTCTCTCCGATACATGGAGAATGTGGTCCCGACTTGAGACCCCCTAAGCCCCCTGTGCCCCCTCCTAGACTATTCTTGTCTCCAGCCTCATGAAGTCAGACACTTTTCTGATGTTTTAAGTTTATCCTACTGGAAACTTTATAGAAATGAATCATGGGATGTGTTCTTGCTTGTATGAGGTTTTTTCCCCCTCGGCGTCCTTTAGACTTTCATCACGTTGCTACATGGACCAGTAATGGTTGTTTTAGCCTTCCATCTCCTTTCATGGTGTGAATGTATTATGATGCAGTGTTTGATACCGTTGATGGACATTTGGTATACTTCCAGTTTGGGGCCATTATGAATCAGTTTGCGTCTAATAACCCAGTGCAAGTCTTTATGTGGATATGCCTTCATCCCTTCTTGTGGAAATGTCTAGAAGCCAAATTGCTGGCTCATAGCATTGCTCTGTATCTTCCATCCTCTGCCCTGTTCAGCTCAGATTTTCTTGTAGAATCAACTTGAAATCTATTCACGTTCAGAATAGTCTTTATGATCACAAACAATATTTGAGATGTGCTACAACACAGCTCTAGTGTCTTTTGAAATATATTATTTCTACTGCAAGAAGTCACAGGAACTTTTGTTGATGATGTACTTTTTATACTGACTTTCAAACAGGAAGAAAATGCTAAATTTAGTTAGCAGTTACAAAAAATGGAGATAATGGCTTTTTCCTATTTCAGTACAGTGACTCTAAATTCTGCACATGAATTTTTTGGACACTGTTATAATTCCAAATAAAAACTTATATGTCTGAGAAAATATCAACATTAATGACAACTATTATTGTTGTTAGTAACAGTATTCATAGATGTAGCTAATATTTCTTCCTTTTAAACTCTGACTCCAAGAATATATGACCTTGGAGATGAGGAGAAGATTCAGTGTGTAAAGTGCTTGCCATGCAAGCATGAAGATCTGAGCTCAAATCCCCACAGCCCACATGTCTGTAATCCCATCATTCCTATGGGCAAAGGGGGTGGAGACAAGAGAATCCCTAGAAGCTCTAGGGCCAGCTAGTTTGGTATAAGAAGCAGCAAACAAGAGACCCTGCTCTAGACAAAGTGAATGGCAATGACCAACACCTGAGATTGTTCTCTGACCTCTATACCCATCCTGTGGCATATGCATATAAACACACACAAAAGAAAGAATATATGCCCTTCACTTTCAAGGTATAGTTAACAGGAAAAAAAGTATTTCAACTATTTCAAACAAAATGAAACTTAATTAATGAAATTAAATACAGAGAACAAAATGTTTGTAGCATCCTTAGGAGGACTGAAATAGCAAGTTTGCTAACACTGAAAACACCCACAAAGCTGACTCTCTAAAGGAAGGGCCTCCTTTTGTCAGAAGAGAAGGGTGCTAGAACCATCCTTGGTGCTCTTAGTTCTATGAGCATTGTCAGAGCTGGGGTTGCCAAATGACGACCCATGATCAAACCATGCTTGATGGAATTATAAATGCAGAGCAATGCCTTGCTTCGGGTTTCTTGACATCCACAAAACAAAAAACCAGTATGTCTTCACAGAACTTGCCAGAAGAAACAGCAAAGTATCTTCCTCCTCACCCCCACAATTATTATTTTGCATGCAATGTTCTGGGCCAGAGTAGGGGTGAGAACCCTATCATGCTGGGAGAAGTAGATGAGGACATGGAACTGGATGCTGTTCCTCACTCATGTCCTGTATAAGGTCCACCAGCCCTTCTCTGTACTCTTCTGCCTGACAGCAGACTTTGCCCTCGTGATAATTTTATCTCTTTCACTTTTCTTGAGCTCCTCCCTTTCTTCTAGCTATCACCAGTCCATCAACACAACCAAACAATCTGAAGACAAACAACAAAAACAAAGACAGTGGGGCTACATCAGTCTTAAGTTTCTTCACAGTAAAGCAAACAGCAGAGTGCAAAGAGAACCTATGGAATGGGAGTATACACTTGCAAACATATGTAGATGGAGGCCACTCGCTTGTTTCTCAGTCACCCACACCTGAATAATAACACAGAAGCAGCATTAATTACAACACTGTTTGGCCAATAGCTTATGCACATTTCTAACTAACTCTTACATCTTAAATTAACCCATTAATATTATTCTATGTATTGCCACCACTAAGGTTCTGTCTGTCTCCCTCAGCAGCTACATGGCTTCTCTCTGACTCTGCCTTCTTTCTCTCAGCATTCAGTTTAGCTTTCCAGCCTAGCTCTATTCTGCCCTGCCACAGGCCAAAGAGGCTTCTTTATTAACCAATGGTTAAAAAAAAATATTCACAGCATACAAAGGGGAATCCTACATCACCTCCCCTTTTCTGTATAAATAAAAAGGAAGGTTTTAACTTTAACATAGTAAAATTACATACACAGAACAGTTATCAAGCAAGAATTATAGTTAAAATATTTAGTCAATTTACATTTGGCAAATTACAGAAAATAGTCTATCATCTATCCTATCTTTGTGAGTCTAAAGTTTTATATCTAATCTATCATTTATTATTATAACTATCTTTCTTCAACTCCATCAAAAACTCTAGAAAGATATGTTACCTAAATTAACAGCAATTGTTTTGTAAGCAACTTCCAAAACTCTAGAATTAACAGAGACATCTAACTATCTGGACAGTCACCCAAAGTTCTTCTGTAACATTGGGACATCCATCTTCAGCCTACTAGCCCATAGTATCCAGCAGACTTTTCCATGAAGCAGAAAATTTCAAAGATAGTTCCAACTATATTGGCAGTTTGTCAGTCACTTTCTTCTGTGTCCTGCAGAATGTCTGGCAAACTCTTTCATGAAGCAGGAACCCTGAAGGACTGTCTCACCTTCTTTAGGCAACTTTAGCAGTCATTTTTCTGTGGGTCCTACATGTCCAGATATCATCAAGCAGTCTAAGCAAGAGCAGTTTCTTCACTGATGACAACTTATACTGGAGAGCATGTGAGGTAAAGGGAACACTCCTACATTGCTGGTGGGAGTACAAACTAGTACAGCTGCTTTGAATCTCAGTATGGTGATTTGTCAGAAAATTAGGAAATAGCCCACCTCAAGACCACTTTTGGGTATATACCCAAAAGATACTCAATCATACCATAAGGATATGTGCTCAACTATGTTCATAGCAGCATTATTTGTCATAGCCAGAACTGGGAAACAACCTAAATGCTCTTTTACCAAAGAATGGATAAACAAAATGTGATACATTTACACAATGGAGTACTACACAGCAGAAAAATATAGTGATATCTTGAAATTCATGGGCAAATGGATGGATCTAGAAAACATCATGTTGAGTGTGGTAGCCCAGACCCAGAAAGACAAATATCATATGTACTCACTCATAAGTGGCTTTTAGACATAAAACAAAGAAAAACCAGTCTACAATTCAAAATCCTAGAGAATCTAGACAACAAAGAGGACCCTAAGAGAGACATATGTGTATCTAATCTACATGGGAAGTAGAAAAAGACGAGATCTCTTGAGTAAATTGGGAACATGAGGATCATGGGAGATGGTAGAATGGGAGAGGTGAGGAAGGAAATGGAGTGAATAAAAATATGTAGTTCAATAAAAACAATTTTAAAAAGAGTTCTAATGAATAAAGAAAATATTATTATGCCTTTTATAGTATATATTCAAAAGTCCTCCAATTTGGTTTTTAATTAAAATTATAATATGTTAAAAATAAGAAATGTGTTTTCTTACCAGTGGACATAATTTAGAAATAAAGTGACATTCTAATTTTTTAAAAAGATGTTCATTAAATGCTATCTTATTAAACCATAAAAAAGAGAAATTTCTTGCCCAAATGGCTTACCAACTCCATAAGGAACCTCTTCAATGCCCATCATACTCTTGAAGTAGATTGGTACTGCGATGAGGAGATGAGTCTCATTGTCATGAAAAGTTCTAAGTTTTTAAAACTTTTTAAATACCATATTCTGTAGGTCTTTAAAAGGATAGAAAAATGCCTATCCATCTGACATATATCTCTGTTCATCTAGAAAACCTAACTAACGTGACTACTACTAATCTGTATTTTTTAATTATACATTACATTTTTAAATGAGCTGCACAAACATAGTACCTTAATCAAGAGCAGAAATATACGTATAACAAAACTGACTTTAAATTTGTATCAATAGACCAAGATCCATACCAATGCAAAGTATTCATCTCTATATCATATCCTCCTTTAAATGTAAACAAACATTTATAAACAATCATTTTTTGGGAATTTGGGTGTAGTTTTCTCCAAACTACTTTCTGCTCTTTGTTAGGCAAAGTATTTTGGAGGGTTTATGGAGACCTTGCAGGGGGCGGGAGGTCTTGGTCCATGAAACCACATTATTCTAGAAGGAATCCATAGGTTCTCATCTGTGAAAACAAAAGCAGAATCTCTTTTCCAAAGTAACATATCCTTAGACCCAAATTTTGAAGTCAAGATTCTTTTAAAGTATATATGTTGGTTTAGCTTAGCAGTTGTACAATGAACTATCTCTCTGTACTTAGCTCATGCACAGTCAAAACTTCAGAGAAAACACAATAATATACATAACCCAGACTCAGTGTGTATATTCTGTCCTTACATGGCTTATTTTGTACTCTATTACTTTTTCTACAAGTTTAATATTTATTTTATTATCTTTACTCCTTTGATCTATGACTGTCTGTACTCTTCTATATTATAACTGTCTATATTCTTTTTCCTCTCTGTCTCAAGCCTATGTACATTTATCCAACACTGTGACCCATTTAGAGGTCTTTTCCATCTGAATTTGTTTGTATTGTGTGCATATCTGTAATTGTTTTTTGACCAGCAGCAGTGCTTTTTTTCTTTTAAATGCTAAGTAGTTGGATCTAGAACCAACTCCACAGCCCTGCCTGCTTGCTCCACCCAGTCCAATATGGCAGAGGTATGTTTACTGCCAACTCTGTGAGCCATTCTCCCCGCTCTAGCTCCAGGGACACAGCAGGTTTATGTCTCCATTAAGCAATTTGCAGCATGCTGCTCACAGACCCCATTTGAGTACTTGGCCTCCCGAAAGAGCCAGAACTATTCATGCAACTAGTATGAACCAGGAAGTCATCTTTTTAAAATGGTATGTTTTTTTTTTTTGCTGCTAATGCTGAACAAGGAAGACCTCTCTTAAAGGAGCTACAGTGACCCTACTCTCCACCAGCAAACAGAGCCCATCCCCCACAAAAAAAAAAGTGGCAACCAAGAAGCTGTGTTAAACTCTGCTTTTTTATGTGTCTAGATTTCCTTTTTAAGCTCTCCCATATTTGCATGACAATTTGTAGACAGAGGCCACTCATTTGTTTCCCAGTCTCCCAGATCCGGATAATAACACAGAAACTGTATTAATTACAACACTTTTTGGCCAATAGCTTATGCAAATTTCTAGCTAACTCTTACATCTTAAATTAACCCTTTTCTATTTTCCTATGTATTGCCACAAGGCTCTTAGTTTACTGGTAAGGTTCCAGCATCTGTCTCCTTCAGCAGCTACATGGCATCTCTCTGACTCCACCTTCTTTCTCCCAGCATTCAGTTTTCCCCTCTAGCTCTATTCTGCCCTGTCACAGACCAAAGCAGCTTTTTTTTATTACCAATGATAACTAAACATATTCACAGCATACAGAGGGGAATCCCACATCTGACATCTGTGTGATCAGAGGGTAATATCCAAAATACACAGGGATCATTCAACAACAAAGAACAAATAAGCTGATTTTTAAATGAGTGAAGGATTTGGGTAGACATTTTTTCCAAAGAATATATTCAAAGAGAAACAAGTATATGGAAAGGTTCTCAACACCAGTAATAATCAGATAAAATCTAATCAAGGCCAGAATAAAGTGAGCATAGTACCACATGCCTGTAATGCTACCACTCAGGAGGCTGAGGCAGGAGGATAACCACAAGTTTGAGATTGGCCCAGATGACATACAAATGCCAGGCCAGCCAATATTGCATAGCATGACCCTGTGTCAAAGCCAACCAATCAATAAATAAATTTTTCAATAAGATATCACCTCTTACTTTTAAGATGGTATCTTAGTTTGGGTTTTTAATTGCTGTGAAAAGATACCATGACCATGTCAATGCTTACAAGAAAAAGCATTTAATTGAGGGTGGCTTACTTATAGTTTCAAAGGTTCAGTCCATTATGATCATGAAGGGGAGCATGGCAAAATGCAGGGAGACATGGTACTGGGGCTGAGTGTGCTACATCATGCAGGCAACAGGAAGTCAACTAACTGTTACACTGAGTGAAGCTTGAGAAAAAGACCTCAAAGTCCACCTCCACAGTGACACACTTCCTCCAACAAGGCTACACCTCTTAATAGTGCCCACTCCCTTTGGGGCCTTTTTCTTTCAAACCACTACAGGTGATGATTTTCAAAAATACAAGCAATAATAAGTGTTGGTGAGGATGTGAAATGTCATTGCTTGAATGTGAAATATCTCCCAAAGGTTCTAATCTTGAATGCTATTGGCGTTATTTTGGGAGGTTTTAAAATTTTTTGGAAGAACTAAATCACTGGGTATGTTTTTTGGGGCTATATCTTGTGAAGGGGCGCAGTGTGATCAGTAATAAAAGATCCAACAGACTAGCTTAATATAAAATACACAGCTTTAATAAACAGAAGGCAGACTTACACCAGAATCCCAACTGTCCGTCCAGATGCAGGAGCCAGGCGAGAGGGGGGGGAGCACACTCGCCAGGCTTAGAGGTAAACTTTTGCCTAAGGGCGACACGCCCCACGAACAGAATGTGATTGGCTGAACTCCCCTATCATCCTTGTCCTCATTCTTTCTCTGCTTCCTGTCTGCCACAATACAAGCAGCTCTTCTTTGTCACATCCTTCCTGCCACAGTAAGCTGACACCTTTGAAACCAGGAGCCAAGGTAAACCTTGGCTCTCTGTTAGCATTTGAATGCAAAATGTCCTCCAAAGGCCTAACTGTCTGAATATCTGCTTTCCAGCTGGTGCTGCTATCTCGGAAACTTTATACCATTTGGATGTGAAGTCTAGCTCACAAATACGGGGTTGCAGCAGCAGGGTTTGAAAGTTATACAACAGACACACCTCCACCCAAGCACTGTGCCTTGGTCAGCACCATGTCATGAGGAGCTGGGAAACAGTTTTGCCACGTTAGTTTCCAATGTCATGCCTCCTTTACTGTGATGGTCTATACCATTCAAACTGAACCCAAATCAGTCTCTCATCCCTAACATCTCTTCAGTATTACATCACAGTGAGGAGGAACGTAACTAGCACACTCTCTTTTCAGTATTTCATATCAGGAATTTTGGTCACTGCTACACAAAGTCACTAACATGGAAATCAGAGCTTTTGAGTAGTTACTGATGGCCTACAATATGGAGGTGCCACAAAAAGTAGACACAGAACCATTACATGACCCAAGAAGTCCTTAGAAGGGTATATCCAAAAGAACTAGAGTCTAGATCTGGTGGCACACCTGCACTCCTGTGTTCTCTGCATTCACAGTCTCAGGAGTGAGGGAACAACATGAGGGCACAGCAGGAGTGCTCATCAAATGGAGGAACAGATAAGGAAGACACGGCAAGTGCAGCCTGGGAAAGAAGAGGGTCCTGGGGCTTGTGATGGTGGGAATGGACACAGACAATGTGTGAAGTAAATTTAGGAAAACCAAGTGTTACTTGTTTCCTCTTACACAAGACAGCAGAAACCACAAAGTCACAGATCCAGGAAGAATGGTAAGAACCAAATAGTTCTTAGTTATGAAAGTAAGTATGTGCAGAGCTGGTGAGATGGTTTAGCCATTGAGAACACATGCTCCTCTTCAGACCTGAGTTCAGTTCCCAGCACCCATGTCTGGCAGTTGACAACTTCCCAGGAGAGTCTAACACCTTCTTCTGACCTCTGTGGGTATCTGCACTCATGAATGTACAAAGATACATGTTGTAGGAGGCTTGTTTGTTTCCGATTGCCCAGAACCAAAATAATCACTCAGAAACTATATTATTTACAATATTGTTTGGCCAATAGCTTAAGCGTGTTTCTAGCTAGCTCTTATTTCTTAAATTAACCCATTTCCATTATTTTACATTTTACCAAGAGGCTCGTGGCCTATTGGCCAGGTTCTGGCTTATGGCTTGTGTCTTTCTCCTCTGGCGGCTGCATGGCGTCTCTCTACTCTGCCTTCTTTCTCCCAGCATTCAGTTTAGTTTTCCCCCACCTTGCTCTACTTTGCCCTATCACAGCCCAAGGAGGTTTTTTTTTATTCATTAACCAATAAAAGCAGCACATATACAGAAGGACTTCCCACACCTGATATACACGGACATACAAACATGCATATACATAAAAGTGAAATAATTTTTTTTAAATATAAGTAAATGCATTGTGACTATACTGACAATACTGTGTTGAACACATAAAGTTTGCTAAGAGGTTAGATCTTATGTATATGTTCTCATCATAATGAAATAAAAGTTATCTATCTTCTACATTAGATTCCTACATATATAATGACCTTATTTTGGTTGGAAATCAGAAATGTTTGTTTGCTGTTATTGTTATATCTCTGTCCTAGATTTTGAGACATTTTTAGGGGGAAGGAGCTGACCCCTTCAGAATACTGAATTCCCAAGATAATAGTCCTTATTGTTTTATTATTTTTCAAATGTAGATTACATTTGAAAAATAATTACACATGTGATATGGTGTTTTATTTATGATTTATAAATCATTTAATAGAAATGAAAAAGGAATGTGGGAGGCAAGCTGCATTCTTGGGTCATGTGAGACAAGGGTATAGAATTTGTAGAAGTGACACATTAATTTCTTTTGCATCTGCATTTGAACTTTTGTTGGCACCTTCTCAGGGTACTAGACATTGCTGAACTCCTGTGAATGAAAGCGTGTCTCCAAGTTGGACTCCTTGACTTGGCACCATCATGATTTTTCCACTAAGTCCAGAGTGCCAATTAAAGCTGGCGTGCAAGGAAAAGTGTTAGAACAGATCCAAAGCATCAGTACAAACAAATGCAGCTTGAAATCACAACCAATGGGATCATAATATTCAGCACAATGTGTCCCTTTATCTTTTTGAGATGGGCAGAACCAAATTTGCCATGGGAATTATCTACTTGTACTTGTCCTATGAGTCTTAACCCTGAGTTACGTAATTTACAAAAGAAAAGACAGCATGGCCATGCCATGAGGCAACTCAAGGTCCCTGCGCATCAAGCTGGGTGCTTTGCTTCTGTTTTAAGGAAATTTATAGCAAAGCTCCCATTTCAGTGTTCTGCAGACATTAACACATTATTCTCATAAACATCCGGACTGAATTATCGTCAGTTATTGGATAAGGAGCCCTATTAATAGACTGGCTAACTGACCCACCCAAATCACAAAGTTGTAAATATTGGTCTGATCTGGGAAAAGTTCCCACTTTCATCCTTTAATTCAGAGCTCCTGCCCCACTCCTGCCTAGCCCACTCCAGCACTGGAGATAATAAGAACAGTTTGAGCTCCTCTTTGGTGTGTCCTAGATAGAACTGCACTGTGAGGTTCTGGTTTGTGCTACCAAGAATCACAGCTGAAGACCCCCACCAGCATTTGTGGTACATTATTTTCTTCATCTCCCTACTGGGTTCTCAATCAGACTTTAACTTAGGAGATGGGTAATTATTAACTTTCCGGTCAACACTGCTTACGTCACAGGCCAGAGTCTAGGCAGCAAAGAACTTTGGTCTCCTCCTGCATCTCCTCTCCTGTGGACAGAGGCGGCCAGAAACATCGGCTCAGATTGTTCAGCTATAAATCAGGAGGTGGTAGATTTGGATTGTGTCTTTAGTGGAAACTCAGTTCTAACCATCAAAGTAAGTAAGGAATTCTCTCCATTACCAGATTTCTGGGTGTCCATGTTCAAAAGGAAAGGCACACAAACAAGGCACAGAAACAGACAGGTGAAGGTCAAGGGACGTGAGGAACTACCTATTTCATGTCTATTAATTTATGAAAAGGGACAACGAACTTCCCAAAAATTATTTGCTGAAATCACAGATTATACTTCAATGAGACTTATTTTTGTATGTGTTCATATGTGTGTGTCTGTGTATGGTACACATGAACTTGTATGTTTATGTGTATATGCGGAAGCCAGAGGACAGCCTCTAATGTATTCCCCAAGCACCATGTGCTTTTCAGTGTTACTGTTGTTACTGTTGGTCTCTCATTGGACTGAGAGTCACCAAGTAGGCTGGGCTGGCTGGTCAAAGAGCACCAGAGGTCTACCTTCCTCAGCCTCCTGGAGCTAGAATTGCAAGTGTAAACCACTCATGGCTTTTTTCACAAGGGTTCCAGTGATCAAACTCAAGTTCTTTTGCTTGTAAAGCAAGCATTTTACCGATTGAGATATCTCCCTGGTCCCCAAGGCATTGATTTTGACCCATCTCAATACTATTACGCTTGAAATCATTTCTATTAAATCTAACCAATTACATACTAGAATATAATGAATTCTGCAGTGCTTCTTTTAACACATTAATGACATTTATGTGTTGATTTGTGTGTGCACAAGTGTACTGTGATGTACCTGTACCAATCAACTCAAGGGAATCAGAGTTCTTCCCACCAAGCATTAGACCTGATTGAACTCAGGATATCAGGCTTGGAGGCAAGTACCTTGCCCTGCTGATCCATCTCATAGGCTGTAAAGTTCTTAAGAAAGCCTCCAGCTCACCTGATGCCTATTCCCTTCCCCAAACTTTACTGTGCAGTATGGACTTCTGCCTGCTGGTTGTTTGACCTGGGGGCACTGTACACTCACTGTCCCCTGGGGAAGGTAAGGATGTCCTGTTCTCTGTCCATGCCATGTGAAATCTACTGTGGGTCTCACCTTGCAGGTACAATTTGGTTTCAGTTTACACTATTGGCATATGAGTGTAGGTGATATTGTGAGATGGGGGAATATCCTAAACATTATTTTTCTTCAAAAGGACAGAGCCTCTAGACAATTCTACTTACTACCTTCACAATGGGAATTACACTTCGGCGGGAGTTTTCCAAGGGACAGTTCCACATCCTCACTTCCTCTTGCTTGGATTTTCCTTCCATTTTTTTTTTTTTTGGAAGACTTTATCTGCTACTAGCTAAAAAAAAGTTTATGGAGGTAGAAATTAAGATCCTAGGAGCTGGAGAGATGACTCATTGGTTAAGAGTACTTGTCGCTCTTTCAGAGGACCTGGCCTCAACTCCCCACACCCACATAGTGTCTCACAGTCATGTGTAACCCCAGTTCCTGGGGATTTTCTAGCATTTGCAAGAGTCGGGCATGTGTATGGTACACAGACATACATATAAGCCAAACAGCCATACACATAAAATAAAAATAAATCTTTTAAAAACATTTTAATTAAAAAACTAAAAAAGAGTCTAGGCATCTGAAGATGACTGTATCCTGCCTTTCCACTTACCTTAAAGAGTGGCTGTAAGTAGCGGGTACAAGATTTGAACTTGTGTTAGCAACTACGAGAGAGTGTTGTTTGCTCAGAGCGCTCATCCACGGTGAGTGACTCTGTCTCTAATGACATGGCTAAGCTGGCTGTCAGGCACTGGTCGGCATTTCTAGAGCTCTCTTCCTCTTCAATCAGATCCCCTCAGAAAGCTCTTCCGCACTTTTGCCTGGAAGATGCAGGCCTGACTGGATGCAGTGTGCTGCGTGGTGTTGTTGGCTTAGTCCTCCTGCTAGTCAGATATAAAATATCCCGAAGACTCTTCCATTAAAGCCTTGCTCTCCAGCCCGTGGTGCTGTTGTGAGGAGATGGGCTTCTGAAGGTACTGACTTCCAGGGTAGATGAATCCATTGAGGGACTTGATTCTAAGTGGGCTATGGCGGGGGAGGAGGGGCAATCAGAAGATGTTCAGGAAGGTATACCTTCAGAGTATATCTTGTCCCCAGACCTTTTCTCTCCACCTGTCTTGACTTTCTGGCTGCTATGAGAGGAGCAACCATTCCCTCCATCACACATTCCTGGTGATGTTAGATTCGGCCTCATCTTAAGCCCAAATCAGTAGAGCGAGCCTACTATGGACTTAAACCAAGAGCCAAAGCAAACCTTTCCTGCCTTAGATTGTTTCTCTACCAAATCTGAGGCAGCAGAACCATGCACTCTCTCAATTACTCTCTTTAGCTTAGACAATGAGTTCAAGGACAACCTTGGGCAACTTCGTGACAACCTATCTTTAAAAAAAAATTAAGTAAAAGGGAATCTAGGGATAAAGTCCAAGGGTAACTGATAACCTGGCATGCACAAAGCTCTAAGTTCAATCTTCACTCCCCACCCCACCCCCCAAAAAATCAATAAATAAAAGTTCTTCTAGTTATTTTGTCATAGTAACAAGACAATATCCAGCCTTTAATACTGCCAATAAAGCCCCCACTTCAGAGGCCTTCTGAACTTGCTCTTACTGTAGATAAACTTCCAGACATCTGTTGGGATGGAGGAAGTGTAGTTACCAGTGGCGTACAAGGAGGGAAACAGAAGTGTGAGCATGTCTACTCCTTTTAAACACACACAGTTCAACCCTGCCCATTTGGGTCCCGCCCCCACCTGAGGCAAGACCTAACTGCAGACCCTGTAAGCATCTCTTTGGCACCCCTCCTAGATCCAGTTCAGTTGCTGAAGGCCCACTGAGTGAGTGACCACTTCCCTACCTTCCATGTTCCAAATATACGATTGTCACCTCCCCCAGTTCTATTGAAAAAGAGAGAGACAGAGAGAGTTGTTGTTCAGATATGAAGTAATCCCTCACCGAGGTTTGACCCCAGTTTGACTGGTCAAGTTTGACTGGATAAGATAATAGAGCTGTGTCTGCATCCTGAGAGGACCTAAGGAATGAACGGGTACTGTGGTAGATTAATTGTAGGATGTTATCAGGCAGCAGTGGAAAACCAGAAAATTGGGGCCACAGTTGAAGGAAGTAAGTCACTGTCACATCCCAGAAACCTGACTGTTCCTACCCCTTCTTAGTTCTTTTGCTTCTTATCTGCCACCTCAGGAACAGCTTGGTCCTCCAAAATCTACCTCTCTACAAGTGCAAAACAGAGGAACCAAGCAGCACTGACTGGAAATCTCTGAGACCATGAGTGAAAAGGTGGTTTTGCTTCTTTTAAATGGTTCCCCTAAACTATTTATTGTAAAAGGGAAAAAAAATTGATCAACAGAGTATGTCCATATATACATATAAATGCTCTCTCTCTCTCTCTCTCTCTCACACACACACACACACACACACACACACACACACAGATCTCATATACTAACAACTAAGATTTAGGAGAAAGTTAACGTCGATTAACATGTTCGATCCACCACATTTACTTAGTGTTCTACCAACACACATGAAAATAAGAAAAATAAGTAAATAAGGATGATATTTATGAGCATACATCAGTGCAGGGGTCCAAGAATGCATAACTATTTGTTCCAGTGAGTGGTAACTTTCAGGCTTCAGTGTTACTTCAAGAATTATTGTCAGAAAATACTAATTCACTTGGGGTGTAAAGTAACTACGACATTTGCTATCTGTTGCACAAACACTTTTTTCTTCTTTTTTTCTCAGGAGGGTGCAAGTGACATTCTGAGGAAGAGAATTCTATGTAGTGCTAGGCAGACACAGTCGTTATAATAGTTTGATCAGAACATAGCATTAAATGCCGCTCATGTTTTCCTGTCAATAAGACACTAAAACTCAAGTCCTCTCCTTTCGTAGGAGTTAACCTTCTCTCTTCAGGTCCTTGGTCTCACTAAAGTACTGATAGACACACGCAGCAGGGCAGCACGCCGAAGCTTTATTTAGAAGAGGAAGCAGAGTTAGATGAGGAAGCGAAAGCCTACATGCTGGGAAGCAGTGTGGGCAGTCTCCCCCAGGATGCTCTATTGGGGTGCTCTGCTATGGTCTTAGAGATGTTGATGAGCCCAGAGAACTTAGTGGGGACCTTTTGCCTGGTTTGCACAGAGACCTACCAGATCAAACTCCTTTGGCTTGCAGTTTACTTGTTGATGCTAACACGTGATTTCAAAACTGAGCAAAACTTCAATTCCACCCTCGCTTTGCTGCTCTCAGTTGCTGAATACATCAAGGAGTCTGCTTGGTCTGCTGTAATTGAAAACCACAAATTGTGTGACTTAAAAGACAGAAAACTGTTTTCCAGAAGCTGGGAAGCCCAAGATCACAGTTCTAGAAGGTTTGGGTCTCTGAGGAAGTCTTTTCTGCCTAACATCCAGATGGCCCATCTTTGCTATATCTTCATATGGCCTTTCCTTGGTGCTGGAATTTTGGGTTTATAAGACACTAATCCTATTACATCAGGGTCTCATCCTTACAATCTCGTTTAACCTTAGTTATCTTGAGTAATGATGGTACATCTCTAAGTACGGTCACACGTGTGGGGCGGTTAGTGTTGCAGTATATGCATGACGGGGTCACAAATATTCAATGCATAATAATTCAGAATGAATTAAGAATAGACTGTTAGATTTAGATACTAGGAGCACAGCTTAATTTCATGCAGTTTTATTATGGTGGGAGGGCCAGAAAACATGAAAACAATAGAAAGCTAGATTCTTGCAGACGTGTGGTGCTGACCTGTAAGTACTGACAAGGAAGGTTAGAGAGATGGAAGACCATAGCGCAGTCCTTCAGAGCTGAGAACGTACTGATCAAATAATGGTGGTAGAGCAGACAGGAGTCAACACATCCTACTAGATGGAATGTTTCTGTTTCCGTTTGTTCTGTGCTGTAAGAGAACACCCAAGAGAGGGTAACTTAGAATTAATTCAGACTTACAGTTTTGGAATGTGGGAGGTCTAATATGAAGAAGCCTGTATCTGGCTCCTATGGGAAGGGACCTTTCCTCCCATCTATTGGCAGACGGCAGAAAGGCAAAGAAGATGTGGAACTGTGTAGAGTGATCACCCTTTAACACTGAAATCCATCTCCTCAGGACAGAGCGCTCAACCACATCTCTAATGTTGCAACTCAGAATTAGAAGAACAACAGTTAAGTTTCAATATAGATATTAAAGGAGACACCAATCCAGGCAATGGGGTTCTACCTCTGACCCTTTATGTCGTGTGCATTCTTCTCTTCTGTAAAATATCCTCATTCCTTCTCAGGCAGTCTTAACTATTCCAGCTTCAACTCAAAAGTTCCGAGTCCCCTCTGAACCAGATGTGGGTGAATCTCCTGGTACTTCACCCTGAGGCAAATCCCGAAAGCTGTGAGTCTGTGTAATCAACAGGTCTGTGCCTTCCAGCTACAGAGATGGCGCAGTTGCGGCAGACTTGGCACAGTTGCGGCAGACTTGGCCATTTCAGAAGAGAGAAGTCTAGACAGATAATGAAATAACAAGTCCGGAGTGGGGGGAGCGGATAGTAGGAGAGAGGAATAGGAAACAATGCTGAATTTAAAGTTTTGAGAACATCCTTTAATTCCATGACTCACCTGCCAGACCCAGAGAGCAGAGATTGCCCCTCCCCAAGCCCTGCAGCTCCACCTCCATGGCTTTACTGGGCTCTACCGACAGGTACATTTGTGGCTTAGAGGTTCCTACCTATAGCTGTGGTGTTCTGGTAACTAAAGCCTTGTGCCCGGGAGACCTCACCCCAACCCTGGGGGAAGCTCCATCGCCACAGCAAACTTCTGCCAGGGTCCTCGGGCCGTTCAGTACACCCTTTGAAAAGAAAACAAGGGAAACCATGCCCTGAAAGCACTGCAGTCTGCGCACCGTGTGGAAGCCACCCGAATACACAGCCCTGAGTCCCCCGGAGCAGGATGTGAGGCTTTGGATGGGCTGGCTGGAGCCGCGGCTAGGGCCGCCGAAGAGAGCTGCATCTGAAGGCAGGGAGCGGAGACGTGAGGCCTTGTGTGCATGGCGCTCAAGGCTTCTCTTTCTGTTTCCTTTCTCTAGGCCCGTGATGGGGAGGGTAGCACAGATGTCTCTGATGTCCTTTCAGGCTCATTCATGCCACTCTGGAGGAACAGGCTTTTTTTTTTTTTTCTGCCAACAGTAATTTCCTTCTCAGACGGTGGTAAGGCCACGTCCTCGGTTTTCCTCTCCTGGACAAGCATTTTCATTTTCTCCACAGGGCCAGCCCAATAACCCCTTAAATCTCAATGTTCTGGTTTCCTTCTAATGATAAATTCCATCTCAAAACAGCCTCTTCTCACATTTTACTGTGTTCAGTTAAAAGAACCCTGCTGGCTTGTGCCATCATCACGCTGAGTTCTGCTTCCGCAGAGCCCCGGGGCCTGACACAATCCCGCCGGATTCTTTGCCACCGGTTAACAAGGATGCTCCAGTTTCCAGGGCCTTCCTCATTTCCATCTGAGATCTCATCCGAGTGGCCTTTTCCATTCACATCTCTGCCAACATTCTAAGCGCAGTCTCTCGAGCCACCTTAAATATTCCCAGGCCTTCCCTGCCCTTCTTTCCCAAGCCCTCGCCAGCATCACCCCTCACACTCCGTTTACAGCAAGTGAGGCTTTTCCAGGCCGGATCCTCTCCCTCCTTCCAGCCTTTACTCATCACCCGGTCCAAAGCTTCTTTCGTGTTTTCATTTCCATATGTTTGCTGTACCAGCCTCACTCTCTGCTTCAGTTTCCGGGCTTGCTCTGTTGTGCGCTGCTATAGCAGATTCTGTGGATCGGGTAGCTTAGCATGAGCAGAAAGTTGCTAAGATACTGTTCTTAGAACTGGGAAGTTCGAGATCAAGAGAGGGGCATCTAGCAGAGCCTTCTGGGTAAAACATCCCGTGGCAAACAGGCGAAGGGGCAAGACAGAACAAGACGAGGACTGAACTTTCATGACAGCACCTGTCCCACCCACAAACCAGGTCCCGCCCCTAATGTCACCACGGTGGCAGTTCAGTTTCAGATAGCATTAGGGGGAAAACACACAACCGCAAAATTGTATGACTTAGGGATCAGATTTTATTTTACTGCTCTTTCCACTGGACATAGATGGCTTTTCAATCATCTCACCTGTGGTCTTCCCACGAATCCTGTGACTCTCACTGAGACCCCCACCCGCAAGTTAGAAAACACATTCACATCAACACCGTAGGCACACACCCGTGTCTAAACCTGAAACGTTCTTTTTTGGTGAAAGTGCTATGGACTGGCAAGACAGCTCAGAGGATTAAGGTCCTTTGCCGGCACACCCCGATGACCTGACTTCGGCACCTGGAACCCACGTGGTGGCAAGAGAGAACTGACTCCCTCTAACTGTCCCCCGACCTCCACATGCAGGCTATGGCTTGTGCATACAAACCACACGCACACCAAATGCGCTGAGTTCAGTTGCTCTAAAACAAACTACTTTTAAAGTTGTTTGCTTTAGGAAAAAAAATTGCTCAAGTATCAATCTACAATCTCAGTAGGACTGGGGAGCCCTACGAGGGAGTAGAGGGCTTTCTGTGGGTCTGCCACACTGGTGGTGGGCTCATGCTAGCCTTCTGTGGAGTCAGTTAGGGCTGTGGGTCACATGCTTTCCAGGAAGGAAGGTAGAAACACAAGGCGTTTTTATCACCTGACTTCAGAAAGCACTTCCTGTCTCCTTTGCCAGTGCTGTGGACTTGATCTCCCCTCCATAATGGCCGAGCTCATAACTCTGTGTGATGAGGTACTAGGAAGCAGGGCCTCTGAGAGGTGGTTATGTCATGGGTGTGGAACCCTCTGAGATGCTCTTAGTGCCCGTACTAACAGTGGTTTCGGAGCGAGCGTTTGCCTGTTTTCTGTGCTCTCTCCCTTTCTTCTCCCTGCACCTGTATGAGGACACAGCCATCTGAAATCTGGGAAATGTCCCTTAACTCCACCTGTCTTCCTTCTTCCAATCTCCAGAGCTGTGAGGGAGAAGTCTCTGCTGCTTCAGAGCCACCCAGTCAGGAAGAGTCCCTCATGGACACAGCCCCAACATTCCGCCTAGGTCAGTGGAAGAAGACAAAGACCATCCTCAGAGCATAATGCAGCCTAGGCAGTGAGAGTCCCATAGGTCCTCAGTTACTTGATGTTTTTAATGCTGATTGTTGTCACTAAGACTGTGAGTAAAATCCACACAGGTTCACCAGCCTCAGCTTGAAAAATACTATTCTGTAAAACAGAAAGAATGGTCAAAAGTATTTTGTGCATTTATAAAGTACTTTAATAATAACCTTGCGTCTTGGGCTGAAGAGATGGCTCAGGGATTAAGAGCAGCAGCTTCTCTTCCAGAGGACCTGAGTTCAATCCCCAGCAACAACATGGAGGTTCATAGCCATCTGTAATGAGAACTGGGTGCCCACTTCTGGCATGTTAACATACATACAGACAGAACACTATACATAATAAATAAATAAATCTTTAAAAATAATAACCATGAGTCTTACTGAAATGTAACAAAGGTTCAAGCAAAAGCACTCTTGAAAATGAACTGTGAGCTTTTGTTTGCTGCTAAGTGTTCTTTTGAGCAAGATTTGGTGATCTTCACTGAGCTCATGTTCAACTGTGTCAAAACCTTATACCAGTGCTTAAGACCAAAATGAAACCTTTAATATAGACTAGGATTCCTCCAACATTTTAACAGGACAAAAACAAATGTCTTTTTGTTGGACATGGGGGCACATGCCTTTAATCCTAGCACTTTGGAGGATGAAGCAGGGGGATCTCTGAGTTTGAAGCCATCCTGGGTAAGAGTTAGTTCCAGGAAAGCCAGAGTTACAAAGAGAAACCCTGTCTTGAAAGCCAAAAGACAAAAAGAAAGAAAGAAAGAAAGAAAGAAAGAAAGAAAGAAAGAAAGAAAGAAAGAAAGAAAGAAAGATGAGAAAGAAAGAAAGAAAGAAAGAAAGAAAGAAAGAAAGAAAGAAAGAAAGAAAGAAAGAAAAAAAGAAAGAGAGGGGAGAGAGAGAAAAGAAAAAAGGTTTGTTTCAAGTTACTAATATCTGTGTAAATAACTAAGAAATAGCAAAAACAACACATTGTAATTGTATTTGTTTTGTGCTTGTTCATATGGAGAAAGTATTTTGACTATGGACAGTTAGTTCCTTGTGACCAGAGCGCTAAGCAAGCACCTAGTGCTAAAACATCTTCTAAGCCAGTGCTGACTCTCAACATGTGGGTCTTAGCAGCTGTGTGGCCAACTGGCCTTTTCACAGGGGTCACCTAAGAGCATCCTGCATATCAAATGTTTGTATTATGATTCAGAACAGTAGAAAATTGTAGTTATGAAGTAGCAATGAAAACAATCTTATGATTGGGGGTCACCACAACACAAAGGGTCACAGCATTAGGAAGGTTGAGAACACTGTAATCTAAATCTCCTCTGAACCAATTGCATTGGGCTGGCGGGGGGGGGGATCTCTTGAGAGTTTGTTGCAAAGCAGAATTTGATGCCAATTCTAAACCTGACACATCTCCAGTTGAATGCAATGCCTCTGTGTTCTTGAAAACATCCTGATTTTGATATGAATAAGTGTCAAATAGTAAATTATGGACATAAAATATAATGATACATTTTATACAAGAAATAAAGGTTTTAGAGTCACCATTTTGTTGAAGGTTTGTTTTAATCTGAAATGACTTCCAAGTGAATCCTGCACTTAGATTTGAACTCGGAGACAATTGAGAATAATAAAGATTTGAGACTTCTAGTTTACACAACAGAGTGAAGGGCTTAGGTTTGCTTGTTGACAACACAGGTTGAAAATACGCATAAGGGAAAACTGCTCTGAGATCGACTTTCACCACACCCCAGTTGGGACTCTGCTGAAGTATAACAGCCTCCCGCTGACCTCTGCTTCCCCGTGACTGCAGCTCTCTGTGGTTTATGCAACTTACTTTGATTTTTCAATGCTCTGAAGACCGGTTGTAATGTTCACAACAATCTTGGCTTTGATCGAATAGCGAAGTAGCTGTTGACACTTGACTTTGTCGAGTAAACGGGAAGTCTCAAATCTTTGATGCAGCCATCCTTAATATGTGCACAGGGTTCGTGTTATAAGCCCTATGCATGCCAAAAATAAAAAAAATGGTATTTAAGTCCTTTATATAAAATGGCACTTGCATGTAACCTATGAGCACCTTCCCATATACTAAGACATCATCTCTAGTTCCCTTGCAATTCCTGATACAGTGCTCGTGCAATATGAGTAATTGTTAGAAATGTGTTATTTAGAGGGGGCCAAGAAAAACAAATCTACCCTGTTTAGTTCAGGCACAGCTGGAGCAGGGCACTGTGGTTCCCACTTAGTTGAATCCACAGATATAGATATGGACTCTTTATTTAAGTCAGCCTGACAATATTCCAGACAGAGGATTCTGTTATACTCCTCTGCAGGCAGCATCTGGTGATACCAGACCCTGTCATCCACTGGCCAGTCACAGGACCCAGAATGAAGCTTCCAGGCCACGCCTGTGGGTTCTGGTGTGGCTCTACTAGATTTGTGGTCCATTTCCTTACAAAGCCAAAAAAGCGGCTTGCATCCCTGAATCCCACAAGTAGTACCTATTTCCTAAACTGAGTTTTCTGATTAGTAGGACTTTAATCTCATAAATAGAAAGCCATTTCTGCCATTCATTAGTTCATAACTTAATCAATGGATATCTGAGTTATCACTTAATCAACCACTTCTAGTGTGACCATCTTGATGAAGGAAGTGTACATTTCTTGCAATCCCTGAGGTTTAATAAACAAAACCCCATATTTGTACATACACCAAACGGCCACAAAATTATAGGGTAAACAAAGGAGGCCCATGAATGAACTCCAGAGAGTGTACCTGGTGGAAGCTGCTTAGGAGCCATTCTGTCTAAATAAAAGGAATGTTTTAATTTTAACAGTAAAATTGCATGCACAAAACAGTTATCAATCAAGAATTATAGTTACAATATTTAGTCCATTTTCATTTGTCAAATTAAGGAAAATATTCTATCATCTATCCTATCTTTGTGAGTCTAAAATTTTATATCTAATGTATCTTTTACCATAACTAAGGAAAACTATAACTATAACTATTAGTCTTCAACTCTTCAAAGACCCCAGAAGAATATACTATTACCTAAGTAAACAAGAAGTGCATTGCAAGCAACTTCTAAAACTCCAAAATTAACAGAAACATCTTGTTGCCTGGAGAGTCATCCAAAGTTCTTCTGCAATGTTGGGGTATCCATCTTCAACATATAGGCCCATAGTATCTGGCAGACTTTTCCATGAAGCAGGAAATTTGAAGATCTGTTCTGCCTTATAATGGCAAAGTTCATCAGTTGCTTTCTTCTGTGTCCTGCAGAATGTCTGGCAGTTTCTTCTGTGAAACAGGAAACCTGAAAGACCAACCCATCTTTTGGAAAGTTCAACAATTATTTTTCTGTGGGTCCTGTTTATCCAGTTCAGACAGCATTCCATTAAGCAGTCCAGGCAAGAGCAGTTCCTTGCCCAAACTGCTAGACTTATCACATGGAAGGCAAATTCCATAACGAGTTTTTCAATACCCATCAACCTCTCTGAAGTAATTGGTGCTGCCAGAAGCAGACATGTCTCACTGTCAAGAAAAGTCTAAGTTATTAAAACATTCTAAATGCCATATTCTGTAGGTCTTGGAAGTTTTGAAGATTCTCTAACTGAAATATATCTCTGTATATCTAGAAAATCTAACTAACATGACTACAGGTTTGATTATTATAAATGACTATCTATTAAATCTGTAATTTTTAATTATACATTACATTTTAAAATAAGCTTATAAACATAATACCTTAAACAGGAGTAGAAATATATATCTATACACATATACATATATGCATATATATGTATATATATACAGTGTGACAAAATTGACTTTGAATTTGTATTGGTATTCATCTCTATATCATATCATAGCTTTTATTCTTAAGAGAGGTCTTGATTATGACCATTAACAATTTATAATCAACCTCCTTTAAATGAAAAAAAACATTTATAAATAATATTTTGGAATTTGGGCATAGTTCTTGAGACTACTTCCTACTGATTGTTGGGTGAAGTACTCTTAGGGTTCGTGGGGTCTTATTCCATCAAACCACATTAGCCTAGAAGAAATCCATAGATTCTAATCTTCTGTGGAAACAAAAACAGAACCTCTTTTCCAAGACAACATATACTTAGGCCCAAATTTTGAAGTCAAGTTACATATATATATATATATATATATATATATATATATATATATATATATATATAGGTTTAGCTTAGCAGCCCCAGAATCAAATGTCTCTCTGCAGCCAAAAACTTCAAGTAAAACAATAATATACATAATCCAGACTCTATGTGTATTTTGAATCTTTATATATCTTGTTTTTCTTTAATCTATGACTGTCTGTACTCTTTTATATTACTTTTACTGTCTCTTTAAAGACTTGTTTTATTTTTTAAAACTATTTCTTTTCCTAACTGTTTGTAGTCATTTTCTCTCTCTCCTAATCCTACACATATCTTTTTAAACACACTGTGACCCATTCAGAGGTTTATTTTTGTCTGAATCTGTCTTTATTGCCTATCCATAATCATTTTCTGACCAGGAGCACCTTTTTTTTTTTTTAATGCTAAGTGGGTGTGGCTAGGACAAGACTGCCTTGCCTTTTGGCTCTGCCCAGTCCAAAATGGCAGACGTATGTTCATCACCAAAACCAGCTCTGCAAGTCAAGCTCTCTGCCCCAGCTCCAGGCACACAGCCCATCTATATCACCATTAAGCAGTTTGTAACATTCTGCTCATAGACCCCATTTAGGTGCAAGACCTCCCGTCCAGCTTTACTCTGTTGGTAGCATGAACCAGGAAGTTGCTGGTTTTTAAAGGAGTCACACAGCTTTTATTGCTAATGCTGAATCGGGAAACCTTCTCTTAGAGGAGACACGCCTCTGCTCACTGCCAGCAAACAGTCTTTCTGAAAATAAATGCAGCTACCAAGAAGTTGTGCTTGACTCTATTCTTTTGTGTCTAGAATTTCTTCCCAAACTCTCTCAGGTTTTATGTATATGAGTTGCCCTTCATTGGCACACCGTTCGTTATGTAGGTGGAGACTGCTCATTTCCCGACTGCTCAGACCCAAATAATCACACAGACACTATATTAATTATAACATGTTTGGTCAATGACTCTAGTGTATTCCTAGCTAGCTCTTACTTCTTAAATTAACTCATTTCTACTCTCTCTCTCTCTCTCTCTCTCTATATATATATATATGTGTGTGTGTGTGTGTGTGTATGTGTGTGTGGTGTGTGTGTGTGTGTGTGTGTGTGTGTGTGTGTGTGTGTGTGTGTTTCCAGCCTGGTTTTACTATACTAATCCACTGGCCAAAACAGCTTCTTTATTAGCCAATGGTAATAAAACATATTCACAGTATACAGAGGGGAATCCCACATCAAAGCAGCTAGAACGTGAAATCTCTAAATTGACTGGAGCTAAATTTAGCAGCACTGCATGTTCCTACACACTTAAATGCTTTTGAGCTAAAGTCTGCAAACACATAGTGAATTGTCTCTGATAATGTGTTGTGGGAACATTTTAGATCTAGATACAGTGAATTCTTCCCATTAACAAGTTTTAAATATTTCTAGCTTTGAAAGTCACATGGTTTCTTCTTTTGTATTTTCTTCCTAACAATATGATTGTACACAATTGATGCCCTACATAAAATAGACTTATTTATTTATTTTGTTTGAAAAAATAGGTAGATTCCTGGTGGCTCTTTTATTCCTTTTGTGCTTGTTTGCTGAAACTGTCTGGCTTATCAGTGAATCCTGGACGTCCCTGAACAAAATCCATAAATGTATATAAAATGAAGTCTTAGACACTCTCCTTTCCTTGAGCTTTAGTTTGGTTAATGATGATCGTAGGTGGGCTATCTTACCACCTCAAGCGCATGAGGTGGTAAGAGAGGCTGGCATCTTCACAATTGGGGTTTAGTCAGTAACCTCTGGTTAACCTTGAGTTGATTTAAAGGAGAAAGAATGCATGTGCTGCCTACAGCAGGCCTGTTGGAAGTTTACCCCAGACATTTTCCTTGACACAGCAAGCCTATTGCCTTGACTTCACATATTAATGTAAGCTTGTTTGTTTGTGTTCCACATTGTTTTCCTTTGTTCCTTAAACCTGGGCAACAAAAACAAACATTGAAATAAGAAAAGATCCAAAAAAAAGTCTGCAATCCATACACATTAATGATTTATGTAGCACAGGATATCTTTTGAAAGTTTCAGAAACTCTTTAGTTTTGTTTTTTCAGGGTTAGTTTTTGTTGTTGTTGTTGAATATAGTTTGGATTCTGTTCTCTGTGCTGACTACACAGAAAGCAACCGAATCTTTTTTTGTTTTTAAGATTAAAAAACATAAACTATGTTTATTCCTGTGTGCCTGGGTGTTATGTGTGTTCACCGTATGGTCAAAGGGGATATTCTAGAGTGCGCTGTTGACCTCTGAACCGTGTCTCCAATCCTGCAACTGAATCTTCTCAACTTCCAGTTTCTAATGGACTCTGCTTGGTCCCTACATAAAATACTGATCCTGGGAAGTTACTCTTCGGATCTGTGCTGAAACTCACCCATGTATGCTCACTTTCGGGGAAAGACCGAGATAAAATCAGTGACCCTGTCAGCCAGGTGTGCAAACTCCATGTGCCAGGCTTTCCTCAGAGCCATCAATCAATGACACACACCTGAAAACCTTGTCTCTTTCGGGAGAGGCAGCGGCTGCCCAACTGACCTCTGTGTGACCAGCATTGGAATCTAACACATTTCACATGTTACTGAGGGCGGGCTACCTCTGGGTCACTATCCCTGCATCTTTGTATATGTCTCCTCCCATCTATGGTTGCCCAGGAAGTTAATTCTCGCCATTCTCCCGTCTCCAGAAAGGGCAGTCGAGCTCTCAAGGCTGCAGGACCTAGAGTTGGTTTCCCCAGGTTCTTTTCGCTGTTAGCTTTCCCCTGGGAACACCCTACCCTCCTGAGACTGATTAACTCACAGCAGGGGACGTCGGACCTTAAGGTGACTATTAACAGGGAGGTTAGTTGTGGCTGAGGGAAAATTGCCTGGGAAGTTCTTTTGCCCTTCAATCACAAAACCTGGCAAGCTTGTGCCACAACTAGCCAGGACTGGCTGGCTGTTGGGCTCTGGAATTTCAACAACTTGTTGAGATTCCAATAACATTTACATTTGAAGTATTTAAAGGTAGAATTAAATAAATTATATTAAAAATGAAGTCAGTAAATCCCCAAACCTAGTTATTTCTAAAATGTTTTAACATTTCTACCAAGGGTTTTGTATCTGCTGAGCCTGTTGGGGGCAGGCTTTTAGAGTGGGGTGCTCTATGTTGCCTTTGAACTTTATGTTCGGGGCCTCAACGTAAGCTTCCAATCAGCCACCCCAAGAACATTTACACCACGAAAACTGGCAAATGTTGTGAATTAGGACTTGACTTTTGTTTTATTTTGTTGCCTATGATTAGGAATGTAATGAAGAAAACATTATTTTAAATTAAACTTGAAAGTAGATTGAATCTATTGAATCTATTGCCATCTCATGAGGAAAACGCCAAAACACACACACACACACAAACAAAAATCACCTACATGAGGAACTTTTTTCCTAATTTTTTAAAAATGATCTGACTTGGCGAAATTTGCTCAGGTTATCAACAAATGAGTGAGTTTTTACACATGGCCATTCTTTCTCTTTATTCTAAACTATTAACTGGAAACACCAACCTGCATTCATGTCAGAACTACACCTGTTCTATCCGTTGTGACAAAACCCCTTCCAATCATTCTAAAAAGACTAAATCAGTGTGTGTGTGTGTGTGTGTGTGTGTGTGTGTGTGTGTGTGTGTGTGTATGCACATACACATATAGGGGTAACGTGAAATGTCAGATTCCAATGCTGGTCACACAGGGGTCAGTTGGGCAGCCACTGCCTCTCACGAAAGAGACAAGGTTTTTAGGTGTGTGTCATGGCCGTGCCTGGCTTTACATGTGTGTGCTGGGGATCTAGACTCAGGTCTTCATATTTGCATCGTAAGTGCTCTCTCCCTGTGCATCTCCCAGTCCCAGTTTACTCTGTAGACACGTGTTTCTATTTGTGTGCCATAGGCTTTGTACTTCTTATTTATAGTCAATATCTTTGTTTTTCTGTCAAACCAGTTGTTAAACATTTGCCAGCACACCACTGCCTGTAAGATAGAATTGCTTTGCAAACTTTACTCATGCCTGAACCACAGAGTGGAAACCCTTCCAATAATATCACTTGGAAATAGCAACGTGGTTAAAAACAACAACAAATAAACAAACAAACAAATGGAAAAAATGTGTTGGCTGTGTCTGTTATGGGATTTTCTATATGTTTCCTCTATTCAGAGCAAATACTATCAAGATAGCTACACACAACCCAAAAGCAGGTTGTAGCGAAGTATTCTGCTATGCTGCACAGGCACCCCTAACACAAAGAAAAGACAATCCATTTCCAGCCATCTCTGACTTATAGAATAAGATTTGCCCATGAAGAACAGTAAATGGATACACGTCACAAAACAGTGTGCTCTGCTAAGAAAAATGTAAGGATTAAAATGTAGTCATGTTAGTGTCCCTATGTTTACTTAGAGTGAATTAAAAGGACGATCTTATCGGTTCTTAGGTTTGGTTTGCTTACACCCTGAGCCACTTTCTGGAGGTGCCCTTGTGATCTGCGGGTTGCAGGGCTTGTTTTTATAGGCTGAGTTATTTGTCTACTTTAATTCATTTTAAACGGTTCCCACAAGCCTTTTCCGTGTCACATTCCACACTGAAGAAGGTGGGGCTGTTGGTTGCTTCTCCTGTAGAAATCGTAGAAATAGGCAAATGCTCTTTGAGCAGCAGAATTTTGAGAATTTCCCTCCTTCCCAGTTTGTACGCATGAAAATCTAGCATTTGTTATTAAATGAAAGTGGGGAGTGGAGTGGAGGGGGAGGAAAGAAAAGAGAGGAGAGGGCAGGAGAAGAGACGAGTGGAGAGATAACCAGCCAGGAATGCATGCAGTATTTTCTGGGAAACCGCTTTCCTTCCCTGGGAGTTGAATTCTTAAGAGGATGGGATAAAAATAATACCTGAGCAAGTCGTATTTGATTCAAGGATGAGCAGGCTTCTGACGGAGACAAACCTTGCATGCGAAGCTCTTGTTCCCTTCGGAAAGTAGCTAGCTTGCCAGACAGAGTTCTTACAGTGCACATTTTCCTACTGGTGGGCAGGCAGGAGGGTTTTGTTTTCAGGTTTTAAATATTGAGATGATGTCAGGGTCTTTATTGGGACAGCCATTTTTACCTAACTCATCACAAATGATGCTAAAAGGGCAACCTTAGCGAAGTTTCGATCTCTTAAGATTTTGCTTCTCGAGGGTGTGCAATGTGGGACTTTTGTTTGTTTATGCACTCCCCTAAGGGAGCATCTAAGATGGGATAGCTGATCCATACGGAAATGGAAAACTTTTTATGTTTTGTTAACATATACTAATTATGTATAGTGGGTTTTATTATGACATTTTCATACATATACATAATGTACTTTGATCATATTTGCATAGACACAGCCTTACGCTTCCTTGTCCCTCTCCCATTCCCAAGATTCTTCTTCCTAAATTGTTCTTTGACTTTCATGTCTTCGGGGGCAGAGTGGAGAACCGGCACACATCAAATACATATAATATTGATAGCCCTAAAGACTTTGAAGTTGAAAGGCGCAAGAATGTTACCGACAATAGAAAGTGTCCAAAAGACAAGGCTCTAGAGAAGAATGGTTAGTGAACTGGTTGGGGGTCACCCTTGGAATAGTTTGTAGCTGCTTATAATATTCATTACAGCCATCATAGATTGTCATGGAAGAAGACAGATGTGCCATGTTGCATGAGGAGGGTAGGACACTAAGTTGCTTATATGTTGTATAAAATTGACATTCAATTGGACATAAAAATCATATGTTATGATTTGAACATGAAATTTTCCCTCACAGGCTCATGTGCTAAATGTTTGGTCCCAAGGTGGTGGCAATATTTGAGAGATTCTGGGAACTTTAGGAGGTAGGGTCTAGTTGAAAGAAGTAGGTCACACTGGGAAGAGAGGAGGCAGGGGGGTGTCTTTTAAGGTTATTCTTGCTCCCTTTCTCACTCTCTGTCTATTATGAGTTGATCAGCCTCTACCATATGCATCTACCAACATGATGCTCTGACCAAGCCCCCAGAAACTGAAGCGCCTGAAATTACTAGGCAAAATACAGCCTTCTTCTCTACACTTGTTCTCTTGGGGATTTCGGTCATAGCTTCATAAAAATTAGCTGATACACCATAGAGAGAAAATCAAGCGCAAAACACAAGTTTAGCTTGCTATGACTAAGGCTAACGTTTCTTTTCCTGCTTTTCCCCAAACTCTCTGTGTTTATTATACATAGAGTGTATGTGTGTGTGTATGTGTCTATTTTACATGTATATTGGTTATATCTATAAATATATACATATATTGTTTTTGTTTTTTAAAGCAGGTTTTGCCATGTAACTCAAACAAGTTCTTTAAGACTTTTAACAAGATCTGAGATGTTTGTGAACAGAGGATTTTGTCCTTAAAAATATATGTATGTATGTATATATGTGTGTATGTATATGTGAGTGTATGTATATGTGTGTGCCACAGGAAGCTAAAGAAATAAGGAGGCAAAAATCCCAGGTGCTCTGGAGCTCGCCAGCCTAGCTAATCAGGAAGCTCTGCTACACGGAGAAGTGGAGGGTGGTAGGAGAGAACGCTGATATAAACCTCTAGCTTCCACATTCATGCGTACACACACGTACATTCACACACGTGCATACATAAACACATACACTTGTAACATGAGGGCCTACTTGTTGGGGTTTCTGTCCCACCTGGGACCCCACAGCTGGCAAATCCCAAAGAGAAATCACACACAGGACTCCATAAGGTTATAAATTGATTGGCCCATTAGGTTAGGCTTCTTGTTAACTCTTATAACATATATTACCCCATTATCCTTATCTATGTTAGCCACATGGGCTCAGTACCTTTCTCAGTGTGACAGCTTGCATGTTGCCTCTTCGGTGGTCTGTGCAGGAATGGCAGGGGAACCTCCCTGCTTCCCAGAATTCTCCTGTTCTCATTGCATCACCTCTACTGCCTGTCTGGTTTTCCCACCTATACCGCCTGCCTGGCCAATCAGCGTTTTATTAAAATATGATTGACAGACTACAGACAATTCTCCCGCATCATTTCCATCTTTTTTTTTAAAACAAAGGAAAATACCCATAGTCCATTTGTTGGGAATGTGGGCGTAGTATTTCAGGCTACTTCCTGCTGGTTGGGGACGCTGATAATCTTATGGGGACCTAAAGAAAATTTAGAATTATCATCAAGTCCTGACTGGAGTATCCTGTGAGTCTTGATCATCTTAGGCAGCAGTCTTGAATCTGTTCTGGATGGAGAACTCAGACATCTGGGCCATCTATTCCTGTCGGAGATTTTTCAGGTGGCCTCCCTTGGTCAAAGGTGATTTTTCTTAACTCTGAATAAATCCAGAGTCTCTCATTTTCTGTGGAAACAAAAGCAAAATCTCTTCTCCAAAGTAACATACCTTTTGACTTCAATTTTGAAGCCAAGGTATTTTCAAAATACCTATCTTGGATTAATTCTGCAGCATTTATAAGCAAATGTCTTTTGGCGACTGTTGCTCCTTCCTCAGCATTCAAACAATTCAAAGAGAGCATAATAACATACAGTATCAAGATTTTCTGTATATTTTCCATCTTTATTTTAACCTCTATTTCTTCTATTTTTACTTTTACTTTTTGAGACTGGTTCTCTGTATATCTTTGTCCTGGAATAACTGTAGACCAGGCTGTCCTTGAACTCAGAGATCCCACTGTCTCAGCCTCCCCAGCACTGGGATTAAAGGTGTGTGCTACCACACCTTGAACTCACAGAGATCTGTCTCTGCCTCCCAGGTATTGGGATTAAAGGCATGTACTACCACACCTTGAGGTCGCAGAGGTCAATCTACCTCTGCCCCTTGAAGTCACAGAGGTCAATATGCCTCTGCCTCCCAGGCATTGGGATTAAAGGTGTGTACCACCACACCCTATTTCTCCCTTTCTTTTTTATTTTTAAGAACTTTAACCTTCAGCCTGCATATATTTTTAACACACTGTAAACCATTTAGAGGTTTTCTTCGTCTTTGAATCTCTCTTTACTGTATATCTCTCTTTTTCTGACCACTTGAGTCCTTAAGGAGAGGACTAAAACTGTGGCTTTTATGGCTGGAATTAACCCATTCCTTAGCTTTCCAGCCTCGTGGCAGAGGTACCAGCCAGAGCTGTGTTCACTGCCACAACTCTATGGCGTTTCAAGGTCCTTGCTAACAAGAAAGCTGCAGCATTCTGCTCACAGACCACACTCAGTCGGACTGCCTGCCTGAAAGAGTCAGAGATTGCCCTGGCAGGACAGCCGGCATTTTAAAACAGTGCAACTTTTTTCCTGCTACGGCTGAAAACCGAAAAGCATGCGTTCAGCTTTTCACCAACACCGTTTAAGTGCTTCGCGGCAGGACCTCTTAAAAGAGCTGCAAAGTTTTGCAGCTAAAGCTGAGTCAGGAAGCCTCTCTTAGATGAGAGTGCTTGCTTTCCTCTAGCAGGCAGAACAGACCGGCGAAATTGCTGCTACCAAGAAAACATGCTGTACTCTATTCTTTTTCAAGCTTTCTCAAGCTTTCTGTAGATTCAATTATCCACGTCTGGGCGCCATATGTAACATGAGGGCCTGCTTGTTGGGGTTTCCGTCCCACCTGGTACCCCACAGCTGGCAAATCCCAAAGAGAAATCACACACAGGACTCCATAAGGTTATAAACTGATTGGCCCATTAGGTTAGGCTCTGATTGGCCCATTAGGTTAGGCTTCTTGTTAACTCTTATAACATATATTACCCCACTATCCTTATCTACGTTAGCCACATGGGCTCAGTACCTTTCTCAGTGTGACAGCTTACATGTTGCCTCTTCGGTGGTCTGCGCAGGAATGGCAGGGGAACCTCCCTGCTTCCCAGAATTCTCCTGTTCTCATTGCATCACCTCTACTGCCTGTCTGGTTTTCCCGCCTATACTGCCTGCCTGGCCAATCAGCGTTTTATTAAAATATGATTGACAGAATACAGACAATTCTCCCGCATCATACACTCACACCACACATATGGACGCAGGAAAACAAGACAGAAAATCCAAGTACAAAATGCTAAGTACTAAATTTTAATATCCATCAGGGCCGGCTTAGCAGTTAAGAGTACTTGCTGCTTTTGTAGAGGACGGAGATTTGGTTCTCACCCACATGGCCGCTCAGAAGCATCCACACCACCAGCTCCAGAATAGCTGGCTCGACTTCTAGCTTCTTTAGGCATCGTGCGCACGTGGCGTGCAAACACGCACACAGGCAAACACTCCTGCACACAAGTTAAAAATAAATACACCTTAGCAAATGAACTCCACCAGGAGTTGAGTAAAAGTCAGACTCCACACTGTGCAGATGGGGCTCTGCTCGAGCAGGGAGGCCCTTTTCACTGCAGCTAGTCTAGATGTAAATGACTGCTTTGTTCCCGGCTTTCACTCACGGGCCTCTTTGATCATGACTTCACACAAGGAAAAGATACTTCCTTGTGCGAAGCAAGTGGTTAGCTTCTCATAACCCCTGACAACAAAGACCCCTCTGTGAGGACCAGGAATTCCTCTTGGAATACAGGGAAGGCCCCCAGCTGAACCGTATCCAAAGAAGATGTTGCAAAGCTTGCAAGGCTAGTTGGGAGAAAGGAGCCCTGCGTGAGATCTTTTCTTTCTGTTCAGATTCTGGCCTCGCTTAGGGTTGGGGGTGGGAGGCCATCAAAGAAAATCAGAGGGCCCAACCTGAATGTGTTTGCCAATTACAAGGGAAAGCGCCGGGTGCCAGCCCAGGCTTATCAGGTTCAGAATGTAATGCCTTTTGGAAAGAAATCGGTTTCCCTCTTGTGAAGAGAACAGAAGGTTATAGAAAAAAAAGGCTGTGATAAAAACTGAGGCCAAAACCAATGTACAATTAAGTCACGGCTGGCTCAGTTCCCCTCTGTCATGCCCACCAGGGAAGCCAGCGTGGGGACACCAGTTATAGACTGCCAGTCTCGAGGCCCGGCATTCAAGGCCGTCCTGATCTAACCTGAGCCCATCTTCTATCTTTGAATCCTACCCCGCTTCCTTGACACCACCCACAAACCTTCTCCACATACCGTCCTCACGGCCTTCCACTCTCCCCAGGCCTCACGGGGAGGGTCTGTGGAATGACTGTAAACTACCTATGCGTGAGCCTGTCATGATTCCGGACATGTAAATGTGTCCTCTAGTAAATATTAGCACCTCTTCCTTCACTCTTCTTTCCGCCCCCCCCCTCTCTCTCTCTCTCTCTCACACACACACACACACACACACACACACACTTTTTAGGGGAGGTGGTTTTTTAGAGACAGGGTTTCTCTATGTAACATCTCTGGCTGTCCTGGAACTCAATCTGTAGATAGACCTGGCTATCCTCAAGCTCACAGAGATCCACCTGCCTCTGCCTCCCGAGTGCTGGAACGAAAGGCGTGGGCCACCAACTGCCCGTCTCCTTCACCCTTCTTGGAGCAGAAATTCCCCTTCCTGTGACAGGTACTTGAGCTCTCTGGTAATGACAAACCCTTGAAGAAAAAGCCAAAAAAATCAGTAGTGATGAACAAGAGAGGTAAGAAGTGCCACCCCGCTTCCATAAGGGGGCCTCCTGGAGACCAGCCTCCTCATTGCATGCGGGCAAGAAGCGGCAACGGGAATGGCGGCTGCCATATCTGTACCTATCACCTGCCAATGTTGTGTTGCCATGACATGCAGACCTCAACTGAAGGAGCAGAGGCATAGAGAGGTCGAGAGATCTGCTCCAGGCAACACAGCTCATAAGTGGTGATGCTAAGATTCCAGTTCAGAACTTTCTGGCTGTAGGGCTAACCCCGTCTTTCTGAATGAAACGTGCAAACTGAGCCACTAGCCACATTTGCCTGACGTCCGCCGGGAGTCCAGCAGTGGACTGAGTTCTCAGCTCAGGCGTGGCTCCACCTAAGAACTAAACAGCAGAGTACAGAGTCTATTCTGTGGGCAGTGACTGGGGAAATACCAGGCAATACAAGACTGTTTACCAACAGACAAGGGACATGCTGCCTCTTGGGTTTAATGTCCTTGAATGTGCTGGGGAAGAGATCACTAAAGAGCTCTAGCCAGTAGAACGCTCAATGTGCTTTTTCCCCAGTGACCGATATGTTAGCATCTACCCTCATGCAGCACATGCAGTGTGGCTGGGTAGTGCTCTGGGGAACCAAGCATCTGACTGTATCTAATTCTCAGTAATTTAAATTAAAAGAGCTACACATGGCCAGCATTTACCATTACGGGACTGTACAGCTCTGGAACATTCCGACAAGTGAACAGCACTTTGCCAATCATCTGTATTACATCCCAGGTCTCACACTTACTGATTTATGTTTTGATTGTAAGCTTTATGTCATGAAGCATAAAGGGAATTTTTCAGTTTTGATGGGCAAGGAGGCCCCAAAGGAGATAATATGTGATGGAAGAGGGTTATCTGTCTATTGTGTTATTTTCGTTGGTCAATAAAGAAACTGCCTTGGCCCCTTGATAGGACAGAAAATTAGGTAGGCGGAGTAAACAGAACAGAATGCTGGGAAGAGGGCTATGAGGCAGACGCCATGGAGCCAGCCACCAGGTCAGACATGCTGAATCTTTTCCGGTAAGCCACCACCTCGTGGTGCTACACAGATTATTAGATATGAGTTAATATCAAGATATGAGTGTTAGTCAGTAACTAACTCTCTAGAGATAATGGGCCAGGCAGTGCTTAAATGAATACAATTTGTGTGTTGTTATTTCTGGGACTAAGCTAGCTGTGCGGGAGCCGGGCGGGACGAAAAGCAGGCCTGCCTGCAGCCCTCACTACAAATATGTGAAAAGGCTTGAAAGCCTTCGAAATAGAATTAGGCAGAGTTTCAGAGATTATTGGGGAAATCCATGAGTGTTGCATAGCAGAGGCCTTGGAGGCGTAACTGAGGTTATAACAACTTGACAGGCAGCACCTAGTCACTCAAGGACCCCTGCCCAGGAGGGACTTGATGAAAACTATGCTGGACAAGACAGATACCACCCATGTATTGGATCCTGGAAGCCCAAAGAGGGCATCAGACGGATCACCTAGAGCCGGAGTCTAGGCCATAGTAAGTTGACCAATGTGGGTGCAGGGAATCCAGCTCTGGTCTTCTGGAAGAGCAGCAAGTTTTCCAACTGCTGAGCCGTCTCTCCAGCCCTTGTAGTTTAAAAGCTGCTCTCTCAAGGGGCCTATCCTTGGCTCAGCTGGACATGTACCTGTCACTCTAATTGCCTGCTTCCAGCTGTTTCCCATGAAGCTCTCTCTCTGGTTGTAATATCTGTCTACCCACCATATGACATGCCCAATGGTGGGTCGAGGAGAGTGACCTATTGATGTTTCATGGTTTTAGTCCTTAGCACCTGCTTGACTCAGTAATGTCTCCCTGCAAAGCTGTGGACGTTGAAGAGTAGCCTCCAACAGATAGCTCAATATCTTTTTTCAAAGCAGAAGCATGACATCATCAGTTCCTCTGAGATGCCACACCAGGAAATAAGACTGGGGCCTCAGCACTGAGCCCTTGCTGGGCCTCGTTTCTCAAACATCCCCACTGCTCCTTCTGCGTCTTTGGCCCCAAACTTTTCATTCCATCCACGTAGAACTGCCTTCCTTCTTCTAGTCTTTCTCCATGGAGTGCTGCAGACCTGCCAAGTGAAAACCCTTGACCCCTCCAGGCTCCTCACTGATTGGCTCTTTGGGAGAAGGATGGAATGGGAGAGCAATGAAAGAGAGATCTTGATAGAGAGAGAGGAGAGGATGGATGAGGTTAGGGAACGAAACCTGGTGCTAAGGAAATTCCCAAGAATACACAAAGATGACCCCAACTAAGACTCCTGGCAATAGTGGAGAGAGAGCCCGAAATGACCATCTCCTGTATCATGTTAGTGAATACCCCAACTATCATCACAGAGCCTTCATCCAACAACTGTCAGAACCAGATACAGAGATCCACAACCAAGCACCAGGCCGAGCTTCGGGAATTCAGGGAGGATGGAATATATGAGCAAGGGAGGTCAAGATCATGATGGAGAAATCTGCTAAACTCCAGAACTCTAGACCAACAGCTGTGGAGCCTCTATGGAACCAAACTGGGCCCTCCATATGTGGGAGACTGTGATGAAGCTTGGACTATCTGAGAGGTCCCTGGCAGTAGGACCAGGATCTATCCCTGGTGCAGGAGCTAGCTTGCTGGAGCCCATTCCCTTTGGTGGGAAGCCATGCTCAGCCTTAATGCAGGGAGGAGAGGCTGGGTCCTGCCCCACCTTAATGTGCCAGACATTGTGGACTCCCCTTGGGAGGAGTGGATGGGGAAGGCTGGGGGAGAGGCTGGGGTAGGGGAAAAGGAAAAGGATGGGTGGAGAACTGTGGATGGAATGTAAAATGAAATTTTAAAAAATCAAAAAATAAATAAATAACCATCAAGAATCCAGAAGACTCATTCCCCCTCCCAGGAGGTTGTCACTCTATAGCGCAAGCCACACAGCATTGACCACAGCTTCCTGGTACCTTGACACAAAGCAGGAATTCAGAATTCTTTTTAGCTAAGTAAACAGCACCCCTTGCTTCCTCTTTGTCCTGCCTGGTCTGCCTACAGGCCTTCCTGTCCTAACTGGCCATCACCAGTTGCCTGTCTTCCTGACTCAGAACATCAGCATCTCAGAGCTGCCCAGTGGTACAGTCTCTCAGGGCTGAGTCTCCGGGATATGGCCGGTGTTATTTATGCACTGCAGACCGTTGAAGTTGTGGGTAAGCTTTCCTGCCGATGGATTACTCCCTGAAGGCATACACTTGACCTTACTCATGCTGTCCTTTCCAAAGAGGACAGAATGTACTCAGAATGCTCGTGATAAATAATTAAAAGCAAAAGTGTAGTAAAAGTTAAGAACAATCGGATGAGGGATATTCAATTAATGTTTTTAATTTTTAGGAAACTACTATATAACAAAAATAGATACTGACAAAAAAGACATGGCTAACAGAATATGAAATCGAATCACTGAATGTGTGTAATCATCTGGTGTTAGATGGTAGGTTAGAATTCATTATCTTGTTGGTTACTTAAAAGTAGAATAAAAGCAAGTCCTAAACTGTATCTGAATATAGTGAAGTATTTTACTAAATAGAGAAGTGAAAATCTGAACGTTTCTTTGCCCTCTAAATTCTATACACCATTTTCACTATAAGTAAAGATATTTTCTAAATTATGTATTTTATTGAATATTTATACTTTTACTAGTTGAAGCATTGCTTGAAATATCCCCAAGAAGCAAATTCATTTAATTTAATTCATCTCTCTCTCTCTCTCTCTCTCTCTCTCTCTTTCTTTCTCTCTGTATCTTTCTCTCTATCTATCTCTTTCTCTGTGTGTATGTGTGTTTCTCTGTGTGTGTGTTTCTGTGTGTGTGTGTTTCTGTGTGTGTGTGTCTCTTTTTTCTCTCTATCTCTGTGTGTGTGTCTTTCTCTCTCTCTTTCTCTCTCTCTCTCTCTCATCTTTCTCTCTCCTTCCTTCCTCCTTCCTTCCTTAGTTGACACTATGTCCATCAGAGTAGAGGCGTATTGCTAAGCGGTGTTTATGAGCACTACCCATAAGTATGTTAATATGTCTAAGCTACTATAACAAAACACCCTGGACTGGGCAGTTTGTAAACAACAGAAATATCTTTCTCACAGTTCTGGAGACCGGGAAGTCTAAGATCAAGACTCTAGTAGACTGGTTTCTACTGAGTTCCTATTTCTTAGATAGCTTTTTTTTTATGGTGATCTTGCTTGGTGAAGACTCCCTAGGGCCTCTTTGTCAGGACCTTGCCCTCAGGTCCCCTCACTTCCCAAAGGCCCCACCTTTTTTGATACTGGGAATTGTTTCAGCATCTGAATTCTGAAGGGAACACAAGCCTTCAGATGTTCAGATGTAGTCCATAGCGTGAACAAGTCCAACATGCCCAGTGTGCGGTGAACAGCTTGCATGCTACGCCATTTAAGTCTCATTACAATCTCATTTTATGAATGGGAACACTGAGATGTTAGTTAATTGTTGATTGATTGCTAAGTGCCCGGAGCTGGGCTGCCAAGTCAGGCCTAACAAACCCCAGACCTCTTGCCTGCCTGGGCCATTCCAGGACAGAAACCCCAGGGCAACATCACTGCCCTTCGCCCCACGGGGAAAAGCCATCTTCTGTCACCTTCTGCTGTGAAAATGAGGCAACAAGTATCCCTCAGTTTTCTGCTTTGTTGTTATTGCAGGAAGAGAAGCTAAACACCGCAGAAGCCCAATGGACAAGCTCCCCAGCAGGTAAGCCGGCATTTTCCATTTCATTCGCTGTGGGGCAGAAAAATAATGGATATTTTTCATTAATTCTCTTTTGTTCCGTGTAACATTGAAGTCAGTGGACAGAGCGGGTCCCCAAGTCTGTTTCTTTTTGGCTCATTCAGATTTCAGTTCGATTATGTGATTTAAAGCTTTTTGTTGCTATTTTGTTGTTTGAACATCTTTAAATTTTCATTTGATTTTATATGTATGTGTGTGCACATGTGCCTGTGTGGAAATCAAAAGACAGCTCATAGGAATCGGCTCTCTTCTGCTACAAGAGGCTTGACCGGGGCCTTGAACTCAGGACCTCAGTCTTGGCGATGGCACTGCCCTGCTAAGCCATCTTGCCGGCTCCTCTGCAGCTCCTTGTGATGATTTTCTACTTTTATTGTTGGGAAGAGAAATAAAAATGTGTGTGATGAGACAGCAAACCAACCAGATCTTCACAGTGAGAGAGTCCCACTTGCCCAAAGAGGTTGGGACATCTATAGTGCCATTCACTCCCCTCCCCCCAGCACACTGGCCCTAAGTGTCTTCACAGGACGGTAGCCTCAGCCCCCATTTGTTAGGAATGCATCCTATTTAGGGCATCAGAAGCTACCCACAATGCCCAGCCCTCAGGAGACTCCCGTGTATCCGTCAGGTGAGGAACCAGGTCCTGGGTTACACCCTCTGTTATGGTTTAAATATGAAATGCTAAGGCTTACGTGTGGAAGGCTTGGTACCCACCCAGCTGGGTCGAGGTATTTGGGGAGGTGCTGGACATTTTAGGAGGAAACACCTAGCAGGAGGAAGTAGCTCACTCGGGGCGTGTCCTTGGGGACTCTATCTTGCAGTGGCGTCTTCCTGACTCTCTCTGTGTCTTGGCTGCTTTTTGGCATATGTTCCCACAACCATGATCTTCTGCCAGACCTCCTGCCCAGAACAGTAGATCAGCAAACCCTGGACTGAGGCTTGAAAACTAAATCACAGTAAATCCTTCCTCCTTTTAAATAATCCCCAACCAATTGCATTTTCTTTCCATTTATTTCTGACTCTCCTCCCTGTACCAGCTAACTTGCGGGACCATCTCCTCCACTTCAGCTCTAGACACCCAGCCTGTTACAGCCTACTCCATGTATCTCAGCCACAGTGTAGCCATTATCCTTGCTCCTTCTGGAAAGTTCTAGACCATCATGCCGTCTGCCCGTCTATTCTTACTGCCCCCCAGTCTGACAGTGTGAGGACCTGACCCTGTAACCACTCTGCACCACTCAATACTGCGGGCCCAGGGACCTCATTTCCTCTACATCTCAATCTCCTTTCATGGCTACATCCTGGACCTTTCCATCAACTTTGGGTTCTAAATACTAAGGCCACCATCTCTTAGTACAGCAGATTTCTCAAGCTCAAGGGTGTCATATAATTGGTTCTGTTTATTTCTAGCTGTATTAGGCTCTCCAGCCCCAGAACTCTCATTTAATAACCAATAAAATAAATCTATTTAAATTTAGGCTGAAAAAAAATGCACTGGGAAGGTCATATGCAAATGTGGTAATAGATTTATAAACTGGGGGGTGGGGGTGAGATGAAAAAGCAAACAGCCAATGTCGAAATTAGGAAAGACATGAAGGAAGTTGTGTGGCCAGGTAAAGAGACAGGCAGTGTTGCCCTAAAGGATCATAAGTGTCTGTGAGTGTCCTTTACTCTACAAGGCTCTTAGCTTGAAGTGAGTCATTACAGTCAGCGCTTACAGCTCACTACAATTGTGAGATTTCTCTGTAAGTTGATGTAAGCAGGACCTTGGTGGATTCCAAACCACCACTAGCAGCTCGCTGTCCCATCCCATCCCATTTTCAGCGACTCATCAGTACACAGGGCCTTATTTAATGTTTTTCTTTCATTTGAAAGCATTGCTAATTCACCTTTTAAGTTGATTTGAGACTAGCAGCACTGTAGCTCACTCCAGGATGAGACTTACCTGTTGTGTCTGTTTCTTCTGTGAAGCACACCACAGCCTTCTTTAACTTAGCACCACAGGACAGCACCTTGATGCTGTGCTTAGGGCCTTTGAACAGCAAAACAAACAAAAATGGGACACAAAATGGACTGCAGAGGGGGCTGGAGAGATGACTCAGAGGTTAAGAGCACTGACTGCTCTTCCAGAGGTCCTGAGTTCAATTCCCAGCAACCACATGGTGGCTCACAACCATCTGTAATGAGATCTGGTGCCCTCTTCTGGCCTGCAAGCATACATGGAAGGAATGTTGTGTATATAATAAATAAATAAATCTTAAAAAAAAAATGGACTGCAGAGAATGCGCTTACGCAGAAAAATAAGTCAACCAAGGGGACAGAAAACTACCCTGTGTGAGTTCCACTAGAGACACAGAGGCCAGATGAGTCTCCTTTTTGCCGCTCTGCATGAGCCCATGTGTGGCTGCCACACAGCAGCCTCTGAGGACTGGTGTTTGAGTTACTAATAAATTCTGTCAAGGGAGCAGCATTCAAAAATGTGGACTACGAGAAATGAGGATCAACGATAGCTATAAAATGTCAGTTAGCAGCTGGTGTGTAAGAAGTGCTATGTAAACTTGCTATTTCTACTGTCATCTTCACTATTGCATAATATTAAATATTCTGAGGTGGAGGCTGCAGAGATGGCTCAGCAGTTAAGAGCACTCGGCTGCTCTTCCAGAGGTCCTGAGTTCAATTCCCAGCAACCACATAGTAGCTCACAGCCATCTGTAATGAGATCTGGTGCCCTCTTCTGTATATAGAACACTGTATGCCTAATAAATAAATAAATAAATCTTTTTTTAAAAAAATCCTGAGGCATTGGGCATCTCTGGGAAGGTTTTAGGCGGAGCAGTGATGGTAACTGTTCAGGTCTGTGGTCTAAAAAGATCTTATGACTCTGTGTGGCTAATGTGTTGGAAGGGGACATGAACAGATGTGGAGACAGACTAGGAAATAGTACTACAATCTGGGTATTGACAGAAACATGATATTGCCTTAGAACAGGGCATAAGAAATAACCATGGCTGGAAGGAATGGGCCTAAGAGACAGCCAGGCCTGGTAGCACGTGTCTTTAATCCCAGCACTTGAGAGGCTAAGGCAGGAAATTTGACATGAACTTGAGTCTAAACAGGGATATTTAACAAGGCTTTGTCTCAAAAGATGAGAGGGAGGGAGGGAGAGAAATAGGAAGGAGGATTGGATGGAAGGAAGGATGAACATACGGCTTCCTTTCTATTGCATTCCCCGCTCTGAAAAGTCACCAGTACCACCTGCTACCAAGTCTGAGCAATCTAAGGAGTCCTTTGCCTATTTAGACTATTGTAACATGAGGGCCGGCTTGTTGGGGTATCTGTCCTTGCCCAGTACCCCACAACCGGCAAGTCCCAATCAAAATCATACACAGGACTCCATAAGATTATAAACTGATTGGCCCATTAGCTCAGGTTTCTTGTTAACTCTTATAGCTTATATTAACCCATTATTCTCATCTATGTTAGCCATATGGCTTGGTACCTTTTTCAGCTGTCAGCTCACATGTTGCATCTTCGGTGATCTGGGCAGGAATGGCAGAGGGAGCTTCCTCCTCCCTAGCCTTCTCCTACTCTCATTGCCCCACCTCTACTTCCTGGCCAATCAGCGTTTTATTAAAATACATGATTGACAGAATACAGACAATTCTCCCACACCAGACTATTCTCTGACATCTTTAAGTCTAGTGTTTATAACACTTTAGTGGTCATCTAAGGGTTTTTGTTGTTGTTGTTCAGGGTTTTTGTTTGGTGTGTGTGTGTGTATGTGTGTGTGTGTGAGAGAGAGAGAGAGAGAGAGAGAGAGAGAGAGAGAGAGAGAGAGAGAGTCTTACTGCAAGTTAGCCTTGAAATTAAAATGAAGCTCAGGTTAGCCTCAAACTCATAGGTTGAACCTCCTAGCTCAGCCTCCAGCATCCTGGAATTGTGGGCGTGAACCACCATACCTAGCTGGTATCAATTTTTGTACTTTTCTCTCTTATTGGACTATAAACTCTCCTTAGGTCCCTGGTATCAAGTTGAGGACTTGGGTGCTCAGGAAGTAGCGATTACATAGATAGGTCGTAAGCTCTTTCATAGGCGGCAGAGGTCTCCCTCCATGTCCTGGTCATGGATAAAGTGTCTTCCACCCAGAAGATGCTCGGGCCTCTGAACCATGTCCATTATTTTCCATTCAAAAGTGATTTTACTATAATTTAGAAACATTGAACACCTAGGGTCATCCTAGAAGTACAATATTTTTTCTTGGCCTTTTATTATGCTTTCTACTTGAGTCCATGAAACAAATTTATAAAATTAAGTGTGGGTGGGGTGTCTCATCTCAAACATTCTCTTAGATACTGAATTGACACAACAAAATTCCATTGGGTGGGTAGCTCAAACAACAGAAATGTGGTCTTCCATAGCTCCCAATGGAGGTGCAGAGGTATTAACCCTATTCTGTTCTTAACTTGTGGCTGGCAGCCTCATCCTGACCTCACGCAGTGGCTAATGGAGGGTGGGGACTCACTGTCTCTCTCCCTCCCCTTAACACCCGCATGTCCCCCAGTCTTCCCAGACCTATATGACCTCATCCAGTCTCTGAAAATCTTAACTCCAAAGGCAATCACACAGAATAAGAGCTTCAGCAAGTCAGGGACACACTGTGGTCCACATTAGTTGTTAAGGACTCTGAAAATCACGCTTCATTCATCCCAAGCATGTGGCTATATATCATTGCATCTTTGTAGCCTTTATGACTGTTACCTGGGCTTCTCTCCATGCAACTTCATCTAAAATGTCCTCATCATCTGTAAGACTTGGCTTTTTACAAATGCTCCAGGACTCCTCCATCTGTCTCCCAGATAAAGCTGATTACCAAAATGAGACAGACCCTGTGTTGGGGACGCACCCCTATGTCCATGTGGTTTGGGGGTGGATGTGGTGGAAGCAGCACCTGTTTCTATGCAGTGTTTAAATGACTAAGCACCCAGCAGTTGAGGGTGTCCTCGCAATGACCACCAACATGGCAAGAGCTAGTGTACATCAAGAATTAACCGGCCAAACATACTTTGCCAGGTGTCTTAATCAGTGTTCTATTGCTGTAAAGAGACACCATGGCCATGGCAACTTTTATAAAAGAAATCATTTAACCTGAGTTAGCCTACAGTTTCAGAGGTTTAGTCAATGTAGCCGGAAGCATAGTAGCATGCAGGGAGACACGGTGCTGGAGGAGCCAAAAGTGCTTACATCTTGATCTGCAGGCAGCAGGAAGAGTGAGACACTCTGGCTTGAGTTTTTGAAACCCCAAAACCCACCCCCAGGGACACACTTCCTCCAGCAAGGCCACACCTCCTAATCCCTTGCAAGTAGCACCATTCCCTAATGACCATGCATTTAAATAGATGAGCCTGTGGGGCCTTCCCTCCGCAAACCACCACAGCAGGCTTATCGTGTGTTTGCATGGTGCCATCTTCAGAACGTCCCTATAAGGCTGGATGTTACTCTCTCCCCCATCTTGATGTTGGCAAAACTGAGATGGAGGGAAGAAGTGTGGTGAGCTGAAGGCCACCCAGCTTCTAGCCACCCACCGAGAGCCCACTTCCTCAACTGTGACAGCCGTCTTCTGGGCTCCAGCTTATAGCCCCTCCTCCTCTTCTAAGCCCCACTAAGAAGCAGCCACTGCTTTCCTTCCTCTGCGCTCACTTCTGAAGTAATTGTGCAAGTTTTGCACATCAAGCAGTTCTCCACCTCTGCATGCCAGCCGGGTGTAACACAATCCAACCAACTTTTTGTCCTAACTGCCCTGAGATAGCACCAGATGCCAGAAATTAAGGACCAAGGCCACAAGGCTGTTCCCCCATCCCTGCCACTTCACATGCTGGTTACAGACCTGGACCCTGAACATGTGGCCAAGCAGTCATAAACCAGGGTTTTCAAGGGACTCAAAAGTTTGTTTGAATGGCTCACAGAACTGAGAGTAATTATTAGGATATATTTACTGGCTTGTAACAAAGAATATTTTAGAGAATTGGATGAGAAGTCAGGTGATGCAGAACAAAGACAAGGTTTAAGATGGTCACAAGAGCAGAGACATCTGCCCTATGGAGTTGAGGAGCACCATCCTCCCAGCACACAGGGGCATTTATACACTTTGCGGCAAACCTACTCCCTGTGGGGTTTGTAGAGTTCAGTCTCTATCTTATTTTCAGTATCTACCATCAGCACCAACATATGCACACACACACACACACGAGAGAGAGAGAGAGAGAGAGAGAGAGAGAGAGAGAGTCAGACAGAGAGTCAGACAGAGAGAGAGACAGACAGAGAAGAGCAAGAGAGAGAAGGAACAGAGAAACAGAGAGAGATCAATGGATGATACTGAACTAACCAAAACCTCTACTTGGTGCTGTGGTGATAACACCCTGAGGCTATCCAGGGAACCCAGTCTCAGTAGGGTAAACTCCGTATCATAAATTCAAGTGTGGACAGCAGGGTTCCTTTTATCAAGAGGCCCCTTGGACTCAGAAAGTTCCAGGAGCTTTTGGAGCTCTGTGCCAGGAACCAGAGACAATGATCAAATCTATTTGTTTTTGCCGTAACTCCCTATATGATTTTATGTGCACTTTGACCAGCCCTTCTGGTGAAACAGCCTTAGAAGGAAAACTGGTCATAAAAAAAAATAAAAGGGGATCCCAGATAAATCAAACCAAGCAGACATGCTGCAAAGACTGGTCGTGCTGGGCTTCTTCTGTGCCTGAGACCAAAGCCAGTATGTGCCATTTGCCTATAAACTAGCACTTTGGAGTCTAAAACAAGAATGTCCTGAGTTCAAGACCAGTCTCGGCTACATGAACCATGCCTCTAAAAGTAAATAATATAGTATAATATAATACAGAATCCTATTTGAACTATACATGTTGGGGGGATCTTCTTTAAGATTTTAAAAATCACCTCAAGAAAAGTGTTTTCTGAGAACTCTTCAAGATGCACCAGTCTGTGGTCCCAAAGATGTAATATCATTGAGACGTCATAGCCTGGGTCCTCCTAAGCTGTGCTGTTAGCGCTATGCCACCGTGATTCCCTCTAAACACACTTAGTTTGGATGTTCTTCTAAGCAACAGGTTCTATCCAAGTAGCAGAAATTTGGGGAAGCATCTAATGTCACTGAAGAAAGTTCCTGGTGGTATATGAGGCTATGTGGTGATTAGCTACACTGTCTATCAGAGCCCTCTGTATCACTTCCAACAGATGCAGTTGACTCTTTGGGTCTGTAGGGTTTGCAGCTATGGATTCTGCCACCTGCTGCTGCTGAAAAGCATTTAGGAAAAGCTATTATGTGGCTGTTGACACAGGCTGTAAGTTGTTACGTGGCCGTTGACACAGACTGTAAGCTGTTACGTGGCTGTTAATACAGACTGTGTAGTCACACCTCTAATGGCTGCATCTGGAGTGAACGTGAGGAAATGTGTTCATCCTTCCCTAAACAATACAGAGTAATAACTGTACAAAGCATTCATATTGTGATAGATGTTATAGATCATCAAGAGATGACTGGAAATGCTGGAAGCAAGGCCACCACCTAAAGAATAAAGGATACGGGAGGATGTGTGTGGGTATATGTAAATACTACACCATTTCATGGAAAGGGCTGGAGCAAGCAGGGATTTGAGAACCATTCCCCATGGATACCAAGGGACAGCTCTTCCATCAAGGCCAGTGGGAAATTGGTATGACCCACTAAGAGTTGTAGGTATTTATCTTAAGCAGTTGAGTTGGAACCTCACAGAGGCCTTCCTGTGCCTAGTGAAAACCATTCTCACTGATAATGGGGCCAAACACCTGGACCAGCAGCAGAATGCCTTCCTCACCCCGGCAGATGGAAGGGGCCCCTAAACTTTTTCATTAATGTCACTCACATCTGTTGGTGATATTGAGGATTCCCTAAGATCACTAAGCTTGGTATGAAGGTCCTATGGCCCTTACACTTTCTCTGGGGGAAAGTTTGGGGTATCTACTAAAGGAGATTGGAGGAGGTTGGAAGGAATTGAGGGAACCTGTCCTGAAGTGACATTACAGGACAAGCAGCCTGGGTTGGGAAAGGAAAGAGAACTCAGTAGAGATGAGTACAACAGTAAATCCCTCTATAACCACCCCTGGCTCCACCCCTGGCTCCACCCCTGTGACCTGCCCCACACAAGGCCCTCAGCAAGTGTGCCCTGCATATCACATGACTCCCGTTCTTTCAAAACCCAAGACCAGCAAGTGTCAAAAGGCTATTCTTTGCTCATGTAGCCCATCTTCCTTAGACAAGGATGCGATCTGTAATAGGTAAGGCCCTGAAGGGAACGGGAACACCTCCTTTCAAACCAAGGAAAGCCTACATGGTATGTGGTCATTTGGTTATGCAGCTATGAGAAAAACTGAGACGCAAATGAGATGATGAGGTGACGCAGATCGTCAAAGCAGGTCGATCTTTCCACCTGCTGTGATTTGACTATTTCTCCCCTCTCCAATTTGTGTTGACCTTTAACCCCAGTGCAACAGCGCTAGGGGTTGTGGGTTCTAGAGAGGCGCTGCCAGGAATAGTGGAGTACTATGGCTATCACGGGAGTGGGTTCCCGATGAGAAGGGGCGTCCTCTCCTCTCTTATTCACACCCGTCCGTGTCCCACCCCTATTTTCTCCCTAATGTTTACCAGGTAAAACTTGGCTGATGTAGTAAGAAGGCCCTCACCAGATGTAGCCATTAGATCTTTGCAGCCTCTAAATTCTGAAAAATAATTGCTTTTCTTTATAAATTACAGCCTGGTATCATGCTTTGCCAACAACACATATACCAAGACTTCAGTCTCTAATGAGAGATGGAGGCAGATATGAGGGGCTCCAGGGGACCCTGCTGGGCACCAGAAGCTACAGAGAACATAGAGTTGTTCCCAGAATGGAGAGCAGCCTGTCTGAGATGCAGAGAGGGGAGATGGATCCCTGATGTCTCCCCTCTTTGTCCTTCAGTCCAGTTCAGCAGAGGATCTGCAGGGGTAGAGTTCCCTGAAAAATAGCTGGGCAAAGGGAGGAAATGAATTCAAGAGCGATCCTATCCTATAGAGTATGTTCTTCAAATGAATTCCATATTTTAGGCACTTGATTTTTCCTAATATGTTCCTGTTACATGCTACAGTCGGGGATAATAGGCCAAACAGGAATTAGAAAATGTCCAGGGGTTGTTCCTCGGTTGGTGAAGTGCCGTCTAGGAGACACAAAGCTCTGAGTTAGTCCTTACCACCACATGAAACTAGGCATGGCAGTCCATGCCTATAATCCCAGCACTCAGGAAATGGAGGCAGAAGGACCAGAAGTTCAAAGTCATCCTCAGTTCAGTTGAGGCCAGTCTGAAATACATGGGACCCTGTCCTCTCCGGGTCCCCTCAAAACAAAACAAAACAAAACAAAAAAACGAGAAAAGCTTACAAAGTATGGCCAGGTATGGTAAAACATACGTGTAACCTCACTTCTTAGAAGACAAAGGTAGGACTGGAGAGATGGCTCAGTGGTTAAGAGCACTGGCTGCTCTTCCAGAGGTCCTGAGTTTGATTCCCGGCAACCACATGGTGGCTCACAACCATCTATAATGGGATCTGATGCCCTCTTCTGCCATAAAGGTGCACATGCAGGTAGAGCCCTAATATCCATAAAATAAATAAATAAAATCCTTCTTAAAAAAGAAGAAGACAGAGGTAGGAGAATTGCAAGTTCAAGATCAGCCTGGGCTACATAGTAAGACTATGTCAAAATAAAGAAAGCAAAGGAAAGTTAAAATAGCGTGTTTATAAAACTTATTTTTGAAAATGAACAAAAAGTTTAAAGTCTTAAGATAATTGCCTGACTTTGTGTTGGGATTGAGCGTGGTGATGACGAATTGGTTTCTGACCAAGTTATTATATTGGCTAACTGGGTTTGGGTCATATCATTGATCCCTAAAAGGATTCAGCACCATGTAGTAGCCTCATTGTTTCCTAGGGACCCACCAGATTATCGTGTTAAGATACTGACCTCCCCCACTGAAATAAAGGTGGCCTGCTCCAATCAGAGACAAAGCAACACAAGCTACTAAAGCTGCCTCACCATCTTTGAAGCCGTGGAGCAACGGTCACCAACCTGTGACCCCAGACAGCAGCACCCGGGAAGGAAGGGATGGAAGAGGAGGGGGAGAGAGAGAGAATATCTTTATGAGAAATTGTGTTTCATCTACTCCAGACTGCACCAACTCTCAGGAGTTGGTTACAATCCAGGGAACAGACACAGCTTCTCAATGGCTTCAGCCCCACAGGGCACCTGAGAGGTTGCTGGTCTTTCTCAGAGCTGGGCGGTTCTGGGTGCCTTTTGTTCCATTTTATTCCCTCATTGTGTCTTTCCCCCATAATGTTCTAGATTCTACTGAAGAGGCTTCTCCTCCAAACCCTTCCAGTTGGGTCCTGTTAACTTTAGGGTAGATCTTCACCTCCCAGTCCATAGCCATGACCCCTCAGCTGGAAGGTGGGACCCCAGGCCAGCTCGTACACAGCCTCAGGAGAGACTCTGATTATGAACAGCCCTGATGGAGAGTCACAGAATCCCAGAGGGTCTAGAAGTCTCCATACCCAACAAGTTCCTTCTTCGCTCAGCCATAGAAGTAGATGGAAGGGAAAAACCCACACTCTCCCACTTAAGGGTTTCCTGAGTAGTTTCTTGTGAAGGGGGGCCTACATAGGATTTTAAGCCCTTTCCACCCCTACTGTGGTCTTGATAGACTAAGGAATAAAGCTTTGCCTGGCCAGAGCCACAGGGGCCATTATACCATGGCCACTAGAACTAGCGTGGCAAATGTGCCTGGAATATTTACCATGTCCTTTCCTGGCAAACTTTACCATGACAAGCACCTGTACTGCTTGTAACCTGATTCTTGTGTTTCTGAGTGTTCTGATACCAAGTGTGTGCCTGCCTTGAAATGAAAATATTAATAACTACTCTGTACTGCCATCTGGTGGTAGGCAGAGGAAATGATGACTGGAAAGTCCAAGTCAAGAGAAAAGCAGATTCCATTTTGCAAAAACTACTGAACACAAGCTAAGGAGAATGTGTAGGCAGGCCTGAACGTATCAAGATAGATAATAGGAAGTGGTCATGTATAAAACAATAACTACTTCATTAATAGCAACTACACTATCTCACCAACCTTTATATCCCCCTTGAAAAGTTTGTTATAAAGTGGGAAAGAATTTAAAAAAGGAAGTCCCTAAGCCAGTACTGGATGCATAGTGATCACTCACATGTTAAGTGCGTGTTTATTACTCTTATTTTTAATTACATGTATGGAAATGTATGTGGTTATGTGTTCGTGTGTGTAGATACCTGCAGAGGCCAGAAAATGGCACCAGATTCCCTTAAGCTAGAGCTACAAGTAGCTGTGAGCTACCTGATGTGGGTGGTAGGAACCGAATTTAGGTTTTCTGGAAGAGCAGCAAGCTCTCTCCACCACCTGGAACCACCCCTCCATGCACTGAGTGTTTATTCATAAGTACTGGTGGTTCTCAGGCATGATAGAAGATGTTCTGCATCAGTGGTTCTCAACCTATGGGTCATGACCCCTTGGGGTATCAAACGACCCTTTCACAGGGGTCTCCTAGGACCATTGGAAAACACATATATTTACAATACAATTCAGAATAGTAGTAGTTATGAAGTAGCAATGAAAATAACCTTACAGTTGGGGGTCACCACAACATGAGAAACTGTAGTAAAGGGTTGTGGCCTCAGGAAGGTTAAGAACTACTGCACACCATGATGTAATCTCGTTGTCCATAGCAACCCTGACAAGCGAGAACCATTACTCTTCCCGGGTGGCTGATGAGACAAGTGACACTCAGAGGTAAAGAGTGTTGCTGGAAGTTGCAGGACTCCTGTGTGAGACAGGCATCATGGCCGCTCATCTCTGGTCTAAACCTGTTCACTTATCTGTATACTAAACCACCAGCGTGATGGGTTGTATCTTCTCGGCGCTTATAGAAATTTGATACCATTCCATGCTTTTTACCCCCTCCCAACACACACAGGGGAGGGGAGGGGGAGAGCCTGAGAAACTGTAGGCTTTCCCGGGGAGCACTCACAATACCATTGTATCCCCAGACCCTAGCACAGTGCCTGGTGCATACCAGAGGTTTGGTGTGCACCGCAGAAGAAATGAAGATGCTTCACAATGCTTATCAGCCAGTGGCTCCTCAAACATCCCTCATTTTATTTTTATTTATGTATATGTGTCTATGTTAGTATATGTCATGTGCCCACAGAACCCACAGGCATCCGAGCGTGGAAAAGTGAAACTACAGTAGGCAAATGTCAGCCTCCCAGTGTGGCCGCTGTGTACTGAGTTTAGGCTCTCTGCATAAACAGCAAGGGCTCTTAACCAGGAACCTTCTCCCCAGGCCCAGCCAAGCATCTGTCTTAAGGACAGTGGGCTAATTACTAAATCAGAAAGGAGGGTGCCATCAGATTTGAAACAGAAGGCCAAGTGAAACATCTTTAAGATCTGACAAAACGGCTTCTACAGTAAAGGCCAGAGCAAGACAAACAGTGGTGTTATCTGAGTACACGGAAAGAATGTGTCTCCACATGCAACAGAAACAGCAAGGGTGCTGTGGACCCTTGCTGGGGTCCACAGCACTGAAGTCGGGGATCAGGACCTGGCCAGTTCCTCTTGAGCTCTGAAAGTGGAAGCATCACAGTGGTGGTGTAGACACCTCCGCACGGGAACGTCACGGCCAAGGCCAGCTGGGGCAACACCGTGGAGACAGTCTTCTGAAGGACACAGTTCCAACAGGCCCAAGGCAGCCTTTCACTGAGAGGTGCCCATGAAAACCCAGCTGTGTCTCCTGAGGAGGTGATGACATTGGCTTCTCAGTTTCTTACTCCAGATGTGTGGTGGTTTGAATAAAATGGCCCCCACAGACTCACAGGGAGTGGCACTGGTTGGCCGCGTGGCCTTGCTAGAGTAGGTGTGGCTTTGTCAGAGGAAGTGTGTCATTAGTGGTGAGCTTTGAGGTCTCAGAAACTTAAACCAGGTATAGTGTGACAGCCAGGCCCAGTGGCTCTCTCTCTGCTGCCTGCCAATTCAGATGCAGAATTCTCAACTCCTTCCCCAGCACCGTGTCTGCCTGCACTGCCATGTCCCACCATGATGATAATGGACCGACCCTCCGAAACTGTAAGCCATCCCCAAATAAATGTTTTTCTTTATAAGAATTGCCATGGTCGTGGTATCACTTCTCAGCAGTAGAAGCCCTAACTAACACAGGGTTTTTCATAAGGCCCTGGACTTGCTATGAGCTCCCCAGTACTCAACACCTTCCCCAAGGCCCACCACATGAAGAAGAGGGTTCATCAGATGTCCCCCACCCTTAATCTGAGACCCTCACTCCTTCCAGTGACTCTGCTTTCTGTACCTGTGTCTCTCTCTCAGAGTCCTAGGCTAGGGCCCTGGTAGAAGAGACCTGAGCCAAGGTACCTAACTCTAGGGAATGAGATGGAGACGTGGGGCTGGAGGAGAGGACACTGGAGCCAAACCTTTCTCTCCTGGGTCAGGATCATGACTTGTGACCAGTGGCCCTCAGTGACCTCTCCACGAGCATATGGGCTCCTTTGCAACCACTGAGCAAGCTTCCCAGTTCAGGGTAGCATGAAGGCCTTCAGGACTCCTCCAGCATCCACAAGCGTGTAAGCCGAAGCAAATCCCAGGTAGCTAGATGGTGGTGTGTGGCGGGTCTTGTTTGCCACTGTCGTGTCTGGATGGTGCGATCTGGAAGAGACTCAAGAGACTCCTGATGGCAGACAAAGACATTAAGGACTCAAGAGAAGCAGCCCCCCTGCGTCTGTGACGCTGGAAATAGAGTTGCGGCTAGGGTGCAGACTCCTGGCACCCAGGCATGGGCTACACCTGGCTAAGTGTATTAAAACCCCACAGTATAGCATTCACGTGTCAGACTCCCGATGAGAAGGGCTGTCTTCTCCATCATATTTTTTTCCAGAGCATCCCACAGCATGGGTTCTAACAGTTTGATAAGTTTACTACAAAAGTAAGTTGTGTGAGCTAGTATTTTAGGGAAATACTAGATTAACTAAAGAAAACCATCCCTTGATATAACTGTGAACGTGTTCAACTTTAATCTCTGCTCTCCCCAAGCCTTGTTTGACCAGGGAACTTCTGAAGGTGGCAGGGAAGACCTATAAGTATGACTCTCTATACAAATGTTCCACCAATTCTTGGCAATACTTACTTATATCTAAAGCACGCCATCGATTGAAGGTGAGTGAAGTATTTAAAGGTCTGGATAATAGGAATTGTCCTGTCATCTTTTAACATCTCAAATGTAACAGAAGCGTGATGCCGTTAGGTAGGAAAAAGTCACCTACGTGAGATTCCGTGGTTCGAAGCTCATCTTCTATTCCCTCTTCACCTGTGGAGTCAGCGCGCTCTCAGGTTGGGCTGGCTTCTCTTGTGTCCCTCCGTAAACAGTCTACACCTGCTGAGGTTTCCTCCATGAGACAGGCGCTCAGTACCCAGCAGTAGCTCCGTAAATATTTGGCTACTTTGCCCTCTGGCCAGGTTCTGGGAAATCAGATTTAGAAAACGGATTCTGTTTTCTAAATAGTAGCAAGTTTTCAAAACAGAGTTAAAATGTGTTTCATTTTACTACAGCTCTATTGCAAATACACCAGCAGTCTCTTAAAGCCTCAATCCACTTTAAAGTCTCATTTCAGGAGGCCCATGAAGCAACATGTCCTTGGTGCTTGGTCGAAGACCACAGGGGAGAAAAGTGACTGTTTGCCATTCCTCTCAGGTCATGACTTGTGATTCGGGGCCAGTGGTTAGGGAATGTGCATGATCTGAACATGGGAATGAAAAGACCCTCAGCTGAAATGGCTGATCCAACCTGACATCCCAAGGTAGTACACACCTGAAACCCCAGCCCTCAGGAGGCTGAGGAAGGACAATAGTGAGTCCAGACCAGACTGGATTACATAGCAAATCATGGCTGTTTCAAATCACAACCAAACAACAACCCACAAGATACCCAAACCCATTTCCCCCCTTCCCTCACCCGCCATTCCTACATTTGACTAGTGAGGGTGAAGTGTTGTGTGTGTGTGTGTGTGTGTGTGTGTGTGTGTGTGTGTGTGTGTGCAGTATTTGAGTTAGATTATGGGCGCCGAAGCAGGAGCGGCTTCCTCTGAGGGGAAGGTCGGCCTGAGGACAGGGTCCCATCTATGACTGTTTGGTGCCTCTGTCTTTGTAGGCCCAATGCAGGCAGCCACTGCTGTAAGTTTATGAGGACAGTGGCTAGGGCATGGCCAGAAGAGAACGCTTCTCAGCCCTGCTCCCCGTCATCTGGTCCTTTCATTCTTCTCACCCATCTTGTTCCCTGGGCCTCCCTCAGTGACTCTCACTTGGAACCATTATTGCTATGAGGGGTAACAAGCAGTAATGTTTCTACTTCCCATACTCCGTGTGTGTTTGTTAGCTGCCTTCCTGCTTGCACCACAGAGCTGGCCCTGTCCCTTCTGCACTCATTTCACTGAGGTCTTGTTGCTCCTGTTTTCGTCAGTGAGCTAGAGTTCCTGATAGTCCTGATCGTTTTGGTGGTCTGATGACTCCAGACTTGGCCAGCAGAACCCCTCTAACCTGCCTAAGCAATCACTCTCTACACCAACCCTGACCCCTTGGCACTCTTTTATGAATGCTGTCAATTTCTCTATTAGAAAACTCCAAGGCTTCCCGCATCCTGCTTCCCCTACCCCCATCCCCATTGTGAAACAGGATTTTCCTGCCTGAAGATTTCGCCACTAACTAATGCAGCCCTGACCATCTTCAAACACAGGGCTGTTTAACTTCAACACGAAACATGGACAGAGTCAAGCAGTATGTGGGAGCCTGGGAGCAGGTGGCGCCTGCTCTCGGTAGACTCAGCCATCCTAATGGTATTTGCTTTTCCCCTGTGTAAACCAACCCCTGGCTGCAAAAGCTAAGCCCTTTGCTTCCCTGTTGCTGTTTATATCACTCCAAAGACAAAGCAAATTTGGATTCGTCTTAGCCATCAAGGGCTTCCACTGTAAGTTAGGTAACTGCTTCCAAAAGACAAGCAGGAAGAAGGCAGGTAGATTGCTCCTTCGGAACTCAGTCTTCCCTGAGGGGCTGCTAGTTTTCTAATTTCATATATTATGCTGGAGAAGAGATGTTTCCCTTTTGCTCAGAGAGTTCCTTGTTCCGGGCAATTTGTGGATGACATCTTGGATCTTGGATATAGGCACTGGGAATGGACTGAACTTGATCTGATGTATATAAGGAAGAATAATTGCAGATATGAGTGTGTGCGGGGTGGGGCGGGGGGGGGGGATGAGTACATTGGTCCCACCCTCTTCACCTGTGGGTCATAGAACCTTGAACATTAGAGCCATTTGAGAGAAGGAATGTCACCAGGAAAGGAAATCACAGAGTGGAAAGAAAGGGCAGGACCAGAACCAGGAAGAGTGTCCCACAGCTCAGGCTGGTACCTGACTCAAAAACACGGCTCCCGTATGAGACGGGACCTGAAGGAAAGCCAAGAGGTGAGCCCTAAGGGAGGCGGTTTGGACACGAAAGAGGTAAATGCTTCTCAAATAGCCTGTAATTGCAGGGTTTAGGAGAGCAGTGTGGATCTGTCTCTCGCTAGGACAGATGGGGGAGTCTGAAGACCGCAGGGAACACACAAGCAGTCGAAGGCCTCGGGCTCAATCTCTAGCTTGCCTGCCTCTGTCTGTCCATTCCCCCTTGGGAAACGGGTGGTTTTGTAGGAGGAACGTTAAATCCCAGCCATTCCTGCATTTCTGAGCAATTTACTCTGTGACTCTAGCCCAGCAGAAAGTGCAGAAAGGCTTTAAGCTTCACCAAGTAAGAGGTCCCCAGGATCCAAGCAGCTGCTAAGAAGCTGGGAGGGACCAACGCTGCACCTGCCCCCCTCCCCAGCCTCCACCCCCTTGTTTCTTTTCTCCCTCTCTTCTGGCTGCTAAACTAGAACTCCAAAAACTGGCCTACTCATTGCTAATACTCAGTTATAGGACTATCTGCAGTCTCTCAAATACTGTTGAGCCCCCTTTTCCCTTTCTTCAACTTTGTCTTAACTAGTTACCTTCTTACCTGGATTTAAAAAACAAGACCTAGGTATTACGGTATTGCAGGTACTGTCAGTTATAACCTATATTTCCATCTGATCTAGGAGTTATGAGCAGAAAGTGAGGCAGTAGGGAGGTAGAGCTAGGAGCATAATCCTAAAAGCCACTGTGTGTGTTTGTGTGTGTGTGTGTGTGTGCACGTGTGTGTGTGTGCACATGTGCGTGTGTGCACATGTGCGTGTGTACATGTACACATGTCTTTATGTGCTGCTGTTTAAGCATCCCGTCCCTTCTTTCTCTGCAGGGCTGTTGTACTTTGGTCTGTATGTGTTTTTCACTTGATGTCATGATTGACAGACCTGTACCATTGGTCTTTATTCAGGAAACAGTTACTTCTTGGTGTTGCTAATGCCTGTGTTATGGCAACTAGATTGCATGTTTTGTGAGTATAAGGTGTGTGTCTTTTTAAAATGCAAATATGACTTGGAGAGCTGACTGCATCATGAAAATGGATCAGAAATGAATCTACGACGTATCCAGTTGTAGCACATGCTAGGAAGATAAATAAAGATAATCAGGAGGGAAGCTGAGAGATGGCTGGGTGGCCGAGTGGACCTGCAAATTCACTAAGAGATTTGGTGCTTGGGAAAAGGGTGGGGGTATGTAATCACTTCCGGTGCTGCTGGAAAAATTGCTACAAACAGGGTTTTCAGACAAGTAGTCAGAGCTTTTAGAATTGGCATCAGTGGGTTGCACTAAAGGACACTAAGCATTACCAGGGTCCTATTTCTTCCAAGCTCCCAGGATTGAATGTAGTCCCTGTTCCTCAGGGGTATGTGGCAACCTCACTTCTGTACTATAGTCGCATTGTCTCTTTCCCTTTTCTGTCTGGGACCAACTAAGAAGCTGGGAGGGACCAACGCTGTGCCTACCCCCAACTTCCCCACCCCCACCCCCTTGCTTCTTTTCTCCCTCTCTTCTGGCTTTGTCTTCGGAGCACAAACTTAACTGAACTTTGGAACCTCCCCATATTGAGGTCCTTAATTTGATCACTTCCATATTTGTTTAATTGCTTGCTTTGGCCGTGGTAACAGTCACAGATCCCAAGGATTCAAGTGGGTGTATCTTTTAGGAAACAATTTTTCTACTTACAACATAGGTGTTAGATTTTATTTTATCACCATGATAAATCGAACCCCCATAACCAACCAACCAACCAACCAACCTGTAGTCCCTAGCGGCTGCAGACATTTTCCCCATTGACTGAAGCTTATAGAGAGTATCATCCCAGGAGTCTATGATTGAAAGGAGGAAGGGAGGAAGGAGACCAGAGGCAAATCATCTCTCCTCCAAATGAACTTCACAGACAAAGGCACTAGGCTGAAGGTCCCAAATAATAATTCATTTATCTTCTGAAAATCTATACATATAAGAAACAGGAAAGCCACTAAGAGATCCTCCCATATCAACATTTGGGATTCACTGAGGAATCCAGCAGGCCAGGGTGGCCAACTTTACATGAAAGAAAGATTTTTGTTCAAAAGAAAGTGATGGAGAGAATCCAGCCTGGGAAGGAGCAGGGCACAGTGGGCAGATGGGAAAGAACTCCACCACCTTCCCTTCCCTAAAAAGCCCCAGGAGGCATACTATTGACCTGTGAGCCAATGGAACTCATGAATGATGACAGGGATTGTCCTGACTGTGGAAATGGCAAATCAGAAGCACACTGGTTCCAGCTAGGCCAACACTGGCATCTTGCTCAGGCAGCACCACTCCAGCGGGCTGAATCAGGAAACATGGGGTCATCCATCTTTAATACTCACTGTCTATGGCTTATTTTGGTTCCCAGAAGAGATGGTTCATTTTGGTTCACAGTTTTGGAAGTTTCAGTCCATGGTCCTTTGGCCCTGTTATTTGAGGCTGTGTCAATATAGTACATCATGGTAGGACCATGTGACAGAAGATACTTGATCACCTCATGGCAGTTGAGAAATAAGAAAAAGAAAATAAAAGAGAGGGCTGGGTCCAAATATTCTCTTTAAAGGTATGCCTCCTAATGATCTAACTTCTGTCCACTAAATACTACCTTCAAGAAAGCCCACCACCTCACAGTAGTACCACAGACTGGTGACCAACCCTCCAACACATGGGCCTTTGATGGACATTCAGGATCCAAACTACTGCCATTTTAATACCTGAGGAAGTGACAAGGGGTTCTCTAGGGGTGTTTATACCTACTGCTGCTGAGCCATGCTGTGTCCAGGATTCCTGGGTCCCTGGGGAAGACCACAGGCCGCTAAGCATCATGGGTCCCTTTGCTCCCTGGCATTATTCCATCATGCTTTTCTCATCTGCAGATGGGGGTGGGATATAAAACTTAGCTGACCGAAGAGGGGTTTGTGTGAGGCAATTGTAAAGAATGTTCGAGAACTCTGAATCCATGACTTTAGACACGCGAGGAGGGTCTGTCTTCCTGACTCACGTGCTATCCTTTGACCAGGACTCTCAGCTCTTAATTTTGATTGTCTAAAATAGAAAAGTAAACTTGATTCTCAATAATATGACTAACGACATTCTCTGTTTCTTGCTCTTTCTTTTCCAGATGCTAACAAAAAATAATCCAGATGGGGTGCAGGTGCTGTAAGATGATCCACAGGTAAAGAGAGCAGAGATCGCATTGCGAGGGATCTGTAGCCACTGTGGAGTCTTGTTAAGACTGTGCCTATAAAATAAGACATGGAAGTAGAAGAGGGACTCTAGGGAGAGAACGGGACGGTGTGGGAGGGAAGGACACACTAGAGGATGGGAGGGGTAACCAAAGTCAATTATATACAGGGATGAAACTGTCATATGGAAACCCATTGTTTTGCCCAATGGCAAATGCTGAAGCAATAGCAAGAGTACAGAAATAAATAAATCCCTAAAGACAGTGCATGTGACAGCAGCTCTAAAAGTAACCAGTGCATGTGTGCCACCATCAGCGCACTTAGGAAGCTCAGGCTTGGCCTGCATTGCCAACACACAAAGGCTTGGCTCCATTTAGCATTATTTAGGATTTTTTAAAATTTTGTTTCTCATTGCTTAAAACTGTTAGACATATCATCCCTCCTTCGATACAAAAAGAAAAAAGAAAAAAAAAAGCTCAGGTTATAAAGGACTCCTGAAGGACATCACCAACAATAAAGAGTCCAGTCACCTTTCTTGTGACATTTCATAAAGCCTTGAGTGACGTGAGTCATAAGGAAAACAAATTAACTGATAATGAAATGACTTCCCGGGATGGGGTGGGAAAGGCAAGGCAGCGGGAAGCTCTGACTTCATTTGATTCCAAACACACACATAAGCTTCCCTCTGTTGGAGCCATGTGACGTTGGGCTTCATTCAAACAAATTTATTATCTCCAGTATTGGTTCTCTACATCCATGGACTCTACAGCCAGGGTCTCCCAACCCAAGATTCAAATATTCAGAAAAGAAACCAAGTCTGTGCTGAACATTTGGACTTTCTTCTTGCTGTTCCTAAACAGTACAGGTTGACGACAACCCGTATGACATTTATCTTGCCTTGGGTAGCACAGAGAATCTAGAAATGACTTGAAGTGGAATGAGGTGTGTGAAGATGTACCATAATTCTATATAGAAAATTTGAGCATCTACAGATATTGTTATCTATGAGAGTCCTGGAACTAAACCCCCAGTGACTGCTTTTTTTTTTAACCTTACCACAAGCTTCATATTTATCATTTTCGTGATTGCATAATATTCCATTGGAGAACTATACTGTTGGTACTTGGTACTTAACCCCTTATTTCCCTGTTAGAGGACATTTTTTAAATTCATTTTTATTTTTAAATTCCATGAACTACTTTATAATTTATAATTTTGGGTCCCCTCAGCTCTTTTCATTAGCCAAAGATTTGTTTGCCAAGTATATTTATTCTCCTCCGTCCTGATGTCAACTTAGCTGATGGCTGTTCCTCTCACCCCCAGCTATCTCTTTGACCCGGTTCAAGTGCCCTCCCCTGGCTTTGTCAATGAAGTAAACAGCTGCAAGTTGGAGGAGGAGGACACTGTCAGATTAAAAGGCACCCAAAACGGTGAGTTTGAGGTGCCCAGGAACGCGCTGCATGCTGGGAGCCTGACCAAGACAGAGAACAGAGATAATATATCTGGTCTACCTCACCAAGGACCACTCGCTCAGGAGGACTCAGAAGAGAGACACTGTGCAGAGAAGCGTGGTATTGTCAATGGCATCAGCCCCACTGCCAGTCTGCACTTGGTCAGGACCCATCAAGATGACGGTGGCTCCTGGCCCAGCAGCCCCTGGGCAGGCACCATAGACAGTGCTCACCCAGCTCAACCCTTCCTCGAAGGAGAGGACTGCAAGAAACAAAGCCACACGGTGCCCACCTCGGAAGAGACCCAGACGGTGGGACACGGAGACTGCAGAGCCCCTGCTGAGGTCTTGGCGGTGGCAGACCACATCCTACACATACCAGCCCCGGATTACCCCCAGCTCTGGAGCCCCACAGTAGACCCAGTAGACCGTGAAGACCCCGAAGAAAAGGATTATCTTTTTGAGAACCACTCTGAGGTGGAGCCCCTGCCGGCAATTCACCCCAGCGTGAGTGAGCAGGGTTTGAGCCTGCCCTTCTCCCGGAAGAGAAGCTGGGACTCACTGAATGAGGCAGGGCCAACAGAAGTTCTGAATGTCTACTTTAAAGAGGAGAGTCCCACTCACCCTCCGTCAGTGGTGGATTCTAGAAGTGAGCGGGAAATCTCCCACACCTACAATGGGGACAGGGACGGGGTTATGGTAGATGAGGATGCTGAGGTGGCTGAAGCCCTTGCAGCATTAGAAGCTGCGACTGCGGGAGAAGATGCGGATTAGGGGAGGAGCTAGGTGAAGGGCCCCAATAAAGTGAACTGCGGTCACACTGAGCAGATCTAGAGAATCTGCGGGCATACCCAGGCAGCCTTACCAGCTGCGCCACTTGTTTACATCTGCTCTCTCCCCGTCGCCAGTACCTGTGTCAGGCTGCCGACTGTCTACGGCACCCCTCTGTGCAGCTGGACTCTGACTCAGAATGCTAGAATCAGAGTAAGTGTGGGCCGTCACGAACAGGTCCACAACAAATGCAGAAGTTAGGCAGCTTGCTTGCTGGCCCTGGAAGCTCCCCTAGAACATCTGTCCAGATGTGCATGAGAACGCCCTGATATATATCCCCGCACCCGATCCCAGGGGCACACAGACATGGGCCGTGCTATTTGAATGTATTTCTTTACCTTGTTTTTCGAGAGCCAAATATATCACCCGACCTAGATAGGGTAACTATCCACTTAAAGTGCCTACTGTATACCAGAGGTTAACTTCAGGAACAGGTACCCAGGGAACTACTCACTAACCACTTGTTGGGCATCAGGTTAAGCTCTGCAGCCTTCAGGGTGAGCCAGATGTGACCAGTGAACAAATGGTTAGTCCTTAGCTGTGCTATGAAAACACCTTCACCTTAACTATTTTTACACTATTACTTTTTAATCTCCTTTAGGATGCTGGGTATGGCCAAAATATTTCTTAAAAACAAGTGTCATATTTTAGTTTCAAGTTCATGAGTGTTTTGGAACAGCAAAGTCATTTATGGAGGGGTTTGTGTCATTAAATGTCTGGTAAAAGCATCACCGCATCCATGCCTCTCTATCTCGTCTCAAACACCGTTAGCAACCATTGGTGTCTCTAGTTTACCCAGGGTAGCCATTCGTTTGCTAGAATGAAAAGGGAAGGGCCAGACGTGGCACCCTCTGTGTTAAGGTGGTATAGTCCCGCTTTCTGCTCACACCAGGTTGGTTAGCATCTGACCACTTGGCCACATCTAGCTGGAGAGAAAAGAGAATAGCAAACATAATCAATCTGAGATATAATCCCTGAGGATGGGAGAGAATGGACGTTGATTTTGAGGTGAGCAGCCTACAGTCTCTGCCATGTCAGAACTGCCAACCCCACAGGCTTGGTTTGCAAGAGGTCTGAGGATGCTTCTCACATTGATTGTGGCCCAGAACATCCTTAAGCCTTTGGTCCAGGAGAAGGAAGTCTTGGCAGTTACCACTACGCCAGCTTCAGTCACACCCCCAAAATGGACACAAAAAGGAAATTCGGACAGGGTCAAGAAGGAACTGATGCAGACAAGGCTGTCTGTCCCTGAAACACCGCACTGAGCTTGTGCAGTAGCTACTTGGCATGTCCGCTAAGTTCCCCAGCACAGTCAGCTCTTACAAGTCTTGGGCCTTCATTCTTTGCAAAAAGTTGCCTTGAGAAGGTTAACAGAGAGCCAAGAGTTCCAACTTTTTTTATGAAGCAGTCTTGGCCCTAGTCACCTTTACCCCCACATACAGGACTCACCAAAGGACCTCAGCTGGGACTCAGAACCCAAAGACTGAACAACTCCCCATTCTGGCTTCTTCTGTGGGTTGGCCCTATAGCCACCAGCATCTTGTGTGTGGAGTGTGTTCTCAGGGGCGCTTAATCAGAAGAGTGAGGTGAAGACGGTGCCCTTTGGAAGATCTGAGCATCTTGAAAGCACAGGCACACCCACGACGAGGGACCAACCAAGGTCAAGCCCAGACATCACGGGTCTCTACGATCCGTGTGTGTGTGTGTGTTTGTGTGTGTGTGTGTGCGTTGCACATGGAGATCAGAGAACAACTCATGGATCTCAGTTCTCTCCTTCAGCTGTACGGAGCCCAGGAATGGAGCTCAGATCATCAGGAGTGGCAGCAGGCACCTTTACTGGCTAAGCCATCTTGCTAGCCCAAGATTATTTTATTTATTATTACACACTGATTGCTTTTTTGAGTTAAGACTTACATTTAACTTTTCACTGGTAGAACTGAACTATCCTAGAAACGAAATTGTCGCTTCTTGGTTGCCAAAGTTGCAGACTGTTATAATTGTCAAGGCAGGTCCTCAAAAGAATGAGAATGTAGGTGTCGTGCCTGGCACACAGCTACTTGTCAATGCTCAGTGAATGATGTCACCTGCCATCTCCCATCTCCCTTCGGGTCTCTCTCGTCAGTATGTCCTTGCAGTCTGAGAGAGCTCTCAGTCCCGGGGAACTCAGCAGCAGTGCCTACGTCTAACTTTCTGTGCAGAAGGACGCACCAGATGCAGGAACATGAGCAAATATCTCTAGACTTGCCTGCTTAGTCACCATTGGCCCCCATAGCAGACAGGACAGCCCCTACGGTAGCCTGGACTTGAGGTCTCTTCTCACCAAAGGCACTCTCATTTGAACAAGTCTTTTTTTTAAAGAGTAACGTTTATTTAGTTTTTGACAATTCATACATGTTTGATATACATGCATATATTTTTTTTCTTGTTTTGGGTTTTTTGTTTTTTGGGGGTTTTTGTTTGTTTGGTTGGTTGGTGTTTTTGTTTTTTGAGACAGGGTCTCCCTACGTAGCCCTTGCTGTCAGGGAACTTACCCTTGAACTTACAGATCCACCTGCCTCTGACTTCTGAGTGCTGGGATTAAAGGCATGCACCATACACCAGCTTGTTTGCTTGCAGTAAATACTGAACATAGTCCAACCAAGCCTCCAACCCACTCACTCAGACCCCACCATCATCCCCCTCCCACCTTCACATCCTTTACTTTTTCCTTTCTCTCTCTCTCTCTCTCTCTCTCTCTCTCTCTCTCTCTCTCTTTTAATTAAACAGCCCATTAGTTCAGTTAATGCCGCCTACACAGCCATAGGTGTGGAGACATCCATTGGTGAATGGGCAACTTCCAAGTGGCCACATCCCAAAAGAAATATGACTCTCCCAGTGCCATAAATTGCCAATAGTTCCTTGGCCAGGGATGGAGTTCCATGAGCTCGCTCCTGTGCATGCTGAAATACTGACAGGCTTTATCTCACACACACCTTTTTTTTATTATTTATTTATTTATTAATTAAAAATTTCCACCTCGGTTTTCCCTCCCCCTCCCCACCTCCCCCTCCCTCCTCTCTAGTCCTAAGAGCAGTCAGGGTTCCCTGCCCCGGGGGAAGTCCAAGGTCCCCCCCCCCCCCCGCCTCCATCCAGGTCTATAAAGATCACACACACCTTTATGAAGGAAAAGAGAATTCTCCCTCTCTGGTTTCATTTTACTTTTCCTCTAGATTAAACTCACCCACCTGAGTTTGGTGACAGAGATGGTGACAGATACTCAAAAGCTGACATTGATTTATGGTAAGTGCTTTCCCTGAAGATGGAAAAGTAAGCCTTTAGTTTTACTTTTGGCTTTTTGAGACAGAGTTTCAATGCAGCCCAGGCTGCCCTTAAATTGACTGTGTAGCCAAGGCTGGCTTTGAACTGCTAATTCTTTACCTCCTGAGTGCAAGGAATTGGGTGTGTGTCACCCGTGGATTTATGTACTGAGTGTGTTAGGCTCTCGCATGGGTCAAGTTCCAGAAGACTTAGGGAGCAGACTGCTGAAGCTCACCTGCTTCTGAAGAAAAAAAAACCTCGCATTGGTTGTCAGTCAGGATGTTGATTGAAGTTGACTCACCTGCCTCTTGAAGTGAACTACCTGCTGTCCTTCCCACAAGACCAACTACCGAACAGGTGTCGTCGACGCTCTACAATCACATATGGCACAAGTGGTAACTAAGTTCCCTCTTTGTTGAATGAATGAATAAACACCCTGCACATGGCCTGAGAAGAGGTCAGTCAAGATTGCTGAATGACGACAGTGGCCTCATGTCCCGGTGACGTGCACATGTGTTTGCAACCTGGCAGAACTCAGGCTCACACGAATCAGGTTTCCTGCAGGCATTTCACCCTACACTGTTTGCTCTGTTCGAATCAGGCTTTCTAGTGAGCTGGCGAGGGGTAGACACAGACTAGAACATTGAGTCCTTATTCACCTGACGGTGGGAATCCCCAACTCAGTCAGAGACCTTAAGAAAGCCAATGTTTAGGCAAAGATGTTGGTGACCTCAGTTTTCAGTCATCTTGAATTTAATCTCTAAAATCCCAAAGCAGGAAAAGCACAGGTCATGTCCTTGTGAAGAGCCCCCCACCATTCTTTCTCTTGATTCCAAATGGCGGAGAAAGTACCTCGGCTTTTTACACAGTTACAGCCGAGAGTCATGTGTCCAGGTGTCCAGAAGTTCCAACCCCAGGACACTTGCTCAGCACCTCACACACACACAGGCTTTAGTCACGCTGCCCCTGGAGTCCCCTGCGTCTCTTGCTAAGAACCAGTGGTTTAAATTTCTTCCTCTTTCTTCCTTTTTCATGTCTCTAATGTGGAGACACTCCTGTTTCCTAGCCTGAAAACAGACTGTCCAGCTTCCCTGTGCACTGGAAGCGAAGCACACACTGCCTTTGAAAAGAAAGAGGAAGAAGAAAGCAGATTTCTAGACCTCAGAATGGAGAGACTTGCTAGAGCTTGAGGGGGTCCCTGGCGTCCACACTGTTGGCGTGGGCAGGTTCCTAGCCTTGTCTAGCAACACTGAGGCAGTGGCACCGATGGCAGACACCGTGTTGGCCTCACACTGGTCATCAATAACAAATACGGTACACTCATCCCTAAATAAATGCCCTGTCTTCTTCTGGTATGAATTCCACCTCACAGAGCAATAGTAAAAAAAAAGAAATAATTAAAATATCAGAGTTGAAAATTTCTTTCTCATACCACCCGGACCTGTGAAACCTACCTCAGAAACCACTGGTTTAGAAGACCAAATGAACCCACACTTATAAAAGCTCTCTGTGAATAAACAAAACGAGGCCAATACTGACAGAACATAAAATATCCATGTGTTTGAGCCTCAGCTTGAACACATGCACACTTGAAAACACACACCCAACGCCAGCTGCCTGCCACTGTTCCCTTACTGAGACTGCTGGGGAGCACTTTGAGGAATTTGGGAATAGTTAATAGGAAACTAGATTGAAATGTGACCTAAAGGCCAGAAAACAGGCAAAGAATTTCCCTTATCAAAACTGCACATTCCAAACTAGGATGGGGAAGGGGTGGGCTAGCCTAATTAGAGTACTTAGTTAGAACCCTGCAACTTTGTGCTTTCTGACTTCCGGCTTCCACAGGCACACGTGTACACAATATAGACACAGACATAAAAAAAAATCTGGAAAGAGAAAGGAGAATCTTGACACTTTGAAAGCAATACAACACAATGAATATCTCATTATAAAATAATAGCTGCCAGACAGTGGTGGTGCACGCCTTCAATCTCAGTACTCTGGATGCAGATACATTCGGATCTCTGAGTTCGAGGCTAGCCTGGTCTACAGAGCGAGTTCCAGGACAGCCAGGGCTACACAGAGAAACTGTCTTGAAAAACAAACAAATAAATAATAACTTACCACCTGGGCATGATGGCACACATCCGAAATCATCATCAAGAGGATGAAGCTGGAGGATGGTGAGTTCAAATCCAACTTGGGTTATATAAGGAGATGGTATCTCAAAATGGAAGGAAGTAAGCCAGGAAAAAAGGTCAGACAGATGGACATGAGGGAATGTAGTTCAGGTGGAATGTAGTTTAGTTGGTAGAGCGCTTGCCAAGTGTGCACAAAGAACTGGATTCCATATAATTGGAACCTAATAAAACCAGCCTGTAGTGCACACTTGTGATCCAGCCCTCAAGAGGCTGAGGCAGGAAAAGTCAAAAGTTCAAGGTCAGGTCTGTAGAGGTGGGTCAGTGGTTAAAAACACATCAGATCTTCTATGGGACCCAAGTTTGGTTCTCAGCATAAACACGAGGCAACTCGCAACTCTTGGTACCTGCAGGTCCAAGGGATCTGATGCCTCAGCAGGAAACTGCACTCACGAGCGCATCCCCACATACAGACGCACGTATATACAAATAGTAAAGTAAATATGTAAAAAATTGAAGATCATCTTCAACTACATCATTGGTTTGAGGCCAACCTGAACATTTAGGGTATCCTTTCTGAGAAAAAGAAAGGAAGGAAGGGAGAGAGAAAAAAAGAAAAGAAGAGAGAGAAAACAAAAAAGAAAGGGAGATAAAGAAAGGAAGAGAGAAAGGAAGGAAGGAGGGAGGGAGGGAGGGAGGGAAGAGGAAGGAAGGAAGGAAGGAAGGAAGGGAGGGAGGGAGGGAGGGAGGGAGGGAGGGAGGGAGGGAGGAAGGAAGGAAGGAAGGAAGGAAAGAAGGAAGGAAAATGGAAGGAAGGAGGGAGGGAGGAGGAAGGAAGTAAAGGAGGAAGGAAGAAAGGAGGAGGAGGGAGGGAGGAGGAAGGAAGAAAGGAAGGAAGGAAGGAAGGAAGGAAGGAAGGAAGGAAGGAAGGAAGGAAGGAAGGAAGGAAGAAAAGGAGGGAGGAGAGAAAATCTCAGGAAAACAAGCCTGGTCTCCAGGTTATCGTCATCTTTCCCATCTTTTGAAACATTCCTAAAGCTCTAGAAAAGGATGATGAGGCCCTCAGACATATATGTAGAGAGGGTTTCCCAGGTTCAAGAGAGCCAGCCGTGGTTTCTGGGTGCGGCTGAGATGCTCTCCCTGTCTAAAATGTTGATGCCTGAAGAGCAACAAAAGGTTTACATTACAAATTTGCAAATCCATGAGACTTGAACTCAAAGTTTCATGACATCGGCCATAAGGCAGGTGACAATCTAGCAAACACGGGTGTCACATTTAAACTATGTCACAAATAAACTAAGCTTATTAATTTATAGCAAGATGAAACAACTACACCAACACTGTTTCAAAATACCTCGCTGAATTGGATGCTTATTGGTTGATTATTGACTCGAATCCTCTTCATCAGTAGTATCTGTGAGCAGATGCTGCCCGTGCATGCTGAGATCCACTCCCCCAGTCTCATCACCTGTAAAGCAGAGGTGATGGCCAGGCCTCCCTCTGCACCACAAGCCCACACTGAGACACGAAGCACTTACCACCTGCCCAGATCCAGGGAAAACATCACTTGGTCACTCAGCTAAGGCCACTGGATCACTTTCGTGAGTCGCATTCAACATCTTTTGAGTAACTAAATCTTAGTTGCCAAACAGCAAAGCTCTCTGAGTCACTTCTGATGACAGTACTCTCTAACGTGATGAACCCTTTCCCACCCACATCACCAATTATCACTTAGCATTAGAAATACAATACAGAGAGGCACTATTCTGAGACAGGCTTTAATCTCTGTTTCATCCCTTGCTGGCTAAAGCACACGTGGAGGTACATGCAGGTACGCCCACTTACACTTTTAGGTTGAAGTGAGCACCTTATTAAAATAGATTTTTATTTTATCCTTCCTTGTGCCCAAATAAAATTTTATACAATAGAATGCACATTTGCTACACAATAGAAACCTTGAGAGGGCCAACAGGGCTGGATGGTTACTCTGAGAGGTTACGTTTGGTTTTGTTCTTATTTAGTGTGGTTTATGTTTGATATTGCCAATGTTAAAATACATGTGCCAGGCTGTGGTGGTGCACATCTTTAATCCCAGCACTGGGGAGGCAGAGACAGGTGGAGTTCAAGGCCAGCCTGGTCTATAGAGCAAGTTCAAGGACAGGCTCCAAAGCTACAGAGAAACTCTGTCTCGGAGAACAAAAAAAAAAGAAAAGAAAAGAAAAGAAAAGAAAAGAAAAGAAAAGAAAGAAAGAAAGGAAGAAAGAAAGAAAGATATAAAGAAAGAAAGAAAGGAAAAAAGATAATCATATGTAACAGGCAATCTTTTTAATGATAAAATAAAATTACAGCTGGTCCCTTCTGTCATACTTATGAGTCCATTCATCTTCAAGGAAAAACAATGATTCACTCAAATAAGGTGTGTGATCTGCTCCTAAAGACTCAGTCAGACCCAGTAGGGCTGGAGTCTTGTCTTAACCTAGCTTTCCCCTTAGGTCCTCAGTCCCTCTTCAAAGGCAAAGCATTGTCATTGGGAAAGAAACATCAACTGGCCACACTCTCAGAATTTCCTCTCAAAAAAGAAGCTGAGAGTTTAATTTTGTATAGTTTTGGTATTAAGCGAGTTGAGTGCCAACTCAATCTGGCCCTATACATGACACATCCAAGCTCAGGTAATGCTCAAAAATGTTACCCAAAGAGCACATTATTGGTACGGGAGAATTGTCTGTATTCTGCCAATCATATTTTAAATAAATGCTGATTGGCCAGGCAGGAAGTATAGGCAGGAAAACCAGACAGGAAGTAGAGGTGGAGCAAGGAGAACAGGGGTATTCTGGGAAGCAAGAAGCTCCCTCCACACTCCTTCACAGACCACCAAAGAGGCAGGATGTAATCTGCCCAGCTGTGAAACGTATCGAGCCATGTGGCTAGCATAGATAAGAACATGGGTTAATATAAACTACAAGAGCTAATAAGTAGCCTGAGCTAATTGGTCAACCAGTTTTATAACTTATGGAGATCTCCGTGTGATTTTCTTTGGGGCTTGCCAGCTGTGGGGTACTAAGTGGGACAGAAACCCCAACAAGCCGGCCCTCATGTTACAGAATGGTGCCCACATGGATGGCTGCATCCACATAAAGCTTGAGACAGTTTGGGAAGTAATTCTAGAACAAAATGACAGCATTGTGCATGGTTTCTTGGTAGCAGCAATTTCCCGGGTCTGCTCTGCTTCCTTCTTCTCTTCATCTAAGAGAGGATTCCTGACTCAGCTTTAGCTGCAAAACCCTGCAGCTCTTTAAGAGGTCCTGCCACGAAACACTTAAATTGTATTGATAAAAAGCTAACTGCATGCTTTTCGGTTTTCAGCCATAGCAGGAAAAAAGCTGTGCCGTTGTAAAATGCCAGCTTTCTGGGCCATCCTGTCAGGGCAAACTCTGACTCTTTCAGGCAGGTGGTCCGTGTGGTTAAGCACACTGGTAAAGCTTGCTTGCTGGCAGGGACCTTGAAATGCCATAGAGTTGTGGCAGTGAACAAGGCTCTGGCCAGTACCTTGGCCATGAGGTTGAAATCTTAGAAAGCAAAGAAATGGACTGGATCCAGCAGTCAAAGCCACGACTTTAATCCTCTCCATAAAGACTCATGTGGTCAGAAAAAGAGAGATATACAGTAAAGAGAGATTCAAAGACAAAGAAAACCACTAAATGGTTTACAGTGTGTTAAAAAATATATGCAGGCTTAAAAGAAAAAAAGGTTAAAGTTCTTAAAGAAGAAAGAAAAAGAGTAGTTGGGTGTGGTGGTACACACCTTTAATACCAACACTTGGGAGGCAGAGGTAGATTGACCTCTGTGACTTCAAGGCAGCCGCCTTTAATCCCAATGCCTGGGAGGCAGAGACAGACAGATCTCTGTGAGTTCAAGGTGTGGTTGCACACACCTTTAATCCCAGCACTGGGGGGGGGGGGGAGGCAGAGAGGGACGGATATCTGTGAGTGCAAGGACAGCCTGGTCTACAGAGTTATTCCAGGACAAAGATATACAGAGTACCTGTCACCATCACCACCCGACACTTGGGGCCAAGTAAAGCCTTTTCTCCTTTGAAAGTATTCAACCCCATGGAATTTATTTATAGCCACACGAAATGCACCAATAGTCACTAGAAGAGCAGTGCCCTCTGGACGTCGATGGGGAGACTGTGATTCTGCATGCATTCCCTACCCCTTAAAAACCCATGAGGGGATCCCTGCAGCAAGTTAGCTAGCTAGACTAGTTGAGTCAGTGATCTCTGGGTTTAGCAAAAGACCCTGCCTCAGTCAGTGAGGCGAAGAGCAAATTAAAGACTCTCGACATTAACATATGCATGTACATACATGCACATGGGGATGCACAACACACAGGCATAACACACACACATACACGCATGCATGCACACGTGCATCCACACCACACATACACATGGAAAAGTAAATAAATAAGTAAATCCACCATGAGAAGTGGCTCAGGAAAATGCTGAGCCCGGTTCCTAATGCGCATCATGAGTCCTGGAGCCCAAGGTCAACTCTACAGCAAATGCAAGGCTGCCACTCTGAGTCCCAGTTAGTTACAATAGTCACAACATCTCCATTACAGGCTTAAGACCTGGGGTTTCCTTCACCCAGTCACTCCTGCCTTCATCCAATAGGGCGCCTTCAGGAACATGGGTGCCGTGTAAGGAAGCATGTTGATGGGGAAAACAAGACTCACAGGATCAGAAAAATAGATCAGGAAAAAAAACCCAAATGTAGTCTTTTATTAGATAGCTAGCGATAGCCTTGATTTTTAAAGGTTTATTCGTTCCGCAAACACATTGTGGGGGCTCTCTCTGCACACCAGTGCCTTAAAGATGCATCCACAAATGGCCATATCATCCTCCCTGCAGTTCCTACATCCAACCAGAAGAGGGAGGCAAAGTGCCAGCCCTGTGCAAGGTGGAGTCAAAACTTTGCAACAAACCTTCAAGTTGTGAAGGATCCCACTTCCAAGCAAGCAAACTTCCAGTTTGGACTGTAGTTTTTAGACAGAGCAATGCTGGTCAGCAAGACATGTAGTGACATTTCAATTGTATTTTAATAAATAAAGACTGCCTGAAGATCTGAGACTAAAACAGTCTCACTGGTCAGCCTTACAGACCAGGTTATGGTAACACTTACCATACCTTTAATCCCAGTACCCACACTAGTTGCCATAAAATCTGGGTGGTGCATGCCTTTAATCCCAGCCCTAGAGAGGAACATAAGACAGACGGAGACACCACTCACACACAGTCTCATTCTGAGATTCTGGGAGGCAAAATCGCCATTTCAGACTGAGGTCAAGGTAAGAGTCAGTGGCTGGCTGTTTTGCTTTTCAGATCTTCAGGTTGAATCCCAATTTCTGATCCTGAGTTTTTATTAATCGTGGTTCAAAGACAGGCTTGAGAAGGGAAGGCACAAACATGAAGAAACAACAGTCTCTGAAACCACAGATGTTCCAGGAGCCCAGGCGAAGAGCACTGACCAGGGCGTCAAAGCTGGCCAGGATTTGGCACATTCCCAACACTGACAAACGTAAACGCTAAACAATGTCTTGGCATCTCTAATCTATATCACATGCATTCCCGAAAAGGCTGATTAAACACAAAATATGCCACTCTGATAACCCCCTTTGACTATGAAACGAGAAATCTAGGGACTTTCCAGTGTCTTCTCTGGTGCAGTCCAGGTTCTGGGTTTTCATGGACAGAAATTGTCAGCCTTTCTATTTCTCCAGCCTACAAGATAGTAGTATATCTTCACACACTCGAAATCAAAATCACTCCACTCCACAAAGAGGGAAGGTTACTGGATAGGCATTTGGAACTTTTTGCCTGCATAGAAAGGAGAGCTGGAGGGTGGACCATGAGTGACAGGTGCCTCTCTGTGTTCCAAATGAATCCTACAACACCGCAGGGACAGGCACTGAGGGAGCTGATCCACGTAGCCAGCTTTGTGGACACCCGAAGTCCAGAAGGAGAAAGAGCCGAGCCTAGTACTGGGAGCATTCTGTTAGTTAGCGTGGCTCTCCTGGGGTAGTTTCCAACTATGTGTATGCCCGCACTGAGCATGTACATCCCAGTATTGAGAGTAAGAGCTGTGCGTCCGACAAAGTTGAAAACAGGTTAGCATGAACGCTGCAGAGCAAGCCTGGAGTCAGGGGTTTCACAGGGACTTGGGCCCTGAACGCACAGACACACAGAGATTTGTACACAGACGTGTGTTACCAGAGTCTAGGCTGGAATACCCAACATCAGTGAGTGTATTCTGAGGCCTTATTTTCGTTCTAAAATAAAACATCATTCTCCAGTAAATGATTTAAGGTTCCCTGGAGATGCAGTTGGTCCTGAGACTGGGGCAAGGAAACATGAAAATACAAGAGCCTGGAGCATCTTCCAGGGCCAGAAGGTAACAAAGAATCAGAAAATGAGGGACAGAGGTGTGTGGACATGGTGGGAAAGGAAAAAGAGGGAGCTGTCTTAAGGGGTAAAGACACCAACCTTAAGAGCTTTCATTACAGGCACCATTCCCTATGGAAGGAAGCTGTACCCCTGCCCCACCCCAGTGCCCAAAAAAACCCATGTTGACACTGAAATCCCAATTTCTGGAGCAGAACTCATGTGACCCTACTTGGAACCAGGATCTTTGCAAATGTAATCAAGTTAAGAAGAGTTCTTATAAGGACTGCAGTGGGCCCTAAGCCCAAGGGCAGATGGCCTCATAAGGAGGGAGAGGCCAGACAGACACACAGAGAAAGACATGTCAAGACACTGCCCTTCAGTGACCCAGGCTCAAACCAAGAAATGCTAAGAACTTTCAAGCAACCACTTCCAGTTAGGAAGGAGGCATGAACCACAACAACCCTGGCAAAGCTTGGTTTTAGGCTCTAGCCTCCTGACTTGAAACAGCCTTCTGCTGCTTGAGTCACAAGCTCTTGGCAGCTTGTTGACCGGAGTCCTGGGGAAACCAACTCCCATGCATGGTAAAACTCGGAGGAAACTGTAAGCACAGGGAAGTCACTGGTCTAATCTCCAAGATTCACTTCTCTTCATTACAGAGGTTAAAAAAAAAAACAAAAAAAACAAAAAACAGTAACTCTGCTGATGTGTTTATCTAATTATTCTTTATCAATAAAGAGTCAGATAGTGGGATGAGAACCTGAATGATCAGAGAAGCCGTGGCGAAGCGCCGCTGACCTCCTACCTCTTTCTGGTCTTCCATTCAAAGGGGCAGAGCCACTCTCTCAGCCCCGCCCTACTACTTCCTGCGTCTATCTGTTCTCAATCCTCCAAAACCTCTATGGTTAATCTGGTCAGCTAGTAGCTAGCTCCTCCCTTCGTCAAAACAAACTTTACTGTCAGTCTTGGGAGTGTCAGAATGCAATCAAAATATCACACACTTTATCATAAAAAAAACCTGCTGGACACGTCAACTAAATGACCAAAATCACGGAATGGGACATGTCAAATACGTGGTCCCAGACATGAAGCACTGAGGAAAACATCACCCAGGAGGCATCCTTCCCGACGCAAAAGCTCAGCCTACCCATGTCCAAGTCGATGGACACTGGACAGAGCTAAGCAGCTGACGGTAAGTGTCATGATCATGAAACTAGAGAACCGTCTAAGGTGAGCAGTAACTCAGCGCAACGGGGAATAGTAGGGCGAAGTGGAGAGGGCCCCCAAACCTGGTTTATTTAGCAATCTTGAGTCTACGATGATTTCTTAGTCCTGATCACACTCCTATGGAGATACAAAATATTGATGAACATTAAGGGTAACAGACTGAGGGGTGCACACAAATTCTGCACTATATTTACTTCCCCCTGTCCAAAATCACCCTCAAGTTAAGAAAGGAAAGAAAACCAGTTGAGAGGAAGGAGTTCTATGTAAGGGGAAATCCAATGAGGACCAGCCCAGTGATCTCTCAACAGCCAATACTCAAGATGGAGCTCATTCAGTCACACTGGTTTAAGGCTTTTATTTTTAACTCTGCTTTGGTAGTACAAAATTCATAAAAAGTACAAACCAGACAGTTAAAAATACATTTGACACTGGAAACAGTGAAAATTTCTCTTTACAATTTTTTTTTTTTACACTGAGGTGGCAACTGACTCATTCGTCACACCAAGGAGCTATCCATCATTAGTGTTGTGGACAGTGAGCTCGTCCCGGATCCCCCTCCTTCTAAGGAAGAGAAGGGGGGTGGGGCATACACATCAGCTGCACTGGGAACACTCAGGATTCTCACCTAACAGTATAAACCAGTATAAAGCTTATGTGTTCAACGTATCGAATGCTGAATTTTTGGCATCTCTGGAAGCCAGTCATCCAACTAACTGCTCAAATATTTAAAAATGTTTAAAATGTACTCTCAGTATATAAATACAATTTTAAATATCTTTGAGCATTCTTTTTGGTTTTTATTGCTATAGAAAGTGCTCTCTAGGTTGAATAAAATTAAAAAAATAATTAAAGCTGAAGAATATCTTACATATTAGCCCATCACCATTTAAAGGACATTATGGGGTTTTTTTTAAATGCAAAGTGTATGGGTTTTTTGTTTGTTTGTTTAAGTAAAAATATTGGCGTAGCTGCACAAACATTATTCTCACTAACACACACTCCACTTCCTGGACCACAGCGAATCCAGCATCCACACTGGCTTCTCTGCTTTGTAGACACAACACACAGATGCCAGTGTGAGATCGCATCAAAGTGCATCTACCACTCCCATAAAATGTTAGAAAAAAAGTTAGTTTCCAGAAACAGAATCAAGTAAGTCTATCTACAGAAATACCCTGTGGTATATCTTTTTTTTTCCTTTTCTATTTTTGTGGTGCCAAAGAAAAACAAGCCCTTTTTCTTTGAAATGACGTACTCAATGCTTCCCACCAATGGAAGCAGGGCATAAAGCTGCCTCGCCCCCAGCCCCCACCTACACAATTACTAGCACTTTTAGGTGTTTTATAAAACAAAGCTAAGAGAGAGAGAGCAACACGGCAGCGAGCCACTAAAGCCGATGAGCATGCTGGGAAGGTGCTCTACCACTCAGCTAGACCCCAGTCCTCTTCATCTGGCTCCGTCACCCAGGCTACCCCTGAACTCTCTCTATGACCTATGCAGGCCTTGAACTTGCAGTCTTCCTCTGAGTGTCTGTTACAAGATGAACTGTGGGACCCAGAGTAAAACCCTGGAGGTCTCAGCAGGGGCTTGTTTGTATAAGGAGTGTTTTGGTTTGGCTTCCGGTGGTCAAAACTTTTTTTAGAGTGACTTTAAACCATTTTCCCTTTTACTCAAATAGGCTAAATGAGAATTGTTTAAGTTAAATAAAAACAGTAATAGTCTCTGTACTTTCTAAGTGAGGAAGAGTGGCGGGAGTATCCTGATAGCCCAGCAGACGATGCTGAAGTCTTGGTCCAGGGATCACGAGTGTGCAGTGCCCGTCCTGAGCACTCACCAGATGCTTCCAAGGACGTTTTCCAGGGAGTCTTCTGTAACCGCCCCGTGTATATGAAGATCTTACAACCAGTATCAAAATGGAGTCCGGCTTGGGTAACAGATGTGAACACTCCAGCATAAGCCCAGGCTGTGAACGGCTCCATTGTTCACAAGGTTGTGATTCCCAGGGAGGAGCCGCTTGTGTACAGAGCAGCAGGAATGAGCAACTGGGAACCACGGTGGATGACTAGGGACGGTCCACAGTACAAAAAAAATGAGCTCTTTTCCTCTGGGAAATTGAACTAAATTTCCATTAGACTTTTAATCCCAAAACTTCTTTCAAAGCAAACTGAATTCTGTGTTCAGCATAACAAAAATATTCCCTTTTGGGTTTGAGCCACACGCCCATTGACTTCATGATAGAAACTATATAAAATATATAAAAATATCCGCTAGTCAACTTCATATCTTGCAAGTCTGGAGTCTCTTAGAGCTCTTCAAGGAAGTCCGTGCTGCAAGAGAAAAGAACACAAACAGCTGTAGCAAAAGGGAAACACACCCCATGCCTATCGGCCCGAGTATTTTAAACGGCAGGAGAGCTGTGGTCCCCTTCACCCCAGCAGACCACATCCCGCTTCTCCCTTCCCCACTACACCTTCCTTCCAGAATTTCGTCCAAGAACATTTAACTACCGCCCATTCAAAGGACAGGTCACCTAAGACAATCGGAAAACACAGACATCTACATTACAGTTCCTAACAGTAGCAAAATTACAGTTATGAAGTAGCAACGAAATAATTTTATGGTAGGGGGGTCGCCACAACATGGCGAACTGTAGTAAAGGGCCAAGGCATTAGGGTGGTTGAGGACCACTGCTCTGGAGTCTGAGAACCAAGGGAACAAGGCTGTCTGTTTTCACACAAGCTCCCCCTGTGATCCCTGCTTCACAGGGATCTTTCTCAACCCTGTGCTGTCACATCATTAGCTGCAGAGTGATGACCTCAGATGACCTTACAAATCGCTTTCTATGTTCCAAATATCTCCTCTAATTAAGAGATTTATAGCTTTTTATTCCGAAGACTGAGATAGCCCAGCACAGAACTGAAATTCTAAAGATGTCATTGTATACTGAAACATGCATACTGTGCAAGAAACCTATGTAAGGTTAAGGAGCAAAGCATTCTCTAATCTAGCACACGTTTCTCTATAATCACTGAGCAAAAAAGAGAAGGGTCTAGCTTGCAGAAATATGAAAGACTAACAATAATTAGCTGCCAAGTCTTAGTTTAAGAACATACTATTGCTGTCGGTGTTGGTGGCACACACCTTTAATCCCAGCACTGGAGAGGCAGAGGCAGGCCAGCCTGGTCTACAGAGAGAACTCCAGGACAGCCTTTTTAGAGAAAAACCCTGTCTCTAAAAACAAACAACGAAAACATACTATTTATTATAAGTCTGTGCCTCAGACCTATAATCCTAGCTAGAGGCTGAGTAAGGGGGATCCCCAAGCTCAGGGCCAGGGTGGGCTACACAGTGACTAAGTCAGGTTGCTTAATGAGATCCAGTGAAAGGTAAAAAGAGGACTCGGGGGAAGCATTTGCCTAGCATGGGTAAGGTCCTGGGTTCAATCCTCAATCACTAACATATGGGAGGGGAAAGAAGGGAGGGAAAAAGGAAGAGGGAGAGGGGGAGAGAGAGAGAGAAAGGGAGGGGGGAGAAAGAAAAAAGAAAAAGGAGAACGAGAACAAAAATTTACCCTTTAAGTGATGTAGGAGGGTCATCTGTCTATGTGTTACTTTCATTGGTTAATAAGGAAACTGACTTGGCTTTTGATAGGACAGCAGCTTAGATAGGCGGAGTAGACAAAACAGAATGCTGGGAGAAAGAAGCGGAGTCAGGCAGACACCATGGCTCTCCTCTCTGAGATGGACATGGGCTAGAATCAAGAGTTAGCCAATAAGAGGCTAGATATAACAGGCCAGGCAGTGTTTAAATGAATACAATTTGTGTGTTGTTATTTCCGGTGTAAAGCTACCCGTGTGGGAACTGGGCGGGATGAAAAGCAGGCCTGCTCACCTCTTCACTACATTTAAGATATATCCTCTAAGATTATCCACTATTTTAAAGATATATTTACTTTATATGCATGAGTGTTTGCCTGAATACATGTTTATATACAGAGCGCATAGCTGGTGCCCATGGAGGCCGGAAGAGTATCAGATACCCTGAAACTGAAGTTAAGTAAGGACGTGAGCCATGATGAGAACTGAACCAGGTCATCTCCAAGAGCAGCAAGTGCTCTTCCCCACTGAACCAGCTCTCCAGGCTCCAAGATTATCATTTTATATTTTCTGGACCATTCATACTATTCATAGTGACTTATGATGGAGATGAGAGAGGAAACTGATTTTCCAAAGAGATGAACTGGATCAAGGATCATCTTCTTAGCTAAAATGGAAAGGAAATACTATCCCCTAAAATGGCATAAGTCAAGTTTTCAATTCTAAACACAAGTGGTCCTTTACGGTGCTGAAGAGTGGGTTTGTACGTGAGGATGAGCAAAGACAAGGCTGGGGTTGCTTTCAGAAGGGAGACAGGAAACACAACATTCTAGCACAGAAAAAGCTGCAAGGATGTGTGGTGGAAAAATGTAAAGATGTTCCCAAATAAATGGGAAAAAAGGATAAACTGTTAGAATTTTAGGACATTACTTAGAAACTATATATTGGCTGCTATTGTGTCTCCTCTTTAAGTGACATTTTTATATCCAGAAAAATAACAAAGTTCAAGGCAAGAAGGTCAGGCCTGGAGTGCAAGATTTCACCAGAGCAGGAGGGTAACTCATGTTTATAATTACAGCAGTTAAAAAGCTGAGGCAGGAGGATTGCCAAATTCGAGGTCAACCTGGGCTACAGAGATCTTGTCTCAGAGGGGGAAAAAAAAGAAAAAGAAAAATCATTCCAACCCAGAATTTGTCACTTAAGGAACTGTATAGTAGATTCCTCTGACCTCCAAGGGTGGGCCAACAAGAGTTAAGAGCCAGAGCCTAGATTCAAACCTAGATCCTTAGTCCAAGCTGCTGAAGATGCACAGTACTCGCATCTCCAGCAGGGTCCTGACACTCAGTGTTTATCATGGCGCCCAGCAGTCAGATCAGCATCATGTCCTTTGCCGTCCAGTTCCCTGCTCTAAACCGTCTTGGTAGCATTCAACAGCTGCCTCCACAGTTGATTAAAACTGCCCTGTGCAGAACAAGGATGTGGGAAATCCAAGCTGCTGCTTAGGGATCACAGAGAGACTACACAGAAAAGGGAAGATACCTCTACAAAAGCCATGCAGTCTGATCTTTGCTCACTGAACGGCCGCTTTGAGTTTCCAGGTAAGTACCTGTCTCATCAGGATGACAATTTAGAGGGAAGGAAAGCATCACACACTCAACAGATGTGTCTGGTCTCTGGCCCCGAAGCCACATGTGGCTCCATCCAAGGACAGCTACGGATGGTTCAATATCAAATCATAAACCTCCTTAAACATCAACATTTTGTCTTGTTCTGGGTAACTCAGTTGTGCCATTTTCATTTACAAACTGTGTCAACAACACCATCAATGACAAAAGACTGGACACGCCTGGTATAGCTTGCAAATGTCCAACCGTGGGGGACATGAGGAACCTAAAAAGTGGAGATTGCATTCGGTGTGTTTTAACAACACCAAATTCTTTCCATATTTTATCTGGAGGGACTGGATCCTTATTGACAATCAAACCCACTCTAAACTGGCACGTCTTTACCACTATAAATGAAAGAAAAGGTTAAGGGGTGCCTTCCACATTGTTTAACGGAGCCTCATGTGGCTGGAGGAGCCCAACAGGAATGGACACAGGAAGGACACATGTGCACTGTAGTTTAGAAGCTGCCTCTCTCTTTGGGGGAAATGTGATGACAGACTTAGACAAAAGGATGCTCAAACCTGGAAGAGATTAAGCAAGACGTTGCTGCATTGAAAACAAGTCAGCAATCCCAAGAATAACCACTTCCCTCACAAAACAAGGCTGGTGGGAAGAACGGAGGACTCCACTCTGAAGACTCCCCGGAAGTGAAGGAAAGGTCACCAACTCCTCTGAAGCTTGTAGCTTATATAGATATCTTAGCTACCAAGATGAGAGCATAATGCCAGTATTGAAGGGAAGGCATAGCTCACCTAATTAAGCCCCATTGATGAAAGGTTAAATTCTCTCTAATGGCTGGACATAAAGGAAGCTAAGAGGAAACAGCTTCCAACCGTGTCTTCACACCCCTGCACGCTATCTATAGTTGAGATTGTTTGGTCAGAGTCCGCCTTTAAATTCCTGCCATTTCTAGATCACTGCCAAAGATCTCTATCAGTGAAGTGCCTTGTGTGATTACCTCCAGTTCCCTTCAACCTCTGAACCGGCGGTCATGTAAACTGGTTGACAGCCAGACACAGCGACACAAAATCCCAACACTAGGGACTACTCAGAGTCAGGAGGATTGCTACAAATTCAAAGCCAGTCTGGACTATAGAATAAGAATGTCTCAATAAAAACAAAAAACATAAAATGGAACAAACAAAACCCATAAGCTTGACTGGGATGTCTCATTCTCTATAATAATTCATCCAGATGAATTATTCATTCAGTGTCCGCCTGGACCTCAGAAGACTCTTATGTGAGTTACATGGGCAGGCTCACGTTCACATCGTCTGTTAACAGAAAGGCAAAACTGAAGCCTTTTAAATTTCATTATCAATAAAGTTGGGCTCTGTGTGTGTGTGTCTCTGTGTGTGTGTGTGTGTGTGTGTGTGTGTGTGTGTGTGTGTGTGTTTCTATCTGTCTCTGTCTCTCTCTGTCTCTCTCTCTCCCCCTCTCTCAGACAGGGTCTCGCTGTGTGGCCCTGGCTGGCCTGGAACTCACTATGTAAACCAGGTTGGCTTCAGAATCGCAGAGATTCATCTGCTTCTGCCTTCTAAGTACTGTCATATATCGTCATGCCCAGACTAAATAGGGCATTTGTCATGTTTACTGATCACGGTATCTTCAGTAACACACAACACTCATATTTTGATGAGTGGTTTAAATAGTTAAAACCTTAACTTTTAAATACCAATAATGAGCAAGTGTTTCCATATTTGGATCAGTTCATGGTGAAAAACTAAAAAGCATTTATAGATTTTTTTTTTTCCATTCAAAATTGAAAGTAAGACAATCAAACAAACAAAACCTGACATGGACATCAGTGAATATTCCTGCAAATTCTATTGCCTTCTTTTCTGAACAATGTCCATGAGAAACCAGGCCTTCACAGAGCCTCGGCTTCTGGGAAGTCAGCAGGCTGCTCTAAACTGGGTTATACGCCAGTATCAACTCCTGTACTTAGCAGCATAGAGTTAATTCAAGTGATGAGAATTGGACACTTAAGATTTACCAGCCTTGAGGAACGTGAAACTCTGGAGGAACTTATACTACATGAAATGCCACTGATGTCCAGCGTGGCTCTGGACCTGGAGGAATGAAGACTGAACAGCTCACCTCTGACCTCAGACTCCACTGAGCTACCCTTAGGCTCCCCAAGGTCTGTCTTTAGGGCCCCTAGAGTCCCTAAGCCTGCAATGCTCCAGAGTTTAGGATGAACAGAGCAGATATTATAGCCCCTCTTTTCTACGTCTTGCCAAGGGACTGTCAGGGCTAAAGGGAAGGACAGATGAGCTCTCTCTGTGGTAATTCATGGTCAGCTACTGGGAAGGGCCTAACACAGGCCTAACCAGGAGATGGCTTGCTTTGTGGACAACAAAACAAAAAACCACTGGTCTCTCAGATCCTCTGACCCAAACAACACTAGTCAATGTGTCTGGGATCTTCCGTGAACAGAACCAAACAGTAGAAGAAAGGCTTAGGAAGAGTGCTGAAAAGGAGAAGCCCAAACTCGAAGATGAAGGCCGAAATTACTGGAAAGATCTATCTCTCTCTAACAGTGAAAGGCACCTAGGAAGTATGAGCACAGTCACGGCTCTGTCGAAGTGAAGGGTAAAGACTGGCTCCTCACCTGGGGGCAGAGGGGAAGCTCAACACCTGGGACCACAGAGCCATCAGCTTCCACAGAAGCCAACTGCCAGGGAGCATACGGGCTCTTAGCTGGGCAAAAGGAGGGAGGGAGCTCCATCCGCAGACACGCTGCCCAAGCATGCACATGCTGAAGGGCCACACAGACACTCAGAACTACAGTCCCAGGACGAGGATGATTCAGGGCTACTGATGAAGATGGAAGGAAGGCTTTTGTTTGTTTTTAAGACGTTTTCCTTCTAATCCTGTAGCTTGGTCTACTGCTTGACTACTTTACCATGGGTATGCTTACTATTTACAATTTCTATTGCTTAGAAAATGACTGAATCTGTAGACCAGAGAGCCTAGCATAGCCATCATCAGAGAGGCTTCATCCAGCAACTGATGAAGGCGGATACAGAGACCCACAACCAAATGTTATGCAGAGCTTGGAGAATTCTGTGGAAGGGGGGAGAAAGGATTATAGGAACCAGAGGAGTAAAGGACACCACAAGGAAACTCACAGAATCAACTAACCTGGGCTCACAGAGATGGACCCGACAATCAGGAGGCTTGCATGGGACCGACTTCAGCCCTATGCATATATGTTATGGTTGTGTAACTTGGTCTTCTTGTGGAGCTACTAACAGTGGGAACAGGGGCAGTCTCTGACTCTTTCACCTGTTTTGGGGACCCTTTTCCTCCTACTGGGTTTCCTTGTCCAGCCTTAATATGAGGGGATGTGCCCAGTCTTACTGCAGCATGATGTGCCATGTGTGGCTGAAATGCCTGGTGTGCCTGCCGTTTTCTGAAGGGAAACAGAGGAGGAGTGGATGGGGGGAGGATGGGGAGGAGGAGAGGAGGATGGGAAAATGCAGTTGGGATATAATATAAAAAGAAGAAACAACAAAAAGTGACTTTTATGATTTTTTAAAAATGTTGCAAGATCCCCGGCAGCAGTAGGCAGCAGAAATGCTGTAGGTCCCAAATGGTGGTAGCGGGCCATGTGGCGGCAGACAGCGGGCCCTGGGAGCAGCCAGTCACAGGCAGAGACGGCTGCACGTCCCCGAGCGGTGGCTGGACCTAGGCAGGGAGACACATGGCGGGTGAGCAGGAGACAGAGACATGGATAGACAGGACATGCAGAGTGATGCTGAATATTTATTCAGGGGGTTATGGAGGGGGAAGGGAGAAGGGACAGAGAGAGAGAAAGAGAGAGAGAGAGAGAGAGAGAGAGAGAAGAGGGGAAGTAGAGAAGTGGGGAGAGAGGCAGAAGCAAAGCTGCCTCTCCAAGAGGAAGACAGAAAAGAGAGTGAGTTCAAGCCGGAAGTTGAAGATCAGCCTGCCTCAGTGGATGGGGGAGGGAGTGGGCGTGACTTGTCTCTTAAAGAGACAGAAAACCATTACAGTGACTGCATCTTAAATGCTTATAATCTGCATTAGAGACAGCTAAGGGACTGAGTCATCAGAGCCACATGTGGCCTCCTATCATCATGCCTTAAATAAAACAGTGGGAACCAGTTGTCCAGTCTCTCAACTCTGAACCCAATGGACTAACACATGAAGGGAGTGAAATTGACTACAAAGCCAGAACCGAACTCCAGGAGCAGAACGGCATGTGTAGTCTTCCACACTGCTGCTCCTATGATCCAGCCCAGCACAGAGCCTGGCACCATGCAAGGGCTCAACAGACTCTTCTGAAAGAAAAAACTGCCTGAGTTGAACTGTGTCAGCGATGCTGATCCTTTGAGATCTCAAGGTCTGTGACCTCTTTGTCCTGGGGCGAGGACTGAGTCAGGTGATCACACAAACCAACACCCACTTTGTCCAGGCAGAAATTAAATTAACATTAATTTAAAAGTTAATGACATCAGACGACTCTATGGGGGACCATAGATGATTTGGATGAGAACAGCCCCCACAGACTCATATGTTTGAATACATGGTTCCCGGTACAAAGAACTATGGGAAAAACTAAGATGTATGGCCTCACTTCTCTCTTTTCCTCCCTTCCTCCCTCCCCCTCTCTGCTTCATGTTTGTGGATGGGGGCTGTAAGCTCTTTAGCGCCACGCCTGCTGCCCATGGTCATGGACTCGAACCCTCTGACCTGTAAAATTGTTCTTCTGTAAGTTGTCTTGATCACTGTGTTTCATCACAGTAACTAAGACACTGCCCCATATTCAAAGCCAGAAGTCTGAAATGCTCACTACGGTGAGGTCATAGGCATAATTCTGTCCTCTCCTTTGCAAGGAGAGCAGCATTCCCTCACATTCCACGGCCACTGAGCACATGAGCTCCAGAGTGGAGATTTCTTCCCACCCGAAGATATAGAAAAAGTAAGTCCTAAGCCTGGCTCCCAATCTGCAAAACAGGGGTGGCAGTATTTCTCACAACCCCCCAGATCACCCTGCTGTCTCAGGCTTCCCTGGACTGTTTGTCCTTCTGACTAGTCCCTGTATATCCTCCACAGAGTGGGCCTGGACAGACTCTGCCTCCCAACTCCTCACGCACAACCATGGTCGCACCTCCCCACAGAGCACGCCAGGCACCACACAAGAGACAGCCTTATCCTGGAAAGCAAACCAGGTGGCCTTATCCAAGCAGTTTCCTTTCATAATGTGTGTCCAATGACCCATAAGGCCAGTCAACTAAACTAAAGGTCTTTATTCTACCTGAAACTTCTTTATTTAATAAATAAATAAACAAACAAACAAACGCCTTTTCCACAAAAACTTTAGAAGCTAGCAACAAGCTACGGGTTGCAGCTGGCACTTCCCACCATCTTTCTCTGTGGAATCTGAATGAATGAATGAATAAAATAAGTAAATATGTCAGTAGGAAAAACAATGCCAAGAATGTAAGGCGGGACAAGAAGCTTTGAAGACCGCCCCCCAAGTATTCTACCAGGCATTTGGCAGCCAAGCTGAAGGGGAAGAAAGCTGGCCTCCCTCACTGAGATAGGTCAGCTGAAGGTCAGGAATGCTGACCTGTGATTGGTTGGATGCTTGGGAAAGCAGACTCTCCCCAAAAGAACAGTGCACACCCAGTCAAAAGAGCCTGGGTCAGCAAAGCCCTCCCATCCTCTCCTTCTTGGTTTTGATTCCCTACAAGGCGTGGCGATTTCTAAGGCCTCCTCAGCACAGACAAAATTGGCTCAAATTCCTGAGGGACTTGTCTACATCTGGGTGTCCTGAGTCCAAAGTTGTTTTGTTCTTAAGAAGTAAAAGAGGATCTTTTACTCAAGAAGCAGGTAATAAACGACAAAGGCCACTGGGAACGCCAGGACAGGTTCTGACAGTGCTGACTAGTAATACTAACGATGCCAAGGACTGATTTAAGAACTACACATAATGCTGCCAGTTAAGACTAAAAACCACCTTCCTTCATGAGGAGAACACTGAGGCTTGAGAAGGTTAGGGACGCCTGTAATCCCAGCACCCTGGCCATAGAAGCAAAAGATTAAGATTAATAAGGCCAGCCTTAGCTACACAGAAGTTTGAGGCTAGCCTGGGCTACACATTTGAAGTTAGCCTGGGTTATGAGAATGACACAGTTGTGTGAGTATGGTGATGCACACCTGCAATCCCAGCTCCACAGAGGCTGAGGTGGGGGTGGGGGACGGGGTCACTGGGATTTCAATATACAGCATGGGCTATATAGTAAGCACCGGGACTGCAGCCAGGACTGCAGAGCAAGACCAGTTAAGTGACACAGTTTAAAGTAAATATATACAGGTTAAAATCCAGCTGTGAATCATCAAAGTAAATAACTAAAAATAGAGTACTTCTAATAATAATAATAACAATAACAACAATAATAAAAAGGAGGTCTCTCCAGGGGTGAGAGGGGGACAGAGGTGGGGTGGGAGTAGTCAAATACATCATATACATGTGAAGATCTCAGAGAACAAGCTCAATAAAAATAGAAATGCCTCACAATTTACTTACCTTAATTTTAAAATTCTACTGTAAAACTACCTGAGGAAAACAGAGGAACAAACCACCATAACATGGTCTAGGTAGGGACCTCAAGAATCATACTCGAGGAAGCAAGAACAGACAAACGAAGTTATATTATATAACACTGAAGCTTCCACAGAGCAAGAGAACAGCAGAGTGAAGACGCAATTTACAGGGGAGGAAAATGCTTTCTATATCTAAGTAGATAGATAGACAGACAGACAGACAGATAGATATGTGTATATACATATATATATATGTATATATATACACACACGTATGCATATATGTGTGTGTGTATGACAGGTAGATAATATGCAGAATCTATAAATCCCAACAACTCAACAGCAAAAATTCAAAATAAAAGAAAACAACCTCAGTTCAATTTTAAAATAGGATGAAAGTTGCAAAGCAGTTAAAATTAAAAATGTGTGAAATGTTGTGCAACTTTCCACGTCGGTGTTTTCAGTAAGTGCAATCAGAGAGAACGCACCTCAGAGACATGCACCAGAGAATGTGAGCTGCAACACCATTTTTATAAAAAGCCAGAGCCAGTGACAATGAAGACAAGGCTGTGGCATCTGGAGACTGAAAGCAATTCGATTTATTTAACTTTCAAGAACAAAAGCTTATTCTTCTAAGGGAAAAATCAAAACACATTTTCTGTGGAAAAAAAAAAAAAAAACATTTTGACGGCAATGCCAAAATAAACCAGGCAGAATGTAAGTCAGAACGAGCTACAAAAACGAGTTCAAGCCACAGGGGCAGGGAGGGGACAAGCAGGAGAGGACAAACAGACTTTGTTTTTAAAAGAGAGAAGGAGAGAAGGAAGAAGGAATCCTACTCTACAGGATGTGTTCTATCTAGAACACGCCACGGTCTCTCAGTAGCTAGAAGGGTCAGCTCAAGGACCTCCATGGACACCAAGAGCTGTGGGTGTCCAGTCCCCTGGATAAGAAGGCATAGGATTTGCATGCCAGCCGCACATGCCCTCCTGTAGATTCTAGACCAGTTCTGGGTTACTTACCATACCAAATGCAAGTAAAGGCTATGTAAATGGCTATCGTGCGGCGTTCTTTAGGGATCACGGAAAGAGAGGCACACATGTGCAGTACAGACAAGACTTCGAGACAGACAGCGTTGGCTACTGGATCCAACAATGCAGAATCTGTGGCTATGGGAAACTGACTTCACCAAGCACAGATTCTGTTAAAAACAAGAATGAAGTGGGGGGGGGGGCGGTTAGTGAGCAGGGAGGAAGAATCCTGTAAGTGAATGTATGGTAAATTACGGTACTGCACTAAAACAGCTGGGAAAATCCAAAACACCTTGGAGGAAAAAACCACAACTTCAAAGACTAATTCAACTATATAAAACTAGGTCAGTCTTTTACTGCTTTACCAGCTATGTTTTCTTCCCCAAGAGAGGATCTCACTGCTTAGTCCCGGCAGGACTAGAGCATACTATGTAGTGTTCTGGTTCTGTGTAGCGTTCTGGTTCTATGGAGCGTTCTGGTTCTGTGTAGCATTCTGGTTCTACGGAGTGTTCTGGTTCTGTGTAGTGTTCTGGTTTTATGGAGTGTTCAGGTTCTGTGTAGTGTTCTGGGTCTGTGTAGTGTTCTGGGTCTGTGTAGTGTTCTGGGTCTGTGTAGTGTTCTGGGTCTGTGTGGTGTTCTGGGTCTGTGTGGTGTTCTGGGTCTGTGTGGTGTTCTGAGTCTGTGTGGTGTTCTGGGTCTGTGTGGTGTTCTGGGTCTGTGTGGTGTTCTGGGTCTGTGTAGTGTTCTGGGTCTGTGTGGTGTTCTGGGTCTGTGTGGTGTTCTGGGTCTGTGTGGTGTTCTGGGTCTGTGTAGTGTTCTGGGTCTGTGTAGTGTTCTGGGTCTGTGTGGTGTTCTGGGTCTGTGTGGTGTTCTGGGTCTGTGTGGTGTTCTGGGTCTGTGTAGTGTTCTGGGTCTGTGTAGTGTTCTGGGTCTGTGTAGTGTTGTTCTGGTTCTATGGAGTATTCTAGTTCTGCCTGCCTCTGCCTCCCGAGTGCTAGGAATAAAGATGTCTTTATCATTACATCCAGCTGTTGCTACATTTTATGGCAAATCTTCTCATTCAGTCCACAACCAGAAATTTTAGCAAAAATGAAAACTTTCAGGTTTTCTTAGTTGAAAAGTCAAGACCAATTAACTGTCTCAAGCATACCTTCTTCAGAAACATAGGAAAATTTTAACGAATATCTAATATTTTAAATACTAATGACTATTGCTCATGTCTTTTTCTTAGTCCATATTCTGCATAAATGAGCACGGACACAACCTACCCGTTTTTCTTGGACCAGGTTAACATCTGTGACAACTGAAGTCTGGCTACCTGGGTCCATCCTGAACCCCACCAATTCCAAATGAGTTGTTTTAACCATGTGCTAAAGATTTGATTCTGCAGAGTGTAAATACTTAGCTATTGTTCTCTCTGCTTTTGAATTTTTTAATTTCTACAATAAAAATGTTTTCTTTTAATTTCAAAATTAATTATAGTGAATTGGAGTGTCAGAGAATATGTTCCCTTCTTAAGACCACGAGGTGAATTTCACTGACTTGGACAGTACACCACATTTGGACAGTGGAAGCTACCCTCCTCTGAGAGCCAGCTCCATCCCAGACACTCTCTTGGCACTTGCTTTGAATCAATGCATTAATATCTTTATTTCATATAAAAAGGAGGTATGAGCAGTTAAGAACTATTTATTTCCAAATGGACTCATGATGGAGCCTTCTGGTAGAACCCAATTGTGTAATCCTGACAGATGTCCGTGTACATTGTAGAGAACATCAAACTGTAGATTGGTCACCTGTGGTCAGGGCTTCAGGTAATAAGATGATGTTGTGAAGTCTGATACAGACAGAACTGGGGCCACGAAACCCAGCTGAGCAATCTTAATTCCTTTAGCCTTTCTAAATCGTGGTGTGGCTGTGACCAGGGCGGAGTGTTGCAAGAGGACAGCATTGCAGTTAGTTCCTGCCTCCACTGGGCTGTGCTTCTAAGGCCATCAACTGCTGCTGGGGGTGAGGGGATGGGGGGAGTCACATACACGCTGTCAGTGTGACCCCACATTCTCGCTGGGCTTTCATCACCTTAGCCTTTAATAGCAGGCTTGTCCCGTCCCAGACAGCGAACTGTAATCAGCTTCTCCGATTTACCCAGCTCACTCAGCAGTCCAGTCTAACATCAGAGGTCCCACCACCTCTGCTCAGTACCGCTCTCCGGATGATGGCCATGTCCTACGTCTACAAAGCCCAACAGGGCAGACTCCAGCCTTGACGGCTACTGATCATTTGAAATATGACTGATACAAAATCTAAATGTTTACTCTGAATTAATTTACACGTAAGTAGCTGTGGTTCTTTGAAAGAAAATGGCCCCCAAAGGGAGTGGCACTATTAGGTGGTGTGGCCTTGCTGGAGGAAGTGTGTCACTGTGGGGGAGGGTTCTGCAGTCTCTTTTGCTCAAGCTTCCCTCAGTGTGACTGCCAGTTGACTTCCTGTTGTCTGCACTCTCAGCTCCGGCACCATGCCTGTCTGCATGCTCCCGTGTGTCCCACCATGATGATAAAGGACTGAACCTCTAAAATTATAAGGGAGCCACCTCAATTAAATGTATTCTTTCTAAGAGTTGCCATGGTCATGGTGTCTCTTCACAGCAATAGAAACCCAAACTAAGACAGTAGCCTGCCTGACTACAAGCTACTCTAACAGACAAAGTTCTAGAATGATCTATAGTAACATTCCCTCAGCCAGGGCCTAGGGTCTAGGCTTCCTCCCCAGGAGCACCTAAGGCTGACTGATCTGGCCCACCGTTCTATCTTACAGTCAGAGACCTGGGTATGAAGCTTGGATCTTCTCTCTGGCGACATGACCACTGATACTTAATCTATGCACCTGTGTACCAGTTTCTTCATCTGGGTGATGATGTGCACCCCGTTAGGAAATGTTTATGATGACGACATGCTGGATATCAGCACTATGTCCAGAAAACCAGAATACCACGTCAACTCCATCCCCTGCCGCGAGCCATTTCATTACCCTCTTTCCCTAGTTTCCTCTCAGCTGAGAAGTCAAACTTTTTGCCTTGCGTTTCCTCTTTAAAGAAAATTCCTAAGCCAGGTAAGGTGGGTCACACCAGTAATTACAGTAGGAGGCTCAGAAGGGACTGTTGTGAATTCAAGGCCAGCCCAGGCTATATGGTAAATTCCAGGCCAGCATGAATATAGTTAAGAGACTGTACCTCAAAAACAAACAACAACAAAACAAACCAAAACCAAAACCGATCATCAAAAAAGTCCCCGTTTAGCTCCTCAAATAAAGGGCCAGATCTCTCCCAACACAAGCTGACATGAGCTAAAGAGGAGCCAGATCTCTCCCAACACAAGCCTACATGAACTACAGAGGAGCCAGATCTCTCCCAACACAAGCCTACATGAACTACAGAGGAGCCAGATCTCTCCCAACACAAGCCTACATGAACTACAGAGGAGCCAGATCTCTCCCAACACAAGCCGACATGAGCTAAAGAGGAGCCAGTACCTCTGTGCTAGAGAGTTAGGGAGCACAGCTCCTCCAGATGGCTTCCAGAATGTCTTTAGCCTTTGAATCTGCAGACTATTAGAGAAGCTTCAACCAAAATGCCCTGCATCCCTCCATTTACCCACTAAATGTGAATTAACTAGGACACCAGAAGCAGTGTCTAGAATGCCCAGCACGCCAGGCCCTGGGCTTCACTGCTACTTCAGAGAACTCTCAGGGTCACCCCAAGGCAGGCAGTGACTTCTCCATGTGCCATGAGACACAGAAGGCTGCCATGCCTGGCCCAAGCCTATGTTAGAGTAGCAAAGAGAGATCTGAATCTGGCAGCCAGATCCCGGACTCCAGTTCAGCTCCACCACCTCGCTGTCCTGTCGAGGACGTGCCTGACCTCATCTGCCCTCACTTCCTTTACATGCACCAACCCTTCCATCCTCAAGTTCAGGCCTTGCCCTTTTACATATAATAAGCATAAAGACAACAAATGCTCCTCAGCCAGAAAGGAAGGAGTTGGATGAAAGCTAAGCCAACAGGAAGTCATTACAGGGAAATGGCTGATTTTAGAGCTCTTAAAACTTCTAAACAAAGAAGAGAAGTGGTCACCCGGAGTTCTGAGTGCTTCAGGATAGCTGGTGTGAAGAGAATTGCTGTCAGGTAGGGGGACATGACACCTCGGATATTACTGCAGGGTAATATTACAACTGGGTATTCTCTTTGTTACAATAATTGAGGGAGACCTGTTTTCCAATTCAAAACATTAGCATGCTTGCTCAATCTTTCTCAAAACAGTTTACTTACACATGGTAAGAATGCACAACCTTTGCCCTGTATCTTTTGCTTGTTTTTCTGACATAGGGTCTCACTGGCCAATATCAAAGTCACAATCCTCCTGCCTCAGCCTCCCAAGTGCTATAATGGTCCTATACTACCATTCCAACCTGGGTTTTGTTTATTTTTTCCTTTTATACAGAAAGTTTAATAAGCTCCCAAACCTTAAAAGCTTATGTGTTGTACTTTCTAAAATTCTTGATTCTAGCCTGTTTGAATGCAAAGATGTTGCAGTGACATTATGGACTTCTTGCCTTGAGGTGATGCACTTCGCAGCATGCTGTGTGATTCCTGGCTCACCAGTCTCCCCCACCCTGCAATGTTCCAAGTTTCTTTACAAGGGGCCCTGGTGAGACAAGTAATTGTGAGGACTTGGTACCCACAGTCACACCAGTTTCAGGGAAGCCCTCTTATTATATATATAAGAAGAACAATTATTATTATATATAGATAAATATATCTTATATATATATAAGAACAAGCGGCCTCTCTTCCAACAAATTGGCACCAATGTGGCAAACTAAAATCCACTTAAAAATTAGAGAGCTTAAATCTAGACACAAAAATGCAGACTTCTCGTTGTTTGGTGGCCTGCCGAATCTCCTTTAAGAGAGGTTTTCCTGACTCAGCTGTTGAAAAAAAAAAAGCTACACCATTTTAAAATGCCAGCTTTCTGGGCCCTGCCAGTGTGAACTCTGACTCTTTCAGGCAGGAAGTGTAGCTACAGAGCATTTGGATGAGGTTTGTGAGAGCAGACTTCTGCAGGTTGCTTAATGGTGACATGGACTGGCTGTGTGCCTGAGAATGGGGCAGTGTGCGTGGCTCAGAGGCACAAGCGGCTCTGCCATGCTTGATTGGGCAGGGCAAGCAGGAAGTACCATATTTAAAATAGTAACGGAAGCTTAAGTTTTAAAAAGTGCTTAGTATTTTAAAAAGCTTTACAAAAGAATTACAGATATGCAATAAAGACAAATTGAGATGAGTCATAGTGTTGGATAAATGTATATAGGTTTGAAAGAGAGAATAGAGAGCCATAAAATAAAGTTAATGTTTCTTTTTTTAAAAAAAAAGGAGGGGGGGAAAGTCTTTAAAGAAAGAATAAAGATAGTCATAGATTAAAAGAAGTAAAGAAAAATAAGCCACATAAAAATGGAAAATTCACAGACAATCTGGATTATGTATATTACTGTGTTTTCTTTTAATTTTTTGACAGTGAAGGAGCTAAGTACAGAGAGACATTTCATTGTATGGGCTGCTAAGCTAAACAAGCATGTATATTATAAAGATATCATGACTTCAAAATTTGGGTCTAAGGATATGTTGCTTTGGAAAAGAGGTTCTTCTCTTGTTTCCACAGAGGATGAGAACTTATGGATTGCTTCCAGACTGGTATGGTTTGATGGAACAAGTCCCCCTGAAAGGTCACCTTGAACACCCTCAAAAAATTATTTTGCCCAACTTCTGACTGAGATGAGCCTAGCACACAGAATACACCATGAAAGACCTGATTAACAGTGCCACCAAACCCAGGAAGCAGTATGGACAGAACTACATCCATATTCTTTTACATTTAAAGGGAAATATACTATAGAGATGAATAACTTGCATTGGTATGTATCTTGCTTTATTGATACAAATTTAAGGTCAATTTTGTTATATGTATATGTATTTCTGACCTGATTAAGGTAATGTATTTGTGTAGCTCATTTAAATATGTAATGTATAATTAAAAAATACAAGTTAATAGATACTCATCTATAATAGTCAAGCTTGTAGCCACGTTAGATTTTCTAGATGTATAGAGATATATTTTAGATAGGTAATCTTCAAATCTTTCAGAGACCTTCAGAATATGGCATTTAAAATGTTTTAATAACTTAGAAGTTTTCATGACAATGAGACACATCTGCTCCTGGCAGCACAAGCTACTTCAAGAGGAAGATGGGCCTCGAAGAGACTCCTTATGAGTTGGTTAGCCATTTGGGCAAGAAATTGCTCTTGCCTGGACTGCTTAACTGGACATGCAGGACCACAGAGAAATGATTGCCGAGCTTGCCTAAAGGTGAGAAGATCCTTCGGGGATTCTGCTTCATGAAGAGTCTGTGAGACATTCTACAGGATATAGAAGAAAGTGATTGGCAAACTGCCAATAAAGCATTATCTGTCTTTGAAATTTCCTGCTTCATGGAAAAGTCTGCTGGATACTATGGGCCTGTAGGCTGAAGACGGATGCCCCAATGGTACAGAAAAAATCTGGGTGACTGTCCAGGCAGTGAGATATCTCTGTCAATTCTAGAGTTTTGGAAGTTGCTCACAATGCACTTACTGTTTACTTAGGTAATATTATAGCCTTCTGGAGTCTTTGATGGACTTGAAGAATAGATAGTAATAATATAGTTTTCCTTGGTTATGATAAAAGATAATGTGATATGAATATTATAACTGTAACTTTTGCTTGATAACTGTTTTGTTATATGTAATTTTACTATGTTAAAGTTAAAGCCTGCCTTTTTGTTTAAACAGAAAAGGGGAAATGGTGTAGGAAGTCCTTTTGTCTATGTGTTGCTTTTATTGGTTAATGAATAAAGAAACTGCCTTGGCCTGTTAATAGGGCAGTACTTAGGTAGGTAGGGAAAACTGGACTGAATGCTGGGAGAAGGAAGGCAGAGAGAGAAAAGCCATGGAGCTGCTGGAGACAGACATGCTGAAACTTTGCTGGTAGACCACAACCTTGTGGTGATGAACAGATTAATAGAAATGAGTTAAATTAATATGTAAAAGTTAGCCAAGAAGAAGCTAGAGCTAGTGGGCCAAACGGTGATTTAATTAATAGTTTCTGTGTGATTATTTCAGAGCTGAGCAGCCAGGAATGACCAAGGAGCCTCTCCCCTTGTAACAATTCCCCTCCCAAATGTCATTCCTCTGTGGCCACAGACCCCAGAAGGGCTCACCATGCCCCCTCCCTACTCCCCCACACTCCAGCCCCAATGTCCCAAACCCACAGCTCACCTTCTACTCCGTGCCGCTTCGGTCCCTCTTCACAGGTGTCACAGGCACATCCCCGTTGACACTCTCAGTCCCACTGACAGACATCAAACTTCTCCGCTCCTTCTGGTTTGCCTTGTGTTCCACTTTTGTAACTCTAAACCTAGGGAGGGAAAGGGGAGATGCAGTGGGGCTTTGCTTTTCCATTAAACAAGGATTATAACTTAAAAAAAAAAATCACTTGCGTGGAGGACACCAAATATACAGCCTAAAGGGAGAACAGCAACAAAACACCTGCCGGCCAAGAGGGGCACACTCTCCCACAGACGCCTGTGCAGCCACCTCTGATAGTTCACGGAGCATGGGAAGCACATTAGAAAACACTTAGCTTGCGAGCTGTGGTTTCCCAAAGTGACATGGGTATTAACCACAGAACCCTGGGGAACAGGAAAAGCGGCTTACAGCACAGATGAACATAACCAAGATGGTCACTGCATAACCACTCCCAGCAGACACACACCTGCCAGGCAGAGGAGCCCAGCGGTGGCTTCACTAAGTTGCTTCTGCTTTTCAAAGCCAAATTTGGGTTACCTTTCACTCAAGATTGAAGAAGACAAAGAAGTTAAAGAAGAGAATTTCATGGAGAAAAGTTGGGGCAATCTACTCTATGTGTTTTTCTAGAATGGTACTGTCAAATCCCCAGTTTCCAATAACAACATTTATATAGTTATGGTCCTAATCACCTTTAAAATGATCTAAAATAAAAATTTCCTTCTTTGTGTAACATGAGATCACCAGCCACCAAGAGGAGGCGTCTGGGAAGTAGAGACTCTGCCCTGTCAAACTGAGTCTTAAGCAAACACGCTGAAAACCAGCTTTAATGATTAAATACCCAGCATAGCCAACAGCTAAAAGGGGGATGAATTCTGAGCCCTGGAAAAAATGCATAGTGGACCTGAGCTGAGAATTTGCAGCACATTTTCAAAGAGAAGACAGAAAGTGCTTTGTCCAAAAAGCTTCAGGTTCTCGTTCACTGCATTCAAAAAAATGCCATGGCTCTGTCTCTTAGCATGAACTTTTATGATGTCTGGTCATGAGCTGGACTGCCCTGCTCTGAGTGGCAAACAGCTCTCAGCCTTGTGGTTACTGTTAACACAGGACAAGACTCAATCAATCAAAATGACAATAACAGTTTCTAAAACTGCCAATGTTCCTTGGATGTTTATGAGCCCCAAACCACTCTAAAATCTTTACCTCAGTCACCATTTTTAGCTTTGACAGAAGCCCTGAGAGGTGAGGGTGGGATTGCCATACCACTTTGTGCAGGGGGAAACTGAGGAATGCTGTAATATAACAGTCTATAAACGGGCATGCCAGGACTGGATCAGGGTACATGCAATGAGTCCAGGCATGTCTTCCTAGAGATTTGTCCTAATTTAAACTCGGCACTTACCTTGTCTGACTCCTGCACAGGTGACCTTTCTCATGTGACACATTCCCAGGTATAAGCTCTTAAACTGCACAAGTGTCCCCTACAGGCCTGCTCATGTCAAGTCACACTAAGCCGTCCATCACCTAGCAGCACTGTCACAGCACATGTGGATCACAAGGAAATTATGCTCTAAAACCGAGGCCCCCAAGACACAGCAGGGGTGACCTCAAAGAAAGCAGCCACTGCTACTGGTGTGGCTCTTTAGTGGCAGAAACTGGAAAGTTCTGGACCAAATCTGTCTTTGTCTAGTCTTGACGCACGGCAGCATGACATTTCCTGATTGCCTGGCACTTTGGTGCAGACAAGTGACCAACTGGAGGCAGTGGCATGTGAGTCAAACGGCATCTACCACCCTCAGGCTGGTTTCACTCAGAACCCCTTCACAGCTGCTACTCTCTCTACGAACCTGCAGACTCAGGAGTGGAAGGGGCTGGAGCCCTGCACAGCTGTGTAAAGAGCCACACACTGACAAGAGAAACAGAGACACTCGTTCTGGACACAGGTGAGAGTCTGGGCTCCAGCTATTACAGAGAGTAATTAATTACTCACTTTAATTAACACATGTTCTATATGAGCTATCAATAACTGTCCAGTCTGTCAGGAACATTCATGATTCAGACCAGGGCACATCTAAGAAGTCAGGTTCATGAGAACTTAGCCTCAAATAAAGAGCTAAGTATAAACCTGTAACCATAGCAACCAGGGTCCACAGAAGCAGCATCAGGTTACGTTACCTGCCGACAGAGAGGACAGTGACCTCCCCTTGTCGCCGTGGCCGGCCCTCTTTGGACTTGGTGGTGGGTCTTATGAAGTGCCATCGCTTGTGCCTACAGCGCTGGCACACGTCCCGCTCAACGACACCTCCCACGGTGTGCAGATGGTGGCCACAGACATGCTTCCCTGGGGTGCCCCCTGGTGACATGGGTCCAGGACTCACAGGTGGGCTCCCTGGAGTGCTAGGGGTCACAGGGCTAAAGGTGAGGAGGAAAAAGAGAAGGAAAAAGGTAAAAATGGCTACTTAGAAGAAATCCCAGTGAAGGCAGTTGCTCCCTGAGATGCAGGAAGGCATCCCTTCAATTGTAAGCAAACCCTTCAATTGTACTAACGAACTTTGTGAACTCGCCCTGGGCAGCAGCATTCAACTCTCATGTGACCAACCGCTCATTTCGGATGATAGCGTACAGGCTGGGGAATATGCCACTGTTTCCAAGGACGACACACAATTTGACTTCACAATATCAGATTCTTTTCCAAAACCCGCATCCTCCTTCCCATGCAATCACACTGATTTCTTACACACATGCAGTCATCTTCCTGGAATGCCAAGCAAGATGCCATGAATGTGCCAAGGGGAGAGGCACAATTATCAGGGGGCTTAAGACTGTCAGCTAACATTCAATCAGTCTATTACATCAAAGGAAAAACTTTTAGGTCAAGACATAGAAAGTGGTGCTCAAGATAGATGCAGATGTCACTGACAATAAGAAGAGCAGCCAATTGTCTTGTAAGAATGCCTTATGTGTTAATTTAATAAATTTGCATAGATCTTTACAGTGTATGCATTAATTTTCTCATCATAAAGATGAGGACATTGGAGCTCAAAGCAGTCCAATACCTTACCTAGTATAATAGCACCTAAGAGAGATCCAGACCTACAAAGTCAAATTGCAGAGCCCCCACACTCATGTCCACGGCCACAGACAATGGTGACCACCTGAGTAACCTGGAAGGCATCTGGCCAGACAAAGGAGAACTGCAGATGCAAGATGTCAGTTACATTGAGAAGACACATACGAATCCTCTGCCAGAAAGTGAGAGATCCAAACCGGGCAGGGACAAACGGACCAGGAATCAGCCCCTGCCACACCTGAGACCAATACCTAAAACCTGCAGTGTGCAGCAAGAGCCCCAAAGCCACACAGCTGCTGGCATAAACCAGCCTCTGGGCTGCAGGCAGCCAGTGGACCACCACCATCCAGCTCCTGCTCCAGCTGAGGGGAGCCAAAACAGTCCAGACAACGAGAAGTCCCCAGGTGCTCTTTAGCAATGCCCCTCAAGTTGTTCAAATACAAACACAAAGTAGGACTTCCCTGGAAGAACAATGGTAGCGTGACCTGAAGTGCTCTGTGTTCCTGATAATAATCCATGAAATTGGTTTGTAGACACTGAATCTGGAGCTCAGTAGGCTTAGTTAACTTACTTATCAATAGGCAGTCACTGCACACTGGAGGCAGGACACACCCACTCTCCAGCTCGGAACCTCTGCTTCTGCTCTTAACCACTCACTTCACTCTCTCCAGAACTACTGTTTAACACGGGAGTTCTCAACCAGGGTTGTCAGGAGCCAGGCTGATCCAAGGCTTTCTCTGAGGCCCTGATGTATGGAGAAAGAACATGGCTCCTCGTCTAAAAACAGGACTGTGCTTGTTAGAGGCAGCAAAAGTCTGGGGACAATGTCTTGGAGGAGCTTCAACTTCCTCCTGAGAGTTCAACTCTTCCCACCTAGGGGGCTACGGTTATCAGTCTGTGGAACACTTGGGATGGCCTGTGTTCCCCTGTGCAACACTGCTTTACTGGCTTTCTGCTGACTTCACCCCGGAGTATGATAGCTTTCCACTGACTGTACCCCATCTTCCCCATGAAAACTGCATAGAAGATGCCATGCTTCTTAATACACTTACTTAGCATAAGCCATCAGCTTACAAAAGAACTTCTGGTCCCCGTTTCCTGTCTCCTTTCTATTCTAATCCCTGGCTCTCGCCCTCAACACCCAGTGGTTCTTGACCCTACTCCTGCGAACTCCAGTCACAGGGCCATGGCCTCCCAAGAAATACTGACAGTGTGTGGAGACATTTAGGTCGTCACACTTTGAAGGGTAAGTAGAGCTGAGTCACCAAGTGAGCAGAGACTGGGGATTCTGTCTAACACTCCACCTTGTACCACCCATTACTCTCAGCCAAGACTTGTTTGACCTCCAATGTCAATAGCACTCAAGGCTAGAGGCCAGCTCGAGCTGAGCGGACTGTCAATGACATCAATCTGGATAAGGGAAAACTGTCTCCATCTGTAGGAAGAGAGACTCACCTTTCAATATCACCCACGCTGTTGTCAGCTACCATGGCTTTCAAAATATCTGCATTCGCTGAGGAGAAAATGAAGGACAATTAACCGAGGTGAGTGAGTAACCACAGTCACCATGTTAGGAAAGTTGTCGGTGAAAACACCTCAGGCCTTCCTCCAGTTCACAGAGGCGTTCCCAGGGCCCCGAGGACATTCCAGGGTCCCTGATGAAGAAAGGGGAAGGTTTACTTTCCATTTGGCCAACTGCCTTTGCTTTCCTCTTGGACTACAAAAGCCCCTAAGTCAGGACAAATAATTCAAATTCATGTGACATAGGAGGACTTAATTTTGACTTACAATATTCACTCTTTAAAATCCCAAGTACGTGAGTTGTCAACAAAGGCAAATTGAGCTGAAGCGCTTAGGCCTGACCCACACCCACGCCCTACATTCCTACTTCTTACACGGTGGTCAGCCAAAGTCCCTGAGAGTGTCAAGTGTCTTTCAGCTCTTTAACTGCCAGGGCCAAAAGCTGTTACCAACTCCTAACCTTTCCATGGATTTCTAAAGCACTGTTCTCACAACTTACCGCAATAAATTCTCCAGAGAGGAAGGAATAAAAAGAAATTACTATTTACCATGTGAGCCAATGTAACATTTTACACATTCCCAGAGGACAACTAACTCTAGTTCCAGCTGATGTTGGGACTGTTGAGGTGAGGATGCACATGATCTGTGTGCTTCACAGTCTGACTTCCGTTGAGCCCTGCCCCGTTTCTGTTCCCTCCCCATCCTCTCATGACAATACAAGGCCAGAGATTCATACCCACTTATGACCTATAGCATATCTGTTGCCTTACATATCAGAGAGAGTGAAGGTCTTGTTCTGATTTATTTCATTTGGGGCTGCTCCATGAGCCCCGACTTTCACTACCTTGGGAAGCAAAACCAACTCACTGCCCCTTTTAGAAACCCATGGGGGAGGAGCGTGTTTTATAGAAATCCTCACACATGTCACCCTTTCCTAAAAAAAGTACTTTTGCCCTTCACAACTGTGAAGCTGTGTAAAAGCACTGCGAAACACAAGTTTTGATGTAAAACCAAAAGCGCTTGCTATTTTTTTTTAAAAAGCACTAAAATTAGACCATAATATCTCCACCCATACAACGGAAAAGACACACTGACTATGCAAAACACACTTCATAATCCTGTGACGTATGTCATCTTCCCTTCTGACTGTTAATGAGGATCCAGGGAAATATTTTTTTTTTTCAAGTAATAGGTTGGAGTTTGCTTTGGTTTGGATGTGGTGCATCTCCCAAAGATTCCTGTGTTGAGAGCTTGGTCTCCAATAGGGCTTCTGTAAGTACTATTATTGCTATCCTTGGCAACATACCCTTTGATGCTATTCTCCCTCCAGTTTGGTGCATGATGGCACAAACTGATCATGTGGGGGGTGGCACTAGGGGACGTGGTCCAACCTTTGAACAGTGAGTGAAGGTGAGTAGGTTACTGGGACACCACCCTCAGAAGTCAGGCGCTCTCCCTCAGTCCTCAAGAAGGGGTTGGTACAAAAACGAGAGGGCTGGGGGTGTAGCTCAGCAGCAGAGCGTGTGCTTGACCTGCACAAGGAGGGAGACTCTCTCTGGCTTCCTGGCTAACGTGTGCTCTCTTCCTTTCACCCATGCTTCCAACATGCTGTCATCCACTAAGACGTGACCCAGCCAAGTGGACCCTCAGAGTCAGATCAATGAGGCTGCTGATCTTGGACTTCCATCCTCCAAACTGCAAGCTACAGCAACCCCTCTTCCTTTGAGAAGCACCAGCTCTGTATGTTTCGAACTAACAGAGGTACGTAGTCTCGTATGTGGCTTATATAAAATACACGGTAAATGGCCAGTTTGCACTCTGTCATCGGTTACCAAACTTGACAGAAGAGAATGTTAACTTTTTTTTTTTAAGTGTGCATTGGTGTTTTGCCATGAGTCCCTAGAACTGGAATTACATACAGACAATTATTAGCTGTCATGTGGACGCTGGGAATTAAACCTAGGTCCTCTGGAAGAGCAGGCAGTGCTCTTAAACACTGAGCCATCTCTCCAGCACTTTGACAGAGGAGAAAAAATAACAAGAAAGGGAATGATGCCAGTGCTGGCTGCAATAGAATTTATAATGGTAAGCATTCAAGAGAGTTGTTTAAATTTACCTGAGAAAACAGTTCCATACAAATGATGAGTAAGTAAAATGCCAAATTATTTATTAGTTCTTAATGCTTTCGAAACTTCTATACAATGCACGAAAACCACATGACCACACAAACACTGCTCAGCTGGGCTCTATAGGGCAGGATAAGTTAAGAGATAGCAGCACTAGGGTTACTCAAATACTCGGCACTGGGGAGAAAATGATCAGTGTGTGGGTGTGTCAGAGAGCTCAACACCCTGAGAATTTACTGAGTGAACATCATGAGTCAAACAGGATCGTCTTTTGTTATTCATAATGCGCTCCCCATCATATCTGAGTCTACACTGATGAGATGAGTCAAGGTGGGGCCGGTAATCAGAAATGCCCATGATTAGAGGAAGGTAACTTTCAGCCCCAGCCCCTGGCTCCCAATACCTGGCCCCATGCCTCTCTGCCATTGTTTGCTCCCATGTTACATCCTTTCAAACAAACTGCTAAATGCTAACCGTATACCCCTGAGTTCTGTGAGCCATACTAGCAAATCAGCAAGCCTGGGTTGGGGACTGTGGAAATTCTTAGGTTTCTTAGCGTGTAAGTTAGAGGGACAGAACTGGCATGTAAAGTACATGTAAAGCAGGGCAGCCTTGTGGAACTAGGCTCTTAACCTGTGGGAAACCACACTCACTCCCCGGCCGAGTCAGATGTGAACTAAACATACACGGAGCAGGCATTCAGAGGTGAAGAACTGCTTGGTGTGGAAGACTCCACACACCCTACGTCGTGTGGTTTGGAGAGATGACTCAGGGAGTAAGTACACACTGCTCTAGGAGAGAACTCCAGCTTAGAGTTCCAGCACCCGTGATCAGCTCACCTACTAGAATTCCTCAGAGATCTAACACCTCTAGTCTCTCCAGGAATCTACAGTGATATACAAATACCAAACACACACACAGACAAACTCACATATATACTCAAACACACACACAATTTAAAATCAGTTTTTAAGAAATACTCAGTGTGACAGAGACAGCACAACAGAGAGTGTGCCTGGTCAACAGGTCAGCGCTGGAGCCGACCCCCGAGTGTGCCTGGTCAATGGTCAACAGGGCAGCGCTGGAGCCGACCCCCGAGGGGCAGCGACAGGCCAGCGCTGGAGCCGACCCCCAAGTGTGCCTGGTCAACAGGTCAGTGCTGGAGCTGACCCCCGAGGGGCAGCGACAGGTCAGCACTAGAGACGACCCCCAAGGGGTAGGGGCAGCGACAGGTCAGCGCTGGAGCCGACCCCCGAGGGGCAGCGACAGGCCAGCGCTGGAGCCGACCCCCGAGGGGCAGCGACAGGTCAGCGCTGGAGCCGACCCCCGAGGGGCAGCGACAGGTCAGCGCTAGAGACAACCCCTGAGGAGCAGGGGCAGCGACAGGTCAGCACTGGAGCCGACCCCCGAGGGGCAGGGGCAGGCCAGCGCTAGAGCCAACCCCCGAGGGGCAGGGGCAGCGACAGGCCAGCGCTGGAGCCGACCCCCGAGGGGCAGTGACCTAACCTAAAACTGACTTCTAAACTAAAGGCACATGCTTAAACCCTAAGCAAGGATGCCACCTTGGGACTCTGGCCTCTAAGTGTATACACCTTCCATCTCATTTCATTCCCTTCTCTGGACTACAGATTAAATTTACCCGTCTGACAAATTAAAAATGCAGTGCAGAAAACTGCTCCCAGGTCAACACAGGAAATATCTGAAACTGTATGATATAGGAGCAAATCAACGTGGGAAAATGTTAATGGACAGAGTGTGCTTCCTTTTATTCCTTTTAAATTTCTTATGAAAGTTTGAAGTATAGTTATAATTTACAAACATAGAGGGTATCTGTTTTGGAAAATAACACTGAAGTCTAACTAAGTTGGAATAAAGTGTAAAGTTGTGCTAACAGAAAACAAGCTGGGATAACAATGTGCTTGTTCCACACAGTGGAGAAATTTAGCCTCAGAGTCAATATGAAAAAATCCTAGGTTATAAACTAGTGTGCTTGAATTCAGCATTGCCAAACCCTATGCCCTGAAGGGAAGCCTCGGAAAGACAGACCCAAATCCAAGTATTCTTGTTTTCTGATCTTACTCTAAAAATATTTCTAAGTTTGTTTATCTGCTATTTTTTTTTTTTTGCAAACTATCAAAATTGAAAGAGAGAAATAGTATCGTCCGGTTGAAAGGGATACTGTAGTTGGAACCAGGCGGAAGGCACTAGCCATGTGAGATTGAACCTCGGAGCCTCCCTTCCTTCACCTGTAAACTGAGTACATGCCAACTTTACACGGATGCATTCAGAGTTAGAAGAGATCACACAGCAAACTACCAGATCTAAGTCAAAGACATAAAGCACTGCTGGAAAACAGGTGAAAACCTTAGGCTGGACCAGGTGGGCACTCTTGCTGAAGAGTATATAAGGGGGGTGGGAGGTCCCAGAAAAAGGCTGACGGCAGAAAGGTGGTACTTGCTGCCGGAAGCACATACCGTAGCAAAGGGACAAGGAGTGCCACAGACCTTAAAAATTACTAAGAGCAAAGAATCTCCTCTGGTTTGGGTGTGTCGTAAAGTTTACTCATGTGATGGGAACATTATCCCCCAAAGTCATACTGATGGCATTTGGAGGTGTGGCCTCGAGGTGACTGGGCCAGGCAGGCTCTGCCCTAATGAACACACCGGCCACTCATGGGCTCTTGGATTCCTGGATTACTGAGAGAGTAGTTTTGTCATGAAAGCAAGTTCTTTTTGACAAGATTGCTATGTCTTGTCATGTTCCCAGGTCAGAATGCAGTGACGAAGGTCCTCTCCAGATGCCAAGCAGAAGCTGGCCCCATGCTTAGATTCACTAGCCTTTAGAATGGTAACCTAAATAAACTTGTTTTTTAGAAATTATCAAGCTTGTGGTACTGTTATACCAACAGAAAACATTATCCTATTAAGATAACCTTGAAGATAACATGGTTCAGAACAATGACCCTAACTTATTTAATAACAATTGAATTCTTCACTTTAGAAGTTGGCTTAAAACAAATTTCCTAAGTCTGAGCATGGTCTATGATTCCAGCACTTAGGAGGCAGGGGAAGGGTGACCTGGGATTCAGGGCCATCCTTAGTTAGACACTGAGTTCAGAGCCAGCCTGGACGACAGGAGACCCTATCTCAAGAAAAAATATGGGAAAAAAACAAAACAAAACAAAACAAAACATGCTTAAGTTCTAATGCTGAAGTCCTTCCTAGAAGAATCAAACCATAGAGGAAGGAAGTACAGCAGTGTTTGTAAGCAGCTGGGGAGGGAGGAACGGGGAGGAAAGCGTGCATATTTCAGTGTGGGATATTGAGGAAGTTCTGGAACAGTGGTGATGCTTGTGTAGCACTTAGAATGGACATGGATGCTATGGAATTCTCTGCTTCCAAATGGTTGAACTAGTGAAAGAGTGTGTGTGTGTGTGTGTGTGTGTGTGTGTGTGTGTGTGTGAGATGTGTGTTTGTGTGTGTGATGTGTGAGAGCGTATGTCCTCACATGCATGCATGGGGGCCAGAAGTCAAAGTGGGCATCATCCTCAGTCACTCCCCTCTTCTTGGTTCCCTCACTGAGCCTCACCAACTGGCTAAAGAGGCTGGTCAGTACACTCAACCCTGCTGTATCCATTTGCCCAGCACTGGAGTTACAGGAACTTGCTGCCACTCCCCAGTTCTTACGCGGGTGCTGGGGATCAAGTTCACACCTCATGTTCGTGAAACAAGCATTTACCCACTGAACCATCTCCCCAGTTCCTTGAAACAGTAAATTTTATGTTTTATACTTATTACGATTTTTAAGTGTGGCCAACAGAAAGCAGGTAAAATGTAAACCCTCATGACATCGAGCACTTCGTGTGTGCTATTCCACAGCACTGCGTAGCGAGTGTGATTCTCACTCTATAGGAGGACACTGAGACTTTACAAAGTCATGTAGTCACACAGCCGAGCCATGGTGAGGCAGTGTGACCAGAAGCTATGAACCTGAGGGCTGGCTCTGTGTGATGCTGAGGCCACCAAAGGCTCACCAAGGAAACGCCCCGGTACAGTGCTAAAAGCTGAGGTATTACAGAGCTCAGATAAAAGCAGCGGGGAGATTTGTAATAAGAGTGAAACACCCCCAAACATGAACATATTCCTACCTTCGTTTTTCATGATGTAGTGGACAATTTGTCCAACAGTGTCACTGTTTTCATTTATGCTGTCATTCAACTCTAAAAGAGAAAAAGAATAGGACAATGTTACAAATGTCACCACCAAGTCAGGTAGACATCGTCTTAGAGCCCAAGACATCACTGAACAACGTTCAGAAAGTCCAAGCACCCTCACCCAGTGCTGAGACTCTGGCTTTGGTCCTTCAGCCCCCACCTTCTCAATATCACAGTTTGAGTTCCTTGGGAAAAGCACATTTATAAATTAAAAGAAAAAGGCTCAGGGCTGTCCATCAATCTCTCCTGAAACTCAAACATCCACTCGTCTTGTATGATAATACCATAATGCATTTATATCTGGCCCCACTGTTCATGTTCACCTAATAACCCTCAGGGGAAACAAGAAGAAGGCTCACGAAAAAAATACCGTTTCCTTGACTTTGACCTAATTGCAGACTTACTATCTAAAGCTGGTCTACTGACTTGTTTTCAATTGAATTAGTAAGTATTAACCCATGTTTATAAAACACAATTTTTCCCCTTAAACAAGATACCTAAATTTGGGTACTAGTTATTTGTTTACAAATTCAGTTTACTTTGAGAACCCAGTACAGTACCAATAGTACACGTGACAGTCAGCAGGAGGAGGAACAAAGATCACTTGGAAATCGATCTGTATAATTTATTTAGCATGACAGAAGAAAGAGACTGGACTGAGACGCCACATCCTCCTAAGGAAGACGCATGGAGCAGGGCAATGGCTCACCCCTGGACCTGCAGGAATGCCCTCTGCACCCCAAGGGCAGCTTCTCTCCCACGCCCACTGATGTTTGGACAGTCAAAGTGGAAGCTGCTGGCTGAGCCAGCCTCCACCGGTTCTGCTCTGTTGACAAACACTCAGCTGGCTTGCTCACTCGCTGCTGCTGGTGACTCATCATGGTCACCAGTGTGCCTCAGCCTCAAAGGTCATCGAGGGCGGAAAAATCAACAGTCCGGCAGGCTGGCAAGGACTGAGAAACCTTCCCCCATGGGCCCTGCGGGTATGCTCTACAGGTGACCAGCTCCAAATATCACCTCTCCACAAAGATGCCACAGAGTGGCTGAGCGGACTAGAGAGTGATCCGCTAGACCCTCAGGCCCATCAACAAACCTCCCCACGGCGTGCCTGGAAAGGAATATCAGCCAGGAAAACAGCCTCTGTGGGGCTTACCCCAACACTACCTATCAGTGCATGCGCAGAGGGAAAGGTGAGCCGCCCTGACACTCACATGGAAACGTCCTGGCCGCACCTCCTACTGGCCTACATCCACTCATACAGATTTTAGCTAGGACCCCTCCTCCCGTAACACAAACACCACAGACCTGGTAGATTCGTTTCATGTTCCTACCATTCTTATTAGAATCTTACTCAGTAAGTAGCAGCAAGGATTAAGGTTTATGAGTGGCTAGAGGTGCCAGTCACCAAAACACCTTGCCTCAAAATTTCACAATAACCCTTCAAGGTGGAGACTGTCCTCATTAAAGTCAAGGTCAATAAAATTAGAAAGAAATATACCTGGTGAGAATAAGAGGCCCAAGGCTACCAGGCGCTGAAGTAAATACTCAACAAGTATTCAGCAAATGTAGGCAAGGGTTCAAACTCCAATTGCTACAGACAATACAGTTTCCTCATTTAAAACAATGAACTATATATGAAATTTTTATCTAGTGCCTGTTCATCGACCCATTTAGGAAAAAAAAAAGTAAAGGTTATTTACCTATCTTTTCCACCTTTTCCTCTTCTACTTCCTGCTCAGCCTCCGTCGTACACCGATAGCCTTTCTTCTTAAGCAAGTGGCAGATGAGGACACCGAGGAGACCCATGATGAAGAAAACAGGGACGAGCACATACGCGATGTACTCTGGGTGTCCGTTCCCAGCATTGCTGGCAGGTGATGGTGTCGTCTCTGCTCGGGAGTGTAACGTCCGGCTGCCAGTGTTGTCTACAGAAAGGGAAATGCACAGCGATGTTAGCTTGTGACAACCCTCGGGAGACATGTCCATTAAATGCTGTGTGCTCCAAAAGCTGCAAGCTATACACAGGTCTGGGTGTCCTGAGGCAGGGGACAAAGGATGAGATCACAGGCTAGAGAGGAACAAATCCAAAACCACCTCCTGAACTATGAGGTCTCTATGACAGAGGGTGTAGGAGGCACAGGATTCTAGTAGAGTGCCCCCACAGACTAAGCATGTAGTACAGCTTAGCACTTAGTAGTTAGGGGGCGAATGCCCAACTCCACCTTTCAGCAGCACTCCGACAAGGAACAAGGATCTAACAACCAAATTTCTCTGCCTCTTAGGAAAGCAGCACCCTACCACTACCTGCACATCTTTCTACAAAGATGGAATCAATTATTGTGGGTCAAACACACTCAAGTATTTCTGCAGAGGCAAATGTGTACCCTCCTGTCAAGCACATCCCAGGGATGTAAGTGCATCACACCAAGCCAGCCAGCCAGACATCTTGTCCTCGTTTGCATTATGTTCTAGATGGATTTACTGAGGAGCACAAAGATGGGGGGCGGGGACCAGGGATGACCTCAGATTTCTGGCCAAATATAAAAATAGAAGCTCGTGCATGTGTTCATTCGTTGATCTAAATAACATGTACTGTGTGTCTGCTGTGTGGAGAGCTGCAGTTGAGAGCCGGGACAAGAGAGATAAGGACACTAGTCCATTCCCATCCGGGAGCTAGGAAGGCAGCACCAGGGTAGCATCCAGATCAGGGCACACGGAAGGACTTCGTGTGCACTGAGAAATGACAATACTAGGGACCTGTCCACAAGGAAAAGGAAGCTGTAGAGAAGGTGTGGTTTGGAAAAATGATGTTCACTTTTAGATCTATCAAATTGACTTATCCCAGAGGCAGCCTGAAAAGGCGGACAGTCTAAGAGCCATGTGGCCTATGGAAAGTAAGACAGAGAAATCCTGGGCACCATCATGGCAAGCGGCCAGGAAAGCGAAAAAAAAAAAAACAGACTGCAGAGAAAACCTGTGGGATGGATGAGGGAACAATGAGAACATGGAGAGGAAAGGAGCCTCTCCACTCCAAAGGCTGACTGAAGTCTCTCCATAGACGAGAAGAAAGAACCGCAGCACAGCTAACAATTGCTGTGTAAGCTGCTGATACACGGGTGGATGATGGGTGGATGGGTGGATGGGCTGGTGAATAGGTGGGCAGATGGATGGGTGGATGGAAGGTTGGATAAACGGATGGATGGATAATGGGTAGATGGATGGGCAAGTGAGAGGGAGGATAGATGGAAGGGTGGGTAGTTGATGATGGATGGGTAGGTGGATGGACGATGGAGGGATGGGTGGGTGGGAGGGTGGACAGATGGATGGGTGATTGATGAGTGATGGTGTAGTATGAGGGGCCAGCTTGTTGGGGCTTCTGTCCCGACCAGTACCACACAACCGGCAAGCCCCAAGGAAAATCAATCACACAGAGAACTCTATAAGTTATAAAACTGATTGGTCCATTAGGTCAGGCTACTTATTAGTTCTTATGACTTATCTTAACCTATTATTCTTATCTATGTTAGCCATAATGGCTTAGTACCTTTTTCAGCTGGACAAGTTACATGCTGCCTCTTTGGTGGTCTGCGCAGGAGTGTGGAGGGAGCTTCCTGCTTCCCAGAATACTCCCAGTCTCTTTTCTCCACCCCTACTTCCTGTCTGGCTTTCCTGCCTATACTGCCTGCCTGGCCAATCAGCGTTTTATTAAAATATGATTGACAGAATACAGATATGATGGGTGGATGGATGAATGAGCAGGGTGGGGAGAATAGATAAGCAGATGGGTAGATAGACGGATGAATAATTTTATTTTGAAATAACAAAGAACCAGACTTGGGGGCCTGAAGATATACAACCTAGTACTCATGTCCCCTCCTATTTTCAGGGGAACTCTATAGAGTGAGCCCTCCTAACTCCCGTATCCAGTGTTAATTGTAACCTTACCTTGTTAATTGTAATCCTGTCCATACCACTTCTCCCCAGGAACCTCCTATGCAACCCGTTGAAGAAAATAGTTTCAAAACCCACACAGGTGGCCTATGTGTCTCTTGTAAAGACAAAGAAGCCCACACCCGGACTCTGCTGTATGTTACTTTCTTCTGAGTATCTCTCCTGCTTAAAAGTTTTAATAAACTCTGCCTCTGCTTCATTCCAGCTCGTCCTGAAATTCTTTTCTGTGTAAAAGCCAAGATCAATCAATTTGGGGTGCCTAAAAGATTAGGGGAATTTGTTGTGTGATGTTTTATTCTTTTGGCTTTTGGAGGACCCTACTACCCAGCTTCCAAATAAATCACATACAGAGGCTTGTTCTTAGTTATGAATGCCTGGCCTTGGCTCGTATCTAGCCAGCTTCACCTTAAATTACCCTAACTACCTTTTCCCTCTGGGCTTTTTTCTTTCTTATTTCTGTCTATCTTACTTTCCTTCTTACTCCATGGCTAACTGGCTGACCCTAATATCCTCCTCTCCCTGTTCTCTTGCTCCTCTTTCTGTCTCCTTCCAAATTTCTCCAATTTATACTATCTGCCTGCCTGCCCCACCTGTCCTTGCAACTGGCTCACTATTGGCCATTCAGCTCTTAATTAGGACCATCAGGTGTTTTAAGCAGGCAAAGAACCACGGCTTCACAGAGTTAAACAAATGTAGCATAAACAAAAAGTCACAGACCTTAAAATAATATTCCCCAACAGGATCAGGATGTTGCCAGTATAGATGGGGCTTTGTCCCTGCTACCTCTGGCTGAACACTGCCCCAGGAAAACAAATAGCAAATGAAAGAAGGCGGTCAGGTGGGTGCAAAGTAAAGGAGAATGCAGCATTTGGCTGAAATGAAGTCTCGGCTCAGACTCTGATGTGATAAAAATAAAGCTTCCTGCAGAGAAAGCATTACCTACCCTGCAAAAGAAACTCCAAAATCAGAAAGGCAGCATTCTCAAGAACATGCCCGTGAGAAGAACAAGTGTTGTGTTACTGTACTCACTCCTGGTGTGACCAGGGGCACAGGTCATGACTGCAGTCAACAGTTTCAAAGTGCATCATTTTGCAAACCGGAGTCCATGAAACAAAGGGCTACTTCTTTCTCACAGGGAAATATCCATTATCTTTGAGCAGTAAAGGAAATTGCTGGTTTCTTCAGGCTATAAATGGTTGCATTTATTACTTTATCAGGCAACCTCCAAAATTTGAAATAGCATATTTTTTCTTATTTCTCATTCGAACACACACACACACACTGCACCTGACTTTTCATACCAATACACTAAACATATAACAAAGACCTCACAGATTATAATACAATTTTAAAATTCCCTTTTCTGTTAAGCTGATCTTTTTGCAGTTAGATACACAAATACTACTGTCTGAAGGATTCATTAGGGTAATATGTTGTATAAGTTTATAGCCTGGGGCCTAGACTATATCATGTAAGTGACAGAAGGCTGCACCATTTAAGTTATGTAAGTATACTGCTGTCTGATGAGGTATCCTATCACTAAGCAATGCGGATCTATATACAGAAAGTATGTATGTATCTATATATGATGCATAGATATGTACTAGACCAGAAACATTTATTTAACTTCTTTACAGTTCTGAGTAAGCCTGGTTGGCTGCTTGCTTCCTTCCTTCCCCTACCACACATTTCAGGACACAGGAACATCTGAAGACCAAACAGCTTCCTCAGTCACTGTCTGTTTCAGTCAGAAGGTGAAGGTCAACTAGCGTTGGGAAGCAGGAAAGAGCGGTGGGGCTCAGACCCGGTGTCAAACAGCATCTCTGACTCCTGAGCTGTGGCTGAGAATGTGTCTTCACTGTGCACTGGGCACCTGTAAACTCTCATTGTATGTACAGAGATGGGTGAGTCGCAAGCAAGAATCATTCACGAAAGCTGCAGATGGGAAGAGCCATGCCATCCTAGAGATGCAATAAAACACTGAAGTTAAAATCCAGGCTGTCTGGGAGATGGAACGGTTCAGCCACTTAAGAGAAATCTCATCTTCAATGAGTAAAATGTAAACCTTCAACACTTGGTTTCCTCATCTGTAAAATGCAATTACTGACTGAAGCTAAGCCGGGGCACGGTAGCACACACCTATAATGTCAGCACTGAGAAGAACTGAGACAGACAAGAGTCCGTCTCAAAACAAGCAAAGCGCTGCTTGTGCCCTCCATGATCTTAAAACACAGCCCATCTTTAGATGCTACCCTTGCTGACAGGTGCGGCCACCATCTCCTCTCCTTAAAATTCTCACCTTTGATTCAGAATTTGTTGGAGTTGGCACCCTGTCTGTGTCTAGACTTAAGGAACTGACTTCCTGCTTCCTGTATCTTTAGACATCTGCTCTTGGCACTCACGCTGTACAGAGTCCAACCTGTCTGCGTGGAGAGACCAGCAGCAGGCATCAACTTGCCCCCAGTAAACAAGCTGGCTTGAAAGTGGGTCCTGTAGCCAGGGGCTGCAGAGATGCTGCACGGAGCAAAGACGAGCTGTCCACATGAACGCTGCCCAGACTAGAGATCCTTACACTAGTGTGTGCCAAGACACTAAGCTTGGAGGGAATTTGTTATGTAGCAACAACAAGCAGAAGCTCTACCCCATGAAGTCACTGAGAGGATTAGCTACATTAACATGTAAAAAAACTCAGAAGGTAAGCACTGTTGAAGTGTCCTGGCCATTACTGGCTGGCAGTACCTGGAAACGTAGCCACCAGCCACGTGAAGCTACTTAAAAGTGAACTGAAGGCAATGAACATCCGGTTCCTTGATTGTATTAGCTGCACCTCAAGTGTGCACCCGTCACGGGGCTGTTTGCTGTCTCCGGTGCAGCTCAGATAATGAGCGTTCCCATCACCGCAGAAAGTTCTGTTTGCTCATCAACATTTCAGACTTACAAGGAAGTGTTAACAACAAAAAAAGTATTGGTTGGAGAGAAACTGCTGTGACCTACCTGTGAAGCATAACTTGTGCTACAATAACTATTAATTAACAGTGAGTAAGAGTGTATGGTGCTGAAAGCACCATTTAATTGGTATAGGGTTACCTTTCTTTCAATTAACTAATAAATTCATTGTCTGGAGAGGTAGTGGTGGATGGGTATGATCAGAAACACATTGTATGAATATATGAAATTTTCAAAACATAAGTTTAAAATGTTATTGTTAAAAACTTTCTAATGCTTTCAGCTGAATCATGTCAGAATTATGAATAAATCACTTACTGATTGCCAGAGTTTTATTGCTCTAGATCAAATAGCAGCAACACCTACATGTTTGACAGGAAGAGCTCACAGTCACACATCAGATATCTGATGGAACAGTGTACACATTCTAAAGCATTCATAAAAGTTCTGAGAAGACACAGCAAAACTCAAACAGTCCAATGCTGAATGCCCAAAGCTGGGGTCGATGTCTTAGTTGCACTACAATCTAATTAGTAAAATTAATATATATATATATTAAAGCATCAAAATATATAAAGACCAGAGATTAAATTATTCTAGTGGAAAACTTAATCTAGAGATTAAATTTTATTCTCCATGTTTTATTGCAATTTCCTAAAATATAAATTGCCTTTTTTGTTTTTTGGAACTTCTATAATGGTTTTTTTCCCCCATTTTTCATTTCCCTTTCCTTCCATTTCAATTTTTCTCTTTCAGGACCTACCACTCATCACTTCCAGGAAGTCCTTCCAAAGTGGTAATTGTCAAAGTAATAATAACAGTAATAATGAATCTCTGACAGATGATTCTAATGTCAAATCTTATATGTAGTTTCTGTTCTTGGGCTCTAGGGTGACAGAAGGGCATGAACAAGATACAGATGGCACCGGAGACTGGGAATTATTGGAGAAAGGTGATTCTGCTTAGTGTCAGACATGAAGTCTTGTTATGGCACTTCTCAAATTCATATGTTGAATTCTGAATAGTGCTATTGGCTTGAGTGTCACCCTGATACTAATTGCCACCTAACAATATGAAGAAGTAGATGCTTTAGAAAAGGATTAGGCCAGAAGGGTTCCAGTCTGATATATGAATACCCTTATCTTGGAAATGGGCTGGTTATCACGAGAGTTAGTTATCCCAATGGAGGTTACTTATCCAGGAGTGAATTAGTTATCATGAGTTAGTTATCCAAGAGCAGGTTAGTTATCCAGGAATGGGTTAGGTATCATGAGTTAGTTATCCAAGAGCAGGTTAGTTATCCAGGAGTGGGTCAGTTATCACGGGTTCCTGATGAGAGGCTAAGTTTGGCCTCCAACCTCCTTCTCTGTCCCAAGCATGCTCTTTCATGAAGGCTTTCACCAGATGTCAATTTCTGTAAACAAAATAAACGCATATGGTTTGCAAATTACCTAACCCGTGGTACAGTCATACTGGCACAAAATGGGCTAAGGAAAACACAGACCTAGAAGTTGTGGGAAGGAGACAACACTGAGTCTGCTCCGTAAAGAGCTGGGCAAAAGAAACCACGGTCCCATGCTAGGATGCAGTGGAAGTACTTTCTAGCTGCCGTGAGTGGCATGTGCCGCAAGAGAAACTAAAGAAGGAAAGTGAAAAGAAAAAAAAAAAAATAAACACTACAGAGGTTCCTACAAAAAAAAAAAATTAAAACGAAAAATAAAACTGTCATTTTGATGGAGGAGGGTTATCTGTCTATTGTGTTATTTTCATTGGTCAATAAAGAGACTGCCTTGGCCCCTTGATAGGACAGAAAATTAGGTAGGCGGAAAAAACAGAGAAGAATGCTGGGAAGAGGGCTATGAGGCAGAAGCCATGGAGCCAGCCACCAGGTCAGACATGCTGAATCTTTCCTGGTAAGCCACCACCTCGTGGTGTTACACAGATTATTAGAAATGGGTTAATCAAGATGTGAGAGTTAGCCAGTAACTAACTCTCTCGAGATAATGGGCCAGGCAGTGTTTAAATGAAGACAATTTGTGTGTTGTTATTTCTGGGACTAAGCTAGCCGTGTGGGAGCCGGGTGAGGCGAAAAGCAGGCCTGCCCGCAGCCCCTCACTACATCATTTGACTCAAAAACTCTTACAACTCGTTTATATCCAAAAGAATTAACTAAGCACCTTGAGGACCATCTGCTTTCCATGGTCACTGAAGCAATATTCACAAAAGTCCCGGTAGGGAAGTGACAGAAATGCCTCTTGATGGACAGGGGGACAAAGAAGCTGCAGTGTATATATATACACACAATGGACTACCACTCGGCTCTGTAAGAGGGAAATGACCCTTCTTTATAACATAGACGGGCCTTGGGATGCTGCACTAAGTCAGCTGCAGAAGGACAAATATTATATGGCATCACTTATATGAAATGTCTAAAATATGCAGTCCCCACTTATCGGGAGGGGATTCACTCTAAGACCCCCGTCCTGTGACCAAGACACGCCCTCAATCTTCTCTTACCATACTTTCACATAGAAGAAGCCCTTTTATGGCTTCTCCTTAACATATCAAAATTGCCAGTGTCCTTGCACTTTGGGGACATTATACCCAGTCAGGCTGATGACCGAGATGGCTGCTGACAGGTTGGCAGCCAGCAGCATGGAACCCTGCACAAAGGGATGATTCATGTCCCAAGCTGGAAAGAGCAGAAAGGAGCAGGATGGCTCCGGGTTTTATGGCACTAAGCCTCCATGCACAACTAAACGGGTACAAAAGTTTCATTTCTGTAATTTTCTATTTAATATTTTTGAACCACAGCTGATCCTGGGTAACTAAAACCACAACTAAAACCACAAAGAGCAAAACCGTGGCTATGCAGGGACTGCTGTGGTCAGAGTCCTAGAAAGAGAAAGCAGACAGGGCTTGGGGAAGGGGATAGGAATGGTTGTTGTGCAGAGGGTATAGTGCCGATTATACAAGATAAATAAGTCTGACAGTACTACACTGTGTAATTCATTTGTTGAGAGGAAGAACACATGTTAAGCATTCTTACAGAGGACGGAGGAGAGGAGGGAGGGAGGGAGGGAGGGAGGGAGGGAGGGAGGGAGGGAGGGAGGGAGGGAGGGAGGACACCTAAAAAAAGGAAAAAAGTTTAGGAAGAGATCTTTGAGGACCACAGGCAAATCAGATCACATAAATTTCCCTGAACACATGAGAAACTTTTCATTTCTAATTTGGAATTGGTGTGAAAAATTCTCTTTTGCTGGATTTTACTCCCTATTTCTTAGCAGTTTCTTGAAGTAAAACATTCTTTTTAAAGCAAAGTCAAGCATGGCGGTGCATGCCTTTAACCCCAGCACTCAGGATGCAAAGACAGATGGGTCTCAGAGTGAGTTCTAGGACAACCCGAGATACACAGAAAAACCCTTCTGTGAAAAACTAAAGTAAATAAACATGTAAATAAACGAAACAAAACCTAAACTAAAATTGACTGAGGAAAGATAAGCCAAAAGAAGACAGAGCAAAGCCCAGGAGGTCTTTGTGGTGGACGGGGACCACAGTGCCCAGGATGAGGGAGGACATGGAAGAGTGAGCATGGTTTGCTCTTTCCGGAGTACAACGTGAGCAAGCGCAGTGGGAGAGGAGTCACACGCACTGTGGGTAAAGGTGGGAAACTTTTCCCTGGAGATTTTCAGTTTTCAGTAGAAGAAACCAAAGTGAGGGTCCTTTGCGTGTGTCACTGAAGCACAAAAGAACCTAAAATTTGGTTATTTGTAGGAAAAATACATTTACTTTGGCTCAAGGTTCTTGGAGGCAGCAAATCCCAGAACTGGCACTTGGTGGTGCAAGTCTCCTGTGACTCCGGTGGGAGGTAGGGGGAAGGGAGCATTGAGGCAGCCCCACCTCATGACATTAACCGATGCTCTACCATAATTAATGGATCTTGTGGCAGCAGGAAATCGCTCAGGCTAGCCTTCCTCCTACTCACAAGGGCTCCACTCTAACACCATGAGGTCCACCTTCCCAACACAGGAGCATCTGGGACCTACTCAAAACACAGCAGCATTTCTTAGTATATTAAAGGAAGGGGGTGGGAGGGATATGAAGTGTTGAACTTGATGAATGATTGCCAGGCAGAGAAAATGATCAAACACTTAAACAGGAAGAGCTATTTCTTCCTGAGGGACCCTAAGGTAGGTGGAAGAAGCCAAGGCAACAGGTGGATAACATCCTCAAATTTTCTATTACATAAGAAGCAACAGCATGTAAGGAGCAGGGGCGGAGCAGGGGCGGAGCAGAGGAACTCAGACAGAGCGCAGGCATAAGGGCACACATGCTGGGCAAGCACTGTCTGTCTTTGTGTGTACGCAGACTCACCAAAGGCATACAGCACAGGCTGCAAGGTCCAGGAGGAGGAGGACAAGCAATTGGAGTGGAAATGGAAAGGCGGTGGAGCTAAGGCAAGGGACAGAAGAGCTGAGGTGAGGCGGCTCCAGGGAAGGGTGCAGAAGGGCTGACCATCTTACCACTCTCCCTACAGACAATCGCTACCACTTCAATGCCGGACAATCCGAGCCAGCATCATACTAAGCACTGAGTGACTCTGCGCAATAAGCCTAGCTTATTAACATCATGCAGAAGGCTATGATCCTCAAGTTCCAGATTGGGAAACTGAGGCACAGGAAAGCGAGGCACAGAGCTATTGAGGAAGTGGCAGTGCCTGGATTGAACCAGTCAGATCCTACCTGTTCCTTCAGGCTTCTTGTTATCCTTCAGTGTCTGCATCAACAAAAGGCTCAGAAAGCCTCAGCAAAGGCCAACTTCCTTAAGTTTTAATAATCTCAATAATATTTCAGTTTTAGCCATTTTTATGCTAACATGTTGAATGCTATCCTGCTTCATCACATTATGCTATTCACAGCTCAAAGGTTCTCAAAGCTTGGGTTCCAGTTAGGACAGCAAGAAAGAGGGTGTGTTGGAGAACCGTAACCCATTTTGTCAACGATAAAGCAGTTTTTCAAATGAAGGACTGCCACTCTGTCCCCAATCTCCATTCTCCTGACTCCAATCATGGCCCATCCCACCCAACCCATAGTCTGGGGACCTCACAGCCTTGCTATGTCCAAGAATAGACCACCACCTCACCTTAAGAACCTGTAGTGCCCGGAACAAGCCAAACAGGCCTTCTCTGCCCTGACTTCGAACGTAATCCCTTCCACAACAAATACTGTCCAACAAAGACCAGCGTATATCAATACTGTTTGGGTTTTCCCCCTAGGCCTGGCCAGCTTTAGCTAATTCATGGTCCTCTAAGGGCTCACTGTGTCTCCCTGTTTGGCCCAAAGCCTGCTGAGCAGATTACAAAAGGAGACGGGAAGGGAGAATGACTGAGGACATGTGGAAGTGAGAAAGGGCGAGGGCTTACGTCACCATAAAATCTACTGTCTCCAAAGTATACTTGTATTTCCAGCTGGCCGGGGAAGTTGAGACAGAATGGGACAGAAGTGGCCCTCCCAGAGGCGATCAAGCATAGCCAAAGGGCTTCAAAAATAATGGGGAAGAAATAGCAGAAACCAGAGATGCCAGACAAGTGGCCCCTGTAACCAGTTCCAGCCCAACTCTGGCTAATCAAGGCAAGGAGGAAGCCTGCGCTCCAAGGCCTCCAACAGCATCTGGCTTGTCCTGCACTGGTATGCATTCTGAAGTTCAGTCCCGCATAGCCATCAACAGGAGATGGGAAGAAGACCCCTCCCCAACACACATTCTGTCAGCTAGCCCTCCAAACACAGTGCCCAAGAACAATTATTTATAGAAAACGGACTGAAGAGGATTTTCTTCATGCACCTTTGACACCAGCCACCTCTGTGACAATCAACAAGATACTTCTGTCTCAGCCTCAGCTTGCTTATCTGGAAAATCCTCAACAGGAGCCTGTGTTCTTTCTGTGTCTCAGAATCTCACAACTTGACAACTCTCCACCCCCATCCACCCATGATTCTCTGGGTTCCTGTTATCAGAGACACAAGCCTGTCCTCCATGTCCACAAGGCCAAGCCAGGGCCCTCAAACACCAATTCTTTACATCTCCCTTCATAGCACAGTGCAATCTTACAAAAGCATCCCGTGGGAAAGGCAGTACTGACCTGACGTGTAGCTGACAATTTCTACCCCATTCACTTGGCTGCACAAATATTAACAGACGTGATTAGACCTTGGATAGGGAGAGCCACACCATTCAGAGTTTAAAGCGCATCTCCAACGGCCTTCAAGCATAATGTCAGATCTGAGGCAAGTGCCAGAGTCCAGAAATAAAATGTAGAAAAGAAGGATCGGTCTAGGAATATAGAAATATAAAGTTGTAAGCCCAAACACATTTGGGGAAAAATAAATAAAGCTGGGGGCCACTTTTAACATTTAACAAACACTGTCTGCCTTAAGAGCAGACATCCCAGCAGCCATGTGGACAGAGGTAAACGTGTAACAACTGTCTCCTGCCTCCCAGCTTCCCAGCTAGGCAGGTACTGGGGACAAAGGTCAGCTTCTAACTGTTGCCTCTATGGGACCTCTGCTTATAGTCCCTTAATTTTTAACAGTCCCCTATGTGACTCTACTCCCTGCCTTGCATTCTTTCAGGGACGGTGGAAAGCGGCTGTGGCAGTCACAGGCTTCCGCAAACATCCTAAGCTAACATCATAATGTCCTATAACCAAAAGTTATAAAACTAAAAATGTAATGTGACTTTAAACCTGAGCGCAAAGCTATAAAAGGTCTTTAACCCACACCTAGTGCTTGATTTTACTATAAGAGGAGGCCCAAACCAGCCCCCATGGCCACAGCTACAGAAGCCCGATCTCTGGCTGTGGTCACAGCTATAGACAGCTGATATGCATTATCTGCCCCACGGATTCTTTTTTCTTTCTTTTTCTGGAATAAAGCTTGCTTCTGGTCTAATAGACTTTGGTGGTCTGTCCTCCATCTTTGCACAATGCCCGGACTCAACAGTGCTACTTCACAGGAGAAGAAATAGAGGTTCAGATAAGGGAGGATACTTGCTTGAACTCTCATAGTTTAAAACAAAACACTGGCAAGCAGCCTGGTTTGGGAGTACACCACCTTTAATCCCAGCACGTGGGAAGCTGAAGCATCACTAGAAGTTGGAGATCAGCCTGCTCTACAAGCAAGTGCCAGGCTAGCCAGGACCCTGTCTCGAAAAAAGAAGGCAAAAACAAACAAACACACAACACCCCAAGTTCTGAAACCCTGAATCAGAACCACAAATGTAACAATCCATTCTGTCCCTCACAAGTCTCCTTAGTTCCAGAATTCATTAGCTAAGTCCAACACTAACCAGGCAGAACCTCATGATCTCTTAAATTTTCCTCATCTGCAAACCCTTTTTACCTGCAACCGTAGGTATGTAGATCTATAAAAAGAGGACACGAGCCACTCACTTTATAATAGGGTAAATCATAAGGAAACACACCGCCCTTCCATTTAGTGAAAGGGGAACAAATCTGCATACTAATGACATGACTGCTCGTGTTTGTTTGTACAGAAGAATTCAATCTTGTCTTAATATCTGACACGACAAAGACCAACTTCAACACTTTTCAAAGTTTACTACATACTTTGGTTTTTGTAATCATTATTGCTGATAATTCCGATTTGCATGAATACATAGTATCAAATGACTGAAGTATATTAAGTCATTTCAGACGTTGTGGGAAATTCCGTCCCAATTTCAAAGCAAAATTCACTCGATTTTCTTTTCTGAAACTCAAGTCAGCAACTCAAACAGAAATTTTTAAAACAAATAATTCTAATGCTGCAATCCAAAGATATACTAATTTAATATTAACATGCTGAAGGATGGCTGACGTCTCTCCCATAACTGAGCTTCTGCCGAGCAGGAACGCTCGTATATGCACAAAGTTCCATAACATACAACAGTCTCCATCTGAGCCAGGGTCCCAGGTGGCACTCCTCAGTACTACCTGGAGAGCCGCGCTTTACCGCTGCTGTGGTTTTCATGACCCACGTTCACGTGGAACTCCTCATGGGGTCGCTACCCATAGTGGGAGAAGCCGCGAACTAGTAGACTCCACTGGCTTTGGTGAGGTTATAGTTCAAGTACAATCAAAATCAATTACCTATACTATAACAGGAACTTAATGCAAATTCTACAAAATAAAACCATCCCCCCAAATTTCTGTGTGTCTCTGGAGACAGCTAAAGCCACAGAGACTGTACAACTGTGTCATGGCCTCAGGGCGAGCACTGAGAGGCAGCCTTCACTCAAATTCGTTATGTTTAAAAATGGGTGAAGTGAAAAACGGATGGCGAGAACAAGTGAGTCCGTGTGAGCACTGAAGAGCGTGAGTCTGGATATCAATGCACTTAAACTGTAGCTCGGCTCCTGCGCAGAGGCGCAGCTGCTGGAGCCCCACCCTCTGCACAGTGTGGCACCCACCTACATGCAGAATCCTCCACCCCACCGCATACAGCCCCTTACCTGCCCTTACTGTGTCCAAACCTCTGAGAGGTGATGTAACTCGCGAGCATCCGTCTGCCTTGGCAGCAAAGACCGCTGTGGAATCAGGTGGAGGCAGTGAACCACGTGGGGACCAGCGCTTCAGGGTCTGGACCACTGATGCACACCTGCACCCCTGGAAGCACAGCACCACTGGTTGGGAAGGGAAGTACCGAGGACCCAGAAAGGAAGCACAGCTTATAGGAGACCTCCGTAGAAAATCTGAACTGATGGGCAAAGGAGGAACAAACACTCCCTACGGGAGGGAGGCTGAGAACAAAGCAGAATCACTTCCAACCACAGATCACTCCCAGATCAAAGGACCGAAACTGAGGTGACGTCAATTTAAAAAAAAGAAAAAGTAACCTAAATATTTGCCATCCCTGGTTTCAATTTAAACTAAGGTTAGGGGTGTGATTTTAGAGTCTAAGAAAGTCCCCAGCATTCTCTAACACTGGAGGTCATATCTTAATGCCACAGAACTACCTGACCAAACAAGTCCCTTAAAGTAACAGACAATAGCGGTTGACCCTACCCCTGCTACTCCTTGGGAAAGGATCAACTCCAGGATCCCAGAAGATCTGGAGAGGTCACTTGCTTAAGTTCTGGACTCCTCTGGAATCTTCAAGCCTGCCTCAAACAATGGCCAGCATTCAGGACACAACAGAAGCGGATCACACAGGGCATCACCTGAAATGGGGCATGGCCAACTTACCACACTTCCGCTCTGGCACTCAAGCCAGGAAGCCATTACCATGCCTCTAAGGCAGAGAAGGCTGAGGAGACCCAGAGGCACCCCCAAGTGGCCAGAATGACATCAGGGCTGGGGATGGCACCTTTCTTTCTTCCTGTCCCCATGTCTGCTTGCCTGTGCATCCACCTTTAGCTGTTTTCAATGCTGTGCAGAGGAGCATGTTTGTATGTATGTCTTTAGTTCTTGGCAGTACCGCCTGTCTTCCAGGACAGGCCTGGGAGGCCAGAGTAGAGGTGGAGAGAGACTTTTATTGCAAAATGCCTGAGCATTTCAAGTAATGAATTACATACCTGCACAGCAGAGCTGGTCTCTGAGTTTATTTCTCACAGTGCCTTTCAAAAACTGCATGGTTTGCGTGTGGAGGTGGCTCCGTGGCTAAGAACACTTGCTACCCTTTCAGAAGACCCAGGTTTGGTTCCCAACAACATCACGGCAGCTCACAACCATCTGAAACTTCAGTTCCAGGAGATCCAGTGCCCTCTTCTGCCCTTCGTGAGCGCCAAACACACACAGTACGCTGGCAAAACACTACTATACACATAAAATAAAAATAAACCTTCAAAAAAAAAAACAGGTGGGCTACACCTTTACCTGCTGACCCAAAGACGGCCTGTAGCCTAAAACAGCACATGCTGCCCCGTACCTCTCCAGGTGGCTGAGAGGTGCCTCCCTCCAAATGACCTTAACATGTATTATCCACACATACATGCATCTTCCTTCCATGTAAAAAATCCTCTTAATGACAAGTTAGCTATGAGGATACGGGACTATACTGACACCATTCCAAAACAGAAAACACCCTTAACAACTCAGCATCATCAAAACCTCCAACATTAACTGTGAAAAGCCAAAGGTCACTCAGAAGCACAAATCTCATGCACTTCTTCACATCCTTACAAAGGCAAAGAGCACAGAGGAGCTTATCACATCTACTGACACACGTCCCGTCCCTACATGTGTGTTCATATTAGTCACAAACTACTACACTTGGATTGTATGCACTGGTTGCTACAGACGGCATGACATTTAAAACTCTTTTAGGAGGGAAGACAAGCAGGAAGGGTGGAAAAGACAGCCGTAAAACACAGTCACACACAATAGCTAGAAACACATTGTGTAAGATATGAATGATCCCACCCAATTCACATGGTGCTGTCCAGTGCACTTCCACATTCGAAACTGGACCTAGACTTGACAGCGGAAAGGAGCCAGCCAGTCCCCTCATTTGGTAAGTAAATCATAGCCTTCCCTGCATCACAGTGGTAATGACAGAAAGACAAGTGCAGCAGAAACAGCAAAGGTCAGACAGTTTGTCCCCTTCCTCACCCACTCAGCACACCCCACAGAGATGCCCCGCAGAGACACTGGTCAAAGGTACCAAACACAAATGGGGCACAGAAATCAAAAGAACCCTTCATCTCAAGCCTCACGCTTCTGAGTGCCAGGTGGAGGGCAGGTGCCAGTCACGGCTTCTGGGATACAATGAGGACACCCTGAACCCCAGCCGCATGCAGTCTGTGACAGCATAGCCGTTCCTTGAAAAGGGCTCCCAGATCAGCCACGGTACACATCGACACACTCTACTTTGACAGGTACTTTTGTTTCCGTCTTATTTGGGTCTGGTATAATTAGGTTCCAGTTGTCAAATGCCAGTGGTTCCCAAAGACATAAATAGGCAGGTTGTGTTCAAAACTGAACAACTGTTAAACCTGAAGCAGCGCACACCGGTCCAGCAGCCTTTCCTGAAAGACAGCAGAACAAAGGATGCTCTGGCCTCATCCACACCAACAGAGAGTTCCAGTCTGCAAGGATGCAAAAGAAGGCTACAAATAGTAGCACATTTCTAAGCCAGCTTCGGGAACTGGCGCTCAACTTGACGGTCACAGGACTCCGGCTCTCTGCATCTCGCCAGGTCCCTACAGGGACACTAAATCCAAGCTTATGTAACCTCGCCAATGGCCAGTGCCCACATTTCAGAAGGCTACCATCCTAACCAACAGCTCATGTTCCTTTCAAGAAGTCAGGCAAGACTAGGCTAGAAATTACTTAAACTACAGCAGGAAGGCCAAGTAGTACAAGCCAGAAGAAAGCAATCAAACAGGAAGCAGAAGACAGGTCCAGACGGCCCATTTCCTCAGGAGGGGGGCATTAGGGATTCCTGAACAAATCAGTGACTCCCCTGAGACTGAAAGAGGGGAGCTGACCCAGAGGACCAGTCCTTGGGGAGCTGGATACCTGGCTTCTGTGTACAACATCCCTGCCAGGGTTGAGAGGTCAGCCAAATCTTTCCAGCAAGCACAGAAAAGAGCAGGAACTAACCACACAGGGAAGTAAGGTTTCCCAAAGCTGCTGGCCCAGCTCCATCAGTGGGACAGGGAGATTCTCGTCCCCAGGATGTTCTAGGAGCTGCAGTTGCCATGTTCCGAGCTTCTGGGATGCTCAGCTACTTTGCTACCAACTGCTAAAAGCAACCCAACTTCAGTGACAACTTCAGTGTTTTTACTTGCGTTAGTTTTCTTTAATGCCCACAGCTCTGAGACAGATGTTAGTATTGAATGTATGTGTTGCACATGTGCACGAGCATGCGTGTGTCTATGGGAGCCAGAGATCAGTAAGTATCGCATGTCTTCTCCAATTGCGCTCTCCCTGTGTTCTGAGACAGGATCTCTCACTGAAAGGAAGCTCACTGACTGGCTAGAATGACTAGCCAGCACACCCAGCAGATTCTCCTGTCTCCATCTTCTCTGTGACATGCACACTCACGCACGCGCGCACACACACACACCCATGCACACAAAATGGAACTCCAGTTATGCAGTGCAAGGCTGTTTATACAGGTGGGTGCTAGGGATCCAAACTTGGGTCCTCATGCTCACACAGCGAGCACTTTATCTTCCTGGGCCAAGGTTATTATTTAGTGTGGGGTCTTTTATTTATCTGCCTGGTGAGTATGTGTATGTGTGTGTTTTGTTCTGTTGTAGCAGGCAAAGAACCCAGGGGCTTCCTAGAACTCTACCCCTTACTAGCCAATAGATGGCCAGTCAATAGCTGCTATTATTAAACCCATCTAGAAAGGGACACAATAAAGAATAAAGCATTGGAGTCAATGGCTCCTCTGGAGAAAGGTTGGGTAGAGACTTGAACCCAGGATCGCTGCAGGCAAGACAGAGATTCTGCGCCAAAGCTGCTCCTCAGCAGGGTAAGAAGGCAAAGCAGAAATCAATTCTTTGTTTGCATTATTCAAATTGCTACGAGACTCCAGGGCAAGCTGATAAACGTCTCTGTGCCTCAGTTTCCTCAGCCATAAAATGTGGACTAAAGTTGAAATGTTGCTGCTTATTCTCTAAGATTAATCTGGCTTTATCCCATCATTGTTGGTGGCTATTAGCAGCAGTTACAGACATACAAAGCCAGACACAGAAAGATAATGAAGCCCAGAAGCCTGACTGGAGGGGGCATTGTTCCACGTGAGGTACAGAAAACACAAGTCCTTGATGTGAGGGAACAGCAGCCATGAGCGCTGCCGTGCAACATAGCAGGCTAAGCAGATTCACAATAAGCAGTAGAGAGCCATGAGCCATGGTGGCCACTCAGGAGCACGGTGCACAGAGCCACAGCATCAGCAGGCAAGCTCCCACGCAAGACAGAGCCACAGCAGGAGGGTTCCCACGCAAGGTAGAGTCACAGCCACAGCTGGCAGACTCCCACGCAAGGCAGAGAGCCACAGCAGACTCCCACGCAAGGCAGAGCCACAGCAGGCTCCCACGCAAGGCAGAGTCATAGTAAGCAGGCTCCCACACAAGGCAGAGGTACAGCAGACAGACTCCCACGCAGGGCAGAGCCACAGCAGGAGGGTTCCCATGCAAGGTAGAGTCACAGCCACAGCTGGCAGACTCCCACGCAAGGCAGAGCCACAGCAGGCTCCCACACAAGGCAGAGCCATAGTAAGCAGGCTCCCACACAAGGCAGAGGTACAGCAGACAGACTCCCACGCAGGGCAGAGCTACAGCAGGCAGGCTTCCATGCAAGGCAGAGCCACAGCAGGCTTCCACACAGGGCAGAGCCATAGTAAGCAGGCTCCCATACAAGGCAGAGGTACAGCAGACAGACTCCCACACAGGGCAGAGCCACAGCAGGCAGGCTCCCACGCCAGAGCTATAGCAGGCTCCCACGCAGGACAGAGCCACAGCAGACAGACTCCCACGCCAGAGCTATAGCAGGCTCCCACGCAGGACAGAGCCACAGCAGGCAGGCTCCCACGCCAGAGCTATAGCAGACTACCACACCAGAGCTATAGCAGACTCCCACACAAGGCAGAGCCACAGCAGGCAGGCTCCCACGCCAGAGCTATAGCAGGCTCCCACGCAGGGCAGAGCCACAGCAGGCAGGCTCCCATGCTCTCTCACATCAGTCACACACAGCCAAGCTTCTCTTCCTTCCAGGAACAGGAAGGGGGAAATGATTAAACAGAACACTACAAAAGTCCTAAACAGAGGGCATTGTGATTAGTCACAGGTTCAGTCAGGCAGTTCCCACACGCCAGGCTCGTGGGTACCTGGGAACTGGGAAGTAAAGAGGGGCAGCCAGGAAACTTCAAAAGTCTGAGCTCATTGAAGTCACCTGATGTGAAATCCCCTCAACCACTTCTGGAGAAAGAGCCAAGGGAAGAGGGGCAAGGAGGGGAGAAGATCAACTAGGGAAAAGAATGCTGGGAAGATGAAACAGGCAATCAGGAAAACCCCAGATGGGGAAAAGTATAAAAGGCATTATTAGCATGATGCCCAAATGGGAGCTCTGAAAACCTGGCACAGGACTTGAATATCAGAGCACAGACGCTGAGGCAGGAGGATTATGAGTTCAAGGACTGCCTGAGCTACAAAGCCAATTTTTAAAAATTAAATATAAAAATGTATACATAGGAAAAAACACTCTACTCACATATATATGTATTTGCACCGTCACTATACCAAGCACGTTACAGATTTATTAACATATCCAACCTTGACAACAATCCAGTGAGGCAGATACTATTTTAAGCGCCATTTTACAGACATAAACACTACACCACAGAGAGGGCAAATCTAGCAGGAAGTCGAGGTGAGGCAGTAGGCACTGGACCCCGGTGCTTTGCTGTCTGAGGTGCTTCTGGCGTCCAGTACAATTCCACAGAACGAGATTAGCCACAGCGCTTCCCGCTGCGGGTAATATGACACACAGAGTTAAGGTAGAGCCATAAGCAGACAAGCGGAGAACGGGCTCTGGGAAGCTGTCCTCGGATCGCCACATCTATGCTATGACATGTGAACTCCCAAGTGCATGCACATGAACACACACATGTAACAAAAAATTTTAATAGAAAAATAAAGGCAGTAATTTATGCATAGAAAAAAGTAAAATGTTAGACAATACTTTCTCAATTTAGTCAATATTTACTTTTGATTTGTAGAACATTAACATTTTTTCTCTATTTCCTTACATTTTCTAAAAAAGTGATAATCAGAAGAGTTGGATTTTTTCACTACAGATAATGAAATCAGCAGGGAGTCTTAATTTCAAACACGAAACTGCTGGAACCATAGGGGAAATAGTTGGCTCCTGGCTTTTTCACATAGTCCAATACTAGCAGTAGTATTCATTCTGCAGAGGCACCCCAGACTATAGAACAGAACCCTCACCAACGACTGCCCTTCTACAGTGACATCACAGATATTTCCACAGGCTGGGAGCAGAGACAGTGCTAAGACCTCCCATACACGTCACAGGAATCAGCCGTCAAAGAAAACCAAACATGTGCCTTGGACTTTTGTGTACAATAAAGTGTGATGCCAGTGTACGAACTGGATGGCAATGGCCTGGTAACTTTTGCTTTCCTGTTATTTTGCAAATTCCTTTGAGTCTTCCTCTAAGTAGAATATAAGTGTAATTACAGAGATGATTCCAGGCATGTTTTAATGGTGAGACAGACATATGGCTTCCCAGTGAGATTTAACTAATTCTGTTTTCTAACATCCACTGGGTGTCCTAGGGTTCAGTTAAATTCTGCCACTAACAGCCTGGAGTTAGTGCCCACCCACTGGTTAATAGCTATCCCCGCTGGATGGCCCCCACTTCAGAGGCCAGACTCCAAGAAGTCTCTTGGCCAACTGCTTTTCTGTCTGGTTACAAATTTGGGGGTTTCCACAGGTCCCCTCAGTTTCACTGGAGCAACTTAGAGAACTCAGAAAGCAGTGTCTGTGACCATAGATTTACTATGAAGAAGATATAAGGCTCCATATCCAATCGGAAGGGCCGCATAAGGCAGAGAGGCCAGCGTCCACACCCTCTCCAGGGTACCACCTTCCAGCACAGCCCTGACACCATCCCTAGAAGCCCCCTCACTGCCCTGGCACAGAGCTTTTAGGAAGAGTGACTCAATCATTAGCTGATGTCCACTGAACCCCAGAGATCAAGGAAAGGACAGAAAGTTGTGGCCCCTCCCCAAAATGACTGGTTCCTCTCTGCACCAGCTCCACACTGATGCTATATAGGCCCCACCCACAGTCACTTCATTATCGAAATCTCAAGTGTGGCCAAAGGGGCTCTTTTATGAACAAGAGAGGCTCACACAGCTAGACTCCCTTTCATAGGTTAGGAAATTCAGGGGGTTCTAAAAGACATCCGCACCAGAGATGGGAGGCGCAGGCCAATTGCACTGACCAACATCAAGATTCCTACTCAACAATATTTCCAGGTTCAGCACTGCCTCAGCATGGAGAAAACCAACTCTCCAGTCACTCTGCAACCAAACAGTTGCCCCTCCCTCATCAAGTCCTCTCCCCTCCATACCAGAGATGGAGTCCACAGTCTGTGTAAAGACCGACACAGCACAGAGACACCAGATGATGTTAGCCCACTCTGAGGCTGCCCTTCTCCCAGTCCGTCCAGAGACATCACAAGGCACCAAAGAGCAGAGACACAGGACTGCAGGAAGTGACAGAGATGGAGCCCCTGGCCAAGCTAGGGCTTTAAGTCACCCTGTGCTGCCTTGTGCTTTATGTACAGACACTGCCCTAAAGGAGAGAGCACTCCAACCCGGAAGGAGAAGTCAACAACATGCACTTGGAGAACAGCAGGGTTCGGAAATACAAATGTCTAACGTATTCCAAAAATAGTGTTCAACATCTAATGATCCTGCATGTGAGCGGATTCGTATGGTTTCCAAGGAGTGGCCAACTGGAGACAAGTGGGTACCATGACCAGGACTCCACCCACTGCACTGACTTCATGATTCTCGTTCCCTTCATTCCTTAAGGTGAAAGATTCTTCCTAGCCACACATTACGAGTGCATTCTAGAGCTTGTATTTGTGTCCCTTACAAAGGAGGGCATTATTCCCTCGATCCTGCAGAAGACTCCAAGATGTATAAACAACAAAACAAGCATTATTTTGCACTTGGGCTCCCTTGAGCTCTCCTCCCTACCTCCACCCAACAAAGATACAGGAAAAGGAGCCCAGCCACCTCGCTGACAATACGGGACCTGCTACAAACTCAAGTCCCATTCATATCAATGCTTGGGGCTCTTCCATCATACGCCCATGCCCAGCGCTCCTCTGGTCCTCCATTCTCCACTCCCCAGCCTGACTGGACGTCCACTGCTTGCACAGCGCTCAGGGGCCTCACGTTTGCCTCCCCCGTGGAGAAGCTCTGTTCTACACGAGCTCTAATAACTTCTGCTTCTAGCTCCCGTGCCTCTGCCCAGGCTGTTCCATGGGGTTGCTGGGTGCTGTGTACTACAGTCCCCTTTGTGGAGTCACTTAAATGTCCAGTTCTGGGCTATGGAGTCCTTTTCGTCCTTCACTTCAAACAGGAAGTCTACTCTTGTAATCCCAGACAATACTGAAGCCTGTGATCCTGATTACACCAAACTCCTGTTTCCATTACATCACAAGGACTCCCATTCATGGCTTACCGACACTTCTCCAAGTTTCACAGGACAAAAACTAAAATGACTGTTCACTGGTTCCACATATACAATAGGTACCCCGCAGTATTTCTCCAATAAAGAAAGCCCCATGTTTCAATTAACTGTGGGCTGTGAGTACAAAGTTATCCACAAGCTCCAGCTGCAACAACTACCATCAGACTCCTACTTGGCAAATACACGTGTGAAATACGTTACCCCTGAAAAGCCCAACCACTCAAACTTAAGCATGGCCAAGGCCTTGGCTTCTGGCCTGGTGGCTGTTTTGTATTTTGCCTTTAGCAGAGGCGAGAAGGTGGAAAGATCCAGGGAAGCAGTGAGAAACATGCAGGCCATGCTAGCAGAGACTACATACGTGCAAAATAAAACCAAGGCTAGCCACCTGCCACCTTGCCACCACCAGGAAGTCACGGCTGCTGCTTCCTATAATGTGGCTAATACAGCATGACCGTGTCGGGAACTTCCAGCTCCGGAGGGCCATGAGAATAGGGAACACTGTGAGACAGAAAGTCCAGGGAGTGCTTCAAGCTTCCACTCCTTGGAGGAATCTCAGAAAGCCACGTTATGCCTGTGTGTATGCAAAGAGGAGGAGTCTTGGCAAGTCACCAGTACTGAAAGCAGCTCTTCCTCCTTGGCCCCGTGTGGCATGTGACACACAGGTTCTTCGTCTACCACTCACACTAACTTAACCAGCCGGCCGGGAAGGGTTATCTACCTGGTGTCCTTTGGTGAGTTAAATGCAATATTTCTTTCCTCATATCTCTATCATGCCAAAACTTTAGAAAACCTAACTTATAGAGGAAGAACAGGTGTCTCGCTTTGTAGTCTTGGCTAGCCTAGAGCTCACTATGTAGAGCAGGCTAGCCCAGAATGACCTGCCTTTGTCTCCCGAGTGTTGAGATTAAAGGTAACCGCTACCACACCCAGACAGGAAAACATTTCTAAATCTAATCACGTGTTGATTGCATTACCACCTTCAGACGGTGGCACACGCCTGTAACTCCAGCACTCATGAGCCTGAAGCAGGAGGACCACAAATATACAATTTATTTTTTTCACTTTTGGATACACATCATTTGCATGCCCAACCCTGTGGAAGCCAGGAGATTCCCTGAAACTGGAGTTAGAGACAGTTGTGAGTCACAATGTGGGTGCTGGGAACAAACCTGGGTCCTCTGCAAAAGCAGCAAATACTCTTAACGTGTGAGCCATCATTTAAAGGATCGCACATTTACACACACACCCCACACACACACACACACAAACACACACCCCGCACACTACAGAGTGAGTTCAAGGTCAGCATGAACTACACAGTGAGACCTTGTCTTGGGAGGGAGGGAGGGAGGGAGAAAGAGAGGGAAGGAGGGAGGGAGGGAGGGAGGGAGGGAGGGAGGGAGGGAGGGAGGGAGGGAGGGAGGGAGGGAGGGAGGGCAGGCAATATCTGAAGACTTCCTAAGTTAATTATCTATTTTTGACTAACAACAGAAATCTACGTTCACTTGGTAAGACGCCTTGGTCTCCTCTTTCAGTAGATGGAGCACGAATAAAAAAGGCCAATACAATACAAAGCTTCCCTCCAACTGTTGACAGCAGAGAGTACGTGTCATTTCACATCAGAGAAGGAACATCTGGGGTCAGGGACATTCACCAGAGAGCGCGTGTCATTTCATATCAGAGAAGGACCATCGGGACCAGAGACATTCACCCTCTTCGGCTTCCCCCTTCTGTGATGAAGAAATCTTGCTTCTTGACCTGATTATTCCCGGTTGCGTCTCACTTTCCTTCGTGCCACAAAACAGACTATTGTTGGGGGCTGTGGACCCAGACCCTGAATTTCCTGTAAACAACTTGTTCCGCCTGCAGCTGCTCTGAGCAAGACAACTTGTTTTCCTGTGTTTGCAGCTGCTCTGAGCAGGAGACCCTCAGGAGTTCCTGATGGCAGGGGAGTGGTTTCTGGTGGATTTGGCTGGGGCGTGGCTATCACGACCAGTTAAGGATCCCTATGTAAGCGGCTCTAGAACACAATAAAGGAGCATTTTTGTTTCAAGGATGACCCGTGTCTCTCTGTGTGTGTGTGTGTCTTTGTGTGTTCAAATCTCCAGGCCCTTGCCCAGCTGGCGAATGGTCCTGTAGTGCAGGCTGCACACTACAGGCGCAGTACCGTAATACACGTAGTAGTACGAACAGTACAGACTATGGTGACCTACTCCTCACAGTGATTGCAGAAGTTAAATCTGAACAAGCAATCTAACATTTAACACATCTCACATACTTGGCCAGTACAAAGAGTTCTAGTTAAGAGGAAACATACAGTGGGAACAAGTGCATATAACAGGGACCAATAACATGAAAGGGCTAGTGTACACCTGACCTACATTCGGGTCATCACAAGAATTTGGTCTGAGAGAAGTCACAGGAAAGGGTTCCTGGAAGCATGGATACCAGACAGGACAGAGCAGCCCAAGACAACGGGTGGGAGAATGAAGAGGGGTAAGCCCAGCGTCTCTCCCCCACGCTCCCCTGCTCACATCTGATACTTAGTCAATGTCACCAGGACTTGTGACAGAAAAGCAAACTCCCTCTTCACCCCAAGCCTACTGTACTGTCTCTGCTATTCTGGGGTGGAGCTGGCCACACGGGCCACAACCAGCCTCCAGTGAGGCCCAGGTTTGAGAAACACCGCTGCAGCCTAGGTTGCTTTCTTCCCTCCTGTATTAACCCATTTCAGCTGCCAGCAACACAACTGGGCTGGCTAACTTTTTCAAGGACAAGTTGACTTAGCTCACAGTTCTTGAGGCTCAAGACCCCATCAGATGGTGGTCTTTTCCCTGGCAGATACTCAGGGTGGTTCAGGGACTCACACGGAGACATAGGAGCCATGTACACACGTGTGTATGAATAAGAAACACACCGAGACTCTCCATGTCTACATCCTCTGGCCTCTCTGTAGCTATAAAACTCTGAGGATTCAATCACAAGGATGCCACACTAATGGCTGTATCTAAACCTAATCGCTTCTAAACACGGCATGCAGTAAGTTTCCACCCTCCGAAAGCCTGACAGTGTGAAATAAATGTGAACACATAAACCCTTAGGGAACAGGCTCAAGCCATATCCAAACCATCACACACACCCCTCTTCGGCAACCACTGGCTCCTTTCACCCAGCTACTGCCTACAGCTGCGCAGTGAAAATTCAAGCCTTGTTTGCTCCGGAAAGCTTGCCCAACCTGGCCTGGATTCTCAATTCTCCACGCTCCCCACCCCTAACCCCAGGTTAGGCGCCCTGGCTCAGGGCCTCTCTTTGCTGACAGAGGTGCTAATAGCTCACCTTCCCTGACAGCTCCACGGGCAAGGATTCCATAGGCCCTTCACATCACTTTGCCCTCTGTGCCTTGTGTGCAGTAAGGTGCTTTGTTAATATCTGGCCAAAGATGAAATCAATCAGAAGAACCTATTGCTATGGTTCGACTGTGTTGAGACTTAATTCCGAAATTCATGTTTGTGGTGTAACGAGGTGGGGCCTTTGAGAGGTAATTGGGGTTAGACGAGGTAATGAAGATGAGGTTCCTTTCTTTCTTTAAAGAAATGGCCTGGATTCCAGTTCTAGCGTTCTTTCTTCATTCACATTTTAAAAGCCTATTTTAGTCCAGGTTTGGATTTGGACCTGGTCCTCAGCAGTTAACAAGATCTACACATGATGTCACCCTAGCGGCTGCTAGGGATGAGCTGTCCCTGACTCCTGCAGGACACAGAATCTGTCCGGGCTCAGTTTCCCCATATGCACAGCACAAGGATTAAAAACAAGATGAGTATCTCTAAATGCATTTGACTATGAACAGTGACCCCAGTAATAGGTAGTCATTCTGCTGAGGTCTGGGGAAGCAGACCTTTGAAAGTGAGCCCCAGGTGCAGGTGTGGACCAAGGAAACCTGCCTGCCAGGAACAGAGCCAACTGCTGGGCCCACTTCAGTGCAAGGATACTCCAACAGGACAGGAGGGTCCCCGAGGGAGCAAAGGTGCATTGAAATCTTGGTGGTGCCAGCTCAGTTTTCTCTCCACTACACCAACTCTGAGGACATGGCCAGGGACATTCCAGACCCTAATACTACAGACTCTGCTCTCCTGCCGTGAACTCTATCTCATCCAAACATCCCTGGGAGTAAAGAGAAGCCAACAGCCAATTAGACTCTCAATAGCCAAAGCATATAACATGGTCTTTACTGCAAGTCCTAAGGAAACACAGACACATTTTTGTGCCTACAACTAGATTGGCTGACCGGATTAATAAATCAATCCCCCAAAGTTCCTCCAAAAGAAATCTTCGTGGTCTACCTTTACAAAGGTAATGAATGGTTTCTTTGCCTCCTCTTTTCTTCCTTGTATTGGTGTGACTGCCAATGGCTTTGCCGCCACCTCCCAAGAGAACCCACACCGTCCAGCATTGTCTCCTAGTCCTCCTGCCCTAGGGTGGAAGTGCTGCCCAATCCTGCTACCCCAAAGCCCCCTCTTGGCCCTTCCATCATCGGCGCCAGAACCCAAAGCCCTGCGGTACAGGACACGGATGCTTGGGAATGGCAAAGAAACACAAATGACATTTCTGGTGTGCTTAGTGTTGGTTGGATTTGTTTTGGTTGTTGTCTTGCTCAAGCCAAATTTCATACTGTAGCCCAGGTTAACTTGGAACTCACTAAGCAGTTCAGGCTGACCTTGAACTAACCGTAATCCCTTGCCTCAGACTCTTAGTGTTGGGGTCAAAGGCCTAGCTTTGGAGTGGCTGAGAACTTTGTTTCATCCTTTCGATGTGAAATATTAGTGTCAGACTAGGAACAAAGGCTAAGAGGACAAACCCTTTAAGCATACCTGCACAGCAAACACTGCACCAAACGCTCACGTACTTTATCTCACATAACCGTTACAATAATCACATGAGGCAGCTTGGCCACATTTCCTCCATAATACAGCTAAGAAAAGTGGCTTAAAGATTTGTTTTCTCTGTACAACATGCACTTTTTATTAGTGGTTGGAATGTTGTTATACCCAGGAGTTTTGCAAACCAAATGAGGGAGGAAGTTTATGGGGAGGCTCCTCGGGAGGGTTAGCGGCTGGCACAGGAAACAGGAGAACCCAGGCTGGGGAATTGTCTCTTTCTGGGATCCCAGGACAGTGCCAAAGGAGGAAAGACAAGAAGGCCTTGGGGTATTGCAAGTGGGAATGGAAACTGGGTCTCCTGAGTTCAAGCAGGCTGGCCAAAGGAGCCCCAAGATAAGATGACTGGCCCCATGAACTCAGATTGCCTGGGGTAGGCACCACCATCCAAAACATCCCCTGGTGGATTCAATTTCTTTCCCTTACAAAGAGAGCCGTGTCACTAACTGGCAGAGAAGCGCAGCAAGGAAAGCCAGCCTAGCCTCTCGACTTACCCATCAAGGTTCCATTACAGGGAGCACTCACCCAGAAAGCTACCGAACAGACAAAACCCCGGCCGCCTCCAGGGGTCTTTATCAGATTCCACTCCAGAGTGGCAGGGCAGCCTTTCTTCTCCTGAAGCGCTGTGTACCAGAGGGGTTATTCATGGCTATTAGGCTGTTTTTAAAACTCTTTACCAGCAATTTGTCGGGTTTTTTTTCAAATCACTGTGGAAGATTTTAAGATGGATTTTGATTTTATATGTATGTATTTATTTTATTTTACTTGTACATATGTGCTGTGTTCATGCCTGGTGCCCGTGGAGGACAGAACAGAGCATCACATCCCTAGACCTAGAGTTTATGAGCTACGAGGTGCTGGGAATGAAGGCCAGGCCATCTGCAAGAACAGTCACCACTCTTAACCACTGAGCCTTCTCTTCTGCCACTCTCTGGAAGAGTCCTGCTATTTCTCCAGGGCACGTTTCAGATATATACACAGAATACTTCAACTTGGTTCCCAATAGATGTGAGAAAACACGAACAGATGAAGCAGGAAAAGCAAAGGCAGGACCGTGAGTCCTTTAACTGAAAACCTCTAGGCAGCGTGACTCCAGAAAGGTGCCAGTGAGCATTTAATGCACACTGTGTCTCACTCAGAAATTAAGTGTGCTGGATTACTGCAGCAAAGCATACGGATATTCAACCTATGTGAGATCAAACACACACTTGGACATCTCACGCTGGGGCAGGCTGTGTGTTGCCACCGCCAGAGTATAACAAAAGTTCTCCATTTCCACAGCATTCTACATTGGAAAAATCTCCAGAAAAGATTACAGCAATGGGCAAACGCCTCGGATACGAGGGGTAAAAGCCCAACCTGACAAAGGATATTAGAAAAATAGCCAATCTTATAAAAACCCAATATTAAAACAAATTAAATAAGATGCCAACACTTGCCTAACAAATTAGCAAGTACGTTTTTATTTTCAGGGGAAAAGGTACTAAGAGCGAGAGATGAGTGTTTCGGACGGCTTCTATAAAAGTGCAAACCAGGCCAACCTGCAGACCAACGGGGCAGGGGCAGTCAGTTCTCAGCGGCCGAACAATGGGAACACCACTGACCTGCAAGCTGCTTTTCCAACAACCTATTTTCCAACGTGAGTTATCAACTATTAGACCGAGCATGCGGACAAAGGTGTTCGCTGAAACAATGCAGTTTTAAATCACATTTTAAAACAATTACTACTGACAACAACCTCCTGAAAGGAGGCACGGTGAGGTAAAACACAAAACACGGGAAGCAACATGACTGAACCCTGCAAGACACCTTTCAGTGTGTGAGCAAGAAGACTGCAGGAAACAAAGGTAAAGGGGACTGCGGCTAAGCCACACCGCACCGAGTTAAGATCCTGTCCGAGGTCAAGATGTCTGAAGACAAGAATGGAATGCTAACTGAGGCAAGGCCTCTAGGTCAGAGATCAAGGGTAATTCTCTCCCTCTTCCCACACAAACTGTGGGAGGGACTTTTGAAGACTACCTAGGACACTGCAGAGGGAGTCACACTCTTGTGACTCTCCCTAAACATTTTAGGATGAAAAGAATTTTCGGGGGGGGGGGTTAGAATGCACTTTGTACTGAACGGATCTGACAGAATGGCAAAGCCTGGATAAACCGAGTGACTTTGCCAGCTTTCAGACACTCTGTTTCTCCACCATAAACACAGGAACAGAATCAGTCTTGGAATTATAAGGATTAAATGACCTGAGTACAAAGCCCACGACCTGCCATCAAAGAGGCGGAGAAAAAAAACCCACAAAGATTACTGGATAACACTAAGAATGATAGCTTTAACTAATAACAGTTTGGATTATTCTTTTGTTTTTGTTTCTTTTTCTTGGGGGGGCGGGGCTTTTCGCAGAGCTAGGCACTGAACCCAGGGACGCCTATCCATGACAGGCAGACACTCTACCCAGGAGCTACACCCAAAGCCCAGAAACCACAGTGCCCCGATGCCCAATTTTTGTCCTTCAAACCTACACCAGATTTTTTTAAATAATATCATTTGTTAATGTGTGTCAATTTTAAGTAACGTAATTAAAATGACCCAACATGTAATAAGACTTCAATATCAAAGCCAAACTATGCTTTAAAAAAGTAAAAATGAAAGTTTTCCGTCTGAATCACCTGGACTGAGTCAAATCCAAGTCCTCCCATGGTTTGCCCACCCCATTCTTTCCCGCAGGGCTAGGAAGTACACAGAGAAGAAAAAGAAATGACAGTCACTGGTAACATTTCTCATTGCCTCTTTAAATTCGGAGTAAGCATGAAAAAGCCAGCTCCAAACAGTTTTGTTTTTGTTTTTTTCAAAACACTGCTCCCAATGTCTGTGTCTCATGTGGCTCTTCAGCTGGGCAGCTACCCAGCCAAAGGAGAACCCGGAATTTAATCAAACATATCTTCAGCATCTAAATGAGGAATCTGAGGCTGGATGGAGGCCCACGGAGCCCAGGGAGCGTGCGCCTCTCACAGCACCGGCCTGGGTCTGTCTCACGCACCTCTCCACTCAAGGGCTGCACCCACTGTCTGATAGGAAAATTGAGAAATCAGTAGGCCCGGAGGCTGGGAACCAGAGAACTTAGGTACATAAATAAGGCAAGACGTGGAAAAGCATCTCTGCAGCTGGTAGAGTGTTTCTAATGCCACTTTTTAGACAGTTGACAAAAAAAGGAAGTGAGAGAGACTGTCACCACCCACTGTGAAGCTATCTGTCCTTTCTCCATTGCACGGCTGCACATAACTACATGCTCATGACATAGTGTTTGGGTATCTTAAAACGATCTTACAATGACTAAGTCATGTTGCTGAGGGTGACTTATGCTCTTGTTTTCTCTAGGAAGCTGGGAGGAGGGCAATAGAAAGAAAATGACTTTAAAATCAAGCAGGTTGTATTAGCACACACACACACACAAAACATATGTAATGCTTACTGATACAGTAATTACATGATGACAGGCCTCAGTTGCTCCACTGAAAATAAATATATCTCAGTTTTAAAATACACACAAAGTGCCCAACCAAAGCACACAGCAGGCTGGCTATGAGTTCCCACCTCTTTCTTCCTACTTCTCAGCTTTGATTCCAAAGAGATCAGATGCCAGCTGTTCGGGGCTCATCTCTTGATACAGGCCTCAAAGCCTGCTAGCAAATCTGAACCTGAATCCTTGCCATCTCAGATACTTCATTCATTCTTCTTAGGCATTGACTTTCACCAAAAAGGTGAGGCTTTCTTCCGTCACATTGCAGGCCTGATACCTGGATGTTGTTCAGAAACCCAGCAAAACATAAACCTACTCCAGGAATGGGTTTCTCCTGATGAAGGCCGACTGCGTGTCTCCTGTACTAAATTTTAACCATCTGACTCCCAGGTTAAGCTTTTTTTATTTTCCAAACTCTGCAACAAGTGATTCAGACGGATACTATCTGCAATCTCCAATCTAATTTGAACCTATTTTGTATTTACAAGTCTCAGCAAAGACGTGGGATGCGCACGAAAATCTGCCATCCAATAAAACCTATCACCAGCTTCTCTTTCCCCTGGGTGAACCACTGAAGGAAATGTGAACCTGCTAATCAATTCTCAAGAGACCCATGATCTATCTCTCCTGGTCGCTTCCTAACATGCTAGGATTCCTATGAAAAAGTGAAGGCCAAGTGATAACGCCGGTTTCAAAGCTCCAAGTGACTGGAATGTTCAGGACAGAAGAGCAGCGCGTGTACTTCATAACAGCGACAGACGCTGTTGGAAGCCTTCCAGCTGCTTATTATTTGGGCCTGAAGAGGAGCCACCCCTGAAGACAGCTTGGCAGAGCCTGCTGACGTAAGAATCAGCCTGTGGTAACCCCAAATGGCCAGGAAGGCTGAAGTCTATTTTTTTTTTAACTACTGCAATGAGGTGGCAATTAAGAGGGGGAAACAATGCTTGAGAATCCCTGGTGTGTGTCTTATAAAAACAGGAGTGTGTGGCAGCGCTTCCTTAAGTAAAAGGTGGGCAGACCTCTTAGGAAATTTCAGTTAGAAACTCCCGCTGGTGGTTCCTAGTTGAGGATTGCACTCAGCGTCTCAGCTGGTGGCTTCCACCCTGACCACAGAGGGTTCCTTTTGTGATGACAGGATTTGATACAAAGAAAAAGCAGTGTACATTACAGAAGTGGCTGTCCTCTTTCCCGACCTAATTTGTCCAGGATATATGGCAAGGAGCGCGAAATTACTGAGTTACTGCAAGAATTCATAACCACCTGCAAAGCCCGAACTTTCAAGGATTTACTATAATGAAAAAGAAAATAGGAGAGCGAGGAAAGCAGCGGCAGGGCAGCACCCATTTCCGAGTATCAAGATCTTCAACTGGCGAGGCCTTTGAGAATCAGTACGGTAGGAAGGGGTCCACAGCCGGGCACCCAGGGCACGCAGCTGGGGAGATGACGCCCCAGCAAGGAGACACTCTAAAGACTCCGGGTTGGGATCCCGCGGTCCAGAAGAGGCGGGGGAAGGAAGGCGGGAGCCCGGCAGGAGGGTGGGGAAGGATCCGAGCGGCGCCGCGCGCCGCACCCTGCCCGGGCCACCCCGGGACACCCAGATGTTCAGAGCCGGATTCCGTAGCCGAGCGGGACGCGAGCAACTCAAGGCGCGGCTGGGCTGCGGGCTCAATCAGCCCGGAACCCCCATGCCCCTCGCTCCCTTCCGCGTGCAGACCCGACTCAGCAGCACCTGGCGTCCCCGCCGGGACCACGCACTCACCCGAGGCCACCAGCAGCGAACTCAGGGCGCCTCCCACGAACACCGCAGCAGAGAGCACAGCGGACCCCGGGAGTCCCCACGGAGCCATCGCCGCGTCCCTGCACCCTCCTCTCCCCGGCTGCCGCGTCCAGGTCCAAGAAGATGGTGAATCTCCAGAGACGCCCCGCAGATTGAGCCGCGGAGCTCGGCCTCCTTTAGCCCCTACTCGCCGGCCTGGAGCCGCTGAGGCCCCGCCCACCACACGGAAGCCCCGCCTCTACCCGCCGCGCCCGAATCCCAAGTGGCCTGGCCCCGCCCCCATATGCATGATCCCGCCGCCCCCACATGCATGACCCCGCCCCCGCCCCACCCTCGCGCCTCTCCCTGCCACTCTCCCTTCCCCTTCGGAACTCTTAGGCTGCGTCAGGCGCACGGGTAAGCCGGGCCCCGCCCCCAAGTCCGGCCCTGCGCTGTCCAGCTCCGCCTCCCCTGCTTGGGCGGGCTTCCTTTCAAAACCCTGCCCAGCAAGGTGGCGGGGCAACGGCAGCGCGGGAGCCTCGGGCGGGGGCTAGTTGATCCTTCTCCTCGATCTTGGGGCAAGTCAGGCGTGGGAAGAGGAAGACCGAGGTTGGGCCAAGAAGCCCAGGATGGACCCCAGACTGAGCCGTCAGTGGAACGAAGCGATGTTTTTTTCTCTATTAGCGTCTCTAGCCAATTAATCTGGGTTAGTGGTCTTTGAAGGAATGCTGCGTTCAAAGTCACGTCTGGTTGGAAATTAAGGGAGAAAGACAAAATCTTTTCATTGTTCCCATTTGCTGTTTCTGTCTAAGCTACTTCTGTTGAGGAAGGTTTCTCCACACATTTCCAGAAAAACCTCAGAGGGCTTTTGTTTGATTGGTTGGTTGTTTGAGTTGGATTGGGTTGTGTTTTAAGCCTATGCCTACATTGCATCTTGCAAACACTCTCCTGAAACAGCGCTTCTTAGGTCTTTATAGACTCACGTCGGCTCGGAAGGCCAGTATTAACCCCATTTCACAGTCCAGGAAGTGAGCCCACGACGTTTAAGCCACTGTGCTTATTGTCATTAACTCCAGTGTTTGCTCACTGCTGTAATCTCAGCACCTGGTTCAAGGACAGCAGGCTTAAGAGGTCAGAGGAGTTTTTAAAGGGGAATGGGCGTTTTTCTGAATAGCTACTTCTCATTTTAACTAACCCTTGGAGACTTCACACCAAGGTCCTTAAGGCTAGGCTTCACCGGTTGAGTTGAGCAAGCTCTGAGCAAGAACAAAGGCCTGAATGTAGGCTGGATCTTCAGCCTCTTCTGTAAGCTGACTGATGGCCTCTGAGTTTTTTTCTCCTAACATCCTTCCTGTGGTTCTGCTTGGTTGTTACAAATAGCACTGGTGTGAGAATTGCTAGAGACAGCAGTTGAGCCTGAAGGTGTGAGGCCCTGCCCTTTGAAGGCAAAGGCAGGTGCTATGGCTCCTGTGCCCAGTTTGTGGCGCATCCTGTAGTCTAGCAACTTAGAAAAAAAGCCTTTTCTACTTGTATATCAAAGGGAAATGAATGCAAAGGAAAGACACTGGGCTGACTAGTTTTATGTCAACTTGACACAAGCTGGAGTCGTCTTAGAACCGCATTGAGAAAATGCGGCCATAAGATCCAGTTGTAGGGCATTTTTCTTAATTATTGATTGATGGGGGACGATCTAGCCCATTATGGGTGGGGCCACCACTGGGCTGACGGCTTCTATAAGCAAGCTCAGTGAGCCATGAGGAGCAAATCAGTAAGTAAGCAACACCCCTCCATGGCCTCTCCGTCAGCTCCTGCCTCCAGGTTTCTGCTCTCCTTGAGTTCCTGGTCTGACTTCCTCCAGTGAGGAACAGCAGTGTGGAAGCGTAGGTCAAACAAATCTTTTATTCCTTGTGGTCGCTTAAAATAGGAATGGCGCCCAAAGACTCATTGTTTGAATGTTTGTTCACCAGAGCTTGACACTATTAGGAGGTGTGGCCTAATTGGAATAGGTGTGGCCTTGTTGGAGGAAGTGTGTCACTGTGGGGTGGGCTTTGAGGTTTCAGAAGCTAAAACCAGGCCTAGTGGCTCATTGTCTCTTCCTGCTGCCTGAGCATCAGATGGAAAACTCTCTGCTACCTCCCTAGCTCCATGTCTGCCTGCTTGCTACCATGCTTCCCACCATGATCATGATAATAGACTAAACCTCTGAACTGTAAGCCAGCCCCAATTAGACGTTTTCCTTTACAAGAGTTGCTGTGGTCATTTTATTGCTGTGCTAAAATAAAACCTTAACTAAGATACACCCCAAGTTATTTGGGCCATGGTGTTACATCACAGCAATAGTAACCCTAAAAAAAATAAGCAAGAGAACAAACATTCATATGGATATCTAGCTATTAAGGAGGCAATTCCCAGCTTGGAAATTAAAATTGTAAATTGTCAACGTCACCAAGCTAGCTGTGTCATTTGCTGGACCCCAATGCACATTGAAAATACAGGGCTAACCGTTAAAAATGTGTCTGGGATCCCAGGAAAAAAATGCACGTAATCCAAAGTATTTTGGCAAGGCAAAAAGTTTTGCCTCTACAAAAAGGTGTGTAGCCACACCCAGTGGGTGTCCTGCAGCGTTTTTTATTCCTAAACAAAAGGGGTCCTGTGCCTCACTCTGGATGGTCAGAGTGCAGCTTCACGTTATTCTGTGATTGGCTAGTTTGAAGTGGCAAAGCCGATAAGCAGGAAGCAGTTTCCAGCAGGAAGCAGTTTCCAGCAGGAAGCAGTTTCCAGCAGGAAGCACAACCCTGAGAGCTTGCTTTGGTTTCAAGAACTGCTGACCCTGGAGCTTCTTTACAATTTTTTTAAGTGAAGATTTGTCTTAACCCTTAACCCTTGGGGAGAAAAGACGTGCATTTCTATTGCATTTCCCAAATAATGAAGAAAAAGTTTTTTGTTGTTTGCAGAAACTGTAGATGGAACTGGAGACCATCCTATAAAGCAAAATAACAGATTGGGAAAAACCAAACATTGCATTTTTCTCTCATGTGGAATCAATATTTAAAGAAAAATAGAACATGAAAGTAGAAAGGGACCAGGCTGGTGGGGGATGACTGTAACCAAAGGACAAATGTCATATTTTAAAAGCCATTATTTTGTATTATTGATATATGTCAGTAAAAATACATGCAGGGTTGTTCATACAAACATCACCAAGAATTCCAAGAGCACAGCATCAAACCACTTCTCTAGCCTTCTTAAAACATGATCACATGTGTGGCCGGTGACCGTGACTGTCAGAAGAAGTAATCAGATCTTCTGAAAATGGTTGTGAGCTGGAGGTGGGTGCTGGAAATCCAACCCCGTTCCTCTGCAAGAGCAACAAGTGGGCATGGGCGTGGCTGCTGAGCCTTATCTTCCCCAGCCCCCAAGTACCTAACCTTTACTGGAGGAAAAAACTTTCTTAAAAGCAATTCTAAAAGCTTACTGTTTTATTTTAAAGGAGAGAGGACTTGCAGGTCCCATCAGTCTTATATAAAATCGTTTGGCATTGCAAAACGAGGTAACCAAGTTGTTTTTCAACAAAATAGAATGTAGAAATAGATGTCACGATAGCCTTCATTTGTTCATCTCCTGGACGTGCGGAGAGCACCTTTTCCTAGATTCACTTCACCAAATCCTCGCAGCAATGATTGATTAGGAGAAGTGGCATTAGAGAGCCTCACTTCGAAGCTGTAGAAATTTCGAATTAAAGAAGCTTGACATCATGGATGAGGGGTGGGATGGGGAGGAAGGTAGAGGGAATGGGAGGAATGGAAGGAGTGGGAACTGGGATTGGTATGTAAAATGAAAAAAAGATACTTTGTTTTCTTTTTTAAAAAATTAAATTTAAATTTAAAAAGTAGCTTGGCATCTACCTAAGGAACATAGCTGCCGTCTGGCCTAACCAGGATACAAATCCACTCACCCATGCCTGGGCTTGCAACCTGCACACACACAGTTCTGCCTCTGAAATGCAGGACACTGGTCTCTTAGCGCTTCCTTTTCCAATAGAAAGCGTTTCCTCTGAATTTGTCACTGCATGTCTAAACGGGCTTTTTGAACTTTTTTTCCAGGCGTTCTACAGCACTATCCTCCAAACCAAACAGCTGCCATCTTCATAAATTCAGTTGTGCTTGCTTACAGAAGATCCCCACTGCTGGCTTGAGGGCTGGAGTTAGGTTTTAGGTTAAAATTACTGTGTCTAAGAGAGTTAGAAAACAAACATGCCTCTAATCTATGAGCCCAACTTGCCCAAGGACCGATAACTTTCTAAAATGCTGGAGGCTGTTGTTCATATAAGATAACCAGCCACATGCTTTCACCTCTGCCAACAAGGCTGGTTGCCCCATCTGAAAAGGATATGCATGATCACACATAGACAGGACACACATCAGGATGTATGCATGCCCCTAATTGAACTAAAGCAATAAAGTAACTTGTGGATTTCACCTTTATAATACACCTGACTAATACAATTTGTGGCTATTCTCTGAGAATCCCAGGTATGGACCTGGACAGTGTCCATCATCCTGACCAGTATTTATTAAGGCTTGCTTCAAATTTGGCTCAAAGATGTGGTAGTGGTCTTATTCTTGCCTGATGGGGTTAACACTGTGTTTCCCACATAGGAGGGGATGTCAAGGGTCACTGGACCTGAGTATTCCACCCCCTACTCCTAACTAGATGTGTGAAATTCTGTGCTAGTTGCCCTTGGCCTGGGTCCTTGGAGAGAGGCTAGAATATATAGGTTGAAAAGGAGTAGAAGAAAGAGGCTCCATCTGTAAGCCATGGGAAAGCCAACATCCATGCTGAATGAATATTTAGTGTGGCTGCTTTGGGATCACCCATGCTCAGAAAGCAAGCTGGAGAAGTCCATTTGTTCCCCAGTAGACAGCTTTTGTGGACTCCAACTTTGGTTTACCACTAGGACCTTAAAAGGGAGGGGAGTAAACATAGCCTAGATCCCCCAACATACCAGAACAGCATTTCTCAAAACACCATGGTTGCTGTGGCGAAAGCACCATGACCAAAAACAGTCTGCAGAGGAAAGGGCTTCTTCGGTACTGCCACACACTCATCCAAGGAAGTCCGGACAGGAACCGAAACAGGGCAGGAACCCGGAGGCAGGAGCTGATGATGCAGGGGGCACGGAGGATGCTGCTTACTGGCGTGCTTTCAAGACTTGCTCAGCCTGCTTTCTCATTGCACCTAGGATCACCACACCAGGGTGATCTGACCCACAGTGGGCTGGGCCGTCCGCCATCAATCACTAATTAAGAACGTCCCGTCCCCCCCCCCCCCCCGCCCCAGGCTTGCCCAAAACACAATCTTAAAGAAGCATTTTCTTGATGGAGGTTCCCTCCTCTCAGGTGACTATACCTTTGACATACAACTAGCTAGCACGATTGCTTACAACTTCTTTTCCAAGAAGAATTGGTTTTATTATGGGAATGAATTATATATCAGAGTGCATGAGATGAATTTGAAAACCTTGTACAATGTGCTGTCCTTCCGGTGTTTTGTTTTGTTTTCTAGCTTCTCTGTGAGAATTTAGTTAATCATTCTTCTTAGCAGAAAGCTTTCCTGTTTTCCTCTCCACTGCTAAATGGTCATTTCCATCCCCATCATGTAATTGTAAGTCTCTAGTGACTGGTCTTTACTCTAATGAGCACTGAGCATTCTCCATAGAATTTTGTCTTTCTGTGATTTAGATGTAGTCATACGTCCTTATGAGCAGTTACATCTAGGAAATAAGTTTACAGTTCTATTTTTTAACAATTAAAACTTAAAGGGAGTAAAACAGTATTTTTAAAAATTTAGATCTTTTGACCTAACAATAAATCTGCATTGCACATGCTGAGAGTGGGAGACTAAGAGATGGGACAGAATTACTACGAATTAATAAAAGATCCTAGCATTGCTTATTGAGATTTGTAACTTAGCTGGGAGAAAGAAAACAACCAGATGATGAAATGGAGAAAGTCAAGGCCCCAGGGTCACAAGAGGGAGCCTGACTTGTGTTACTTCCTTCATTGCGTTCATTTTCTCTGCTGAGTAAAGAATCAAAGGGCAGGAACAATTTTAGACATGGCAGGCTAGAGTGGGTAACAAACTTTATTAGAAGCCAGGAGAGAGAGAGAGAGAGAGAGAGAGAGAGAGAGAGAGAGAGAGAGAGAGAGAGAAAGCACACAGAGAAAAAATTCCCAGGAAGGCTGGGAGTTTTAATGTTTCTGGTGGCCTGGCATGGGTCTCCTTCCCTAATTTTAGTTTGAACAGCTTAGAGAAAGAAAGAGAAGTTGGCAGGCCCACAACTTCAGGTAAACATGCTCAGGACATGCTTTGAATGTAATTTGACCAGCCAGGAGTGGTCAACCAGAAGGGTGACCCTGCCCTTGGGAGAAAAAGCCCTGCCAGGCCTTTTTTTTTTTTTTTTTAACTGTCTGTGGTCCCTTTCCCTGTCTGTCTGCCTGTCAGAGGTCTGTCTAGCTCCGAGTCCCGCACAATGACTCACCCTGAGCCAAACAGCTTTTCTGAGATGAGAGACCTGCACAATTGGAGGGGCAGCAGGATGATTTCTGAGGGCTCCAACCCTTGGAGTGTGGATGATTCTACAGTCTAATGAGCGGCCAAATGATAGGGTGCTGGAGGCCGGCTAGACTACCAGGTTCTCGGCACGAGGGACCTTGCATGCTGGCAAGTGCTGTGTTCCGAAAGACACGGCATGGCCTCTATGAAATGCCAACAGCTTCCAGACCAATTGTGATACCCAAGTGTCCTTAATGTGACCAGGTGTTCGTGGGGCGGGAATGGGAGACAAAATCACTTCCAGCTGAGGACCAGTGAACTAGAGACAGTGCGAGAAGCGTAGATGCTCCGCCACTGCCTGGACACTCAGAAAGGTGCGTGGGGAAGGTGTAACCTGAGCTGACTTTGGAAAGAAGCATGAGACACGAATTGGTGAAGAGAGGAAAGCGGAAGAGCGACAGACAGCCTAAGGATGGGCTCGTGTCGAACGCACGGTGATGCGTACGCAAGATGAGAAGAGAAAGGCCTGCAAGGGAGTCGGAGCTGAGCATGACCGCTGATGAAAGGAGGACGGAGAGTTTCAGATGTCTCACAAACAGTCGTCTATCATGATAAATAACTGTATCTCCCAAATAGATTTGATGTAAGATGAATTCCCAGTGTTGACTTAGCCACCCCCACCCCCCACCGATCGTGAATCAGAAGACGACAGAAAGGCCAATCCTCCTTGTGCCAACAGGCTCCGTAGAAGCCAGGGGCATATGAATTAGCTCTGGTGTCCTTAACCTCTGCCCAGTTTGCCTGGAATGCATCAAGGTCTTCTTTGTGGGCATATAGTCTCCTAAGCGGTGCAAGTAAATGGCTTAGATCATTGGCTGCCTCATACTGGAGGAATATAACATTGGTGATTGTCATGATGGAATTACAGACCAAAAACATATGGCTTGGGAACAGCTTTATGACTACACATTTCAGAGGACAGACTCAATGAGGTCCAAGGTGCTATCTTGGACACACCTCCTTTAGATTACCACCAACAGGAATGTAAACACTAGCTCTTTAAAGAGTAAAGACAGCACAGTGGAAAAAAGGAAGCTTTCACCTGTGTGAACAGAGCTCAGTTTCAAGTTCTCCAGCCACGGTGCCCATGGTTCTTTCCCAGCCAAACCCTGGTCAACATGACAGTGACCTTTATTGACAGACTGTGAACAAGTTTTCCTTCATTCAGAAGAACGCAAAGCCACCTGCTAGGGGCTCTAAACACAGTTGCTAATCCTAGACAGGGAAATTAGACACAATTCTCCCACCAACAGATACACAGAGGTAAATAGTGTGCACACGTGCATGATTGGGTCCTAGGTCAACCATACTCTAAACATCCTTGATTTTACCTTGCTGCCCTAAGAGGCCTCATTTTGCCCTGGGCAGTAGACTAGAGATAGCTACAGATGGCTGGAGATAGCTCAGAATGCAGGCTGCTGGCATAAAAAATGTGAGCCATCCATTTCCCTCTAGGACTTTGGAAATCCCTATCTCCCGAGTACCACGGCAGATCTACCCAGGCTGAGCAATCGCATTCTGTTAAACTAGCTGGAAGAATGGGTGTTTGTTCTGCTCATTATGGAGGCTGCTGGGAGCTGTAAAGGTTTGAGCAGCTGCTGCAGGTAATGGGAGGTCTGCCCAATGGGCACCACTGTGCATCGCTGAGCACACATCTGGGCTGCAGTCCAGGAGCGTTTCATGGTCCAGTCTGAGCAGCTGTGTGGGAGTCTGCCCATGCACAGCAGGAAGTTAAAGCAGTTTAGGAGATGGATAGAAGTAGGGGGGCATTCCTTTGAGGAGCCTGATACTTGGGGAGGCTTTCCAACCATTTTTGAAAACCAAGGGGTCTGCATAACAAGCTTCAGGTTAATTTAAACATCAGAAGCCTCAGCTTCAGAGGTCAGAAGGACTTGAAATGTCTGGCAGTTCATGAGCTATGAGACCAAGGTGATGAGGTAGAAGGTTTAAGAGAACAAAGGATGGGAACTGTCAATTTCGCCCTATTGCTGAAAATCCCACATGAGCCATTCTGCTGCCAAGGCCCAGAGCGGTAACATAAATTCCCCTTGTCTCCTCCTCAATACTGCCAGCAAGTCTGCCCGCTTGGCTAGCCACTGGGTATCCACTCCCACACACTCTGTCTACTTATGGGTGAGGAGATCTCACCCCTCCCTAAACTCCATGTGGACCATCACCACCACCCTACAAGGCCCACCTCTAGGATGTCACGTCAAAAAGAGAGTGGGGGGGACCCTTTCAGGGTCAAGGGGTTTCCTTGCAAGAATCTTGCACAGGAGAGAGAGAGAGAGAGAGAGAGAGAGAGAGAGAGAGAGAGAGAGAGAAAACAATGTTTGTGTAGGTGCTGTGGAAATCCCTTCCCTGTGGAGATATATGAATGTCTAAGGCCTTCTAAGATCCAAATGACAAAACTAAATATGATTCCACCAAAATTCACCCTAAACCGCTGACCTGTAAGTCAGCCCCAATTAAATGTTTTCTTTTATAAGAGTTGCTGTGATTGTTAGGCTTCTTCCGGGGAACAAATAGCTGAGGTGCCTACTTAACATGACAAAGCACCCCCTGGCCATCAGACTCTCCCTGAATTCCTCAGTCCCTACCTGTCACAGGGCCCTCCTGACTTGCATATCCTGTCCTCTACCCTGAATGTCTATAGCCCAGGGGTCTGGGCTTTCTATCCCTACATAATCCAACCATTTTAATTATCTGCTTTCTTTGTATTTTTGAGTCTCCTGGCTGCTGCACCTGGCTCCCTCTGTTCCCTTTCCCTTCTCTCTCTTTCTCTCTCTCCCCACACAGCCCACCTAAGGGGCATGTGCACTCTGGACTTTCCCAGAGGTCCCTGCCTCTAGCCAGGCTCTCTCACACATATACAATAAACTTCCATCATGCCTAGGAGCAGTCATATTTTCTTTCTTTCCTTTTTTTATTTCTTAGGGAGTGGCTGCTAATTGGGACTGATGGAGCAGGGAGCACCCATTTTCAAGGAGAGTCAATTTGGGAATAGTCACTCAGCTCCAGAACTGCCTTATGGAAAAGGTTGGGGCCTCCATTACAACTGCAGTCCACTTATGATCTTCCTCTACCCAGCCCTAGCCTTTCCCACCAGATGCACAGGTGAGGATCAAGGCTGCTCCCTAGGAAACTCCCTCCATGCAAAGCTCCCTCTCAGAGTCTGCACCTGAGGGACCTGATCTTTTTCTCTTCTTACCTGCCAGGTCCTTCTACTCCTCATTGCCCATCCCATTGTTCATCCGTTTTGGGTTTGGTGTTTGTTACTTTCATGGGACTGTGAGGGAAAAAAAAATGCTGGAGCATTTGCCTGTGGTACTCTCCTCAGAGATACTGGAAGGAGTTAGAAGCGGACTCGCTGCCTGATAATTTTCTTTGCAGACACATCCAGCAGGATCCCTTGCCCCATATACATTGCTCCTCACATTAGGAGATGCTTTTTTTTTATAAGAGTTGCTGTGATTGTTAGGCTTCTTCCGGGGAACAAATAGCTGAGGTGCCTACTTAACATGACAAAGCACCCCCTGGCCACCAGACTCTCCCTGAATCCCTCAGTCCCTACCTGTCACAGGGTCCTCCCTCCTCTGTCTGCTTAAAGGGTAAGGACATCCATTCCTGCCAGTTCTCCTACAGGTGGGGGATTCTAGGGCTTCCTCTGCCTTCTATCCCCTGAGGAACAAGCCCCCCTTCTTGCACACTGGTGACCAGATCTGACGTCTTACACACGGAAGGAACGTTATCATCATCATCACTCTATTTAAACTATGGGATTCACTTCATGACAAAGATGCACCTGCAGGAAGAGAGGATCTGAGTTGGTGTGGTAGAACACCCAAAGTTGTCCGTGTCCTGGTCCCTGGAGCCTGCGAATCTAAGGGGAAGCATAGTAAAGGGGAATTAAAGTTGCCGATCCACTCATGTCCTACATTACCTGAGTCGGGTCAATGTGATCAGAAAGGTGCTTAAAGTAGAAAGGAGCCAAGCCACAGGAGGATTGAGAGACAGAGTCGCTGGCTGTGAAGATGAAGGAAGGACTCACGCCCGGTGGACACAGGAGGCCTCTGCAAACTGGAAAGAGCACAAAATCATTTACCCTCAAGCCTCCAGAAATAACCCTAAGCCTTCACAAGCTTGGATTCTAGTGCAGGGACACCCATCTCATGCTCCTAGCCTACGCAACTGCGAGGTAATACGTTGGGGTAGTTTGAGCTGAGGATCTTGTGGTAGCTTGCTCCAGCAGCAGCAAGGAAGGCATCCAACAGGGTCACTCAGATCCACACAGTAGCTCCTGGTGGAATGCTGAAGAGACGCTGAGACTGCGGGTGTCTTGAGCCAAACCCTTGGATACTGTACTTGAAGTCATCCCTGGCTGCCACCCTGAATGCAGAGTGATTCCCTTTGAGACACATTCACGTGAAGCTCAGAGGCAGGAGATGCCAGGGGACTCGTGGGTCCTGGAAAAGCATCCACAACCTTTAAGAGGTCCAGTTACCACCAATATGGCAGCAATGCCCAACAAAAAAAATCAAACAAATAAAAGGATATCTGTACACTGTCCAAACCTTCTCCCTGTCAGTTCTCTCTCGCCTAGGGGTCAAAAATGAAACCACAAGCTTAGTTCCTGGGGGAAAAAAAGAGGTTAAAAATATTGAAGCTGATTATATCTTTCTCAATATTGTTGGCAGTGAACACAGTTCCTGCTGTTGAATTTGTTACATATTCAATAAATGTGTTTACCAGCACGACTTTCTTTGTGATGTGAATAAAACTCAACAGGCCTGAGATACTCATGTGAATGTAGATAACAATCTCAGCCAATCTCATTATGCCAAGAACCGAGGAAGCAAAAATTATGAATTAGAGAAATATCCTAAAACCCACGCACGAAGGTGCTGTAAGGAAAGTCATTGCTGTGTGTGCGGACTTAAAAATTAGTAATAAAAAAGAACAAGCAAGGTTGCCTTCTTCCCAGTGAACCTTGGCAGCTCTCTGAGCCGGAAGCATAATGAGAAGATTGGCTGCAGTTTTCCTAACAAAGCTTGATATTCAAAACTGACACCCGAAGGCAGCGCCGTTTGTTTTCTGTTCCGTCTCTCGTAGTAGAGGGCTGTCAAAAGTCAAAAGCAGTTTGGTCAGGACCGAGAGGGAAGAGACTGAAATGCCATGGGGGAAGAATCTGTTCTGGACCTTTCTTAAGCAGTTGGCAGCTAAGTGAGAGAAAATACTGGGTGGTTCTTTGACATTTTCTTAATTAAAAAATTTTTGATATATGTATCCAAGACTGTATTTGTACTTCTTTGAACTTTCTGTGTAACTTAAGACAGCCCTGAACTTCATCCTCCTGTCTCCACCTCCCGAGTGCTGGGATTATAGCCATGCGCCATCATACCTGGTTGTTTATGCATGTGCATGCCTTGTGTGTGCTGGGCAAGCGCTCTACTCACTGAGCTACAGTTCCAGCAAGTGGTTGTTTCAGGTGCCAAGTGTGAACCGCCTCAAATACCGTCTCAGCGGAAGGGATTAAAATAAAAGCTTTAAATTACATCAAATGACCCTAAGGTGGATTGGCAAGCCACCGATCAGTAACAAGTCCTGATTCTGGTCTGTACCATGCTCAAGCAGCTTAATGAGGGCTTGTCAGACATTGGCAAGGGTTGTCTCCATCATTGGGCAATACTACCAAACGAATAAAAATATTTGGTTGCCTCATTGTTTAATCCATTCTCTTTAGATTCTTCTCCTACCTAACCCTCAAGAAGTGTCCCCCTAACTGAACCTGGTGGTGCAGGTCGGTGGCTTCAATTAATAGTAGGGCTGAGACAAGAGCAATGAATTCAAACAATGAATTGGGAAACCAAGCAAGACGCTGTGTCGATACAGAAAGTTGAAAAAAAAAATGCGGATGGTGGTGGGTTATAGCTTAAGTAGCTATACTGAATAGTCCTTGATGGGCAGTTCTCTGCAAAACAAGGCTTAGGTGAGAATGGAAACATCCAGTTGATGCTAATACGTAGCTAGTAGACACACATACATGGCCACTAACTCTCTGAAGTAAGGCGAGTGAGAATGAGAAGTGTAATGTCAAATTTCGTTTAGTTTCTATCTAGTTCAGCCAAACGAGGTTAGTGGCTGCCATATTGAACAGAACGCTGAGGAAAAAGCATAGGCACGTTTGAGAACACTTGGGTTTACCAAGAAATGTTCTTAAAGATGAATCCCTTTAAGTGAAAAATCTACACCCTCTCTAATTATTATCATGCTACATATTGTTTTGTGTATTTATTGTACTTCCCTCAAGCACATCTCCCCTGCCCATTATTTTGTTTGATGATTGGTTTTGATAAATAACAATATACAGATGATATCTAAAAATCTAGACAATGGATCTTTTAAAGTCATGGTGATTTTAGTTGCCACAAAAGACAAAGGTGATGATGATGATGGTGATTCTTATTTTTGAGTCAGGGTCTCTTTCTGTAACCCTTGCTATTCTGGAGCTCTCTATACAGACCAGAGTGACCTCGATTCAAGATTCACAGAGATTGCCTGCCTCTGCCTCTGAGTGGTGGGATTAAAGGCATGCATCACCATGCCCTGGCCAATTTAAAGACTTTTAAGGAAGTATAGGTGACACGGGTGAATGAGGTTATGCCAATTCTTTCAAGTAGATGGAAGGATTCTTGGGCAAATCTGACTACCCACCCCCACTCCACCCTCACCTCTGAGCAGGAAAGCTTGCTTTATACTTCAAGGCCTGTGAACAGACTTCTGTTGCTCAGTGCTCCGCCCTCCCTGACTCCTGGGGCAATGATCCTGCCCTTTTACCCCGTGGCAGCTGTCGGCCAGGCTCCAGCATCCACAGTCCCTGCCTAGGAGCTCTTCTTCCTCCCATATTTCTACCCTTTTCAATCCGCACCAGAAGCATCCTGCTGGAATTGCGTTCTTGGAATCCTTGTCAACCTGTGGAATCTGAGCCGGCATAGTCTTCCACACTGCTTTCCTGAACGACAACATTTCTCTGCTGGCTTCGGTTGCAAAGGTTGATTGGCTCTGAGTCACACCTTAATCTTTTCAGCAAACAGTTTTCTAACCACATAGCTTTCTGCTCTCCTAACAGGATATCTGGACAGTCTGAAATTTTCCCAGAACTTCAAGTGCGTAATCCCTTTTTCCTTAACAGCTCATTCCTTAATTTGTCATTTTTGCCCCAGGATTTCCTATAAAGGCCAAAGAAAACCCAGGGGGCACCTTCCTTTCTTTACTTATGTTTCCTTTCACGCAGTGTGCTTTCCGTGCAGTGCAGGAAATTTTCACAGCTTTCTGCCATTTTGTCAGAAGAATTGATTTTCCTCGGCATGTCCGTCATTTCCTTCTAAGACTTCTCCAAGAACCTTCAACGCTCATCTTTCTGCCCCCCATCTCTCCAAGGGAATCTAGGCTCTTTCTGTCACGAACTTCAACATTCTCTGTGTGTGTACTCTTTGTGTAATAACCAAAGTAACTTCCATTTTTAAAACAGACAGTGTTATAGAAGTTCCCCACTTCCCAATGTTAAAAATCTGTATTAATGCTTTAAAGTATCTGTAACAAAATGGCACAAATTGTTTGACTTAACATTGGGCATTGCTAATCACACAGATCTAGAGGGTTATGTTCATTCTGAAGCCTTTAGAAGATCCTTGTTTCTTCCTCTAGTATCCTCTGGCATCCTTTGACTTGGTCAGTTTCTTCTCCCCTTATGAGGACGCAATGCCTACTCCAATATGACCTTGTGTTAGCCAATTAAGTCTGTAATGAGTCTATTTCCAAATAAAGTCACATTCTGATGTACTAGACATTAGAAATTCATGATATCGCAGTGGGGACGCAGTTCAATCTGGAACTATACAGACAGACAGATAGATAGGTCTCTGGAAATGTATACTAAAGGGTACAGCTCAAACTTAGAAGCTCATGTAGCCAACACCTAGATCAAGACACAGAACACGAACAATGCCCCAAAGCATCCTCAGGCCCTCTTCCAGTCCCTGCCACTGACCCTCGCCAATAACTGCTTCGTGAGTGGCTTAGTCTGAGTAGCTCTATTTCTACACAGGGCAGTTTTTCTTTTAGTTATATTTTCAGCTCAACATTCATACTTTTGAAGAACACAACTTGGTAGTTTTGAGTACAGTCATAAAACTGTGCAAGCATCACCATAATCTAATTCCAGAACATTTTCATCCTCCAAAAAGAACTGTGCTCCATTTTCATCCTTCCAATCGCTCCCTACCCAATTCCTGGTAATTGCTAACCTACTTTCTGTTGCTACCCATTTGCCCATTCTGAACATTTGGATCACACATCTGGACACATACTACACACAACCTAATGCTTCTGTCTTCCCTCAGTTTCAATGTCTCACGATTCATCAGTTCCTCATTTCTTATGATGGAATAACACTGCTATGCACAGATGTGTCACATATTTATTCTTCAGTTAATAGATGTTTGTGTTGGTTAGTTTTCTAGCTACTATAACTTTACTATGCACATTTGCACTTAAGTTGTTGTGTGGGCATATGTTTTCATTCCTCTGGCTATATATTTGTATTGTCTTGTAGCCTAATCATTAAATATAGTTCAAGACTTAGTGAGATGTCAGTTCATTGATTTTAAGTTAAAAGTCACCTGATCCCCAGTGACTAGAGAGATGGCTCAATGATTCACACTGACTGCTCTTACAGAGGACTTGGGTTTGATTCCTAGCACCCATATGACAGCTCACAACTGCCTGCCACTCCAGTTCCAGGTATTCTAACGCCCTTTTCTGACCTCTTCAGGCATCAGGCATGCATATACTGCACAGACACACATTCAGGCAAAACACTCATGCACACAAAATGGAAATAAATAGATCTTTTCAAAAAAGAGGAGACCAAAGCTCTGCTATACCAGTTAAGTAGTTTGGACTCTTGGGAGAACCGTAACCTTCTTGGTTTTATGTTCATAATCATTTTCTGTGCATCCTTCCAACTGGCAAGTGATTGATTTGCTTTCCATATCAGTTTTATTGCAGAAGCAATATTTTGCTTTTGTTTTCAAACAGCACTATATAAAGTTACAATATGATGATACCTGCTTAAAATGACAAAATGGAATATTTAGGGGAACTGCTGATTTCAGGGACATTGGTGGGATGAGTATTGAGAAGCAAAGCACAAATTCATCATCATTCCCTGTTGAGGCCATCAAGGAAGAGCAGTGGAAGCAAAGTCCCCAAGGATCTGTTCTACCTGCTCTAAGAATCTGGCAGCAATGATTGGGATATGGTAAGCCTCTCTCTCTCTCTCTCTCTCTCTCTCTCTCTCTCTCTCTCTCCCCTCCTTCCCTCATCCCTCCATTCCTCCCTCCTCCCTATTTCTCATAACATTTTAAGAGAAATGAATGAATGAGTAGATGGATAGACAGACATGTGACAAATACGATATAGAAGATAATAGCATGAACACACGTGTAACATGAGGGGGCCAGCTTGTTGGGGTATCTGTCCCGCCCAGTACCCCACAGCAGGCAGGCCCCAAAGAAAATCACACACAGGACTCCATAAGGTTATAAACTGATTGGTCCTCAGATCAGGCTCCTTATTAGTCCTTGTAACTTATATTAACCCATTATTCTCATCTATGTTAGCCATAATGGCTCCGTACCTTTCTCTGCTGGGCAAGTTACATGCTGTCTCTTCGGTGGTCTGTACAGGAATGCCTGAGAGAGAGCTTCTGCTTCCAGAATACTCCCAGTCTCTTTGCTCCACCCCTACTTCCTGTCTGGCTTTCCCGCCTATACTGCCTGCCTGGCCAATCAGCGTTTTATTAAAATATAATTGACAGAATACAGATAATTCTCCCACACCATTTCCCTCTCTTTTTTTTTTTTAACAAAGGAAAATACCCATAATCCATTTGTTGGGAACGTGGGCGTAGTATTTCAAGCTACTTCCTGCTGGTTGGGGGCGCTGATAGTCTTAAGGAGGCCTAAAGAAAATTTAGAGTTATAATCAAGTCATGACTGGAGTATCCTGTGAGTCTCGATCATCTCAGGCAGCAGTCTTGGATCAGTTCTGGATGTAGACCTCTGTCATCTGGGCCATCTGTTCCTATCGGAGATTTTTCAGGTGGCCTCCCTTGGTCAAAGGTGATTATTCTTAACTCTGAATAAATCCAGAGTCTCTCGTTTTCTGTGGAAACAAAAGCAAAATCTCTTCTCCAAAGTAACATACCTTTTGACTTCAGTTTTGAAGCCAAGGTATTTTCAAAATTCCTATCTTGGGTTAGTTCAGCAGCATTTATAAACAAAAGTCTTTTAGCAGTTGTTGCTCCTTCCTCAGCAATCAAACAATTTAAAGAGAGCATAATAGCATACAGTATGAAGATTCTCTGTGCATTTTCCATCTTTATGTGGCTTTATTTTAACCTCTATTTCTTTTATTTTTACTTTTACTTTTTGAGACAGGATCTTTGTATATCTTTGTCCTGGAATAACACTGTAGACCAGGCTGTCTTTGAACTCACAGAGATCCTCCTGTTTCTGCCTCCCCAGTGCTGGGATTAAAGGTGTATGCTACCACACCTTGAACTCACAGAGATCTGTCTCTGCCTCCCAGGCATTGGGATTAAAGGCGTGTACTACCACACCTTGAGGTCACAGAGGTCAATCTACCTCTACCCCTTGAAGTCACAGAGGTCAATATGCCTCTGCCTCCCAGGCATTGGGATTAAAGGTGTGTACCACCACACCCAACTACTCTCTTTCTTTCCTTTTAACTTTAAGAACTTTAACTTTTAGCCTGCATATACACACTGTAAACCATTTAGAGGTTTTCTTCCTCTTTGAATCTCTCTTTACTGTTTATCTCTCTTTTTCTGACCACATGAGCCTTTAATTTACAAAGCAATATGGAAAGCTGTGGCTTTGACAGCTAGATCCAGCTCATTCCTTAGCTTTCCAGACTCATAGCTGAGATACCAGCCACAACTGTGTTCACTGCCACAACTCTGTCGTGTTTCAATGTCCTTGCTAGCAAGCAAGCTGCAGCATTCTGCTCACAGACCACACTCAATCGGACTGCCTGCCTGAAAGAGTCAGAGTTTGTCCTGGCAGGACAGCCCAGAAAACCGGCATTTTAAAACAGTGCAGCGTTTTTCCTGCTACGACTGAAAACCGAAAAGCATGCGTTCAGCTTTTCACCAACAGCATTTAAGTGTTTCGTGGCAGGACCTCTTAATGAGCTGCAAGGTTTTGCAGCTAAGGCTGAGTCAGGAAGCATCTCTTAGATGAGAGCATTTGCTTGCCTCTAGCAAGCAGAGCAGAACCGAAAAATTGCTGCTACCAAGAAAACATACTTTACTCTATTCTTTCCCAAACTTTCTCAGGCTTTCTGTGGATTCATTTATCCACGTCTGGGCGCCATATGTAACATGAGGGGGCCAGCTTGTTGGGGTATCTGTCCCGCCCAGTACCCCACAGCAGGCAGGCCCCAAAGAAAATCACACACAGGACTCCATAAGGTTATAAACTGATTGGTCCTCAGATCAGGCTCCTTATTAGTCCTTGTAACTTATATTAACCCATTATTCTCATCTATGTTAGCCATAATGGCTCCGTACCTTTCTCTGCTGGGCAAGTTACATGCTGTCTCTTCGGTGGTCTGTACAGGAATGCCTGAGAGAGAGCTTCTGCTTCCAGAATACTCCCAGTCTCTTTGCTCCACCCCTACTTCCTGTCTGGCTTTCCCGCCTATACTGCCTGCCTGGCCAATCAGCGTTTTATTAAAATATAATTGACAGAATACAGATAATTCTCCCACACCACACACGTGTGCAGATCATCCGAGCTGAGCAAACAGTGTGACCAGTGCTTTTGAAGTTCCTCTATTTTTCTCTCAGTGTGTTCACTATGGTCATTTTGGGGGTGACTTCTATTATAGCCATTGTTATGTTATGTACCCCTACACAAGACATTTTGTCCCATTCCTCTAACATATTACATATGCAGATCCCTTTGTTTGCATTGGTCCCTCACTTATTTTCACTTCACTCACTGTAGCGTTTGTAAGGCTAGTCCATATATACACATTTTGGTTTATTCGCCGTTACTACTCTGTTCGACAGAAATAGTGTACGGCATTCATTCGTTCTCTGCGCTGACAGCAAGATGTGTAGCATGTGTTTCTTTCCTCCGTGACAGCCCAGTTATGAGCATCCTCCCCCACGACTCTGGAATGTGGTGCTTTCTAAACTACATTCTCACATATATACCAAGGAATGGAACTGTTGGAACATGAAGTGTTTTGAAACTTTTGTTTTTGTATTTGTTTGTGTGTTTGTTTGTTTTGAGACAGGGTTTGTCTGTGTAGCCCTGGCCTTCCTGGAACAAACTCAGGAGACCAGGCTGGCCTCAAACTCAAGAGATCCACCTGCCTCTGCCTCCTGAGTGCTGAAATTAAAGGCGTGTGACAACTCTGCCCAGCTGTGTTTTGAAATTTTGAAGCAGAGGTAGACCATCGTCCTAAGTGATGACACAGGTATGCTAATAGTCATCACTGTTTTCTGCCCTAACTAACTCTTAGCCTTGTCAGCTGTATTCATTTTGCTACTTGAATGAATATAAGATGATACACTGTCAACCACTGATAGTCACTACCACCATAAAAGTAACATAGTAGCTTAAACAATACCCATTTATTATTTTCCACTGGTCTTGTGTATAAAGAATGGTTCTGCTGGTCTGGTTGGGCCAGGCTCTGCTGGTCACGCTTGGATTTGCTCATCACAGAGATCTGGCTAGTTGGTTAAGATGACTTAATGATTCATCTCTGTTTGGGGGGGGGTCTCATCTTTGAATTGCCTAATACAGGGCGCTCTTCATGGGTTAAGGCAGAGGAGCAAGAGAAAGAGCAGAAACATGTCTGCCTGCAATTAGTTTGCTATTGTAAGGTTGAAGACGGATGAGACAGAGTCATTGAAGACTGGCCCTACTCAGAAGTGTAGCCATGGAAAGGCATGAAAATCGGGGTCATCAGTACACTCAGTTTACTGGAATGAGTTTAGTCTGTGCTCCCTTGGTCGGTATGGAAGTTGAACACTTTTGCATATGTTTTTATTGGCCGTTTGTGTTTCATTTTCCAAAATGACTCTTTGTGTCTTTTGTCTACTTACACACTAACTTTAGTTTTTCACACTTTGGCTTCTAACATATAAGGAAATGATTTTTGTATACGGTGGAAAATAGGAGTCTGCAGGCAGCAATCATGGTGCCTGAGCAGCACTTTCCCATTGCCCAATGATCTCCCTTTCTGGCTGTATCTGTCATGAATTGAGCTCCTGTAATCATGTTGTGATAATTTGTTTGTGCTTGCCTGAAGATCAGAGGGCAGAGCTAGGCCCTAGTTAACCACAGAGGTCTGGAGATCTCTACAGACAGACAGAAAGCGATATGGCTGGGCAGAGAGAGGAATATAAGGCACTAGGAGACAGGAGCTCAGCCATTTTTTTGGCTGATAGGTAAGAGGTGGCTGTGACTCGCTCCTTTATCTCTCTGATCTTTTAGCATTTACCCCAATATCTGGCTCAGGGTTTATTATTATTATTATTATTATTATTATTATTATTATTATTAAGCCCAATTAGAATTCATGCAGCAATTGGCACCCAAGTTTAAGTCACAAATACATGACAAAGTCTCTTGCCTATGACTTTGCAGCCACTGGCACACGCCGGAGCTCCATGCAGGGGTTTCCACCCGAGTCACCACCCTGCTGCCTAGGTTTTCTTTTCTTTTTTTCCCCAAACTTCTGAGAGGGTTTGGGATTCTCCTGTTGCAGCCTTCTACAACAGTCTCCAGCTGCCACCCAAACTCCAGAAGCACAGGGGCTCCAAAGGCCACAGGACCTATCTGCCCTAGATTGACTGGCTCTGACACAAGTGTTTCTTCCACGCAATCCCATGTGTGTTTTTCAGACATCCGGCTCCCTCTCCCTCGTGGGTTGCGGACTCCTCCTAGACCCCCTCTCCTCAGGCTGCCCCTCTCAGCTCGCAGTTACATGCTAGCAGCTGCAGCTGTCCTTTGGCAGGCTGCCGACTGCCTGTGTTCTCACGCAGACATGCCACACACCACATTTCACCTTTACCGTCATTGTCAGCAGAGTTGGAGAGACAATTGGGAATTCATAAAAGGAGGAATTAGTTAAAAGAGAGGGTTTCCTTTCTACGTTAAAAAATGGGAAACACTATTACAATGGAGGGATTTAGGTCTCTATGATATTAGGCTCACATTTTAAGGTTAGAAAGGAACAACCTAAAGTTTTTAAACAACCAACTTTATCCAGTCACCTCAAAGGAACAGCTGCCAAATGACAGATGTCTCTCCTGTGGAAATGTTAGATTTAAGAAGATTCAAGGAAGCAATAGACTCCTATGGCATGCATTCACCTTTTGTGGAGTAGATGTTAAACTCCTGGTCAACATGTAATTATTCCTCAAAACTGGAGAGACTTGGTTACAGCACTCTTGAGAGCCTGGTCCTCAATTACAGTGGGGGACCTGACAGAAAGATGAGGCTAAGACCATTGAACAACAAAGTAGGGCTAGAGGTATGGAAATCCCCCAAGACCAACCTCTTAAAGAGGGAAATTATGTTAATGTACAAAGGCAATCTCTATATGATGACCACACCTTGACTTTATGTTTTACAGCAGCTTTGAATGCTTGGGACAGAATTGGAGAAGTAGGAAAGAAAATTGAGTTATTTTCTAAAGTTGTACAGGGCCCTAAAGAAACCTTCAAGAATTTCTTATGAAGATTGTAGTCCAAAGATTTATACCATCCCATCAACCCTACTGGGCAATAACATGATCCACTATGGACTTCAGCCCTCTCTCACCCACAGCACACGCACTGATCTGCTCCTCCATCACTCCTGTCTCTCTATCACTGTTCCTTCCTCACCGAGACTAGTATAGAAACATAATTCATGCTGTTCCTTTTGTTCCCCTAATAATAATATTAGTCAGAAAGATGACTTAGCTGTTAAGAGTTCTTGCTGCTTTTACAGAGGACCTAAGTTTGGTTCCCACCATCTACAATACACGTATACGTGCAGGATATTTTGCCTCTTCATTTATCAAGGTTCAGGAGTTTGTGCATCTCCCTTTTTCAAATAATAAAATGTCTCACTATTTTTATGTATTTTTATGTATTTGGTTATATATAATAGTGTTTTTCAAACATCTAAATTTTTAGAAAAAGAAATCTTGGTGGTTTGAATAGGTATGGCCGCCATGGACATGTGTTTGAATGACTGGCCTATAGGAAGTGGCACTATTAGAAGATTTGGCCTTGCTGGAGTAGGTGTGGCCTTGTTGGAGGAAGTGTGTCACTGTGGGGGTGGGCTTTGAAGTCTCTATGTTCAGTGTTGGACACAGTTAACTCCCTGTTGCCTGCAGATCAAGTTGTAGAACTCGCAGGTCCTTCTCCAGCCCTATGTCTGCCTGCATGCTACCATGCTCCTTGCCATGATGCTATGGATTGACCCACCCCAACATCCATCTCATCTATGAACTTTTGGAGCATGTGAAAGGGACAAGCCTACAGATCCAAACCAGCAGGATCTCCATGACACTGGACAACAACAGAATTGTCAAGAGGAACCCCAGTGAGAGCCCATTCTAGGTGGTGTAACAGAAACCAGAGGCCTTGAGCCAGGCAAATGAATGACTCAGGGCAATAAATACTTGCAAGTAAAGATGAATGGACTAAGGGTAAACTGTGTGACTCAATGGGCCAACTATAGCTTCCTCAACAAGATGATTCTTCTTCTTCTTCTTCTTCTTCTTCTTCTTCTTCTTCTTCTTCTTCTTCTTCTTCTTCTTCTTCTTCTTCCTCTTCCCCTTTCCCTTCTCCTCCTTCTCCTCCTTCTTTTTCTTTTCTCCTCCTCCTTATCCTTCTCTTCCTTCTTCTTCTCCTTCTCTTTGGTTTTTGACTTTGCTTTTAAATTTTGTTTTCTTTTGAGGGGGAGGTTACAAGGGTAAAGGATGATGCAAGAAGATGGGGAGAAAAGTGGAATTGAAAGGCATGATGTGAAATTCACAAATAATCAATGAAAGTTTTATATATATATATAATTTAAGCTCAAATAACAATAAAAATGGCAAATTCATCACACTTCTTACATCTTTCTCATTCCGACAGAAAGTGCAAAGGAAGTAGCAGAGTCCAAGGTGTTTCTCCCACCCACTAATGAATCACTTAATGCAAATTGCCTGGTAGTTCATGTGAGGAAAGCGATGACTCCAGAAGGCTGGCAGGCAATTGAGCTTAAAATATAGGTGTTTATGTATAATGACATTATTTGGACCACAGAAGTTTCCTGAACTGTGCTCTGGTTAGTGGATGTCTCTCCGTGCCGTCTGCTGACTTGTCTCTTGGCCAGGCCTTGCTGGTTTTGGTGAGGGAGAGAGGCATTGGCCTCACTGCTCTTGGCACTGACCCCCGTCTATTAGCTCATTCTATCCTCACATCAACTGGGTCGAGTCGGGAACGGGCGGTTTCCTACTCTTACCTTACAGTCCTGTTAATTGGTATGCTTTAAACATAGCTACTTATATTTCATACCCAACCAGAACCTACTTTCAGGGCCACTTAAGCTGTAAATATGTATTTCTCCCTTCTGAACCTTATGTTTCTATGCTGAGATTTAAAAAATAAAAACAAACAAAAGAACAGTAATAAAGACAACAAAAACGTAAAATGCAGCCTGAGCCCTTTGAGTTCAAACCTAAGTTCAGTCATTGTCATCTGAAAGCTGCCTCTTCCTCACGTCTTCTCAGAAGATAATCCATATATAGCCTGACTCTCTATTCCATCAAGTATTGGTTCTGGAGGACTAGACAGGACGTATAACAGGCAGAGTAGCTTCCAGAGGAATAATGAGCCCTGAGTGGGGGCCACAGGTGTCAGCTTAGTGAGCACAGGCCCCTAGAAAGAGCAGCACATGCCACAGGCTAGAATGCCATGAGAAGTGGGATCAAGACCCTGGCCTTGAGAGTCAGGCCTGGACCAAGTGTCTTACTGCTCTCTTTCCAGTCCCTCTATAAAAGCTGAAGTTTATATGCAAATGACAGCTGCCTCATAGGGTAATGGTCAGCTAGGATCGTAATGTAAGTCTGCCAGGAGCAGATCATTCACTGCACGTACAGAATTAACCATGAAGCAAAAAAATGGTAAACTTGACTTAATTAAAGTAAAGGGAAGAAAAGGTTTCCTAACAATAAGACGTCCTTAGTTGTGTGGAAGGAAAGCCCAACACTGTTTTTCCCAGCCATGCCCGTGTGATACGTCCCACTCGTAAGCTCACTCAGCATGCTGCCATTGTCCCTTCCAAAGGCACCGTTCATGTCCATCGCTGGGCGGACTCCCTGGGCGAGTCTTTGGGACTATTTTGACTAATGCAATAGGACAGAAGCAATACTATATAACTTCTGGGGCTACCTGGCCAACAAGGTTACTTTTTAGCTCTCTTGGGATATTTGCCTTGGACTTCAACCACCATATTGTAAAGCAATATAGGCAAGGACTAAAGCGATTACATAGTAGTAAAGTATTTGCCTTGTAAGCACAAGGCCTGAGTTTGATGCCCAGAATTCATGTAAAACAAACAAACAAACAAACCAAGAACAATTGAAATGAAACAGCATTTGGTTTGTGTTTAAAATTCAGTACTAAAGTAGAATCAGATATACCCCTGGAGCCCATGACTAGCCAGCCTGGTCTACTTGGAGAACTCCAGACCAATGAAAGACTCTGTCTCAAAAAAAGGAAGCAAGAGGGATGTAGATGTCTGCTGAGGAGTAACAGCCAGTGCTGTCCTTTGGGCTCCTGTGCATATGCACACATTCTCATGCCACACACTCCATGTGCACCCTTACACAGACAGACATACATACCCCGTGTGCACACACGCTCATGCCACACACTCCATGTGCACCCTTACACAGACACACACAAACACACACCAGCACCACTACCACCACCACCAGCAGATCAAAAAATGAAAAAGAAGGAAAGGAAGGAAGGAGAACCAACAAAAACCTGGAAAAATAGGAACTGAGGCTTCTGCCACTCAGCTCAGTGGACCAACTGGCCAGGTCCCTTGGGAGTAACGTTCCCGCCCTTGACTGTGCCTTTCTAGCTGATGACGGCTGTGCGGAACAAGCCTTTCCTATTGAACCTTCCTTAAAGTGCAAATGCATAAGCAAAATAAAGAGCCAGCATTACTGTGAATAACTGCATTTGGGGCTGTTTATAATACAGCAATGAGTAACCCCAAAGCCCACAAGCACAAGTATCTTGCTACCATATCAAACCTCAACTGTAGGGCAATGGTTTGGACTGAGAAGCAGGCAGAAGTGAAAAGGACTTTGTGACTACTTTAGCCAATACAGTATTTCATCAGGGAAATGTGAATTAAAACACCCCTATAACCAGAATGGCTAGAAAGTTCAGTTAATATTATAGCCAGTGGGTTCAGATCACAGAAATGATCTCAGAATCACTAGTAAATATGAAAACTGTTAAAAACGCCTTTGGAAAACTTATATAGGATCTTATATATACTGAACACACACTGCCTTAAAATTCATTATATATATATATATATACATATATATATATATATATATATATATATATATTCTAGGTATATATCTTAAAATGCCTACCAAAAGGATACAGATAATGATCATTATCTTAGGTAGTTTTTTTATTGCTATGATAGAACACCATGGTCAAAAGCAACTTGGATAGCAAAGGGCATGTTTGGCTTACAACATTCAGATCACAGTTCATCAGAAAGCAAGGACAGAAACTGGAGACAGGAGCTGAAGCAGAAGCCGTGGAGGGATGTGGCTTACTGGATTGCTCACTCGTGGCTTGATCATCTTGCTTTCTTATAGCACCCAGGACCACCTGCTTAGAGATGGCACTGTTCATCTGTGAGTCAAAGTAAGGTCTTCATTAAAAAGTTCTTCTATTCATAACAATAAGAAAAGTAACTAATACAAGCTCTAATGTTCTCAACATAACAGGTAGCAACTATACTTGGATGTAGACCAAATTCTCTGTAGAATATTTTAGTTCTCTAGTTTTTATTTAAATTGGGTAGATAGATGATAGATAGATAGATAGATAGATAGACAGATAGATAGATGATAGATAATATCTATTAATTAGACAGCTAATTAACTAGATAGCTAGGCAGAGATTTAATATTTTTATTTTGTATGTGTGAACATTTTGGCTGTGTGTATGCATGTGTACCATGTGCATGCCTAGTGCTTGTGGTGTCCAGAAGAGGGTGTCAGATCCTCTGGAACTGGAATTACAGATGTTTTCAAACTGCCATGTGGGTGCTGGCAACTGTATGTAGGCCATCTGCAAGAGCAGCCAGTGCTCTTAACCACTGACCCATCTCTCAAGCCCCAGTTCTCTGATTTTCTTTAAAGCGAAAGCAGTCTATCAAGAAAAATGATAATGTTCAAGAGCCCTGAAGAGATAAAAATAAAGTATTCATGGAGATAATTTAGGTCCTTCCAAAGAGTCTTTCTCTGCTCAGGTTTGAGATATTGACCTGTGTCTCTTAGTCACCCCATGGCTAGCTACTTGCTTTCCAGCTACATTCTCACTGCAAATGTCTGTTCTTACCCGTACTCTCCCTCTGCCTATCAAAAGCCTAGAGGATCTTTTAAAAATCATAAATCCAGGCTGGGACACATCTCAGTAGGTAAAGTGTTTGTTGTACAAACATAAGGATCCCAAAACCTACATAAAAGCTGGGCATGGTGGCATGTGCTGGGGATGAGGTGGCAAGACAGGATAATACTCGAGGCTCACCGGTTAGCTAGCATCATCTAAGGGAAGAACCCCAGGTTCAGTGAGAAACCCTGTTTCCAAAAAATATTATAGAAATCGATAGAAGAAGATAGTCAGCATCTACTTTTTCTTTCTTTCTTTCTTTCTTTCTTTCTTTCTTTCTTTCTTTCTTTCTTTCTTTCTTTCTTCTGCCTGCCTTCCTTCTTTTCTTTCTTTCTTTTTTCCTTCCTTCCTTTCTCTTTCTTTTTTTTTCTTTCTTTCTTCCTCTCTCTCTCTTTCTTTTGTTTTGTTTTGTTTTTCCAGACAGGGTTTCTTTGTAACTTTGGAACCTGTCCTGGAACTCTCTCTTGGAGACCAGGCTGACCTTGAACTCACAGAGGTCCACCTGCCTCTGCCTCCCAAGTGCTGAGATTAAAGTCATGTATCATCACCACCCGGCTAGCATCTACTTTCAACTTCTACAAATGCATGCATAGGTGTGTACATGCGTGCGCACATACACAACACACACAGAGTCATGAAATCTCAAATCTGATCATTTTCCCTATCCTCCTCCTTCACCAATACATTCCAGAAGCTCTCTGTCATCTTCTAGACAAATACCCATTTCTTTGCTTGGGCAGAAGGCCCTGCCTGACTTTGCTCCTATCCACCTTTCCAACCTCACTGTGACCCATGCTCAATAGTCATAACTGCACTTGGGCCATTTCGTACCTTCTCTTGCTGCAGAGCCTCTGAAAACCTAGATTGTCACTGTCCAGTATGTCTTTATCTTTCCCTTCACCTAATTAAATTCCACCCAAGTTCCATCTTGCTTCATATTTTACCTCAATCATGTTACTTACCTGGGAAGGCTTTTACAATCTCTTAGCACTCACGAGTTCCACATTTCCCACTTATATGTGTGATAGTTTGGTGAGTGACCAGCCCAACAGAACAGACAGAGGGCACTTTATTCCTCACCAGCTCACCAGTACCTGGGTTGGTCCCCAACACAGGTGGGTGCTCAATGACAGTTCTCTTTCTTATTTTTCCTACCAGGAAAGATACATACATGACTTAGGACTCCATACCCACAATCACTAGCCCCACCCATAGTTTATGAAACCCCACCTACAACCCCAGTCTAAGTGCTGTGACAAGGTAGATTGTAATGGGTTGCAGACATTGTCATGCTGTCGCCGAATCACCCCGTGCCACCTGACATCGCTCTGCAGCCTGGTGAGAGGTGTCTACAGTTACCATCTTTATGTGCTGGCTTCTGCCTAGTTTGGTATAATGACCACAGAGTCAGCATGCCTGATGCTCCTTCCTATGGTATAGCCTTCACCGTCTAAAACAAAGAAGAGGAAGCGAGGATTCTAATGGAGCCAAGAACCCATTTCGGAGATGACAGCCTCTGAGAAGAGAGACTGTAGAGACAGAAAGTTGGACAATAAGCTAACCGATAATGGGAGAGTATTTTCAGCATACAAGGGTCATACAGGGGCTGTCTAATTTCTGCGGGTGTCACAGAGATGGATGACCAGTAGAGTGACGCATACTTGTGATGTCAGAACTGAAGAGGATGAGGCTGGGACATCGTGAGTTTGAGGCCTACCAGGACTGTGTACCTAGTTCCAGGCAACATCAAGAATCTTGGCCAAAAGACAAAGAGAACATTAGGACACATTAGATGCTCTGCCATCAAGTTACCCTTGGCTGCAAGTTTCCATTTAATTCTGAAACAGGAGGTGACTTGTGCTTGAGATCTGTCTGAAACCAAAGCAATGTACTGGCAATGACTGTTTGAATGACCTCTCAGAATGGTGGTCTATGTTCAAGATAAACTGTTCTTGTCATTTGTCCCTGCCAGCACGAAAAAGTTGGATGACATTTTATTTCCCAAGCAGAAGTTCTTGAAGAAAGCCTTGTATTAATGGTTCTAGTCCTAGATAGACTTAAATATGCCACACCCTAATTTGAGACATGGGCCTCTTTTTGAGTTGCTACCTTGCACTTAGAATCTCGAAACACTCTCATAGGACAGCCTCAGTGTGTGGGCTGTGAACTAGGGTAACAGCTGATTCTAAAATGGTGCAGAATACATTCCAGCACCCACCCAATGCTGAAATCCCAATCATGACTTAGGGATAGAAAGGGAAGGTGCCAGACCCTGGCTTGGCCTCCCTTTCAAAAAAAAAAAAAACAAAAACAAAACAAAACAAAAAAAACCAGACTGCCCAGTCTGTGGAGGAGTTGTGCCACTCTCTTCCTGACGTGGGAAAGGTAGGATGGTGTGTCTCAATGTCTGCCAGGTGCTGAGGATCTGTTTTTCCTTTAAACTCCCATTCTAAATATATACACTCTTTCAAAAATCTAACATTCAAACGGTACCTTTGGTACCTCTAATGCGACAGGAGTTTCTGGGTCTGATATTTATAGCTATAGTGTAAAATGGTTGGTAAGATCATCTCCAGACCCTAAGCCAATACATCCCTTTCCGTCATCAATTATTGATGAGAGACCCCTGGGAGCACTAATAGAGTGGAATCAATAATAGGGGAAAATGCTGAGCTACTGGATGTTCTCTGCTCAAAATACATGAGCCACTGAGTCACAGTTGCCCTCGGCAGTTTTCTGCAGTTTAGTGCCTGGTTGAGACTCCTCAGTGTTACTCGTAAGAATAAACCTGTGCGCCCAGAAAAGCATGTGCGTTACTTGAGGGAAAGCACAAAACTAAGTCCCCATCGGAATCTGTGTGTACCTAGAAAGGCAAGGAATTCCTTCTACATAAAAATAAATAAAAAGTAATGAAAACTCTAACTCATTTATTATCTAGCAGAAGCCTGTTCAGAATCTGATGGATCTATGTTTGGATGTGCCTAATCAAACAGTAAGTGAATAAGAGCATTACTTATTTATATACTCATTTTCTGTGGTAAATTATAATATAACCATTTCATTCAGATTAAAAATGACTTCCCAGGGACTTGGGAAGTAGCAAATAATACAATTGTCATAAAACCAAAAGTATTATGACTGGGGAGTTTGGTGAATATTCTTCAGTTTTCTTGTTACAACAGAAATGGAAACAAAGTTTGTATCTAGATTTTTTCTTTTTTTAATTGTTGTTATTGAGCCATATATCTTTCTCCGCTCCCCTCTTTCCATGATACCCACGCTCCCAATTTACTCAGGAGATCTTGTCCTCATTCTTGTCTAGGTTTTCTGGGGTTGTGAATTGTAACCTGATTTTTCTTTGCTTTATATCTAAAAGTCACTTATGAGTGAGTATTTGTCTTTCTGGGTCTGTGTTACCTCACTCAATATGATGTTTTCTAGATCCAGTATTTGTGGACTGGCTACTGCTAGGTAATCATTTTACACTGGTGTGAACATTCCACACCGTGTCTAGACATCTATCTGCCTATTCAACCAGAACCTAGGGTTTCTTGGGACTCATCTCAATTCCTGAACTCTCTGTTTACTCTTGGATGAATCACTGCCAACCCCCAGAGGCACTTCCCAGTCTCTCAAATGGGATGAAGATCTGCCAGCTTGTCCATTCCTGCTTGCTACAGTTCCTACTGGAGGACAAGAATATCCCTAGGGATTCTGATGAGGTCTGAACAGATGATGTCCAAGTTCTCACAGGAAAAATGCTGTGTCAGTGGACTTAGCTCCCTAGGTCCAAATGAGGAGCAGAAGGAGGGAGAATGTGAACAAGGAAGTCAGGATCACAAGGGGTGCGTCCACCCACTGAGATGGTGGGACTGATCTAATGGGAGCTCACCAAGGCCAGCTGGACTGGGAGCGATGGAGCATGTGATCAAAATGGACACTCTGAACATGACGGGCAATGAAGGCTGACTGAGAAGCCAAGGACAATGGCATTGGGATTTAATTCTGCTGCATGGTCTAACTTTGTGGGAGCCTGGTTTGTTTGGCTGTTCACCTTTAAAGACCTGTATGGATGGGGGAGGACCTTGGACTTCCCATGGGGCAGGGAACCCTGACTGCTCTTAAGACTAGAGAGGAAGGGGGAGGTGGAGAGGGGAAGGTGGGTGAGGGGGAGGGAAAAGGGAGGCGGGGAAGAGGTGGAAATTTTTAATAAATAAATAAATAAAATTTTAAAAAATCCAAAAAAATGCTGTGTCAGTGATGCAAGATGTTTATTATGATGTAACTAGACATCTTTGTGAAAGGTTGCAAATAAGACAAGATGTGTAAATGCTTGAGTAAAGGTCAAATATTCAGTATAACCATGATCTTTGTGGCTGAAAGAGTGATGCATTTTTGGTTAGGAAAATATAAAATAATTAAAATGAAAAACTCATACTTTAACATCTTCACACAAAACATTCAGACTACATCTCTGGCTGATTGCTTATACCCTTTCCTTCCATAAGAATACTTACAACTACCCATTGGTTGTCTAACATTGTGGTCATTTAATTAAAGAATTAATAAAAATATTTGTAGTGGATTTTCTTATTTATGAGAAATGCACCAAAGCCCCCATGAGAAAACTTCTGTAGTGATTCACACTGATGGAAGCTCACATAACTTGAACTCCTAATCAGTTTTCACTTTCTTCTCTATCACCCAGTCAAGATGAACACACACACACACACACACACACACACACAAACACACCCCGTTCTGTACAGTCTGGCCTCTGGGATTTGTTTTGGATCACACTGTCCATCTTCAAGGCTTTCCTTATCTATGGGTTTGAATTGTATGGCGCCAAAGGGTTATGGTAGCTTGGAGCCACACAGCTAGAAGCCAATTCTGAACCTTCTGTTAGGGCACCAAAACCATTCTTTCATTTCTATCTATCTGTTTTCTCACCCAGAAAATAAAAATAATCTTACCTCCTGAGATTAGTTATGAAAACTAAATGCCTTAAAAGTGTGATCTGAACCAAGCCTACAACTACCCAGGCCAGAACCAGGGTTATTGAGTTGGCACACCCACCCTGTCTGTGATCTGCTGGAGCATGTGAAGGGACTGGTCCTGCAGATCCAAAGTTACAGGATCTCCATGACACAGGGCAACAACAGGATACCCAAGAGGAGTCCAGTGAGGGCCCAATATCGGTAGTGTAGCAGAAACCAGAGGCCTCGAATCAGACCAATGATTCTTTGAAACGTACACTGGTGCATAAGGATGTATGTATAAAAGGGGTTATTGTATGACTCACTATGCCACACACTACAGTTTATGATGAGATACCCTTCTTTCTCTCTTAAATTTTATTTTATTTTATTTTGCGAAGGGGGGTTGTGGGTTGCAAGGGCAGAGGACAGATACGAAGAGATGGAGAAATGAATGGAATGGAAATATGTGATTTGAAAGACACAAAGAATAAATAAAATGAAGTTTAAACAAGCAAACAAAAACCCCACATGTGCTGTGGCATATTATCTTAACTATGTAAAGATGTGCTACACTTGTTTATGCTGCAGAACATGACTTTAACTGTGGAAAGGGGTGTTACTTTTGTTTATGCTGCATTTGTTTAATGATGTCAGGATGTGTGTTAAATTATGTAAAGACGTGTTGCTTCTGTTCACCACCTGATTGGTCTAATAAAGAACTGAACGGTCAATAGCTAGGCAGGAGAAAGGATAGGAGGGGCTAGTAGGCAGAGGGAGGAGAATAGGAGGAGAATCTAGGTCGGGAAAAGAGAAAGAAGAATGAGAGAAGGAGGAGGAGAGAATGAGGGACAATACCCGGGGCCAGAAGTCAGGCAGATGCCAGCCCGACATAGAGAAGCAATGAAAGTGAGATATACAGAAGTAGGAAAGGTAATAAGCCCCAAAGTAAAGAGAAACAGGTTAATTTAAGTTAAAGGTGCTATCCAGAAACGTGCCTAAGCTAGACTAAGCATTCAAAACCTCTCTGTGTCAAGATTCGGGAGCAGGCTGATGGCCCAAAACAAAAGGACTGTTATACACATACGTTTTTGTTGTTTAAAAAATAATACGTGGGCAGGCTAGTCCAGGCAGAGGCTGCCGCCAAAACAGGTGCAGGTTCCACACGGCCAGTGGCAGAGCTGGCGGGTGGAGTTGGTGGATAAAAGGCGTACAGGACATAATAAATAGACTTAAGGGTAAACATAAGGGTAAACATTTATTACTTAAAGAAGAGGGAGACATTTATTACTTAAAGAAGAGGGAGACAGAGAGACATGGAGACAGACATAGAGAGAGACAGAGACACGTGTGCACACGCCAAGAGACGGGGATAGAAGAGAGAGAGTTAAGATGGCGACGAGGGAGGTCAGAAGTGGCTGGGAGTGGGCATGACTTGCCCTTAAAGGGATCAGATCATAAGAATAACATATGTGACATACACACATCATACTCATGTATGAGAAAAATATCTATATCTGACTCCGAGATCCTAGTGGGGAAAGGCTATGCTTCTACCCTGCTCCTACCAATTTTATCAACTCCAATTATACATTCATTTTTCACATCTGATGTTCTTTAAGTTCAGAATGCTTCATAAAATCAGTAGTACCAAAAAACTACTCTTAACTTAGGTGACGGTTACATGGGAGTCATTTGAGAGCCCCCCATGACACTTTCTGATGGAGTGCCAGCATCAAAGAGCACTCGCTGCTGTGCAATATCTACTCAGAGGATAGCTGAGGACAGGGGCAAGTCACCTCCAAACCCTGTTTCTAAACCAAACAACCAAACAACCAAAATAAAAGAAAATCCCCTGCCAGTTCTGTTAATTCTGGCGTCTTTGGGCAAACTGCTAAACTTCTCCAACTCTTTGCTCTGTACTTAAATTGCAAGTAATAATGGCTTCTCCCTTGTCAAGTTGTGTCACCATTGAATTATTTAATGAATGGAAGGGGCTAGAACAAGCACATGCTAAATACTACTTAACAACTTAATAAGATCCCACCCCCGTGTGTGTGTGTGTGTGTGTGTGTGTGTGTGTTTGTGTGTGTGTGTTCCTGGAAGTCAAACTCAAGGATATTTGCAAGCCAAGCGAGACTCTATCACTAAGTTATACCCCCAAGTTGTTAATTATAAATAATTTTCATCTCTTCTTGTATCTATGTTCTAAAAGTTTTGAAAGGGTGGTGGAATTATTGATATTTAGAGACTATGAACTTGAGGTGGGGCCAGGGAGGGCTGGCGGTGGTGTGGTGTTTGACATTAACACCTGCAAATGAGGGGACAACTGGAAATAGACCCCACATGCAAGCTCTCTGAGTCCTCAAGAAGGGTCACCCTCCTGGCAGATGGTCTGTCTAATTCTTTGGAGTAAGAGTTTTACCTCTTTCCCTAAGAACATGGTCAGCCAATAAGGGAATCCCACTGTGCTGACCTTTGCGGGGCTCAGGCAATTCTTTAAAAGGACCAGAAATTGCAGAGTTGAGTAAGAAGGGACCTGAAAACAGGCCCTCACCCTTGGGTTTCTATTCATCAACAAACAGAAAACACTAAAGACAGTCTCTAGCTTCCGGCAATGGAAGACCGGTAATTAAGAAATGTTACCAGTTTCCTCTCTGAGGTGAAACTCCAGCTTCCTAGTCAGAGTGGCAAACTGCACTTTCCTCAGGGGTCCAGAGGCAGAGTGGATATGGAACTTGCAGAGAAAGGACAGGGAAACCCTTTGGCTAATGGCCTGTGGATCCTGGCAAAGGTCCTTGTTAGTCCTGAAGCAGACTGGGTTTAGTCTTTCTCTTCCACTTCATTCTGGGCCCTTCAGGCAACACTGGAAAGAGAGCACCGAGTGGACGCATCTGTAAACAGTCCTGACGCTGAGATCTCAGGGGAGAACATCCTGGTGCTGGGCTGGGATCAAAAGCCCAGTGAAAGCACAGAATTCTAGCCCATAATGGTTTAACCTTAGGACATTGATTTGGCTGGAGGGAAAGGGGAGGAAGGATAGCCGGATGGGGTACAAGGCTACATCTGAAGATGAGGAAGAGAGACCTCACCACAGCAAACATTTAAGTTAAAGACCACTGCGAGTTCTTATTCATTTAGAATTCTCTTTCTAAGGTAGTTCCAAACTCACTCATGTTCATAAGCAGGAAATAAATCATATACCTTCAACTGAGGTGAGATAGACTTTTTGTTTTTGTTTTCCTGTGTTTTTTATTTTATTTTATTTTATTTTGTTATTGTTGTTTCTTGAGACAGGGTTTCTCTGTAGTTTTGGAGCCTAGCTCTTGTAGACCAGACTGGCCTCGAACTCACAGAGATCTGCCTGCCTCTGTCTCCCGAGTGCTGGGATTAAAGGCATATGCCACCACTGCCTGACTGAGATAGACTTTTAAAAATTGTTTCTTTCATCTTTTCTCTGCTTATAAAATAAAATATATGTTCTAATAAAATATGTGTTCTAAATGGACTGTCTTTGGGGTTGGAGAAGTGGCTCCGCAGTAAGGAACAGCCCTTACTGCTCTTGCAGAAGACTCAAGGTTGGTATTGGGCATCACAGGATGGCTCACAGCCACCTGTAAATCCAGATTCAGGGGACCTGACACTCTCTTCTGGCCTCTGAGGGCTCCTGCATTCATGCACTGCACATAAATTCATGCAGGCATGCACACTTACACACAAACTAATAAATGAACAAATAAATAAATCTTTAGAGGACTGTTTTCTTCTTCGTTGTCCTCTTTGTGTCTTGCACAAAGAAAGCATTCATAAAAAGTTTTTCAAATCAAGTGCCGTAAAATGATGCCCCAAGAATAAGTGAGTTCCAATATTTTGTAACATAAATAGGATCACGAGTTACATATCTCTGCATCCCCAAAAGTGCCAGTTTCTTTCCTCAGCCACATTCACATTCCAACACACTTTTTGTATCTTCTAGAAAAAAGAGAAAGAAGCCTGCCACAAACACCGGTGGGAGCCTAGCATAGGGGCTCGTTCCTATAATGCTAGCTTTTGGGGATTAAAGCCAGAGGAGAGCCACGAGTTCAAGGTCAACCTACAGTATACTAAACGGTGAGCTCCAGGTCGGCAGAGTTAGGCTTTGTCTCAAAAAAAGAAAAAGACTTGATCAACACAAAACAAAAGAACAGTACTTGCCGTGGGTTAGGGAGCGGGGAACTGACCGTACAAAGCATGGAGTGGCTGTTAGGTCGGTGCCGTCATCCTCTCCAAACCATCATGGTGGACACAGGGCACTGTGCATTTGTCAAGACTCAAAGCAGTGAACGGCACAAAGAATCAACCTGAACATATGCAATTCTGAAACATATGTTAATTTTATTATTAATATTAGCCTTGTGTGTATGAAGTATGCACATGGGTCCACATACCATCATCAGCTCCCTCCATCCACTTTTCTGTCTACTCGTGAGATCGAACTCAGGTCCCCAAGCTCATGGAAAAAGTACCTTTATCCACTGAGCCATCCTGCCGGCCCCTAAAACATCATTGCAATGGGAGTCTCTGGTAGGAAGAGAAGAAAACATGGAGATCTGTACTGTAAATAGTGAAACCATGTTCCTCCAGGATAGGGATGCTTTGTTGCTGACTCGAGTACTTTATGTGAAGAGTCTGAGACTAACCACAGAGGAAACTGCGCACGGACACTGTATTCTACTTAGAAGTACATTTCCCACTGGGCCTGAAATTCTAGTGTCGCTGTTTGTCCATACTGAGGATGAACAATTTAATAATGTTTGACTCCTCACTGCTAGATAGGAGCTGTGGATAATCCAGGAGAAGAGAAGAGGAAGATCCGGTTGTGAAGGGATTATTGTTCAAGAGGACAAGTTTTAACTCACGTTTCATTTTGCATAGGCAGCGTCTTGCTCGTTCTGTGCTGCCATAATGAAGCGTTCCCGGCTGCTGCTTTCCAGCCAGCAATGACTGGCTCGCAATTGAAGAGGCTTTGAAGTCCAATGCGGAGGTTTTCCATCCGGCAAGGGACTCCTAGCTGTATCATTATGTGGAGGAAGGCAGAGTGAGTGGGCCAGAGGAGACCCAAATTGCCCTTTTATAAGAGTAACAGTTCCTTCCATGAGGGCCTAATTACCTCTCATCATTGTTCAAACAGCAATTCAGTTTCAGCATGAACTAAAGCGGGCTTTCAAAGCACAGCAGACAGCCGGATTCAAGACTAACCCTAGGAGAGTTGGCGGACATACCTGCATCGCTGTGGTCTGTCAGCTGAGGAAACACGGAAACACAGGGATCCCAACAGCATCGGGTACATCAAACCAGAGTTCGACTTTCAACATGCTTCCCGATAACAGAATGAGGAAGCACTGGCTAATCCTAGGACTGAATCGAGAGATAAAATGATCCTGGAGTATTTAGTACTACTAGAAAGTAAGAACGCAGTAACTCACGCATGCGCACATAGTTGAGACGCCAAACGGACACAAGAATCAACTTAAAGTTCTTTTAAGAGTCAAAGATGGAACAAACTGGGGTAACCAAATAAATAAAGTAATAACGATCTATAATTCACAGCACGAAATAAACATTCAAGAACTCATACTGGTGTTTATAGATTTAAAGACTCGACTCCGCAAATTTCACCTCTGAACTCCACCCCAAATATACATGCGCACAACAACAACAACAATAAATACAACGGGATACAGAGAAACTGTCATAAGCAAGGACCCTAATGGTATACGCCAGCTAAACATGCTGGGGTGCCCTCAACGGAATCCTGAACAGAAAAAAAGGACATTAAACGGGATTAGGAAAACAGCAACAACTAAAAATGTAAATGAAGTATGGTCCTTCCTTAACTAATAGTAATATGACAATAATGACTCATAACTTGTGGCAAATGTGCAAGGTTAATAGCAGGGAAGGTAAGCACAGGCTAGAATATACGGGAAGTTTCTGCACGGTTGCACAACTCAAAATTGTTCTAAAGTAAAAGATAAAAAACAAAACCAAACAAGACCCTAGAAGTTTTATGTGGAGATTCCTGGCAGGGTTGTACACCCTTCTACTAACTCTGTTGGTGCCACACACTCCCTGGTTTCTCCCTCCTCTGCTTTCCCAGCCATGTCTCTGCTAGCTGTTTCAACGCCAACAAACACAACTTCTCCAAGTCTCTCAGCGCTGCAAGGGCTTGCCTTCAGCCTGCTCGGTCCCCTCAGTGGGACAAACTCCACCGCTGAACTGAACAGCTTTGGCCCCTGAGTTCACCTTACTGAGTCGGTAACGCTCCTGCAGAAGCAATTTAGGGGGCTGTACTCGAGTGACTTCATTCTTACTCACTGTGTGGCTTCCAGGGGAAAAAATGGGAGTGGAAAGAGCCATACAGAACCAACCTCAAACTGAGAGACGGCATCTGAAAGCCCACAGAATTGGGGGGGATATGGAGACTTGGGGGGGGTTCATTATAATTCCTGCAAAAACTAGCGAATAAAAAGTGAGAACTCAAAATGCAGGCTGGGAAATAAAACAGAGGCCTCCAAGAGGAATCAAAGAAGGTGCTAAGTGGGGGAAAGGTTCCTGCTGAGTTCTAGGCTCTCTATCAGTCATGGACAGAAAGGCTCCAGGGCATGGCAGGGGAAAGCTGGTCCCCAGGTGTGGTGCTGGTTTGCAGACACACCCACTCTTCCTCCCAGTTGTTTCAGACAAGCAATCCTCACCTTTTCAGAGGATTAAATTTTCAAACGTGGATTTGACCAAGTAGCCTGACCTGAAATTTGCAACAGCGGCTCCTGAAAAACAATCCTCTTTAAAAAAAAAAAAAAATATTTGTTTTATTTTATGTTATGTGACGATCATTTTTGTCTGCACACATGGTTGCACCGCATGCAGGTCTGGTGCCCTTGGAGGCCAGGATAGGGCATCAGATCTTCTGGAATTGGAGTCACAGATGAATGTGAGCTGCCACACGGGTCCTGGGAATCAAACCTGGGTCCTCTGTAAGAGTGGCTGGCGCTCTTAACTGCTAAATTGCTTCTCCAGCCCCTAGAACCACCTTTTAATGAACCATGAATGCTGAAGGTGATTAAGGTTGGGAGGCAAGGGCAGGTGCCAAATGCCCATGGATATTTTGGGCTGCATTCTCACTAGCCTCTACCCTAGCCAGAAGCGGGTAGGTCAGTAGTCAGAGAGTAAATCGTTTGAAACTGTTGGGTATTTTACTAATTTGCAAAAGGAATGCCATTTAAGGGCTAAGTGCCTAGTGTTGCAAGCTAATCATGCCTTCCAGAAAGAAGAAACACAAGAGTGAATAGTGTACTTGGGAGGCTGAGGATGCAGGATCGTGAGTTCAAGGCCAGGCCTACTCAAGGAAATCTCACACACACTTTTTTAAATGTATTGTGCATAAATACATTTGAATATGCATATGATAGTATTTTTAGATTATCAGTATCTTCAGGATATTTTGTGCTTTAAAAAAATACACTGTTGTACTTAGTGCTAACCTATCTTCTTTATCATCATGGACTCAGAAGAGAACAGACAGTCTGGGCTGAAGACAGAAGGCATTAGAGTGGTGGCCAAGAAGCTTGTGTGGACCAAGAAGCCTAAAAACCAGACGCCATAGGAAGGGAGCTTGCCAATGGCATTCCTGGCCAGAGCAAAGCAGAAACTGCCTGAAAGGCAGAAGCTCTAGGATGGGAGGGGCAGGGAGATTTAGAACAGACCTACCCAAGAGTCATTATGAGTCAAGCACAATTAGAAACCCAGAACCTAAATCTTGAAGCCTTCGGTGCATACATTGACCATATCAAGTAATTCTGGCCTTTCATTGGGTCACTCCTCCTCCAAGCATTTGACTCATGGGCAATGACAGACTTCTGGAGTCTTCCAGGAAGACTACAAAGCTTCTTACTTGATAGAAAGCATGCCAAGTATCTGGGCTGTATTTTAAAGTGCCAGGGTAGGTTTTGATGTCAGCTAATAGCCGTGAGCTGCCAGTAAGAAGCTCCACTCCCGCGGGGTTGCCTCGCACCAAGGAAGCCCAAGAGACATGGAGAGGTTGGCACTTTAGTCAACAGTCGTAGCTGAGTTCATTGCTTAGCCACCCCAGCCATGCGTGCGAGTCATGACAAGCGACAGTACAGACATGGTGCAGAAGCTGTCTCTCCTGTGTTCTTGAATTCCCCATCCACAGGCTCCACGAGGATAATAAGTACGACACTGTGTTTAGAGCATTTGCTCCAGAATGATATTCTACCCGTGCTGTTGCGTTCCCAATGGTTCTGTTAGAGAGACAGCAACACAGCGATGGGGAAACTGAGTCTTAGAGGGTTCTTATGCTTTAAGGCAGATCAGGCTCATAGAAGTGGTGGCCAGGTTGAATTCCATGCTTATTCAAATCTAATGCTAAAGATTTAGCTAAGGAACTAAAGCTCTTACTTTCCCCTTCCAGGGAATCTTGGGAAATCTCTCTGATACAAAGATAGAGCCAGGGTTATGTGTTTATCTCCCAAATACACACTGGCTCTTCCATGTTGAAATGATAATGAAGCATTTTGGAACTGAATCCCATTATGATGCATTGAGAGAACGGAAATTCAATCTATGATATTTAGAATTGAAGCCTTTAGTGGAGGGGATTTGGACAGCATAGAGCCATCAGGGTAGGGGCTCCACAGCTGAATATTGGCAGCGTTGTAAGATGTCAAAGAGAATCTGAGACATACGTACAATGTCCTGTGCTGCTTCAGGCATCTTTCAGGAAGATGGCTATCGTCAGATGTGACCGTGGGACCACCACTGTAGTCCCAAGTAAACCTCTTGTTTTCTAATTCACCTTGTCTGTGGTAGTGTGTGATTAGCCACGGGAAGCAGTCAATGACAAAGTTCTTTATTCTCCTGGGCATTTCCCTTCTTCATTCGAAGTCTTCCCAGAGTTGAGAGATACTTACCACAAGAAATGTCTCTGTTTTTATAGTTTCGAGAAACAGAGTGGTTACCTTTTTCGGTATGTTCTGAAGTTGCTCCTTTGCTTTCTTGAGCCTTTGAAATGACCTTACTGCTCTGTGGAGTCAGCTGGTGGCGAGACCCAGATAGGACCGATAGTCTCCTTTCTTTTTATTTTTCCTTCTTTCTTTTCACTCATCCTGGCGCTATTTGAAGTTTCTGAACCAGTGACTCCACAGCTGCGAGTTGGGGGAGGGGTGGCACAAAGGCCGGGGGAACTGTCACATGTTATTTGGGAGTACTTAGTTTATATAGCACCTAATTCTCATGCTTACGTCCCAAAGAAAACTTTGGACTGGGCAGATGACTCAGAGAGTAAAGGCTCTTTAAGCCTCCTGACCTGAGTTATCCTGTGGGACCCATATGGGAGGAGAAAATCTACTCTGACCCGTGTAGTGCTGTTGCATGAGTGTGTGTGTGTGTGTGTGCGCACACACACATACACAAATACCTAAATGTAAAACCACCCCCCTTTTTTTAAAAAAAAAAAGCAACACCCCTCACATTGATCTCTTTTAAGTATTTTTTATTTTTCTAGCTTTAAATATTCTAATATCTTCTTGCTAAGATAAAAGTCCTTAAATTTTATGGCTATAATCTATTTATTCCTATGTAGGTTCATGTTACTCATGGATATTATAATGGGCCTCAGTTGGATTCTGGAACTCTCATGGCTTTGTTAATGATTTGGTGACATCATTCTAATAAGTATCAAGGTTACTTTCATCTTAGAAATTTAAATCTGAGGTGGTAAGCCATCCTCTTAGGTGACAGAGCTTATAATCACCAGAAATAAAAATATATCAAATATCTTCTAATACTGAGAGTCTATTTTATTTTTTAAGGTTGTTTCTTGGACTTTTTATTTTATGTACATTAGTATTTTGCCTGCATGTATATCTGTGTGAGGGTATCAGATACTGGAGCTATAGACAGTTATAAGTGAGTTTTGGGGATTGAACCCAGGTCCTCTAGAAGAGCAGTCAGTGCTGTTAACTACTGCACTTAAAAATAAAGAATTCGGCCAGGGTGGTGACACATTTAATCCTACAAATAGGAGGCATAAGCAGGTGGTTCTCTGTGAGCTCGAGGCCAGCCTGGTTTACTGAGTTGCTGCGGGACATGGTCTTTTATCCTGTCATTTGTATTATTTTTAATGAAACGCTGATTGGCCAGTAGCCAGGCAGGAAGTATAGGCGGGGTGACCAGGCAGGAAGTAGAGGTGGGGCGATGAGAACAGGAGAATTCTGTGAAGAGGAAAAGTTAGTCTATAGTCATCACCCAGCCGCAGAGGAAGCAAGATGAGAATCCCTTGCTGACAAAGGTACCTTGTGGCTAACAGACAAGAATAATGGGTTACTGTAAGATGTAAGAATTAATAAGAAGCGTGAGCTACTAGGCCAAGCAGTTTATAATTAATATTGTAGACCTTGTCTGTTTCTTTGGGACTGAATGACTGCAGGACTGGGCAGGACAGCAACCCCTGTCAACACAGAGCGAGTTCTAAGCCAGTCAGAGCTGCAGTGTGAGACTCTGTCTCAATGAATAAACAAGTAAACAAAACTTAAAGAAAGGTTTGACTTATCAGCCACTAGCTAGTACCCTGCAGTTATGAGGATGCCCCTTCACCACTGAAATTTTGCTTTCTTACCATAAGTTTTTCCTAGGATATTCTGGACATTTACTTGAGAAGATGATGGTGGTTATCTTCTTTTCCTCCATTTAAGCATTTATACTTATAACTTACAGATGACCAAAAACAAAAACATCAACAACAACAAAAAACAAAACAAAAAAGCATGTGTTTGTTCCAGGGCCTTGAGCATGTTAAGAAAGCATTCCACCACCAAGCTTTGACTCTCTAGCACAGCAAACAAAATTTTGAATTGGAATTCCATGTTGATCAACTGTTTGTGTGACTGGGGGTAATTTGTTCTTTGCTCTGGGCCTACAGGTCTCTAAAGTTCTCTTCAACTCAAAATGCAAAGTCGGATTTGAAACACAACTCATCCCCTACTCACCACTTTGCAACAGACCACATGTTGTCGGCTCCTCGACATTCCTTATGTTGAAATTCTAATTCTAATGCAATGGTGTTTTGAGGTGGAGAACCAGGGAAGTGAGTAGGTCATGAGGGTGAGTAAGTGTCCTTACAAAGAGGTCTAGGGTTCTTGGTCACCTCTTCCTACAAGGGAGGACACAGCAAGGGTGAACAAGCAAGGACTCTCCAACACCACACATACTGGCATGGTGACTGTAATGACATTTCATTTGTATTTTAATAAATAAAGCTTGCCTGAATATCAGAGAGTAAAACATCCGCACTGATCAGCCTTCTGGACCAGGCAGTGGTGGCACACACCTTTAATCCCAGTAACCACACGAGTTTGCCATAGAAACCAGGTGGTCGTGGTGCACGCCTTTAATCCCGGCGCTAGAGAGGAATATAAATCAGGAGGAGACAGCTCTTAGTCAGTCTCATTTTGAGGATCCCTAGATGCAGGACTGCCATTTCGGATTGAGGTAGAGGTAAGAGCCAGTGGCTGGCAGTTTTGCTTTTTTGACCTTTAGGTTGAACCCCAATATCTGTAGTTGAGTTTTTATTAATTGTGCTGCAGGTGGTCCCTAACGTCCCAACCCCTAAGAATGGTGAGAGATGAACTCTGTTGCTGTTAACCCTCCAATTTTGGTCCTTTACAGCCCCGTCAGGAGAGGGCCAGTGGAGTGAACTCATCTCCAGGCTCAGCATGGCTCAGCATAGCTCAATGTGAGCCGAAACGCTTACATTATCGAACAGAACTATCTGATCCAGCCTGGATTTGCCTGGGCCCGCCTGCAGAGCAGAGCTTACCCAGGAGGGAAGGCTCTGCAAGACTTTCCTCACGTCACCCTCCCCTCCCTACAGGCGAATGAATTACTTTTTAAGATGTGTTTGTATTTTCCATCCAGCTTCTTGGCCAAAGCCCCATTCTTTTCTTCAGGAGACGGGATAGCTGGGCAGCTTCCCATTTTATATTTCAATGCCTTTTGAACTATGATGAAAGGACTTTTTAAAATGTCCAATGAATCTCACACTAATAATCTCATGAATTTTCAGGCATAATAAAGAAAATTAACTTCGACTGTTCTCACCAGCCCCTTCAGTGAAAAATGAAGCGACTGTATGGAATGACATTTGGAGCAAAGTATCACATCCAGGACATGCTGGGTCCTGTTCTCTGGTTATAGAGAGGACCTTGGCTTGTCAATAGATACACTAGCAGCTTAGGATCAGATTCTCCCATATCACGCAGCAGGGAAGACCCTCTCTTTTAAAGTGCCAGGCATGGTGATACATGCTTATAATCTCAGTGCTAGTAAAATTGAGGCAGAAGGGCCGTGAAATCTAGGACAGCCTGAGCACCATACCTGTGTATGCGTGTGTGTGTGTGTGTGTGTGTGTGTGTGTGAAGCGCGCGCACACACGTGTATATTCTACCACCTGATGGGGTATACAATAAGTTAACTTACTTTTGAGAAACAGTTCTAGTTCTTTATAAGCGAGCGCCTATCTCTTTTCTGACTATCCATGTTCCATCAGCATTTGGTGGTGGTGATAGAGATGGTAGTGATGGAGGCAGTGGTGTGTGTGAGTGTGTGTGCATGCATGCATGCACGTGCGCACATGTGTGTGTGTGTGTGTGTGTGTGTGTGTGTGTGTGTACACATACACATATACTCACAAGCACTTACTGGAAGGAATCCTAAGTCCTTGAAGGTGAAGGTGATGGCCAAGCACTCTAGTACTGAACCTGCCTCAGGCTGGCTTTCCAGTTTTAATTCTATCAGGTCTCTCATTTATTGAGCTGTCCAGGCTGCCTCTTCTCCCTGTCTCTGCACTTTCTCCCTCCTCCCTCTGGACGTCTGAGGCTCATTCTTGAAGAAGTTGCTCTCTTCTCATCCCCAGGCACCATCCAATGCTCTTCCGGGGAGGCTGGCCTTGAACACCCAGTGCAAAGGAGGCGTTCGATTGTGCTTGTGTCTGTCTTTGAAGTCTCCACAGAACACTGCTCACTTCCTAGGTTCTTGGTGTCTGCCTCCGGGCTCTCTTTGGAAAGCAGCCTGCTCTTTCCTGCCTATATCTAGGTCAGGGCCTGGCCTATGATCGGTCCTTGGCAGTCACGTTTTGAGTGAACAAAAGGCGACTAAAGGACATAGGAAAACCCACGATTCATTCTTTAAACACCAGTCAGCTTAGCTGTCAGTGTTGTGGGAGACACGGTTGGATACCACAATCTCTGCTCACCATTTTTCAGTCCAGCTTTGAGGAAGAGACACACCCAAAAGCGCTGTAAGTCAGTCAGTTGAATGTTGTGGTCACAGAGAACTGCAGATCTTCCCCAAGGTTGGTCCCGTGGTGCAGAGGAAAAAGCACTTGCTTTTGACTTAACAGCAGGGTTCTATTTGAGCTGGGTTTTGATTAATGAGCATAACTCGAACAAGAGGAATGTTCAAAGGTAAAGTATTCCGATGCATTTCTCACTAGTCAAGGGTTTTGCATGTAGAGGAGCTGTGCTGGTATGTTTGTCAACTTGGCACCAACTGGTGTCACTTGGGAAGAGAAGCTCAACAATCCAATCAGATTGTCTTGTGGGCAAGACTATGGAGCATTTTGTCAGCAATGGTTGATGTGGGAGAGCCCAGCCAAGTGTGGGCAGTGCCACCCCTGGGCAGATGATCCTGGGTTTAATAAGAAGGAAACTAAGCAAGCCATAGAGCGTAAACCATTAAGCAGATTTTCTCTGTGGCTCCTGCCCCTTTTCCCTTTGAGTTCACCCACTGACGTCCCTCAGTGACTGTGATGGGACCATTTTTTCTTCAAGTTGTTTGTGGTCGTGGTGTTTATCATGGCAACAGAAAGCAAACTGCCCGTAACCATCAGTGTACTAAAGCTACACCCCAAACGCTCCATTTCCAGTTTCCTGAGACTCTTTGAATCATGCATATGCACACGGGAGCTACATTCAGAGAAACAGTGAGAATGTGGCTGCCTGGCTGGTTTCTGAACAGGTCTCTGTGGCAATGACTAATGTAAACAGCATGTGGATTGCTGAGTTTTCAGCCAACGAGACTGCCTGTTCGAAAAGACAGCCTACCAGATATCGCCTGCCAGACAAACATCCTTGAGCAGTTTACAGGGCTTTCCTCAAGCTTCTGTCCGTTCCTGTAAAAGATGAATAATCTCTTCTTTAATGCATTTGGGGAAGATTAAAAGAGATAATCCTGTTAGCCACCTCAGACAATCTGAGCTCTCCGCTAAAATAATACATAGATTTACATGTACTAATACATGGTAAAATAATACATAGATTTACATGTACTAATACATGGTAAAATAATACATAGATTTACATGTACTAATACATGGGCATGACAAGCACTCCTGTCCTGTAATGTCTGGTGGTAACCAAATATGCTTTAACTTATTAAATCTGGATTAAAGGCTAAGCTATACACAAGGACATTTCCAGAAGCTTTTAACTGGTGAAGGGGTTGGCATATGCTTAATAAGCATCTAGTATGTGCTGGGCATTACTCTAAGCATAGAGAATGGAGTGAAAAATAGAAAAGCTATGCATGCTTATCTTCAGAGCTTAGTGGGCCACGTAAACAAGGAGAATGTAAATCTGTGAGGTGCAGGGATGATGCAGGTGAGGCTGGGATGATGGTAAGGGGTCCTATAGTTTGTCTCTTGAATGGGCTTCATGAGTTCAGGTGTTGAAGGGCTGGACCCCAGCCTGTGATGCTGCGGGAAGAGGGTGAGATCTTTGGGAGGTGACCCTAGTAGGAGGACGTAAGTCATGTCATTGTAATTTGCTCTTGAAGGAAGTATTGGGCTCTCTCTCTCTCTCCCTACCTCCCTCTGCCCCCTCTCTCTCTCTCCCTCCTTCCCTCTGCCCTCTCTCTCTCTCTCTCTCTCTCTCTCTCTCTCTCTGTCTCTCTGCCCTCTCCCCCTGTGCTCCATGCTGTGATGTTGCACCTCACCACAGCCCCAAAGGTAACTGGGCTGAGCGCAGCAGTGAACGGAAACCCTCAAAACCCACAAGGCTCTTCTCTCGGATCTCACGTGCATGTCCTAGCAACAGATGTAATCTGAAGCTCAGTGATAGAGCACTCGTCCAACACATGCAAAACTCATCATCACTGGCATCATGAAAAGCAAAACTAGGCTAAAATGAAAGCAGTAGAGTTGGCGTGTGTGAATGAATCTCCAGGGAAAATAATGGTAGCAAGGCACCAGCTAGGCACACTCTTTCCCAGCTTGCCCCAGGCACAATGCACAGTCGTGTTGGGTGGCTCGGCTTTCGAAAAGCTGGGAGATGGGATGGGGAGATAGTCTGTGCTACCCCTAGAGACCAAGGGGGCAGATCTAGCGAAAGGGTGCAGCAAAGGCCTGGTAAGCTGATGTCTTAAAGATTAGAACTCTTCAGAGGAGTTTTGCTTTGAAGAGATGGAAGGCAATGGTCCGGTGCTTGGAAAGGAAGTGGAGCCAATTAAGATGGTGTTTTGGATTTTAGATAAGCAAACTGCCTGCACGCGGATAGGATTCGTGGTTTCGGAGGAAAGTTTGACAGTTCAGGAGAAAGAAAGAATTTCTAGAACGAAGCCCTTCGGCAAGGGAGAAAGGGTGGGGAGGAATGGAGACACAGGAACTCAGGGTGGCACAGACAGGCATGCCAGTCAGTTTCCGGTACTTTTAACAAATGCCCATAATCATCAACTTATAAAAAGAAAAGGTTTGTTGTGACTCACAGGTTTAGAGGCTTCCCTCTGTTGTGGGTTGGGTTGGTGCTGTTGCTTTTCGACCCGAGAGGAGTGAGCACAGGGTCCAGTCAGAGCAAAGTCCTTCAATTAGGAACAGAAGAGAGAGAGGGGAGGAGATCAGAGTCCAACAATCATCTCTGAAAGCCTATTCCCCAAAGACCCGGCCCCACAGGCTCCATCTCTTAAGGGTCTCACAACTTCCGACCGGTGCCACGCTGGAGAGTCATCCTTTAACAGATGGTCTTTGAGGGGACAGCCCTGATCCAAAGAGCAGCTGGGTACAGAATCAATCCTTATAATAGGAGAGAAGGGAGAGCATGGTGTACAAGAGTGTGTGGACGTAGGAGCGCGCGCGTGTATGTGTGTGTGTGTGTGTGTGTGTGTGTGTGTGTGTGTGTAGGGGTGCTGTGAGTGTATGTACTGGTGTATGTGTACATTTGAGTGTCTATGCAGATGCTATAGAATAACTGAATGTTGTTTCTCAGGTGTGTGTGCACGCACACATACAAATGCTTGTGCATATGTGTATTCACATGTGTATGTTTCTCACTGGCCTGGAACTCACCAGCTAGGCCAGGTTGGCTGGCGTGGGAGCCCAGGGCTCTGACTGTCTGTTCCTCCCTGGTGCTGGGATTACAGGCACACATCACCACTTTACTGGTCAAGCAAACCAGCCCAGGAATTCCCTTCTGCTGGCTTCTGTTCTCTGAGCAATGTAGAGAGCAATGTGCTATTAATGACTCCAGAACAAGAAGCCATGGGAGCTTGAGGAGTCAGGAAGGATGATGGCCACATAAAAGAGTTCCTGTGGTCAATCCTGGAGTTCTTCACCCTTGTATGTCACACCTCAGGTAAAACAGGAACTCCTGTCACCGGGGAAGGAACTATTTGAATTTGACGTAAAAAGGAAATGAGAGCTGGAGAGACAGCTTAATCCTGGTCAGTAAAGTACTGGACAAGCCAGCATGAGGACCGGGTTCAAGTCCCCAGTGCTATGCTGTAAAAAGGAAAAGATTCTGCACAGGGCACCATGTGCCTAGAATCCCAGCACTACCAGGATTCCTGAGAGCACTCGGGTCGGCCACTGTGACCAAACTGGCAAGTTCCCTGCTAACTGAGAAATCCTGTCTCAAAAAACAAGGTGGAAAGTGACCAAGGAAGACACGGATGTTGGCCTCCTGCCTATTCACATGCACGCACACACGTGTATACTATGAATACACACACAAAGGAAGAGGAACAGGAAGAACTGGGGAGGAGGAGAAGAAGAAGAGATCACAGTATTCCCGAGAGAAATGATGGACTTTGGGAGATACCATGTCTAGGGTTAATGAGCTATATTAATCAAGAAGACTTGAAGGCCAAAGCTGAGATATTCATAATTTGAATGTTTTATTAAAACTCAGTGGGAGAGATTTAACTCATATGAAATGGGAATTTTAAATTATTCATAGCACCTGCTAATAGGAAATTTTAAATTAAAGTTGTAGGTGCATGAACCTGATTTAAATAATTCAAATGCTTTCATTAATCCTTAACATACCATGGATAGATTTTTTTTTCCAAAACAATTTACATGGAAGTCTCACCCAGAGGTTTAATATCAACTCCGAGGCATCAGGGAGTGAGTCAGGAGAGAAGCCCCAGAGGGAGGTAGCTGCCCAGAACTAGTTCCATCTCAGGGAGGTGAAAACAACAGCCTTTAGCAATCACGCTACCAGTCAAGGTCCCAGAGATGGTCTCCAATCTCTAATTTGGACCACACTTTAAAAAAAAAAAAAAAGCAACCCTCTGTCTCTTACAGACACACAGTGTGATGGGGAGGGACTTCATAAGATAAGCTGAAGGGTACTTAGATACTACAAACTTAAGAGATCTGGCTTGGCAGTTCCTGAGCTGTGGTCTTCTGTCTTCAACTCCATGAGGGTTTCTCCATGTTTCATTAGTTTGCACTGTGGCTGTGTCTCACCCACAGGCAGAATCTGGAATCACTGAGACTGGCAGCCCAGGTCCAGAGCAACAGGCATCCAATCCTAGATCCCAGCTGGGCCAGAACTGACTGGCTGCCTGCCTTTGTATCCATTCTTCCGTCTTCCTTACTAATGGAAATACTGATTTTGATCTTGACAGGTGATGATCTAAAGAGTAACAAAGGTATTTCTGCATCTCTTTGCAGCCAATGAAGCCAAGGTTATTAAGTTTGATCCATGAGGTATTAGCAAAACAGGCATGGCAACTTTTTAAAAAAAGATTTTATCATTTTAATTTTCCATGTACGTCTGTGGGCCTGTGTGTGTATAGTATGTGTACCTCATGTGTACAAGTGCCCACAGAAGAGGGGGATCAGGGCCCCTGGAACTAGAGTTACAGACAGTTTTGAGCCACTTGATGTGGGTACTGAGAACCATACCCCTGGCCTCTGCAAAAACAGCAAACGTTCTTAACTGCTGAGCCATCTCGCGAGTCCCAGGCTCTGCAAGTTTTAGGAAGCCTCCTTCAAAGACAGCTGGTTCTCCTTTAGCCTTTTCTTATCTCTGTCTTCTTGGGAAATTCTAACCTCAGTGGTGCTGCGTTGCCATCTTGGACCACACCCTAGGGATGATCAATGCTGAACTGGAAACCCAGCGAGCTCATGGAGCCAACTTTCCAGCTCTTTGGCATTTATCTCCACATCTTGTTTCCAAGGGAAAGAAACAAGTGTGTACCTTGGATAAGCCATGACTCGCTTCCTTCTAACAAACACACCAGCTCTTAAAGAGGTCTAAAACGAGCATCGCTAATGGCAAGAACAGAACATCTGGGCCAGATCACACACCCTGGTACCACATTACAGCACCTTGACCTCATCTTCCCTGGTTCCCCACATCCTCACAGTGTTCCCACGAGCCTCACCTTAGCGAAGGGCAGGAGACATGCCTGAGAAACTAAAATGAATGAGAAATTATTTATTTCTTTCCTACCTCCTCCCACTAAACCAGAAGTTGGTGTTCTCAAAGTCTGGCCCAATGGATACCCACATTAGAATCTCCTGATGTTTGGTAAATATCCATCCCACATCTGTCCCCACAAAATGTCTGGGATAGGCACAAGAATCTACACGTCTAACGTGACTTCAGCCAGGTTCTTATACCAACCAGGTGCAGCTTCCCTTTATGAGTATCTCATTTGTCTGCCCGGAACAATAATTTCTTTGTTTTGTAGACGTACGTTCCCCGATGGTTTAACTTTGGAGGGGCATAAGTGTGCGTAGGAATGAGCAAATGCTAGACCTGTGTGAGAGTGTCCGCTCATGAATTTTTGCCTTTTCCCTCCTCTTCCTCAGTTCCATCACTTTTTTATTTTTTATGTTTTTTGAAGTGTTGGGCAGGGTTATTGTTCCTGATTTGCAGAAAAGCAGTAGGTCTGAGGTAGTCTCCTCAGTGCCTGTAAAGACCTAAGGTTTAAACTGAGCCCTTCTCACTTAGGCCCTTTATCCTCACCGGTGATCCTGGGCTATTAGAATATGCGTTTGTCTGAAGATCTAAAAATGCCTTATTCTGAGCGTCTCGTTCACTGCTGAAATATAAGTACCTGTCTCACAGCCATCCTCATTGGACCACAAAGAGAACACAACAAAGCTCAAGCCGTTGCAACCGAGAACAGTTGCCTCAGTGAGTCAAAATCTTTCTGTTGCAACTGCATGGAAATGTGGCATAGACTTGCAGAGCGTAAGCCAGCCTTTTGGGTCAATTCAGTACAAATTCATCCAAGAACAGATGTATTAGCTAACAGGACAGGACACAGATACAGAAAGAGTAAACACTGAGGCAACCTTGAGGGTCGGGAGCACTTGGGCAAATCTGAGACTACAAACCTAGCAGAGGCAGAAGGGCTAAGTCCAGGAACGTGAGAGTCCTTAAAGTGGAAGATGGTAAAGAGTTTTCTGAGCAGGGTTTCACAGCCTTGGAAGCCCCTGGGTGTGCTCCGGAGGTGGACTGCCTTACACTCCCGCCGTTTTCAACTGTGCTGTCACGTACAGATCATTATTAATTGGTCTTAAACATGTTTATGTCCAATTTGAGAGGCTAATGTTGTTTTGGATTAGGCTTTCAAAACTTGTTTTATATATAAGCCTTTCTGATAGATGGCTCCCCTGCTGCCAAAGAGACTACACAGGAAGCTGCAGACAGATGGCAATGACAGAAGCTCCAGGGGCCACATAGCAACATTCCATATGGCACTCCGCGCGAGGCTTGTGTGAATGCTTCCGACATCCAGAAACGGATTAGCCCACAGTCATGGGGAAGCGATGCCTCCTTTTGTGACCTTCACTGCAGGCCAGGAGTTCATTCCACACAACACCCAGTGCAGCAGAACAATAAAAACACAATAGAAACGAGCAGAAAACCCGCAAACAAAAATGAACTGAAAACCAAGCAACCAGCTGCGGAGCCCTGAGGTTTTAGCAGCTATGGCAGCTTCATTCTCAGATCAACTGCTGCTTAGAGGGGTGTGGGGCTTCTAGATCAAAACAGTTGGAAGCTTAACATGAGAGTCACGTGTAACTAGGGGTGAGAAAGTCTGTAACTTCAGGGCAGATAAGGCCCGTTGCCTGAGAGCCCAAGAATAGGTTTTACATTTTTTTTTTTAATGGATGGAAAAGTATCAGAAGAAGAAAAAGATTTCACAACACACAAACGTGTGACAGAATTCAAGGTTCTACTGGGACTTGCGAGAGACTCCCAAAGTGCCCAGCAACATTCCCTGGGAACACCGCCATGCAGGTTTGTTTCTATTTGTCTGCAGACGCCTTTACGTGTCAACAGCAGAGTTGAATACTTGTAACAAAGACAGCCTCTTAAGTGCGCCTAAAGAATTTACTGTCTGTCCTTTGTAGCAAAGATTTGCTGGCCCTCGTTCAAGCTCAGCTTCAGTGATTTAATACTGAGAAGCAGAGGCATGCCGCCCGGGGCTATCCTAGCTTGCTGTCTATGGCTGTGTTAGAAATCATGACCAAAACCAATTTGGTAGGAGAAAAAGATTTATTTGGCTTGCATGATCACATGATTATAGTCTGTCATTGAGGGACGCCAAGATAGGAACTTAAGCAGGGTAAGAATCTAGAGGCGAGAACTGACTCAGAGATGGAGGAATTCTCATTCCGCTTGGTTTTTGTTGGCTTTGGTGTTTGCTTTGTTTTGTTTTGATATAGTCCAGGACCATCTGCCCAGTGATAGTGCCACCCACGTCAATCATTAATCAAGAAAATGCCCCCATAGACTTGGCTACAGACCAATCTGATGGAAGCGTTTTCTCAGTTGAGGTTCACTGCTCCTGAATGGCCCTAGCTTGTGACAAGTGATAAAACACTTAACTAGTATAGGGGGGCTTACAGCGAAAGAGCTTCTTTAGTACTAAGGACTGTGCACTTATGGCAAGGGCTTGTTCTGACGGTTGGGGTTCCTTAGCCTGCGTGATTGCCATGATATTTGTGTGATTGTCTTCTTCTCCATTGGATTGTGACTTCTGCCAGGACAAAGACAGCTTGCTGTGGTCATGTTTACGGTTGTCATCATCCTCCTTAAACTCCCTCTTTGTCTCTTATCCGGTGCTTCTCTGGCACTGATCCACTCACTCCACTTCAGAGAATGATTTGAACAAGACAAGTCGTAGGTCTCAACTTCCCGTGAAGGGGTAGGAGCACAGATGTTGTAACTAGGAAGTATGGCACTCCACCAATGAGAAACAAGAGGCAGGTGAATGAAACAGGTAAGTGTAGGTAGAGTTTCCCTGTGCTGACCGTTGCTCCCAAATAATCACTCGAAAACTAAATATTAATTATAAATGCTCAGCCAATAGCTCAGGTTTACTAATAGCTGACTCTTAAATTTAAATTAGCACATATTTCTTTCTTTTTTAATATTTATTTATTTATTTATTATGTATACAATATTCTGTCTGTGTGTATGCCTGCTGGCCAGAAGAGGGTACCAGGCCTCATTCCAGATGGTTGTGAGCCACTATGTGGTTGCTGGGAATTGAACTCAGGACCTTTGGAAGAGCAGGCAATGCTCTTAGCCTTAGCCTCTGAGCCATCTCTCCATCCCTAGCACATATTTCTTATCTATGCTTTGCCAAGTGGTTTGGTACCTTTTCTCAGTACAGCATGTCCATCTTGCTTCTCTCTGCATCTGCTGACAGCTACAGACCTCTCTGCCCTTCTCCTTCTCAACATTCTCAGTTTGGCTCTCCTGCCTAACCTTATTCTGTTCAGCTATTGACCAGTCAGTTTCTTTATTAACCAATGAGAGTAATATAGATTCATAGTGTACAAGGATTATTCCACAGCAGGTAAGTTTCGCCTTTCTCCCTCTTCTACAAATTGCTCACCCTTCTAAGTTTTTACTCAGCCTTTTTGCAACCTGAGGACCTGGTCAGCACCACAGCACACCACACACCTCTCTTCTTGACTCGCTTTCACCTCACCATCATGGCCCTAGGCTGTACCTCTGAGCAGCCTTACTAACTACACGGACTGATCAATGGTTGCCTAATCTCTCCCTTGTGTGGATGCAAAACACACCTAGTCAGTCCTCTACTGCTGAACATGAAGGTCATCTCTAATTTTTTTCCAGGCATGAATATTTAAAATACTAATGAGTTTGGGGTTGTTCTTATCTGTCATCTTTTATCTGGTGGTATCACATTGCTGCAGAATTAATATTTTTATCCTAAAAATAAGAGGTAAGCATCTTTTGGGCTTCTGGCATTTGGTCTTCCTTGGAGATTCATTTTCTGTCACTCATTTTCAAAGTTCATGAGCTGGCAATTCTGAAGTATGTGTAACTCCAGAGCTCACCAAAACCTCCCTGCCTTTGCACACCCTACAACCTTACCTGAAATGCCTCCCCAGCGCTGTCAGCCTGACAGCTCCCGTTTGCCTCCAGCCGGTGTCTACACAGCTTCTACCACTCTGCGCCAATCCTCTTGCAGGCAGGGCCTCTTCCTCTGTGAATTACCTCTGCTCTGAAGTATATGCATCATTTGGTTGCACTTCTGTCCCCCCACTTGTCCATTATTTCCCCAAAGATACATATTTTACAGCAACAGCATATTTTACCCCACTCCGAGATTATTAATAATTGCCTAAAACATCAATAGCATAGTTGTCTTTATATCAGTGGTTCTCAACCTTCCTAATACTGTGACACTTCAATACAGTACTTCATGTTGTCATGATCCACAATCATAAAATTATCTTCATGGCTACTTTCCAACTGTAATTTTGCTGCTGTTATGAATCATTATGAGATTTCACAGGGGTCATGACACACGGGTTGAGAACCACTACTTTAGGGATACCAGCAGTCACCCAGCTTAACTGCACTCAATACCCTTTTGTGAACGGCTAAAGATTTTGTGTACCAGAAATATTTTACCTTATAAATCTCAGAAGACAGCATGAACCCTTAAGAGAAGGGTTGCTCGCAAGAGTGAGCTGGGCCCAGGTTTGCATTGCTGCTCACTAACTCACTTTTGTCTAGCACGACTTTCTGAACTTCAGCGTCCCTTTGGCCCAGAGGCCATGAAAAGACTAACCTTATGAGGCTGTCTGCAAGAATTAATTGTTAATGAATACGTGTGTATTCTGTTTTCTGCTGCTGGAACATGGAAAACACTCAAAAAGTATAGCCCCCACTCTTCCCTTCTCTCCACAGTTGTCTCTATCAGTATAGATTGTGTGGGTGATTTTAATTCCAAGTGTTTAGAGACCTATAAAGACAACACCAAACCCTTCCTCCACAGCCCACTGAATGCCAGGCATATTATACATGCTTTATGAATGCCTAGAGTTTTTGAAGTGGATTAGAGGTATGCTTTCAGAGCATTTCTCTTTGGTGGTCTGAATTAATGTTCAAAGTAATGAAAAGACAACCTATTTCTAGATTATTACCTATGTTATCTCATCTTCCAGGGCTGACATAAAAGGCTCATGTGCCTGCCCTCTATGAGCAGTACCATCGTATCCAAAATACAGGTTAAACATATGCTTTATGTCATCAAGAAAGCTACACTTGCTGCCTGCTCCAAGTAAAAGGACTTTGAAAGAGATGATATTGTGATTGTGGTTTGAATAAGAACAGCCTCCATAGGTGAATAGATTTGAGTACTTAGTCATTAGGGACTGGCACTACTTGGCAGGGATTAGAAGGGGTGACCTTGTTGGAGGAAATGTGTCACTAAGGGTGGGCTTTGGGGTTTCAGAGCTCAAGCCAGGCCCAGTGTCTCTCTCTTCCTGCTGCTTGCTGATCCAGATGTAGAACTCTCAGCTGCCTCTCTAGCCCTTTATCTGCCTACATGTTCCCATGCTTTCTGCCATGATGATAATGACCTAAACCTCTGAGTGTAGGCAAGCCCACTTAAATGCTTTTCTTTTATAAGATGAGTTGTGGTCATGGTGTCCCTTCACAGCAACAGAGCATTGACTCAGATAGAAATTGATGGCAGGGACTGGGGTATTGCTGTGACAGGCCTGACTAGGCTTTTGTTTGGAGAAATTTGGACCACTTTGGGACTTTGGACTAGAAAAGTGGTTTGTCTTATTTTAAGTAAGACTTAATGGGCCACCCTAGTAGGAGCATGGAAGACAGAGGTGCTGAGGATGAATTAAACTGTGGGGGCCTGGCTCAAGAAGTTTCAGAAGGGAAGAACATTAGCATGTGGCCTAAAGACCAATCTTATGATATTTTGACAATAAATATGGCTGCTTTGGGGGTTTGTCCAAAAAGTCTTCTTAAGAGTTTGAATTAATGGTATTGGCAGACATTACAAAACAGCCTAGTATTGATTATGTTGTGTGGTTATTATTGGCCAGTCTTATGCAGATCTATAATGAAAAGGAACAAGATCAGCAAGGAAAAATACAAAATGTATCGTTTGGAAACAAAAAAAGGCACCAGGAAGTATAATGGAGCTAAGTCCTGTGCTCAAGGAGATAAAACATTTAAAGAAAAGCCAGATGCTAAATGGAATAAAGGGAGTGGTGATTCAGGACCAGATCCCACAAGTTAAGCTTTCAGTTTGTGAAAGAAAAGCTTAAAATTGGGTGTGGTGGTGCACATCTTTAATCCCAGCTCTCTGGAAGGCAGAGGCAGAGGCAGGCAGATCTCTGACTTTGAGGCCAACCTGATCTACAGAGTGAGTGTCAGGACAGGCAAAGCTTAGACAGCGAATAAAACCATCAAAAACAGAAAGCATATGCACATGGGATTGAATCAGGTGGCTGTGTTTTAGACACAGCAAGGAGCAGAACTTCACAGCTTCAGCCATGTGGTTCTGGCTTCACAGTCAAGGATACAAGAATGAGGTTATGGTCACAGTCAAGTCTCTTCTTGACTAAGGAAAGCTGCTGTGGTCAGGCATCTGTCATTGCATAGAGTCCCAGAGAGGTCATTATGTGAAGCTGTGAAAGTGAAGCCTGGATTTCACTGGAGATGCCAAGCTCATGGAATACTGTAACAGGCTTTCTTTGGGGCCACCAACCAGCTCACAAATCATGACATAGAGACTTCTTATTAGTTATGCATGCTCGGCCTTAGCTTAGGCTCATTTCTTACTAACTCTTATAATTTAACCTATTTCTCTTCATCTACAGTTTGCCTTGGGATTTTCTACCCTTCTTTCCTTCTGTATGTCTTACTCCATATCTGGCTGGTTGGTGGCTGCCTGGCTGGCCCTGGGTGTCTCCCTCTCTTTCTTTCTCATTCTCTCTTCTCTCATTCTCCGAGTCTAAATTCCTCCTACTACTTATTCTCTCTACCTGTCAGCCCCGCCTATCCCTCTACTGCCTAGCTATTGGCCACTCAGCTTTCTATTAGACCAATCAGGTGCCTTAGGAAGGCGAGGTGAAACAGCAGCTCATCTTTACATAATTAAACAAATGTAACATATAAACAGATGTAACACATCTTTACATTGTCAAACAAATGTAGCATAAACAAATATAACATACCTTTAAGTAGTTAAAGTAATATTCTACAACATAAACAAATGTAACACATTTTTGTCTAGTTAAAGTAATATTCCACTACTGAGGACCTGCCAAGGAGAGCTACTAACAGGGTGTGGAACCAGCCCAAGAGAGAGAAATGTGTGGCAGTCAACAAAGCTGACAGGAGTTAGAGATCTGAGGAGTGCTTTGACCTCAGACATGGAGATGCAGAGTTTGGAGTTTGCCCTGCTGGCTTTAGATCTCACTTTGTGTAAGGAGCCGCCAGGATGTCGCCTTAGCGAGATAGTGCCAGCGGTCCTACAGCCTGGAGGTATACAAATCCTTTGATGCTGCCGTGCAGGCCAGTGTGCTTGGGGCCTTGTTTTGCATTTCAGAGACTTGGTTCCCTGACCTGTCCTGTGGCCTTGGGCCCTAGCAGAATGGCACCAACCAATCAGCATTCGAGCCTTTCACCCTAGAAAAGCAGCTGCCTTTGGGTTTTCCGCTCTCTCTAATCTCTCTCTCATCCCTGCGCTCTCTCATCTCTCTCTCTGGCTTCCTCTCTCTAGGTTCTCTAGGTTCTCTCTGGCTTCCCCTCTCTAGGTTCTCTAGGTTCTCTCTGGCTTCCTGCTCTCTCTCCTGCTCTCTCTAATCTCTCTTGTCCCTGTGCTCTCAGCTCGCTCGCTCTCTGAGTCTTTTCTCCCCAATTTTCCTCAACCGAGTGCTCCGAATAAAGACGTGATAGGGAAGGAATCTCGTTTTCGTGGCCATTTATTCCTGCTGGTCAGGAAGCACGCTGCAACTTTGGTCCAGTACTTCCTCACTATGCTACCTTTTGGAATAGTAATGTATATCCTGGTATGTTGGAAGTATGTGATCTACTTTTTGATTTTGATTCTACACGGATTACAGTTAAGAGATTGCATGAGTCTCAAAAGACACTTTGGACTTTTAAACAGTGTTGAGATTGCAATAGATTTTAGAGACTTTGAAGTTGGATTGAACGCATTTTTTGCATTCTGATATGACTATAAGCCTATGGGAAATCAGGGAGTGGAATGTGGTGGTTGAATAAGAATAGCCCCCATAGGCTCACAGATTTGAACACTTGGTCATTGGGGACTAGCAATACTTGACAGGGATTAAGAGATGTGTGGCCTTGTTGGAGTAGGTGTGGCGTTGGTGGAGGAAGTGTGTCATTAGGGTTTTGGGGTTTCAAATGCTCAAGCCAAGTCCAGTCTCTCTCTCTCTTTCTCTCTTTCTCTCTCTCTCTCTCTCTCTCTCTCTCTCTCTCTCTCTCTCTCTCTCTCCCTGCTGCCTGTCCTTCTGGATATAGAACTCTCAGCTACCTCTCCGGCATCATGTCTGCTTGTGTGCCACCATGCTTCATGACGGACGTAAGCAAGCCCCAGTTCAATGCTTTATTTTATGAGTTGCTGTGGTCATGATGTCTTTTCACAGAAACAGAACACTAGACGGAGACAGCAATTTAAAGGGAAAAAGTTGTGTGAAGTGAGTGTCAGTCATGGTCTTCTTAGTCACGAGCTAGACTTTGTTAGTCAAGAGCTAGGTCTTTGAACTGCTTAGGGCCAAGTGGGAGGGGGAAAAACAGTCATCCACGTCTGTCTTTTGGCACGTCTACAGGACCGAAGTGGCTCCACCCACTGTCATCTGCAGGGTGTTATGAGTGACTGTCCTCTGGGCCTATCACAGGACTCCACCACTTGGAAGCATTCAGCTGTGCTCTCTTGCAAAAGGATCGCCCCAGCTGGGCTTATTGACTGTTCACACCTCTGGTGGAGTGATGAGGACGGTCAGGAGATCCTCACCTGAGTAGCCAGCTGCTCATCACACCTGTTGTACACAGCTCTGCCTTAACTACTGGTGTGCTGGGGGAGGGGCTAGAGCATATAGGCCAGGAAAGATGAGAAGAAAGGGGCTCCATGTTTGTGAATCCTGGGAAACATTTATCTATGCTGGGCAAAGGCTTTCTAGGTGACTTATTGGGGGAAGAACACCCACCCCCTCTAAGTAACCCCTTATCTATGCTCTGGAAGGAAGACTATAAACTCTCTGATTCCCCAAAGTAAATTCTGGCAGATTGTTCATTGGATCGATATTTGGAACTTTAGCAGGAAGGGATGATGTCGCTTGTATCTGCCCCAGGAAGGAGTTTTAGTAAAGCAAGGATTTCTCAAATGGCATGGGAAGATGCAGAATCGATAGTGAATGTCAAGCCAGGCCTTCAACCCCGCACCTGGTAAACTTTTCCTGGGCACATTCTTCAGTAGCCTGGGTGAGACCAGCCGACAAGCAGAGAGAGCTGGAGCTCATTCTTGCAAAACCACTAAGTGTAGTGTATGGTTTCCTAAGCACCGTTTTGTCCCTCCTTCCTCCTTTCAGCACTGAATGGCTTGTTTGTGACAGGCAGTCTGTTATCCACCCAAAAGTCAGGCACCCACCTCATCCCCTCTAACTTTCATGAAAGTTAGAGGAAATCGATCCGTCTCAGAGAGGCATCGTGGCTGGTCTGAGCTCTGCCCCATCTGCAGCCTCTGGCCACGTGCATTCCAGAACAGCTATTGCTTAAGTGTGATACAACACGTTTAGACTTTACAGCATCGTATCTCAGTGACAAGGGGGTGGGTACTCCCAGAGCCTTCGATAGCGTTGGGCAAGATGTGGGCTTGCGAACCTGTTCTAGACAGAGATACATACGGGGGAAAGTCGGATGGAAAGTTCTTCTTAGAGAACTCAAACTCCAGTTGGATAAAGCTGAAAGTGAGACTTGATATTATTTACTTGGTTCAATGTCATAAAAGCATTCACAAGATTCTTGTATATTTATAACAAGAACACTGACATAAACTTACTACTTCGTGCATATTGTAGCAAGGGAAAAGGCACTGAGTGCTTTAGTTACTGGTTCTCACTGTGACCAAACACCTGACAAGAAGCATGTAAGAGAGGGGGGGAACTATTATGGCTGGGAGCTTGAGGGTGCATTCCGTCATGGCAAGGAAGGAGCAACATGGTGACCTGTCACATTTCAGGCACAGCCAAGAAGCAGAGAGAGATGCATGCTGGTTCTCAGCTCACCTTCTCTTTTTCGCTCAACCCAGAATCCCAGCCCATGGGATGGTAGTGGCCACTTTGAAAGTGGGTTGTCCCACCTCAGTTAACTCAATCTAGAGACTTTCTCCCCATGCCTGCTCCTAGGTGATCCTGGATACCATCAAGTGAGCAATCAGTATTAACCATCACAGCATGAGAGACAAAGTAATGGCTTTCCAAGGCTGGGGGTGTGGCTCAGGTAGAGCTCATACCTAGATATATGAGACCCTGGGTTTGATTCCCAGCACTGTAAGAGTGGGAATATCTCAACGCTAGCAGGTTAGACTAGGATTTAACAGTAACTGGGTATTTCCCAACAGAAAACTCGTTTCCTTGGGTTCTTTGGATGTGCTCCATGTACTCACAAGTCTCTACATGTGGAAGAGAGAGGCAGAAAAGATGGCGTGATAAAGTTTGAGACAGACCACTGACTCACATGACTGGCTCTAAAGCTGGAAGGGGAGCCTCAACTCTGGAAGCCCAGTAGCTGCAGGAAGCTGGAAGAGGCACGAAAACCCGGATGACACCTTGATTTGGCTCAGAGAGACCTGTTTTGTCTGACTTCCAGAGCCAGGGGATAACATGGCTTCACTTCAAACCTCTGACTTCAGGACCCTTTGTCATAGCAGCAACAAGGAACTAATACAGCAGGGAGGCATGCTGCTGTGACTGCCCAAAGCCTTGTCGTTGGACTCAGACATGCCCTCTTTGTTGGTACAGATGCCACCTGGCCTTTAGCAAGTTTAAAAGCTCACCAGGTTATTCTGCATAAGGTGAAATTCTGCAGCCACTGTTCTGGAGAAAGATACACAGTGTCCTGGTGCTAAGTGGTGCTGTCAGAACGACTTTTCCTTTCTGGAATAGCTACCCGGTCACTAGCTTTCCCCTGACCTGCCTAGCTGAGTCACCCAGAATGTTCCTAGAACACCCCTGTGCTAGGCTACACCCTTCTAACTACTGATCAAGGTGTGGGGTGGGGTTGGGACAGAACTTTCCACATGGTTAATCAGGGTGAAAAGCCCCTGTGTCAGGTGAGCAGTGGAGGCCTCAGCAGCGTCCGTCATCCTGAAAACTCTGGCCCTGGCGCTAATGCAGTGCAGAGGAAGTTTGCAGAGCTCAGCCTCATGGCCGGTTGTCCCTGACAGGAAATGTTTACACATGTTTGCAGAGCTTCTCTGTCAGCGTTGAGTAAGAGCCAGCTGTTTGCTGAAAGAATAGCCCGTGAACCCTATAACCGAGGACTCAAAGACAGATACAAAATTGTATCTTCTTTTTTAATTTTAATTTTTATTTTGAATTGTATCTCCTTTAGTAGAGCCCAGGAAAGTGTCTTGAGTTACTTCTAGCAGGGGAGCTGGATGGGGACAGTGTCCTTAAGGGCCAGCCAGATAGATCCCCAAGATAAGAGCATGTACTCAATGGGACAGGCTCCACAGATTTCTCATCGCAAAAGGGGAAATCGACGTTTCTGTTGTTGCATTTCCTTAGTTTCTCTGCTCGAGTGTCCCTGTGTGCATGATAGCATGGGCTGCTCACACCAGGGCATGGTCAGAGGACAAGTCTGTAGAGTCTGTCCCCTCCTTCACTCTCTCACAGGTTCTGGGAATCAAACTGAAGTTCGCCAGGCATGCAAAGAAAGTGCCTTTAGGGCAGAGCCATCCCACCAGCCCTATAAATAGAAGTTTGATGGAAAGTTCTAGTAGTCACCACCTTAATCTACTGATCAATTCAGTGTTAGTCACAGTAGGACACCCAGACCTTACGTGGCTCCTGATAAGATACAACATGAAGCAGATAGAGTACCGTGAAATGTTCTTACCAAAGAAGTTTAGTCTAGCTTTGCCAAATCTCCAGTCTTAGCCTGCAGAGAAGAGAAGTTGCACAGGCAAAGGAAGACGGAGAGCGGGACCAGGAGACAGCAAGCGGGTTAGCCACAGCTGGCATGGTCTCTTCAGAGAGATACTATGACTTTTAAAAATACAACTATTTCAGCATAAAAATAAAGTTGCATAACCAAATATGATTGCTTAGTTGTATCCTAGCTTATTTTATCTTTTATCTAGAAGGAAAGAAAAAATAGATGCCTATAAAATGATGTTAGGGAATTTTCTAAGGAAATTTGAGTACAGACTGTTGTGACAGTCCATCTTAGTTGTTGACCTGGTGGGATTCAAAATCACCATAGAAACAAACCACTGCTCACAACTGTAAGGGAGCCTCTAGACGGAGGTGGAAACACAAACCTTAAGTGTGGCCACAGCCATTACGGGGATTGAAGTCCTGGACTGGACAGAGAAGAGACAGCTAGCAGAGCACAGACGCTCGTCCCCTTCCCCTCCTGACTGTGGACTCCGAGTGACTTGGCTGCTTTAGACTCCTGCTGCCAGGATGTCCCCACCAAGACGGACTGTGCATTGGAACTGTGTGCCAAAATAAATCCTTCCATCCTTAGACTGCTTTCGTCAAGTGTTTTGTCCTAGCAATGAGGAAGGTAATGAATACAGACAGGATATTAGATGCTATTAGAGAGCTGTCATGTGCCTTGAGTGTGATACTGATATCACGTTGTGCTGAAGAACTTCCTCTTTTTAGCAAAACTAGCTAGGGACAAAATGTCTCAACGTCTGAAACTCATTTTCAAATGTTTCAGCAAAATAAAAACGCGTGCACACACACATACCCGTACAAGCAAAGCAAAATATTGCCAAAAGGCTGTCAAACTGTTGAAAACGTAGTGGGTAACATTGCACTCCTCCTTTCGACTTCCTGGGTGTTTGAAATGATTCCCACAAAATCTGGGGAAGCAGTACCATCATAGCCTTCTGCGCCAGAAATGGCTCCTCCAAATTTGATCTCCGGGAGGGCTTGAGGTTGGCATCATCCTGGCAACGTTTTCTTCTGAAACTGTCATTTCCTGAAAGTGTCCACCCACACGGAGGCCACCTTCATGGATGGCTGGCTTCCTTCTCAGCCTTGACCTTATGTTTCTAAAGTTATTAAGATGGCTTTCACAAGGCTCATCTGAGGAGCTGGGACACCCTCCAAACCCCGGATGAAGTTAACAGATTCCTTAACGCAAGTGTCCCGGGACCTTGTTGTTGTTACATGCACAGTCAAGAGAACAAATATTGGTTTTGTATATACACAATCTAATTGATGTTTTCAAAACTAGCGTACTATAATGTGTGTTCCAAAATGTCACCCCCTGGGCCACACAAGCCAGCCTAGACATCGGCGTTGTGGGCTCACCTTCAGGCCCTGCTTCACAATCTTTCTCAATGCTCCCGTGCTTTTGTCCTTGAAGTAGATATTTAATCTGTGAGCCCTCAAATGTCACCAAGGATCTCATACAGAAAATCAGCCAGCCACAACCGGGAAGTCCTTCTAGCCAGACACTAGAAGGATTAGGAGGGCTGATATTTATTTTCTTAAGTTAGCTGGCTTTAATTGTCACTCATTTAAAATAGAGTTCAAACTTTGCCAAGGTTAGTGTGACTTGAAACCCATAAGGTAGGCTACTTAGGTGGTGCATTGCCCCCTTGGAAACAAACATTTAAATCTTGAATCTGAAGCTTGTCGTTTTGCATGGAATAGCAGCACAGCTACCGCATCAACTCTAAGGCATAAAGGCACTGATCCATGCAAGTTGCTTAAAACAGGACTTGGTCTTTGTCTTCGGGACCTGTCCTTCTATTGCTGTGAAGAGACACCATGGCTATGGCAACTCTTATAAGGTTAACATTTAAAGTGAGGGGGCTCGCTTCCAGTTTTAGAGGTTCAGTCTATTGTCATCATGGCAGGGAGCATGGTGGCATGCAAGTGGACATGTCGCTGGAGAAGTAGCTCAGAGTCTTCTGTTGTGCCGGAAACAGGAAGTTGACTGTCACACTGGGAGGTATCCTGAACATAGGAAACCTCAAAGCCCACTCCCACAGTGACATACTTCCTCCAACAAGACCATACCCACTCCTCCAACAAAGCTATACCTTGCTATAGCTATTCCCTATGAGATTACGGGGCCAATTACCTTCAACCTGCCACAGTCTCTAGTAAATCTTTCTATGATTTGTCAACTAGGCAAAGTATTGCTACTACTATTCATCAGATATTCAGTCATATTACTTTACAGTTGTGTTTGTATATGAACTGAACGTAACGCTGAAATGTCCTTTTTATTGCAAATGAGAGAAGTTTAGCTCAACTGGCTTCAGAAAGAAAAAAAAAAGGATCGTACAGCCAGGAAGTCCAGGTTCAGAGGTGACTTCAGGTGTGTTTGGATCTAGTATCCAGCAACAGCACGAGAGCTCTGCCCCTCCTTTCCACTGTTCAACTCCACTTCCTCTTCAGTGGAGCTATGGAAGCCTCTCTTCAGGAGATGGTCAAGATGTCCAGTAGGAGCCGTAATCACGGTTTGCCCATGATTCCCGGAAAACCCCTAACCACTTCTGGCATTTACTTCATGTGAAGATGAAGGTGACTCCAGGCAGTCATGTGGTCCTAGCTGGCTTCTGAGCAAATCACTTGGAGAGGAGCACTGGATAGCTAACGGTTGTCCCAAAGACAGCCCAGGCAAAGGTTTGAGAGCTCTTCCAGGCCTTTTGAAGAGGGAGCGGCAGTGTCACCAAAGAGGCCATGTAGATGAAGAGACGAAATATGTTCTCTCAGAACTGAACACACTGCCTCAGTTCATTCTGTATCCCTTTATTAAGCAACAAAGAGTTGCCATTTTTGATTTCATACTGTGTCAAGAATTACACTAGGGGCTCTCCATGACAATAAAATAAGAGCTCAGTGTGATGGACCTGTGACAGGTTACTGGTTACACATTTCAGGTATGTTACCTGACTTAATGTTCTTCCTCCTGGGAAGTAAGCATTGCTCCCTCTGGATGAGGAACCTGAGGTTCAAAGGACTTAGTAACCTGCTCGAAGCCACACCTCTTAGCAAATGACAGAGCCGGGATTTGAACCTGTGGCAATCTGACCACAGAGCTCTTAATCTGTATCTTCTGATCACTTGATTTTTAGAAAATTCCCATGAGGTAATCACGTATGAAAGCCACACGTCAGTGATGAGGAAATAAGACTCAAGGAGGGTGAATAAATAGCTCCAGGTCATGTTCAAGGCCCATCTAGGCAATGGGAGCCAGAAATGGTGGCAAGGGCCCCGCAAGAGCTGCTGTGTGGGTTGTGCAGGTTGGACATTGCACAGAAGTGTGGCCCGTTGGGGAGGCTAAGAGTTAAAATCCAGCATAAGTTCACTCATAAATCATGACCTTTACCCTTGCCACCCTGTATAAAGCCTTCTTCTACCAGCCAAGTAGTATTTATGACTGGGAGGGGGGGCATTTGTAGGCCAAGCAGTGCCTCTAGATGGGTGAATAAAACCCTGGCTCAGGACCTGAGAAACAGATGGTTGCATGATTCCCAGGAAGCAGACTGAGTAAGAGATTGTTGTAGGAAGGCTGCTTGTCTGTTTCCTGGCCGCCCAGACTCCCGAAATAATCACACAGGAACTATATTTATTAAATCTCTGCTTGGCCTATTAGCTCTAGCTTCTTATTGGCTAGCTCTTACATATTAATTTAACCCATTTCTATTAATCTGTGTATTGCCACATGGCAGTGGCTTACTGGCAAAGTTTCCACATGTCTGTCTCTGGCAGCGGCTCCATGGCTTCTCTTTAACTCCGCCTTCTTTCTCCCAGCACTCAGCCCAGCCTTCCTTGCCTAGTTATTCTCTACCCTATCACAGGCCCAAAACAGCTTCTACCAATGGTATTCAGAGGCATAACAACACACAGAGGGGAATCCCCACATCAAGGGATTTATCCAGAGAATTCAATGACACAGGTCTGAGATATTTGGCCACTCTATCCAGACTTGAGAATGTCCAATAACCCAGCTTGACTGATCACAGACATGGCTACTGGATAAATGGGCTTCACAAGACTGGAAGTACTGGATCCATTCAGAACCTCCTGTGTGAACCCACTCTGAGAAGAGTAGAGCTGGGCTGGCCTCTGCCCATCCCAACAGGATTGACTTACACAGACAGCATCTCTATTCAGGTCAACTAGACTCACAAAAAAAAAAAAGGCATAAATCAGAATTCAAGAACACCTGGAACTCCATCAGTCTGATACAGAAAGCTAAACTCATTTAACAGTGCCATAATCTGTCCCTTTATTGTATCCTCTCTGTTGCCACAAGAGCCCCAGTGCCCACTGCAAGTGATCATTTATACATTCCACAGATCTCTGTCTCTAGTGGGTAAATATTGATTAATCTTTGCTGCCTATCATATGTTGGGCTCCTTTTTGAATAATGTCAAATACAAGAGATTAATGCAAGCCATTTATTTGGGGGGTGATACCAGGAAACAACCTAACAACACACATTCAAAGAAGGAAATATACACAAAGCAGTAAACACAAAACCTTGGCAACAATGGGCACACAATAACAATTATTATCGTGATCTAATTCCCAATTTGCCTAATACTGTGTAAAATCTGAGCTGTGTGTGTGCTATAATTGATGGGGTGCTTAAATCTAATTAGCAACAGGGGACCTAGTCTCAACATAAGCTAGACATATTCAGCCCCCGGCGACAACACTTACTTCATGGCAAGAAGGAGTCAGTGTTTGAGGGAGACATTAGCTACTAGCAAAATTGGATTTGCCCTGTCAGCTATGAGGCAATAACTCTTTTGAGGAGTGGGGAAGGACATTAAGATGTTGGTCTGTGAGATTTCATCCAGCAACTGAGGGGAACAGATGCAGAGTTCCACAGTCAAACATGAGGTGGAACTTGGGAGTCTTGTGGAGGAGAGGGAGGAAGGATGGGAGGAACCAGAGGGGTCAGGGACACTACAAGAACATGGTTCACAAAATCAACTGACTGGGACTCAGGGGGGCTCACAGAGATGAGGGAGTCTGCAGGGGTCTGGCCTAGGTCCTCTGCATATATGTTATGGTTAAGTAGCGTGGTATTCTTGTGGGAGTTCCTAGCAGTGGGAGCAAGGCAGTCTTCTGCCAGGTGGTGGGACCCCTTTCCTTCTACGGGGTGGTCTCATCCAGCCTTAAGGCGAGGACATGTGCCTGGTCTTATTGTAGCATATTATGTATGTCATGCTTGGTTGGTGTCCCTGGGAGTCCTGCTCTTTTCTGAGGGGAGATGGGAGGGGTAGATCTGAGGGAGAGGAGAAGTGAAGCGGAAAGGAGAGACTTGGGGGTGTGGGGGGAACTGTGATCAAGATGTAATATATGAGAGAAGAGGAAAGGAAAGAAAAGACGTTGGTCTGTGTGACATGTCCCACTGTGCTTAGTGAAACTGTTAAAATACAAATAGCGTCTCTGATAAAGAGTGGCAGAAAACAAGAAGGAATTTCACTGGATCACTTAAACTGTATACCATAGTGAGGAACCAAATTCTTTTCTTGTTTTCCCTCATAGAATAAAATTTGCTTAGGCATAGGACTGGCAGCCAGAGACTACATTTCCCAGCATTCCTTGCAGCTTAGCATTGTTGGGTGATTCTGTTCTTATCAATTACCATTAGACCACATCTTCCCCCCCCCCCTTTTTTTTTTCCAATGGAAATTGCTTTTCTCCTTCTTGCAAGCTCTTGGCTCAGCTTTGATTATGTAGAAGAGGACTATTTCATTCTATTAACTTTGAAAAAGCTACTGTCTACAAAGATAAATTTCACAATGTCAATGAGAAGACATTGTTAAAAGTTAAACATCTAGGCAGAGAGAAAGAGAGAGAGAGAGAGAGAGAGAGAGAGAGAGAGAGAGAGAGAGGATGTGTTCCTGCAACACTTACATGCACTTCCTCATCCAAGGAGACCCAGGAAAGTAGATGAGGTAGAGGAAGTAGATGGGCAGAATCACGTGACATGGTGAAGACCAATTGTTTTCTGTGTCCTCTGACTCCCCGGTCATGTGTTAGGAACCTCAGCTAGCAAGATTTCCATATCCAGGGGAGGAGATTGGAATCCCTTGAAACTCTGTCAGTCTGTGAAGCCCAGTCTGATACTCTTAGAAAATATCTTGGAGACAAATGCTCCACGCCCAGGGACGTGGGCGAGCTGGCATCTCATACAAAGTGTTGTCCTTTGTCGTTCAACTCTTTCTAAGAGACATTCAGTGACAAATTTCATATAAACCTTTCTAGAATGCTCCCTAAGTTTGACAAGTTTATGATTTGTCAAAGAAGAGTGAGGATGTTGTCTGAGGACATTGGTCACAGGAGATTCTCTTTGGTGGGGAGTACAGCATCCTTTAAATACTCCCATAAACCACACACATCACTAACACACCAACTCCAGGAAGAAGGGAAAACCAGATCCCCAAAAGAGTGTGAGTATCAGAACCACCCTCCCAGTGAAAGATTTGACTTGTTTGGGAAGAGCAAAGGTATCACTCTTAAGCCACTGATCTAAAAACCCATCTGTTTTATAGCCACTTAACCTCCACCCCAACAAATACACCAAGAAGTGTTGGGCGCTAAGTGGTAGATATTCCCTCATTTCTCGGACACAATGGAGATGTTGTTTTGTTCTATTTGCTCCTGGGACAATGGGTCTCCAATGATACCTCCAACCTGAACAGAGTGACAATGGGCCACATTGTGTGGAGACGGGAGTGCCAGTGGCAGAGAGGGACGGCCCACCTCTGCACCACGCAGCTGCTGGTGGGACACTGTGGCCGCCAAGCACCCTGGAGAATGAATGCAACATGGCTGCCAACTTCCTCCAGCGCAAATCCTCATGTGTCAGAGATTTTTAAATAAAAAAAAAATTCAAGAACAGATGGCACAATAAAGACTCATTATATGTGTGCAGTCTGTGCTTCATCTCACGTGCGCATCACTGTGTGTGCAACATTCACGGCATTTCTTGGGGATAATAAGTTCATTCTGCCAGGACCCATTTATGGCTAATAACAATCAACCATTATTGATGCTGTCTTCATTATTACCTTCTGCCTCATGAATATTTATTGTCAAATCGACACAGAAGACTGCTGCAGACAGATGTCTAATTAGACTTCAGGATAGAAACAGCTCCCTCTTCACTCAAGATCTAGTCACCAGAGGAAACCCTCCCCCACCCCAAAAAAAAACACTTTGCAGGGGCCGATTTCTTGAACATATTTATTTACTTATTTTGCTAGGGTTTAAGGGGAAAGCGGCTGAAAGGACATGCTGGAAGTGTGAAGGACCTGAATGTGTGTCTTCATACTGGGTGACGGTTTTAAAAGGTGCGGTGTACCTTTAAGAAGTCAGGCCTCCTGGGAGCTCGTTGGAGGCCCTTTTGAAGGGGATTGTGGGAGACTCATTTGTCTCCGTCTGCACTGATTCCCAGAGTGTTTCCTACTATGCCAGCTCCCACCAGGATGAGCACGGCACCACTGGTTTCCTCTGTGAGGCCTGAGCTTCCAGCCTTTGAACCCCCAGAACTGGAGCCCAGCCCGCCTTTGCTGGCCTTTTCTCCTTAGAATTTAGTTGTCCAGAAAGGTCGTGAGGCTGATGAGACGCGGACTATTTACTGCAGCAGCCTGCAGACTGAGTGGAGCCCAGACTGTGTCGACAATGTTTTCTCTGGGGCTGGTGCAAGGGTTCAGTGGGTAAACAAGTCTCTGGCCTCCCCAGGCATGTTGTGATATGTACACCCCAACTCCCACACCCCCACACAAAACAAAGAAATAGACACATAAACAAATGTAATAACATGAATAAATAAAACTAAAATGTTATCTAATGCTCGGCGATCAGGTAAGTGAGCCCTGTTTTCCAGGCATGACAAAATGTCTGGCACATGACACTTTTTCTTTTCTGCAGTCAGGCACATTTGTAATAATCTATGCATTTCTATTTTATTTACACTGGCATTTTGACTGTGTGCATGTCAGTATGAGGGCGTTGGAAACCTTGGAACTGGAGTTACAGATAGTCTTGGACTGCCCTGTGGATGCTAGGAATTGAGCCCAGATCCTCTGAAAGAGCAGTCAGTGCTTTTGACCACTGGGCCATCTCTCTTGACCTCACAAGTTATCCTTTTAATTGGGGCGAAACTAAAACACCTCTTTGGAGAAACAGTCTGAAGGCAGAGATTCTCCTCTGGCGGCCCCCTCTGTGCTCGTAGTCATCCTGAACTATACTTCCATCTGTTTCAGGCCACAACAGTCTCAGCTTTGGTCTGAACAAGCACACCCGGAAGACTCAGCACACTGCTGTGAAGTCTGTGTGCTCACCAGCTTAGTGCTAGCTGAACTTGCGATTCCCGAGAGGGATTGGGGTCAGTGGGGGTGCAAGGACAGATCAAGAGTTGCAGAGGCCGTCAGTGTAGGATAATCTAGGATCTCTCTTAGTTCTCAGTTTGGAAGACAGAGAAATGGGGACTCGGTTTCCAGGTAACTATGGCTGCAGCTCCCAGAAGCTCTCACTGATAATTCACACTGGTGTCAGGTTTAATATGATTGGGTCGGTGACGTACATGTGCTAAGTCGCTGCCTCCGTTTTCACAGGCACCTTTGAAATAGGTGTAGTCATTGGCTAAGGTCACACAGCCATGGGTGTGGCATACATGTATGGTTCAAATCCACCCAAGACTCTCAGCCATTGTACAAAACTACCAGAAACAGGCAGGGGTCAAAGGGCACCGCGTGGCCTTCACAACAAGCTTTGTGCCCTAGCATGTGACTTACCCAGAGACACCTTTCTCTCGATGCCTCAAAGAGCTTTCTGCTGGCTAAGCCCTATATTCTAAGAGGCATATCTGGTCAAAACCGGACGTAGGTCTTCTCCCTCAGGAGAGGTAGAGGCTGTCGGGTACCACCTTTCCTTAACAAGGTCTGCGCTGAGGGTGGTCACAATGAGTTACTCTGCTGCTGTGAGAGCTGGTATTTTACTCCCTCTCCTATGAATCATGGCTTTCGTGTCCTTCCGTCAGCCATCCCTCCACGTGACCAGCCCAGAGGAAACTACAGAGGGCAGGAGCACAGAGCTGTGGGCTGGCTACCTGCCAAGGACCCCAGGGCGAGAACAGCAGGATTTCTGCTTGGCTTCATGCCATGCCACGCGCAGCGGGGACTGGGTGGCTCTTGGTGCTTGCAGACAACCAGAACAAAAAGCAAGGGCCACACTCGAAGTAAAAACTCTGCCACTGAAGGTTTGTACTGTGGTTATTTTCCAAGAAAAACAAACAAATGTTCCGACCGCTCTAGTTTTGAAAATAAGTAGCCATAAATTCGAATGTTAATCTGTTGGCAGTAAAATGTACACTGCGGTTCCGTGTCCTAGCCAGTCACAGACACAGAAGTCTAGCCACAGTCCTGCCACTTCCAACTGTATGAACTTAGCCAATTATGTGAATTCTCTGGTCTCATTGTGCCTTGGAAACAGATGGAATGAATTTATCTCATATGCTCCAGTCTGTCCTTAGTTCCTAGCTGAACCTGCGTTATCATGAGGGAGGTAGTGAGGGTGCAGTACCAGAAAAGGTTATTTCTAGAATGACTTATGCCTTGTAGGGTATGTGTAGGGTCTCTTTCCCTCCTGAGACGGGAAAAGGTGGAAAGCTGGAGACTCAGTTTCCTCCTGGTGACTGGTTATGCAGCTCCGGGAAGAGTGATACCAGTTCACACTGGTGCTGGCAGAAGTCTCAGGAACTCCGGGGAGAATGATGCCAGTTCACACTGGTGCTGGCAGAAGTCTCAGGAACTCCGGGGAGAATGATGCCAGTTCACACTGGTGCTGGCAGAAGTCTCAGGAACTCCGGGGAGAATGATGCCAGTTCACACTGGTGCTGGCAGAAGTCTCAGGAACTCCGGGGAGAATGATGCCAGTTCACACTGGTGCTGGCAGAAGTCTCAGGAACTCTGGGGAGAATGATGCCAGTTCACACTGCTGTTGGCAGAAGTCTCAGGAACTACGAGCTGTAGCCAGTTGGGCTACTAACCAGCTCCCAAAACATGACATAGAGACTTATTATTGCTTATGAATGCTCAACCTTAGCTTATGTTTGTTCCACTAGCTCTTATAACTTAAATTTACCTGTTTCTCTTCACCTACATTTTGCCTCAGGCAGGGCTTTTTAACTTTCTTTCATTTTTTATGTTCTATTCCATGTATGCCTGGCAGCTGCCTGGCTAGCCCTGGGCATCTCCCTCTCTTTTTCCCTTGCTCTCTCTCCTTCTTTCATCCTCCCTTGAGCCTAGATTCCTCCTCCTACTTACTCTCTCTGCCTGTCTCTCTACTGCCTAGCTATTGGCCATTCATCTTTTAACTGAATTACCCACCTGGGATCGAGCAGTACCAAGTGTCATTACAAATGTAGAAACACTGGGCTGAGAGCGGGCACTCAGGAGCTGGAAGCAAGAAAGCAAGCACAGAGAAGCCCTTCTCACCCTGGCCTTGGGAGGGGATGATGACGCCGGGGCCAGGGTGGAGGCTGACTCTAGAAGATGCTGGATAGACGAGAAAGTAGGTTCCTCTGAAACCTCTCCAAGGGTGGTTCTCAACCCATGGGTCTTGACCCTCTGGGGTAGAAACTACCTTTTCACAGGGATCATGTGACCCAGAGACCCTGCATATCAGATATTTGTATTATGATTCATAGCAGTAGCAAAATTACAGTTTTGAAGTAGCAACAAAATAATTTTATGCTTGGGGGTCACCACAGCACGAGGAGCTGTATTAAAGGGCTGCAGCGCTGGGAAGGTTGAGAGCCCTGCTCTAGGTGGAACCAGCTCTATCAACAATCTGTCTTCAGCCTGATAGAGTTTCGTTCTGCTGAGCTCCCAAATGTAAGCCCAGGCGCTTGACTTAGTCCCAGCAATCTATCCACACAGTAAAGGAAATGAACACCACCCTGACCCTCCCTCCTTATTTTTGCCTTTCCTGATTATTAGTTACAGTTACACCCTACTCAGAATTACAAAGACAGTTGCCACTTGTGTAACTGGCAAGATTTGTGAAGATAAAACTAACACCTTCTCATTCACCCTGGACCAGGCACTGTGCAAACCCTTAGTACGCCCGGGCTATTTGGTGCTAGTAATATCACATTTGTTCATTGTCACATTGAGCCAAGATACACCACATACGGTTCTAATTTCACAATCCATACTTTCAATCAATACCTGCAACTGTGGCTGTGTTTTCTCATACAGATTATTCATTCATCCGTTCATCTGTCGACATACCCAGAGCCATTCATTCAATGCCGGGCCTCAGACAGATCAAATGCTCCATTCTCTTGGACCTATTCATGGGGAATGATTGGTCCTCCCTCGAATGCCTTAGATCTTTGTAAATACCTGTCACCTCAAGGTGCTCAGATTGTGCACCTTTGACGCGGAAGACTTTAGACCGCCAAATTCTTGCAGGTCAGGCTTCCTATGACATCGTGGTTATAAAAACACAACCGGCCAAAACACCAAAAAAGGAAATCTTGAGTCTTTGTTTCTTTTAAAAGAATGAAAGGAGTGAACAGAAGGAAAGGGAAAGAGCCCAGCGTGTATTTCTCCCCTCTCAACCCCGGGAATCCTCAGGGGCCGCTGGTCCTCTTAACCCCTCCCCCACCCTTGGCCCTAAGAGTTCTCGCCCCAGCTCTGAACCAGTCGTTACAGCTATCCGGATTCCTGTCTGATCCTGTCATCAGCTAGTCGCAACCCCGCATCACAGTTTTGTTTTTGTTTGCTTTCCGTTTCCTCAGAGAGTATTTCTTGCAAGCCCATGGCGGTAGAACAAGAGAGCAGGCTGTTAGTCTACACGGCCAGGTGGGCAGTCAGCAAGGGGCAGCCTGGAGACAACCCGTTCAGTTACTTTCAACACAGCTCCTAAGCGACGGTAACACAGCTCAGTGTAAGCCCGCCCCCATCCCCCATACTGTTCCCAGGATCCCTGAAGGGGAGAGTTTCACTGGAAGACACTGACTCAGAGATCACTGGTTCCGCAGGACTCCTCCCCTCCCCTCTTCCTTGCCTCACCCTCAACAACTGCCCAACCCCCGTCTCCTAATTAGACCGCCTCATCAATCCCCCAGAGCTTAAAAGAACTGCACCAATGGGAAGGACTTGACAGAAACGCAAAGCTTTCACCCACCTTAAGGCTACCCGGAAGTCTTCCCGACGCTGTCCCACCCACCCACAGGAGCCAGAAGTCAGGAGCCTCAAGGTCCACCCACACGTACCGAAGTTCTTAGAGTCTACCCGAAAAGCTGGGAAGACTTTTGCGTACGCCTGTTCTCAACCTTACTGTAACCTAGGGGTCAAAAGTGGTCAATGGCTTTTCCCACTGTATTACGTGCCTCTGCTGGAAGGGCGGTTGCAAATACAGAAACAAGAATTTGGCACAGGCATTCTTCAGGTTGTTTCTCCGAATTCCAGTCTGTATCTATTCCTGGAAAGCCATATGGTTAACTGGTTGTATTTTTACATAATTTCCCAGTAAGTCCTATTTATGCTCTATCGCTGAGTTTATAAAAGATTGAACTAAAACTCACCTTCACTTCTGGGAAAGTCATTTGCTCAGAGTGCTTTAATTAACACATCAAATAAAGGGAAGGCCACTAACTTCGGGAATGAAGGAGTAGATTGGGGTTGCAGTCCTGAAGCTGAAATTTACTCTCGGGCAATTTCCCAAACACAAGATCACTGATTTTGACTCAAAGGATTCCCGGGAGCCTCTCTCAGACAGCAGACCCATCCAGGTTGCTCCACCAAGCCTTTGTCATCTCTATTCAGGTTCCAATGACTCTTAGCCTCACCTGGAACGCTCACCTCTGCTTTGTCTCAAGTGTCTGCTTCTTGCTTCTTGCTGGACAGAAGGTCACAATTTCCCTTCCAAACACATTTCTTTGTTATTCAGATTTAAAATCCTTAATCCTGCCTCCCCTGCCCCCTTTTAAGACCCAGAATACCCTCTCTCCCTCTCCTTCCCTACACCTCTCCCTCTGTGTGTTTGTGTGTGTGTGTGTGTGTGTGGTGTGCTTTCTACAAGATCTTCCTATCTAGCCCATGCTGAACCTTAACTCTCTGTCCACCCGCCTCAGACTAAGTGCTGGGATTATAGGCAGGTCCCACACATTTGGATTCCAAAATTCATCTTCATTCAGCCAAGACTTCCAACCACCATGTGCTGAGATCTCTGCCAGGAACTAATGGGAGCAGCGATGAAGGCCTCTTGGAGTGAAATCTGGTACAATGTCCCTCTGCTTTTCTCTCCTCCACATGTACAGTGAGTTTCCCCCCGCCCTGCCAAGGTGATCTCAGCCAGGAGTTAGCTGGCACCTGTGGCGCTCCTGGTGCACATTATTTATGTTGCTGTCTGATGCTTACACTGATTTGTGTTACAGCATGTGTGTGTGTGTGTGTGTGTGTGTTAACTGTGTATTTATTGACTGTTAAATGTATTCAGCTAGGACTAGTCTTCCATGGTTTTGTCTGATAAGGAACAACTGATACTCAATAAAAAAAAAAAAATGGCATTCACCTGCAGGATGTGTGAAGTAAGCCCAGGACTTTGGAGGCCAGAGGATTGCTTCAACTTTGGGACCACCATGGACTACATAGCAAGTCCCAGGCTAGTCTGGGCTATATAGGGAAACTCAGTCTCAAAAGTTGAAGGGGGGAAAGCCAACAAAAGAAATTGACCATTTATCGAGTGCTTTTTTTTTTTTGAGGCAAAGAGATTTTTCAATGCCATCAAAGAAGCCAAGGGTATTATCTGCTTCTTCTGTTTTTCTGTATTCTGATACATTGATATTCAAGGTTTGCTGGCCTTGAAAAGACATCTCACACACCACAAAAAGTCAACATTTGCCTGGAACTTGGCTGCTAGCCACCTGCCCTTGTTACTCCTAGGCCAGAAACCAAAAGACCTGAACCTTGTAACTTAGAGCCCACTGAAATCTGTCAAGTTAGTCATACTAAGGCTGATTTCGGGCCTCTATCCATTCCTAAGTCATCCTCCTGCCTCCTCCCTTGGTCCTTCCCTGCTGTCCCATCTACCCCATGCCATGATGCTCCCCTGTGGTGGGAAATTAGTTTAAGCTTTGTTACATCTGTTTATGCTGTAGAACATTTGTTTTAATGATGTAAAGATGTGTTACATTCTTTTATGTTACATTTGCTTAACCCTGGGAAGCTGTGTTACTGTCTAACACACAGTAACACAGTGTTACTGTCGGTCTAAAACACCTGGTTGGTCTAATAAAGGCTGAATGACCAATAGCAAAGCAGGAGAAAGGAAAGGTAGGGCTGGCAGGCAGAGAGAATAAACAGGAGGAGAAATCTGGGAAGGCAGAAGGAGCAAGAGAACAAGGAGAGGAGGACAGCTACCTAGCCACCCAGCAAGCCACAGAGTAAGAGTGGAAGTAAGATACACAGAAGAAAGGAAAAAGCCCAGAGACAAAAGATGCACGGGATAATTTAACCTAAGAAAAGCTAAAAGAAGCCAAGCTAAGGCTGGGCATTTATAAGAAAGAATAAAACACTGTGCCATAATTTTGAAGCTGGGTGGTGAACTCCCCCTCAAAAGAGTAACGAGTGAAAACCCAACACAAACACTCCCCCTCCTCCAGGGAACTGTGAGCAGCCATCTCGTTGGTGACAGTCACCTCCCTGTTGACCTTGGAGAGCTCAAATTTCATATTAACACACTAACTACACTTTAAAGCCATTAGGAAATGATCAGCTTTTCCCCCAAGAGAGATGATATGGAAAACTGAATAATGACATTTTCTATTTGGAAAAACAGTTGTAATTATCTTGTGACTTCAAATAAAGTAAAACATTGATGGTTGTGGAAATGTACAGAATCTGCCGTGATTTTCCGCAGGGGTTGGTAGGGAAATGAATACATCAATGGTAGTGGGGACTGCTGGGGAAACTGGCCTCCTTTTGGGTCAAAAAAGGGGGGAGGAGTTTTAAGAAAGGAAAAAGCTCTCCTAAGAATGAGAAAAAAATCTGGTAAATAGTCTTTTATGGCACAACACACACACACTTCATTCTAGTTTCTATTTTGTAGACTATCTTTTAAGAATGTTCTATTCATTGGGTGAAGTCAGGATAAGACAGAGTTTTCAGTCTTCCTCTGCAAATTGGCTTCTTTCACACCTTAGTCTTTTTATAATCTCAAATTTTATGTGTGTGTGTGTGTGTGTGTGTGTGTGTATGTGTGTGTGTGTGTGTGTGTGTGTGTGTGTGTGTGTGTGCAGATGGCCATGGAGGCCAGAGGATGTTGGACCTCCTGGAGCTGGAGTGAGGTCGCAAGTCCTCCCATGTGAGTGCTGAGAACCAAACTCAAGTTCTCTGGAAGAACAGGAAGTGCTCTTAATGTTGATCATTTATTTCCAGCTGGCTAATCTTGATGCAATGTCTTCTTCGTCCCTCCCCTCCCATCTCAGGAGGAACGTTTATGAGCAGCAATTAACCGGGAGTGTAGAGAGGATGGGAATTTTTTTGTTTTCCCATGTTGGATGTGGAGGTGAACCATCAAGGCTGTCCTGAATTGTGCTCCACTCAGGAACTTGGCCTGATCCACATGACAGAGCCTGGACCTCCACCGGTTCTAGCTAGGAAGGAAGAAGAGAGTGTGGAGGAGGCATAGCACTGTCATAGGAGAGACTGTAGTGGGCCTCGTATGTTATAATCCTTAGTGAGAACTATAGCCGGGCGGCAGTGGCACAGGCCTTTAATCCCAGCACTTGGGAGGCAGAGGCAGGTGGATCTCTGTGAGTTCAAGGCCAGCCTGGTCTTACAAGAGAACTTGGCCACATGACATGCATGCACACACACACACATACACACACACACACATACACACACACACACATACACACACACACACACACACACACACACACACAGAGCTTATCCTTGAATTGCCACAAGGGAGGTCTGACTGAGAGAAGGTGACTTATTCTGCTAGAGACTGGGACAGTTTGAGAAGTCCAGCCTTTTGTGTGTCTCGAGAGCTGCTGTCATTTTCACTTGGTAGCTGGTCACACTGGAGCTCTAGGTGGCAATTAATTAGCCAACTCAAGTCACATCCATGGCTGAAATTAGAAGTAGAATTTAAAGTAAGGATGAGGGACTTTTAAAGCTCCTTTTCTTGGCTTGTCTTAAACACAGCCTAGGCATCCTTTCTCTTCTTGCCAATATCCTTCTACTTAAAAAGGCTCCCAGTCTCTGCCAACACTGTCTCTCCTCCTTCACTCCTCCTCCACCAAGGCTACCCAGTTCTTAAGGAGGTGGGTTGTTTGGTACTGACGGGGTCACCGTTTACATAGCAGGGCTTGGGAAAAAGCTGAACACACAAATGGGGGCCTCACTTGCCCCCGCCTGAGCCCTCCATCTGCACGGACGGGGTAAGAGTCCAAGTGAGTGCTATGCATCTTGCTTTCCCCCTTCCTCTATTGTTCATGCCAGCCCCCCCTTGCACACGAATAGCATGTGAACACTCCGGCTCGTGTTTTGGGGCTGCCTGCCTTGGGAAGTGTCCATGGTCCCCTTAGAGACCTTTCCTCGCTGTTCTAATAATACTTCATCCCTACAGAACCATGTATGCTTTTGACTTGAGTTAGCCTGTCTTGAGTTCCGCCGATATGTAAACTCTATAAAATAATCGCATGAACTTGAGTTTCCAAAATAGTTTTGCCCAGGAACTACCAAGCCATCTTATTGAATAAGTAAGGTTGATGAACAGTATTGACTCCTGCCCAGAGTAAAAAGCAAACATGCTACAGCAAAGCGACGAAAGATAAAACTATGGACATAGTTCAATGCTAAGCCATGACATCATTGCCCACAGGTAATAAAGGCAAGAAACACAGAAGCCTAAGAATCAATTTGATGGGCCGCAATTTCATCCGTTTTTCACCAAGAAATGTTTTATATAAATTAATGAAATCAGTTCAGTAAAGGAAAAGCAATTGAATATCTTAGTAATTTTAAGAGACCATTTCAACCACTAAACAAAATTAATTACCTTTCCTGTGGCAAGACAGTGTCTCAAAATTTCAGAAGTCCCTGTGCCAAACAAAAAAAAGAAATAAAGTACCATTATTCCCTCCCCACGGACAGTAGATGTTTTCTTGTGTCATTCTCATCACTGTGGAATACGGACTGCACACTGTCTTTCCCAAAGGAAAAGCGATGAAAGCCAATGGCCTCTCATCTAACCATGCTCCCTGTGGTAAGTCATCATGGATGTGCTACAGCCACAGGAGACCAGCTGCCAGAGCAAGCCACCCAGCCGTCACTGTCATTTCACCTCTGTGATAGTTGGTGTGGGTGCTCCTGCCATTGAGGCCTCCTGAAGGCTTTGCTCTCAGCCATGGCTCACACCAGCCACATAGTCTTGGGGTCTCTGTTCTTGCCTACATGGGGCATGAGAGTCTATAATTTCTGGCTTTACATACGGAGAGGGATTGATGATCGCTGGTGCACACTCAAATCATCCTGCTTGGTTTTGTTTTCTTCCAAGAGGAGTAATAAGTTCAGACCACCCATTCTCATCTGGGTGGCTCTTCAGGTGAGCAGTCTTTGCTCTTCTCAGGGCTGATGGGAACCCCAGGCAATGAGGGGAATTGAAGACATGGCAAAGGGGCATACAAACAGAAATGATCTGCTTTTTACTAGGTGCCATTTGTGGGTGGAATAAGAGCGTCCTGTGTGGGTCCTTTTCTGCATGGCTGCCTCTAGACTTTCAAAGCTGGGCTAAGAAAGAGGCTGGCCTGGAGATCCAGCAGTTACCTGTGGGAGAGGACATCCCCTTCATTGCTTACATCTAGGCATGTAGATAGCAAACTTCAACCAGAGCTGAGTTCCGTGAAGGTTTGTTTGGGTGAGCGCTTTGTCATTTCTGATGTCACCTACAGGTTTCTCACAGTCTATGTGCCATGATGAAAGACTTTTACAAGCACAGCGAAAGGACTTCATGATCTACGGCTTGAAAGGCTGGAGGGAGAGCTCTGAAAATTGCTCACACACCGGCTAAACAGCTCAGAGCGGCTAGACAGGGTGTACTTTGAAACGTTTTCAAAGAGGGAGAGCCACCACGTTGTCTTATCAGAGCTCAGGATCTTAAATCTCACCCAGAGAAGCAATCAAGCACTTGGGATGTTTCTGGGTAGTAGAAAGTGTGTGCTTAGCATGCTGGAGGCACTGAGATCAACTCTAAGAAGCCAAAAGGGTTTCTGTATTTTTTTTTAAAAAAAGTGGAAGTCTAGCTTTCTGTATACTGAAGTAGCAAGGACTGTTTTGAATTCCAAAAGAATCCAGCATGTCCAACAAGTATTATTCCTTTAAGGCCCCAGCTGTGAAGGTCGGGCTTTCTTTTAAATTCCATTGGCCATCAGTGCAACAAGCATCAGAGGTGACTAGTCACAGAACGTATCGCATTGACCCACTTAGAAAAGGCGGTATTTTTGCTTGTGTAGCATGCCTGTGCTTGGTGATCTTAGAGGACAGAATGGAATGTCAGAGCCCCTGGACCTGGGATTACAAACAGTTGCGAGCTGCCATGTGGGTGCTGGGAATTGAACCTGGGTCCTCTGGAAGAGCAGCTGGTGCTCTTAACTGCTGTAACCCCTGAATTCTTTCTAATTTTCTTCTATTTAAAGATATTTATACACATATATACATACACACACACACACACACACACACACACACACACATCAGTGGTTAAGAGCACTGCCTGCTCTTCAAAGGTCCTGAGTTAAATTCCCAGCAACCACATGGTGGCTCACAAGCATCTGTAATGAGATCTGGTGTCACCTTGAGGAAGAGACCAATCAGTAGTTTTCATAAACTTAGATAATGAAACCCTATATGGACAAGTTCAACAGAACCACCATATACGGGCTGCTCGTGCATGCTAATACACACACACACACACACACACACGCATATACTCACATATGTATATATGTATATGTATTATAGAATGTACAATATGTATATGTATGTGTATGTATGTACATATACATATATACTGCAAGTTCTTTCCTCTGTGTGACAGAAGCACTACTGAATTGCTAGCAAAACTTAGGACTGACTGCACACAAAGAACTCACGAAGCTGCCAAAGAGTAGCTGTAATGGTTTAGAAATAAAATGCTGTGAATCCCTGAGAGGCACAGCAGCAGACACTCTGCAGGTCCCCGAGTGGCGGCAGTGGGCAATGGGCTATTAGACCATGCTGTAGGTCCCTGTGCGGCAGCGGGCAGAGGGTCCTGAGTCCCAGGCAGGGAGTTGCAGGGTGGGTGAGGGACTGAGACAGATAGGTACTCCCTGAGACCACTTCAGAGGTCGTTGAAGGCAACTGGTCCCAGGCAGGAAGCCGTGTGGCGGGTGAGACAGTAGGATAGGCATGCCATGCAGTGTGAGTTTGGATATTTATTTAGTGGGTTATGAAGGGGAATGGGAGAGGGAGGGAGAAGGGGGAGAGTTGGAAGGAAGAACTGCAAGCCTTGGAGGGGAGTGGGCAGGGCTTGTCTCTTAAAGGGTCAGTACAATGCAAACTTTACAGTAGCCTGAAGTAAAAGTGAGCCCTCATTTACACCCCAGCACCGGGCATTTGTCAGAGCATTGCTTGATTTATATCTAAACACAGTGGGCTAATTTGTTTGATTTATTCCCAAACTCCCTATAGCACCTATTGTGATGTGAAAACATCAGCTCTGGGGCCTGAAGCTCACACAGTGGCGCTTGCTCCCCTGGGGGCCTAGAGCTCACCCAGGGAGGCTAGAGCTCCCGGCCATCTTGGCAGCTTTTGATAAGTTTTTACTTATGCTGATAGGAGGCTTCCCAGGAACTGAGCATTGTGTTTTCTAGATTTGGTTTTGTTGCCATTGTTTTATTTGATTGTTGAGGGGTTGATTTTGTTTGCTGCTACAGGTGGGAGCTTATTTTGCTCTTGTTCAGTTTTTGAGACAGTCACGGGGTATGAGCATGGTCAATAGACTTGGGTAGCCAGCACTTTACCCACAAAGCTGTTTCTCTGGCCCATTACAGGTCAATTCTTCCCCCCTCACAATCCCATTAAAGAAAAGAAATGCTGTCTAGTTCGTCATTCACGCCATGTCCATTTGATTCTTTAAAGAAAATGAGTAAAGACGGCCAAGTAGCCCATGACTTGAAATTTGATTGTCCATTGAGAAGGGGAAGCCATGCTGACTCTCCTGGATGGTTTTTAGGGTACTTCTGAGGGACAGTGGGCATGCGCTCACTCCCATAGCCTCAAAAAGAGCTGCAATACACTCAAAGCTATGAAAGCTGCCCAACCAAGCTAGATGAAGAACAAACACCCCGTCTTATAAGAACCTGGGGTCGGGGAGAGCAAAATCAGAAGTGGTCCTGCTTCCTGGCAGGGCTTACTGTGCTGCCTTTAAATATTAAGCAGTTATGACCTTGATACATATCAACAGATGTGTTTATTGTGTGGGTTAAGCAAGATAGCCGAGACACACCTTACTGGAGATTAAACTCTAAATTTGCTAACTAAGATGCAATATAGTGCGTGTCCTCTTTCCCTCCTTCCCTCTCTCTTTCTGTGTGTATTTGTGTGTGTGAGTACATGTGAGTGTGTGAGAGAGCTTGTGTGTGTGTGTGTGTGTGTAAAGTTCAGATCATATATGTTCTTTTGCAGTCCTTCTGTATGTTTTACAGGTAACAAGATCTTTTAACCATTTTCCCATGGTGAGTAGTCTAGAACACATCTTCTACCTGTGGTTCACATTCGGTTTTCTTCACTGTCTTTGGCTTGGTAAGGGCAGGTGTGATTAATGTGGTACATTGCACAATTCGTGCCATAAATCGTTACAGTAGGCTTTCTTTCCTGCCTGGGAACCCAAAGGTACTGTCCTAGTTACTCTCGTGCTGCTGCAGTGAGACACCATGAACAAGGTAATGTATATAAGCCAGTTTATTGCTTGTGGCTGACAGTTTCAGAGGGTGAGTCCCAAACCATCATGGCAAGGAGCTTAACAGTGAGCAGACAGACATGGTGTTGGAGAAGTGGCTGAGAGCTGACTTATCTGCTAGTAGAAGGCAGAGAAAGCAAGAGACAGAGAGACAGAGACGAGAGAGACAGAGAGAGACCGAGATTGACTCAGACTTTTGAAACCTCAAAGCCAGTCCCAGAGTGGCACTCCTCCTCCACCACATCTCCTAGACCTTGCCAAACAGTTCTATCAACTGGGGACCACGTATCAGAAGATAGGAACCTATGGGGGCCTTTCTCATTCATACCACCACAGATATTATAAGTGTTCCGGCAGGGCCTGAGGGCCAAGGCTGAAGGACAACTGTCTTAAAGGAGAGAGCCACTAGAAGCAAAAGAAGGACCATCACAATGATGGCATTAAAAATACCAAGTCTGTTCATGCCTTCCCAACCACCCACGACGGACTCTCTAGCACCAAGGATTGAACCCATAGCCTCACACAGACTTGGCAAATGTCCTATCACTGAGTTCTAGCCCCAACCCTCTCCCTCCTTTTAGTTTTGAGTCAGGGTCTCTCTGTTGCTCAGGCTGGCAATGTGCTCATCTGTGACTCAGGAAGGCTCTGTCCTCCTGCCTCATCTTTGAAAGTGTCCAGGTTTTCAGGTCTGCATCACTATGATCATTTCTCTGCAAAAGTCATTTGTCTGGTGTGTGTGTGCGCCCACATGTGTGTGCGCACACATGTGTTTAAAGTATGGAGCAATAACTAGACATCAGAACCCTAATAAGGCTGCCCAGAAAGGAGAGAAGCTGAAAGCAGAGAAACAAGGCAGTCATGGCAATGTCAGGAAGGACTTGGAAGATATGACCAGTGTAATTTAAAAAGGGGTGATGAGAAGGAGGGAGGTTGCAGCCTATAGAGATGTTGAATTGGATAGAGTTGTTGAAGACCCAGAGGTCAGTGTACCTACAATACCATGTTCTTGAGGTCTGTCTGGCTCTGGGACCTTACCAGAGAGGAAACCCCAAACTCTTGGCAAAGTTTCTACACACGCTGAATGGTCATGCCCAGGCTCCCTGGCCTCTGCCTTTTCCACAGGCTGCTTTTGCTTGCACCATGTGACCCTCCACTCCCACTCTGGTTTCCCGGATAGTTACCACACAGTCAGCTGATTTTATCCAACGTCACACCTTCCCGCTGTCTGCCCTCATTTAGATGAATAAATGATTTCTTCCCACCCCTGTGTTGAAGGAGGCTGTGTGATTGCTAGGGGTGTTTCTGGGATTTTACTTTCTTACCAAGAAAGGGAGGCCTTTTCTTCTTTTCCTGCGTTGGATGTGGATTTGATGCATGAGTAAACAGCACCCAGCCAGGGAATGGAATTTGGCACCATGAAGCCCCAAACTCAATAGCAAGGGTAATCAGGTGGGAATATGCACAGCCCTGACTCCCAGGGGCACGACTGAGCAGTTACACCCGCACCAACAAAGAGACTCCTGATTTTAAAGAAGCCTCCACTGAACCAAGCCCCGGGGTTTATATAGTGTTCAGTCCTCATTGCCTAGCGTGTCACTGTGAGAAAGAGGACCCGGTGGGGGCATTTCATAGAACCCTGGGAGGGTGGAGAAATCCATGCATTTTTCCACTGGGCTTGTCCCGAGCCCTTTCTCTCTCTCTTTCCTATCCCTTCCCCTTTTCATTTCCTCCAAACCAAAGCATAATTCATAATTATCCCTTTGTTTTCCATAGGGAAGTTAAAATCATGATGACTTTTTTTTTCTTTTTTGCTGTTATAGCTTAGATTTCCTTCTCTCCATTTCAAGTGTTAGTGTGTGTGTGTGTGTGTGTGTGTGTGTGTGTGCGCGCGCGCGTGCGAGATTTCTTTTTCCCTCCATGAAGTCAGTTGTCTCCCTAAAAGGAATTCTGGCGCCAGGTGTGCAGATAAAAATATCCTCAACTTTCCTACCTAGAATATAAGGCATTTCTAAAATAGATTCTAACACCGAATGCCTGAGAGAAGTACGCCAGCTGAGGTAATGCTGCACAGGGGTGAGAGCTGATCACAGACTCAGGGATGACAGTCCATCACAGAGGGGATGGGATCCCAACACAGTGCCGTCTCCTCTGACTAGAAAACACTCCAAAGCCTGAGCAATTGAACTTGTCTCTTCCCGATAAAAAGGGTCATTTCCTTGGGCTCAGATAACATTTGAGATGACATGATAAACCGTAGACAAAGCCCTGAGCCTCGGCTGGCCATTCTAAAAACCCTGACTTCATCTACCAGGTAAGGTTCGCCAGATGACAACGTGGAGGTCTGCACTTGCCCAGCCTCAGCCAGTTCCTGTGATCAGCCAGCAGATGTCAGCTGTTGGGAACATGTCAAGGCCAAGGGGAGATTTCTTAGAGATACTATTTACTATTTTGTGTGTTCTCTTCTGGGAATAATTGGAGTTTCCTTGCACAAATGTTTTGGGTGCATTATTTAATATTTTTCTCCATTTTTGTAAAACCAAATCTACACATTTGTTGAACCTGTTTAGGACAATTTCTCTCTCTTTTTAATTTTTGAGATTATATGTGTAATCTCAAAATAATAACATATGGATAGATAGATAGATAGATAGATAGATAGATAGATAGATAGATAGACGGGTTTCTCTGTATAGCTCTGGGTGTCCTGGAACTTGCCCTGTAGACCAGGCTGGCCTCGAACTCAGAGATCCCCTGCCTCCCAAGTGCTAAGATTAAAGGCATGCATCACCACCACCCCAGCCTAAGATTATAATGTAGCAACAACAGTTCTTCGGAAACCTTCAAATATACACTACCCTGCTCTCCTTCAAATTTTTGAAAAATAAACTCATTTGTATCAACCAGTGGTCCTCTATAGTTGTGATTTTCCTCCCTCGACTTCAGGGACATTCAGTAAAGTCTGACATTGTGGTTGTTTGAACTATCCCCGCACACCAACATGTTTGAACCAGTCCTTCGCTTGCAGTGCTGTTTGGGAGGTTGTGACACCTTGGAGGTACATGATTAGGGGTGGACCTTGAGGACTGCAGAACAGCCCTGCTTCCTGTCCTGTCTCTCTTTGCTGATCTTCCTTGGGAGAGACTAATGTAGTGGTCCACACCTTTAACCCCAGAACCGTGGCTACAGAGACAAGCAGAGCTCTGCAAGTTCAAATCTAGCCTGGTCTGCCCAGAGAGCTCTAGTCCAGCAAGGTCTCTAAAGTGAGACCAGCTGCCGCGGCCCAGCACACTCCAGCCACACACCTTCCTCACCATGACAGAACGCACTCTCTGAGATGGGAATATGAAATTTAACATTAATATCAGTTTGGCAGGATCTGGAATCAACTAAAAACCATGCCTCTGGGTGAGTCTGTGAGGGTATTTTCTGGAGGATTAGCTGACATAGAAAGATCCACCTAACTGTGGGCAGCACTGCTCTTTGGGCTGGGGTCTTAGGCTGACGATAAAGAAGAAAGTGAGCTGAGCCCCAGGATCCACCACTCTCTGCCTCCTGACTACAGGTGTGGTGAGACCAGCTGCCTCAAGCTCCCACCATGGTGGCTTTCCCACCACGATCAACTCTTGAACTATAAGCTTAAACAAGCCCTTCCATCAATAAGCTGCTTCTCTCAAGTATTTTTGTCACAGCAACATGTAGTATGAGGCTGCTTGTTTGTCCCGTCTGCCCAGAACCAAAATAATCACACAGAAACTGTATTAATTAAATCACTGCTTGGCCCATTATCTCTAACTTCTTATCAGCTCTTACATCTTAATTTAACCCATTTCTATTAATCTGTGTATCGCCATGAGACTGTGGTAAAGTTCCAGCATCTGTCTCTGGCGGGACTCCATGGCTTCTCTCTGACTCCGCCTCCTTCCTCCCAGCATTCAGTTTAGTTTTCCCCACCTACCTCTGTTCGGCCCTGCTATAGGTCCAAAGCAGTTTCTTTATTCATTAATGGTAATCACAGCATACAGAGAGGAATCCCACATCAGCAACATAACAAGAAACTAATACATCAAACCCAATCAATCCTTCCTCACTCAAGTTACTTCACCCAGGTCTTCTTTTGTCAGAGTCATAAAACCAATGCATCTGGAAGCATTTCAGACTGTCAGAAAGAGGTGATGCTGGGGTGCTGTTGGTGAAAAGGAATACAACTGTCATCTAACAGGGGCTGACAATACTGTTAAACATTGTCCATGCACAGAAAAGTCCCAAATATCAATAACTATCTGTTCAGAAATATCCATCAACTGGGCTGAGCTCGAGAAACTCAGGGGCCAATGAAATCACAACAGAAAAAACACTTTTAGTTGACTAATGAGTCTTCAGTCTTCAGTTTATTGGTTTTCCTTCTAGTTATGTTTTCATGGTTACTTTGATTGTCTTTATGGTTTCATAACACTTTTATAACCTAGTGATGACAACTGGACGTTTAAAAGCATTTGCTGATATCGACAGTTTTGTTTATTATCTTTTATGTCATAGTTCGTGTGTGTGTGTGGGTGGAGATAGTACACTTGTGTATGCGTGTGTGTGTGTGTATGTGTGTGTGCGCATGTGTGTGCTGTGAAGGGCAGAGATCAGCATTATGTATCTTCAGTATCACTTTCTGACTTACTTTTGAGACAGAGTCTCTCAGTGAATCTGGATCTCACAAATTCTGCAAGGCTAACTGCCCAGCAAGCACCAAGGATCCCCAGCGCTGGGACCAAAACAAGCCCATCACTTCAGGCTTTTTATATCGGAGCTAGGAATCCATATCCAGATCCTTATGCTTGCAAGTCAAATACTTTACCAACAACAGCCACTTGGCCCCACATCTTTGGCTTTTCCTTTGTTTTGTTTTCCCTGAAGTGGAGATAATCCCTTAACTTCCCTCCTTTGGTAGAATGATTAAAACAGTTTCCATCTTTTTCTACACCTCCATCTGAGCTTCTTGTCTAAGAAAGCCTGTGGACATCTTAAAGCATGCACCTGATGGCCTTGCCCGCCACTGTGCTGCTTCAAGTCAATTGTTTCCTTTGGTTTTTCTTTTCCTTTTCATTTCATTTTTTTAAAGTTATCATGTGATTCAATGGCTTTCATGGTGCCATTTTCATAAAGTATTCATAAAGTATACAATGCCTTGTATACTTTAAAGAACAATGTTTTAGGCATGGACCATATTATATGTCTATTATAATCACTGTGTTTTCTAATGTCAAGGTTTTTTTTAATTGGTATATTGTGTATTGCAATGAGTTTGCTAAGGATGCTTTCTTTCAAGTATATTATATGTTTTAACCATATTAAACCCCATACCCTCTCATTTCTAACCTTATCCCTCCTTACTTCCAGCAGTCTCCTTCCCTTCTCTTTCATACATAATATGCCATATATAGTATGTATATGTGTGATATGTGTGCAGTTTTTAAAAATTATGTCACTTTTATTTGTGTACGTGTGTGTATGTTTTATGGGTGTGCATATTTAGGTGCACACAGAGGCCAGAAGAGGGCATCGGATCCTCTGGAACTGGAGTTAAGGTGGTTTCTGATCTCCCTGACTTGGGTGCTGGGCAGTGATCGCCAGTCCTTTGCGAGAGCTGTACGTGCTCTCTTCATCCCTGTGTGTGTGGTTTTAAAAAATATTTTACTTAAAATTCATATTTACATATACGTTTGGATCCCAATTCTTACCCTTAATCAGTTTATATATTGACCATGTCCATGGTTGACAAAGAAAATATGTTCAAGGTGACAAGTTAATCACCAGGGACCTTTGTCCATGGATTGTGTTATTTCAAATTTTACCAATTGTATCAACTTTTACCTTTTGAAAACACCGCTGCTTCTCACTAAACTCAAGAAGCTTTTTCCATCAAGGACCATGTCTCACCTTTCATTAATTCTGGAACACCAGATTCGGGGTTCATACAAAAGTGATTGTGTAAGTCAGGTGCACATCCCAGCTCTCTATACCTAAGACAGGACGAGCTTGCTGCTTTATCCCAGTTCCCAGTTTGACCTTCAGGAAACATATCTGGCCTCCCTCAGAAACTTCCTCCTACAGTAAAACGTCTTAGGTAAGCTTGGCCACATTTCATATAACTCAGTCATGACCAGAGAGAAACTTGGTCTGTGACCTTCAGCGATAAACCTCATATAGAAATGTCAGTGAGCTTAATAAGAAAATGTCAATGAGTTTAATAAACAAAGACAGTTGTCAAAACGTAAAGCATCAGAGGTTCTATTTGTGTGAATCCTGAGCCCACACATTCCTGAGGTGTTAGAGTTAACTTTCTGATCCTGTTTCTCTTTCTAGTGTTTGCTTTTGACTGGCCAGAGCAGCTAAGGCAATCAGGGAAAACAGCCCAGGAGCGACGTTTTCCACTCCCCCTGCCCTGCCAGCTTAGACAGTTAGATGCGTGCTTGATCCTAAGCCAAAAGACTTTCCTCAAAATAAGCTGGCACATAAACCATGAAACTGTTTCTTTAAAATAGAACATATAAATTTTCATGATCAAATTGTCTATCCTACCATACGATATGAATTTTTAAAACTTTCTGTAAGTGCTTCTCCTGCAGGGAAATGCATATCCTCCTCACTACAGAGTTGTGCTGATCTATGCTATTCATTCCTAAAGCGTTTTTCAGAACTGAAAGGGGAAAATAGCAGCTCTCAGAGTTTTGAGTCCACCAGACTCTGGCAGCCCTGTGGCCCTGACCTGACTCACGGCCCTGCCCAGGATTGAGGCCCTCTAGAATGCCCCGTGTGCAGTCTCTTTCTCCGTTAGCTAAGGAATCCTAAGCAGTTGATAGAACAGGACCTAAAACACGAAATCAAAGGGAGAATGTGAGCCTGGATGTCAAAACTCAGATTGAGTGCCCTTCAGATTTATCACGAAAAGTTCAAGGGGATGGCAGTTGAATGGCAGCTTCGGTGTACCAAGAGGGAGCAAGTAAAAGGTCAAGGGAACGTGGGACGAGGATCAGCAAGCCTTAGGAGCAGCCCTGCAGGCTGGACAGACGCTGTGGCCACAGTAGACACAGCACGGGGGCACAAGTGTCCTTCCTCTCTTCCATTTGTTCCCTCTGTGCTGACGCGGTCCCACCCCTCTGACTCCTTTTGACCTATAAGCAATTTGTCCATTAAACTTCCTGCCCTGTTTTTCCTGTCCACTACTCCATGGGAACAAGCCGAACAGCGATCTGTGTCCTGTAGTGCTGGCCGTACAGCAAGAGAGAAGGAAGATGTCATTGGTCCTAACAGGGGAGGTCAATCAAGACGGAACTTTACATAGCTGTGCTCCTCTTGGTCTGGCATGGGATTTTCCGTGGGAAGGTGGAACTAGCTACAGTAGGTTCCAGAAATGATGGAAAGAGTCAGACTACAAGCCCAGGAAAGAAAGTTCAGTGGCCATGTGACTGACCCTATAATGCAATTCCACTCCTGTAAAAATAGCACTTGTATGATTCACACGAGTTAAGTAAGACACTGCCTACTAAAAATAGCACATGGGGCAAGGAAAGTTGCTTTTAAGAACTAATCTGCCTCCTGCTTGACCAGGAACACATTGGCTTACAGTTAAATTCCCAGTAATTGCATGCCGTATAAAATAGTAATGTGTTGACTTATGCCTACAGATACTTCATGTAGGAGTATGTGTAGTAATTCATCATTGCACCATCAAATACTACTGTAATACACACTATACAGCACGAGGGGGCGCTGTGGAGAGTTTCTCAAAGCCACACAACTGGTATGCTGCTGAGGTGGGGTCCTAAGCCTTAGACCGTCGTTCTTAGATGATTGACTTCCCGGGATCTGTCAGCTAGGGTGTCATTGTGTGCTCTGACAGATGAAACCCAGATTTTCCGTTACCTACCACAGCAGGCTTCTTCCACACCTGCCAGGTTCCTGTGGAAAGAGTGGCTCATGGAAGCGCAAGCCATCCCGCTGAAGTGGTCCAGAGAGAAGGGCCTCTTCGTCATGTGTTATATGATACACAGAAGAAGAAAGGAAGAAGAAATAGAGAGGGGAGAGGTGGGAGAAGGGGGAGGGTAGAGAGATGAGGGGAGGAGGAAGTGAAGGGAGAGGAGGGTGGAGAGAGGAGGGGGGTGGGGAGAGAGAATGGAGATTTTTATGGTTTGGGCACATTCCACTTGCCAGCACTCACTGGGGGCTGGGGAACGAAGCGCAGCTGAGAATTCAGGAGAAAGAGAAAGGATGTGACAGGCAGGTTATAGCTTCCCATTTGAATGGAGGTGTTCCCAGGTGCCAGAAACTCAGTCTGAGTCTGAATTGAGACATAGAATCCAGGTGAAGGTCTATGACTTCCACTGTACTTAGTTTATACATCCAGATGTAGGATGACCTCAGCCCTCTGGAAGGACCGAGAAACCACACCATCTCTCAGGGACCCACCACCAATCCAGCACAAACTGATAAATGGCATGTTTCTGGAAACAGTAAAGGAGCCACCCTATAAGATTATTGGGGTGAACAGCAACCCTGGCGGCACATGGAAATATTATATCATATCAGGGACATCCGGTCCAAGAACTTACCAAACACACCAGACCAAGGAAAGAATGTAATTCTCTCACTAGGACCCCATAATGAGATGGACACCTAACACTGATGGCCTGGTCTCCCCACCAGCCTATCGCCTGGCCTGTGTGTCAAGGACCAAAGACTCCCTGTCGTTGTCCCTGGAGCGTCAACTCAGCGTCCCACTGTTGATGAGGCCTGCTTGACTGTCTGGACCTAATCTGCCATTTCCTGCTTCTGACATAATTTCTGCTCCAGACCCCGATCAGCTTTCACCTCGGAGCTGAACTCGGCAGCTTCACTCTCAAGCCTGACAACAGATCTAGCAGCGGCTCCCTTCTCACACGATGGACTCTCAGCCCACTTGTGAACTTGGACTCTGATGGAGCCTTTTGAACTTGTATGCTGTAATGTGTGTGTGTGTTCGCACGTGTGTATTTTCTGTATGCTGTGTGATATGAGAGTTACTATTAGCAATTAGTATTTAAATCAAAGAACCTGAATTCTTTTTGGCCCAGATACCAAAGGAGGCGTATCTGGGCCAAACAGCGACACATTGCCGCTGAAACCACTAACTCTTGTGAATTTATCATTATTCAGCAAATTCTAAAATTGTGGAAAACCCCAAACATGTTCATTTATGTTTTCACCGCAGCAGGCTCACGAGAGTCTCTGTAGAAGAAATCGGAAGTTGAGAAAACCCTACCGAAGAGCCTGTAGCAGCATACCTGCTTTACAGAAGGCCCCGGCTGTGAGCCAGGTCTAAACTCCAGACTGAGTACTGTCCAAACACCCATGGGGGACTGAAGAACAGCAGGGCCTCGCTGTTGTCCCACATAGTGCTCTTCCTATGTTTCCCTCTTCGGTGCTTAGACCCCCTTTCCAGCTGTGGGGAATCTTTATGATGATGAGCTCTGCTGGGAGGCCGAGGTTCACTGCCCACAGGGAGTCTAGCTGAAGAGACCATCCCTACCTCTCTGTCTTCTGATGGTAGAAACAGGACAGCCAGCCCAGGGTTAGCCGGGAGTCCTTGCTTGAGGACTCAGTTTCTGACCATCAGAGACAAATGGGCAAATAAGTATATTTGCTGTGGCATCACACAAAGCAGGTCCAGAAATGGATCCTTGGCCACGCTGGCAAGCCATGCCAGAAGGCTGACCCTTCTTGTCATGATTTTTCATGGCCCTTGACTTCCATCTGCTTCCTAAGACTGATTCTTCTACCTTCCTTCTGATCTATGAGCAACTCATTTCCTACTTAAGAGAAAGTTTATTTCTGTTGCTTAAACAAATGATCCACGGGTTCACCAATAGTTTCCCTCCCTTGCTCTTTGGCATCCTTTCTACCCGAGACAATGTCAGTCTGTTTTCCCACCCCATTCCCTGTCTTTGTCTCCACATTCTGACTTTGGGTTGGGGACAGAGCAGGGAAAAAAAGAAGTCACACACCAGACTGGAACAAGTTCAGAAATGCACAGTTTTTCTAGGAGGACTTGGCTTTTTAGCCCATTTCCTCTGAACAGTTCCTACAGCTCCGAGACACTTGTTGAACCCTCTCCACCATCTCTTGCATGTCACATTCCAAGGGACTTGCAGGAAACCACTTAACTATCTGCCTATGGTTGGAACAGAGACCACGAAATGGAAAATCATCTGGATAAACAATCCTGATTGCACCCACACTTCGTACCTCCTCTTCAGCTTAAGAGAGTCACCAGGGCGGGAAATGTAGCTCAGTGGGAAGGATAGACCCCATCACACACACACACACACACACACACACACACACACACACACACACATTTCTGTCACTTAAATGATTCTCAGTATTTTCCTAGACTACATAAACTTATTGTGCCTAAAGATGATGCTGATATATATATATATATGTGTATGTGTCTGTCACACATTTTGGGTTTTGGGTGGAGCAAATTTTTCCTTTATGCTTATTTACACTATAAATAGGGCAGATACGTTTGTATAATTAATATTGTTTCCTTTTAGTTTATTTCTTTAGAGTCTATTTCCATGATAGAATAACTAGATTAAAGTGTATGAAGAGATGGTTGGAGAGATGGCTCAGTGGCTAAGAATGCATGTTGCTCTGAGTTCAGTTTCTACCACCCAGGTCAGGTGGCTCACAACTGCCTCTAACTCCTGCGCCAGGGATCTGATGCCTCTGTCCTCTGATGGTACCTGAACTCACGTGCATGCACACTCGTACAGACACACACACACACTCTCAGACACATCCACCCACAATTAAAAATAATTTTTTTTAAGGAATATAAAGACTTTGAAAAACTTACTGTTTCTATGAGTGTTGTACATGCCCTGTGTGCATGCAGTGCTTAGAGAGACCAAAAGAGGGCGTTAGACTCCTGGAACTAGAGCTCTGGATGGTTTGTGATCTGCCATGTGAATAATGGGAACTGAACCCCAAGTTCTTTACAAGAGCTGCAGGTGCTATTTATTAACCACTGAGTCATCTCTTCAGACCTGGGGTTTGAAAATTTTAGAAGAACTTGAAATACATTGCAAAGTGATTCTAAAAAAAAATACATAAATTGTAGTTAGCTGTTTTCATTTTTTACTCTTTACTTTTCTGGAGGGCCTGCTACCCAGCTCCCAAATCATGACACGGAGGCTTATTCTCACTTATGAATGCCTGGCCTTAGCTTGGCTTGTTTCTAGCCAGCTTTTCTTATCTTAAATTATCCCATTTATTTTTTGCCTCTGGGCTTCTATCTTTCTCTATTTCTGTATACCTTTCTTTGCTTTTTTCTCTGCAGCCTGCTGTGTAGCTGGGTGGCTGACCCCTGATGTCCTCCTCTCCTTGTTCTCTCTCTCCTTCCTTCATTCTCCCAGATTTTTCCTCCTACTTAATCTCTCTGCCTGCCAGCCTTGCCTATCCTTTCTCCTGCCTTGCTATTGGCTGTTCAGTGCTTTAGTAGACCATCAGGTGTTTCAGACAGGTAAAGAATCACAGCTTCACAGCGTTAAATAAATGCAACATAAAAGAAGGCAACACATCTTTGCATCATTAAAACAAATGTTCCAGAGCATAAACAAATATAACACACCTTAAAACAATATTCCACAACAGTAAATCTCAACATTGGGAGGCTGACGTAGGAAGATTCTGAGTTGAGGCCAGCCTGGGCTACATAGCAAGAGTGTGTCAAAGGAAGGATGAGAGGGAGGGCAGGAAGAATGGACAGAGAGAGGAAGGGAGGGATCTCTTCTACGATGGTTCCTAAAATCATGTATCGATATTGTTTGCCCTTGCTGAGCATGCATCACTGTCTACACTGGAAATCACTGTTTCTTTTCATTTTTAATACTTTTTCTCATGAACTCCTTTCCCACAATGCACTGTGTGTTTGCTCCATACACCTCGACATAGCTGCTGGGTGAGCAGTGTTGATTTCTACGCCTATGCATGGCTAGGTTTGGCAGTAACTGTATCGGGTGTTGTCACGTGTTACCTCTAGCTCACTCCTTTCTTTCGAGGTTTGTTTTAATTAACTGTGTGTATTCATATTTTCATCTTGCTGAATGAACAAAGGATTACATCTCTCCATTCATAGCCCGTCCTATCTGGATTTTCAAATTCTTATCTCCCCTCAATGGCTGTATTCAATTTGCCAGGACATTTTCCACGAGCGTCTTTCCTTCGGCATACTGCAGTTCTATGGTACTTGACTCTGTCCCATTCGAAGTGCACTTGAGCATGTCCACGAAGTGAGGATCCAGATGAATTTTTCTCTGTATTCTTGTTTGGAGATATTTATTTCACCGTCAATCTTCACGCCCACCCCCACCAGTTTTCCACTCCTGGCCGTCATTTTTCAAGTCAGTATTTTTCAGAGCACAGCAGAGGGGAGATGGTTGGAGGAGCAGCTTCAGACCGACAGACTTCCCTTTGAGAAGACAAGACTGATTTCTTTTCAGCTAATGTGCACGTGGAAGAGAAAGACTTTGTTCCATTTCTCTCTCCTGTTGTAAGTGAGAGAAACTGAGTCACCAAGGAGCCGAATGTGGCAAAAGATCTTCTGCTGGGAATGTGGGGAAACATGAAAAGTAAACCGTGAGAAATTAGGAGGATGGCTTCCAATTAAGCATAAAATGCACATAAGCATTAAACATACCACTGATAAAATACATAGTAAATATAAAAAACACACCACAATAACACATTATTTCTAAGAAAAATATATATAGCTCATAATAACAGCCATGGCTACTAGTAGAAGCTCTATGATCCAAGCCCTGGGTATCTCTCTAAGCTTGTGACGCTTGGCCACTGTCCCCACTAATGCTCCTAGTAGTTATTTGTCATGATCTGCCACCAAGTGACAAAAGCCTGGCATCAGCTCACCCCCCACCCTTGCTCTTTCTTGTACAACAGTGCCTCCCAGCTACCCAGCGGTAAAAGACAGGCTACCAAGCTCCCACTAAAGGCCTGGAACTGGTTAGAGGAGCTGACTCACTGCTGAGGTGTGACCAAGGACAAATCAGGTGACGACTTAAAACCCCGTTGATCCTGCTGTGAAGAGAGCAGGCACAGAGCTGGGAAGCTCAGCGTGGAGGAAATGACCTTAACACTGCTGCCATTTTTAGCGCCTAGGCTTCTATTTCCTGCTGCTCACATTTTATTCTTCAGTGCATAATCAAAAGAATATAAAATTTTAAAATTTTATTTTTTGAAATGAGAATATAATGACATCATTGGCCCCTTCTTTTTCTTCCTTCTAAGCCCCCATCTACCCTACTTTCTCTCTCTTAAATTCCTGTCCTTTTCTCTTTAACTTCTTATGTGTGTGTGTGTGTGTGTTTCTGTGTGTGTGTGTGTGTGTGTGTGTGTGTACACATAAATATATAAATACCACCTGCTTGGTCCATACAATGCTGCTTGTCTGTATATGACTTCAGTGTTGGTACTGGAGAACCAATGTGGGGGCTCTTCCCGGGAAAGACGACGCCTCCCTCGATCAGGATTCTTTACTTGCCTATATTTCTCTGTCTTGGATTGGGGTCCTTAGAGATTAGCATGTTTATTGTGTCTTCCTTCTTCAGGTCTTGTGTATGCAGCCGTGTTGATGAGACTTCATTGGGTCCTCTGGCATGACAGTCTCACAGTAAACTCGCTGTTCCTCTGGTTCTTACGGTACATCTGCCGCCTCTTCCACGGTGCTCCCTGCGCCTTAAGCACAGCTGTGTCCTTGCCCTCAGGACTGGCTATCCCATAAACACCAGTTCCCTGCAGGTTGTGAGCTTTCTGTCACGGTCTCTATAATAGGAAGTAATTTTAAAAGGAGTGAAGATTATCTTCATTTATTTGTTTATTTTGGGGTTTTGGACAGGAATTTTCAGTGTAGTTGCTCTGTAGACCAGGCTGGCCTCAAACTCAGAGATTCACTTGCTTCTGCCTCCTGAGTGCTGGGATTAAAGGCATGCACCACACCTGGCTATCATGTTTTAACATTTTGTTTACGTGCATGCGTGTATGTGGTGTGTGTGTGTGTATGTGTGTGTGCATGTCAGGGAGATCAAGGATAGCCTGTGGGAGTCAGTTGTCTCATACCTTGAGTTCTGGGAATCAAACTCAGAATACCAAACTTGGGTGGCTATAATGATGAGGCAAGCAGGCCTGCTTTTCGTCCCTCCCAGCTCCTGCACGGCTAGCTTTACACCCGAAATAACAACACACAATTGTATTCATTTAAACACTGCCTGGCCAATTAGTTCTAACCTCTTATTGGCTAATTCTCACATCTTGATTAACCAATTCCTAATAATCTGTATGTCACCACGAGGTGGTGGCTTACCGGGAAAGATTCAGTATGTCTGACCTGGCGGCTGACTCCATGGCATCTGACTGACTCTGCTTCTTTCTCCCAGCATTCTGTTCTGTCTACTCCACCCACCTATGTTCTGACCTATCAGGCCAAGCAGTTTCTTTATTAATTAACCAATGAAAGCAACAGAGATACAGAAGGATCTCCTACATCAGGTGGCAAGTGTGTTTGCCCATTGAGCCATCTTTCTGGCAACAGCCCATTTTTGAACAAATTAAAACGTATTTCTATTCTTATGTTATATTTCAGTAACCATAAAAAAGGAAATAATAAAATAGCTGGAATCTCTTACAAAACTTTCAAACTAAGATAAAATATAAAAACGGATTTTTAGTTAATAGAATTCACAGCACTAGCTTTTCATTTGCACATTGGTTTCTAATTTACTCCTAAAGCACAAAACTGTGGTTTGCAATGAAGAACTTGGAGGAAGAAATGACCCCTGGGTAGAGAGCTGGCTCAGCGGTTAAGAGCACTTGATGCTCTTTGAGAAGACCTGAGTAGACTTCCCAGCACCACACCAGGAGTCTCATAGCCATCTGCGATTCCAACTCTAGGACAGCCAATGCCCTCCTCTGTCTTTTCCAGATACCTGCTTACATATGATTGATATATTTCTAGACACACAAACACGCACATAAATAAAAAAATTAAGTTTTAAAAAAAGAGAAAATTATACCTTTTGATGTTTTCCCTCTAAAACAAGGGCTCATAGGGTCAGACTAGTATCAAATTATATATATGTATATATAGCATCTGAGTCTTCTGTCCCTGCATTATGCTTGTTAGGGTGTTTATTTTGAGACACAGTCTCACTCTGTAGCCAGGCTGGATTGAAACTCACAGTGTAGCTGTAGCTGTTCTCTGATTCACTACAATTCTCCTGCTTTAGCCTCCTGAATGCTGTGATTACAAGGATAAGCAGAAAATACTGTGTGTGCCTTTAAGAAGTATCCATTCTTATATGAAAAGATGAAACTTTTCCTCTGTAAATATTAGATCACTTATTTTTCACCCCATTTTCATTTCTATTTGGGGTTATGCTGTATAAAACCAAAATTTAAATTGAGACACTATCATCTATTATATCAATATTTCTAACATCAGGATATTTGGTTATCACCTAGAGTTCAGTTCCTGAAACTGCTACCCACGGCCCAGGGAGATGACTCACTGGTAAAGGCACCTGCTGGCAAGGCGGATGACGTGAGTTCAAGCCTCTGCCCTCCCCTGAGTGCTGTCTTAGTTAGGGTTTCTACTGCTGTAAAGAGACACCATGATCAGGGTCACTCTTGAAAAGGAAAACATTTAACGGGGGCTGGCTTACAGTTCAGAGGTTTAGTCCATTATCACTGTGGTGGAAAGCATGGTAGCCTGCAGGTAGACATGGTGCTGGTGGAGGAATCGAGCGTTCTGCATCTTGGTCTGCAGACAGCAGAAGATGATGTACCACACTAGCCATAGCTTGGACATATGAGACCTCAAACCCCACCCTCACAGTGACACACTTCCTCCAACAAGGCCACACCTCCTAGTAGTGCCATTACCAACATATGAGTCTATGGGGGCCATTCACATACATACATACACACACACTAAATATACAAAAAATATTTTTTTCATTGCTACCCATATGTTAAAAACTACATTTTAAAAATGCTTTGGGAGGGGAGCAGCAACAATACAAATTATAAAAAAGATGTGTAAGATAAAATTAACTTTAAAATATACATGGCTATATACGTATGAGAAATACCACATTTTCCCTCAAATTCTAAACGTGTATTTATATCAACCTTAAATTTGATGAAAACTCTCAGCAGAACATCTGGATAATTAGAACATAAAGTCTCTGCAAACAGATGTCTAGGCATGAAGGCTTACTATAGCCCCTGATGACTGGGAGGCAAACAATTGATGCGAAACATCACTCATTAGAAATGAGAAGATGCTTCTTCTCCCTTTGAACCATGCGTATTATGATGTTTTACTTCCACATTCCATTACAAATAAAGAGCAAAGTGTTAACATGTCACTTAAGGTCATGTGGACTCTTCCATTTTCAAAGAACATAACAAATACCTTTGGAATGAAAATAAATCTATCTGCTTCAACGAGTTATAACCATGCTAAATAGAATTGTATTAACAGTTAAAGGCCAAGGTCGAGACTCAAGAGTTCAGCTTAATTATCACCAGTCTGGGCTCCAATACCACCATCACAGTCTCCAGTATCTTCAGACTAGATTTCTTCATTTGCTAAAGAACCAGGTGTTTGTTTCATTGTTTTTAGGATTTCAGCATATTCTGGAAGTTTTTCATGATTTCCGGCTTCACCTTTTACAGCTTAAACTGACGTCGGCATTCATAGGTTCATGGGTCAAACATCCGAGGCCCGGATCCCCATTTTCCTCTTGTTTTCCCTGTAACGTGGCACAGGCTCCTTGTACCACTGTTGCTGCTGCCTAGTCTTCCCACTAGACGGAAGCCTTTCCCTGTGGAGGAGTGGGAAGAAATCTGCAGGAGTGAAGGAAACTCAAAATAAACTCACCCCACACCAGAGCCTGACCATGGTGTGGCTGCCTGTCTGATGTGCAGGGGACCCATCAAGGCAGCTTCTGTGATTTGACCATACTGGGCTTTTCGGTGATGTGGATATGCTCGTCACCCATGTTCAGGAAAGGAACCCCTCACCTGTGTTCTTGTAACTCTAATAAATTTCTGATTCATGAAGGTGGACTTTGAGGAGAGTTTTCTTTCATCTATTTTCCCCTCCCTAACTCATGTGAATAAAAACAGTCTCCGAGGAAGAGGAGTAACACAGCATCCACCCAAACACTGCTGCTAAGCACGGCCGCTCGGCATTTTGATGTCTAGAACATGCTCTTGCCCTTCCTCCTGTAACACCAACTTTCTTTATTCAGATTCATTTTTCTTTATATCTCAGCTCCTGCTTTTATTTCCTTTCTGTTTCTTCACGCCTTGGCATGACTGGAATGCTGACCATGAACTGGGGGGAGGGTGTACTTTCGGGCAGGTACTGCCGGATGGGTGGCCCTACTAAGCACAATGTCTAGTGGACTGCTGGGGCTTTCTCATACCTCAAGGGCACAAGCTCTGGAAACTGCAAATATCAGAATATTTTTAATGCAATATTGCTTCAAGGTGATACAGGGAAATAAAGTAAATATTTTTGTTTCATTTAAAGCTACAATAACTATCCTAAACAGGTAAATCAAAAAAGCAAATGCGACAGTGGGTGGAGAGGGGGGAGAAAGATCTATTGATTGCTTTTAAACTACAGTTGCCATGACTTCAACTAAATTGGTTGCAGATCTTGAATAACCAATAATTTCTGCTTAAGTCATTTCCACAGACTGCACTCTTTCTTGAAGGTGTGTGCTAAATATTCACGCTAACCAGAGTCAGGCTGGGTAAGATCTCAGAGCTGAGCAGATGTTTCCTCTCTGAATAGAAACAGAATTCTGAAATTCTTTTAAGATTACGTAAATTGTTGCCAGTGTGAAAGGGATTCTGCCTCTCTCTCCACGGGTGTCATGGTGGGCCATAGGGTGTCCCACGTGAGCAAGTCTGGGGCTGTAGCTTTTACCTTTCAGGGGAAGAGCCCACAGGGCTCTAAATATATATCTAAATAAACAGAAATGGAAATTTTAAAAACTATTTATTTATCTATTTTTTTATTTATTTGTTTATTTAATGTATGTAAGGTGTTTTGCCTGAGTGTATGTCTGTCTGTCATGTGCATACCTGGCACTTGAAGAACTCTGGAGAAACCACAAGATCCCCTGCAACTGAAGTTACCAACAACTGTGAGCTGCCACGTGGGAGTTGGGAACTGAACTCAGGTCCTCTGGAAGAGTAGTCAGTGCTCATAACTGCTGAGCCATCTCTCCAGCATCTATTGTGTTATTTTTAATTGGGGGGGGGGGCTCTGTGCGTGTAAGAGCAGGTGCCCAAGGAGCCAGCGTTCTATCACTGGGAGCTGAAGTAACAGGCAATAACGTTCGTGCTGGGAACCAAACTCGCCCACTCGGGAAGAGCAGCCATTCTCTGAACCAGGGTGCCATCTCTCCAGCCCCGCAAAATGAGAAATTTTCAAATTTGAATTAACTAATATTATTAAATAGAAATAGAAAAAAGCTTGTTCCTCAAATTTTCTAAAATACTTTGAATGGACGAAGACATAGATTGCCGCAAGATACCTCTTACGTCATCCCACAATTCCTAGAATTTTTTAAGTCTACGCGATTTTTTTTTTAACCAACATTAAACATGGAGCCTGAAGAGGGCACTCTTTCCTGTGAAACCAAAATCCATCCACTGAGACTTTTAACCTAGATTAATCTGAAAGAGGAGGTATATCAACTTAAAAATTTTAATAGCAATTCTTTTAAAGATCAAAGTAAATTTTTAACAAATAGATATTAATTAGCATATTTTTTTGTTACGTCCTGCAGTTTAAAACAAGGAGAAGCACTCCTACAAGCCAGAATTAAATTCAGGAAACACGTGACTGGTGATGTAGCCCGAAGGTAGAGTCTAGCACGCCCAGGGACTGGACTTTGGTCACGCCTACAAAACAGGACGTGGTAAAGTGCGAAGTAGACCGCAGCCCACCCCCCCACCCCACCCCCCCACCCCGTAACGTGGAAACCCTCTGTGCGTCTCACAACGCGTCACAGCCACTCCCATTTCCTAAGTGAACCACGCTTTACCATTTTCTTTTTTTCTATTAGTTTTGTGACTTTTACATTGCTTAGCTCCTCCCTTGACAAGCCTAAACACAACTGTATTGCGCTGTAGCTGTAAGAGTTCCTTTTTGGTTGGCTTCTTGATCAATGTAAAGAGCTTGAGATTCAACCGTCCCGACACACGGCTGTCGAAAGTTCTTGCATTAGGACCCGTAATGCGGACACATCACACATTACCATTCATTGCCTGTGCTTATGGGAAAGTTTTTGATTGTTACCATTATGCGTAACAGCAGCCTTTCTTCAGGACCCTCTTAGTGTATAGGCACTGCCATCCTTAGACAGGGGTCAGTTCACTACAGTCAGTAGGGTACAATACCCGCTTGCTTCTATCTAGCACACAGCTGAGAGAGATTTTTACATGAATTTGTGCAATTTTCCATTTTTGTTTGCTATTGTGTAGTTATACGATGCATATTTAAGTACACTGACAAACATGCTGTAGCATGCTTGTAGAAGTGAGGGGTTGTCACCTAAGAGAACTAGACTGCAGGAAATAATCAAATTGAGAGCTGAAATCAACAAAATAGAAACAAAGAAAACAATACAAATAATCAATGAGAAAAAGATTTAGTTCTTCGAGAAAATCAACAAAATAGACAAACCTTTATCCAAACTAACCAAAAGGCAGAGAGAGAATATCCAAATTAACAAAAGCAGAAATAGAAAGGGAGACATAACAACAGACACGGAGAAAATACAGAGAATCATCAGGTCATATTTTGAAAACCTGTACTCCACAAAATTGGAAAACTTAAAGGAAATGGACAACTCTCTGGATAAGTATCACTTACCAAAATTAAATCAAGACCAGATAAGCAAATTAAGCAGACCTATAACTTCTGAAGAAATAGAAACAGTCATCAACAATTCCCCCCCACAAAGAAAAGCCCAGGACCAGATGGTTTCAGCTCAGAATTCTACAAGACTTTCAAAGAAGAATAATACCAATACTCCTCAAATTATTCCACACAATGGAAACAGAAGGAACATTGCTAAATTCTTTTTATGAGGCGACAATTACCCTGATGCCCAAACCACAGAAAGACATTACTAAGAAGGAGAATTACAGACCAGTCTCACTCATGAACATTGATGCAAAAATACTTAATAAAATACTAACAAAACGAATCCAAGAACACACCAAAATGATCACCCACCATGACCAAGTTGGCTTCATCCCACAGATGCAGGAATGGTTCAACATATGAAAATCTGTCAACGTAATCCATCATATAAACAAGTTGAAAACTAAAAACCACATGATCATCTCATTCGATGCTGAAAAAGCATTTGACAAAATACAACATCCCTTCATGATACAGGTCTTGGAGAGAGCAGAGATACAAGGATTATACCTAAACATAATTAAGGCAATATACAGCAAGCCAACAGCCAACATCAAACTGAATAGAGAGAAACTCCCAGCGATTCCACTGAAATTAGGAACAAGGCAAGGTTGTCCACTCTCTCCATATCTATTCAATATAGTTCTTGAGGTCCTAATTAGAGCAATAAGACAGCAAAGGTAGATCAAGGGGATACAAATTGGAAAAGAAGAAGTCAAACTCTCACTGTTTGCTGATGATATGATAGTTTACATAAGCGATCCCAAAAATTCTACCAAGGAACTTCTACAACTCATAAACACTTTCAGCAATGTAGCAGGATACAAGATTAACTCAAAAAAAAAAAATCAGTAGCCCTTCTGTACACAGATGATAAAAGGGCTGGGGAAGAAATCAGAGAATCAACACTCTTCACAATAGCCACAAATAGCATAAAATATCTTGGAGTAACTCCAACCAAACAAGTGGAAGACTTGCATGACAAGAACTTTAAATCTTTGAAGAAAGAAATTGAAGAAGAACCAGAAAGTGGAAAAACCTCCCATGATCTTGGGTAGGCAGAATTAACATAGCAAAAATTGCAATGTTACCAAAAACAATCTACAGATTCAATGCAATGCCTACCAAAATCCCAGAAAATTTCTTCCAAGTCCTTGAAAGTGTGGTACTCAACTTCATATGGAAAAGCAAAAAACCCAGGATAGCAAAAAATAAATAAATAAATAAAAATAAATAAAAATAAATAAAATAAAAAAAAAATCCCGTGCAATAAAAGAACTTCTGGAGGCATCACAATCTCTGACTTCAGACTCTACTACAGAGCTACAGTACTGAAAACAACCTGGTATTGGCATAAGAACAGACAGGAGGACCAATGGAACTGAATAGAAGACCCAGATATCAATACACACATCTTTTAACACCTGATCTTTGATAAAGAAGCAAAAAATATCAAGGAAAAGAGAAAGCATATTTAACAAGTGGTGCTGGCATAACTGGATATCAACATGTAGAAGAATGAAAATAAACCCATATCTATCACCATGCACAAAACTCAAGTTCAAATGGATCAAAGACCTCAACATAAATCCAGCCATATATGTAGCATGACGGCCGGCTTGTTGGGGTTTCTGTCCCGCCCGGTACACCAACAAGCCAGCAAGCCCCAAGGAAAATCACACACAAGACTCCATAAGATTATAAACTGATTGGCCCATTAGGTCAGGCTACTTATTAGCTCTTATAACTTATGTTACCCCATTATCCTTATCTATTTTAGCCACATGGCTCCGTACCTTTCTCAGCTGGGCAAGTTACATGCTGCTTCCTTGGTGGTCTGGACAGGAATGGCTGAGGAACCCCCACTTCCCAGAATTCTCCTGTTCTCATTGCACCACCCCTACTTCCTGTCTGGCTTTCCCGCCTATACTGCCTGCCTGGCCAATCAGCGTTTTATTAAAATATGATTGACAGATACAGACAATTCTCCCACACCACATATAGAAGAGAAAGTGGGAAGTACACTTGAACTCACTGGCACAGGGAGCCACTTCCTAAATAGAACCCCAGCAGCACAGACACTGAGAGAAACAATTAATAAATGGGACCTCCTGAAACTGAAAAGCTTCTGTAAAGCAAAGGACACAGTCAACAAGACAAAATGACAGCCTACAGAATGGGAAAAGATCTTTATTAACCCCCACATCAGACAGAGGTCTGATCTCCACAAAGAACTCCATATACAAAGAACTCAAGAAATTGGACACCAAAAGATCACATAATTCAATAAAAAAAAATGGAGTACAGACCTAAACAGAGAACTCTCAACAGAAGAGTCTAATATGGCTGAAAGACGCTTAAGGAAATGTTCAACATCCTTAGTTATTAGAGATATGCAAATCAAAACAACTCTGAGATTCCATCTTACATCTGTAAGAATGACCAAGATCAAAAACACTGATGACAACTTATGCTGGAGAGGTTGTGGGGAAAAGGGAACACGTCTGCATTGCTGGTGAGAATGCAAGCTGATACAGTCCCTTTGAATGTCAGTGTGGTGATTTCCCAGAAAATCAGGAAACAACCTTCCTCAAGACCCAGTAATACCACTTTTGGGTATGTATCCAAAGGATGCTCAATCGTGCCACAAGGACATGTGCTCAACTATGTTCATAGCAGCTTTGTTTGTCAGAGCCAGAACCTGGAAACAACCTAAATGCCCCTCGATGGAAGAATGGATAAGAAAAATGTGGTACATTTACACAATGGAGTACTACACAGCAGAAAAAAATAATGACAGCTTGAATTTCGCAGGAAAACAGATGGAGCTAGAAATCATTATTATGAGTGAGGTAACCCAGACACAGAAAGACAATTATTACATGTGCTCACTCACAGGTGGCTTTTAAACAAAACAAAGAAAGCCATCCTACAAACCACAATCCTAGAGAACTTGAGACACTAAGAGAGACTTACATAGATATAATATACATGGGAAGTAGAAAGTAGAAAAAGACGAGATCTCATGAGTAAATTGGGAGCATGGGAACCTTGAGGGAGGGTTGAAAGGGGAGGGGAGAGACAGGGAGGGAAGTAGAGAAAAATGTAGAGTTCAATAAAAAATCAATAAAAAATTAAAAAAACAAAGGGAGGAGTTGTAGACTATTAGTTTAAAATGTGTTGCATTTGCTAATGCTGTGGAATATTTGGTTAATGATGCAATGATGTGGTGCATTCTTTTATTTTGCATTTGTGTAACTCTGTGAAGCTGTTTCACTTCGCCTGCCTGAAGCACCTGACTGGTCTAATGAAGGGCTGAATGGTCAATAGCAAAGCAGGAGAAAGGATAGGCGGGGCTGCCAGGCAAAGAGAATAAATAGGAGGAGAAATCTGGGTTCAAGAGAAGAAAAGAAGAGGGAGGAGTAAGGAAAGGAGGAGAGGAGGATGCCAGGGGCCAACCACCCAGCCCCCCTGCCACCCAGCCACCCAGCCACCCAGCCACCCAGCCACCCAGCCACCCAGCCACCCAGCCACCCAGCCACCCAGCCTGCCATCAAATAAGAAAGGCATATAGAAAAGGGAAAGGTAAAAGCCCAGAGACAAAAGATAGACAGGATAGTTTAAGTTAATCAAAGCTGGCTAGAAACAAGCAAAACTGTGGCCAGGCATTCAGAAGTAACAGTGAGTATCTGTGTGTTTATTTGGAAGCTGGGTAGCAAGGCCCAAAACCAAGAGTAAAACAAACAAACAAACAAACAAACAAACAACTACAGTGAGAGGACTTTTAGAATCCAACAGCTTTGAATGGCTCCAGCCATCACACTCAGGTCAGCAAGTTTGGCAGCAAGCACTTATAGCACGGAGGCATCTTGCCAGCCCAATGTTTGCATCTTAAATGTCTGAAAAGAGAAAATGTTTTTTCTCATGCCAAAAATTACATGAAACACAAATATAAATACAGACCAACTTTTATTGGACCGCAAACACACTCGTTCACATGTGTGTTCTCTACTCAGCAAGCACAGCTGTAGTCACAGTCTCCCCTGACTTGTGCAACCCAAGACACTTCCTGTCTGACCCTCTGACAGCAAGCCTTTCAGAACTCTGCTGTAGACATCCACTCCCACCAGAACCGCTGCTGCCGGAAACACACTGCTAATTTCATTGTTTGGCATCCCTCTCTGGGAAGTATAAGGTTCCGTGTTCTCATGGTGGAAAGAGAACTAAGTCGTCCATAGAAACGATGAGGTTACTGGCTGTGCCTCTGTGGCTGTGTGGTAATTCACAAAGCTCGTACTACAGTTTCAGTGAACTTGTAACAAGGATGGACCTTAGCTTGGCTGACTTTGGCTAACCCTTAGCAATTTCAGCCAGGAGGGCCCTTGAATAGTGAGGTAGTCCACACCTCATCCTCCCTGGGATCTTGACCAAGTCCTTGCCTGGAGTGACCCACTCCTGAGTGGAGAAGAGACTTCATCTGGGGTTCTTAGAAAATCAGATGAACTACATGTCATTGGTGTGACTGCCATGTGATTGTGATTGGTAACTGATTCAAGATTATGAACTGGTTCTGATATTCTCTGAGGTGAGGCCTAAACTATAGTCTAATGTGCCCAGGCCTGGCAGCCCCGACAACACTTGACATGTCCTCACGCAGCAAGATGTCTGTAGACAGTTTAAATCTGATGTGTAGGCTGTTTCTAGCCCTCAGAAGAGGAGAGACAGCACCTCTGAAGGAAAATACTGAAAGCCAGGTGGTGGCAGCTCATGCCTATCCCAGCATTCCAGAGGTAGGGGTAGGTGGATCTCTGTGCCTTCAAGGCCAGCCTAGTTTACACAGCAAGTTCCAGGACAGCCAAGGCTGAGAAACCCTTTCTTGAAAAAACCAAAAAGGCAAGAAAGAAAAGGGAAAGCCCTGAAAGTCTCAAACACTACCAAAGGAAGCCAGTTTTACTTTGAAGAAATAATCATGGTTACAGTGTGGATATAAAATGTTCCCACAGGCTCTGATCGTGCTGTTTGGAAGATTGTGGAACCTTCTGGACATGAGGCCTGAGCAGTCCAGGCTGGCTCCACTTCTAGCCTGAGCTCCCTCTGCTTCCTGTTGTGAGGGCATGTAGGGGGCAGCCATGGTCAACATGGGCAAGCCCAGGGCCTGTCAACAAAGCTTCCCCATTGTGATGGACAGGATGCCCCAAACCAGGAACCAACAGAAACCCTTCCTCCCTTCAATTACCCTGTCAGATCCTTTGTCACAGAGACCAGAGAAGTAATTAAGACAACTATATGACTTTAAGAACGAAATTCCTGGTGCTGTGGATATACCTCAGCTGGTGGAGCCTTGACTAGCAAGCACAGAGTCCTGGGTTCGGTTCCCAGCACCACACAAACTAGGGGTGGTGGTGCACTCCTGTAATCCCAGCAAGGGAAGCGGGGACAAGAGAATCAGGAAGTCAAGGTCAACCTCAGCCACCTAGTGAGTTTGAGGCCAGCCTGAGCTACAGGAGACCCTGTCAAAAGAGGAAGGGAGGGAGGGAGGGAGGGAGGGAGGGAGGGAGGGAGGGAGGGAGGGAGGGAGGGAGGGAGGGAGGAGAAGGAGTGAAAGGAAAAAGAAATGGATTTCATTGCGCCCAGAACTTTTACCTTCTCCAGCTCCCCTTTCTCGTGTGATGGGGGGCTGCCATCTGAAGGGTGCTGCCATCTAGAGGAGGTTGAGCATCCAGTGATGGGGAAGGCAGCGGGTATCATCCTTTTAAAAGGATTGTTTCTCAGCTGTTTCATGGCTTCACTGGAGGAACCTTCTTGGTTACCAGGAGCTCTTGGTGTTTCTCAGCTGGTCATGGCCTCCAGATCGGGCTCTGCGGGATTCTGGGAAACACATCATCAAGAAATCTGGGGTGAGATGAACTTTCTGGATAGCTATCAATTTTACCAAGCTTTATTCTTCAATGTGTGATAAAAAAACAGGATGAATTTTTCATTTTCTTCTTTTTAGAAATTAGAATATAATGACATCAGACCCCCTCTCCCTTTTCAAGCACAATTCCCACCAGCCATCTTCATCTCTGTTTCCAGAAACATGTGGGTCCTTGGGGGTTCTTCCTTAGAGAGGTTGTTCTCAACAGCAAGTCTAGAACTCAGGGCTTCAGATTGTTGTAGGACTCACTTCCACCTCTGGGATTTTGTGCTATGACCCAGCACAAAGTCTCTATTATTTTTCTCTTAGCATAGTTTTAGAAGTGGAAGCCAATGTTCAGAGCTCTTGTTTGTTTTTTTTTTTTGAAACAGCCCCCGCCCCAAGCATCCTACAGCTTGGAACATGCTAAGCAGCCCAGATTGGATTCAAGTTCCCACCCTCCTGCATGAAAAACCAGAGAAAAGCCTGGCCCCCTCTGCTCTTTGAGGACCTGGCAATGAGGTACCATCTATTAAAAGTGGACCCTCAGCAGACACCGAGTTGACTTCCACCTTGATCTCTGATTTCCAGACCTTTAGGACTATAAGAAATCCATCTCTTTGGTTGATAAACTACCCATTCTGCAGGATTTCCTTAGAGTCATCTGACTGGACTTTAAAGCACATATACCTCTATCCAAACATAAGTGAACACTGAGATGTAATGCTGTCTCTGTCATATAGCAATAAGATTAACTTTGCTGAAAACCTTTAATTATTTAGGTGTCCAGCCATAAAATTACCTAAGCCTTTAATTTGAAAAGGAGCCTGTGTCAGGGAAATGACATTAACCAAATCATGTTTTGATAAGATCCCATCAAGTAAAACTATGATGTAGTATTTTTCAGACCTGACAATTACCAGGAGCCAAGAACCAGAGGCATTTTCCCTGGGTGCTTTTCATAGAAGTTTTTGTGTCTCTGTCCAAAGACATCTTACAGTGCCAACCATTAGTATTTTACCAGCAACACTTTCAAGGTGTGTGGAGAAACAATTTGATTTTCTTATGGCTAAGAAGGAGCTAGGATGCTGTAGGAAGTCTTACAGCCAGTGGTTACACACCCACTGGGGTGTGGCCTCTTAAACTATATAAGCCAATGTAGAGCATGCTTGCATCCGCTCTTTTTCCAGTTGCTGGATTCAGTCTCTGTTCTCCATTCAAGCAGAGGATGTTGATTTGTGAGTTTAGCCCTAAATAAATAACCATCTATTTCTCAATTCTGAGCTAGTGTGGGATTTGTTTTAAGCATTCTTCCACACTAGGACTCTTGTTCACAATGGCTGGAGGGTAGCTCCATGCATCTTTAAGGGGAGGAATGCACTTTTAAAAGGGACTCTCACAGATGGAAATGGCAGAGGGGCTAAGAATTTAAACCACAGGAGAAAAATAGGATCCGGAGAAAACTGAATAGCAATTAGAATGGGAAAGATAACAGGCTTAAAAGTTTTCTTTGGTGAACAACAATTCCAGGAAAGAAGCTGTGTCTGCAGAGAACAGCTGACTAGAATTTCAGTGCTGTGGAGAGACTGGAACACCACAGGTCCAGAGGCTAGTTACCTTCTCTTGGCCTAATTCTAGCCCCCACTGAACATCCAGCCATTCCTTGCCCACCTGTGTCTATTAAATGTCTCATAAGCAATGGGTAAAAACCTCTTAGACTCTATTAACTTAGCTGATTACTAGCTTCCATCAATCCAAAAGCTAAGAATTCCATCAGATAGGCTCTGAGGCCGATAGAACAGCTTCCCCATCTTGCTGTAACCGCCTCTCAGATGGACCCAACGATGTATTTTAAACTTGCCTTAATCTATAAATTCCTATGCTCTGCAAAGCTACAACACTTCCGAAAATATGGAATTTGGAGTCACCTAAATCTGTGCTCCTGGACCAGGGTCAGTCACTCCGTGGAGCGCCAGAATAAACTTCCTTCTTGTTTCCTTCAAGATGGCAGCTATGAATTTGCGCTTACACTTTCTTAAGTTAAACGCAGCAGCATCTTAAAAGCTGTGAGGCGTGCTTTGGATTGCAGCACTTAGGAGGGAGAAGTAGGTGGCTCTCATGAATTCAAGTTAAGGCTGTGCCACATAGTGAGCTACAAAGAAACTCACTTTGTATGAGTTTGTATGGTGCTCCTGTTGTCCCCCCGCCCCAGAAAAAAAAAACAACCTTAAAGCCAAATCTGGATAGTATTTTTCTGTAACCCCAGCATTTGGGAAGTGGAGGAAGGAGGATCAGGAGGAATTCAAGGTTGTCCTCTGTCACAAAGCAAGTTTACCAAATTTGAGAGCAAACTGGTGCATGTCACACAAGGAGGGTGCAAGAGGCTGGAGTTAGAGGTGGGTATGAGCTGCCTGACCTGAATGCTGGAAAATGAAGCTTACATACTCTGGAAGAACAGCAAGGACTCAACCACTGAGCCTTTCTCCAGCCTTGGCTCATAATTTTATTGGAGGCCAAAGTTCCTTTTAATAGTCTAGACATGTCCCCTTTTCAACACTGTTAGTTTCGCGAAGCATAAATTCAATATGAACACAGACAGACTTAAAAATAACAGTGAGAAGGACCAATGTCATTTCCATGGGTAGAAGAAAGCCTCTCTAGCCCAGGCTGCTCTGCTTGGTGCAGTATGACTTCCCTTAGTGCCTACTATCTTGCTAGGATTCTACAGCAATTTGTAGCTGGGCATTTTTTTAATTAATTATTTATTTATTTACTTATAAAAATTTGCACTTCCTCCCCTCCTCCCAATACCCTCCCACTTCCCCCACTCCCTCTCCTCCTCCCTCTTCAGTCCTTAGAGCAGTCAGGGTTGCCCTGTGGGAAGTTCAAGTTCCTCCCCCCTCCCTCCAGGTCTAGAAAGGTGAGCATCCAAACAGACCAGGATCCCAAAAAGCCAGTACATGAAGATGAAACAAGACCCAGTGCCATTATCAATGGCTTCTCAGTCAGCCCACATGTCAGCCACATTCAGAGAATCTGGTTTGATCACATGCTCGTTCAGTCCCAGTCCAGCTGGCCTTTTGAGCTCTCATTAGATCAGTCCCCTTATATCAGTGGGTGAACGCACCCTTCGCGGACCTGACTTCCTTGTTCATGTTCTCCCTCCTTCTGTTCCTCATTTGGACCTTGGGGGCTCAGTCCAGTGCTCTAATGTGGGTCTCTGTCTCAATCTCCATCCATCGTCGGATGAAGGTTCCCTCTGATCCTGACTTCCTTGCTCACGTTCTCCCTCCTTCTGCTTCTCATTTGGACCTAGGGAGTTAAGTCCAGTGTTCCAATGTGTGTCTCTGTCTCTATCTCCATCCACCGCCAGATGAAGTTTCTATGGTGATATAGCAGGGCATTTTTAATAAACTCTTTGGGGTAGAAGCGTCCAGTTTTTTGACACTGCAGTGTGACAATAGTGAGTTCAAAACAAGCATGTTGAGCTGCATCCTCACCGTTCAAGATACATTCAACCTGTGGGCTGGGCTGCAGGCCAGATGGGCCGAGAGGGCCTTGCTGCATCCACACGGGATTTCCCCCATTCTCACAGGGCTGGGTACCACTCTGACCGACCAAGCCGACCCTGAGCTCTTAGTAGTTTCCCAGCAGTGCCTTTCTGAGTTCACACATCCTTAGGGCTTGTAGAATATCCAGGTCCCTCAGGCAAAAGGACCCAGAGATGCTGGCCCAGGCTTTGCTCTGCTGAGAGAGGCTCCTCTCGTGATGGCTGTGACAGGCAGGCAGACACCTGTGGGGCAGAGTTGCTGTCGTTTGGGCTCCTTAGGAGGAAAGAGAAGAAAGAGGAAATGCCTATGCAGTGAAAGGAAGTAGACAAGGTGCTAATTATTCTTTTTCTTTTAAAAGCTCTGGAGATCAAGCAGTGTCTGCACACTAGGCATGCCCTACCAGTGAGTGAGATCCCCGTCAAGTTGTTACATTTTAATAACCAGAAAGGCTAGTGGGAATTGAAAAGCAAACTATTAAAATGAACAATGAGAGAAATTAGTCAGCTTTAAGAAGGTCATGAAAATCAATATAAAAAATAGATGGTTTAATTTTCATTGCAAGGTCACTGTGTGTGAGCCAGGCTGCGGAAGCTCCCACTGCTGCTGGAGCTGGGATCTCCGGCCAGGGGTGAACACTGACAAGGACCTGCCGCTGGGTTATTTCCTCTCGTCAGTCGTGGAATTAGGTCACGAGAACATGATGCTAACAGTTTCATTTTCCGTTGTCAAATTCAAAGAGTTTTGCTTATTGGTTTGCATAGAAAAATTATGTAATTTTTAAAACTGTATATTATTCTATTTTAACATCTTCTTCATGAACCCTGCTGCTTTGTTCTTTAGCAAACATTTATCAGTTACCTATAATGAACTCAGTATGTCCTATACACTTGAGACACAGAAAAAAGGAGGAAAGATAAATAATATTTTTATTTTATTTATTAAATTTGTTAAGGATGCTTTTTATATTTCTGTGTGTGTGTGTGTGTGTGTGTGTGTGTGTGTGTGTGTGTGTGTCATAGAGGCCTAAAGAAGGGGTTAGATATTCTCTAGATGAAATTATATGCAGTTATAGGCTCCCAGTGTATGTCCTAGAGAGCAGCAAGTGCTCTTAGCCACTGGACCATATTTATAACCCAACAGATATGATGCTACTAATGAAAATTTTAACACCACAGCACACAATGAAAACTGCTTTGAAGAAGAAATAAAATAGGAAAGAAGCTAGTGAAGGCCTCTTTTGCTTTAAGGGACCAGTAGGGTTAGGGCTGTGCTACTGGGAGTTCCTGGTTCCCGAGCGTGCACGAGCACAATTTTGGCATTTGCAAGCCCGTCATTACTAAGGGGTAAATGCAGCCAGGTGCGGCAGCCTCTGATAGTAATCTGCAGCACTCAGAAGGTGGGTGGGATAATTGCAGTGAGTTCAAGGCCATCCTGAGCTACACGGGGAGACACTGTCTCTCAAACAGCCAGAGGTGGAGCTCAGTTGGTAGAAGTGTTTGCCTAGCACGCAAGAGGGCTTGTGTCTGAACCTCAGAACCCAGTAAGCTGCGCATTTGGGAGGTAGAGGCAGGAGGATCAGTCATTTAAGGTAATAGACTCTTAGTCTATAAGTGAATTTGAGGCTAGCCTGGGCTACGTGAGGCTCTAGAGCAACAAAAACAACCCAAAACACTAAAATCATTTTAATTGCTTTTAGAAGTTAAATTATATTAACCCACAAGCAAATGAATTCTATTTAAGACATAACAAAGATTCAAGACACCACTTCATGATTTCCCACCCGTCATGACTCATTATGCTCTCTAAGCATGATCGCCTCACTTAATGACAGGCTGTGGGCCGAAAACGTGTTCTGAAGCCATTTCATCACTGGGCAAACATTTTTTCTTACACAACCTATATAGTAAAGCTTACTACACACCTCAGCTGTATGAGTACATGCACGTGTGTCTCTCAACAGGAAGTGTGAACAAATGTGCTTGAGTAAAAACCACATGTGCAGGGAGAAATGAACTCATGACTCAGTAAACATGAGCCTGGTGACACCGTTCGCTGCCTGTGGAACATGGTTTGTGCTTCCCAGCAGGGTTTCTTTGTTTGTTTGTTTTTGGTTTGTTTTGTTTTCCCCCCATGACAGGGTTTTTCTGTGTGACCATGTCACCATCATGGTCTCACTTTGTAGATCAGACTGGCCTCGAACCTCAAACTCAGAAAGATTAATACCTCTGCCTGCCTGGTATTAAACATGCCCAGCTAGTTTTTTGGTGTTGTTTTAAATAAAATGAGTGCATTCTAAAATAATGATTAAGGGCTGGGGAGGTGGCTCAATGGGTGAAAAAAGTCTTTGCCGTACAAGCATGAGGACCTGAGTTCAAATCTCTAGCATCCAAATAAAAAGCTAAGCACGGGAGGAACAGGCATTTGCTGCCACATCTGGAAACCTGAATTCAGCTCTCAGAACCCACATGTTTGAAGGAGAGAACCATTTCCCACAAATGGTCCTCTAACTTTCACATGTAGTCTATGACATGTGCTCCCCTAAATAATTAAATAAATATGTAAACGGGATGGGGGAAGGGACTAACTCCATACATCTAAAACCTCAGAATTATAGAGGCTGGAGAAGGAAGGAAGGAAGGAAGGAAGGAAGGAAGGAAGGAAGGAAGGAAGGAAGGAAGAAAGAAAGAAAGAAAGAAAGAAAGAAAGAAAGGAAGGAAGGAGAAAAGGCAGGAGGACAGGAAGGGAGGAAGAAAGAAAGAGGAGGAGGGAAGGCCAGTTCCACACAACCTCAGAATTGTGGAGGTTGGAGAGATAGATAGACAGACAGACAGACAGACAGACAGATGAACGAACATATACATACATACATACATACACACATACATACATATGTTTGGGGGGACTAGCTCCACACATCTGTAACCTCAGAATTGTGGAGGTTAGAGAAAGGTGGGTTCTAGAGCTTTGGCTGCCAGCCTAACTTCAGATTCAGTGAGAGGGTCTATTTTAAGGAAATAAGGCAGACATTACAGAGCAGGACACCCAGTGCCCTCTTCAGGTTTCTGTTCACACGCATGTGTGCATGCACCAGACACACATATAGAAGTGTAGACTATATATATGTATATATACATATATATCATATGTAACACACAAGAAACATAAGACAATGGTTAAAAAGTACAGTAACAGGCTAGAGAGATGGCTCAGCAGTTAAGAGCATTGGTTGTTCTTTCAGAGGACCAGGGTTCAATTCCCAGCACCCACATGGCAATTCATAGCTGTTTGTAACTCCAGTTCCAGGGTGTAACATGAGGGCCTAATCTGCTGGGGTTTCTGTCCCACCCAGTCCCCCAGCCATTTAGTGGGGGTTTCTGTCCTGCCCAGTTCCCACAGCCAGCAAGTCCCAAAGAAAATCACACAGAAGTCTACATTAGATATAAACTGACTGGTTCATTAGCTCAGGCTTCTTATTAGCTCTTATCACTTATATTAACCCATTTGTATCTATGTCAGCCACATGGCTCGGTACCTTTCTCAGTGGGGCAGGTCACATCTTGCTTCTTTGGTGGTCTAGACAGGACTGGGGAAAGAGCTTCTTTCATCTCAGAATTCTCCTGTTCTCATTGCCACACTTCTACTTCCTGTCGGGTTGTTCCACCTATACTTCCTGCCTGGCTACGGCCAATCAGCGTTTACTTAAAACATAATTGACAGAATACAGAACTGTCCTACACCACCAGGGAATCTGACATCGTCACACAAAATAAAGTTAAATAATTACGGAAAAAAGTACAATACAGCTTGGTAGAGCACTTCCCTTTTTTTTTTTAATTTGGTTTTTTGAGACAAGGTTTCTCTGTGTAACAGTCTTTGTTATCCTGGAACTAGCTCTTGTAGACCAGCCTCTGCCTCCCAAGTGCTGGAATTAAAGGTGTGTGCCACCACCCCCAGAGCAGATAGAGTACTTTTCTAGACCTCATAAAGCCCTGGGCTTGATTCCCAGGACAGAAATAAGAGTAAAATACATACGTGAAACATTAATATTGCCGCTATCAGGTGTTCTGCACTGTATCCTATTATGGCCATCAATAAGAAAGTACAGAAGCCCAATCTAGGTAAACAACAAATGGCCCAGAGTCATCAGGAATGAAGGTGTGAGTCACCTGTCCAGGTAAAGCACTAAGGTCAACTGAGGTATTCATAGAAGGTAGGGGGAATCCTGACTGAGTAGAATAAAAAGATGGTTATAAATATCAACTATGGGGTCTGGAGAGATGACTCAGCAGGTAAGGGTAAATCCCGGTCTCTGGCCTCCACCTTTGGAGGCCCTGCCCCTATGCCCCTTGCACCTTGACACCTCCCCGAGGAGGGTCACCAAACCATGACCACTCCCCCTGTCTATTTAAACTGCTTCCTAGAAAGTTAACACATGACAAAAGGAGATAGGTTTGGTGCCAAACTGATAACAAGCGAACTCTGACAGTCGTGACTGTCAACTTGACTGGCTAGAGAGATGCTAGTCTCTCCATTGGTCAATGGAGATGCTTCTGAGTAAGTCTGTGAACACTTTTCCCGACAGGTCTGGCATATCAGAGGAAGACCGGGTGGTCAAGGATCTGCCTCAAATGCTGACAGTGCCCTGCAGGCGACTGGAGAAACAGAACAAATATACAGAAGACTTGAGCATGTGAACACTCCTGCTCCGATGTGTCTAGTGTTGCTGTCACCCACAGCCTTGCGACTGCAGTTTCCACGGTGTTTGCAGGTGGCCCCACACCAGCAGCTCCGCAGGGAGCCTGCCGACCTACAGCTTTGAACCAGGAAGTCATTGCTGGCTTCCATTATTCGCTAGTCCAGCTTCTTTGACTGACCAATTACTGAATTCTCTGCCTCTCCTCTGTGGAGAGAGCCATTCTTGAACTACCCAGCTTCCTGTTGTGTAAGTCAATGTAGGAAGTCCATTTATAAGCATGCACACACACACACACACACACACACTCACACACTCACACACACACTACTGGTTCTATCTCTCTAGAGAACTATGACCAATACAAGATTATTGTTTCTACCTTAGAAGCTAGAAAATATTACGTGATTTGCCTGAGGTACCCAGAAAAGAAAGGGAGGAAATAAGAACCATCGCCAGCAACCTCATTCTAAAGCCTTCCATGTTCTGACCAGAGGAAAAAACAACAGCCACTTAATTTCCTCATTTTTTCAATTTATTTATTGAAGACTTTACAGTGTTAGTTTCTGAGCAGACACAAACAAATAAGACACTATTTCTTGGAGAGTCCACGGTTTAATGAGGAAAGGTCTCTCCCATAAAGAGAAAATTGTAACGAGTGAATTTTCAGAAAATGGAGGCGAGAGAGAAACTGACCAAAGGACACCCCAGAGTCAATCAGCAAAATCCAGACTTCAGGCCAAGGGACTGTTTCTTCACAGGTGAACTCCAGGAAATTAAACTTATGTCTTAGACTGAATGAGACTTAAGACAGTATCAACCAAGGGGAAGCTTTCTTCACTCTTAATTCAAGCAAACTGGACACAAAGTTTAAGTGAGATGGGACAGAAATTTGAACACTAAAATGGACATTGGTGGCATTAGAGGAGAATAAGTTTAATTTGGAAATGTTTCAATGAGATCGTGGTGCTATGGTTGCCGTTAACATGACTTTAGATTTCAGAAAAAATATAAGCGGAAATATCTGTAGACGAAATGATACAATGTCTGGAAGTTTCTTCAGAGCAATTCAGGAGGTGGCAGTAAGAGAATGAGGCAAGATTGGCCACAAATTTATCATTATGTGACTGAATGATAGTTACCTGGGGACAAAGTTAGCAAATATTTAAAAGTTCCCATACTAAAGAGCTTCAGAAGAACAGTGCCTGGGGTGGACTCAAAGAGGCTGAAAACTGCTGACAAAGTATTTATGCATGTTGGGACACTTCCAAGATTAGGATATTCATAGGAGAAACAGCTCTTAGGCAGCTGGAGTGCATGACAAACGCATGACATCACTCAGAGGAGCCCCTCATGCTGTCAGTGTCAGAGATGGGTGGTATTAGTTTATCATGAAGTGCCAGCTACTATCACATACACACAGGCTGGCAGACCTCGTGGAACTCCATTCTATTGACACGTGTTAAAATGAACTGAGTGAAACAGGGGATTGGATGTCTGTGTGGGAAATCAGGAGAATAAGTGGGGGGAAGTGAGTTCCGTCATTAACCAGTTGTGAGCCTTAAAGACAGATTCTTCTTAAGTTAAAAACAAACAAATAAACAAACAAGACTTAGGCTGGGCAGTGGTGGTACACACCTTTAATTCCAGCGCTTGGGAGGTTGAGGCTGGCAGATCTCTGTGAGTTTGAGGTCAGCCTGGTCTATAGAGCAAGTTCCAGGACAGCTGGAGCTATACAGAGAGACCCTGTCTCAAAAAACTAAAAGAAATAAACAAAAACAAAAAAACCTCAGACTCTTTTTAAAATTTATTTAATTTATTATAGTGTTCTGTCTACATGTTTGCCTGAATGCCAGAAAAGGGCACCAGATCTCATTGCAGATGGTTATGAGGGACCATGTGGTTGTTGGGAGTTGAACTCATGACCTCTGGAAGAACAATCAATGCTTTTAACCTCTGAGTCATCTCTCCAGTCCCCCAAACCTCAGACTCTTAAATTTCCTGTTTCTCATTTCTTTATCCATAATACTTGAAATTACAGACCATCCCTAAGTGTCTAAATTATTTACTTTTCTGCTATTTTCATAAAACACCAGGACCTAGGCAACTTGCAGAAGGAAGAGTTTACTTGGGTTTACAGTTTCAGAGGGTGAGAGTCTAGGATGGCAGCAGGCAGAGTGGCGGGAGGAGAGAGCCGAGAACTCACCTCACAGTAAGCATGAATCAGAAGGATAGTAGTGGGGATGGTACATGGTACACCTTAAAGCCAACCCCCAGTAACACACCTCTTCTGGTGAAGCCACACCTAATCCTACCCAAACAGCGCTACCAACTGGGGACCAAGAATTTGAATACCTGAGCCTATGAGGGACATTCTCATCCAAACTGCCATGGTGTTGTTCCTGGCCCAATAAACCATTCAACATGGGTCTTCCCAGGTCTGACACGACATAATTGTCACAGGATGCCTGTGGGAAACCAGCATCTTCAGGTCATCGTCATCAGGAAATAAAGACCTCCAGGGTGGGCATCTTTGTTATAATATATCCTAAAAAGGTTTTTTTTTCTTTTTCTTTTTCTTTTCTTTTTTTTCTTTTTTTCTTTTTTTGCATTTAGAGACCCCCATCATAGCCCCAAAACCTGTTTTCTACTTCACACAGAAGTGGGCGGGCGTGGTGAACCCTAGTTATTGGGCACTGATCTTCAGCACAGCTGAACTTGGCACTTTCCTCAGCCAGAGAAAATTAGGTATGATTTGGTGATACCAGTGTTCATAGTTCCTCTCTGCATGAACACACTCTGCGTTGTCTTTTCTTGGTTCGATGGAGGAAGATGGAGAATCTTGGTGTACCTGATGAAGTTAAAATAGTTCTTATTAGATGTCACCCTAGGTCCTTAATTCCCGATACAATAAAAGGTATGAAAGCACCCAGTTTGCCTCCCTCTCCCCACTTTGCCCCCTGTTCCCCAACACTGTAGCCATCTATCTTAGTTGGGGTTACTGTGGCTGTGATGAAACACCATGACAAAGCTGTGGGAGGCAAGGACTTCTTTGTCTTACTTGTCTTCATCCATTGTCCATCATTGAAGGGGTCAGCACAGGACTGCAAACAGGACAGGAACCTGGAGGCAGGAGCTGATGCAGAGGCTGGGGAGGGGTGTTGCTTGCTGGCCTGCTCAGCCTGCTTTCTTACAGAACCCTGGACTATTAGAGCAGGGTGATCTATGAATAGGGTGATCTTATTCATAATGGGCTGAGCCCTCTCCCATCAACCACAAATTAAGAAAATTCTCTACAGGATTGCCTAAAGAACATTTTATTTATTTATTTATTTATTTATTTATTTATTTATTCATTCATTCATTTATTTATTCTGTTTGTTTTTGAGACAGGATTTCTCTGTAGCTTTGGAGTCTGTTCTGGCACAAGCTCTTGTCGACCAGGCTGGCTTCAAACTCATAGAAATCCACCTGCCTCTGCCTCCCAGTTCTGGGATTCAAGGCGTATGTCACCACCATCCAGCCTAAAGAGCAATCTTTTTTTTTTAAGATTTTATTTATTATGTATACAATACAGTGTGCTGCCTCCATGTATGACTGCAGGTCAGAAGAAGGCACCAGATCCCATTGTAGATGGTTGTGAGCCACCATGTGGTTGCTGGGAATTGAACTCAGAACCGGTGGAAGAACAGTCAGGGTCCTTAACCTCTGAGCCATCTCTCCAGCCCCCCTAAAGAGCAATCTTAAGGAGGAATTTTCTTAATCGGGGTTCCCTCCCCTCAGATAACTCTAGCCTGTGTCAAGTTGACATCACATTAGCCAGGCCACTGTCCATCATGGGGACACCTATGTGAGCTCTGATGCACTGAACGTTCATTAACAGGAAGCACCTCACCCCATTTTGGCAGAAGACACCAAAGAGCACAAACACGGTGTGAGCCGCACCTTGGCATTTGAAAGACAAACAAGGGTGAGAGAGATCTGCTTGGTCTCTGAATCTGTACCTTACAACTCCTGTCAGTGTGGATGGTGCCGAGAAAGGAGATGGCTGAATTAACAGATGGGAAAGCAGAGCTGACTTCTTGCTATGGTTTCAACATGTTCCCGAAAAGTTCCAGCGATAACGGACTTCCTGGTTTCCAGATCCACGAGCGAAAGACACCCCTGTTATTTATAAATCCAGTTTGTGATATTCGGCTAAGGCCGCAGAAGCCTGGCTAAGACAGCATCCTCTCTTCTCTTCCTCTCCGCTTCCATCTCCCAGTCTTTTGGTTCAGAGACAGGAACACATTCTGTCTTAAAAGCGTTTGCCGAACTGCCACCCCCAAGGAAGGCCCTCTCCCTTGCCTGTCTCTGCATCAACTCCGAGAAGCCTGCCCATGCCAGCAACCTTTTAATCTCTGCTCCCAGGACTTCCTCACTTCCCTGCCATCAGACAGTAACTTTGTGTTAGTTCCTTGTATGGGTACCATACACTCTAACATGTGTGCTTTTTATCTAGTGCTTGCAGAAGAACACAAAGGAAATGCACAGCTCTTAAAACTGTAGCTGGATATGGCGGCGCGTGCCTGTGATCCCAGCACTTGGAAGTTAGAGACAGGGGTAGCAGGCGCTCAAGGCCATACTTGGCTACATAATCAGTTGAATGCCATTCTGGATCACAGGAGACTCCAAAGCAAACCAAGCCACCAACAAAAATACTATAGCTCTGTGAATGTTTAATAACATATGTGAATGCGTCTATATCATCACCATTCAGGTGATAGAAGAGGTCTAAGCAAGGGATGATGGAAAATATCAGCTGCTCCGAGAGACTGAGGCAGGAGGATCACAAGCTCCAAGCCAGCCTTAGCTATAACTATAGGCAGTTTAAGATCAATATATACAACTGGACCAGGCTTCCTTCTTTTGGAAAACCAACTAGCTCCCAAATCACGGCACGGAGACTTATTAGTTGTGAATGCTTGGCCAAGCTTAGGCTCATTTCTGGCTAGCTCTTTTAACTTAAATTAACCTGTTTCTATTTATCTACCTTTTGCCTCGGAGCTTTTTGCTTTTTTCCCTTCTGTATGTTTTACTTTCACTGTTTCTCGTGTGTGTCTGGCTGGCAGCTGCCTGGCTTCTTGCCCTGTGCACGTCTTTCTCTTTCTCCCTCATTCTCTCCCCTCTCCCTCCTAGTCTAGATTTCTCCTCCTGTTTATTCTTTCTGCCCATCAATCCTGCCTATCCTTCTCCTGCCTAGCTATTGGCTGGTTAGTTTTTTTTTTAATTAAACCAATCAGGTACCTTAGGCAGGCAAAGTGAAATAGGAACACATCTTTACATCATTAAATAAATGCAGCATAAACCAATGTGACACACCTCCACAGAGTCAAAGTGATATTCCACAGCATAAACAAATGTAACACGTCTTTGCCTAGTTAAAATAATATTCCACATCAGGCAACCTTTGGCAACTCTGTCTCAAAAGAAAACAAAATAAAAAAAAAGTTGGGGGCTAAGGGGGTAGGATTGGAGATATAATTTGGGACAAAGTGCTTGGCCAGCACAAGCAAAACCCTGTTCAGTTTTCTGTATTGGTAGAATAGGGGAGGTGAGCAGGCCCAGGATCCCTCCTTCCCAAACCTATCTGGTCTCCTAATGTCCATAGATTTAACTCCACCATAACTTTTTATGTTAATAATTTTTAAAAATTGAGACACGAGTCAGTGAGGTGACTCAGCAAGTAAAGGCACTGCCACCAAGCCTGACGACCTGAATTTAATTCCCAAGTCTCATATGGTGGAAGGAGAGAACTGAGTCCCTAAAGTCGCCCTTCTGCTTCCATGTGTAAGCCACAGCTCACACATACACACTCCATAGGCAGATGTTTAAAAATCTTCAGAATTAGCTATAATTTATAGTGAGTGACCACGGTTCTGAATTCTGATGAATTCCTGGATTAAGGCAGCCACAAACTCAGTGAGTATACAAAGTTGTCCCTTACCCATAAACCCCAGTGACCTCTGAAGTGAAGCCCCATTTTCAGTACTGGAAAACCTTCTTTTCCTATTCAGGGTCTATCAGAGCGGGTGGGCCTGAGTTCTTTCACTCTGTGTGACATGTATGACTACCTCCTGTGTGACATACATGAGCTACCTCCTGTGTGACATGTATGAGCTACCTCCTGTGTGACATGTATGAGCTACCTCCTGTGTGACATGTATGACTACCTCCTGTGTGACATGTATGAGCTACCTCCTGTGTGACATGTATGACTACCTCCTGTGTGACATGTATGACTACCTCCATGTGGTTGTATGCAGCAACAGTGTTCGTTCTCACCGGTGCGTGGAACTCATCTCTGAGTCGCCATAATTTATTTATAGGACTTGCTATGAATGTACCACTATATAATTATCCTTTCTATTGTTGGACATGCGTGTGTCCGTCCGGTTGGAGCTTTTTGTGAATAACAGTGCTAGACACTTTAAACATATTTATTTATTTCTATATTCTGTTTGGGTATTTTGCCTGCATATATGCCTGTGCATCCTGGGTGTGTGTGCCTGTAGAGGTCCGAAGAGGACTCGAGATCCCCTGGAATTGGAATTTCATGTGGTTGTAAGCACTTTCCGTAATGTCAATGCTGATAATCAAACCTGGGTCCTCTGATAGAGAAGTCAGTGTTCTTGACTGCCTTTTTAAAACGAACGGTTACCCGGAACTCACTGCCTAGGTCAAGCTTTGAACTGACAATAAACTCCTCAGCCGCCCGCTGGTCAGGACTGCAGAAGGGAGGCGTCACGGGCAGTTCAGAACATTCTTGCTTGTGCTTCGTCGTGCCCCAGTGTGTGCATCACCCAGCTGACCCTGAATACACATTTGTGTGTGATGATATCAAGCCGGTGAATCGACTATCCGTTTACATGATCTGGTGTGAAAAGCCAGTTGACTCAGCATTCTGAGTCCTTCCGGGTGCTCTTCAGCGCCACTTCTGACACAAACTGTCTCTACAAGTGAACTCCTTTCTGAATTTCCTTTTGGTTCTCTGGCCTGTTTGACTTACTCCTCATTTGGCTTCTTCTTTTTCAAAAAATTTCCCCCATCTGCTATATTCTTTTTTAATTTAATTGAAATTTTGAGACAGGGTTTTACTAGCTGGTCCGAAATTTACTGTGTAGATCAGATTGACCTCGAACTCACGGAGATTGGCCTGTTTCTGCTTTACCGTTACTGGCCCGGGCCTAAGAGCATTTCGAATGCATGCAGCCCGGCATCCCAGACACGGTGGGCACCGACGCACATGTGACGCTTGCTGGAGGGTCTTTAGTATACCTAGGAGACTAGGGGAAGGCGGCCTCCTGCTACGCTTGCTACCAGACATCCCCAGCAGCCTGGCCCTCCTGGAGGTGCACCCGTAAGGACAAGCCTCCGGGAGCCGGGCAGAGCTGCACGTCCACTTCAAGCAAGCCCTCGGTCTACGCCGCTGTCTCCGCCCTCTCCCCGCCCCTCCGGAAGGGTGACCCAGCCTCCTACACCCGGTTGTGGCTGCGGCGGGATGGCGGCGGCGACAGCGGCAGCGGCGACACCGACACCAGCTCCGGGAGTCACTGACTCGGGCATGGACGCGCGAATGGACCAGGAGACCGCGCAGTGGCTGCGCTGGGACCGGGTGAGGGCCGATCGCGGGCTCCTGGGTTCCCGGACGCCGCGGCTTGACCCGAGGGGCGCCGGGCCCAGCTTCCTTCCTCCCCTGCTAGGCGGCACCGAGTCTTTTCGGAAAAGGCTGTTGCGGGATGGAGGCAGCTATGTGGCCCGCTTGGCTGCTAAAACCAGATAGAGGAGCGAGCCCGGGCGGGGTGATCATAGCGGGACTAGGGCCGGGGTAGTCCGGGCATGAAAGGGTTTCTGAGGTTCTGTGCCGGGCTGAGCATCCTCATCCGTTCAGAATCCGCTCTGTCTAGCCTTTCCCGGGACCCGGACCCCTCCAGCGTCTAGAACACCCTTCCTGACCGCATGCTTGCTAACGGGTCTCTGGTGGACCAGGATGATCGGGAATTTCCTAGAGGACATTCACTTCCCTGGGAAGGTGACAGGTTACACTTTGTCCCAGCTGCACCTTTCTGCTGTAAACTATCTTATGACTGAAACAGTTAGGCCAGCTCTGGACATCACTTCCTCTGCCCTCTACAAGTTCTTTCCGACCTGTGATTTCGTATTTCCCCCTAATATTCCTCTTTCCTGTGTTCAGTGGACCTTGTTTCTTTTGTTGTTATTCCTGTGTGAACTTAACGAGGTCTTCCTCGTCTCTGAAGTGCAACTTATTTCTCTCCTACACTTTCTCTAAACAGCCCAGTCTTTCCCTTCCTGGCTCTTACTGGGATCGGAAGAAACAAAACCAGCAACCCCTTACAGGTTTGTCCTTTTCATGTCTGTCGGTGTCCAGGGTTGACTTCAGGAGTTGAGACCCGCGCAGGTATACTGAACCAATGCCCAGGGGAAGGGCCTAAGTCGTAGTTAAAAGCTCTGCTTTGAGATTCTCTGTTGTTAAACATGGAGCCCTTCCTTTTACTTTTCCACGGGCCCCTGAAAATTATGTGGCTTGTGCTGTGTGTTCCTGCCACCTCCCGTATCTACCGTACTGTATATAGCAGGTCCCTGATGCATTTGTTGACTGGACAGAGGGTGAGAGTCTCAGAGAGGCCATTCCACACTCACACCTGTGTCAGCCCATCCTATTTCCTGGGTGCCAGTGCCAACTCCTTGAGGGAGTTTTTCTTTTTCTCTTTTCCTGGAACATTAACCTCAGGATGCTTAAAGGAAGGAAACTGTTTCCATATCTGATAACTTAGTAACTTTATTTGTGTGATAACTTAGTAGCTTGATTTGTATAGATTCTCCCAGCGCTGGGGTTAGGGAAGTACTGTTCTGTGTACTGGGCTAGTGTACCACCTGGCTAAAGCCGAGGGGAAAGGACCACTTTGCTCACACATTGAGATGTGGAACAGAGCAGCTCAGGTCATGGTGCCTGGGAAGGAGAGAGGATGCAGGAGGAGGCCCCAGCAAACTATATTGCGATAAGCCCCAGTAACCTCTATCCTCCAACTAGCCCCCAGTTTTTACCTTCTGTCACCTCTCCATAATGCCACCACGTTTTGAACCCGTCAAAGGAGTGACCTTTTGATTCTGTCAGAGCCCATGGTCTAATTACCTTTGGAAGCTACTTCCCAGACACCCCAGAAGCAAGCAGCATTGCTTTCCTCTGCCCTTCTCAATCTCATCAAGTTGAGACTCAGACTTAGTCATCAACCTCTATAAAAGAAAACCAGAAAATGTAGTTACTCCAGAATATGGTGATGGAGGAGGGTTATCTGTCTATTGTGTTATTTTCATTGGTCAATAAAGAGACTGCCTTGGCCCCTTGATAGGACAGAAAATCAGGTAGACAGAGTAAACAGAACAGAATGCTGGGAAGAGGGCTATGAGCCAGACGCCATGGAGCCAGCCACCAGGTCAGACATGCTGAATCTCTTCCGGTAAGCCACTACCTCGTGGTGCTACCACAAGATTATTAGAAATGGGTTAATATCAAGATATGAGAGTTAGTCAGTAACTAACTCTCTAGAGATAATGGGCCAGACAGTATTTAAATGAATACAACTTGTGTGTTATTATTTCTGGGGCTAAGCTAGCTGTGCGGGAGCCGGGCAGGATGAAAAGCAGGCCTGCCCACAGCTCCTTTCTACAATATGGGATCTGTCTAGGATTGGTACCTCCATGGGTAGAACTGAAGGGAATCTGTCCTTTTCTCCATTGGAGATGTTTCAGTGTTCTTTTCCCAGTCAGAGGGTGTGTGTGTGTGTGTGTGTGTGTGTGTGTGTGTGTGTGTGTGTGTGTGTGTGGTGTATGAATGTGTCTGTGTGTATGTGTGCATATTCATGCAGAGGTCAGAGGTCGGCATCAAGTAGATTCCTCAGCCACTCCCCACCGTGGCTTAGCTGACTGAGCAGCCCACTCTGCGCATCCATTGCCTGCAGCATTAGTCTTCCAGGTGAACTCTGCTTGGCTAGGCTTGGTGCACGCTGGGGCTGTGAGCTTGGGCCTTAGAGACAGAGCTGACTTTAGTCCCTCTCCGTTTCTAAAACTGGAGACAGGTGCCTCTCTGGGAAGGACCCATTCATTTTTTTCAGAGACATACCCACCGGCCGAAAGCTGAAACTGCTGACCCACCCACGGTGACAAGGCACCAAGGCACCTGTCACTGTGTCCCCTGCCTTGTGCTTCCCTCCCTTGCCAGTTTCCAGCACTCCCAGGTCTGACCTTATCTCTGCTGCCCTCTCGACTTTTCATTATCTCCCTGATTTGTCCTCTCAGGCTGCTGAGTCTTTTCTAGATACCTAAGGTCAGTTAGGACTTTTGAAATCTACGATAGAAGCCCTGGATATTGGGTGTGGCCAGGAAACCTGTGTTTTCTCATCCACTCAGCCTGTGTTTGTTGAGCTCCTTTTGTGTACCAGCTCTGAGTTTTTCCTTGGGGGCACCTGGCAGTTTAATGGGTAAGATTGTTCTCTGTGATCGGGATCTACTGTTTTTAATCAAAAGGTTGGTTCAGGTTCCTGTTGAATCCGGAACAATTTGGAACCATAGGCTTGACTCCGGGAAGCCAAGGTTTTATTGCAACCAATTTCAAAGTTTAATTATGGGGCCTTATCTTGTCCGGTGTTCATTCTTAGAGTGGCTGACACCTGGAAGTACAGGACTGCTTACTCCGGCAGTCCTTAGCTTTCAATTAAGAAGTTTATGTGGAGTTAGGTAATCACTCTAGCTCTCCAATCTTAACATCTCCTGCAATTCTTGCGCAAAGAAAGCAAGGCAATGTATGGTGAATTTAAATGATTCATATTCCTGTCTATTTGCAATTAATGTAATAGAATAGGCACTAGGCTGATGTTTATCAGGCAGTTTAAGCATGCCACTCAATCTCTGTCGTATAAAATACTACTAAAATTCATCGACTATTATCGGCCTGACTTACAGAGTCATTGAAACTTGACTAAATACAAAGGAAATACTTTGTGTAAAAGCAACAACAACAACAGCAACTATAAAGCCCCACAAAAGTAAGGGTTTAGTTAAATTGACTGACATTGCAAATTGTGCAAGAGAGGTTCTAGCTGGTTCCCCTTTTACAGATGGCGAAACTAAGTACTCATTAGACTCCATAGTCTTCACAAGCACGGGTTTGTAAGTGATGGGTCTGGGATCTCCCTACTAATTTTTTTTTTGTTGTTGTTGTTGGTTTTTTGTTTGTTTGTTTTGTTTTTCAAGACAGAGTTTCTCTGTAGCTTTGGAACCTGTACTTGAACTAGCTCTTGTAGACCAGTCTGGCCTCGAACTCACAGAGCTCTGCCTGCCTCTGCCTCCCTAGTGCTGGGATTAAAGACATGCACCACCACCGCCCGGCTCTAAATGTCTATTCTAAAACAGCACCTTGTTTGTTTTCTCTAAAACTGCTTACCAAAGTAGGAAAGAAAATAATAAATCATACTATCAAAAACATCAGAAAACGCAAAAGCATGTATATATTCAGGTTTTGCCTAGAGGTTAGAATTACGTGTGTATGTGTGTGTGTGTGTGTGTGTGTTGGGGGGGGTGGCCGACTTTGCAGGTTTTCTGTCCTTCTTTTAACCAAGCTGTGCCTAATACACCCATGCCTGTCTTTCAGAATCCCTTGACTTTGGAGTCAGTGAAACAGCTCATCGCTGAGGGTGATAAAGAAGAGCTACAGAAATGCTTTGGTGCCCGGATGGAGTTTGGGACAGCCGGCCTTCGGGCTCCTATGGGAGCAGGGATTTCTCGAATGAATGACTTGACCATCATCCAGACCACACAGGTACCATGATTTTGTCGTTGCTGGTATCTCCTGATGCACCTGATAGATTTAATTTGTTTTAGTTATGGATATGTTTTTGGATCTGACAAAGTTGAGAAAGTTCCCACTATTTAATCTCTGAAATGAGGCTTGTGCAGTCCTTGTTTAAAAATTCATCAGTTTTCTATCCACCTTCTATCCACCCAGTCAGCCTTGCTACACGTTTATTGAACGTCTGCTGATTGTCAGGCAGGGTCAATTGATATGACTAACACAGATTCCCTTGTGGCTTCTTCCTGCCACGTTCTGTCTGTTAACAATGAAGGTTGGCATCACCTGGTGCTGTGTGTGTGTGTGTGTGTGTGTGTGTGTGTGTGTGTGTGTTGCCATAGCCATCACTGGAGAATCCAATCTGTCCAATCTGTCACACTAGCTGTGAGGCCTGGTTGTCATGACTTCCTCTGGATTGCAAGTTAACCTTGAGCCCTCTCTCCGGTATTCAACTCTAATTTCCAGAAATGAGGAAATGTGGCCTAAGGAAGTCCTTAGACCCCTTTGGCCTACCTTTTCTCTAGAAAAGTGGATCTCTTCTGAAACAGGGCTCAGAAGTTGAATCCTTTGAAACCACGATGGATAGACATTTTATACGTGATCCATCTCTACCAATCACCCACTGGAGTGGTCCTTAGAAGCTCTCTACGCGGCAGTGACCGGCTCATCTGTGCCGGAATGTTTCCCATGAAGCATAAGGATGCTTAGGGCTGAGAACACTTCGGGGGTTCATCTTTAACACCTTAGGAGTCACCTCAGCATTGAAGGAGAAAGGCCTTCCAGAATGGCCTGCTCTGGCTGCCACCCCAGCTGTGGGAGGCATTCCCTGACAGGACACTGGCATGCAACGTGATTGGCCACATTCTCACCTTCACTGTGGCATAGACACTTCCTGCTGCTCTTTTGGCTACAGGGCCAAGCCCAGTGATACCTTAAAATCGCCCTGGTTTGGTTAAGGAGCAGGTGCGTGTCAGTGAAGAGCGTGTCAGAGAAACAGGGCAGACTGTAACTGGAGGTTTCTCTCACCTGCCAGTTCCCGAATAACCACTCTGAGACTTAACATTAATTGCAAACTGTTTGGCCTATTAGCCTAGGCTTATTATTAACTAGCTCTTACAACTTAACCCGTTTCTACTATTCTATATTTTACCATGAGTTTCGTGACTTGTTACCTCACATCTTGCTTCTCCAACAGCTTCTGGTGTCTCCCTGACTCTGGCCTTTTTCTCCCTGTATCTTTGTTTGGATTTCCCACCTGGCTCCATTCTGCCTGGCTATTGGCTAAATCAATGTCTTTATTAACCAATGTCTTTATTAACAGAAGGATGTCCTATATCAGCAGAGACTGGAGGAAAACTCCCCTGCTGTTTGTCTCACTGGTAAAGGTTATGATTTCCTTATGAAAATTAATCCATGTCATTTTGATGCTCTGTTTGTGCTTACTTTAGAGTAGTTAATTTAACCTGGACACACTAGTGGCTAAGAACTCACTGCCATTCCAAAACAGCCCATTCTAAATTCGGACTAATCTCATTACAAAGATGGTTTTGGGGGTTGGAGAGATGGCTCACAGTTAAGAGCACATATTGTTCTTGTTAAGACCTGAGTTTGGTTCCTAACACCCATATCAGGTGACTCACAAATGCTTGTAACTCTAGCTCCAGAAGTTCTGACACCCTCTTCCAGCCTCCGTGAGTACCTGTACTCATACGCACGAACCCATACATACATATATATATATACATACATACATACATACATATATATATATATATATATATATATATATATATATACACATGCATAGTTTAAAATCATAAGGAAAAGGGCTGGGGAGACGGATGAGTGGTGAAGAATACTTGCTGCTCTTATAGAAGATTCAAATTTGGTTCTCAGCAACCATATCCAGTGGCTCAGACCCACCTGTAACTGCAGCTCCAGGGGATCATGCACCCTCTTCTGGCTACCACGGGCACCTACACACATGTGGCCTACAAGCATACAGAAACATATACAAATGATTAAGAAATAAAAATAAATCTTAAAAATTGCTATTTTTTAAAAGATGGCTTATTATTTTCAATCCAAATCCATCTTTTTTTAGCATTTATGGGCCATAGTTATATATTTTGAGGGCATACAAGCGTTTGTCTTATTTTTATAGTAACATTTCAATTCTGAAAACCTTCATCCTCACAGAATCATTTCTTCTTTTCCCTCAGCCATTCTCTGATCCTCATCCTCAACAGGACCCAGAGATTTCCAGTGAATTTAAGGATGTGAGGATCTGGACTCAGGCTTTTTAACCCCCAGACAGTCTGAGGTCACAGCACAAGGGCTGACCTGGAGAATCAGGAGTGATGTCACCATCGTAAACTGAAGAGTCAGGCATCTGGATTCTTTCTTGGGAACCCACAAAACCAACATGTACATGTTCTTATTTCTTAGTCATGTTCAGATGTGCTGAGTGCTATGTGTTTGCCAAGAAAAGAAACAAGGCTGTGATATATCCCTCTCCCCAAAATTACAGTTATAATTCTTAATTCATAAGACTTCCATTAATCAGAGTGAAGTAAGCATTAGAACACGTCATTGCTGCCCAGTCACCTAGAGTTCTCTGATGATGTCTGGCGTCAGTTGTTTGGATTCTTTTAGTTTACTATCCCTTGAATCTGAGGCTGCTATGATGCTGTTCCACTCCTGAGATACAGGAGTGAGATGTTCCATCAAGGGCATTATTGATAGCCCCAAACTGGGTGGGTTTGATTGTGTAGCCAGTTGTGCCCTGCAAATGGGCTGATTCCAGGGCCTCCTTTAGATCTTGAATACTCGGTATCAGAAACAAGCAGATCAATAGATTTTCATCAGTTAATTGACAAAATCATATAAAACATATTGGATTTCTCCAACTCAATGGGTTCTCAAAAAAAAAACCCCACATATTTCTGATGGTCTTAGGAACTAAAACACTCCCCAGTAGCAAAGTTACAGTAGCAATGAAAATAAACGTGTGGTTGGGAGTTCCTAGGACCATTCAAAATATGTGTTTTCCCATGGTCTCACCCCACAGGTTGAGAACCACCGCTCTAACTTACGTCACAGAGCGAAGAAGAATGTCTGAAATGCCTGCCAACTCTAGGCTGGCACTGTAGAGGAAGCAAGGAGTAAGCTCTTTGGAGGAAATGATGATTCATGTAATGCCCTAAGCAAAATGCTTATAGTACATCTGTAGCATGCAATGTATGCTACACTGTGTGTGTGTGTGTGTGTGTGTGTGTGTGTGTGTGTGTAGAGACTAGAAGAAAACCTTGCGTGTCATTTCCCAGACAATATCCACCTTTTCTTTTGAGATAATTTCTACCTGGCCTAGAGCTCTCCAAGGAGGCTAGGCTGACTGGCCAGGGAGCCCCGGGATCTAGGAGCTACCTCTGCCTTCCCAGTCAGTACTGGATTTGCAGGCATGTCCCACCATGCCGAACGTCTTCCTTTGTTAAACTTGGCCTCAGGGGATTGGACTCAGATCCTCAGGTTTACAAGGCTATTTCTGCTGCTCTTTAAGTCTGACTCTAGCCTTACTCCTGCTCACCTCTGTGTCTCCATCTAGACAATGGAGATTCCGAGTAAGCTGGTCTGAACCTGGAGGTAGTTGATTCTAACTGCTCAGCACAGGATCTGACTTAGACAGTAAAACAAACAAACAGCTTTTCATCTTACTGTTCAGTCTGCATAATCACTGCTTTGCCCCACATATGAATGATGTGGTCCCTGTGAAAGTGGTAAAAATATAATTTTGGAATAATTTTTTATCATATGTATGAAATATGTGCTTTTAACCCCTGGGCTATTTTCAGGGGTTTTGCAGGTACCTGGAAAAGCAGTTCGGTGACCTGAAGCAGAGGGGCGTGGTGATCAGCTTCGATGCCAGAGCTCACCCAGCCAGTGGAGGCAGCAGCAAAAGGTATTTAGGTTTTTGCAGCGCTTTGGGGATGGAGTCAGAGACATTTTTCAGAAAAGGATTTTTTTTCTTAGTTTCTTTTATATTTTTATTTTTAATCACCATTTTAATAATTTGACTTTTTAAAAAACGTTTTGATTAAATGGATATGTGTGTGCATATTGGTGCAGGTGCTCACAGAGCCCAGGGACATTAGACCCCTGGAGCTGGAGTTACAGGCAGCCACAAGCCTCTGTAAGACAGTAGGGATCACTGGACACGGTGGTCCACGCCTTTAATCCCAGCACTCGGAGGCAAAGGCAGATGGATCTCTGAGTTTAAGGCTAACCTGGTCTACAGAGCTAGTTCAAGGCTAGCTAGGACTGTTACACAGAGAAACCCTGTCTCAAAAAAAAAAACAAAACCAAAACAACAACAACACACACAAAAACCCAGTATAATTCTTAACCACTGAACCCTCTCTCCAATCCTTTGATTTTTCTTTTTAAATAACTTGACATTAATCCCATAATAATTGCTTAACTATTAAAAATGATGGTTTAGGCTGGGCCTTTAACCCCAGCATTCAGGAGGCAGAGGCAGGAGGATTTCTGTGAGTTTAAGGACAGCTTGGTCTGCATAGCAAGTTTTAAGACAGCCAGGGCTACATAGAGAGAGAACCTTGTCTCAAAAATCAAAAATGATGGGGTCAGATCTGCTAGTAGCTTTAAAAATTTTGCTTTTCTATAAATGAAGTTATTTAGGTGGAATATTTACCCAAAGGGGAATATTTACCCAAAGGAAAGAACCTGTCTAAATTGTCTCTAACTTGCTCGCATGTAATTCTTCCCTGCTGTTGATAAGCTTCAAGGCCTCTTCCTTTCTTGAACGGACACCCTTCCGGGCTGAAGCTTTGTGGTGGTCCCAGCCCAAAGGGACTCCTGTTCAGCTGTGGGCAGATGATGGCGAAGGTAGTGGGACAGTAATGGCTGCAGGCTTTTCAGTGTTGATTAGGTATTTAGGATTCGGATCCCCCAAATACCATAGAAAGCATTTAAAGTTGGCCCTCAATATTCACTAAGGCTGGTTCTAAGACAAGCTCAATTCCAAAACCCAAAGGTGCACAAATCACCTACACAACACGACACATGGTTTGGGAAAACCTGTGTACAATTTCTCATGCACTTTTTTTTTTTTATCTTTTCAATTGGGAGACTAGATCTCACTATATAGCTCTTACTGGTACTGAATTTGTGATTCCCTTGTCTCCTTCTCCTAGAACTGCAGGATTACAGTCACATACCATTTCCCACCCCCAGGCTTGGTGTCACAGCACCTGGACCATTCTTTGTTGTGGGGCCTGTCCCATGCATTGTAAGGTGTTTAGTGGCACCTCTGGCCTCTACCCATTAATTTCTATTAACTGTCGATAGCACAGGCCCTCTCCCAAGCATAACAACTGGCCATGCCTCTACATCAGAAACCTTGTGAGGAACGGATGAGCCCGAGTGAGAACCACTGAGCTAGGCTGAGACAGCCAGTGTTGGCAGACTTTAATGCAGGCCTGCGTACGTGCTCAGTGGCCTTGGACATGTGACAAGGTGACCTGTGAGGCCTTCATCCTAAACAGTAGGTGGCATGAGAAGACCCCAGCGGTCCTCAGCTTTGGGGTTCTGTACCAGTGTATACATTAGAAAAAAGCATCTTCCTTCTCTCCCTACCGTGTGCAATCTTAAGGTGTGGTGGCAGGGGCCAAGGCTGCAGCTGTGTTAGTAGGGTGCTTGCCTAGCACGCATGCGCACATGAAGCCCTGGCTTCCAGCCCAGCATGCTTGTTTCGCAGTCCTGACCCCGACTCTCCTGTTTCTGCATTTCTAGGTTTGCCCGACTGGCTGCGACTGCATTTATCAGCCAGGGGGTCCCTGTGCATCTCTTCTCTGATATAACCCCCACCCCATTTGTGGTAAGTAACCCTTTCAGCTTCTTGTCACAGGACCCAGGGTGGGCCTTGGTGCTGCTGGTCTTCGGCTGTTTTGGTGACAGACCATTCCCTGGTGCGTGTTGGGCCAACTCCTCTCTCTCTCTAGGGCAGTTTTACCCACATCCTTGTAATGTGTGTCTGGTGTGCAGCTTTTCGTTCTGAATTGGTTTTCTCAAAGTCTAATAAGGGTTGCGGCTGAAGCTCAGTGGTAGCACAGGCAGGGGCCTGGGTTCGAGCTCCAGCACCAAAGGAAAGATAAGATACCATTTTATTTTGTTAAACTTCTATCTTAGTTCTGATTTCTACTGCTGTGAAGAGACACTATGACCACGGCAACTCAGGGTTAGTTAGCGGTTAGGGTTAGGGAAACAGTTAACTGTGGTGGCTTGCTTACAGTTCAGAGGTTTAGTTTATTGTCATGGCACAAAGCAAGGCAGCGTTCAGGCAGACATGGTGCTGGAGGAAGAGCTGAAAGTTCTTGCATCTTGACTGATGAGCGACAGGAAGTGAACTGAGACACTGGGTGTCTCTTGAGCATATATGAGACCTCAAAACCCGCCTCCACACTTCCTCCAACAAGATCATACCTACTCCAACAAGGCCACACCTCCTAATAGTGCCACTCCCTTCAAGGGCCATTTTCTTTCAAACCACCACAGATTCTATGTATCTTTTGGCAAGTTTGCAAAATGCTTATATATTTTTTTTAACTGATAGGTAGTTTTTCACTGCAATTACCACAATTAGGGAATCTCTTGAGTCTAAATCTGAGTCTAAATTCCTCAAACATTGTATTACTATATCTTTGAACAAGTTGATGTACAGTGGTATATTATTTGTGTTTTAATAAATAAAACTTATCTGAAGATCAGAAGATACTAGTTAGCCATACAGGCCAGGCAGTGATGGCACACATCTTTAAGTAGGACTCAGGAGGCAGAGGTAGACAGATCTCTGTTAGTTCAAGGCAACCCTGGGACACACAAAACTAATCTGTCTAAAAGAGGAACAGAGCTCACACAGAGGTGATCCCAGCACTTGGGATCACATGCCTTTAATTCCAGCACCATGGAGGTGGAAACAGGGGCAATATGGCTGGACGGAGAGAGGCATATAAGAGGGAAGAGACAGGAATTCAGAAAGTATGGTAAATGGGGTGTGGAGTCTTCAGGAGTCATGGAGACAGGACTCTATTTTTGGTCTGAGGTAGAGGTAAGAGCCATTAACTGACTGCTTTGCTTTTCTGATCTTCAGGTTGAACCCCAATATCTGTCTCTGGGTTTTTATTATTTGTGCTACATTGATTTACCAGCTTTAGATATGAATGGTCCATTCCAAATGTTATTCCTGGCTAGACTGGTACTAAGTCCTTCATGAGCAGAAGTGAAGCAAAGGCCATTAGGGACTGTGACAGCCATTGCTTTTCAGCAGACCCAACTGTGAAGAGCTGGACCTCATGCTGAGAGTGTGTTTTTCTAACAACTGACTTAGTGTGGCTCCTTCCATCGGGTAGGAATGAGAGTGTGTTGATGAGCAGGCAGGTCCGCTGGCCCAGTGAACTGAGAACACAGCACCTCCATGGGTGTCTACAACCCAGTAGGCCCATAGTATCCCAGCTCTGTGTAGCTCAGGTTTCATCATTTGATGGAAATATTGCAGCACGTTCCAGAATCCTACTTGTATTCTTTATGATCTAAGTGTCGGTAACTAGCATACTGTAGGAGAACTGAATGACTGTCTCACGAATCCTAGAGTGATTCTAGCGCTTTCTTTGAAACAGGGTCATGCTATGTAGCTCTGGTTAACCCTGAATGTAGGATATGTTGACCTTGAATGTAGTGATTCTTCTGCCTCTGCCTTCCAGGTGCTGGAATTTCACACATAAGTTACCACACCTGGCTAGTTCTGCCCATTTCTCTGTAGCAGGACACACCCCCAAGGAGTATAACTCACCTCATGGAGAAAATGGTAGAAGATAGAGAGGATCGAATGGTTCATATTTCAGGTTTCCTATGTAGAAATCTCGTTGGTGGTAGCCAAGCATAGAATGAGCCAAGAGCCTTCTGCCATTTTGGCACGTTGTCTTGTCAGGGTGGGAACTGAGTTGAAATGTCAGGGCTAGGTGTCAACCCTGGAGTGAGAGATGAAGAATCTGAGGACACACTCCATTGTCTCAGCTTTTTCCTTAGTGAGTAAGAAAAAGGAGGGGAAGGGAGTGGGTGCAGAGACTGTGCCCCAGCTTCCTTCCTGAGCAAAAGCTTTGACTGAATGCAGAGTGGGGGCGTGGCCCATCTTTGTCTTCAAAGAATTTTCTAACTCTCAGAAGGAGAAGACAGAAGGAGGGGACCTAGGAAATAATTCCCCTGTTTTGTGAAGATGAACATTATGAACATTCTGGAACTTTGGGCCAGTTATAGTTATAAGACTTTAGCAGTCTCCTCTTAGCCACAGGCAGAGTAGTTCATGGCAGTGGAAGCCGCAGATAATATAAAAGTTTACGCAGCTTGAGGCCTACAGTTCGTCCCAATGAATGCTTAATTTATGGATTAAGGGTATAAGGGACTAACAGCAGTAACTAATAATAAAATAGAACGGTTGTAGCAGTATCCTGGCATGAGGTTATGTCGGTGTGGGCCCTGCTGAAAGAGTTAAGGCAAATACTCTTCTTCCTGGACCACGAGTGACTGAAATAGAACAGAGCAAAGCCACAGATGGGGGGGGGGGGTACCGCATGTTACTTGATGGCACACAGGATGCTGAATGCTGTGTTATGATATCGGGGTAATAAAAGGGGATGCGTGGGTCCAAACCATGTGTACTAGGCATTTCCCTTCTCTCTCATCTTTGCTGTCTCCTGCCCTGTCCAGCCCTACACAGTGTCACGTCTGAAGCTCTGTGCCGGGATCATGATCACTGCCTCACACAACCCGAAGCAGGACAACGGCTATAAGGTACCCTCCGCTCTCCCTTCACACGGTGCTCTTACAAGGCACCCCCGCCCCTTTTGCTGTTTGGAAGTGGGTACTCTGCACCCTGAACCTGCTAAATGCATTCCTGGCCTCTAGGTCTACTGGGACAATGGAGCCCAGATCATCTCTCCACACGATCGAGGCATTTCTCAAGCTATTGAAGAAAATCTAGAGCCCTGGCCACAGGCTTGGGACGACTCTTTGATTGACAGCAGCCCCCTGCTTCACAACCCCAGCACTTCCATCAGGGATGACTACTTTGAAGACCTTAAAAAATACTGTTTTCACAGGTAACTAGACCACGAGTTCACTTGAGCTAATGTGGTCCAGCCAGATTCTATGTTTGGTTTTTGATTTTGTCCCCCTTTCTTGTATACACAATAGCTACATATGCAAGGGCCAGCAGTAGGGGGTCCCTATTTCTTCAAGGAACTGATAACAATCCTCATGACCTCAAGACAGCTGCATGGAGCCTGTCTTCACCCCTCAGAATTGCTATTCTAGTATGCAAACAGCCTAGGTGACCAGTCAAAGAAGTGGCTCTGAGGTGGCTTTATTTACAAAAGGGTGGCCAGCCCATGAGCTACAGTTTGAAGGGCTGTAACCTTACATGTTTGTACCTGTGTCTGTATATGCTAGTATAGATACAACTCTGTGTGTGTGTGTGTGTGTGTGTGTGTGTGTGTGTGTGTGCAATAAATAATGCATATGCATTTGCAAAGTTGAAGGTGATCAGCGAACTGCCCTCTAAGAACAGTAGAGGAGTTGGCACCCACACCTGCAGCCCGTGGTAATAACATAGGACCCATGTTTGACCCAGCGCTCAGCCTTATCAATTTATCATTTCCCCCCATTATGAAAACCTTTTTCATGTTTATTTGATGTTTATTTGATGTTTGTCCTTTCTAAGGATTTGTTTGTCTGTTGTCGTCTTTATTGATTTAGAAAAAAGGTCTTGTTTATTCATGTATATACTTTTCTCTTGTTACTTTTGAAAGTTTTTTTTTGAAACCTTAACAATCTTGTTAATATTTGGTTGTCTTTTAATTTTTGGTTTCTGAGTTTTATTAATGCTTTAAAAGACTCTATACCCAGGTTTTTATAAGGGAAAAATTCTGCCATTTGAACTTTTGCATTTGCATTTTGTGATATTTAATCTTTCAAGTCATTGGTCCTTTTTGATTCTGTACAGAGGACATAGCTTAGGCCGCTCTGAAAGGTCACAACTGTGCCATCAGCATACGTGAGAGATTCCTTCTTACTGAGGCACCCAGCCCCTCCCCTCGAGAGCCTTGCTTATATCCCTTGTCGTTTTCCAATTTGTCCTACTCCAGGAGTGTGAACAAGGAGAGCAAAGTGAAGTTTGTGCACACCTCTGTCCATGGTGTGGGTCACGAGTTTGTGCAGCTGGCGTTCAAGGCCTTTGACCTTGCTCCTCCTGAAGCTGTCCCCCAGCAGAAAGATCCGGATCCTGAGTTTCCAACTGTCAAATACCCGAATCCTGAGGAGGGTAAAGGTGTCTTGGTAACCTACTTTTATTAAATAATGGGCTCTACCTTTTATATGCTAAGCCAGTGGTTCTCGACCTGTGGGTTGTGTCCCCTTTGGGGTCCAACTACCCTTTCACAGTTCCTACGAACATCAGGAACACAGATATTTGCATTATGATTCATATCAGTAGCAAAATCACAGTTATGAAGTAGCAATAAGAATAATTTTATAGTTGGGGGTTCGATAGCATGAGATACTGTATTCAAGAGTTACCACAGGTAAGGAAGGTTGAGAACCATTGTTCTAAAACATTGTTATCAAAGCCATTATGATTTTGTGAGTTTTTGATGGGCTGAAAAAATGAGCTATATCTCTGGAAATATGTATGTCGGATGGACATTAATTTCTTAAAGGAACTTTCAAACTTGACACCTTATAAGAGGATGTAAGATGTAAAATCTAAAGTATTCTTTAAATTTTAAAGAAATATTTATTTGTATTTTGTGTAAATTGGTGTTTTTCTACTTGTATGTCTATGTGAGGGTGTTGGATCCCTGAGGAGCTGGAGTTACAGACAGTTGTGAGCTGCCGTGTGGATGCTGAGATTTGATCCTGGGACCTCTGGAAGAGCAGCCAGTGCTCTTAATGGCACAGCCATCTTTCCAGCTCAAACTAAATTGAATTTTAATTGATAGTTTCTTTATTGCCAAGAATTCATAATAAGAGAACAGAGATGGGGTTTTAATTTTACTATTTATTGTTAGAGAACATTATTGGCAGTATGGCTCGCAGCCCATTCTGAAAGGTTAGATAAGATGACACAGAGAGAGTTGGTTTGGTCTGCTTTGTGCGACCAGACACACACAGTGCCTAGAAATTCCAGTCCAATCACAAGGCTGGCACAGTTCTGTGCAGTCACAAGGCAGGGATGGGCTGTACATTGGAACTCTCATCATCTGATCTCCAACTTAGGAAGATAAAATAAAATCTAACTAAGCAAAACCAGCTCCAGGAAAGAAAAAAAAAAGCAGAAAATAAAAAGGCAGAAAAGAGGAAAAAAATAGCAACAACAAAATCCTGCAGGCCTAATTTGGGGGCAAGCCCATTTTAGCTCATGAGACCATGCCCATTCTAAAGACTAAGGTGTGTTCTGTATTTCTTAAGTAATTTTTATTTTCTGCACTTATTTTCAGACTTTATCTTTCGCCTTGGCTGACAAAATCAAGGCCAAAATTATCTTAGCCAATGACCCAGATGCCGACAGACTTGCTGTGGCAGAAAAGCAAGACAGGTGAAACTACCTTTGTTTACATGTGTTATGAAAAATACACAGAGGCCGGGCAGTGGTGGCACATTCCTTTAATCCCAGCACTTGGGGGGCAGAGGCAGGTGGATCTCTGTAAGTTTGAGGCCAGCCTGGTCTGCAAGAGCTAGTTCCAGGACAGGCTCCAAAGCTACAGCGAAACCCTGTCTCGAAAAACAAAACAAAACCAGAAAAATACACTGAAAGCCATCTTTAGCAATAGTAATATGTTTCTGGGAAGGCTGAGTTTTCCAGGTAATTTTAGTCGTTTCTACGGCAAAACCTCTGGTGGATTCCTCTAGCAGGACGGTTTGCTGAGCCTACGGGCAGAGATCATGACATAGAGCAAAGCAGCGCACACTGGGAAGTGAAATGACTCTTGTGGCCCCCTCGTGTTGGAGTTGAATTTAGTATGTGAAAGTCTCCATGCCTGATAAGGCAAAAGTCCTTTTTAGGATGCAAGTTTTGCAGTTCATTTTCTGCCAGTGAATCTGATAAGGCACTGGACCCTCAAGGCAGTGTTGAATTTAGGGGGAACAGACAGATGTTGGCATGGTGTTTAAGACCAGTATAACAATGTGGTCTCTGCAGAGGATAATATGAGTGTCTGGTACATTTTCAAACTACAGCCTTTGTCAAAGATGGAAATCCAACCATCCTTGGCTAATACCATGGAAGCCACTCAGATGTTTGTGACGTGGCAGGTCCATTTCAGCCCAGTAACTTAAAGACCGGAACAGGGGCACAGAAAGTATGCCGAGCTTTGTTTGCCTAGCTCCAGGGACTTCTGGGCCTCCCTGGGGGTTGCTAAGACAAAGACCCTGTTTCCTCACAGTGGTGAGTGGAAAGTGTTCTCCGGCAATGAGCTGGGGGCCCTGCTGGGATGGTGGCTCTTTACGTCTTGGAGAGAAAAGAACCCAGATCGAAGCACCCTCAAAGACACATACATGTTGTCCAGCACCGTCTCTTCCAAGATCTTGCGGGCCATTGCCTTGAAGGAGGGCTTTCATTTCGAGGTAAGGTGACTTTGACTTTCATGTTTCCTAAAACAATGTTTTTTCTTTCTTTTCATTTTTTTCTTTTATATTTTGAGACAGGGTTTCATATAGCACAGGCTGGCCTTGAACTTCATATATAACCAAGGATGACCTTGAACCTCTGATCCACCCCCCCCCACTCCCCGCCTTCACCTGCCTATTGCTAGGATTATAGCACGCACTGTGACTCCCAGTGTCTGTGGAACTGGGGCAAGCACTCTGCCAATTGAGTTGCATCCCTAGCACCAAACGTTTCTTTTTTCTTTTGGGTTATCCCTTTAGGAAACACTAACTGGCTTCAAGTGGATGGGAAACAGAGCCAAACAGCTAATAGACCAGGGGAAGACGGTCCTATTTGCATTTGAAGAAGCTATCGGTAAGAAATAATAATGAGGTTCACACAGATTGCTCAGGACAATTGAGATCAAGACACTGGGCTAAATTGTTTTGCTTCTGTTTGTTTGGTTTTTTGAGACAGGAGCTTATGTAACCCAGACTGGCCTTAAACTCTGTAGCCGAGGATAACCTTGAACTCCTGACCTCCTGCCTCCATCTCCGTACATCACCGCTCTCAGTCCAGTGTCAGCTGATCACACTCTGATCCGCTGGGGGCTCAAACCCAGGACCTTCTGTGTGTGAAGCAGACACGATAGCCTTCCTATCTAAATTCTCCAATACCTAAATGAAAAACATGTGTGTGCCAGACTAGACCCTAACATGGACTAGCCAGCAGGCTTGCCCTCAGCGCGGCCCGTTCCGGTGCTGTCAGAGTCCACTCCAGAGTTGTGTGTCTACCGCTTCGTCCGCAGGATACATGTGCTGTCCCTTTGTTCTGGACAAGGATGGTGTCAGTGCAGCTGTCCTAAGCGCAGAGCTGGCAAGCTTTCTAGCCACCAAGAATTTGTCTATGTCTCAGCAGCTCAAGGCCATCTATGTAGAGTAAGTGTCTACGGCAGTGGTTCCCAACCTTCCCAGCACTGTCACCCCCATCGTAAAATCATTTCATTGCTACTTCATCACTGTAATTTTGCTACTGTTTTGAATCATAATGTAAATATCTGACGTGCAGGATATCTCGTAGGCGACCCCCAAAGGAGTCATGACCCACAGGTGAGAACCACTGGTCTAAGGACTGTTGAAGGAATGATGGTTGTATTTCAAGTGCTCAAGTGTTGGTGACATGTTCTGTTTCTTATGAAAATCAAAATCACCTTTTCCGTTTAATGTGTCACCACTAATTAGTAATGGCCGTTTGCAGTTGCGTGAGTTCTAACTCATGAGACCGTTGCACGAATGGCTTGATTGACGAGTGTGACTTTAAGTAGTCAACATCATAAAAAGATTAAACGCATCGATATTGTAGCCAGTACTGGGTGTGCCTGTGTGGCATAGAAGCTGCTCGGGCGGCACAAACAGTAACCCGTGCAGCGCAGCTGTGTTCTATAATAAAGTCGAAACTTACCTAAGCAGACCGGTCTAGAGTAGAGTACTGATTCAGTCTTACTGTGTGTGCCTGCCATTCAGGGAACAATCTCAGCTTTCGTTCCTCAGACCATGACCATCTGATTGATACTGTTCTGCCTTAGCCTAGAGTGTGACAAGCAGGCGTGGCTGGCTGGCCTCAGGTCCCAGGGATCTGTCTCTGCCTGTCTTTGTCTCCCGAGTGCCGGGACTACAAGCATGCACCTCCATGGCCATCTTTTTTTATTTGGATTCTGGGAATTACTCAGGTCCTCATGCTTGGGACTGAGTTAGCACCACGAACTGAGCTATCTCTTCTACCCTGGACCTCTTTGTCATTTTCCTTTTAAGTTTATTCACTTTGGTTTTATGTATGTGGGTGTTTTGACTGCCTGAGTCTATGCACCATGTATGTGCCTGGTGCCCACAGAGGCCAGCCAAAGGTCACCGGGTCCCCTGAGATTGGTGCTGCGAATGGGTAGGAACTGCCGTGAGGGTGCTGAGAGCTGAACCCCGGTCCTCTGGGGGAGCAGCTGATGCTCTTCATCACTGAGCTCTCTCCAGCCCCTTTTCTTTTACTTTTTTTTTTTTAACAGTTTTTTCTTGTGTATATGTATGTGGGTGGGCGCACACATGCTACCAAACACACGTGGAGGTCAGAGGACAACTGAGAGCAACAGTTTCTCTCCTTCTACCACGTGTGTCTGAGGGTCAGCTCAGGTCATCAGGCTTGGCCCCAAGTGCCTTTACCCACTGAACCATTTTGCCATTTTTGAACCTTTTTTAAAATGTTAGATTTTCTTTTGAAGTTGGTTAGGGCTACCTGTTTCACTTATTTTAGAATGTCCTAGCTGGTACATATCTTGCAAACAGTCTACAGAAATTTTTGTGGCTCGTTTTGCTTAAGTTTGTGGGGTTTTTTTTCTCTTACAGATATGGCTATCACATTACCAAAGCTTCATATTTTATTTGCCACGATCAAGGCACTATTCGAAAATTATTCGGAAACCTGAGAAACTACGATGGGAAGAATAATTATCCCCGAACATGTGGCAGGTTTGAAATCTCTGCTATCAGGGACCTTACAACGGGCTACGATGACAGCCAGCCTGACAAAAAAGCTGTGAGTCATGTTGTTTACGTTGATCAATTAATTTATTTTGTGTTTACCATTTTTACAGTTTGAACAGATTCATTTGTTCATGTGGCAGGCTGAAGCTGACTTGGGGCACTCAAGCGTTGTTGTAATAAACTATCTGGGGAAATTAGAGCTGGTGCTGGTAGCTCGAGGGTAGACTGCTCGCTTAGCATGCACAAGGCCCAGGTTAGACCCCTAGCCTTGAACAAAGAATAAATAAAATAAAATAAACTATGTGGGAAAACTAGGAAGCATGGACTAAAATTGCAAGTACCCTCACAAGTCATTTGGTGCTAAATGGCTTTCAAAGTCATTCTTTCACACTCAAGGAAATTGTGACCCAAAGGGGCAGTGATAACTGGGGAAGGTCCAGGTGACTTGAGACTTTGGACTCTGGATCAGCTTTCCCTCTAACTCACTCAGCACGTGCCACTCCAGACAGTGTCTGAGTCACATGGAGGGCGTGTGACTACTAGCTGGTATGATGGCACATACCAGTACATCTTTAAATCCCTACACGTGGCGGGTCAAGGCAGGAACATCAGAGGTCTGAGTCTGAGGCCAGCCTGGGCTAGGTCATGAACGGATGCTGAAGGCCACTCTGGAATTTTTCATTGAGTAGGCCTCAGATAAGGACAAAGAATTTGCACACCTAATGAGATTCAATGCCCTTCGACCAAGGAATGGATAAGGAAAATGTCCCTTCGACCAAGGAATGGATAAGGAAAATGTACACAATGGAGTACTACACAGCAGAAAAAAATAACAACAACTTGAATTTTGCAGGAAAATGGATATGCTAGAAAACATTATGTTGAGTGAGGTAACCCAGATACAGAAAGACAGTTATCACGTGTACTCACTCATAGGTGGTTTTTAAACATAAAACAAAGAAAACCAGCCTACAAACCACAATCCCAGAGAACTTAAACAACAATGAGTATGCTAAGAGGGACTTACATAGGTCTAAAAGACAAGATCTCCTGAGTAAATCGAGAGCATGGGGACCTTGGGAGAGGGTTGAAGGGAAAGGGAGAGGCAGGGAGGGGAGCAGAGAAAAATGTAGAACTCAATAAAAAGAAAAAAGAAAAAAATTAAAGACCTGACCACCCAAAATAAAAAAAAAATAAAAGATTCAAGGTGACTAGATACTGGTCCACTCTGGGAGAACCACTTGTTTTCTGAGAATCTGGCCTTCTCTGACTGCATGTGGCATGAGGAGGAGAGCTGGGATAGCCTGGCGAGCTATCAGGTGTCTTCCCTGGTGTTCACCTTTTTCTGTTTTGTTCTGAAATCTCCCTAGGAACACAGTATATTTATAAGAGATAGATTACGTTAGAAGGATTATGGTGAAGTAGGATAGTGTATTGCCATACTGAGACAACCAACCATCCTCCCTCTCAATTGTTTCTCCTGGTGTTTGCCACAGAACGTTTGTCTCTCTCATGGAGGTAAAGAATCCATGCCTACACTTCCGACATTCGGTAGCCCCTGCCTGTCCTCATGACCTACATCCGAGCCTTGACTGCAGTGGCTAGTCATTACCAAGACCTGTTCGGTATATTCTTCATGGGGCTTCCTACGGCCCATAAGAAGTTGCATTTCCTATAACTGGCCATTGCTTTCTTTGTCTAGATTCCTATGCCACTGTCACTAGTCCCCCCAAAAGTCTCCCCATACCATTTTCCAGGGCGCTCAAGTCTCAGCTACTGTGTGGGCTTCAGTCTGAGTCCATTGGCCGTGCCCCCCAGCCTTCCGTGTCGCCCGTGCCCGCTAACCTCTTGATTGTATACATAGCTGTCATCTCAGAGTGCCGTTTGCCAAGGCTGAGACCCTCACGCCTGACCTTCTGACATCTTCCTAGACCACATCCAATTGCTTCCTTGGGTGGTGGTAGTAATTTTAGGAAGGCTGTTCGGTCTGAACATGTTTGACGTTTTGCTCTCAGACTTCTGCAGGCTCAGAGTTTGAAAGCATTGCTCCGTTATTGCTCAGGGTCCAGGCACTGCTTTCAGCATCTGCTCATCTCTTTAGTGAAGAATGGAGTCAATGTGTGATGCCTTAAAGGACATTAACACCATATTCATCATTTCTTCACAACTGATTCCGTTCCCTCAATGAGAACATGTCATTTGAACTCCATGTTGGAAACTTTGCGTGTTAGTTAGCATTTCTGTCTATTTGAGGTTGGTGGTCACTTATTAGATCTGTCAGACTTTTTGGTACTGCGGCAAAATACCCAGGAGAAGCAATTTCAATGCTGAAAGGTTTGGGGACTCACTGTTTCTATCAGTGGTCATGTGGCTCCCCTGTTCTTAGGTCCGTGGCAGTGTGGAAATCTGACAGAGAGGGGCCCGGTAGAAAGAAGCTGTTCACTTTGCTTGTTACAGACAAGAAGCAGGAAGAGTACAGCAAGGAGTCGGGGCCAAGTTAAACCTTCAAAAGTGGGCTCCCAGAGACCCCCGTCCTCCAAGTGGTCCTTGTAATATAAAAATAAACTGGTGCCATTCCCCAAGGGGCCTGTGGGCCACGAGGGGCAGCAGGTCCCAGGCAGGGAGTTGCACAGAGCCTCAGCAGGTAAGAGACAGAGATAGGCATGCCATGCAGAGTGAGGCTGGATATTTATTTAGTAGGTTATGGAAGTGAAGGGGAAAGAGAAGAGCGAGGGAGAAGGGGGATGAGGAGAGAGAGGCAGAGAAAGAGAGTGAAAGAGAAACAGAGAGAGAGAGGGGTGGGGAGAGGAAAGGAAAAACTACCTCTTGGGAGAGAGGCAGAAAAGAGAGAGCTCTCAGGGAGGAAGATCCACTTGCCTCGGCAGACCAGGAGGGAGTGGGTGGGGCTTGTCTCTTAAAAGGACAGGACAGACCATTACAGTCCCCACCTGCCGCAGTTCCAGGCCTTCTCAGGACACTACTAAAATGCTGCATTATCAATGCATTAAACCATTGATTAGGTCAGAGTCCTTATAATCCAACTTTATCTGGAAATGTCCTGACAGACACACCCAGAGTGTGCTCTACAGCTTCCCTAGCCTCGTCTCAATCTAATCAAGTCCGCCATCACAGTGGGTCCTTTAGTCTGTGGGCATCATTTTTTTAGGTCTCAGTTTTCTTGGTGATATATCAAGGAAGGGCTGTGGTTGGCTGTTTTCTTAAAAGAGTTTCTAAGTAGATGCTGGCTTGCTGGGACTGCTACCCTTCCCTCTTTGTTTCTTCTTGTCCCACTCTACTTCTTTTTTGAGGGATTTTCTCAGCTTTTAGCTTTTAGTGTTCCTGTTAACTGTTACTTTCAGTTCTTATTCTAAGTTTTTTTCCATAATGGCATCCTATTATTGTTTTTGTTTATTGTACCTTTCTAAAGATTCTTTTTAAAAATTAAGTATTTTTCATCCATATAGCCTTTATTTCCTCCAATTTTTTGTTTTTTAAAACATTTTTTTAAAATATGGCTTTTGTTTAGTTTTTTTCTTTTTAGTTTTGGACTTATTTACCCACTGTCTTTCCCTAAGGGTCTCTCGGTATCCTTTACGTACTTAACTGGTTGTAAGTTTTGTGTGTGCATGACAAATGACCTAATGGGCTTTGGGGATCTTAAGTAGCAGGGCAACTATTCTAAGATTGACCTTCACTTTGGAGCTATTGGGCTGGTCCACAGCCTAACCCTATGGTTTTCGAAGGGATATAAATTGACTTGTCAAGGCCCTAGAGGTGTGGCTAGGGGTGGGTCTGGGATGTCTCACTCAGTCTCCCTTCAGACCGTACACTCCATGGTACCTGGTGGGCCTAGTTTCTGAGCTTTTTTTATTCAAATGCCAGCGGACTCATTCCTTGCAGGGAATATCTTTGAGCATCTGGTAGCTTCTCTTCAACCCTGTTTCTATGTCTCATTCCTGCCTCACACCAACCCTTGGCATATGTGGTACCTCTAATACTTCAGCCCAGCTGGACTTCTGCAGAGCACAGTCTCTGTTTCCTGTTTCTGTCTCCACCCTCAGGTCCTGGGACCCCACAGTCATGTGTTTCATCACACCATTTCTAAGTCATTGTCTGCTTCCTGTCTTCCATGGTTGAGTGACCTCCGCATCAAGTGTTGCCATCTTTGTTCCCCTTTGCCTTGTGTTTATACCTGTGAAAACACAAAGCTGTTAACTTTAGTGATGTTCTGACTTTAACAACTGGAAATACATCTGTCAGAGTTTTGTATAAAAAAAATCAAAACAAAAGCAAAAAAACCTCCTTATGAATCTTTTATTTTTGACAAAATTCCCATTTACAGCATTGAGTTATGATCTAATTTTCTATAGTACATTATTAAGTTGAAATAATGTGTTTCAATTTGAACAAAACCTTCATAACTGCTAATAAATTTATGGAAGAAGAAAGCCAGTCTGTGAAGTTACTTAATGTTCACATAGCACTAGAATTGCATTCTCTGACTTCCTAAGGAATGTCCTTATAGCCAATGTATTCATCTGGTATTAGTTTTCTTGCTTGTTTGGGACAGATTCACCGGGTCAGAGCAGCTGGTTACCGTCTAACTGTGTGACATGTACAAATTAATCTCTAGGTTCTTCCTACCAGTAAGAGCAGCCAAATGATCACCTTTACCTTTGCCAATGGAGGTGTGGCGACCATGCGGACCAGCGGGACAGAGCCCAAAATCAAGTACTACGCAGAGCTGTGCGCTCCCCCTGGCAACAGGTATGACATGGACGGCGGTGCCGTGCCTCTTAGTCCTGAGATGTCCTAGTTCTGTTCAAGTGTGCAGCTTAGTCAGAAACTAGCGATACTATGTTACTAAAGACTACCTTAAAAATTGAAAAAAAAAATAGCTGTCGTGGTGGCGCACACTCTCAATCCCAGCACTCAGAAGGCAGAGGTGGTAGACTATTGAGTTTGAGGCTATCCTGATCTACAGAGGAAGTTCCAGGACAGCCAGAGATACACAGAGAAAGTCTGTCTTAAAAATCAAAACTTGAAAAATAAAATCAATTTAAAAATTTTTAGAAAGAGGTGAGAGGTTTCACAGTGATTTTTCTTAAACGTGGCTACCCATTATTTGGGAAGCTTCCAAACCTCATACCCAGGTCTCACCAGTAAGTGCTGACTTTTAATTATAGTGGTGTATGACCTGGGAGTCAAGTTCTTTTTGTTTTGATTTTGTTTTAAGATTCTCTTTTCTTTTTTAAATTATGTATATGGTGGAAGGGGTAGGCTGTGCACTTGAATGCAGGTGCCCTTGGAGGCCAAAGACACTGAATCCCTGGAGCTGGCAGTACTGACAGTTATGAGCCGCCCTGTGGGTACTGGAAACTAAATTCTGATCCTATGCTAGAGCAGTGCACACTTCAAACAAGTTTTTTATTAAAACACGCATACCAAACCAAAAACCTCTTGAGGGGCTGGCGAGCTGGCTCAGTGGTCAAGAGCACTTGCTGCTCTTCCAGAAGATCTGAGTTTGGATTCCAGCACCCATGTCCACATCAAGCAGCTCCCAGCTGCTTTTAACTCTGGCTCCAGAGAATCCGATGTCCCCGTCTGGCCTCCATGGGCACCTACATTCATGTGACAGTAAACACACATACACATAAATTAAAAATGTGTAAATAGATCTTACAAAGAAGCCTAGCTGAGTCTCTACAGCTAAGCAGGCTCATAATTGGTCATTAATGCCAATGAATTTTCCTCGTTTATTCCTGGGATAAAATAAATTAGAATCCTTTCTGTGCGCACTCAGTAAATACCTGAGGATCTGAGCTGGGTCCCTGGGTAGAGAAGAAACCACATCAAAAATCGTGCTTGTTCTCTCTAAGTTGCCAATATTCCATGACTAGTATTCAGGTATCAGTGTTTCTGTGTAGCTAAGTACTAAGTGATTTGCACTACATTGAGGCAGGTTTTCTGTGATCACCTCTGTGATTTCATCCCCATTTCTCATATTTTATTGCATCATTTTTCCAAAAGCCCTTTCTTTTTAATAGCCTGGAAATGTATGTAAAGTTCCAGGATAGTTTTCTCAATAGTAATAATACTGCTTAACATGTAAAGTCCTTTCTCTTTAATAGCCTGGAAACGTATGTAAAGTTCCAGGGTAGTTTTCTCTATAGTAATGATGCTGCTTAACATGTAAAGTCCTTTCTCTTTAATAGCCTGGAAATGTATGTAAAGTTCCAGGGTATTTTTCTCCGTAGTAGTAATGCTGCTTAATATGTAAAGTCCTTTCTCTTTAATAGCCTGGAAATGTATGTAAAGTTTCAGGGTAGTTTTCTCTATAGTAATAATGCTGTTTAACATGTAAAGTGCTGTGCTACTTACACTTCCATGTCGCTTTTCAGAGTAGACTTCATTTCAGACCTTTATAAACTGGGAGCGGGGGGAAACTTTTATAAACTGCCCTTGTGTTACCGTCATTAAAAGGTGACTCCTCGTTATTAAAGGGACATTGGGATCTAGGCTGGGCTAATATCACAGCTTAAGGAAGCACCAGCCTGCTAACATGCAACAGCAAGAAAAATATGACTAAGATAAGCTTAAATATTAACAGACTTCATGCCATGCATTTCATTTATTAATTGAATTATCTAACCTATGACTTGGTTAGAATCAAAAGGACTTTCAAGTCTAGGTCCTGCTACTTAAGAGACCATTTTGTGCAGGACCGTGGTATTGCTCTTTAATCCCAGCACTCGGGAGGCAGAGACGGGTGGATCTCTGTGAGTCTGAGGCCAGCCTGGTCTTCAGAGCGAGTTCTAGGACAGGCTCCAAAGCTACAAAGAGAAACACTGTCTCGAAAAATCAAAAGAGAGAGAGAGATTTGTTGGAGAGGATGTTCTTCCCAGCTTCTTATTTCTAAAAACTTTCAGGCATAGAAACACTAAAATGGAAATTCACTGAACCCTCGTGTTCTTCACCGAGGCCAGAAGTTGGAAAGCAAGCACACATGGGACAAGCAGCAAATGTCCCAGTGCTGGCAGGCCCTATGGTTCTGCTGCAGCTACTCAGCTCTCCTGTTGACATGTAGAAACAGTCAAATATGTATCAGTGAATGATGCCCCATTAAAACTTTATTCACATAAACAGACCATAACACATAGTACAGATCCCGACATATCCTCCACCATTGCCGGTGTTTTGCAGTGTCTCATCTCAATGTGTTTTTTATTCTTCTCAATCCTTTTAAAACAAATTATAGACCTGTTGACACTTGCCTCCTAAATACTTAATTGTATACCACCCAAGAACAAGAGAACCCCAGTGTTATTAGTTCCTGGTTGTTTTCAAACAGTTACACCAGAGAAGCGGAGGTGGGGTGAGCTTGCATGACGGTGGGTAGGCAGGCTGGAGTTTGGGGGCATGGAGTCAAGTTGCAGATATGGATTAAATTCTTCAGGAAAAAATGCTCTCTTGTATCTTTTCCATCCAGATCACCAAGGATAATGGCCTTCGTGTAAAGTAAACTATTTGTAAGTGGCTGTCACATCTCCAAAATGTGACAATCACCTTTTACAGTAAGGCCAAAATTAGTATTTGAATAACTAGGGATTGTTTGTAAGCCAAGCCTGGTCAACATGAATTCAGACTTGCCCAGAAATCCTCAAAATAAGCCATTTTTTTCCCAATTCAGAATTTCATTGAAAAATCAGATTACTTCATTGTCATTTATCCTACATTGATTTTTGGCCTAGTTAGAGAGACACAACTGCCCCGTGAGAAGAGACACTTCTACACCCATCTCTGTAAAGTGACCCTCTGAATGTAAGCGGAGGAAATCAGGGTTCCTAGCCCAAGTTTACACAGCCAGGTGGTATGGTTTTGTTTTTAAAATATTATTCAGTGTCACACTTTAAGTGTCCAAATGGGTCATTTAGGATTAGGATGGGAACTAGGAATTATTACATCACTATAGAGTGGTTGGAGCCCTCCCCCCGCCCCCAGTAAGCACACTCTTCAGGAACATTAACTCGATGAACAAAGGAATCAATATATAGATATGTCATGTTTGGGAACTAAAAGATTGATAAGAAAGTTAGTAATTGGCAGGTTCACTGAGTTTAAGTTTTAGGCTTTGCTTTTAACTAATTATGGCCATATTTGCCTTCCTGAGAGTTATTTTCTTCAAAGCACATTTGTGGAGAACAAAGAGACCAGTGTAACTCACGAGTGTATTAGTTATAATTACTGTATATTTTGGTAATAGGAATATAAATAAGTATAATGATAGCTTTTATTGAGGCCTTTGGGCTGGGTTCTGGGCTAAGTCCTTTATACAGTATACCTCGCTATGTACAATAAGGTAAAGTTTTACAGATGAAGAATGTGGATCTTGCCTGAGGATACATAACTAATAGAGCCAGAATTAATGTCTGCAATGAAATCGTTTGCCTTATTATACTATGGCCAGTTGCAGCATCAAAATGATCTGAACCGATTGCAGTAACTGTCATTCCTTCTGGATGACCTGAGTATGTAAGTGTCGCAGGTGGTCAAGAATGAAGCAAGAGAAAGTGTGTGAAGGGTTCATTTCCACAGTCAGCTGTATGGTAACTCACACGGGACTCTATAAGCCGCTGGAAATCCGTTCCACTGGGAGCTCGGCTTTTGTGTTGTTTCCATCCATGGACCATGGACCTAGTCTATACAAATAAGTCAACTACAGGCTTGAAACCTTGGCTCTCTTAAAGGGATCCGTTTCCCTAGAGTTTTGTTTCCCCTGCAGCTGTAGTATTTTTGTTACTTTGTTTTGTCTCATTTTTTTGTTACTTTGTTTTGTTTTGGTAGTGGTAGTGATAGAGCAATAAAGATTCAACTCCCATTCCCTACCTGTTAGAAATAAGTTTGAACAAAGAAAAAGATCACCACCCCAACTAAAGAGACTGCCAGGGCAAATTTGACCCTGACCATGAGGGTGAATTCAGAAGAGCAAGCCGGGAAGTATGACTGTCTTCTTCCCCTCGGCTGGAGTCCGCTAGTTTTAAAGGAATGGACACAAAGGAGATGAAGGGAAGAGAAAGGACTCTCTGCTTAATTCACTAAGCAGGAAATGCTGTGGGTCTTTGTATAAGCAAGGGTTTTACTGTGTGAGGTGGGGCATTAAAATATTTGCAGAAAGGTTTTATAAGGTGATGGGGGTGAACAGATTTGAATTCCTTGTTAAACACAAGTTTTATAGTATTTGATAGAAAGACGCGCAGTTAATGTTTCTCGCACCGTGAAGAGGCTTCTGTCTACGCCCTTTCTGTGAAGGCAACTTGACTTCTGTGACCCGAGGACAAAACAGTATCAGGAACAGTCTTCCAGGAAGACTGAGGACTTCACAGAGATGTGGTCAAAGTTGACCAGGACTGAAGCATGAGGAAAATCAGGAATGTTTCCTCTGTGTTGTTAGATACAGACAGTATAGATCCCTGGGGATGCTAGGACAAAAATTGTGGTTCTTTAAAATTCTTAGAAGAAGAGCAAAGAGTAATTTTATTTATTGTGAAAACCTTGGATTCAGAAGCCTTCAGGGAAAAGAACACATAATCATATTGCCTCCTGGGATTTTCCCCCGCAAAGTCAACAAATGTGTTCCCACACACAAGTTCATGGAGTTCTGTTCTTTTCTGAATTCCACCCTCTTGAAGTTTAGTTTCAGTCTCCCTAGGTCCACGAAGAGAGCATTTTAAAATACAGTTTGCAGGGGCTAGAGAGACGGTTCCGTGATTAATATGTGAGCCCTAATTATTTCCTTGGCGACCCACACTCCGTGTCACTCCAGCTCGGCAGACAACTGCATTTACATGTACACTTGCGCATATTACAAATTAACCTGTAAAATACACTTACATGTGTTTTAAATGTCTAATTTTGCTTTGAAGCTGTGGCTCATACTTGCAGTCCTTAATCCCAGCACTCAGGAGGCTGAGGGAGGAGGATTGCTGGGATTTCAAACAGAGCCTGGGAGACGCAACAGGATTCTATCTCAAAACCGCATCAAGGCCAAGATGCGAATGCAGGCCTCTAAGCCTTTGGAAGGCAGAAGCAGATGGGTCTCTGTGAGTGTGAGGCCAGCCTGGTATACATGTTTACTTAGTGAGACTGGCTCAAAAAATATCAAATCTGTGCACTTGTTTCGCGTTGGAACTATCCACTAATCTGAATTCTCCCCATCTTCTATTTTTCAGTGATCTGGAGCAGCTGAAAGGGGAACTAGATGAGCTAGTCAGTGCCATTGAGGAGCATTTCTTCCAGCCACAGAAGTATAACCTGCAGCCAAGAGCAGAATAAATCATCCCGGCATTTACCTCCAATTAAGCGATTAAGCTGAACTTTTTCCTTTTTCTTTTCTTTTTTTTTTTTTTTTTTTTTTTTTTTTTTTGAGATAGGACTTCTCTGTGTAACAGCCCTGGCTGTCCTGGAACTCAACTTTGTGTAGTGAGTCTGGCTGGCCTTGAAAACAGAGACCCTCCTGCCTCTGCCTCCAGAGAACTGGAATTAAAGGTGTGGACCACCTTGCCAGGCTGAACTTGATTTTCAAAGCAATATTCATGAGGGCCAAGCCATCTGGATAATTACAAGTATTTACATCTTTCAACAGCACTGCCTTCCTCGGGGTTTTATACTTTTGGCCCAAAAAGTAAATAAGGAAAACATGACCAAACCCAACAGACTAACATCTTTATGAAAATGTTAAGTCTTGGCATTATCTGAATTTTTTAAATAAAGATTTTTTCCAAAATTCAAAAAGTAGATTGTAAATAATATACGTTAATTTGCATACACATGTGTTTTCTGTGTAATTCTTTGTATGTGTAGTTGAAATAGACAGAAAAGCGATGTAGTTCTTAAGTTCCAGGCTGTTGTCTAGGATAGCTGTTTTATAAAAATATTTAGACTTATGTTCCTGTCAGTTGCTTATAAAGTAAAATAACAAACCAAATGACTTTATTAAAGTTTTTTTACCTAAGACTTTTAATTTTTAATAATATTTAATCATATTACACATGCTAAGAAAAAACCAGCTCAACTACTATAGATTTAAATTTCCTGAAGGAAAGAAATGAACCCCACCTAACTGATAGAAATCTTATTTGTGGAGAGTTAGAAAGTTAGAAACACCGTATCAAATTATTCTTGCTCTCCACTAGACTGTTCACCCCACCACAGCACGACTGGGTCTCTACCACCTGAGAACTTCCAGAGACTCTGAAGTGGTTTGCTGCACACAGAGCAGATGGTAGGCAGGGTCACAATTATTCCCCAAAGGTTGCAGCAAACTGTGCTAGGGGAAAAGACAATAAACTATGTTTCTAGTTTAAAAGCCCAGTTGTTTGGTTTTCCTGATTAAAGAGACAACATGAATTTCCACATATACATACAGTAGAGGACTGTCACTCTGCTCTCCGTTGCTGTCATAGGGTTTTTTCAAAGCTGTGTAGAAGCCTGGGGAGGGCTTCTGTCTGCTCAGAGGCATGATACAGGCAGGAAATTCTTAGGAAAGGAGCAAAATCTGAAGACAGCATCTCCCAAACCTGGAGCTCAGCATCAGCAAGAATGTAGACAAGATTTGGGAATGTGAAAAACACTCAGAGGAAATTTCAGGGTGGGCACACAACCCCAACCCCCATTTCCACCACCTCCATAAATAAATGGCTCTCTCCTGGATTTCTTTCTGTTTTTCTTTTTTAAAAATTTATTTTTTTAAATTATCTTTTCTCATTTTACATACCAATCCCAATTCCCACTCTCTCCCCTCCTCCCATTCCCTCCATCTCTCCCCCTAGCCCTCCATCCACTCCTCAGAGAGGGTAAGGCTTCCCATGGGGAGTCAACAATGTCTAACACATTGCTTTGAGAAAGGACCAAGGCCCTTCACACTATATCTAGGCTGAGCAAGGTCTCCCTCCAAAGAGAATGAGTTCCCAAAAGCTAGTACAACCAGGATTTATTCCTACTGTTTGTACTGTCTTTTAATCACCTGGATTTCTAAGAAACAGCATGCCATGGTATTTCTTCCCCCTGTTACTACAGAATATACGGTAACACCACCACATGGAATAGACAGTTGCGCACAGCTTGAAACAAGGTTCCTGAGTTTCCACCTTGGTCTGCTATAAGCTAGCTCAGTGACTTTGGGCAGGTTGCTTAACCTCACAAAACTTTAGTTGTGTGTGTGCGTGTGTGTGTGTGTGTGTGTGTGTGTGTGTGTGTGTGTGTGAGAGAGAGAGAGAGAGAGAGAGAGAGAGAGAGAGAGAGAGAGAGAGAGAGAGAGAGGTCTTTTTAGGGCAGTTTTCATTTCCCAATAAAATTGAGAGTATACAGAGGTGCCTAGACTCCTTGCCCCTGTGCACACCTAGCTCCACACTTAATACCTTCTACTAGAGTGTGCATGTTTTATAACAGATGAACTTACAGTTGTTAGTACCCACACTGTGGAAACAGTGGAATGATGAGTGGTTGTTATACGTGGCATGGAGGGAGGGATGAACAGGCAGAGGTCAGAGGGCTTTTGGACAGTGAAAGTACTTTGCTGGATTCTATTATGATAGGCATATGTCACGCATTTGTCCAAACCACATTCTGTATTACATCAACAGTGAGCCTAATGTAATCTGTGAATATAGGAGATAAGTTGTTTTAAAAAAATTTTTTACACTGATGTATGTGTATAAGAGAAAGAAGTGGAAAGAGAAGAAGAAAGAAGAGGAGGAGGAGGAGGAGGAGGAGGAGGAGGAGGAGGAGAAGAAGAAGAAGAAGAAGAAGAAGAAGAAGAAGAAGAAGAAGAAGAAGAAGAAGAAGAAGAAGAAGAAGAAGAAGAAGAAGAAGAAATTTGTTGTATGATCTCAGAGGTCATTCCTTTGTTGCAGGAGAGACCCCATTTTGAACATGGCTCTAACAAAATTGTCAAGTTCAAATATGCAACATTTATACTTAAAACAAAATTACTCTGGGAAGCTATTTGCACTGATTTCTTTCCCTTTGCTTTTTGTAAACAGATGTTTGTGTCCTGCCTGATCCTACAACCATCCAGTCCCAAAGAAACACACAGAGGCTTATAGTAATTAAAAACTGTTTGACCTATTAGCTCAGGATTATTATTAACTAGATTTTACAACATAAATTAACCCATAATTCTTGTCTATGTTTAGCCACATGGCTTGGCACCTCTCCTCTTTCCTGAATTCTCCTAGTCTGGTCACCCTGCCTATACTTCCTGCCTGGCTACTGACCAATCAGTATTTTATTAAACCAATACAAGTGACAAATCTTTACAGGGTACAAAAGTATTCTCCCACAGCATTTTCCACTTTTTTCTTTTCAAAACAAGATCTCTGAATCTAATCTCCTTTGTTTAGATTTTCTAACCATTATCCATATGAACTTGTAGCCCACACTCCAAACAAAGACAAACATCCGTAATCCATCTTTGGGAATGTGGATGTGGTTTTCTAGGCGACTTCCTGCTCATTGGGGTGCTGGCAATCTTATGGGGACCCAAGGAAATTTTGGGATATGGTCAAGTCCTGACTGGAGTTTTCTGTGAGGCTGAGTCATCTCAGTCAGCAGTCTTGAAGCTGTTCTGGATGTAGAACTCAGAGGAAACTACAACAGAAGTGTTCTGAAATGTTGACTCATCTGGACCATCCATTGCCACTAGAGATTTTTCGGGAGGTCTTCCTTAATCAAACCTTATTTTTCATAACTCAGAATGAATCCGCAGTACCTCATTTCCTTTCCTCAATGAGGCATTCTCATCTTGCTTCCTCTATGTCTGGCTTGCGACTGTGTCTCTGCCTTTTCTCTTCCCCTGAATTTTCTTAGTCTGGTTGCTCTGCCTATACTTCCTGCCTGGCTACTGGCCAATCAGCATTTTATTAAACCAATATGAGTGACAAATCTTTACAGTGTACAGAAGCATTCTCCCACAGCAGCTCTTCCTTTGTTCTATTTTAAAAAGTATTTTACTAAATTTTATTTTATGTATATGAGTGCTTGCCTGCATGTATGTAGGTGCATCATATGTGCACAGTGCCTGTAGATACAAGAAAAGGGTATCATGTCCCCTGAAAATGGAGTTTCAGATGGTTATGAACTACGATGTAGATGCTGGGAACCAAACCTGGATCCTTTGCAAAAGCAGCAAGTGCTTGTGACTGGCAAGCTATCTCTATACCTCTTTGTTCTAGTCTTATGACCAGAATAAGCAGTAATTCAACCATTAAAGGAAAGATTCTAGGCCCAGGGATGTAGCTGTGTGTGTAGCGTGCTTTACTAGCACGGACAAGACCTTAGGTTCAATCCCCAACACCAAACCTCCATGGCAGGTGAATTTGTCTCCAATAGAAGGTCCAAGAATCCAGTAGCTATTGGGTCCACCAGGCTGGATGTCTCTGGTGATATTCAGTATACGTCAGGATCTCATAGAAGTAAACTATAATTCCAGTGAAAAAAATTGCCTCCACAGCAGGATGTGTGCATTTGCCTGTGAGAATGAAGGCAAGCAGGCAAAGGGCAAACCCTGCTTTCATCCTCGTCCTTCATACAGGTTGCCAGGAGAAGGCGTGGTCCAGATTTAGGGTGGGTCTTCTGACCTCGAGTGGTCGGGATTGAAGGTGGGTCTCCCCACCACAAATGATCCAACTAACTCAACGTTCCTAACAAGTGTGCCCAGATGCTTGGGGTTTTAGTGAATTCCCAGATGTAGCCAAGCTGACAACCACATACCCACCACAGCAAGTGAGAATCAACGTTGGGAAAAAACATCATGGCTGCAGACGTCGCCATGGAAGCAATGCATGATGACTGCCCACGTGAATCCATAGATAAAAACAAGCAAGCTAGAGGCATGACAAACCCCAACATGATCCAGGTGTGGTCAAGCGGGGGAGCATAGAATCAGGGAATGTGGGGCTTTCCACCTGCTCTCTTGGTCCTTGATAAAACCCGAGGCACAAAGCTGCCAGCACTCTCTCATGTGAGACCAGTGAAGCCTTTTTAGCATCTGGCCAAATGTCGCTGCAGAATGGAGTTGGGCACCCAACCCAAGAGCCAGCTGTGTAGGTCCTAACTAGCAGTTGAAACCATTTCAACATAGCATTGTGCAATCTCTAAAGGGAAGTTAGGGTTGAAAGTTACAGAGATGAGCAAGCCTGATTGTCCTTCGATGCACTGTCCTGTGCACTGTCCACCTTCCCTAGAAAAAGAACAACCACAAAAGAAATTCCTAGTTGTCACAAATGAGGCATAGAGCCTCTTCGGATATGGATTCCTGGGTTTACTATAACAACAGTCAACTGTGGACACAAGTTGAGGTTAGTCTGTGGGCTCGGGGCTCCAATGGCTTCCTCTCTTTCCCTTTCTGACTCTTCACTGCTCTCTGTCCTCTGAAAGCCTCTGGATGCTCCTGGCTATAGTTGTTCAAGGGTTCCAAACTCCTGATATTGGCGTCAGCATCTTCTTACTTGGACTTTCCACCAGACGTCAATTGAAACAAGCATATCCTGGCCATGAATTTGTTTTCCCCATGCAGCTCCCCACTGCATAATCCCCTCCAGATTATTCTATGCACAGACCCTGACCAGAACCATCAGTGACTTGAGTGTCTCAGCCCCACCTGTCTTTTCTTCCTTTAAGAATGCACATAATGTATTTATACAATGGGGAGTTAAAAACTAAAATAGTAGCATCCGTCCCCTGGCAATAGGCATATCTCAGTTCATGGCCAGTCTTGTAACCTCTACTGTTACCTTGTTCCCTATTTTACCACAGATCATTTCAGAAGCAAATCCCAGATCTGTCATTGTTCCTCCAAATACTTTCATGTGGGTCTGAAGAGACAAGGACTTGTGTGCATACACACACACACACACACACACACACACACACACACACACAATCATTGCCGCACCTGAAAATGCTGATACTTCTTGTGGTGGTTTGAATAGGTATGCCCCATATAGACTCATGTGTTTGAATGTTTGACCACAGGAAGAGGCACTGTTAGGAGATGTGGCCTTGTGGAATAAGTGTGGCCTTGTTGGAGGAACTGTGCCACTGTGGGGGTGGGCTTTGAGGTCTCACACGTTCAATCTATGCCCAGTGGGACACACAGTCTCCTTCTTTTGCCTGAGGATCAAGATGTAGAACTCTCAGCTCCTACTTCAGCACCATGTCTGCCGACATGCCGCCATGTCTTCTGCCAAGACAATAACGAACTAAACCTCTGAACTGTAAGCCAGGCCCAGTGAAATGTTCTTCTTTATAAGAGTTGCCATGCCCGTGGTGTCTCTTCACAGCAATAGGAACCCAAACAAAGACATTTGATATCAGCAGAATGACCCAGTCAGTGTGGGACTTCCCTGTTTGTCTTCCTGCTAAGTCAGGGTGTGGGCACTGTCCACTCACGGCAGTTGACTGCTCAGCCTCCTGAAGCTCATTCAGCAAAGAAATTCTTCATCCTTCTTACTTTGTTTTCTTGTAATTTGTTGTTTCGAACCTACTGTTTAGATTTCATTCGCTGCTTGTTCATGGTGTGCTTAGCTTGTTTCTCGTGTGCTGTGTTTCCTGCACCAGCAGATTTGACGTTCCGGCAAGAATGCTTGTAAATGGATGTTTCCTGTCCTGATCATTCAGTCCCAAATAACCAGCTCAAGGCTGAATATAAATTATAAATGCTCGTCAGATAGCTCAGGCTTGTTACTAACTAACTCTTACATTTAAATTAACCCATATTTCTCTTTATGCTTTGCCATGTGCCTCATGGCTTGTTACCTCATTTTCTACAAGCCCTGCTTCCATGGTGGCTGGCTGGCATTTCTCACTCTGCCTTCTTCTTCCCAGAATCCTCTGTTTCTGACTATCTTTCCTGCCTATACATCCTGACTGGCTACCAGCCCATGAGCTTCCTTATTAGCCAATGAGAGTAATATCTATTCACTGAGTATAGAAGGGCTATTCCACAGCAAACGCTCAACAGGGATGCAGGGCTAGAGGGTAAGAGAGGCTCATACCATTTCTAGTTGTTTTTACAGTTACAAGCTTGGGCCAGCATATTGGCTCAGTGTGTAAAAGTACTTACCACACAAGCCCGGAACCCAAAATTTGGTCTGCCAAAACCCATATAAAGGTAGAAAGAGAGAAATGACTTACAAAGTTGTCCTCTGACCTCTTACACACACACCATGGCTTGTGTGTCCATATAACTCATGCAAACATGCAACAGCAATGATAAATAAACATTTTAAAAAGGTGACTAGGTAAATGCCAACAGAATTCAGCTAAAAGGAAAGAATGACAGGCAGGGCAGATAGCTCAGTGGGTAAAACATTTGCTGTCCAAGTACGAGGACCAAAGTTCAGGTTCCGGCACCCACATAAAAGTTAGGCATGGCCCTGTTTCTGTAATCCCAGTGTTGGTGGGTAGAAATAGGAGGTTCTGGGAGCTCAGGGGTCAGCTAGTTCATCCAATTTGTGATCATTAAGAGACCTAGTCCCCCAAATAAGGTAGAGAGTGACTGAAGAAGAAGACTGATATCAACCTTTGGTTTCTATGGGCACACATGTACATACGTACCTATACACACACATGCATGCATGCATACAGATACCACACACACACTCACACACACGTGAATGAATCAACATGTCCAGGGCTCTATGCCACACAATGAATATAATAGACAGACTTCTATTGCATGTAAGTTGATGGAAGGAAGTTTCCTACAGAAGGAGCCGAAGGAGCCAGTGGACTGTCTCATACAGGCTTAGTAATTTACATCTACCTTGATGGCGTGCATTTAAAATCTCCCCTGGGTTTCAGGTCTTCAAAGAAGATGATTTGACATTCTCCTACAGTTTCTTTCTCTTGTTTTGTTTGTTTGTTTTGTTTTTAAGCTTTATCTACTTTTATTTTATGTGTATGGGGGTTTTTACCTCCACATATATCTGTGAACCACATGTGTGTATTGCCTGTGGAGGCAAGAAGAGGGCAATGGGTTCTCCCTGGAACTGGAGACACAGATGTTGTCAACTGGAAACTACCCCAGTTGCTCTACGCTGTCTCTCCAGGCCAGACATCCTCCTAGGTTCTTAGTGATTCCTTTTAACTGGTTGATTACATAAGTGTTCTAGAACAAAATTGGACGTGTTTGCTGTCTTAAGGATCAGCGAAAGAAATGTATTAACAAGATATGAAAATCCAGCAGAAAAATTTGGCAAAGGCTTGGCTTGAGGGATGGAGCTAGAAGTCAAGAAAGGTGAACCCTTCCTTCAGAGGGTTTCCTCTTTGCTGTGAAACCCACAGCTGTAACCTCAGTTTTTGTTAACTGAGCACCAAGAGATTTAAGTAAAGATGGGTTTGTCTCACTTTTGTACTTAAGAGTGTGTATGTGTGTGTGTGTGTGTGTGTGTGTGTGTGTGTGAATGGGCACACATGTGTTGAGTGTACTGATCTTGTAGATGAATCTGACTTGCCGAACTCACAGACAATATTTACATCTTATTTGGGACAAATCTTGGTTGCCCCAGGAATGAAAACTATAACTATGACACTATCTGAAAGTAAAACACGCAAAGGCATGAGGGCGCTGAACTATTATGCATTGACTCACAAAGGGCAGCACATAGTGAAACTATAGTAAACCTGTTCTGCAGCAGCTTTCCTTATCAAAAGACCCACTCCAGTTGCTGCCCATCTTTTGCTAATATAGTAATATCACAATGAATAATGTATGCAAGTAAACTTTTCCTCTTTATTTTTATCTGTGTCTCATAGGGTGCAAGGTTGATATGATGATTAATCTCCATCTTGTCAACTTGGTGAGCTCTAGAATCATCTGGAAATGTTGGAGCATTGACTCAGTGGTCAGAGCACTGACTGCTCTTGCAGAGGACCTGGATTCAATTCCCAACACCCACATGGCAACTCACACCTGTCTATAACTCCAGTTCAGAGATCCAATGCTCTCTTCTGGCCTCTTCAGCCACTGGCAGGCACATGGTGCACAGACGTACATGCTAGTTAAACACTCATACACATAAATAATAAATAAATAAAGTTTAAACTACCTGGGAGGTGGGCCTGTAGGTATGCTTGTGGAGGATCATCTTTGTTGCATTGAGGTAGAAAGACAGGCCCACTGTAGGTGTTACCATTCCCCTGGCTGGGATCCTGGAACCCCTGTAAAATGGAGAAGAGGAACTGAGTCACAGCGCGCATCCCTCTCCCTCTGCTCCTGACTGTGGGTGAAACATGACCAGCTGCTTCGAGCTCCTGCTGCCTTGACCTCCCCACCAGGATGGACTGTACCCTTAGCTGTGAGCCAGGGTGAATTCATTCTTCCCGAAGTTGCTTTTGTTGGAGGAAGTTATCACAGAAACAGGAAGAGAAACAAAGACAACTGGCGAGAGAGATCTGGTGGAAACACTTGGTAGACTGTCTGGTGTTAAATATCACTGTCGTTAGACAAATGGACAAACCCCATCCATAAGCCGTTTCACAGCATATTCACTTGGTGGGTACAGTATTTCAAAGAGTGGGGTGGGATGAGGTGTTGATGCTTCAGTTCTCAGTATTGTAATCTTTAAAAAAGTTAATGACATTTCTAATTCTAGTAAATGTGTGTTTATAAAGGGATTAATTGCCAAAATATAAGGGACTTATATAACTCAATAAAGAGGGAAAAATCAAAGAAATCAGGTTTTGATTCTGACTATGAGTAGATATATTTTCAAAGACATAAACGTGGAGAGAGAGTGTGTGTGTTCAGACTCATACATCATCAGAGAAATGCAAAACAAAACTACAGATATCTCTGGCATCCGTTAGAATAGTGATTATCAAACAGACAAGAGAGGAACTAGAGAGATGGGGCAGTGGTTAGGGGCACCGACTGTTCCTCCTGAGGACTCAGGTTTGACTGTCAGCCTCTACACAGCATCTCACAACTGTCTGTAACTCTACTTCCAGGTAATCAATCCCTCTTCTGGCCTGCTCAGGTATCAAGCATGAATGTGGTACCCAGACACATATACAGACAAAGCATACATATATTTAAAATAAAAACAATATTAAGCGGCTGTAAAAATAGCACAGCAGTTAGGAAAAGCATATTTCTTCTAAAAGTGTTGACCGGGGTTTTTGTTCTGCCCGGTTCTCACAGTCGTTAAGTACCAAAGAAATCACACAGAGGTCTACGTTAATTATAAACTGATTGGCCAGGTAGATCGGGCTTCTTATTAACTCTTAAAACTTATATTAGCCCATAATTCTTGTCTGTGTTAGCCACATGACTTGGTACCTTTTTCAGCGAGGCTTTCACATCTTCCTTGCTCTGTGTCTGGGTGACAACTGCAGACTGAAATTTCCACCTTCCCAGAATTCTCATTGCCCCATATCTACTTCCTGCCTGGTTGCCCCGCCTATACTTCCTGCCTGACTACTGGCCGATCAGCATTTATTTAAAATACAAGTGACAGGGTACAGACCTTTGTTCCACAGCACAGAAGGACCTAAGTTCCAATCTCAGCACACATGTCAGGTGACTCACAGCTACCTGTAACTACAGCTGCAGGGGATCTGCCACCTCGGGCCTCAGAGGTCACCCACATACATGACAAACACAAACGCATGATTAAAATTAAAATAAACCCAATGATGATGATGATGATGATAAAATACAGAAAGTATTGATGAGGGCGGGGAGAGAAGGGAATCTGACTCGTTGTGGGTGGGAATGTCAGTTAGCACAGCCATGATAGAAAACTGTACTGTGACCCAGCAATGCTGTTTCTAGGTGCATAGCTGAAAGAAGGGAAATCAGTATCTGGAACAGGTATCTGTACCCCAATGTTTGTTTGCTTTAGGTTTTTCAGAACAGGGGTTTTCTGTGTAGTCCTGGCTGTTCTGGAGCTTGCCCTGTAGATCAGGCTAGCCTCGAACTCTGCCACCTGCCTCTGCCTCCCAAATGCTGGGATTAAAGGCGTGTAGCACCACTGCCCATGCTTGCACCCATGTTTATTGCAACACGTTCATGATAGCCAAGGCAGGATGGAGGATGGAATCCAGTTAAAGAGCATTGTCTCATATGCTTAAGGACTTAAGAGCAAAGAAATTAAAGCCAAGATATAGAGGTAGCTGAAGCCCCCAAAGATGGGTGAGTGGACCAAGAAACTGAGATAGACTGGTAAATCCTGTGAAGCTCTATTCAGCTTTAAAATGAAGGAAATCACACCATTTGTGAGAGCACAGATGAGCCTAGAGAGGCCGTCATGCTAAGTGATACCAACCAGATGCTGACAAAAAATATATACTACATGACAACAGCCATGTGGAAAAGTATCAAACTTATATAAAAAGTTAGGAGTAGGGGAATTATGAAGATGGTCAAGGGTATAAACTTTCATGGAGGCTACAGTTAACAACCTTGGTTTTTATATAATTGAACATTACTAAAAAAAACAATAGACCTTGTATTTTGTTTTATTACCTTATTTCAAGAATGATGACCAGGTAACCTGATAGATGTCAAACTAACTTGGCTGTAGTGATCACTTCATAATACTTACATTTGTCAAATCATCCCACTGAAAATTATGCAACTTCTTTGAGTGGTGCAGACATGGTTTAAGACAAGGTCTCTTTGTGTAGCTCTGGCTGTCCTGGAACTCACTGTTTAGACCAGGCCAGCCTCAAATTCAGAAAGCCAGCTGTCTCTGCCTTCCTAGCACAGGATTAAAGGTATGCCATGCACAGCTTTTAAATTTATGACATTTAAATTTATGAAATTGTATTTGCCAATTATCTTAAATATGATGGCTATTCTTGGTTGTCAACTTGACTACATCTGGAATTAACTAAAACCCAAAATGGGGGCATATCTGTGAGCAACTTTTGCTTAATTTGAAGTGGGAAGATCCACTTCTAAACTGGGTCTTTGGGGTAAGAAGACACACCTTTAATCCCAATCTCCTGAGATGGGAAGACCTGCCTCTAATCTGGGCCACACCTTCTGCTGGCAGTCTGCACAAGGATGCGGGAGAAGGAAGCTTTCGCTGTTTTCCTGCCTGCCCTTGTCTTGCTCACAAGTCTATTCCTTCGCTGGCTTTAGAGTCTACTTCTTCAGGATTCCAGCATATTCTAAGAGCAGCTGAGACTTCCAGTCTCATGACTGAACAGCTACTGGATTCTTGAACCTTCTATTCGCAGGCAGCCATTGTTGGATTAGCTGGACCCCAGTCTGCAAGACTTTCTAATAAACCTCCTTTCCATATATAGAGATCCCATAAGTTCTGTTACTCTAGAGAATCCTGACTAATACACTTAATAAAGCTGGAAAAAAATACACACGAATTGTAGGTTGTACTAATCACACCTGTAGAAGCCAGGGTTGCGGGTGATACATTCAGACTGTCTGGATTTTGGTTGTGATTCCACTGCTAATGTGTGATACCAGACACATTTCTAGACCTCTCAAGATGCCAGTGTCCGCCTCTGTAATGGGATGTGGGATAAAATTGTGTTTTCAAAATCATCATTAAGGACATTTTCAAATTGCTTTGACTAGACAGGATACTAATCAATGATTTAAGAGAAATTGGATTTTCTGTGGAAATACAATACCTCTTGTAGAAATCACACGAGGCTTGCTGGCTGACATATGGATATGACCATTATTATTATTCCTGAACACATACAAATTTGCCTGGGAAAATCATATTCTTATAGGTCCTCCAGGAAGCACTCGGAGAAAGTACGTTGTAATTATCATGCAGTCTTGGTGTTGAAAAGGTCTCACATTATAACAAAAATAATTTGGAACTTGTGTCATGGGCAATGACTAATCACCCTAATATAAAAATGATCTCCTATATATAATGATTTAAAAAAATAACACTATGAGGATAAAGAGATGACTCGGTAGTTAAGAGCAGTGATAGCCCTTCCCGGAGTCCTGTGTTTGCTCCTAGCACCCACATAACAGTTTACAACTAGTTCCAGGTCTATGATACCCTCTTCTGGGCTCTATAGACACCAGGCATGCACATGGTGCCCAGACATGCATGCAGGAAATGCATCCATATACAAAAAATAAATAATACATGAAAATTAAATTAACAATGTAGTAGAAAAGGGAGCAAATTATATAGAAATATAGTTCACAAAATAGGCATGCTTTTAATTTGTCTATAAATTAGTTAAGTCACTTAAGAGACAAGAGGGTTATTGTGGTTCAAAGAGGCCATAGTTCGTCATGATGGGGAGGACTTGGCAGCAGGAGGGACACTTGTTTGGTGACAGAAACTTGTGGTTATAGCTTATTCACGTGCTTTCAGATCAGCAAATAGAGAAAACTGGGCCAGATTCAGGGCTGGCCTGTCACCTTTAAAGCCTGCTTCTAGAAACCTTCTTAGGCCATATGTCCAAAGGTTCCACAAACTTCCAAAAACAGTGCTACCAGATTAGACCCAGATATTCAAACACATGAACCTGCAGGGGACACACTACATCAAAGCATAATTATATATGTACATATACATACATATGTATACACACACAGATAGATATCCAGATAGATGCTCAAGAGAAATTTTTTACCTATCTTAGTTTCCTGCACCATTTTAATCACACATGGAAGTTCAATTCTTTTAGTAGTTACTTATTAAGTCTTTTGTCTCTATGAGAGTTTGTGCAGGATTATGTGTGTGCCTGCATTTGCACAAATGTGTGAGCGTGTTTGTAGAGACCAGAGTACAATCTCAGCTGTCAATCTTCGGGTGTCATTCAGCTTGTTTTTTTGGTGTTTTGTGGGGGGCCAGCCTTGACAAGATTGCCTTTCTTCCAGAGTGGAGGCCTGGGAATTTAGAAATATAGTAAAGAATACAAAGACGTGAACAAAAATAATAAAACACAGAAACACATAGGATAGTATCGGGAGGAAATTTCAGTGAGTACTGAAAATTCACCGGTGTTTAATTTTCCAACAAATATACCCCTGACACCCCTGATTTCAAAAGGTAGGAGTAGAACCAAAGGACTGCATTAACATACAAATTGAAGGTCATTGGGTACTTCACGCTCCTGCCCTTGACTCCTGCCCTTGACTCCTGCCCTAGACCAAACACTCCGTAGGGAAACCACTCCCTGGGTGAAATCCTAAGTTATCTGTAAAGGGAACTAGAACCTAGTTGGGTTCTTAGACTTTTGTTTTAGGTAGGAACCAACTACTTCCCAACTAGCCACACCTGTTGACATAACCTTGCGAGAGCAGAGCTCTGATTTACAACTAGGTGAGACTTTTGTTTGAGTTAGAAACACAATAATCTTGAACTAAAAACAAGCCCCAGACTCTCTGACCTTTGGCCTTTTTGGGCTTCCACAGAGTTTGTCAGGTAGGCTAGGTTGACTAGCTGTTGAGCCTCAAGGGTCTGTCTGTTTCTGCCCACACATTTTCTGCTGGAGTTACAGGCATAGATCATTTTTTACATGGGTTTTGGACCATCAAACTCAGGTCTTTATGTTCGCAAGGCAAACACTCTACGGATTGGGTTATCAGTCCAAAAGCTCTTTAAATCTTAACATCTATTCTTGCACAGTCATTGCAAAGTTATTATCTCCTGCCTCCACCTAAATAGCACTTGTCTCGTTTTAATGTTTATCTTCTGCAATATATTCAAATGGCCTACAACTCAAAGGATACAGGAGGCATACAGCAAAATATCTTTACCCTTTTCCACGGCCCATGCATTAGTGGGGCCATCTTTATCAGCTTCAAAGATATGCAGCAGTTAGGTGACGGATTCTCTCATCTGTATTTGGTTTTACACAACCGGTAGGAGTCATTCTCCACTGCGCCTTGTTTTACTATGCAATTGTGAAATCATGTTTCGTGTCCCTGCTTATTAACTGGCTCCTTCCCTGAGATGAACTGATGGAGCAATCCATGTTCATTGCCACAACGCACTGAGCTTGTGCAGTTGGTTCATGGTGAAAAGCTCTGCCTCCTACAGAAACACGGCCCCTTTGTGTCGTAGCTCAAATAAATTCCCTTACCGGCGAGTGCTGAGGTTCTTTCTCACTTGTGCTATTTCAAGCAGCAGCCGCAGACAGTAACATTGCCCTGTATCTTCGCATGTCTCTGTGTGTGCCTGCATGATGACCTACTTCAATTTTAAAGTGCCCCCAAAATCCCAATTTTCGGAAGTGAATGCTGTGTAGCCCGTCAGTCTAGCTGCTGCCCCAGAGTCAACAGCGCACACTTGCTGGAGCGCTTACTTCAGAGGTTTTCATCGTGGTCTGAAAATGTCTTTAACCACCTGCGTTCATTCATCCTACACTGCTGGGAAAGCCTGCTGACTTGATGCTTATTTTTCCTGGTACTTTGACGTCGCTATTTAATTTTATTCAGAGCTGTTTGTTTCTGACCAAAAAACAAACAAGTTGCTAATCCCTTCCTTCCCACTGACTACATTTTTCAAATATATATATATTTATCATATATATACAGGTATATATACACACATTTATACACATATATTTACTTTCTTAAAAGTACCTTGATATGTTATTGAAGGAGCACAGACTCTCAGGACAGCTTTCTTGTATATCCAAGATAGGGAACATTCCTGGCATACCTTCTGCCTCCTCCCACTTGGAACCCTCCCTTGTTTGCTAGAGGCAGCAACTGTTCTGGCAAAGTCGTTTTGTCTATTTCTGAATTCATATAAGCGAGGCTGGGTCATGCGCTCAAGCCTGACGGTTTCTAGCCTGCTCTACCTTTGGCCCTGTGCAGTTTCCCTGCACCCATGGCAGATGTTGGTCTCCATTTCTTCATCTCAGGCGGCTTTCTCACATTTCCTCATCATTGTCTTCATTTTCCTAAGTCTCAATTCTCTCTCTCTCTCTCTCTCTCTCTCTCTCTCTCTCTCTGTGTGTGTGTGTGTGTGTGTGTGTGTGTGTGTGTGTCTGTCTGTCTGTCTGTCTGTCTGTCTGTCTCTTTTTTTTCCTTATTTTCTATTTAACCTTTCTTTGGAGTTTCTAATTTCAATGTTGCTCTAGTTTCATCTCTGCTGTTATGATCACCACTCCGACCAAATATCACTTACGGGACGAAAGGGCTTATTTCAGCTTATAGTTCATGGTCCATCTCTGAGGGAAGTCAGGGCAGGAGTTCAACAGGTTCTATGGAGCAGAAACAATGGAGGAGCCTGGACATGGGGGTACATGTCTTTAATCCCAGCACTCAGGAGGCAGAGGTAGATGAATCTCTATGAGTTCAAGGTCTACTGGTCTACATAGTGAGTTCCAGGTCAGACAGAGCTATGGAGAGGGAGAGAGAGAGAGAGAGAGAGAGAGAGAGAGAGAGAGAGAGAGAGACTCAAAACAAAGCAACAATTTAAAAAAAAGAAAGAAAAAGGGAAAAGAGAAAAGCAAAGAAAAAGAAACCACAAGGGATGGCTCTTGCTGGTTGGCCCTCAGGCGTGGGCTTAACTTGTTCCCTCATGCAGCTCGGACTATCTCCAGAGAACGCTGCCACCTACACTCAGTAGGTAGGGCCACTCTATATCTATTGACAATCAAGACAATCCTTGACAGATGTGCTCTACGGGACAATTTTAAAAATCTTTTCTGACAGTTCCTTCTCTTTTTCTGAATCTTCCCTTTCTTTTCTGCTGTGCAGCATCCTTAGAGTTCCCACTGGTGCTGTGTGCTCCCACCCCACCCCACCCCCGTGCTCTTTTTTTCTATTCCTTCTTACACACTGGTGTCTTCTCATGCACTGTTTCTCTCCTTTGTTTGTGGTGTGAGATGCTTTCCGGTGTGTGTAAGTTTTCTCTCACTGTGGACACATCTCTTGTGCCTTGCATTGCAGAAACACTACTGCCAAGTGGTGCGCTCCTGTCAGGTCCCAAGAATTTCCTTGCTTTGCTGTTACTATCAGTTTGTTCAGTTTCCAAGAAAATTGCTTTGCACATCTACAATTCTAGTTATTAATTGTAATTAATTAACTTAAAACTTTTCTGCTTTGCCTGTATGTATGTAAGTATTCCATAAGTATGCAGTGGCCACGTGAGGTCAGAATGAGGTCAGAATATGGTGTTAGATTTCCTGGAATTATGAATGGTTGTGAACCATCATGTGGGCTCTGGAAAACAGATCTGGGTAAGTGCTCCTAACTGCTGAGCCATCTCTCAAGCCCTCATCTAATTACTAATCATATGATACTATTTACATCTTCAAAATAAAAATGTATGTTCAAGCGCACAGAAACATAAATTACAATTGATAATTAGTAACATAATACTACCCCCATTAATTCTACAAAGTCATCTTAAAATTCAGAAGGAAGAAAAAGAGACAGAGTGGGTAAAACAACGAGAGGCACATGGATAAGGGCCGAACAAGTAAGTGCTTGGAACCTTGGAGCTAGACCTCTGGGCTTTAACCCTCTGCCTGTCTGCCGAGCAGAGGCACTGACAGCTCTCTTCCGCAGATTGTCTTTATCAAGGATATCTGCACAGAAAACAGGAGGTAACATGACCCTCCCGGAACTGAACAGACTGCCTCGATGTCTAAGATAATGAATAACTCCCTCTGCGGTGAAGGATAAGCAGGCTTGCTAGATCTGTTGGGGTCTCCTAAGCTTGAGTCCCCTGCGAAAAGTGCAACATTCCCCTTAACCTCAGTCATTCCAAGGTGCAAAGGAAACTTGAGAACAAGAGTGACCAACCTGAATGTAAAGTATCCGACCTGCTGTGCTGTGACCAATGAAGTCCTTTGTGTCTGACCCCTTGGCCTCTTGCCTTTGCCATGAAACAGTACAGGCTGACTTGTTATCTTACAAGTAGATAGAAATCTGACTCTCACAGCTCTTAACTAAATGAACTGTACCAAGTAATATCAATATTTATTACAAATATAGAGAAAGGATAAGGGATATATTGGTGCACAAACAAACAAATAGAACAACAAAAAGAGGAAATTATAAATAGAAATTATAAATATATAAATAAAGGAAATTTTATATGAAAGTTGTGGCCATTGCAAGTTTGTAAGTAAAGAATCATAAAAATTTCAAACATAGTCCATGCAAAAAATCCACGAAAACAAAAAATAAAACAAACAAAAACAAACCTGAAATTAAATTGCTGACTCAAATTATGGCCCCTATACCCAAAAGGTCTAAATATAAACAATAGTTTTTAATTGAAGGAAGTTTTTGAGACAGAGTTTCATGTAGTCCGTGGTAACCTCAAACTTAAGAAGTAGTCAGTCTGCATGTAGAAGACTCTAAATAGGTCTATACTTATCACCCTGCATAAAACTCCAATCTAAATGGATCAAAGTTCTCAACATAAAACCAGATACACTAAACCTGAGATCATTTGCACAGGAAAAGGCTTTCTGAACAGAACACCAATAGCACAGGCGTCAGGATCAACAATTGATAAATGGGACCTCATGAAATGGAGAAGTGTCTGCACAGTGGGCTAATATCCAAAATAAATAAAGAACTCATAAAGCTAGATATCAAGACAACTAATTGCCCAATTTAAAAATGGAGTACAGATCTAAATAGGATTCTCAAAAGAGGAAACTCAAATGGCTAAGGAACACTTAAAGAAGTGTTCAGCATCCTTCATCATTAGGGAAATGCAAATCAAAACTACTGTGAAATTTCCTCTTACACCCATCAGAATGGCTAAGACCAATAAAATAAATGACAGTTCATGCTGTCAGGGATGTGGAATGCTCATCCATTGTGGTGGAAGTGCAAATTTGTACAGCCACCATAGAATCAGTATGGTGGTTCATCAGGAAGATGGGACCCTATCTACCTCAAGATCCAGCTATACCACTCTTGGGCATATACCCAAAGGACACTTCATCCTACCACAGAGACACTTGTCCAACCACATGTTGATGGGGTTTTCTGTTGTGTCAGCCCACTCCCAAATAACTACACAGAGTCTTATTGTTAATTATAAATGCTTGGCCAATAGCTCAGGTTTATTACTAACTAGCTCTTACAACTTAAGCAGACCCATATTTCATATCTACACTCTACCATTTGGTGGTACCTTTTAAAAATATGGTATATTCATCTCCTGCCTCCCTCTATGTCTGGCTGACATCTCTGCCCTCCTTCTTTCCAGCATTCTCTCATTCTGGCTTTCTCACCTAACCTCTTCCTACCTATCTACTGGCCAGTCAGCTCTTTATTAAACTAATGATTATAACACATATTCATAGTGTACAAAAAGGATTAGTCCATGGCAACCATGTTCATTGCTGCTCAATTCATAGTAGTCAGAAACTGGAAACAACCTAGATGGCCCTCAGAAGATGAATGGATAAAGAAAATGTGGTACCTTTACCCAATGGACTATTACTCAGCCATTAAAAAAATTAAATTTGCAGGTAAATGGATGGAACTAGGAAAAATCACAGAGTGAGGTAATTCAGACTCAGAAAGAAAAATATGGCATATATTGGCTTATATGTGACTATTAGCTGTTAAGTCAATGATAACCACCAAGCTATAATCCATAGAACCACAGAGGTAGATATAGAGTAAGGGACTAGGACGGGACAGCTAGATCTCCCTAAGAAAGGGAAATAGAAGAGATAGATGGTGATGGATGGTGGGCAGTAGGGAACTGAAATGGGGGGGGGCAAGTGGGGAGGGGAAAAGGGGAATGAGGGAGGGAATCTTAATGCAGGATAAGTTTCATACAACATATACACATATGAAGGGAGTCTAAATGAAACTGTCAGATAATGGGGGAGACAGAGCCCTAACTGAACATCTCTTGTTACTAAATGAAGCTTCCAGTCCACTCATTGGGTTACACCTAATTGAGTTGTTGGCCAAAGGGGTCCCATGGGAATCCCTAAACAACCCAGGCTGTTGTCAAGACTGTAGGTTGCTCTCCTTAGCACCTTTATAATCCATTGAAATTAGAGAAGTTGGGCTGGTGCCTACATATAGTCTTTAACCCTACATGGTAGTGTCTTTGGTACAGGAAGTTTCTTTGCATGCTACCAAGAGAGAAACATAAACATCAACCCAGCCGCAGCCCTTTAGTCTACTAAACTAACTGCTTACACTAGTGTAACAGAGGCACAAAGCTTTTGGGAGAAGCCAGCAAACACATGCTTTGATTTAGGACCCACTTTGCAATATGGAAACCATATTTCAGTAAAAGGGGGGGAATAGAAGTAACCAAGCCTTCTGCATGCAAGAATTTATAGTTTCAATAACCGTGGAAATGAGACGGGCCTCTAGCAACATGAGACAGTCTTTGTTAGAGTACTCCATCCAATTAAAGCTGGAATCTAGGTTTTGCTGTAGAAAGTAGTTTTGGGATGACGTAGTATGATGCAGAATTGGAGTTTATTAAAGTTTATTGAAGGGGGTTCGGGAAACAATAAGACCAACCAAGCGTGGTTGGTGTCAGCTTCTCAAGCAGCCTCAGGTTTCCCTGTTTTAACAACAGCCACACGTGGGATTTGGGATGATTTTTAAGCATCATCTTCATGGGGTTGCTGAGAAGTTTAAATGAGAGACCACAGTGCAGTTCACACTGTCCAAACAACAGAATGCTAATGACTTGATGTCTCAAAGTGTGGAAGCAACTGTTCCGGTTGCTCTCTGTTTCATGTTAAAGTGGTCCTTCGTCTTCTTCCCACTGTGGTATTGGGTTATAAAAGTGTATGGGAAATTAAACACGGGGATTTCAGTATTAGCTGGAACTCCCACCCGGTACTATTCTATGTTTTCTGTTTTATTGTTTTCACATATGTCTTCACATTCTTTACTAATATTTCTAAATCCCCATTCCCCTACCCTGGCAAGAGGTGTTGTCGAGACAGGTACCCGACACCTCGGAGGAATCAGTCTGTGAATTTGGGGCTCTCAGGAAGTTCTCACTCCATCTTTACTTCTTCTCTAAGCCGACCCACATTCCCTGAACACAGAACTTCATCCCACAGAGTATATTTAGTAACAGATAAATGAGAAGAGGGCTGAGTATCTCCAGCTCAGCTTAAAGTTAGAGGAAATTACTGAGTCATGAAACAAGCTCCCACCATAAGGCTGTTGCACAATAAGAATTATTATGCAATAGAAAAAGTGGGGGCTATCCATGTCACATCTCTTCACCATGTACTGGTCACGGGAACCCTGCTTCTGTGGATGCTAACAGCGACCCAGGACTACTGGCAATATGGAAGACTTATGAAAGCCAATGTAATAACCAGATTCTCCGTATTTATTAGCAAAACAGACAAAGCATCTCTGTGAAATAACATGTTCAAAACCCAGAAATTTAAAAGTCGGTGACGGGGTAGAGGAAAAGAATAAGACTGAAAGGCAAAAGGAGTCTTGTAGCTGTGTTCAAATTGCAACTTCTCCCCTGTAAGTGTTCTGCCTTAGACAACTCATTTAAATTCTCCAAGCTTAGAATGAGGGTGAGGGGCACCGCATCCATACCTCTGAAGTCTACTGAAAGGATTAAAGAAAATGAGACCTACATTACAAATGAGGCATAGAGCAGACAACATGCAGGGTTCTGGCAAGATGAGTATTTGGCCTGAGTGAAGCAAGAGGTCACATGACAAGGAGGATGTCCTTTGCCTCCTGTGTGTGCATCTACTGCTCATTCATTCATTCACTCATTCATTCCCTCATCTACGTCAGCCACCTCTCAAAATGACCAAAGATGTGTACTTAATGCGTTCAAGACAACAGAAATATATGTGTACATATGTACACACACATACACACACAAATAAAGAGAAACCTATTAGTTGCTATAGAATGAGACAGTATAGTAGAAATCAGACTTCTCTGGATTTTCTGAGCCAATAAAATTTCTCCAACAGCTGGAATTAACAAAATTAACAGTTATCAAGTTGTTTTCCTGTTTTAAATCAAGTAAAGGCAAAGACAAATAAAATAGAAGAAAACCAAGATGGCACTATTGATTGCCACCACAATTTTTATAAAATAAGTACATTGTTAATACCTATAAAGTAGGAAGACCATCAACTCAGAGTACAGTCTAGTTCTGTCTTGTGAACTCTTTGTTGTTTATGTGATTTGTCTTGGGTGGGTAGAAACTACCATGAGCTGGCAGTGGCTTAGAAAGAACCACTTTGGATCGCTGCCTCTGTTTACAGAATGACCCCTGTCCTGGCTAGTTTTGTGTCACCTTGACACACGCTATAGTCATCTGAAAGGAGGAACTTCAATTGAGAAGATGCCTCCCTCCAGAAGATCAGACTGTAGGCAAGTCTGCAGAGTGTTTTCTTAGTCAATCAATGGGTAATTGATGGAGGGCCCAGCCCATTGTGGGTGGTGCTACCCCTGGGCAGATGGTTCTGGATTCTATAAGAAAGCAGGCTGAACAAACCATGATAAGAACAAGCCCCTCCACCCCCATGAACTCTGCATCAGCTCCTGCCTCCAGGATCCTGCCCTGCTTGAGTTCCTGTCCTGACGTCCTTTGACGATGAACAAAGTGATGTGGATGTGTAAGCCGAATAAACCCTTTCCTCCCCAGTTTACTTTTTGGCCACAATCATTTGCTTTTATTTTATTTTTTTTAAATAAAAACTTTGAATTTATTTTATGTGCCTTGGTGTTTTGCCCGTATGCACGTACATCTGTGCTAGGGTGTTGGTTCCCTGGAACTGGAGTTACAGGCAGTTGTGAACCTCCATATGGGTGCTAGGAATTGAACCTGGGTTCTGGGGAAGAGCAGCCAGTGCTCTCAACCACTGAGCCATCTCTCCAGCCAAGCTGTGGTGTTTCATGCCATCAGTAGAAACCCTAACTAAGACAACCTGGACTCATAACAAGCAATGAGCCCGTCTGCCTTGAGCTCACCTAGCGGTGTGAGCATGGAGATGCTCCAGTTGCTTAAAGACTTTCCTTGGAAGGACGCTCTGAGAAGCTTGCCCTGGGTTCTTCTCACTGGGCATTGGGCAAAGTATTCAACGACAACAATAATATCCCAGGATGGACTGGGGAGTTTGTATAAATCATAATCTCCCGACAGAACATTTTCAACAAAAGAAAACTAGATAGAGCTGGGATAAATATTCTTCACTTGAACCAACGTAATAAGGACTTTAGGGAATTCATATTCTTGGTGTGAGAATTTTTTTCCTATCAAAAAAAAAAAAAAAGGTAGAAAAAGTCCCTGTAACGACTCACACTTCCTGAACCTCCCCCTCCCCTGCGCTGATTGACCAATTGTGTCAGATTGTGAGGTCAACCTCCCACCAATGGGAGGAGACACCACTTACGTCAGAGGTAAAAGATGGGGAGCCTTTTTGGCCCCTATGTGTTCAGTAGCCCTGTTTGTGTCTGTCACTTTCTTTTGACAACAGAGCTGCCTTGCCCAACAACTTTTGCTTTGTCTGCGTCTTTCTTTGTGTGATACTAAGATTATTTATTGTTCGTTTCTAACTTAGGAAGCCAACAGGACTGTGGACTGTGTGTTTTATTTATGTGGGTCTGTGAGATCATATTTTTGTCAAACAAACCTTTGGCAAACCTTGCCTCAGTGACTTTTCAGTACCTCTCGAAATCAGATCATGTGTTACTAGTTAAACATTCAGTTCACCTGGGGCAAGGAGTCTGTCAGCCCAGCTGGGACTCTTGTGACTCTAAAAGGGTCGCTGAAACTCACTGAAACCATCTATCATACTTTTCTAAATGATTATCTTTTGATTATTTTGAACTATGTGTATTTGTGGACGTCTCCGTGGGCATGTGGGCGCCTGGATCTGCTGGAGCTGGAGTTACAGGTCTGGGAGCGCACAGTGTGCTGTTAGCTGCTCGGCCATCTCTCCAGCCCCACCATGACTGACTTGATCCTTCTCTCCCGCAGCGCAGAGCTACTGAATGTCCGCTCTGGCTTCTAGTCTCAGCATTGCAAACAGCGGTACCTGAATCAAACCCCTCTGCTCCTGGGGACAGACAGGTGACAAATGAGACAGACACCTAGTCAGCCCAGCACAGGAGTGGGCAAGTGCTGTGGAGAAATGGGAACCAATGAGGGTGGAAAGTGTGTGTGTGTGTGTGTGTGTGTGTGAGTGTGTGTGTGTGTGAGTGTGTGTGTGTGTGAGTGTAAGTGTGTGTGTGTATATGAGTGTGTGTGTGAGTGTGTGTGTCTGTGTGTGTGTATGTGTATGTGAGTGTGTGTGTATGTGTGTGAGTGTGTGTATGTGAGTGTGTGTGTGAGTGTGTGTGTGTATGTGTGTATGTGAGTGTGTGTGTGTGTCTGTGTGTGTATGTGTGTATGTGAGTGTGTGTGTGTGTGTGTGTGTGTGTGTGTGCAGCAATAGTTCTACTTTCAGAAAGTTGATCCAAAAGACCTTCTGGAGAGGGAAAGATGTGAAACCCTGAAAAAATGGAATAAGTGAAGGACGACGAGACATCTGAGGGGCAGGGCACCGGAGGCAGAGGGAAAAGGCAGGAGTCAGTGCAGGAGTGTGGCTATAGCTTTGAGGGACAAGGTCAGTGTTGCAGGCGCAGAGTCAGTGAGGTCTGGAGTAGGTAATGAAATACTGGAGAGGTAGTGGGGCATAGAAAAGAAAGAGAAAACATTAAATAATAATTATAACATTATTATAGTTATAAATATCTTAGCAGAAATTGTTAATAATTATAACGGTATTATTAATCATTATGTGACTCCTACTCTGGGAAGCCTGAGGAGCCGTGAGCAGGTTCGAATGAACCAACTGCTACTTTAACAGATACTTTAACAGCTACAGACAGTGAGGGCAAAAGCAGGGAGCTGCAAGCCAGCTACTGCATTCCAGCTGAGATTTCTCAGCACGGAGCAGGCTGGCACACAGGGTAAGATGAAAGGGGTCCTGCGGTATGGGAAGCTCACTCAGCTTACCCACTTTGGGTGAAATCACCTGATCAGTTCTGAGACTATACAGAGATCCTGCTAGCGCTTCGCTGATCTCAGACTTCGGGATGAAGGGCTATGTGCTCCCTGCCCACATCCACAGCCTGCTCAGATGGGAAGTGGGACCCCTACCTAAAAACTGGCTCTCACAGAGAGCTGCCTGGAGCTTGGGGAGAGCCATGACAGACAGGAGAGGCTGCTGAAAAGGGAAGTGGGGCCAGCGCTCAGAGTTTTATCTGCTTTGTCCATAAAAGGAGATAAGACACTTCACAGAGGCCTGCACCGGGGCCAGAGTGTACATTCTGTCTGTTTTCTCTCCACATAGATTTATGGTGTCCCATCCATAGCAAACACGAGTTCTTCACGCAAACTTCTGTGTACTTGAGCTGCTGAAATTCAAGATCCGCCTGGGATAGCTGCTCATTTTAACTTTGACAATATTATATTTTGTCATTTCTGGGCCTTTCAGAAAGTGACTCCAAGGACCTCATATGGAGACGAGTCAGTGTGTGTAGTTAGCTCTCTCTTGACTTTAATCTGTTTTCCTGTCATGAACCATTGCTCTTGTAGCTAATTAAGATGCTTTGGTGCGACCTGGCTTTTTCTTCAGAAGTGACTCTTAAGCTGGGATTGACAGGGTGGCAAGTCAGGAAGCAGGTGCTGGGAGGGGACACCTCCTCCTGGTCACGGATGTTTTCCCACTGACTACGGACTTGCTCGGGAGCCGGTCCACCTGTCTCCAGAAAGCTACCAGCAGGCAGCGACAACTCGAAGACCCGGTGAGCCACTTTGTCACACCCTAGGATTCTATCCATTGTCATCTTAACTTCTGTCTTTATTGGCACCAGTTTTGAAAAGGGAACTCTGATTGAGAACTCTCCCCCAATAAGCCTATTTTGAAATTAGGTAAAAAATGTATTATGGCAATAATTAGAGTTCAATTTCCTTGGAAAAAATGAACATTCAAATACCTAGATAATAGATGTTTTTAATAGTCAGGTATGGTGCGCACCTGTAACCCCAGCATGCCAGAGGCGGAGGCAAGAGGATTTCAAGTCTGAGGACAGTTTAGATTTCAGAGTGAAACCCTGTCTCAAAAAGAAGAATCTCCTGTTATTTTGTTTTAAACATTACTGTTTGGAGACAGAGTCTCAGGCTTCCCTCAGACTCATAGTCTTCCTGCCTTTACCTTTGAAGTGCTAGATTACAGGCATGCGCAGCCACACTTGGTTTATGTGGGTGTCAAACCAAGATCTTTGTGCAGCCTAGTCAAGTACTCTTCTAAGTGAGTTACATCCTATGCCCCTAGACATTTTAAAGATCTCTTTTCTACATTAGTCAAAGACTTTTAATACTAGATTCACATGTGGCTTTTTTAATATTTTAAAAGCAAAGTGGCCTCTGTTGTCTTTGTCTCTGGGCTTCCTGCTAGAATGATCGTCTTTTCTGGAGCTTGCAGCTGTCTTAGAGCTGGTATTAATATTGCTAGTATTTGGCAATAAATAATTATACTGCAAGAGACTAAATTTGGAGCATAGGAACGACTTTCGAGAGGGAGCCCTGAAAGAATGTTGTACTCAGGATTGTAGGAGGCTCTGGGGCCAGGGAGGCGAGTGCATAGCTTGTCCAAAGACAACCAAACAGCATCCATGGCTGATATGTTCCTAGGTGGAAGCTTTATCCATCAAGTCACCAAGACGGTCAAAAATAGCATCCAGGATCCCCTGTAGGGAAGATCTCCACTCCCCGGAAAGCCCCACATGCCCACCTTGCTCTAGAGTCTTCACTATTTCCTCCAGAGCTGTTATCAACCAAAGTGCTAGGTAGGCAGGCTCTTTCCTGATATCTAGAATAAGTCAGCTAAGGGTTTAAAGAGACAAAACGTTCACAATTCTTTATTATGTGTTGCATTATAGATGGATTCTGTTTGATAAAGTCCTATACAATTTCTCACTATCATTTCGGGACACTAAATGTCCCTGGAAACTAGAGAGGTGATGCAGAAATAAGTACTTGCTACAAGGCTACCACGCCTTCCCCAACCCAGGTCAGGGTTATCGCGGTTGCTTGCCTCTCCGTTAAACACCTCTTTGCTGGAATTTATGCGGAATAAATTTCTGGAGCTTATGGGGAATGAACTATTCCCCCACCTCCCAACATTAAGACTGGGCCTAGGCTCCCCTACTATCCCACTTCTGTACCCAATCCCTGCCTTCCTACACCACCTGGCCTCCACCTGGCTGCTAAGCCTCCAGCACTCTAGGTCCGGAATTTTTGAAGGCGGGAGGTGTAGGGGTGAGGACAAGAAAAGGAAAGGAAATAGTACTGAGGTGGCTCTGGCCTGCTCTGTAAGTATAGCTCAGCAAATCCTCTGTCCCTTCTCCCACAGTGGGGACAGCCAGGCAAGGTGATTAAACAATAGGTCCAAACACCATCTCTCAGACTCTTTGAAAGGTGGCCCTGGTGCTCCTGAAATGGCTGACTGGTCACCCGCCTCGCCAGGTGACCCCCTGGAGGTAGCCATAGTCTGAAGGTCACAGAGAGGAAAGGATAACTGATCAATGGGGTTGATGGAAAAAAAAAAACACGAAACAATAATGATGTGATCCCGAAGACAATTTTAGTTCAACTGGAAAATCTGACCTGTTCTGCAAACAATTTCCATAAACTCGTCAGCATTCTCCTCATTAGACTATTCGTGGCTGTACGTATTCCTTAACTCTCTTCTTAAAAAAGATCTGAAGCTACGCAGACAAACTATGCCGTAATAAAAGAGTAAGCTATCCCACAATGTAGCTACAGAGTGTTCTAGATACAACCCAAGCTGGCAGCTCCCACTTGCTGTGCTCACTTTTCTTCCATCCCTTCTGCTCTTCTAAGTGAAACTGCCTCTTTAACCCGCTTTAAGATGCTCTGGGATGCTTTGGGAGCTTTTCGTGGCTCTCTGGCGTGTACACAAGCGCGCGTGCGTGCGTGTGTGCTCGGCGCGCAGGGAGGGAAAAAGCGCGCAGTCTGGGCTCTGCGTCACTCCCGCACCTGGTCAGAGATGGGCTTAGTGGTGTTTAATCCACGGAGGGCACGCCAACCCGGGTGTTTTCCTGGGTCCCTGATTTTCCTGCCTGGAGTACCAGCGTCCCAGCCTGCTTTGGTGCCCGGTTTCCTCCCTCCTGCCACTCGACCCCAGTGCAGGAAGAAGGGTGATGCGGGCGGAGGGCTGGTGGTTGGGTGGCCTGCGGGTAGGATGCGCGGTGATCCCGGTCAGTTTTGGAGGAGTGCGTGTGGAGGAGCTGGGTTCTAGCCGGAGCCCAGGCTACGTTACCACCTGCTGAGAGCCTCCGGGGCCAAAGTAGCCACGGTCAGAGCCACCTGCTATAAATAGGCCATCAGGAACACGATGTGCAAACGCACATCCCGCCGCGAAGGCCTTTATCACTCGTGGGCCCGCGTCCCCAGCACGCGGGGAATATCCCGGGCCAGGACTTCACGCTGAGGCTGGATGGGGCAGCGATCCGTACACCTTTTCCGAGCTCTCGTGGGGTGGAGCCTGGTGGCCCCTGGGCGGGCTGAGGATGGACCGCTGGGGAGCGAGGGGAGGGAGGCTGTGGAGGACCCGCACTGCAGCAGCTGTTGCTCGCCTGTGACTCGCCAATCTGGGCCGTGTCGCCCCGCCAGAGTCGCACGGAGCGGAGGAGAAGGGAGGGTGTTGCGTCCTGTTCTTGGCTCCCGCGGAACCCACTAAGGAGATCCCCGCTGTTGCCCCCTCGCCCCCGCCCCCGCCTCCCCCGCTCTCGCCCAGCCTGGGAGGAGGAAACGCGAGCAGCGCGCAGACACCTCCTCCTCGGCTGCTGTCGCCGCCGCCGGCCACACCGCGGTGCCTGTTGCTGCAAGCAGCCACGGGACCCGCCGTATCTTCAGCCCGCAAGAGAAGCAGCGCCAGACTGTGGAACGGTCTCTGCGTGGGGCGGCAAGAGCGCAGTCAGCTGAAGACTATGGACGCCCGGCCCGCCCAGGCCATCTTCAGGGTGCTGGAGAGCACCTACGAGCCCCAGCCCAGCTCCGAGCTTTGAGCGCGCCACCTCGCTGGTAGGTTCCACCTTAGGTCCCTAGGGTTTCGCGCAGCCCTCCACCTCCAGCTAGCCCCTGCGCTCCCTCGCCGCGGAGAAGCTGCGGTCCCGCCACCCAAGGGCGTTGCTGCCAGGTCTCTAGGGGTGCGCCGTTGGGGGAGGGGGAAGAGAAAGGATTTCAGTGCCACCTTTTTGTCCCCTGCTTGGAGGGAACCGAAACCTTGATGCTCGCTGTAACCAGAGCGCTCAGGCAGGCTTCTCCCCTGCTCTTCTTCCTCTCATCTCCCGCCTCCCCCTCCCTCCCGCCAAATATCACCAGGGCGAAAGTGCTTGAAAGGCTACCAGCTTGGGAGGAAGGGGTCAGAGTGACCCTAGGATACCTTTTCAAAGTTCAGGGTACTTTGCAACGCTAACTTTGGCAGCTTCTCGGCGCACTCAACATTTCTTTCTATGGGCACATCCTGTCCTGGTCATTTTGAAACCCGGCTTAATTGTTTTCTAGCAGTTTCCGGATTGTTACGTGAATAAGACTCTTTCAAATTTCACAGGTTGCTCTTTTCTTCTTTTCTGAAAGATATGTCGTTTTGTTTGAAATCCACCTAGGTGTGGCGTTCCCAGTTGTGATTTTTTTTTTTAAATTTTAAATGGCTGGTTCTCCGGAAGTTGCTTAAAAAGGAGAAGAAATTGAAAGTGATGATTGTTCCTCTCAGCAGACAGTTGAGTCTTCAGCGCCCCGGTATTGATGGATGGACAGGCGTTCACCTCATCCTTCTCTCTTTCTCCTCTTAGGTGACTGGGAGAGTTCTTTAATTAGTAGAATCGGGCGTTGGAAGGGAGTTTTTGATGACCTAATTTAAATGGGTCACACCCAAGAAACTCGGCTATCTCTACAAGCCTAAACTTCTAAACTTTTTGCGTTGCACCTACACTGATAAAAGAGCCTCCTGTAAGTCTCACAGACGTGAAGTGGGATTGCTGTGAGTTGGAGGATGGCCACACTTGGCCCTTGTTGTTTGTGGGTCCTGCTCAGAATGGGAGGGGTCTGAGGGAGGAGGAAAGGGCAGCTGTACCAAGAGGTAGGAATGCACCTTGCAGCCACTTACCCGGTCACCACCGGGTGTTCTGTCCTGCGCCTGGCTGAGAGCGCTCTGTAGCTCTCTGAAAGATAGTTCTTTTACCTTTCCTTAGCATTCAGAGGATTGTTTCCTTTCACGCAGAATCAGCGTCTTCCTGACTCTCTTGGGGAATTAGGAAGGTACATGAAAGAGTGTGTAAGCTGGTGTTTTCCAACTGTTAGAAATGGGTTGCTGGGCCTCCAGCATGTCTGTTTTTAGGTGTTGGTTCCTACCAAGTTATAGACACTAACTCTCTAAATTTATCTGTAACTCACCGTTGATGTAGCATGAGCTACTGAATGGTAAGACGCGCGCGCCAGTGAGTTAGAGGGTATCCCATAACATGCTGAATGTATTAACTGATGACCAAGAGACAATAAAGGGAGCCATTGTGGCTTGGTGAACGGCTTAAAATCAGTAAGGGGCCATTAACAGGGATGCTTTTTGTGGATTTGTTCAGTCATTTACAAACCAGTAGAAAAAAAGGGGGAGCATTGGTGTAGTTATGAATTCTTAATACCAAAGGAGAGCTTTGCAATGGGACTCCCTGCCACAATCTACCCTGGTCTGTCCCATGGAGAGCTCAAGGGCTCCCTGATCACCTTGGGGACATTTCTGATTGGGTGACATCATGTCAGTGTTTAACTTCTAACTTATAAGACCTCCTTTGTCACAGTTATCTGAGGGCATTTGGAGCTGAGTGACTGGAGGAACCCTGCGTGTTGCCTTTCCCCTGACTATCTATCCTTTGTCAATACCTGGCCCTGCTGCTCCAGAAGACAGCCTGGACCCAGAAGGCGTGGTGCTGGTAGGAGCTATGTTGTGGCCCATGTGGTAGCCGTGGTGTTGGTAGGAGCTATGTTATGGCCCATTGTTTTCTAGGCTGTGCCCCTAGAGAAGGGCTGCCTGGTGCCCCCTTCCCCACCAACTATTTGATAGAATAAGGGGCAACAAGGACCACAGCTGCTTGAGGGGCTACTATTTTAAACATGCTTCTCTTTTTTTTCTCACCAAAGATAGCTCTCTGAAGCACCCCACCCCAGCCTTTCTCTGTAGGTCCCAGGCCCCAAAGTTTTTATAGACGCAGGAAAACGTCTATATGTGTAGTATGAGGCCGCCCTCATACTACACATATGCCCCTGTGAGGACCAGTGTGTGTGGCTGGGCTGGCACCGTTTACTTTGCCTTGCCCTTTCTGTGTCTGCCTTACTGCCCTTCTCAAGTTTAACGACCCCGGTAATCCCAGGACTGGATCTGCCTCCCAATGCCGTTCTGTTCTTGGACATTAAACTTGGAGAAGCAGAAACTGTTCATTAAAATAACTGGCTGGCCCAGCAATGAGGGTGTGCAGGGTTCGCATCCCGGGAGCAAGGAAATGGACTCTGTCTTCAGTCCGAGCTGCTCCCATGCAAGCTGCTTTGCTGTCTTTGCTCACTCCTCCCCCCCCCCTGCTTCCTTTTCAACCCTATTGAAATAGTTTAATGAAAATACTTCAAAGAAAATATTTTAAAAGAAGATTCCTCACAAAAGACATGATGTTCCAGGTCAGCTTTGGCTACATAATGAGTTTGTGACCTTGCTGGGTTACAGGCTACTCTGTCTCCAAACCCCAAAACCAAACAAACAACTCCCACCAAAATATAACAAACTCATTTAACTTTAGCGCATCTTCATTCATTGCCTAACAGGGGCAGCACATATCCAATTTCAACTACTATAAAAGCTGAGGCAGGAGGATAGAGAGTTGGAAGCCAGCCTAATTAACTAAACAATATTCTGTCTTAAAATGAAATGAAGAGAGAATTGGGGATATAATTCGGTGTTGGAATGTTTGCCTCGTGTGGATAGGCCCTGGGTTCAATTCTTAGTACAAAAAGACATAATAAAACAAATATATATAATAAATGAACTATATTTTCAAACTAAGAGAATACTTACGGACTTGTCAGGTAGAGTGCTTAAAACATACCTGTTATCTAATTTAAAAATTACTGCTATTATTATAATTTAATTCCAACATTAAGTTTGAATTTCAAAAGCTATGGAAAATTTAGGCAGAGCAGCCAAGCTACGCCAATGAGAAAGATGTCTGAGGAGTTGTGAGACCTTAAGAGTGAGAAGAACCGGAGTCTGTGCATGAGACAGGTCCAGATTCAAATCTGCCTTCACCATTTATTAGAAAGAGAACCCGTCTGTGAAATGGGAGAATAAAGTAGACCCTTCTCAACTGTGGGAGTCCAGAAGGGCATCTGCAGCAAGTCCAAGAAGAGGAGAACCCAAGAGCCAAAAGATACAGGTTCAAATCCTGGTGCTGTGTTTAGCCATTTGACCATAGGCAAGTGCTCTCCCTGGAGGGGACCATGGTTTCTTCTCTCTCAGTTGTCTATGGTTGCCATGAGATAAGTCAGTTAATAGATACACAGTGCTGTCTGTGTTGACTGTTGTTACTACTCAAAGCAGCCATGTAGGAGGGAAGACTATTCACACACACACACACACACACACACACACACACACACACACACACACTGGCTTGTATTAGCTCTGACTTCTATAAGAAGCCATTCCAAAATGCCTAATTTGGAATTATGTCTCTAATTTGACATGTCAAATTAGAGAGGCACACCCCAGCACTGAGCACCCAAGAGAAAGAGAAAGTTGAGACCACTGGCTTCCGGAACGCCATATCTACAGCTGCAAAGGATCACCCTTACCTGATCACTGCCCTGACTGGAGTAGAAAGAAGTGACAAACCGTGTTTTTAAGCAGTTGTTGTACACGATACAACATGGTGAATAGCATCACCAGACAGATGTGAGAATCAGAGGTCATAGGTAAAGAGGGGAAGAAGGAAGGGGCTGGCTCCTTTGTGATAACACCCTTTTGTGAGAACTAGCATGTTCTTGCAGAAAGAGGCCACCGTATCAGAGGAGTATTGCTCTCTTTATGAAGGTGGCCATGATTCAATCACCTGTTACTTGGCCCTACCTCTTAAAGACCACCACCTTTTAATATAGTCACATTGTGTACCAGGCTTCCGGGACACAATCCTAGGGCACCCACTAAAACCATATGGAGCCCTAGTGCCCTTCTGATCAGGTGAGAGCTGAAACTGCCTAGACTAGCTATTGGAGAATTTTATTCTGCCCTCTGTGTCCTGGAATGGGGTGATATGGAACTAGGAAGAGAGAGGGATCCCCCTAAACAGCTTGTGAACTCGACCCTGGCCTCTATGCTTAGATTCATAGACTCCTCCCCCCACCCCACACACAATTTTATTCTTAAATCAAAGACGGAAGCAGCTTTGTATCCTCACACAATGTGGGGGACATTTGGTATTCTGCATTATGGAAATTGCATTCACCAGACTTCAGAAACAGAAGAACCTCGGAGAGGATTTTATTTTATTCTCCTATAAGAATAAACTTCAGATTTGGAGAAGTTAAGTCACTTGCTTTTACAATTTCACACTTGAAAGTGTTCTTACGGGGAAATTGAGGTTCTTTCCAGCTTGGGGATGGGAGTCCAGGACTTGGACTGTCCCAAATCTGTCACTAAATTTACACAAGCCACTTCTCCAAAACCCAGTCGCCTCATTTCATATATGAGGGAAATTTCTAAATGGCTTGAAAGGACCTGGATCCTTTTAAAGTTTTATGATCCCAAGCTTCTGCTTCCAGGGTTAGCAGGTCTCGTTAACAGGATTACTGGAAGGGTTCTAGAAAAAGGACGCTCTTGTGTTTGGTTGGGTAGCTGCTATGTTTAAAGGCCATTCTAAAGGGTCAGGCTTGTATGTGTGTGATTTTACTAAGAAGAACCTAAGCAGAACCCCCACTGGAATAGCAGGGCATGATTTTCACTGCTTGGGTACAAGACAGAAGGGACCTCTAAATGGGTGGTTCTCCTTGGCGTTTAAAATGCAGAAGGATCTCCGCTGAAGACGATGTGAGTTGGGATAGCTCTGAAACAATGCGGTGGTTTGCTTACATTATGGAATAGTTTGCTTATTTCATGATACCTTTGATCAAAAATGATATGATTATTTACCTAGTCCAAGTTGTCTTCAATCTCATTGCGTTAGTTACTTTCTTGTTGCTTTGATAAAATACCGAACAGAAAGAACCAAAGTGGGAAGAGTTTATTCTGGACTGTGGTTTCCAGAAATACCAGAGTGGACCAGCCTGTGCTCCTGGGATTGAGGGGAGGGGAGGGGCCAGCCTGTGCGGCTGGGATTGAGGGGAGGAGAGGGGCCAGCCTGTGCTACTGGGATTGAGGGGAGGAGAGGGGCCAGCCTGTGCTACTGGGATTGAGGGGAGGGGAGGAGATGGGTCAGCCTGTGCTGCTGGGATTGAGGGAAGGAGATGGTCCAGCCTGTGCTACTGGGATTGGGGGGAGGGGAGGGGCCAGCCTGTGCTGCTGGGATGGAGGGGAGGGGAGGGGCTAGCCTGTGCTGCTGGGATTGGGGGGAGGGGAGGGGCCAGCCTGTGCTGCTGGGATTGAGGGGAGGGGAGGGGCTAGCCTGTGCTGCTGGGATTGAGGAGAGGGGAGGGGCTAGCCTGTGCTGCTGGGATGGGGGGAGAGGAGGGGCCAGCCTGTGCTGCTGGGATTGAGGGGAGGGGAGGGGCTAACCTGTGCTGCTGGGATTGAGGGGAGGAGATGGGCCAGCCTGTGCTGCTGGGCGTGTGGTAAGGCTGCTAACATCTTGGCAGATTCAGAAGCAGAGGGTATGGACTGAAACCAGAAGTGGACCTAGCCTTAGTGCCCTGTCCACAGCAGCCAGCCCACTTCTGCTAGTTAGGCCACACATCTCAAAGGTCACACAACCTCCGAAAACAGGTCCCAGTCACTGCGGACCACATGCTCAGAACAGGAGACCGGGGCCAGTTCATATCTAAACTGTAGCAGTCATGTTAGACTCATCTGAATTACACAGAAATCATTATATCTAATGTTGAGCTTCAGTTTGCTTCTTTTTCTAAATATTAGAAGAACTAACTTCCTTTACAGATACACTCGAATGTCCCACAGCTGCTTGGAAAGTGAAGCCCTTGAAGCATTCAAATACTTTTGCCAATAAAATGGCAGAACTACTTCAATGACTGACTGTTCACCAAATGATTGAAATGACAAGAAAGCAGAGAACCATTTTGTCACGCTTGTTGCCACCTGATTTATAAGTGCGCTACCTAAAATAATTGATAGACCTCAGGTCTGTCCTTTGTGCTCATTCTAGGGTTTCATTAAACATGTCTCGGGATTAGCAGCTGTCAACGGCTAGAACTTAAAGCAGGCTCAGTTACAGGACTGGATGTCAAGCCCGGCTTTTAATGCCACTTTCACCTCTAAAGGGGAAGGGAATGTTATTTACTGGATTACATGAACTTTAAGGCTTTCTGTTACCATGAGTGCCTGTATACTAGTGGTCGTGGCTGTACACTGGACGAAGAAGGAGACCCCAACTTTCATAAAATTTATTCAGGAACAAAGTAATGTATTGCTTGGGGGGCTGGAGACATGGCTCAGGGGTTAAGAGCAGTGACTGCTCTTCCAAAAGTCCTGAGTTCAATTCCAGCAACCACATGGTGGCTCACCACCATCTATAATGAGATCTGGTGCCTTCTTCTGCCATGCAGGCACACATGCAGGTAGAACACCGTATATAATAAATAAGTAAATCTTAAAAAAAAAACAAACGATACTGTGTTGCTTTATTGTTGGTAGGTTTCAATACTTAAAATGAAAAGAAAGGCCAGGCATGGTGATATATGGCAGAGGTACGTGGATCTCTGTGAGTTCAAGGCCAGCGTGATCTACAAAGCGAGTTACAGGAGATTCAGGGCAGCACAGAGAAACCCTGACCCCAAAAGCCAATAAATGCAATATTGGATAGGTAGCCGAATTGGTCATCTCTTGTACTCAGATTGGAACAACCCAGGTGTCATTAGAGAGGCTTCATCCAGTGAGTGACGGAAACAGGAACAGAGACCCATAGCCAAGCACTGACCTGAGCTTGGGGGACCTTGTTGAAGAGAGGGAGGAAAGATTATATGAACCAGGAGTCAAGGTCATCGCAAGGGAACCCACAGAAACAACTAACCTGGGCTCATAGGAGCTCACAGACTCTGAACCAACAGCTGGGGACTCCACTCGGGACCCACCTAGGCCCTCTACGTAAATGTGACAGTTGTGTAACTTGATCTGCTTGTGGGACTCCTAGGGAGGGACTGTCCCTAATGCTTTGGCTGACTTCCAGGAACCTATTCCTCAGAAGGACTTACCTTGCCCAGCCTTAATACAAGGGAAGGAGCTCAGTCCTACCTCCGCTCGATACGCTATGCTTTGTGTTGACACCCGTAGGAGTCTGCAATTTTCTGAACAGAAACAGAGTGGATTGGGGGAAGGGAATGGTAAGACAGGAGGGAGGGGTAACCGGTCAGGATGTAAAATAGATGAATAAACTTAATTAAAAACTAATAAATAAACCAACAGGTAGATAAAGGAAAAAGAAAAAAAAAACCATAGCATTGGGGCTTGAGAGCTATCTCAGTTAAGAGGGCATTTTTCCCTTTAAGGAGACTAGAGTTCAGTTCCCAGCATCCATATGGAGTGGCTCACAACCGCCTGTGACTCCACCTCAAGAGAGATCCAGTGTCTCTGGCCTCCTAGGGCCCCTGCATTCGTGTGCACATACCCCCACACATAAACATAGTTAAAAATAATAAAAGTAAATCTTAAAGTAGCTATAAACTATGTTCAAAGTATAAACTTTACTTTTAGAACACACACACACATACAAAATGGGAAAACAGAATAAAGAACAGACTTCATTTTTGTCTTAGAAAAGGTTTAAAATTCAAATACTGATTTTTCTACCCCGAAACCTGACTGGTGTATGAAGCTCGCAGTCTGTTGAAGAATGTCTGTCCAGACTCTTAAAATACATGTGACAATGAGACTCCAAGTGCAGTAATGGAGAGGGCATGCTGCCGGTGGCTCTGACCTCCCAAGGAAGAAAGAGGCTGTGGTTGCTCCAGCAGTGATATAACTGGGCTCGAGGGATGAACGTGGGACTGGCTGAGAGACGGTTCTTCTCCTTGGGTCTTCAGTGTTTCTACACATATTGTGAGCAGGGCCACTCGATGCCTTTATTCTGAACTACACTTCCCATCATGCCTCTGCTGTAAATATCTATGGTAGCTAGAAGCAGTGACTTCCTCTGGTGCCAGATGGATACATTCTTCACCAGAATACAGGCAGGTTGCTTAAGCCCGGTTTCTTCTACTGTGATGCACGGTGACAGGTGTCCTCCTGCCTGTGGATGATGGGAAATTGGCATCACCGCTGATTCTGGTTATTGCTGTTGGTCCTTGTCCTTTACCTTCCATGCAGGAATCTCGTTTGCTCTATCAGCAGTTTAACCGTGAAGACCAACTTGTCCCCTTCAAGTGAGGAAAACTCTCTGGCGCCTTCCAGTCAGTGACTAGTCTCATGTTCAAAGAGGGGAATGGGATAGTGTGTACCATGGCACCAGGCCACGAGAACCCACATCTTATATGGCGATTGTGACTGCTTCTCTGTCTTAAAAACCAAAAAGTGTTGTAGAGGAGGACATTGGGGGGAGTATAGGGCTGAGGGTTCCAAGGAAATGTTTGTGTGTAGAGCTCATGGCATGTGATGGCTGAGAGATAGCAGAAGGGTTCTCTAGGGGACGGAAAGGTCAGATATATTTATATGGTAGAGTCAGGACCGATGGGATGACGGAGGAATCCCGGTGACTTGGCCAGTGCTGTCATGTGCACCCAGGCTGCTGCCAGATCCACGTGGTAAAAGCATGGTCTTCGGGAAGCCACTGCTGGGAGAGAATGGCACCTTTAAGAAGTAGGCCTTGTGGGAAGTCTCCAAGTTAAGACTGTGCCCTAGAAAAAGATGGTGGGACCCCGGGCCCTTCCTTATCCTCTCTTTTAAGTGGGAATTAAGTGGTGTATCTGTGCTGACCTTCCTGCCACAGCGTCCTTTCTTTCTCTCCTGAAAGCAGCAACACGACCCATCGGAGTCTGAGGGACTGCAGTCGTGAGCCAAAGCGAACTGTTTCTCTTTCTAAGCTGATTGTCTCTGGGGTTTGCTCTGGGAACAGGAAGCAGCGAACAGCATACAGTGCACGGTGATGCTGTTTGCTGGGATGCAGGAGGAGAAGCTCTGGTCAAGAGGGAGCTGAGACTGGGTTCGTTGTAAGACAGCTAAGCTCAGGCCGAGAGCTGATCAGCTGAGACGATACAGAAATCTGAATGAATGGCTCATCTGGAACTCAGAAAGGAGATTGTCTGGGAGAAAAAAAAAACTTGGGAGTTATTAGGATGTATGTGATCAACTCATTTGAGAGGGGAGGGTACTGTTTAAGAAGATGGGCTTCAGGGCCAGGTGCAAGCTCTTCCATGTCACTCTGTGACAAGCTAGTCAGGGACTTTGGTCTCCTGGTTCACAGGAGTCACCTGTAGCTAACATACGTAGAATGCGTCATGTTCACGGTAATATGAGCATGCAACTGTTTGTTGGCACCAAAAGGTAATACTGTCACAAGAAAAAGCAGGTGGAATAAGGGAAGGGAATGGGGGCCAAACAGAAATTGGGGGCCTTCTAATAACCTGAAAACAAGTACCTGGCAGATAAGACAGGAGCCAGAAGAGTCTCAAGAAGGGACGTGCACAAAATCTGGGGACATAGGACAGTAAACCTATGTGGGGACCAGAGTTATGGTCACCAGAGCCCTCAGACATGCTGGCTGGGCATGGCAGCTTGCCTATAACTACAGCCTGGGAAGGCAGCTACGGGGGCTCCTCGGAGCAAGCCGGCTATGGAAACTACACCAGGAAGCTCTGGGCTTGATTGAGAGGCCCTGCCTAAATGACTAAGCTGGAACAGTGCTGGGGGATGACTCCCAGCCTCAACCTCTGCCCTCCTTGTACACTGCCACCCACCTGTGTCCACAGACACACATGCCAACACGTGTGCTCATGCGAAAAGAAAAGGAAGAAGGGGGTGTGGCTTGCCTGAAAAATCATCTAGAGGGAGCCAGGCAGCGGTAGGGCCACTTCGCTGTCTTTGGATCTCACAACCCAGAAGACCCAGGTGGCTTTAATGCAGGCAGTTTCAGTGGCTCTGCAGTGTAGCTGAGGGCTCCCAAGCGTAGATAGATGAGCAACAGGGAGAGAAGACACCGAGAGGAAGGATACATGGAAGAAATTTGTGCGAGAAGAACGGGAAGGAAGACGTGAGGGCTAGGAAGTTTTAAAAGTAGCCTTTCTTCTCTTCCTTCTTTGTCATAAGCCTCCTTCTTAGGATAAGAGATGATTCTCTCATTCTTTAAGATACCCTTGAGGTCCTACTGTGTGTCAGACCCAGTGTCAGAACAAAGAAGACAGGTACAGTCCTGTCCTTCATGGGGCTTCTCTTGGTGTCAGTACTCTAAGGGAGGCATGACGACCGAAGGCTGGACAGGGCTGGGGTGAGCGGGGATGGACAGGGCTGGGGTGAGTGGGGATGGACAGGGCAGGGGTGAGCGGGGATGGACAGGGCTGGGGTGAGCGGGGATGGACAGGGCAGGGGTGAGCGGGGATGGACAGGGCTGGGGTGAGCGGGGATGGATGGGGCTGGGGTGAGCAGGGATGGATGGGATGGGGATGGACAGGGCAGGGGTGAGCGGGGATGGACAGGGCTGGGGTGAGCGGGGATGGACAGGGCTGGGGTGAGCGGGGATGGATGGGGCTGGGGTGAGCAGGGATGGATGGGATGGGGATGGACAGGGCAGGGGTGAGCGGGGATGGACAGGGCAGGGGTGAGCGGGGATGGACAGGGCTGGGGTGAGTGGGGATGGACAGGGCAGGGGTGAGTGGGGATGGACAGGGCTGGGGTGAGTGGGGATGGACAGGGCTGGGGTGAGTGGGGATGGACAGGGCTGGGGTGAGTGGGGATGGACAGGGCTGGGGTGAGCAGGAATGGATGGGACTGGGGTGAGTGGGGATGGACAGGGCAGGGGTGAGCGGGGATGGACAGGGCTGGGGTGAGCAGGAATGGATGGGATGGGGATGGACAGGGCAGGGGTGAGCGGGGATGGACAGGGCTGGGGTGAGCGGGGATGGATGGGGCTGGGGTGAGCAGGGATGGATGGGACTGGGGTGAGCGGGGATGAATGGGGATGCGTGAGGCACTATTGGCAACTGAGCTTCGCACAACAGCCTTTGGCCATCTTCTGGGCCGAGCTTTAAGCTACATCACAGGAATCAGGCAATGGTGGCACACACCTTTAATACCAGCCCTTGGGAGGCAGAGGCATGTAGAGTTCAAGGCCAGCCTGGTCACAAAGCAAGTTCTGGGATACAGGGACTACACAGAGAAACTCTATCTAAAAAAAGTCATTCAATCCATTAATAAAAATACATTAAAGGTAGTTGCTGATGATAAGGAATTTAGTCAAGAGAATTTGGTTTTGGAAAAGATGACTGGCGTCTGTTGGCAGAATGGCATAAGATTGAGGTGAGGACTTACAGTGAATGAATTGTGCTCATCTTTACGCTATGTTTTGACCATGATAAGGCCAAATATGTGTTAAAAGAGTATGAATTTGTGAGTCTGAACCTCTGGACAGGCTCAGGGAATTTTGAGTAGGAGAGGCTGGTTTGTGACTCCCATACCTATATCCTCAGGAATGTCTTGATTTTTTCCCACCTCCTTTTATTCTCCTAATGCTAGAGCTTAAATTTATATGAAAATATCTTAATGAACTCCATCTCTTGGGACTAGAGAGATAGCTCAGCGGTTAATAGCACTGACTGTCTTACAGAGGACCTGGGTTGGTTCCATGCACCCATATAGAGGCTTACAACCATCTGTAACTCCAGTTTCAGGGGATCCAGTGCCCTCTTCTGGCCTCCTTGGGCACCAGGCATTCAACATGGTACACACATATAGATCCAGGCAAAACATTCATACCCAAAACAAACAAAGAAACACAAAACAAAAACCTCTAGCTGTTCTTCAAAAAATAAAATAAAGTAAGATTTGACTATGACCTGGGGCTATAGCTTAGTGGTAGAACAGTAGCCTAGAATGAGTGAGCTCCTGGGTTTTTCTTTAAAAAGTAAATTTGGTGGTCAGCTGTTTAAAAATGGGTCTGGTTCAGTAAACTATAAAAAGAAATGGGCTGATTTTTTTTCCCCTCACAATATTTCTCTTTTGGGGGTGGGGATGACCGCTATTGAAGTTTGTCTTAGAGAGAAATCCCCTGAATAAGTTGTAAGTGCTCTAACAGAGTGTGGAACTGTCAGAACTATCTCATTTTCTTCTGTGCTCATGTGTGTGTGTGTGTGCATATGTATTGTATTATATTATATATTTGATTAAATTAGATGTCTTCATTTTATTTTGTGTGTGAGTATTTTGCTTGCATGTATGTCTGTGCACCATGTGTGTGCTTAGTGCCCACAAAGGTCAGAAGAAGGTATCAGATCCCCTGGAACTGGAGTCACAGATGGTTGTGAATCACCATGTGGATGCTGGGAACTGAGCCCAGGTCATCTGCAAGAGCAACAAGTCCTCTTAACCCCTGAGCCATCTCTCTAACCCTCCCTCCCGACCTTGGTTTTTTTTGTTGTTGTTGTTGTTGTTTTCTGACACTGTGAGACTCATATTCTCCACAAATTCCCAATAGGATCCTTGTGTCCCACAATGAATGTGCCAGTTACACCATTTCTAGGTTTTATGCGTAAAACAATTTCAGGGAATCTCATTTTAGGTAGAGTTTATTTGAACAAATATCCATTTCTTCTTACATTTAAGCATCAGACTGTTAAATTCTGGGATAATAACTCTGCAAGCAGCTGTTGATACGACTTGATTAAATTTTGGTTGTCTCCCCCAGGAATCCCTTCAGAAGCATGTGAAACAGATCACTCCATTGAACTAGGAAAACAGTAGCCCGATCTCCTGGCTCTCCAGCCCTTTCCCAGGATGGACGCGATCACGTTCACAGCGAGGAAGCATCCGTTCCCTAATGAGAACTCGGTGGACTTTGGCCTGCAGCTGGTGGGCTCCTTACCTGTGCATTCTCTCACCACTATGCCCATGCTGCCATGGGTGGTGGCCGAGGTACGACGACTCAGTGGCCAGGGTTCCAAGAAGGAGCCTGGAGTCAAGCAAGTCCGGCTCTGGGTTTCGCCCTCTGGGCTGAAATGTGAACCTGACCTGAGGAAAAGTCAACAATGGGACCCACTGATCTGTTCCAGCATTTTTGAGTGCAAGCCTCAGCATGTCCACAAACTGATTCACAACAGTCACGACCCGAGTTACTTTGCTTGTCTCATTAAGGAGGATGCTGCCAACAGGCAGAGCCTCTGCTATGTGTTTAAAGCAGACGATCAAACTAAAGTAAGTGGAAGTGGGAATCAAAAGATAAGGCACGGGCGGCTGCGGGGTTTGTATGGTGTCGAGGTCGGGATGCTTATTTTGAGTGTTCTGGGGGTAATGAGAAAATGTTGCTATATGTCGTTTAACAGAATTTGGGATTTATGGGGAGTTCATGGTGTTTGTTGAAGGATGTTTGTAATATATATTTAAAATGATCAGCTTCAGGATTTAAAAATTCAGCAGAAAAGCCTGCCTAGAATTATAAACAAGAGCTGAATTGTCAGGGTTCGTGCTGTTTATGGCATTGTTTTTGAAGCTCCGGCACCTCTCGCGTTCCAGTGTGCGCATGAGCCTTGCGGTGATGGCTTAAAGTAGAAATCAAGGCTCAGGGCTTGGTGGTCCCCAAGACTGTGTGTCCCATAAGTGACCAGTGAGGGCCAGGCTAGCCCATTGCAAACAGCATTTTGAGTTGCAAAGTTCTTTAATCCCATTAAGAAAAATATAGTTATTTATCAACCATATGAAATACTCTTAGCCAGTTTCCCAAGGCAGTGATAACATTTTTTTTCATACAAAGATTGTTGATAAGAACAGGAGCCGCAAGTCTAAGTTTTGATACTATCGGTGTTCTTTTGTGTTTTCCCTTTTGCCAGCGTCTAGTCAGATCTGATCACCCTGATATTATGATGTGTCCGAGAGGAATGTATGAGGTGCGGCCAAAACTCTGCTATTTCCCGGCCTGTTTTTGCCGGATTGCTGCCAGCGTTCTTTGTAGTTCTTCGCAGGACTTACTTCAAGTCGCTTGCGCAGCTCATGAATATCAGTGCACTTAAAATGAAAATATAATCCATATACCCACTTTCTCAGTTGGGCCCATGGTGGAAGTGTCATTTCGTACAGTATACAAGAAGCAGTCACGGGCCCTGCAGCTAACCTCACCTGAGGTTCTGCAGTCTCTGGTGCTAGGCATGTGTCTGGAGCTGTAGGCTGCCTGGGTGAGGCTGCCAAAGTTCCCAGGGAAATGACAAGGAGGCTCTCATGCTTTCCTTTCTCTCTTTTCTTTTCTAGTCTGTCTTCCTTTACGTAGTTTCAAGGCGGGGTTCCTCTGTATAGTCCTGGCTGTCCTGGGACTCATTCTATAGATCAGGCTGACCTTGAACTCAGAGATCTGCCTACCTCTGCCTCGAGTGCTGGGATTAAAGGCACGCGCCACCACTGCCCGGCTCCTTCTCTTTTTCTAATGGCAGGTTTCACGGAGCTCAGACTGGTCTCGAGCGCAAGCCCTCTGTGTAGCAGAGGTTGATCTTGAACTGCTAATCTTCCTGCTTCCTCCTTCCACATGCTGAGGTTGCAGGAGTGCTCCCCCACAACCAGCTATGTGTTCATAATTTCAAGTATAAAATGTGAATAGAAATGCCAGCATTCTCCAATGCTCCCTGCTGGGTTCTTTTGCATAATCCCCAGGGTGTAAGAATATCATTTGGAAATTAATGTGTTTTTTTTGTCAATCCATAGCCACAACTTCCATATCAGTAGATTCAGCTAATAGCAGATAGAAAATGTTTGCCAACCCCCTGCATCTAATTCATGCTGAACATGTACAAACACACTTTCTTTTGTCCTTATTCCCTCAACAATAGAGTATAACAATTCATAGAGCACTGACATCATCTCAGGCATTGTGGGCAATCTGGAGGTTGTTTGAAGGATATAGGAGGTGGTGAGGAGGCTATTTGCCAACTCTGGCATCTTGTACAGGAGACTAGAACATCTGGGGGTTCTGGTGTCCGTGGGATCCTGGGACGCCTCTCCTGAAGACACCAAGGGACAGCAGTGGATTCGTGGACACCCACTTTTGTTTGCCCCTTTAACTCACTGACTCAGTGATTGCCACTCTGGCCAGTGTCTCAGAGGTCATTAGCAGAAGCAGAGAGGAAGGTAGATGTGTCAGGAGGGATCAGGTTCAGGGGTGCATGTCAAGAGCATGGCAGAAAGGCAGAAAGGCAGAAAGAAGTCTAACACATGCCACACTTGCCTGTGTAGGGAAGAGGGCTTTTTTTTTTTTAAATAAAGCTAATGTGTAGCGCTAAAAGCCGCCATCCTACTCAACTGCCTCAGAGCCAGGAATCATGTTAGTGTTAACCACGCCTTCGTCTCAGATATATGCTCCACAGAGTCACACTTGAAAGTCCGGAGATCTGGATTCAAATCCTATCTCTGTGACGTAGAAACTAGTGACCTCAGGCAGCTGAGTGTGCATGCTCATCTGTCAAACGGGAATGATTATGATAATTATTTTGTACAGTGGCTGGGAGGTTTAAGTGAGATAGAATGGGACCCCAAACTGAGTATGCTGGTTTAAGGTTATAAGCAGTTGCCTTACAGGCACAAATCCCTGACTTCCATCTTTAGCACTGCCAGGGAAAGAAGGAAAACACCCATAGCATTAACCATTTATGGCCGTGGGAAGTATTCAAGAGAGCTTTAAGAGTGTATTTTATTTATTTGTTTTGTGTGCATTTGATGGGGAAGCTGTCCACGCTGTGGGGTGTGTGTGGAGGTCAGAGAAAGATTTTGAGTCGTCTCTCTTTTTACCTTGTGGTCCTGGGGATTGAAGTCAGGCCATTGGTCTGGGCAGCAGGCATCCCAGCAGGCAGTTCAGCACCTACTGAACCATGTCATTGGCCTCCGTCCTCAAGAAGGGTTTATGGAAGCAGATTAAGTGGTAACATCGTCTTGTCCCAAGGGTGTGGTGTAAAGAGAGTAGGTGTATTGAGAGGCGGATGATGCGCTTGTCATCCTTGAGAAATGTTTTGTTAACTCAACTCCTACAGACTCCATGAATGAACCTAAGGATTCCTGTTATTTGGGTAGATCCCAGAATAAAGAGGAGAGGGTTAAATAGCTGTCTTATGTGATGAGTTTTGCCGAGAACGGTGTCCAGCCCCTCAGTTTTGACCCTTCCCCCAGGGTCTTCCTCAGCCATCTGTGAACAAGCTCTGGCCAGTCATTTGACATCTGACAGAAGCGAGAGATTTACAGCGAAATTCTGTATGCAAGGCTTTCAGTCTTGCTCCAAGTAGAGAATTACTCTGACTCTATATTTTTATATTTTTGGTTGTGAGCCTAGCCTTTAACGGCTGAGCCATCCCTCCAGGCCACTCTGAAGTCTAAAAAAGCCATCTTTGAAATATAAATTAGTTCTTAAGATCTTTTTGGCTTGTGCACAGTTTTTTATCAACATGACTTGTCATTAGCGTCCAAATTGCTGCCATTCCGTTCGTTTCAGTTGAGAGGGTTGTTGGCAACATAGCTACTTAAGTCAGGCATTTCGTTCTTGTCAGAAATAGAATAGGAAACGACAGTGGCCCTGGTTTTAACTGACATATCTATTATGCTCTCGAGACACCTTGGCAAGATGTCTCCTAAGAGGATTATCTGCTGTAGGAGTATGCAAACCTGCACTGGCATTTCTCTCTCGACTGGTCTGGAACATTTGCTCAGTGAAAGAATTCCCAAGATTAAGGCTTCTTCTAAGCAGATGAGGTCAGCCCTGATTGTGCTTGCCCAAGCAAACATGCCTTCACTGCCATGGGCATAGGCATAGAGCTACTGCTGCTCGGGAGGGAATCCTTTGAGTTAATGTGCTGCAGAATATCTGAGGAGACTGGGCAGGTAGAGGAGTCATTTTCCAGGTACACTGTGATATGGCCGTTCCTTTGGTGTTCACTTCACAGAGAAAAGTTTCCATACCAAATGCATTAGGATAGCATCTGAAATGCTTTTGCCTGAGGGCCAGTGTTCTCTTTTAAAAAGTTGTCAAACTTGTCAGGTATGGTGGCGCATTCCTTTAATCCAGCACTTCCGAGGCAGAGGCAGGTGGATCTCTGTGAGTTTGAGGCCACCTGGTCTACAGAGTGAGCTCTTGAGCAGCCAGGGATAACTAGAGAGATCCTATCTCAACAAAACAAAATGGAAGTTATCAAATATCCTAAAGAATATTAGTTTATATGGTTCGTGTCTCTCAACACTCACTCTATTAGAAATTAAAACGGACATATTGTAAAGATACTTATTATAAAATTTATTTAAAAATAAAAGCAATGAACTCCTTACACATCAATATATGGGACATTCTCATGGACTATAACTATATTTTCCATAAAGTGTTTCGTGGGAATAGCTGCCTAGTTTTATTTTTTCTGACCTCTGTCATGTCTGGCTTAGTCGGAGGAGGTAGGTCCCTCATAGCTGCCTCTCCATTCATTCTTCTGTGGTGTGTCATTTTCCCTGAGCATCTGAAGAAAGCCTGGCTTCAGACAGATAGGCAATAAAAACAGAGATGCTGTGGTGACTTTTCTTTCATGTTTCTACCACTCAGCAAATGCTGCCCTCTTAAGGTTTAGCTGCCGTGAGAAATCTGAGTCCACGCAAGGCACTCTGCTCACGTCTTTGTATTAAAACCAAGTTCTTGTTTTACCTGTGCCTTAATGAGTATTTAAGCTTGATTCTGTACCATCATGCATGCACTGATTACTTAGACACTATTATCTCTGAGTAACATAGTGTATACAGGTATGTCTGCATGTGAATCTGTGCGTATGTGTGCAGGTGTCCATGGAGGGCAGAAGAAGGTGTTGGATCTTCTGGGGCTGGAGTGACAGACAGGTGTGAGCCACCTGATGATGTGGGTGTTGGAAACCAAATTCTGGTCCTCTGGGAGAGCAGCAAGTGCCCTTCACCTCTGAGCATCTCTGCAGCCTCTAGATGTATTTATCTCTCTTCATGAGTATCTGTGTGTCTGTATGAGTGAACGCCACAGGTATGCTGATGCCCCAGGAGCCAGAGAGGGCTTCGGATCCCTCGGCTGCAATTACCTCTCCTGGGTGAACTGAACTCAGGTCCTCAGCAAGTGCTCTTCCCCACCGAGTGGTCTCTCCAACACCACAATGGGAGTATTTTTTCTTCTAAGTGCCAGATGTTTTTTAACTTGTTCTTTACTGCATTGGAACACAGTTCTTCAAATACTATTTCTCGCCCCCTTTCTGGTCTTCTGGGTTTTTTGTCCAGTCTGTGCACAGCATGGGTGTTTAATTACAGCCAAGGGGCAGGTGTCACCGCTGTGGGGGTTGTTCCTAGGCTGTCCCGGCCCATCCTTGCCAGGAAACTCTTGCCTTTGCAGCCTCATGCCTCTTCTCAAAGAGTACGTATTCCTTTTCTGTTGCTCAAAGAGATGCTGAATTTGGGGGGGCTGATGTGGGAAAAGTGGAGCAAGGGTTGGGGTGGGGAAAGGACCAATAGAGTGAAGCCAGAGTAACTATGGGGGAGATGCATGTCCAGAAGTGTGCTTGGAGGAGATAACCGGATTAAATGGTGCTGGAGAAGATGTATTTGTATACTCCTTATAGCCTGTGAGGAAAAAAAGTTTTCCTTTCCAGTTCTTTTTAAAATTTCTTATTTATTATTTTCTGCAATTGTAATTACTGTAAATGTATTACTTTCTGTGTACATGATACAGTGTGTACAGACATGTGTAGGGCAATCTTTTGGGGTTGGTTCCCTCCACCTTTATGTGGGTTCTAGGGGCTGCATTCAAGTTTCCAGGCCTTTTTTGCCAGCATCTTTACCGACTGAACTGTCTTGCTGGCCATAAACTACATAAACCATAAACCACACTGCTTGGAGGTGACACAAATCTCAAAGTAAATTGTGTAGGCTCCCTTAACAATAGTTTTAAGTTTCTATAATCGTTCACAGACTTAAAAGCAATAAATGTTTCTTTTTGAGATTTCTAGTATAAACAAAAGCAAAAGACGGTGTATCCTTGCATGCTACTCTGTAATCCCACCGTCTTTCTCAGGAGCCCCAAGGGACTGAGAGCTCCTCCCCATCCTAACTGGGTTACCTTGTTTTAAAAGAGAAGGTTGGCAACGCACCTGACCGATACTTTAATCTCCCTGTGTTATCACTTTTCTCAGTGTTGTTACTTTGGTGCACGGATTAAGCAAAGGTAGAGTCCATCATGGTAAGGAAGACACCATGGTGGGAGTGTGTGGCAACTGGTCCGTCCCATCGGGTCCTCATCAGAGAGCACAGAGAGAGGAACGCTAGTGTTTCCTTCCAGTTTCTCCTTGATATTCAGTCCAGGATCCTAGCCCATGGGTTGGAACTGTCCACCATCAGGGAGGGCCTTTCTTCCTCAGTTAAACTGAAAACTCCGTAGATGCTTTCATAAATAACTGGGGATGTGTGTTTCCTTGGAGATTCTACATGCAGATAAGCCGACAATAGAGCTTAACCACTACCCACCACCCCATATTAAAGCCAGGGTTCTTTGAGCTGCTCCATTTCTTCGTTAAAAACATTTAAAGTTGTTTACTTCTGCTGTTAACTTCATTTGTGTTTTATTGGGGATCAGCTTGGGTTACAGTTTCACCATCTGGGCCAGGTGTGGTGATGCACACCTTTGCCTGTGAGTTTGCGGCCAGCTGGGCCTATGTATGTAGCAAGTTCCAGGTCAGTCGGGCATACACAGTGAGACCCTGTCTCAAAACAAGCCATCAAACTTGCCATCCGTTTGAAATTTTAATGTAGCAATTTATTATCCACACCGTGGTTTTCAGGACTGTCAATAGAGCCCGGCCACCTGCGGGCCTCTTGCATGGCTGTTCTGTTTGCCAGCTCCTTACTGACTTTGGCAGAGTGAAGATAGGGGATGACCACCCTGAGCACTGTACCCCCAAGTGGTCCAGAGACTCTGAAGAACACGGTACAGGCTTCCGGGTATTCTTAGCTTTGCTTCCCACTGTAGTGGAAAGTTGCAACTGTGCCAGAGTTCCATCTCTTTGTCTGCTTTTGCTCTCCAGGATCGGGTTCTGAGGAGGTTTTGGTAGGTGCGCTCTGAAAACGTTTCTTCATCCACACCAGTGCATTCTCCGAAATTTCTTTTGGGTGGCTCGGCAGCTCTGACTAACTGTGCAGTCACAGGGAACAGCGTAGTGTCCACGTCAGCTAAAAATTAGTTGACCGACTGTCAGCCAGACCAAAGGCAGCTGCCAGGTGCAGGGTTGGCAAGAGTTATTCTCATCTATAAAAAGAATGTCCCAGACTTGATGAACTCTGAAGTATTTGTTGGAAGGTCTCTGTTCACGACACTGGACTGATTACATAATTTATTTTTGACTTTGAAAAATGAGTGTGAGGGCTCCCGAAGCAGTTGCTTTAGGAGACACGCTTGGGCATTTTTTCCAATGTCTTTTTTTCTCTTTTCAACATGTACCACTTGATATTGCCTTGTGTTTTTAGCCAAAGGCTTTGGGTTTGATAATTGTTTATGAAAATAAATCTATTCCTAAGATTAGATTTTACAAGGAGGTCGAACCTAATGTTAGCTTGTGTCGTAAAGGGATTTATTTATGGTTTCTATCGTTCCTCTCCAGTACAGCAACCATGTGGCTACCGAGCCATGTGACTCTTCTGGAATGAGATGCCAGTCAGTGGGAGCAGAGTGGATACTGAGGCACAGCTTAAGAAATAGAATGTATGTTATATCAACAAGATTCTGTGTGGGTTATGTGCTGGAAATATGTTTTGCATATACAGGGTTAGATTACGTGGACCAAAATTAAGTGTCCTTGGTTTGTTTTACCATTTTCAAATCTGTTTACCAGATAACTTAAAAACGCAGGTCTAGCTTACACCCTCTTCCCACTGGTTAGCACTGAACTAGTCTGCTGACCTGACAAGTGATTCTGGAAATAGCTCTTTATTCTTCACAGGAGACCACAAGTTCCCTTCTTTGCTGCTTTGCTTTGCTAATGACAGGGTAGGATGCCCAGTGACCTCTGTAAAGGTCACATCTCAAAGCTATGACCTAGTCTTAAATCTAGAAGTGTGTTGGACTACTGAGGCAAGCGGGTCTTCCTTCTGCTTCCAGCCTGAGTCTCTTTCCTTTTCTGTCTCTCTCTCAAAGAGGTAGCTGCTGCCATATCTCCTTTCAGCCCCGCCCCCCGTTTCCTTCTCTCTCTCTCTCTCTCTCTCTCTCTCTCTCTCTCTCTCTCTCTCTCTCTGTCTCTCGTTGTGTGTATATGTGAGTGAGTATCTGTTGAAGTCAGTCCATTCATTCAAGTGTTACTATTTCAGACATACCTGGAGTCAGTGTTCTGAGTACCCACGGCTCAGTGTTCTGAGTACCCACGGCTCAGTGTTCTGAGTACCCACGGCTCAGTGTTCTGAGTACCCACGGCTCAGTGACGCTTACACCAGACATAAGCTGTCACACCCCCTGGGCAGTCAAACAAGTTCCCTGCCTCTGTCATTACACAGATTCTTCTATGACCAGAATTGTGTTCTGGGATGGCCCCTTTTCTGGCCACCCTGACTGAGCTTTTTTCCCTTAGAGCAGTGGTTCTCAACCTGTGGGTCATGACTCCCCCCCCCAAGACCATCAGAAAGCACAGATATTTACATTACAATTCATAACAATAACAAAATTATAGTTATGAAGTAGCAACACAAATAAATTTATGGTTGCAGGGGGGGAGGTCACCCCAAGCATAAGGAGCTGTATTAAAAGGTCACAGTAGTAGGAAGGTTGAGAACAACACCTTAGAGTCTTCTTGGAGTAGTACTCACCATCTTGGTCCCCTGGCATCTGCGCAAGCTCTCTTTAGTTTTCAGTATATATAGCATCGTCTTAGTGTTCTTGGTGATGGTCGAGAAAGGGCTCATGGATGAAGATCAGTCTCTGACAAGGAACTTGACAGCTAAGTCTTTTCAGATGCAACATGGGCCCGGTTTCTTGCTTGTTCTGTTACAGAAGATAAAAGGTGTGTGTGTGTGTGTGTGTGTGTGTGTGTGTGTGTGTGTGTGTGTGTGGTGTGTGATTATAAAAGTATTTTTCTTCAGTGTCAAAATCCCAACACAACTGAGTTAGATGTGGGGGCGGCAGAAAAGGCTCAGAGGTTAGAAGCACTTGCTGTTTTTTCAGAGGATCTGGGTTTGATGTCCAGCACCCACGTAGCAGCTCATGACCACCTGTAACTCTGGTTTTAGGGGATCTAACATCCTCTTCTGGCCTCATTGGGTACAAGGCATGCACATGGTGCAGTTCATACGCGTAGACAATATCACTAATATGCATAAACTTTTCTTTTTAAAAATTAAAAATGAGTTAAAATAAAAGTTTTTCTGTATGTCAGATATGGTGTCACACAGCCTACAATCCCAGTACTGGGGAGGCAGAGGCAGGCAGATCTTTTCAATCTGAGGCCAGTCTTATCTACATAATATATTTGAGGTTGGCCAGGGCTGAAAACGAAACAAACAATTGAAAAAGCTTCCCCTTATTCTCATCTCCCGCAGAAACCAACATTAAAACTTTGGTGTATATTGTTATAGGTATATGCTCCTACTTACAAAATCAGATCTCTCTATAGGAAATAATTTATTTCGTTCTCTCTCTTCCTTATGTGTGTACTTATAAACACACATACAAGCATATATTTCTCTATGGTTACAGAGGTGCATTTAAATTTTTTTAATTTAAAATTTTTATTTTATGTGTATGGATATTTGCCTATATGTATATCTGTGTGCCACTTGGGTGCCTGACGGCAAAGGAGGCCAGAAGAGAGCATTAGATCCCCTGGAATTGGAGTTACAGATGGTTGTGGGCAGCCATGTAGACAGTGGGAATTGAACCTAGGTCCTCTGGAAGAGCAGCTAGTACTCTTAAACACTAAGCCAACTCTCTAGCCTCCGCATCTTTTTATTCTTCCTCATTGTCCCCCAATCACAATTGTACAATAGCCCCTTGTCTGCAATAGAAGAGAAGAGTCTGCAGCAGAATGCCTGCTTAAATGGGGGGTGGGGAGATGACCAGCAGGAACTGAAGATGACTCCTAATTTTCCTTCTTTTTGTAAAATTTATGAATTTCTATTTTACGTGCATTGGTGTTTTGCCTGCATGTACGTCTGTGTGAGGGTGTCAGATCCTGGAGTTACAGACAGTAATGAACTGCCGCATGGGTGCTGGGAATTGAATCCTGGTTCTTTGGAGGAGCAGCCAGTGCTCTTATCTGCTGAGCCATTTTCTTCAGCCCCAACTTCTAAATTTCTTAGCCAAATAAAGAAACAAGATTTTGGAGAAAGCCAGGCTTTATCAGTGGGAAGGCCGAGGTAGCAGTGAAGCCTGTCTTTGCTGGCCATGTAGTAGAAATAGCTTGGGCCTTCTAACGAGAGATTTTGCTGTCTGGACATGAGTTGCAGTCCTGACATATATGTCCAGTGGACTATCTAGCTTCTCCCAGATATCCCCAAACATTCACTGCAGTTGGCTACAGGGAGAAGTTGTCTGAGCACAGTTTGTGGAGGAGCAGAGAATGAAGAGGCCCCAGAGAAGGAGCAGGGAGAAGCAACCTTGACTGGGGCAGGGGACTGAGCTTCCAGGAAACCCTGGAGAGAAACCCTGGCTGCTGGACCTCTCTGTAGTATGGAGAGGGCCTGCTTGTTGGGGTTTATGCCCTGCCCAGTTCCCCATAGCCAGCAAGCCCCAAAGAATATCACAGAGTCTACATTAGGTTATAAACTGATTGGCCCATTAGCTCAGTCTTCTTATTAGCTCTTGTAGCTTATATTAACCCATTGTTTTTATCTATGCTAGCCACATGGTTCGGTACCTTTCACAGCAGGGCAGGTCACACGTTGCTTCTTCGGTGGTCTGGGCTGGACTGGGAGAAATGGGCTTCCTGCTTCCCAGAATATGCCTGTTCTCATCGCCCCACCTCTGTTTCCTGTCTGGTTGACCCACCTATACTTCTTGCCTGGCCAATCAGCGTTTATTTAAAACATGATTGACAGAATACAGAAAATTCTCCTGCACCACCTCCCTCTCCTCAAGAACAGGGATTTTTACCCAACACTGAAAACCTCTCCCGTGGAAAGATTACTTCTGCTGCAGTTGGGGCTTTACAGTGCTTTACCCAGCCCTCACCAGCAGCTCATGCTTATCCCGTTTCTCCATCTCGTGATAGTTTCCTTTGCATCTGCTTTACAGCTGGCTCGAAGCAGATGTAGCGAACTAATACAGACTCATAGGAACATGACCCTTCCCTTTGGAAGGAAGCGAGGTAGAAGACAAGCACCTTAGCAGCCACATGGCTCGGTGCCACCCTGCTCTGTGCAGCCTCCCTGATGTTAACTTTCACGCCAGAGATTATATTTTAATGAGGGTGGCATGCCCTATTGGGATTCAAAACTTTAGAAGAAACGACAACTGGAGACAAATTGTACATACAAGACAATAAATGTCACATCCGAGTGACTTTGGTTCCACAAGCATCATTTATACCAGTTGGATTTCTAAAATCTGTTCTTGCCTTTCTCCTGCTTCCAAGCTGTGATTGCCTCCGACCAGCCATGGCGAATGAGGCATCAGTCACTGGCTTTTACAATGAAGGAAAGAAAAAGCATTGTTTTATGTCAAAATGCTGCAGCTAGCATTTGTGTTTTATAAAGAAGATAAAATTAGGTCAGATAAGAATTCAGAGTTTTCTTTGGCTTTTAGGTTGTAAGTAGTGAAGAAACAATATCATCATGGTATGGTTTTGGCAGTTGCTTCCCAAGGCTCACCTCACCATGTTTGATCAGTTTCCAAACTGAATGTATAAACAAATGTACACTTCATCTATCAGTCATCAAGGATGCTGTTTTTCCCTGTTACAGACAACATATACTATTTTTGAACTTACACAGTGTTTCTGGCATATTAGACATTTTATAAAATGATAGCATAATTCAATGTAAATTGCTGAGGATTGTTCGATAACGTTTGTTGGAGCTAGAGAGAGAAAGGGGAGTCCAAAACAGAGCATCAAGGCAGGAGGGCACAGCAGGGGTTTTAAGAATGGGGAAAAGTGTTAAGAACAGAAATGATGAGCCAGCAAGATGGATGCAAAGGTAAGGTGCTTGTCCATAAGCCTGACAACCAGTTTGATCCCAGAGAGCCACGTGATATAAGGGGAGAGGTGATTCCCTCAAGCTGTCCTCTGACTCTATCCATGCTATCCATGTGCCGTGTGCTCTCCACCCTCCAAATAAATGTAACAATGATTTCTTTTTTCTTTGAGACAGGTGTCTTTGTAGCTTTGGAGCCTGTCCTGGAACTCGCTCTATAGGCCAGGCTGGCCTGGAACGCACAGAGATCCACCTGCCTCTGCTTCCCGAGTTCTGGGATTAAAGGCGTGCGCTACCACCACCTGGCATATAATAATTTTAAGATATCAAAAATGATAGCAGCTGACAAATGCCTTGGGTAATGGTGTACCACGTAATCTCAGGACTCGGGACTGAGGCAGAAGAATTTCAGGAATAAATAGCAAGACCCTAGAAAGAGAAATGGAGGGAGAGGGATGTTAGAGTGATAGAGAGATATAACCACAAAGGTCACCAAACTTGGGTGGTGTGGTTGTCACTGATGACCTTTGTCAGTAAAACAAAAGAGGGACATTGGCCCTAAAAGTACCCCACCCAAGAGGGACATTGACCCTACAAGTACCCCACCCAGCTCTGACATGTTTACATGATTCAGTTCAGTTACTGTTGGTTTATATCTTTCTGTCTGGAGGGTGTTCTTCCTGGAGAAGGAGCCAGATGGTACCCAGGGATGGTGCTTATTCATCATCATCAGGAGAAGATGCTCCATAATCTGTCTGCATTAGCTGCAACTATGTAGAAGGAATGTGTGTGCTTTGAAAGGAAGGTACCATGTGAAGAGGCATGCAGGAAGACTTCTCTGAGGAGGACCAACCATAAACATTGCATAGATAGCGCTGGAGGCAAAGGAGACTCAGGTGACATTGGGCAAACCCCAGGACCAGAGTCTCTCCCTTCATACACCTCCATGGGTACTCTGCTCTCGTTTGCTCTAGTCTGGTTGCTGTGACTCTTCCTTGACACATTAGCATTGCTCCCAATAAGTGTTCAGAGTCTTGTGTGAATGAGACAGGCCCATTCTTCTAGGTGGAGCTTGGCAAGTGAATCCCTTTATCTCTTGCTTCTTTGGCTACTCCCCTTTGTTCATTGAATAACTCGCGATACTCTATTTCTTCTTGAGGCTTGCTCTCCTTTGGGCTTGTGGGCACTATAGATAGTCTAGACATATGATGATACATTCCTTCCTCTGAGTCTTGGTGATGCGGACCTTAGTGTAATACAGATCTGCTGAGTTCTTATCATCCGAGCATGGTCCCTACAGCAACGTACCTTGGAACACCTTGACACATCACCATCAACTCTGTAGTAGAAATGAGAACTTTAATCCTCTGATCCTCTGCAATCGCTATTGCAAGTAGCTTTCTGGATACAGCTATTTGATACATTTGATAATACTGTTAGCAGCTATTTAAGTTAATATAAGATGTTAATAAGGGCAAGAAAAAATCAGCTAAGCTACTTCTTTCAAAGCTGCAAGCCCATGTAAAGGTATCTTGGGTCTTGATTTTATTATTGTTTTTCGTTTGAAGGTGAAGCTTTCTTTTTTTATATATAGCCAAAATCAATCAGTCAGTCTGTCTCTCATCTATATCTATGTATCTACCTACCTACCTACCTACTAATCTCCCAGTATTTGTTCTTGAACTTATGAGGACTGTATTTCCCTCTCCTTTAAGATGTTTTTAAACAGTCTTTTCTATCTATTGCTTTTGTGTTTTAAGATAGTCTCACTGTCCCAGCTGGCCTGAATTTGATATGCAGCCTTGGTGACCTTGAACTTCTGATTTGCCTACCTCTCAAGTGCTGGGATTATGGATGTGTACCACCTGCTCCAGTTTATTTAGGCACTCTACCAGTCAAGCCACATCCCCAGCCTGGCTTATTGCTTTTCAATGCCTGCTTTCTTTGAAGCCTAGATCCACAGTTCCTGCAGGAGGCATCCCAGACTTTTGTTTAACCGTGATGTTTTTGTTAAAGCAAAATATAGCTTGTTCCTTTGTTGTAGACACAGTAAATGAATTTTTCATGTTAAAAACAAATCATTATGCCATTATGCAAATTAAATATAATTTTGTGGAAGTGTGTGGTGCAGCGTGAAGCTGAGCTGCCTGCTTAAATACAGATCTTTACGCTTTCATCTGGCAGGTGTACTTTCACAATATTGTAAGATTAAAATCCAGGTCGTCATTTCCTCTCATTGTGGTGGCTATTAATGCACACAGCCACATACTAGTTTAAGGACCTGGGGGAAGATGCTAGCCTATCTATGACTCAATTTCCCCAATTATAGAATGGAAATATAGCCAGTTTGGTTGCCAAAAAAAAAAAGGCTTAATGAGTTAGTATGTGTATAGTACTTAAATTGGGCTTGTGTTTGTAAGACTTGAAATTTAACATCATTATTTCTGGAAGCCTAGTAGAATCAGGATACACATTTTATGATGTAATATTGCTTTGCTTGTGTGTGTGGGGGGTGTACATGCTTGTGATTGTGCAGGTCAGTTCACCTGTACACATGTATACAGAGATCAGAGCAAGATAATAGGCGTCTTCCAATATCATTCTCCATCTTCCAGTATCATTCTCCGTATTCCGATATCATTCTCCATATTCCGATATCATTCTCCATATTCTGGCATCATTCTCCATCTTCCGGTATCATTCTCCGTATTCCGGTATCATTCACACTCTCCCCTCTGTCTCTTGCTTACTGTACTAAGAACTCAGAGAGGCTGACTGCCTGGGCAACTTCTCTGCTCCCCAGTTCTGGGGTCACAGCCGCTTGCCTTTGTGCCTGTGCTGGGGATCTAGACTCAGACCCTGATGCTTGCAGAGCAAGTGTTCTTACCACTGTGCCACCTCTTCAGCTCCCTGTTTTGTGTATCAGACTGGCCAGAAACCTGCAATCCCCTGCCTCGGTTCACTTAGAGGTGAGGTCGTCAGTCTGCATCACCATGCCCAACTCCTTTTTGTTTGTTTGGTTGGTTTTGTTTTTTTGAGACAAGATATCTCTGTGGAGCCCTGGCTGTCCTGAACTCACTCTGTAGACTGGGCTGGGTTTGAACTCAAGCATCCACCTGCCTCTGCTTCCCCAGTGCTGAGATTAAAGGTGTGCACCACCATGCCTGGCGCCTTGCCAACTCTTACTATATCTTTTTTTTATTGTTGTTTTCAGCAAGGCAATTGTGATGACATTCAACAGTGATTGAAACTGACGTTTTGTTTTGTAAGCTTTCGGTAATGGTTACCCTAGCTGCTTTGCCTCTTGGCCTGACTAGGTTTGCTATTAGAGTCAAAGTCCATGCAGTGAGCAGAATGAGCTGTTTTCCTTTCCCCTGTGATTGCTGAGTCTTTTTCTGCTGGTTTTCCAGTCCCCGTGGCAAGGTCCTGGCTTTGTTTGGAACCTCGTGCAGCCTGTCTGGTCTCACTTTGTCTTGCTCTCTGCGGTGAGACCGCCAGCCCTCGAAGTGTGTATGCTTCTGAAAATTTGGATCATGACTCTATAGCCTGTCTGCACACAATAAACAACCACCCTGTGCCAGTGTTCTTCAGGGCTCCTTCTGCGACAGGAATTGATGACTGACCGCTGTAGTTGGGGATACTATGCGATTCTCAGTCAGAAGCCAAAATGCTACCAAAATGTTCTTAATCACAGAGTCATCTCTCCATCCCCCAGGCTCATACAAACCACTGGTGAAATTCTTTGAAGTGGTTTAGTCCTATATGAAAGGTCTCCAGACTGAGCTTAGGAAATGTGACTTAGGAAACAGCCTGACTCACCGTGGTCCCCTTGATTGGCACATAGCAAGTCATGATGAAACTGTCGGGAGGCTCGATGGAAAACCACATTCAGTCTTGTGTCTCTTTAGACTTTTTGATGGTTTTGTTTTTGCAGTGTGGGGAATCAAACCCAGGGCCCCAAGCCTGTTAGGTGTGAGCATTCTTCTAGTGAGCCCATTCCCAGTCCCTGAGGATTTTATAATGGTTAGTGTCACTAACCAATTTTTATTTTAAATTTTATATTGGCACTTGCCACTAAATGACAAAAAGCAGCTTTTCCTTCCTGTGTGTGAACTCTTAGGTTTCCCATCAGTATGCCAGTTCAGCTTTGGGAGCAGAAGTGGTCGCGGGTGACTTGTAAGCATACAGAAAATGTAGTGTTCTGAGGATTCAGTTTGGTGTGACGGGGATGGGACAAGGGAGGTTTGCACAGTTTTAAGTTGCAGGTGAGCGTGTAGAAACATCTAGTTCTAAGGGTTAGCCTCTTTCTGACTCCCTGGCAGGGGAGGAAGGGCGCTACCAAAGGAGGCTCCTAGCCTCAAACCAGGAGGGTCACACGTACCCTCACTGGTGACCCTGTGAGCCAAATAAACTTCTTTTTCTATGTAAAGAAGCTTGTTTCCAGTATTTTACAGCCTCAGAAAGCTGCCTGGTGCACCCTGTGATCCAGGATTTCCATTTCTAAGTCTATAGCCTGTGGGTTTTATGCTGACTAATGTCAGAAGACAACAACGTAAAGTTTGTAAAAGCTTGGTTTGTAATAGCAAAAGCTGTGAACAGTGTCGGTGTCCATCAGCCTTAGTGTGGACGACTTGTGACCTACAGGGGATACAAACCCCAGCTTCCATGAGCAAACGACAATGAAACAGCAACCTGGGTCACTTCAGAAAAACAAAATGCTGATGAGAGCGAGCCGGGTGGGTTAAAAACAGCCGCGACGCTACTCCATGTTTCTAGACCCGCAAGTGAGCAGAGGCAGAACTAGCATGTTATTTAGGAAGTCACTTCTTTCCCAGGAAAGGGAAGTCTGGTGTTTGAGTGGGCTAGTTCCTCACAGTCTTTATCCTTTGGATCTACTTTGTCTGCATTTGGTGGCATCCTTTGGAGATGTTTAGGAGGTGTGGCTTGTTGGAGAAGGGGTATCACTGGAAATGGCTTTGAGGTTTCAAAGCATGTGCTATTTATTCCAAGTTTGCTCTGTGTTTTGTGCTTGGGGTTCAAGACGTGAACCCTCTGCTTCATCTCCTGCTCCCATGTTTTCATTCGCCACCGTGGACTCGGCCCCTCTTGTCTTAGCTGTGGTGGAGCACCACAGGGAGGGAAGGGGCTCTTTGGCTTACACTTCCACATCACCATTCATCACTGAAGGAAGTTAGGACAGGAACTCAAGCAGGGCAGGAACCTGGAGACAGGAACTGAGGCAGAGGCCATGGAGGGGTGCTGCTTACTGTCTTGCTCTTCATGTGGCTTGCTCAGCCTGCGTTCATGTAGGACCCAGGACTGCCAGCCCAGGGGTGGGACCATCCACCATGGGCTGGGCCCTCCCACTAATTAAGAAAATGTCCTACAGGCTTGCCTACACTTGGATCTTATGGAGGTTATTTTCTCAATTGAGGTTCCCTGCTTTCAGATGACTCTAGTCTGTATCAAGCTGACATAAAACTAGCCAGCACACGGAACCATAAACTCAAATAATCCTTTTCTTCTATATGTTGCCTTGATTATGGCGAATTATTACAGCAGTAAAACAGTAACTGGTACAGAAGGACATGGGACCAGGAAGTGCCCTGGGTCTAAGGTGGTCACCTACCTTCTTGGGAAAGTTTGCTTGTGTGTGTTTTAATATAACTTATTAAGTGGCTTTATGCGATTTTCTGCAAGTGTATTGTCTTTCATGATACAAAATTTTTAAAATATTGAATCTTCTCATCAGCAGGCTCATGGCTCATGGCTAAGCAATGATATATGCGAGTAGAATGTCAATTAATAGTAAAAAGAAGTGAGCTATTGATGCATACATAAAATAGATGCATCCACGCCACTATGCTGAGTAGATCACTCAGTATGAGCGAATCCTGCTTGGTCTTACCTATATAAAACCCTAGAGATTCAAAGTCATTTTGAAGTGACAGAAGGCGGTTATTTCCAGGACACTGAATCAGAGTACAGGTGTGTGTGTGTGGGGGGGGGTTTACAGCAGCACAAGGGAACTTGGGAAGTGCTAGGTCTCTTCATTATGGAGTGGTGTACTGAGTCCATTGGTATATGCCAGGGTCAGAACTTACCACAGTGCGTATCTTAGATATCTGCAGACTATTGTGTCAGCTAAGTCTCAGTAAAGATGTAAAGAGTGTTTAGAGGAGACAAGGACTATCGAGGGGACCAAATGAGTGTCAGCGCTGAAGCTCAGCTCAGCCCTTCGCTTCAAGGGTGATCATGGCCCCAACGAGGTCCTGGCCAGTCAGCAACTTGTCGCACGTCAAGGGATCAGTATTTTTTCTTTCTCATTGAACCTTTTAAAGTTGGCATAAACGCCGTTTCCTTCATAAGCTTTTACTAAGGAAATTTGAAATTGGGCCATTTAGCTGCTCACTGACAGTCTGGAAAGAGTTCACACGCACGAAGAAAAAGGAGTGGCATGCCTGCCTATGTCCGTCTTCCATGTTTCTCTCTCATGAATGGATGCCCACCATTGGGAAACGGTTACTGGTGTTTGGTTAAGTTCTCAGCCCCAGCTGTTTGTTCGACAAAAGACTGATGCTCACTTGATGTACGCAGTCTTCAGGGCAAGCTACTAAAATTTCAGAAACCCACTAAATGCAGTTGGAAGGCACATTTACGTATGACGCAGTGGGGATAGTGACGACCTAACTTGGGGTTGAGACGGTTAGAACTGCGGATGCCCAGTTCTGCGCTGGTGTGAAAGTGAGCCTATCTGGGCAGAGTGCACGTTTGGAAGTTTGATCTTTGTCAGGTTGTGACATGAGATAGGATGCTGTCCCCAAGCCACAGCTCAGCTGGCTACAGGATCATGAGGCTGTGCAGAGTGCCACTCACTATCTCCAATGAATGTATTTCACAGGTTTTCAATTAATGATGAGTTTATAGTATCACGCCCCCACTGTAAGACAAGGAACATCTGTATCTGGCTTATTAGAGTGTGCAGGGGTTCATGAGCTTAGCAAATTCTGCTGCATTGTGTGTTGATTTCACGTGCTTAGCTCTGTTCCTCAGGAAAATTTAAATAAGATCATGTATTAGACCTCTATCTAACTTGAACTAAAGTGAAGTACTAGATGCCAAGTATTCTGATGGACTAAGTAAGACATGAGAAAAATTGAACTTTTGTTTTTTGGACTATTTTGGGTTGGGTTGGGAATCAGGCACTTGATAGTTAATACACATGCTGTCAGTCAGTTACATCTCCATTCCCTGAAACGCCGAAAGCAAAATTATATCATCATCTTCATTATTGGGTGTGTGGGTGTGCACACGTGTGCATGTGTGTACATGTGTGTGCACAGTCAGTCGTACGCTAGGAATCAAACTTAGATCCTTGAACAAGCCAGACCAACACTCCCCAGGCTGAGATGTTCTGAGATTGAATTTCTACACTAATACCGAAGATGGGTCTGCTGGGCAGGCCTCTTGTCCTAACTATGGGAGACTGAGGTAGGAGGAAGGAAAAGTTTAAGGCAAGCCTAGGCTACAGAGAGAGTTCAAAGGCAGCCTGGATAACTCAGTGAGACTCTTGTTTAAAATAAAGAGTAAAAGCGGGGCTGGGGACATAGCTCAGGGGTCCAGTGTGGGCCTAATGTGCACAGTGCCCCTCTGCCATTCATTCCCAATGCTGGAAAAAAGTAAAATAGTACGAGGGCCATCATTATTTTTTGCCCAGTTTATGCCATTCACCTGGTAGTTACTCGTGTATTTTATTTCCAGTTTTCTTTAAAATTCCTAACCATGAGAAACTGTCAAGCACATAACCCCTGACCTTTTCACCCCCTTCATCCTTTTAACTTCAAATTCATTCATGCGGTTTGCAAACCCATCCTTCCTTTGATCAAAAAGTGAAGCAGTTTTTGCTCTTGTTCTCTTGATTACTTTGCTCGGGATCATCACCGAGAAAGTTTCAGATAATGAATTGGATTTAATGCCTTCTATTTCTGAGTCGCTGCTGTACTTTTCCCCATGAACTTTGGTTGGTGGAACTGGAATCATCTGGGAAAATCTTCATCTTACCCGTCATTGTTTTTTCCCCAGTGGCAGCTAAAGTTTGCCTTCAGGAGCAGCTGCCAGAGTAAACAACCCAAGTTGTTAGCGGAGTCTCTGAAATCCAACTCGCCGGCACTGCTGAAGGATGGGTTCTGTGTGAACCCATCTGGGTTCAGTTTGCCCTTTACAAAAATAGCCTCTGCTCTCTGCCACGATTCCTTTCGTGATGCACTTGGTACCCCACTAAACCCCAAGAAAATTTACAACTTATTTCACTTTTAATCTATGTAGGAAGCTAAGGATCATCACCGACAAAGTGGAATTATTTTTGCTTTAATATATACATCAGTTGGGAGCAGATACTGAATTAAACTTTGTTTTCTCTTGGTGCTCGGAAAAACATGATACTGTAAAGATGTCATGTTGAAAAGGCATTTAAATTCCAAAGCACAGATTCCAGCGCCTCTCAGAACCTAGATTATTCTACTTTGGTTACAAAGAGACTACTCAAGGAAGGAGACTGTGAGAGCCAATTTTCCCCAGTTGTGGGGTTTGGAAGTAAAAATGGCCCTGATAAGGTCTCAAATCAAGATACTTCATTTTCCACATAAAAAAAAGCCCAACCAAACAACAACAACAATAAAATTAAATTAAATAAAAAGCAACAACGAAAAACAAAGCTTACTATCTGAGAAGTGAGGTGCTGTGCAGTAATAGTTCAGATTACTGATTCTCCCCTCACAAGCAATTTCCTTCTAGTGTCCCTCCTCTTCCGCCCCCCCATCTGCATGGTCATTGCCATTGTTCCCGCCCCTTTTCTCCTTCTCTTCCGTTTCCTCTCCCTACTCCTCTTTCTCATTTTACCCGCTCCCCGCCCCCTCTGCTTCTTGGACTCTGTCTAGCCCTGGTTGACTTGGAACTTACTAGGTAGCCCAGTCTAGCCTCACCCTGGTAGAGATCCACCTGCCTCTACCTCCCAAGGACTATGAATAAAGGTGTGTGCCCCCATACCTGACCTTCACAGAGCAATTTCTTTTTTAGTCTTTTATTTTTTATTTTATGTACTCCTGTATTTTGTTTGCATATATGCCTGTGTACCACATGCATGCAGTGCCCTCTCAGACCAGAAGAGGGACACCATGTGCGTGCTGGGAACCAACCCCAGGTCCTCTGTAAGAACAAGTTCTTTTAACCACTGAGCCATCTCTCCAGCCCCCAAAACAGTATTTTAAATTTAAATGGCTTCTAGTCTGCGGCCATATCACTCTGAACGCACCAATTTTGTCTGAATGGTTTTCACATACACTGTAATTTTAAAAGCATTTGAGAACTTCTCTTAGACTGCCATATTATCTTAGATATGATACTGTACGGTCAAAGCAGGATATAGCACCTGACTTCTACCGTAAGACCAGGAAAATCTTACATTTTTTGTTACACACAAATATACACACATGTGCTTATATATATGTGTGTGTGCGTGTATGTATATGTATATAGATATATATGTGCTTGTATTATATAAACTCACAAATGCGCATATATACAAATATACACGTACACACTTATATATACAATCTGCATTCTTATATATATTATATAGACATTTGTATACATGTTTTCCTACATAAGCATATGTAACTCTCTTCTACATATGTGCATATGTATGCACACACAACTATATCTCCACATCCTTATATACATACACACATAGTTAGGCACATATACAAAAAACAAGATAGTGAATTGTGTGTCTGTGGTGTGCTCATGTGTATGTGAGGACTCTGGAGCTGGAAAACCTAGATTTTTTTTTTAAAAAAATTACACATATTTGTTTGGGTTAAGGGACTCACATGCCATATTGTGTGTGGATGTGGGGAGAGTCCTGGACATCAAGTTTAGGTCCTCAGACTCGGTGAAAAGAGCCTATACACACCAAACCACTGATCTTACCAGCCCTGGTGTGTGTGTGTGTGTGTGTGTGTGTGTGTGTGTGTGCACGCTCATGCACGCACACATACATGCATGTATACATGTTTATTTCTGACAAGGTCTCTTGTAACTAAGGCTGTCCTTGAACTTGTTATGTAGCAAGGATGACTTTGAACTCCTGATCTTCCTGCTTCTACCTTCTAAGTTCTGGGCTTGCAGACCTTGCTACCATGCCCAACAAAACCTAGATCTTTATTGGTATGGGCTGTTTTCCTCGGCAGTTATAAAGACAGTTAAAATGTGTTTCGGAAAAACCTGCTTCCTTTAGACTGAGTATGACAGACAGAATAGGGCATCTGTGCTGAGTTCTGCATCTGCCCTACCATTGAGCAGGCAGCGAATGTGCAGTGTGTTGGATGGTGAGTACACCGAAGACAACAGAGACATGGTCTTGGCCCCCATGTGGATCACCCAGCGTGGGAGGCTGGCTTATTCCGTGTCTCACTGAGGTGACCTGCCTGTGAGGCCTAGCAGACCTCTGCTTTGAGGACTGGACCTAAACCAAGGGAGGTGTCATCGCCTTTTGAGGGTTTATTTATTCATTTTTTAAACTTTTTGTTTATTTATTTGTGTGTATGTATCTGCAGAGGCCAGAAGAGAGCATCACACACACATGCGCACGCAGCACACACACACACACACACACACACACACACACACGCAGACACAGACACACACAGAGGCATGCGTTCAAGCTGGAGTTCCAGGTAACTGTGAAAAACATGGGTGCTGGGTATTCAATTCTTATCCTCTGCAAGAGCACTTATACACTCTTAACTGCTGAGCCATCTCTCCAGCTCTTTAAAAAAGATTTATTGTTTTCCTTTTAGTTTCGGCATAGGTTTATTAATTTTGAAAAAAAAAGATAGATTTAAAGAGAGCACACATGACCAGCCCTGATCTGTGCTGAGGGGCCAAAAGCATCTCAGGAGCCTGGCAGGTGGGGGACCCAGAGAGCTTACTGAAGGCTCGCAAGGCCCTCTGTAGTGCATGTGTTCTGTGTAAACGAAGACACTGATGCATGCTACTTGGTTGCGGTGGGTGGTGGCCTGCTGGACCCAGTGGGAGGAACGACTGGGCAGCAGTGTCGGCTGTAGGTATCCGTGTATTGTGGCTCTCAGGACTGCGACTGCAAGGCTGGCCTGTAATCAGATGAGGAACCAGACTGCTGGAATCTAGAAACATCAGCTGGCTAAGCAGCTGTCTGTCCAGGAGCAAGGCCAGACATACAGGATGAGTCAGAATGGTTCTGGGCAGCACTGGTGCAGGATGTTCAGAGGCCGGGCCAGGACGAGTAGAGTCTGGGCTGCCAGGACAACCAGTCACAGGATGGGGTCAGGACCGAGAACGAGGTTAGCCAGAACTGTGTCCGAGAACCAGACTGGAAACAAGAGAGAGACAAAGAGACAGAGAAAGAGAGTCAAAGGCCATGGCAGGGCAGGGGCCGAGTGTGTTGAGGAAGGGGTATCCTTCTTTGTCTATTAACTGATGTGTACCAAGGAAAGTGGAAGCTGGGCTTCCTCTCTGTGGACTAGAACCTGAATTGGCCAGCAGAGGGGAGTCTGACCCAGGCTAATTTGCAGAGGTTTCATTTCTGTGGGGAGGAGCTCAGGGTGAGAGGGGCTGTCTTCCCAGGCTCCACCATGCCACCTCTCCTGTTGCCTGCTTTTCCTGCTCATCCCCATCCCGTACCAGACACAGTAGCTCAGCACTCAGCGTGTTTAGGTCACAAATGAACTCCACACCTCTAGTGGCCTGTGCGCTGTGAATCGACTGTAGCCTTTAATCTTTGTTCTGAGGCCTGGCTCCCCAAGCTGTCTCGCTCCTGTATTCTTTTGTGATCTCTGCTATGGTGCAGAAGGAAAAGACTAGAAAACCTTGAGCTACCCCAGAGCCTCTTCCCAGAAAGGAAGGGAAACGTAATGGCGACCCAAGTTTCATTGGCCAAAACAAGTCCAGTGGCTCAACCTGGCACCCATAGGGTATTAAGTTCTAACCTTTCCCCAGAGAGGGACAATGACCATGTGTGACAACAGCACAGCCCTCCGCACAAGTGTTCTTACTCCGGCATGATCTCCCATGACTTCAGTAACTGTCCCCGTGCACTTCCAACCCTTCCGCTAGCTCAGGAGTCGATGCTGAGAGCCAGTTTCACACCCAGCTCACGTTCACACTCCTGGATGCTCCCTTTAGATGAAACACGACCAGACTACAGCCCTCTCTTCCTGTGTATCTTAGTCCCTTTCGCTAATGGCCCATGGCCCACAGGCTGACAATACCAGACACCCGGGAGCCCTCTTCAACCTCATGCTTTCCTCTGTCACATCAGCTGTCAATCAGAAGGTCCCTTGGTTGTACGTAACGTCCCAGGCTTCCTGTCGATGCTCCGTGTGTTGTATTTATCTAGACTATTCTGGCAAGTTCCTAAACAGTCTCGCATTTCCACCCTTTCCTTCCCCATTCCAGCGAGTCAGCTCCAGGCATGACATCATCATTGCAGATATGGTGACATGCCCTTCTGTTTCCATCAACACTTCTGCTCTTACATGGCCCTTTGTCCTTCAGAGAATCAAGCAATGCAGACTCCATATCCTCCTCAGATGGCTACCTTTAACTCTCTTCTCATGTCTGCACTTAAATGTCCCTTCTCTCTCACATAAATTTACAGAGAAAAATCATAGGCTTCAGAAGAATATACCTTCAGGGAAAAGATTTCCATCTTGTTCCCTGAATGATCCCTATTCTTAGAACAGTCCTCAGCATGTAACAGTTAACCCATACTTCCTTGAATGAATGAATGAATGAATGAATGAAATTCTTTGGCTCCAAGAATGAGCACTGACCCAACATCGGTAGAAAAGAATCATTCAGAAGAATATTAGGGTAGTTCACGGAATCATCGTGACATGTGCAATCACCGCTGGGAAGGAGTGTCAGGCGAGAGGAACTTGCTTACATCACAGGAATACCCTGGCAAGGGCACCACCCTGGCCCTGCTATCAGACACTGCTGCCCCTGGCACCTCTGCTGCCGCTGTTTGGCAGTAACTATGGCACTCACTTCTTGTGAGTCAGTTCTCATTAACCCTGTGACTTGACATTACCACCCGGAGAGTCACAGACGCAGACAGGAATATCTGATTGGGTGAGCCGAGGTCAAGTGTCCGTCAGTTTGTTTCTGGAGAGCTGGAAAGATCACACCCATCAAAGGAGGGGGCTCATCAAAGGAGGGGGCATGCTTCTACCTGTTTTAGGGCCTTTACCTAAACCAAGACAGCCTTTTAATATTGATTGACCTCACAGACTTGAAGAGTAGGAAATGCTTAGTAGAAAGAATTCCAATTCAGAAGGCCATAAAATAGAAACTGTTTAAGTCCACAATTTCCTATGTGCTAATCCTACTCTATCCTAAAAAGAACTATTATGATAACAGTTCTACATGTCTTCAAGATGCTTCTCGGATATGGACAAGGATAAACTTCCTAGTCGTAATGCAATGCTTGTCCTTCATATCGAAGCTTGTGCTCTGGTGTTTTTACTTGGGCATAAAATGGCCATTTAGAGTCTCAAGAATTGTTTATGTGTGTTGGTGGTTATTGGTAACTCACAAGAAGTGACAGTCTGCCGCACGAACAGGGAGCTCACTGGCTCTTATCCTGGTGTGTTGTGTGTGTGTTGTATTAAGTAGCCCTGGGTATTGCCTGCCTGAGATTGGTCAAGGATGTGATGTAGTCTATCAGTTTATGTGTAAGCCTTGCAGCTGGAATGGAAATGTATCCTGGCAGTCAGGAGCCAAGGGATACCACAAAGTCACAGTAGGTGTAGCAGTTTACAGTTCTGCTTCAGGGAATGGTTTCCCCAGTGCCAGTGTAACAACTCCGCCCTGCAGGGGTGGGTTTCCCCAGCAAAGTTATTAGCTCTGCACCGGTAGAAGTGTTACAGCTCTGCTCAGGTTCCCCCTGGAGTGTAACAAATCTGCTCCACTAGGGAACAGTTTCCCAGGAAAAGTGTTACAGTTAGGTTCTGCTCCGGCTCTGGTGAAAGTTGTTACGGCTGGGTTCACCCTGGCGAAAATGTTATCCCAGCACAACAAACCTCACTCGAGGGATTTACTAGGAAGGAAGAAGCCAGGAGGGTGGGAGCCTCTAGGGTGAGAAGCGGCAACAGGCTGAACAGGGTACAAAGCTTATATAAAGTTTCTTGGGAGGGGGTGGAGTTTTCCAGAGTGGCTTGGGAGTGGTGGAATTTTGTAGCCTGTTTCTGGGCCAAACTCGGGAATTGGTGGGGTTCTGTGCTCAGGGATTGGAGGAATTCTGCAGCCTAACTCTGCAAGCTCACAGATTGGTGAGATTTCAAGTCCTAGTCCTGGGGTCAAGTCAGGATCAGGGTGTTTTTCCTTGGCCCTGCTCACCCCACATTATGAGTAAACCAAGGTGAGTTCTACTGGAAGGAAGGTATCCCCTCTGCCTTATCCTTAGGAAATTTTAGTGATCAGGAGAACAGCATTCTATACAGAATAAATCATGTGGACAGTTCTGCTCTTAAATTATTCGAAAGTATTTTTCTGAGTATTTTCTTCTTAAGTAAAGTTCTAGAACTAGCCCACCATCTCCTGTCTCCCCAGAGAGTCAGTTTCCAGCGCCATCTGCTCATTTTCTTTGTTGTATTGGTGGGTGGCTCACTCTCGGTGTTGTGGACACTGAGCTCAGCAATATATGAATGATGTACTTAAACAAGGTTGGATAATTGCACTTCTGGTTATCAGGGCACTGACCCATAACAGTAGCTGAGTCAGTTCCAAAAGTAGGACCTCAAATGTGTCTGTTCCCAGTGAGACCTCCCAAGAGCCTAAGAGCATCCATCTTGCTTCCTTTGTACTGTTACTCCTTACTTGGGTTTCTGCCTCTGGAAGGTTCTATACATTAGTTTTTGAAGGGTAGGTACCATGTGCTTTCCTCTACTAAGTAGCCCATCCTTAGAATTTCTACACTAAAGTAGGCGTGTTATGTAGAACATGTAGGAGTCCTGTATGAAGCTATTATGGCTGAAATCAATGTTCTATGCATATTTAAAAGGGCAGCATTTCCATTTTATATACTTGTTAAATGAGACATGATTTTTCTTTTTCCTTCCTTCCTTCTCACCCACCCTCCCTTTCTCCTTCCTTCCTTCTTTTCTTCCTTTCTTTTTTAAAGACATGGCCTTTCTATGAAGCCCCTGCTAGCCTGAAACTCTGTGTAGATCAAGCTGGCCTCAAACTCAGAGATCCCAGTGCTGAGATTATAGGCATGTACCACAACACCTGGATCATGTTAAACCTTTTTGATACAATTTAATGAACAGATATAGCTGGGATTTCTTCTTTTTTCTTTTTTTCTTTCTTTTTTTTTTGCCTCTTTATAGGTTTTGGTTTTGCTGTATTGGGGCTGAACTAGGGCTTCACTGCCTTGCTCAGGCTGGGATCCTGCTGCTCCAGTCTCTAGAGTAGCTGGCTTACACCACCAGACCCCATGCTGGATTAGTAATTTAAAAATAGATCAGTGGAGAGAATTTTAGTTTGGAGTCACAGCCAAAATAAAACTTGGCTATGATTCATTTGAACACATGAATGTTTTGTGTGTTGATAATATATAAAAAGTAGTATTTACATTTTTAAAAAAGTTTTAAATATTTTATATTTACATAGGTAATTAAGATGAGACTCATAATATTTTGCTTATACACTGGCTATTTTAAAGAAGATACTAGTTTCAATGGCAAAACATAAAAATATGTGAAAGCAATGACTTTTGGTGTTTTAATTGAAATTATGTTGCTTTTTTTGTCTCAGTGTCTTCATGGTCATACAAACAATCATTGGAAATGAGAAATACTGGGAAGTTTATAGCATGTGACTATTGAAATAATGCCCTTAACTTGTCTACACAGGAAATGATTTTATCCTGTCTCAGAGAAAGGCTAGACCATGACCAGGGCACTGAGGAGTCAGTAGGCATTTAAGGAAGAGAACTAGAGATGTCTATTTCAGGAGGAGGAAGATGGTGTGGTTGTGGAGGTCAAACAGCTGGGGTAACGGTGGTGTCTGGAGGAGACGTGTGGGAGGAGCGAAGCCGTCCGAGCAGTGCTGACGCTAGTGTGCTCTACCAGTGGACCAGAGGCTGTATCCTTCATGGGGCTTTGCAAAATTTCCAGAGAGCCACAAGACTCAGCTCTTTGCAGCTTACTCATAAGAAATGAAAGTATATCACCCACACAAGTTTTTACATAACCTGAAAAACCACTCGGAACCGAAAAACGACCCAGCTGCTGGTGAAGAAATGGCAAAGAGAATACTGTATGACAGATGAAATAATCACACTGTTGATGAACAGCATATATGTGCTTGTGTGTGTGTGTGTGTATGTAGTGTGTGTATGTAGTCTTGTGTGCATGTATCTGTGTGAAGTGTGTATGTAGTGTTGTGTGTGTAGTCTGTGTGCGTATCTGTGTGTAGTGTGTATATGTAGTCTTTGTGCGTGTATGTGTGTGTAATTTGTGTGTGTGTGTAGTATGTGCGTGTGTGTGTGTGTAGTGTGTGTATGTAGTCTGTGTTGCTTGTAGTCTGTGTGTAGTGTGTGTGCTGAGTTTGAGGAGCGATCTCAGAATCATTCCGCAGAGTGAGTTAGAGAAGATCTTCCTCTACGGTCCATGAAAGGAGTATACATAATTCCACTTACATAAAGCTCTAGAAAATACTGAGACCCTTCAGTGACACGAACAGAGCAACTTTTCTATGGAGAGAGCAAAGAGAGAGGGATAGATAAGAACTTTAAAGAGTAATGGGAATTCCTTGGTGTCACAGATACTTTCACATATCAAAACACATGAAGCATTACACATTTTGTAGGTGAGCCCATTGTAGAAATGCCTAAAGAAACAAAAACAACAGGGCATGTTACATGTTCCGTAAATGTCAGGTCATACACTCACTAATAACTAAGCACTGATTGCTACTATCCCAGTCTTACAGAGGAAGCTAGAGAGGTTAAAAAGCATGCCCAGTATTACACATCAGGGCAGACCTGTGGCAAGCATGCTGCTGACACAGATCTGGCTAACCAGTGAGCTCAACAGGCCACAGCATTGGTAAGCTGAAGTGTGCCAGGACCTCCCGGGGCAGTGTCAGTGGGTACCCGAGAATTCCATGAAGCTTTATGAGAACTATTAATATAAGAATTTGAGCTAGGTGGTGGTGGCACATGCCTTTAATCCCTCCACTCAAGAGGCAGAGGCAGGTGGATTTCTGAGTTCAAGGCCAACTTGGTCTACAGACTGAGCCCCAGGACAGCCAGGGCTACACAGAGAAACCCTGTCTCAAGAAACAAAGAATTTGACTTTCCTTGGATAGTTGTTAATTCCCGGGCAATAAAGTCACTCGGCTAAGAGTACACACAGTAGTTTTTGGTTATTATATATTCCCAGGGTTGTGCAACCATGGACAATGTACTTTCATAACACTTTGGCTTTTCTGAATGCAACCCTGCCACTCAAGCTCTCTTCCTTCCCTGGCGCTAGCTAGCCACTCATCCCCTTCCCGCACGTGTAAGCCAGCCGCTGTCTCCTCTACAGGTGTGTGCTTACCTCTTCTGGACATTGCGTGTGAAGGGAATCATCGCTGTGTGGTCCTCTGTGCCTAGTGTTGTTCTTTCAGTACGTTTTTGAGATTTGTCAGTGTAATGGCATGTAATGTTAATCTGTGATTTTTTTTGTGACCGAGTGACATTACATTATATGCAGTTTGATTCATCTGATCATCCGTTGCTGGTCCCTTAAGTTGTGATCAGTAATGTCATCATCGTTCTCAGCTTTTGTGGGTTTTTAAATTTTTGCTTTGTTTTTTCAGTGCGAGATGAAACCCAGGGCCTTACAAATACATAGGCAAGCCTTCTGCAAGCTACAGCCCAACCTCGCCACCCTCTTTTGAAGAACTGGATCTCTTGCACAGCTCAGGCTGGCCTTGAACTTTCTACGTAACCCGGGCCTGTCCTAGAACCCAGTTTTCCGGCTACTGCCTCTAGAGAGCTAGAACTATAGACACTATAGACATGTGCTACCAAATTCGGTTCTCAATCAGTTTTGCTTAAACAATGACGGCGATTTGTTAGAGGGGCAGCTCTAGCAGGCGCAAATGCCGTGCAAGCAGAAGGCTACTTGCAGGCCATCTGGTTTACTTGGTAATTAAGAAAACCTGTGAGGATTCTTTGGCACTCTTCCCTTGTATAAAGAATTCAGACTGAGCCTATAGGTCTCCCTGATAGTGTTTCCTAATTACTAGTGTTTAGGAAGACTGTTAGCAAAATAGTAGATAATATTTGTTCTTCTGTGCTAGGCAATTGCTATAAAGCCAGCATGTATTTTCTGGTATAATTCCTACCCTCATGTGGGTGTGAAGTGTTATTATCTTTGTTGCAGGTGAGGCTTGGGAGGCCCACAGGCGTTGCAGCCCAGACGACCTGACTGTTGCTTTGGGGGCAGGGTACAAGAACAGCCTCTTATCTCCACAGTGCTCTCTACTTAGCCTGGGATTCCTGGGAGCCACTGGCTTGCACTGCCCGCTGGATAGACAATCCAGCAGCAGTGGTCATCTAGAAGCTTCTGAGCGCATGTATGCACAGGCTAGAAGACAGTCATAGGTGCCCGTCCTTGGGAGTCATCCGCCAGACCATCTCCCTGGTCTTGAACTCATTGGTTAGAGTAGGCTAACTGGCCAGTGAACCCCAAGGGTTCATGTGTCTTCACCTCCTAGTGCTTCTTAACGTGGAGTTTCCAGGACTTTAACTCAGATCCTCATATCTGTGCAAAGGACCCTTTACTGAATGAGCCTCTCCCAAGTACTGAGTCCTAGGTTTTTGTTTGTTTTGTTTCCCCAAGACAAGGTTTCTCTGTGTGGCACAGGCTGTCCTGGAACTCACTTTGTAGACTATACTTTGTAGACTACATTGGCCTCAGACTCACGGAGACTCGCCTGCCTTTGCCTCCCAAGTGCTGAGATTAAAGGCGTGTGCCACCACACCCAAGCCCAAGCCCTAACTTTTAATGGGGTGGTTTGAGGTTCCTCGAGAAACTAGGAGGCTAGGAGGATGTCTAGATTTCCCATGGTCCCTTGTCCACACTGGCAAAGGCTCCTACAACCCACAGCAGAGGGGCACAGTTGCTACAATTACAAAATAGAGATTAACACATCAAGATCAGCCATGTCTAGGTGTTTTAGCTTAAGCTTTACTCTGCGAGTGGCCAATGGATTGGGGTAATTGCAGAATAACATGCATCCATTGTTATTTTTGTTTTATTGTGCAAAATACATATCGCAAGCCAATACTGTTTGCGTTCTCCATACTTAGTGTCTCTGTTTGAAAATCAGTTATCTTTTGTGTCTAAGTACCACAAAGAAACCTTGTCTTCTATGAATATATAGTGAAATATTCATGAATGAAATAATGTATTATCTCCAAACTGGTCTCTGGACAGAGAATTGTGTGTGGATATGGATACAACAAGATTGGTCCTGAGATAACTTTTGTTGAAGTTGAATGATAGAGGTTCACTATAATTCTTCCCTATTTCTTTCAAAAACTTCCCTAAGATGTTTTGGTTAAGACCCCACATCTTCAGAATTTATAAGTAAAACTTTACTGGGGTAAGAACTCCTTTGTAGATGGGAAGAAGGGAACTGTCCCCACATAGGGGCTGGGGACCGATATGTCCTAATTAACATATTGGAAGTACAGGCCTTTTTATTCCTGAGTATGCCCAAGACTCCCTGCTAGATCTAGGCCATGTATTCAGAGGAGGGGGTGTGAACCTGTGGCACTGGGTCACAAGGGAAGGGAAGACATTGTGACACTCAGCAAAGATAGGGGAGTGGACTTTGTGTTCATGCATTAGCAAACCTCAGCAAAGATACTGGAAAGGAAGGAGGGTTTTTCAAAACAAGATTTTGAGAGAGGCATGGATATTGGCTCCTGAAAACCCTTCAGATCTGTAGAATGGTTGTCGTGTTTGTCCAGGAGGGTGAAACACTGAGATTTATGAAGAGGTCCCTGTCTTTGCCCAGAGGAATAAATCGTTATGATATAACTTTTGGAATGTTGACATGCAAGTGAGTTGATAATTCACAGGTATCTCACCACGAGCAGCTCTCCGAGGGCACAAATCTATATGTAAATCCCTGAGAGTCCTCAGGCTATAAATATGCCTTTCCCTAGATCAGAATCTGCTCAAGTCAGTGCAAGGGACCTTTGGAGGAGAATGTGAGGAAGAAGGGTCTACCTGGAGAGCAACACCACCCTTAGCAAGGTCAAGTCACAATTCAGACTCCTAGCCCTGAGGCTGTTTGTCCTTCCTCAGCCATTCTTTGAAGCTTCCCATGATCTTCACAGGCTTGAGAGCTAAGAATGAAAATCTCAGTGTGTGACTATCATTGTCAGTTTTAAGTGTGTCAGTTGACACACTCCAAAATCAGCTGGGAAGAGATGCACATGTATGTATTAACTTAGCCTGGGGACATGCCCAGGAGGGAGTTCCCTTCTTGTGTTGAGGTGGGGAGACTCACCCTGCATGTGGGGGGTGTGGTTTCCTAGTCTGGGCCCTGGACTGAAAGAAAAGGAAGGAGCCTGCTGAGTTTATTCTTTGCTCTCTGTTCATGGGGGCGGGGGCACGGGACGACGGGGGGGGGGGGGGTGGTGAGGGGGGGAGGGGGCCACGGGGACACACAGTGTGACCAGCTCCCAGCTTCTGCTGCTGGGGCTCCCCTGAGTTGGTGGGCTGTAATCTGGGATGGTGAACTGAATTAAACCCATTGGGAAAATTGTTTTTAATCAAGGTATTTTGTCCCAGCAACTGAACGGGAAGCTAAGACAGCTCTTTCGACTTGAGGGACCTTCAATTCTTATGCAAAGTCACGAAAATCTCCTACAGCCTTTTTCTTCGCACAGATGCGGGAGGGTTCTGCGCCACGGTGATCAGAGCAGCTCACTGGACAGTGTGCAGTCATCGCATACCCACTGGTGTACTGATTGACAGAGCTGTAGATGTGCAGGGTCCTGCGGCAGCTGCAGCTGCAAGTTGTCCCTGTGGGTACATCTCTTCTGTGTCTCTTCCCACTCTGCCTGGGGACAGGTTTTGCTTCCAGATACAGTCATCTGATGCCTTTTCTGACAAAACGCTCAACTCTGGAATGTCCCAATGAGATACAGAAAGTCTGATGATTAAGTGAATTACAACCATGTAGGGATGCCTTACAAAAGAGGAGGAGGGTGTTGTTGGGAGAGATCATGAATTATTCTTTTGACATTCCTATCATGCTGCTACATTTTAATTCCAGGCATTTTTTTTTAAAGCTTTCAGAGTGCCACATGCAATTAAAGCGTCGCAAGGAGAGGCACCTGCATGTCATTATTCGTAATAGAATGTTGCTCCTGGGGTTTTCAATTTCTGTATTACTGAAATGGAACACAAACACTCATGTAGAATAATATAGAACATCGGCTGGGGAATTCAGTAATTTTGCAATTAAGTTTGAGCTCTTTCAATAACATTTCACCCATTAAGCATGTCACAGTAATCATTTAGTAATGATTTGGATAATTCTATAGAAAACACTTTTGAGGAAGTTGGGCTACAGCTGATAGGCAGGAAAGGTGACCAAGGTAGATGTGTATAATAGAGATGACACCCAGGAGCATGGGACTCAGGCCAAGCCTGGCAGACCATTTATATGGAGTGAGAAGTTGGTGGGCTTAGTGTGGTTAGCTTGGTATGAGGGATACAGGCAGCGGTAGGGATGAGTTTAGCTCAGAGTAATAAAACACCAATTTATAGTGGCTTAGTCATCATCCCTCATAACGTAGTGGTGGCAATGTCATGTGAGAGAGCCTGTAATTAATGTTTACAGGGTGTTTAACTCTGCCTCAGGTCTGTTGAACCAGAATTATCATTTTAATGAGAGTTGTAAGTGGTTCATAGGCACGTTGAAATGTGGTTTAGGCAATAAAGATGTGTAGCTATCTCACTTCGAAGGGTCTGGAGGTAGCTGGCCTAGTGTGGTGGCATCTCCATCGTCCGTAATCCAGGCGATCCTCTCCATCCCTTCTGTTGCCATGGTGACCTTTTTAGCCTTTAGGTTTGTAGCCTCAGAGTTGTAAGATAACTGCTGTTGCTCCTCCAGCAATCGCGTCCCAAGCAGGAAGAATGGCAGAGGGGCCTTCTTATTAGCCAGACTTGGGTCATAAGTTAACTTTTCACTAGCCTTTGGGAAGCAGAAATGGATGCCTAATGGATACCATTGACTCATTCAGCTTAAAAAGTGACTATTTGCCAGTTCATGAGCACCCCTGGGGCTAACGTGAGAAGAGGAGTCTTTGTCTACTCTGACAAAGTGAGAGTTTTGTCGGAATGGTCACTGGGTAGGTAGCTGTCATATGCAGGCTGATATATACAAAGGAGTCTTCGAAGTCTTGACAAGAATGAGTTGATCTTGCCCTTGGGCGAAGCCATCCACGTTGTGACTTAAGAAGCAGGCGCAGCTCTGTGGAGGCCAGTGAAGAGATCCTGGGAGAGAGTCAGTGATTCAGCGAGAGACAGTGTGATTTGACCTAGGACTTTGGCAGGTAGACCGGAGGCCAGCCTGCGTTTGGAAGCCCTCAGTTAGTGATAACAGTGTGTGGATGAGAAATTCACTGAGACTGTGGGATGACACACTCGGCCACCTGATGCTGGTTGACCTTTAACACCTCTTTATAGGCATCTAACATATGGCACCAACCTCTGTCTTCCACTTAATATGCTGTGGACTGATTTTTTGCCATCCTATCTGGGACTATCTCCCTCTGCCATAATTCCTTATTTCTGTTTATTTAGCAATACTGTAACGTAAAACAAGTTAGAAATCTGCTTGATAACTAGATACATTAAAGGAACTATAACATAAAGGAAAGGAATCATGCCCTCTGCCTTGCTTCTGGAGCATGTGTCTTTCCCCAACTTCCCTTGCAAAGATGATAGAGACCCATTGAGAGATTCATATATATATATATATATATATATATTTAGAGAGAGAGTACCTCTTCCATGTAATTTCATTTAAAGTTATATGTGGTTATGAATATTGTGATGAGATCTCATTGCATCCTGGAATGTGATTTCTTTGTCCAGGGTATCTATGTTATATACACATGAGAGTCTATAGCAATTACACGTAGTGGTTCTCAACCTTCCTCATGCTGCGACCCTCTACTATAGTTTGCCATGTTGTGGTGACCCCCAACCATAGAATTATTTCCTTTCTACCTCATGACTGTAGTTTGGCTACTGTTATGAATCATGTAAATCTCTGACACGCGATCCCGAGGGGGCCGCGACCCACAGGCTGAGAACCACGGCTGTAGATCCGTTCATCATCCGGCTGCCGCCTCAGTTACCAGATGGGTTGTCACAGTCGTGCGGCGCTCGTGCCCTAATAACCCTCATTTCACTCGGTATTAGCCCCTGTGACGGGTGTCAATTTGGCCGGATTCCGAATCACCTAAGAGTGATGCTGGGTTTGTCTGGGATGGCATTTCCAGGGAGGTCTAAGTGAGGAGGATTGTGTGTACCCGCGCCCTTGTCTTCCTCCTCTTTCATGAAGACTCAAGCTGATTGCGTGGTCACGTAACGGCCTGTCCTGTGTGGGCAGAATGCAAAAGCCGCCGCGTCCATTGGCTACTTCTGCCCACACTAGGACATGTGGCAGACCTGCTGCCCTTTCCTTTCTCAGATAAGGAAGCAGGTGAGTGTGTGTGTGTGTGTGTGTGTGTGTCACACGTTACTGTGTGGTGTTCTACCCTTCGGGATCACCAAGGTAGTGAATGATGATTGCAGCCTCGAAGGGTGACTAAATCTACTGGAGACATGACTGCACAGCGAGACGAGGCACCTGAGATTCCATCAGTCCTTTCTGTCTCTAGTCTCTAATTTACGTCGCTCACACTGTTTTCTCATAAAAATGGAGAACAGGTTGTTTAATGGCTTTCTTCTTACGTCATTATTGCCCTTTTAAAGTTGATTCTTACGTTTGATTTACTTATCATGGCAAACTTGCAGGCAGGCCCCTCCCCCTCCTCCTTTCTTCTTCCATTGCCGATGATTAATTGGTTAATTGTGTAACAGATGGTGGCTTTTCATGATGCCCTGTTGATGGCATATTTATTTTTAAATGCCGGATGAAATGATCACTTGTCCCTTGTGGGAACCCCGCTTGGAAGTAGAAGTTCATCACGGTTGTGTTTTGTTTTACATGTTATATTTGCTGACCTCTGCTCCGAGCAGTAGAAACACAGATGGGCAGAGTGGTTGGAGTGTGGCCAGCTTTAATGTCTCCTTTTCCCATCATATGGTGACTAAACTTATTTATGTGTGTGTGTGTGTTTGCACGCTGAACAGTCGTAATGTCAAAGTTTTTAAATTTGAAGTTGCGTGGGAAGAAAAGAATGCTTTGGCAACACACATTCGTCTAGACAGCCCATTCTCTAAACAGGCTGCTTTCACCCCAGACTGATGGATACCGTAGCTTTACAGAAACTTTGATAACCTTTGGCTGTGGATGGCTTTTTGTACCTTTCCTTCTAGGTTCAAGATTCTGAACTCTTCTCCAGCCAAATGGGGCTCTATGTCCCTGAATTCCAAGCTGTTTGCTTTCTGTTACTTCTTTTGTGAAAGTCAGTTATGAATTAGAAAATGCCATTTGGCTGCTCTTTATCCATTAGCTGTTCTGCATTTCACTGGTAGGTTTGGAGCCTTCTGCATGTCTGCTGCGTGGATGTTGCTTCTGCTGTATGGGTGTGGGAAAGGGGCTTGCCCAAATCTCATAGAGAAAGTGATGCCACTGAAATGCCCAGGCAGGTCTGTCTGACTTCAGGTCTGGGCTCCTTGCAAGAGCTCTCAGATCATGTGCTAAGAGTGTGTCCCAAAGAGAGCTCTCCTCTAGCTGGGCAGTGGTGGCACACACATTTAATTCCAGCATTTGAGAGGTCGAGACAGGCAGATCTCTGAGTTCTACAGAGAGAGTTTTAGGACAGCCAGGGCTACACAGAGAAGCTCTGTCTCAAAACCAAACAGAAAGAGAGAGAGAGAGAGAGAGAGAGAGAGAGAGAGAGAGGGAGGGAGGGTGTGTAAGTATATTGGTTCTCAGATCCTGCGCTAAGTGTGTAAGTTTGCTCTGACAACAGTGGGTTGTGCTGTCACTGACATTTTGTTTAAATATAATTTAAACAAATTCATTTTATATTATTGTGGCCATATAATATAAGTTGCTCCATTCTCCTTCCGCCTTCCCGTGCTTGTTCAGCCCTTTCAAAATGAGGCCCACAATTTTTAAGAACATGATTTACTCCGGTAGACAAAACAGGAGACAGGAAATAGCAAAGGAGAAAGGGGGAAAGGCCAGGGCCGGGTCAGGCTCTTCCCACGTCTTCAGTTCTCAGCTCATCATGAGACAAATGAACGCTTTAAGGAGGTCCTAGAAGCTGGGGGACAGAATTAACATTATATTGAGGCTCAGCCAGAATTCTTGGGACAGAGAATAAGAAGAGATGTATCAGCTAGTAATACTTCTAGTTAACTATTAAAATGACTGCTTGGTCAAATAATATTTATAATTTCCTTTTGCTTCTCTTGCTATCATTTAAAGCACTTCATGTCCATGCTTTTGACTCTGTGCTTTAATGGGGACCCAAGTGGTGTTTGGTATCAATCAATCTGGATCACCCGGGAGGCTCGTGGGGATTCTGTATAGTTGCTGAGTTCCAAGACATAGTGGATTTTCTAAATTACAAGCTGGTTGGCATCATGTGCTTATGACTTTGCTGATACTAGTTAAAAGTGGGTGATGGTTATGGCTCTGAATGTGTTATCTCACAAGAAGCCAAGTAGCTGTAGCTAAAGGCAAAACCGGCTACGTGTTCAGGATTCCTTCTCAATGAAAGGATGCTGAGAGAAGATTAACAAGTCTCACTGTTAGGCACCTCTGGGGGTGCAGGGAGAAGCTGTTGTCACTCTCTCCCCCCTGAAGACAAATCATAAAATGTCTGAGAACTCCCATTACTATTGCCTTTGTTCCCACTGTACCGCGAGCCCATAAAGACAGGGACAGTATTTGTTTTGTCACCATGAGGTCTAAGCGTTCACCCCTATCCTGGAGTGGATTATGGGGTGAAATCTTCTATACAAGTAACCTTTGCCTTGGGTCAGCTGGTCAAAGGTGAGTGGGCATCTTCTCTCACCATCTGTGCTCCCCTTTACCAGAACTGGATTTCTTCTCCGAGTGAAGATATCATAGTGAATAAATGCTAGAGCCCCTCTTCTGGAAGATTCTTATCTCTGAACTTGGGCCAGGTACCATAGTCATAACTCATGACAAGACAGGAAGTCTTTCTGGAATAAGATGCCCTGGTCTTAACCTACCTTTTCACATTTAATAGCTATGCAATATTAAACAGACTGTCTAACTGCTTATATCTGGTCTCTTAAAGCTACTGTTAGATGCTTAAATATGTTTAAATGTTTGCATTTTTAGTGCTAAAATGTATAATGTCTGGTACCTAGTAAATGCACGTTATCTGTTAGAGGAGAAACTCAGTAACTATTTTTGGATAAACAGATTAATTAACTCCTCAGCTTTCAGCTCTACCACCTATTAATAAAGAGTTCTAGTTGTCTGATAGCTCCCCTGTTCTAGTAGTCTTTATTATTTGGTTGTGGTGAGATTAGAAATTATGATAGTCTTTGGTTACAGACTATCTGTTTTCTCAGGATTATTATGAGGATACTAAAAATTGGACCAAAAAGGGAATGTTTCTGAAATGAGGAAAGTTCACAGATAGGTGTATCTTGTGGTCAGCACAGAGTTATAGTTTGGGCCTCTCTGAGATCCTTAACATTTCCATGACAGTCTCTAATCATAATCATTTAATTTTGTTTTTGGCACATTTGGATGCCTGACGAAGACTCCAGGCTGCTTATGTGGCCTGCTGTTGGGCTAGGAGCCCTTCTTCCCCGCCCTGCGCTGATCACCCAGGGTTGCTGTTTCCTGTTTGCTTGCACTGTGAGCTTGCCATGTCCTTCAAGGGCAGGTGGTGCCCTTGCACCCCAGGGCCTGATGTGTGGTGATGAGCCGTAGATATTTAGTAGATGACTGAGTTGAAGTCTGTCCCTCGGTGGGTGAGTTCATTGCTGTGCGCACACTGGGCTGGGTTGTGTATGTAAAATTACCACTGGGTAAGCCAGACTGCATAGATAAAGCAGCGCTGTTGAGCCAGACGGGCGAGGAATCCCTTTCTTGGGTTCTGGCTGCTGGCTGTGCTTGTGCCTGACTCACAGCTGGAGGTGGCGAGCGGCAGGGTGATGTGTTCCCCAGGAAGTGATTCTAAATCTTGTCCTGCAGCCACTGATGCTTCAGTTAAGGAATCCAGTTCCCGTTAGGCTTTGGCAGGGGCCGGACCACGTGCAATTGAACTTCCTGGGCACTGGGAGGTCAGTGTCCTCCAGCTGCACCCAGGCCAGCTTTTTGCATGAGTATTACTCCTGCCTTCCCAGCAGCCCGCAGCCCAGCCTAGGCTTTGTCCTGGGTGCAGGTTTGTCTGGCTTGCAGCTGCCAGCATAGCTTCGGTATGTAGCTTGTGGCAGGCTTTTGTTTTTTCTTAGCCCCTGATTTGGCTATTCACGGAGAAGGGGCCTGCTGCCCCAGACCCAAAACCTGAAATCTTGGCGTGCAAATCCCCATGTTCATCGATTTGGGGATCAGCTTGGAGGACTTCTGAGAGGTGGCATATATTGGTGACACTGTCCCAGGCCAGGCATCTCTCTTAACTTTGCGAACTCCAGTTCCTCATCTGCAAAACAGAATAAATGACACTGGGCAGCGGGTTTCTGGGATAATTAGGGACAGTAAGCTAAAGCAAAGAGGGGGTTCCTTTGCTTTGTTTAGGGTTTCTGCTACTGTGATGAAACACCATGGCCAAAGCAAACTGGGGGAGAAAGGGTTTATTTAACTTTCACTTCCACATCACTGTTCATCATTGGAGGAAGTCAGGGCAGGAACTCGCGAGGGCAGGGACATGGAGGTAGGAACTGTGCCATGGAGGGGTGAGGGGCTGCTTACTGGCTTACTCATTGTGGCTTGCTCAGTCTTCTTTCTTGTAGAACCCAGGACCACCAGTCCAGGGATGGCCCCACTCAAATGGGCTGAGCCCTCCCATATCAATCACTAAGAGAATGTCCTACAGGCTTGCCCACGGCCCGATCTTATGTAGGCATTTTCGTAATGGAGGGCCCCTCCTTGGATGACTCTAGCTTGTGTCAGGTTGACGTAAAACTAGCTAGCACAGGCCTGAATCCTGGCTTTGCCTTGTCCTAACTGGTGCTCACTTTCCCGTTCCCTGTTTCATCCACTATGGAGACTTTCAACAGTGCTTGGGGGATTAAAGGTCTCTAGCCAAGGCTCACTGGTTTCCTCAGGGTCTGGCAGGTAATGCACTTTGTGCATTTCTCTCTGTCACCACTATCATTTCTCTTACCTCCAAGGGTTGCCATGACCAATGAGGTGATGGAAAAATCCCCCAGACAGTAAGTGCTTGGCATATTGCTTTCTTCCTCCTGATCCTCGATCTTTGAGAAGGCCACTTCAGAGAGGAGGCAGCCATCCTTTCTTGATCTCTCCTCTGAAAGATGGAACTGAGCCTGGGTTCTGGAAAGTTCCAGGAGCTTTGGTGACCAGCTAACTATGACTCTGAGTTTAGCAAGCAAGGATAGCTGTGAGCTAGGGCCACCAAACCATAACTCATCGTGTTTGTTTGTTTCAGATAGGGTCTGTCTCATAGCTGAAGTCTGGTCTGCAACCCCGTAAGCAACTCTGGCTGGCCTTGAACCTCTCATCTCCATGCCTTGGGCTTGGGATCACCGCAGCACAATGTCAGTTGTGTTCCTGAAGGGAGCTTGGAAGGAACATTGGGGATTTTAAGTCCATAATATCGTCCACAGTAACTTACAGGGAAAACGGATCCAGATGTGACCTGCCTGTGGAATGCGCAGGTAGAAGCTAGCAGTGCATACGATCTGCCTGGCCCCATGTCATTCCTGTTCTGCCTCCTAGAGAGCAGAATTCAAACGTTCACATGAAGATTAATCCAACCACAGCAGAAGCTGCCCGGCCCTCATCTGAAAGCTGAATTTATCTTCTTGTTGCCTATACCTTTTATCACTGTTACCTTTTCCGAATTCCAAGTAAGAAGAGCTACGCCTCAGACCTCCCGCACAAAAGCTCTTGAGAAACTGGATGAGATTCTAACACAGGTGGGAAAGAGAAGCCATTCTCTCCCTAGGTCCTCTTAGCCCTGACACCTGCCAGTGCCAGTTTAGCCGTTTTTGGCTCAGTGCCTTCTCCAGCTGTGCTTGGAGACCAGGGTGCACGTGTGGGTTTTCATACACCCAGGCAGGTGTTCTCCGCTAAGCACTAAATCCCCAGAGAGACTTTCCTGGGCATTGTTTTTCCCCTTTCTCCCTCCTTCCTCTCTCCCTCCCTATCTCTCCTCCTCCTCCCCCCTCCTCTTCTTGCTCTTCCTCCTTCTCCTCCTCCTCCTCCTCCTCCTCCTTCTCCTCTTCCTCTTTCTTCCCCCTCCAGAGACCAGTTATCGAGGAACTGATATTTCAGTGCATCTCAAAGTTGCACCTGAAAAAAAAAGCATGTCTCGATGCTCCGTGAGATACAGGAGTTTGTGGTGGCTCAGTGGGTTTTTACCTTGAAATCTCAGGTTACAAGAAGAAAGCAAAAATACAACTTTAGGGCTGACAAACTGGCTTAGCAGGTAAAGGCACCCCACCAAGTCAGAGAACCCCAGTTCAACCCCTCAGAGGCATATGGTAGAATGAAAGACCCAACTCCATCAAGTTGGCCTCTGACCTACACACACACACACACACACACACACACACACACACACACACACACAGCATCCCCTTATCATGCCCATATACATAATAATGTTATCTTTTTTTTTTTTTAAAGAGTCATGCTTTTGTGTATCTGTGCAGAGGATTGTGGCTCTTTCTCAGGCACAAGTGACAGTCCTGGCGAAGCCCCCATCCTTTGTTAAGTGTTCACTGTGTATTCTGACCTAACATAAGGAAGCATATTCATTTTCAGACTGACAGAAAAGGCTCAGCTGTGTATAAAACCTGGGCATTTAAAGGAATCCAGTTTAGTTAGAAAGTTTTACACACACACACACACACACACACACACACACCCTCCTCAGAGGTAAACTTGACCACCTAAGACAGGAAATTGTGACCTACTGTGGAGGCAGGGAAAGAGTTTGGAGCAGATTCTTATTTGCTAATAATTAGTCAAGACATAGGATTGTATTCTTTTCCATCTTTAAATTGTTTACACATTTGCGGTGTATGTGTTCATGTGTGTGCACGTGTACATGTGTATGCACGTATGTATGGAAGCCAGGGTCAGCCTTGGCTGGCATTCTTGAGTTGGTGTTCTGCAGGGACTGTCCTGGCCTGGAACTCACAAACTAGGCTATGCTGCCTGCCTGTTGACAGAGCCCCAGGGATCCACCCATTTCCCCCCTTCCCCAGCACTCAAGTTACAAACCACTGCACGCCTGGGCTGGTTTTTGGCTGTTGTATTTTTACGTGGGTTCTGGGGATTGAACTCAGGCCCTGATGCTCACAAGGGAGAAAGCACCTTCCCTACCTACTGAGCCATTTCTCCAACCCACTTCTCAGTCTTATTTTTAAACGAGGAACTTATTATTTTTCCATTTAGAAGTTATTATTTTTGTGAAATTAGTGCACCCAGAACTTCTGTGAAACACAGATGGATCTTTTGAATGTTTCCATTATAGATTTTACAAGAGTCTGAGATGAAAGCTGAGCTCCTGTTTTCTTATAGCACAAGGTGTAGATGTCAAAGTCTTTTGACTCTACCTTTTACCATTTCCCTTTATGAGCTCATTACGGCTGGATTTTCCCATGAATCTGAAACATGTACAGTGCTGTGGAAAGAGGATTATTCGCTTTAACTTTATAGACTGAGCTAAAAACAGATGAGGGCCGTTTCTATTTTTGGAATGCTATATAAGCTAAAAAGTGAACCTCACCGTGTACACAGGAAGTACAGCATGGGGAAGAAAACAGATACTTGACATAGCAAAATGTGATCGGAAAGCTGGTTTAGAAATGGAACTGCGTTTTGATTAAGTTGACTCTTTTATATTATAGCGGAAGAGATAAATTTGTTTCATAGGCAAATGTCAGTTTTTCTGAGGCTTTGGGGTGAACTTTATCCTTGAGGAACCTCCTAGAGGTTCAGGTTCAGTCGCTTCTGTCACTCCACAGAGTCTTAACCTTTCTAGGTAGGGTGCAGGGAGCTTTTAAGTTTGCAAGGCTGTGGATGAGTTTAGACAAGGTGGCTGGGGCCGCTGAGAATACTCATTTAAAAGTTGTTTGTTGTTTTCCAGTTAACAAGACTGTGAAATTCAGTGTATAAAATCCGCACATACAACTAGGGGCCTGGGGGTAAAGGGAACACACCTCCGTTGCTGGTGGGAGTACAGACTGGTACAGCCCCTTTGAATGTCGGTGTAGCAATTTCTCAGAAAATTAGGAAACAACCTTCCTCAAGACCCAGCAATACCACTTTTGGGTATGTATCCAAAGGGTGCTCAATCGTGCCACAAGGACATGTGCTCAACTATGTTCATAGCAGCATTGTTTGTTATAGCCAGGAAACAACCCAAATGACCCTTGACCAAAGAATGGATAAGGAAAATGTGGTACATTTACACAATGGAGTACTACACAGTGGAAAAAATAATGACATCGTGAAATTTGCGGGCAAATGGATGGATCTAGGAAACATCATATTGAGTGAGGTAACCCAGACCCAGAAAGACAAATATCATATGGAGTCACTCATAAGTGACTTTTAGACATAAAGAAAAAAAAGTGTACAATTTTTTAGACAACAACGAGGACCTGAAGAGAGACATACATGGATCTAATGTATGCCTAGTAGAAAGAGTAGAAAAAGACAAAATCTCCTGAGTAAATTGGGAGCATGGGGACCCTGGGAGAGAGTAGAAGGGGAGGGGAGAGGAACGGAGGGTAGTGGAGAAAAATATATAGCTCAATAAAAACAATTAAAAAAACCTAGAGGCCTGGATCAATGCATGGAGGTGCTTACTACCAAGCTTGTTGTACTGACTTAGCTCTCCAGACCCCACATGGTTTAAGGAGAGAATCAACTTCCATAATCTGTCCTATGTCCTCTGTACGTATGCCAAGGCAAGTGCACCCACATATGAAATAAAAATAGTAATTAAAACTAGAGGACTTCATTTAAACACTGGCATGGGTACACTGAAGAACGGATTGAACAGCCCCAATCTAGAAAACCCAAACCTTTCAATATGGATACAATGCCACCAATAGAAAAATTCACGCCTGAGTCAGTGATGGTCACAGTCAAAATGTAGGTGTGGAAAACTCCTATGTAACATCACCCTCATGCTGTGCATATAAGGTGCACAGGAAACAAGGTGAATTTTGTGTTTATGCTCGAGTTCATGCAGACATCCCCCAGTCTGAAACACTTCCGAGGAAGGCCACCCAGGCCACCCAGCCTGTAGAATGTCCTGCTGATAACCACCTGTACTTATGGCCTGTCTCCAAATAAGTGTTCGCTGGACCCCCTTCCCTTAACCTTTGGGCTCTCCTGGCACTACCTTATTGAGCACTGGAGGCTTGGAAGCTGCCTCAGTTTTGCCACCAGGAGGCCTTTATTCTGACTTTCAAGTGACTTCAAATGTGAGTGTGAGTGTGTCCTGGAAGTCAGGGATATGGATAAGGGGGAGGGGACAGAGGCTTGGGACAGGGGAAGGCATGTTTCCCTATAAGCAGATGGGATACAAAGCCTCGAGAGGAGCTTCTAAGCCCCTAAAGGTGAGGAGGGGCTAGGGCAGGAGAGTGGCTACTCTTTCAGAGTCCTGGGTTCAATTCCTAGCCACCCACATGACAGCTTACGACCATCTGTAAATCCAGTTCCAGGGGATCCAGTGCCTTCTTATGACATGCATGGGCAGTGCATGCATGTGATACATAGACATTCATGCAGGCCAAAGACCCATATGCATACATAAAGCAAGAGGAGCTAAGAATGTATGTGCATATTGAGGCTGCCCAGTAGAATGACCAGAATTTACCAGAGAATTTTGGAATGTGCATTCCTTAATTTCTAGAGTTAAAGAAAAAAAAATGAAGCACAGTCTTGATGGTAGACATAGCAACTCATAAAAAAAGGAGACAGAAACATGGAGAGACATCTTGGAGACATACCCTTCCTGCAGTTGGTCTTGGCTGTTTGTTCTGGTATATTCGCGTATGTTTGTAACTTGTATCCGAACTCGGGGCCTTTGGATCATTTCATTTTATTTTTTATTTAACATTGAACATATTTGGAGCTGGAGTGATGGCTTGGTGGTTAAGAGTGTCTGCTGTGCAAACATGAGCCTGGAGTTCAGATTCCAGCACTCAGATAAAATCTGGGTGTGTCCTGTGTACACCTGTGAGCCCGGCATTGAAGGGTTCAAAGATGGGAAGGTAGCTGGGACTTGCTGGCTGCAAGCCTAGCCAGAAAACACAAACTCACTGAGAGACTCTGCCGGAAATGATCAAGGTGGAGAGGGATAGAGGAGGGTACCCCATATCTTTCTCTGATTTTATGGGTACACACAGATGCACACGTAAGTGCACATATATACGCCCCTATAACGATCAGCTCTATCCCAGCAATGCTTGCTGCTGTCGCCTCCACCACTACAGCGCGCATGTGTTGAGCGTCACCACAAGTCAGAATTCTCGCTCAGTGCTTCATGTGCATCATCTCATTCATCCCCAAAGCCACCCATCAAGTCCAGGTTCCATCATGATAAAGGCTGGAGGAATTAACTCCCTAGGGTTGGTTGTTCAGTCATCATCGTATCAAGAGTATTTGGGACTGAGACGTGATTCACATAGTATAAAATTTTGCTCCACAAATTTGTGCAACCATTCTTGCTAACTCCAAAACATTTTCATCTGTGTAGAGGGTCTCTCCATCTTCTGCCTGCTCTCCCCCTGCCCTGGTGTTGCTTGACAAGACTTTTCCTGGGGAGACATAAAGCACACATCTATTCACCCCAGAGAGGAAACTCCACCAGCCAAAGTCTAGATACTACTGAAGTCCAATTTGGTGAACTGATGATTTTTATTGGGGTTCCTTACTGGTGAATATGGATGAGGGATTACTTATAGGAGCAGAAATGACTCAAAGACAGCTGCATCCCCACAGCCTACTTTAGCATGGATAACAGCTCACAAAGCTGGGAACCTGGAGCTCACTGCACAGCCAGCGTGCAGCTTAACAGTAGGGAAAGTGTCCTTTCCAGGGGACTCCGTTGGTCTAAGCCTCTTTCAGGCAGCTTGGCTGGTCTCTGCTTGGTCCAGACAGCAGGTCTGGCCTCAGAATCTTCTTTGTGACTTGCCTTGTCTGAGAGTGATGCTCAGCAATATTTATAGTTTATGGGAGAGAGGTGCCTAGTGGATCTTGTCAGTTTCAGGGACTTCCTTGATGTGGGATTTCCCACTGTTTGCTGTGATGATCATTAATGAATAAAGAACTGCTTTGAGCCTATAGCAGAGCAGGGCAGGGTGGGGCAGAGCAGAGCTGGGGGAGAGGACTGAACTGAATGCTGGGAGAAAGAAGGGCGGAGTCAGGGAGAAGCCATGGAGCTGCTGCCAGAGACAGATGCTGGGAACTTCACCTGGTAAGCCACAGCCATGTGGCAATACACAGATTAATGGAGATGGGTTAAATTACTGTGTCAGAGTTAGCCAATAAGAAGCTAGAGCTGATGGACCAAGCAGGGATTTAATTAATATAGTTTCTGTGTGATTATTTCAGGGCTAAGTGGCGAGGAACTAATTAGCTGCCTCCCTCCTACACTTCCTGAAGCTGTTTTGAATTGTCTACCTTCTGGTTTAAGGAGCGTCCCTGTAGGATGGAATGTTTTAATCTGGGAGGAAACTGCTAGAGACCTGGGTCACCACTGATCTACACTCCTGTTCTCGACATTTCATGTAAATGCAGTCACATTTACTACAAATGTAGTCTTTTCTAACTGCTTAATATCAATATTGCCTAAGTCCACCTGTGCTGTGAATAGTATTCCACTGAATGCATCTCGTTTAGAGTCATGTGCAGCCATTAAGTTGATAATACTATTTTTAACTGTTGTTGATAATGCTACAGTAAGAGACATTCATGATTCATGGACAGACTTTGGCATGAGCATCTGGTTTCAATGTCTATGCTGGCATTTTCATTCCCGGGCTTTGTCTTAATCAGTGTTCTATTGGTATGAAGAGAACCACAATGATGGCAACTCTTATAACGAAAAGCATTTAATTGGGGCTCGCTTACAGTTTCAGAGATTTAGGTCTTTATCATACGTGGCAGCATGTAGGCAGACCTGTTACTGGAGAAGTAGCTGAGAGTTCTATTTCCGGGTCCTCAGGCAGAAAGGCGAGAATGAGACCCTTGACCTGGCTCCAGCTTGTGAACTCTCAAAGCCCACCTCTAATGACAAACTTCTTCCAACAATGCCTCCTAATCCTTCTCAAGCTGTGAATTTCCTTCATGACTGAGCGTTCAAATATATGAGTCTATGGAGGCTGTTCTTATTCAAACTACAGTGGTTTTTCTGGACTTGATATTGTTCTTAAATCTTTCTTTTTTAAAAAATTGTTTTGAAGATATATTTTTCGCCTATGTTTCTGCTTGCCTGTGTGCACGTCACATGTGGTGCAGGTGTCTGAGGGTCCAGAGGAGGGCGTCAGATCCCCTGGCACTTGAGTTATATGCAGCTGTAAGCCACTCTCTGTGAATACTGGGAACAAAATCCAGGCCTCTGGAAGAGCAGTCAGTGCTCTTAACCGCAGAACCATCATTCCAGTCCCATGTATTTCTTCTCTAGAAATAAACTTTCATGACTAGAAGGGAAGAACTCAAGCTGCCATTTTATTAAATCAATCTCTCACCTCCCCTTGCCTCCCCATCCCTTCTTCATCCCCTCTCCTCTCCAACTCTTCTCCCCTCCTCTCCGCCTCCCTCTCCCCTCTGTATTCCCACCCTGTACTTCACACACACACACACACACACACATACACACACACACACACACACACACACACACACACCATCTTTCACCCCATGTAAGCTTGTTTTGGGTCCATCTCCTCCAAGCCTGTCCTGTCTGTTCCAGGAAAGTCTACTCCTTCACTCCCAATCCCTTTCTGTATGAGGCCTAGCCTGACATCTTTCAGCACAGAAGGCCATTCTGTCTCTGTAGCCTGCAGTGATTTTTTCTCTTGTGAGAATGCCTGGAAGCTTTGCCATTTTCTTGGCATTTTTGCCCTCTTGTCCTGGCTTGTACTTCCTGACTTTTATGCCCCTTGAGGGCAGGATTGAGGTTTGACTCACTGTCCCTGTTTCCTGCAATGACTCCCTTGCCTTTCACTATAGGTACTTATGAATATTTATATTTGTGAACAGAATAAATCCCTGGTTAGTTGCCAAGTGGTTCTGACTCACTTGAAACTCCACAGAATCTCCTTGTACAATTAGTGTTACAATGGCCCTATTTTTAACCAGGTCTTGTGGTGAGGAAGGAGCTGGTGGCTGAGGTCATGCTTTCTTATGCTCTCTATTCTTCCTGACTTCCTCCTCCTCTGGTTGGAGGCCTACAGTTTGTCTGCCATAGTTCCTCTAACTTTTTCCAGTCCTTGTTTCTTCATCTCTTGAATTAACAAATGGGGTTACATGCAGCTTAAAAGTGTCACAGTAAAGCAACGATACATATAACAAACAGGCAGCCTACAGAATGGGAGAGAAGTTGAAGGCAGATGTTTCTGTCCCACCCAGCTCTCAAATAAACACACTGAGGCCTATATTAATTTTACGTGCTCTGCCAATAGCTCAGGCTTATTACTAGCTAACTCTTACATATAAATTAACCCATATTTCTTACCTATGCTTTGACACATGGGTCATGCTTATTATCATGTTCATTTTCTATACATCTTGATTCCTCTCTGTCTGGCGACTCTGCCCTTCTTCCTCCCAACATTCTCCTAGTCTGGTTCTCCTGTCTAACCTTATTCTGTTCATCATTGGCCAGTCAGCTTCTTTAGTAACCCAGTCACAGTGACAAATCTTCACAGTGTACAAAGGGATTATTCCACAGCAAGAAATCATTGCCATTTATATAGTCCAGGCAGGGGGCTGACAGGGAAAGCTTGTAAAGAGTCCCACAAACCAACCACCAAGGTTAGAACTTGGCAGAAATGCTGAGCAGGAATGTTTAGGCTTGTTTGTGGGGTATTGCCAGACTTGGTAGACACCCTTCTCCCATTCTACAGTCTGCCTCCTTTTCATGTTTCAGGAAGACTGATAAAGCTGTCCTTCTGTGTATCCTTTGGAAGTCCCATAGAAAGACAGCCATCTTGGGTTTTCTGGAGGGATACTGTCGGCTAGAGCCATTTGATGAGTCTGCTGCTCACCACACAACTCTCCTGGGTCAGATACTTTTCTTCTTCGGTGTGACAGAACACCTGACCAAAGCAACTTAGGAAGGAAGGAAGAAAGAAAGAAGGGAGGAAGGAAGGAAGAAGGGATAGGAAGGAAGGAAGGAAAGAAAGAAGGAAGGAAAGAAGGAAGGAAGGAAGGAAGGAAGGAAGGGAGAAGGGAGCTTTATTCCAGCCAGATGGGAAAAGGCTGGCACCGGAAGTGTGGGGCAGCAGGTCACATTGCAGGTACAATCAGGAAGGAGAGGTAAAGGCTGGTGCTTAGCTGGCTTTCTCTAGTTTATTCAGTGTGAAACTCCAGTTCATGGGATGGTGCAAACCTACATTTAAGTCGGGTCCTCCCAGCTCAGTTAACCTAATGGACTTCCTTACAGACATACCCAGAGGTTGATCTCTTAGGTGAATCTAGCTCTTACCAAGCTGGTGGTTACTGACCCATTCCCTCCCCCGCTTATAGAACTGTGTAAGTGGCTCTCAATCTTAGCAGATCACATACTAGAATATGCATGTGATGCATCTCATAAATCGTATCTGAGCCTTAAGTAAACCCAGAAGTCAACATCAATAATAATCCCTCTTCTCCAGCCAGATTCTGTTGCCTGGCAACTGGCTGGATGGAGTGTTCTAATGTTAGGACACACATTCTCCATGATGTATTTCCCATTCATTCATTCATTCCTTGTTCTTCCACTTTTCCCTCGCCTTGCACGTTTGTATAACTTGTCTTCCCTCTGAGGTTTTTGAGAATTTGATCTGGGTCTCAAAGCAAATAAGTTATCTGTTGTTAGCGCCCCCTCTCCGCCATGACAAGTGACTGCCTGCTAGACAGCTAGGGCTGGGGATCACCAGCCTACTTGAGCAGTGAGTTCTCCTTGCATCCAGACTGCTTGGGAGCTGTTACACATCACTGCTGCCTGAGATGCATGCAGACCTCCACAAGGGTGTGGAACACATTCTCCAGGAGACATTTTTGGGGGGGAAGAGACTTTTTTCAGGTAGGAGGAAAGGGGGTATTTTAAGGAAAATCGTATTTGAGTGTAGGGTCCGTTGAATTTTGGGTAGAGTATGTGATGTCAGTACTTTACTTTTAGTGAAATTCCAGACTGTAACAGAGAATTTCTTTATGCATGTGGTTGGTAAGTTGCATGCTGCCAGTAAACTTAAAAAAAAAAAAAAAAGAGGGCTTTTCATGTGTACTTTTCAAAATACTTGGTGTTAATGTTCTGCGAGTCCCTGTCAAATGCACTCCATGGAAAAGCCCCCGCTTTCCCATGAAAGAAGTGTTCTGTCCATTCCTGGCTCAGGTCAAGAGACCTGGCTCAGAGCGAGGCCTCTGAGAGTCTCCTGTGACTACCTTGGAGTCATTGAACTTATGACAAGTTCAGACTAGCATGTGCCTGAGGCTGTACCCTCAGTGCACCTATGCAGACAGAGGACTGAGTCCAGCTTGAAACCCTGAGGCCTTCATGTCTGTTACTTCGCTTGTCTGTACACTTTCTCCTTATAACCCTACAAGTCAGCATTTGGTCATATTTTACTTCCCCCCTCCCATTTTTTTTCAAGAAACTCTAGGGTTTTATTTTACATTCAGAGCTCTTGCCATATTGCCTAGGCTAGCCTCAAACTGGGGGGTCCTCCAACTTCAGCCTTCCGGGTAGCTGGGAATGCAGGCATGTGCCACCGCACCTGGTTTAATATTTAACTCCTTATTGTCCATAAATTCTCTTACTAGACTTATCTTCCATGCCAAAAAAACACCATTTCAGGTGCTTCCGGTTTCTTTAGACCATTCTAGGGTCTCCTCTTCCATTCTCCAGAGTGGTTTCAGGATGCTGGAATTTCTGGAGTGCTCAGTTCGGGGGCTCTTGTGATGGAGTCTAAGGACATCTGCCATTGTCCAGCCTTTCTGCTCTGGCCCTTGTTTACCACTCACTCACATGAAAACGTTCTCCCCCCCACCCCTCCCCCAGGAGCTCCCACCATCCCAAAATCATTTGGGCGCTATTTTCTCAAGGGTCCCTTGGTCCATAATTCATTGACAATATCTCTGAAAACCCAGTGATAATGACTCTCATCTATCAATGTGTAAACCAGACACGGGATGTGTCCAATAGAAGACAAGATGCCTGCTCCCTCTGCCCTCACACCACAACCGACAGACTTCTGTGACCTCAAGGTGTGGGGGGTTTGTTCCACCAGCAGACAAGCAGTTGATCCTGCCACAGTGGACATTGGCTGGGTGTTCTCTTACGGTTCTGAGGCTGTGTACCCAGGCGATAATGTCATAGAACAGATTAGGACCTCAGTCCTTAAGATACTCCACCTCCAATCAGATACCAGCTTACAACCCCAGGCTGCTTATCTGTGCGGCTTTGTTTCGGAGACAGACAAGGTTTTGTCTTCCCCGAACTTCTGACCCACCTTTTATAAGCTAAGGTTCCCACACCTGCCTTCTCAGGTTCAGTTAATTTGATGCAACTCAGGGAAACACCCGGCTCTTAAAGGACACTCTGTAGCAGTGGGCACCCATCCTCCTAATGCTGTGCCCCTTTAATAGGGCTCCTCATGTGGTGGTGACCCCCAACCGTCAAGTTATTTTGTTGCTGCATCATAACTGTAATTTTGCTACTGTTATGAATCACAGTGCGAATACCTAATTTATAGGATATCTGACAGTGGGGTCGAGACCCATGGGTTGAGAAGCACTGCCCTGCAGGCCACAGATAAAATACCGGAGAGAACTCTGGGGGAGACATGTGAAGCTCCTCGCCTTCTCTAGGCATCCCATGCTCCATATGTTGAGCCATCCAAAAGCTATGCCCTATCCTTTGGGTTTTTAGAGATCCCTCTTTTTGTGGTCACGCTTACTAACGGAGTGGCTGGGGAAACCCAACAGACAAGGCTGGTCCGTGTGGCCGTTCTTCACGGCCTCTGCGCTGCATTCCTTCCTGCAGAGATGGGACAGGCCCCATCTGGAATGAGGGAGGCTTTTTTTGATTTGTTTTAGCCCGCTATTGGACAAGAACAGACAGGTCAGAGCTCTTTAAGGCCAGATCCGAGAAAGAATGTGAGGGAAGATTGAGAATTTCTGTGAGCTGCCTCGGAGAAGAGAAATTCATTTTCACGGCTGCCCTCTGGAAAGGGCTCATAAGCCGGTAACTGTGGACAAAGGCCAGAACATAATATCATAATGAAAGTCCTGAAAGAACAGCCGAGTGTCTGTATTCCCAGTGGATTGACAGTCCACGCTGAGGTTGCTGATCCACGAACCACATCATGAGGAGGGAGGTCACACATAGAGAAGGGCTCTCACTTTAATGGAAGCTTTCGTCTTCCTATCTGTTCCAGAATGTTGTCTGATGACAAGAGGAAGATTCGGCTAAAAGGCTGCACAGCCCTTCCCTTCCCTGCCTCTTGGTAATCTTCAGGAGCTGATTAATGAATGGAAGGCACCTGCTGATACCAAAGCTGCTCCCAAGGTGCTTTTGAACGACCCTGATCCTTTCTTGAAACGTTCTTCCTCTTGATTTTGCTCACCCCTTTATGGCTTATCTCCTGTGTGTATTCTTCACCAGGAAAGGGAAAAAGAACACAGCCCTCTCCATTTGGTTTTCATGCCTTTGGGCAATCTCTCCCAAACTGAACCATCTTCTTTCTTTGCATTAATTAAAAACACAGAGCTGGGAGGTGGTGGCGCGTGCCTTTAATCGGAGCACTTGGGAGGCAGAGGTAGGCAGATCTCTGTGAGTTCGAGGCCATCCTAGTCTACAGAGTGAGTTCCATGACTGTTACACACAAAAGAATTAAAAAAGAAAAGAAAAAGAAAGGAAAGAAAGAAAACGCAGAAGGGCCGAGATGTCCCTTCTGAGATTAATTTGACAAAAGGACTGACTCCCCTTTGGGGCATGGCACTTTGCTTGGAATACGTGATAAGGTGCAGAGTGACCACCTCTGCTTTGGAGACCACCATGTCAATGAGCTTTGCAGGTTCAATTCTCCGAAGGGGTCCTGAATCCTAGGAGCAAATCTGAACTGGCTTGGTGGTGGATTCTTCTGTCCCATCCAGGCCTGGGATACATGCAACCTCACCTTACTGCCGGCCGGCCATAAACTCAAGGCAGACCTTGAGCTACCGACACCCAGCCAAGTGCTCCTGAGTTTCTGCCCCACAGGATTTGTTACCATAGCAGCTCAATCTGGGGACAACTTGTTAAGGGCAGTAGGGAACCAACAACTGCCAAGATGCCAGGTATTTGGAGACCATTGAAATGCGTTGAAAATAAGACATAATCAATATTACAAAGTGGAAAGAACAGGACTCACGGGCTGGGTTTACGAGTGGGCGGAGGAACTGTGAGCGCTCCTCTGACACACGTGTTCATCACACACCAATTACTTCAGACCTTTGGACTTGGATTTTCTCACCGTGGAAGTTGGGAGCGTCTGGATAGGAAACTCAGTTCAACCTTTGTAGCAGCCATAATCTGATCACCCTGCCAGCAGCGTCATTTCTGTCTCCTCAGCTGGGTTTTACGAGGCCAAGAGAAGCACCTCTGGTTACGTAAAAGTATCAGGGGCTTGGTAACACTGGCCCTTTTGTCACCAGCCATCCAGGGAGGTTAGGGAGCAACCCCCGGAAAGCTGGGCTGCCGGTTCCTAGGGGAGAGGAGAGAGGTCCGCCCCTTGGAAAGCAGGACAGCCTTGTGCTCGCTTCAATTCTGCGGTTTTTAAATCAGAGGGAGAAAGCGAGAGACTTCAGATTTCTGAAGTTGCCCGAAAAGGCCCGGAGACCTGTAGAGTCCTAGCCTTTCTCAGTCATCAAGGATCAAGCACCGCAGACGTCCACAGGGGGCGACCCTTGCACATCCCAACTTCCCGCGTCAGCAGGTCCGGGTGGGCGGGACGGTGGGCGTGTCCGTCTGGGGGCGTGGTCGGCGGAGCCCCCCTCCATGTCCACCCCCTCCCCCTCGCTCTCCCCCCGCCCCACTTCCCTTTCTGGCTTTGCTGCCCGGCGGGCTCGCCCTCTCGGGCTGTGACGCTTGGGGAGGGGTGGAGCCCGCCGCTCGGCCGCGGTCTCGGGATGGTGCCCGCCCGCACCCCGCCGCGCCCGAGCCCGCCCCCGGCAATCCGCAGGCTCACGGATAGGCGCGTGTGAGCGGGAGCGGCGGACGAGGAGCCGCCGCCCGGCCAGCGATGTCACCATTGTTCAGTTGGGTGGCCAAGGTAGGCGGCGGCGGGCCAGAGCTGCCGGGAGCCGGGGGGTCTCCAACTGCCGAGCCGCGGCGCGGGGGGGCGGGCGCCAGGCCGTTCGAGCCAGCTTGGGAGTACTTTTCATTCATTCCTCCTCGCACCCCGGGGGCCAGCCTCTCAGAAGGCGTCGCGCCCTTTTCCCAGCTGGGGAGACTGAGGCACAGCTAGAGTCCCAGGTGTGGTCCCAGATTGTGGGTCCGCCCCTGCCTTCCTGGATCCTCTCTGCTCCGGGTGGCTGGGGCGGGTCGCCAAGGATGTTGCCTGCCTTTAGCTTTTTTAACCCGTAGCGTTCAAAGGACAAGCTCCGAGGTCTAAGTGTGTGAAATGTAACTTTCTCTGTCTGCACAAAGTTTTATGACTGCAGCTCTCCAACTTTCAGAGCCGAACGTTAGAAATCCAGGCCGGCACACGGCTGCTGAACTAAAAAAGTTGGCCGATTTGCCAGGATCGCCTCCAGCCTTGCTTGGGTTGTGTGTTTTGACTAATGCATTGCTTCCAGCCATGGAAGACGCCCACCTCCTCTCGTGGATACGATACCCCTCTCGTGTGTGTGTGTGTGTGTGTGTGTGTGTGTGTGTGTGTGTGTGTGTGTGAGAGAGAGAGAGAGAGAGAGAGAGAGAGAGAGAGAGAACTTCTTCTCGAGAGAACCCGTTAGCTTGTCTCTGACCCTTTATAAATAGTAATTAGATGGACTTATATCTCCAGTTATGATGTGAGGCGTTCAGAGTGGGTTGTTTTTTCCTCACTAATTATATTTTTTGAATACCTGTTTGGGAGCACGTGTGGCTTCGCCTGTAATTTAAGTTATAAAGTGGAGACAGAAACTAGGTAAGGTTGGTTATGAGGTGACACCAAGGAACAACATCCCAACACTGAGTCCTGACCAGAGTGGCCTCTGGAAGCAGCTGGTGCTTCACTGAGAGGGTTGTAGAAAAGTTTTGAGCCTATACATAATTGAATGTCCACATTTTTGCTTTTAAAGACTCATTTAACTTTTCTAAGTGACGCTAAACTTAAAAAGTAGTATTAATGTAGTTTGTGAAGTGATTCAGAATATATATATATATTCTTCAGGTGCAGAACTGAGTTGCTTTATTATTATTGTTGGTGTTTGTTTATTCTGGTTATTGCTGTTTCTAATATTGTATTCTAAGGGGGAAAATTGAGCTTCACAGAAATGTTTCATTCCAACACCAGCAAGGAGAAGTAAATACAACTGAGAAACAAAAACAAAGAAGCGGTAGCAGGCTTTTTTCATTTTTTGGTTTTTGTTTGTTTGTTCTTTTTTTTTTTTTTTTTTTGGAATAGTAGATCTTTACAATCTACCCCTTGTGTTTAGTCTGGTCTCTCACATCTTGAAATTAATGTTGTATGCCTCCATGCCCAGCTGTATAATTTTACATATATACATATATATATATACACATACATACATACACATATGTATAATGTATATATGTGTGTATATATTTTGTGTAGCTCATGCAATTATAGATTACATCTTGAATTAATTTTCTCACTCAGTGTTTTGTGAATGAAGAATGTCACGTTTTTTGAGAGTATTTCATAAACTGGGGTGTGGTGGTGTATACCTTCCTCCTGGAGGGAGGAAGATAACAAGTTAGGGTCATCCCCAGCTACGTTTCGAGGTAAGGTCAGCCTAGGCTTCAAGAAATCCAGTTTCTAACTAAACTAAATTTGAGTTTCAAACTAAAGCTAAATCAAACTAAAATCCAAAAAGAAAGAAAGAAAAACTACTCGGGATTAAAGACTGTAAGAGTGACATTCACTTTATGGGAACGTGTGTAGACCTGTGCTTGCTTATGGTGAAGACTTTGTTTTAAAATAGGGGATGGTCTAAAGGCGGAAAGAAAGGTATAGATAACACACAATGAGCATAATCCTAACGGGCATTTATATTCGACTTAGAGATGCTTCCGATCACTCAGATGCACAGAGGCCTGGGCCTCACACCACACCTACCCATCATTTATTTTCCATTCTGGCCCTGGCAGCGGAAGCTCTGCACCTGGCAGGGGAGGAAAAGGGGAGTGGGTGTTGTTGATGCGAGGGATACCCGAGCTGGCAGTCTCCTTGTGTGAATGGCACTAACTGTCGAGAGCAACCTAATAATGAAGGAATAAGAACTAGGTGGGAAACCGTTGAAGAGTTGTTTTGTTTTTAAACGAGTCCACACCCTGTTCTGCTTTTAGTTGTGCAGGGAGCTTGGTCAAGGGTGTGCACTGAACAAATGATAGATCTGGGGTTTAAGTACAGTTTCTTCATAAGTCTTCCTGGGGATAGTTGTTCCTTTCCCCTGTAATAAATAAAAAGAAACTTCTCGAGCTTTCTGGTGTTTACTAACTCCTGCAGATGTCCCCAGACCCACAGCGTTGATCTTGTCTTTTGCTTGACTCTTTGCTTCTACTTGTCTGTTAGTGAAAACTGATCCCAGAAAACCTACCAGGTAGCCCTAGAAATCTACTTGGATTTGTACATGCCTGTAAAGATTGTGACTAAGGTTATTGCTAGGGTCACAGGATTCTGAGTGTAGGTGTGTATATCAGTTTACAGATGAAAATGAAGGATGGCATATAAAAATGTAGGCAGACCTGCTGTGTCTGAAATTTGAGGTATTTTCATATGGATTGTGCCGTATGTTATTTTCCAGGGACCGTAGGTTTATTCAGCAAGTGTATGTTGCGTACTCTCTGTGTACCAGATACCACTCATGTTCCAGAGTAGTATTCTCAGCCTGTGGGTCTCGCCTCTTTGGGGGTCTCATATCATATCCTTCATATCAGATATAAAGATTCATAGCAATAGAAAAATTACAGTTATGAAGTAGCAATGGAATCATTGTATGGTTAGGAGTCGTTACAACCTGAAGAATTGTGTTAAAGAGTTGCAGCGTTAGAAAGGTTGAGACCCATTGCACTGGGGGTGTATTTTGCACAATAGGTTTGTTCTTTAAGAATAGCACATTGAAGATTTTCATTTTTGTTTTTTGTTTGAGACAGAATCTCACTATCTAGCCCTCATTGACTTCAAACACGTGATTCCTCTGCTCTGCCGCTTGAAGTGTGTGTGTGTGTGTGTGTGTGTGTGTGTGTGTGTGTGTGTGTGTATACATCAGGGGGCCAGGGCAGTCTTTCCATAAACTCATGGAGATTCTCCTGCCTCTTCCTCCCAAGTGTTGGGACTAAAGACATGCACCACCATACCCAGCTCACCCTGAAGTTTTATAAGGCAAATATTTTTAAATGCCTTAGAAAAGAATAATTTTTAAATAAGTTATTGATTGTCTTTGTCTAAAACATGCATTTATACTCATCTTCACTCATAGGTCACTTAACATATAGATACTTACAGTGCCTCTGCTGTATGCCAGGCTGTTGTGACCAGCTGGGGGTTCAGCCGGAGAGAGGTAGACCAGTTCCCTATTTTATGGTCTTTACATTCTAATAAGGAGAGACAGAGAAGCCAATAGATAAGCAAGGTGATTCCAGCTGGTGATCAGTGCTAGGAAGAGAAGTAGACGGAGAGGGTGTGGGGATTGGGTTGGGTGGGGCCAGCTGCAAGCTTGCCCTGGCGCACAGCAGCAGCCATGAAGGCCCAGTGAGCTGGTGCAGAGAGGCAGACTTCAGAGTGTGGAGGGTATTCTAAGCCAGCTGGATGAGAGCTCTGAGCACAAGGCTGGCTTTGGAATGGTGTTTAAACACACTAGGAGGCCAGTAGGTGGGTCGAAGGAAGTGGTGGTGTTCACGAATGTGTGTTGTGGATGGGAGGAGCTGACTTCTTGGGCTATACTTGGGCTCTGTTAGGAGGTGATGGTGGCAACCTAGGCTTGGGTAGTGAGGACGGAAGGCCGCATCATCGTTCTTCAGCTTTTGCAAGCTGGCCTGCTGGCTCGCCTCAGTCTTCTTTCCTGAAGCAAATTTCTTGCTTGTTATTTGTACAGTTACATGTTGAGTAGAATTGCGTCTTGTTCTTTGGTCAGTCGCTCCTAACCACAGCATTCAGTCAAGTCCTGTTCAGGCTCACAGCTTATTTATTCACCCTGGAGTTTCTCTATGTCTAGAGTAGCCGACCTTCAGTGCCAACATCAGCCGGACTTGCTCTTCCGTTACCAGGACACAGAACAGCCGCTCTCACTGTGCTTTTCTTGGGAGGTGTCCACCTGGCTATGGCAAGTGTTTATTTAGGCAACATTGCAGCCTTGCTTGAAGTCAGTCCTATGTTGGCTTGTCCTTGATGTGTCCTTGAAGCACAGGCATTTTTTTCTTTATATTATTGCTGCATTAGTAGTTGCTTAAGTTTAATAAAGAGCGAAGAGCTCCTTACTAATAGTCACGCCATGGCTCAAGCTTGGAAAATGTGCTGCCTCTGCTAAGTGCAGCTGGAGTAAGCCACACGTCAGTCCAGCTTCGGGGGAGCCTTTAGCGCCGTCTGTAGTGTTGCAGGTTCTCTTGGGCTAATACCTCAAGCGTCGGTGGTCCCCATGAAGAGAAAATGGAAGAATGCCGGAGTGGATGCTGTCTCCAGCAGAACACAGCCAGAGCCGGTCTCATGAGAAACAAGGTTAATCATAGTTTGTTCCTCGGACGAGTTCCCTAACTCATCTTAGTCTGTATGTGTCTGTGCCCTAATGGTCCATTTCTGTCAGAACCCCTCCATTCTCTGTCCGTTTCCTGAGGCATCCCTGATGAATCATTCATTCGTTGCCTGAGTGGAGAGTAACGGGAAGGGCAGGGTAGGGCTGGTTTTGTCAGGCTGCTAGAATTGTAAATAAAAAGCTAGGAATATTGTAGCGATTGCAGTCCCATGTGGGTGGCTACGTTTGGGGGAGACTGTGCAGTAGTGCCGTGAGGCTGGACAAATGAGTGGTCACGTGGACCCTCGTGAAAGTCAGCCTCCCTCAGAAAAGCTGTCATTTGACCCCAAGACAGCGGGGACCCTGTAGAGACCATGACTGGTCTCCCTCAGACTTGAAGCTGTTGCTCCGTTCTGGGAGATGCCTGGTGTTATGGTTATTTAAGTATTTCTGTTCTCCTGCTAGTCTGAAAACGCTGTGGAAACCAGCATGGGGTACCTTACCACAGTGTGTGCAGGTCCCCGGGGAGTGTCAGGTAATGTGGCTGAGGTTTAGTTGGTCAGAGTGGAATCCTTCGTTGCTGCATTTCTAGTGAGCTTCTGGGTGATATGGTTGCTCCCAGGCTGGAGACCACAATGCAAGTAACAAGATTCTCATATATATAGGGACATATGCCGTGGTTCCATTTGGGTTTCTTGTTTTTATTTTTCCTATAAGAGAAACCTGAAGAGAAGATTAGTACCTAGAAATCAGGTACCTAGGGAACAAAAGTCGAAGAAAATCTTTGCACCTCACGCTCCGACACCTTTTTGAGAAGTTGAACTTTTTATGTAGTAACTATTCAGTTTATCAAGTTCAGAGTCTTTGTATGTAACTCACCCTGCATAATGTGGGGTATTACCTCAGACTAGGAATTGAAATGGGGTTTGATTGAGATGATACATTGCCTCCTCTCCTTTCTTGCCAAAACGCCGTGTTTAAATGGTGCTAGGGCCAGATGTTGGGGTGCAGGCCTTTGACGCCACGCTCGGGAGGGAGAAGTTGGAAGATCTCTGAGAGGCTGAGCCTGGTCCACGGGGCAGTCAGGCCTCATAAAAGAGCAAGAAGGAAGTGGTGTTGTTCCATAGGAAAATTGAGTAGAAGATGCAGAGGTTTCCTACCAAGCCTGACTGCACACGCCTCACGGTCTGTCCTGTTACCAGCACCCCACTCTGGGGTGACCCCCTGGTAGGCATGGACAGAATGAACAGTGAGCTGAACCAGCTCCCAGTGTCCTTCAGACTGCTCTGCCTTCTCAACCCTCTCTGTTGTGTCCCTTCATCTCCCCTCTGAACCTGTGACAAACACAAATCTTTTTTTCTTGTCTGTGTGTATTTTTGCCTTTGGAAACTATGCCATATACAGTCTTTCTGGATTGACTCGTTTTACCTAGAAATACACATTTCTGTTTCCTTGGTTTTTATTTTATAAGGATGCATGTTTAGACTGCATGTATGTACACCAGGTGAGTGCCTGCGGATGTCAGATGAGGGCATCAGATCCACCAGAACTGTAGTTATGGACAGTTGTGAGCAGCCATGGGGATGCTGGGAATGGAACCCCTGTCCTCTATAAGAGTCCTTAATCCATGAGCCATCTCTCCAGCCCCACCCCAGGGATAAAGTCTCATTTCTTTTTATTGCTGAGTAGTATTCCATTATTTGGATGCTTTGTAACTGACTCTTTTGCCTCTTGAAGAGGGCCTTAGTTGTGTTTCGGTTTGGCAATTATAGGTGAAGCTGCCGCTATCGTGTTTATAGGCTTCTCTGCGGGCCTATGTTTTCTGGGGGGAGACCATGGGACATTTCTGGATTGTATAGTAGGCGTCCATTTACTTTTGTGAGCAATGGCCACTCTTCCATTTTGCATTCCTACCAGCAATAAGGAATTCTGTGTTCTTGACTGGGTTTGGTGTTCTAATGTTTATAATAGTTTTTGTTTGTTTGTTTGTTTGTTTTGAGACAGTAGAAGAGATGTTTTGTGGCACATGATTGTATTGTCCACAGTTGACGGCAGGACAGTTGTAGAATTCTGTGAGCCGGGCCGAAGAATCAACAGGGACTCTTGGGTTATATCAAATAGGACAGGACCCTCAGGGTTGGTCTTGGTGGTGAGATGGTGACGGAAGTTGTAGATCCTTTAGACAGTTAGAATCAGCCTTCTCAGGTTTCCAGCCTTGTCTCCAGGAGTTCTTGGTTCTGCTCCCAACACTGTCCAGACTGGTTTATTTGGACTCTGCCTCCCCTTTTGCACTTCAGCTGGCACATTTTATGCAGTGTCTGCTTCGACTTCACGGTGCACCTTTCTCCAAGGAAGATGATTCTAAGGCTACAAACTGTGTTTTGATAATCCTAACAGGAAGGCAGTGATGTCTCCTGGTTGTTCAGGGTTGTGTTTTTCTGGTGATGTGATGTGAAGTCCTCCCCTCAGTTCATTTCAGGAGCAGAAATAATATTCTCTTTTGAGTTTTTTTTTTTCTACATTAGATGTATACAATTGTGTCTCTCTTTCTCTATGTTTGTGTATGTGTGCACATGCATGCTGGCGCCCCTAGAGGGCAGAAGAGGGTGTTGTAGCCCTGGAGCTGGACTTAGGCAGTGGTTAGCCATTCAAGTGGTTGCTGGGAACTGAACTCCAGTGTAGTTGATTTTTTTGTTTTTGCTCTTTTGGGACCCACCACTCAGCTCCCAAATAAATACATAGAGAGTTATTCTTACTTATGAATGTCCGACCTTAGCCTAGCTTGTTTCTAGCCAATTTTTCTCACTTTAAATTATCTCATCGCTCTTTAACTCTGTTTTGCCTCTTGGGCTATTTATCTTTCTTTATACTTTATATCTTTTTTTCCTTCTTATTCCATGACTGACTGCAACTGGGTGGCTGTCCCCTGGCATCTTTCTTCCCTCCTCCTTTTCTCTCTCTCCTCGCTCTTTGCCCCTAGATTTCTTCCATTTATTCTCTCTGTCTGGCAGCCCCGCCTATCCTTTCTTCTGCCTTGTCATGGGCCTTTCAGCTCTTTATTAGACCAATCAGGTGTTTTAGACTGGCAAAGTAACACAGCCTCACAGAGTTAAACAAATGCAACATAAAAGAATGCAATACATCTTTGCGTCGTTAAACAAATATTCCACAGCATAAACAAACATAGCACATTTTATTTCACAACACTTCAGTCTCCTGCAAAAACAGCAAATGATGCTAACTGCCGAGCTACCTCTTCAGCCCCTTTGAATTCTCATATAGCACTAGATAGGCAAATCTATAAGACCTATGAAAAAACAAGTCTAACTCTGCTTGCCTTTTTTTTTTTTTAAAAAAAAAAGACGTTACATTTTAATTATGTGTATGTGTGTGTCATGTGGGTATGTGCTCGTTAGTGCAGAGGTATCGCATCCCGTGGAGCTGGAGTTCCAGGTGGTTATGAGCCACCTGACGTGTGCTAGGAATCAAACTCAGATCCTCCGCAAGAGCCGCAAGTGCTCTTAACTGCTGAGCCCTCTCTCCAGCCCTGTGGCTCTCAACCTTTCTGATGCTGCGACCCTGTTCCTCTTGTTGTGGTAACCACCCCCCAACCATAAAATTGTTTTTATTTCTACCTCATAACTAATTTTGCTACTGTTAGGAATCATAATGTAAATATCTGTGTTTTCTGGTAGTCTTAGGTGACCCATGGGGTTGCAACTTACAGGTTGAGAGCCACTACAGGTTGAGAGCCCTGCTTGCCCCTTGCTGTGTTTTTGACAACAGTGTTTTTCCCCCTTTCCTCCCCCATTCTAGTTTTTATTAGTTTTTTTGAGAACTTAATACAATGCACTTTTACCTTAGTCAGCCCTCTCCCCAAACTCCTCCCCGGTCTCCCTCCCTTGCCTACCCGCTCAAATGTGTGTCGTCTTTTCTTTTTCAGTCATCACGGCTAATTTGTGTGGCTGTGCACTCTTCCCTTCTTTCACTCTCCCAGTTCCTTCCGTGTGTTTTCCTCCGCCCACCTGTCCCCTGTCAAATCCCTGGCCTCTTCTTTTTAAGTTGGTGTGTTTGTGTGCATATGCGTGCGTGCACATACATACATAGATACAACCTGCTAAGTTCATTAAGTATTGCATGTGTATGATTTCAGGACTAACTGCTTGGTGTTGGATGATAATTAGGTGGCACCTCCATGGCGGAAGACTATTTCTCCCACCTTCAGCACCCCTTAGTTACCTGTAGGTATTTATCCAGGGGTGGAGCCCTGGGAGGTTTCTGGTTTAGCGTGTCTGTTGGTGCCTTGTTCGGGTGTAGTCATGCTGTAGAGGTAGCATGAGTGAAACTTCACTCTCGTTTCTAAGAGACACAACCCTACAGCAGATTTCCCGGTCCTTTGGCTCTTACAATCTTTCCACCCCCTCTCCCCTGTTCTTGTGGTTCTTAGGCAGCACAGCTGGATAAGACGATTGGTTGCTTCCCTTCCGTGGTTGTTTGCTTAGCACCTTCTGTCTCCAGTCTTCTTTATCTTTGGGGGAAAGTCTATTATTGTCACCAAATTCTTGGGACTTCAGTGGATTCAGTACTGAAGGAGTCTTTTCTTTCATCCCAGCACATCCTGTCAATGGCTGTGGTCAGGTGTGGTCATTTTGCTGGAATTCAGTCCTGTTGTTTGGAGTATGTGGAGTGGAGCTTTGAACACAATTCTGCTTGTTCTTTTATACATAAAAACTGGCTTCCAGAGCAGTTAATTTTGGTCACTAAGCTCACGTAGCTAATTTATGATTGAACATAAACCCACATTTCTGTCTCTGGGTTTTGTACACATTAATATTGTCTTGCTGATTTGCTTGCACTGTCTTCAAACTGTTCATATGAGTCAAACTATGCATGTATTTGAAACAATGTATTTCCCCATACTTTATTTAGTCATGTAAGAGCATGCTTGTGAATTTCAGATCAAGGTGGCCATGGGAAATGGACAGGTGGAGGTAAGGCGTGTGAGCAGTGGTTGGTGCCAGTGGAGCCTTTGACCTAGGAAAAGTGCAATAAACAAACACGAGGCCCCAGTGGCCTGGAAGGACCAGCTGTGTGAACTGGGTGCAGGGAGAAAGGATGCCCTGAACCTTTGCAGGGTGAGAGCTGTTGGGGCTGGGGGTGGCAGAGCCACTCCCTGGCGCTGAGCTGTGGTGACACACTGGTCCAGTTAGTGCTCTCCTTCCCAGAAGACTCACAGGAAGTGAGCTATATGCCTGATGTATTTCCCTTCCTCCAGTGGGGTGATTGATTTTTGTCTGGAAAAGCATTACCTACATTGGGCCTTTAAGAGAAGGAAAAGTTGGGTTATCATTGAAATAACATGGAGAGGAAGAGATAATCACATTCTGGACATTTTATGTGTGCCAGTCATTGTGTTGGGAGTAGTCAAGTTCAATAGGTTTCCCGATTCTTGGAATAATTGTGATACTAGTGCGATTATTGGCTCTTCCTATGGCTTTGTTAATCTGTGTGTGGGCAAGGGATATGAAGAAACCAAAGTTTAGAGAAGTTAGGTAACTTATCAGATCCATTTTAATATTAAAAAATTTTATGTGATGTGTTTTGCCTGTATGTATGTCTGTGTGCTGTCTGTGTGCCGTGTGTGTGCAGTACAAGTGGGGGTCAAAAGAGGAGGTCGTATCCCCTGAAACTGAAGCTGAGTGCAGTCATATGGGTGTTGGGATTGAACCCAGGTCCTCTACAAGAGCAGCCAGTGCTCTTAAAAGTGCTGAACCATTCCTCTGGCCCCATGATAGCTATTTTTATATTTATTTATTTATTTAGGGGTGGGAGGTTGGGTTTGAGACAGGGTTTCTCTGTGTAGTCCTGGCTGTCCTGGAACTCACTCTAGACAAGGCTGGCCTCTAACTCACAGAGACATAGCTACTTTTAAAAGTTATGTTGTTATAGACAGATGAAGTTGTGTTTACTATACTTTCCTGATGCTTTGAAGTATGTCCATCACGGAATGATTAAATCTAGCTGACTGGCACACACCCTATCTTAAATGTTCACTGCTGCTGTGGAGAGACATTTCATGTCATTCTCGCATCTCTCTCCCAAGAATATTGTGCATTACTGTCTGGGCCACGGTGTCGAACAGCGCAAGTCGTGGCTACTAAAATTAAGGGCTGAGTTGTCTGGCTCTAAGTTTGCCATGCTTCATCTGCCATAGCTGTGCTGGCTGGGTAGCATGGGTGTATTCCTGTTATGAAACAGGTTGGCAGAACTTGGAAAAGGATCTTGTCCACTGAGAAACAGAACTTCTTCCCTTAAGAGAAAGGCATAAATGATCAACTAGCCTGCTTTTGAAAGTAGCCATTCAAGGGTGGAACCTGTTGCCAGTAGCAAATACTTTCCATAGCTGTGCATTTCAGGAGTTCTTGGCCTTCTCTGAGAGAAGAAAATAGGAGAGGGAAACCCTGGTAGAAAATCAAAGATGGTCAGGACTGGAAGAATGTTCAGGCCAAGGGGTTCAGGCCTAAGAGGTCAGTTTTGAGGTGATGGAGGCCAAGATTGCAATTTATTGGTGATTTTTGGGTTTGTCTTCTCTTCCCTGCTCCCTTCTCTTCCTCTTTTCCTCCCTTTCCTCTTTTCTTTTCCCTTTTCCTTCCTCGTCCCTTGTCTCCGTGCATCCCAGGCTGGCCTGGAACTCTTGGTCTCCTGCTTAGGCCTTCAACGGCTGGGATTGCAGGTTTGCCCCAGCACATGTGGCTGCCAGGCTTGCTTTAGTTTGAATTTCTAGACTAACTGATGCTAACTACATCTTCTCAGTCTCTTCAGCTTGGGTGTGGTAGACTTCCCTAGGTCCCAGATTCTGATATGTGAGCATATGGTGTTGAATATCCACTTTATTCTTGTTCAATTTGGAATTGTTTTGTGATTGCAACTTGGACCAGAATCATAAATCTTTACCCATGCATCTCCAGGAAGAGGGACACATCTTTGGAGTGGGCTCTGTCTTACTGTTTCTAAATGTCGGTGTGTTTGTCAGTAGAATGGGGATAAATAGCTTTCCTTCAGGCCACTTAGCTTTTAGCTACTCAGTATGAAGCAATTCCTGGGCCAGATTAAGCACTTAAACGTGATTCATCAACGCTGCTTCATTGCACTTGTGGGTAGAGATGACTCCGCGGTCGCCTAGCCCTGTTCTTTCTTATTATTTATCATTATTACCAGCACTATTCTCTTTTTGCTGGTGAGGACTGAGCTTAGGGCCTTGAGGATGCCAGGCAAGTACTCTCCCACTGAGCTACCACCTCAGCTCTTCCTTCCCTCCATGGGTGAAGTGACTAGAGCTAGAATGTTCAGGGACCGAAGAGATGGCTCAGTGGGTAGGAATACTTGCTGCTCTAGTGTGAAGACATGAGCGCAAATCCCCAACACCCATGTAAAAATCTTGGCATACCATGTGCATCCCTGAACCCAAGTATGGTATGGGGTGGAAATAGAAGGATTCTTGGGGGTGTAGTTCTAGATTCAGTGAGGGACCTCGTGTCAAAAGCCTAAGATGGAGAATGAGGTGACAGAACTTGGCACCTGACATCTTCTACCACCCTTCTCTGACTTCTGCATGTCTGCCTGGGTGTGTGCTCTCACATGCACACTTGCAGACACCCACTCACTCCCGCACACTTACCAAGGAGGAATCTAGCGCTCTCTTTATAGTTCTCTCCTGCTGTGGTGCTTGGGTTCTGACCTGTCACGTGGTGTGGCTGTTAAACTCTTGCTCAGTAGGACAGAAAGAATGCGGTGCTTCCTCAAGCAGCAAGCCATTTAGATCAGATAAGAGGAAACCTGGGCAGAGAAATTACACTGGTTTCTGCTGCCCACAGCCTGAATGTCTTTGCCCAAGGTCATAACTCCAGCCTTTTCCCCAAGCGGGACTGCTCTACTGTCCCTGGTTCTTTTCCTCTCTCAGGGTACTGGGAAGAATTTCTTATTGCCAAGATTTTAAACTAGGAAAAGCTGGCCAACCGAAAACGTTAGACACTCCACTTTTGGAAAACTTCAAAAATAGGAAGGAAGTTTGTTTGTTCAGTGAAGTTTACAATTATAGGCCTGTTAAAGGCAGAAAATTAGCCAAGAATGGTATTCTGCGGAAGTTCTTTTTACTGGGCGGACCCTAAGGAAATCAGTCATTAGGTGAAAATAGACTAAGATTTTTTTTGAGACAGTATTTGCTTATAGTCACTTGTGACTGTTTCTATTGTCCATTTTTAATACAATGTACGTTTCCAAACAAAAAGTACTAAAGCTTATAAAGTTTGAGTTCAGAAACAAACCAAAACTCATTTATGAGTAATAAGTTAATGGTTCCTTGTAATTTGAATATTAGCAAATTATGTGTTGACCATGATATTAATATATAGGTACTGTGGTCAAACCCTTCTTATTGTTCCAGAAATAGCCATGTTCCCAAGTTTCCAAGTGAGTGGAAAGATTTGTAAAATATTTTCATTTCTCGAAATCCATGACTAATGCCTAGGAATTTGCATCCCTCCGACGTTTCGGTCTGTTCCATTTGATTTTGGTGTGCGTGAGAGATCATTACATCAGGCAGTCCTCTAGTGTTCATTGGCTGAGGCTGTGCTGTGTGGATTGTTTTCCTTCCAGGAAAAGCTCCACGTGCGAGACTAGGAGAGCACAGAGCTCCACACGGACGGTCTGTGGTCACCTGCTGGTCAGGGGAGCAGTGAGCTCATTCTAGACCTTTGCTAAGAGTCCCGCCTGCTCCAGGTTCATTGTGCACTTGGATACATTGTTGTGCAAATCTGTGATGGTGCACACTGAGACACGACCTCTTAGAGGGAAAGGCAGGTGTGTGCAAAGGAATCAGAATTGCTTGTCTTTTTAAAATGTGGTTTCCAGAGGCTTGGGAGATGGTTTAGTCAGTAGAGGGCTCTCCGAGTGAAGTGTGAGGACCTGAGTTCCAATCCCCAGCCCCTATGCAGATGGACTCTCCTTGCGAGTGAATGAGAGACTGATCCCAGCATTGGGGTGGGATGGGATGGGAAGCATGGGTAAAGACAAGAGAATTCTTAGGCTCAATGACTAGCCTGTCTAGTCAACTCGGGTTATTGAGCTCCAGGTCCAGTTAGACACCCTGTCTCAAAAGTAAGGGGGAGAGCTGGAGTGATGGCTCAGCAGTTCAGAGTACACTCAGCTCTCCCAGGGGACTGGAGTTTATTCCCAGCACCCATTGGTGTCTAATAAATCTTCAGTTCTAGGGGATCTGAAATTGTTTTCTGACCTCTGAGGTCACTGCACACTTGTGGTGCACTGATGTACTTACGGGCCATAAAACAAAAGTAAATAAATCTTTAAAGAGTAGAGACCGATAGAGGAAAACGCCTGCCATTGATCCTTGGTTTCTACATGCCTGTGCACGTCTGTGCATGCACACTTCTACACATACATGAATAAACAGACACGTGCAACACACTCACACACACACACGCTTATACACACCACAGATATACTTTGGATGTATTACGAAGCAGCTGTGGTGGCCTGGGGCACCTGTCTGCTGATGTAGGTGTGTGTTTTCACTGCTCTAATAAGTGGATGCTTTATTTGAATTTAATAGGCAGACAGCAGAGTGGAAGAAAGGGTGACCACCCCGAGCCTTGGATGCAGATCCAGGGTGAGTGCCTGGCTTCACCGTCATGGATCACTGCAGCTAAGCATGTAGTGGGAAACTGGTGAGGTGTGGGTCTCAGACGCCACAACGTGTTTCTAGCCATATGGCCATGTGTTGTTCTTCTAGATTATTGTTATTGTTATTATTAATTTAGAGGCTTAGAGGTTTTAGCCAAATAAGGAAATTTGACCCCAAAGATTACTTCATCCCAAAGCAAAAGCAGATCCTGGGAAGGTCCAGTTCCTTTCACCTGAGCTCTGTGATTTGATGCCAGTTGCTTTAGCCTTTTGTGGCGTCTTTTCCTCAGCTCTGAAATGAGCAGGTTGAATGAGTGATTTGGGGGGTCTTGTGCAGGAGTCAGGGCAGAATTTGCATTAGTGAAGCCGTGGAGGTGGAAATTCGATGGGCGGAGGGAGACTCTGGAGGCCTGTGGTTGATAAAAAGGCTGGTCTCAAGCTGAATGAGATAAGGAAGCTAGAGGTTCTTTACACTCCTTGGTGGAGGACCCTGGGGCATCTGGCTGCCTGTCTTTGGTAGGGGTTCCAGAAGTGAGTCCATGAGCAGAAGCTGGACCTCATGAGAAATGTGGTTCTGCATGATCTTTGGAGAGCAGAGCGAGTGGATTTGGGGATAGGACGGAGGCAGAGCCCTGGGTGGAGTAAGAGCCTTGCTATGATCCGAATGGACTAAGTGCAGTCTTGGCCAGCACTTGAGATTTGGGCTCAGGCTGAGGAATAAATTGTGCACCCTCACGGTGGAAAGCTGATGGAAGGAGAAATGAGTTGAAGCCTCTGGCCAAGTCCAAGCTTGGTCACCTGGAAAGCACTTGGGAACCAGGGAATAAGGAGGGAGACCCACTTCATGGTGAAGAGAATGCAGTTGATGGGGATCTTGGAAGGTCAAGATGCCTGAAAAACACCTTAAAGAGGTGGCTGGACATTTGGGTCAAGTTAGAAAACCATTTGAAGGTAGAGATGTAGACTAAACAGTCCTCTGTGGAGAGCTGGGAAATTGGGGAGAACAGAGGAAGACACCCACTCTCCAAGTCCTCTGGTGCAGCCGAAGGAGCCCAGAAATCCTCAGCTGGCTTAGAAGAGCAGGTGCTAGAGCAGTAGTCGAGGATGGTTGTACAGCGGGTTTGAACCACATCTAAGGGCGGCAGTTAGGTCCCATGCTGCACATGCCCCTAACTCCATAGGGCTTATTCTATTGTATTTTCCTCTTGTCCTTGTAAATCAGGATGGAGTGTCACTTTTGAAAATGACTTTAGGATTTAGAGACTTTAGTTCCCTCTTGGTAGATGGAATTTGATTGTGGTGGGTAGATCGGAGTTCAGCCTGAGCAAATCTTGAGGCTTCTGGCTACGTGGTATTGCTCTCTGGTATGGGCCAGCCAGCCAGCCAGCCAGCCAGCTGTGGGCCGGTTCCCAGCAGCAGCTCTGGGCAGCTGCAGACCTCTTATCTCTTGTCAGCCTGGTTTCTGAGCTGGTTCTCTAGGAATGCTCCTGATAGTGAATGTCGGTCGGCTCCTGTGAAATGAAGTCAGCCTCCCTGCAGGGGTGAGGTGGGGGGGACAGCTGGAGGGAACTGAGCCCCTCATGCCCTGTGCTCAGCAGACCCTTGAAGGTAGAGGCTGCAGCCAGGTTCTCAGTGTCTGCCACCCCCATCCCACTCCTTAAATTAAAAAACAAAATTGACACACAGAAACTGCATGCACACATTTATTGTGTACTATGTGACTCAAATCACAAACAGCGTGTAACTCACTCTTGTTTCTCATTTGCTGGTGTGTAATGCTAAAGCCTTTTCTGGGGGCAGATTTGCTCTCTGGGAGTTGGGGCCTCCCTAGACCCAAGCCCTTGGCCCCATCCCCCATTTTCCGCCCAGAATTTTGCAGCCACTCCCTCCCCATCTTGTGGCTTTGAAAGTCTTCTAAAATCAGAACCTATGCACGCATTCTGATCAGCAAGAGTGTGGGGTCATGACCTCTCCCTTGATGTGAGGTTGACATTTCTCCTAATGCCCTAGGGTTTTGTTCCTTCCATTCTTTGTATATCCAGGTCATTCTGTGGGCTTATCCCAGGCTTACAGCCAACTCAGGTCCTTAAATCTTGTTCACATGAACCTTGGGCAAGCTGAGACTGCAGTGAGTACTTACCAGCTGAAAGGGGTTTTGTCTTCTGTTGCTTTTTGTGTTTGCAGCTTATGTATAATAGTTTACATACATATCACTCTGCTCCTGATGCTGAAGGATTTTCTATTAGCTTTTTTGCCACTAGAAGGCCTTACTCAACTGTAGCAGAAAGTAACTTGGAAAGGACTGATTTAAGTAAAGAGTATACTTTTTTGGTGACGGTGCTCCAAAATGGCCTTGTTTCAAACTCACAGAGATCCACCTGTGTTGGGAGAGGCCATCTGCCTCTCAAGCACTGGATTTAAAGAAGGGTGCATTACCACACAGACCCCAAAGGTGGGCTTTAAATATTTTAAACCCTTCGAAGATTACAATACTAATGTGTATAAAGTACAGGGGAAACACCATATGAGTGTGAAAATAACTAACTGCTGTATTACTATTGCTGCTGCCCGGAGCCTGCACACTTAGCCTCACTCGGGTCTGTTCTTTAGTACGCTTTGTTTAACTATATCTGGTTTTGGCTAGGATGGTGGCTCGGCGGGTAAAGGCTTGCTGTATAATCCTGAAGAGAAATTTGATCCCTGGAGCCCACATAAAGGTGGGAGGGAAGAGCCCTTTACGTAGAGCTGCCTGATCTGTACTTGTGCCCCTTCGCATGTGGACACCCCATATACATCCCATATACACAGTAATAATAAAGTAGTAGTTTTAAAGTGGCATCTCTATGAATGAAAATATGTAGAAGAAATAACAGCCTTTCATACACAATTATATTGCAGTTCTTTTGAAGAATAGGTCAACACCATGCCAGAGATTTGACTTTTCTTTAAGAAGGTGTGCACAGGACTGTATGAAGAATTGTTGGGCACACTTTCCCCAAAACTACAGGGAAAGTTAGAAGTTGAAGCCTTCCTATAGTTTGTTTTCATTTTAACCTACACAGTTTCTCTGTGACACTCTGGAGTATTTTCAGGTAAACCTGTGAACTGAAGTGGAGTAGAGTTATAGTTACCGTTTTACACGTGGAGAAAAACTCAAGCTACTTCCCGCCCATATGTTAAAGTGTATCAGCCGGGTCCATGGAAGTAAATCAAACCTATTGTGATCTCCAGTGCAGCTGGCGGGGTGAGAGAGAGACGCGCAATGTTAGGTGCCCTGAGAGCTGGTAGAGAAGCCTTTTAGAGCCTCCTGCCTTTAGTGATCGTCGCATGAGAACCACACCCCAAACAGCCGACTCTTGAAGTGAAGTTGCAGCGATTCTCGCTGCCAGGGATGACACAAAGTTGACAGCGGAAAATACTCAGAATCCTGTCAGTTTCAGCGTTGGACTAAGTTGTGTACAAAGACTAACCGGACAATAAATTGCACCAGGCACAAATTGTGTATTTGTAACTTCTGGAAGGAGCTGTAGTGTGTTTGCATTGATGAATTTATAGCATACAGAAGCCAGTTTTGTTGCTCTAAGCAATAAGACACTTGAGTTTTGTTCAGAATTTACTTTTTTCAGGAATTACATTTTGTTGTCTTAATGAGAGACTTTGGCTATAGCTTCCCATTTTTCAACTTTCTTTGAAACAGTAGGGGTGTCTTTGGACACACGAACACACGCTTACATGCACGCTCACACTCGTGCACATGCACACCATGGTGCCAGAGGAGATGATGGAGAGTTGTGGCAGTGGAAGGCGAATCCAACATTGTTGAACATAACAGCCTGAGTTTTCCTCTGCACAGGCGCAGAAAAGAATTTCAGGATAAATCAGGACAAAGCTTCATTAAATAAACAGCTTTATTCAGTAAAGCAAGCAATTGAGTTTATTAAGTAAAAAGATGGTGTTGGCTGAGCATGGTGGCGCACACCTTTAATCCCAGCACTTGGGAGGCAGAGGCAGCCAGATCTCTCTGAGTTCAAGGCCAGCCTGGTTTACAAAGGAAATTTGTGGACAACCAGGGTGATTACACAGAGAAACCCTGTCTGGTGGGGGGGTGGGGGGTTGAGGGTGGGGGTGGGGAGACACTAAAAAAAATCTATCAAGAGTCAGGTCTTTGGGTTTTTGGGTAGTTCATTTTATGGGCAAACTTTAATGGAGTGGGGAATTAATTATTCTTAAGTATAATTGGTAGAAAGATGGGGGTTTCAGGAATGGAAGGCTCTTGTGTCTCTCCATACAGTTTTCCCAGTTGTGTCAGATGCATACTGGGAGCAGGCAGATTTGTAAAGCTAAGGACATGGACATGCCATTATAGTAAGGCAAAGGACCCTGGTGATTTCAGCCAGCCATGCTGGTCCCAGCCAGTTTTGAGTTATCTTGCTGAAGGTGAGTCTCTGGTTTCATCAGCTCTAGTCACCTTGCCCCACCCCCTGCCCCAGCCCTCGTGCCTATCCAGCCTGCTCCAGTTCTCTTATCTGAGTCCTTCTTGGCATCTCCTGGACAGAGACATCAATCCAGTGGTCCTTAACCTGGGCTTAGGATAAGGAGTTGGGTACATGAACTTGATGGGGTAAAACATCATATTACATCTCTATTTTCATCAACTTCCAACTAAAATCTAACTTAACCCTCTGCTGTTAATGATTTCAGCAAGACCAATATCTTTACCAGTTCCTGTAATGTTAATATCAATAAAATCACACTGCTGTCCTCTCAATATTGCCTGATGTGTGTATGTAGAGGTCCGTGTCGGGTATCTTCTCTTTCTTTCCTTTTGTGTTTTTGAGACAGAGTCTCTGTCTGAGCCTGGAACTCATCAGTCAGCTAGACTAGCTTGCCCGGAAGTTTCAGGGATGACTCCTGTCTACATACATACTCCCACCCTCACCCAGCCCTGGCTTTGTAGGAGTTCACTGCCATGCCCAGCTTTGTGAGGACACTGAGGATCCAAACTCAGTTCTCACACTTGTGTTGCAAGCAAGGCCTTACCACTTGAGCCATCCCCCCAGCCCTACTGTTAATACCTCTGAAGTGAATGAAGTGTTTGGGGATTTCCCCCACCCCACCCTTCAGTTCTGCAACTTTCCAGGCACCAGCTGGCTGAGCAGAGAGTTCAGTTCTGACCCTAATCACTCCATAGTTGGAGCAGACCACACAGGCAAGGGTTAATCCCACTGTCTTCTACAGGGCCACTTCCGAGCCCCAGGATTCACTTCTAAACATTACAGTCAGGTTCACACCACCCCTTCTGTGCTCAGTGATTTGCTAGATGGCTCCCAAAGCTCAGAAAGTTATTTTCTTATATTTCCTGATTTATCTTTTTCTTTTTTTGTCTTTTCTTTATTTGGGGGGCGGGGGAGTGGTTCGAGACAGGGTTCCTCTGTAGCTTTGGAGCCTGTCCTGGAACTAGCTCTTGTAGACCAAGCTGGCCTTGAACTCACAGAGAGCCACCTGCCATGAACTCCCAAGTGCTGGAAATAAAGGTGTGTGCTACCACCACCCCGGAATATCAAAGATGCAACTCCAGAGGGGCCAAGTAGAAGAAATGAATAGAGCAGAGTTGGGGTAGAGACCATCCTGTCCCACCTGCCTGTGCTCCCGTGCCCTCTAGATATGCCATCTCCATGTGTTCATGTGGAGTCCTGGACCCATTGGTGGTGGTGGTTGTTTTGTTTTTATGTAGGTTCTATCACGGAGCTCTGGACCTCATTTTTGGGGGGATTTTTTAAATGTAGGTTATACTAATGAGGTGTTACTGGTTAATTAACTTGATTACAACCTTTGCCCCTGTCAAGAGGTGTTGATGGAACCAAATTTCCAAACTTCACATCAGTGATTGGCTCCTGAGCTCTTTGGAGACCCGCCCTGAGTCATTCATTAGCATAGAGTAAGGTGTGCTGGAAAGTGTCCTGACTAACAAAAGGCTTGTCTCTTGCCACTCAGCAAATTCCGCAGATTCTATATTTTGAGACGTTTTTTGCCTCGAGCCAAGACCATTCCTCTCTTTATTACCATTTTCAGACTGTACTGCAGATTATATATTCATCAAAATACTGTGCACATTATGATTTTGAGTGATAATAATTACAGCAGAATGTGATTCACCTCTGGATCTTGTTAAATATGGCAATAAGATGCAATATCAAAATTATTTGGATAATTTCTCTTCATTACAATCAAATTCTTTCCTATTCCCTAGTGTGCCATTTTATATGCAGTAAAACTTAATTTTGAGAAGGTCTAGGCTTCTCTGGGCTGTCAGAGAGTCTTTGACTCAGCCCCTGGGGTGCATTGAGAGAACACTAGCAAGGCGCCATTGTTAGGGAAGACTGGGCCCAGCAGTGTTGTTGGCCTGCCTGCAGCTCACAGCCTCCTCCACAGCCTGTGGCCATTGTAACGTATGCTCACCCCAAAACAGAGAGGGTTCAACTGTGCCTTTCCCAAAAAGTACACTAAAGCATTTCCCACCAAACATGTTTAACATGAACATAGCTTTGGTGCTTACAGGGGCCAGTCTGGTGCAAACTTGGCTTGTGATTTGTATGCACATTGCGCCTTCTGCACATGTCTGTGGCGTGTCTTCTGCACATGTCTGTGGCATGCCTTCTGCACATGCCTGTGGCATGCCTTCTGCATACAGGCACTGTGATAGACATGTTCTCCCTTGCCTTATTCTGGTTTCCAGGATCTGTTCAAGACATTTTTCTTTCCTTTTCTTTGCTGCTGCTGCTTTTGGGGGTGGGGGTTGGGGTTAGACAGGGTTTCTCTGAGTAGCCCTAGCTGTCCTGGAACTCACTTTAGGCCAGGCTGACCTCAAACTCAGAGATCCGCCTACCTTTGCCTCCCTAGTACGGAGATTAAAGTTGTGCACCATCACTCTGGCTAATTTTTTTTTTTTTACCACTTAAAAACCTTAGACGTTATTAGCATTGCAGTTTGCATTGCAGTAATTCATACAGCAACTATGCTCTTTCAGGTCCCTTGGCTTACCTGCATCAGTGAGCAAGAGACGGAGATTGTGTTCTCTTGGAGCTGATCCTTATCGCCTAGGTGTTTTATTCTGGGAAGTCTGTATAGCCTACCTAAGCATGTCACAGAGCTGCTTGCCACTTGTAGGCCTGGTGTATTTCCATGATGCTCTTGTGGGGCCTAGGATACTAGAGTCGGTGAAAGGAGAAGGCAGAGTGCTCCTGTTATCCTTGTGGATGCTGGAAAGTTGCGGGTGGAGGAGAGTTTGGGTGGAAAGTGTACTCTAACTTTTGCATTTGGCTGGATTATGCTTGCTCGTTCATAACCTAGAGTAAATTTCTGTCATTGTCAGTCCCAGGCGATTAGATTGGTATTCAGTCAGCTCCTTGCCTCTGGGAACTGCAGTGGAGTCAATCTTTGTCTTGCAGACATCAAGATGAACAACATTCATTGGCAGTCATTAAGTGTAGGTTCTCTCTGCTAAACTCTTCTACTCTTTGCAATGGTCTGTCCTGTCCCTTTAAGAGACAAACCCCACCCACTTCCTCCCCCATCTGCTGAGTCAAGGGGATCTTTCTTTTGCTTCCAGCCTGAGCTCTCTCTTTCTTTCCATCTCTCTCCCTAAGAGGTAGCTTCTCCTCTCCCCCCACCCCCGCCCCATCTCTTTCTCTCTCCGCCTCTCTCTGCTCTTCCTCCTCCCCATCCCCCCTTACCCCTTCATAGAAATATACCCAAACCCTCTCTCTGCATGGCTTTCCTATCCATCTCTGTCTTTTACCTGCTGTGGCTCTTTGTGGGACTGGTCTCTTTGCTTCCCACCTGTCTGGGAACGACAGAGGCCTCAGGTGGTGGGTCCAGCTACCCCTCATGGCCCACTGTGGTCTCCCACCCGCCACTGCCTGCCCGCTGGTGCCCCTTGGGAATCTGCACCGTGGCGTTTTACCATTACATTGATGCCGTAATGGGTGGGGAAGGAGCTGCCCAGCAAAAGGAAAAGCGGAGCCAGCGGGACACCGGCAGAGTATTCACAGGCCGGTGGCTAATAGTTTGAGGGTTTATTTTCCATAGCTGAAACCATGAAAACCCATGAAAACAGCGAATGAACACTGCAAGGCCTATAGTAAAATCTCTTCTCTCTACAGGCGGGGTGTTAATGAAGCCGACTGGCTCCAGTCAGGGCGACTGGGAAGCCAGAGGCTAGAGGCCATCCTGGACAGGTGTCTCACAGCAGGGACCACTTATAAGCAGTCTAAAAGAAGAGAAAAGAGAAAGAAAAATCCGAGGGACCCTGGGCCCCAAAGCGAACGCACTGTTCAGTGTGTGCAGTGCTAGTGCGGGAGGACCAACCCTGGGTTGTCCGATCACGTTTTTAGCTATGGGAAGCAACCAGAGATGGATGTCAGTGAAGGGCTCAACCTTAGCCTTGAAGACAGTGGTTGAAACAGTCCCCCTGTTTCTAGGAACAATGGTCAATTCCTCAGGTTTAGAGAAGTGGTTAAGCTGACTGGAAGGGGAAAACTCCCCACTGAAGCTGTTGGTCTGCGTAGAGGTCAGCCCTCAGGCAGATACCCGGTTCTGAGCCCAGCCAGCCCTCCCTCGGGAGGGAAGGGACATGACCGAGTCATGAGCACCTATGTAATGGTAAAACAGCGCAGTTCCCCAAGGGGTGGCAGTAGGGCACTGAGGGTGGTTTACAGCAGCAGCGGGTGGGAGACCATGGTGGGCCACGAGGGTAGCCAGTTCCACCACCTGAGGCCTCTGTGGGTACCAGGTGGGTGGGAGGCAGCAGGTGAGAGACCTTGGTGGGTCGTTGACAGGGTAGACTGTCCCACGAGGAGCTGCTGCGGGTGAGAGACAGAGATGGATAGGCCTGCCATGAGGAGAAAGTGGCTATTTATTTAGTGGGTTATGGAGGGAAAAGGGAAAGGGAGCAGGGGAGGGAGTGGTCAGGGCTTGTCTCTTAAAGGGATAGGACAGACCATTACACTCATTTAATTTTTGTCTGCAAAATAACCCTACATTTGGGGTTCTGTTAATAGCAGCAGCTGAGATCCTGGGGCTTGGGTGACTTGCCTGGATTGTGCTGGAATCAGCAAATGTCGCAGTATTCTCTTGCACATATCTCCCTGTGGGATCTGTCTGTGCAGGAGACTGGACTGTCAGCTGCTTCAGGATGTAGGCCTCACACTGGACCAGTTTCAACCAATAGCCAAAGTCCATCTCTGTTTATTAAGGGGCTATTCTGTGCCACCTTCTGCTCCCAGGTTGTACTCGTGGTGTAGTGCTCAACAGTGACAGCTGACTTATTCCTGTACACCCCACCCCAACTCCCCGTGCTCACACGCGCATGTGCACCTTGTGTGACCAAGGTGGATCTGAATAGTCTTAGCAGAACGACAGCAAGGCCTGGTCTTGGCCTCGGGTGCTGGTTAGCTCGCTGTGGTAGAACACCCAAGACAGACAGCTTGAGATGGGGAGAGCTCTCTTTGGGCTCAAGGTTTCAGGTGTGCCCCATCAGGGGTGCTTAGCCCTGCTGCTGCTTCCCTGAGGCAGAAGGGTGTGGCAAAGGAAAGCTGCTCCCCTCCTGCTGGGGAAAGTAAAGACAGAGATTAGAGATTCCCTTCAAGGCCACAGCCTGTCCAATGGGCTGTTTCTTAGCCCCCAGGCCCTACCTCCTAAGATTTCTGCCATACTGCAATGAGGCTGCCTGTTGGGAACCCAGCTTTTCATAATGTATGAGTGTTGGGAGGGCATTTATGATCCAAACCATAATATCTTGAAGATTAATGTTATAGTTTCTAAAAGGAATGCGATGGTTCTATATGGGTTGATATGTCAATAATATAGGTTCCCAGTGATAATAGCTGCAGAACATTGTGCGTGTGCGTGCCTGTGTGCGTGCCTGTGTGCCTGTGTGCGTGTGTGTGTGTGTGTGTGTGTAAGAGAGAAAGAGAAGGAAGTGAGATACACGCAATGAACCACAGGAGGAAAAAAAACCTGTAGCAATAGATGTTTCTGGACTTTTCTTATATGAATATGTATTAAATATGTATGTAATATATATCTATGTGAATATGTATTAAATATGAATGTGACTATTAAATATGTATGTGAATATGTATTAAATATGTATCAAAGTGACTGAAGAATACATTCTGTTCCTGTGTTTAAAACGGAAGATGGATTGTTGGGTGGTGTGGCACATGTCTTTCATCCCAGGACTCAGGAGGTAGAAGCAGGCCGATCTCTGAGAGTGTGATGCCAGCCTGGTCTACATAGCTAGGTAAAGGACAGCTAAGGATACACAAGCCCTGTCTCAAGGGGGAAAAAAACCTGCCTCAAAAAAAAGACCTTACTTAAAAGCAAAAGAGGATGGATTATTGAAAAATGGCAATATTTAATGTTTGTTTCTTCCTTGGGTCTTGAGATTGGCCCTTGTAGGCCAGGCAGTCCTGGCCAGAGCCTTAATCTTGGCTTCTTTGAGGCGAAGGAGAAGAGCAGGCAAAGGCAGGCCTGTACATTTTCTCGGTTCGTTCTGTTCTATAGCAACAGGCTGGCCTCTTACTGGCCCCAAATTATGGACCTTTCAGGGTCACAGTGCAGAGACACCTCTGTGGGTAGGGATTTAGACCTGAGGCCCCAGGGACTGCTAAGGGAAAAGGTGCGCAAGGGGCACGTGTTCTACCGGCACAAACACGCTTTTGTTTTATGAGACAGCGAAGGAAGAATGTAAGATAAAAGTGTCCATTGCTAGTGGATGCCTTGGTTCTGATGAGCTCGTTGCTTCTGTTATGGTGGATATGTAGATGAGGTCAGAGGTGCTGGCCCCGGCTGGTTTTAGTTGTTTATGAATGGGGTGCCTTGCTGTTCTGAGAATGGAAGTTACTATTCGATTTAGTTTCTGAAGCTAAAGAGCATGCTCAGCAGTGTTTTCCTGTCCGTGTGTGGCGTGGTTCCCAGCTGGGGTTTGAGAGAAGTGCAGCCTCCTTGGGGACACCTGTGTCTCTTGTTGCCTGTCACCTGGGGCCTGTGCCTGCTGGCAGAGCTCTCCGCTTTTCTTCAGGTCCCCTAAGGAAGGAAGGCCTTACCTTTTATATAAGACGTGAAGTCTTGCCTTTGGAGATCTGGCCAAAAATACAGAAAATCCCTCTGCCGTGTTTTCTGCCAGGTGGGATTCTGCTTCTAGGTAAGCAAAGGATGCATGTGACATCCCTGAAGGAGAGTTCACGAGGCCTCATGATGCCAGCCTCTGCCCTTCCCATCATCAGGACAGATACCTCTGAACTCAGACATGAATCCCAGTCAAGGAGAGGAAGCAGACATTTCCAAGTGGCCCAGATATGAGGCAGTGACTTTGCAGGGGACGCGTGTCTCCTGTCCAGTTTTGTCCACTGGTCCTCTGTGTGGTTATTTTTCCCCCTTGTTTTATTTACATGACAGCCAGCAGGCAGGGTATGGGGAGAACGGGAAAACAATTCAAACCGGAATTCTCTTGGGCTCTGTTTCTGAATATTGTCTTTTAAATGTGGCCTGCAATTTTATTAAATCCTTTCTTGCATAGGAATAAAAATGGAGTTGAATTAGACTCTGTGGGCACTTTGGTGCCTGGTTTCATTTTAGGAAGGGCCAAGTGTGGGAAACCCCGAAGTTAGTCCAATCTGTATTTCAGTTTCCTTAAGAAGACCTGGGCTCCTTTCTCTCTCCTCCGTATGTGCTTAGCGCTTCTCCTGTGGCCGGCCCGTGGTGCCCACCTTCTCAGTCACTGTCCTGTGCTCATTCTGTCTGTGTAGCCTTCAACAGTGTGCTCATCTTTGTGGAGAGTGGTTGGAATCCACCACGCAGTGTGGCTGCTTTTGTTCCATTCATCCTTTGCTGAAGTCTCAGTTTTATCCTATGAGGCCAACCTAGTGCACAGCATGAATGGCTTTGTATATTATATAGGGAGTGGCTGTTGTTTTTTTCTCTCTAAATGATGTATTGAAACCAATAAGGTACAGATAGAGTTTGTGTGAAATTAGAGGCAGAGAAGGTGTGGGGAAGAGGAGCTTGATTTAAAGTAGTTTCTCCCTCATGATCAACAACCAAGCACTAATTCTCGTTATCAGCACAGACGCATCTGTTCCTCCTGGGAAAATAATTAATATGAAATGAACTGTTTTTCTATTCCATTTTTACTGTCATTACTGTTACTGTTGCTTTTGTTTAACTCCTTACCATACAAAAGGTTTCCTCTGAGGGAGGAAGCAGTGAGTATTCCTGCCATCTTTTTGCAGCTTCAGATGGTTTCTCTGTTATATGATATGAATGTTGTTATAGTTTTAAATGAGATGCTAGAGTTTTTAAAACATATACCTGCATTCTTTTTACGCTGAGTTTATTCCCATGCCATAAATTTTTGTTTCTTCAGGGATGGCTTTTTCTTCTGTGCACTATCTTCCTCTTCTAGCTTGGAACAATCTGTTCCTTTTCAGTGGGGATCATCTCAATGTGGCAGGGGGAGCTCACGTGTGGGCTGTGAGCTCTGTAAGTTCGCTGGCCATCTTAGGTGCTGTGTTCACCCGAATGTGCTCAGTGCCTAGAGGACCTGTGTCTGAGCCCTTCAGTTAGCATTACTCTGCATTTTTAGTCATGTGCAGCAAAAACAGTTCTTGGGTCCCCAGCCCCGTGTCCAGCCCCACTGCTTAGCCTGGGTGCACTGACCATCTCCACTCTGCCACCACAGCGGGCACACATGGCTTCTTTAAAGCGACATGCTTAAGGTAACTTGTAGCGTCTCAGGTATGCATGCCCCTGATGGCCTGGGCAGTGTCACAGGTGTCTTTAAAGTACACAGAAAGATTTGAACCTCTTGATCAGCATGACTTGTAGGGTTTGGGGTCAAGAGAGTAGGGAACCGTGTTCACAGGTCACCCCAGGATTACAGGGAGAGGAGGCCAAGACACTGAAAAGAATAATTTAATATTTATATGTTAATAGTTGGTAGACAAACCAGTAAGTGCAAAATGAAAGTGACATTTTCTATTCTAAAGGTTATTTCAGAAATGCCCTCCTAAATCCTTGTGAATAAAATTACAGTTGCAGTGTGTTTATAATCCCTTAAAATCCCTAAATCCTTACAAAGCTGACTTGTGTGCTTGAAGAAGGACTTGACTTACAGAAATATCTCTGATTCTTAGAATTCTATACACCTGAACAAGCCTACTTCATTAATTTTGGGTAATTGATCTTAATTATCTAACATATTTTTTGTTATGGTTTCCATAGTATCAGATGCTCTAACCAAACCCAAGCCCTTGTTAAATTTATTCCAGGAAAACCTTTTTCAGGCTCTCTGCTCTGCTCTGGTGAGTTTGGATTTGCTTTATCGGCTTATCTGCGAACAGGGATGACGTAGTTCTCAGTGCTCTGACTGAAGCAGGCAAGATTCTCAGTAGAAGGCCCAGATCTTATCAGAGGGAGTAAGTTTCTAGTGACCCCAGTGCGTTTGTCCCAAGAAAGTCTTGAGTTCTTTGTTTTGTTTTGTTTGGGGGTAGCAATCACAGCAACCTGACGTGTATATTCCTATAGACCATGCAGGCTGGTTTTCAGTTGTGTTTATTTTGGGGGTTAATGCTGACATCTTTTTGTGTATCCGTGAGCTTCAAGCTCCTGCCTACCTACTTTCACGTGACATCTTTGTGTCACCCTTGCTTGGCCTCTGATCTGCCTCACCGTGGTCTGCCCTTCTCTAGTCTCTTCAGTCCTGAATTAATGCCAGGTCTTCCAGGGCCCCTTTGTTCGCTCCTGCTCCTCCCCACCCCAGCTCCCACTACCCCCAGCTGCCCAGAGCTTCACCTCACCCCTTGTCCTGCATGAGCTGGTGTCCATCTCCCGCCATCTACTGTACATCGCTTTGCATGAACCTTCTTGGTGCTGGATGGCAGGAGGCTTGAGTAAAATTTATGCCTAAATTATGAGGCCCACCAGCAAGGAGCGATAGGCCTTGGTCTTTGAATGAAGTGTGTTCATTTTAGATTCTAATCAAAGAACTGAAGAAATTCATAGTTAGAAAACCCATGCAGCCTGAACTCTGACCTGGGCGTGATGTGCTCCTCAGCTCCTCCGCCTGGCGGAGTCAAGGGGACCTTGAGCCCTCGGTTCTGTAGCCCTTCCTCCGTTACTGTTGAAGTGCTGTGAGTTCCTATGGCTCCTACATTATTTCCCTCTTTGAAACATGATGGAGGACATCATTGCTCACTTGAGTCATTGCGGGTGCAGTGTATAGAGGCGTTGGCTAGCTTCGCAGTCCTCAAAGGACTGAATAGATGGTGTGTTCTGTGCGGAAGTACAGTTAGTAATTGGGGAGCTAGCTCCACGTGACTCCTGTTAAAACAGTCTCACACCCTGCTGAGAAAGGTGGCGCTGCGTACATTGGCGATGCTGGTTCGAAAGAATGCTGTTTTTACCACACAGAACTAGCTTTTCACTAGACAGTCTTTAGTGCTTCTGATCTTGAAGTCCCTCTCCCACAGAGAGAAACCATGGCCCTTTGTTTTTTGCCATGGTCCTGTGAATCATTAACAACGTTCTGACTGCAGCTTAGACGTCCTGCTGTTTCTGTACTGTACTTTTCCCCCAGCAGCAGTGTCTAGGCTGCCACAGGATACCCACGCTTATGTGGCCTATGTGAGTGGGCTATAGCACAAGCATATAAAGGACCGGTGCAGACATGGTTGCCATCTGAAACTCAGCCTCGGGCTGGCAAGATGACTCTGCAGGTATCTGTGCCTGCTGACAGAGCTAATGGCTTGAGTTCTGTCTCAGGGCCACGTGGAGAGAAAGAACCGAGTCAACAGGTTGTCTTCTGACCTCAACACACACACTAAACTCTGTGCATAGCCCCTCTCCCCCTGCACATTAAAAAAAACCCAACTTTTTATTTGTTTTTGGGTCTTTCTGTGTAGCCCTAGCTGTTATGGGACTCCCTATGTAGACAAAGCTGGGCTAAAACTCACAGAAATCCACCTGCCTCGACTTCCCCCATGCTGGGATTAAAAGCCTGGGCCACCACTGACCAGCATACAGTTCATCTTTTAAATATTATTTATATCTTGTGCTTTACAAATAATTTTTAAAAAGATTTGTGTGTGTGTTGCTTACCTGTTTGTATGCCATGTTCATGTAGTACCCTATGAGGCCAGAAGAGGGCATTGGATCCACTGGGCCTGGAGTTAGAGATGCCACCATGTGGGTGCTGGGAACTGAACCCCAGTTTTCTGAAAGAGCAGTAAGTGCTCTGACTGCTGACACAACCCTCCAGCCTAGGAGTCCTCTATTAAAAATACATCTATCTTTAAAGACATCCTTGACTCTTATGCTAAAACAGCTTGACAGGAGATGCCCTAATCTTTCTGGCAGGCTATGTTTAGTGTGCTCAGTATTTAGTGACAGAGAGTCAGTGGGTCTTTGAAAATTATGTCACGGACATAGAATAAAAGCTTTCTTTAAAGACGAACTGAAACCATCTCCCTTTTTGTACACACTGGTTAATCTTTTTAATCTGAATTTGAAAGGGGATTGGATTTTTCTGGTTATGATATTAAATAAACAGGGCCCTGTAGGTGTTTGGCCTTCAACCCAAAGTTTTGTACACAGAAATATGTGCCCTGTCAAAGCAAAAACTGGCCCTTTCAGCTGGAGGATTAGGTCCTTGCTTGCCATGTTTTCACAGACCATGAATGTCAGAGTGAGTGTTGTGGCCGCTGGTCACCTAAGCAGTGCTCAGGTGTTCATTGACAATGGTATGGATTCCATCTTATTTCTGAAACTGCTGTGGAGAGCCTACTCATAAGCAGACAGGATGGAGAGGGAGGGATGCCATAGCACCGGAGACCATTAGCTTCAAGACTTTATATTGGGAAAAAAAAGAAAAAAACTCTTTGTGAGAAGCCCCACTGTGTCCTGTGACAGTCGGCATGGGTTCTTTGCCCTCCTTGGTTCAAACTGTCTAGCTCTGTTGTTTTATAATCAACGTTAGGAGATACAGCATCGAGTCATAACTTGTTGCTGTTGAAGAAAACAATGGTGCTATAGTTTCAATAAATGCAAGATGATTTTAGAACTCTCTGTCCCACCATGTACTGAGGAAGGCTTTTCAGAGGACACTGACTGGAACTCTTCTGAATGAGTTGGTGCGTTTAGGTGAATCACATTTTAGACAAAACTCAGTGGAGATGACCTGAGGACCTTAGGGATTAGAGCACATAACCTGCCTGGGACTGGCTGGAGGGCGCTGTGGTCTGTGAGCCACATACAGCAGGCGTACTCTGGGAGCTGCGATTTGGTTTGCATAGTTGTGACCTTTATATTGGTCCAGTGGGCTCTCTACCACAACCCAGTGCCCCAGATGTCACTAACCCTTCTCCCATTCTCACAGGTGCCTGAGATCATCAGTTCCATCCGGCAGGCAGGAAAGATTGCCCGCCAGGAGGAGCTACGCTGCCCCTCGGAATTCGATGACACCTTCGCCAAAAAGTTCGAGGTGCTCTTCTGCGGCCGGGTCACTGTGGCCCACAAGAAGGCGCCGCCTGCGCTGATCGACGAGTGCATCGAGAAGTTCAACCATGTGAGCTGCGGCCGCAGAGCTGACTGGGACGCTCCCACAGGGCAGCCATCAGCGCCGGGACCCCGGCCAATGCGCAAGTCCTTCTCGCAGCCCGGACTGCGCTCATTGGCCTTCAGGAAGGAGTTCCAGGACGCCAGCCTCCGCAGCAGCACCTTTAGCTCCTTTGACGACGGTATCGAAAACCACCTCATCGGAGGACACAATGTGGTTCAGCCCACAGACATGGAGGAGAACCGAACTATGCTATTCACGGTAAAGTCTTGGGCAGTTTTCTGCATCCTGGAGGTCTGAAAAAAATCAGCTAATGCATCAGTGGTTGTACACACCCTTTCACTGAAGAAAGAATAGTTATGTAAACGAGGTTCAAAACTATGTAAGTTTCACCACAGTTTTAAGCAGAAAGTACTCTGATTAATGTGTAAACACCCATTGTTTATCCGGGTAATATGATTTTTAAATAACCCCAACTAAAATACTAGTTTAGTTGCTTGTTTTTATTTTTGTTTTTTAAACAGAAAATTGTTAAGCTGTTAGCCATATGGAAGAAAAGGAATAGATAAGGGAGCCAGCTATTGGACTTTCATGGAGACTTGGATTTTTCTGGATTTCCCTGGGTATGAATGGACAGAACTCTGCCCTCTTCATGAAGTGAGCTGCTCTGTGGCTTTTTCCTTGGCGAACTTCTGCCTCTGCATCTTTGCTTTAATCATGGTAATGAGCAAAACTGGCTTAGATACAGTGTAGCCTCTCTGTGCTTCCCCCAAGGCACTGAGAAGGCCAAGCAGTAAGGGAACTGACCACATAGGTTAGTGTAGTGAGGCTATAGCTGGCATTAAAGATCCAGAAATGGATCTGGAGAGCTGGCTCGGCCTCTGAGCATTTACCGCTCTTGCAGAGGAACTGAATTAGGTTTCTAGCACCCACATCAAGTGACTTGCATCCTTATAACTCTGGTTTCAGAGATCCTCTCCTGGACTCTGTGAACACCTTCACACACATACACACAATTAAAGCATAATGCATCCTTAAACTATCCAGATGGTGTGTCAGGGTGTCAGGGTAATAGGACTGACCTCTCTCTTCGTAATTGACATAGTACACAGACAAGTGCTGGGCTGGCACTAAGACTTGTATTTTAATCTGTGGTCTTTATGCTTCTTTCCAAACACTGCAGTGTCATTGAGAAAGGCTGCTCGGTGCATTTGTTTGTAAATGGTTACAATATCCTAGAAATAGAGCAGTGAGCAGTCTCTGCCCACGCGGAATTCAGATTCCAGCAATGCGGACAGGCAACGGACACACTAGTAATTATGCAATTACGACTGCAGCGCACACTGTGGAGGAGTAGCGGGTGCTGTGGGAACGCTCGGAATCAGGAGAGGCATCTTTGATGTGCTTCTCACTCAGTAGAGGTTTCCACACGGCCAACAGGCAGGGTTTCCTCCTGGGTTCAGAGAGCAGCAAGTGGGGTGTGAGAGGTGGGAAGGAGCTCTACCTCAGAGACCTGAAGACATCGCTCCACTGCTTTGCCTGGCAGGCCCCTTAGTTGTCCTGGCTTTACTTCCTCACGTCAGGTCTCTACTGATGTAATGTGATGGGAAGCAGTCATGTCAACGAGACCAGGAGCAACCTCACATTCCTGGATCTCACGTAATTACAAGTAAACAAGTAAACAAGTAAACAAATTACAAGTAAACAAGACCTTTGTACCCCTCATGATCCGGCATTTCAGCCTCCATCTTGTTCTCCAAAGGGTAAAGGGCTTGGAAGTGCAGCTGGGCAGATAGAGTGCTCTGACACTGTGGCCACCAACTTGTTGATTCTGAGGAGGGATTAAATCTGTAGAAACCAATACATACAGGAACCGAGAAACTTGAGCATATGGAGGGGACGGTCAGGGAGGCAGACTTCTGTAGTGATATTTTGTTTGTAATCTGACAGACAGAGCTTGCCTGAAGATCAGCATCCAGATCTAAACCCCTGGAGGCCAGCCAGTGGTGGCCTACACCTTTAATGGCAGGACTCAGGAGACAGGCAGAGGGATCTCTGTGAGTTCAAGGTCACCCTGGCCTACCTGAGATTGAGTCTAAAAAAGAAACGGGGCTCACACAAAGGTGATCCCAGCACCTGGGATCTCATTCCTTTAATCCCAGCCTAGGTGGAGGCAGGAGGGATATGACTGGGCGGAGAGAGGAATGGAAGGCGGGAGGGGACGAGAGCTTGATGCAGTCTGAGGTTTGGTGGAGACAGTTGCAGTCTGAGGATTGCCCATTCAGTCTGAGGATGTAGTCAGGATGAAGTCTAAGGGCAGGATCGCCCCTTTGATCTGAGAGGTAAAGAACTTTCTAATGGATGACTGTACTGCTTCTCTGATCTGCAGGCAAGCTTTACTTGTTAAAACACAAACAAATACCGCTACAGACTCCATAGCCAGCCTGGCATTATGACACTCTGCTCCGTAAGGTGTTTTGGAAATTTTAGATAGAAACTGTAGTTTTCTGGAATACTCACTTGTATAGAAAACTAATTTCCCTTTGGAGGATCATTATTATTGTTGCCATTATCATCACTGTCATCAGATTGCTGCTGTGTCACATAGGTGTTTGTCTCCTGTCACCTGACATCCGTGGCATAAGCTGTAACCTTTGGAACGCTTTACAGTGATACAGAGTTTTGTGAGCGCTTGCCTTTATCCTCATCCTCATAGGCCATGATGTGTATAATGAATCAGGTTTCAGGAGAAACACATTTCTTTCTTTTCATTTGTTTGTTTTTTAAGATTGGCCAATCTGAAGTTTACCTCATCAGCCCTGACACCAAAAAGATTGCACTGGAGAAAAATTTTAAGGAGATATCCTTTTGCTCTCAGGTAAATGCAGACAAATTATTGATTAAATTTTAGTTCTTCTAATGCACACAGTAGAGGCACTGTTGTATAAGACAACAGGTTTTAAATCTTGATTCAGTGTCTCTTTATCTCATTGCTTACTGAGGCAAATTATAATCCTAAAATTAACAATTTTGCTTTTTATAACAGTGTGCTAGAGAAAATTATTTACCTTCCTTTCTTCCCTGTTATAGTGGTATTGATATCTTCTTGCTTTTTCCAAGGGCTTTTATGTATGTGCATGTTTTATATATAATTGGTATGTATATATGTGTGCACATGTCTTATGTATAATTGATATATGTCCATGCTTGATATATATATGCACATGGTATATATAATTAATATTTGCATTTTATATATAATTCATATATGTTATATAGAATTATATATGTTTTATATATAATTAATATTTCTGAAATTCTTAATCTTTTGTGTTCTCATCATTACTTCTCCTGTAACTATGATGGATTGTATTTATCTTTGAGGGAGTTTTACCCAGAATGCAGTGTCTATGGGAAACTTTATGTGTTTGTTAGTCTTCCAGCTGTGTTTCATAGAGAGATTTGGGAGGAATCTGTCAACTGTGATGAACCAGTTTTCTCTGGATTGTCCTGGCAAATAAGAGATCGTTTATGTTACTGTTTGGTGACTTTTTTTCTTATATTCTAACTTTTTATTTCTGTAATAAGATGTAAAAATCATAGTTGTTTGTTAATCTAAAATGTAAGCTAATTAAGTGGTCATAAAGATACTGTTTTTGATTTTGATAATAAATAATGTTTTTAACAAGCTGAATAGGGAAGCCTTTTCCAAGAAACGTTGATAAATGGCATCCCCTACATAGCAGCCTCTGTTAGATTCTTAGCTTGCTGATGGAGGACATTGATTGAGATCAGGATATGTCAGCACTTAAGGACTAGAAAATACTTGCCTGAAAGTGACATTAGTGTCAGAATCTTGACTGATCCTAATTATGTTGGTATGTTAAAATGTTAGTGTTAGATATTTAAGGTCTCTCTGTACAGCCCATGCCATCCTGGAACTTTGTAGACTGTGCTGGTCTTTGAGCTCACAGAGATCCGTAGATCCACCCCGGCCTCTGCCTCCCGAGTGCTGGAATCAGAGACAGGCACCATGCTAGGAGACCTTTGCTGCTTTAGATTAGTGTGGTAGTTTATTCTTTCCTAAAGAGAACACGCGTGCCTGTATTACCTTATGGCGATGCTTTCAGAGGCCTTGAGAATTAATAGTCACAGAAGATATTTCATTTGGACTTAGCTTGCTGTTTTAGTTTCCTGTCCTGTTGCTATGGTAAAATACCCCGATAAAAGCAGCTCAGGGAGAAAGGTTTTATTCCGGTCCCAGTTCTGAGGTCTAGTTGGTTACGGTACTCAGCTTGCGTTCTCCTTCTCGTTCAGTCCAGGGTGTGGCCCGTGTGCCATCCGTATCCAGTGTGGATCTACTTAGCTAATTAGTGTCGTCAAAACAATCCCCACTGACATTCCCAGAGGTCCTTCTCCCAGGGGATTCTAGATTGTGTCAGGGTGACAGTGGTAACTACCCGTTGGTGCTGGAGCCATGGCTCGCTGTTTAAGAGCACTTGTTCTTGCTGAGAGCCCATAACCATTCCTAACCCCAGTTCCGGGGAATTGGACATCCATTTCTGACCTCCACTGACACGAGGCATGTACACAGTACACATACATACGTTAAGGTAAAACACTCATGCACATTAAATAAGTCTGAAAATTAGAACTGCCATAGTTGCTTCTGGTGGACTTGGGAGACAGCGACAAGGCCCTCTGTCAGCTTCTGTCCCCGTGGCTTTCTGATCAAGCTTATGCATTAAAGCCTGTTTATGAGAAAGAGCTTGTGGGGTACCTGCAGAGCCCTGGCCTTAGTCTCAGAGACTTCACAGCTGCTTGTCTTGGCGTATAAGTAGTGTTTTGCTCATTCTTCATCCTGCTCAGTGATTTGCTTGTGATTTTTAGTACAAACACATTTGGAATCTCTTTTTAACCTTTATATATGTGAGTTGTGTGTACATACTTGTTCGTGTGTGTTGGTGTGTGAGGTGTTTCTTAATGTGGTGTGCTGTTGATTTTTAAAGTACCTTTTATTCCTTACTGCTCTCCCCACACACCCCAAAGTTCTAGTTTTCTGTCAGCTGTTCTCCGTAGCTGGAAGTCTGTTCTGTGTCCTGTCTGGTCCCGCTGGACCCAGTTATCTCCCCTCTGCAGGTCCCCACAGCCGCTTATGAAGGAATCATTTGGAGGCTTAATATTAATTATAATCGTTTAGTGACTCAAGCTTCTTACTGGCTAGCTCTACATACAAATTAACCCATTCCTAATAATCCTTGTATGACCACGTGCCAATGGCTTACTGGTAATGCTCTGGCATCTTACAACTCTGGTGACTGCTGGCCTCTCCTCAGCTCTGCCTCCTTTCTCCCTGTATCTCTGTCTGCAAACCTTGACTCTCATTGTGCGATAATACAAGTAACATTTTAGTAGGATGCCAATCTTTATGTAAAAATATGTGAGCAGTTATCTCATAGTGCTCTTTAAAGGGGACCGTGTCCCCATGAAGCTGTATTCCCGCCAGCAGTACTTTTGCTCTGTACCACTTACACGCCCCCCTCTTCCTCCTTCTTGTACAGGGCATTAGGCACGTGGACCACTTTGGGTTTATCTGCCGGGAGTGCTCAGGTGGCGGCGGCTTTCACTTTGTCTGTTACGTGTTCCAGTGCACCAATGAAGCCCTGGTAAGAGGATGGCACTGCCCACTGCAAACCTCGTGAGCAATGTCAGCCGTGTACAGAGCCTCCTGACATGGCAATGTTTGGTTTCATTATACACCCATGACCAATACGGCTCTGCTATGCATCTAAAATTCATTTGAATTTTCAGTGTAGAGTTAAATATTTTTGTGAAAGACATGCTTGCTTTTCTTCTCTACTCTAATGCAGCATTTAGAAACTTCATTTCCCACAGTGGGTGGCCCTGTTTTGTAAATCCCTGCACTTAGGCCTGAGCTGTAGGGCAGACAAGTTCGTAACCCACTTGAGCCATGTTGTGGGAGCCAGTACTGAAAAGAAACGGGGAAGAAAAAAGTTAGAAGGAAGGAAGGAAGGAAGGAAGGGAGGAAGGAAGGAAGGAAGGAAGGAAGGAAGGAAGGAAAGAAGGAAGGGAGGGAGGGAAAGGAGAAAGAAAAGAAGAGAGAGAGAGAAAGAATGAATGAATGAATGAATGAATGAATCCTGGTGAACTTTGAGCCAGAGGCACTCGCTTTGTACCTAGTAATAAGATTTACCTTGTACTTCATCCTCAGACTACAGACCGCAGCCCTAGCAGTCTTTCCCACTATGTTCTGGTAGTCTGTGAAAACCTGCCCAGAAAGAAACTTCCAGTACACTTCTGCCGACACTCTGTTCTTGTGCTCAGGTCGATGAGATCATGATGACTCTGAAGCAGGCCTTCACCGTGGCTGCTGTGCAGCAGACTGCCAAGGCGCCAGCCCAGCTGTGCGAGAGCTGTCCCTTGCAGGGCCTGCACAAGCTCTGTGAGAGGATCGAGGGTGAGTCGGAGGCACAAGCGCCTTGGGTGGGAGCATCCGTGCCAGAGGGCTGTGTCATAGGTGAACTCGCCTTGGGCAGTGGGTGTCTTCTGTGTGACAGGAGGTTTTCCTGGGTGTGATGGATACGCAGCTAAGAACTTTCTTACCTTCTCTCTTCGAAGGCACTCATTACTCTTGGAGTAGTAAAGAAGTTAGGGAGTTAATGTCATCAAACATTTATTGAGCTGAGTGAGACTGGTAGGTCATGTGGATTGGCCATCACAGAGATCGCAAGTGAGGCCTAACGAATGTCTCTGTGCTTTCCTGGTAGAGGCCCTGTGATCTCTGCAGGGCAGTTAATGGAGGGGAGCAGAAAACAGGCCACAGCCGAGGAGTCAGCGGGAGGAAATAAAACACAAGGTGACCATATTAGCTAGAACTTCTAGAAGTTTACGTGGAACCTTAGCATTTGCAGGCTTTTATTTGATATTAAGAGGAGCCAGTTACTGTGCTAAGTTGTTTTTAAAAGCTTTTATCTTCATTATGTTTGTGAGAAAACAAGTGAATTACTGTGTAATTTTCTAAATACATTGTTGGAGGTTTAGAGCCATCTAGGGATAAACTCGCATATAGAAAGCCCAGGATCCACCACCCTGGTTGTTAGCACAGTCAGCCACTCTCGAGAGTGGAAGGATCCTTCTTGAGTGAGAAATGCTCTGCTGGCAGCAATAGAATCTGGTGTGGATCAGCAGGGAGGGGTGGAAGATAGGGTGCTGGTGGTGGTGGGGGCTCAGGGTTTTGCTTTCAGTTCTTTTGACTTAAGTGAAATTGCTGTTTTATATGGTGAGTGTCCTACTTAGGGTTTCTGTCGCGGAGATGAAACACCATGACCAAAGCAACTTGGGGAGCAAAGGATTTATTTGGCTTACATTTCTACATCATAATCTATCGCTGAAGGAAGTCAGGACAGGAACTCAAGCAGGGCAAGGACCTGGAGGCAGGAGTTGATCCAGAGTCCATGGAGGGGTGCTGCTTACTGACTTGCTCCCCATGCCTTGTTCAGCTTCCTTTCTTTTCTTTTCTTTTTTCTGGTGTTTCAAGACAGAGTTTCTTTGTAGCTTTGGAGCCTGTCCTGGAACTAGCTCTTTTAGACTAGGCTGGCCTTGAACTCACAGAGATCTGCCTGCCTCTGAAGTGCTGGGATTAAAATCTGTGAGCCATCACTGCCCTGCCAGCTTCCATTCTTATAGAACCCAGGACCACCAGCCCAGGGATGGCACCACCCACATCAATCACTATTAAGAAAATGTCCTATAGGCTGAATATCACTTGATTTTATGTAGGTATTTTCTCAGTTAGGTTTCATCTAGCTGTGTTGAGTTGACATAAAGCTAGCCAGCACAGTGGGTCCCTTTAACTTTCAAGCCCTCCTATACTGTACTATGATGATTGTATTTGCACCATACCCAAATACTAACTTCTCTGCATCCTTGTAGAAACAAATTTTATGATGGTAGCTGTCCTAATAGGAATGAAATGTTTATCTGATTTATTTTTTTAATAAAATAAATTAGTAGTTGACATCATAAAATCTGAAAGGGTTCACTTTGAGCATTACAGAAGCTCTTGAAATGATCATGATTGGTGTATTTTTAAAACTAGTTTCCAAGTTTTCATGCCGTTACTGTTTGCTGATAGCATATGAACTGTATCTGGGAACGAAAGTGTTGCTTTAACAAAAGAGCCCAACTGAGAGACTCACCGGCTCTTTCCCTGGGCTGTCAGGGTGAGGCAAATGATGATGGAGATGCCCCAGGGCCTGTTAAAGAAGCCAGTGGTGACTTTGGCCTTACAGACAGAGGAGATCGTGATCTGCAGAGCTTGCTGCTGCTGAGTTCCATTTGTGAAATCTGCACTGGGCCTGAGTGTTCAAAAGTTACAGCTGCAACTTTTAATCATGATCAAGATTTCGCTGTTATAGTTTGAAGAATAATCATTCAATTCTCTTTTGTACAATAAAACCCAACCAAGGCAGGAAACTGTAGCGAGCATCCGTTATACATTAAACAGTACCATGAGGAGTCTGGGGAATGTGTGTTTTACTCATTGTGTGGGAAGCATTTTTAAAGGACTAGATGGTGAATTAGAAGAGGCCACCTTGGTAGAAGTACTGATGACTTAATGGATGGATTAGGGGTCCAATGATTTTTATGGTTGAGTCCCAGGAAGTGGAATGGATGATTTATTAAAATCCATTGTATGTTACTGTAAAGGTAGTCTTGGGTGGGGCATAGCTCAATGGTAGAGCTCTGACCAAGCAAGTATGAGGTTCCAGGTTCCATCGCCAAGAACACCCACCAAGCATCTTGTCATTCCCAATTGAGTGTCCCTAATTCTAAAATCTAAAAGACTCCAAAATCCAAGGCTGTGGCTCAGTGGTAAGAGTGCTTGCCTTGCTTGCAGAACACCCTGGCTTCAATCCCTAGAACTGCCAAAAAGAAAAAATAAAAGAAGTGTTCTATTAGGAAGTTATGATTTGACCAAGCACTCCACAAACTATAGAAAGAACTGGTAGCATGACCACAAGCTAAAAGAGTTATAAAATGTTTCCTTAAGCAGTTATGTAGACAAGTTATGCTCCAGAATGTGTAGAATAGAATGAATACATTGTATGTGCGATTTCACTAGATACCCAATGCTAATATGCCTGCACAGCCTCCAAGATGCAAAGCTATTCTGGATTACTTACTTGAATTTTATAATCACACAACTGCTATGGTATTGAAAAGAATTTTGCTTATTTCAGAGTTTAGAGGAACATTTTGAGGATTGCTAAAATTAATCATGCTTTCTCTGAAAAATAAAATACTGAGTTGAGGTAGAAGGACCTACTGTATTGAAGCATCAGAAGTCTGGCTAGGGGCCAGTCAGTGGGCCTATCCATCCAGCTATGAAGAAGAAGAGGATGAGACTTAGGATTTCATCTGAGGTTTTCTGTAGCCTAACCATTTTAGTCTAACTTCCTTAAGGGCTTATAGTTTCCCCCGTTTGCTAACAATACAGTATCTCCAGAGTTTGGTGTTTAGACTTGACTACATTAGAGACATTTTTTCATATTTGGGAGGATTTTTAGTTGGTGATTACTGGATGGTTATTAATAAATTCAAAAACCGTTGTGCTTCAGTATTGAAGTCTTGCTATAGAAAGCCATGCGCTTGCCCCTCTAGCTTTGAGTAGCGCTGCAGGTAGCAGGGAGCATCAACGAACTATCCCTTCACAGCTTTTTCTCTACGTCCGCCCGCCCTAAGTTTCCCTCTGCACTGGAGCCACTGTGTGTTGGATCATTTGACACTGTCAGTCAAGAGAGTCGGTGGAAACCATAGGAATCTGATTTCTCAATGCAGACAGACTGAACAAAATATGTGATTTCAGTGTCTCGATTTCTTATCTGTACCTCAGGATTACTAAAAACGAAGTTCCTACCTCAGTGATTGTTTTGAGGCTTCAACATATGACGTAGTGAATGCAGTGGCAGTAGTTTTATGGTGGCCTTTTAGAGTTCATCTTGGTAGAAGACAAAGTAAGGAAGAATGACGTTCTAGAAGTTGAGGTGCCTGCTGTATTTGCATAGGGTCAGCCCGCTGTGCCTAGTACCACCAGTAAGTGGGGCTGGGCTGACCTCCAGCTAAAGGGACATTCACTGGCAGGCTGGCTGCTGACAGGCCTTCTGACCTCTCATGAGTTCCCAGACTCCTGCGGATTGCAGTAAACTCAACTGGAAAGTAGAGGTTTGTTTCCCAAGTCACAGCAAACTCCCTGCTCTGGCCGGTTTTCTCCAGCCCTCAGTCATAGAGGTGCCTGACCACTGCTCCTGCTATTAGACTACACAAAGTATTCCTAGTCCTTAGTTGCTTCTCTGTTCCCCAGGCCTCTAACCACATCCTGCTGAGCAGACGGTACCCGTGCAGCCACACCTGCAGCTTGGGAGGTTCAATGATTATTTTAATCAATTAAATTGGAACAGCCCTCCTCCACCCCAAGCCCACAGCCTACCTCTGGTATGATGTAATTGTAGTTTTTGGCTTTATAAAACCTACCCTGCCTCAGTTCGGGACAAGAGATTTTGATGGCAGAAGCCTGCTCTCAGTTACCAGCTTGAATAAAGGACTTTTAAGTGGCCTTATATTCTTAGTGGCCCATAGATTACTCACATGGATACTTCAGGCTTAGTCTGGCCTCTGAACAGGGCTTCCCTTCAGCATGGGGAGATTGAACTATTGAACTAGTAGAAGAAGCCAGCAACAGATCTTTATTCTGTGGCAGTCAGGTTAACAAATTCGTTCTCAATCTTCACATCTTCTGTGACATGTACACCTGACATCAGGAAACACAAACTAGGTCCTAAACTGGATTCCCGCAGGAGTGGAATGGAATGGTGGAATGTTAGATTCTAATGGCTGCTGGGCGTCTGTGTGGTCATTTGTAAGTGCTCCTCAGAATCCTTTGCACTGCTAACGAGCTGGTCTTCAGACTGCTGAACATGTGAGAGGAGCTCGGTCAGCCTCCAGTTGCTGTGTGAAGGGGCCGCACGTAGAATTCAAGGGAGAATTCTGTTTCAGCTCAGCACCGCTTGCTTTTCATTAGGAAAGTGTTTTCGTGTTCTCATGTAGTCAGAAGAGCTTGGCATTTCTGAAGAAAATGTTTGGATTGTCTGTGGTATTTTACCACCAAATAAGTGATTTGGGGCGAACTGCACCCGCGGCAGAGCACAAATGGGTGGCGAAGCTGGTTTATAAACTCTGTGTCCTTGTCTTCCTGAATGTGAAACAGGGATGGAGCGTACTCTCGTGGAGTTGTTTTGAGAATTCAGTAGAAGGCGCAGGTTTGATGTTTGGTGTCCAGCACTTCACAGTGTCGCCATTGCTGCCTGTGACCGCATCCTGAAGTGGGTGGGTGAGTATGAGAAGGCGGTAGCTCCACGCTGAATTTCCCCTTTGTCCTTTTCTCTCTCCCCACAGGAATGAATTCATCTAAAACCAAGCTAGAACTCCAGAAGCACCTGACCACACTGACCAATCAGGAGCAGGCAACTATTTTTGAGGAAGTTCAGGTAGAGTGCACTATCGTGTCTGTTGGGAAAGCACACCAGAGCCTGCTTCTGGAGCATCCTGTGTCCTGAGTGTGAGGAGTTGTCACCATCATCCCCCACAGGGACACGAGCCAGTGCTGCAGTATTATAAAGTGGGAAGACCCCCAGCCCAGGAGACAGAGGCCCGGATGTGGGTCCACGGGCTCTCCTTTGCTCCTTGGGAACTCTGTGAGCCTCTTCCCACGTGGAATTTCATTCCCACTGTGGGAGTCACAAGACGTTTATATATGGGTTTAAACATAATTGTTCCTCCAACATTGGTTTTTTTTTTCCTTTTTTGAAAATACGTATGTCGTGTTATATGTTTAGAGCCATACAGTAAATTAAAACTCAAAACTCAGAGCAGAACCAAACCACCACATGCAAAGTACACTCATACGCTGTGTGCATCAAACCCGGAGGTCCGCTCTTGCCATGCTTGGAGCTCCTGCCTCCGCCAAACCAGGCCAGCCGAGTGTGTGTCAGCCAGCCCACGGCCTGCTTGCCATGAATCTCTAATAAGCTCAACGCAGCTTTCATGCCTGTCAGAGCTGAGAGCCATTTTTGTGATTTTTCTGGCCCCTTTCAAATGAGGCAAGTCTACTGTGACAGAGAAGTAATGTTGTGAGTGGGTGTGGGTGTGTGTGCGCGCGTGCACGCGCGCACGCATACACACACATACACGTGTTAGTGACCTGACAGAGTCTACAGTTAAGGGGGTGATTAAACCAAAGAAGCAGGTAGCTGTGTGTTGTTCATACCCCCTCATTGGGGAGGACAGGAAAAAGGCTGCTTTTCTTCCTGGTGTCTCAGTAAAGTTCTCTAATTCCCTTGTCCTTGTGTAGGATTGGCATACATTTTTAGAAAGAAAGAATAGGGGAGGTCTTTTTTTTTTTTGCTTTATTGTTGTTTTAATTTCACAAATGACCTTGAAGGCAAATTTTTATTTGCCTCTGTGTTTTTTGAGACTCACTACTTTGCCATCCCATTCTTAACACATTGCAACTGAAGCCAAGGCCATCAGTGCCAACCCACTCAGGGCGTGGTACCAGGTCACTCAGGGAGCATCGTCCTGGCAAGCATGGAAGTTGTGCTTCCCCTCCCTAATGCAGGTTTTCACTTTCATATAGACAGCACCATGTAGCTTTCCCTGAACAGTGTGTTGATGACTCAATATGGGCCATTCCCAGAACCCCCTTCTGCGGTAGTGAGAAGTCTGATGGGTATGATCCCTCCCCTCCATGAACAGAGACACTTGAAAAAAGACGGTGGCAAAGGTTCACTGCAAATGCAGACGTGTCCAGCCTGCTTACAGAGTGCAGAGCTCTAGATGTTCTTGCTCTAGAGGAGGAGCCAGCTGTACTGCTCACTGGCTCGGAGAGCCGGGCTCATCCATTGCACCCCACCAGTGCAGACGTGGAGTTTCTGGTGAGATCTTCTCTGATGGCGCACTGATGGTCTTCCTGCATGACATTCATGGGTTTTCTAAGATATTTTATGGGCTCAGTCATGTGATGGGCGGCTGTCCCTACTAATGTATTTGAAAATTCACGTAGTTCCAAAAGGGCATATAAAAATGTCATATATAAATTCCTTGGGGGTAATTTATTTCTGAAAAACCCTCCCAAAGGCCAATTATATAAGTGTAATTGCCTTTTATAATACTAAGTATTACAATAATAAGTGATATTTATTATTTTGTTATTAAAGCATGTATATTATACTCAGTGTTTCTTTAGGAGAAAGCTTAAATAATAACTAGGCAAATGGGAGCAGCTGACTTTGAGCCCTCAGAGTCCTCGATGGTGGCTAAACACTGGGATATTAGCCTTTCAGCTCCTAAAAGAACACACAGTACCACAGAACTACCTTTTTCTTTACAAGCATGAAGTATGTGGCTTTCGAACATACCCAGCGGCCATCTGTGGCAATCACAACACAGGGTCTCCCTGTCCTCTCAGGCACTTCTGAGTGCCCCACATTGCACTGGCCATCTTCACCAGAAATAGCTGCCTTCAAGCTGGCATTTCAGTAATAAGAAGAAGAATGGCTCAAAGTCTTTAATTAATGTCGAGTGTGGTATCCTAGTGAACATGCCGTAAGTGACGTCCTTGGAGCTCCTTAGACTTTTTCAGATTCTGACACTGCACTTGCTGTCAGGTCAGAAATTTTTCTGTCGCTTTTATGGTACTTTGGAAGACCATTGGAGGATCATGGTTAAGAAACAATTTAGCTTTTGGCAGGAAGTTGGCTGCTTTGGATTGTTTAAATTGATGTTTCTAGAACATCATGTTATAGACAATGTTTATAGAAAAGCATACAAACTGATGGTCTGTGTACCTGTGCAGTCAGCGCCAAGGTTGAGCGTAGAGCCTTTCCTTTGCTGCCAGCCATACCTCATTGTTGCCCTGGGTAACTGCATCCCGGCTCCTCACACCTCTGGTTGTGAACAAGGAGGTTAATTACTGACTGCAAAGTGATGCTGCTCAACTTGATTCACCGTCATTTTTGTGATTGTCACTCTGATTATTGAGTGTGTATAAAACTTGAAAGAAGTAGTGGTCTAACCACAGTAGAGAACGACGAAGCCACATGAGAGTTTAGGGTGATGACACACCCCTAATCTCAGTGCAGAAGGGTAGCCTCTCCGTATTTCAGTTATTTTGAGGAAGTATTCATTTCTTGACGTGGTGTAACACCACAGATAATGCGTTTCTGCTGCACTGCAGGGATTGCCTCGGGATGCTTGATGAGTTCCAGTGGGGTCTCGTGGCTCTGGTGGTCAGTGGGCAGCAACTGCAGTTATTCTACCATGCCTGCTTGTGATTTCATTTTCTGCCTATTTGAAGAGTTCGTCCCCCTCTCTCTTTAGCTGTCGGTCTCTGGTATGGATGTTCATGACCACTCGCAACTGCCATTGTGTGGTTCTAGTTGACAAGTTCCATCTTGTTAGCCTTTAAAACTTGCCATTTAAACTGACCTTTTTCTAAGGAAGCGCCTATCAAAAGCCTGGATCAAGGTTTCCTTTGTCGTTAATGCTTGTGACTCTAAGGATGATACCACTGTTCCTTCGTCAGCTGGGGAACAGTTTGCCAATAATGGCATTAACCCAGAGACTGTACTGCTTGTGTAGGTGATCTCTTTGTCACCCTCTTGACTGTTAGAGGGCAGGTTAGAAGTCTGGAGATAAAGAGGAGGACTGGGCAGTGAAGCTGACGGTATTAGCAAAGCTATGGGCCAGATACTGTTTCTCTGGGATAATTTGGGTAATTGGTTTTGTTTTGTTTTGTTTTTATGTTCACAGAAAGTAATGTATTGAATTAGGTGACTTTTTTAAAGCTATACTGTGACTGGTAATTCATATGCAGAGATTTGGGAGCTGGAGGAGACCATGATCTATTAGGGGAAGCTCAAAGAATTAATTGGTTTCTGCAAGTAACTACAATTTAAAACAAATTAAAAGTCCTAGAGAGAATGTAAGGGAAGAAGACTAAAAGGGGGGAGGGGTGGGAGAAAGGGATGGAGAGAGACAGAGGAGGAGAGGGCAGGGAAAGGAGGACAGCTGGGGAACTTGGCATGCACTTTTTCACGGAAGTACCTGCTTCACGGGGATGCCACAGAGTGCCACATAATGAACACATTCACCACGTGACAGCGTGACCTGGATCCAATTGCTGTGTTCCTTGCTAGGTCTCTAACCTTAAGAGCTTATAAATGTGTAGTCATTATAACTTTGTACTTTTAGTAGATTTTGCTTTATCTGCTTTTAAAAATCGTTTATTTATTAACTGTTTTGACCGCCACTATCTGATGTTAAAAAATTATCTTGGGTAAAAGAACATCGAAGATCAGCTCCTCAATCTGGCTCAGGGGGCTCTGTTATCTGGGGCTCTGTTATCTGTTCTTTTTAAAAAATGACCTCCACTCTTAATATCACTGGTGCCCCCTAGTGAGAGCATTGAGAAAAGCACAGAGTTACTACCTTGATGCTTTTAGTAGCCCTTTTGAAGGGGATGTGTTAGCAGTTTTGTTGACAATTAAAAATAAATAGAATGTTTATGCTTCTGTATTTTTCCTAAAGAAATTGAGGCCAAGAAACGAGCAGCGAGAGAATGAATTAATTATTTCTTTTCTGAGATGTCTGTATGAAGAGAAGCAAAAGGAGCACAAGCACCCTGGGGAGCCAAAGCAGGTAGGCACTTGGTGACGCCCTGTGCTTTCCTAGGGCGACTCTGTACACGGGACCTGGATTTGGGGGTAGGCAGAGCCTCTTTTCCTACATCAGCTTTATCATTACTGTTGCACGCATAGAGAAAATGAAGGAGTGTTAGTTGTGTTAAAGGTGATAAATGTTTCTGTCTGCACCATGGCAGGTTATAGTCACAGGTTGCGTGACTTTTGCTCTTTGAAAAGTGACAGTGAACTGTCCAGCCCCCCTTGGGAGTACACTTAGGGTCTGCAAGGTTTTCGTTGTGCAAATGCTATGTAAATGTGAGCCAGCCTCCTTGGCCTGCCGGATGAGGGTTGGGAGGCCTAGCTCCATGTCATTCAGTCAGAGCTTCCATTATTCCCTTAGCATGATGGGAGTGCTGTCTCCCTGTGTCTGTTTCTGCTCACCCACTTACTTAGTGCTCGTGGGGTACCATGCTGAACTGGGACTTCCCATCTCCACAGACTCTGCCTTCAAGGCCTTTGAGAAGTATGGGATCCAACATGCATCTTGTTAGCTCATTATTAATAGCTTCGGTCCCTGAGCATTTTATATTTGCTGAAGTTTGATGTGGGATTTCCCTCTGTATGCTGTGAATATGATTGATTAATTAATAAAGAAACTGCTTTGAACCTATAGCAAGGTAGAAAGAAGGGCGGAGTGAGAGAAGCCATGTAGCCCCGCCGGAGCCAGACGGAACTTTAGCCAGTAAATCACAGCCACATGACAGTACACAAATTACTAGAAATGGGTTAATTTGAGATGTTAGAGCCAATAAGAAGTTAGAGCTAATGGGCCAAGCAGTGATTTAATTAATACAGTTTCTGTGTGATTATTTTGGGGCTAAGCGGCCAAAAACTAAGTAGAGGCCTCCTAACAACAGAAGTCACTGGGCCAGAAAAATCTAGAGGGGGAAAACAGTGAAAGGCCATCAAGTTCCTTAGTTCTGTAGAAGTGCATTTTCTTGTATGTTTAAACCTGTCAGACACACATTCCCACAGCAGAAGACACGGGAGTGCAGAGTTCTCGTAGCATGCTCTGTGTGTGCTGTTCCTCACGGGCTCCATTGCTGTCTGGAACCTGAACTCCGTGCTGTTTTAATTGGGTACAGGCTTAGCAACTCCCTTCAGTTGGTGTCTTCTTGCCAGTTGACTTTGGCAGTTACATTCTTTTCCTGAGCTGTTAGAGCTCTTGTGGTCTCTGAACGTGCTTTCTCATTGGCCAGCTGAGGCCTGGAGCAGCGGCCTCAGTCTCCTGCCAGCCCTCCTTTCCTAGCCTGTCCCTGTAGCCATCTTGGGGTCCTGAGCCCATGTCCTGAGCCCACCGGCCTCTTTACCAGTGGCATGACTCCACCTAGTCAAGCTTTCCAGTGACTTCTCTAGTTCACTGTAGCTGACTTATTTATTACACACACACACACACACACACACACACACACACCACCCATTTAACACCTTGTGCCACAAAAAAGTTTTCTGACTTTTTTTTCTTTGAGTCAGTCTGATAGGAAATTAATAATTTTGAAATGGCTTATAACTGTTTAATAGAATGAAGCACTTACAGTAGATGGAAGTTTTGACCTAAGTACAAGTTAATTTTATGGATTCAAGGTGATTTGGGCATAGCTCAGTTCCTTGGAGAAATATATCTAATTTTTTTTTCATTTTCCAAACACAAGAGCCGATGTGGAAGAACCCGAGCCTCGCAGCCAGGACCGGCGTTCGCAGAGCATCGTCCTTACGGTCATTCTATTCAGTTTGCAAAAGCTCTGCCTGTTTGTTTTCATTGTAGAGCAGGCTGGTCTTGAACTCACAGCTGTCCTCTTGCCTCCGCCTTCTGGGTGTTAGAGTACTGGCATGTGCAGATATACCTGACTACGCCAGCATTTCTAGTTGGGTAGTAAATACTCATTTTAGAGTTGACGTATGAACGGACCTCAAGAAATTTGCTAGTGAAGTCTATTATTTTAATCGTAATTTTAGGAGATTAACAAAATTTATTGCTACAGAATTAGTTATGGATTCCACCAGACTCATTTTCAAGTATGTTTTTTCTTCCTTTTTCCTCCTGATATTTTATTAAGAAAAAAAATTTCAGCCGGCGGTGTTGGTGCACACCTTTAATCCCAGCACTTGGGAGGCATGGGCAGGTGAATCTCAGTGAGTTCAAGACCAGCCTGGTCTACAAAGCGAAGCTCCAGGATGGCCAGGACTGTTACACAGAGAATCCCTGTCTCGAAAAAACACAAACAAAACAAATCCAAAATAAATAAATAAATAAATAAGAAAGAAAAGAAGAAAAAAATTTTTAGGAGTACAGAAAAGTTGTAAAAATTATACTATAAGCGCTTATACCCCCACCAATATGTAGATTTGTAACATTTAGTAAATTGGTTTGTCACGTGTCTGCCTTTCTATTAATCCAACTTCTATATCTTTCAAAGAATGCTTTTGATAAGGTTTTCATCCCCAAACCCTTGGGTGTGCATCTCATTATGTACAGTTTGGGCTTTTGTGTTTGCTTGGTTGGTTCAAGTCCTTAGGTTCCCGTCTGTCACGTGATAGACCATGTGTTTTACCATAGCAGAATTCACTGTAGAGCCTTCACACTAGAAGTTACCTAAGACCCAGCCTCATCTTCAAAGAAGACACTTCCAGATGTTTATTTGAATATAATATTTTCTAAAGGTAAATTCTAAGTGCTTATTATTACAAATTATATTTGAGTTCTAGTCCAGGGAAGAGAAAGGTATCTTTTTAGAAACAAGAGAACAGAAGCAGTGTTAAGTATCAGAAATTCCTCAGGCCTGCTTTAAAAACACAGGCATGTAGTTCTTCTTTTTCCCATGTAATATCTACTGATTGGTACTACTTTCTCCATTTAATCTTTCAGTCAGTATTTCCTTTACTGCCAGAACCATCTGTTTAGTTTGCTTCTATTTTATAAATATGAGTCTGAAAGCAGTTCTGGATTGTCTTAACATTGTGGGTAACCTGGTGTTGAGTTTAGCAGGCCCTTTTGTGGGTAAGTCTCTACTCTGAGGTCTGCTGGCCTTGAGCCTAGCAGACTCTTTTCCTTGGCACTGATAAGTGGACCAGTTGCCCAGAGTGTATAACATGTAGCAGGTGTGGGTGGTGTTGGTCTCTATTGCTCAGGTATGTGTGCCCTACATACCTGTCCATTAGTCCCAGTTGCTCCTCAACATCTGGCTATGCCAGCTTGGCCAGGCTTGAGCATCTGTAGTTTTCTGTGTGCTTGAACAACTGCTGTGAGAAGTGTATTGTGTTTAGAGTGATTGAGAATTTGCCTGCTTGTCTTTTTCCCACGGAATTGTCTTCTGCCAGGAGGCAGTCAAGTGAGAGTCCATGTAAACAACTCAACATGCAGGTTTTGGGGGATAGTTTTTTGGACACGTACCTCCTTGTTAAGAAGTAACATTACCTGTTGGGTGGCTGTCAGACTCCGCTATGCTTTAGGTTTAGTGGTATGTGTAGCTGAGAGAGGGAAGTTTGGTTTCAGAGGAGAAAGAAAGAGATCATGAGATACCAGTGAGAGAAAAAGGGGAGACAGATGCTAAAAATAGACGAAGGGTTTACTATGGAAAGGTGGATGCAGTGGATTCATTTATTTTTAAGTTAGTCTCTGAGATGCCCCGCGGGTAAGTCACTGCTTTATTTTAAAAGGTTGGCACAGTGGCTTTCGTCTCAGACCCTGTGCTCAGCGCTTCCTCTTCCCTCCTGCTGTAGTCTCTGAGCACAGAGACGTGAGTAGGTGATTGTTGCTCCCAGTGTGCCAGGCTCACAGTGTCCTGTTGTTAGGAAACAGCAGGTTTCTGATCCAGTTGCTTAGCCTGAGCGAGCCAGCTGATGAGGTTCAGAGCACATTTTCTCAATTTCACTTCAGAGAGCAAATTGTGTACTGGACTTGCAGGCGCGTCGCTAAGGAGCACGCGGGACCCCAGGCTCTCAAAGCAGTGGGACCCAGAGGTTGTTCTGAGTACGTAGAAGGGTTGGAGCTTTAATTGACTTTCATTGTTTTCTCTTCCTAGACACCACAGGTGGCTGCTGAGAATATTGGGAGTGAACTGCCTCCCAGCGCTCCCCGGTTCAGGCTAGATATGCTGAAGAACAGAGCAAAGCGGTCCCTAACAGAATCCTTGGAGAGCATTCTGTCCCGGGTAGGTGGCATCCTTTCTTCGCACTTCAGTTAATAATTCTTAAGCAGAGCCTCGGATTTAGCCCGATTTTGTTGTCTCATCAGACTTAGAGCAATAACTGTCTGCATTTTCTTTGTCTGTGTGTTTATTGGGATGGTGTCACCCTGTGTGGCGTAGCCTGAAAGTCACACTCTTCTGTGGTCTGTCCCATGGGATCCTCTGCTCCTGTGAGTGTTGTTGTCTTTACAGATGGTCCCAATAAAGAACACAGATTATGTATGCCAGGATGTAGATCACGTCTTCCCTGGTGTCCCTGGGGACAGCTTTGGAAACTGTCCTATCAGCTCCTTTTGTTAAGTGCTTGGAACTCCCTGTAAGCAGATTCATGAAATAATTGACCCATGGGCCAAATCCTACCATTCTCTTGTTTTTGTAAATAAAGTGAACTTTATTTACACAGTGCCTTTCATTCATTTACCTGTTATCTCTGTTTTGTAGAGGTCCACATTTTGTTACATTTGTAGAGAATTGAATACTTGTCAGAAAGGCCACGTGACTTAGAAATGGTGAGATGCTTATAAAATACTTGTTATCAAGACCTTCGTAGAAAAAATTGCCCACAAGAGCTCTCTAGGATGCACTGAACATCTCCTGGGAGTTCTTAGGAAGGTCCAGATGCACTGAATCTCCTGGGAGTTCCTTAGGAAGGTCCAGATACACTGAGCATCTCCTGGGAGTTTTTTAGGAAGGTCCAGATGCACTGAATCTCCTGGGAGTTCCTTAGGAAGATCCAAGTACACTGAGCATCACCTGGGAGTTCTTAGGAAGGTCCAGATATACTGAGCATTACCTGGGAGTTCCTTAGGAAGATTCAAGTACACTGAGCATCACTTGGGAGTTTTTTAGGAAGGTCCAGATGCACTGAGCATCGCCTGGGAATTCCTTAGGAAGGCATTCTCCTATCCAATGCATGTGAACATCCATACGTTACGTCTAACAAATCAAAAGTTGACATTTTTAGAGCTTGTACTATTTCATTATAGTTCTTCAAAATGGTAGGGCATATTCCCTCTGAAACATTAGTCAGTCAAAGATGACTTTTGTCCAGTGGTATAACTGAGAATTTCACAATGCCCCTTAAGATAATTCAAAACAGTGCAGTTACAAAACCAAGGCTGGAAGGACTTGCCTCTCAGAGTTCCCACAGGGATGCAGGTTGATTGAGTGACATGCAGGTGGCCGGCTATGACCATCTGTGACTCAGGAAAGAGCTTTTTATTGAGTGCTTTTGGGATCATCATAGAGGAATTATTCCTTCCTGATGGTGATCCGCAGCAAATGACTGATTCTCGGGCCTTTATAGATCATCTAGGTTGGTATGATCCTTAAAAACAATAGCAGAAACGTGATGGTCTTAACACGTGAATAAGCTCTGCAGTGTTTGTGAGGGAGTTCATTTTTCTGAGCTTATTTAGTGAGGCCAGGCTGCCCCCAGCTGATGAATCTTTGGGGCTTTATCTCAACTGTCTTTTCTTTATGTAGGGTAATAAAGCCAGAGGCCTGCAGGACCACTCTGCCAGCGTGGACCTGGACAGCTCCACTTCTAGTACTCTAAGTAACACCAGCAAAGTAAGCATATTCTCCTTGAGTGGTACCCCAAGATCCAGCCAGCAAGCCTGCCCGTCCTCTTACCTACACAGATCTGTAGAAAGGACAAAAAACCCCACATCCCTCCAGTCATAAAATGTTTCCATGACTCTCTGCCCAAGTGGAGGGCTAGTCATGTGATTTTTAATCATAACATGAAAGTTTTAAATAAAAAGGCAAATAACTATTCCCAAAGAATCTAAGATCGTAACTTTAGACAAATGAGATCTAATTTATAGCAACAAATGAGTTTCTTATCCAAAGTAGATTTTTGCAATAATGAAAATAAATAAATTTGAGAGAGCTTCAAAGGTGGGAGGGTGGGTTATGAATTCAGGGAACTGAGTCATAAATCCCTGAGCCTGTTCTGTCGCTGACTCTTGACTGTGAGTACACACGATCCTTATGGTTAAGTAAGCAGCCAACCCTTGCCCCTGTGGTCTGCCACCGAGCACAGTTATAACAAGTTGGCTCACAGTCCTCTGTGATGACCCACCTGGTATGTCTCCTTGCTTTCCTGTCCTGTTCTGGAGGCATTTACACATGCCTGAACCTGGTTTGTTTAACCCTGTGACTGCCAAGAGGTAAACTGGAGAGGATTGGTGTTGAGGAAACAGCCCCCACTCCCCTTACCACCCCGCCCCGTCATTGTCAGCATGTCCTGGTGCAAGAGTGAGGGGGTCTGAACTCCAGCTCCTCACCAGAGAATCGCTTTCAATTTCCCTGTGGTATGTCTCGTCTGTTGTCTGTTGTCAGGAACTGTCCATGGGTGACAAGGACGCCTTGCCTGTCTCTGAGAGCTCCTTCAAGCTCCTTGGCTCCTCAGATGACCTATCCAGTGACTCAGAGGGCCACACTGCAGAAGAGTCTGCTCTGCTATCACCCCAGCAGGCATTCAGAAGGAGAGCCAACACCCTGAGTCATTTCCCTGTAGAGAGCTCGGCACCTCCAGAACCTGCTCAGAGCTCTCCAGGGGTCTCTCAGAGAAAGCTCATGAGGTATCACTCCGTGAGCACAGAGACGCCTCATGAACGCAAGTAAGAGTTGCTTAAGGCATCACGTTTATTGTGTATCCTGAGTGTGCTTTTTGTGCTAAAGAGCAACCCAGGTCAGATTTGACCCTTGACATCAAAAGATAAAACTTGAAGTAGTGTTTCTGGGCAGTGGTAGCACATGCCATTAATGTCAGCACTTGGGAGGCAGAGGCAGGTGTATGAGTTTGATTCCAGTCTGGTCTACAGAGCGAATTCCAAGACAGCCAGAGCTGCACAGTCTCAACAAAACAAAACAAGACAAAAACAAATTTGAACTAGTGTCATGTCCTTCCTAGCTCCTCAGGAAGTGTACAGGGTAGGTACAAGCATTGCCAGCCAGCAGATAAACATGAGCAGAAATGATCCTTACATGTATCTCAGTCTTTAATGCTGAGATGTAGACTTTGGAACTTGTTTGCTGGTCTTGGGAAAGGGGGCACATGGGTGTCAGTGGAGGAATTTCCTCGTTTGGATACCTAGATCTGGTCTATGGTGGGATGGGAACACAGTATCCACATAGGCAGAGTGGGAGAGATGGGCTGTGGGTACCCATGATGGTACCCAGAAGCCTGGAAGCTGGTCCTGGCTGTCATGATCTAGGTGTGATCTGTCGAATGACTCTGTACGACAGAATCAGAGTTGATGCGCTCTAAAGCCTGTCACTGTGGGCATCCAGGATCCACTCCTTGCCTTAGGGTTGCTATTGCTGTGACAAAACATGATGACTAAAGACAGGTTGGGGTGGAAAGTTTACTTGGCTTATGCTTTCACATCACAGTCCATCATTGAAGGAAAGTTGGGCAGGAATTTACACAGTAGGAACCTTGAGACAGGAGCTAATGCAGAAGCCATGGAGGGTTGCAGCTTACTGGCTTGCTCCTCATGGCTCAGCCTGCTTTCTTATGGAACCCAGAACCCTCAGCCCAGTGATGGCACCACTCACAGTGGGCTGGGTCCTCCCCCATCAGCCACTAAGAAAACACCCTATGTGCTTGCCTACAGCCCAATCTTATGAAAGCATTTTCTCAATTTAGGCTCCTTGCTCTCTGATGACTCCAGCTTGTGTCAAGTTGACATAAAACTAGCCAGCCCTCCTTTTAAGGATTGGGCTCAAATAAACAGTTAAACTTTTCTGGCCATAGAGAAGCACAGTTAGGGTGGTGGCAGATGCTTTCCCCATACTTTGCTGGGTCTGTTAGTGACTAACCCCAAGCACCAGAGTCTGCAACAGGGCCCCAAATTATCCTTTAAGATAAGTTTAAAAATGGGGCTATACCCGTGTACAGTGACTGCCTCCCTTTGGCTGGTGACAGTAGAATTTGGGGACATATGTGGCCATGTGACATATGCCAGGTACAGCCATTTGAGTCAGTGCCATGGTTGATATTTGTTATGGGTGGAGGGAAATGTGACATGTCACATACAGAGCTGTCAGCTTCACTGTCCTGAGCCGCTCACTGGGAATCATGTGTCCTTTGGAGTTCAGCTGGGTGACTGAGAGCAGGAGGGGGACATCCCCCAGGAGATGTTTGACAGGTCTGAGCCTTCTGAGACATTTGTGGCTTAGCTCTAGCCCAGCAGGTGCCCTGTTTTTCATCACACTGGGAGCAGCATCTTTGGTAGCGGTGGTTCCCACCTGCAAAGCCCGAGTCCCCTGCCCGTCCCCAGGTGGGAAGACCAGTGCTGCCACTGCTCCTCTCTCCCCAGAGCTTTGCCGTGGCCAGTCATGGACCAGCCGTGAAAGGGATCGGGAAATGCCTGCCTTTTGCATGGTGACTTTGCTTTCCCTCTTGTGAACTTTCCTCCTCAGTCGATAGGAGACAGGACTTTGAAATTCAGGGCAAGATGTCCTAAAGGGAAATGTGGGTTCTAAATTTTGGGTTATTTTCTTTTGCTTTACTTCTAGAATTTCTTTCTGTCGGTTCCCAGCAATGGAACAGAGTAGAAAGTGTTATCGGAAGTATAGACCATGTTGGTGTGTGAGAGCAAGGAGGGGTGAAGGGAAGCCCCACCGCCGGTTCCTGTAGATCTCAGCAAGGCCGCATTTTCTCCCCTTCTCTCTTCCTCCCCTTTGCAGTTTGCCCCTGTCCTCTCTAATCCCACTTTCTGTGATTGCTGTTTAGTGTGGACCATCTTCCTGGGGGTGAGGCGAAGTGCTGCTCAGGGCAGCCTTCAGCTCCTCCTCCGCCTCGTCTTAACCCCTCCGCCTCCTCACCAAACTTTTTTAAGTACCTAAAACACAATTCCAGTGGAGAACAAAGTGGGAATGCTGTGCCAAAAAGGTGAGCACACTCGCATGGCCAGTGTTGTCTGTCTGCCCTGGAGCTCACACTGACTCAGCCCAGTCGGCCGCATGGGGCTGTCCTTTCTGGAAGCCCTAGTCACTGCTTTTGGGGGGCGGGGCTTTTTGATTTTGACTTTACAATATTCAGCTGTCATTTGAATACATAATTTTATTCTCAGCTTTTTTTTTTTAAGCTACTGTGGAAAGTGTCAATGGTGAACTGTCTTTGCCCTTAACTCACACTTCACTTTGCCTTGTGGGAACGCACACATGCATGTGCACAGGCTAACAGCTGTGTTTGTGTACAACTGGAATCTGTACCACGTCAGAAACTTTCGGCTTTATTTAAATGTGTTCTTGTCATTTGGAGGATAGGCCGACTTTTTTTTCTAATTCATTAAGATGAAAGTCACGTTCATTTACAGAGCATTTTAACTGTCTTACCTGGTTTACTTAGCATTACAGTGAAAAGGTTTCCTTTCTAGGCCTAGAGTTTTTACTTTGTGTGTTTATATTTCTTCATCTTAAACTCTTTTTTTAACCAAACTCTTAGCGTCTCCTACCGTAATGCCCTGCGGAAAAAGCTCCACTCCTCCTCCTCTGTGCCAAATTTTCTAAAATTTCTGGCTCCTGTAGATGAAAATCACACCTGTGACTTTATGAACACAAACAGGTAGGGCTTGATTTAAACTGTCAGCTCTGGCGTTCCGAGTGCTGAGTTTCTGTGTGACAAATGCGGGTAGTTCACTGACCTTTGGCCATTTGGAGCATGACAGCTAAGTCTGGTGTGTCGCCTTTCCCACGCTGTTTCTCCTCATAAGCGTCATTTTTAAAGCAAGAAGCCAGCTTACTCTCCAGCTTTGCCTAGGATTGGTTTGTTGACGTTGTCCTCCGAAGAGTGAGGAGTCCTTCCGGCTTCTGCCAGGGGTGGTGGCGGCCTCACTGGGGTGCAGACTGAGTGTAAATTGCAAGGGCCTGCCCAGACTGTTTTGTGAATGGAAAGAAAATTAGTGAGATGATGTTTATATATCAACACTTATACTTTGTTTATAGTTTAAAGCTAAAGGTTTTAAAGCAGGCAACATCACCAGGGATTTTATCCTCAGTTCTTTGATGGTTCTAATTGGACTACATCTGATTTTCTGTTTTGGTGTACACACGTGGGAGAGTGAGCATGTGTGTGTTTGCATGCATGCGTGGCGGGTGAAGGGGTAGTGCATGTGTGCTTGTATGTGGAGGGATGTGATTTGTGACAATCATGGAGATTTTGACTGGTGCTGAGAAAAATAAACCTACCTGTTAACTAAGATGGATTGGGGTACTGGTGATAGTGCCCAGTTGGGATTTTTTTCTCTTTTGAAGTATCACCCAAAAAGGCACAATTGGAAGCTACTATCTGTGTCGCATGCTCCTTAGAATGTCTCTTACGAGAGCAGGGGTATGGGGGTGCGATCTTGTTCACAAGATCAGAATACTGACCCACTGTGACTTGGGTTTAGCTTCTGTGGTTCTCAAGTTATCTACTTATGGAAAGATAAAGTTAGCTGATAATAAACCCTGAGCCTCCCGACTACTCCTGAGTCAGTCATCTCGCCATTTTAGGGACATTGAATCCAAAACAAACCACCTGGGTGACACAGATGGGACCCCTGTGAAGACCCGGCGGCATTCATGGAGACAACAGATATTCCTTCGAGTGGCCACTCCACAGAAGACGTGTGATTCCCCGAGCAGATATGAAGGTAAGGCCATCCCTGAGGAGTTCCTCAGCATCACAGAGGACCTCAGATGCCCTGGCTGGAGTGTCAGAGGTAGTCTCAGATGAAATTAGGGAAGGACACAGAAGTCATGTAGGGCCAATAGCACCGTAACATCATGTAGGCATGAGGTAGGTCCTGGAGACCTTATTCAGACTCCAGTCCTCCCCAGAGAGAACTGGGAGCTGTCTGAAATCCTCCCCAGTAACCTAGGATCATGACTTTTGCCACCCTATGCATGTTTCTGTGGGTGGAGAGGTGTTGAGAACAGGGTCTCATTGTGTGACACAGACTGGCCTGTAACTCTGTATAGACCAGGCTAGCCTTGGACTCCGAGAGATCCACCTGCTTTTGCTTCCCAAGAGCCGGGATTCAAGGCAGGTGCTAACACTCCTGGCAGCTATTTCAGTTTGGTATTAAAAAGAAAGTCATTGAAGCACTGGTAGCAAACAGCCCTGGTGGCTCCTTGTACAGACAGACTCGGCTGCTTATATGACTGTCCCGTCTGCCTCTAGACTCCAGCGATCTAACCCTGAGCTGACCAGAGGGTACCTTACTACTGCCTTAAGTAGAACAGCAAGCTAGGGATATCCATACTCAGACCTTCCATTGCTTAGGAAGAGGCTCCCAACACAAACCAGTGGTCATTTAAAAGCATGGTGCTTGCTGCCCAGTAATGGTCCTACTTGTGAGGGCAGGGTGTAGTCTGTAAAGTAGAAATTCCCATTTTCATGTCTGAGCCAAAACCTGAAGAAAAGGCTATTAGTGACTGTGGACAAAATACATCAAAAGAAGGGGAAATACAAAGTGAACAGAGAGGTAGTGATGAAGAGGTTAGCCTGGGCAAACACCGTCTCTAAGCGTATTAGCCCAGCATGCCAGTTCCTGTGTCCAAGCCCCGTGAACTAAGTCTCACATACCTGAATTTTATATTAGAGACCTATCTGAAGAAAGGAAGTTGAACTGTACTTAGAATCTCACTGTCTGATAAAACTAGGGAAATATCTTCAAATATGTCTGTCACCCACCCATTCTGTGGCTAAAACCCAGGCACAAGCCAGGCAGGTATTCTACCATCGAGCTATACCCTGTGTGTCCCCTTCCCACCCGAGTTCAGCAGCGACTGCTTGGGGTTTTGTGGGACTGACAAGTTTAACTTAACAAAGTCCGAGAGGGCTAGTTCTACCTTTGCACCTACAAAGGGACTGGTCCCTACGTCTCTGATGGTAGGTCAGATGGGCAGCTCTCACCACATGGAAGCAGAGCCGCAGATAAATAGGAAAGCATCAGGTTTTACCCAACTGTGGCAAGACAGGTATTTCCACAGCGAAACAAACATAGATCATGAAATGAGATGCTGAAAGCTGCTCGGTAGCTTAAATATAGAGTCCAGGGCTTCATGATGCTCCCATATCGTGGTTTTCCCTCTGAAACCCAGGAGAGCATGCTCTCTTCTTTTGTGCCGTGGGTTCTCTCTCTGGGTGGAGGATTTGCAGCACTGAGCATGTGAAAGGACCATACTTGGTAAAGTATTCACTCCAGCCAGGGTAGTATCACCAGAGTGCCAGTAAATCAGGGCAACACTCTGGTAAGTTGGGTGTGTTCAGAAATGCATCTGAAGGCATGGCTGAAGGCAGGCACACACTGGCTCATCTGATTAGAGGAGAGATGCCTGGCCTTCGAATTAGCCTCTCGTTTTCAGAGCCTCACCGATGGCCCTACCATGGACTAGAGGCTGGTGATGATCTTGTTCCTGGGCAAAATTATGCACACACCTGTCATTTAAGTGGCTTTGTCCAGTCGTGGATCAGAACAGTATCTGACCAGCTTTAATGAGATTGGGGTCCTTGGACAATCCTGTTGAAAGACGGATTGTGATGTGTGGTTCCAGCTACATCCCGAGTGCCTCCATTTCTGAAAGGCTGTCCCACTGATGCTGATGTGGACAGCATATTTTAAGCAGTAAGGGCTTAGAGTAAGCAGCCACAATGTGTATGGTCCGGGTCTTCCAGACCTAGCTAGTCTCTCTGTGTGACTGTTCTGCGCTTCTGCTTGGGACTCAGGAGTTCCCAAGTCCCAGAGCCTCCAATAGTAATGGTTCTCAGTGACTTTCTTGTTTTCTTTGTGGTGTCAGGAATTGAACACAGGGCCTCATGCCCGCTGGGCAAGTGCTGCCCTCCTGAGCTTTTTCCTAGGAGAGTCGTGTGTGTGTGTGTGTGTGTGTGTGTGTGTGTGTGTGTGTGTGTGTGTGTGGTGTGTGTGTGTGTGGAGAGAGAGTGCGCTGCTGGGCCTGGGAAAGCAGCCGCCTGCCCTCGCCCCTGCACAGGTAGCCTTGCCCCATGGATTACTCAAGGACCCAGTGTCTACAGAGCTTTTGTTTTCTTTGCCAAGGGCTCTCACCTAATTGTCAGGCCTGCACAGGATGCTGGAAATTGGCTTTTCCCTAGATCTGCGGTGGCTCATGCGCTCCAGTTTCTTTTCTCAGCATACCATACAAAAGAGAACTCTTTGCCATTAAGGAATAATTTTTAGGCAGTGCTCCACTTGGAACTGGAGAGAATCTTTTTGTTCTGTCTGTGCCAGGGAACAGCTTTCGTCTTGGTCTACTTCTTTTCATCTGAGCATTTCATAGCACAGTGTGCATTTCACCCACAATGGATGCCTTCAGACTTTGACATGTCTTGAAAAAGGGAAGGAAACTCATTCTGGCACAAATAAGAATGATTTATTGACTTGAAATCTATTGTGTGAGTATATAGTCCAATGAAGCCAAAGTTGTCTTGTGAGTACAGCTGGGTCAGCCTGCCCCACTTACAATGCGAAGAACTCTAGGTTAGATAACACATGAACTGAGATGTAAGCAGTTGGCGCCAACTAAAGCATGTAAGTGATCTTTAGTGTGACTTCTGTGTTCCTGTGGAAAAGGTAGGATGCGTTTCGTGACAGATTTGTTTTCAGGAATTTGTGTACCTTGGGGAGATTTTAATGAGTGACAGAAGAGGAATAACATAGCACCATATTCACATCTACACAATCACTACCTCTTGGTTGGGCATTCTTGCCTTTTATTGGGTCCCACAGCCATCTGGGGACTCAGTTGTTGAAACGGGGTCCCCAGGAGCGTAGACTGTCTTTAAACTGTGTAGCACTCTCGATCTTCCCTCCACTTCTGAGTGCTAGGAGTCCACAGGTGTGCCACATGCCTGTTTTTTGGTGGTGGTAGTGGGTGGAATCTTGTCGTTTTTGTTCCTGTTTTATTCTGATGTAGTGCTGGGGGTTGAACTAAGGGCTGCATACATGCAAGGCATGGACTCTACCAGCTGAGCCAGATCCCTAGTCTTCCTGGAAGATTATAGGTACCCAAGCTAGTACTGGAAGATTTTAAGTTCCCAAATCATGCTGGGATTTGTTTTTGGACTCTTCTGATGATTCTGATTGCTGCTGCATTGAGACCAGGCAACCTCAGGGGTGACTGGAGTCATTGTCACCACTTGGTGGCAGTGTTTCTCCCTTGTCTTGATGGCTCTAGGCTCCTATTCTGCCAAAAGAACCTACTTCCTTCCCCAGCATGTTTTGTTTGTGAGTTGTTGAGATAGTGGTATTTCCTGTCCGCTTGCAACTTACTTGAACATGGAGTTGTGACGTCAAGTTTCTCTCTTCTAAAGGACTTTGTTACAAGGGCAAAACAAGGAAGAAGCTGATTGTGTCCAGTTGACAGATGTGATTTTTTTTTTAAATTACTCTATTTTGAGATGGGTTTTGTTCTGTAGGACTTAGATATGGGAGCCAGTGCCTTAGCCTCCCAGATACTGGGTTGCAGGCATATGCTACCCTGACAAGGTGGTTTTTGTTTACTGTCCTTGAACTTCGCTTTTCTTTTTTGAGATGATGTCTTTCAGGCTAGTGATCTGATTGTGTGTGTGTGTGTGTGTGTGTGTGTGTGTGTGTGTGTGTGTGTCTTGGCATGTCTCTTCAGAAGTCAGGGCAGCTGCGGTGACTTTGGCTGGCCGCTCATGTGCCTGTCACCACTGAACTGCTAAGCCAGCACTGTCAGCTTTTCCTGCGGTGCCTCTAGAATTTAAACAGCTAGTCCTTCCACTATTTATGGGGTGGTTTGAAAACATTGTCACCCTGACAACTTCTGCTTGGTTGTAAGACTCATGGAGTAGAGCTGAGGGGCGTGTCCTGCAGCATAGGAGCGGAATGGCCTGTCAGGTGGCTGTCGGATCACAGCACCCAGCTACCCAGCTGGCAGGGAGTTAGTTCCTTCATAGGGTAAAGTGACTGCTCCAAGCCTGCTTGTGTGCCCCCGGGATAAAGTCCAAAATAGAAAGTTTTGATTTGTCATCCTTAATTTTAATGTTTAGAGGAAGGCAGGGTCTCATACTGACCTTGAACTCTGTGTACCTAAGGCCGGCCTTGAACTCCCAGTCCTGTGAGTACTGGAACTACAGATGTGTTTTTCCATATCTAGCTTGTGTTTTACCATTAAACTTTAATCTGTAGGTTCCAGTGACTGTTGAATTATTTAAAATAAGGCAGTGGCAAGAAGTTTAAAATGTTTTCAGGGGAATAAAATTTGTGGACTTGTATGAACATGAACCAGCCTCAAAAGGAAGGCTGTGGTAAGAGTGTGGCCAGCAGGGTGCAAGGAGGCTCCCAGCCTTTCAGGGAGTGGCCCTGTACTTAGAGCTCCCCCATAGTAAATGTCTCCCAACTTCTGTACTGCACCAGCCTGCTGGCCTTGCTCAAACTGGCATCCTCAACTGTGTGCCCTACAATCTCCTTGAGCACTGGGATGACCCTGCAGGGAAGGGGAGAATGAGCTCCGGGAAGGGATTCTTTCTTTGGAAGAAACAACTCAGTTTTACTTAAGAAGTAGTTTTTTTGGGGGAAAACAGTTCATATACTGTACAAATCACTCATTTAAAGCTTACAATTCACTGTTGCTGTTGTTAGAGAGATCTGTTTACAACATTGTGCAGCCATCACCACAATGCAATTTTAAAATTCTTAAGTCACTAGAAAAAAGTTTCTAACCATCCCTTCACATCCCATCCCTTGCTGATAGACAATCACTAATCCTGTTCCTGTAGATTATTGTATTCTGGACACACCCTGTGAATGCGTCTGCAGAATAGGTGGCCCTCTGCTGGCTCCTTTCATTTCTCTGATGTTCCCTAGGTCTTAGGTATTGTCACATCTGTCAGTGCCTCATTCTTTTAATGGAGACCAATGCCCCAACCTGGAGGCATGTTACAGTCTGCGTGACACCTCCCAGTCAATAGACATATGGGTTGTTTCCACTTCTTGGCTGTTAGGAACCGTAATGTTTGGAGCATTGTTGGGAAAAGGAGTTTTGTGGATGACTGTTAAGAAAAGGATATAACGTCCACTTTACTACATGTACTATGGTCCTGTAGTGCCTGTACTATATATACTATGGTACTACGCCTGTAGCTTACCGCCTGCACTATAGGACTGTTCACTAGCTGGGCAAGGGGCTGGAGATTGAAACACAAACACACAGAGACAGAGACACGGGTCATCCTTGAATCCCCCAAGAATGCCTACTTTATTGTGTTCCAGGACAGCTTATATAGTGCCTTCCCTGACCAATGGCCATGCCCTAACTCTCAGCTGCAAGCTATCAAAAACCACTCCTCTGCCATCAGGAACTCCTGAGGGTCTCATGCTAGGAGCAGCTGCAAACACAGGAAAACAAGTTGTTTTGCTCAGAGCAGCTGCAAACATAACAAGTTGTTTACAAGAAATTCAGGGTCTGGGGGTCCACAGCCCCCAACAAAGGGAGTCAGGACTAGGGGTGTAATATGCTGGTAGAGGTTTACCTGGAATCCACAAGACTGGATTTGAGCCCAGCCCTGAAGGGTGAGTTGGTGTGGAACTGCATTCCCAGGAACATACCTGTACCTCTGACCCCAGGGCTGGTTATGCCAAGTGAGATATGATGCAGGAGAATTGTCTGTATTCTGTCAATCATGTTTTAAATAAACACTGATTGGCCAGACAGGAAGTAGAGGCAGGGCAATGAGAACAGGAGAATTCTGGGAAGGAGGAAGCCCATTCCTCCCAGCCCTGCCCAGATCACGGAAGAAGCACGATGTAATCTGCCGTGCTGAGAAAGGTACCGAGTCATGTGGCTAACATAGATAAGAATAATGGGTTACTATAAGCTACAAGAGCAAATAAGTAGCCTGAGCTAATGGGCCAATCAGTTTTATAACTTATGGAGATCTCTGTGTGATTTTCTTTTGGGACTTGCTGGTTGTGGGGTATTGGGTGGGACAGAAACCCCAACAAGCAGGCCCCTTATTGTTACAGAGATAGAGGAAGCAGGGGTCTTGACACCTAAGTCTTCCCTGCAGACTATCTTTGCTTTCACTTCAGCTCTTCCATCCTGGTCCTGACCCTGTGATGTTACCAGTGTGTTCTGACTTTGTCTCTGGCTTAACCTTCCAATGCTCCTCGTGCCTCTTTCATACATGGGAAACCCAGTATGAAACCCTCCCTCAGGGCTCCCACAGCTTGCCTTTGTCCCTGGGTGCCAGCCAGGGGATCATGGGTTGGCGGCATTTGCTAGGTGCCACATTTTCTTCAGCTATCCTCAAGCTTAGCACAACTCAGAATGCTTTGGGGACTTGTGGAAAAAGGCTGCTGGGCATCACCAAAAAGTTACTGGTTCTGGAGATCAAATTCTTTGGAGAGGCACCCTCACGATCCCAGACTTTGAATAGTATGGTAATCCCAGTCACTTACAGAAAAGGGCTCATCATCTTCTGATCTAAATTTGGCCTCCAAAAGTTCGGAGTAACAAGTAAGAGAGACATCAGAATGCACACTAGAACTGTAGCCTGTAGCAGACTGGGTTGCCACACACTGTTTTCTTTGCATGAAACTCTCTGACTCCTGGCAGCAGCTGTCGTGATTCTCCTCCGTGTGTCTTAAGCATCTAGTGTCTCTGCATTTACACACACAGAAGTCCTGGGTGTCGCTACTCATTTAGGAATGGTGGACAGAATGAATAACGGACCTGTGGCGCCCTCTGTGGCTAAGTTCCAGTCAGTTCTAATTAACATTAAATCCCCTCTCTAGTTGCACAGATGACCTGTTCCCAGTTTTAGGAAGAAATTGCCAAGAGTTTTGTCGGGTCTGAGCACTCCAGCTAGTCCTTGTGCAGAGAGAGGCTGTGTCATCGGAAATGAGCGTGCCTCCGGTTGGGAGTTTTGTGGCCTTACCTGATGACGTGCTAATGAAGCACACATTTTAGGCTCCCAGGAACCCCAAAGCTCTGGGAGGTTTAAGATTTCCTAGTCGGATGGTTTCTGTCCTTTACATTTAAAGGAAGGAACGTTTGTCCTCTGGGGATGGTGATGCTATGTGTACCCCTTGTGTGTGGGCTGGCAGCTCCAGGGTTACAGCTCTTGACACATTCAGCAAGTTCTTGCTTTTGTGAAAATCCTGAGACAAAGCCAACAGATGCATTATGCTGTTTCTAAACGGACTTGTCCAAGTAAATTTGTTTTAATGCTTTCATACAAATGAAAATATTTTCAGCCTAAGTCTTAAAAGATTTTAAACATTGTTTACAAAAGCAGAAACACTATAGTTATGGTCTTGCATAATTCTGAATGTAATTGGTAGTGGCAAATGATAAATTTTATCATTGAGAGAACTGAATTTTCCAAAGAATGTCGAGAACTGTGGTTCGTTTCTTATGGGGCACTTTAACTGGAGGGCTTTGGGTAAAGGTTCTATTTTCTGGGATGAACAGCCACGTCTAGTCTCAGCTGGTTTTACTGTTTTCCCTCAGTCCCCATTCTGTGGTTGTATATTGGCCTGAGTTTAGGGGTATAGTGGGGTATATAGAACCATTTGACTTCTTCAGCCCTGTGAGGCCTTAGATTGGAACCCCCTCTGTCTTAGGGTTTCTATTGCTGTGGAGAGACACTGTGACCACAGCAACTCCTATAAAGGAAAGTGTTTAATTGAGGAGGCGGCCTACAGTTTCAGAGGTTTAGTCCATCTTCGTGCTGACTGCATCTTGATCAGAAGGCAATAGGAAGTGAACTGTGACACTGGTGGTTTCTGGAGCATAGGAAGCCTCAAAGCCCGCCCCCACAGTGACACACTTCCTCCAACAAGGCCACACCTACTCCAGCAAAGCCACACCTCCTAATAGTGCCACTTCCTTTGGAGGTTATTTTCTTTCAAACTCTCCATGGGACTTAGATTGGAAGGTGGGGGTGCGGGGTGGTGTTCCTCTTGTCACAAGGTTTTGTTCAGATTGATGTTTGCAAAGAAAGAAAGATTGGAGCTCGCCGTTCTTCATTGAATCAGCACGCACCACTGAGGTAGTCTCTGCAACTCTTTCTTTCCTAACTGCAGTCTCGGCCCCACCTGGTGTCTGTTCCCGTGTCCAGAAGCCACACACACTTAGCCCATATGTTCTTTCAGCACACAACCAGGTCACTGAACCTCCTTATCCTGTGGGGCCCCTCCTCACTTGCTGATGCTCAGTTGTCTTTGTCCTTCTCCTCTCTCATTTGCAGCCATCAGAACTGAGATCGTTTAGAGATTGTGTCTGACAAATGCACACTGGTGTAACCACAGTGGGACTCATTTGTCTCCCGTAACAAGTATGGCCAGCAGGAGCAAAGCTCCTTCCGCTGACCCTGTGACGTTACCAGTGCGCCCTGACCTTGTCTCAGTCTTACCCTTCCGGTGCCTCTCGTGCCTTTTTCATTCATTTTCCCTCCATCTCCAAGCCTCGTGAGCAAAGAAGGCGGCATCGAGGAGAAAAGTTGTGAGCCTAATCGCAAGCCTTCACATCCAGAGAGAATTCTCCCACAAGTGCGGTGACAGGGAAGCTGCAAAGCCTTGATACTTGGCTCAGTGCATTTCTGCCTTGTCTAGTATTTGTGGAGTGAGGGCAGGGCAGGGCTGGAGAATTGTAGTTCTGCCTATGTGGAGGTCTGTTGCTTCCTGTTGTGCTGTGTGTTCAGGCAGCCATATTTTACATGCATGGATCTTTTCTCAGGACCATCAAGCGCCTTGTGGTTATGTTCCCCCTCTGTGGGTAATGTATGCCGTAACACTGGGAGATTTCCCCGCATCCTTCCAGACCACCTCAGTACTGATATTTCTCCTCTTTCCTCGTGTGACCTAGCTGGCCTCTCCATTCCCAGTGCTCTTAACCGACTTCTGGTGTCCCTGTGGGTATCTGGTCATTTGTGGTAACTTCCACACCAGCGACCCTGGCCACATCCAGCCTTTCAAATGTAAGAGTAAACCAACCACACTTGAAAGCAACAAGAAGTTAGCTCCTCATGCTGGCCTTACTTTAGGTGCACAGGGGCCACGTGTGAGCTCACACAGTACTCAGTACTCAGGGGCACAGCTTTAGAATAGCCCCCGCCCCCGAGTGAAGCTGTTAGGCTTCCCTTTGCACTGCCTGCCACTCAGAACCCAGGTGCTTGTTGCAGAGCCCAAGTTTGTTGTATGTTCTCTCCTCACTGACGTGGCAATCTACGGACAGAGTCAAGATTTCCCACACTTCTCCCCCACAGTAGTGTTGCTGACAGTAAATGATGGACATCGAGGACTCCACTCTCAAGGAATCCTGCCAGCAGGTGAAGACGCTAGCAGATAGAGACAACTGAGGCTTGTGGGAGCAGGACCCTTTGAAAGTCACCCAGGCCTTTTGGTGGTAGATTCTTAGCTCTTTCCAATTCTTGACTCTTTAAGTGACCCCTGAGGCCACCAACCAGCTTGTCTTCCCCTCTCACTAGTTTTCAGTTCTGACAGAGAAAGTCATTCTCCACCTCCACCTCTTAGCCGCCTCTTTGTGTGTAGTTGTTCCCACAAGCACTTGGGAAACAATGGATGAACACAACCCTGTTCTCTTCGGTGGTTACTGAGTTGTAAGAATCAGAGGTGACTCTAACTGGCTCACCCACATGGCTTCTGGGAACCAAAACTGGGTCTTCCATAAGAGCAGCAAATGCTCTTAACCACCTGGCCTTTTCTCCAGCCACATGAGACTGTGCGCACTGAGGTCAAGGTGAGAAGATTCTTTGTGCACTTAAATGCTTGTCATCAGTAAATACTCTGAGGCTATAAACTGTGCTAAGTTCTTGAGAGTTTAGATTTTTCTCTTGTTAAACAAAACAATTCTTAACTTTCTTCATTTTATCTATGAGAGGACTGAGGCCCACAGCGCCAGTGCCCACAGCAGCCTTCATTTGCCCTGTGTGTAGGAATTTCTCTGAATGCTGACCCGTTACAGAGTAGCCTGGTTAGAAGCTTGCAGTGCTGCAGTGTTCAGCTAGCTCTCAGTGCTTTCTGCCTGGTGCCCTGTCTCAGCTCCTGTTCTCTGTCCGCAGTCACTGTGTGGAGCTGTGAGGGGCAGTATTGCACAGGGCATGAGAGTCGGGCATCCCACACAAGGCAGAAGTGTCAGGCCTCAGAAAATAACAGAGAACTTGCGACATCCACATAGAGAGCTGGAGCTCTGGAGTGTGGGGATTTCAAGTACGAAAAAGATGCGACCTTTGGGAGTGCAGCCCGCTGCTGGAGGTCTTGAAGGTCTTGGTCACACCAAACCTGTCCTCAGGCACCCTCCTTTTCCCAGCTGCAGCCTTTTAGGGGGGTTCTGTAGGCTCCTTTCCACAACCTCATCCCAGCGCAAACCTTAGTTTTCTTGGTATGTTGTGCGGTAAAACAAAGCAATTCAAAACTCAGAGCCAGTCGTGGGATGGCACTCCCATAATCTCGGCACTCAGGAGGCTGAGGCAGAAGGATCAGAGAGCTCGAGGCCAGACTGGACCACACTGTTTCTTAAAAAAGAAGAAGAAGAAGAAGCCCCATGCCAGTTAATCACTCCCACTGTGATAAGTAATTCTGCTATTGGCTTCTAGCCGTTTGAGAGAGAGTCATTTGTGACCTTGGAAATACTCAATCATTTGGAGAGTCAGGGTATTGTTCTGGTTAAGGATATTGATTAAAATTTTTTCCAAGTGATTTTTGTTGTGTAAAACACATACTTACACTTCGTAGTGGTTAAGATGCTATATTTTGGTTATGGGTTTTCCTTTTTGTAAAACTGAAACCCTTAAAGCTATTAACACACTTCCCTTGTCCCAGCCCCCATTAACCTTTGCTCTACTTTCTGATTCTATGAATGCAGCTACTTTAGTTGTTTCGGGTAAGTGAAATCATGCAGCGTAATTTAACATCGTTTCCTCCAGCTAGCTTATGGCAGGGCTTCCCTTTTCCAGGCCAAATTATGTTCCCTCATGTATGTGGTTTTGCTTCAACTGACTGGACTTTGTTGGTACCCATCTCTTAGCTGTTCTGGCTAACACTGCTGTGAACCTGGGTACAAACACCAGAAGCTGGATGCCAGATCATGTAACCCTTGTATTTTAATGTTTTGGTGAGGAGCTTCCACATCACCTATGGCACTGTGCCTTCCCGCTTGCGCAGTGCCCAAGGGGTCCTGTTTCTTCACATCCCCACCAACCTTTGCCACTTTCTGGTTAATTTGCTAGTAGTCATTCTAATGGGTGTGAGGTGATTACCCATGGTGGCTCCTCTGTGACCTGTCTGCTAACAGTGATTTGGTGACCTCCTTATCCATAATATACACAGTGTAGTGACAGTGTCTGCCTGACGGTAGTAGGGATGTGGGGCTGGTCAATTGAAGCTGTTGTCACATAGACCGCACACAGCCTCATCTTCCTAGGGAGCCTGAGTGCTGGCTTTTCCAGGGAGAAGGGCCGCAGTCCCACTTTTAACAAGCTGAACACAGCAGGAGCTGGGGAAGAACTGAGTCCACTATTTAAGCCTTTTGTTTCATTGCATGGATTTTCCCCATCCCCTCTCCCCAGCAAAGCACAGAAGTATTTCCTGGCTCTCGGGCCATGAGCTTCCTTTCATGGAATCCAACCTTAGATCACACATAACCATTGCATAATCGGCGAATGGGACTAGGGTGTCAGTGACAGATGCTTCTGGGGAAGGGGGGGACAACAGAAGTTGTAGCTGGAGCTTTTGGCCACTCAAGCATGAGTTCTGCTTCAGGCCTGCTGTGCCCCGCAGCGTCCTCTGAGATTCTGATTCTCCCCTAGGTCACGCATTGTTTTCCTACACCACTCATGCTGCCCTCTCCCTGAGATTCTTATAGTGCCACCCACTTCCTCTTCCTGCTTTCTTCCCTTCCCCAGCTCTAAGAAATGCTCACCCAGCACAGGCCGTGCTGTGACCCGGATGTAAACTTCCAGTGCTCTGGAACTCCAGAGATGAGTTCCTGCTGTGTACCCCACGTTACTCTTCATGGTCCCCTGCTTCAGAACCTTGGCTTGGCGCGCACATGCTCAGTGCTTCAGAGCCTGCCTTGCCGTTCTGGCTCTTTAAAGAGCAGTTATGGCCAAGAAGCCACCCCAGTGCAGTGTTAGCAGATGGAGCATGCAGAGACAGTTCCGTGAAGGGCCAGGGAGAACACTTGTCCTGGGGAAACAGGACTGCAGGAAACTGGCCCTTTAAAGATGTATGGTTTCATAAATATGCAAAAACATGCAAATATGAAGATAAATGTTTACACTTCCCCGGGCCAGAGAGGAGAAAATTAAACTTCTCTTGAAAGTTGCCAGTTGTGCTGCCGTGTGAGTTGGTCTGTCTTTTCCACTCAGACTTAAGTGCCGTGTGTGTGTGTGTGTGTGTGTGTGTGTGTGTGTGTGTGTGTGATAGTCTTTTTAAAAGGGGTAACCTCCAGCCCTTGTAATACTCCTTGCCATGTCCCGAATGGAAATTTTAACGAATGTCTAAAAGGTATAAGACGTAGCCCCTGTCCCCGGGATCATTCGTCAGATTTATCATGCTTACAAAACTCCTGTCGAGCACTGAGCCAAAACTGTTTGTGGAAGTAGAACAAAGGGGCAGCTTAGAGTGGCATTAGCCCCTATTGTGGGTCAACGTGTGCCCCTCCCCTGCAACATAGTCCTATGTTGACCCTCTGGCCCCCAATATGATGGCATTGGGTAAAAGAGTAGGTCCAGCTGTAGAAGTCCAGCCTGAGACAGCTGTGCCCGGCACACTCGCTCTCTCTCCCCCCTCTCCCTCTCCGTGGTGGAATTTCCTGACTCTTCTCAGCTCTACTTCTGGCCCCCGTAATATGTGTGCCATGGTTACACCTGTGCCGTGGCTGGGGGAAGCTTGAGGGTGAGTGAGGAAGTGGGTGCCTTCTCTGTGGTTCTCTTTCCCATGCCTCCGTAGCAGCTGAGCAGCAGAGAGAGCCGGTGGTCCAGGAGCATCCTGGTTGACAGAGGCGCAGGCTGGGAAGAGGTGCACAGCAGTGGGGGTGGGGGAGGGGGTGGCTAGAAGCTCCGCTCCAAACAAGCCCCTTCACTGCAGTTAGCTAAACAACATGGGTTGGGAAATCTCGCCCTAGCTTTTTGTAGTATATCTTACTGTTGTACTGAGTGACTCACTGGTCTCTGCCCCTGACTATTTATGTTCAGATCTGGGGTTTTTTGGAGGGAAGTTTATTATTGCTTGATTTGTGTGGGTGGTGGATCTGGGTCAGCAGGGAGGGACCCCTTTCTGAATGCATTTCTTAAGAAAATGGTATTAATTTTAGTTCAAACAATTGCCTTTGACTAAGATAATGTGATTTGGCCAGTGTTTGAAAAGACACATGTATTTTTGTACTTTATTTAATGGTCAGGGTGCTTATGATGGCTAGAGTCATTGTTTAATGTGAAATTTATTTAAAGCTACCCCTGGGGCTAAGCGGTTAGCTGAATGTTCCTGAAGCCCTCGTTAAGGTCCCCAGCACTGCAAAAGTAAATACAAGGCGTGTTGTGTCTCGTGTTACAGTGTCACATAGTATGACGCCACCAGTTAAGGCAAATGGATGAAAATATAGCAGCAGTGAACATGCCGATGCCCAGATACAGGGCTTTCAAACATGTTTGTGAGTAGAATTCCAGTTGTGTAGGCCTAGTGCACTGGGGGTTTATGATTTCTCAGGCCTGGATGGTTGGAGCCAAGGCTGCCTTTCTCACGCCTGTCAGGGTTGCCTCTTGATGTTGCTGGGGCCACACTCTGAGAAGTATTCTGAGGACTGAACTTTTTGCTACATTTTATCCACTGGGACCCACATGCTGTTGGAGGGAGCTTTGAGACAGATCTTTTCTCTGTGCCCATTGTAAGCTCCAGGGAGAGGAAGCTTGATCATTAACTGTAATCCTGGACACCAGCAGTGTAAATCACAGTGCTGAGTGATCTGACGACTTTAAAACCCCTTGTGGCTGAAATCCGAGGGCCTAGTGTGGGTACCAGTCAGCTGGCCCCTGCTTTCTGACACTCTGACACAGAAGTTGTGGCATGCCACTGTTTCACTTCTTCTCTGCGTGTCTGTCAGGGTACAGGTCTTACTTGGCAGGTGGCCTTCGTGTGTTGACCCAGCTTACCAACTTGACCCGGGTCTTGGTGGAACTCTTTGTGGTCTCTGACTCTCTCTGCTGCTTTGCCCATGCAATATTTCACACAGTTCCCTGGCCTTGGCAGCTGCACTTATGTCTCAGGATTCAGCACTTGACGGCCCCCAGTCCCACAGAAGGGTTCAGTTAGGGTTGACTCCTTCGTCATTAGTGGCCCTCTGAACTCTTGTCACCCGCCGTTGACTTGTCTTCAACTACTCCTGACTCTGTTTGGAATGGGACCCATTCGGCTATCACCTTGGGAACCTAAGTTGGTTTTATTTCACCATTGTTCTGAGCTGAAGTGGATGGATGCTTGGTCTCAGGAGGATTAATACTGAGTCTGTGGTGTTTCTTATAAAGTTATATATATATAAAGGTATGTATGTGGTAAATATTCACCTATCTCTGTAGCTCTCAATGAGATAGATGATAGATAGATAGATAGATAGATAGATAGATAGATAGATAGAGTTTATTTAATTTAAAAATTAAGTAATTTTTAGAGAGCTGCAGCCCAGTCTCTTGTTACCAATATTGCATGCTGTACAGGGTTATGCTATATTCTGTCCCTCTGATTTCTTTCTTTTCTACTCAATCTTTGCAGGATGTTCCAGGCTTCACTGGTTTTCTTTTCTGGGATGCTCTTACATTTGTTTGTGTTTGGGGTTCCATGGTGGCTGTAGAATTTGCACTCCTGCAAGCAATAAATGAGTGCTGTAGAAGAATGCTCTTATACACTGTAAACATTTGTCACTCATATTGGTATAATAAAACAGTAGCTAGACAGGAAGTATAGATGGGGCAACTAGACTAGGAGAATTCTGGGAAGAGGAAAGGCAGAGAGGCAGTCACCAGCCAGAAACAGAGGAAGCAAGATGAGAATGCCTCACTGAGAAAAGGTACCAAACCGTGTGGCTAAACATCTATGTTTAAGAATTATGGATTAATTTAAGTTGTAAGAGCTAGTTAATAATAAGCCTAAGCTAATGGGCCAAACAATTTATCATTATATAAGCTTCTGTGTGTTTCTTTGGAACTGAACGGCTGTGGGATCAGGCAGGACAGAAACTTTTATCTACAGATGAGTATTCCCATTATTCCACAAGTGACCACCATGAACTGCCATTTGTTATATTGATTTTAGCCATTCTAATGGGTGTAAAATGAAATTTCAGAGTAATTTCTATCTACATTTCCCTGATGAATAAGGATGTTGAGCATTTCTTTAAATATTTCTCAGCCATTTGAGTTTCCTTTTTGGAGAAGTCTCTTTTTTTTACCCTGTTTTTTAAATTGACATTTCTTTTCTTGGTATTTAGCTTCTTGAGTTCTTTTTGTATTTTGAATATTAGCCCTCTACTGAACATCTTTTCCCACTATAGGATGCCTTTGATTCTGTCCCTCTGGTTTCTTTCTTTTCTGTTTAATCATTCCAGGATGTTCCAGGCTTCACTGGTTCCCTTTTCTGGGATGCTCTTATATTTGTTGTTTGTTTTGGGGGTTCCATGGTGACTGTACAAGTTTGCACTCCCACAAACTTGGATGAGTGCTGTGGGAGAGTGATTTGTACACTGTAAAGATTTGTCACTCGTATTGGTTTAATAAAACACAGATTTGTCCAGATGATGGTGTCCTTTGCCATGCAGAAACTTTTCAGTTTTATGAAATTCTGTTCAGAAAGTCTTTTCTTGTACCAATGAGTTCAAGTCTATTCCCCTCTTTTTCTTCTATCAGTATTTTATGTTTTATCTGGTTTTATGTTAAAGTCTTTTTTGTTAAAGTCTATTTTGAGTTGAGTTTTGTGCATAGTGGTAAGTATGAATTTATTTAAATTCTTCTACTTGCTGACATCCAGTTAGATCAGTGTATATTTTTGGCTTTTAAAAAAAATCAAGTGTTGATAGATGTATGGATTTTGGTCTGGTTCTTTAATTCTATTCCACTGTTCAGACATATCTGTTTTTGTGCCAATATCATGTGTTTATTTGTTTGTTTATTATAGCTATAGTACAATTTGAGGTCAAGAATGGTGATACCTCCCACAGCTTTTATTATTCAGGATTGTTTTAGCTATCCTGGGGTTTTGTGTGTATGTTTTCATGTGAAACTATCAATTTTTCACTTTAAGATATGTGAAGAGTTGTGTTAGACTTTTGATGGAAATTGAATTGAATCTGTAGACTGTCGTTGGTAGGATGGCCATTTTTACTATAGTAATCCTACCAATCCATGAGCATGGGAGATCTTCCCATCTTCTGATATCATCTTCATTTTCTTTCTTTGACATCTCAAAGTTTTTATTATACAAGTCTTTCACTTGCTTGCTTAGAGTTACCTCAAGAAATTTTATATTATTTGAGGCTATTGTGGAAAGTGTTGTTTCCCTGATTCCTTTTTCAGTCTGTTTGTCAATTGTCTGTATTGTAGTGAGCTGCTGTTTTATCCAGCCCCTGTGCTGGAAGTGTGCTACCAGCTGTAGAGTTTCCTGGTAGAAATTTGAAAGTCACTTATGTATAAGATCATATCATCTGCAAGTAAAGGTACTTTGACTTTTTCATTTCCAATGTAATCCCCTTGGTCTCTTTAAGTTACATTATTGCTCTAGCTAAGACTCCCAAATACTATATTGAATAGATGTGGGGAGAGCAGACAACCTTCTCTTGTTCCTGATTTTAAGGAAAATGCTTTTGAGTTTCTCTCCATTTAGGTTGATGTTGGCTATAGGTTTGCTGTAAACTGCCCTTATTAGATTGAGGTATGTCTCTTATATCCCTGATCTCTCCAGGGCTTTTCTCATGAACGGGGTATTAGATTTTTGTCAAAGGCCTTTTCGGTATCTAATGAAATGATCATGTGGTTTTGTCTTTCAGTTTGTTTATATAGAGGATTTCATTTATCAATTTACATATGTTGAATTGTCCCTGCCTCTCTGGGGTGAAGCCTACTTGATCAAGGTGGAAGATCTTTTTGATATATTACAGGATTAGGTTTGCAAATATTTTATTGAGAATATTTGCATCTATGTTCCTAAGGGAAATTAGTCTGTAATTCTCTTTCCTTGTTGGGCCTTTATGTGGTTTGGGTATCAGGGTAACCAACCTCATAAAACAAATTGGGCAGTGCTCCTTTGTCTCTTCTTTGTGCAATAGTTTGAGAAGTGTTGACATTAACTCTTCTTTGAAAATCCGGTAGAATTCTTTGCTAAAACCGTCTGGCCCTGGACTTTATTTGATTGGGATACTTTTGATGGCAACTTGTTTTTCAGTAGGGATTGTAGCCCTGTTTTTTAAATTGGGCTATTTGTTCACTTTATTATCTGATCTTGATCTAACTTTAGTAAGTGGTGCCTATCAAGAAAACTTTCCATTTCTTTTAGATTTTTCAGTTAGGTGGAGTGAAGCCTTTTTCTAAAGTATGTCTTTAGGATTTTCTGGATTTCTTTAGTGTCTGTTGTTAGGCCCCCCCCCCTTTACCCCTAGTTTTGTTGATTTTGACCTTCTTTCTGTGTCTTTTAGTTAATTTGGATAAAAGTTTGTTAATATTACTGATTTTTCTTCTCAAAGAACCAACTCTGTTTCATTGAGTCTTTGTATTGCTTTGTTGTTACTGTTTCATTTTTTATTGATTTTAGCTCTGAGTTTTATTGTTTCTTGCCATATATTCTAAAGGGTTTGCTTTCTTTGTTCTAGATCTTTCAAATATGCTGTTAAGTTACTAGCATGAGCTGTCTCCAGATTTTTAACATAACTTAGTGTTGTAAACTTGCCTCTTAGAACTATCTTCATTGTACCTCGCAAGTTTGAGTACGCTGCATATTCATTTTCACTCAATTCTTGAAAGTTTTTAATTTCTTTCTTAGTTTCTGCCATGACACACTTTTTATTCAGTAGAGAGTTGTTCCTTTTTCATGAGTTTGTAGGTTTTCTGTTGTTGAAATCCAGCTTTAATCCATGGTGGTCACATAGGGTGCCGGGTGTCAATCTTCTTGTAACTGTTGAGACTTGCTTTGTATCAGAGTATTTGTTCAGTTTTGGAGAAAGTTCCATGAGGTCCTGAGAAGTTGTTATATTCTTTTGTGTAATATGTTAGATCCATTTGGTTTGTAATGTCAGTCAACTCCAGTGTTTCTATTTGACATGTCTGTTGGTGAGAGAAGGCTTCCACTGTCAGTGGAATGTGTGATTTAAGCTATAGTATTTCTTTTATGAATTTTTGAGTCCTTGTGCTTGGTGCATAGATGTTAGAATTACAGTGTCCTCTTGGTGGATTTTCCTTTGACGATGTCCTCCCCCATCTCTTCTGATTGGTTTTGGTTTGAAGTCTCTCATGAGACCTTATGAAAATCAGACAAGCTTATCTGTGTCCCCCAGCAAACTGCTTTGATGGCTTACAAGTAGGCAAAGGCAGAGAACATTAGGACAGGATTTATATCTTAAACCTCGAGTCATCATCACCTCAAAACGGTGCTTGCAACTTGCAGCTCCAGTTTCAAGGAAAACTGAAGTCACAGCTGGTCCTTCATAGCCTCTGTAGACAGCTCCGGTCAGAAGCTGCATTGAACTTGAGACAAGCAGCCTAAACCGTTAGGAGTATTCCTTGTTCCTCACCAACTTACAGCCCAGTATTTTTAGTTCAGATGGGCAGGTTATTAGAAGAAATTAAGCATTTTGTGCTTCTGTGTGTGCTCAAGGATCTCATAGTAAGAAACTCAACTTCAAAAAAGGCAGTGGCCATCCAGTACCAACGGCGGCTAGGGAAACGGGAACGCGGGATTGTGTTGGAGCTGTCAGTCAGAACCGATTTTGTTTGGGTGATTTTAGGTCTAAGCTGCCTGTGAAGGGTGTTTCAATTGCAGATCTTAAGACCTGTGTTCCTTAAGTTCAGTGTACCCAGTAGCTCCTTAAATGCTGCTTGTCTTGTGGGATCCAGTTGTTCAGGGACCTCTGTTGCCTGTTAGTGCTAGGCTCACAGTATCATGTGTAACAGAACATAGTTTCTGCACATAAAGGGATTTCCATTCATGAAATGTGAGGAGTTAAACAAAACACAGGTATTTAGAAACAGACGTGGGAACGTTGGAGGTGAAGTTGCTTCTCGTGGTAAGCGGGTGACTCCTGTGGAATCCTGTACAGCTGCTTGCTTAGTCTATTGGTCTTTCTGGGCCTCAGTTTCCTTTTTAGGCAATGTGTATCTTCTACAATTGTCCGGATAAGTGACTACCTGTGTAAATGCCCAGTACAGTGTCCTGCACTTGGGGACCTATTAACAGTGCTGGCTTCTATTGTCCCTCAAAGACATTTAACTCTCTCAGAATATCTAACAGTGTGGCAGTGAGAATGCTTGTGTAAGCCAGGCTGCTGTGTTCCCATGCTGGTTCCCCTGCTGTCTAGCTGGGTGACACTGGGCAAATCTCTCACACACCTATACCTTGTTGTTTGTTGTTATCAGGGTTCTCTAAATATACAACTAGACAGTTTATAAAACTAAATACCAGTGTCTTAGGGTGGTTGTATTAAATAAGTGGCTATAGACACAGAGTAACAACTGTATGGTTGTTACTAAATAATCTCTGAAGTTTATCTAATCTTAAACCCTGAAAAGCAGCTTTAAACCTTTTCCCACCCCCTCCAGTTTTCGCTTTCTATTTAATGTGTCATTTGTTTCATGTTTGACTCATACATAAGGTATTGTGGTGAATATTAAAACATAATTTTTAAATTACATTTATCTGTTTGTTTGTGTGTGTGTGAGGGACAGGACAAACATGCATATGCCAGCACTTGTGTGAAGGTCAGAGGACAACTTCCGGGAGTCAGTTCTTTCCTTCCTTTATGTGGGTCCAGGAGATCAAACCCAGGTTGCCAACCTTAGTGACACATACCTTTACCTCCTTTACCTGCCGAGCCATCTTTACTGGCTCCAGAACATAAACTCTACATTGGGTGGTGTTGTGCCTTAGCTAATTGAGCAGAAATTTCTGAATTGGTAAAGCATTTGAAAACATACTTTTTGTTGTTGAAAAAAACAGACCATTCCAAGACTGGTGGGATGACTCCAGTGACCTGAGTTCAGTCCCAAGGACACACATACAGGTGGAAGGAGAGAACCAATCCACACGGGGCGGGGGGAAGAGAGGGGGGAAGGAGAATTTTAAAAGGAGAGAAATACCATCTTGCAATGTCCTTTTCATGTACAGATTATGCAGAACTGGGAGAGCTCCCTCCGCGGTCCCCTTTAGAACCAGTGTGTGAAGATGGACCGTTTGGCCCTGTACCAGAAGAAAAGAAGAGGACGTCACGCGAGCTTCGAGAGCTGTGGAAAAAGGCTATTCTTCAACAAATACTGCTGCTCAGGATGGAGAAGGAGAACCAGAAGCTGCAAGGTTGGTTTGGAGTTGGAAGCCGACCAGAACTGATGCTATTAGTTGATCCTGTCCCACGGGATTTACTCTTAAAAACAACAATCAGTGTCAGTCTTAAAGCAACAAGTGATGGATGCTTGTCCTGTCTGTTTACCTTTTTAAAGTGACACTGGGCCATTTACTTTCCAGACATTTAAAGGGAATCTTCTTGTGTTACGTATTCCTCCCTGGCATCATAAGCGCCATGTCTATAACTTCTGAAATATAAGCATCATTTAAACTCTGACCCTCAAAAGTGGTTTATGTTGGTTGGTGGGTTGGTTTATGTTGGTTGGTCTGTTTGTTGTGATGGTAGTTCTGTGGTAGTTTTTGGGTTTTTGTTTTTATTTTTTTTCCTTTTTTTAATGCCCAGCCATAGTTTCTCCCAAGATATTGAGAATAAACCGATCCTATGTATATCCTTAAGATGTATAAGTTCATTGTATGTGGCTGTTTAGTGATTTCCTGAAGAAAAAAGTTATCTGAGCTTTACCTGTACAGATACCAGCTTTAGGTGAACTTCTCTGGACTGCCAGTGCCAAAATAAACACACAGAGACTTCTAAATCAGTATGAAAGATTCGCCTTAGCCAGGCTTATTCCCAACTGGCTCTTACAAATTTAAATTGACCTGTTTATATTAATCTGCTCATTACCTGTCTTCCATAGAGTACATCCAACTTGCTCCACATACCACAAGTGAATCCCACCTCTCTTCTTCCCAGAGTTCCTTTCTCTTCCCAGAAGTCCCGCCTGTCCTCCCCTGCCTAGCTACTGGCCGTTTGTCTCTTGATTTAATCAATCAGAAGGTGCTTTGGCAGCAACACATCTTCACAGTGTACAAAAAGATTATCCCGCTATAACCAACGTTATCAAACTATGACAGGAACTTAGAAAGGTTAGGTTTTGTTTCCTGATTCATTTTAAGACTTGAATCAATAGTTGCCCTTTTCAGAATAGCTCATGCATTTACATATGTGTCCCCTGTGGGAAACAAGCGGACTCTGGGGTGGGAAGCACTGCCTGGATTTAAGTGGGAAGTGAACACTCCTGCAGCAGGGGTTCTCTCATAGTTGCTTTGCTTAAGGCAGCTGCAAAATTAGTGTGTCTCATTGAACATTATCCTTGGTCATTGTTTTTGTCCTTTAATAAGAACCTCGAAGTTTGAATAAAGCTGAAAGTAACTAAGACACCAGATCTCATGGATGATCTCTCAGAATGTGTTGTGTCCCATGAGGCCCTGTTGGTTAGGACTCCGCTGCTCTTCTTTGCTGGTGTCACAGTGAGCGGCTGTCCGTCATGATGAGGCCTCTGTGAGTTACAGCAGCACCAGATACCAGGACTACAGCTCCTGCTGCTGAGAAAGGTGCAAAGTGATAGACTCAGCATTGTTAGGTTTGATCAGGAAGCAGTGAACTGAAGGAACAAATCTTGTTGATGGGACTGTAGTCCAACCGTGTTGTGTGATGTTTTACTTTTTTGGCTTTTTGGGGGGCCCACCACCCAGCTCCCAAATAAATCACACACAGAGGCTTATTCTTACTTATGAATGCCAGACCATAGCTTGGCTTATTTCTAACCAGCTTTTATCTTAAATTATCCCCACTACCTTTTGCCTCTGGGTCTTATCTCTATTACTTTGTCTTATTTTCCTTCTTACTCCATGGCTGACTGGGTGACTGGCCCTGGTGTTTTCTTCTCCTTGTTCTCTTGCTCCTCTCCTTCCTTGTTTCTCCTCCTATTTGCTCTCTCTGCCTAGCAGCCCTCCCTATCCTTGTTCCTGCCTTGCTACTGGCCATTCAACGCTTTCTTAGCCCATCAGGTGTTTAGGCAGGCACAGAATCGCAGCTGCGCAGAGTTAAACAAATGCAGCACAGACAAAAGCTGCACACCTGAAAATCCTGCCCGCACAGCAGCTGGAGCGATGCTTAGACATGAGGCCAGCGCTCACTGCTGAGAAAGTCGAAGCTAAGAGTCGGTTGTCCTGTCAGGGTGCTCTAAGCTCTCGGAGTACAGGAAGGGCAGTTTTGAATAGGTCAGTATTAAGATTTTTCCTGCTTTATTCTTACTCCTTTTTCCTTGTGTACTCTTAAAGGTAATTCTAAAAGCAGGTATGTAAAAAACTTTTAAAGAGACAAAGGATATCCAACGGTGGCACTGAGTTCCCCTTGTGTTGGTCATCTGCCACTGGGCATGGGGCCTGCCCTTGAAAGTGGTCTGTATCCGCAGTGAGACTCCCATGGAGAAAACTAATTTTTCATTTGCAAGTGGTTATCAGTTAGAGATGGCTTCGGTGGGGGGGGGGGGGCTTTTGTCCCCGTCTCTCAGCACTGGTGCCCATCTGGCGATGCCCACACAGGCGCTGTGCATGTGGCCACAGTTTCTGTGAGTTCATATGTGCAGTCCTGACGTGTTTAGAAGGCCGTGTTTCTTTGATGACCCCCTTTCTCTCAGACTTTTATGATCTTGCTTCCTCCTCTTTGGTAAGGTTCCCTAAGCCGTGAGGGGAGGAAACTGATGGAGACATCCTGTTTAGAACCGAGTGGTCCGGACTCTCTCACCTTGTCTGATTGTCTGACTGTGGATCTCTGTATTTGTCTCCATCTATTGCAGAAGGAACCTTCTCTGATTAGTCGGGGCATTTATTTGTTTATTTATTTTTATTTTTAATGTTTTTGTTGGTTTTGTTTTATCTTATGGGCCCTTTGTGTATATATTTTAGCTTCATACACACAAACACACACACACAGAGGCAGGGGGGTGCCAACGATAATAATAAATAAAAACATCTTATGGCCATAGCATTACAAAGTGTGGCATCAGGTAAATAACAGCTGTGTATTTGGAGATCTTTGTTGGCATCTGAAAAGGCAGAGATTCTCATTATGTGGGTCCTAACAGTGCTTTTCAGCCAGTCAAAAGGAAAACCGAGGTATACCTGTAGGAGCGTGAGTCGGGCTGCCTCTTGGGAGTATTAGAAGTCATGACTATAATTGGTGAAGTAGAATCAGTATACCTCAAAAGCAAAGTGCGTGCTGCCTTGCCAGGGATGAGTAGGTGGATCAGCATGAGCAGCTGAGTGTATAGTGTTGCCCTAGTCACCTTGCCAGGGCTGTGATACAGTCTGGCTGCCTTTCAGGTTTATTGGCAGTGCTTATTCTGGTGGTCTTGGAGCGTTACTGCTTGAGCTCATTCATCTTACCCATACAGCCCAGGAAATGTTTGTCTTGTGGTCAAAATGTAATCAACTTGCTAAATTTAATATAGGAAGCATTAGTCCATTAGTTTGTGCTATGCCTGTATTACTGAGAAATAATCAACAACAGCAAGCTGATTGCTTAAAATATTAAAATACTAAAAATACTTAGTAATATTGGTCGGAGTGATTGGGGAGGCATAACTTTCTCATTGACATAGAAGCTTGGTCAGACGGGACCCAATCAGAAGGTGCACTGTGTTCACGGAACCATTCATGCACTTCTTAAAAGAAGTTGAAGTTGCAGGTGTGAGTGGCCCCTGAAATTGACCAGGATCCAAGCTGGCTTGCATGCTGTTGTTGAAAGAAAATAGAGGAGCCCACATGACAAGGACTTCCTCTCACTAAGCCTGCGTTCTGCCTTTTGAGTATATGATCCAGTACTAATTACTGCTCCGGAAACCTTCCATCCCAGAGCAAAGTTAACCCCACCATCTCAGTCTGTCTGTCTGTCTGTCTGTCTGTGCTGTCAACACTTGGCAGCTGGGATTGTGGTTTTTCCTAGGGACACAGAAAACTGGTGCTGATGTTGGGACTGATGCGTTGTCCTAGTTGGCTTTCTATTGCTATGATAAAACACTAAAAAAAGAAAGAAAGAAAGAAAGGGAGGGAGGGAGGGAGGGAGGGAGGGAAGGAAGGAAGGAAGGAAGGAAGGAAGGAAGGAAGGAAGGAAGGAAGGAAGGAAGGAAAGAAGAAAAGAAAGAAAGAAAGTAAGTCAACATAGAGAGGAAAGAGTTTATTTGATTTGTAGGCTACCGTCCATCACCAAAAAAACAAGGGCAGGAACTGAAGCCGAAGCCATGGAGAAACGCTTCTTACTGACTGGCTTCCTTCACCTGCCTTGCTCAGCTACCTTTCTTACACAGCTTTCAGTCTCTGGATGGGGCATAGTTAGGTGGTCTGACTAGAGATACATCTTCAGGTTTCTAAGAGGAGGAAAACAGGTGGCCTCAATGTGGCTGTGCTGTTGGCTGCCTGGGCCGACCTCGCAGCAGTCGCTCCGGCTGGCAGCCCTGGGGCCTCTACTCACCTCCCCCACTCATCTCTTCCAGCCTCTGAGAATGATCTGCTGAACAAACGCCTGAAACTTGATTATGAAGAAATCACTCCTTGTCTTAAAGAAGTAACCACCGTGTGGGAAAAGATGCTTAGCACTCCAGGGAGATCCAAAATTAAATTTGACATGGAAAGAATGCACACAGCTGTTGGGCAAGGTGAGTGTGACCTTCTGTGACGGCGAGAAGGGGAGTGAGGGCACTTGTGAGCCTCGTTTTTGTGACAGTCTGGCCTTGTCATCCTTGCTCTGTGTTTCCAGATGTCTGATTGATTGATGTGGGTTCCACCACCATTCATGATCTTTACAGTAATGAAAATGCCCGGAAAACCAGGGACCAGTATGTTGACGGGAAAACCCAAAGCTTAGTTGCCTGTGAGCTGGATAAGTGATACGATAAATTAATTAGGAAACTAAAGAGAAACCGCATGTGGTTTCTTGCTGGTTGGGTTCTATGCTAGGGAAACAACAGAGTGCTCAGCTCATCTAGCAGGGGTCTGGGTTTGGACCACATCCAGGTAAGCACTTTGTAGTGTGATCTTCAGCAAAGATAACCTCTCTCCGTGAGCCCCACCTGGTTTTTAAATTTGTTTTAAAAGATGTATTTCATTTTTAATTATGTGTTTATGTGTGAGTCTGTCTATGTGAGTGCCCATGTATATTTGTGAGTCTGCATGTGAGTGCCCACAGTCGTCAGAGGCAGTGGGTCCCCAGAGTGTATCCGTGTGAGTGCCCACAGTCGTCAGAGGCAGTGGGTCCCCAGAGTGTGTCCATGTCGGTGCCCACAGTCGTCAGAGGCAGTGGGTCCCCAGAGTGTGTCCGTGTGAGTGCCCACAGTCGTCAGAGGCAGTGGGTCCCCAGAGTGTGTCCGTGTGAGTGCCCACAGTCGTCAGAGGCAGTGGGTCCCCAGAGTGTGTCCATGTCGGTGCCCACAAGCGGCAGAGGCAGAGCTACGGGCGGTTACATGATAAGGAAATCAGTCTCAGGCCCCTTGTGAGAACAGTAAATACTCTGAGGTGCTGAGCATCATTCTAGCTCTGAGCCTCAGCGTGTACATGTGTAAAGTGTGGCTGACAATGGTGGTTGTGAAAAATAAATGAACTGAAACCCAAGAGCATGGCACCTGAGTCTGCTGCCCTAGATAGTTTGGGAGGTGGGAAGTGTGGGCGCCTTTTCCTGCCGTCTGCCAGTACAGATTTGCTTTGTCCCTGCAGAGGTGGGCACAAAACTTGAAATGAAGTCTGGAAATGGTTCCAGCAATTTGTCACAAAATTTGTTTTTTGTCTCAAAAAAAAAATGTGTCTGTCCTTTGTCATTGTATTTCTCTCATTTTTTTCGTAACTTACTAGGTTGGCAGACTAAGTAACAGGTTTTGCCATTTTCATGACTGTGTGTCATTTACCTTGTTCCCAGTTGTTTTTCCCAGCTGTTTCTCTCCCCAGCCTCTGCCCCAGCCTCTCTCTCACTTTGTTTTGGTCTGATTCATTGTCACTCTCTGTGTTCCAGTAAACAGTCTAATTTCTCTTGGTGACCGCTGGTGTGAGTGGGAGCCTGCTGAGAGTAATCTGTTGTACTTAATGCTCCTGAGCTCTGCTCCGTCTAGTTCTGAATACCAGGATCTGAATGAGGGCTGCAAGCACAGACACAGTGCAAGGTTTCCTGTGGTTGAGTAGGAGGAAACAGCGTGCATGTGTTCCTCACTGCTAAGAGGCCATTGGACTAAGCAGTTGTCTACCATGGTCGTTTTCTTTTAATAAAGATTTTTTATTTTTATTTCTGTGTGTATGGATGTTTTACCTATATGTATGTCTGTATACCATGTGCATGTTTAGTGTGCAAGAAGATCAGAAGAGGATGTCAGATCCCCTGGAACTGGAGTTATAGACAGTTGTGAGCCACCATATAGGTGCTGGGAATTGAACCCAGGTCCTCTGAAAGAGTGATCAGTGTCTTTGGATTGAGCTGTAAGTCCATCCCTTTTAGACATCCTTAAAAACCTTCTACTGTGCTGGGGAGATAACTCAGTGGATAGAACTCTCTCTGTGGAATTCACATCCCCAGAACCCATGTAAAACTTAGACAGGTGGTAACTAAGTCCAGAGACCAGGATTCCCTAGGAAGGCTGACTAGCTGGACCAGTCAGACCTCCAGGTCCAGTGAGAACCCTGACTCCAAAGCTAAAAGAAGAGCAATTGAGGAAGATCCTTGATGCTAGCTTTTGTGGTATGCATATGCACCTGTGCATTCAAACAAACTCATGCAAATAGATGGAATAAGTAAACAAAGCCGTTTACTGAGCTTTGACAGCAGGTGTCCCGTTGCTAGTTTTGACCTTCTCTTCCTACGAGTTAGGGAGACTTGGGTGATAGTGGCCTCAGGCCCTCAGCTTGCAGGAAGTCTCATCACCATGCCCAGCTGCATCTGGTTGAGCCATGCCTCAGAGCGCTGTTCTCAAGTCCCATGTGTGTGGGATAGAGCTGGAGGCGTGTTCTGCACTGCTTTCCATGGGATCTGGATAGGAGTCTGTACTTCTGCCTCCTGACTGGCAGCAGGGGAAGCCTGGCCCAAGCTGTCACTCTTGCACGATCCTGCAGTGCGGATGGATCTGGCACCCATTGTGGCTGCTGCATTGTGACCTTCATGATGGGTGGTCGCAGGTGGCTATTTTGAAAAGTTAGGAAGCAGAAACGAGTGCACCATCTTTCCCTTCTCACAGTTAGCTAGGTGACATGTTGAAGTGGTACCTCGGCTGCAGTAGCCTGCCCTGGCAGCTGCTCCAAATATTTGAGCATCTCAGAGCCTTGCAAACCTGGGCATTTATTTCCCATTCCATGTGGTGAGGAGATGATGGGCTCCAGGTATCTGGACCCTCTGGGCTGGAGTCGGGCCCGGTTGTGGGGCACGTCATAGGCTGTCATAGATTGCGGTAAGCCAGGGCTGGTCTGGAATTCCTTTGACTTCTATGACTTGGTCATTCCCTGAAGGAATGTAAACAGTCAGAGGCTCCGTCATCCAGTTTCAACACGCAAAGACTTAGCAACTTCAAACAAATGACCAATGCTCATCCGAGCCTCAAACTTTTTAAATAATACTAAACCAAAACCTTGACTTTGACCTTCTAAGTAGAGGTGACTGTGAAACAGAGGACAGTCTTTGTGTAACTGATGAGGCTTTTCCTCCCAGTAGGGACTTAGAAATTTTTCCAAGTTAACATGAGATGGGAGTAGCACGATTAAGGAGTCAACTTGGGAAAAGAATTCTGCGGAATATTAAGTAACTCAAAGTTTTATGGGCCTCAGATGACTTCTTGAAAGGCAGAAAAGTTCAGAATCCTAGAAGCAAATAGCTGTGTCTCTCAGTATGTTAGTGTGAAGTGGCCATAAGCAATCTGCAGAATGGGTCAGATGCAAACTCCACTTACCTTTGACCCAGCAATGCAATTCCCAGAAACTTATTCTAGAAATTAATCAGCCACAGATTGCTACGATAAGAATGCTTATTCTATTTTTTTTTAGTAGCTGAAACCAAAACAAAGCCCAGTCATGTGACCATCCATGCATCTTCTCGGGAAACAGCACAGTGGGCGTTTCCATGTGTGAGAGAAGGGTAGTACTCGGTCTCACAGTTGGTCTCTCACACAGAGACACCCTGGCGATGCTTTGCTGATGTCTAAGTTAGAGGTGGGTGAGTGTGCCTCCTGGGCCATCGGGCACAGTGCCCCGTGCTAACTCTTGTCCTGATAAAATGAGCAGTAGGGGTTCTCCTCCCCACTTTCTGAAGCTTTCTGTTGTGAATGTTAGAAGTATATGTCCACCCTGGTTATGAGTGGGGTTTTGCTTTTCATCTTATACCCTTGCATTGCCAGAGTTTTCCCCTTTATAGCAGTAAGCGTATATTAGTTTCACATTGGTGAAATAGTTATTCACACATGAGCTGAGTGAACAGACTTTTTTAGCCAGAATTCCCTGCTTCTATGACCAGGTTTCCTCTTGAGCTTAGGAGAAAGCAGAACTGAGCATGGGGGAAGATGTTCCAGGACATTCTGAGCAAGAGCCCCGGGTCTGACTGAATGACTTTGCTTTTCTGCCTCAGATTTGGCTAATCCTGTGGTATGCGAGTATCCGGTGCTCACTGGTAGCATGGCCAGTATTCTCTTCCTCCCCAAAATAAAGCCCGATAAGATAAGGGGAATGATTTAGGAACAAGAGAAAGCTGGACATCTAATTGGGAAGAATTTCCAGTCTGCCAGAAAGTATTTGGTGGAAAAGCCCCTCTATATATCATTCATCCTGCTGACTATGATCTTGTTCACTGTTTGCTTTTATTCGGAGTTTGGAGTATTACAGGTTTGCTGTGTGTGTGTGTGTGTGTGTGTGTGTGTGTGTACATCTAAGGCAGACCCGAGCAGGAATGGTAAGCAAAGATGTAAGAAAGCCGCTGTCAGGGGCTGCTAGGTTCCTGTTGCTGGCACAGTGACTAACTACAGACTCGGTGACACAAGTTAGCCAGGGAGCGGGCCCAGGGGGAGACGTGTGCGCAGGCCTGGTGACCTGAGTTCAGTCCCCGGGTTCCTCAGAGTGGAAGGAGAACCAGATCTTGAGAACTGTCTTCTGACTGCCACACAAGCATGGTGGCACACGTGTGCCTACACGTACACACACCCAAAGGTTTTCTTTAAAATAAGTTTGAAGACCTGTACACATTCAAGACACACAAAATTCCATTACTGGGAAGGCGAAGGAAACATGAAACCCCACCCCTAACCAACATGCTCTTTGGAGCTGATAGCTGCCGGCCCAGGAAAATCCATTTTCTCCAACAGTATGCCACATTCCAGGCCAGGTCTATGCTCTGAAGTAGTTGACCAATGCAAAACAGACTCCGTAGGTTTAGAGAGGTTTCTGTGTGTGTGTTTGTTTTAGCTTGGTATTTTTTTTTCTTGTTTGATTTCAGGGGGATGTTTTACTTTCAGAGAGAGAGGAAGAACATAAAGTTAGGGAGGAGCTGGAAGGGAAGAATATGATCAAATATGTTACATGAAACATTTAAAAACTGGGGAGAAAAAATGGAGAGTGACATTAATCAGAATGTATTGTACACATGTACAAAAATTATCAAGTAAATTTAACTTTAAAAGGTAAAACACACACACATTTTTTTTTCTCTCTCACAGTTCTGAAATCCCAAGTCCAGATGTCAGCCCCCGCTGTACCTGGCTTTTCCAGCTTTTGCTGGCTGTAGCATTTTTTAAAAAGATTTATTTATTTATTATGTATACAGTGTTCTGCCTACATGCATGCTGACAGGCCAGAAGAGGGCACCAGATCTCACTGTAGGTGGTTGTGAGCCACCATGTGGTGGCTGGGAATTGAACTCTGGACCTCTGGAGGAGCAGGCAGTGCTCTTAAACACTGAGCCATCTCTCCAGCCCCCGGCTATAGCATTTCTAGACAGAAACTCTCCTCTGCTTCCATGGGAACACTGGCTTCTCTTTTCAGCTCCTTCTCTGGGTGCTGCTGTCAGGGACCCTTGTCTCAAGGTACAGAGTTGCAATTACAGTGATGATGTCATAAGTCCTGGCGTTAGCTACATCTATAGAAACAAAGCCACTAGAGGTTCAAGGTTAGGAAATGGATCCTGCTCAGAGTCATCAAGTTAATGCTAAGATAAACATTTAGAGGATGTGTGGGATGTGGTCACTTAGTTAGGCCTTCCTTGCATTTATCCCAAGCTGATATACAGAGTGGGGAAAAACCAACAACTGTCCAGGTACCTTGACCCACTCAAGATATCTTCCTTCTGGTTGGTTCTCTTTCCTTTTCCTTCATCTTGGCTTGCACAGAGGCTGTGAGATCTTGATTGCTGAGATACACAGAGCCACTCGCTTTCACCTGAGCTCTGTCTCACTTTGATTCACTTCCTTTGCTGAGACCTCGTATCCCTCTTTCATTTCTTAGAGCATTTTAGTTGGCTTTAGGTGGGGTCGGGATTTCTGCCATACTCACAGGTTTGTCCTTTGCAGAGTATGACCTGGTCAGATCATAATGTATCTTTTAGAAGGTGAAAGACAAGAAGGAGGGCTAAGGGGAGGGGAAAATGAGAGGTGGGAGGGATGGAGGAGGAAACGCAACACTTTTTCTGTTGCTTCCTGTGCTGTTAATTCATAATGGAATAAGAATTTCATTCACTGGAGACTAGGGGGATGGCGCAGTCAGTAAAGAGTGGCCTCCCAAGCATGAGGGCCTCAGTTGGTTCCCAGAACCTATGTCAAAGCTGGGAGTGACCACACATGGTTGTAATCCCAGCTAAGGAGGCAGAGATGGGCAGATGCCTGGGGCTCACTGGCCAGTTTAGCCTACTTGGATAATGCAGCCCAGTGAGTGACCATGTCTCTGAATAAAGTGGGTATGTACCTGAGGAACAGCACCGAGAGTGTCTTCTGCCCTCCACGTGCATGTGTACCCATACACACATGTTCCTGCACATGTATAGGCATGTATACTCACAAAGAACACACACTACACACGAGTTTGCAACAACGAGAAAGGACACAGTTCATTTTTTATCAATGATCGAATTCTGTGCATAAAGTCTGGTTTAACATTTTCCACTCTGCTAAAGGTGTGCCACGCCATCACCGGGGTGAGATCTGGAAATTTCTAGCCGAGCAGTTCCTCCTTCGACATCCATTTCCCAGTAAACAGCAACCAAAGGATGTGCCCTACAAAGAACTCTTGAAGAAGCTGACCTCCCAGCAGCACGCCATTCTCATCGACCTCGGTGAGTCTCCCCACCCCTGGAGACAAGAGTTCCACACTTGAGAATCTGGAGAGATGGCCAGGTCGTTTAGTGATCTGCCCTTGGGCTTAGCAGTTACAGTTGAGTGCTGAGACTTCATTTCAAAACCCTACAGTGGTCACAGCCGTCCTCTGAGAGAGCATAAGCATCTCCCTTTTTGCATGGTGGCTGACTTGTTCTGGGGCATGGAGAAGGGTAAGTGGTCATTAAGGATGTAGAGACATAATTCTGCTTTAGTTCAGTAATTCATATTTTCAGCAATGGCTTGCGGCAGACTGAAGAAGCATCCTGGGAAACACACTGGCTTAGTTACAGGAGAAACACACTAGATTGGTTTAGTTTCAGAGAAATGCACTGGCTTGGTTTAGTTTTAGGAGCATCCCTTGGACTGTGGTGTGCAGACAGAACTCATCAGAAAAGCTGTAGAAAGCTGTGTGTTTGCAGGTTCATCTCGGAAAGTGGACAGTGCCTTATTTCTGGAATAGCTTTTAAAACACAAGAAGGAAGCAGTGTGCTGGAAGTCTTTGCAGTTGCCATGGGGAAGACCTCACTGACTTAGAATGGAATTACGTTGAACAAGAGACGCTCTGACTGCTGGTGGCTAAACAGGGGTGGAGGTGGCTGGGTGCCCTCTCCGCCCACTCACAAGGCCTGTCTCTGCTGCGGGGTGCTGGCTCCATGGCTGCAGCTCATTTACTGCTGGTGGAGCATGTGGTCCTGCTATCAGAGTGCCAGTTCTGGGTGTCGAGACCGTCTCTGTGCCACCCCCTCCTCCCCGGTCTCCTGTCTTTGCTCAGGGACTGCAGTGGCCCCATTCTATGGGTACGTCACTTGCTGCAGCCACAATGGAGAAGGTGGGCTGGGTCAGTCAGGAGTCGGTTTCAAGCCATACACTTCATGCTCCCATACAATCTTCAGGCTACTCTGCAGTGCTGGCTTTAAATGTCATCGTTCACATTGCACACAGATAAGTGCACAGAGAGGTCCTATAACCTGTATAAATAAATATTCCAATAAGCAGTGTGACATGAGAACTTTGTTCCCTCCTGACCCCTGGTTCTGCTCGGTAGAACGCAGCCGCCCATGGCTACCTGTGGACTATATTACAGTACACTCTCAACCCCAAGGACAGTACCCCACACATAGTAGGTACTTGTATCTTTCTACCACGTCAGTTGGGAGGCACTCTCACACACCTCCCGCCTCCTCTCTGGGAACCTGACCCTCTGTCCTCAGAAATGAGGAAACTGACATTGAGCAATCAAGTCACATGGTCGTCAGAGCAGAGGTACGGGACCTGTCCCCTAACATTCTGCCATCCCTAAGACTGTCAAGCCCAGCAGGCTTCATGTTGCCAAGGAGATGCTAGGCAAGTAAAGGGTGATGCTGACAGGCATGGCAGGCCTCCAGTCAAAGCCCTTCTGGTACGGTGACCCTGAGGGTGGATGACTGTTTGTACATTGGCGGGTAAGTAACAGAAACAGTGACATCATGTTCCCATCATGTGACGTGAGCTGAAGTTGGGGTAGGAGTGTGATAGGGAGTGCAGATCACCTCTTTCCTGCCTTCCCCCCTCCTCCATAGCTTGGGAGGAGGAGAGAAAATGGAGGCGAGACTTCCCTCCCTGTTCTGCATTTTGTTCCATTGACTTCCTGTCTGCGTGGCCCTCACTCTTCCTGGGCATGGTCAGCCCTCTGCCTCAGACTGTTTGAATGTCACCACTTTTCTGAAGAAAGAGCATGAAGTCCAGCTTGACCACACGCCCCTGCCCCCACCCCCACCCCACCAGCCAGGCCTCGCCCTAGGAAGTAGTGTTTGTCTGAGCCCAAGCTCAGTGGCCTCTCCCCTAGAAAACAGCCTGATTCACATCCTCCCTGCCCCTGCTTGGCCCCACCCTCTCCCTTCTGCTCCCAAGGCCAGTTACACCCAGCCCCCACTGTGTTGGCCCTTCTCTTTCCTCACCTCTGGTCCAGTGCTTGCCTGGTCTCCACTTTGGATGGCCTCCAGGCCTCCTCCCAAGGGTCTAAAGAACCTCTATTTGCAGTAATCCGTGTCCCAAGTTACCTCCACCAGGCTCCTAGTGATCCAGGGATACTGCCAGCATTAGCTCTTGTCCCTGTGTGAACCAGAAATCCTGGTTGCTGGCCCAGACCCAGAATTGGAGTCTGGGTGCCCTTCTGCAGGGATCTGGCTCTGCTGTGAGTTGACATCAAGTAGGCCTGGCCCAGAAGGACTCCAGCTCTGGCTGCTGTCCCTACCAGCGGGACACGCCAGAGCTCACCTCACCCCACCGGCCCTTGTTGAGCCCACACTGTGTACTTTGTATGTACAGTGGCAGTCTCTGGCCCAGGGAAGGTATGTGCTATAAAGTGACACCACAGTCTAGTTCCTTCAAAGTGGCTTTCCTATACTGCCCAGAAGAAAAAGCATCATTGATGGGAAGTATTTTGGCTTTTCATGGGTTGTTTTCCTGTCTCTTGCTTTATTTTATGAAACCGAGCCTTTTGGTTAAACAGCTTTTTGCAAGATTTGTTCCTTCAAGAAGTAAAACTAGTCAACCTTACAGTTTAGCCGTGTTCTCTAGTTTATAAAATGTGATTTCACACGTGGCCTGACTTCACCTCTGCATGGCCTGCTGCGGACTGTGTGATTAGTTTACTGTGGAAGCAAGAGCTGGGGTGGCGCTTTGACAGGCTCTGTGCAGAGTCCTTCGTGTTTGTGCCTCATGGCCTGGCTTCCTGGCTCTGTGTACTGCTTCTTTACATGTCTCCCGGCCTTTCCTTCAGCACAGACCTCAGCCAGCCTGGAGAGAGCTACCAGGCTTAGCAGGTGTCACCCTGGCTCCAGCTCCATCTTCTGGCCTCCTGATGGCAATAGCCTTTCTCCTCAGTTCTGTGACTCTCCATACTGGTGGATAACATGGAATGCCAAGATCCTGCCTTGTGTCTGGGGCTCCTGTTCACTTCTGGCTGTTGATGGGAGCTCCAGACATCTTCCTTGGCACCCGCCCTAGCATGTCAGCGATTATCTGTCTCTACCCAGTGACTCTGCACAGGCTCTCCTGTGATGGGGGGTAAGATGGAGGACAGGGGCCTTGGTAGAAAGACCACAATCCAGTCCAGAGACACAGAAACATCACTGAGTCGAAGCAGGAGTTGGAATTGCCCCTCCCTTCTCTGTACCAACTCCTTGCAGTCTTGTTACCATATATGAAATGACTCCGTGAGGGTCCCATGAGTCTCTCGGTGGGTTCCAGTTCTTCCCTCTTCTTTTCCTGTGTCAGGATCTCACTGTGTGGTCCAAACCCCACGTACCCTGCCTACATCGCATTGCATCAGTTACAGGTGTGCCGCCATTTTTGATCTCAGAAACGTTGTTGACAGCCTTTTTAGAGATGCTTCCCCTGGGAAACCCAGGCGTGGCAGGGTTACCTGTGCCTGCAGGGAGAGGCAGAGAACATTCATCAGAGCCACTCGGGCGCAGGGTCAGGCTAGGTACTGTCATGGGCTTTCTTTCCACTCAGTGTGTTTTAACCAGAGACTTCAAACCTGAGGCAGAATTTTCGCTGCCTTTTTAGAATTCATAAAAGATGAGCAGGTCTGTATTGCTAACTGAGGGGTACAGTTAAACAGGTGAAAAACCTTGATGGCAAAAGACAGAAATATGCCTAGAATTTGTTCTGCTGCCACACTAGCCTGTGTGTATCCAGCCTGAGACTGGACTCTGTTCTGTGGAAATCAGTTAAACATCACCGTTCTGGAGGGTAATAAATTCCTGTTCCAACAGCGCCACGAATTATTCGGAAGAGTGTGTGTGTCTGATCTTATCGGGATCTCAACATGAACTCACTTTGTTTGGTCATTCCAACTATGCCCTAGGTGACTGTGTCAGCTGTCAACCCCACAGGATCTGAAGTCACCTGGGAGACCAGCCTCTGGGCAGGTCTGTGTGGTTATCTTGATTATGACTACACGATGTGGGAAGATCTACTGTCTGAGTTGTGAGGGAGGACGTTCCCTGGACAGGGCATTCTGGACCGTGTGGAGAGCAGAAGACAGCTCAACACTAGCACGGAAGCACTCACTGCCCTTTTCTGACTTCAGATGTAATGTGGCCAGCTGCTTCCAGTGCCTGCCGCCTTGACTTCCTTCAGCTGCGAACTCAGATAAATTCCCTCTGCCTCGAGCTGCAGTGTCAGAGTGTGTTATCGCAATGGCAGCCACCTCGCAGCAAGGAAACAAAGTGTGAACGATAAATGAGTAAAACTGAGGACCATTTCCTTCCTTTCCCACACCCTTCCAGTCAGCCAGTGGTCTTCAGAAACTTCTCAGTAGCCATGTCCTCCCAATGCCTCAAAAGACCTCTGGAGTTTAGTTTTCAGTGTCAAGACTCCCACCATATCCGGGTTTAGGCTGCCCACCTGAAATCCTAGGTGGCGGGTTGGCACGGGTGCTCACGTGCAGAGCCACACTAACTTCAGTGCCTCTGGACACTTAGACACTTAGGACAGAGCGCACACATGCCGTCAGCTGCAATTGCAAAAGGTCTTCTTGGGCACCTAAATATGCCGTGCACTGCAGGAAGCTCACTGGAGTGGCAGGGCACACACAGAGCCCAGATCTGATGTCCTGCTCTGTCGCTTTCCACCGCCTTTGACGCAGGGTCTCTGAACCTGGGCTAAACTGGTGGCCCTCAAGCCCTCCTGACTCCACCCACCCGCAGTGCTGGAAGTACAGGCATGCTTGTGACCACAGCCGCTACTTATGTGGATTCTGGGGGTTTGAGCTCCGTTCTCTCTGTGCATGCAGCAAGTACTGTCACCCACCAAGTCATCCCCAGTCCAGGGGTTTCTCTGTGCCCATCTGACAGTTTCCAACTGGTAATTTTTTGGGGGGGTCTATGAAAGTAGCCTGCATCTCCTTTAGCAGAAGTTGAAGGGACCGCAGTTCTTTACCAAGTCTCATAGTAAATCATAACATGTAGTTTACTAAAGAAGGAAGTCTTACTCGAGTGGGTTTGTGCAAGGACTCCTCAGTTTCTTACTCTTCTCTGGCAGGGTCTTCTAGAGCCAGTGGTATACCTAGAGGTTATTCTGCCAGGCTCATGCAGGAGAGACTTAGCCCTGGACTTTCATGTTATTATTCCCAAAGTGTGCCAAACAGTGCACAGCCACCGCTGGTTTGCCTGAGGTCAGCAGCTTTGAGTGAGCAGTGAGGCATATGGACCACCAATGGCCCTGGGTATACGTCACAAAGGCCCTGGCTGTGTCAGTGACGAGACTTCCGGAAGGCCTGCTGAGGTGTGCGCTGAGGTGTGCCTTCCTGGGGCTGCCACACTAGCCCTGGCTTCACAGGAGTGGCTTGTCCAGGAAACGTTGTTAATCCGGATGGTCCATTCTCTTCGCAGTACCCTGCCTTCCTCTTTTCTGGATTTGCAGCCAGGAAGGCAGAGAAGCTGTGTTCGCCTGGAACAAGGGTTTCCTAACTTGGGAGGTCAGGATCCCTTTCTCTTTCAAATTGAGTAGCCCAACGAGTTTTGGCTTATATGGAAAACGCATTAATATTTACTGCATTAGAAATTAAAACCAACACAGTTAAAAAATACTTAAGTTTTCGTTTTAAAATTACTGAGAGGCTCACTAGACAATGAAAACCGACTATCTTCCGAAAGAAAATCAGTGATGACTTACGACACTGTGTTATAGATTTAAAAAAAACCTTTCATAGCTTACTTAATAGGACCAAAGGATTATCACGTTACCTTCATTTAGTCTGCTGTTGTTATAGTCTTTGAAGAAAAAAGGAAAGACCGACTTTATATGGATCTGAAGTTGAAAACAGAAAGGTGGCCCTCACAAATTCTAAACAGGCTTCACAGACTCCCAGGATCCTCTGGCTGGAAGCAAGAAGCACAGGGCTAAAGGTGAGGTGGCTCGGTTTGCCTCCAAGCCTGACAAACCAGGTTTGGTACCAGAACCCACAAGGTTGGAAGAGAGAACTGACTTCTCCAACTTGTCCTCTGGCTGTCACATATAAGATGTACATAACCTTTGACTTCCCAATAAGTATGTAAATAAACAAGCATCTTTTTAAGTAGGGAAGAGGAGTGTACATGCTGGGCTGGCCTGTCTCAGGGTGTGCTCCAGGCTGCCTGCCAACCAGTGAGGGAACGGAGTGAGAAGGGCGTATGCTGCCTGCTTCTGATAATCCAAGGAAAGCAATACTCTTGGCCCATTCAGTACAGACGCCAAAAGTGACTGTGGAGTTCTTGAAATGTGATGAGCCCAAATTAAGGTGTGCTGTCATTCACAAGAACCCACTGGAATCCAATGCCATGTGAAAAGAGAAAGCAAAATGCCTTGATGTTTTCATATTAGTTACATATTGAGAGGATAATATTGTATATGTTTAATTAAACAAAACAGCTTATTCAAAAATAATTCCACCTGTGCTTAGAAAAGTATTGTGTTTGTATATGATGTATATATGTGACTATGTGTGCCATGGTACATGTGTGGAGATCTGAGGATAGTTTTGTTACATCAGCTCTCTCTTTCCACCCATGCATGGGTTCCTTAGGTCACCAGGCTTACATATTGCCTTTACCCATTGAGCCATCTTGTTGGCCCTACCTGTAATTTTACTATGGCAGCTAGGCAGTATACTCAGAGCTTAACAAAAGTAATTGCCTGTTCTGCTCATGTGCACACCTTCAGTGCTGTCCGCACTGGAACTAGGGCTTGGAGACCCTGGGAATCTCCCTCACAGGTCTCACCCAGCCTCAAGGGCATATCTGGGAGTAGGAAATTAGTGTGTGCGTCCAGACTGATGCAGGGGAGTGTTTGTTTTGTGTGCACTGCTTGCTTCTCCCTAACAGTAGGGTGACTGTGCAGAGTATTTGGGGAATGTGTTGGAGGAAGAGGTATCAGAGACAGGAAGGGAACAGGGATTGAAAAGCAGGACCCTGTGGCTGTCTTCTGAAAACCCTGGTTCAGCCAAGTTTCATCAAGATGAAGTAGTGCTTTCTAGAGAAGCTGAGGACAAGCCTGTGGCTCTGGCCTTCTGCCCTGATGCTGCTGCTCAGTAACTCTGGCTCGCAGTTGCTGTGGCCCGGATGCCTGTATCCACCCTGGTCCCGGGCACCTCTGTAACTTTAATGTGGCGCTTTCTGGTCACTGTTCCTAAGAAATCCTCTTCTCCACCTATCACCAGGATGTCACAAGAGGATTTGACAGGTATCAGCAGTAAAAGACTCCTGAATGAAGCAAAGCATAAAAGGTTTTTATAAAAAAAAAAAACTTACTTTATATTTTCAACTTATTTATGACAGCTTCATTTATTTGTGCACACACTTGTGATGTAGCACACATGTTGATTGGAGGACACCTTGTAGAGTTAGTTATTTATTTGTGCACACACTTGTGATGTAGCACACATGTTGATTGGAGGACACCCTGTAGAGTTAGTTTTCTTCTGCCAAGTGTGGCCCTGGAGATCACAGTCCAGTGTTCAGCTGGACAACAAGCCCCACTGAGCCCTCTCACTGGTTCATGTCTATTTGATTTTGATACCAACTTTGTAGAAATAGTCATTATTTTTCTTTCTTTTTTAAAAGAATGTATCTACTTTTTGTGTGTATGTGTGTCCATACAAGTCAGGGGAGGATATTGGATAGGTCTCCTGGAACTGGAGCCACAAATGGTTGGAAGCACTATGTAGGTGCTAGTGCTGGGAATCGAACCTGGGTCATCTGAAACAGAACCCAGTGCTCATAACCACTAAACCATTCCTCCAGCCCCATGATTTTAAGACCTGTTTTATCCCCTGTTCAGAAGGTCACCCTTTTGTGTAAAGGAAAACACCTACTATCCCTTGGCCTGTCCGAGATCTCAGCCTCTTGTTTAAAAGTGTAGAAGAATCCCGTGGTAAGACCCACTTGTGGGCAGAACTTATGGTCTGGAAAAGCTTGTGGCAAAGATCTGTCCCAGCATGTGAATGACACGGGCTAGGGTTGATGTCTAGAAAGAGCTGTGCTCTTGAGAAGTAGGGTTCTGTTGTCAGGACTAGCGACTTTCTTCTTGTTTGAATCCAAATGTGATTGAAACACAGATATTTACTAGACGAAAGGTAATTATAACATTCTTCCTAAACCACCACTCACTGGACACGGTGGTGCACACCTCTAATCCCAGCGCCTGGGAGGGAGGGGATGGGCTACTCTCTGTGAGTTAAAGTCTCACCTGGTCTACACAGCAAACAAGTTCTAGGCCAGCCAGAGCTGTAAACTGGGACCCAGTCTCAAAAGAAAACAAACTAAATACAACTACAGAGCTATCGAACGTGCCATTCATTGTTGCAGCTGTTATATTAGGACCTACCACCTGCTGACCACATTCACAGGGCAGAGGTGGTGCTGAGGACACAGACGTTAGCACCCTTGGCCTCCAGCTGCTTCTCTAGTCCATGGGCCCCGTGTATGCTTTACCTGACCTGTGTTCTTTTCCCAGGGCGAACATTTCCAACGCACCCGTACTTCTCTGCCCAGCTCGGAGCAGGCCAGCTGTCCCTTTACAACATCCTGAAGGCCTACTCGCTTCTGGACCAGGAAGTAGGATACTGCCAAGGCCTCAGCTTTGTGGCAGGCATTTTGCTTCTTCATATGAGTGAGGAAGAGGCATTCAAGATGCTCAAGTTCCTGATGTTTGACATGGGGCTGCGGAAACAGTATCGGCCAGACATGATTATTTTACAGGTACCCAGCATTCCTGTGATGTAAATAGAGAGATGCTGGAGTTGTGCATCCTTCCTCTTGGGCGGATCTAGGTTCTTCTCCCATGGTGGCTGCTGATAACTCACTCATCTCTGTGCTTCCCATAATGGCTCTCAGGATGATGCTATTAATTGGGTCAGCTTGTAGACAGGAATATGAAGTTGACCCAGGGCATGCAGCTAGACAGTGGGAGAGTTGGAATTTAAATCCAGGCCTGTCTGGCTCTAGAACCTTAACTCCTATCCCGTCCCTTCCTAGCAATGTTACTGGTGCCTCCAAGCCTGTGATCCGCTCCGTCCTCTGCCTGGGATCCTCTCTCCATCCCCACTGCCTGCCGTCCAGGGTTCAGCTACACTATCATATACTGTATCACAGAAGCTCCTCCTGCCTATACTGACCCTGCATCCCCTCACCCTAGACATGCCATTTCATGTTGTCTTGTCCCCTGCCTTCAGGACAACACGTTTCCTGCCATAAATCACCTTAGTTACTTCCTACCGTCTCGTGTCCTGATTTCCTTAGTGAGAGGAAAAGATTGCGTGAGTTGGACACTAGTCTCCACCAGTGCCTGGAATGGAATAGAAACCCTGTCAGTGAATGAACAAGTTTATCCAAAGAAAACCAAGCTGGTCTTGGTGTGTAAGTCCCAGTTTTAGGAGGCCGAGGCAGGAGAATCCAAAGTTGTCGGCTGTCCTGGCCTGTACAAGTGAGCTATATAGTGAGGCCCAGTCTCAAAAACAAACAAAAAGATGTAGCTCAGTAGTTGAGTGTTTTCCTAACGCGTGGTAAAGTTCTGGGTTCTATCCCCAGCTTCCAGGCAGGAAGGAGAGAAACCAACACAGCGGTGAGTCCGACTTGACAGAATTGTACTTGCTGCTTTCCAGAAGCGGAGAAAGCTCTGGGCCCTGATCTGGAGGTGACCCTAAGCACTGCTTAACTGTTGGGGGACCTGCTCATTTATGCATTTCCCAGGAGGATTCTATAGCTTCAGAGCTCTAGAATGTACCGTCAGAACTGAGGGCTTGGTTTGAAAACACCAGTATGTGTTATTGAAAGTCCATTTGACTCTCGCTGGAGGTGTGAACCCCATGTACATGAACCCCACAAAGGCAAGCCACCACCGTGAGATGAGACTAGCTCCCTGAGCGGGCTCCTCCTCCATCCCGCCACCGTCTTTTATGTGTGGCAGCCATCACCAGAGTGGAGCGGCTCAACTTTACAGCACTTTACCTACTCTACAGGCTCTTTTGTGCTTTAGCAGAATTAGCTTTTCATTCAGATGCTTGGAGGGTGCCGGAGAAAACTTATGACCTAGTTGTATTTCAGTTTTCCCAGTTACGGACGTACATATCCACCCCAGTGTCGTGTCAGATTCCGGCCTTCTGTCAGTTATTTTGTCTTTAGGCTCTTGTCTGCTTGAGGTCCTGTGTGAGCCACAGGCTACACGGAATGGGGTAAGCTTCCTGCCAGAGCTGCAGCATTCTCTGAAGAAGTGGCCTTTGACCCCAGAGTGGAACTTTAGCTTGAAGTTTTTGTTCTTCTTTTTGTTCTTCTTAAGCATTTCTTGTTTTAAGTTGCTCAGAATCTGTGTTTCTTTGTTAATAAACCTAAGAAATTGGTTTGCTGGAGTGATTCTGGGAGTCAGAGGGAACTGGCTGTTTAGCGCGGGCTCAAGTAAACAGATTTACTCTCTGGAACCATAATAAAGGTGATGTTGGTTTGCTGCTACCTAGCTGGAACTTCTTGTTTCAAATTCCCCTTGATTGGAGTTTTTTAAGAATGTGCATTTGTAAGGGAATTTGTGAGATGCTTTTCCAGGCAGGCATCTAGGGTCTCTGAGCCAAGGAACACAAGGGGACAATGAAGGAGGTGGAAGCTGACCCAACAGTATCGCTCTGGGGCTCTTCCCCTGACCTTGTGTGAGCCTGTTTCCAGGAGCTCTAGGGTGCATCATTCACTGAAGTCAGTGGATACCTAAGCCAAGTAGAAGACAAGCAGGGCAAAGTCCCCTCCCACCCTGTGAGATAAGTCCATACGTGTGGTAGGTACATAGTTCTCAGCCCCTGTGGATGTGTGTTCCTGCAGATCCAGATGTACCAGCTGTCACGGCTCCTCCATGATTACCACAGAGACCTCTACAACCACCTGGAAGAGCAGGAGATCGGCCCCAGCCTCTACGCGGCTCCCTGGTTTCTCACGGTGTTCGCCTCACAGTTCCCGCTCGGCTTTGTCGCCAGGGTCTTTGGTGAGCTTCCTCGTGTGTCTGCCAGCCAGCATTCTCCTGTCAGTGAGCAGCTTGTGTTGTCAGCCTACGGTCATTGTTGGCTGTGTAACTGTCTAGTCAGGCTTGGTTGCCTAGGAGTCCTTATCTTGTGAGCAGGTCAGACCCTGCTCTGCTCGGTCCCACCCATTAGTCACCTCTTTTACTTTTAAGCACATGTAATCTCATAATTTCAAAGATTTCTTTTCAGAGCCAGAGAGAGAGTTGGGGGGGGGGGGTGAGTGTGCCCACACTCATGCATGTGGCAGCCAGAGGTTGGCAACCTTCCGTTATCCCTCCCCACACTATTTTTGAGACAAGGTGTCTCTTTGAAGCCTCAGAGAATCTCCTCTCTTTCCCTCTCCAGAGCTGGGATTATAGGCTTGCCCCATGATGCCCTGTTTTGTGGGCACTAGAGTTCCAAACCCAGTCCCTCATGCTCGCATAGCTAGTACTTACATCTCTCCAGCCCCTCGGAGAGCGTCGTGAGGGACTGTTCAGAAGCACTGCATTGTGTGTACACTACTGGATATAGGCTTTGAATAGACATCTTAAGATTCTACATTCTAAAAGTACGAAAACTAGCTTTTTGGTTTTTTAATTTATTTGTATTTGTGTGTGTGTGTGTGTGTGTGTGTGTGTGCGCGCGCGCGCGCGACCCTGTGTGAGTCGATGTGTGTATGTGAATTTCCAGGAGGCCAGAAGAGGGTATCCTGTCCTTTGAAAGTGGAGCTACAGGTAATCTGAAGGGCCTGACGTGGGTGCTCAGAGTTGAACTTGGGTCCTCTGGGAGAACAGCAAGCTCTCCCCACCACTGTGCTGTCTCTCCTTCCTTAACGCTGGTCTGGTCGTTGAGGCTAAGTGGGTTTGGTTTCCTTTCCCCTCACCTCCCAGCAGAATGCTGAACTATTTATTATTTTTATTTCCTTCTGTCTGTCCACAAGAACCTTTGGAGACTTTCCCTCTGTGACAAGGATCTGTATTCTTAAAACGACTCCCTTCTGCGTAACTCTTTTGACTTTTATTTTAGTGTTCAGGGTTGGGAGGGAGGGTGGATCACTAAAGTCAGAAGTAGTAAAAGCTTCTTACAGTTGGGCCAGCTGTGAGATTTCATGGCCTTTGGACCATATGTAAAGAGTAAAAGTCTCAAAGCTGGGTGTTTGCTACACTGACAAAAGGGTCCCAGGATGTATCTCTAGCTGTGGGCTTCAGTCTTTCCTGCCAGCACTTTCAGAGTTTTAGTTTCCTATAACTTGGAAATGGGTGGGGGTGCCCCGCCCCACCCACTCTTTCTCTCTCACTCCTTTAGCTGTGTAGGTCATGTGAGGACTGGAACTGAGCAGGGGCAGGGAGAACTCCTTGTTGGTAGTGTGGAAACAGCTGAGAAGTTGAATTCCAGGGTTTGTGGGAGAAACTCTGCCAAGGGGCTGGACTGACCACAGACTCAGCTACAGGGGGTGAGTGAGGCACTCCTGCCCAGGGCCAAACTGGAGCCGCCACCTGCAGAGAAAGAGTTCCGGTCCCTAGGAGCGCCATCTGAGGCTGCTTAAGCTGGTGAAGGACGGGAAAAGCAAGCAGCCTCCTCCCTGGAGATGAGAGCCTTTCTGCTGCAGGATAATTTGGTGCTCTGTGCGACACGTGCTCGTGACTTAAAGTCTAATAATAAAAGCTGAAGCCAGTTCACACAGGATGTTTTTCTCTGAAGGAGTGATGAGTCTTGGAGTTTTATATACAGTGTGCCTAAAGATGCCAATGTCTGCAAAATTCCTGGGGCCCACAGCTCGCTGCTGTACCAGTGAATTCCTGGCTGGCATCTCAGTGGTCCATCTCGGCCGTTGGTCCCACTGAAAAGGCAGCTTGCTCAGGGCCGTTTCCATTTATAGCGGTGGGGACCAAGCTCGTTGAGCTCCTTACGGATCAGCAGTTAAGCTGCATAGTTACTGCCGTTCAGGCTCTTGGGCCTTTCTGGCCTGGGACCTCTTCCATTTTAAGCCTTAAACCTGGATAAATCTTAAAGCAAATGAGCCTTTGTTGATATTCTCTCTTTTATACATGAGGAGATTTCCAGTTTGCAAGGTCAGCGAGATGACTCAGCAGCTAAAAGTTATTGTCACCCAGCCTGATGACCTGGGTTGAGTCCCAGAGCCCACATGGAGGAAGGAGAATCCTGACTCCTGCAAGTTGTCTCTGGCCTTCCCATGAGTAGTGCCATGGCACACGTGTACAAATACATTAAATAAACAAACAAACAAATATGAAGAGATTCCCAGCTTGCACCAGCATAGCTCCCATATTAATGAATAGGTCACCTCCAAAGAAGGACATGCTGCTTGAGAGGACAGCTGCTGCCAGTGTGTATCCTGTGACCTCATGGTGCTCATGCTGAGGGAGATGTAGTCCTCTGTCCTAGACCCCATGGTCTGTATGGTTTTAGTCTGAGTGGAGCATGGACCTTGAAAGAAACACTTGCTCTTGCTCTGAAGAGATGGCTCCGAGATTAAAAGCACACGCTGCTCCTGCAGAGGGCCCGAGTTCAGCTCCCAGCTGTTAGAAATACTTTGTAACACGAGCTCTCTGCCGACACAGAATGATCCCAATCAAACCAAATCAGACCAAATTAAAAGATACCCAGGTTTAAATAACACTACCACCAGGAGAAAGAGGGGAAACCACGTGTTTATTTTTGGGGGAGCAGTTTAAATAGCTTGGGGGAGTAGTCTTGACCTTTCCTGGGGAGGGGTCAAGGTTCAAGGGGCACAGGGGCGGGGCCTCCAGAGATGGAAGCCGGAGACCAGTATTTACACCAGCACCCTCCTCCAGCAGTGCACAGGCCACCTGTAATTCTGGCTCCAGCGGGTCCGACGCCCTCTTCTGGCCTCACAAGCACCTGCACACACAGGCACATCAATATAAAGTAAAATACATCGTTTTTTAAAAAAAGAAAGAAAAGAAATGCCTCTTCACCTTCTGGTCACATCTGCCTTTAGGAAAAACAGGAGCTGGCTTTCCTGCTAGAGGAGGCAGCTGCAGGGTCCGGCTCTGCGTCCTTCTATAGAATGCCCTGCTGAGGAGATAAAAGTGGAGCATAAAACTGAGGGCTTGACACAAGGCACAGAAGCCTTAGGGTGAAAATAGAGTAGGAATTGGGAGCTGTCCTGTGGCCAGGGAACCTTCGCTCTGCAGTGTAACATAGTAGCATCAGTGTAAAATCTGCCTGAACGGTAATTATCACATTCGTGTTAGGAAGACAGAGGCTATGACCACAGGATTGCCACCTCCTAGGAGAACGTTAAGGGGAGGGTGGGGTTGTGGGGTTGCCCTGGACAGCAGTCATGTGGCTGGGAGAGAGATTCCAAATGAGGTCACCAAAGGAAGTTGCACTCACAGATCATGGAGTTGTAAACAGAGGCCCCAGGTGTGGTGGGGCACAGTTCCCGAGCTGTGGGAATGTCTTCAAAGGGAGACATTGTGTTCATCTCAGCAAGTCCTATGCAGTGTGGTGGGGTCAGCTGAACTTAAGGCACCCTCTATTTCCTGCCTGTTTCTGAGTGGCTGGAAAATGCAGCGAAGGAAGGGAAGGGGGAAGTGGGCAGCTGTGCCCCAGCTCAGCTGCGGGCTTGGCAGGACCTCCACCTACCCAGCAGTCACTGCCTGCAGGGACTTTCCAAGGACAGTTACTATTGTTGATTTTTTAATTCCCGAAGGAAGATGTGTGAGGTTGGGAAGATGACCAAAATAGAAATAGTTGGGCTGGCACAGAGGGTCTGGATTGTAGGTAACATTTTTTTTTCAATTACTTACAAATTAGGCTTAAAGTTTTTCAGAGTACATAAAACTTGTATCATTTTGTTTGTTATTTTACAAAACATTTATGTTTAAAATACATCTTGTAAGAGCTGGAGAGATGGCTCAGCAGTAAAGAGAGCTTACTGCTTTCCAGAGGCCTTGAGCTCAGTTCCCAGCACCCACATCAGGCAGCTCACAGTCACTTGTAACTCCAGCTCCTGTGGTTCTGTTGCTCTCTTCTGGCTGGCACATGTGTGCACGCACACACGCATGCACACACACACAAATTAATAAAAATAAGTCCTGTAGCACTATTCTCCATCTTGTCATTTCCTGCCATGGTGAGGTTTGTGTGTGTGTGTGTGTGTGTGTGTGTGTGTGTGTGTGTGTGTGTTCCACAAGCTAGGCATGTCACGGATTCCCCAGTGACACAGCCTTGGTGTGGATATACTTCCTCTAAGCCACTCCAATCTTGAAATTATTGTCTGAGCCTCAACAACCAACCCTGAGGAGGAAGCAGGGCATCCCATTCACTGTTAGGGCCTGCCTGAGCCCTGAGCAGGTGTGGTGTCTTCAGTAGCCGAGGGCTCCCCATGTGGTCAGCAGTCTCAGGCTGCACTTGGTGCCCTCATTTCCCAGCACAGACCGTCCCAGTTGGCACCAACTCCAGTCACGTGGCCGGTGACGTAGTAAACGTTTCCGACATCTTGAGGACTGGCCTGCTGAGTAAGCTTACAGATCCGCACCCTCTCTCCTGTGCCTGACTCAGTTCCTCACCTTTCCAGCAGTGTCCAGCCGTTCCAGTTTATGAACAGGTCTCACGTGCTGTCATTCAGGCTCACGTGGAGGGACATCTCGGGGAATCTTCTCTGGGGTGCTTTCGTTTGCCTTGATGGCATGGTTACACAGGTGCCGTTTCTTCACCCTTTCTACTATGTCGCAGCCAAGGGTGGGGTGAGGAGTATCAGAGAGGAGAAGCTGAGATGAATTGGCCCTGGTTGTATTTATACTTCTGTTTTCGCCTTTTTCTTTTCACTTTATTCCAGTCACTAGGTCAGACGTGCCCGAGCCGAGTCACGCAGTAGCCAGTTCTCCTCTGTTGTAGCCCAGGGCGCTGATGCTCACCTGTACTGGCTCCGGTTCCAGCTCGCTGCCTTATCCACTGCCTCATCCTACTGTATAAATTCAGTATAGGAATTGCTGTGGCTTTGCCAACGGCCATGAGAATTGGAGGGTAGCCTCACCCAACGGAAGACTGGCTCTTGGTGCCATTGTTCTGATGAAGTTCAGTGTGCTTTTGAAACTTTGTACACCTGTTAAAAGCTTTAAACATCTTTTCATTCTAACCTTTTATTTCAAAATATAATTTCCCATCTACAAGAGTCTTTAGGCTTTACTAATTGAAAACCCGTTTTAGTGGCTGGAGAGATGGCTCAGTGGTGAAGAGATCTTATTACACAGTCGTGAGACGCAGAGTAACTAGCTGGGCGTCCCAGACATGCTTGGAACCCAACCCTGAGGGGAACCGGGACAGGAGAATCTCTCAGGCTGGCTGCCGGCCTAGATAGGAAAACATGAGCCTTTGGTTCCTCAAAGGAAAATGTAGGGAGAAGAGGAGGATACTTGATACCCTTTTCTGCCTTCTGTAAATGCACATGGGTGTGTAGATGTGCACACTTCACACACTCATGGACACACATACACAAATAAAAACTGGTCTTTTTTAAAATTTTTTTAAACTGGTCCTTTTTAAACATGTTTTAGCAACTCCTTTAAAAAATTTTCCCCCATGGAGAAAATCATAAGCTTATAAAACTTTTCTTTTTGAAGATCTTTTGAATATGTTTTTTCAGAATAAAAATTTTTATCTGAACCTGTGACTAAACCTAAGCCATATATTTATCCGTTGTTTTTAATTGTTATCATTTGCAGTGGTGTCTTGACAACTCTGTCTGAAATAACAGGCTCTTAAAAAGGAAACAAAATTTATAACTTGGATTCAATTTCCCACCCTTCTGCTTGTTAGTGTGAGGAAGAGAAAAGAGAGTGGTACTTTGTCAGTAGCTGACAGGACTTAACTCTGCATTTCTGTGTCTCCTTAGATATGATCTTTCTTCAGGGATCAGAGGTCATATTTAAAGTGGCTTTAAGTCTTTTGGGAAGCCATAAGCCCTTGATTCTGCAGCATGAGAACCTGGAAACCATAGTGGACTTCATAAAGAACACACTACCCAACCTGGGCTTAGTGCAAATGGAGAAGACCATCAATCAGGTACGGCTGCTCCAGATGCTGCTGAGGTCTGGGGTGTCACTTTCTAAAGAGGAGCTGGTTCTGACCACTTTGTGTTCTGGGTGGCATCTTGCCCAGTGCCTGGCATATGAAAGACACATCACAGATATACATCAAAAGAAGAAATGTCTGACTGTGTGTGTGTGTGGTGTGTGTGTGTGTGTGTTGCGTGTGTGTGTGTGCGCGCGCGCGCGTGTGTGTTGTGTGTGTTAATGGCAGAAGGCACCAGGAAGCCAGGTGTGCTAAGAAGGACAAGTATCAGTAGTTTGTTACATGTAGGAGGCCTCCTTTCTTGTCTTTTGTTCTTCAGAAATGAAATGCAAACTTTTGTAAGGTGCCGGATTTTGTAAAAATGAATGCTTTGATTTTTCCACTCAGTGGTACTAATTGAAATGTTCAGAAAATGACTTTTCTGTAATCAGTACAAGGTTGATTTCATGCTTCTGCTCTATGTCATTCTTTTGCTCTTCCGTGGTTACTGTTGGAAGGTTTTGGCATCTCTAGCTTCCAGATACAATGTATAGAACCATTACTCTGAAATGGTGAATGTTTTAGTTAGATTTAGCTGGGAATTACAATTAAAGCAGAACATGAACGGTTTGGGAACAAAGACTTTTCCCGTAACGATTGCTGCGCTGAGAAGCAAGATACTTAGTGGGAGTGGGGGAGTCACTACTAGAAGTGTCCAGAGGCTGTGTGGCAGAGAGTGTTAATCTGACTTCTCTACAGGATCAGAACCAATAGGCTATGTTATAATTATTGGGGGGGGGTCTATTAAATTGTCTTGCATGATTGGAACCTAGGTAATTTAATTGCCATCTGCATACCTTTGAGCCAGAAAGTCTACTAGCTGTGCAGTCCCCAAAGCCAGAAGCCTCAGGGAAACCAATGATGTGGCCCTAGTCTGCAGCAGGTCTGGAATCCTGGAGAACTGGGGGTTGAAGGCAGAAGGAGCTAGAGTCTGGTGTCTGTGGGTGGCAGCAGCCGTAGCCCCACTTGCCCAGGAGCAGCAGAACTCGGCTTGCTCGCAGGCTGCTCCCTCCCCCTTCCCTGCACACCTCCCCCATGATAGGATCTCACTTTGTAGCCCTGGCTGCCTTTGGATTCACTTATGTAGACCAGGCTGGCCTCTTCACAGAGAGCTGCTTGCTGGGTCTCCTGAGTGCTAGGATTAAAGGCTTCCACCTTTTGCCCCACCCCCAGCCTCCTGGAGTACTGCTCACATTTAGGACAAGTCTTCCTCTCGAGGACTGGTTCTGACACACACCAGTCACCTCCAGAAATACCTGCACGGGCACACCCAGCCACGCTCTACTAATCGCCCAAGATCCCTCAATCCAGGCACATCAACAAGCATAATAAACCGTCACACAGAGTGTACTGGAAGGGGTTTCGTCACTGGGTCACACTGCAGAGTCAGCAGTCAGCTCTCCAAAGCTTAGAACGTGTTCTGTAGATACAAATCTAGATAAGTCATTTAAACACAGATGGTGAGATAAAGCTTTTTTAGAAAAAAGTAAATGCTTATGTAAGGATCTCTGACCCGATAGCTCAGGCCAGTCCAGTGAATTGTAGCTAGATGCAGCCTGACATGCTCATCCCTCTTCTACCTTAGGGGTTAAGTACTGAAAAAAGGTGCAACTCTGGCAAAGGGCGGGGCTTCCTGTTGCACGTGACTTTGCATCTCTGCACACTGCAAGTGCCCTGCCTCTGGTGAGGAGTTGTTGTCCACTCTGCACTTACCTTTGGCTAACTGATTGGCTCTGAGTCTTACCTGCCTGGCCCACTCACTCAGTGTAGACCGCTTTGGCTTGCTGAGTCTGTCCTTTCTGCCAGGTCCTAAGGAATCTATATATCCACATGAGTTCTTGCAGGCATGACCACATTCCCGAGGGCAGAAAGTGGTTAATTAGCTGGCCTACACTCACTCTGCAGCAGAGGGGAGAGCCTGAGGTTTCAGGTGCATCTCACCTCAGTGCTTCAGCAGCCCACACCACATACCTCAAGATTATATTTGCATCTTAACACAGGATGAACTCTTGATGCTCTTTATTTCTGATGTTTGCACTAATTTACTCTCGTCTTAGTTTTTCTTGAATATACTTAGCGACTCCCAGCCTCTGAGGTGAACCCAGAGTCTTAGCTGCCTAGATTGAGTCTTTGTCCTATGAGTACTGACTTCTTATCTCAGCTCCAAGACAGGTCATTGATCTACCTCCTGAGTATATGGCCTCAGAGAGAGAGGGGAATAATGGCTGTTTGTTCGTTTGTTCCTCCCCTTTTCTGTGAAGAGCTGTACTTCCTGGGAACATTGTGTACTCTTGTATACAGGAGGTACCCTTCAATACCGGAAGCTTAGGCTGTCTCTGCACCAGAAGACACCCATCTGTATCTGTGCACCTGAGCTGGTTCAGGCAGCTGCTCTGAACTTGACAGGCAGTACTCCCCAGACTCCTTAGCAGATCTAGGCCATGACATTCCAGTTTCCATTTTCAGTGAGATTAGGCAGGCCCAGCATCCCATATGCAATGGCAGGGCCTAAGTGCGGAGAGACCACGGGGTTCTGAGTATTGAGTGTTGGAGCTGACAGTGTTTGGTTCATCTGGGCCTAGAAGAATGAGATGTTTCTGGGTGGCCAGCATTTTGTGTGGCGGTGTTGTAGATTTTCAGCCAGGCTCAGGCCTCTGTTGCAGTTCCACATCTCTGCCTTTGAGCGGGTAAAGGGGTGAAGTAGCCATGTTACAGTAGAACATTAGCAAGGTGGGCTGTAGTTGGCTGAGCCACATGCCAGAGGCAGACAAGAAAGAGAACGGAGAGTAGTTAGTTCTGGTGCCAGATGTGTCCAGTGTGTGGTGAGGTAATGAGGGCGTGGCTGGGTGAAGTTGGCACTGGGAACCCAGGCTTTCATTCCAGAAACAGACTTGATGGAAAACGGGTCAAGTGCCGGCAGCTGTCTGCCCTCTGAGAACTCAGGCTGTCCCTTCCCCTCCAGAGGTGCCTAAGTCTGAACAGACTAGAGAGCAAGTCTGAGGTGTGCATGATTGCTCAGTGGCCGGAGGAACTCCCAGCTTCAAACCTGGGAGGTCCTCACGGTGGAAATGATGGGTACAGTTATTGACTCTGACAGCGTGTAGCCCCGTGTCTGGACAGGCTGTGGTGGGCGGGCAGGCCCTCTGGAGCTATAACCCCATTTCAGCAGATGCCCTTTGTAGACTACATGAGCAGCTGGGGCCCGGCCAGGCTCCTGGATGAGCCCTGCCTTCGTTGGCTCATGCTGAGAGCAGCATCAGAGGCATCTCCAAGGTTGACTGTCCAGGACAGAAGAGCTGGGGTCTCTGGAGCCACTCACCTTCCTCGGTGTGGCCTTGTGCTCGCCACAGTTGTCAGATGCATCTGCTGACCCAGAAAGAGGGCCCTCTGGGAATGATCAGTACTGAAGGGAGTTGGAGTGACAGTCACGTGACCGTGAGTGAGCCTCTGCCTCTGAGGCCTTGATTCAGGTCACAGCAGCAAATGCAAAGGGCTGCCTGGAGAGGCAGGCCTGCAGCCTGCTTTAGTCTCTGCGCTGCGGTCCCAGGCCAGCACTGTCAGATCATGTAAGGGCTTGTTACAAGTGGAATCTCGGGACCCACCCCGGGCCTGCTGACTCAGGAATCTGCAGATTTACTAGAGACCTTATGGAAGCTGTGCCGTGGTAGTGTTATTTAGAGAAGTTCCCAGTTGTATCCGACCTTGTGGGGCAGAAACCAATCTTCACAAAGTCCCTGTGTTCAGAGGAAGCTACCACAGCAGGGTGGCCCCATGCCCTAGCTTGAGCCACTGCATCGGTGGAAATGAGTAGTTTGCAAAAGGACAGTCGGCAATGCCTCACCCAGAGGGTGGAGTGCCTTGGGGACACGCGCTTTACCACAGCCACATGTGGTGATAATTAAAGTCAGGTTGACTTCTAGTTAGCTTGATTATCAGTTTGAAGTTTACTTTAGACAGTGTGCCTGCCCCTTGTCACAGATTCCCCAGCAGACTGCTCCCCTCCCTGCACTAAGGGCCACTCACCAGCAGATTGAGAAGGGTCTAGGAAAGCCAGAAAGTGTGCTTTGCCAGCCACAACTGAGTGCCTTCATTATACCATGTTCAGAGACTGCAAAGCGAAACACCGAGACTTCAGTAGCAATGAGCCAAGAATATAAGTGTACAAGGAGAGCCATCTAGCGAGACACATATCTGGGGGCCTATTTAGCTTCATGCGTAACTTAAATTTCTGCATAGCATGTAATGCCTTGCCTGCTAGATTAACATACTGACTTTTTAACATCAGTTTGCAGTGCTGAGGGCATGCAGCATCTTGCACATCAGTATATGCTGGTGGCACTGTGGCTTGATTGTTCCTACATGGGAAGTAGTTTGGCAAGAGGCAGTATGTGCCAGTAAAGCCATCAGACCCTTCTGGTGCCGGAATCCCAACTACTGGAATACATCCTTAGGAACTGGGCCAAAACACTAGGAGAGCCCTATGTACAAGGAAATTCTCATAGAGTTGTCATTTGTAATAATAATAATAAAAAAGAGAAGTATCAAGATGTCTAGCATTTACTGAATGGGCTTATAAGTTTGTGCTGTGCTGAATTGGTAAAGAACCATAAAGCCATTTATTTTGGTGGTTATGGGGAACATGGCGCCACACAAGAAAGCCCTTAGAACATAAAATTAAGTGAAAAAAAGTGAGTGGGGAAGGATATTTGATGTTAGTTTTGTTTACGACTAGAAGAAAATGTGCTTCTAATAGTGAAGTGAGAGGAAGCATAGCGGTGAAGGAAGCTACACTGGGCATTCCTCCTTTCCGTGCTCCTGCATTCTAGCTTTCTTGCTTCGGTAACGAAGCTGATAGTGTGTCATTGTGACAAAAATCCTGAACATAAGGGAAGAATAGTTCCTGTTTTGACAAACAAGACAGTGCTCCTTTCAGCTCTAAAATTCTGGAACTTTCCTGAAACCTTGGAGACTGAGAGACAGACAGGGTAGTGGAAGGCACGAAGTCCCCGATATTCAAAGCTCACGTGGAATTGGAGAACACCCAAACATGCCACTTTCAGAGGCCATTTCCTGTGCTGGGAACCTTAGCATCAGAGTCCCTGTCAGCTTGACAAGATCAAGTTAGTTAGAGGACCAACCTCAGGCCTTGCCTGACGGAGTGTCCAGGTTAGCTTAAGAGGTGAAGAAACTTACCCTAAATGTGGGCGGCACCATCTCGGGAGCTGAGCGTCAGCCCCCCTCTCTCTCAGCTTCCTGACCGTGGTTGCACTGTGACCAGCCACCCCATGCTCCTGCCACCCCATGGACTCAGCACTCTTGAACTGAGCCAAAATAAACCTGTCGTGCGTTCTGACTTTTGTTGAGCATTTTGTCACAGCAATAACTCACAGGGCCCTGTGCTGAGCGGCTTCAGCCCATGGGGTTCCTTCGCCCACTCCCTGAGAAGGGGCTGCACTGGGCAGCACCACATCTGTCTTCTGACCTCACTGCAGCCCCGTCACTTCCTCTTCAGGAGAAAGTGCAGACACTACCGCTTGAGTCACTTCTGCATTGAGGGTTGTTTCACACGTGTGGCTCTGTCACCACCATTGCTGTTGTGGGCAGAGACAGCTCAGGCATTGTTTTGTGTTCACTCATGCGTGTGGGTGACAATTGGGGTTGGCTCATTTCACCAACAGTTCTGTTTGTCGTTCTTGCAACTCTGAAGACACAGCTGGATCGTAACTAAACTGGACTTGGAGACTATGCAAGCAGGACATGATTCTTTTGCCACCTTTTAACCTAGAGTCAGTGTATTTATGAAATAAAATTTTCAGAGAAAACATTCAAGAACTAAAATTTTTGAAAGTCTTATTCAGATCTGGTTTTTGTTTTGCTTGTTTACTTGTATGTGTGGGTATTTTGTTAGTGTATGTATGTATGAATGTATATATGTATGCATGCCACCTGAGTGCCTGGTGCCTATGGAGGTCAGAAGAAGGTGCCAGATCCCTTGGAATAAACTTACGGCTGAGAGCCACCATGTGGATGCTGAAAGCCAGGTTCAGATCCTCTAGAAGAGCAGCCAATGCTTTTACCTGCTGAGCTGTCCCCGAGCCCCTGGAAAGTCTTTTAAGACTTTTTTCCCCCCTTTGGCCTTTTAGAAAAAAGGATATTGGAGCCTATACTTGTTTTATCCTTTGAAATCATTTCTAGATGTTTGTTGTTATCTTCTCTTTGTAAAATCATGACCTCCTCAGAGCTGAATTTCCTTATCTTTCATGTGTGTTACAGTCATGCTGCCAAGCATGTAGGGATGATAGATGCACATTGGCATGAGCACACGTGTGTTCAGGTACCTGTGCCTGTGGAAGCTTGTCTTAGTTTCGGAGCCTGATGATTTTTCTGTCTCTAATAGGTGTTTGAGATGGACATCGCCAAACAGCTGCAAGCCTATGAGGTTGAGTACCATGTGCTCCAAGAAGAACTCATTGATTCCTCTCCTCTCAGTGACAACCAAAGAATGGATAAATTGGAGAAAACCAACAGCAGCTTACGCAAACAGAACCTGGACCTCCTGGAACAATTGCAGGTAGAACATATTTGCAAAGCAGCTTCCTGAGCCTCCGTGTGTAGTAGCTCATTAACTCACCAAAGGCAGCAGCAGCCTGGGCTTTCCCAGGACCGGAGGACCTTTCCAGCCCTGTGCTGTTTGTAGTTGCGATCAGAGGTGTCCTAGGAGAATCGACCCTTTTATTGTGGAGCAGACAGACTGTCCTTGCTAAGGTCAGGCAGTCCTGGAGCTTTCTGAGAGGCTTTTTCTACACTTAGCTTTAAAGGAGACCGGCCCAGAGACCAGCTTAGTCCCGGATGCTGAATGCCAGCAATTGTACTTTGATTAATGATGAGATGATCTTGAGCTTTCATTGCCTGGAGTGAGACAAGCTAGGTCCCTGGAGAGAAATTAAAGGAGAGGAGTGACTTAGAAGTCTATCTAACAGAATAAACTATAACATATGATAGTTATTTATAAATAAACCTAGTACAAATGCAAAGGTTTGTTTATTCAGGGCACAGTTCTCCCCTCTAGAACCTTTCCATCTTAAGAGGGTAAGCGTAGGAGAGGACACAGAAGCACTGCCATGTAAGTAGTACATGCAGAAAGGTGAGGGAATGAGCTTTGGGACACAGTTCAGAGGTGGCCCATGCACATGGCCCTCAGGCCTGTCCCTCCCTCATCAGTGTGATGGGAGCAAAACAAAGCCCTCACTGCAGAGCGCGGCCCCGTCAGTCAAATGGCACTGGTGTTCTTCTTGCTAGTAGTATAAATAAAAGAATGTCTCAGTGTTCAGAGATTGTTGGGGATGTTTGTTTTTAAAACAGGTTGTTCGTGGGGTCCCTAGGCTCCCCAGAATATGTTCTCCATCCTTACCCAGTTCTGATCTTTCTTCATAGGATGCTTCCACCTTGCAGACTTGAGTTTGTCCATGATGTAAAAGAGGTGGGCATTTGAGAGTCTGTAGCTCATTCCCTGCCTCAAATACCTTCCTCCCAACAGGCTCTCCCACAGGAGACGAGTGGATCCTTACTGTAGCACCCAGAAACAAAATGCTCCCCTCACCCATCCTAACCACCAGGCACCTCGGAAGCCACACTGCTTAATTTGCCCTTACTGGAAATATGTTTACACTCTTCCCCGGAAGTCTCAGTTGTCACCTGAAGGGAAGCCATAGGGGACAAAGAGCCTGCTCTGTCCCACGAGGGCACACTGTGCATGTGGTCATTTGCAGAGATTGGAAGGCAGTGGTGGGCCCCCAACACACACATGGACCACTGAGCTCACTTTTGCATTTTGAAACTTTCCACTTACAACAAGCCGAAATATATTCTGGGTTCATTTCTTAGGCTGATGCCAGTGTTCATCTTTGGATTTTTGGAAGCAATTATATACACTGCTTCTGTGTGAGGAGAGGACCTCGTGACACGCTGCTGAGAAACCTTCATACTGAAGAAAAGGCCGCAGGTGTCTCCTGGATTCCCTCTGAGCCAAGTGGCTCCAGGACCATCTTATACAGGGCTGCAGGTTTTGTTAGCCTGCTGTAGTTACTGAGCCTGTGCCGGGCAGAAGCTGAGTCGGACACGGCTCTTAGAAACACAGGCAAGGGTAGTTGTATAGTTACTGGGCCCTGAGCTGGTTTACAGGTAGTTTTCCCATGATCCTCTCTGGAAGTTATGTCTCCCGTATGTATCTCATGCTTTTTGTATGAGAAGGTTTTCAATATGATCTTAAAGTACATTTCTCCCCACCTTGAGTATCAAAATTTACCTGGTCTTTAACTTGGTTCTGTTCATATCACTGATGGACAGACCAAAGTTCTATCTGTATTTTAAACATTTGATGTGACTGACACGGAAAGACAAGCAATATACAGTGTTGACTGTTTGTTCTCATGCGGAGGAAAAACACTGGAGGAGAAAAACTAAGAAAGATGGCCTAACAGGGTGGGCATGGGTGAGGGGGGCATGAGAGGGGAAGATGGGAGCAGAGAGGAAGGGGAATAGGTCTGAAGGTAGACATAACCAAAACACAGTATTTGCTTGTATGGAAATGCCACAATGAAACCCGTTAACATGGATACTTAATGTACATTAATAATTATGGCTCTTAAAATTTAGGTTGCAAAGACAGCAGTGGAAGGGACCACATGGGGAAATTATACTGTCCTTCAGTACTGTGAGCAAGGGCTACCTTTTTTTGCAGCCTTAAGCCATGTCGAACAAACTCTCAAATGAGTGACATTGGCCCCGCCCACATGCCTCAGGATGCGTACAGGCATATAAGGGTCTGTACAGAAGGGGGTAGTAGAGAGATTAAAACTGGTAACAGCACACTGTTCACAGTTATATTGGATTGTGCTTTAATTCAAAATATAGAACTTGTATGCGTTGTTTTCAAGTATGTTGAGCTGTGTTCATGATGTTTTAAGTAGAAAAACAAATTACTAAACAGACTGTGTGATGTGCTTTTCTTTAAAAGTATGATTTATGTGTGTTCTGTGGAAAAAATATGAAAGACCGTGCACTAAATATCAGTAGCAACTGTTGCTGCGAGGGAAACATCAGACACCCTGCACTAGTTTTTCAGTGTTCCGCTATTTTTTCTCTTCCAGTACCTTGAGTAAATAAACATCTAAAGGCTAAGTTTAGTGTTCTATGAAGTATATGCATTCTGTTATCACTTTAAGTCCAAAGGCATTTTTACTTTTGTAAGTAGCACAAGCTATTTGAGTACATGTAAATGTATATAAAGGAATAGTAGATTATTGCCAGAAATTATTCCTGACATTTAATAGATTCTCAAACTGTAAATGCCAAATTTAGGTTACTGTATGTGTGTCATCTAAATTAGCAGACTAGAAATAATTTTTTTTTCAAAATTTGAAATGCTATTACAGGTTTACTTATAGAGTACTTGAGAAATTTCTAAAATTTTTTTGCCTATTAAACTGTAATGTTCACAGGTTAGCACAGAGTTTATGTATTTAAAATAAACACACAGAGTAAAATATGTTGACTCAAAAACAAAGAGTTGTCCAGAAACAAGAGATGAGAGTCTTGATCCTGCCATGCGCTAGCAGTATGCAAGATGACTTTGTGTGCTGGGCGGTGGCATGGGCGCATTTCCTAGTAATCTGCCAGCTACAGGTGGTCCCCAGCTGAAGGATCTGTGGGGACCAGATATTGACATCAGACACGCTTTGTTTAGTCTGCTGAGACCTGCCATCTGTGCCATTGTTAATGCATCCTGCAAATTGGTTCACTACTAAGTCTCAAGGGAAATGACTGTGCAAACTAGGAAGTACTCCATGAGCTACATGGCCATCAGGACAGAGATGGGCTGGGCCCAGCCTGGACAGTTGGGAATGTTCTGGAGTGGGAGGTACCACTTAAGGATATGCACCAGGCTTGCCCATTCCCTCTCTGAGCCCGAAGAGCTGTGCCTTCCAACCTTTTCCTCCTTTGAATTTCAGGATTCTGGTGTTACAGCGGGAGCTAGACTTGGAGTCACAGGTTTTCTGTCTAACACAAGGTTGTCTTGTTCAAAAAACAGTTTCCCACGTTTTGAAAACGAAGTAGGGAATTAGATGTACTCTTTCCCCTAGCTAAAATAAATGGGACACACAAAAAGGCTGGACTGATAAGGTGAGCCACCCCTTCCTGTCCATAGTGCCGTCGATACAGCTGGGCACCAAGGAGCAGGCCAAGAAGGCCAGAATATAAAGTACAAGGTTGGAGCTGCTTCAGTCCTCTCAGAGGGCCCCTCAGGTCACTAGAGCCTGCCACTCCTGGGATGCCTGCCCTAGTAGACGGGAGATGGGAGCTAGGGGTGACAACGCACTTCCCTGACCTGGTATGTGCTGGGTGTTAAGGATGTGACCTAAGACAAAGCTTTGTCTCCAAGAGAGACCAAGAACTTGTTCTTTACAAGGCTGGTGGTGGCCAGTAAGCAACAGTAGAGAGAAACCTCAGTAGAATACTGCTGTTTCTGACTTTTCGTGTCTCAAGGAAAATGCCTCGTTTCCTGGGAAACCAGAAAACCAGTTTGTACATGGCTGAGACAGGCCATGCTGTGTCTTACCCCTGGCCTACCACAGCATCCTATGTGTACTGTGATAGAGGGTGGGGGTCCTGTTCCCTCTGTTCTCAGAGGAGTCAAACCAGGGGAAAAGACACAAGAGAATGTCACAGTGTCTGTAAGAGCCCAGCCTTCCTGCAGCAGAAGCAGGGATAGTTCTTGAATGATCAGAACCGGTCATCAGTTGGCTTGTTGCTGCCCAGATTCTGCTCCAGAGGCCCCCAAAGGCTGAGTGGTGGCCTTCATAGCCACCTCCTCTTGTGTAATCACAGGCGGGTACAATTCTCATTTCTCCTTTCATTTTCCAGGTGGCAAACGCTAAAATCCAAAGCCTTGAAGCTACGGTGGAGAAGCTTCTAGCCAGCGAGAGCAAGCTGAAGCAGGCTGCGCTCACCCTGGAGCTGGAACGCTCAGCCCTGCTGCAGATGGTGGAGGACCTGCGAGGGCAGGGTGCCCAGCCCAGCACTCAGGAGCCGGACTGTACCCAGCCCGAACCGACAGGTGACTGACAGCTCCCCAGAGAGACTGCACACCACTAACACTGTCCAGGCCTTAATGGAGAGAGACAGAAGCTGGAGGCAGAGAAGAGAAGACTCCTCAGGGAGGAAGCTGGCTCGCCAGCCCGCAGATGCTTTGCGCTCAGACTTGGAGTTGGGAGGGCTGACGTCCCAGAGTTTTTGTTGTTTTTGGTTTAAATTCACCCCCTTTCCAGTCCTGGTTGTTGTAGCTTTAGATGGCATGGCCGTGAGTAAATGTACCTTTACGTTCCCTCCTCCTCCAGAGGCACATTGTTTGGAGAGAGCAAAGCAAGAAGGGCTTGAAGTAATTCCTCAGGCAAAAGTGTGATCCTTGTCAGTCTGCAAGGAGAGGGTCCTGTGACCATGCCCTTGGTGTCACCATGAGGTGCAGTGGGGCCTTTGTCTACTCTTGTTATGGAGACCAGAGGTGGCTGTGGGGAAGGACTGAAGGGTTTATTGAAATTGGACGTGTTGCTCGTCACCGACTCCACAGTCGCTCCCATGGGTACTGAAGAAGCTCGTCTTTTACCCAGTGTTTTAATGTTTTTGCTCACCCTTTCAAGTCCTGGTAGATAAATGTTTCATAAAGAAATCACAGTTTTTAGACTCCCTGTTCTTGCTAGTGTGTGAACTGTCGCTATGGGGTCTGAGATATTTATTTGTGACTATAGCCACACTATAGGGTCACTTATTTATTTTTGTCTGTGGGATGATGTACCACAGCCAGCCATGTCTTCCTTTGAGTCTTGACCCCCTGGAGCTCTGATTCCGCCTAGAAGGAATAGAGCACATCAAGATTTCAAGGGGCTCCTAAGACTCTGAAACATTGCAGAAGAACCCCGGCTGAAATTGCATACAGATGGATGGCAGCTGACAATTTTCCCGAGGTAGGATGTGTGTTTTGAGAAGCACTCAAAATACAGTAAGCCCTCCCTTGGGATGGTGAGGACCCTGTGCCTTCAGGCAGAGTGCTGCTCACAGCCACCCTGCTTCCAGCTGGTCCTGTGGAGAGCATCACCCATGTGCACAGCAAGCTTGGAGAAGAACCACGGGCACGGAAGCCTCCTGAGTAGCGGAATTGGTCCTGCCTTGGGCTCTACCACTCGCCCCCCCCCCCGCCCCGTTCCACAGAAGTCTTCTGCAGCTCTCTTGGTAGGAAAGGAGCCTTTTAAGCCTGGGGTGAAAGGAGGGACCACCATCCTTGGTGTCATTTGGTATCTCCTTGCTATTTCAAAGGGACACCCAATGGCAGCTGGTACTGAAGACTCCCTCCAGCTCTTGGGTCAGGGGAAAGTTGTTCTCTCCACAAAGCAACATCAACAGTCCCATTGCCTCTCCTCCAGGAGGCTCCACCAGGGGTAGTTAGAGGAGGAAACTGTGGGGGCTTCTTTCCACATTGTATTTTATTATTTGAATGTTTTAAAATGTTGAGTTTTGGACATATTATTACCGTTCAAACATTGACTCTACAATAAGAAACAAGAAAGCAATAAAACCAGTAATTTACACCTGTGTCTTCATGGCGTCTGTTTTCAAGCTCCGAGTTTGGGCTTGGCTTGGAGTGAACGTGGCTTCAGTGTGCATGTCACCTCACCGCTAGCAGTCAGTTTTGAGACATTAGCTCTCCCTCCAGGATCAGTGCCCAAGTATCCATGATGTTGGGACACCTTTCCACAGGGCTATGCATGCAACACCAAGGCAACTGGCTTTTCCTATTGTGTGAACACCATCTGTCATTGCAAGACTCTATTGGGCCAGAATACCATTCTTATAAACTCCTAAGTGAACCTATTGGTATAGCTTGGACGTAGTCACAGCTGGAGACCTAGCAAGGAGAGAAATATGCAGAGGCAACTCATGTCACTATGAGCAATCTCAGGCAAAGTATTAAATCAAGGTCCATGTTCAATTTTTCTCCCCCTGCACAACACTGTACCTGCATGTGCACTTGGAAGTTGTCCCTCTTTGATACCACTTATTTCTTGGACACTTGTGTCAAATCCTCAAGCACTGCTGTGTAAAATGTGATGGGGGCCCTGGCTTTGGTTGTGTGAGGAAACATATTAGAAAATAAGAGATATTAGTGAAGTCAACTGAAGTTGTTTGAAAGCTAAGGATGAAGTGTAGTTTTTATTTTGCAATTTGGGTTTGAACCCAAGGCTTTATGCATCCTAGGTAGGTGCTTTCTCACTGAGCTTCTCCTCCCATCCCTACCCAGTGTTCTTAAGAAGAATAATGAGCATTTCATTGTTTTACTCAAGTTCTGCTTGATTTTCCCCCTTTCGCTGCAAGGAAATGTTTCTCTGTTTAAGACTAAGAGTAGCCTCTATATGTGAGTATAAAAATAAAGACACTTAGGAGGTAGTTTGAAAGGATGTTAGTCCTGCTAAGCAGCAGCCTTAGGTTGCACTCCTGGACCTAAAATCTCTTCAGTAACGGGTTTTAGACAAGGTGTACAGTTCTAGGTGAGGATTTCCTCTTGTACAATGGGCCTCAAATCCAAACGGAGTGGTTGGTTATCCCATAGCAGTCCTGCCACTATTGCTGTAATAAGCACATCTTGCCAGGTTGATATAGCTCATAGGATCCACAGCTAGGAAAGACCATTGATGCCCTTACCCTCCTCTCCTGGCAGCCACCTTCATAGCACCTTCTTGCACTGAGAGCTAGCCAACAGGGAGGATGTTTCCAGTTCAAGTCCAGTTTGATGTCTCTTTATCTTGCACCTAAGGTGTGTAGTGTGTTTAGTAATAGGGTCTTACCAGTTGGTTCTGCTGGGTAATGGCAAAAGCCTGTATTGTTTGGGATCCACTGGGTGTTTCCCAACCAGAAACTACAGCAGAAAGATTGTTTTAAAAAAAAAAAGTAGGGAAAAGGTTTGTGAAATGTTGGCTACAACTACTGATTTGGAATTGACACAAGTTGGGTCTTTTTAATAGTTACAGAGGAGAAAGGAACTCAGTTATTGCTGTCCCATTAACAGCTAATGGACTCTGGGAAAGGGGAGGCATAATAGCCAATTTTATACCTACAGTTGAGCCCGCCAGGCTCTGATGGTTAGTTCCAATTCAGGATCACACAATCAGACATAGTTAAACTCTGTGGGACATTAAATAAACTTCAAAAAAAAAAACCTAGTTAATATGATAAAGTGATTCCTAAGGAAGGGGAACTAGGAGGCAAATAAGAGATGGGTGGAAAAGTAACCTGAGCATATTATGCAAATATATAAAGTTGTGAAAGAACAAGATCAATAAGAAAAAGAAGTGGAGGGGCCAGGAGGGAATAGAATAGAACATTTGGGTGTGATAGGTATAAAACACCTTGTATATACACATGAAAACATATAAGATTGCATTTTAAATATTTTCTTTAAATAAAAAACCCTAACCAATTATAAAAGTTTTCCAAGTTTATCTGAGTTACACCCTCCCATGATTTTTGCCAAAATATGACTTAAACAATGGAGCCCCTCCCAAAGTCCTTCACAAGTCCTCCCTTAGTACTTTCTCGGTAAATGTTTGTTGGGTTCAGCCTCCTTGGAGACCTCTGCTCTGGACAGTCAAGCTGGGGAAGTGGAAGGTCAGAGTCCTTGGTTTTTCGGTTTGCAGTTTTTGTTTTTACCATCTAGATACAGGTTCACCTGAGTAACATGTCTGGGTTGCAACTCTTTTTTTATATGTCACAAGAAATTCATAGTTCTGGGCCTGAAACGTGCTTTGCTGTGCCTGTGAGAGAAGTGGGAGAAGGGGAGGAGAAAACCAAGCTGTGAGTGCCCTGTGCCCCACTTGTACCCCTAGTCTCAGCACCTTACTACTACAATGGCCATTCTCAGATTCTGGACAACCAGACATGGCCATGGGTAATCAACCTTATTGGTGTGGGAGAATTGTCTGTATTCTGTCAATCATATTTTAATAAAATGCTGATTGGCCAGGCAGGCAGTATAGGCGGGAAAGCCAGACAGGAAGTAGGGGTGGAGCAAAGAGACTGGGAGTATTATGGAAGTAGAAACTCTCTCGCCACTCCTGCGCAGAACACCGAAGAGGCAACATGTAAGCTGTCACACTGAGAAAGGTACTGAGCCCATGTGGCTAACATAGATCAGAATAATGGGTTAATATAAGTTATAAGAGTTAACAAGAAGCCTGACCTAATGGACCAATCAGTTTATAACCTTATGGAGTCCTGTGTGTAATTTCTCTTTGGGATTTGCCGGCTGTTGGGGTACTGGGCAGGACAGAAACCCCAACAAGCCAGCCCCCTCATGTTACATATGGCGCCCAGACGTGGATAACTGAATCCACAGAAAGCCTGAGAAAGCTTGGGAAAGAATAGAGTAAAGCATGTTTTGTTGGTAGCAGCAATTTCTTGGGTCTACTTTGCTTGCTAGAGGCAAGCAAGCACTCTCATCTGAGAGAGGCTTCCTGACTCAGCTTTAGCTGCAAAACCTTGCAGCTCTTTAAAGAGGTCCTGCCGTGAAGCACTTAAACCGTGTTGATGAAAAGCGGAACACATGCTTTTCGGTTTTCAGTCGTAGCAGGAAAAAAGCTGCGCTGTTTTACAATGCCGGCTTTCTGGGCTGTCCTGACAGGGTAATCTCTGACTCTTTCAGGCAGGCAGTCTGACTGAGTGTGGTCTGTGAGCAGAATGCTGCAGCTTGCTTGCTGGCAAGGACCTTGAAACGCCATAGAGTTGTGGCAATGAACATAGCTCTGGCTGGTACCTCAGCCTTGAGTCTGAAAAGCTAAGGAATGAGCTGGATCTAGCCGTCAAAGCCACAGCTCTCCATATTGCTTAGTAAATTAAAGACTCATATGGTCAGAAAAAGAAAAATATACAGTAAAGAGAGATTCAAAGAGGAAGAAAACCTCTAAATGGTTTACAGTGTGTATATGCAGGCTAAAAGTTAAAGTTCTTAAAGTTAAAAGGAAAGAAAGAGAGTAGTTGGGTGTGGTGGTACACACCTTTAATCCCAATGCCCTGGGAGGTAGAGGCATATTGACCTCTGTGACTTCAAGGGACAGAGGTAGAGATTGACCTCTGTGACTTCAAGGTGTGGTAGTGCACACCTTTAATCCCAGCACTGGGGAGGCAGAGACAGAGGATCTCTGTGAGTTCAAGGACAGCCTGGTCTACAGTGTTATTCCAGGACAAAGATATATACAGAGAACCTGTCTCAAAAAGCCAAAAGATAAAAGAAAAAAGAAAATAGAGGTTGAAATAAAGCTGCATAAAAATGGAAAATACACAGAGAATCTTGATACTGTATGCCATTATGCTCTCTTTGAATTGTTTGAATGCTGAGGAAGGAGCAACAGCTGCTAAAGGACTGTTGTTTATAAATGCTGCTGAACTAACCCAAGATAGGTATTTTGAAAATACCTTGGCTTCAAAATTGAAGTCAAAAGGTATGTTACTTTGGAGAAGAGATTTTGCCTTTGTTTCCACAGAAAATGAGAAGCTGTGGATTCATTCTGAGTTAAGAAAAATCAGGTTCCATCAAGGGAGGCCACCTGAGAAATCTCCAACAGGAACAGATGGCCCAGATGTCTGAGTTCTACATCCAGAACTGATCCAAGACTGCTGCCTGAGATGATCGAGACTCACAGGATACTCCAGTCATGACTTGATTATAACTCTAAATTTTCTTTAGGTCCCCTTAAGACTATCAGCGCCCCCAACCAGCAGGAAGTAGCCTGAAATACTACGCCCACATTCCCAACAAAGGGACTATGGGTATTTTCCTATATTTAAAAAAAAAAAAAAGAGGGAAATGGTATGGGAGAATTGTCTGTATTCTGTCAATCATATTTTAATAAAATGCTGATTGGCCAGGCAGGCAGTATAGGCGGGAAAGCCAGACAGGAAGTAGGGGTGGAGCAAAGAGACTGGGAGTATTATGGAAGTAGAAACTCTCTCGCCACTCCTGCGCAGAACACCGAAGAGGCAACATGTAAGCTGTCACACTGAGAAAGGTACTGAGCCCATGTGGCTAACATAGATCAGAATAATGGGTTAATATAAGTTATAAGAGTTAACAAGAAGCCTGACCTAATGGACCAATCAGTTTATAACCTTATGGAGTCCTGTGTGTAATTTCTCTTTGGGATTTGCCGGCTGTTGGGGTACTGGGCAGGACAGAAACCCCAACAAGCCAGCCCCCTCATGTTACACCTTATTGTAATGGAAAAATTAAAAATGCTGCAGGATCCCCAGCGGCAGTAGGCAGCAGAAATGCTGGAGGTCCCCAAGCGGTGGTAGCAGGCCATGCTGCAGCAGGCAGCGGGCCCTGAGAGCAGCCAGTCCCAGGCAGGGAGACACGTGGCAGGCGGGCAAGAGACAGAGACATGCATAGGCACGTCATGTAGAGTGAGGTTAGATATTTATTCAGGGGTTTATGGAGGGGGAAGGGAGAAGGAGAGAGGAGCAGAGAGAGGAGAGACAGACAGAAGTGGGGTAAGGGGAGAAGTGGGGAGAGAGGCAGAAGCTGCCTCTCCAAGAGGAAGGCAGAAAAGAGAGTGAGCTCAGGCTGGAAGCTGAAGATCATCCTGCCTCAGCCTATGGGGGAGGGAGTGGGCATGGCTTGTCTCTTAAAGAGGCAGAACAATCATTACACTTATTATGTTGTTTTTAATATGCTTGCTATGTTACCTATGCTAGCCTCAAACTCATGATCCTGCCTCAGCCTCATGAAAGGTGAGATGACAGCCATATGTAGCCATACCCAGCTCATTTTTCTCACTCTTCTGACAGTAATTTCTTGCGTTTGTTTTTCTCTTATCCCAAGTTTGAATCTATGTTGACCAATATTGAGTGTTTCCTTCCTGCTTTGGAAACTTCTTTCTAAATCCTGTGATCCTAAATAGTGTCTCTAATTTCTTTTGAGTGTGTGGAAAAGCTGGCTCTCGTTTACTGTTAAGTTGAGCCTGGGGTTCTCAGCACCCTTGATGTGATACCGTGATGGCTGTAGAGGTCAGTTCATTTGGAGGCTCAGTAGCTATCTGTCAATGTTCTGCCTATCTCAGTGCTTTTTGTTCTTTCTGACAAGGAGATTATGATCTGTTTTCCTTCCTTAGGAATACACAACTGTTGACTTGAGTCCTACATTATGTACTCAGTTCATGTCAGTGGGTTGGTTGTTAGGCGGGGCAAAATCTGCTTTTTCGTCCAGGATCTTCCTTCTATAATGAACACACAAACACATACACATATTCAAAGAATAGATTTGGACCGCTCTACATTCTTTTATATGAATACAGGTACAAAGTATGACTGCTTGCCTGCTCACTCAACGATGGTTAGGATGCCCTTACCATGTAGCAAACCTGATCTTGGGTCTACAAGGTGGGTATCTGCCGTCACTCCGGTTTGCATCAAGTGTTGTAGGTAATCAGCACCAATCACCCATGGGGTGGGGGCAGCTTACATAGAGTGATCAGAGAAGGCTCAATGGTGCTGGTGTACAGATGATGTTGGAAGAAGAAAAGGAACCAGCCAATAGAGAGAGTGTGTTCTGGGCAGCTGATTATTAGTGGGTGGAGTCCAAGTGATGCATGATTATGTTGTAGCTTGAGTCACATTAACCAAGTCCTTTCAAAAACCCTAAATCTACTACTATGAAACCTGATGCCCCTGCCCTATAATTCCTTTGCTCAATCCTAGTGTCCAGCTTGACTGTATTGAGTGGCAGAGCCTTGGGAAATGATGAAGTCCTGAGGGTTCTACTCACGGATGAGATCAGTGTCCCATTTCTGTTGCTGTGATAAAACACTAACCCAAAGCAACTTGGGGATGAAAGGGCTTATTTTAGCTGACAGACATCCAAGCCCATCATGAAGAGAAGTCAGGACTGGAGCTTGAGGCAGGAACTGAAGCCCAGACCGTAGAGGAATGCTGCTAACTGACTTTCCCCATACTTGCCCAGTTTGTTTTCTTAAACAGCCCAGGACTCGTGTCGGGGACCAGCCTTGAGAAAAATACTACTTGCCAGGGTAGGGGCGTGGGGATCAGAAATATAAGGAAAGAGTATGAAGACGTGAGAATAATAAAACAGAAAACATGAATAGTACTGGGAGGGAGTCCCAGTGAATACTGAAATCACCTGTTTTCACCTAATTTTCAATTGCTTAAAATACTCCGACCACAGAGGTAGGAGTAAGATAAAAAGATATTTTAAAAAACTGCATTAACACGACACAAGAAAATGAACAGACCAGTTGAGGGTCATGGGCTACTTTCATGAACAAAACAAGTCACACTCACACCCTAGACCAAAGCATTCTGTAGGCAAACCACTCCCTAGGTGGAATCCAAAGTTATCTCCTTAAGGGAACTGGAACCTTAGTTGGATTCTTAGACTTTTGTTTGAGGTAGAAACATAACTATTTCTCTGTTCCTGAAATATAAGTTCTGGATATTAGCCACACCTGTTGACAATAACCTTGAGAACAGAATTCTCTGGTCTAAATCTAGGTGGGACTTTTGTTTGAGCTAGAAACATAATAACCTTGAAGGAATCGAGGTAAGTTCCAACTCTCTGACCTTTGGTCAAGGTGGAAATAGGCTCACATTTTTGGCCCTCTAGAGACTCGCAGTCCAGGAATGGCACCTCCCACAGTGGGCTGGACCCTCCCACTTCAATCAGTGTATTTGCCTACAGTGTATTTCTTATGGTAACATTTTCTCTACTGAGGTCTTCTCAGAAGACCCTAGCTTGTGCCAAGTTGACAAACAAAAACTAGCCATGACAGTGCCCTTATAAAAGGCTCTAGAGAGCTGCCTTGCCATGTAAAGATGTGTCCAGAGGTGCCATTGCCTAGGAGGTACAAGCCCAACCTGTTGTGCCTTCTGGAGGCTCTACCTCCAGAACTGTGCACAGTAAGTCCCAAATGTTTACTAAATTACCCAGTCTAAGCCTCCAGCAGGCTTAGAAGCCCTTTTAACAGATGCCAAGAGAATACCAGTATTTTTTAAGGTAAACTTTAGTAACTGTATATGTTTAGTTACTATTTTCTTGCTGTGACAAAACACCATGACCAAGGCAACTGATAGAAGAGTTTATTTGGTGTGTGCAGTAGTTTCAGAAGGTTAGAGTGTAATGGTAAAAATAAAACAGCACGATTCCCCGAGGGGCAACAGCAGATCCCAGGCAGGGAGTTGAGTGGCTGATTAGAGACCTTGGCAGGTCAGCTCATTCCACAAAGAGCCATGGCAGGTGAGAGACAGAGACAGAGCCATGCAGAGTGAGGTTGGATATTTATTTAGTGGGTTATGGAGGGGAAAAGGAAAGAGGAGAAAGGGGAAGAACAGAGAGAGAGGTAGAGAGAGAAAGAGAAACAGAAGGGGGAAGAGAAGATATAAGAAGAGAAGCTACTTCTTTGGGAGAGAGACAGGAAAAGAGTTTACAAGCTGAAAGCAAAAGGATAGGGATAAGTGGGTGGGGCTTGTCTCTTAAAGGGACAGGACAGATCATTACATAGAGTCCATGACCACCATGGTAAGGAGTGGCAGGCAGGTAGGCATGGTGCTGGAATAGTAGCTGAGAACACATATCTTGAGACAACCACAAAGCAAAGAAGAAAGAGACATTGGGGCTGGTGGAAGTCTTTTGTAACATCAAATCCCACCCCAGTGACAAACCTCCAACAAAGCCACACCTCCTAATTCTTCCCAAACAATTCCACCAATTAAGGACTTCAATTCAAATATATGAACCTATGGGGCCCATTCTCATTCAAAACACAACAATATTGGCCCATAAATAGAAACTATAAGTTATTTTTCTTGTTCTGTTTAAATGGACACAGAAAATCTTCGATTCTCAACTTAGCATTAGACTACAAGGAAAAATGAGTAAGTAAAATAGATATTGCTGATCGTTCCTGGTGGCAGGTCACACTATTGCTTGCCTTACCATGGCCTGGCCTTCGGGTCTTATATACAGGCTGTAGACAGAGCCCTGTCCACTTCATGATGTGACTAGTAGTATAACTAGGGGAATCTAAGCCTCGGGAAGACACACCTTATAAGACAGGAAATCTCAGGCATGATTTCATGGCATGAGGGGACAGACTATCCAAGTTTCATTACAGGGCACTAAGAAGATAATGAGCAAAAGTTACCCAGTTGCGTTTCATACTATTTCAAAATGAGTTGACAGTGGCAGAAAGTAGTACTGGAAAGGAGAACACAGAAGTTTTTGAAGATCACAGAACTATCTAAAGTTCCCAGTTTGTTCAATGAAGTAGGAAGTGTGTGGTGGTTAACTTTGTCAACTAGACAGGCCCTAGGATCACCTGGGAAGAGAATTTCAGTGGGGGATTTGGTTGGCTTCTGGGCTGACTGTGGGGAACTATCTTAATTAGGCTAGCTGATGTGAAAAGACCCAGCCCCATGTGGGCAGCACCATTCCCTAGAAAGGGGTCCTGGACTATGTAAGAACATTGATATTGAGCTGAGCACAGTAAGCACGCACACCCTCATTCTCTTGTTCCTGGCACTACATACGATGTGACCAGCTGTCCCAAGCTCTGCCATTATGACTTTCTTGAAGTGATGAAAAACAACCTTGAATCTGGAACTAAAATAGAACCTTGTTCTCTGAGTTGCTTTTTTGTCAGGATATTTCTCATAGCGACAAATAAAACTAGAACAATAGCAAGCTGTGTAATCAAGGCTCATTGACCTTGGGGGCACTCTCGTCTGTGGACTGTGGTGTTCTTAGCAGATGTTTCTTTAATCCTTGGCACCCTCTGAAGAAGCCCCTGGAACGTCTCAGGTAAACTTGTGTTTAATCAAATGCCAATTGCACAACTAATCATAGGATCTTATTGTAACTTGACATAAATATTCAGAGCTAAATTGGCCGCCTTCCCACCAGTCAAGTGTGCAGGCATTTGGTTCTAACCCATGACTCATTCTGACTCTATCCACTTTTTACTTAAATCCATTGAATTTGTGATTTGATTTGATTAATTTTTTTAGTAATGGTTTCTCACTATATAGCCTGGGCAGGCCTGATACTCCCTAGGTAGCCCAGGCTGGCCTTGATTAGTTTATCCTTTCTCAATATATACATTCTCAAGATATCAGGAGCAAAATGGAACCCAGTGCCAGTAACAGAAGGAACATGCTATAGTTACAAGCAGAGGCCTGGAGTCAGCTGAAACCAACCCGGGTGTGTAAAATGGAAGGAAGTGATTTGTATGTTTCTTTTGCAAGGGTTTGTGGAAAGCACAAAGTTCTGGGGCTGAGGGCACATTAGCAAGCAGTAAATGTTAGTTATCGTTGTGTTCTGATACCATAAACCAACTGCATCTAGTCTTTGACCTTGAAATCCCCCCACCCCGGGTATAAACATTTGAAATTGAGATTTTTAAGAATCATTGTTTATGAGTCCCTACGATCAGTTTATGCTAGGCCAGTGTAACTGTGTTGCAGAGAGTGCTTAGGCCAAACATTTGATGTGTTGTAGGACACCATTCTTAGATAGGTCCTCACATAGTCTTGCCTGGCCTTAAAGCAATAGTTAGCCAAGGTCAGGCCATTTGCTTATCTGCCCAGCACACACTTGGCGCCCAGACGTGGATAACTGAATCCACAGAAAGCCTGACAAAGCTTGGAAAAGAATAGAGTAAAGCATGGCTTCTTGGTGGCAGCAATTTCTCAGGTCTACTTTGCTTGCTAGAGGCAAGCAAGCGCTCTCATCTGAGAGAGGCTTCCTGACTCAGCTTTAGCTGCAAAACCTTGCAGCTCTTTAAAGAGGTCCTGCCACAAAACACTTAAATGTTGTTGATGACAAGCTGAACGCATTCTTTTCAGTTTTCAGCTGTAGCAGGAGAAAAGCTGTGCTGTTTTAAAATGCCGGCTATCTGGGCTGTCCTGCCAGAGGAAACTCTGACTCTTTCAGGCAGGCAGTCCGACTGAGTGTGGTCTGTGAGCAGAATGCTGCAGCTTGCTTGCTGGCAAGGACCTTGAAATGCCATAGAGTTGTGGCAGTGAACACAGCTCTGGCTGGTACCTCAGCCTTGAGGCTGAAAAGCTAAGGAATGAGCTGGATCTAGCCGTCAAAGCCACAGCTCTCCATATTGCTTAGTAAATTAAAGACTCATATGGTCAGAAAAAAAAATATACAGTAAAGAGAGATTCAAAGCGTAAGAAAACCTCTAAATGGTTTACAGTGAGTATATGCAGGCTAAAAGTTAAAGTTCTTAAAGTTAAAAGGAAAGAAAGAGAGTAGTTGGGTGTGGTGGTACACACCTTTAATCCCAATGCCTGGGAGGCAGAGGCATATTGACCTCTGTGACTTCAAGGAACAGAGGTAGAGATTGACCTCTGTGACTTCAAGGTGTGGTAGCACACGCCTTTAATCCCAATGCCTGGGAGACAGAGACAGACAGATCTCTGTGACTTCAAGGTGTGGTAGCATACACCTTAACCCAGCACTGGGGAGGCAGAGACAGAGGAATCTCTGTGAGTTCAAGGACAGCCTGGTCTACAGAGTTATTCCAGGACAAAGATATATACAGAGAACCTGTCTCAAAAAGCCAAAAGTTAAAAATAAAAATAAAAGAAATAGAGGTTGAAATAAAGCTGCATAAAGATGGAAAATGCACAGAGAATCTTCATACTGTATGCTATTATGCTCTCTTTAAATTGTTTGATAGCTAAGGAAGGAGCAACAACTGCTAAAAGACTTTTGTTTATAAATGATACTAAACTAACCCAAGATAGGTATTTTGAAAATACCTTGGCTTCAAAACTGAAGTCAAAAGGTATGCTACTTTGGAGAAGAGATTTTGCTTTTGTTTCCACAGAAAACGAGAGGCTCTGGATTTATTCAGAGTTAAGAAAAATCACCTTTGACCAAGGGAGGCCACCTGAAAAATCTCTGATAGGAACAGATGGCCCAGATGTCTGAGTTCTACATCCAGAACAGATTCAAGACTACTGCCTGAGATGATCGAGACTCACAGGATACTCCAGTCATGACTTGATTATAACTCTAAATTTTCTTTAGGTCCCCTTAAGACTATCAGCGCCCCCAACCAGCAGGAAGTAGCCTGAAATACTACACCCACATTCCCAACAAATGGATTATGGGTATTTTCCTTTGTTTAAAAAAAAAAAGAGAGAGGGAAATGGTGCGGGAGAATTATCTGTATTCTGTCAATCATATTTTAATAAAACGCTGATTGGCCAGGCAGGCAGTATAGGCGGGTCAACCAGACAGGAAGTAGAGGCGGGGCAAAGAGAATAGAATAAGGTTATGGAGGAGGAAGGTCCCTCCGGCACTCCTGCGCAGATCACTGAAGAAACAACATGTAAGCTGCCCCCGCTGGAAAAGGTACTGAGCCATTATGGCTAACATAGATGAGAATAATGGGTTAATATAAGTTATAAGAGCTAACAAGAAGCCTGACCTAATGAGCCAATCAGTTTATAACCTTATGGAGTCCTGTGTGTAATTTCTCTTTGGGATTTGCCGGCTGTTGGGGTACCGGGCGGGACAGAAATCCCAACAAGCTGGCCCCTCATGTTACAGTAGGACACCATTCTTAGATAGGTCCTCACGTAGTCTTGCCTGGCCTTAAAGCAATAGTTAGCCAAGGTCAGGCCATTTGCTTATCTGCCCAGCACACACTCAAACTTCTGACCCTTCTGCCTTTAACTTCTCAGCACTAGGATAACACGGATGCTACTAGGCCTAGTTTATACAGTATTGGGGATGGTGCCCAGGACTTTGTGCATGCTAGGCACACACTATAAACTGAGCTACATCCCCCAGTCCCAGAAGAAACTGTAAACCCCAGTGCCACGTGGAACTCTTGCCCATAACCCAGACTCTCTGTGACAGGGCTCAGTGACTTTAAAGTTTAGCTAAGATTGGAAGCAAGTGCTTTAGTTGATAATGGATTGAGATGAGTGTGGGAGCTCAGGGTAGATTCACGTGAGCTGGTATTTAATTTATTTAAGGATTATTCATAGGTCCTTAACCAGCTGGGTGCACATCTACATCAGTGACTTGGATGCAGGACTCAGGATTGTGCCTCTCAGATGCCTCAGACCACATGCAGTGGACAACAGGACTTTGAGACTGGTGTTGACAGTGATTTGATTTGAGCAGCATGTACCTGACACATTAGGTTCTAAGTCTGAAGGTAGGCAGTAGTGCTGAATGTAGACTTGGACCAAAGCTATTGTTGTCTGCTTGAAAGTAGCTAGAAATAAACCCTTACTCTACTTCAGCTATTAACTCAGGACTCTGGGGGTGAGGTTGGATCTTTAACAAATCCTTAAGAGATTCCTTCCATATACTAAAGATTTAAGAACCATAGTGTGGAGGGGAGAAGGCCCCTGAACAAGAACAGAACAGGAGGCATCTGGGTTGGCGATGGTGATGACCACTAAGTGATGTAGGAGGTTCTTTTGTCTATGCATTGCTTTCATTGGTTGAATAAAGAAACTGCCTTGGCCTTTTGATTGGGCAGCACTTAGGTGGGTGAAGTAGACAGAACAGAATGCTGGGAAGAAGGGCAGTGTGGCAGATGCCATGAAGTTCCTGCCTGAGACTGACGCTGGTTAGATTCTTGCCGGTAAGTCAGTCAGGTAGCAATATACAGATTAATGGAAATGGGTTAAATTAAGATGTGAGAATTAGGCAATAAGAGGCTACAGATAATGGGCCAGGCAGTGATTTAAATGAATACAGTTTCTGTGTGATTATTTCGGGAGTAAGCTAGCCGGACAGGAAAGATCAAATCTCTAGAAACTGTGTAAAGTTGAATGCGTAGTGTGTCTGAAATCCCAGTGCCCCTAATTGAAGATGGGAGACAAAGACAGGAGAATCAGGTAACCTGGTGTACACAGAGGAAAGACAACAAAAAAACCTTGTCTCAAACAAGGTGGAAGGCAAGAATCGACCCCTTTGAGTGTCGAGTGTCCTCTGACCTCCACACATGTATCGTGGCACTCTCGTGAACACATGCACACTCACAAACACACACACACACACACACACACGGTTGCTTTCATTTATCATTTTATTAATGTACATGTGCCAATGTCTGCTTGTTTGTGTGTGCACTATACGTGGGCAGGGGTCTAAGGAAGCCGGAAGAGAGCGTTAGAGCACCTGAACCTGGAGTCACTGAACCCAGATCCTCTGCAAAAAAAAGTGCTGGGAAATTTCCCTTTGTCAGGCCGTGCCGTGTGCTTATCTCCGGGCTCCACATTCACACGGCAGATCTGTTCACTGTAAATCTGAGCAATTCCAGAGAAAGGCCATTGGCAAGCAGCGAGTGTAGACAGAGTGTCAAGATACAGTGACAATGGAAACGTACCGGTTGTCTTGTGCCAGGCATTGTCCTGAGCCAGAAGGATAATCACACGGAAAGATGTGAGCATGGTGATTGGAGCGTTAGTGCTGAGGGTAGTGTCGTTTCACTTCCGTGTTTGCCTGAGAATTGTGCCTGAGAGTCTGGGATAAACAGTAAAGGTACTTTAAAATGAATGATTGCCAGGAGTTAAATGTTAGCCCTCTCCCACACCCATTTCTCCCCTTGTCCCCACAAAAGAGCATTTTTGAGAGATACTAGAAAACTCTGCTTCCGTGTGTGGAGGGAACAGGAGAAGGCAAGGCAGTTGGAAGAGACATGCCTTAGGGCTTTCACTTCTGCTAAGAGACACCACGACCAGGAGAACTTTTCTAAAGAGAACATTTCATTACAGGGACTCGCTTATAATTCCAAAGGTTCAGTTCATTGGCATCATGATGGGGAGCTTGGCAGCGTGCAGGCAGCCCTGGTGCTGGAGCTGACAGTTACATCTTGACTCAGAGGCAACAGGAAGTCATCTCAGTCACACTGAGGCAAGTTTGAGCAACAGAGACCTCAAAGCCTGCCCCCACAGTGACACCTTCCTCCAACATGGTCGCATCTCTTAACAGTGTCACTCCCTTTGGGGGCCATTTTCTTTTAAACCACCACAAGCCACAAGGAAGTCAGGAGAGACGCTGCAGGTAACAGAAGTCTCCCTGGTCCAGTGCGTTCATATGACATGCATGCACCTTGAGACACTGGTGGGAATTAGGATGCTAGGCTGTAGATAGAGCACAGATACCTTCCCATCGTCTAATGACTGGGTGATGTTCACACACAGGCAAGAGCGAGGTAAGGAGAGAGGCAAAGCCAGTGTGTGGGACTTTGACTAGTAGTGAATTTCTTTGTCTGAAAGAGCTATCATATCTGAGGTCAGATTTCACAACTAAGTGTTGAAAGCCAGTTCGAATCCTGTGAAGACCTTGGGACAGACTTTGCTACAGCCATAGGCAGTCAGAGCTTCCTCTGATGACTGTCTGGCCTAGCAAGATTCTGTGAAGCAGCAGTGACTACCTCAGGGCTGCCCAGAACAGTGCCAGCCCATCATTTCCCAGCTCTTGTTCCTCTGAAGTCAGAATGCCATTAGCGGGAGTTGTGTGTGCCGGAAAGGGCCTACAGTCGAGAAACCTAGTTTCTACCCTTTCAGTATATGGTCTTTCTAAAACAACTTCCCAGTGATAGGTATGTTACATGTGTGAACAGGCATGTACAAGATGAAAGTAAAGGCCACTCCAGCTCCCTCCCCCCTCATCCTGTCACCCAAGATAATCCCTGTAGTCTAGCCTCTGGCACCCAGCAGGGGAGGCCTGTTCTCTTTCTGCCCTCCTACCCCTGTCCCCCACTGCTCTCTGGCAGCAGCTTCTGTGCTTACTTATCCGTTTGTCCCTGCCAGGAGAGAGCAAGATCAGTGAGATCCTGGAGCACCCAGGTGGGAAGAGCAACCATACCTCCACCATCACTCAACAACTGAGAGCTATTATACTATCGCTTGTACGGATTTACTCTTAAAATTTTAAATCCTAAACCTGGACAAACAAACAAACAAAAAACCCTTGGTAACCTGGAATATCCTTTGGGGGATTCTTGTGCCCGGGGTATTCATAAATGGCTTCTGTCCTTCTGCAGTGACCTCATCTCTGGTCGCTCAGGCTGTTTCCCAGGCCTGGGTGGGAACCAGAGGGAACAAAGGATGCTGGTAGTAATCTTCCTCACCAGGGACTCCAGGTCGGTCTCGAAGGGTCTGTGAGACGGTGGCACTCCCTGGACATTCTAACCCCACCCCAAAAGTCCTGTTCTTATCTAAACCGCCTTGAGTCAGAAGAACTGTGATGGAGATCACCAGGGTGCCACGTCAGCTGTAGCTGAACTAAGAAAATAAACATTTTATAACTACGATAACGCAAGTGGCTCCAGATGCAAGAGGCACTCGGTCCGCTGGGTGCTTCTTATAAATAACCAGCAATCACACACTGCAGAAATAGCTAGAATTTCTGTGACTTCATCGGGAGCCAAATGGAAACGCCCTTGCCAAGTGAACGCTAAAGTCATTCCACAGTCAAAAGGCGGTCAGGCATCACGTGGGAGCCAAAAGCATTTTACTTCAACCCTAGCTGGGCCTTCAGCAGAACCCAACTGATTCGAACCCTTGCGTTGAATCCTGTATGCCGAATGAATTCATTGAAGGGATCTGACAGAAAGCACTTACAGAAACAAGGCACTCCGACCCATGGCAGGCCCGAGATCTAGTTTGACATGGTGGCTGTATATGGCTTGGCTGTGGCCACTGCCATCTGGAATACCAGTGCCCTGCCACTCAGTGGGTCATGAATGATTAAAGGCAGGCCAAGCCACCGGTCCATGCGACAAACATTTTCAGTATCACTGGTTAAAATAAAATAAAATAAAATAAAAGGGTTGTGACCAAGGGGGATATAGAAGAACCCCATTTCCTCAGCATGTAAATTTTCAGATCTTATAGTGATAAGGGAGAAGCAAATTCTTTTTCAAGGGATGGAAATGAAGCAATTTCCCTGCAGGAACAAGGTACCCCTTGGCCATCCCTCTTGAGAACTGAAGCAAGGGAGGTTTAGTTGTGTTCACAGCTCTGTTCCCAGTACCGACAGCTCCCTGAGGGCAGGGATGCACTTAGGCCTGGTCCACAGAGGCCAGCTTAGCCAAAAGAGGACATTTCAGGTCAGGCTCTCCTCCTAAATTAATTCCCCAGATGATCCGACCTGGCAAGCCCACTGTGTGTTTCTCCCCCCACCCCCCAGTATTGCCTGAGTTAGGGTCAGAACCTGGGTCCTGGCAGCGCTCACCAGCCAGGCTCAGGCACCATCCTCAGCAGACCAATTAAAGAGACAAGCATAGGATGGTGGGAAGTGCTAACACTTCCTAGTGACTGCACTAGGAAGAAGAACGATGTCAGCTCTCAGGGACCTTCTCCCTGAGCCCCACTTTAAGGTCACTTCATGAGGTTTAAGTTTAAGCAGAGGGTAAGAAGTATGTAAGTGAGTCGGACATAGAGAACTGTGTGGTCTCTTCCTGGGAGAGACAAGTGTGTCTTGTCACCCCCTACCCCATCCTTCCCCCACTCCCATGGCTGACACCAGGCTACACAGCCTTGCCTTCTCACAGCAGGAGATTCAGGGAAATTCCATTTCCTTGGGGACTATTGTTTCAATAATCTGATAGCCAAAGGGAGGGGCACAAATATCCCTCTTTAGAATATGTTCCCTACTGCCAGGATGGTTACACCCAGATTCCAGATCTTCTCTGGTGACTGTGCTCTGTGGGTCAGTGTGAGAGGAGTGAGTGCCTGGGAAAGACAGGTCAACTCTAGGCCGGCCTGGCAGGGTGGGGAACCAGTAATGAGAACGTGGCTTCCCTCCCTGGCTTCGGGATAGGTAGGCACCAACCACAAAATTACTGCTCAGCCCTTCCCAGGTTTTGCTAGAAGGTCCCAGCATCCATCCGCCCGGGGCACAGTGGGTTGTGGGCAGATGCCACCCCAGACACCTCCTAGTCAGGAAGTGCTGCACCGTTGACTGAGAGGACCAGATCAAAGGGGGCTCAGCTCACTAAAAGAAGCTACTGTTCATGTGACATGGGAAACTATCTACTGCGAAGGTCCGCTGAGGCCCCAAATGCTGCAGACACCCCAAAAGCCCAAGAAGCCTTCCTAGTTTTCTGAAGCTGCCTGACAAGGCTTCCCAGATGGTGGCCCCAGCATTTCTCCTCCCTTTGGTTTCCAGCTCCACTTCATCCTTTCTCTGGGAGAAAGCCCCTTGAGAAACTTCACGTTAGCTGTGGGAGCTAGAAAGGAAGCAACAGCAACCAAAACCTCACCTCTCCTAGAAGGGGCTCCGAGGACAGCAGCCGTCACCCCCTAGATCTGCCACTCTGTGGAGGAGGGAAGATGCTTTTGGTTTTATTCACAATTCCCATCATGCATCCCCACCCCAGACCCAAGGGGACAACCAGACGCCCTGGGAGTAGCAGCAGGAGCTTTGAGCCTGAGTTACACCTAATTTAGCGCCACCCGCAGGTGGCAGTACTTCCCTCCAGGCCCTTCAGACAGCCCTGTGGGTAGTGGAACACTGCTCCTGCCTTCTTCCTAACAGAACGGGGAGCCTCAGTGACCCAGCTGAAGACTCCCACACAAGGCAATGCAAGCCACGCAAATGCTCTGGAATGGTAGCGGGGCATTCCGGAGCCCTGGCCCAGGCAGCCTCAGAGTGCTGGACGGGGGAACAAGAGCAGACAGATGGTGTAAAGTGACTCTCAGAGTTTAGATGCCTCGGATAAAAAGAGAGCATACATTAATAATGTTTATAGAAATTGCATTCCAAAACGGTATTATTCTTGAGAGAGTAGATTAAATAGAGCATTGCCCTTAATTTCACCTTTAAATTTTTGACTTTTATTGATGTGGCGACTAAAAAACTTGAAGGAGCATGTGTGTGTCACCGTGCGGTCTTGCTCTAGGAGCAGTGAAAATGAAGACCCATCACTGCAGTCTGAAAGTGTATTCGCTGTCCGTCACTCTGACAAAACACCCGAAACTATGTGAAAAGAAGACTGATTTGGGCTCACGGTTTCCTGAATCTCACTGTGAGGCCACTTCGCCTGCTCACTTTCAGGCCTGTGCCTGAGGCCGCACATCATGGAGGAAGTATACGGTGTGTGTGTGGAGGGGGGGGCTGCGTGCCTCCTAGCGCCCAGGAAGCAGAAGAGGACCTCACATTTTGTTGTATAAAGCCCCTCCCCCAAAACTCATTCTGCCAAGTCTGCGCCACTGGAGTATGATGAGTCTGTTTCTTAAGGCCTCCACCTCAGTACCCTGGGGCCTTCAGTCAACACGTGAGCCCTTGGGAGACATAAAAGATGCACCATAGAGGGTTAGGAAAAGTGGACAGTACAGGTCAGGGCTGAGCTAGGAATGTGTGTCTCATAATGGGGCTGGAATTTGGGGGAGCCAGGGCCAAACAAGCTGCCTAGGGCAGCCTGGGAAGATGGATGTGAGTGGGGTTTTAACAGATGCCTATTTTGGACAACTTGTCAGCTCAAATCAGCCTTTGTTCATTTGGCAGGAAGTAGGAGGTCAAGATGCAATCTCTCTCCAAGATGCTTCAGCCCAGAAGGGTTATGGGGACTTGCCCTCTCAGAGACTGGCGTTCCGTGACCAACATAGAGGCACATTTAAGTGCAGACACCATAGTAACAGCTGTGGACTCCAGGCTGCAAAACCATCCTGAGCACTTGGAGATTGTTTAACGCTCTCAGAAATCCCATCTGGCTGGCTTGATTACGGCCTGTGTTTCATAAATAAGGACACAAACTCTCCGAGGTTTGACTGACAAGCACAGCTCACAGACAAGAAATCAGGATTTACTCCCAGCTCCCCAGTAGACCATCAACTACTACCTTACTTGGAGTTCTGTCTCACTGAGGGGCAGCCCAGTCACTCCACTTGGCAAATCCACATCTGGCTGCTGTGCCTGCTAACTGGGTTCAAGCTGCCAGGGAGCAAACACTGCTGGAATTAGCTGGTTCCCTGGGGCTCCTGCAGGTACAGGTTTTATCACCCCATTCTCAACCTGTGTGGTGCCCCGCCCCCCAGAAGGCTGACTTTGCGGAAGGCTCAACAGAGGGCTAGGTTCCTCTACAGTCCTCTGCCTTACCCGTCCAGTCCCAGGGGGCCCCTCAGGATCTGTGTCAGCTTCAGGGGAAGCTGGTTTTGGGTCTGTGCTTTTTGTCACGATCTCTGTTCCCCTTGGCAGGTTCCATCTGGCTTTTAGATATTATAAATAGCCGCAGTTGGGTGTGACTTGGGTGGAGACCTGGAGCCTGCCGCTCCACCCTGAAGGGGGAAAAAGGCTTATTTAATTCGTTTCTGCACTTGGCAACCCTCTAGCTATTTAGAAGGCCAATTAGGCAGCAGCTGTCGGTTGGGATTTTTCTTCCCCCTATCCTAAGATGGCCTGTTTGATTTTTTTTTTTTCCATGACTGTTGATTTAAGCTTTTACAGGAGGGTTGGGTGGGGTGGGTGGGGTGAGTCCGGCCCACAGCAACTTTGAACACAAGCTGTCTATGCTTGGCTGACTCTTGGCAAGCTCCTGAACCTGTGATGGTAGCCATGGTGGGGCGGCAACTGAGAACCAGCACTTCTCTGCTGCTTCCAGGATGCAGGAGTTTGGGATTTAAAAAAAAAAAAAAATGAAAAGAAAGAAAGGAGGGAGGGAAGGAGAGAGGGAGAGAGAGAGAGAGAGAGAAAAGGGGGGAGGGAGAGAGAAAGGGAGGGAAGAAGGGAAGGAGGGAGGGAGGGAGAAAGAGAGAGAGAGAGAACCATGCTTCCCCGAGAGAGGGGAGCCCCAGTTGTTGGTGTCTGAGAAAGTCTCAACCTGAAGCCTCTGCCAGTGTCTTGGAAAGTTCTGGAATGCTTAGCTACCATAGACTTTGGGGCACTGACGACTCCTTGATGCCGATCTCCTGTGTGCTGTACTGGTATCCTGTGGAACTCCCTGCTGTGTCATAACCCTGCTGGGGCTGAGAGTGCCTGCCAAGTCCTGGGGAGGGTGGGCTAGCAGCTGCCCCTGACATAAAGGGGGAATCAATGATGATCACTTTCACTGTTAGGGCAAGACACAAAGCCAGAGAGCAGATAGGCATTTGCAGACTTGCAGGAGGAGCAGAATCAATTGCAGGCCGCCCGATCACCAGTTCTTGTTGATACTGGAAATAATGGTTTTTAAATGAAAGCACTACACGATACAATTCTATATAGTTGCATAATTTTAAAATCTTTGCAAGGTAAGCAATTGCAGCAATAGGTTAATGCAAAGTATGCAGATCTCTCTCCAGCAGACAAAAGAAAGGAGGATCTTTGTACTGCAGAAGCCACAGCATCTTTAAAGCTTTGCGGTAAGACCGCCGGCCCTTTGTCCGGTCATATATAGCTTTATGTTTGCACACACCTCTGCCTTGGGTGGTACCAGGGCAGGCCTCGTTGAGGCTCTGCTGCTGAAAGCAGCAAAGAAATCATCTACACTCTCTACCCTCAGATACCATGAATATGCTTGGAGCTTAGAATTGAAACTAGGGGTGTGGGGGCACAGGGTGCCCCACAGAGAGTGCTGCTGGTATCTGTTTGACATCTGGTGAGAGTCTTTGTGGTTAGTCAGGACATAGCGGAGGCCATCACGTAGTGGGAAGGACTGAATGTGTGTTCAGGTCTATCCTGTGCTATAAAGCCATAGGTCATGGGCTAAGGGCCCAGCCACTTGATTTATTTAACCTTAATTTTCAAATGCCCCGCCTCCAAAGACAGTCAGATTAGTTTTCTGCTCCTTTAGTATCACACAATGGGGCTACGTTTCAGCGTGAAGTTTAAGAACACTCCAAGCACAGCTCCTGCTCTCCTGTCTGCTGACCACACCAGAGGCATCCTACTCACCGCAATTCGGCATCTGTACAGTCCTGGCACAGGCGAGAGCAGGGGCTGCCGGTTGTCTCCCAGGTGTGCATGCCAGTGCTCTGGAGAGTGATTGCAGACAAAGGGCAGCCAACCCACCGAGGGATCTGCATGGACTTTCAGTAGAAGGCCAGGAAAAGGCTTCACGAACTTCTGTGGCCTTCAGACATGAGGGTCGGTGTTTGCAACTGTGAGTTGTTTGCATTCGGAGTGACATTGACCTTGATCGTGCAGGGCTCTAAAGGGCGAAAAGATTTTAGGAAAGAAAACTTTTTAAAAACACAGTCATGCAGCTGAAGCTTAACAGAGGAGTCTAAAAATTACGTTGACTCATAGGTCAGTGCACGAGATTAGAATAGAGTCCAGTTGGCAGACAAGGGATATTTAGGAAACCCCATTGTGTGTAAGTGAGACAGCCAGAATGCAGGTCAAGTCAACCTTATATGGAACTGGAGTCTCAGAAAATCATGAGATAGAGGTGGCGAACACAAGGCATCTCTATCTATCATTCATCCATTATCTATCTATCTATCTATCTATCTATCTATCTATCTATCTATCATCTATCTATCTATCATCTATCTATCCATCCATCCATCATCTATCTATCTTGTATCTATCCATCTATCATCTATCTATCTATCTATCTATCTATCTATCTATCTATCTATCATCTATCTCTCTACCTACCTACTTACCTACCTACCTACCTATCTACTTGTTATCTATTGCCTATTTACACCGTGGAAGCAGTAAGGGCAGATCCAAATTTTGTGGGTTTCTCTGATGGTTGGTAGTCTTCACTCTCAACATGGTTGTATTCAGGGTCAATCAAGAGACACATGCCAGTCACTTCATGACTGTGTTTCCTGGAGGGTTTAACTGAGGAAAGAAATGTCCCGAATGTGGGAGGCTCTTTAGGGTCCCAGACTGAATAACAGACAAAACGAGGAGAAGGGAGCTGAGCGCTGGCTTCCATCTCTCTGTCTCCTGACCATGGGTGTGAGCTGGCTGGCTCCTGCCATGTACCAATGAGTTAAAACAAGCCCTTTCCTTTCTTGTTTCCTTTGTTAGGTATTTGATTACATCAATGAGAAAAGTAACTAGTCATCTCTCATTGTCTCTTTAAGAGTTATCTACTACAGGTAGAATTCTGCAGCTCCCCTCAATGACTTGGGCAGGTCTTTAACTTCTGTGTTGGGTTGAGGCAATTTTTTTTTTTAAAAAAAATCCTTTGAATTGGGAAAAAATAGCCTCCATTCAAATCTTGGCTTTTTAAGTCCAAAGTAATAGTTAAAACACTAGAACTGGTTTAACCTTAAATCTTCTCTTCTCTCTTGGCATTGACTTTCTCCTTCTGGAAGCCTGCCCTGGGAAGGGGTCATGTTTCTCCTTCTTGCCTCTCTCTGTTCACCTCCTCTTCTTGCTAAGCGCCATTCCCCTGTATGTCTGGAATGGAGCCCAGAAAGGGGAGAGGTGAGGGAACAAGAGTCTTCTCACGTGGCAGGGTGGCCCAAGACATTTGGGCTGCACAGTTGGCCTCCCTGGAGAGACCTGGCAGCCCATGAAAGCTGACCCTGTCAGAGAACTCCAGCTGGGCTTTTTTCTCTTGTTGTCCCCTGACTTAGGCTAAAGCGGCTCAGAGTCTCAAAGCGGCCTTGTGCGACTCCTTCCCCAGCTGAAGGGATTCTGACGGCTGAAGAACTGGCCCCTTTCTACAGAGGTCTTCCATTTAGGCCTCCATGCCCCAAGGCCATGGTACCCTCACCTGTGCCTTTTCCCATGTGGCCTCATATCTAGTGTGGGGACATGTCTTTTGTCACTAAAGAAGTGGCCATCATTAACATCGAGAGGTCACAATGTCCATCACTGCCCTATGTCCTCCACAACTGTCTAGTGACACTAATGCTTACCACCACCTTGCATGGTAGGTGAATCTGGCAATCCATATCCAGGGCTTTGACCCTAAACTTCTGCCTTTAGTGTGTTCATCCAAAACACCTCGTGGACATTTCCCTTCCCAATGGTTCTGTGGCAGAAGCAGGAACCAGAAGAGTGAGGCTTTATTGACCATGAACTTACCATGATGCTTTGAGAAGTCGAGCAGTAGCTCTCTCGGGGTCTCAGTTTTCCCAACTATAAAAATGGGATGCACTTGTTATCACCAAAGTCCTTTCCTGAACTAATATCCCATGGACTAATACAGCTCTAGCATAAAAAATGGCTTGGAAGGATGTGGAGACGGGAGACAGAAAGAACTAGATAGGATCTTGGGCACAGCCCAGCTCAGACAGACGGGTATAAAACCATGAACTCTCTAGCATCTTCAGACATTGCAAAAAGTTAAGTAGACACCAAAATGCCTTGAAACTGAGGTCTGTGCTAATTGCTTCTTTCTCAACTCTACTGAGAAGGTTCAGTAGAGAGACTTCAGCACATTGTCTCGAGACCCTTAAAACATTTGTTCTTCTGACTCATGAACTCCACACCAGAAATAGATTCAAAGAACTAATCAGAAGCATACAGGAAGATCTAGGAGCAGGGATGTGAATCACAGTCATCCTCACAACAGCAGAAACTAGAAGCGCCTCCCTTCATCCTGTTTCTGCTCACATGATACTGCCCTTAGAAAGGGTTTCCAACTGCACAGCTTTAAGAGGACCAGTGTCAGGGCTGGGGAGATGGCTCAGTCAGCAAAGTGCTTGCTGCATAAGCAAGAAGACTTGAGTTTGGTCCCCTAGAATCCATATTTCAAAACAAAATGAACCAGGCATAGTGGTGTTCACATTTAATCCCAGCACTTGGGAGGCAGAGGCAAGTAGATCTCTGTGAGTTTGAGGCCAGCCTGGTCTACCTAGAGAGCTCTAGAACAGCCAGAACTACATAGAGAGAACATATCAAAAAAAATAATAAAGAAAAACAAACAACAAAACGAGCTGGAGAGATGGCTCAGTAATTAAGAACATCGGTTATTCTTCCAGAAGCTCTGGGTTCGATTCCCACACAATGTCAGGGTCCAGTGTGCTTTTCAGGCCTCTGCAGGCACTGCACACATGTGGTGCACAGACATATATGCAAACAAAATGCCCGTACGCATATACATTTTAAAAATATTTTTTAAAACAAAGCGTGGCAGGTGCCTGTAATCCCAATGTCGGAGAGGCAGACCCAGGAGAATCTCTAGAGTTCATTAGCCAGTTGTCTATCCAAACTGGTGAATTCCAGATCCAATGAGAAACCCTGCCCCCAAACAAACAAACAAATAAACAAAGCAAGCAAGCAAACGGAGACAGATTGAAGAAGACAGGTGGTATCAACTTCTGAACTCTACCTGCAGGTGCACATATCCAAGCATGCATGCGCACATGCTTGCGCACACACACAAACGTGTACATGCACATGAATACACATATCCCTGTCTTTTGGCCTTGTCCGTATTTTGTATCAATACTTTCACTATTTGATGTATATGTATATTAAGTTTTTTTTTTCTAACCCAACTAAGATGTGTGCTCTATGAAAATTGGTTTTCTGTGCCTTGAAGCACATTTAAATCCAAGGGTGTTTTTAAAGAAAAAAAAAATGGTGTGCTGTTGGTGACACTTGGGAGGCAGAGGCAGGTGGAGCTCTGAGTTCAAGGTCAGTCTGGTCTACAGAGCTAGTTCTAGGACAGACAGGGACACACAGAGAAATCCTGTCTCAGAAAAACCAAACAAAACAAAACAAAAATTGAAAAGACAATGAGACATTAAAATGAATATTAGCTGAGAATATGGAAAAAAGGTCCTCACACAATTTCTCAGCTGTCTCGCCATGCGTCTGATTCCAGAGTTAGCATCATGATCTGTTTTGTTCACAGCTAGCTCACAAGATCAGACAACAGCCCCTGGAACACAGAAGCTACCTAGGAAATAACTCCAGAATGAGAGTGTCTAATATGAGAAAACTAATACTAACCCAACAAAGTGAAGCAGCAAGAGGCTTAGTTGTACCAACATTGTGACCAATGGGAAGCAATGGATTTGAACCTATGTCTCTTCTCTCTTTCTTTCTTACTGGATGACTTCCCACATAGACTTTATTCCCAGCTTCTCTTGCAGCTAAGTATGACAAGTCAAGCTAAGGCCAGGCATTCATAAGTAATAAGAGTCTGTGTGTATCTATTTGGGAGCTGGGTGGTGGGCCCCCCAAAGAGTCAAAAAATTGAAGAGTTCAAAAACAACCAGTGACATCCCTGGACCACCAGTTCAGGTATGGCATCACCCACAATGGGTTGGGACCCCTCCCATTGATGGCTAATTAAGAATATGCCCTAGAGGCTTACTTACCGTCTGATCCATTTTTTCAGGATTGGAGGTTGGTTTTTGATTTTTTGATATAGGGTGTCTCTGTGTAACAGTCCTGGTTGTCCTGGAACTCACTTTGTAGACCAAGCTGACCTTGAACTCACAGTAATCCATCTGCCTCTGGCTCCTGAGTGATGGAATTAAAGGCACGTGCCACCACTGCCTGGCTACAGCCTGATCTTATGGAGGCATTTTCTCAGTTGAGGGAATCTCTCAGGTGACTATAACTGTGGGGCCCACAGAAGTGAATTTGCTCCACCTTGACTGAAGGTCAGCGATCTTAAGCCTGCTCTTGCTCTTTCAAAGTTACTGACAAGAAGTCTGTCTTAAGGAGTGGCTACAAACAAGATATCCTGACCTAGGGTGTGGTTACTTGGTGTTTTGGATATTAAGATGGCCCATAGACATGGATCCACTCCACCTTGACCAAAGGCCAGAGGATTCAAGCCTATTCTTGCTCCTTCAAGGATTTGACAGGAGGTTTGACCCAGGGAGTGGCTGCTTTTTGAATGCTTGGTCTTAGGTGTGGTCATTCATTATGCATCCTGCCTAAACAACAGAATACTTAACTAAAGGATATAGTTGATTGATATTTCAAGTATTGAAACAAGTAAATTTTTTTGTCCTTTTTGTCATGTTAAAGCAGTCTTTTGCCTTCTTCCCCCTTTTTGGATTGGGATGTATAAGCACATGGAAAATAAATGTAGGCATTTTTAGTATTCACTGAATAACTCTCCCAGTTCTATCCTATGTCTCTGTATTTCTTTCATATCTCTGTTCCTGTAATGATCTGTTCTGTTTCTTTAAGAGACAAGCCACACCCATCCCCCATCCCCATCCCCGCTGAGGCAGGCAGATCTTCCTGCCTGCCTGTAGCCTAAGTCTCTCCCTTTTTCTGTCTTCTCTTGAAGAGGCAGCTTCTGTCTCTCCCTTCTCTCTCTCTCTCTCTCTCTCTCTCTCTCTCTCTCTCTCTCTCCCTCTTTGCTCTTCTCCCCTTCTCCCTCCCCCCTCCATAACCCACCAAATAGATGTCCAACCTCACTCTGCATGGTGTGCCTATCCATGTTTCTGTCTCTCGCCTGCCTCCATGTGTCTCCCTGCTCGAGATCAGCCACCTTCGGAGACCTGCAGTGTGGTCTCATGGTGTGCCCATCTGTCTGTCTCTCCTTGTGACCTGTTGCAGCCACTCAGAGCTGCAACGTCCCTGCCTGGGACTGGCTGCTCTCGAGACCCGTTGCCTGCCACCACTCAGGGATCTGCAGCGTTTCTGCCACTACAGCTGCAGGGGACCTGCAGAATTTTTTACTTTTATCATTACAGTTCATATTACCTAATTTTTCTAATCCATGTGACCCTACCCTGGAATGTTGGAATGTGTGAACTCAGTCGAGGCTGGACCCCGACATATAGCTTGTGTCCAGTTGACATAAAACTAGCCAGCACAACGGTTGACACAATATCAGTTCTGATCAGAGAAAAGAGGAAGTCAGAAACTGTTCAGTTTAAGAAACACAGACACTGAAACCCCAGGAAAGAACTAACACCCTAAGATAGGTCTCTGCCAACAGAGGGTGTCTTTTCTCTTTTTGTGTTCTCAACAAAATCATGAGATTCAGCACTCTGACTGCTGTGGCTGAGCAGATGTCCTCTCTGTCACAGATCCATTAACTCCATGCCTCCTCTGCCGAGTGGGTGGTGCAAAAATCAACTCTACCAGGGAGAAGCCGACAGTGACAGAAAGGCAGGGAGGGTTCTCTGAGCCATCAGGAGCTGGGATGTGACCTGGAACGCAGAGGAAAGAGCATCTGGGGAAGCATGCCTGTACCCTCCTTTCTCAGCTCACGTCTCTAGCGAGGGAGAGGAACGCAGAGGAAAGAGCATCTGGGGAAGCATGCCTGTACCCTCCTTTCTCAGCTCACATCTCTAGTGAGGGAGAGGAACGCAGAGGAAAGAGCATCTGGGGAAGCATGCCTGTACCCTCCTTTCTCAGCTCACGTCTCTAGTGAGGGAGAGGAACGCAGAGGAAAGAGCATCTGGGGAAGCATGCCTGTACCCTCCTTTCTCAGCTCACATCTCTAGTGAGGGAGAGGAACGCAGAGGAAAGAGCATCTGGGGAAGCATGCCTGTACCCTCCTTTCTCAGCTCACGTCTCTAGTGAGGGAGAGGAACGCAGAGGAAAGAGCATCTGGGGAAGCATGCCTGTACCCTCCTTTCTCAGCTCACGTCTCTAGCGAGGGAGAGGAACACAGAGGAAAGAGCATCTGGGGAAGCATGCCTGTACCCTCCTTTCTCAGCTCACGTCTCTAGCGAGGGAGAGGAACACAGAGGAAAGAGCATCTGGGGAAGCATGCCTGTACCCTCCTTTCTCAGCTCACGTCTCTAGCGAGGGAGAGGAACACAGAGGAAAGAGCATCTGGGGAAGCATGCCTGTACCCTCCTTTCTCAGCTCACGTCTCTAGCGAGGGAGAGGAACACAGAGGAAAGAGCATCTGGGGAAGCATGCCTGTACCCTCCTTTCTCAGCTCACGTCTCTAGCGAGGGAGAGGAACACAGAGGAAAGAGCATCTGGGGAAGCATGCCTGTACCCTCCTTTCTCAGCTCACGTCTCTAGCGAGGGAGAGGAACACAGAGGAAAGAGCATCTGGGGAAGCATGCCTGTACCCTCCTTTCTCAGCTCACGTCTCTAGCGAGGGAGAGGAACACAGAGGAAAGAGCATCTGGGGAAGCATGCCTGTACCCTCCTTTCTCAGCTCACGTCTCTAGTGAGGGAGAAGATCTGCACAGCCACAAACCATTGCAATTCAGAGAGCTGAACTGAGCCGAAAACATATTTTGCGTTGGGATAGTTCTTAGTCCTTTTGGGCTGCCATAACAAAATGCCGTAGGCTGGGTAAGCTTATAAACAACAGAAACTTAGGGGTTTTGATGTCTGCCAAGGGTTTCTTCCTAGTGCATAGTCAGCCTCTTATTGCACCCTTATGTGTCACAAGTAACAAGGGTCTCCCTGGGGGCCTGAAGGCACTTCTCTTGAACGTGGAGCTCAGGCCATGACTTAGGGTCCTTATGAAGATTCTACCTGCTAAGATCACCACTTGGATGGGTAGGATTTTCATGGATGAATTTGGGCATCATGGTTGCAAGTCTTCAGACCACAGCGGGAGCATTCACAATATCAAGGCCCCGGATATCCCTCACCCAGGGGAGGCTGTCCGGTACATCTGGGAAAGTTTTAGGGTTTTAGGGACATGGGAAACTTTGCTCTCACTTTCCTTCATTTCTCCTCTTTCCACATGCCTGTCAGTTCTTCAACTCAGGATGGCCATCTGGAACCTTCCCTCCAAAATAACATCTCCGCAAATAACAAAACAAAATAAAACAAACAACAAAATCAGTCTCTTCCCGCCTCCTCCTTGTTATGATGGCAGCATGGTGAAAAGGTCGTGAGGATCTCAATCACCCGGCTTCATACCCTTCCCAGTAAAGGTTAACCGAGAGGGGAATGCAAGCAACACATCGTCTTATGAGAAATGAAGAACGGCCAGATGGAACCCACAGAGGGCGGCTGCGATTTCAATTTCCTTGTTGTAATGAAAACTGCATTTCCATTAGCTGCGGCAGTAGGAATTATTTACCAACAGAATCACCTGCTCCGCGCTGCGCCCTGGCTCTTACAGAGAGGGCTGGTTCTGCAGAGCTGCCCGCTGAAGCATCTCCTTACCACCCTCCATGCAGACCTGGGGCTGCTGCAAAGGGCAAAGGCTATGTGCTGGGGACGTGGAAAGGGAGGCTCCGACATAGAACCCTGCGCAGACTTTAAAACTCCCATGCTGTTACCACTCTTTGCCTGGTTAGAATTGTTTTATTTTTTCTGTGTGTACTTCACAGGCAACTAGTCATAGCCAGGAAGTAGCCACTAGGTACCTGGAAAGCTTAGTGCCTGATATCATTGTCGGACCTCACCCCAAATGTTTGAGAGTGCCCTACAGGCTCACCCCTTCCTTCTTCCCTAACAATAGGATCCCATTGTTTCAACTTGGCAGGTGACTTCTTGCAACAAGACCACCTTCCCCAGCATCCTTTGCAGCAAGGGACAACTGCATGGTCAATAGAAGTCAAGGAAGAATGTTTCATCCTGTTTCCAGGTGGTGTTCATTTGGCCAGCTGAATTGCTGGACAGAAGCAACCTTCTTAGACCCTGAGTGAAAACCGCTTGCTGGTTAAGTGCGAAGCAGGAGTTTCAGGGTGTGATGCTTGGGAGGAGGGTTGTAAGACCTTTGCAGCCATGGCTGAGCTTTCCGACCAGACATGCCGCTAGAAGACGGTGGAATGAGTCATTGGAGAGCATGGGTTATGGGGCCACAACTCTGGGCTAAAAGTTTTGACTCTCCTAGGTTTATCAACTTTGGGACCTTGTATAAATTGTATCAGGGCTCTGTGTCTGATTCTTTACTGTAGAATTACTAGAAATAAAACCTTAATAGATGTTGTGACAAATTATATATATATACATATATACACATAGTCATATATATATATATATGTACATATATATATATATATATATGTATATATATATAATTTCAACACAAAGCCAGGAGTGGCAGCTCCTGCCTGTCATCCTAGCACTAGGGAACCTGACCCAGGAGAATCATGAGGTCCAGCCTAACCTGGGCTGCATAGTATGAGCCTGTCAAAACCAAACCAAACCAAATAATGAAACTTTCCATATTGAGCCTGGCACATGGTCGGGCATGACGAGTGCCAGGCAGCCCTCTGCGGGTATCATAGTGGGGTGGTGAGCCTCAGAGAAGCTATGTTGGCTCACTGAGGCCACAGAGAGCCAGACCCGGAAGGTTTGTGATTTTCCATGACAATGACCACTGTCATCAGCCAAATGTCACTATGGAAAAAAAGGAAAAGTTAGCTTAGTCTTTGCCGGATGCACAGCCCCACACAAACACCTTCTCCACCCACTTTTTAACTAGCTCAGTTCATTCTTCACATTTATTTGTGTGTGTGTGTGTGCGTGTGCGTGTGTGTGTGATGTCATAGTGCTTGTGTGGAGGTCAAAAGACGACTCACAGAGTTAGTTTTCCTGCTCCACCATGTGGACCCTGGGGAATGGACTCAGGCCATGGAGTTTGCCAGCGAGTGCTCTTGCCCTCAGCCATCTCCCTGCCCCCTCCCCCGACATCATTCTTTGAGTTCAAAGCTAATATCTCTTACAACAGATCTTTGAGGTGGGAGTGTTTATTTGAATCACTGGGCTCTGGAATTGCATGTAGCAACGTTTCCAGTAAGCTGTTGTTTACTGACCGTGATCTTTGGATGACCATGCTATCCTCTGTGACACGGTGACACTCCCATCTCCTTCACCCCACAGTGGGTAGCTTTTTCATTTTTAGATAATTCAAACCTGAAGCCCTCTCCATCTTTAGAATCTCAAGTCCGTGTTGATGGAATCTTTTTTTAAACTCAGCTTCCCCAAGATTGATCCTAGGTTTTGGATATAATTCTTTCACATCCCCTGTGGGCTCGGAGCAAGTGGAGAGAGGCTGGTGGTTATGTCCAAGATAGCTGCATTGATGTGGCTGCGCCCGCCATGAAGGTCAAGGGTGAGTCTGGTTACCCGCATGTCCCCATTTTCAGTTCAGAAGGGCCTCAAGGAAGAGAATGAAGGTGGAAGGGGCTGAGAGCTGCCAGGCTGCCAGGCTGCCAGCCGTCCTGGGTGAAATAAGACCTTGACTTGATGTCTGCACAACCCAATGTCCTCACAGAGTCCAGGGATGACGGCATTTGTCACCCTAGTCCCACCATTTTGTCAGCATCCCATCTTCCTTTTAGGAGATTTGCTCCTGTGGATTGTCATCTGACTGGGGGTGGGGTGGGAATATTTGCTTCTTGGAAAGAACAGAGGTCAGAGTCTCCTCCTGAGCACTTCAAACAACAGCCGATAATGTGAGGTGGCAGGAGGTCATTTGCCACAGGCAGCCCAGTGAGTTTGAGGACCACACACAAGCTCCAGCCTCGGCAGCACCACCCCCAGTGGTGACCCCACCCACTCTTCAGCCCCTGATTTGCTTTAGCTTCCCACAGATTCCAATGCTCCCCTCCTGACACACACACTTTGAGCAGCCTCCATCCCTCTGATTCTGGAGGGAGCAGGCTAGTTGAATTGTAAAAGCAATTTCACGGGTGTTCTTTGTGTTCACCCACAGACCTGATGACGGCTTGGTAAACTTACAAACAGCAGACGCTGTCGAGAGGGGGTGAACAGTTGAGCCCATGGTTTTCAATTTGCAGTGTGGAAACTGAAGTAAAGACTTGGGGAAGGAAATAGTGACCATTTTTAAAATGAGTATGGGGGCTGGAGAAATGGATCAGTGGTTAAGAGCCCTGGCAGCTTCTCCAGAGGATCTGGGTTCAATTCCCAGCACCCACACCGTGGCTCACAGTCATCTGTAATGGGATCTGATGCCCTCTTCTTCTGTCATACAGGCATACATGCAAACAGTGCACTCATATACTGAAACTACGTAAGTAAATAAATCTTGTTTTAAAAGTTTTAAAAAATAAAATAAAGTGATTGCAGCTCTGAAGACTGAGCCTGGGGCAGCACATGCTGGGTGCCAACACCTGCTTTTGCTGTCTCTCACCCATCAGGAATGTGCCTTGGCAGGCGCTCGCCTGCCTTCACAGCGTGGTTGCTGCTTTGCTGACTCTTCACATATTGGGACGACTGGGGGCGTTTTCTCAAGCTTGAAGCGGTGCGTGTGGTGATGGCTGTTTCCAGATAGAAAACCGTGGAATCCTGGAAGGAGCCGAAGAAATGATTGGCTTGTGCTTTGATCTGGCTGAATTGAGAAAGCAGATCCCGGGCCTTGGACACGTCCATCAAAGGGTCTGGTTCTCATTTCTACACTGCAATTATTCTCTTCGAGAAAAATGGATCCATTATTAAATGGTATCAGAAAATGTTTGTTTCTTGTTTTTATTTGGAAGGGGCTATCTTTCAAAAGGAACGATTTTTGAGAAGCAGATTCCAAGAACCACATTTGATAGTATAATTCCCAGTGCCGAAATCCTCCTGATTCTTCCCTGTCTCTTTTTGAACCTTCTGGATGGTTGTTGTTGGTGGTGGTGGTGGTGGTGGCGGCAGTGGTGACTGCAGCCATGGTGGTGGTTGGTGGTGGTAGAGGCGGTGGTCGTGGCTATAGTGATGGTGGTGGTGGTGGCTGCAGCCACGGTGGTGGAGGTGGTGGTGGTGGAGGTGGCAGAGAGTAGAGTGGTGAACAAAGGAGAAAGGTAGAGAGATAAAACCAAAACCACCACCTTTCCTGCAGTAGAGCAAGCACTAGAGACCTTGAGTCTTTGTGGGTGAGGATTTCTTAAGGCTGAACCCACGTGCTGTCCATTCCTATTCATAGAACCATGGCAAGGTCAGACCGCCTCCCCTCCCCGCAGGTGTGGAGTGAAGACCTGGACCTATGCTTAACATCTGCTTCCTTAAAGGAAAAGGAGCCTGGAAGAGGACAAGGCTGTGCATGCTCAATTTCTCCCCACTAAGTTACCCATGGGGTAATTCTCCTCACACTTGGAAGGGAGGCTATTATTATAATGGGGATCACACCAGGGCGAGAGCATCACACCAGGGCGAGAGCATCACACCAGAGGGAGAGCATCACACCAGAGAGAGAGCATCACACCAGAGAGAGAGCATCACACCAGAGGGAGAGCATCACACCAAAGGGAGAGCATCATACCAGAGGGAGGGCATCACACCAGAGGGAGGGCATCACACCAGAGGGAGGGCATCACTCCAGAGGTAGAGCATCACACCAGAGGGAAGGCATCACACCAGAGGGAGGGCATCACTCCAGAGGGAGGGCATCATCCAGAGGGAGGGCATCACTCCAGAGGTAGAGCATCACACCAGAGGGAGGGCATCACACCAGAGGGAGGGCATCACACCAGAGGGAGGGCATCACACCAGAGGGAGGGCATCACTCCAGAGGTAGAGCATCACACCAGAGGGAAGGCATCACACCAGAGGGAGGGCATCACTCCAGAGGTAGATCATCACACCAGAGGGCAAGCATTACACCAGAGGGAGGACGTCACACCAGGGGGAGAAAATTACACCAGAGGTGAGCATCACTCAGAATGGGGAGTGTCTTTCACAAACATGACAGTATTGAAGTGGGCATTTTCCACTCCTCAGCTTTGCTTCCCACCCCTTCAGCCTCTGCCCTGCCCCTTAAAAGCGTTCTAAACCGAGCCAGAGAGGAGTTACACAGTAAGCAGACTGTGTCCCTGGAGACTGGGTCCTGACTGGGCCTAAGAGAATCAGCTCTCCACATCTTACTTTCCTGCCTGCGGACTATGGTGCAGGCAAGATGGCTTCTCCTTGCAGACACCAGTCCTGTGATATGGGATCCAGCGTCTCTCCTAGCACCCTTCCTCTCTCGGTGGTATTTTTCCACAGGCCCTCAGACTTACAGAAGTCTTTACCACATGAAAACAATATCCTCTCTTGTCCCTCAGGCTTTCTAGCACTTTCCCCATCTCTGTACTTCCTTTTCTATAGGAAAAAAACTACTCCAGAAACTTGCCTACAGATATAAGCAACTGGGACCCTGCTCTCTGGTGGCAGTGAGGTGAAGTTGGGTGGGCAATTTACTTGGTGAAGTGCTAGATACAATGCTGTGGGCCCTTATTCATTTGTGATAGCTACATGAGTTATTTTCTCAGGAGCAGAAGTAGAAATGGGGTCTGGGAAAGGCAAGAAGGAGGAGAGAGAAGGGGAAGCCAGAACACAAGTGGGAACACATTGTTAAGTTGGGGGCACAGCAAAATGTCCGGTAGTGGGAACTGAAACAATTTTAGAAAAACAGAAAACAAAAAGAGAGGATCTCAAAGGTCTAAGAAACCCTGTTTAAGGAGAAGGAAGGGCTCATCACCCCAACAGGAACATCACATACTACGTGCCATTATATACATGTATCAAGTTATCACTCTGTACCCAGCAAAAAAGAAATTACACCTATTATCTGAGGGCCTGGTTCTCCCCAGACCTGTCCCATCTACTCAGCCCTCCGATGTCCCCACGTGGCTCCTCTGATATGTCCAGTAATCTTCATTCACAGGAAGTTCCAATGGACATTTGTGTTCTGACTTTCCGGCATTGATCGACACAATGAGTGTGCTTGCTTTTAAGAAACTCATTTCCTGTATCCTCCTGACAGGGCACTTTCTTGCTTATCTCTCTGACTTGGGAAGCTCATTTTGTCCTGGCAGCCGTTACCGTCCTTCCCACCCCCTTGTTTGTGCAGTAATCTCCCAGCCATGAATGATGGAATGGTGTGTTCACTTCCTTACTCAGTCAACTTTTACTGAGCATCTATTATGTAATAGGTAACAACGTCCCAGGCACTGAGAATTTACCAAGAAACACTCGAATAAATGCTGGGATGGAACTTGAATGCTAGTGGGGAAGGCAAGGTGGATAGGAAACCTCTGAGGCGGGGATCAGCGTTAACAAGAAAGCAGTTCGGCTGAGAGAAGATGGAGGGCGCTAATGGTCAGGGAGGGCAGAGCGCTAACAGGACTAAGGAACTGGTTTATGGCTTCTGGGCTATGTTGACCTCCCAGAGTGAGTTTGGAAGTGCTCATCTTGTTACGTCGTTTGGGAGAGTTGGACCAGAGTGGGTGTTTACTCTGGAAATGTTCTGGAGAATTTACAAAGGCGGCCACCTGGCCCTGAGATTTCTTCACAGAGAGGTTTCTCTTATTGGCTCAGTTTCTTGATGTAGATCTCTCACGGCTTTCTCTTCCTCCCCATGGTAGTCCGGTGATTTACATTTCTAGAGATCTACTCTATCCATACAACTACCTTTGGCAGTACCTATGGCATACAACTACCCTCCTCTGTCTCCTGAGAGTCTGTCGCTGTAAGCTTGGCAGGGACGTTCCACTTTCAGCTGTTTCTGCTTTCTCTGACTCTTTACCAGGCCTAAGGGGTTGCCAGTTTTTGAAGCGGACCCAGTGACAGACCCCGCTGTGAGGACAGCACCTCACAGCGGCTAGCATGGTGGAGAGCGATCTGTGCTCCACCTGGCTGCTAAGCGAACCAGCTGTCATTAGCTCCTTTTCTAGATGAGGGAACAAGGGGGATGGGTGAGCCTACCATGACTGGGGACAGAGCCAGCAGCCTGACTCCAAGACCCTGCCTTCATCTCTGCACTTTGGCCCTTCAATCTGTGAGCTCAGTGAATGAAGTTAGGAACCCAACGAACGAGAAGACAAAGACCAAATCTCTCCTGCGCCCCAGTGTGTTGTTTTTCCCCTGGAGAAGTATGCGAGAAACGTGTTATTTCCAGCTCGGCATAGCAAATGGTGCAATGATTTTACAGCCTAATTTTACTCCCCAGCTGGTTCCAAGATATTAATAACTAAGTCTGGGCTAACCCTCTTACACTTCAGGTTTCGTTAAAACTCCACAGCCATCTTCCAGTACATACCATTTTGTACAATGTATTTCTCCCTGGCAAGTTTTTCTTTTCTTTTTTTTTTTTTTTATGAAGACACGAGTGTGTTTAGACAGCGTGCTACCTGGGGTTTTTGCTCTCCTTGTTTTGGGATCACCAAAATGTTGCTTAAGAAGAGCAATTCAATTCTTCCTCAAGCTCTCCTCAATAGTTCATCGGTTCCTTTCCTTAAACACTGAGTGGTCTTTTGCCAAGAAAAGAAACCCAGAAGCACCGAAGCTGAACTGACTTAGAAGCAAAAGCCAGTGCTTCTAGAGAGGCCTTGGGAAAATGTCTTCCTACCCAGAGCTACAGCATGGGCTGATTCAGAGATGCAGGGGTATGTGGTATATTTAATCCCTCCCCAGAAAGACATCACAATCACTTCTTTACACAAGGGAGTGGGGTGGGGGTGGGGGAAGAGAAGGGGGAAGCGGGACAAGAAACTTCTCCGTCAGCTGTAGCTTTAAAAAGAAGATGGAAGTGTGAGGTGAAAGGAAGGCTTCATGCCCAGGCGCATGAGAGAGGAAATGAGATGAATGAGGCACAAAGTGCTGACGTAGGGGAGCCTCCTTGGCCTCGGAGTGACCCCCAAATCTCACCAGTTCCTTCAACAGGCACACGAAGAGTGAGTTTTGTAAGGTGATGTTGGAACTGGATGAAGTCAGGAATAAAATGTGGTCCCAACTATGGCTTCTCAGCAGAAAGTTTCCCTTTCTCCTTCCTTCCCTCCTTCTCTCTTTCCCTCCTTCCCTCTTTCCCTCCCTCCCTCCCTCCCTCCCTCCCTCATCCTTTCCATCCTAGAAACATCAGGTGATCCAGGCAGGAAGGTTAGAAGCAGCCAGCAAGGAAATGCCATGGGTCACTAATGGTGAAACTAGGCTTCAGGTCAAAATGAAGTTGATTGATTGGCAGTAGCTACCGGGAAGGCTGTGGTGAGAAGGAGTCTGGTGTCCAGTGTGGCTTTTACAGTGGTGCACAGACTTAGTCAGCTACGGACACAACTGGGGTCCTCAAAAACGTCAAGCTATGCCATGCATCTGTTCTAGGACCAGAAAAACTGGAGAACACGAAGGCACGTAGAGGGCATCGGGCTGAGACGTGCAGGCGTAGTTAGGAGGCAGTGGGAGGACCTTAGGAAGGAGGACTGGGCTTGGTGAATGGTACCCTGACTTGCTGGTGTGACTCCCCCAGAGCCGATTGTGGCCTTCTTTTTAGGTGCCATTATTAATGAGCTCAGGCACTGAAAGTTTTCCTAGGTCATTTTCTGCAACACTAGGGGTCCTTGAGTGATGAGAATAGCTTTATAAGTCAGACCCTGCCTCCCGAAGTCCAACTCCGGGACCGAGATGCTGAAGCCTTTAGCCTCCCAGTGACAGCACCAACCTGGAGGCTCATAGTAAGCATTGACTATAAGATAAAGGGCCTAGCTAGACAACATTAGGAAGTGGCTGATATATATATGTGTGTGTGTGTGTGTGTGTGTGTGTGTGTGTGTGTGTGTGTGTGTGTTATTGACTTTAGATTTTGAGGCTGTCATCAATCCATACATGCCGACTTCACCAGTAGGAAAGAGAGTGGAAAGAGACCTGGAGCCACGGGTAAGAACAGCACAGGGGAGAAAGTCATTGGTCAGGGCTGGGTGGCCCATTTGTAACTGCAGTTCCTGCAAGTGCCTAAGCATCCAAGGGAGAGTAGTCTTGTGAGTTCTCCTTGGCTAGCTCTGAATTCGGGCTGCTCGCCTCATTTCCTTCTCTGTGGAGTTTTGTGCTCTTCAGAGAGACCTCTAATCCAGAGGAGTGGAGAGCAGACGGTCAAATTGCTACTCAGGGAACTGCAGATTGACACTGAGTCTTCTGCAGGTTCCTTTCTGAAACTAGGACTCCTGTGCCTGCCACATCTGCATACCACATCTGCATGTCACATCTGCATGTCACATCTGCAGCTTCTTCGCCTCTGCGGAGCTTCTACCTGGAGTCCCAACACTAGGAAAGCTAAGGCAGGAGGATCCCTTGAGCCCAGAAACTGAAACATTGTGAGATGTCCTCCCCTGTATCAAATAAGAAGACGAATAAACCAACAAGCCAACAAAGAAATGAAATAAGGTGCAGTTTTAAAATAACCTGTGCATATTCTCCTGCATGCTTTAAGTCACCTCTAACCTTGAATGCATATTACGTTCGATGACAATACAATGCAAATGCTGTATAAGTTGGTGTTCTTCTGTGTATTTTAGAGCAAACAGATGAGAAAAAAAGTCTGTGATAGTTAGGGCAGGTAGTAGCTTTAACTATTTCTTCTACCCGTGGCTGGTTGAGTCTTTGGATTCCATGTATGGAAGCTGAGCCGCATCTTTGTGAAGTGGTATGAGCAGCTGCCGGCGGCTCGGTGGCTTTGAGTCAAGAGAATCTACTGTGAGGAAACTTTACAGACTCCACCTGTAAACCCAGAACAGAGTGAGAAGCCTCATTCTGCAGAGCACACGAATGTCCTCTGCTGTGTGGGGCAAGCATGACGATTGGGTGGCAACCACAGCCTTGCAGGGCCTCAGTCACTTCCCGGTAACTTTGTCTCCATGGTGGGTATAAGCCTGTTGGGTAGGCCCTGCCTCGAGCTGCTTTCCACTGAAGTGTGTTTGGGAGAAGCAGAGGTTGGAGCGGTCAACCCAAGATCTTATCAGACTTCTTATGAATTTTGTTCTGGCAGGAGGAGGCAGAATAAAGCTAGCCGGTAAACTCCGTGGAAGATGCCTTTCTGGTCATGAGACCCAGTTCTCTTTATCCTGATGTGGAAGTAAGTTGAGTCAACTAGCTTCCTGTTTGGGTCTTTTAACAGCAAAACTGTGGGTTCCCAGGCCCTGCCGGGGTGGCAGCTGGCTTCAGCTGATGACCACTCTCTCCTGGGAATTCCCCTAGTCAGTGGTCTCTCTCTTGAGCACTCTGGCAAACGGGGAGTTACAAAAAGCAGCAAAAGCAAGACCCACGACAGCCTATAGCAAAGTGGACATTGTGTGTTCACCAAACTTATCAGTAGAATGACCTGGGTGTTACCCCCCAGGGCCCAGCTGGGCGGGGCTCAACCCACATGCTGTGACTATCAGGGGCTGGCTCATCTGGAAAATGTTGAGCATGGTGGTGGGATCTGTCTGTCAGTCATCCCTGCCAAGGCTCATATGCATAGGCTATACACCAAGACTGAAAAAGCCAAGGCATGTTTTTAGGGAAAGAATATTACAAGTATTTGCTCCCTCAATCACAATTAAATTATTGATTCAATGAAACATCTTAATATTTGTGCTAAAGATTTCAAAACGAATAAGAGTTGGTAGCCTGTCCTCCCAGCAAACCATATTGTGAAGAAGATAGATAAACATGAATATAATTTGGAAAAAAATTGTTTGCTAATAGGAGTGTTTGTGAAGTGCTCAGGGTTGCCTGGAAACATAGTGAGGGCTGGCCCAGTAACTATCTAGCAGAAGGCGGGGAACTCTGGGGTGCGTGGGTTCCCAAGGAGGGTCTACAGCTTTCCAAGAACTCTGCTTGAGAACTGTGGTAGGGCTGGGATGACTGGCAGCAACACATGGGGAGCAAAGAAGGGTGTGTGGGTCACGCTGCTGAGACTCCATTTATCCGGAAGAAGAACCTTCCTCTGTTCCTGCCCACCACCTGGATTCTGCACAGTGGGAAATGCCTGGGTCTCTGTGTCCGGGCGGCCCAAGTTGTTTCTATGGCCACAGCTTGATGATTCCCTCTGTATGCTGTCAATACCATGGGTTGATAAAGAAGCTGCTTGGGGCTGTGGCAGGGTAGAATATAGCAAAATCTGAACAGAGATATAGAGGGAGTAGGTGGAGTCACAGAGATGCCACGTGGCTGCCGAAGGGACAGTCGCTGGAACCCTACCCATAGGCCACAACCCATGGTAAAACATAAAATAATAGAAATGGGTTAATTTAAGATGTAAGAGTTAGTTACTAAGGAGTCTAAGCTAGTAGGCCAAGCAGTGTTTTAATTAATATAGTTTCTGAGTCATTATTTGGGTCTGGGCGGCTGGGAATCAAACAAGCAGCCTCCGCCAATGACAGCTGGCCACTGCTGGTCTTTGATTGGCTTGATAAAGCCTGCAGATTTTGTAAAGACTATGCCTTACAAAGTCAAAACTTTCCTGGACAGTAGGCGGGACATGATAAACCATATACTTGTGGTATAAATCCTCAACTTTTCTTGGACACCCCCACGACTAACCATTCATATATTCTAGGTTGGTAGCACCCTACTTGCCTGATGTGGATCAGGGATGATCCATTCCAGCAGGCACAGGGCTGTGGGGGGACACTAAAACTCAGAGACTCTTGCTGATGTCTCTGGACAGACTCCAGTTTGCTGTGGCTAACGTCAGGTGAGGACAGAGTCCAGACCGGAGTCGTTGCCTGGGTTTTCGGCCTGGTGGTCCTGAATATACCAGACCAGAAGCATCTTGTATCTCGATAAAGCCACTGACAGCCAGAGTAGCAGTGGTCTGCCGCAAGGCCATGACCATGTGTTTTTACCAGATCAGCCCCGAGTGACCTCCTCTGAGTGCTGGCTTGTGTGCTCACTGGAGACTTGAGCTGCTGCGACCAGCAGATAGGAGGTGTGTGCTGACGAGAGGGGTAAAGCCAGGCCAGTGTTAGCGGGAACGAAGATGGGCATGCGGACACACAAGGTCTGTGTCCTGTCAGTTTTTCACAGGAGCTTCCCAAGGAAGCAGAATCCCTCCCCAGAGGGCTCTGGTAGGGTGGTTACTAGGAAAAGGTGAGGGAGGCATTTGATTGGGCACAAAAACAATGAAAGTGGTGCTTCCTCAAACTCTGCAAACAAGTCATCTTTTTAAAACATTAAAATGAATACCAAAAGGTAAGATGAACAACCTTTTAAAATGTTACAGAAAGATAAGACTACAGTCCTGTACTGGCATGCTTCTGGGTTCTGTCTTCTTAATCCCAGCCCTGGGCTTTGAACCTGGGGAACGAACACCTCCAAAGTCTCAGACCTGTATTTGAGCAACACCTGTCTGTGTCAGCGAAATCAGGACCTGGACTTTGCTGAGCGAGTTCTAGGAGCTGTCCAGGAACGTGTCCAGGAGGCATGAGCGAGCGCTACTCAGCCCTCAGGGAACTCTGTTATTCAGCCTTCAGAAACTGGGTCCTGCTAGCCTGCTTTACCGCCTGGAGGAATTAGTGTTGGCAGTGACCCAGACATTCCACCAGGTGGCACTCTTGCTCCAACCAGGTGTTTCAGAAAAGGGACACTCAGCCAAAGAACTCAAAACGGGACGGTGTATTGATCAGACACTGGGGTCAAGGATGATCTGATAGGAGGAAGGTGGGGAGAATCCTCTGGATAGCACAGAGGTATCCATCAGGTAGTACTTGATTTGTGGCCGCAGGCTGGGTTGCTTCCTTAGCGGGTGAAAAAAAAAAAAAATGAGATTCCCAAACCCCTTTGGCTCTCTGCTGAAGTCAACACTGATGGGAACAGGTACTGGAATCAGAATGACTTGGAGCCTTGTTCCTTCCACCTGCTGGCTGTGATCTCGGATGAACGGCTGGGCGTTCCCAAGCCTTAGCTAGATTTTTGTAGCCGGACCCTGGAGAGTAGTGAGACCCTTAAGAAGATGGAGGCACGTAGGGCTGTATGCATGGTACCTGGAGCATAGTAAATGGTCAGCCAAAGAGGTGTCATTGTGGCTTTTTAGGGAAAGCCTGGGCTGCTGACCGGGGTGGCTATCCTCCTTGACTGTGGTATTAATTAAGGAGGTGACCTCAGAGTGACCTGGAAAAAAAAAATAACTTGATAATGAACCATGGCTTCAGGAGGCTCAAGCAGAAGAATTTCCCACCTGGATAGAATTTCACAGGTGTGATTTTTGAACCAGGAAATCGGGCTGCATTCCTGGGCTCCCCGGCAGAACTGTCTCACCCCCAGGAACTTGGAAACATCTGACCACCAGGTGACTGATCCCACTTAAGCCGTGCATTGCTATGGAAAGTATCCCTTTACAGGGATGGGTAGAAGGACCTTCCGGTCAACCCGCCTCGGTCCTCTTTCCTGAAACCCACCTAGGTGTGCCATGTGAACTCTTTTTCAACAACGGTGGCATAAGCAAAAACCCCGGTTTATAAACTTACTTCATGTCAATCATTGGATTTTTGTCATTGCTTTGTTGTGAGACATGGCCTCACACTGTGTATAGTTCAGGCTAGGCTGAAACTCACTGTGCAGCCAGGCTGGCTTTGGGAGTGCTGGATTTATAGGCAGGAACCACCAGCCCTGGCTCTGTCAGTTACTTTAATTACCTTATCTACACTGCCTCATTTATCCATTGAAACCACCTGGGGAGGGAAGTGAACCCATTTCACAGAGCAGTAAACTTAGATATAAGGAAGCATTACCAGGACTTCTTCAGCCAAAAAAAAAGAATCAGTATAAACTTAATTTTGACTTCCACACCAATCAGTCACTCGTCTGCGACGATGTGCCATTGGAAAGCAGCTCTAGACAAGTACAGACAGTTTCTTAGAGACCTCCAGGGTCTGGAGAAATTGCAATTGATGCCCTTTTCTTGAAAATACAGAGAGGCATTTGTAGAGGCAGATTCACATAACATACACATAGGACTTCTTGAATGTCACAGGCTCAGTCCTGGGAGCCATGACAGAGACTGGGATCAACTCTTGCACCTCACATGCCTCTGGAATCCCTGGAGAGGAGGACTCTGCTAGATTCGGCACTAAATTCCTTTGCTGGGCTGGGGTGGGGCTGGGATAACTTAGTTGACCAGAATGGTTTCCCTTTGCAGCAGGAGTCTGTGGAACAAAGAGGTCAGTTTGATCTTGGCCTCAAGAAAGAAGAGGAAATGCTGTGTTCTCAAAGCAGGGAAAGCAAAAACAAAAACAACAAACAAGCAAACAACAACCCTGTCAACCCTCCGGCAAGGAAAGGTGACTTCCAGTACCCAACTAGGGAAGGCAGACACACAGGGTTTGAGGCACTGCCTGAAGTCAGCAGGAGAGCGCTGAAGATGAGCGAGTCCCCACATAGCTAGTCTGGTTTGCTCTCAAAGGCTGGCCATCTCTCAGCTCCTGCCTGAGCTCAATTCAGACTGAAGACTGAAGACACTGTCCCGTTCCCAGAGGTCTTCTTTATCAGACTGAATGGGTTTTAGTTCATCAACTAAGAAACAAGCTCTTTGCTTGGACTAAAGCTATTTTGTGAGATTAGCTCAATGAGAATTAGTTTCAAAGTTATTTAGTAACTTAAAATTCTCTGCTTCTGTTACAAATCCATTTCCTCACAAGCACCAAGGCTCCTGTGTAGAGGTCAGAGGACAACCCCAGTGAGTTGGTTCTCCTTTTCTGCCATGTGGATTTAGAGAACCTAGCCTGTTAGGCTTGGTGACCAGCACCTTCATCTGCTGAGCCATCCTGTCCAGCCCTAACTAGTCTGAAATGTCACGGAGGTTTATGAATTTAGACAGAAGAAAAAGAAAAAGAATTCATGTTGTACAGATATATTCTTATTAAAATGGAAATAAACCAAAGTAAATCCAAACTAATAATACTATAGTTTCTTAGGGACATTGATGCATTGAAAAGTGTTTTCTATTCTTAAGTGGCATACAAGTTACTTGTCTTGCTGCTATGACAATATATCTGCAGCTTAAGGAAGGAAGGGTTTCCTTTGACCCTGGCTTGAGGGTTCAGACCATCATGGTGGGAAGGTGTGGTGGAAGAAAATTAAGGCAGCTAACTGGGTACTGTGTGCCAAAGTCAGGAATCAGGGAGGAGCCAACACTCGCATTCAACTGACTTTCTCCTTTAACATTCAATGTGGGACCCCAGTCCTTGGAATGCACTGTCCCCATGGGTCTTCTTACCTCATTAACCTAAAGTAGATAATCCCTCATGGATAGAAGGAGATATCTGCCCTCAGGGAGATTCTACATCCTATCAAACCATGGTAAATGACTGCACAACCACTTGCCGAAAGGCTCGGTGGAAGGGCATACCCAATGTCTTCTTCCTTGGTCTCTGGCATGACATGAACATGCTGTCTTTGGCCGATGAAGATCTACTGATTGGCATGAAATCCTTGACAGGGTTTACTGTTATCTGATTTCCTCTCCGTATCAGCTACCTTCATACCATGGAGGCCACAAGAGCTGCCCGAAATAGCTTAAGGAGGAGAGTTTCCCTGGACTCGTGGATTCAGAAGAGTCGGACAGACATGGCAGAGTTCGTGGCAGTAGGAGGGTGATGGAGGATCCTCAGATCACAGTGGGCTAGGGCTAGAGGCTGGGCTACCTTCTGAAGCCTGACTTAAGTGATCTTCTGCCACCAGCCTGGCTCCACTTGCAGTTCTACAGCCTCCCCAAAGAGTACCACCAGATGGGGAATGAATAATCAAGGCCTGAGCCTGTGGAACACTTCAAATTCAAACCATAATATTCCACCCCTGGACCCAAAGGCTCACAGGCATCTCGTGACACAAGCTACATCTTGGTTTGTTTATTGATTGATTGATTGATGTTTTTTCGAGATTGGGTTTTTCTGTGTTGCCCTGACTTCCTGGAACTCGCTCTATAGACCAGGCCGACCTTGACCTCACAGAGATCCGCCTGCCTCTGCCTCCAGAGAGCTGGGATTAGAGGCACGTGCCACCACCGCCTGATGGCATCTTGTCAATTTTTAAGAATTCCTGTAGTTCTGCCATAACTATTGAACAAAGTGCCAAAGTCCAATGTCGCTTCTGAAGAGCAAAAGAAACTCTGAGCCGGGAGCCATTCAGTCAAAAACAAAAGGACGTACTTCTAGTGTAAGACAGCATAGGGCGAATATTGTCATTCTAAAATAGGAGGAACAGTAAGAGTGTGAAAAAGATCGGAGCCAAGGATAACTAAAACCCAGCGTAACAACCATTAAATCCTGTGGCTTCTTGTGCAGTGTTGGGCGCATGCAGCCCTTGAGTGACGATTTGTGCAATATCCGGGCACATGCGGCCCCTGAGTGCCCGCTTTGGCGGTATCCAGGCACATAGATCTTGAGTGTCCGCTTGGCTAAATGAAAGAAAATGCGCCTAGTCGGTGCAGTTCTAGAAGACCCTTAATTTTTTTCCTTCCATATATTTTGATCATATTATTTCTTCTCCCCCAACTCCACCTAGATCTTTCCCAATCTTTCTACTCACCCAACTTTATGTAATTTCTCTCTTTAAAAGAAAAGAAACACAAAAAATCAAAACAGACAAAAAAGAAAAGAGATTCAACAAGACAAAAAATACCAAATCAGACAACAACACACACACACACACACACATACAGAAACATGGAGTCTATTTTTGTATCAGTCGCCTACTTTGGGACCTAGAGTCTACCCTGGAGTGTGTGGTTGGTCTATCAGAGTGTCATCCCAATGAAGAGAAAAGACCTTCCCTTTCCCAATTGCAACTAGCTTGTTGGTTAGGATTGGTTAGGAGTGGGACCCTGCAGCTGCTTCATTGCCCCAGCACTGGGCTGTTGTCTGGTTTGAAAGTGTGCAGGTCCAGTTTGGGCGCCACAGTCTCTGCGAGATCATGTCAGCAGCTCTGTTGTGTCCAAGAGTCTCTTTAGGAAGGAATGCTTTCGACTCTCTTTAAAGGAAATTCTTTCAAGTGAATTTGTACTTTATACCTTTGAGCCTTGGGTCTCACCCTCCACTCCTAGCTCCTACTTCCGTCTGTGCCTTCTTTAAGGATGCCAGTCTCATTCGTTAACAGATTAGCTGCTTTGTCTGTACTTGTTTTATCTCCAACTTTAAACAAGTTTGTGCTCTTTTCTTTGTCAAACTGCATATTTTCCCTCTTCTTTTTGCTCAGAATTTTGCTCCCAATCCCCACTAGAAGCCTGACTAAAAGCAGCCAACGACGGCCCTGTGCCAGCTTGAATGCTCTGAAGTTTTGAGATTTTCTCAACCAAATAAATTATCCCAGTGTTTTAAAAACCAGTTTTCAAAGACAGGTGGTGGTGGCTCCTGCCTTTAATCCCAGCCTTCAGGAGACAGAGGTGTGCAAATCCCTGAGTTCAAGGTCAGCCTGGTCTACAAAAAGAGTCCCAGTAGAGGCGAGGCTACCCAGAGGACCCCCGCCCACTTCAAAAAACTAAACCAAACAAGCAAAACCCCAGCTTCACTCCAAGTTTTAAAGACATTGGAAGAATATAGACAAATTCCTTGCCAAGATGTAATACAAATGGCCTGAGATCTATTTCCCAATAAAAGCCCTGTTCTTGGCTGGAGCCTCCCAGCCTGGCCTTTGCCATCTGTGTCTCTATCAGTGTTCTCGGTGTTTCACACTCTCACCCGAATCATCCATTATGTTAGGTTCACAGTATTTTAGGACTTCTCTATCCCAAATTTCAAATTCCTTCCACAAACCAGTTCCCAGTTCCTAAGCAGGATGTCTTTGGGGTGACCACAGAAATCACCCACTTCTCTGCTACCTGCTTTCTCTATTAGTGACTCTCACATCACTGCCAAAACACCCAGCAGAGACAATAGAAGGAAGTTTATTTTGGCTCGTGGTTTCAGGGGTTTCAGTCCATCCCAGCAGGGAAGGTATGGCAGAGATCATGGCTGTGGGGGCAAGTACCTGAATAAGCTGGAGGCTTCCACCCCAGGGCAGGAAGCAGAAAGAGGTCTCTGGACGCTATTTCCTGGGTCCCACTACGGTCTGTCACAAACTTTGCCTTCTCTGTTCGTTTCCTTCTCAGTACCAGGTCTGATACCAGAGCAGATCTCAGCCAAGAGTTTGTTGGTTAAAGTTTGTCTTTGGGACTGAACAGATGACTCAATAAGTAAGAGCATTAAGACCTGAGCTTGGGTCTCAGCATCCACATAAAAAGCTATGTATGGCTATGTGTGCATCTCTAACCCCAGTGAGCAGACAGCAACCCCTGGGTCTTCCTAGTCTCCACTCCAGACACAGACTCTGAGAGAGACCCTGTCTAGAAGGAATAACGAAGGGTGCAATAGAGCAAGACACCAGATGTCTTTTGACCTCTGTCTTGCGTGCGTGCATTGGTCTGCACACCTGAACACACATGTGCATATACACCACACATACATACAAAAGCCATGTTTTTCTTTATTCTAAAAACAACAACAAAAACCTGGGGGAAAAAAAACCCAAATGCTGCTTCTGCTTTAAGTCCACAGAGATCACTGGAGGGAGGAAGGGAGGGGGCTTTTCTGAGTCAGCTGTGAGGCTGAATAAGTTCAGAAAACCAGGAGCCAACTGCAGGGGAGCTGGGAGGGGTTGCCACCAGATTCCGCAGGGAACAGAGGGAGGGGCGGAGAGGGAGGGAGTTGGGGCGGAGGAGAGTGGAAGGAGGGACCATGCAGCAGCTGGTCCAGCTGTGTGGCCTGTGCTGTCCTCCCTTTCTGCCCCTCAATTGCTCTTTGAACAGCTCTGCGTTTATGGCCACTTGGACAAGCCCTGGCATTGTTCGCCTCTAGTATCGGGTCAGAGGCCTTATAGGAATGGCATGGTTCTACTTCCTTAAATAGTGACTTGGGAATGAAATGAGTAACCATGTCTTTAATTAGCCATACCCCAGAGGCCTGCAGGGGGCTGGTAGATGGTGGGCTCCCTGCCAAGATCAGCATTGTGTGACTGGTATTTGGTCCAGGGAGGCTCAGTGGGATGTATTATTTGCCTCCTCCCTCGTCCCCCATTGTCCTAGCAGTCTCTGCTCCATTCTGCCACCATGTCAACACGAAGGGTGCCCTGGAGCTGAGGAGAGGGAAGAAGGGAGCCCTTTCTGCGCATCTCCCAGGGCCTGGGCCCTGTGCCAGACGCGGGGAAGGGCAAGGTCAAAGATGGAAGGAACACGAGAATGTGAGCCAAGGGAGGCTGAGGCCGGGCCATCTAGCTCCAGAGTGGCAGTGTAGTCAAATCGCAAGGGTCCTAGGGACCCAAAGAGGTTTCACAATAACCACGGGCCTTTCCCTACCTTTTTCACACTCTGTAAACACTCGGCAGAGCTACCCCTGCTACAGCCTCCGCCCTGTTTCTTTAGCTTGCTCACCCTGAACCTGACTGAGTACCCGTTCCTCAAAACCTCCAGGGACCTGCCAAGCCTCCACACTTTCCTTTTTCTCTCTGACAGAAAACGTCTCTGCCGCCCTGCTCGGCACACAGCCGCATTTCCTTTCGTCTCCTCGGTTCCCCATCTCTGCTCTTGCTCTCCATGTCTTGGGGGTGGGGTGGGGAGGATAACTCAGAAAGGAAAAAACGCTCCTCCCAGAGAGGAGATACTGGAGCAGGGAGCAGGCAAAGGTGGTGCTGACTGGCTGAGAATGCTCCTGGGCTTGAGGGTGCTGGAAGAGGGTGAGCAGAAGTGCCTCCCCTCCCCCACCTCCCCTCCCCCACCTCCCCTCCCCCAGACAGAAAAGCCATAACTGGCTGTTGAGGGAAGACTACGAGAGCTCACAAGAAAGGAATTTCCATTCAGAAGGAACGGAATGGGCAAAGGAATTTGGAAAGAAGTTGACTTGTTAATCTTTTCATGTTTTAGCTTCTAATGTCTATGTTTCTAGACACGGGATTGTAGCGAAGGATCATCAGAACCCTCTCTTCTCAGATACTCGTATTAGAACGCTAGAGTCCAATCAGGCTGACAGGCTGGCACAGACAGATGGTATCCCCAGTCCACGGCCCACATAGCCTTCACCCACCCCCTACCCTGTACCATCACCACCTCCAAGGAATGAGGGAGCATTTGGGCAGGTCTGGGCAGGCCTGTTTAGCCCAGATCCACTGTGGTCGCCTTAGGAATGAGGTGGCAAGCCTGACTATAAACAAGGTTCCCCACAGTAGTGTGGTATACTGTAGTGTGCTGGGTACTAGAGACGCAGTCTGCAAGGGTTTTCTTCCTAAATGTTTGGTTGAGGCTTGTCTGTCTGTCTCCACTGCTTCACTCTCCTCTACCTCGTGACCTCGTATGCCGACTTGTGCTTCTGGGATTTTACCTAACATGCTCTCCTGGAATCATGCTGTAAGCTGTGCTTGCTGGAAATGTCATCGCTGGGGCGAACACAGCACCGCAAATTCCACAAAGGAATCTCTGGAGACACAGAGTGTGGTCCGGGACCAGCAGCATCAGCATCCCTTGAGAACTTGTTAGAGATGTAAGTTCTGGGGTCCTACCAATATCGGGGGTCCTGCCCTCCAAATTTTAACAAGCCCTGTGGTGGGTCTGACTTTTGAGCATGCTCCAAAAATGAAGAAGGCTACTTAATGCCATCAGATGGAACCCCAGGTTTACAGAAGTTCAAAGGCACCGAAAGTACCTTTTGCCCACCGCCCTAAAGTCCCTTTTCCCCTTGCAGTAGATGCTGTTGATTGACAAGCTCCCAGACAGGTTGCATCAGAGGCAGAGAGATGTGATTTCTTAGCAGGCTAATGAACCTTTGCTCTTCAGGGTGGAGAGGGTGGCAGTGTGTGGAGAGCTTTGACAAGGATACCAGGGGGTGGGGGACTTCCGGTGGGGGCAGGTGACCTTCACAGAAAGGACTTCAGTTCCAGTATGCGACCGTGAAGGAACGCTCACATTCCGAGCTGTAGGATGTCCTGCGGGCTGCCCCCCCCCCCAACTCCTTCTCGGAAGTTGCCACGCCTAATTCTCTAGGGTAGAGTCCAGGAAGGGGAAATGGACTGTGACAGGAGCGGGAGAGGTTCAAATGCTTGGCGAGGGACTTTCTGAGGGCAGTGCCTGGAATCAGTGTTTTAGGGTGGGTCGCACAATCTCCCTTGGACATCTCTCCTGGGGCGCCGAGGTGGGACAGCTAAGTGGCACCTGAAGGGACCTTGGTTCTGGGTTTTCAGGACATCCCTGTGTACTCCTAGGGAAATGACTCATTCTTCAAGGTCCGCCGTGGTCTTGATCATACACTGGGAATCATAATAGCAAGACTGGTAGGAGTTTGGGAGGGTTGGGCCTAGAATGGTTCACTAAGCTATTGGCAATGCCTGGAGCGGTGCAGACACCACACTCCTCCGGTGCTTACCAAGTGAATGGTAGATTCCCAGGCTCCGACCGCCAACAATACGTTCTGCAGCTCTTTCAGTTCCCTTTACAGTCAGCACAGTGACGTTACTAGGGTCCTGTTCCCCGTAACTGGGGCTTAATGAAACTCTAGACAGGTATTCTTCATGGTGTTTCCTATCACTGCGATGTCTTCGTATCTGACCAGTGGCCTCCCAGTAGAAAGGTTGTGGGGAAGCAATGGGACTCGAACCTTTTCCCAAGATGGAGGGAGGAAACAGGTGAAAAGAACAGGGAGTGAAGTTTCTTGGGTAGGATGGCAAGGTGCACAGGAGGAGCCATTTCCCAGCAGGACTCAGTTGGGAAATTGTAAGGCTAACTGTGGCTTCTTCCACTCATGCATAGCCATGAGCTTCCGCAGGAAACGGTCCCAGCTTACTGTTGGGCCTATCTTTCTCAGTGCATGTGCTGGGATGTAGCCCTGGGCAGAGCTGCTCACGGGAAGGAAGTCTGGGTCTTTTTATTTGAGCTGCACACATGGGACAGGCGGTTTCGATACCATTGTAACAGCATAGAGATCGGTGCATTTCACAGACCTTGACCCGCCCCAGGGTTGATCCTAGACATTTTATAGTGCCCCAGAGCAGGTGCAGGCCATGCACACAAGAAGGTTGGAAGAGTTCTTGGAAATCCCCTTTCTGTAGATTCCTCCAGCCTGCCAGGACACAGAAACCAGCAGCAATAAAAGTCTGGAGCTGATGCTTTAGAATATTTCCCAAGTGGCCTGATTTTCCCTGTGGATGATCTACAGTGTTCCAGCACCAACCCATCCCTCACCTCCTGTACCCCTGCAGGGACTTACAGGTCACCTCCATGATGGCCGGATAGCCCCCTCTATGGCCATCATTAGAACTTCAGCCTGTGAGGTGAGCTTTTCAGAAAAACTGGTCTTTAAAAACAGGAACTTGCAAAATACATTAACTGGGGAAGTGGGTGATTATTTGTCTTTACTATATATAGGAGAGAGCTGGTTTATAACAGAATTATTTTTATAAGCTGTTTTTGCCAGAGCAGCCAGCCTGTCTCCTGATGCCAGTGTGCAACTGACTTTTATAGCATCGCCTCCCTTCCATAGGGTCAGTCATGACCTGTTCCAGACCTGTCTTGGTCTTCTTGTAGCTGTTTCTGGTGCCTGGCAAAGAGCTCATTATCCAACAAGGTCCACAAGTTCTCCTGGGGCTAGCTGCTTGCAGCCTGAAGCTGAGGGAGCGTATGGGTTTTCTAGCTGCACAGGGTACCTGGCTGACCCAAGAACGTTCTGCTCAGTCTTCCTCTCCTGGAGGTGACTGGTAATCCAAGAGCCACAAGTGCATTTCCTCCCCACCTGGCCTTCTGTTCCTTTGGCTGGAATGACCGGTGTACAGTTGGAGGAAGCCTGAGTAGGTTCTTAATGTACCTGTAAATGTGAGCCCATTCCTCCGCGATTCAAAGAGCAGCAAAACATGAAGTTTGACCAACATCTGCCACGCAAGGGAAAGAGTGTTCTTGGTATTCCTACCATCTGGCTTGCTACCTCTCAACTGGCTGACTTATTTGGCTCTGGTGGAGTCTTAAGTATGTATCTAAAGAGAGTTATTTTAAAATGAAGCTTATGTCTCTGAGGATGGTAAGGGTTCAGCTGCTCAGTCAAGGGACTAGCTTTCCAGATTTGGCACCCACAGTGTCTGGCCAACCTCATTCCCAACAAGTCACCACCACACCCAGGGTTGGGCATGCTTGAGAATGTGACCTGTGCACTTGTCTCTGCAGCCTTGGCTCACACTATGACACTGGTCGGGATATCTTTGTCCTCTGTACAGATCATCACACCCTAGCGAAGATCAAAAACGTCTTTTCTCTACCTAGAGAACAGATACATACTCAATGGATAGCCAGATGGATGGGCGGACGGACAGATGGATGGACGGACGGACGGATGAATAGATGGCTGCCTCTCACCCCACCTGATCTATTGCATCTGGGGAACTCTAGTGGGTGCCTCCTCCATGCCAGACTTTATTCTAAATACATGGGATGTATCAAAGCTGGTTAAAAAACAAAAGCAAAAGAGACTCTTTCCTTACACATAGAGAGATTACATTCTAGCAGGGTAAAATAGATATGCAATAAATAAATTATATAAGCACGTAAAAAGCATAAAATGAACATATCATATATAAATATGCATGATGCTTCAGGAAAAAGTCAAGAAGATGAAGGACTGGGTATGTGGAGATTGGGGCAGGTTGAACTATGTTACAGAGTGCTCACGACTGGCCTCTGGGCCCCTTGTTTGACCCAAAGTTTCACCAGATAATTTCCTCATGGTTTTATCCTTTATGTGTAAAAGTGTATATGTAGACACATACAAGTCACATATATGCCATAGCAGTATCCAAAAGTGGCTTCTATGCCTGCTCATCATCTAACACACAATAAATGTTCAATAAAAAGTAACCAGTTGGGGTCAGAGAGATGACTCATCAGTGAAGAACACTTGCTGCTTCTGAAGAGGTCTCAAGTTCAGGTCCCAGCACTGATGTAGGGTGATTCACCCCTATCTGTAATATTAACTTCATTGGATCCCAGGCCTTCTTCTGGCCCCCAAGGGTACTGGCACACATATCACACACACACACACACACACTCATACACACACACATAAAATAAAAATAAATCTTTTCTAAAAAAGTAGCCAGGTGGATGAATGTTTAATTGACTTAAGAGGGCTCTTCCCCTCACACTAGAGAAATAATAACTGTCCCATTGACCTATTTACATGTGCATTGTCTACATACTTACATTAGATACATACTTAAGACTCCACCAGAGACAAATGAATCAGCCAGTGCTAAACACCATGACCAAAAGCAACCTGGGGAGGAAAGGGTTGATTTAGCCTTACGCTTACAGGTAACAACAATCCATCGCTGAGGGAAGTCAGGGCTGGAACTCAAGCACGGTAGGAACTTGGAGGCAGGAGCTGAAGTGGAGGCCATGGAGGAAGGCTGCTTTCATCTTGTGGCTTCCTCAGCCTGCTTTCCCATACCGTGCAGAACTACCCACCGAGGAGTGGTACAGCGCCCTGAAAATGGGCCCACCCACATCAACCGCTAATCGAGAAAATGCCCCATAGGCTGCTTCGAGGCTAATCTTGGGGGGGGGGGTTCTCAGTTGAGGCTTCCTCTTCCAAAATGACTATAGCCTATGCCAAGCTGACATAACGCTAGTCAGCACTTGTGTACAACTTGCCTTTTGTACTTCAGGGAGCCAATACCTTTGAGTCCTTAATGAAGGGCCTTCACTCTAGCGTTTGGCTTCAGAGCTTAGCTGTCCCAGCAGTCTCTATGAATAGCACATTGTTAAGCATAGGACTCCTGTCTCTAAAGGAGCAGCTTTTCCTAAGCTGCAGAGATCCTTCCAGCCTGGCCAGATGTGTCTTGGTCAACACTTCTGCTTCACAGGACTGTTTAACACTTGGTTTCCCTAAAGTGCGAAAGTACGTCTACCAAAAGTGATGCTAGGTTGATCTACAGGCTTGCAGTGGGGCTTAGGCAGGTAAATCCCTACCCAGGATGGAGAGCAAGTGTGAAGTATGAGGCCCAAGGATCTGAAGACTGCCTTGCTCTGTTTCAAGGGGAGGGCACATGGCCTCTCTACACTCTTTTGGTTCTTTTTCTAGCACGAGACACAGTCAGCTTTGTCTGTTGAGAAGCGTAGAGGAACCTCTCTCTAGGTTATGGATCAACTAGCCTCTGTTCCTCATAGGGCGGTCACCACGCTTAGTTTATTTCCCAATATCTCAATTGGACTCTCACAGCAATTCCGGGATGTAGCGGTCACTGTCCCCTTATTAGAGATGAGGACACACTTTGAGAGTCCAAGCCTACCACAGTTGCTGGGATGGCAAATGGTGAACCAGAGCTTGGATTCAAGTCTTTTCAATTCAAAAAATTGGATATTTAACTAGGAAAGGGGGAGCTATTTTTTCCCCTGGAGAAATGGTACGCTGGTCAAGGGAGTAGATAGGAAGGCTGTAGGAATGCGAGAATGCAGGAAGAGAGGGAGTCTTACAGTTCAAGGGGCTGTAGCAACCAAGGAAAGACACAGATGGCACAGACACAGAAAAGGTTGGTGTGTCAAGATAACAGAAGGCTTTCTTTCTTTCTCAATTTTTTCTTCCCTTTCTATTTCCTTTATTTTTCTTCTCCCGCAACCCTTGTCCCTTCCCTCTTACTTCCTTCATTTTTATTTTTAATCATGTGTATTCATAAGCGTCTGTGTGGGAGTGTGCACTTGTGAGGACAGTTGCCAAGGAAGACCAGAAAAGGCGGTTGAATTTCTGTAGGCTGGGAATGGAACTTAAGTACTCTTAACCACGGAGGCATTTCTCTTCTCCCTCCCCTCCCTCCCTGACTCAACTGTGGGGCAGGCTACCCTTGAAGTCTTCATCTTTCTGCCTCCCCATCCTGAGTGCTGAGATTCTAGCAACACCATGGCTGACTGGAAGGTTCTTTACTCTTTGTGTCTGCTCGTCTTCTGTCAACTCGACACACAAACTAGAGTCATCTGAAAGGAGGGAACCTCAGTTGACAAAATGCTTCCATAAGACCTACCTGTAGGGCATTTTCTTAATTAGTGATTGATGGGTGAGGGCCCAGCCCATTGTGGATGATGCCATCTCTGGGCTGGTGGTCCTGGGTTCCATAAGAAAGCAGGCTGAGCAAGCCATAGGAAGCAAGTCAGTAGGCAGTACCCTTTCAGGTCCTCTGTGTCAGTTCCTGCCTTTAGGATCCTGCCCTGTTTGAGTTCCTGTCCTGACTTCCTTTAGTGATCACCAATGCTGTGGAAGTGTAAACCAATAAACCCTTTCCTCCCCAACTCACTTTTTGATCCTGGTGTTCTAGTGCAGCACTAGAAACCCTAACTCAGACACTGATGTTGATGTGTATTTGGGATTCGTACTTGCCAGGTGAGACTGCAGAAAGAACGTCTAAGTTAGTCTTAAAGTGTGTCAGATTAAACCAAGGGTGCATAATAATCCAATGTACTCCATACTGAGGCAGAGGATTAAAATGCAGGAGTTCGGTCCTTTGTGATCAAAGCCCTGGTCCCTGCAACTTCTCTAAGGATGCATAAGAGGCCCTGCACAGGGAGGACAAATGACCCTCCTCTCCACTCAAATCAGGGAAAATGGCTTTAGACCCAGAGTGACATTCTAAGAGCTACCGTAGCATTTGGGACCCTCATTCTGTGACTTTGGACTTTGTAAAGTCTTAAAATGTAGCATCATGTTGATACATTTTGGGATTAATCATTATACTAGAGTACTTCAGTCATAGGTACATAGGTACACTTAAGACATGGCAAGTATGTCTTAAGACCAATTTTACACCCTTTATCCTTAATTTTCATTTAAAAAACAACTTTCAAAAATGTTGTGTGAAGCCTAAATATGAACAATTTTTAGATTATCAGACGGGATAGGTTTTTAAGAAAATTCCTTCCTTCTGCACTGTGTGCTTTTGTGACTGTAGCCAAGGCTCTTCCTTTTCTTTCTACACCAACACCTGCTGTGCCTACCATGCCCTGACTGTTTGCAGGTTTGATTGTTTAATCTGGTGCAATCCATCATTTATCTCTCTTGAAGACAGGTTTCCATCCTGTTAACCTCAAAACCTTAGTCTCGTCATGTTAGGGTTTGAGTGTGACATCTGGCACTCTTTCCGTCAACCACCGTCGCCTGAAAAGTCGCCTTCCAAGATGCTGAGAAGCATTTTGCATTGTCTACAGCGTGACTGGAGAAGTCCTTCCTACTAGTCTGTATCCACTGCTGAGGATCACTCGGGGCTGGATGGATATTTAGGAATCCTAATTCTCCATCTAAGGTTTCCTTGTTTCCCATTCAGATCTTCCAGTCCTTAGTGACTGAGTTCAATAAAATAACTTAAAAAAAAAAAAGTAGCCCCTTGCAGCTACCTTGGATTTAGCTCCCTTAAGCCTGTCGGAGCCGATGGCAGTTGTGTTGGCTGTGTGGGTTCCCTGGGTGCCTCTACCCAGGAGTGCACAGATTTCTCTGCACTCACCTCGTCTGTCGCCGCAGGGCAGCTGTCCTTGCGCCTGTGCCCTCGTTTCTGTGTGTGTGGCCGAGAGTTGTGGGCACGCCTGTGGAGTGAGTGCGAGCATCTGATTTTTCCTTTCCACCTGGCCTTTCTGAGGGGTGTTTGTTGTCTTTGACTCTGTCCTCGCTCTTCCTCAGACCCTGACTACACCCACCAACGCAAACATGTCATCACGTTTAACCCCCTCCCGCTTCCATGCCCAAGGCCATGCTCAGAGCAAGACTGTAATGTTGTCTTCAACACCCCCAACACTCCCAACCAAATTCATTTCTAGAGTTCATACCTGTTCAAGCAAACTACTGGCTGAGCTTGATGGATCCTCTCTGACCCAAACTAGAGCTTTTGTTTTTCTCTATCATGTCTTCTGTTTCTAGCTATCAGTCCTGAAAATCATGGGCTTTCAGGAAATACTGGCTAAATAAGTCTCAACCCCTCATATTATAGATTTACCTTCTTGTCTTACGATTTCAAGTTCCCCACACCCAGAAAGACAACTGTTGCTCATTTCTGTTCCATATGTGACTCTCAGCATTGAATCTTTAGATTTGTGTGACTCATCCAGAGTTCCTTAGAATCCAGGAAACTAGAAAGGGACCATTGGTGCGCAGGAAGAAGAGAGATCTTAAGGGAGGGGTGTGTGTGACAGATCACAGATGATACGAAGGGGACAGGGAATGGAAGGGTAGGATAGATGGGAGAGAAATAACAAGGATTCTTGAAAATTTATATGGGATATATATATATACATATATATGGAATACATATTTAATTGGTATTACCCTACATAGGAACTAATCATTCTTCCAGAACCACAATTTGCAAAAACAAACAAAAAAGTACAATAGCAGGTATAGTGCAATGTAAGATACTGTCTTAGGGAATGGTGAGGAGGCACCATGACCATGACAACTCTTATTTAATTGGGGCTGGCTTACAGTTTCAGAGCTTTAGTCCTTTGTCATCATGGCAGAAAGAACAGTGATGTGCAGGCAGACATGGTGATGGAGAAGGAGCTGAGAGTTCCAGATCTGGATCCATAGGCAGCAGGAAGAGACTGTCACACTGGGTGCAACTTGGGCATCTAAGACCTCAAAGCCCGTCCCCGGTGACACACTTCCTCCAAGTCCACACCAAGTCCAACATGGCCATACCGCCTAATAGTGAGCCTATGGGTTTATGGGGGCTATTTTTATTCACACCACCACAGATACCTTCTCAAGGAGCTGATCAGAGGCCTCCTGGAGACCCCCCAATATTACAGGTTACCACCATTGTTCTTGGTTGGCCACCAGAACTTGATGGCAAGACCCTCTTACTGAAGATGCCACATATGTCAGTTTCTGCCTCAAGGTTCCTACTTGAACTCCTGCCCTGACTTTCTTCAGTGATGGAGTGTGATCTAGAAACATAAGCCAAACAAACACTTCCTTTCTCAAGTTGCTTTTGGTCAAACTGTTTATCACAGTGGTAGAGAGCAAATTACGGAAGAGGGAGGGACAAACCTACCATTTTATCAGAGGCCTGCTCTCCTATGTCCCCCAAAGTCCCACGTATTTGAGTGCTTGGTTCCTCATTGGTAGTGCTGTTTGGGAAATTTATGGAACTTCTGGGTGTGGAACCTTGCTGGAAGTAGTAATCGCTGGGAACAGGCTTTGAAGTTTATAGTCTGACCTCACTTCCTGCTCTGTCTCTTTCCCTCCCCCCCCCCACCAGGCTTCCCATATGCAGAGGGAAGTAATCTCTCTACTTACCCACTGTCAGGCTGGTTTCCAACTCCCACTGCCATGCCTTGTGCACCTTATGGCCTCAATTCCCCTGGAACTGTATCCAAACTCCCTCTTCTCTAAGCTGTGACTGCCACAGCAGCAGAGGAGTAACCAGGACATCTCCCCCAACTGCTCACTACTTAGTGATATGAATCCATTCATGGTTGCTCTGTTCTTACAACTTCATTTGTTGAGTCAGGATGTTTGGGAATCACTGTGTAACCCAGGCTGGCCTCAAACTCATAGAAATCCCCCTGCTTCAGCCTCCTGAGAACAAGATTAACAGGCATGAGCCATCACAGCCAGTTAATAATCTCTTGAAATCGCTACATCTCAACAGTACTACATTGGCAATTAATTTTCAACATTAGTTTTGGAGGAGCCATTCAAATAATAGCAGAGGCTCAGAGCAAGCAATAGCAGAGGCTCAGAGAATAGCCTTTCCCCAAGCTACTTACTCAATTAGCTAGATGCCGAGGTGAAGGCGTAAGTCACAAACAATCCCACACCATTTTGGAATTATGATTAATAGAATGGTTATTTATTCAAAGGGGAAAAAACTTACAGATTACCGTCCCAGACAACAGCCCCTCTGCGCGATCAGGAAAGGAGTCTAGGAGCTGGAAGCCAGAGAGAGAGAGTGGAGGACAGCCACTGCTTTTTTAAAGAGAGAGAGAGAGAGACCACGCCCCAATGGGCTTGTATCTCAGCGGCTATTGGCTAAAGGAGTGGAAGGAGCTCCCGCAGCACCGAGGTCATGTGTGAATTACATCTCTCTGATTCCCAAAGTCATACCTCTTTTCATTGCGTAGAGGGCTGATGGGAACTGAACCCATTTAACTGCTTTCAACAAGCTTCAATCATAGGTCTTATTTGCAAGGAAACTAGAAACAATCCCAAAGACACAACTTAAAGGCACCTTCAAATTCTGTGGTATATAACAACATGTCCTTGTTTCTCGTTCACATGTTCATGGTCTAACAAGAGTTTGGCCAATCTATGATGAGTTCTTCTTGGCATAGCTCTATACCATGGCTTGCATCCAGTCAGCTGTCTGAGTCTTTCATTATCATGGGTCCAGTGTCCCTGCAGGGCATGCTCTTCTCTTGGCAATGGAAGAAATACAAATAGGATGAGTGGAAATACAGAACAGTGCAGGCCTCTGCTTGGAAGGTGTTCATTGTTCCAGCTGCCTACATTCTACTTGTTGGGGCAAGCCAAGTCAAGACCACTGGGGTACCAAGTACACTCCATCTCCATGGGGAGGACTGCAAGGTCACATGGCAATAGATGATGATTCTGGGAGGCATGAGCAATTGGTGCATGCTTAGAATGTAGGCACTGAACCATGTGCTTTACAGACATCTCCAGCCACCGTCATTCCGTGAAGCTTGATTGTTCTTATCCCTATTTTTCTTTCTTTCTTTTGGTTTTTTTTAAAACAGGATTTCTCTGTGAAACAGTCCTGGCTGTCCTAGAAGTCATGCTGTAGACCAGGCTGGCCTTGAACTCACTGAGATCTGCCTGCGTCTGCCTCCTAAGTGCTGGGATTAAAGGCATGTGCCACCACCACCACCTGACTATTTTTCTTTCCTATTTTTCTTTCTGTTTTTTTTGTTTTGTTTTGTTTTGTTTTTGTTTGTTTGTTTTTTTGAGATGGGGTTTCTCTGTAGCTTTGGAGCATGTCTGGGAACTAGCTCTTGTAGACCGGGCAGGCTTTGAACCCACAGAGATTCACCTGCCTCTGCCTCCCAAGTGCTGAAATTAAAGGCATGTGCCACCACCACCGCCTGACTATTATCCCTATTTTTCAATGAAGCAATCTACATTCAACATTAACTCCCAAATGTGTTAGTGAACTCTTAGGTGCACACACCCAGTTCTGTGTAGCACCAAGACCCATGTTCTTAACTTGGACTCAACTCCACTGAATGAACTGAAAAAATGAAATGCAAGAAGAGTGTTAGTTATGTTTTTCAGGCACTAGAGTTGACAGGTAAGCCCCAGGAGACACAACTAGATGCTGTGAGCATCAGTGAGCTGTGTCAGTTCAGTGAGCGAGAGGCACTGGGCTCTGGAAACTGTCAAAGCTTGAGTTTCTTCTTGTGTCAAGGATAGATGCTTTGTAAGAACTCTAGGGGAAAGCCTACTTTCATCGTGGGACCCTCAGCATTGGTGGGCTATGTTCAGCCACCCCTTCTGCTCCCAGTCTTGATGTACAGAGACCTTAATCCTCAACATCTTTATACCCCTGCATGGATGGTTGGGTTCTTCCTGCACAAACGCCCATGAAATCCTCCTTCTCATTCATGTTGTTCAGACAAAGCCCGATGCCAACCACATATTGTCCTTACTTTGAGGGCAGATTTCTCAATGCCCGGCACCCTGAGAAGTGATAACTTTCCAAGGACTATTCTAGAACAAGTTTGATAGAAGTGTCTCATTGGCATTTCTCTCTCTCTCTCTCTCTCTCTCTCTCTCTCTCTCTCTGTATGTGAGTGTGAGTGTGTGTTATACACATGTGTGTGGGGGGTGGGTGGGTAAGTGGTCATGCAAGTGTATCTAAGGGCCAGAAGAGGTTATCAGGTATCCTTCTTCATCCTTCTCCACATTCTTCCACTGACAGGGTCTCTCACTGCAGCTGGAGCTAGGCTGGTGGTCAACAAACCCTGGCTCTCCTGTCTCTCTTCCCTACACAGAACTAAGGTTCTAGACATATATGTGATACCCAAATTAATATGCGGGTGTTGGAATTCAGACTCAGGTCTCATGCTTGTATAGAAAGTGGTCCTACCTCTGAGCCATCTCCCCACCCCCACTCACAATCATTTCTGAAGGAGATTCGGGGGGACAAACATGGCCCCAAAACCTGATATCTTTGTTTAAAACTTGGCTGTCAGATTGAGGGAGGGTCACAAGGAGAACCCCGGCTTTCATCAAGGGCTTTGACACAGGCTTTCATGATCTCTTTCAGAAAAGCATAGAGAAACACGAGCCGACAAGGAGACCAGTGCCTGACTGGTTAGAGACTTGTGATGTCAGGAATCACGCGTGCTCCCCCAACCAGAGTGTGGCTGCCAGTATCAAACAATAGCACTCTGTCCTCTGCCGGGACCTGCCCTGGGCTTTCTTCCTCTCCCTGTCCCTCCACCTCTCTCTTTCTCTCCCCTCTCTTCTCTGTTTGAACAACTTGGATGAAGATAGAGGACACTAGTTTATAAAATTGGGGACTGGCATAAACAACAGGGAATTTAGACTAATTTAACAAAATAAGAGGGTCAATACTTTAAAACTGCTCATTACTACAAGGATAACACCTTACAAAGTTCATCTCTAGAAAACTTGATCTTCCTTAAGTCTCTAAACAACTCTGCGAGGGAGGTGGGGCCAAATGTTCTCATTTTCAGGGAGGCCTAAAGCTTCAGCAACTTCCCCAAGATCAACACTATATTGCAAAACCCTGGTTTAAAATATGCTTTTATCTTTTCCTTCTGATTCCAAATTACATCCTGTTTAAAATGGGCTGAAACACACGGTGTAGTTCAGTGGTAGTTTGTTTGCTTCATATGTATGAAGAAAGCCCTGGAATCACATGTACCTATGTACCACCTGCCTATAATTCCAGTATATGAGAGGAAGAAGCAAGTTGATCAGAAATTCAAGGTCATCCTTGGCTACCTACTAAGTTCAAGATCAGCCTGTGCTACGTGAGAATCTTTCTCAAAATAATTAAAGTAAAATGAAGCAAAACAAACAAGAGAAAGTAAACATAAACAGATGATGATGGTGATAATGGTGGTGGTGATGATGATGATAAAGTCAGGCCCAGGTTGGGAGGAACTTGAAGTATCAGCTGTCGTGGAATTCTGTCCGCATTGGCCACCTGACTCACAGATCTGTAATGGAGCTCCCAGCTTCACTGTGGCTGCTGCCATCCTCCTGTCCAGCCTGACACCCTTCAGGTTACCACTAGGGCTTGTCTAGATGGAGAAGAAGCACATGAGGTTAGAAGTCCCTGTAATCTGTTGAATGTTCTTGAACAAGCCTTCCCAAGCCTCAGTTTCTTGCTCTGCCAAAGGAGAGGCCACACATCTCAGTAGGTAGCTCTGAAGACGATGTGGGAACCCCAGGAAGAACATAGCAAAGTTCATCTTCAGAGCAGGCGAGTCCCAGGCTACTGCACCACCGAGACACGATTGCCATGTTCTCATCCGCCATGGCATATCCTTCCATCCATATAAGAGCAAGGCCCTGGTGGAAGCCATCTTGAAGACTTGAGTAGGTTTTGTTGAATTTGGTAGAAGGCCTTCCTTACTCACAGGGTGAGAGAATGCCCGGCACAGGGGTGGCCGTTTTTCTTCCACTATAGACTATGGCAGAGAGTGGAGATAATGGTAGGACCCTCTAGTATTTTGTAATTCCGTGCAGACTTACCCTTTCTAGGGTCACCAGCAGGCAGATGGATGGAATAACACCCTCCTCTCCTTTGCGTCTTAAGAGGGGACGGAGAAGGGGTGGACAGGAAGCAGGTACAGAAGTTGTGGGGAGCAAGCACCCTTGTGAAGCTCTCAGTGTTATTTTTTTTGGATTTTTTCTGAGTCCCTCTGGCTTCCAGGTGGCACAAGGAAGCTACTGTTTGCCTAGACTTTGGTACTTTCTTCTGTTTGCTTTAAGCCTTATCAGGACCAGGTGTTTCTCTTGGTTTTTGAAGTTGCCACCGGTAGAAGTTAAGTCATTTGGCTCATAAAACCCTACTGTAAATAAGACACACAATTTTATATATCATAAAAGTCAGCACAAATTACTTTCAAAGCAATCATTTGAAACTGTATCCAGGGAATAAGGCCTTACCTATGGGAAGAAATAAACTCCTTTGGCTGCTGGATTATAGAGGTGATTAATTTCTTTTGTTCAGAAGCGATATTGACTTAACCCAGCGCTCCAGCGAAGCATGATGGTCAGAGTCTGTGTTAAGCTCTGCCTCTGAGGTCCACAAACACCCAGCCTCTTCAACACGGGACCCTGATGCTTGGTGTTGGCCCTCTAGCCTTACGTTCAAAGCTTCACCTTCCTGTCAATCACTCTTCAGCTCCCTTTACAAACCAGTTGCATCCTGCCGGGCTTTCTGCCTACTTCAGCCTCCACACACTGCTGGTCCTTCCTCCAGCAGACAAACGCTTCCGCTCACAAAGCCAGTTTCATCCAGTTCTCTTCCCTCTCTTAATCTATTTTGGGTCCACTAGAATGGCACACTTCTTATTTCTCACCTTCCTCCCTTTTCTTCTTTTGATGGTTTTTAAGGCCCAATCAGTATTCCATAATGTGTTTAACTATATGATAGGTCAATGACTTTCAGTCAAGGAACAGAGGAACAATCCTGAATGTGGTTCAGTTTACAGACCTTTCCACTGTCCTTGTCGAACACCTCATGACCGTTTCAACAGCCTAACGGTCTGTTTTCTGTCTGTAGAGACCGTTTTGTCCAGGGTGTCCAGGACTGGCCTCCAGCATATGCTCCCCACGGGATGGTGTCTTTCTGCCCTCAGCCTGAGGTGTGAAGCTCTTCAAGGTGCAGGTCATAGGAGCGGCTCCTTCCTTTTTCCTCCTGAACGCACTCAGTGTGCGCATGCGCCTTGCACTCCGTTCTCTTGCACCAGTTGCTGGCTATTTGGGCTGCTTCCATCTGCCAGCTGTTGCGAATGGCATTGACCAATAGGACACTGTATGGACCTATTTTGATTTCTGTGGAAACCCACTCGTAGTAGATTTGATGGGCACATTTCCTCTTAGCAGTACTTTTAATAGTGTCATGATCGTCCATGCTTTTGGAACATTTACAAATTTAGTCGTCACCATTCAGTTGTGAAATCTTCAGCAGGATGTGCTGATACATAACTGACTATTCTTTCTACCAGTTTGACTCTATGAAGATTATCTATTAGTTAAAAGAAAGGTCCTAGCCCCTAGTCCTCAATATTGAATGTAGGGATTCATGCATGCTAGCCAAGTTTCCTAACACTGAACTACATCCCAGACACAGCCCCCTTTTTCTTTATTTTGAGACAAGGTCTTCCTAAGGTAGACATTGAACTTAATTTTTTTTTTGTATCAGCCACCATAGTGGGGGGAAATTACAAACCTGTACTACTAGACCCTGAAGCATTTTAAAACTTATGTTTTAGGTACTGGGGAGATGGGTCAGCATTTATGAGCAGGTATTGATTGCTTTTATCGAGGATCTGAGTTCAGTCCCATATTGGGTGGCTCACCATCATTAATTCCCCAGCCAGGAGTTCTAGTGCTCTCTCTGGCCTCCATTACAACCGCACTCATGTGCCTATACACACATGTACAAAAATAAAAATGAAATCAAACCCTTAACATTTCTTTTGAAGTTATGTTTTAAACGCCCCCATTTAAAAACCACAGAGAATGACGACTCAGTTTGGAATCAGGAAAAATTGGGTTTGATTTCAGTCTCTGTTGTGTACCTGTGAAATTCTTTGGACAGCATCCCTCTATGACTCAGAGACGATGTCCTCTTCAGTGATGCAGCAGAATGAGGTTTACATTGCCTCATCAGAGCACCGGTGTCCCAGTATTTTGTACAAACTGGCTCCAAGTGGCTCAGTCTCAGAGTCAGTCTTGAAAAGCCCTGGCTACAGATAACGAAAGCTCATCCCGCTCCTTCTTGCTGTCTCCTGAAGGACAGACAGTCCAGAGGGCAGGAGACACTGTGCCCAGTAAAAAAGAGCTCTCTCTCTGCACCCCAACGTGCCTCAGCTCCTCAGTTCCCAACCCCAAATCCCTGCGGCTTATTTCTCTCCTCTCCTCAATGCTTTCCCCTCTCCTCAGCCTCTGATTTTGTATGCTGGAAGCCGTGCCTTGCATTCATGTGACATTTATTGCCTATCTCTTTTCTAAACATTTAAAAAATTATTTTATGTGTGTGGTTACTTTAATAGGGATCAGACAAAAGCCCCCAAGAACTGGAGTGACAGACGGTGTGGGTCACCATGTGGATGTTGGGAATCGAACCTGAGGAAGAAAGTTGTGCTTTTAACTACTATGCCATCTCTCCGGCACTGTTCTCCCTGCACCCTGAACACCTTCTGCAGTACCCCTCAGTGTGGTCGTGATTGAAGTAGGATGAAACGGTTTTGAGTGGTGCCAAGAGACGGTATATCACTCTGACCCATGGACTAGCGGCGCCATGAATATAGGATAATATTATGACAAGGGAGTTAAAAAGCCCAGGAAACGAAAACAATATAGCAGCCTGTTATGGAAATCTTGAACAGGGATGACTTCAGAGCAGTTAGGATCTGTTTGTAAAAGCATATAGGCGGTCCAAGCAAAAAAACAATGGGTGCAGAAACCCACAGCTGCCACTCCCAGTAAGCAGCCTGCCGGGAAAGGGCAGGGAGTCTTCAGATCTTCCCTGAAGTGGGTTTGTGCTGGAGAGAGGAAGACTGTAGAAGGCTCAGAGGCTGAGCTTGGCTGTCTGATCCCATCCAGGTCAGCCGAGGGTTAGCTAGACGCTGTAAGGGTTTCTTTCTCTTTTGCTTCCTCCTTGTGGATGCAGGTTTCGTGTGTGTTGTGATAGTTTTTGACTTGATGGTAATTGTTTTGGGAAGCGGACAAGACTGAAAATTGTAGACAGTTCTAGGCAGCATGCAAATCAGGCATGCTCTGAGGATCAGAGGATGTGCTATACAAAGAAGGCCATAGAGGTCTCATCAAAAAAGACCGCAATGGTTTACTAAACTTTGCACTTTCGATAACAGAATAAAGAGAGTCCAAATATTGGTCCATGTAGGAGGTCCATCTTGGAATTTTAGAAGCATCAGGAACACATAGCTCATATTTTCTTGGTAATGGAGTATCTAGAGTTAAAATGGAAGCCAGGCATTTCTAGAGTTTATGGTCAGTATGCTAGTTTCTCATTAGTTTTATTGTCAACTTCACACAACCTAGGTAAGAGAGAACCTCAGGTAAACAGATGTAAAACCAGCCTAACCAGGGGGCATTATCTTGATTGTTAACTGATATAGTCAGGGCTGTAACGAGTCTTTCTCCGTCCCACCAGTCAGCTCCCAAATAATGACATGGAGGCGTCTTATTATGAAAGCTTGGTCTATAGCTTAGTCTTCTTCCTAACTAATTCTTATAACTTAAATTAACCCATTTCTTTTAATCTATGTCCTGCCACATGATTCATGACTGTTACCTCTTCTCCTGCATGTCCTGCTTCTTCCACATCTGGCTGGCAACTTCATCTTTTTTCTTCCCAGTGTTTTCTCTCTGTCCAGAAGTCCCACCTATACATCTTGCCTAACCATTGGCCATCCAGCCTTTATTACACCCATCACAATAATATATGTTTATACGATGTGAAAATATCCTACAACATGGGACCAAATCACTATCCCAAGGTAAGAGGTCTTGGGCTGCATAAGAAAGCTAGCTATGCATGAATCTGCGAGCAAGCCAGAGAACAAGCCAACAAGCTGTGTTTCTTCAGTTTCTGCTTCAAGGAGCTCCTGCCCAATATGCCTACCCTGTGCTCCTGCTCTGGGCCCCTAGCTGTGCCTGCCCTGTGCTCCTGTTTTGAGCTCCTGCCCTATGTTCCTACCTTGAGATTCCCTGAGCTCCCTTGTGCTCCTACCCTGTGTTCCTGCCCTGTATTCCTCCCCTGAATTCCTGCCCTGAATTACTGCCCTGTGTTCCTGCCCTGAACTTCCCTGTGCTCCCTTGTGCTCCTGCCCTGCCTGCCCTGTGTTCTTGCCCTGTGCTGCCCCGAGCTCCTGCCCTGAGCTCCCTGGATGATGCACTGTGAATTGTAAGGTGAATTAAGTTCTTTCCTACCATAAAGTCAGAGTGTTTTGCCACAGCAGCAGAAATCAAATTGGAACAATGAGTTCCTTATCTCTGTGACAAAAAAAGTGGAAAGCAAATGGAAAGGTTCGTTTAAAGAGACATAGTCCTTCATGGTAGGAAGGTGTGGCAGGAATATGGGGTAGCTTGTCATACTGAATCCTTGAGAAACACAGATGCTTGTTGCTGCTCAGCATACTTTCTTCTTTCCTCTTTTGAAAAAGAATCTTTCTTTGAGAATTTCATAAACAAAGACACTGTGCCTTTTTCATGTTTTAATTAATCTGAGGCTCTTGCCCAAGGATGCTGCCACTGCTGTTCAGGGTTGGTCATTCCTTCCAGTTAGACCTCTCTAAAAGCACACTCTAGAGACATCTAGAGATGTCTTTCCTTGTTATATGATGAGGGGGTCCCTTGTTTGTCCTGGCCACCTGGCTAACTTACACCCAAAATAACCACACAGAAACTGTATTAATTTAAATTCTGCCTGGTCCATTAGGTCTAACTTCTTATTGTCTAACTCTTACATCTTGCTTTAGCCCATTTCTTTTAATCTATGTATCACCACGTAGCTGTGGCTTACCGGCAAGATTCTAACCAGCGTCTGTCTGAGGTGGAGGATCCATGGCTTCTCTGACTCTGTCCTTCTTCCTCCCAGCATTCAGTTCTGTTTTCTCCGCCTACCTAGTTCCTCCCTATCAACTAGGCCAAAGCAGTTTCTTTATTCATTAACCAGTGAAAGCAACACACAAACAGAAGGAAATCCTACACCATCCCCTTTTTTTGTTTAAGCAAAAGGAAGGCTTTAACTTTAACATAGTAAAATTACATTTAACAGAACAAGAAAGAATTACAGCTCCAATATTTATATCTACTTTATCTCTTATCACAACTAAGGAATACTATATTATTACTATCTGTTCTTCAACTCCATCAAAGACTCCAGAAGGCTATAATATTACCTAAGTAAACAGTAAATGCATTGTGAGCAACTTCCAAAACTCTAGAAATGACAGAGACATCTTACTGCCTGGACAGTCACCCAAAGTTCTTTTGTGCCATTGGGGCATCCATCTTCAGTCCACAGGTCCATAGTATCCAGCAGACTTTACAAATGGTGCCCAATGTGGGGCTGATCTACAAACTCTGACGTATCTCCTTGGTGATTCTAAATCCTGTCAAATTGACCATGAAGACTAACCATCACATTTACCCTGTCTCTGCAGAACATCAGCTGCCTGGTTCTAAAACTAATCTTATAGGCCAATATTTCCTTTGCTGTTGAGGAAACTGAGACCCACTGAGGGGGTGCTCTTTGCCCAGGATAGCTACACTGGTACATATCTGAGCTAGGACTTGAACCCAGTTCTTTCCTTCCTAGCCTCGTTCCTTCCACACCCAGAGAGTGACTGTTCTACAACGACTGTTGGCTGAATCTAGTTGGGTGTGCTCTGTGTGGTCATCCCCAGGGTGCTAGAAATGTTCAAGGACTCCGGGAAACCCAGGCCCCAGAGGGAACACAAAGGTGAGGCTGGAGTGGGAAGTTATGTTAGTTGCTTTCTATGGCTGAAACAAATACTGAGATAATAACTTAAAAAAGATTTCTTTCAGTTTACAGTTTGGGAACTTTTGGTCCATGACTGATTGGCCCAGCTACTTTGGGACTATGATGAGCTAGCACATCATGATAGGTGTATGACGGGAGTAAAGACATCCACCCCATGGTCAGGACACAAACAAGAGACCCAGGTTCCATATTCCTCTTCAAGGACAAGCCCACATTAACCAGAATTCCACAGACAAGTTCATACCCCTTAGAGCTTCTCCCATCTCTCAGTATCTCCAAGTTTGAAATAAAGCCTTTAATACATGGGCTTTGGGGAAGATATTTTAAGTCCAAGCTCTAGCAGATAGGCAAGGGTTGTTTTACTTTTAACAATGATTTTGTTAACGACAACAACAAACATTTTAACAATGATTCAGATAAAGGAAAAACCTTCCTCAAACACAAAGATCAAGAAAGAGGAAGGAGCTGGGTGCACACCTTTAATCCCTGGTCTATGGGGTGAGTTCCAGGCGAGCTAGTACTACACAGAGAAACCCTGTCTCAAAAAAAAAAAAAAAAAAGAAAAGAAAAAAAAAAGAGGAAGGAAATTCAAGCTGTCCCAGAACTCAAGCTCTCAGAAGTCTCAAATTTTCCCTGAATTGGGAACCCAGTCATTACAGAAAGTGTCGCCTTGTCCTGAGTCTGGGGAATGTCAAAATTGAGAAACTGTGGGCTTGAACTTAAGTCTTGAAGCTGCAAGTGAGTCTAGAAACCATGACTTGGTTGGAGAGGGAGCAGTTCTGTGTAGAGGAGGACATGGAGGCAGGGCAGTGGTGTGAGAGGTGCGGTAGGGGCCTGCCTTGACATTTGACCAGCAAAGTGTTTGTGTATGTCATCTCATGTGTAATCAGGAAAGGCTCATGATGGGGGACAGTCAAAAGCTTCTTCTCATTTTCCACCCAGTAGCTTGCTGGAAGCATCTTAGGCTCACAAGACCAGATCTGTGACTGGAAAGGGGTTTTATTTTCCCCCAGTGGGTTGCTGGAAGCATCTTAGGCTCACAAGACCAGATCTGTGACTGGAAAGGGGCTTTATTTTACATGAAAGTGTTTCTTATTGTTTCTAGAAACTACTGGTGGGAATTAACAGCAGAAGCTGTGTATTCAGCCAAGATGGGGGAAGGAGCCTTTACGGAGCTCTCAGATGTCCGCACAGCAGTATGTTGAGGGTTGGAAGTGAGGAACAGGAGCGCTGTGGTCTCTTAAATGAGATACTGTGTTGTGTTCATTGTGGTTGGGTAATAATATATGAGATTTCAACAGTGTCTGATAACTTTTTTTATGTGTGCAATGCTGCTTGTCTTACTTAGGGTTTCTATTGCTCTGATGAAACAACATGATCAAAAAGTAAGCTGGGGAGAATAAAGTTTATTTGGCTTATATACCTATATCACTGTTCATTATCAAAGGAAGGCAGGATAAAAGCTCAAACAGGGTAGGAACCCAAAGACAGGAACTGAGGCAGAGGACACGGGGGAGTGTTGCTTGCGGCCTTGCTCCTCCTGGCTTGTTCAACCCATTTTCTTATAGAACCCAGTACCACCAGCCACAAGATGGAACCACCTACAACGGACTGGGTCCTCCCCCATCAATCACTAATTAAGAAAATACCTTACAATCAGATCTTATGGAGGCATTTTCTCAGCCTGTAAAAGTTCCCGCTTTTCTAGATAGCTCTAGGTAGTACGTCAACTTGGCATATGTTTATCCAGAACCTTACTCTGTAGTTTTCCTACAATATTAGGAAGAGCCTGTGGGCCTTTTATATGCGTCTCTGTAAGAATATCACACTATGGCAGATGCCTTGGACTTAGCAACTTGAATTCATGTAACATGTATATTAGTGAATTTCCTACTGTACAAAACACCTTGATAAAGGTAATTTATATAATCATGGTCATGGTGGGGACACAGCAGCACACGGGCAGTAGCTGCCATGCGATTTCCAAAGCAGCCTTGGTTTCTAGCGCGTAGTCCGGATTTGTACAGTGGGAGCAGCTGTCTGTTTTCCTGTTGTGTAGAGGATTTCTTTAAGACTGAGATGATATATTTACTTTATTAGAAGATTTTAAATTATAGATTTAATTTTTAGACTCTTTCATAAAATTACAATTTCTCTCCCTTTTCTTTTGGGCAACATTTCACTTAGTATTTTAGACTTTCTTAGAATTTTTCTGCCTTCAGTTTGGTAGATATAATTCTAGTTGACACACCTGTTACTTGTTTTGCCAGTGAAGAAAGATTCCTCTCAGGGTGAGGAAACAGCAAGCATACAGGGAGGAAGATCCTCTAGAAAGAAAAGAAGCAAAGAACAGGGAATCAGGACCTAAAACCCATGCTTGATATCTTTTTAATATTCACATAATCACAGTTATATTTACTCCATTCACACATAATGCAGTTTTTTCGGGTTTGGTTTGGTTATCTTTTTTTCTTTTAGTTTTTAGAGATAGGGTTTCTCTGTGTCACTGTCCTGGCTGCTCTGTAGACCAGGCTGGCCTGCAGTTCACAGAGATCTGCCTGCATCTGCCTCCCAAGTGCTGGGATTAAAGGTGTGCGGCACCGCCATCTGGCACAATGTAGCTTTAGAAACATTATGACTCCTTTCTCTTTTGATTGAGATTGCTAGAGGTTTGTCAGTTTTACACGACTTCAAGAATAGCTTGGGATTTATGCATCCTGTCTATTGCATGTGTATATGTACATGTATTAATTTCTGCCCGGATATTATTTCCTCTTCTTTGGAGTTAATGTATTTATAGTCTCCCCCAATGCTGACAGTGCCGGTCTCTGAGGTCTCAGACCTGGGCAGGGCATTTCTAATTCTTCCTATGCTGGTTGAAAGCTAGCTTTAAATCTCTTGTCAAAACAGCGGTTCAGGGACGCCAAGGTGTGTCTCAAGCTCCAAGAACAAAGCGGCTTAGCCGTCTAAGCTCTCAATTTTCTTCTATATTTGGCCTGAAGAGAGGCCTTCCTTTCTCCCCAGCTTGGTGATAAATTTACAGAAATGATTTCTAAAATGTTTTGTGGATGGTAGGGGAGCTGCTCTGGTCACCTTGTTCCACTGCGTTGCATGAGACAGCAGTCACTCTGGTCCTCTCTTCCTCTTTTCCTTCCCAGTTCTCACCAGCATTTTGCTTCCAGGCCTTTGGACTCACATCTGATGCCAGCATCTTGTGTGTCGTCTTAAGGTGGCTTTGTAGACTCCAAATGTGTCTCTAACCCTTAAGAACTCTTTGTTGCTGGTGTTGGTGGCTCCTGACGACTTTCCAGGTTTACAGGTCGGATTACTCTGAAGAGAGGATTTCAGAGGCAGGAAAGAGGTAGGGGGGGAGATAAAACAAAATTCACTACATGTACCCAGATTAGAGATGCTCTGATGTCAACATACACACACACACACACACACACACACACAGAGAGAGAGAGAGGTCATGGGTCACATCATGTCCCAGCTTTATGAAGTCAATTTCTCCCCCCAACAAGTCAAAATGTTCGGTGAACAACCTTTCCTTTCTCTCCAACTTAAAACATAAATAATAAAAATAGTTACCTTATAGAAAAATGTCCACATATGATTTTTAGTGGGCATTAATATATCCCATAGTCTTATTTTTTTGCTGCTTTGTGCCTTATTCTCTTCCTCTCTTCTTTTTGTTGGTCATGGGTCTCAAATTTTCAACCACGGCCGTGTAAATATACAAATGAAGATGTGACATTATTCACCCTTCAAGAATAGGTTCATTTTACACACACTTGTAAGTCTCCTTCAGTAATGCTTCATGAAGGCCTCTCAAAGCCAACTGAAAAAGCTCTACTTCTTTTTTCCCAGTGGCTATAAAAATCTTTCTTGTGTGGATAAGCACAATTTATTTGACCAATCTCCCATCGATGGTCATTGCCCACATTTTGTCTTTTCAAGCAAGGCTACAATGAAGATCCTTGTAAACACTGCTTTCCAGTGCGTTGTTAATGTTGACAGGATGGATTCTGCAGAGGGGACTAGCAGGTAGAAGGGGACATGATACTTACTGGATTTTAATAGCATTTTCAGGCTGCTTTTCACAAAGGCCATGGTGGCTTGTGGATCTACCATCAGTATACGGAAAGTCCCCTCTTTTGTGGCATCTCTGGTCACTGATATTTTCAATTTTAATGGTTTTTGGCATGTAACAGGAGTCAGGTGATAATCTCACTGCGGTAAAAATTTACATTTCCTGGTCATAATGAAATGATTTTGCTGTTTGGATGAACTTTCTGCTGAACTGTCTTTTTATTCTCTATTATATTTGGTGGACCTTTGTCCTCATTCTCTTTCTCTCTCTTGGGCAAAGTCAATAATTTTCTTTTTATATTATATACATTAATATTTGTTTTTTCATTTATGCTATACATTTTATTCTGAATCTCCTTTACTTTTAAATTTAATTGTTTATTTCTTAAAAATTGCTATGGGAGCACATTCTGCTCCTTCAGCCAATAGCCTTTAAGATACCAGCCTACTTGGGCATGGTCTCTTATAGTTTAAAAAGCAGCGGGAACCATGTGCCTGCTCTCTCTCTTCCAGCTCCTGTTCTGACTGCTGGACTCTGTTCTTGTTTGTGCTCAGAAGGCTGTTGTTTAGGATGGTGATCTGTAAGTTTTCCCCTTAAATAAATAACCCTTTTATTATCCTAATTCTAAACTATTTTACAGCATCAAAAAATTATATACACATACTCTATTTTGATTATATTCTCCCATTATTGTCTCTTTAACATTTATTTTTTTTACTCTAAATTGTGTGCACATGTGTATGTATGTATGTATTATGTATGCACACACACATGCAGGTGACGTGAATATAGGTACGCATTGGGGGTAAGAGGAGGACATCAGATCCCTTGATGCTGAAGTCATAGGTGGTTCTGAACTATCTGGTGTAGATGCTGGGAATGGTGCTCTGGTTTTCTGCAAGGTCAAAAAATGCTCTTAACCACTGAGTCATTTCTCCAACCCTGTCCCCATTCTCTCATATTCCCTTTCGTTCACACTAACCCTCTCCTACTTTCATATCTTTCTTTCTGTTTGGTAATTCACTGCATTTCATTAATGTTACTTGCATGAGTTGGGGGCTCTTCACTTAAGGAAGGACAACTCACCAGTGCCTAAACCACTGAAGAGTGTGACTCCTCTTCCAGAAACCATACACAGTTAAACATAAGTTTCAAGCATAGCCATAAGCTCCTGAGAGAAGGGTGGTGGCCTTATGAGCCCATCCCCCATCTATGACGAAGTCTTGATAGACCTACCCTTGTACAGATAGCCACTACTGATTAGTGCAACAATCACTCATGTCCAGAACACAACAGTTTACAACAATCTGCCCCATTTTCCAGCTCTTAAATTTTTTTCACCTCAGTTTTTCTTAATGCTCCCTGAACCTTGGCGAAGATGTTGCAGATATATCATTTAAGACTAACATGCAACAGTAATTTATTCTCAATCCTTTGACCTTTTGTGTGTTTCTATATTCACTGTAAAATGAATTCCCTGATCAAGTCAAAGAGCAGCATTAATCTACTGGTATAAACTTAAATATTGAAGGGCAGTTTGACAACATGTCTATTTAGTAGAATATCAGTACTAGGCTCCTACTGAGGGTCTAGACCTCTCTGGCCATAGACTTTTGACTAAGTTTTGACTAGATTTATGATACCAGCATGAATTCCTTCCTGTGGAGCAGTCTTCAAATCTGATCAGAAAGTGGTTGCCCATAATAATCAAGCCACTACTGCTTATCTTCCCTGGCAGGTTGATGCATGCAGAGTCCAGTGCTGGGCAACACCATTGCACAAACCCGTTTCTCCTGTATTCTTCATGACTCTAAAGCCAGATCCACGTGGACAACACTGCCAAGTTTGTGTGATCACTTAGGGTGAATCCTGCCTCCCTACATTTGCAGCAATGTTCCTTTGTTAACGTTTTCCAAGAGCAGGAATCTCTTTGAGTTGGTTCCTTCTACAAGTTGGAAGTCTAGCTGGCTGGGGTTATGTCCTGAGGGCATCCTTTCCTTTCCTCAAAAGTAAATTTGGCCTCTTTTTACCTCTTTCAGCATAAGCCTTGCTTTTGTTCTCTTCAAACTGTACATTAGTATTTCTTTCTGCCCCACGTGCTCTTTTTCACTGTAGACATGCATAAGAGTAATTATTAGTAGTCACATGATAGAGTTATTGTTAGGCTGCCTTGAAATCTGTCCTACCCAAGAATTTATTCCAAAACTTTTAAATTTAGCTCTAAGCAAGTTCTTAGGACATGGGCAGAAAGCAGCCATATTATTTGTCAAAACATCACAAAATAGTCTGAAGTCCAGTAGTTCTCTCTGAACCCTTAGCTCTAATCAACTGTCTGAACTGTCTAATCAACTGTCTGAACATAGCTCTAATCAACTGTCTTCCAGGCTTCTACTAAGACACCTGCTAAGCCTGGCTTGCATCATTCAGCTGTTTTTCTAGTTCAAAGTCCACATTAAAAAAAAAACAACTCCACAAAACCATGAGGGACAACAATCCACATACTCAGGTTCTTCACAGCAGCAGGTCCACTTTCTAGTGCTAGGCCCACTTTGGCGTTAGTTATTTTTCTATTGCTGGGATAAAACAGCGTGACCAAAACAATCTCTAAAAGAAAGAGCTTAATTTGGCCTATAGTTTCAGAAGGTTAGAGTCCATCATGGCAGGGCAGCATAAGAGCAAGCAGTAGGTGTTTTGACAAGAGCGGCAGCAGAGACCTCACATGTCAAATGGCAAGCAGACTGAGGGGCCATTTCTTGTGAGAGCTTGAGCAATAGTGATGCAGAGAGAAATGTGAACTGTGGAGGTTTGACTTGTGAGGTTTCAGAGAGGAGCAAGGAATCCATGAAGATTTGGGTCAGGGGTCATTTGCACAATATGTTTTCGAAGTATTTGTAGTAACTGGTCCACTCTGCTGCAAGAGCTAGCTGTGGATAACAAGAGATCAGAACTTCTGGAGTGAAACCTCTTTTGTTTTGCTAGTTAGCTGGGACTGAAAAACTAATGGTGATTAATAAGAGATCAGTATTACTGAGATGAAATCTTCTGGGAAGTATTTCTCAGGGCCAGTACATAGATGCTGTGGTTCACGGTGGTGAAGACTGCATCTCAGACTTGCAGCCAAACTTTGCAACTTGTAAGAATCATCAGTTTGGCACTTATTTTTAAAGGCGTGAAAGATGAAAGACTGACAGGGTCATAGAGAGCAGCTGAGGGTTGGAACCATGTGGCAGAGTCAAAGTCCCTCGGAAGAGGCCAGGAGAAGCCATTAGTGGAAGTTTATTCTGTTGCAATAGAGACTTCAGAATGTTGCAAGTGCTAGGACCTTGGACGATCCATCAAGGACAGTGGGAAACTTAGAGTATAGCAAAGTTGAGCAAACAAGACAAGCTGTGTGTGCTATGGATAGGAGAGTTGGGGAAGCGGGCCTGGCCAAGTCATTTGGAGGCCAGAAGATCATGACTGCATCCATGATGGACACTGAGTTATAAGATAGGATTTGGATTTAAACTGCTGGATTTTAGTTTTGCTTTGATGTGATTGTTTATATTCCCTGGTTCTTCCTTTTTGGTGTAAAAAAGTGTGTGATTTATTCTTGATCTTTTAAGAACTAATAATGAAGAGATTTTACATTTTAAATGTACCTTGTATGTTTAACAATCTGAAAAAGTGTAAAGACTGTGGAACCTTTAAAAGTTGTACTGTGTTTTATACTTTCATATTAATATGAAATCATGATGACAAAAAAACAAAAGGTTATGACTTAAAATGATCTCCATGTGTGTCAATTGACAAGGGATGAAGTGTCCTATGAGTATTAACTTGCCAACTTGGCATGGTCTATAATCACCTGAAATAAGAGTCTCAACTGAGTATATTTATCATGTTGGTCTGGGTGGTTGGTATGTCTGTGAGAGATTTTATTGTCTTAGTTGTTATAGGAGGACCTAGCATAATGTGGGCACTGCCCTTTCTGTGTAGGCTTCCTGGGCTGTATAATAAAGCTAGCTAAGAATGAACAAGTGAGTGGGCTAGTGTAGATGGAAGTTTCTGTCCTGCCTGGTCCTGCAGCTGTTCAGTCCCAAAGAAACACACAGAGACTTATATTAGTTAGATTTTTTTGGCCTATTAGCTCAGGTTTATTATTAACTGGTATAGGAGAATTGTCTGTATTCTGTCAACCATATTTTAATAAAACGCTGATTGGCCAGGCAGGCAGTATAGGCAGGAAAGCCAGACAGAAAGTAGGGGTGGAGCAAAGAGACTGGGAGTATTCTGGAAGCAGAAGCTCCCTCAGCCATTCCTGCGCAGACCACCGAAGAGGCAACATGTGAGCTGTCACACTGAGAAAGGTACTGAGCCGTGTGGCTAACATAGATCAGAATAATGGGTTAAGATAAGTCATAAGAACTAATAAGTAGCCTGACCTAATGGACCAATCAGCTTTATAACTTATAGAGATCTCTGTGTGATTGATTTTCTCTGGGACTTGCCAGTTGTGGGGTACCGGGCAGGACAGAAACCCCAACAAGCCGGCCCCTCATGTTACATATGGCGCCCATGTGGATAACTGAATCCACAGAAAGCCTGAGAAAGTTTGGGAAAGAATAGAGTAAAGCATGGTTTCTTTAGCAGCAATTTCTCGGCTCTGCTCTGCTTGCTAAAGGCAAGCAAATGCTCTCATCTAAGAGAGGCTTCCTGACTCAGCTTTAGCTGCAAAACTTTGTAGCTCATTAAGAGGTCCTACCACGAAACACTTAAACGATGTTGATGAAAAGCTGAATGCATGCTTTTCGGGTTTTCAGCCGTAACAGGAAAAAGGCTGCACTGTTTTAAAATGCCAGCTTTCTGGGCTGTCCTGCCAGGGCAATCTCTGACTCTTTCAGGCAGGCAGTCCGACTGAGTGTGGTCTGTGAGCAGAATGCTTCAGCTTGCTTGCTGGCAAGGACCTTGAAAAGCCATAGAGTTGTGGCAAGAAAAATGGCTGCAGCCAGTACCTCAGCCACGAGGCTGGAAAGCTAAGGAATGGGCTGAATCTAGCCGTCAAAGCCATGGCTCTCCATATTGCGTAGTAAATTAAAGGCTCATATGGTCAGAAAAAGAGAGATATACAGTAAAAAGAGATTCAAAGACAAAGAAAACCTCTAAATGGTTTACAGTGTGTTAAAAATATATGCCGGCTAAAGGTTAAAGTCATTAAAAATTAAAAAAAGAAAGAAAGGGAGAAATAGGGTGTGGTGGTACACACCTTTAATCCCAATGCCTGGGAGGCAGAGGTAGATTGACCTCTGTGACTTCAAGGGGCAGAGGTAGATTGACCTCTGTGACTTTAAGGTGTGGTAGCACACACCTTTAAACCCAATGCCTGGGAGGCAGAGACAGACAGATCTCTGAGTTCAAGGTGTAGTAGCACACACCTTTAAGGCCAGCTCTGGGGAGGCAGAGACAGAGGGATCTCTGTGAGTTCAAGGACAGCCTGGTCTACAGAGTTATTCCAGGACAAAGATACACAGAGAACCTGTCTCAAAAAGTTAAAAGTAAAAATAAAAGAAATAGAAGTTGAAATAAAGCCATGTAAAGATGGAAAATACACAGAGAATCTTAATACTGTATGCTATTATGCTCTCTTTGAATTGTTTGAATGCTGAGAAAGGAGCAACAGCTGCTAAAAGATATTTGCTTATAAATGCTGCTGCATTAATCCAAGATAGATATTTTGAAAATACCTTGGCTTCAAAACTGAAGTCAAAAGGTATGTTACTTTGGAGAAGAGATTTTGCTTTTGTTTCCACAGAAAATGAGAGGCTCTGGATTTATTCAGAGTTAGGAAAAATTGCCTTTGATCAAGGGAGACCACCCGAGACATCTCCGGTAGGAACAGATGACCCAGATGTCTGAGTTCTTCATCCAGAACAGGTTCAAGACTGCTGCCTGAGATGATCAAGACTCACAGGATACTTCAGTCAGGACTTGATTATAACTCTAAATTTTCTTTAGGTCCCCATAAGATTATCAGCGCCCCCAACCAGCAGGAAGTAGCCTGGAATACTATGCCCACATTCCCAACAAATGGACAATGGGTATTTTCCTTTGTTTAAAAAAAAAAGAGGGAAATGGTGTGGGAGAATTGTCTGTATTCTGTCAATCATATTTTAATAAAACGCTGATTGGCCAGGCAGGTAGTATAGGCGGGAAAACCAGACAGGAAGTAGGGGTGGAGCAAAGAGACTGGGAGTATTCTGGAAGCAGAAGCTCCCTCAGCCATTCCTGCGCAGACCACCGAAGAGGCAACATGTAAGCTGTCACACTGAGAAAGGTACTGAGCCATGTGGCTAACATAGATAATGATAATGGATTAATATAAGTTACAAGGACTAATAAGAAGCCTGACCTAATGGGCCAATCAGTTTAAAATCTTATGGAGTCCTGTGTGTGATTTTCCTTGGGGTATGCCGGTTGTGGGATACCGGGCAGGACAGAAACCCCAACAAGCCGGCCCTACATGCTACAATTAACTAGCTCTTACAACTTGTATTAACTAGCTCTTCAACTTAAATTAATACATAATTTTTGTCTATGTTTAAGCATATGGTTTGGTACCTTTTCTCAGTAAGGCATTCTCATCTTGCTTCCTCTGTGTCTGGTAGGTCACTGTGTCTCTGTCTTTCTCTTTACAGAATTCTCCTCATCTGGTTGTCCTGCCTATACTTTCTGCCTGTCAATCGGCATTTTATTAAACCAATCCCACAGCAGGTCAAAAAGGGAGCCAGTTGTTCATTTGGAACCTCCAGCTTGCCCCTGTATAATACATAAACCTCCATTCCTGTCTTTCCAAACCATACCCACTCAGAGACTATGCAAACAAAGGGAAGGCACCAAAAAGTCCAGTTCAGGATTCTTGGTGGCTATGACAGCTTCCTCCCCTGAAGTTCCTAGCTGCCTATGTTCCTGTCTAAAGCCTTCAACTTGGGCACAAACCCAACTTGTGGTGGATACATCATTACCTCACATCAGCAACCTAGAAAGTTTCCCTGCTTTTGTTTGTGGGCATAGCTTCTCCAGTCTCAATCTCAGGAACTGGAGAACCCACCAGGGAATTGCTTTGCTCAAATAAACCTATTGTTATAATTTTTCAGTTCAGCTTAATCTGACTTACTTTGTCAGTGGAGAAAACCATTATGGTGGGAGAGGGGACAGACGGGAAAGAAAACGTACTACCAGCAAGCAATGTTTCTCCACGACTCCAGCCTCAAGCTCCTTCCCTGACTTTCCTCCAGCATGCATTGTGACCTGGGAGCATGAGTGAAACAAACCCTTTCTTCCCTAATTTGCTTTTGGTCAGCATGTTTATTCATAACAACAAAATGAAAACAGAGCACATAGGTCCTTGGAACCTGGACTCATGTCCTCCCGCCTGCACAGCCAACACTTTGACCACTGACCCAGCTCTCTAACCCTGCTGGTGCTCTTGGTGGAGGAAAACAACAAGACTGAAAGGGAGAGGTCAGAAAGAGACAAGAAACCGCGACCTCTGAAGATGGCACACTGTCTGCCCAGGGCTGCTGTGCTCCTGGCATGCCCAGCAGGCTGCTTTAGTTTGCCTTGGTTAAGAAGAACTGTTTGTGGTACCTACTATAGTGCCAACTTCCAGATGTATGACAGTGCATATTTGTCCACACCCACAGCTGAACGCCACCAAACTGAACCCTAATGTGGACTAACTATGGACTTTGGATGATAATGTGCCACTGTGGGCTTATTGTGATCAAGGTCCCGCTCTGACAGCAGGTGTTGCTAGTGGGGAGACAAAGGGCAGACACGGGAATACGACAGATGGCTCAATATTGCAATGACCGAAAATCACTCTTAAAAATACCCAGCACTCGAGAGGCAAAGGCAAGTGGATCTACATGAGTTCGAGGCCAGTCTGGTCTGCAAAGCGAGTTCCAAGATGCCAGGACTGTTACAGAGAGAAACCCTATTTTTGGGGGAAAAATACCAAACAAAACCAACAAAACAATCACCCACTACCACCCAAACCCAGCAACACCTGAGATTTTCCCCTGCCGTTGGGATGCTCAGTTACAAAAGAAAGAGGTTGATGAAGTTTTATTGTTTTCTCCTTTAGTGGAATCAGCAAATATTTTAAGAGGGGAAATGAATTTAAATGGATGCACCTGATAAGCTACCTGAACTTGATAAACTGATAAGACCCCACATTTGGACAGGCAGACTGCGGGAGCCCGGGGAAGTACAGGAACGAACTAGAGCCAAAACCTCTAGGCTCTACCTTCATTTCTGTCATCCTCACCAGCCATGCGCCGACTTAACAAGCCACTTCACTTCTTGACAATTCTTCACCCGGATGTGGGAATATTAAAAGTATTGTGGTTAGTTTACAGGTTTGGAGGATTTAAGTCCGTTGTTTGGCAAATAAAACATTTGTAACAAATGTTTGAAGTCTCTCTCTCTCTCTCTCTCTCTCTCTCTCTCTCTCTCTCTCTCTCTGTGTGTGTGTGTGTGTGTGTGTATGGGACAACTCTCTGAGTTGGCTCTCATCTTCTACAGAGAGATCTTCTAACAGATTCTGTGTGTGTACTTCTGAGCGATGCTCGCGTGGGAATGTCTGCCAGTGGGCAGGACGAAAGATCTTACTCTATTGGAAGTGAACAGCCAAATGTCTTGGATCCCAGGAAATGCTCAGGCTTTGTGCCTAGTTCCTCAAATATTCATTCAGCCTCCATTCAATGCCAGGGACAAGGCCACACCTTATAAAGATGGGCTCTTTTGCGGTATAGGTTAGCCCCAAATGTGTTAGATAGAAGAGGGTGACTTTGACCTTCAGGTCTTCCAGCCTCTACTAACCAAATGCTGAGATTACAAGTGTGTGCCACAGTGCCTTTTATGAGGGTTGTGAAGCTCAGGGAATTAAACCCAGGACTTCATGGATACTAGAAAAGCGCCTTCCCTCTTTTTGGTTGTGAGCCTAACCTTTAATGGCTGAGCCATCCCTCCAGCCCCCTCCTCTTTTTAAAACATAGTCCTTCCCATGTGTTTTGTCTGGAAAAAAAAGGCAGTTTTAGTTTAGTTTATGTTTTTGTTCGTTTGCCTGTTTTATTTTGTTGTTTTTAAAGCAAAAACACTACTTCTTGGCCATTTCCACACTCAACCCATCTCCTCGCACAAGCTCCAAAAGCTAAGGGCTCTAGGGGTGAGGGTTCCAAGGGTCAACAAAACACCAGGCCCTAGGAGGCTTGATCCGCTTCCCTGAAACTGATTTCATTCCCTGCTACAATGTCTGTAAAGCTGTAAATAAGGTATGGGAGCTAATAAATCAATCACGGAAGGCCCTTCCTGCTGCCAACCATCCTCTTGAGAACAGAGTCCTCGGGGCAGATGTGGGGAATTGAAACCAGACTCAGCAAAGTTGCCAAGGTGCCCTGCCTCGGCCTGCCAAGGGGAATGTGAACTTCCGTGCCCTTGCTCTGCAAGCCGCGAGAATCAGCTGCCTTTGTGTAGTGTGCTTCCAATCTATGGAATTATTGAACATACGGTTTAGGGAAATATGCCAGGTCTGAGCATTGCTTTAGCCCTGAAGCTTAATTGCCAGTGTGAAATCTATGGCCCCTGCAATCTCCTCTGATTAGAGAGCTGCCAGGAGCCCCACGGGGGCCACCCTCTTTTATTACTGTTCTTCTGAAGAAAGTCCCAGTGTTCAGCCTATCGTGGGAGTTAAGATCGCCAGTCAATGATTAATGGCATGATTGCATTTGTTTTCTTTCTGAATTAACCCATGTGACCCATGGCATTTACACCCCGTGTTAACTATTAGACACATAATTGAGCCCTGTGTTTATTTGGGTGGTGGAGGTCCAATGGCTGTTGTGTGGGTTGATAGTGAGAAAACTGGGGGATCAGCAGACCCCTGTCAGCAGCCAGGGATTGAGGCCCGGCCTGCCCTCCTCTGGTGTGAAGAAGGGGGCCTGGCAGCTCCCTTTGCTCCTTAGAGAGGCTTTTCCTGAGCCTTTCAGAGCTTGGTATAACAGCTCCCTTGTTTGTGCTAGGTCTGGGGTGGCTTGCAGGCCCAGCACTGGGCAATGTCGATCCAGGATAGGATGCTTTGCACCCTTCAGGAGTCCAGGCGTCTTTCTTTCTTTCTCCCCTGCCTTCCCCTCCTCCTCCTCCCCCTTCTGCTCTCATCACTCCTCCCTTCTACAGGCTCACACTATGTAAGCCCAGACTAGTCTCAAACCCGAGGTCATCCTGTCCCAACCTTTCAGCTGCTGGAAGCAGGAAGATGTTACCAGGCTCAGCATAAAATGTCTCCTTTGCTTATAGCAAACATTATCTGTATGTTACTGTTCTTTTGAACTGTTTCTGTATGTGATGGGGGAGAGAAGTTTCTGGAAGCGCCCGGCCACACTGTTAGTCTCTTATAGAACCAGCTCAGATTTAAGCAAGAAAATGCAAAGTGACTGTTAGCATTCCCCATCCTGCCAGAAATGAGGTTAAAACCACTCCCACCTCCTAATGCCTTCTTTGAAACCTGTTCAGACTGGTTTTGACACCACAGAAGAATGGTAGAGGGCCAGTGGACACATCACGTCATAGTTCTCTGTGTCTGCATTAAGTATCTCCTTTCTGTGCACAGGGACTGTGGAGCGGGCTGGTTTGTGGACTGTATTTCATTACTTCCACTTGTTTTCAGGGCTGATATGTAGGGGTTTCTGCGCTCCAGCTAACACTGAGTAAGGACATTGCTTGCTAAAAAGTCTACTACAAGGAGGTTTCTCAGTTCGGCCAAGAGGCTGCCTGTAACACAGTGTTTTAGCCTGAACAAGGTAGGCTCAGCAGCTTCATTCATCAGAGTTCTTGAGACTGCAAATCTAAGATCAAGACTTCCTTGGATGCTGTGTCTTGTGGCTTCACAGACGTCTTCATCACCATGCTGCTGTGGACAGGACAAGCTACCCAGGGTTTCTTTAGAAAGGGCACTCCATGGAAGCAGAGGGGGGTTGGCTCGGTGGTTAAGGTACTTACTGTGCAAGTCTGGGGATGAGAGTTCTAATCCCCAGAGCTGTATAAATGCTGGGGAGCTGTGGGGACCCACCTGTAACCCTGGCTTTAGAAGACAGAAACAAAGGATGCCCAGAGCAAGCTGACGAGAGAGACTAGTCATATCTGCAACCTCTGGGTTTGACAGAGAGAGAGTACCTGTCACAGTGAATGAGGTAGAAGGGCAACTGAAGGTCATTTCCAACATCAACCTTGAGCCTTCACACACATGCACTTACGTGTGAACACATTCTCATACATGTGTGCCCCCACACATACAAACATGCACACACATACATGCACACAATACAGACACCAAAAGAAGTGGAAAAAGGAGAGGATAATAAGGGCACTAATCCTTTTTTGTGGGGGCTCCACCCCTCTGGACTAATCACAGCCCAAAGCCTGTTGTCTAAGCTGATCACACTGGGAGAGGACATTTCTGAAAATGAATGGAGGAACAAATATTCGCCCCATTGTATTCTGTCTCTGCCCTCTCCCATGGCTCATGCTCTTCTCTCCTTGCAAATACATCCAACCCTTCTCTAGCGTCAAGTCCTAACCTGTCTAAATATCTAAATCAAAGGAGGATTCAGGAAGTCGGTCTCTAGCTGTGACCCCGCTGACCTAGTTAAGTCACGAGTTTCTAAAACACAGTAGTGGCACCGGCACAGGCTAGACATCCAAAAGGGGAGGGCTGAAGAGGACAAGTGAGTGACAGGTTCCAGGAAAGGCCCAAAACACATGGCGCAAATAACAGTGAGCTTCAGTCTCAGGGATCAGCTAGGCTTATGGCGGTGCTTCCCAGGCCCGGGGATTGAGTCTGGCTCTCCGGCTCTGTGGGTTTGTGATCGCACACCTGCGGCTGTTCCTAAAGCGGCAACTCGGGTGTTCATCTTGTCTTTGTCCCTGGAATTTCACCTCAGCTGCCTTAACGTCTCCCTACAGGTGCCTGGTGTTTTTCTTAAACCTTGTTCATTCTTCCAAACTCTTGACCTTGCCTGGGATAAACCTGCTTCTCCCCTGATTGTCCTGTGTCAGCAAGCAACAGATCCAACCTCCATGTGCTCAGATTAGTTAGCGCCAAGTCGGACTTCCATTTCTTCCCAGCTCTGCCTCCAGTTCACCAGCTGTGCTTCAAAAGATAGTCAGAGTCAGCCTATGCCCCTCTTAGCCCCTCTCATCACCGCTGCCTCTGCCGCTCTGCTTCCGGCCTTGGCTCGTCCGCACGGACTGTTGAGCGGAAGCCCCGGTCTGATTTCCAGCTCCTGTCATTACTCTGATCCAATGGTCGCCCCTCAGGATTCAGAATGATGGTGTGGAAAGGTCAGTCAATCCCATCATTCTCTGCTCAGAACCTTCCAGGGCTTTCCTAAATCTCGCAGTATGACCAGACAGTCTAGTGCCTTCCAGGTTTTGCTTGTTCTCCCTTCATGGCCTCATTTCCTGCTGTCCTGCCTTTCCCTGATCCCTTGCTGTTTCTGAAACATGTGGACCCTGCCCCCAACCCAAGCCCTACTTTATATTCTGCACTCTTCTTTCTAGATTGCTCCTTTTTAGTCGCTCCAAGTTGCCATCTCCAAAAGGACATCCATGAAGATGTTACCAGGACAGCCTTCTCTGTGACTCCATCTCTCCTATTCTCTTGCCTTTCATCTTAGTCTTTCTACTGTGTCTCTGTCTGTGCACGTTGACCTTTGACCTTGAACTGTCCACTTGAACTACAGCTCTTTTATAATTTAAAAATTTCAAGAATTGTGCTTTATAATTTTAAGTTATAAAAACTATGTTTTTTAAAAGAATTTATTCTTTGAGAATTTCATACACAAATAAAATATATTTCGATCATATCCACTACCACTCTCTGTTGGGTTCCAGCCTTGGATTCGTATGTTCCAGTGTAGGGACGTGTGTATTAGAAATGTCAGCCGAGAGGAACAGAGATATGAAAGAAATATAGAGACGCAGATAGTACTGGGAGGGCAATGCAGTGAATTCTGAATCCTGAATATGCCCACATTTATTTTTCCATGTGCTTATATACCCAAATCCAAAGGAGGGGGAGGCAAAAGACTGCTTTAATATGACACAAAGGACAAACAGAACAATTATTTGCTTCAATACTTGAGACGTCAAGCCACTAATTTCTGAGTTAAGCATTATGATGTTTTAGGTATACAGCAACTAACTACACCTTAGACCAAGTATCCTGTATCAGGATAGCTGTATCAGCTACTGCCTGTGTTAATCCTCCTGTTTTATCCTTGAAGGAGCAGGAATAGGCTTGAATTCTTTGACCTTTGATCAAAATGGAGCAGATCCACCTTTATGGGCCATCTTCATATTCAAAACACCAAGTAACTACACCCTAGGTCAGGATCTCTTGTTTGTAGTCACTCCTTAAGTCAGACTTCTTGTCAGTAACTTTGAAAGAACAAGAGCAGACTTAAGGTCTCTGAGCTTCAGTCAAGGTGAAGCAGACCCACTTCTGTGAGCCCCACAACTCTCCCTCAAATCCTCCAAGATTGACTCATATCCTCCCCCATTTTATGTCCTTTCCTCTTCCTCCTCCCTCATCAGTAACTGCATCAAAAATGAGTGTCACTCAAATGTGTATGGTTATGAAGCCATCCACTGACACACTGGCCCCTCTTCTTTGAGACTGAATCTAACTTGTGATCCTCTTACCTCTGCCTCCTGAGTGCTGTGATTACAGGCGTTCAGCCTCACACCCCTTTGTGTTGGTTTGATAGAGAATGGCCCTCATAGCTCATATATTTGCATGGTTAGTCTCCAGTTGCTGAACTGTTTGGGAAGGATTAGGAGGTGTGGGCTTGTTGGAGGAAGTGTGTCACTCACTGGAGGTGGGCTTTGAGGCTTCAAAAGTCCATGCCAGATACAGTGGTTTTCAGTCTGATGCTTGTGGATCAGGTTATAAAGCTCTCGGTTACTACTCCAGCACCATGTCTGACTGCTTGCCACCATGCTCCCTGCCATGATGATAATGAACTATATCCTGAAGCTGCCAGCCAATTCCAGTTAAATACTTTCTTTTAGAAAAGTTACCATGGCCACGGTGTCTTTTCATAGCAATAGAAATCCTAAGAAACCCTTTGAAAGTAGATACCCACAAGGTCAAGGGAACAGGAAAGATACAACAACAGCATCATTCTGGAAGATGGTCAGTAGGATACATGACAAGTGCCTGAGCAGTTTGGAAGGTTCCACAGCTCTCAGGGCTGGGGATTGAACCAAGGGCATCACTTGTTCTAGAAGCATGTTATTACTCAACTATAGCTCTAGCCCTGGAAGATGTCTCCTCTCAAGGAGGTAGTGTCTTCTCTCAAGCTTTCTTGGGTACAGAAAGCTTAGGTGCTTCTACAACTGTGGCCAAAGGGTCATCTAATATGAGAAATGTTATGAAATCAGAAACCTTTGACCTCTAGGTCACCACCTCCCCAACCAGGCATGCCTCTGATGGTCTTTTTCTCTTGTCACTGAAAGGTGCTGGAGTGTGTCCCCATGACTGCCCCCAAATAGAAAGCTTCTGGATATGAGATACTTAGAAGATAAACAGCAAGATCAGAATAAGGGAATTGGCTGCCTGTTTGTAGAACTTTTGAAAAATGAAATTTGTGCCCTGGCAATGCTGAAGCATGCATGGGCAGCCCATATAAGGCGGTTCTGTCCATATTGGGTTTCATGGTCTAAGCTGATGAGGACGACTGATCAGGTCTCTTCCTCTGGAGTGCACCAGATCTCATTACAGATGGCTGTGAACCACCATGTGGTTGCTGGGAATTGAACTCAGGACCTTCGTAAGGGCAGGCAGTGCTCTTAACGGCTGAGCCATCTCTCCAGCTCTTGTCTGTGTGTAGAGAGTCCCCCAGAATTGACCAGGATAGATACATTAAGCAAGGCTCAAACCATGGGAGGGACAACAACCAAAATCAGAATGACAGCTGCCCTCCAGGGCTGGGGGACTTCCCAGAAATGTAGTCACATTTTCAACCAGCAAGGTAACCAGCATGTCAGAAAACGCCAGAGTCCTCTCCGAAGACAGCGGCTGAAGGTCAGGTCTATACCCGCCCTCTTCTGATGAGATATGAACAATGCCTTTCAGAGAGAGCCTAGTGTTATGATAAAAATAAAACGGCACCTTTCCCTGAGTGGTTGCAGTGGGCAGCAGGCCATGTGGAGCTGCAGTGGTAAAATACTGCAGTTCCCTGAGTGCCCGTGGGCCACGAGAGCCAGTGGGTCCCAGGCGGGGAGCCACATGGTGGGTGAGAGACAGAGACACGCCATGCAGAGAAAGTGGGTATTTATTTAGTGGGTTATGAAAGGGAAAAGGAAAGGGGGGGAAGGGAGGAAGGAGAAAGAACAGAGAGAGGCAGAGAGAGAAACAAAGGGGGGGGACGGGAGAAGTGGGGAGAAGGGAGAGAGGTAGAAGCTGCCTCTTTGGGAGAGAGATGGAAAGGAAGGCATTCAGGCTGAAAGTAGAAGGAAGATCTGCTTGTCTCAGTGGATGGGGGGGGGGAGTGGGTGGGGTTTATCTCTTAAAGGGACAGGACAGACTGTTACACCTAGGACAGGCCTACAGCCGTGTACTTTGATTCTGGTTATTCCAACATCTACTCCCCAGCTCCCAAATCCCACCACCACCCCACTCCCCACCAGCACTTCAATTGATTTTAGACCCATACTTGTTAATGAAATAATCACAAGACACAGTTCCTGGTGGGAGAAGAGAGATAATAAATACCTCGGTCTCGTCTCTAGATCAATGTTGCGGAAAAAACATTAATTGAAGCAAGTTTAATTCACCCATATTCCCAAATGCCGATTTCTTTCCTCCGCATCTGATAAGTGCAGCATTCCAACATTTCTCGCCGGTTCTTAAAACTGAGATCATGAGCCTGGGAGTGGCCTGACTGGGGGTTTTCTCACCTGTGGATGGGAAAGGAAGAAGGGAGCCATGTGGGCCAGGGTCCTGATTATACTAAGGCACACAGCTCTTCCCCGCCTAATCACTTCACCACTCACTTAAACCTCCCATCTTACGTGAATGAACAGCAGGCGTGTCTGAGAAAACAGCTTTTAATCTAATGGGGCTGATTTCCTTAGAGTCTGAGTGCAAAGAGAGGCTAAAAAAGGGAAAGGAACACTTATCATCCTGTTCCTCAACGCGTCCTCAAGCCTTTTGGAACCTCGCATTTCAGCTGAGTTTGTCTTCCTCTCTGTGGGTGAGAGATGCTGGGAGCTAAAACTTAACTTGGTTGTGGACTGATCTTCCACAGGTGGAGAAGGAGAAAACTTCGAGACCAGAGGCCTCTCTCTTCTACTATGGCTTCTACGGGACCCACATGCCTTTCCCTGGAAGTTTTGCTCTTGGCCGGGCTGCAGACGTGAGTTCCACGCGGCTCTGGGCTAGAGCCCTGGTCCAAGGGTCAAACCAGCCTGGATGCTTCTTTGGGTGGAGCACTGGGTGTGGCTGCAAATGAAAATAAGTTCATCTTGACAGTCCAGAAAGGCCAGTGGGTGTGAGCAGGGTGGGTCCCTGCTCACTCGCTGTTCCTGAAGCCCCAAGGCAGAAGCCTGGAGTCACACTTTATCTCTGGATTCTGACCAGCTTGTTTTAGACACACTTTGTACTGGACCTGTCTGGTGGGCTACAGGAACCAGTAGATGGTGGCCTATGTTCAGTGGCAGCTGATGGCTGATTTTCTTAGAAAAATCTGAAAGAGTTGTGGGTGCATTCCCCAGAGAATTAGAAAAAAAATGCCCTGGGACAAGTGATATTTGATACTCACGTGGTGTGTTTATTCCTGAATTCCCAGCAGCCTCCAGCCAGAGCTCTCTGAGATTCTGTCCAGAAACGGCTCCTGTCTCTCCTCATTACTGCTGGAATCTGCAGGGATGCATGCACCAGCCTGTCTGCTGGTCTCTGGGTCCCTGTGGCTCTATAGTGCCCTGCCCTGGCTCTACCCCAGCTTTCACCTGGTCTAGCATGTGTGACCCTGGAGAAGGGATCGCAAAGTGAGACGGGGTAATTCTGAGTAACTCAGACTGAAAGCTGCATATCAAACGGAGGTAAGAGACGGCAAAATAATTCTTTCCATACTCCAGCCTGGGATGAACCCACCTGATAGGCATCAACCAAAAAGTAGAATCTGGTTGGACTAAGTCTTGCCTGCTTTGGAAATCAGGTTTATTCACGGCATATAAATCAGATGCTCCAAGGAAGGCCCTACTCTAATCAGGTAGTTAATCCCTCTACTTCTAACTGTGTGAGCCGGAGACGACTCTGGTCTGAGTTTCAAGTTTCTCTTTTAATAAACTAGGCTAGTAAATTACCCCATAAGACTAAATTGTGGGAAGAATGAAACAAGGTACCCTGTCAAGTGGACTGAGAGAAAATATTACAATTTGCAAATAATAAAATCTGCAGCTACTCTTGGACCTGTTGTGCCATTCAGGCCAGGTTGCTGGGCACAGATACTGAGAAGATCCAGCACCCTTTTGGCCCTGTGAGAAGTCAGATAGGATCTGGCCCTTCCCCTGCGGTTTGGGAAGCAGCAGAGGGCCTGAGGCACCAGGCAGCCCTGCAGGAACTCAGCTGAGTGCAGCTGGAACCTGGCGGGACTTGAATTTCTTCCTTTTGTTTTGTTATTGCTGATAGTGCTGTGTTTGCTGGGCCGCTGTTGGCAACATGGGTGTAACTGGGTGGGGCAGGTGAGGCCAGAGGCCAGGTGCAGCCTGGCAAAGAGCTAGAGGGAGATGGAGGGTGTGGCGAGCAGGGCCCTGGCTTCCCTAAGCAGCTCTGGGAGCTCCTTCCTGGAGGCAAGACCCCATGCCAGGCTCCAACGGTAGACCATGGTCTGCTTTTGTGTTGTCTTTCCTCCTTCCTGCAGCCAGGTCTGGGAGAGCAAATCATCTCCGGCGGGGAGTGATGGCAGCTGTGGAACGGCTGAGCAGTTCTTCCTTGCCCCATGTTCTCAGACTGCGTAGAGAGTTCTTGCTTGCTTGCCATCTTGGCTACCATCTTATCATCTACATTTCCCACTGATAGCTTTTTTTTTTTTTTGATAGTTTCCACAGAGGTTAATGCTTTTATGACTTAAATTCTCAGACAACTTCAGACTTTGGGCCCAGGGACTGGATGGTAGACATGGATGGGACAGGGTTCATGGGCACAGTGGCTTAGAAAGCTCGCAAACACGGGTGGTGTGGTAGAGAGTTCATGAACATTCGTGGCGTGGAGTTGGCATGCATGAATGCAGGTTTGGAACACGGAGAGAGCAATAATTTGTAAATATGGATGGATAGAGTTTGTGCTCATGGATGATGCAGTTTGTGGGTATAGATGGGCAAGAGTTCACAGACACGGGTATGGAGGCATTTGTGGACAGGGACATGAAGGGCTTCATGAACGTGGCTTTGAAGCAGGTCAAGGGCATGACTGTAAAATAATGTTTCAATCGTTCTGCAACTGGATACAGCAACCTGACATCAAAAGTTGTCCACATGGGGTTCTTGTCCAACCTGTCTTATGAACCTCCACATTTCGTACTCCTTCCGGTTCAGCCTCTGCACTTTGCCTTCTGCTGTTTGTGTTCTCTGCACGCCCCACCCCTGCTGGGCCTGGCCTCCTCTGCCCCACCCCTGCTGGGCCTGGCCTCCTCTGGCTAACTCTCTCACAAGGTTTACCTTTGTTGTCCCCTCAAACTCCCAATGTCCATGATAAAACCCAGGGCTCCTGCATGCTTGGCAAGTGCTCGGCCCCAGCGCTGCCTCCCAGGACATCTTGATACATCCCAAGAGATGGCAGTCCAGTGAGCTGATGTGACCTGAAGCTGCTCTAGTCACTTTTCTATTCCCAGGGTTTGCTGTATGGGAGGACACAATCTATTTGTTAGACTGAGGGAACGGTGACAACAGGCCTTCCTCAATGTACCAGATGGTATCAGAGTTGGGGGATTAGGGGTCATACATAGTCTTCCTGACTTGGTCTTGGCTTACATCAGCGGTTCTCAGCCTTCCTAATGCTGTGACCCTTTAATACATTTCTCAGATTGTAGTGACACCCAACCATAAAATTATTTTTTGTTGCTACTTCACAACTGTAATTTTGCTACTGTTGTGAATCATAATATAAATATCTGTGGTTTCTGATGGTCTTAGGTGACCCCTGTGAAGGAATCATTTGACCCACAGATAGAGAACTTCTGGATTAGAGATTCTAGTTTACAGCTTCAGACTATATACACAAAGATTTGCCCTAGTAGCAGCTTTGTGTTAACACAACAATGAAGCCTGCAAAATGGCTCACCAGGTAGGAGCACCTGGTGTGGGACAATTCTGTATTCTGTCAACTATGTTTTAAATAAACACTGATTGGCCAGTAGCCAGGCAGGAACTATAGGTGGGACAACCAGACAGGAAATAGAGGCAGGGCAATGAGAACAGGAGAATTCTGGAAAGAGGAAAGCCCTTTCCTCTGCAGTTCTGCCCAGGCACAGAAGAAGGAAGATGTGACTGCCTCACTAAAAAAGGTACCAAGTCATGTGGCTAACATAGGTAAGAATAATGGGTTAATATAAGTTATAAGAGATAATAAGAAGCCTGAGCTAATGGGCTAATCAGTTTATGATTAATGTAGACCTATGGGTGGGATAGAAACTCATCAACAAGCACTTGCCATACAAGCCTGATGACCTGAGTCTGAGTCTCGGAACCCGGATATAGCAACATGTTGTTGCAATCCCAGTATTCCTACAGTGAGAAGGTAGGCAGAGATTGGGGATTCTCTAGAAGCCCAGGGGCCAGCTAGCCTGGAGTACACAGCATGGCAGAAACAAGACAGACTGTCTTCATAACATAGGAGGAGAGAATGGATTTCTGAAAGCTATCCTATGACCACTATATGACCACCACAACACACGTATGCCTGCCTGCACACACAGTGATGAAAGGAAAAGAGATAGATCAATAATGACCAATAGGAATAGAGTACATGTGGGTAGTATGAATGACAATCTTCTGGTTCTCTCTCTGTCTGTGGTTCTATGTGTGTATGTATATGTACTAAAGCCTGAACCCAGGGCTTTGTACATGCATATAAGGCGAGTACTCTGCTGTTGAACTATATTCCAGCCCTTTTCAAAAACTTTTTATTTTGAGACAGGGTCTCTCTCATTTGGGCTGGAACTTGTAATTCTTCCTCAGTCTTTCAAATAGTTGGGATCACAGTCTTGTGCCATCAGGCCTGACCAATAATGTGGTTCACAGAGGAACTGGCATTAGAATCTGGACCTTCTGCAGGTACAGTATGGGACATACAGAGAACTAGGCTTTGTTTAGACAGCTTCCCCCACTCAACCAGCAGTCTAGAAAATCTCTCGGGTGGATCAGAGACACTGGAACAGCAATTCAATTAGAAAAGCATCTTTGTGTATGATACACAGTTTATTCTGAATGAAGAGATTCTCTTTTACAAGAAGATGTTCCCTATTATGTACTTTTTTGTGATGATACTATGTGACAGACGATCCCTAAACTCTAGTGGCCTTCCATGACAGATTGGTAGTGTTTGTTCACATGCCCGTCGGTGGTGTGGGGTATGTGGTACAACTCAAGGCTGTCCTCGCTCTCTAGTTTCTTATTCTAAGAGCCAGGCTTAAGAGGCACACCCACTAGCACGCCATGCTGTCCTGTTGGAGAGGAGGAAGAGGAAACTGTCTATAACCTCAATACCTCTTCAGGGATTTCACTTGAAACTGGCGGATTGCTAGTTCTACCCACATACTGTGGACATCTTCGTTTCCAGCCGGGGTAAGAGACTCTGAAAAGCAACTTAAGGGGAAAAGGGTTTGCTCTGCTCACAGCTCAAGGGTCCCGTTCATTGCGGTGTGAAAGTCAAGGCAGCTTGAGCTGGAAGCCACTCACATCACATACACAATCAGGAGCGAGTGATGGATGATCGTTATCAGCTCACTTTGTCCTGTTCTTATAGCCCAGGATCCCAGCCCAGGGAATGGTGCCACCCACAGGAGACATGTCTTCCCACCTCCACTAACCCTAATCAAGATAATCCCCACGGGATCCTCTAGAAGGCCACCTCTCCGCTGACTGAGGACCTCATCAAGTTAACGACTGAGATAAGCCGTCCCAGAGGAGCAACACATTCTGTTCATGTCCCATGTTAGTAGGGCAGGAAAACGGGGCGAGAAGGGGCACTAGATATTTGCTAGGTGATCGTACAGTCTACCCCAGGGACACTTGGGATGTTCTATTCTTTCTTCCTCAAAGAAACTGCCCTATGCCTTGTTCTTTATCTGACACACTAAATAATGTTCTATACATGTTTTGTTGAATGAATAATTCATCACTCGTGGCCTAATTTTGGTAGGTACACAACCTCCTGTCCGCATCTGCTCTCTATGAAGTTCTTCCTTGTAGAAACACAGGCTAAGAGGAGGCTGGCTCGGTCAGATACAATCCTGGTCGCAAGTGTGCACGTATTGACTGCTGCTCCTAGGGCGGAGCTGACACGGGAGTCATCTCTCTAGCCAGAGAGGAGGAGCTGGGGGTGAAGAGAGAAGAAGTGTATACCCATTACAGGACCAGCAGAAGCAGGAGAATAACCCAGAAGGTATTCTGCCACCAAGATGGAGGATGGTTTTGCCTACTGAGGACGCCCCTTGTGTGAGACATTAACCTTCCAAGGTGGGCAGCTGGTGGGGGATTTGCACTGCCGGCGCCCCTCCTTCAAGGGACATTGGAATGAGCGACAGTCACAGTGCAACAAAACTGGAATCCAGGATGGAGTCAGCTCTAGGCTGTGACCACAGGCCACGGGTGAAGCACAGCATCTCTCTCAGTTTCGTCGGCTGGAAACTTGGCATAATGGTAGCATGGACTTCAGCTGTACCGTTTCGATCTGGAATGGGCCCCCAGAATGCCTGTGTGAACAGCTTGATCCTCCTGAATTGGGGTGTAGCCTTTAAGAAGTGGGGTCTCATGAGAGGTTCTAGGTCATGGGGGCTGCCCTTGATGGGGAGGGTGGGACACAGGTTTCTTCGCTTTTGTTCCCAGCCATGAGGTAAGGGTTTCCTTCCCCACCGCTGCCTTACCACAGCCCCCACAGCAGTGGGTCCACTGACCACGGATCAAAGCTTTCAAAACTGTAGACCAATGTGAGTTTTTCTCAGGTAGTGTCCTGCAGTAATAGGAAGCAGACTCACACATGTACAGCGTTCTCACTACAGCACCTGCCTGGCATGGAGAAAACACTGTTGCTGGAAGTTCCACCAACACATTTTTTAAAAAGAAAATAAGTTAGATATCATATAGTGACGGTGGAACTTTCAGCAACAGGACTCCCATGGACATCATCCAGTCATGGTATACCAAGTTTCAGTAAGACTAGGCACCTCCTCTCCTATCAAGGCTGAACGAGACAGCCAGTAGGAGGAAAGGGTCCCAAAAGCAGATAACAGAGTCGAAGACAACCCTCTGCTCCCATTGTTAGGGGTCCCACAAGAAGACCAAGTTACACAACTGTCACACATATGCAGAGGGCCTAGGCTGGTCCCACACAGACTCCCAGGTTGTCTGTCAGTTTTGTGTCTGTGAGCCCCAGGTTAGTTGAGGCTGTGGGTCATGTTCTTGTGGTGTCCTTGAACCCTCTGGCTCCTACAATTCTTCTTCCCCTTCTGCAGGATTTCCCCAACTCTGCCTAATGCTTGGCTGGGGTCTACATCAGTTTCCATCAGTTACTGAGTGAGCCTTTTTTTTTTTTTTAAGGTGGGTCTCTCGCTGAACTGAAGCTCACTATTTTGACTAGCCTAGCTAATTAGGAAGCTCCTGGAATCTGCCTGTCTCTGACTCCCAACATTGGGGTTATAGGCTCACACAGCCACGCCCACTTTTTATGCTAGGGATTTGAACTCAGGCCCTCTTCCTTTCACAGCAAATGCTCCTACTTACTGAGCCATCTTCCCAGCCTAAACGTCTATTTTCAAAATAAAAAATGCCTGTAGAGCTGGTTAGGAAGATGGAGGGGCAAATTTGTCAAGGTAGGAAAGGAGAGGCGCTGAGGGCAGAGGGCATGGGGCAGGGGAGCAGCTTTCTGTGGCTTCTGAAGAAAAGGTAATAAGGGCCTGGTTGAAAAGGAACCTTGAGTTCAGGGAATGGACAAGAGGAGAGTGAATGTTCAGAGCCTCTCTGGGAGTTGGGCTTTAAGGAACCCGAACCATGCACAGGCTTTCCTGTTGGAACACAGAAAGCCAGAAGCTTGTTCTCAACTCAGTTTCATCAGGAATCAAGGATCCGAGACCCCAAAGGGCAGGAAGAACACCCCATTGCAGGTGCAGTAGGCACACCTCGGAGACAGCTGTGGCTCCGGCTCGGCACCCAGAAACGGGCGGGAGGGAGACCATGCCAGAACGAGCAGAGGCTGCGGCAGGTGTCTTGGGACACACACGTCTTGTCTAGCAGGTAGGGCGGATGCAGTGAGACAGACAGGCACAGAGAGATGACAGGCGAGGGCAGATGACGCGTGGTACCAACTCTTTCAGCCCTGCCGCAGCCGATGGACCCCTTAACACCTGAAGCTGATGGAAAGGAAGCTGGTTATCCCCACTTCCTAAGCTTCCCTTCTGGGGGCGGGGACAGTATTACTTTTATATAATCTTGTTCAGACATTCTCTTAGGACATCGTGATATGTTGGAGATAAGTCCCCAGTAAGAACTGGAACATTCTCCATTAGAAACATCCCCCAACCCTGTGTTGCAGGAGGCCATCAATCATCCCTTGGTCAACACTTCCTGCTGCCTCCCACAGCCCCGATTGAGTCTGCTTTGCCCACAGATGTGTGCTTGCTGTCTAGCTCAGTGTCTGGCACATGGGAGGAGCTCAACAAATATTTGTTAAATGAATACATGGAAAACGCTGGAACATCGAAAGCAGTTCTTGCCAGGAGAATTTCAAAGCCCTTTTATATGAACAAATGTAAGAACTCCAAAATCGCTGAACATTTGTGGATTTGAGAGGAGGGGGGCTAGTGCCCCAGAGGGTTTTGGCAGAACGGCTGAATGTCTGGGAGCAGAGGTGGCAGGTGTGGTGGCCAGCCCAGCCCTGCAGTGGCATTAGCCCCGGGCTGGTCACACTCTGTGGCATATTCGTCAGAACCCTAGTAAAGAACAGCTGGCGTGTTCATGCTGGCTCCGTTCAGGAAGTTGAAAGGATGTCTGCTAAGAATGGCCAGGGCGTAGCAAAGCCACCAGACGAAGGGGGGGCACAAGTCTGAGTGATTTCCAAAGACTGTTACCAGCCCCAGGGCTGTAAAGGGTAGAGGGCATTGGAATGGGGGGAACCACTGTATAAAGAGGCAATGGCTATCCTGCAACAACTTTTACAGAGGGCCCTGAGAGATCTCTTCCTGATCTTCCTCCTTTCTAGCTCAAGGCTCCCAGTTGTGCTAACCCAATAAGGAACCTGAACCCCGTGGAGTTCTGTTGCAGCAAGTCCTACAGGTCACTTCCAGGCGGAAAGAAATCAAACTGGCGGTGTGGTCAGGGATGCAGGCCCTGCAGGGGACTCAGGTTGCAGAGTCCAGCTTGTTAAGTCAGCGTTGGTCACGTGGGCTGAAATTAGAAAGCACAGAAGCGTAGGGATGACGCGGACACAGGGTGGAGCGCTGGGTAGGGCTGGGAGCTCTCTTCGGTGTTACACATTTCGTCTTAATCGATGCGATTACGATGCGATCACGATGCGATCATCTTTCGGAGCTTGGCCAGGACGATCAGATGACAAGGAGTTACAACCTCTGGGAGAAGGAGACCGATGAGAGACTTGTCTGTGGAAAATGCCCCTGAACTTCAAAGACGGCCTCTGACAGATGAGAGCTGGCCGTGTGGAGAGCAGTGTGACTCAAAGCACACACATCTTTCGGGAGGCAGAAAACAGGAAGGGCAAGGCCTGAGCATCCATGGCCGAGACAGAGGGGACTGGGCACAGGAAGTACCAAGCTGCTGGGGATTTTGACAGGAAAATAAAGTCTGTGCTGGGTGATTCATTCCACAGCATGCACCTGTCTGCCTGGTCACCTTGAGGTCAATGACTGAGGTCATTCTTTAGTAAGAACCAAGGACACAGAGGATTAAATGGGTAGAGTAGCCTGTCCTATTGAAAATCTCTCAGCAAACCCAAGGTAAATGCTTATACTTCCTAAGATAAAACTATAATAGCTGTTTCACTTTTTGTCTATTGGTTGAGGCAGGGTTTTTCTGTGTTGCCCAGTCTGGCCTGGAACTCCCAGTGATTCCCCTGTCTCAAGCTCCCAAATGCAGGGCTGACTAAAGGGAGTCCCTGTATCTGGTTCTCCCTCACTTTAGCATTCTCTTTGACCTAGGATTGACTTCAAAGACTTTAAGCTACAGCGAGAATCTCTGAGCTGAAAAGATGCCCTTTTAGCCAGTTGGTGGTGGTACATGCCTTTTAATCCAGTACTGGGGAGAAGAAGGCAGGCAGAGCTATATGAGCTGAAGAACACCCTGGTCTTCAGAGTTCTAGGACAACCAAGGCTGCACGGAGAAACAGTGTCTTGAAAATAAAAAATAAAAATGAAGAAAGAAAAAGAAATGAAAGGAAGGAAGGAAGGAAGAAAAGAAAAGAAAATATGCTCCTTGAAAAATCTGTTGTACCTGTTGTAAGGGCCCCAAGATAGAAATGGCCCACATGCTCAGTGCAAGAAAGTTGTTAATAAACAAAACAAAAAACAGTGTTGAATGTTAAAAACTAAATGTTAGAAAGACTTTAATAGTGCTTAAATGTATTAAATGTGTGATTTAAAAGTGGGCTGTGCAACTCTTCCATCTCACTTTAATTACACACAGGTACACACACGTGTGAACATGCATGCACAAAGGCACGTGCACATGCACACACACACACACACACACATACACCAAAGTACACAGGAAAAATCACCATGAAATCATTAAAGACAATCAAAGATGTTAATATTAGAAATGGTGCTGGTTTGTTTCTTTTTTTCTTTCTGCCTTTCCTTCCTCTCTTTCTTCTTCTTTCTATTTCCTTTTGTTCTTTTCTTCCTCTCTTTCATTTCTTTCCTTTCCATTCTTTCATTTTTCTTTTTTTAAAAATATGATGTCATGTAATTCAGGACAGACTGGAGTGTTGTGGGATATTTGATGGCACTGTGAAGCCCCAGACCGTGTTTTAAAAAATCAACCTTGAATCAGGAGACGGAGTCAGCAACTAAGAGATAGAATTAGCCATAGAGTATGAAGAACCCAGGAAGAAGAATAGAAAGAGGCATAGGAAAGAGGAGGGAGGACTTAGAGATTTGAGGTCTTTTTGGTTTGGGAAGAACGGAGAGACACTTCTCTTGCTGACTCTCTGACCAAAAGGAAGGTCAGCTGGTTGCTTCTCGGCCCCTCTGAGCTATCAGGTTTTCACCCCAACATCTGATTCCCAAGTCTTTATTGGTAGATAGAATGATACTTAGTTAAAAACTACATTTGGAGGCAGCAACAGAGCTGGTGCCAGTAGGACCGGAAATATCGCCAGGCCACGGTAGTTAAAGGAGTTAAAAATCAGATAGGTAGATTCAGGTGTAGCCACTAAGCCAATGGAAAACCAACACCAGTTCTCTCTTTAGCCAAGACTGGCCTTGAACCCCTAATCTCCTGCCTTCATCTCTCAAGTGCTGGTATTATAGGCATTGTGCCACTGTGTCTGGTCCTTGCTTTTTTTTTTTTTTTTCATCCATACTCCCTAAATTTCTACACTGGTCCTACAATCCTCCATAGCATGGGAACCACCTGTTCTAATCCCTAGTCTTTTCTCATCTCTCCTGCAGAACATTGTAAGCTCAGACACTGTACTGAATCAATAGTTGGGAACAAGACAGAGACACAGAGGTATTCAGAGAGAGGTGGGCAGATGACCAAGAGAAATGCCCTGGAAACACAGAGGAGATCTGTGCTGTGGTGACACAGGTGACCAACAGAATGTGATGGATTTACTGGATCTCAAAGAGAAAGGGAATCTGCTTTTCTTAAGTACTATTTTTTACTTGAATAAAAACAATAGCCAAGTCAATCCAGTATGTGGGGAAATGGAGCCAGGGAGTACCTAACAGTTGATTTTAAGAACTCAAAGGAACAATCAAAACCAGTATCATAGGCTATCTAGCCGGAGGCCTCCCACAGTGTCAATATCATAGACACAATTTGACACATTTCAGAATGCCCAGTCAAAGAGGATTTTATGAGTAATGCATGCATTGTCCCTATAGCCTCAAAAGCAAGACTTCAAAGGGATGCTCCACCCTGAATACACTCCTAAAACACCTTGTGGTTGTTTATTTATTTGAGATATGGTTTTTGCTGTGAAATAGGGTTTTCATTATATATCCTGGGCTAGCCTCAAACTCAAGATCAACCTGCAAAGTGCTGGATTATGAGTGGATGCCACAATATCCCTCTACAGTTTGTTGGGTGTAATTTGTGAATAGCATCAGAGTGACTGAGTTCTAATGCATTGTGTTTTCATGTACCTAGGGTGCCCTGCTCCTCAGAGTCCTAATTTCAGAGAAACCGTGGCCTGGGATATAGTTGACGTGACAGGAAGTACAAACTCCCTTTCACGTGTGGCCAGGTATTGAGACCCCATAGAGACGGGGCTTGGAGAGGTCTTTAAGGTGAATGAAAAACCAACCAGTTCTCAGTTCTCTGCTGATCCTTGCTTGGACCTTTCTCATTTCTTCCTGGAACTCTCCCAATACCTTCCTGCATCTTCTCCCCAGTCCTACCCCTCCTCCCTCTCCCAGCCTGCCGCCCGAGTCTGTTCTATTTTCCATCCATCTGTGTACAAGTCAGACATGGTGATGAGGTTTCCTCCTCTCCCTGCTACTTAGTCCCCCTTTGCTTCCCTTCCCTCTGTCATTCCCACGCCCTGATCCGTGTCTTGAGTCACCTGCTGCAGGAGTGGCCTGCCTGCTCTTTCCACAGGGACTAGAGATTGATGGCTCTTGATCCTCCTCTCTTAGTCCTTTTTAGGGCCCTGGATTAAGGTCTGCGCGCACCCAAGAGTGCTGCTGACAGGGCCACTTAGAGCCTAGGAACATCTGTATCTTGGTTATGCTGTGCAGATGAGTCTAGAAGGCTGGTACATCTGCCAAGTCTGAGAAGACAGATGTTCCCTAGGGCCATTCACTGAAAACCCTAAGTAAGGCAAATGCTTCCTAAGGTGAGACATAATAACTTTTTATCTTTCTCACAAGTCTTTAATTAGAGGCCCCATAACAGACGCATCATGTTAAATGGGACAGGCATTCCATTAGAGGAGAGCAAGGAAGCTTTCTGGTCAGAACACAATGTTCATCCAGTGTGATGTTTGTAATGATGTCTTTGCCCGTGAAGCCTGCCCCCATCATTCCTTAGCTTCTGAGGAACTATAACAAAGCTGGGAAGTGCTGTCCTCGGGCACCAGCTGTCACTCAGGTGTCTGTCAGTCAGGACAAGCTTGCTTAGGTGTCTATCATCCTCTTGCATTTGTGAAAAACAATTTGGTACTCTTGCGTCTCAGGTCTTGCCCTTAGCCCTGCCAGAGGGAGGCAAAGCGGATGCCATTTTCTTGGATGAGGAGGCTCTGAGGGGCTGAGCAGCATGGCTGTGGCTTTCTTAGCATTCTCCACTCTGCTGTCCACCGGGACTGCATGCCTCTGTCTCAGTCTAAAAGATACCACAATCTCTACCATCAGAGATTGTCTCACAATGACTTGCTCTTTGAGGTCTCTGCAGATATTATCTTCAGAGTTTCTCACTCAACATAAAGGCAGCTATGGCAGGAAAAGCCTGAGGCATTAGAGGTAGTGGTGGGGGAGAGAGAGAGAGAGAGAGAGAGAGAGAGAGAGAGAGAGAGAGAGAGAGTTGATTCCTCCCACTTGTTAATCTTGGCTCCTTTCTAATCACTAAACTCTTGTAAGAAGTTGGACCCCCAACTCCTCCTCTTCAGAGCTATTTAAAATAGACTTTAAATAAACACATAGTGACCAGAGCCCAGAACAGAGAGACCAGTGATCTTGGGCAGCAGCATGTGTGTTTCTATGTTGTGTTCGTGTGTATCTGTCTGTATGTTGTTTGTGTGTATCTGTCTGGCTGTGTGTGTGAGTGTGTGTATGCATGTACATGTTTGGGCTGACATGGAGATGAGATAGCAGGAAGATTCCTTCCCTCATCTCAGCACTGTGCTCTTTTCTCCTCTGTACTCAGGTTCTATGCCCTTTAAGAACCAGACGGCACCTCCTTGAGGCATCCGGGCACCAGCTCTGTCCAGAGACAGCTTCCGCTGCAGTGCTATACCAAAGGACACAGAGGAAGCAGAGATCACAGCCAGCCTGTGGACAATATTCAAGCAACCCATTCAGATCCTCCACATGTAGGAGGCAAGGTTTGAATCCTAACCCAGACTACTAGTCTCTTTGGCTTGATTTTGTGAATCTATTTCGACAAGTGCATAAGTTCAAGGGACCATCACAATTTGGATAGAGAATATTTCCACACCTTTACGTTCCTCATGCTTCTCCCTCCCCGCTTCCCTTGCAGCTATAGCAGCTTTGGATTTTTCTGGCCCTATCTCATGTCAGCCCTTTCAGAAGACTGTTTAAATGGAGCACACAATCTATAGCTTTTGAGTCTGCCTTTAGTCATTTAGATAAAGCATACCATATTTACCCATCTGTTACATGTTTTGTGTTTCTTTTTATGGATGAATATATTTGTCATTATATGGATACATCACAATTTGTTTATATACCAGTTAATGGGTATTTTTATTGTTGTTGTTGTTAGTAAAAAGAAGTGCCTGTAACCTTTACATATGTATACTTTTTCTCTGGAGGGAAGGCACAGACTGAGCTTCCTAGGTCCAACAGCACATCTATAGAAGAGTCCGCCCAACCGTTGTCCTAAATGACCTCACTCCTTTGCATCTCTGCTTACTCTATGTGAAAGTTCCTCTGGCTGTCTGCCTCACCAACACTAGGTGTTGTCTGTCCTTTGATTTTCCCCTTGAATAGCATCACGCTGTGGTTTTCCTTAGCATCTCTCCTAACTAGTGCCCTTGAGTTTTGCATGCACTCATTCATGGTTTTTGCATCTCTTGGTGAAACAAAGGTCTGTTCAGATTTTTTTTTTTACATTTTAAAACTTTGCTCTCTAGTTAATTATGCCTTGAGACTGAGTTCATTGGGTTGAATAATGCTTTCTTAGACAGTTTTAAGAATAAATGGAAGTCATAAAACATAAAGAAATTTTTGCTTAGATTTTTTTAGGGCTGAAAGGGAATGGAAAGTTACACAGAAATAATATGAAAAATCCATGGAAAGTGCATTTTCAACAATTCTGTTATAAAAAAAAAAAAAACCCACCCTTCTTAATGACTGGGCATAGTGGGACACTCCCATAACCCCAGCAGTTGGGAGGCTGAGAGAGGTGGTCGCAAGTTTCACCCTAGTCTGGGCTACACAGTAAGTTGTCTCAAACAAACACCTCATGATGGAATGGGTTCAAATCTTTTGTAGAATTGTAAGAGTTGTCTATTTTTAATCCTCTGAAAGTTTATATCATAGGGTATTAATCAGCGATCATTTCTCGCATTCCTATATAGTGTTACACTGTGCTGTTCCTTGGGGTTTCCAGGCCCTCAGGAAATGGAAGAATTAGTTAGAGGGAGAAGCCCTTTGAACAAGGGCCTAAGTGCAGGCTGAGAACAATAGGAGTTCCAGGCAGGCCTGGCTTATGTCTTTTCCTACAAAATATTTCAAGTCCTATCCATTGCAGGGTTTTTACAGCATAGGACGGCATCCTACACCAGCTGTTTCCTGGCCAGAGGTTTCTTGGTTCTGGACTTTCAGAAGAAGACGTGTGAGCCCACAGTTGTGGTATCACTTCCGTGGGGTCTAAGGGTTTCCCAGAGAGCAGGAAGCAAGCATATTTCACCAGTGACTGTCAGGATACTCATTGGCGAACACCAACACTTCCCTTCTTGCATCTTAGGGCAGACCAGTAAAGGCAGAGGATGCTTAATCAGAGGGGATGGGGAGATGGAGAGATGGGGGGAATGGGGGATGGGGGGAATGGGGGATGGAGGGGATGGGGAGATGGAGGGGATGGGGAGATGGAGGGGATGGGGAGATGGAGGGGATGGAGGGATGGAGGGGGTGGAGGGGATGGAGAGGGTGGAGGGGATAGAGGGGGTGGAGGGGATGGAGGGAATGGAGGGGGTGGAGGGGATGGAGGGGGTGGAGGGGATAGAGGGGGTGGAGGGGATGGAGGGAATGGAGGGGGTGGAGGGGATGGAGGGGGTGGGGGGATGGAGGGATGGAGGGGGTGGAGGGGATTGAGGGGATGGGGAGATGGAGGGATGGAGGGGATGGAGGGATGGAGGGATGGAGGGGATGGAGGGGATGGAGGGATGGAGGGGATGGAGGGGATGGAAGGGATGCACTTGCTCAGAGAGGAAGCACTTGTTTGGAGGGGATGGAGGGAGCACACTTGCTCGGAGGGGATGCATTTGTTTGGAGGGGATGGAGGGGATGCACTTGCTCAGAGAGGAAGCACTTGTTTGGAGGGGATGGAGGGAGCACACTTGCTCGGAGGGGATGCACTTGCTCCAGGAGCCATTGCTGGCCTTCATTCACTTTGGTGTTTTGATTTGTTTCCCTGGGGTTCTAAGATGGATTCATCTGTGTGGGAATGAAAAGAGAATTTTCCCATGTCAGAGCCAAGACTGGGCTAGAGAGAGGACTATTACAATTCCCAAATAAGATTGATATACAAAATACAAAAAAAGTCTCAGATTTTTCTTCCTAAATGACATAAAGAAATCTTCTTTTAAATTTTTGATATTTGTTCTCTCAGCCAGTTCATCGCTGATTTCAAGTAATTTTGTTTAAACATGTCACACTTTTTAAAATTGTCTCTTAATGAATATGAAATATGAAAAGTAGAGATCAGCCTTAGATCCCACGATCCTTACAGGTCATAGAACATGTCTGAAGTGGCTCTGGTCTTATTTGACCCAGGAAATAGGAGGCACTGCAAACCCTCCCTCCTGAAACATGGGCTCCGCTGGCCACTGTTTCAATGACTGCCTACAGTGGATTGCTGGGCTGGAAGTTGTGGGAGACCCCCTCGGGGACAGTTAGTGATTCTCCTTCTGCTCCACTCCATTTCCAGATGGAGACCATGAGGCTCAGGCCTGTGCTCCTCTCGCTTCTGAAGAGAGAATAGGAAGTGTGTGGCTTTAATGACCCCCTGAACCACACACTTGTCATTTGTATCTGCTGGTGATCTTATCAGTAGCTTTGCTCTTCTTTCTTCAGAATGCTTCTAATTGAGCCCTGAGAAGCTACCGGTGCGGAAACCTCAGAGGAACTGGCCTTTAGAGACCATGGTTCTCTTTAGAGACCACTCTCCAAAGCTTTCTCCAAAGAGAGAAGGGGGGTAAAGGTTGGGGAGAGGAAGCAGAAGGGGAAGAGAGGAAGAGGGAAAGGGAAGAAAGGGAGGAAGAAAGGAGAAAGGTATGTGGGGGAAGAAGAACAAAAATTAGAATGTTTTTATCTAAATATAAGGGTAAAAAATGATCATAATAAACTAATGAAAAATGAATTTGTCTTCATTGAAACTCAAAACCCCTCTAAGAACACCTTAAACATGAAATGAAGAGGGTGGATGGGATGAATAAACTATTCACAAATACATAGCCAATTAAATATAATCGTTTAAATATAATTAAATACAAATGTAAATCTAAAATCATTAACTCCAGAAATAAACATAGGAGAGATCTTTGTAACATTGGGTAGGGGAAGATGGCTCAGATACCGCACAAAAGCACAACTTATTTTTAAAAATTATTTAACTGAGCTTCACCAAAATTAAGAACACCTGTTCTTTGAAAAGCAGTGTTGAGGGAAGAGTCACAGAGCAGCAGAAAGCACCACACACCCCCCTTCGTGAGAGATCTCCAGAGCACAGCCAATAAAGGAACACGAAGTTCCTCTAGAACTAGGTGAGAGGTAGAAGAGATTTTCCTAGAAGAGATGGAGCTGCCAAGAAGCCCGTGAAAAGATGCCCAACACGGTCCCATCCATCAAAGGAAATGCAAACCTGAACCAGAGGATGTGGCTGTACGCTTCTCAGGACAGCTTCAAATAAATGTCAAAATGCAAACACAAGGAAGCAAAACTCCCAAGACCAACTGGTCTACAAAGCAGTCGCTGGAAAACCCTGCAGTCAACTTCACAAAACAAGCTGCTTCCACCACAGCTAGGTGTGTACTTGAAACCAAACCTGGCCACCACCCCTCTCGGTGTGTGTGAAGTATGGAACAGCTGCATCGGACACAGTCGGAGAATATGGCCACCAAAAAATGAAAATTGAAAGACTGCCCCCAAAGTGTCCATCAATTCATGAGTGGATATTTAAGTTTTCATCTGTTTCTATCATGAGATACTCATGCAAGAATATTTTAATTAAGTCTTATGCTATGTCAAAGAAGCCAGATTCAGAAGGCCGCACACTGTTATGATTCATTTCTGTGACGTTCTGGGAAAGTCAGAACCACAGGAAGAACAGATATAGGTCAGTGACCGCCAGGGGCTGAACAGAGCGGAGAGGGCGCTGACTACAGAGCTGTTCAAAGGGTGTTTTCTATACTTTCATTGTGCACATGTGTTGCTAAAACCCGAACAACAGACTAGACAATTCTTTTCTGGATGTTCAGACTATACCTTAGAAGAATCACCCAGCATTTCTATAACATTACTTCATACATTCAAAACTTGGAAAAAGGGCTGGAGCTATTGCTTGGTGGTTGAGAGCACTTGTTGCTTTCACAAAAGACCCGGGTTAAATTTCCATATCCACTTGGTGGCTCACAGCCATCCATAACTCCAGGGGATCAGACACCTTCTTCTAATTTCCATGGGCACCAGGCGTTCTCATGGTGCCCATCCATGTATACAGGTAAAACATTCATAAACAGAAACCCAAATAAAGAAATCTAAAAAAGTTGAAATATAGGAAAAGGCAACCAAATCAAATTCACAGCAGAGTTTAGAAAAAAAACAATAAAATGGGAAACCAGTCATAATTAAGATGATTGGAGATGGCCAATGTTCACAACCCCACAGATAGGCATATTTTAATAGAAGTCTCATCAGTTGCTTAAATTTTGTCACTTTTTTTTTTGTGGTGCACTATACATGGACCTGGGGCCTCACCTGTGCCAGGTAAGTGCTCGACCACTGAGCTACACCCAAGTCTGATTTTTAGCGTTGTGTGTGCACCGTGACTCTCGCCTATGGCCCTTCCATGTCCTGTGGAATCCTGTAGTGATGAGGCGAGCAGGCCTGCTTTTTGTCCCGCCCAGCTCCCGCACAGCTAGCTTAGCCCCAGAATAATTATATGGAAACTGTATTCATTTAAACACTGCCTGGCCCATCAGTTCCCACCTCTTATTGGCTAGCTCTTACATATTGATTCAACCCATTTCTAGTAATCTGTGTAGCACCATGAGGTGGTGGCTTACCGGGTAAGATCCTAACCTGCGTCTGTCTTGGAGAGGAGAGTCATGGCGACTGCCTCATTGCCTTCTTCCCAGCTTTCTGTTCTGTCTACTCTGCCTATCTAAGCTGCTGTCCTATCAAAAGCCAAGGCAGTTTCTTTATTAACCAATGAAAGTAACATATAGACAGATGACTCTCCTACATCAGAATCCCATTGTATGAATGCACTCAGTTTCTCAAGGAATCCTCTGTCGTTAGACATTTAGCTTGTCACTTTCATAGCTCATGCTACAATGAGGATTTTATTTTTTTGTTTTTTCTTTAACTTTTATTTGTTTTTCTTTTTATAGTGTATGCTTATGTGAGTGTGTGTATGAGTATGTGTGTGTGTGTGTGTGTATGATGTGCAAATGCCACTCCATAGCACACAGGCAGAGGTCAGAGGATAATGCTTAGGAGTCATTTCAAGTCCACCTTGTTGAGGCCCGGTCTTTTCTGTTCTTGGTGTTGCCCACTTACTTCAGGCTAATCGGCCCAAGAGGTTCCCAGTGATTCTCTTTTCTCTGCTTTCCCTCTTATCATAGGACTAATGGGATGGGATTGCAGGTGCCTTGCCACCAAACCCAGCTTTTAACATGGGTTCTGCAATGGAACTCAAATGCCAGGCTTTTATCCACTAATCCATCTCCTTGGCCCTAAGCACTTTTATATATAAGTATTTTGGGGGAAGTCATAATTTATTTCCTTAGCATTCCCAAGAATGGCATTATTGGCTCACAGGGAAGGCATTAGGGTCATTTATATATTAATAGATATGGTCAGACTGTTCTACTGAGAATATATACCACTTCACATTTATTTTTAAACTTTTCTTGCTCAATTTTATTTCTCTTTCAAAATCTTCCTCCTAAATTTATACTGTCCTTTCTTAATAAAAACAGTTCTGTGAGAAACAAAGCACAAGACGACTTTCTCTATGTAGAATAAGGGAAGGAGACTCATGCACATTCCCAGCCTTCCCCTCTTGTCCCTGCCATCCTTCCCCATGAGCCGAAGGTTATTCCCCCTCCCATTCCCATTCCCAGAATATTCTTTTCTCACTGATGATGCTACTTAAGGAGAGTGGACTTAAGTTTGATGAGGGGAAGAAATAATCTCATGTTGAATTTAGCACACAAACGTAATATTTATTTTAATGTATAATTTCTGGTCATTATTTTGAGCTTTGGAAACCTCTCTTACAAACCTAGTCCTAATTTCACAGATTTTTTTTGGGGGGGAGGGTGTTGACATCCCAAGCTTTGGCCCATGCACATGTCTGGTGGAATTGCCTGTCTCGGGGATAAGGACCACTGGGGTCCAAGATGGCCCCGAGCTGCCATTCTGTTATCTTTGCTTCCTCATTTATTCACTAGTTATAAAAGCATAGAACTCTGGTGTCTCTTGTGAGATGATGTTCTCAAAAAGAATGGTTCTGACTATCCAATCAGGGAGGCGCACAGTTTCCCTTCCAAAACCACTACGGTTCTGAGCCCAAGAGCTCTAGACTGGCCCTGGCAATACAGTGTGATGGATTCCTTCCAGGCTACTGTGGTTTGAAAGAACAAGACCCCCTGAAAGGTTTCTGTGAACCCTAAGAATACATCACCCAACAATCAGCAGGAAGTAGTCTAGAAAACAATGCCCAAATTCCCAAAATGATTGTCTAGAAATGTTTGTTTTTATTTAAAGGGGCATGATGTAGAAATGAATACTTTACATTGGTATGGGCTTTAGTTTTTTGATTTAACATCAATTTTGTTGTATGCATATTTCTACTCTTGTTTAAGGTATTGTGTTTATACAGTTCATTTATAATTAAAAATTACAGATTAATAGTCATTTGTAATAATCAAACTTTTCATCATATCAGTTAGGTTTTCTAGATATATAGAGATATGTTTCAGTTAGATAGATAATCTTCAACACTCAGAACCTACAGAATTTGGCATTTAAAATGTTCTAAGAACTTAGACTTTTCTCAACAGTGAGTCATGTCTGCTTCTGGCAGCACCAATTATTTCAGAGACATTGATGGGCATTGAAGAAACTCATTATGAAATTTGCCTTCAATGTGACAAGGCTGGTCATTTGAACAAGAAACTGCTCTTGCTTGATGGTCTACTGTATGAACTGGACATTCAGGATCCACAGAAAAGTGACTGCTGAACTTTCCAAAAGATGAGACTATCCTTCAAGTTTCCTGCTTCATGAAAGAGTCTTCCAGACATTCTACAGGACACAGAAGAAAGTAGCTGACAAACTGCCAATATAGTCTAAACAGATCTTCAAATTCATGGTAAAGTCTGCTAGATACTATGGCCTGTAGGCTGAAGATGGATGCCCAATGTTACAGAAGAACTTTGGGTAACTGTCCAGGCAGCAAGATGTCTCTGTCAATTCTAAAGTTTTGGAAGTTGCTTACCTGTTTACTTAGATAATATTATGTCCTTCTGGGGTCTTTGAAGAGTTGAAGACAGTTACAGTTCCTTAGTTATGATAAAAGATAAATTAGATATAAAACTTTAGATTTACAAAGATAGGATAGATGACTAAATATTGTAACTGTAATTATTGCTCAATACCTATTTTGTTATATGTAATTTTATTTGTTAAAGTCAAAACCTTTCTGTTTAATTAGACAAAAAAAGGGAAGATGATGTGGGATTCCCCTCTGGATGCTGTGAATATGTTTTATTACCATTGGTTAATGAATAAAGCTGCTTTGGCCAATGGCTTAGCAGAGCAAAGCCAGGCAGGAAATCCAAACAGAGATATAGAGAGAGAGTAGGCAGAGTCAAGGGGACACCATCTAGCTGCCAAAGAAGATAGCCCCCAGAACCTATTGGTAAATCATAGCCTTGGAGCAATACACAGATTAATGGAAATGAGTTCATTTAAGATGTAAGAACTAGCTAGGAATACTCCTAAATTGTTGGTCAAGCAGTGTTGTAATTAATTTAGATTCTGTGTGATTATTTGGGTCTGGGCAACTGTAAATGAACAAGTAGTCTCCTTTTACAACAGTGAATTCTCCATCTCAAGTAAATGTGTAAATAAATAAAATACTGGGTCAGGGATTTCTTTTTGTCTTGTTAATTCTTTATGGCATAGAACATACACTATGTGTAGATGGTTCTGGCGTTTCACTGTGATGCTTATTGTAGTAGTTAACAATTTATGGGTATAGCTGTAAGCATGACTATAGTTGGGTATGTTAAAGTTACAGTTTCAGGTAGTTTGGCTTCTTCTTGTTTCCCAGTTTCAGATTAGACAACTGCTCTCATTTGTTTTCTTTAGCCACTGAGATGATACAATAATGAAGATGGATTGTTCCGGCTCAGTTGTTTCTCATGATTAATTCATGGAGTTTGGTGGTTGTGGGGAATCCAGCAAGGTGTGTTGCTATGGCTACCACTGGGGATGAGAGTAGAGCCTTAAGAACAAGTCTACATTTTTCTGATTGTGTCTTGAACTAGCGCAACTTCTCTTTCATATATTGCATGCCTGGTTAGGTTTCTGTGAGCCTAGTAATTTTTTAAAGTAAAATGGTAGGGCAGCACACAACTTAATAGGTTTCCTCATAGCATCTCCATACAGGAGTGCATCATGGCTGTTCTCATTTGTTCCCCTCCCCCAGTGACCTCCCTGGTGTCCTTGTTCTTTCCTCCCCTCCTGCTGACTCCCTCTCTTTCTCCAGTGAGTCTGTCTCCTCCTGCTTTCCTTCAGAGTAACCCATTATCCTCTGTATTTTCCACCTCTCTTAAAGATTTCATTCTCTTATTGATGATCCCTACTTTTTTATGATCTACAAACAAACATATCAACACACACCTACACACACACACACACACACACACGCTTACAGAAGCAGAGATCTTTCTATACCAAAGTTCTAAACTCTTCCACATTCCTCCCATAAACCAATTCCAGAGGCCAAAGAACCTCATAATTATCCAAGCTGCAGCAGGCAGTTTCCTGCCGTGTCTGTTTTTGATAGCTCTCTGAACAATCAGGTAGCTGTGACTGTGTTGGTTTATTTCCGCTCTTCATTTTATTCCACTGATCAATGGGTCTGTTTTAGGGCCAGCACTGTGCTGCTTTAATTACTATAACTCTACAATAAAACCTGGGGTCAGAATTGTTTTTAATTCTGTGAAAAAAGGGGGGTGGTTAAGCTCTCATTTGACCTGTAGTTTGTATTCAGCATCAAAACCTTTTTCACAATATTAATATTTCATCCCATAAGGACAGGAGGTCTTTCCATACTCTAATGTCCTTTTCAATGTTTTCCGTGTCTTAAGTTTTCCTTGTAGATGTCTTTCATCTCCTTGGTAGATTTCGCGGGTATTTTTGTAAGGCACTATGAATGGGACTTTTCATCTCTGATTTCTTTCTTAGTAAGCTCATTATTGGCATATAATAAAACCACTGATTTTTATATATTGAGCTTGTATATTGATACTTTGTTGAAAGTGTTTATCAGGTTTAAGGAAAGTGTTTATCAGGTTGGAGAGATGGCTCAACAGTTGAGAACACTGGCTGCTCTTCCAGAGGGCAGGAGTTCAATTTCCAACACCCACATGGTGGCTCACAATGATCTGAAACTCCAGTCCCAGGGATTCCAATGTTATCTTCTTGCCTCGCTGGCCCTGTACACACATGGTGCAAGGCATACATGCAGACAAAACACCCACATGTCTAAAATAAAAATAAAGCTTTAAACATGTTTTTGAAGTTTGTGATGGAGTCATTAGGGTCTTTTAAGAATAGAAACATGTCTTTTTGCAAATAAAGATAATTTGACTTCTTCCTTTCCCTTTCATATCCTTTATGTTTCTTTCCCTTGCCTTATTGTTCTAATAAAGACTCGAGTATTATATTAAATAAAAGTGGAAAGAGGAAGCACTCTTGTCTCATTCTAGATTTTAGAGAAAATTTGCTCAGTTTTTCCCCATTTAGTACAATGTTAGTTATAGATATGTTGTTTATAGCCTTTATAATGTTGAGGTATGTTCCTTCTATTCCTAGTTTCTTCAGGACTTTTATCATGAAAACCCTTGAATGTCCTTAAGAGATGTCCTCTGTCTGTTGAGTTGACCACACATGGTCATCCTTAATGACCACATATGATCATTTCAGTCCCTAAGTCTATGTGATGACACACATTTAATTTGGTGTCTGTTGAACCAATCTTGCATTCTGGGAATGAACCAATCTGAATACATGCTTTTCTTAATGTGTTCTTGGATTTGATTGGCAAGAATTTAATTGATTATTTTTGTAATTACATCCAATGAGAAAATTGATTTATAGCTTCCTTTTATTGTTATGCCCTTATCTGATTTGGGGGGATAAGGGTAATATTGGATTCATGAAATATTTGTTAGTAGCCGTCCCCATTATATTTTATGGAACAATTTGAGAAACCTGGGTGTTGGGTCATCTTCAGAGGTTTTGTAGAATATGGCAGTAAAGCCACTAGGTTCTGGCCTTTTCTTCATGGGGAGACTTTCTATTACTCCTTTAATCTGAGTATCGTTGATTTGTTCTTCATATCTTCTTGATCTAATTTTATTAGGTCAGATGTGTCTAGAAATTCATCCTTTGTTTCTAGATTTTTCAGGGTTTTGGAATATAACATTTTCAAAGTACTTCCCAGTAACTCTCTGTGTTGCATTGCAATCTTTTCTTTTTCACCCCAGATTTTACTAATTTTGATTCTCTCTCTCTCTTCCTTTCAGTGGTTTGGCTGGAGGTCTGGCACTCTGGTCTGTGTTTTCAAAGTATCACTTCTGATAGGTTTACTGTGTTGTTCTTTCAGTTGCCCTTTTATTCATGTCTGCCTTGATCTCCATTATTTCTTGCCACACACTGCCTCAGGTCTGGATCACTCCTCAGACTGTGGGGTGCACGACTGGGTGAGTTATCAGATCTGTCTGACTGTTTAATGTGAGCATGCACAGATTTAAATCTTCCTCTTACAACCACCTTGGGAGGCTCTGCTGGTTGTGCTTTCATTTTAATTTAGTCATAAGGCCTTTTAATTCCCTCCCCAAGTGACTCACTTGTCATTCAAGAGCATCCAGTATCCGTCTGTTTGTATGGTTTCTATAGTTTTTATTGCTGTTTATTTCTAGTTTATTGCTCTGTGATCTGATAAGATACAAGAGACTATTTTGATTCCTTTGTATTTGGGAACATGTGATTTGTGGCCTAGAATGTGGTCTAGATTAGAGAAGGTTCCAGGGGCTGCCGAGAAAAGTGTCTGTAGTGTTCCTGCTGGATAGAATAATCAGTAGACATCTGTTAAGTCCATTTGATCTATGGTGTCGTTTAACTCTTAAGATTTATTTGTTGGCTTTAGCAAAGAAGAGAGAAGGTTATAAAATCCTTTGCTATGGTCTGGGAAGATGGCTTAAGAGGTAAAGGCACCTGCCACCAAGCCTGGTAGAATCCATTTGGTTGTAGAAAAACGGCTCCCACGAGTTGTGCTCTGACCTCCGCACACAACCCCCACCGCCATATACACACATGATAAATAAAAGCTAAAAGTGAAACCTTTCGTTATTATTGTATCAAGGCTTATCTGTCCCTTTATATCCATCAGTGTTTACTTTATAAAACTATGATCCCCAGTGTTTGGTGCATGCAATTTTTTTGTTACATTTTGTTTTTTTATTGTTTTTGTGACTTCATTGTGGGGAAGGGGCATAAGGCCCTTGTGCTTGTATCCAATTGAGCCATCTCTCCCTCTCCAGCTCCTTTTTCCTATGCCTCCCCTCTCCCACGCTAGTCAGAATTCTGTTTTTATTACCTATTCAAGATAAAATTTTTCTTTCCATAATTTAAAAATATATATTTTTATTATTAAGGATTTCACATAATGCATTCTGATAGCATTTATGCTGACATTTCCCTAAACTCCTCCAAGATCCACCCCAGTATCCTCCCTCCTTTCCAACTTCATATACTTTCTCTGTTTTAAAAGATAACCTTCTGAGTCCAGCTTGTGTTGCCTGTATATTTATGGGACCATGCACTGGAGTGTGGTTGTCAACCATACCTCCCTGCCATCTTTTTGTGTGGTTTCTTTGCTTTGTATTTTAACATCACAACTACGAAATATGTCATGGAGATCTTCCTCCTTGATCATGTTTGTTTGGGTTCTGTCTGCCTCTTTTTTCTAAGTGTCCATTTTCCTTGATTTAGAGGGAGGTTGTGGGTTGATCTCAGCTGGTACATCACTTGCACAGTGAGCAGAAAGCTCTAGTTTGAATCCTCCTCAGTACCAAAGAAGAATAAAAGACCAAGTCTCTGGTCCTGGATGTAGCTTCTGTTTTAGTATCACATTTCCATGTAAGGTTATGTTAAAGTTTGCCTAAGTCTTGGGCACTCTCTGAAAGACTCGTTCACATCAACTGTTGGGGCTTTTGATGCGTTGCTAGAGAAAACAAAAATGTAGCTGATAGATGCATAGGCAGTCAGGAAGCTGCACCTAGCGTGTGATTGCTGGTACAAACTGTGAGACTCTGAGGTGAATGTCCGGCTATGGAGCCCAGAGCTGACTCGAGTAAAGAGACTGCGTCATGTGCTCTTCCTAGTTATAAAAGCAGCACATATACGCCATACCTTAGGTCGTGGCTTTCCTGTCTTTTAGTTCATAGATTAACCTTCAAAATGAGACGATAACTACAGCTTTTGAATTGGTAGCCAGAGAACCTTAATATTTTATGCAACTTACATCCTTGATCAAGAAATTCTGCTGTGGGAGTTGTCGTTGAACGAATACTAATAGAACCTGAGGAAGGAAAATGATTTTGAGCTTAAAAGTCTCCTTACTGAATTGGATGAAATAAAAGCAGACTAACGACAAAAAAAGAAAAAGATTAGTCTCCTAGAAATTCTGCCTCAAAATACATCAGTTAATCAGCAAGTATAAACTGCTCAAAATATACTATGCATGAGTGTATAGTCAGATAGTCATAGTGTATAGTCCATTCTATGGACTGGGAAACCGAGGCTAGAGGAAACTGAACTCTTCAGAAGGTCAGTAGGTTCCTCACCTCTTGGATGGAAATTTCCCAGGGGTCTGGAGCATGACCTGGAAGCTGTATAGACATGCTGAGCCTCGGGGACCCCAAGTCGCTGAATTGGAATCTACAATTAAACAATGTCCTCGGGTGTTCAGATGTATAGCCAAGCTTCCAAAGCACCGAGCAGCTGAGCCGCACTGGAAGGGGGTTGCCATTCTTGTCTTTTTGGCGTTAGTGGACTGCCAGCCACCACCTAGGGTCTTGACTGAGATGCACTCCTGCAGAGAGTCTTTCTTGATTCCAGGGCTTGTCTTTGCCATCCCCTCTCAGAGGTTCCCACTCCTTTCTGCTCTGAGCAGCTCACCCATTTGCAGCTCAACAGGGCAGACAACTTAATACACAGACAACCGCCCAGTGTGGCATCCTGGGGCTCAGGGCTCACTGGATGGACCGCGAAGGGCCACACGTTCAAAGGTGTCTTCCAAATAGTTTCACTGAGATAAACATCAAGCTCATCAATCTCTGTATTTAAACTGACCATTTTGGGTCTTTGAGGCTGCAGGTCTGTAATATCCTCACTTCCCCTTTGAGCCTACCATTTATGAGTCCAGTTTGTGAACCCCAACAAGATGGTAATAACCACACCCCAAGTATCATCCCAATAAACTCCTATAATTAGGGCAGTACCTGTCCTATCATTTTCAGCCCAGGGGGCCCCACCCTGTCCCCTAATTACCACTGTCTGCAGGGCACAGCCCTAGGAAACAAACAAGCCTTCCTTAGGCTTCTGCCACTTTGCAGAGTGGCACTGTCCCTTGCTGACAAACTGTCTTGTGGATTGGGGATGAATTGTCATCTCTTCTAAAGTGAGGTTTTGAGGCTCTGGATATGACAGGATTGCAATCGACAGATGCTATCTCACCAGTGGGGGAGACTCATGCAGAGCGGAGCATTCCTTGAAGAAGCAAGCACACGCACACATCCATGGTTCTGCAGTGGGTAGGAACTGACGTTGGGAGCTTTCCAACTCTTGGGCCAAGTGGTCAGTTCTTTTCCAGATGATGTTTAAGGTGTCCCCAGTTAAAGCAACTTAACCTAAATTGAATTTATTTCCAAAGTCCCTGCTCACATTAATCTGGTACCTACGTTCTACAATGAAATTGAAAAGAAGAGACATAAATGAAGTCCTGAATGGAAACTGAGAATGCTGGGAGGTGAAGTTTAGGTAAACATATATGCTCTCAGAGAGCTGGGGAATAGGTGCTAGGCAGCTAAGCTAAAGCTGCAGGTGAGAACCATGAGCTGTGAGTTAAAGAGATGTGCCCCGATGGAAGAATTGGATGTGTGGGAGCCCAGGAGTTCAAGGGTAGCCTGGGCAGTACAGTGAGACTGCCTAATACAGGTTGGAGATGAACTTTGAATGTCTCCAGAGGACACTTAGGAAGATGTTTCTGGATTCCTTTAGAAGCCGTGTCTCGAGGCTGCTTTCTTCTGTCTAGAGACCAGAGAACAGACTGTGTGACTTTTATCAGACACCGATGTTCTGGTTTTACGTTTCTGGTTTGCAGCCCTGGGTGGTACCCAGAGGGTCCGTGACCTCTGTGGGCACCTCCCTTTTATTAATGGAAGGCTTTAAAGGTCTTGCTTTTCCCTTGAAACCTCTGCAAACAAACCAGAAATAGACCGCAGAGCCCCTTGTCTGATGGCAGCTGCCCGTGTGCTGCGTTCTTCCAGGGAGTCGGCTCCGTCCCAGGCTCATCAGACTTTCCTGAGAACCCAGCTTGCTTCTCCACTTACTATTTCAGTCATGCCCACTTGTTTGTTTTCCTTTTCCAGATAAGAAAGTCTTAGAAAAGAAGAAACTTGCCTATAGTTGGGTGGCTAATAAACCCAAAACTTACTCTCTTTCCCTTATTCTACGCTGATTGCAAAGTTCTCTGTTTTGCATGCACATAGACGTGCAGACACAAAGTATATAGACCCTTTAATTGTATCTCTATTAGTATCTGAATAGTTTCTAATGACTATTCTTATACTTCATATGAACGGCTCAAATAGTAACAGCTTATGGTTTTGGATGACCCTGCCGATTTCTCAAGGGATTGTTACTGGAGAACACGGAGCTCCCTTTGTAGATTCTGTGTTTTATAGATTTACTTATTTTATGTGTGTGAATGTTTTGCCTGCACATACATGTGTGCCACATGTCTATGCTCAGGGCTTTGGATCACCTGATGCTGCAGTTACGGTAAGTTGTGAACCTGGAACTCAGGTCCTCTGCAAGAGCAGCAAGTGCTTTTAACCACTGAGTCACCTCTCCAGCCCTCTTTTTGTAGATCTCATAGATAAAAGAATTCTAAATGGACTCAAAAGGATATTCAAGGACAGTGTTATTAGAGGTTTTTTCCTTTTAGTTTTTGTGTGTGTGTATGTGTGCAGTGAACATTCTTGTGAGAATGCATGTTCAGTGTGTGCATAAATGCATGTGAAAGCCAGGGGCCAACGTCAGGTTTCTGTACCACAACTTTCCTGAGGGATGGTTGCCTGTCCAGGTGATTGACAGCCCCATTTCATTACCTTTTAGATGAGCGAGCAATCAATAGTACATCCTTGTACCTTAAGGTCTTTTGAGCAGTTCAGAATGTCTCTCTGCACCCAGGCCCAGAGGCATGACTCACTCCCCATTCCTTTGACCAAAATCATGGAAGAGGGTAGGTTAAAAACCAATTAAGAAAAAAATATTAAATCTATAACATGTTTAAAGCAGCTACACTGTACCTTTGTGGGCCTCAACAAAGCCCAGCTCCCCACTTTTATGTGGCCTTTCTATCTTGGTGGCAGCTGGAATTGCTCTAGTCTCCTTTCACAAGGCTTTCAAGTTCTAAGAAAGGCAGTTGTGATCCTTCCCTTCCTTCAGATTGTTGTGTTACTAGTGACATAGGAGGTGAGGTCCAAAGCCTGTTAGCAGGGGTGGAGAGTGAAGGGTAGGGAGTGAAGGGAAGCTTGCTAACCAAAAGGGGCATTTTTCTTCGTTTTTGTGGCTTTGTGCATGTGTGTGCATGCTTGTTCACATGTGTGAGGTATAAATGCTTGTGTCTATACATGTCTGTGAAGGTCAGAGGTCACCTCTGAGTGTCATTCTTCAGGTGCCAGCCGGCTTGCTTTCCCAATCAGGCTTTCTCTGGGACCTGGGACTTTCTGGGGATGGGCTGTCTGGTCAGCAAGCCTCAGCCTAGCCTGTCTCTGTCTCCCCAGCACTGGGATTATAGGTGTGTCTGCCTTCATGCCTAGATTCTTACTGGGTGCTGTGGCCCTCATGCTTGTGTGGCCCTGAACTCCTACTGCACTCCTGACTCAACCACACACAGGATTGAAGCTTCTGTAGACACTAGTACGTGCCACCAAGCAAGGACAAGGGTCCTAGCCATTGAGTGAGATTTTTCTTAAGTCTCCAGAAACCCTGGAAAGAGATCACTAAAGACAGTGCCTCATTTAAGCCTACTGTAGATGCCTTCGTTCGACTGGCATTTGGCATCGAAAGTACACTTTTCAATATGAAGTTTCTCCGTCACCGTTCCCACTTACACTTCTGAATATCATACAAGAAAATCTTTGTCAACAGCCAAGGCAATGACTGGGGCTTGTGGGCCTGGCCTCCTCAAAGTTCCTTGTGAGGCTGTGAGATCACAATGCGTGATGAATCAGGGCAGGAACGAACGGCCCAGTGACATCAGGCTGAGCCATGGAAAGAATCTAAATATTGCCTTGGCACTCTGCTCTGTGCTGCCCGTGATACAGTGTCCTGGCTGCTAGCTAGACTTCAAAATGCTTCCCCTGCTTTTCTGGCTAGGCTTTTTTGCTGTCCTCCATTGGGTTTAAGGCAATACATTAGTCAAACTCCTCAGAGAGCACGGGATTGGGAGGAGGTCTACATGATGGAGCAACTGTTTCTAAAGGAATGGCCAGGTGGGGGAGGGGCTCAGGGGGGGTTAAGCAGGGATAGAGCGAGAACATGGAGTTAGGGACACTAGGGGACAGGAGCCACTGTGGCTAAAGGGCTGGTTCCAGGGTCTGTCAGGGTGACTATTTAGTTTTTCCAAAAACACAGACTACAGTGGTACAGTGAAGAATCATAAGTCTTGGGAATGGCAATTGCTGGTCAGAGACAAAAATATATTTTCCATCAGTCAAAAAAGATGAACAGGAAGAAAAAACAAACAAACAAATAAACCCCTCCCCAAAAAAATGACCAGGAAGGAAGACCACCTTATATTTTGTTAGACTGTGACTGGCTTGGCTATGAAGGAAAGAGGGGCCTTATGGCAAGAAAGCCAACCTGGTTCCCATGCTATTACCCCACATGTGGATCTACCCTCTCTAAAATGGTGAAAAATGCCAGCTACCTTTGAAGACCACCAACTGATATGCTTGCTACCCTGTATATCTGGGTGACCTGGCTGCTCCTGACTCTCACACCAGATAAACTGACCATTTTGTTCGTACAGTCTGTCACTCAGCTCTGTGAAGCAGTGTAGGAACAACGACCAACCAGTCAACCAACCAACAAGCGAACCAGCCAACAAGACAACCAGCCAACCTACCAACAAGCCTACCTATCCAACCTACCACTTGCTCTGATTACGGAAATGATGGTTTTCTAGTTACTGATGCTCACAAGCCTCCGTGTGTGGTTACCACTCAGAAAGCCTTCATGTTTCTTCCATACTTGCTGTCAAACAACAATATGGAACTCTACCAGTATAGCAACCAAGACTCAAGGAGGAAGATGATGTAACCAAGGTCACTGGCAAAGCTGGATCTGGAAACTTCGTATTTCAGTGTCTAAATGAATGTAGTTCCTACGGCATTGCCTATGAAATGTGAGAGGAAGAAATGTCATTTAAGACCTGAGTCAGAGGTAGGCATGGTAGCACACACCTGCAATCCCTAATCCCAGTGAGAGACATTGTCTCAAAAAACAAGGTGGGTGGTATCTGAGGAATGATTCCTGAGATGACCGCTGGACTCCAGATACACATGCGTGTACAGCCACACAAATGGATACATATCATACACTTCTACACACTCTCTCTTCTTCTCTCTCCCTCCCCACTCCCCAAAATTTCCATCACATATTTGCACAAAACAGTCACACAATCTCTAAATCAAAGCTCGGACCATGGTCTACTTAGAGAGGTTCTGCTTTGCCTGGGCATGGTGGCTTGAGAAGTTGAAACAGGAGGATTGATGTGTTTGAGGCCAGCCTTGGTAGGAAAAAGAAGCCCAAAACAGAATGCCTCAAACAAACAAACAAAATTAAACCTCAATGAAACAAAGAAAGAAACAGAATAAAAGTAAACCCAGTGCAGTTCATGCCAGATTTTGTCTGTGCTGTCTACCCTTTCCAGCCACGTCAGTCTTCTTCCTTTGCATCAAGCATAACAAATTCGGAGTCTTGCAATCCTGTCCTTTTCTAGACAAGCTATGTGTGCGTATGTGTGTGTGTGTGTGTATGTGTGTGTGTACTGTAAAACAAGCAGAAGTATGAAAATCTTGTAACAATTTGCATGTCATCATTTCTGGTACATTCTATTGACTAAAGAAAGTCACAGTCTAGTTAAAATCAGAGAAATAAGGGAACAGACAACTCTACTTTTGCTGAGGTAGAAAGTCACATTGCAAAGGACTTGGGTCCGTGAAGGCACTGAGAACTGGAGCAAGTTGTGCAAGCATCTATTGTTCGGTTGGAGCCTCTGACTCCCTGCTGCATGGTCTTGGAAGCCCCATTCCTTCTCTTTCTCTCTCTCCAAGTCCTGCCCACTCACAGAGTCTCTGAACAAACAAAAGGTTGCAAAGAGCCCAGTTCCACATTCCTAGAAGTTATTGTAGCTTCCTCCCCTGATGCCACCAGTTGCCCAGGTCCCCACCTAAGCACTAAGCTTTTGACCATACTTGGGCACAGACCCATCTTGCAACGGACGCATCGTTACCCCTGGCCTACAATCTATAAAATCTCCCTGTTTTAGTTTAGGCTTGTGATTTCTCTGACCTTGATCTCTGGGACCAGAGAACCCTCCTGGGAGTTGCTTTGCTTATTATACCTGCTGTTATACTTTTTTCAATTCAACTTGATTTGGCTTATTGCATCGGTGGAGAAACCTATTATGGGGCAGGGAGAAAACCTGTTATCTTATAACTTTGGTTCAAAGAATGTAGATCATTATGATCGTAGTGCACACTAAAGAGCTTCATTCTTGAATTTTTCCAATTTGACTGCATTTCAATCCATGTAAATGCACTGTCCCCATTTCCATCTGGGCACCTTGAAACAGTGAGTAAAATTAGGGGGACATATGTACTAGGAGCCTGCTTACCTCCCAGTCCTGTGCAGCAAAACCGTGTGCATCCATGAGTCTCTCCCATCACAATAGCGCGGTGGATACAGTAGATGAACCTGCCCCGGATGTGCTTTACCTAGACCCATCTTCAACAAGCTCAGCCTGAGGGACCAGCAGACCAGATTCATGTCAGGGTGGTGTCACCCTTGGATTTGATTTGGATACCAACATATTACTCAGGAGAAAGGTCAACACCCCCCAACCATGTTCCCTCCAGCTTCTCCAGTTGCTCATGAGCAGATCCAGATGAGAGTGGAAATAGTCTCCAGCTGGTCCAGCCGGAGGGATTGTGCCCTGAACAATAAGACAGCTGGATTCTAGCACTGTTTCTCTCACCGCCTAACATCAAGTCACTCTCTGAGCGTCAGTCCCTTCCTATGTAAACTGGGAGAACACTGTCTTACAGAGTCAAACCAAGACTGACAGACATAACACATTGTAATGGCTATAATATATAATGAAGAACATAATAGGATATCTCCCTACACTCCACCTTTGATGCTTGAAGACTACATTCGGCAGGCAGGAATGGAAGGATGAGAATGTGTCTCCATTGGCCAGCTGCGCCTCAGGCCCCACAAGACCCAGCCCTTGGGCCTCCCTTTCTCTAAGCTCTGATTCCAAACACTTAGAAGGTGTGAGGCGTTACTTTAAGGAGGGGCAAAGCTTGACTTACACAGTCCATAAAAGCTTTAAGGAATGCAGTGCCCATAGCTGGTGCCAAGGATGTGGGCAGCTGTGCCGCCTCCTTCATTTAGATGAATGCCCCTCCTAGGCATGTGGTCTGCTCACAAACCCCAGCTTCTCCAGGAGGGGCTGGCGAAGGTGTGTGTTGGGGGCTGGGAGTCAGTAGAGCAAGAAAGAGAATTCCTCACACACCCCAACCTTCTCCTGGAGTCGCTGCTGCAGGTGGGGGAGGCGTAGAGCAAGAGAGAGCAAACGCCTTTGGTTAAACGGCTGAGTCATCATTTCTAGCGCCACAGGTTTCGGGGCTGGTTTCAGACTTGAAGTCAAAGGAGAGTGGGTAGACTGGGCAGAGGTGCAAATTGCGTCTTTTACTTCAGAAAGCTTTCCTGAGGGCTTAGTTTCTGAAGGTTAAACCAGACCAAGGTTGTTCTCCCAAGGGTTCTGGAGCTAAGTGTGGGGCTCTGCAGTTAACCCTTTGTTCACTCAACCCGGACCGCTGACCCTGAGCTGGGTGTCAGGGCCCAGTGCTGTGTGAGCTGCTTCCTGGAGCCAAGGACACTACATTTTCTCTGCAGACTAAAGGCCCTTTTTAACTACTTGCTTTTCTGAGCAGAAAGCCTTCCTGTAAGCAAGAAGCTGCCCCATCCCCTATCCCCTTACACCCCGTCCCCAGCTCCTATCCAACATGAGCCTGACAAGGCTCATGGGTCTGTGACGAACTGAACTTAAAAACCAAAAAATATTAGAAAACTAGAATGTGTGCTCCTTTAGTGAGTGGCAGGAGGTGAGATTGAAAATCCAGCCTATTGCTTGTTTTTGTTTTGTTTTGTTTTAAGACAGGGTTTCTCTATGTATCTTTGACTGTCCTGGAATTTGCTCTGTAGACCAGGCTGGACCTGCATCTGCCTCCCAAGAGATTAAAGTGTGTCAGTACCCCCAGATCTATTGCTTGTTCTTATAAATAAAGTTTTATTAGGACACTTAAATTCATTTAAAAATGCATTACCTGTAACTGCTTTTAATTAGAACAGTAGAGAGGAGTTGAAATAAGAGTTTATATAGCTCAAAAAGCCAAAAAATACTTGCAATTAGGCTCCTTCCAGTGTGCCACTCACTGGGTTAGACACACCACACATTGCAGAAACCAGTCCAATCCCTGCTTCCCAGCCCTCAGGACCCTTCCATCTCCCAGTGAGGGCTTTCTTGAAGGTAGGAAGGGACTGGCTGGAGAGTTGATAGGCTGTCTGGAAGCCCAGGAACCTGTGTTCCTCAGCATCATCACGGAGGTGACTGGAGACCTTGGGGACTTGCTGGGATGGTCTTGCTGTACCAGTCTTCTCTTAGCTCTCAGAACAGCCCTTCCCTGCCGCTGACCCTCTCAGGGTTCAGTGTGAGAGGTATTCCAGTAACTAACGAAGAAACGAGGAAATGACTTTGATGGTGGCTGTATTAATTTCTGGGGGCTACCACAACAAATTACCACAAACTGACTGGCCTTAAAGCAACGAAATATATTCTCACAGCTGTAGAGTCAAAAGTCCAAAGTAAATGTACTTACTGTCAAGACCATACTTCCCCAAAGGTACTTGGGAGGGATGTGGGCCAGCCCTTACTTTTGGTTTCTGGAAACTTCTTGGCTTGTTGATGTCCTCATGTCTTCAAATTTCCCTCCCTCAGTGTGGCTCTCTGTCTGAATTTCCTGTTTTATACTGACACGGTCATTGAATTAAATCAGTTTTCAGGGCTTTATCTTAACCAATTGTATGTGTGAGGGCTATATTTTCAAATAAGGCCATCTTCTAAAATACTGGGGGCCAGAACTTAAATACTTAAATTTGAGGGGATTCAACTGAACCCACACAGGGCCTCTTTCTCCCACTGCACGACCGTTTAACCAATCACATAACAGTCTGAGGGCCACAAGAAGCTAATCACCTGCCACAAGACCATCCAACCACGTAACAGTCCGAGGCCACGAGCAGCCAATCACCTGCCACACGTGGACCAGTGTGCTGGGACTGCTGTGCCCGAGATGCTGTGCTCAGTCTTGAACCATTTCATCCTCACAAGGACCTGCTACAAAAGATAAAACTGAGCCCCAGAGTCTCTCAGTTCTCAGTAATAGAGTAGTTTCCAAGCCTTGCTCTGCCTGATTTTGAATTCCAGCCTCTTCTCACTGGGTCAGCAGTTCTCATATGGTTGTCCTGGAGCTAGGACATCAGAACCAACAGGCGACTCCTAAGTGCAGACTCACAGGCCCTGCCCACTCAGAAAACCTACTACAACCTCTGTCAGGGATCTTTTTGATACTGAGAAAATTCTAGAGCCTTTGCAATGGTCCAACCAAACAGGTGGGAAGATGACCATGTTTACTGGGTGCATGCGTGCAAGGCTGCTTTTGTTTAAACTGGGAATGGCTGGAAGACAGAATCATGGCTCCCCAAAGATATCCAAGTCGAAATCTCTAGAACCATTATCTAAGGGGACAAGAGGGAGAGCCTGTAGCTGTAATCATGGCAGCGGGAGGGTTGTTGGGGATGATGCCCAGATGATAGAGGACTTCCTTGCCTATTGTACAGGAAGCACTGGGTTCTGTTCCCAGAACTCCACAAAAGCGTGGTAGCATACATGCCTTATCTCAACATGGGGGGGATGGTGGAGACAAGAGGATCAGAAGGTCAAGGTGCTCCTCAGCTACACAGTAAGTTCCAGGCTAGCCTGAGCTCCATGAGACTCTGTCTTGAAAAAGAAGAAGGAGAAAAAGAATCATGAGACGGAAAGGTTGTTCTGCTTTCTGGGGACCCCAGTGTAATCTCTGGGGTCTTTGTGTCTGCCTAGGAGAGAAAGGTCTGCTGAAAGGTCATCCGCAGAGTGGGAAGGCGTTACACCGGTGGCTTTGAAGAGAGGGAAGGGGCTGAAAGCCAAGCAACACAGATGGTCTCTAGAAATCGGAAAGGCTAAGAAACGGACACTCTGTTGGAGACCGTTTCAGTCTCCTGTTCTCCCTGAGAAAGATAATAAAGGAATCATTCTAATCGATAACACTTAATAGCAAGAGGAAGCTGATCCAACAGGCATCTTTAGGGGAATCCTCAACGTGCTTTGATCTAGATATAGGCCCAAGGTCAAGTTGTAAAAGAGGAAACCCAGCCTTGTTACCAGACCCAGACCTGGAGGCTGCAGAATCAGCAAGATAACCAGTCCATAACCTGCTGATGCCAAGACAGCCTTCCCCCAACAAGGCAGAGGATCGGTGATGAAGGTCAAACGATGCAGTGGAGCTCCTGCAGGGTTGTGCTGGCCAGTTTTACATCAAATTGATCCAAGCTAGAGTCATCTCAAAGGAGGGACCCTCAGCTGAGAAAATGTCTCCATAATATCCAGCTGCAGAGCATTTTCTTAGTTAGTGATTGATGGGGGAGGGGCCGGTCCATTGCGGTTGGCGCTATTCCTAGGCTGGTGGCCCTGGGTTCTATAGGAAAGAGGGTTGAGCAAGCCATTCTAAGCAAAGTCAGTAAGCAGCACCCTCCATATCAGCTCCTGTTGCAAGGGGAGGGCCTGCTTGTTTGTCCCGGCCAACCAGCTAGTTTAGCCCCAAAATAACCACATAGAAACTGTATTAATTAAATTACTGCTTGGACCATTAGTGCTAGCCTCTTATTGACTAATTCTTACATCTTAATTTAACCCATTTCTATTCATCTGTGTATTGCCATGTGGCAGTGGCTTATCAGGAAAGATTTAGCATGTCTGACTCTGGCAGCTTCATGGCGGCCCTCTGACTCTACTTTCTTCCTCCCAGAATTCAGTTCGGTCTTCTCCGCCAATCTAAGTTCTGGCCTATCAGGTCAAGGCAGTTTCTTTATTCATTAACCAATGAAAGCCACACATAAACAGAAGGACCTTCCACACCAAGCTCCTGCCTCCTGTTTCTTCCTTCGAGGATGAACAGTGATGTGGAAGTGTAAGTTATGTAGACTCTTTCCTCCCTGAGTTTCTTTGGCCATGGTGTTTCAGCACAGCAATAGTAACCCTAAGGCAGATAGAAGAAGTGTGCAAATTCCCTGTAGTGTTGATTAAAATGCAGGCCCTGCTTTTCAAGGCCTGATGGTTTTTGGTTTCAGCAAGCTCCCATCAGGTGACCCTCCTGGGCAGCCAAGGACAATGAGTAGCGAGCTGTGGGTGCCCAATTCTCATTCAAGTCCCTTCTGGGTGTAAAGCCTTAGGCAACATCAGAGGATTCATCAGCCTTGACTAAACGTCTTTCCACAAAGGGCTGGCTCCACTCAAGGCCTGTGGCACCCCCATTCCAAAGGCATCTGATCCGCGAACAGGTGTTTAGAAACAACCTCTTGAGAGCACAGAAGCCGATGGCTCCTCAGCAAGTCACAGCCACCTCAGTCTGAGTGCTGTGTGGGCCAGGCGCCATTGTTGAGGACATGATAAGGTCATCTGACCACCTCTCTCTCTTCCTCGCCATGGTTAAGATCTAAGGCATGCCACAGCCTGACCTGGTCGCTCCTAAGAGACTGACTTGGCTCCGGAGAGATGTGTGTTATGGCAGCTGAGAACCCTGAAGGGTAAGCGATAGTGCTCCAGAACTGATGGCGGTAAGGTCAGGGCTGGGCCACACACCAGCTCCCTTTGCTCTCTGCTCCCTAAATTCACCCACTGTGACACCATTAGTGTGAATGCCACCACCCTTGGCTGGGCAAAGGACAGCAGCCTCCAGGTACAGTTTACTGCCCTCCGTAACGTAAAAAAAGCGCAGCAAATAAAACTTCAAAGGCCTTGGGGCAGCCGCTGGCTAGGGGCCCACCTTTCTTCTGAACCCTGCGAGTGGCCTGCAGATCTGCAGGGTGACCTCAGCTCCACACCCTGCCCCGCCTCGCCCTACTCCACCCTCCATCAAGGCTCCCATTAAGGAAGCCAACTGGGTGACATCAGTGTCATTAGACTGACCTAGTTTCTCCCAGGCCAGGGGACTCAAGAGCTCTCGTCAACACAGAAACCAACTCAGCTGCCTCAGAGGAGCGGTGTGGAGAGAAAGGTGGGCCAGAGCCTCACTCAGAGAGAAGGAAGGTCCCTTGTGAACACACACTGCTCAGACTTCCAAAGACAGGGAGAGAACCTGGCTGGTCCTACAGTCTGCCCCTCTGCACTTGGAGTTAGGGGTTGGGAAAGTCTCCTTCTCCACGTGGAGAGGAACCCCTCCCGCCCATTAAGGAGAGTCTGGATGGTCACTTCTATTCTTTGGGGCTCCAGTCCTGTTAATTTGTTTACTGGCCTTAGAGATGTATCAGGCCTGTCTTGCTAAGCTGTGAAGTCCCCACAGGGTGTTTCTGGTTTTTTCCTTTCTGGGAGGAGAGTGGCCTTTCTTTTCCCCAACCTTTTTTTTTTTTTTTTGTCTTATTTAAAAACTTCTATTATTTCTTAAAACTCAAAACTCTGCTGCACAGGCGTTAATTCTTCCAAAATTTCTTCCTCCTCACTTCCAAAATATAAATTTTATTTGATTATTCTGTTCCTTCTGGGGCTCTCAGAGATTGTTCAGCAAATTCAAGTTGTTCAACTCCCTCTGGCTCTTTTGTCCCTCTGCACAGCAGTCCTGCCATTCCTTACTTTGTGGACATTATCCATTTAGATACAATAGAGAAATTATAGAGTTTGGTTCACCTGGGAAGTGATGGTTGCACACCTACTGGGTGGTGCCAGATTTCCCAGGACGAGAGGCAAGCAGAACAGTCAAAACCCAGACTGACCTGTGTCCCAGGGGCGTCCTGACATTTGTATCAAAGGAGCTGTGTCATGCTTCCAGTTAGACACATTTTCTCAGGCAGTGGGCTCCTGTTAAATTGAACCACGGATTTAGGTTGCTTGGGAGAGCTGGCCTGGAAAAGGGTCTGAGTTTTTCCTAAGATCTGTAAGAGACAGCCTGTAATTCTCACCCTGAAGATGCAGTCACTCTCTGGCTTCTAAGGTGTGATATTCTCAGAGACCACAGTTTGGATGAAATGTTCTACACATGGAAGTCCTTCTAGGGTGGGGAAGAAGGCAACTGCTTTCCTTGTAGCTTAGTGGAGTAATAGCCTACATAAAAAGACACCATGCCCCTCCCTTTGGACTATCAGAATATCAAGACAATGGACCCCAAGAGATTGGAATTTCTCCAGGAGTCTCACGCTGGGAGAAGGAAAAGGCTGAAGTCTCCAGACAAGGAGAGGACCATGTCTGTAACAGATTCCCACAGTTCCAGCAGCTCACAGACCATCTTGCAGGACAGACTTGTGCGGGGACGGTGACGGGTGTGAACACACTCTGATCAGGGGTGTTTAGTGTACATCTCTTTCCTCTGCTTAGACCCCATGTCAGGACCCTGAAGACGAGCTCAGAGAACTCACAGGACCCCTTTGTTCCGCTGCTCTCCCAGTGGCCACATTGTGTAGATTTCTTCTTGCTGCATTTCATTATCTCTTCCATGTTGAATTGGACGATTAAAGACGAGTTAGACTTTACCATAGACGAGTCAGGCTTGTTAGACCCAGGCACGACTAACAATTCCTGCATCATGCCGAGGGCCTTGTCCACGTTAAGCAGGTGCTCCACCAGGGAGCCACACTCCAAGCTTCCTGCCTGCTAGAAGCTCTCAGCGTCACGCGCCTTCTCTGACCGGTGCTTTACTTGATGTGTGTGTGTGTCTCTTATCTTTCTCTCGTGTTTCCTGGTCCTGCTCATTGTCACCAGCTCGGTACGTGCCTGGCAGCATTTCACCACGGTCACTGTGAGCACCTGAGCCAGCACTCCCTCTACTGCAGCCATCATGGGGCAACTTTGCCTACCAGAAGTGTAGCTCCCATGGCTTCAAGGGAAGGACCACCTACCCAAGAAGCTCTTCATCTGCTGATTTCAGTGATATGCAGGCTGTGGGACAATTCTCTGGACCTGCTACACCCTTACATGTTCTGGCCTACAAGCAGAAACCTCGGCTGTCTCCAGACTGGTCACCTTCTCAGATGCCGTCAAGTGCTACCAGTGTGGACCCCTTCACCATTGCTGGACCCTACAGAAGTGACAGTTGCCTGGTTTGGGGTGGGGCTTCACACTTTTAGCTAATCTTGGCCTCATGAATGGGATTTGTGGGCCTACCCACTGGCAAATGAGCAAGAAGCACGTGGTCACTCCCCTGGGTTTTGCTTTAAATGTGTTGCTGTTTAATTACTGGGTTTTTTTTTTTTTTTTTTTTTTTTTTTTAAGACAGGGTTTCTCTGTGTAACAGCCTACACTGTCCTGGAACTTGTTCTATAGACCAGGCTAGTCTTGAACTCACAGTTGAGGCATAGCCTGTCTCTGCTTCTCCAGGGCTGGGACTTGTCCAGGCATGTGCCATCACACCCGGCCATTTAATCGCTCTTAATTGGAGACTTTGCTCACACGACAAGTAGAAATTGCAGACTTTGCCCTGGATCTTGAAAACATAGTCCCCTAGACCCCAAAAGTGCTTGACCACAGGGAAGTCACACTGTCACCTCTCCTTGTTCTTGTCCTCCTCTCTCCAAACCATTCCTGGCTTCGTTGCTTTTTTCCAATGTGTTCAAATCCTCTGCAAAGCCCGGAACATTTTTTTTAATGACATGAACATCTGTACATTCGCCATGCAGATCAAGAAATAAAATGTTAGCAGCTCTAGAAATTTCCAACAATAAGTCCTTCCATTTCCCTAGTGGTAACCATTGTCCTAATTTCTACCATTCCCCTTCATTCGCAAGTCAGATAATGGTTTCTTTATGGCTTCCATAGACATCTTCAGTGTTAATAGCTACCAGGCATAGAGAGACCTTCCGGCTTGCCTAGACTGCTTGAAGTGCACCATAGTTAGTCCCCAGCTCTTCACTCTACGCCAGCTCTCTCAGATTGAAACTCTGTGCCTCGGTTTACTTGTTGGTGAAAGGGGATTGTCCTTCTTTGCTGGGTTGTTTTGTGGATGGAAAGGGAAGACACAAAGAGCCGAGTGTAGGGAAAATGGCCAGTGAATACTTACCTTTGATTTCACTCCAATCTTTACCACGTTGAAGCAAGCGATACTTAGTTCATGTAGTGTGTCTTAAACTCTAGCCCAAAGCAAAGTCGTTTGGACACTCCTGTTGGCTGCTCGCCGTTATGTAGTGTTCTGGATGCAGTCCTCGTTAAATACCGAAAGTAAGTTGTGAACGCTATTTGCCTAACTCCTCTGAGGAAAGCTAGAGGTCTTAGCCTCCCCCCGCGGCCCCCCCACGCGCATGCGCGTGCTTGGAAACAACGTGCCGCGGGGCCGCGGGGGCTCTTGGGTAGTCTCAGAATCGGCCTGCGAGAATGTCGTCACTCTTGGAGACTTGGTAACTGCTGCCCATTTGGAGGAAAGGCCCCGGCTTCTCTCCATTGTCCTTCTCATCTACGTCAAGTCTTGTTGGAGGCTGTTCACCAAGAGTCAAGAGGGAGTCCGAGCAAGAGAAGACAGAGAGGGAAAATAAATCAATGCCATTTTTTGTTGCAAATTAATGTTGAAAGAAGTGAGAGAAGCTAGCTGATAGCCTCCTGAGATTCTAGTTAACCATGTTGGCCCGGTCTTCCTAGACTCACCTGAGTGACAGACACTTGGCATCAGGGCAGGCAGTGTTGCAGAAGAAAACACATGGGTGTCAGCTATTCTCCATACCTCTGCCTTCTGACCTAATAATAATACTCATTTCATGGCGAATATTAATTGGCACAATCATTGTGACTATGAATGGAACAATGTCTGTCAGGTAGGAATACTGAAATACTCACGAAGAGCTGGCACATTTATTTGTCTTGACTCTTCCTAGCTCATCTTAGAAAACAAGACGAGGAAGCAAGTTGGTAAATGGTAAGAATAGAAGTTGCTGACCAAGTCCCACTTAATCAAGTACTTTACTGACTGGCTGTACTGTTCAGTCTTCCTAGTGTGCCACCGTAGATTAGGGACACTCCAGTGTCACAGAACAGTTGTGGTGAAGGGAACCAGTCAGGGAGCTTGCGAGAGGCCCCTGGAACCGACTCCACCCGTCGCCTCCTCATCGCTGAACAATGCTCCCAGCTGCTCACAGTGGCAGCCAGCGTCAGCCAGGCAGACTCTGTGGGATGCTGGCCTACGTGCTGTCTCCATTTGCTGGTGAGGAAACTGAAACTCGGGGAGGTCAGTCCCTAGAACAAATTCACACTTACCAAGGAGCGGATGGAAAATCTGTGAGCACCTCTAGTGACCTCAGAGCCAGACCCTTATCACACGAGTTGCCAGGCTGAAGGCTTCTGTCTCAGCTCTGAGGTAATTCACTTTAGCATCATTTTAGATTCACTTCTGCCTTAGCCCTGAGTGATTCACTTTGACTTCACCCTTATCTTTTTACCTCCTTGCAGAACGTCTGCTTCAAGAACCTTTTTACATTCCAACGCTATTGTATTTATTTTAATATAAATTAAATTCTACCTCAAAATCAGTTTGTAAATGTACACACACACACTAGAATTCCCATCTTGGCTGTCTCCCACTGAGCCCTACATTCGAGGCAAGGCCTTCTTTGAGGTGATATGGGGAAGAGGTAACAATGGGGCCTAGCTGGGGGTCTTTGGGTGTTAGGATGTTTATCCTTGAAGGCTCTGTGAGACCCTGACCACTGCCACTTCCTCCTCCTGCTGCTCCTTCTCCTCTCTTCCTTCCTGGCCCTGGATTACCCACTCCCCCACCCTGCCGTCGGATGCCCCCACCGGAGTTGTAAAAACAGCACATCCAGCCGAGCATGGGTTTAAACCATGAGGCAAAAATAGCCCTTTTCTTTTTGTAAGTTGATTATCTCACTGTTTTATTCTAATGATGGGAAGCTGACTAACACGGTATACACATATACATATTAATGTTTTTTCCCATCAGGAGCCAGTCTGACAGCTCACAACAAAAGAGTACATCCATGCTAACTAAGCATGGTGCTACATGCATGGAAATCCAGACCAGAAGACTGGAGCAAGAGCAAGCAGAGCGGGAGGCCAGCCTGGGCCACCCGTTCCAGAAAGGATGGAAACCGTGAATAGGGGGACTCAAACCACAGATTGACCGAAAAACAAGATCTAAAGCAGATTGTCTCTCTTTAAAATGGCTGCTATAGGATCCCCAAAAATAAAGATTAAAGAAAAAAGTAATAGGGCCGCCTCCTGAAATACCCTTCAAAGAGTGACTGTGAGTTGAGTCAAAGGGATATTCTGGAAACATAAATACCGTGAGTCACAAGATTCTCTCACCACAGCTAAGATGTGTGAGGAAAATGTAGCTTCTGTTTTCTTCAAACAGCTCTCAGCTCGCATAAATTTCTTCCCCTGAGGCAGGAAAATTGGGATTTGCCAAGAAACAATATTCTAATTTCTCCTAGTCTAGACACTCTCTTTTCCACTTAAGTATTCAGTCAGTCCCTTCAACTGGGTGTCATACCTGGATTGCTATTTTTTTAAAGGACAATTTCTTGAGATAATTCAGCCCCTGGGATACAGATCATCTTTCAGAGTGGGCCCCTGGATGGAGTCTGTGCTGTGAGTGATGTGCCTGCTATGTCTGCTCAGGTGTGTCAGGACTGGGACATTCCTGAGTAGGCATGGTTCTGTGTGGCTTCTCAGAACTGCTGAGTTCCTCCTCCTGGCCCTTTGCCCCGGCATCCTGGGGCTCTTCTACTGCTGCTGCCTGGGCCACATGTTTCTTTAGACGCTGTCCTGGTCTTCAGAAGCATCAGGGCTCCTCAGGTTCTGAGAAATAGGAAGCAGAGTCATAGAGTCATCTTCCATTATCCATACACCATTGTCCCCGAACCATGGTGGCCATGTCCCCAATCTGGAAGGCTACAACCTCCTTGGAGAAATCACCCACCCTCTCTTCTCTACAGCCTTTGGCTTCCACAAACCAGTCTGGATATTTCTGAACCATCTCATCCTCATGCAGAGTTCTCACCTGATCTATTGCTCTGGCCTCCCTCCTCTGCAGCCATCTTCCTTTCCCCTCTCATTTTGTTTGCTTTTGCTTTGTTTGAGTCAGGGTCTTACTATGTAGCCTGGTTGGCCTGGAACTTGTTATGTGGATCAAGGTGGTTCCAAAACTCACTGAGATCCACCTGCCTCTGCCTCCTGAATGAGGAATTAAAGGTGTGTGCCACCATGCCTGGATTTTCTCCGTGGTTTAGTTTATGGGCAGAAGGGATGTTTTTCCAGCATTGGCACGGGTGGAGGGTTTATAGGCCAATATCTTCCAAGCTTGAATCTGATATACATTGGCAGATAAAGGGACGCAGACGGGCTTTCAAGTCTAGTGCCTTGATTCTTTTTTAATTTGAGACAAAGTTTAGCTATGTTATTTCAGGTCTTGAATTATCAAATTTTTTGCCTTTGTCTCCTGAGTGCTGAGATTATAGGTGAGTACTACTACCATACATTTTTTTGTGTGTGTGTGTGTATGTGTATACGTATTCATGTGTATATGTATCTGTGTTTGTACACATGTGCGTGAGCGCTCATGCACATGAGTGTTTTAAGTGCATATGAAGGCCAGAAGTCCATGTTGGGTGTCTTCCTCAAGCTCTCTTCTATTGTCGTTGTTGTTATTTATTATATTTGAGATGGGGCTCTCACTAAACCTGGAGCTTACCAATTCAGCTACACTTGCTAGCCCGCAAGCCCCAGGGATCCTCCTGTCTCTGCGTCCCCAGAGTTAGAATTACGGATCCATTTGCCATGCCTGGCTTTTCACAGGTGCTAAGGATCCAGACTCGGGTCTTCGTGCTTGTACAACAAGCACTTCACTGACTGAGCCATCTCCTCAGACTCCACACATTTCCTATGAATGTCAAGAATTTCATCGTCTTTGTTTTGAATTTATGCTAGAATGACTCTAAACCTTCGTGAGACAAATAGATATCTGTGACGTCTCTTTGCCAGAGAACAGTACACGAATACATTGTCTTTAATATCACAAAGAATTGTTGGATTCATTTAGAAACACAAAATGAGCTCTTGTTATAGTCAGTAATGTTCTATATAGTTAAAAAAAAATAATCTTGCTCCTATACCCCAGTCTGCTACCCTACCATTCCCCTGCAAAGAGCTAAAAACAAAAACAAACAAAAAACAGCTACAGGGAACCAGGTACAGCAACCAGGAGGCTCAAAAGAGAGCAGATGAAAGAGCCCAGGTAACCAAAAGGGTTGGTTTACATAGGGAAAGAGCAGCTGGGGGAAGGGCAGCCCAGCACTCTGAGCTGGAGAGTTCAGGGAGGGCGGGGTATGCCAGCTGGAAGGGTCTTGTAACAGGTAGGGACTGAGCTACACAGGGAGAACCTGTCTACTATGATATGCTAAAGTCACCTTAGCCCTTTGTACGAGGTTTGAAACCTAACACCACGAACAGTGGTTAAGTCTTCTCATAGCCATTCACCTAGATAATCCTCCCCAGATGTGCCCAGAGGCCAGCCTAAGCCAGATAATCACAGGAATGCTCAGAGGACAATCAACATTGACCATAACCTGTCAGAATAAAGTTGAAACTCATAGTACTTCAGGGGGATATTGTTGTCCTTGGCAGTAGGTCCTCCTCGCCATGTATGCCCACGCTGTGATCAGGAGGACGTGTGACTTGCTTCTTCCACTCACTGTGTAGAGCCTTACTGGGCTTCAGTAGAGGCCTGGCTTGCTGCTGAGGGTACAGGTTAGCTCAGTGGTCAACTGTCTTGTCACAGGTGTGGCGATTCGTGCCCTTCTTTCTGCTTCCGTCACTAAATCCTATTATCTCACCTAAACCACTTTTCTCAGTCACTGAATAGATAGTCCCCATTGACTCTTGTGCTGATCCTTGGTCCGGTCCACTGTGCCAAGGGGTCAAGGTCACATAAGTATAAAGCTTAGGATGTAAAAAATTTCAAAGGTGGTACCAAGGTGGGCATCCAGAGTCATCTCAGAAGAAGGCAGAGGAAGAGACGCTTGTTTCGAAGGCTGGTCAGAAGGCCCTGGAGAGGGCAGACTGCTAGATCCTGTCAGAAAACTCCTTTTGGAGAAACAATGAAGTCCACCTGCTTATGATCTGGCTAGTATATATGATGTCAACTTGATTCAAGGTAGAGTTAGCTTGGAAGAGGGAATCTCAATTGAGAAAACGTCCCCACCAGACTGTACTATGGACAAGGCTCTGGGCATTTTCTTGATTAGTGATTGATGTGGGAGGATCCAGCTTCCTGTGGGCAGTGCCACCCATGTGGGCTGGTGGCTCTGGGTGCTGTAAGAAAGCGAGTTAAGTGAACCCCAGGGAATAAGCCAGTAAACTACACTCTTCCATGGCTTCCCTTCTAGTTCCTGCCTCCAAGTTCCTGCCCTGAGTTCTTGCCTGACTTCCCTCGGTGATGAATTATAAGCTATAATACGAAAGAAACCCGTTCCTCCAGGAGATGCTCTTGGTCACGGTGTTTTATCACAGCAAAGAAAAGTAGCTAAGATAACGTCCTTCCCAGAGAAATAAATAGCCCGAACCAAAGCACACTTCCGGTTGTCAATTTTGTTTTCTTTTTCTTTTCTTCTTCTTTTTTTTTAAACAACCACCCTGGAACTCAATGACAGTTCTTGAGGATCGATGCGGTCCAGTGACGGTGAATTGATTGTTCCAACAGAGATCTTTAATGAGATTGCTCACACTATTCAGGAGCTGCGGGCTCCAGCAGATTACAATGACAATGGCGAGGGGACCTTGTGTGAATAGAGAAAGCGGATCAACCTTTCGCTCATTTCTTTTTGAAAGGACCAAGCCCTAGCAGCCAGGCCTTCTTGTTAATTAGTTGTTAATTATTGGGACAGCTCGTGAAATGGTTTTTAAAGAGCTGGCCTAGTGGCAAAGAAAAGGACCTAGCACAAGAGACTGAATTGAAGAGCAAGAAAAGGAGAAAAAAAAAAAAAACTTTTACCCAGTTGATACCAAGGAAATTCTAGCAAGTACCCTTGGGGTACAAGACGAGAGGTCCTGTAGAGTGCAGAGGGAACTTGGGACACACAGGGATGAATGGAAATTAGCAATCATCTCCCTCTGTTTTTCTAGACCTAACTAAAGTCGCACTTCTGGTTGGTGTCCCAAGAATCAACAAACTGAGTGCTGAGACCTCACCACCATCATCAGGCCCCGTGAAGCTGAGTGTTGACCATTTGGCTCGAGTCTTCTATGCAAACAGGACTTCTTCCCCACGTGTTTTTCTTCACCCTCAAAGATGACTGCAACAGATACAGCTCAAAGCCACGCATCGCCAGATTTAGAACTGCCGTGCTCCTTTGTAGTCAAAATCGATGATTATTGATGTGTTAAAATTAATGCCTTTAAAAATCTGATGTTGGGCTGGAGAGATGCTCAGAGGTCAAGAACAACGACTGTTTTTTCAGAGGTGCTGAGTTCAGTTCCCAGAAGCCACATGGTGGTTCACAACTATCTATAATGAGATCTGGTGCCTTCTTCTGTCAAGCAGGCAGAACGCTGTGAACATAATAAACATATAAATCTTTAAAAAGAAATCTGAACAATTATGTCATTTGCTCCCCCTCCCCATGGAAAGTTAATTTGTTACACATATACATTTAAAATGTTAGTTTCTATAACTATCTTCGTGTTTAAATGTAGTTTTTTAACTTTTACATTTATTTATTTCTGTGTGTGTGTGCGCGCGCGTGCGCACACCCGTGCACATCACCGTACACATGTGACCATCACAATACAGCTTGTGGGAATCATTTCTCTTGTTTCCACTATATATTGGGGCACGGGAAGTAAAGTTCTCAAGTTCTTAGGCTTAGTGGTTAGCACCTTTACCTGCAAAGCCATCTAGCTCATCAACCTGAATTGTTTTTAGAAAAAAAAAAAATGTTTTGAAGGTTCAAACAAGTGGCTGAGATCTTTTAACACCTCTCTGATGTCTAGATAGAGAGCATCGTTTTAATAAGAGATGAAAGTTCACACAGAACCCAGGCGTAGTGTTCTTAAGACAGAGGATTCTGTGTTGCACAGTTGCAGAGTTGGCAATAATGAACCCATCCACCTTGGACAGGTGCGGGCTACCTAGACACAAACTACTCTTTGAAAAATGCTTGTGAAGTAGTTGCTGTTGTTTGTGTTCTCTGTATGACCCATACAAGTCTCTTTGGGTGGCTCTGTTACACATTTTCAAACATAGTCCATCCAATCATCTTTTTACCTAAAACATTAAAATAGGGGTAAAGTTCTCAAACGCATATTTATCCTCCCCTCTAACGTTGTTACGATGCAGAAAATAAAATACAAAAGTCACGGTAACACGGGATCTATGTAGCGAGTGAGGATCGAAAGGGAAGATCTATTTTATTCTTTAGGAACTTCCCTGTCCCCCTCCGACAGTCCTTTAAATGGTACCAAGTGTCTGTCTGAGAAGTGTAACAATTTCTTGTTGTCTTATTTATTTCTCCTCCAAGATGTGCTGTATGGGCTCCACGTCTCTTTAACTTCAGGTGCCTAAGGATCACCGTATGAACCTACACTAAGCGTACGACCCACCATCAGACTCAGAGGTTGCCACTCCCTAGAAGCCCTCACCTGAGAAAGTTCAACAGTCTCGGAACTTTTGTTACAGGCCTTCCTGAGTACCTTAAACGGATATGTGTTTCTGACTCTGTTGCTGCTTTGATCCTTCCATTTGAGTGTTTTGATCATGAGATGTTTTCTTATAAGCCTCTTTTCAACCATCCTGCCTCTCAGGGTTTGCCTCTTTTGCCCTTGTCTCTGACAGAAAAGATAGAAGGAAGTTGAGCTTGGGGGGACCACACACACACACACACACACACACACACACGCACGCACGCACGCACGCACTCACATACCCATTCAGTTCCACCCGGCAGGCAGAGGGACCTCTCTCCTAGGCGCCCTTCCACTGCCTTTTAACACTCATTAGGAGAAAGCATAGGCCTTCTGGGGCTAATTCTGGTGAGTTGGCCTTACAATCAAATGAGTGGATTACTATTCAGAGTTGAAAACAGTGCAGAATTATGATGCACAGCAATGAGCATTTTGGCTTGGGCCGCAGATACATCTAGAGAGTCAAATGGAAAGTTTCAAAACATTCTCTGCAATGACGCTGGGCAGCGTGACCAGGCTGCCCCATCATGGACACACAGGCTGCTTGCAACCTGTGGTGGTTCTAGTTGATTGGGCAGCTATTCTCATGGATTGAGCATTGCATGGGTTGAGCACAATGGGGCAGCATCTCAGGCAGGCCTATTGGTAACTACTGGGATTTGTATCTAGCTTTTCTTCTGAAGGACAACATTGCTGTGAATCTCTCAATTCGAGTGCCCTTAAAAACACAAATGTCATGAACAGTTCCTTCTTGCAAGTGACACACGTCGTCATGTGGCTCACATTCTAATGAAAGACTAAGTTAGGTTCACACTGCCCCTACAGCATCTATTCCAGGCCTTAACTCATGATGGGCATCAGTTTTCCAAGCCATTGTGTCTACTATTACAGGCATTACCTTGCAAAGCATGCGGAGCCTCGGGAATTTAATACCCTGAATTGTGCAGCAGAAAGATGCCTTGAGCTGTCATGGCCATGTCCTTAGTGTGGCTTCCTTACGATGGCACTATGCTGATGTGTTTCCTGGTGTGCATTCGAGCTGATTAATTTATCCTTTCGAAGAATGTAATAAATTGCAGTTTGCTTGGGGTCGGATGACAGTTGGGTAGGCTGGGGTTTACAGAGAAAGACTATTTTAGCTTATCATAAGAAGTATATGATTTATGTTCATGGAATGGGCTAAGGAAGTATTTATCAATCAGTATATGTCTGAGTATGTGTTGTACACACTCACATGTACAATTATAATACATGGAATTCAAGGTAATATGGTTCACTTGGTAATGCAAAACGCACCGCATCACTTCACATGTTCTAACTTCTGATTTACAGACTAGATTTAGGGACTAGAATCAATGATCTAGCTCACTTGCCTCAGCCGCTCAAAGTCTGGGCTTGATCCTTGAAAGCTAGGGGCCATGAAAGCATTCATCTACCAAGAAAATGGGTTAAGTGACACATGACTGTGAGCCCCTCCCCCTCCCATCCAATAACCAATACCATTTTGCCAGCAGCCAAAGTAGATTTGCCTGCTCATAACTGCTTTTTCACATGATTGCAACTTTGGCTAACATCTTGACTAAAATTTTGTGAGTAGCAGATTCCTAGGCAGAACCTAGAGCTCAGTGTGTATTCTCATTCCTGATGGACAAGTAACCCTCACTGCTTTAGGGTACCACTTTTGGAGAACGTTGTGCCTGAATTTGGTGTGTTGAAATGCTGCATCAGAAATCTAAAATGTGAGTGGAATCCTGCAACCAAAGAGTGGGCAAAACCCAGGAGGGTTTGAGGAAAGTATAAAGTGGAAAAACGAAATGATTTCAGAGAGACTGCCACTGAAGCTAAAGGTACACAAGGAATATACTGCTCTGGATGAAAGAAAGAGCCCTTTCTAAGTACTGCTGAGAAACGTAGTGGTGCTGTCGCCTTGACAAAATAGAAATGTCCCTGTTGACATGAGGGCATCGATCTGAGCAGATTCCCAGGCAGGATATTGGAGTGTATGGGTTTATACTTTCTATAAAACATGATACGAGACAAGCAAGTTAAAAGGAGAGCTACTAATACTTTTTTAAAAAAATTTAGAGCCAGAAATTCTTGCCTTTGAAAATTCCTAGCCTCCTTGACAGCACTAGACTTTGGAAATGGCTTCCAGGCAAAGATGAAATCCCAAGCCATCAGAAGAGACCGTGATAAGAAGACACAGCCTGCCTTGTGGTTGTAAACTTGTTCTGTGAAGATCTGGGAAATAGCCAGGCAGTGCCTTGGGGAACAATTGAGATAAGCAACAGGGCTTCTAACAGAGTTAAAGGTGATGCCCCTGAGCAATCCCACCAGCAGCCCAACTAGACTCTCAGAAGGCTTGTGGGCGTGCCCTTTAACACAGGCAGTGAGCATCAGTGGGAATTACAGGAAAGCCTTATAGTCTTTGCAAGGCTTTTCCAGTGTGGACTCAAAGAGGTGAGGACAGTTTACAATGAAGAGGCCTCTGAACTGCAGAAAGCTGCAAACGTGGACTGCCTTTCAGAGAAAAGAAGAATGCCCTAGGAGATGGAGCCAGGAACCCGTAGGGAATTATTCTTTGGCTTGGACAATTAACCAAGAAAGGACTCACATATGCCCTGATGAATTTCAGAACTGCTGTAGACCAGTGCCTCTTGGGTGGCTGTCTTTCTCCTCTGCGTGGTAATCCCCAAGCCTGTGATGGCTGCGCTTATATACTGGGTTTGTTCAGCAGACAGATGACCTATTTCTTCAGAGCATAGGCCACGAGGGAGAAAAGAACAAAACAAAACAAAGCGTTAGAACTTCTGCATAAAACCAAAAGGGAAATTGAAGGAAAAAAAAAAATCTCGAAACCAGTGGGAGTGGAAATAGAGCATAACAAAACATAGGATTCAGCAAAAGAAATTGTCGGGGTGGGTGGGGTCTGCAGAGATAGGAGCAGCTAGAGTCAAGTAATGAACTTGATCTTATAGACACTGCTGAGGTTATGATGATGAGAGTATTGAGGGACTTGGGAGGGATATAAGTCTGCATGCGAAAAGTCACAAATCCCTGACAGACAGGAGGTGCAGCTAAAGCCACCCCATCTCTGAGATGGCCTTTGGTGGCCGTGTCTTCCCGGAATTCATGTTGATGCAGACAGACCTCTTCCCCAGGGAGTCGAGCTGGTCCGTGTAACAGAGTATCTTGGAAGAATGACGTGTGACTCCAGGGCCTAGGTTAGGACATTCACGGCAGCTTCTGCCTTGCTTTGTTGGGTCTCTGACTGTGGGGAAGCAGGGATACAATACGGGGATACCCAAGCAGTGGTTGGATCCGTACACTCGTGAAATTCTTACTCACAGAAAGGAGATAAACCGTTCACAGTTTCATTAGGAAGCTAAGCTTCATGAAAATATTGTAAGTAGCAATAGATTCTCAATATACACAAGACCTACAAGTTTCCCAAATATCTAGAAACTGAAATCTCATGACAGCCCTAACTGAAGCAGGTGCTTGTCATGTCACTGCGAAAAAATGCCCGCCAGAAACAGTTTAAAGAGTAGATGTTTGTTTTGGAGCATTGTGTTTGTGTTTGTATAATCTAGTCATCTAATGATTTATTTCTCTGTGAGCTCGAAACCAGCTTGGTCCACATAGTGTGTTCTAAGACAACCAGGACGAGAGAGAGAGAGAGAGAGAGAGAGAGAGAGAGAGAGAGAGAGAGACAGAGAGAGAGAGAGAGAGACTATTTCAAACAAAACAAAATGAAACAAAACAACTAGCGAAAAAATATTTTGTGTGAAACCAAAAGAGAATTTTTTTTAATCTGCCAAAAAAAAAAAAAAGGAAATACAACAAACTGAAACTTATAGGACACAGTCAAAGAATTTAAGAGGAAAGTTGATGGTGATAAATGCCAATATTGAGGAAAAAAAGGAAAAAGTAAGATTTCAAATAAACTGCCTAACTCACTCTATATCTCAAGGAACTAGGAAAAAAGGAGGAACTTGGTAGTGGTGGTGCACGCCTTTAATCCCAGCACTTGGGAGGCAGAGGCAGGCGGATCTCTGTGAGTTCAAGGTCAGCCTGCTCTACAAGTACTAGTTCCAGGTACACAGAGAGATTCTGTCTAGAAAACCAAAATTAAAACAAAATAAAATTTTAAAAAATGGGGGAAATCAATACCAAAGTTAGTAGATTAAAGCACACCAGGGCACAAATGAATGAACCAGCAGCTGTAGAACCAACATGTTATGGTCTGTCATCAATAATCCCATGGCTATCACCGAGTAGAAATAATGTTGGTCTAGTAGCCATGACAACCAAGCAAGCAGCACAACACTATAGTAGCTGCATCTATAGTGATGATAATGAAGCTGTTGACAATGTGGATGGAAAAGGTGCTCAGAGGATCCTCACTTGGGGTTCTAGCCATTCTTTCCCCATGCCTTCCGCAGCTACAAGCGAGCTTGGAAACTGCCCGAGTACATAGGAGTAGAGATGCCACCCAGAGTGCAGCTTCCGTGGCGTCCCTGTCCACGATGGGCTGGTACTTTGCCATGATAAAGCTGTTTAAGCATCACCCACACTTCTGCAAGGAACCTTTCATCCAGGCTTCTTTAGCAAACTCAAAACACTAACTGGTTTGCAAGGCTTGACTTGGATGATGGGCTTGTTACCATGGTCTGCCCCAGTCTGGGGCCAACAGAAGCTTATTTATATCCCCCACCCCCAGGAGAAGAAGCACAACAAGCAGAAGAGATCCATGAAACTTGAAGTTATTTTTTTTTGAAAGGAGAGTTAACAAACTTTTACCTAGACTAATAAAGAAAAGAGAGTCAAATAAGCAATAAAGTCATAAACAGAAAAAAAAAAAGATGTTACAATTAGTGCTACAGAAGTACAAAGGACAGCAGTGTCAAATGATGTTCAACATCTGGATGACCCAGAAGAGATGGACAGGTTCCTAGAAACATGCAGCCTAACAGGACTGAACCTCAAAGATACAGACTGGCCAGATTAACAGCCAGTGTGGAGATGGTCCCCTCATCCGGATGTCACTCTGACTGCCTCATTCTTGTGCTCTCAGCTGACAATGTAGATGTGAGGTCAGGTTCACTACAGAGTAACTCGAAACACTCCGGTGGGGTGACCCTGGACCATGGCCAGAGAGACCATTATGCAGAACTATGTATTTAGTATGACTCATAGACTCCCCCAAAGTCTCTGAAACAGACGGCTTTGCTGAGGGGCATTTTCCCACTCAAGTGATTGACAGGTCTATTTAGATGAATTCTTCAGGGGAGAACAATAACAGGCCTTTGTTCTTTACCAGAAAGCTCCTTGCAATCTTCGGATCTTTGGGGCAGTTCAGACAGTCATCTATCCTCCCCATGGCCAAAGGGGATGCAGCTCACACCCCATTCTTCTGATCAGAAATCATGCGGCAACATAGATTAGCAAGAAGTAAAGAAAGAAAACTAAAAGGAAGAAGTACCTATGCTTTACCAGAAGTAGGAAGGTGTCCCCTGCTTAGACCTCAAGAAAGGCCTGATATGTCCCCTCTTACTCCTATGTCTAATCCATTGTTTTTCTTTCACGGCATCTTAGATCTTGAGGCAATGGTGATATTTTCTCCCCACATCTACATACCTAAGGAAGGGCAATTGTGATGTTACAGGGGTGGGGGAAAGGGACCAAAGCAGATAATGAAGGAGGGGGCCTATCCTCAATGACCTTCATGTTTGCTCATTTCTAAGTAGCTGACAGAATCAACAATCACAAACCTCCCAACAACACAAGTCCAGAACTAGAAGCCTGTGGTAAAGTAAGAGAGGGGGCAGAGCTGGAAAGAAATTCCTGTCACAATTTTACATCCACACTTTGAAACTCTAAAGTTGCTGTGATAAGACAAATCTAATCCAAAGGATTGGCCTGAAAACATCACTGGCTACACCTACATTCAAAACCCTGGCTTAGAGGCCAAACAGGGTGCACCCCATTGTAAAAAAAAAAAAAAAAAGTAGACCTCACACCCTGGCCCCTCTACCCTCAAGTGATGGAGGGTAGAGGGGCCAGGAGCGTGCAAGCCTCTCTCACTTCCTCTCTCCTGCCCAAGAGAACTGTGAGAACTAACAGTTGATCGGAAAGCAACCATGATTTGTTGCAGAGGTGCAAGCTTGCAAAGAGACCTGTGAAATCCCACAAAACACAGGAAGTGTCTAAGTCCGCTGGATTGGGCTGGTGGTAAGGCAGCTGGCATCTTCAGAACCTGAGTGCCTCCAGAATCCTTTTTGGTAAGGAATGTCATCTACCGAGGGGAATCCCTACCTCACCGTTTACAAAGAGTTCAAAGGAAATGCAGATTTAGTCATTTGGTTTCTGTGTGACTTTCAAGTCAAAACGAAACTAGAATGTGAATATCAGAGCGTGTGAACCTTTTTGGTATGAAGCCTGGGTTCCCCTCTGGCTGCTGTGGTGTGGAGAGGATTGTGCATTGTAATAGCAGCACCCACAATATAAGAAGGCCTTTGCATGGCTCTCAGGATGTCTGCTGATGCTCAGAGCTGAGCTGCGGGGTGCAGCAGCTCACTGTTTGGACTGGAATGCACATGTGAAAACAGCTCCCTGAGCATTCTGCTTGCATTCTGGTCCTTTGTGAATGGATTTACTTCAAACAAGCATTTCAAACATTAAATAGTTAGAATGCTGCCTAGCAGTAGTACAAGTCTAGGTTCAGTCCCTGTACCATTAAAATTTTTATATGGAGAGAGAGAGCCAGGCATGGTGGTGCACACCTTTACTCCCAGCACTTGGAAGGCAGAGGCAGGCGGATCTCAGTAAGTTCCAGACCATCCTGGTCTACAAGAGCTAGTTTCAGGACAACCAGGGCTGTTACACAGAGAAACCCTGTCTTGAAAAAAACCAAACCAACAAGAACAAAATTCTCCAGCCAGAAGCAGTGTACCTATAATCCTAGCCTAGGGAGAAATAGGGAGATCCCTGGGTCTCAGAAATAAAGATGACTATCTCCCAAGGAAGGACACCTGAAGCTGACCTCTGGCCTTCACATGCATGCACATGTGTATGTACAGGTACCCGGACACACATGAGCATATACACACAAAACACTTTTTTATGACATATATACCAGAATTTACATAATTCAAAGCTTGCCCATAAAGAACAGCTGGTTTCATTTTTCTCAACTATATACAGCAACGACAGTGCAGGTAAGTACAGGTTTTCAGTTTTCTTAGGTGTTTAGCTTTATTTCCTTACTGTAAATTTTGAAAAATTGAAGCTAAAGACCAAACCTGCTTCCCAGTGGTTCGTAATGATTCATAACTAATTTTGCTTTTTACTGTGACTTTAAAAGTACTTATGAAATACCAGTTACGAAGACAAACTTGGGGGTCAGAAGACCCCTTTACCCATCTTCCCAGTGTGACCACGCAGGTGAACTCGCCTCTGGCTGTTTTCAGCATTATTCATTTTAAATTGGTGCTTTAGGTGGGGCAGCTGAGCCCCGCCTGTTGGTGCTGTCAGAGAAGTGACACCAGGGGAATCAGTCATTCACAGGAACTTGACTGTAAGGAGAGAGGAAGGCTGGGGTGGCCCCAGGCATCTGCTGGGGTTGCTTATGTTTTGGGAGGTTGGCTTGTTTTTTCACCTTGGACAGCACTGGCTACTTCTGGCCACTATTTGGTGAAGGGAGAAGTGGGTGCTTGACCTTTGTGGGCCCTGAGGTCTTAGCTAGGGTAGGGTGCACCCTCCCCTACCGTCTCTGGCCAGAGCCATTTCTGCCCTTTTCCCTCATCATCTTGAGATTCTTTTGAGCTGTTTGAGTTCATTTTGAACTAATTTGAATTACTGTAATTTGCCTAATAGGAAACCTCTGCTCCTTGAATTGGGGGTCTGTTCTGAACCATTAGATTCTTTTGGGTTATTTGGGTATCTGCTGTTGTTGGGACAGGCTTTGTCTTTGGGGCTTTTTCAAGACGATCCACCCATCTTTTGAGCTATTTAGGTGTCTGCTGGTGCGACATGGAATCTTGATTTCTGTACCTATGAATTGGTTACGAGCAGGAATGGCTTATAAGGTACACAGAGAGACAAGGATATTTGGGAGATCACTACTGTAGTTTCTATAACCACAGAAAATGCTAAGTCAGTACTTTTGGTGCTCCCCGCCACCCCCGGGGCGGGTGGGGGATTGTAGCTGACTAGTGTTTTTATAAACGTGTGGGGATTTTCCTGAAAATGCTTTCTGAACTACGGTAATTGTTTTTATATGTCATTTAATAAATTAGTCTCCCAGTCTGTGTCTATGGTAACTGATTTGATGGGTTTTAAAAACATGGCGATGACAGCGATGAACTGATGAGACGCTTGTCTAAGAGAGGCTGAGGAGATGCTCAGTGGGTAAGTGTGCCCAGGCTGATGGCTAGAGTTAGAACCCTAGATCCCACGTGATAGAAAGGAGAAATCACTCCTGGAAGTTATCCTCAGACCTCTGTGAGTGTGCATGGCCCACACATGCCTACACACACACACATACACCACACACAATAGCACGCAATAACAAACAGAAAATTCCACAAAACAGTGATTTGCCTGTAACATATTCAGTACCTGATGAGAAAGGAACCCAACAGTCCAGATGTGCTTGGTGATATGCAACACGGACCTTGAGCTACCCCAAACCACTTGGGTAAGACGGAGTACGAAGGAATCTGAAAACAGTGTGGAGCGAAACTTCATCTGTTCCTACACCTGTGAGCTAAATGGCTACTGACACACCTTATTGGGAGTGTGTGTGTGTGTCTGTGTGGTAGTATTATATAGAAGCTGATAGCTCTTCCTCCTCTTCTTCCTCTTTCTCCTCCTCCTCCTCTTCTTCTTCTCCTTCTCCTTCTCCTTCTCCTTCTCCTTCTCCTTCTCCTTCTCCTTCTCCTTCTCCTTCTCCTTCTTCTTCTTCTTCTTCTTCTTCTTCTTCTTCTTCTCTTCTTCTTCTTCCCCATCATCCTCCTCCTCTTCCTTCTCCCTTCTACTGTTGCTGTTGTCTCTTTTAGACACAAATAGAGGTCCAGATGCTGACTAGGTCTAGCTAAGCTGTAGGCATGCCAGAGTGACAACGGATTTGAGACTGCAGAAAAATACTGGCCATTTTAAAGGCAAGCTATTGTTACCTGCTTAGGGGCTGATAGAAGGCTTTGGAGAACTGAGACACGCAGGCAAGCATTCGTCACTGATTTTATTCTGTTGTAAGAATTGCTTGGATCCGATCTCTTTTAAAATGTAGTTGAGCTTACCAATAAATACATTTTCATAAACAGAAAATGGACAGAAAACTGTCTGTGCCTGCTCTCTTCCCGGGGCTCTGAAAGGACAAGTCGATGTTAGAGGGAAGAATCTAATTCCGTATGAAGAACACTGAAAGAATTTAAATTGTGTTTTAACGAGAAGAAACATGGAAAGGGTACAAATGCAGTTTATATTATTAAGAAATTATTGCCTAACATTCAAACTTTTATAAAAGACGCTCCAAAATATAAACTTATCCGGAGATTTTCTAAAGTCAAAAGTAATTCGATGATGTAATGCTCATAAGGCAATCACTAAGGTTTCTGCTGACTCGGGCAGGCTTTTGAATACTCAGGAAACTGAGACTTAACAGAGTCAAGGTTCATTTAAGCATCTCCCTGTTAAAGCCCTTTAAATGACTGCTGTGTAAGTAACTATTATTTTAGGGCGATCCCTGTATACTTAATAGTCTATGAGTCAGGAGTGTTGGAGTAGACCTGAAATCCCATCACTTAGGAAGTGGAGGTAGAAAGATCAAGCGTTCAAGAGTATCCTTAGCTACCTAGCAAGGCCATCCTGGGCTACATGAAGCCCTCCCAAAACACAAATACAAATCAACAGCACTGTGAATTTCTGACAGAAAGGAGTAGAACCATGTGTGTGAACATTTTATCCAAAAGGTATGCAGGAGTTCGAAGAGTTAAGAACATGCAAGTTCAATACATGCAAAATCACAGACACTCCTTTTTAATATAATGTGAGCTTCGTCTGAACTTCCAACATATAAAATGATCAATAGAAAACTTGACATGTCTGTTATTTGTAGGTACAAGCATTCAGGTGAAAACCCAGCCATTTGGGCAGTCCTGCTATTAAAGATGTGGTCTGCACTTGTTTGCTTTGACTACTGAATGCTCAGTTGTATGCAGGGGACATATTTGCCAGTCAGAGTGAGTCTCTCTGTGGTCACCAGCACCGTTCCGTAAATTTGAAAGAGGTCTAAAATTTTGATTGCTGTCCGTGCTGTGGACCTATTATTTTACTGAGTCAGAATCTAGAATTTGCTTCAAAGATCGAAGCTGGATCGCTACATAAAGGGTTTCTGTATATGTACAGGGTGAATCGTTTCTAGTTTTTTTTTGTATGTTGAATGGGTTTGTGTTCCTCTAATCCAGTGGCGCTCGGCCTTCCTAATGCTGTGACCCTTTAATACAGCTGCTCATGTTGTGATGACCCCCAACTATAAAATTATTTGCTGCTTATATTGAAAATTATATCCAACTTCATAACTGCAATTTTGCTACTGTTATGAATTATAAGGTAAGTATCTGATATGTAGGATATCTGATATGTGACCCCTGTGAAAGAGTCATTCAACCCTGAAGGGTCGCGACCCACCGGTTGAGAACCTTTGATCAAATATGTAAGCCTTCTTAGATAGAACAGTTCCCCATGCTGGTGTCCTCCAAACTAGAATGACTGGTGGTGTTAACACTTTCCAAGCTAGTGTTGACATGTTCCTAACTGGATTGTGAGCACTGTCTTTACGCAAAGGCTACACACTCCAACACTGTACTCTAGTAAGATCGCTGCAGTCACTGGTCACCTGAGGATTCCATCTGTGAACACATATATCCTACTTTGTTTAGATAACATTTTTACTTACTCTTTTTTCCTCCCATTGAGCCTTAAAAGACAACTTTAAGGGCTAGAGAGTTGGCTCAGTGGGTACAGGGTACAGGCCTGATAACCTGAGTTTGACTCCCAAGTCCCACAGGGTGGCAGAAAAGAAATGACTGCTAAGGGAGTTGTCCTCTGACTACCACCTGGGCATTGCTGTGGCACTGATTGCCCTACAGACATACACACATGCATACACACAGACACACATGCACACAGACACACAGAGGCGTACACAGACACACACACACATATATACACTCACGCACAATATACTTACACACAACACACAGATGTACACACACACACTAAACACATATTTTTAAGGGTAAATTTAAATGGGGTCTACGTTTAAAAATAGTCTATTACTGACAACTTATTTTATCTTTTAAACTGAAATAAATGTTTAATGCGTTTCTGAGAGGAAAATGAAGACGGCTCGATGGTTCTGATATAATGCTGTCTGTCTACAGGAACAATTACCCTGAAGTTCACGCAAAGCAAATAACTAGACTGTTTTGCCAGTTGCTAAACTTTCTGCAGAGCGCTCACCACGGCTACCCCCACATCAGTGCCGTGCCCAGTTTCCGTCTCTACAGAATTGACAGCCACACTTGTGGAAAGTGACTCCCGTGAGCGCTTCCTCCCAAGCCAGTGTTTTCTTAAGCACTGGCTTTTATCAATTGCATTTGTGTTTTCCTTGTAGAGTGATGAAAGTTGTTTGCTGACATTCAGCAGAACCTCAAGATGTTTTTGTTTTTTGAGACAGAGTTTCAGGCTAGCCTCAAAATCTTTATGCATCTGTGATGACCTCGAACTTCTGACCTTCCTGCTTTTGCCTCTCTGGGTTACAGCCCTGAACTAACACTCCCAGTTTTTGTGGTCTGGGGACTCATCAACACTGCCACCTGAGTTACACCCTTAGCCTTGTGTATTTGCTTTTGACACAGGATGTTGCTATGTAGCCCTGGCTGGCCTGATGTTGCTATGTAGACCAAGTTGGCCGTGAACTTGCTGCAATCCTCCTGACTCTGTCTCCTGATGATAGAATCATAGCCATTCACCACCACGTCCAGCAGAGGCACAGAGTCTAATAAAATAAGCAGAGCCGTGATTGCTTGAGTTGCAAGGCAATCACCTACAGAACAGACCAAACGAAGGTGCTAATGAGCCTCAGGTAGGCCGAGTCTAAGAGTCACTCTGTCTAGACCTCTTAGCTGCTTGAATTCGGCCCACATGAGTCTTTCCTGACTACTTGTCATTTGTTACTCAAGCTCTTTCCCCATCATTTGCGATCAGGTCACCCAACTGGGACACGACCAGGACACTGAACACTGTCTTCAGAGACAAGCAGGGGATTGTCATCAGAAGTCAGACGAAGCCATCCTTAGCGTGATGGCTCACAGCTCTAATCTCAGCACTTGGGAGGCTAGTGCAGAAGGCCAGCCTCGACGAGAAACTTCATAAGATAATGTCAAAGCCAATGACAGATTGGAATCAGTTTCCAAAATAAGTTAAAGCTTAGAGACAATGTGCTTCATACGTGTGGGTACCTGACATTGGGTCCCTTCCCATCAGCATTCATGTTTAGTAGTTTATAGACTTGGAACTATTTAAAAAGAAAGATTCCCTGTTGGAATCTCTTCTCTTCTCTTCTCTTCTCTTCTCTTCTCTTCTCTTCTCTTCTCTTCTCTTCTCTTCTCTTCTCTTCCTCTCTCTCTCTCTCTCTCTCTCTCTCTCTCTCTCTCTCTCTCTCTCACTCTCAAAAATCTGTCTCTCTTTGCTTCTGTGCTTCTGCCATTGCAGCAAGTGCTCTTTTCATGCACACACCCCTCCATCACTGAGCCGGGATGTTATAATTCCTTCCTGAGTGAGAACTTTCAAACCCAAGAGGCTCCTAGAAGTTTCTCTCACTACAGCATCCCAGCTCCTCTGTTGAGCCCATGGGGCAACTAAAATGATAAGGGAATCGGATCTCTGCCTTCCTTTTACATTCTTCTGTCTCTCTGATGCGGGCTGCAGCCACTGCTTGACTCTGTGAAGGCATGTTAACCACTCAGGGAGAATCTTCCTACCTAACCAACCTCATTCCACCTCCAGGCTGAAGGCATGGAGACAAGTCCTTGTCCTGAACCTCTCCTCTTGAGTCACCAGATACTCCATGAGCAACAGGGCAGGTTGATAAATACCTCTGTGACAAGGGACTGGAACTATCTCCAAGCCATGAGCCAGCAGGACAGAGCATCCCCAGGATGAGAACAATTACCTGTGCAGAAGAGCCTCCACCCTGGAGCCGATCATCATGTAGGGACCAGATTGGTCTCCTCAAGTTAATGCCAGATTGGCCGTTTTCCTGAAACCACAGCTCAGCACCAGAACAGTGACAGAGATGGGCTGGACCACACTCTGACCAAGACGACTTAGTAATGCTATCTCTTGCCCCTTCAACAATTTTTTTTTCCTCAATTGTAAAGCTTAGTGTTCCTGTCAGTGCCTCAAAATGGAATCTGGGGCCACTGGACTCCTTCATTTGTTTGTCTTCCCTATGCATTGACTAAATCTCCATCTCTGCTTCTCACTAAAACTCTTAAGAAGACATTTAGGGGGCTGGAGAAATGGCTCAGAGGTTAAGAGCATTGCCTACTCTTCCAAAGGTCCTGAGTTCAATTCCCAGCAACCACATGGTGGCTCACAACCATCTGTAATGAGGTCTGGTGCCCTCTTCTGGCCAGCAGGCATATACACAGACAGAATATTGTATACATAATAAATAAATAAATAAATAAAAAGAAGACATTTAAATGTAAAATACCATTTTGCAAAATCCACTGATGGGGCTGAGTGTGTAGGACTGGCGGCAGAGTACTTGCCTAGGCCACACAAAGTCCTGAGATCAATCCCTGGGTTCAGTCTTCAGCATTATCTATACCAGGCATGGTGGTTCACATCTGTAACCCCAGCACTCAGGAGGTAGAATCAGGAGGACCGAAGCTCGGGAGTTCAAGGTCATCCTCTACTATATTGTAAGTCTGAGGCCAGCATGGACTAGCCACCCTGTCTCAAAAAACAAAATCCAATGACAAAGGCCAATGAAGCAGGTTAACCCCATTGAAGAGAATATATCTACTGTGGTAAGAGTTTCCAGGATGCTTAGGTAGAATAATGTCACCCTAACCTTGTGAGTCAAACCAGTGAGGTTGGGGAAAATTTGACCGCCATGGCCTTGAATGTGGTGAAAACAATTTTTTTTTAAAAAATTCAAAAACAAACCAGAAAGTTGCATAATATAGTAATTGGGTTCTGCCTTCTTAGGAGCTGAAATGAGACCACAGTCACGTGACATAACCATCAAAAGATGGCAATGTTTCAGCAGGAAGGACGTGGGCTTCGCAGGTGTGGAGCTTGTTTTTCAAAGCAAGCTTGACCTATAAGAGAACGGTTACTCTTTTACTCCTAGCTGCAAGGGCATTAGGGGGCTCAAATTTGGTTCCCTTGCCCCACTAAGGAAGCTTCGGGCCGATGTGTGGCTGTCCTGCCTGCCAGGGGAACTTCTTGTAGGGAGTCTTTTCTTGCAGTCTGTACCCTGACCACGTGTGGTTTTAGTACCCACATTAGAGCATGCGTGCCTCACCTAGGATCTGGTCATTTTAGAAGTCCTTGGAAGTCCTTTCTGTCCTTAACTTGACAGAGAGTGGGAGAATGCTCAATCATTGCTTCTCCAGGGTCAGTCCCTTTGAGAAATTTCCAGCCCTCCATCTGCGCTACCTGCTTAATGAACTTCCAAGTTCTGCCTTGAAATGGAAGACCTGGCATTTTAGATCACTAGGGCTCCTGTGTGCAATCCTGGGGCCACCCCCAAACTCTGTAGCATCTTTTTCTTCTGCGAATACATTACTATAACCTCTCAAAGAGAGGATGTCTTAGTTTAGTTGACCACAACAATAATGCTATTGTCTCCAGATGAGAAAAGCCTGCATTTGAATACTGCCTTCTTTGATACAAACTGGTTCTCTTCATCTGCAAATCACGGTAACAGAAGCAGGTACTCCCCACCCTGCAGAGCTGCTGTGAGAGCAAATCCTTCATATGAAGTACATGGTATGTTGTATGTGTTCTATGTATGTCAGTTCTCATGGGTATTAGATATTTGAGACATCTTTATCCTGTCTCCCACTTTGAGGTCTAGAATGACTTTCTTCTCCTTGGGATGGGGATAGTTCTGCTTCTCTGGTCAGTGGTTTTGGTTCTGGAGCTAGCTGCTCGGGAGAGTGGGGAATGGAGAAAATGCTCTTAGCAGAAAAATGAGAATAAAGAAATCCTGCCCTGTGTCCTCCCCCGAGAATTCTGTTTATCGCTTCAAGTATCCACCCCTGACAGCACACATAAGCGTGCATTTGTTTCCCTCGAACTAAAATGAGAAAGTCCAGGATATGAAATATTTCTCTGATAAACCTGCTCTCAGTATATAAAGGGAGAGAGAAAATATAAAATTGCCGTGCACACCAGAGTTCTGGCTCAAGGCTTCCAGTGCCTTGGCAAAACTGTAAGAGATAGTGCGGGCAAAAGATTCACTCTCTTCAACAGTGAATGGCATGGAGTCAGGGCCCTGTGAGTTAGGGAATTAAGAGACATGTCCAATGTAATGTGTAAACTATTTTTATTCCAATTTGTGTAAAACAACTGTAAAAAATACATTACGGAGCCAATTAGATACTTAACTAGTGGTTAGGTCCTTAATTGATGTTAAGAATCATTCCATTTGCTTTCAATGTAGCATTGTGTTTAGTCGGGGTTCTCCAGAGGTACAGGCCTGGTAGAACGGATATGTATTTACTAGAGTGGCGTTCAGGCTGTGGTCTGAGGAATCCAACGGTGGTTGTCTCCTGATAGAAAAACCAAGGATCTGCTAGTTCCTCAATCCATGAGGCTGGATGCCTCAGCAGTCCTAATCTGGTGTGGCATTGTAGGATATTCAATTATACTGTGAATCTTCAATTTGTGTTTGAACCAACGAAATAAAATCAACTTTGGGTCAGGAGGTCAAGTTAGTAACTAGTTGACAGAAAGTAATCGTGGAGAGTCATAGGGTGTCTGTAAGGCAATAGAGAGATGCACAGGAAGGAGTAGGGAGGGACTTAGTGCAGTGTGGCTCCTTCTGTTTTGGTGAGTGGAAGGAGGGTCTCTTTCAGAGATGCCGGCAGAGAGAGGGTCAGATGGTTGTTCCTCAGCCTCTCGAACCCAGCAGGTTTCCACCCCAGTCTCTGACTTCCACTCTTATTGGTAAAAAGAATTATAAAGATTTAATTTAAAACTATATTTGGTGGCAGCAACACAACCAGTGCCTGAAGGACCAGAATTCCTGCCAGATCCTGGTCGAGTGGCTGGACCACTGCCAGACAAGCAGACCAGTAACTGTGGACCCAAATATGGTGGCTGAAACAGCAAAAGATTAAAGCCCATCCTCTGTGCAGACGGAATAAACAATAGGGCTGGGGTCCCAGAGAGGTCCTAGAGGACCGCAGTCTTCAGTTCCCAGGGGAATCCTGAGGAAGTGGGTGCTAAGATCATTGAGGACGTGGCTCAGGAACAGGATAGATGAACTTGCCAGCAAGAATAGGGACAGGGTCAAAAAGCAAAAGCTTTCTTTTCTCATGTCTTTTATGAGGACGGTTCCCTAGAAGGTGTCTCTGATTTGGCACGAGTGTTCTGACTTCAAGTGATCCAGATTTAGAGTGAGTCTTCCTACCTCAAATGATCCAATCAAGAAAATCCCTCCTGGATATACCCAGCTGCTTGGGTTTTAGTTGGTTCCAAACACAGTCAAGTTGACAACCAAGATTAACCATCACACCCCCTGGGTTGCTCGACAATTGTCCTTTCTGGGATATATAACATACAAGTAATATGTATGATATTTACTTCAAAATAGTCCAATAAAAGGCAAACTAGGGAGATGCATGGAGCAAGACAAACTTGTGAGGACAAAGACCGCAGCTGGTAGATCCATTCATGGCGATTGGTTACAATGTTTTCTTTCTTTCTTCTTCCTAGTGGTGCCCAGGCTGGCCTCGAACTCTGCATGTGTCGAGGGATCATCTCACATTTCTGATCTTCCTGCTTCTATCTCTTGAGCATTGGAATTATAGACAGGGCCACCATGGCTGACTCCACAGTGCTGGGAATTAAACCCCAAGCCTTGCGCACTCTACCGGAGCACTCCCGCAACTAAGCTATGTCTCCAGTCCCATCAATATTTTCTTTGAAATGTCCCCCCATCAAGTGTTAGGGAATAGCAAAAAGGTGGCTCTAGTGAGGAAAATTGCCCACATCTTTCTCTTACTGAATCAGCTAAACTTTGAGGCATTTTCCTCACCAGACAGCTATGAGTTGGTCTTGTAGCACCAGTCGTGGATACAAAGAAAGTACCCAGTCAGTGTTAGCTGTCGTTATTGATACGACAGAAGGTTCCTCTTTATTCTCCGTGGCTCTTCCCAACCAAGGGACTCTGATGCCAACCTGTCTCTAAAATCACATGATAGCCTTTTGTTTTCTCAACTTCTGCCCACTGGCCTTTCTGGGAACTCTAACTTCCTTCAGGGTTCACCTCCCTTGGCCTGGGGCATCTGGTCACTCTACCTGGGAAGTCAGGTGTCAGGCCCTGGGTGTGTTGGACCCACTCCTGGACTGGCAGGTGCGGGTTTCTGATTTCCTCACCAGATCACTTGGTGGCTGGCGCTTTTTTCCAGTGGCTTCCTGTCACCTGAAATGAGAGCTCCCAGCTTCAGGAGGAGGCAGAAACTCAAGGTGGAGGAGGGCGAGTCAGGGGAAAGATGCAATTACATCCTCATCCACCACTCCTCAAGGGCCCCACCCTGTGCCTGGGGAGAAGTCTAGAGTCGGGATGGGGAGGTGTTTATCTCATCTCTGTTTCTCCCAGGCTGTGCAGTATTGGACAAGATACTTGACTTTACTGAGCCTCTGCTTTCTCAGCTATAAAATAAAGTGAATAATAGCCACATTTTTTTTTATTAGTTCAGAGTAGTTATTAAGACTATAAACTCCAGAGCTGGAAACCTGGCCCTGCTTTATATTAACTGTGCCTCCTTGGACCTCACTGTGGCAGGTTCCTCACTGATAAAATGGGAGTTGAAACAGGACCTGCTTCCCGAGATGACTGTGGTGTTGAAATGGAATGGCATCTTGTGGGGGATGCTCGCTGGGGGTTAGTGTTACCATCTGCATCGTGACATCGGTTCTTATCAAATGCTTTGAGTGTTCCCTTGCAGGCTTGGTACCTCACTCCAGGCCTCCTTTCAGGCCTGGGTTGTTTCCACGTCCGCTCTGGCATCCATCCACGAGGAATCAGGGCCAGCCTGGGAGTCCAGTGAGTGAGTCATGGACCAGGGTCAGGCAAGGTTAAATACTGCTACACCTTTCCCAGTTTCTGCTCTTTCCTTCCCTGGAAGGCAAGTGTGAACTCTAGGACTTCCAAAGACAAGGCTTGGGGTGGGATGAGTCAGGAGTGGAGCGAAGGAAGGAGAGCAGTAGACCCAGAGACCTAGGGAACACCCAGGGAGGGAGGTGGCGCTGGGTCGTCCTTGATTGTCCCCCAGCTCTGCCCAAGAACAAATCACTGCACCCTGGCTACGTCCGCCACCTCCTCTGGGTCCCTTGAGACCATTGTGAGGAAGGTGGCCTAGCAGTTTTGGTCCCTGGACGTCATGTTCCTCTTTGTAGAGACAAGGCAGCTCCCTAAAACTTTGGATTTGTACTCATTCCTCAGCAGTGGATGGAGCCCAGGAGGCAGGAGACACTAGATTGGAACTAAAAAACTCTGGGAGGCCAGGACGACAGAAAAGCAACAGGCTCCGTACCACAGGGTAGCAACTCTGGGGAAACCTGGTAAAGAGATGTGATGCAGACACCACTGGGCCAGGTTTAACCCGAAGATCTCAGAATCATTGCAGGAGTTACACTGAGCTGCTGAACCCAGCTAAGGCTCCCAATCTACTTCTTAACTTAACCCTCTCATCCATTAACACACACAGACACACACACACACACACACACACACACACAGACACACACACACACACACACACACAGACACACACACACACAGACACACACACACACACACACACACACAGACACACACACACACACACACACACACAGACACACACACACACACACACAGACACACAGACACACACACACACACAGACACACACACACACACACACACACACACACAGACACACACACACACACACACACACACACACACAGACACACACACACACACACACACACACACACACACACACACACCCCGCTCCTCCAGTACCAGAATATAGAATTGCAAATGGCAGGGAAGTTGGGGGACAATCAGCTCTTGTGCTCCTCCTCTGGGTATTGAGAAAGATCTGGAATGGAATTTGCTTCGTGGGGATTTCCAGGAGCAGAGTCTCTCCATGGAGCCTGTTTGCACTGAGCTGGGTTGTTTTCACAGGCATGGGGACAAGAAGGTGCGAGCCAAGCCACACCCTGCAGCACAAAGTCGTGGGTCCAAAGTGTTTGTCACAGCGTCCCAGGAAGGGTGCCAGGACAGATTTAACAAAAAACAAAGAGGAAAATGATCCAGGTTATAACACCCAATGCCCAGCTAGACCTTTGAGATTAGTATTTATTTTAAAATGTAGGAATGAAGAAGAAGGAGGAGGAGAAGGAGAAGGAGGAGGAGGAGGAGGAGGAGGAGGAGGAGGAGGAGGAGGAGAAGAAGAAGAAGAAGAAGAAGAAGAAGAAGAAGAAGAAGAAGAAGAAGAAGAAGAAGAAGAAGAAGAAGAATAGTAGTCCTGAGTGAAACTCACAAGTAATATCATAGAACCTGGCCATACAGAACAATGGTTCAATGGTTCCCCTACCTTGCATTTTATAAAGATGAAAGATTTGTTGGAATGGCAAAGCCATTCTCCACAGTGAAGACTGTACTGTATTTGGTATAATGAGGACACAATGAATGATAATGCTAGGGGATCTCACACTGCTTCCTTCTTGCCACACACCTGAGAAATAGAATACTTTCCCAGAATTGCGCAGCCTGATTTTTGGTGGTGGCATGGGGGCGCAAGAACAGCATTCCTGGGGGTTGGTGAATACAGTGGCATCTGAAAAGGCATAGGGAGTAGGGGAGGGTATCAGTTGTGTTCTTTTGAGAAAAATATATTGCTAGTCAGACACGGTGGTACATGCCTGTAAACCCAGCATTTGGAGGTTGGGGTAGGAGGACCTCCAGCTCCAATCTGGTTTGGAATTTTCTACACAGTTTAAACAAACAAACAAAAATACAGGTTACTGCCAGCCACGATGGTGCACACCCTTAATTCCACTTCTGCACTCAGAAGGCAGAGGCAGGTGAATCTCTGTGAGTGCAAGGCTAGTCTACTCTGCTTGGTGAGTTCCAGGACAGCCAGTGCTATGAAGAGGGACAAAAAATATAGGCGAGAGTCTGTTGGTCTGTTTTGTGCTGCTCTATTAGAATCCCACAGGCAGGGTAAAAATTTGTTTTTGAGACAGGCTGATCTTCAGCTTCCAGCCTGAGTTCCTTCTCTTTTCCATCTCCCTCTCTAAGAGGTAGCTTCTGCCTCTCCCCACTTCTCCCCTTCCCTCTTCTGTCTCTCTGTCTCTCTGTCTCTCTCTCTCTCTGCTCTTCTCCCCTTCTCCCTTCCCCCTCCATAATCAACTGAATAAATATCCAACCTCACTCTTCATGGCGTGCCTATCCATGTCTCTGTCTCTTGCCTGCTGCTCCCTGCCCAGGACCAGCCACAGCTCAGGGACCTGCAGCCATCCCTTCCTGAGACTGGCTGCTCTCAGGGCCTGCTGCCTGCCGCCACATGGCCTGCTACCACTGCTTGGGGACCTGCAGTGTTTCTGCTGCCTATTGCTGCCAGAGATCCTGCAGCATTTTTAATAATCTATTTCACCTACAAATTTTTGAATGTTTCAAGAATGTAGCTTTGTTTTTCTTTGTTGCTGTTGCTGTTGTTTTATTTTACAAAGGTGAAGTTAAAATGAAGCCGTTAGGGTAGACCCGAAGCCAATATGATTCACACAAAGGAGGACATGGACTATAGACAAACACAGAGGATGTGTGGACAGACTATATGAAGACACAGAGGAATAGCCAACTACATAGAAGCCAAGGAGAAAGTTCTGGAACAGATCAATCCCTCACATGTCCCAGAAGGGCTCTACAGTGTACAGAATCTCAACTTCCCAGCATCTATTACCACAAAATGGCAAACTTCTGCTGTTTGTGGGACTTTGTTACAACAGACTTGGCTGAAGCCCAGATGGGCCAAAAGCTGATCCTGTAGCCTACCCCAGCCTGGCAGCTGATCTGCCTTGTTCACACTGGGGAACCTCTGGAGAGCCCCAGCTCTGTTGGGGGGGGGGTCTTTCTCCAAAGCAAACCCATGGCCAGTAGGAGGGGTGGATCGGTGTACTCTAACCCATGCCTGACACTGACTTCATTGCGGCCTCTTTCTAGGCAAGTTTCTCTCTGGGAAGGTAGCTGGCAACCCCAATCAGTGGCGGGCAAGAATCCCAGGAGGCACTTAGAAGCCTTGTCAGGTTTGATGCTTGGGGAAACTATGGGGTTCCCTGAAGCCTCCACAGCTCTCAGGCTTGCTCTTCCAGTCAGCCAGCTGCTGGCTCCCCAGCCATCCTCTGGGATCCCCAGGCAAGAGACAGATTGCTTAGGCAAATCGAAAGCCACTTGAAGAAAACCAGTTCAAAATATACATCACGTGCCCTAAACTTATGGTAGGACTGTGAATCAATAATAGTATAGTTGTATTTTCATAATCAAGTAACAAAGAAATGAAACTGATTACCGATGAAGGGGAAAACAACCTGAAGAAATTAGATGATGGGAGAAAGGTTTAGGCAAGCCTTTTTAAGTACAACATGTTATAGAATTTGACTCTAGAATTCTAGAAATAAATAACCCATTAAAATGAATTTTCAATTTAAAATGAGCTTTCTACTCAAGAGGGTACCAGAGTCTGATTTTTTTTTTGCATTGGAAACACACCCTATATAACTTGTAAAGTAAATAAGTAATAAATAGGTCCTATGAATATATAATTCTAAGTGTTTATTTTGACCTATGTTTTGACTTTTTTGTTTTGTTTTGATTTTTTTTTTTGAGATAGGATTTCTCTGTGTAGCTCTGGCTGTCCCAGAAGTTACTCTGTAGACTGGACTGGCCTGGAACTCAGAGATCTGCCTACCTCTGCCTCCTGAGTGCTGGAATTAAAGGTGTGCACCACGACCCTCCAGAATGACCTATGTCTTAAAATGGCAGTTATTTATTTACAAAGAAGAGCTGGCGGAGCCATCATAACTGGTACCAAAAGCTGCATTCAGACCTTGACCTAGGCGAGACTTCTCAGGAAACCAGCTCAGGGACCTTGACCTCCTCTCTCTTCCCACCCCAGCAGCAGCAAGGCTTGACTCCACCTGTTTACAGTCTCACAGTTATTAAGAGGCTCAGAGGTCCAAACCTTGAAACCAAGTCTATCGACCCGTCGGGACACTTTTCAACTGCACAGGCGATGGGAGGTCAGGGGACAAGCAGCAGGTAGTCTCAAAACATGCAAGCCTCCGTAGTGGCCCGATCCAACCTTGAGATTCCTTTATCTGTTTCCAGTCACAGCCCCCTGGACTCCTGACACTCTAAGGAGAGACGTGGGTTCCTTTTGCTCAAGCACTTTGCCCAGAGAGGTTCAGGTCACGGAGGCTGCTGTCTTCTTCCTTAGTCCAAGAGCGGGACGTCTCAGGAAGCTGGGATGCTGAGGCTTGCGGCCATCTCATTAGAACCCTCTCTTCCTCACCCTAGAGACGCCTCGCAAGAAGGAAGAGGCAAGAAAGTTCTTTAAGGTTTTTAAGATTTTCAAGAAAGCTCATACTGTCCTGACGAGTTGGTTTATCCTCTCTGTCACCTTATTTTTTTCTTGCCTTAGAGAACATGTAGGGGTTTGTCTCCTCTAAGCAGACACTCGCAAGGAAAATTTGACTTAATTAACAGAGCCATAAAAGTTCTTGGTGTGGCCCTCACTGGAGTGCAGCTCTCTCACATTCCCAGAAGTCGCCAATCTACCACGTGGCAAGGCTGCTGCAGGAAGGGAGGGAGTGGGGCTCAGAGCTGCCTGCAGCAGCCAGGGCAGGGCGGCTCCCGGGAGGGCGCAGGCGTGGCCGCCCCTCCCAGCCGCGAGCCCAGGCCCGCCCACTGCCGCAGGGGAAAAGGAGGAGAGACCCACTGTTAAAAAGGCAGGAACCTACTAGCTCCAGAGCTCCCACAAGGCAGAATGAGAATTCCTATTTATGAGGTCAAACAGAGGTCAAGAATTACCCAATCGTCTCTAAAACCCCCTACTTAGGGGGTCAAGCTACGCTGGCAACCCGTCATTAGCTAAATCTAACTTGATCTCCAGAAAGCCTAGAGCCGCTTTTTTTGTTCTTTTACTTTTTTCACTGTTTTGCCCGTGATACTTTTTTTTTCTGTTACTTCCGGTTTGTGGCTGAGTTTTCTCTGCCTTTACTTCCTTTCGGGGCGTGGGAGGGTTAAGTTGCTTCACTGTAATGTCCACTTAAGATGTATGGAAAAGCGGGGGAGAAAAGGAGAAGTCGCGATAGAAAGAGGAGGAAAGGAGAGAGAGTAGTCAGGGAAAGGAGAGAGGGGAACCAGTACACAGTGATTTTTGTTATAATACATTCATATTCTTAGATGCATTCCACAATGACACTGTGAGACAATAGCCCTATGTTCAAAGCACAGGGAAAGAAGCCGAGGCTCATCAAAACCTGGATCTGCGTTGACTCTGAGTCCAACCAGCAAGTCCTTTCATTCATTTAACCCTTAAATGAGGTGTCCATTTCTGTTTTTTTTTTTTTTTTTTTACAAAACACTATTTATCTGACCTTTATTACAAAGCATATTCCTGACTTGAAAAAAATGCTTAATTTGGCTCCTTCGCCAGAGTACTGGAAGAATCTCAAGACTCTATGATTTCATCTTTTGGTCACTCATCTCTTAGCCACCTTTCAACACGGTTATCTACAGGGCCTGCCGCCCCACTCACAGGTGCACTTCCAGCATCAGGCAGCAGGGGGAGCAGGTGCGCAAGAGGAGGAAAGGTGCAGCGGGCAGGAAGTGTCAGTCCATGCGTCCTTAGCTGGCCCATGCTGAGACTCTAAGAACAAATGACCCTTCTTTCTTTCTTTCCTCCTTTCCTTCTCTCTCTCTCTCTCTCTCTCTCTCTCTCTCTCTCTCTCTCTCTCTCTCTCTCTCTCTCTCTCTCTCTCTCTCTCCCTCTCCCTCCCTCTCTCTCCCTCTCCCTCCCTCTCTCCCTCTCCCTCCCTCCCCCTCCCTCCGTCCCTCCCTCTCTCCCTCTCTCTCTCTCTCTCTCCCTTTCTTTCTTTCTTTCTTTCTTTCTTTCTTTCTTTCTTTCTTTCTTTTCTCTCTCCTTCCTTCCCTCCTTTCCTTCCTTCCTTCCTTCCTTTCTTTTTTTGCTTGAATGTTTAGAACCAGTGGCTGCAGGCTTCTATGCACAGATTCGTGCTTCCTCATTTGTAAAATGGGGGGGAAAACAGCCTTGGTACTTGTAGAAAAAGATCCAAGGAAGGAAAACTCTGCTGAGAAAGAATCCAGACTTCTGGACTTCTGTTGAGAGAGGAGAAGGCTTGGAAAGCAGGAAGAAGGGCCTCCCTGGGTCCAAGTATCACAGGACTTCTGTCCATTAGCGTCGAGAGAAGACAAGGAAGTTCAGTGCGTGGCAAGGATTGGAAACTGCCTATCAGGAGCGGTGTCACCACAGTTCTGGCTTCCCCAGTAGAACATGTGGCCGACTTGGCTCTCAGGCGCCTTTAAGGGCCATCCATTGACATGGCAGAGCCTGTGAACTTCTGAGAGAATTGATCATTCCCCAGGCTTGATTACATTGTGAAGCCCTCTACTTAAAGAATAGTAATAATATAAAAAGGGCAAACAAATGACGAATGCAAAGAAGTAATCAGGGCAGGCAGATGGAAGCGGACAAATAGCCAGGGGCTGGGGGTGGCATATCACACGCCTTTAATCCTACCACTCCGCAGGCAGAAGCAGGTTGATCTCTAGGAATTTGAAGTCAACCTTGTCTATAGAGTAAGTTTCAGGACAGTCAGGGCGACACAAAAACACAATGGGGGGGGGGGAATGGACAAATGGCCAGTCAAAGTAGAGAGAATGATATTTAGCTCTCCACCCTTCAGCTCTTTCCTGGATACCATGCATACACACTCTCTGTTACAGAGGTATCTGCTATCCCAGTTTAGTGTCCAATCTGTCTTGTCAATGTCACTGGACTTAGAACCACCTGGGTGGTAGTGAGATTCGTCTCTGGCTATGTCAGGATGTTTCAAGGAGGACGGAGGGGGAAGCCTCCCCGTCAGTGTGATGGGCACCACCTGTGATCCCACAGGCACAGGGCGAACACAAAGGGAGGAAGAGGAAGGGACTGGACGGCTGGTGTTGCCCTTTCTCAGCTTCCATGCTTTCCCTTGGCAATGGACCCAAACAGATCCCTCCCCTTTTAAGTTGTCCTCTTAGGATTCTTGTCCCAGTGACAACACAAGTAAGAGCGGACCCGGTATCGGTGACACCTATGTTTCAGGCTGGCATATTGTAAGGAGCGTAAATTATCTAGAACGTTTCCCATTCTTAAGGCTCAAGCCCCCATCACAAAATTTACCTGATGTTGGTAAGCACTAGAGTCGAAGTAATTCATTTACTTAATTTAATTATCCTTGGCTGGATAACTCCTGGTGCTAAAGTCAGGAAGGGGTTTTGGCTCCTTCATGTCATACCTGTGACCTCTGAACAACTGTCTAAGCCTGCCCAAGCCCCAGGATCATCAGATATGTGATGCCGAGAAGACATGGGTCCCTTTATTCAGGGAAATAGTAAGCACCCAGTATGTGCTGGTCACAGTGCTGGAGACAGAGACTTCACTCAGGAACTCAGCAAGTAAAGAAGACATGAAGAACATCCCAGAAGGACCCAGCACCCTGTTTTCACAGGTCTGCTGGATTCTGACCCACGCTGAAGTTTAAGAATCAGAGTTAAACACTATGGATTTTTAGGTGAGCGAATTACAGGCTTACTCTTGCATTTCGGGGAAGACAGTTTCCTGGGCTGGGTGGAGAAAGGCAAGGCAGGAAGCAGGACAATGAAGATGAAGGCCTACTAAGTGCAACTGAGAGATGATGAGACGATGCCAACGGATCCCAGTGGAGGGGCTGAGGTGAAGGGACGGTGAAGAGTTTGTCACAGAGAGTGGGATGGGACATCCCTAGGCGACATCTGAGAGGGAGAAGGGACCAGATTTACCAGCAAGGGGGAGGAAGAGGCCAGGATGAGCCCAGAGGTTGAAACACAGGACTTTTCGTAGCCATGACTAAATAGTGCTGCGTCTGTCGTCTTTCAGAGATGGTTTATTTGGCCCCTCCTTCCCTTTTCCTCGGAGATGACTGACAGCACCGATCAGCAACTGTGCAGGAGGTCTGGTCCTCTCTGGAATGCACAGCTCCACACGGTGAGGTACACTCCTACTGGGGCCACACCACCACCTCCTGTCGCCCCCCCACAGCGCGGCTGTGATGCATTTCACTGCCCTTGGTTGCCGCCACAGGGGTGGTGAGTCACTCTCCCAGAACAGCTGGTGGCTAGTGCATTTCTCTCTCTCCTCGCTTTCACAGTCTGGGAGTACTTCCAGGACCCAATTTACCCCCTCCTCAAAAAAAAAAAAAATCCTGTTGATTGTTGGTCCACCCTCTACTGCAAGCTCCCCTACCTCCTCCTCCTCTAGGATCAAAGGCGCTCTCTCTACCCACAAACTGCTCTTCCTGCTTTGGCATGCAGACTGTGAGTTCACTGTCAGCTCACTTGGCCATGTGTAAGAAGGGACTAACCCAAGACAAAGGAGAGACATCTCCTTCGTCAAAGTCTAGCCCACATGCCACCTCCTGCATCAAGATCAATTGATATTTTGGTAAAAAAAAAAAAATGTTGATTCTTGGGTCTAACCCAGACCTACTGAGTTACAGGAGGGGGAGGGTTAGAAACAAGAATTTTACTTTTTTATTTCTTCTTCTTCTTCTTCTTCTTCTTCTTCTTCTTCTTCTTCTTCTTCTTCTTCTTCTTCTTCTTCTTCTTCTTCTTCTTCTTCTTCTTCTTCTTCTTCTCCTCCTCCTCCTCCTCCTCCTCCTCCTCCTCCTCCTTCTTCTCCATCTTTTTTTTCTCCCTTTCCTCCTTCTTCTGAGACTAGATCTCTAAGTTGGCCTCAAACTGGTGACCTTAGACTGCTGTCTCTCTTGCCTCTACCTCCCCAGTTCTGAGATCACAGTTGTGTGGCACCTTACCCACTTTTGTGAGGAGTAGAGATCAAACCCAGGACCTTATGCATGTTAGACAAGCACTCTACTGAGCCACATCTCCAGATCCTGTATTCTATATTAAATATAGTATTTCTATTAATTCTTTGAGAATTAATTTATGATCATATTCTTCACCCTCCTAGCTCCTCCCAGAACCACCCTTATCTCCATACTCATCCAACTTTGTGTCTTTTTTTTTTTTTAATAAAAGCTTTATCAAGTTCAGTGAACACCCTCTAATTAGTCTACGTAATTATACTAGGGATTAATGATGGCATTAGTGATGGCATGAAATGGAATTTTCCACCCAAACTATTAGAATTCTTTTTTTTTTTTTGTGGTATTTCTTGACCTGTTCTGTAGATAAGGTAGCTTTATAAAATTTGGGTCCTCCACTTCTGTTTGGAAGAATAAAGAGCATCATTTTAAAGGAAGAATATTCTAGACTTTATCAGATCAGCACTATAGCTATCTACTTCCTGGCCATGGAGCACTGGGGATTGCCAGGGCAGCGTTCAGATTAAGGACATGCACACAAACCCAGCCCAGCATATCTGTCTATAAGGAATGAAATACACTCCGGCACTGAAACAATAATGTTGGGTCATAATTACTCTCTTTCTTTTTTGAGGGCCAAGGATATAGCTAAGTTAATAGATGGCTTCCCTAGCATGAAGCCCAACAATGAATAAACTGGGCATGGTAGCACACACCTATAATCCTACCACTTGAGAGGTGGAGGCAGGAGGATCAGGAGTTAAGGCCAGCCTTCACTACATAATGAGTTTGAGGCAAGCCAGGGCTAGAAATCCTTTCTCCAAAAACAAAACACAATAAGGCAATACTTTTCACCAAAGGCAAATTTAAAATACTCCAGAATTCGAAATGATGGTATTGACATCAACCAGAAAAGCCTTTCTTTGACTGTAGTAAAGTCGCCCTCCTGAGTTAGGGCCTCTTCAGCCCTTCCCTCTGCTGCCTAGTGCTTGGCCAAGGTCAGCAGAGCGATCTGTGCTGGTGGAATCAAGGCCAGGGATGAAAAGCAGCCTAGAAAAGAGGCGGCTGTCACAAGCAGACATTGCCATCCCGGGGCTTGGACTCCGCAACATAGAGCAGCAGTAAGTAGGCAGGTTCAAAGGGATGCCGGGAAGTTATTTTGCTAGGACTTCAGATCATTGGATCTGGTTTACTTGCTCCAAAAGTATTCACAGGGGCCTGAACATGACTTGGAGTCAACACTAAAGGGCTAAGAGGTGGAAAAGGCATGCTCCACGCCGTTGGTGGAGCTTATACCTTGCAGGATAGACACATGCTTTGATATTTAAACCAACATCAGGTAGTAAATGCTAGTGAGCCACTAGGTATCAAATGCCATGTCTATTCAGAGGGGGAAAGAGGGAACTGTCCACAGTGCACAGGCAAGAAGTCTAGCTTCTCCATCCATCCGGCCCCCAGCCATATGAGACCTTCTGAGCAAGAAGAGCATCATGGGAAGAAGAAGCAGCCCATCTGGAGACAGTTGGTAGATGGGGTTGCCTGGAGCCTAGGTTGGGATTGGGAATGGGAGCAAATGGTGTTCAGGTGCTCTGTCTGTCTGTCTGTCTGTCTCTTTCTCTCCTCTCTTGTACTCTCTCTCTTCATGACAAGGTCTTAGAAAGTAGTCCAGGTTAGTCTTTGAACTCTATATGAAACCAAAGATAACCTTGAACTCCTGATCCTCTGACCTCCACTTTCAAAGCACTGGGAAAGTAGGGGTGTACCACCACACTCACTTGGTGTGATGCTGAGGATCAAAGCTGGGGCCTCCTACATGCTAAGCCAGCACTCTAGCAATGAACCACATCCTCACGCTACCAGGGTCCATTGCTAAAGTTCATCAGATGCTTATAATGTGCTGGGCACTCCGTCCAGTGCTCAACTATCATATTGTTAAGTACTATTAACAAGCAACACCGAGGGATCTTATCTCACATCCCATTTAATACAAGGAGGTTGCTGCTCAGGCAATGACAGGTCCAAAGTCACACCGCTGGCATACTGAAATGCCAGGGGACAAGCCAGTGCTTGAGTGTTGGAGGGGAAGGCTCTTTGGAGCCTTAGTGGAAGTAGGTGGACATGTGACCTACAACCTCTTTACAAGGAAGATTCTAGATCTTGCCTTGCTTTCGTGGCCATGAGTGTACCCGATCAGAAAAGATGTCCAATGCTCCGTTTCGTGCTTCTGCTTTGTGTTTGTATTTGTGATGTCCTTGGTATGAAGGGGTTGAGGTAGTGCAGGGAACAAATTTCTTGTTTGTGGTCATACATAAGAATTAGATGTTTAAAATTAGAAATTTATTCTTTCTTCTAGGACATCTGGGGCCATTTTAAGGCACATTATAATTCCACAGACATCCAGAATTCTCCCATTTTTGCATTTCTACTGTCATTAATGAGTGTGTCACCTCTTGGAACAAGAGGGTTACTTGAGCTCCAACTACCACTTTCATACTCCAACTAATAAGGAGAAAAATAGGCAACACACATCACTTTCTCAGTGTTTCCAGGTGTGTGGAAATTCTCATTGACCAAAATTTACGGCAATAAAATAAATGGTACAACTGACTCCAAGCCTACTTGAGAGTGGAGTCTTTGCCTTAGACCACCATGTGCCTGGTAGAGCGCCATTACTGGAAACGAGAGAAAGGCTAGGCGGTGGTGAAGCACACCTTTAATCCCAGCACTCAGGAGGCAGAGGTAGGCGGGTCTCTGTGAGTCTGATCTATAGAGCGAGTTCCAGGACAGCCAGGAATACACAGAAAAATCCTGTCTCAAAAAACCAAAAATGAGAGAGAGAGAGAGAGAGAGAGAGAGAGAGAGAGAGAGAGAGAGAGAGAATGCCTCTGGCCACACAGACTAGTGTCTGCCTTTATCCCTGAGCACATTCGAGCTTCCTATCATACAATCCCATGAGTCAGTTGTGACAATCTCATTTTATAGGGGAGAAAAGAATGTCTCCCAAAGGCTAACTTGTCCAAGGGCTAGCTAGTCTAAGATGGGAGGAACCACCATCAGAAGATGTGTGAATGAGCAGAGTTCCCCAGTTGATCCTAGAGGCTGTGTGATTCCCCTTCTGCCCCTAGGCAGATGATGGAGAAATTAGATAGTATTTTCATTCCCGTGTAGCTTCAGAGTGCGGTTGTTCAGTACTTGTTTTCCTGGCTAAGATATAGATGCTTCCTTTATACTTAAATTCAGTGGAGAATGTTAATGCTTTGCAAAGCAAGTGTGGTTAGGGAACCATGGAAGAAAGAACCAGAAGGTAATGGAATAGCCAGCACAGATCGTGGCTTTGGTGTCCCCAGATAACTGCGGCCTAGCTCAGGGTCAGCTACACTGAAGCAGCTCAGAGGACAGGCTGCCTCCTCGGGCAGGACACTCAGGCCTGGAAGCTTCTCCCAGCCACCACCCAGCTGTCCTTGAACTTGCCTAAGGCACAACCACCACTTCTGCTTCTGTGGCATTTGATTTTGATCTGGACTAACACGTAGGTCTCTTCTGACTTCTCATGCCTAGCTGGGCCTGTCCCCTGGCTCTGGCCTCACCCTGGTCACTGAATGTCCTGTGTTTGAAGAACCTATGGTCCTAGTGAACCTAGTAAGAAGCTAATTAGCTGGGTCTTTCCCGAGCTATGCTTTCTGTACCTCTCACTTCTCCCTGGCTTTCTGTGGTCCATCAGGCATGTGCCTACACTGGAGCCAGGACTGACCCAGAAGGCAGTAATCCACACAGAACAAGTCTATGGGAAGCCGGCTGACAGACACACCCATCCTCATTTCTAAATGATGTTCGTTTCCTTCTCTTTCACTTTACCCTCTGTCCTTCCATTTCTCCCTTTTCCTTCTTCTTTCTCCCTTCTTTGTCTTTCTTCCTCTCCCTCCTTCCTCTTTGCTCTCCCCTCTCTCCTTTTCCTCTGGGAAGAAAACCCAGCAAGTTTTCTACCACGGAGCCACACCCCCAGCCCTGGTGCTCTATTTCTCATACTTGTTTTCATGTAGCATGTGTGTGTGTGTGTTTGTATGTGTGTATGTGTTTCTGCAGGGCTTAGACATGGCTGTCCACAGCCTGGCATGGAATCCAGTGTCCACACGATGCCTGTCAGGGCTTTCTACCTGGTTTCAGAAAGAGTACATACTTAGAAAAGGCTTCCTGAGGGCGGGGCTTAGGGGCTGCCTAACGCAGACCTAGAGACAGGTTAGACTGTCTGCAGACAGCTGACCCCCCTGACCGTTTACAGGTCTTTCCCCACATCTGAGAGTCATCATCACTTTCTTCAAAGAGATGGCAGTTCCTTCCACGTGGGCAAAGGCACCGACTCAGTGGGCTCTGGCTCTCTCCTACTGGTGCAGCCAGTGTTTTTTTTGTTGTTGTTGTTTGTTTGTTTGTTTTGTTTTGTTTTGTTTTTTTGTTTTGCTTTGTTTTGTTTTTTTGTGTTTTTGACAAGAGAAGTGAATTTCTTCTGTGGTTTCTGTAAGAAAGACTATTCTTACACATATCCTCCCCCCCCGACAAACATACACATACACACTTTTTGTAATCATGATTTTTTATTTGCAATGTTTTTCCTTTATGCTGTTTTGTTTTGTTTTTAGAAACAGGGTTTCTCTGTAGCTTTTGAAGCCTGTCTTGGAACTTGCTCTTGTAGATCAGTTTGGCCTCGAACTCACAAAGGTCCACCTGCCTCTGCCTCCTGAGTGCTGGGATTAAAGGCACGCACCACCACTGCCTGGCCCTTTATACTGTTTTAATTAAAATAGAATGACCTCACTTTCCTATATTCCTTTCCCTGCTCCAGCCCCTCCCAGCCACCCTCCCTCCAGCCCCCACACCCTCAATTGATAGCCTCTTTTTCTTTCATTATTGTTGTTATATATGTATGTGTACATACGTACATATTTTTGCATATACATAAGTGTATACACATATAAAAGTGGCTGGGTCTCCTTCTGTTGCTGGTATGTATATGGTTTCAAGACCGACCCCTCTGGAGTGGACAACAAGAAGGGGATCGCTGGGAGCCATTAATTCTCCTCTCCCCAGGAGTCATTAGTTGCCTATAATTATTTTCTAGGGGACTGAGACCCCACAAAATTTTACCCTTCTATGTAAACATACCCAGAATATTGTCATTTTTCCAGTCTTGTTTATGCAGGCATGACTATTTTAAAAAAAAAAAGACCTGTTTTAGAGCAGACTTTCTGGTTCCTGTTCCCTCTTCATCCATGTTCCTGAGCCAGAGATGCAGGAACTGTGTTGTAGAAGCTGATGCGATCTCGCAGCCCGTTGGTCTCTGCATTGCAGTATTTTGCAATGGGTTCACTCCATCTGCTGTAAAGAGAGCTTCTTGTATGAGGGTCAGTAGCTAGGTTAACCCCAGAAAGGCAGCACAGCACCCATTCTGGAAAACCAGTTTTGGCCCCTGTGGTAGTTTGAATGTAATTACCCCGTAGGCCCGTAGGGAATGACACTTTTGTTGAAGTAACTCTCAGCTCCTTCTCCAGCATCATGTCTACCAGTATGCTGCCATGGTAGTGGATTAAACCTCTGAAGCTGTGAGCCAACCCCTTTGAGATGTTTTCCTTTATGAGAGTTGCCATGGTTATGGTGTCTCTTCACAGTAATATAAACCTAAACTAAGACAACCTGAACATCTATCTATCCTCAGACTCCTGAGAATACCTTTATCAGGCCCAATGTGCAGAACTCCCAACCTGAAGCCAGAAAGCCCCCTGGAACTTTTCCTCCTGCTGCTGTACTCATAGCCTTCCCAGATAAGGGTCTGCCTGCTGCTGTACTCATAGCCTTCCCAGATAAGGGTCTGCCTGCTGCTGTACTCATAGCCTTCCCGGATAAGGGTCTGCCTGCTGCCTTTCCCCAGCAACTAAAGGCTTTGCAACTTTCTTGTGTGTGAGTAGCTCCCATCAGCTCAACTTTGGAAGGCCCAGGACACCTTTGCATGGTTTCCATCAGGATCTGAACTCTGCACTTGGGAAGGGTGTCTGTGATTGTCTAGAAGCAGGGGAGCCTATGCTGTTTACGTGTGGGGGCCCACAGATGTGAGCCTGCTCCATCTTGACTGAAGGTCAGAGAGTTGGAGCTTACTTTTCCTCTTTCAGAGCTGTTGACAACAGCTGTGGCTGCAAACAAGAAACCCTGTCCTACGGTGTGGTTACTTGGTGTTTGGGACAGCAAGATGACCCATAGAGGTGGATCCACTCCACCCTGACCAAAGGTCAGAGAATTCAAGCCTATTCCTGCTCCTTCAATTTAAAATAGGAGGTTTGACATAGGGAGTGACTGCCTACGGGATACTTGGCCTAGGGTATGCTCACTGCATATCCTGCCCAAGACATCAAATGCTTTACTCAGGAAATAATGACTCGATGTCTCAAGTATTGAAAATATAACTGTTCTGGTTGTCCTTTGTGTCATGTTAAAGCAGTCTTTGCCCCCCTTTTGTATTAGGATATATAAGCCTATGAAAAATAAATGCTGGTGGAGTCAGTGTTCCCTGAGTTGCCCTCCTGGTACTATCCCAGGTCTCTGTATTTCTTTTGTATCTCTGTCGATTCTGCCTGACATTTCTAACCTACACTCCTACCCTGGAACATATGAACTTGACGTGGCTGGACCACAACAAATACCACCCTGAAATGTGGCTTATAGCGTTTATGAGGGTGTTGAGAGAAACGAAACCAGGCTAGTCTCCCCCTTCCTAGCCGGGAAAGCCACATATGTGCCCAGCACTTACACCAGCTCTTCTGGGCAGTGACTTGTGATCTCAGGGTCTTTAGTTTACAGACATAGAAACTGAGGCTTAGAGCTGGAGAGAAGCCACCCTCCCCTAACCCTACAGCTGCTTAGCTGGGCACAGAATCTTGCAGGTTCCCACCAGCTTCCTGCCCCTCCTTCCCGTATGTGTCGGTCAAGCACGCATGTTTTAGGCGCATTTCTTGATGAAGGGCATACAGCTTTTGTGTACTGTCAGGGAAGCGATTGAGTTCAACGGCATACCTGCTTTTGAAAAACATTTGGGCAATTTGGTTTCATCTTCATGTAGAATAACATATAATCACACAACACAGTATAATACAACAGTATTGTCTGTGGAACAATCCTTCTATGCGCTGTGAATATGCATTACTCTCATTGACTAATAAAAAGCTGACAGGCCCTATGGGCAGTACTATAGGTGGGACAGCCAGACACAGAGGACTCTGGGAAGAAGAAGGGTAGAGTCAGAGGTGTCACCAGCCAGCCACTGAGGAAGCAGGACACATAGAAAATGAGGTAACAAGCCATGAACCACATGACAAAGCCTAGATAAGAAATGTGGATTAATTTAAATGTAAGGGTTAGGTAGTAACAAGCCTGAACTATCAGCCGAGCATTTGTAATTAAGTCTCCAAGTCAGATATTTGGGAAGTGGCTACCAGTTATTTGGGAACAGGCAGTCTAGACAGAAATTTCTGCTTACATGGATTTTAAATGTTCCATGGTGCACAAATAAATATATATTCATAATAATATAAACATAAAAACATCTAAAGGTTTTGAAAGCCAGCTTTCCTGGTTAATGTTTCCAACAATAGGCCACTGCTAAAAAGTGACCTCGTAAGTGTTTTTCTTCAGTACCCAGCGTAGATCAGCAGTGAACTGACACTCAGGGGCAGCAGCCAAGAGCTGGTCCCTGTTCCATTCTCTTTAGATCAGTGGTTCTAGCGGTCTCATGACACCTGGCATTGAAGCATGCAGGAGTGATTGACAGGAGGGTGAGGTCATCGGAAGTCTCCCAAGGCCTTGAGAACAGCTGGTCAGCATCACATTGGCAGTCCTTACCCCCCACTCGGTACTCAGGAACCTCCTCAGCAGTCTCCTGACCTTGCCCAGATGAACACTGCGAGCGTGAGCACGGGCATTCTGTCCAGCAAACCGCAGCAGCTCACGGAGAAATCCTGCACAAATCAGGACATCTCTTATTGCTCCAGACGGCTCCAAAATTTGAACCAGAACACACACACACACACACACACACACACACACACACACACGGTGGGAGAGAGAGAGAGGGAGGGAGAGAGAGAGAGGGAGAGAGAGAGAGAGAGAGAGAGAGAGAGAGGAAGAGAGAGAGAGAGAGATTGACTATATTTACTTATTGTGAGGCAGGGTCTAGCCTTCAACTAGCTAGGAAGCTGAGGATGTCCTTAAAATTTTGATCTTCTTGCTTCTACCATGCCACTGCTGTGAGCCACCACACTCCATTCATGCAGCGATGAAGGTCAAACCCAGGACTTTCTGCAAATACTCGCCAACTGAGCCACATCTCTAACCCGAGAAGGTCAAATGTTCATTTAAGAGTTTTAAATGATTAAAAAGTGACGCCTAAGCCTCACAAAACAAGAGAAGATCAACCGTTCAAAGTCCACGGGAGGCACTCCTGCCTTCCCTTTGGTGTCCTTCAGTGCTTCATGTTCGTGAGAACAAATACTTGTGTGTTGTGTGGCTAAATCATGACTTGAGGAACGGGGAGGCTAAAGTTCTGTTTTCATCACAGAAGTAACAAAATCTGGCTGTTGACATCTCAAAGTACTGAAAACGTCATAAAGCAGAAAAAAACCAATTATAATTCTGTTATTTTGCTATTTTTCTTTGTAGAGCATAAAAATTTTTCTATAGTTTTTTCCCCCACAAAATATTACTTATCAACACCCTTTGGAAAGCCTGCATTTTTTTCCATTGTTGGGATAGTTTTCCTCATTATTTTCACTACTATCTCATCTTTGTTTTAAATATTTCTTATTTGGTAGAAATCTTCTTGTTTTTATTATTATAATTTAAAATTTCTCTAACAAGTCAGATGCCTCAGACACTGAGTTCTTGTTCTGTATGACTAAAATTTGTGCTTTCTCTCTATTTTCACTAAAATAAAGCCTTTGTTCTCACAGTCCATGTGCCTCAACTTGTTTTTCAGCTTGACAGAGGAGTTCAGCATTTTACATGAGGTGGTCCCTAGCTTAGCTCATTCAGGAACTAGTTGCCTATGTGGTATGGACAAATGTCTGTGTTCTGTCAATTATGTTTAAAATAGACACTGATTGGCCAGTAGGCAGGCAGGAGGCATAGGCGGGACAACCAGACAGGAAGTAGAGGCAGGTCAAGGAGAACAGGAGAATTCTGGGAAGGAGGAAGCCCATTCCTCTGCAGTTCTTTCCCCGCCCCAGAAGAAGCAAGATGTGACTGCCCCACTGAAAAAGGTACTGAGCCATGTGGCTAACATAGACAAGAATAATGATATGTTATAAGAGTTAATACAAAGCCTGAGCTAATGGGCCAATCAGTTTATAGTTAATGTAGACCTCTGTGTGATTTCTTTGGGACTTAACGATTGCGGTAACCGGACAGGATAGGAACCTCAGAAACCTATAAGCAATGCATTTTCCTGTGCTCTGGAGGCTGGACAGTCCAAATCTAGGTAGAGTCTGTGTCTAGTTCAGTCCTGTTTCTGGATTCACAGACAAATGTCATCTTTCCATGGTGCAAAGTGTGAAGGGGGCTCTGTGGTGTCATAAGGTAATCTCACTCATTAGTGCTCTCTGGTGAATCATTTCCCGAATGCTATTATTTTGGGGCTTAGGGTCACAACAGATAAAATTTGATGGGATGTAAATGTTCTCCATTGTATTATCACAAAAAATGGATGATTTCTGTACAATATTAAATGTACAGTAAAGGAAGCCAAAACAGAACACCCAAGAAAGACCCAGTAGGAACTGAATTGAGGCATTTCTGGGAAATTCCATTTTTGTCTTCACAAAGCACCAAGGATTATCCTGCCTACTATGAATTCTGAAACAGCACCTTTGGAACTAATTCTGCTTATTCTCATATAAATATAAAATATGCAAGCATTAGTACTTGAGTTTTTTTCCTCCTTTTGTCTTTATTTGTACAAAAATTAAATTTAGCTCAGTAGAAGATAAAATTGATATAGAACTTTTATTTGTTCTATTTCCTTTTTTTACTATTTCTATTGCTGTGTGACAAATTACTATGCTTAAAGACTTAACAAAGCATAGTTAATGTTTCCCAGTTTTATGGGTCAGAGGTCTGACTTGGATGCTTTCTGGAGGCCTCGAGGGACGGGAGAATCTGTGACTTTTCATTGCCTGGTTTCTAAAGACAGCCAGCATTGGTTGGATGACGATCCCCCTTCCTTCCATCTTGAAAGGCTGAAACACTCAGCCTAGTCCTTCTCTTTCCTGTATCCCTCGGCCTCCTGACCCATCTTCTTCTTTAATGACCCATGATACCACTCCATTTGGCCAACTTGCAAAATCCAATGTGTTGAGATTTGGCTCGTGTTTTGGTGGTTCCAGCCCATGGTTATTTGGTCACATTGCTTGTGGCTGGTGATAGGACAGGACATTATGGAGGGAGTCTATGATTAATCAAACTGTTGACTTCATGGAAAGGAGGAGGAGAGTGTAGCAGGCATTTTATTGTGCCACCTACCAGCTTCCAAATTGTGACATGGAAATTTTTTTTTGTCTTTCCAATTAAATTTTATTTTATTTGGTGACAAGATCTTGCTCTATGGCCAAGGCTGGCCTGGAACTCACTCTGTAGCCAAGGCTGGCTTCAAACTCACAGAAATCAGTGTCTTCCAAGTACTGAGACCAAAGGCATGCACTAACACTGCTGGCTAAAATTATCTTCATTTTTTTTCTTTTTTTAAAATTGTTTTTATTGAGCTATATATTTTTCTTCACTCCCCTTCCTTCCTCTACCCTCCCCTTCCACCCTCTCCCATGGTCCCCATGTTCCCAATTTACTCAGGCGATCTTGTCTATTGCTACTTACCAGGTAAATTAGATCCATATATGTCTTTCTTAGGGTCCTCATTGTTGTCTACATTCTCTGGGATTGTGAATTGTAGGCTGGTTTTTCTTTGTTTTATGTCTAAAAGCCACTTATGAGTACCTATAATATTTGCCTTTCTGGGTCTGGTTACCTCACTCAATATAATGTTTAAATATTTCTTTTCTTTTCATTTAGGTCTCTCTCTCTCTCTCTCTCTCTCTCTCTCTCTCTCTCTCTCTCTCTCTCTGTGTGTGTGTGTGTGTGTGTGTGTGCGCGCATGCACACATGCACAAACATGAATTCAGGTGCCCTGGAGGCCAGAAGAGTGCTTTGGACCCCTGAAGATGGGGTTACCGGCAGACGCAAGAGGCTGGGAACTGACCTTGGGTCCTCCACAAGATCAGCAAGTGTTGTTACTAGCTGAGTGTCTCTGCAGCCCCTCCTTCAATATTTTTACGAAAAAGAAGGAAGAACTCTGACATGACCAGCTTTTCCTTTGTGAGGAAAGTTTCCAGGAATTGAGACTTTTAAGTGAATGAACATTTCTAACTCTCTACCTACTTGCAGGTCTTTCTCCCCAGCAAGGGCTGGACCACTGAAGTTCTTGCTATGATGTCTGGCTCATATTTATTGTAGGCCTTCACCTTTCTTCTTTCTGTTTTCAAGAACTGACTTGAAGGCTGGACTGTAGGTCAGTTGTCCCATGTCTGATCACCAGCCGTACAAACCAGGTCTAGTGGTACACGCCTGCAGTCCCTGCACGCTGGAGGTCTAGTGTACACGCCTGCAGTCCCTGCATGCTGGAGGTCTAGTGTACATGCTTGCAATCCCTGCATGCTGGAGTTGCAAGAAGAGAATCAGCAGTTCAATAGCATTGGCTATGTGGCTGAGGTGGCGAGCAGCCTGGGTTGTGAGACTCTTCTCAGAAAAGGAAAACAAAACCTTGATTTGATAGTTTTTAAATGACTCAATTTAGAGCTGGGGAAACAGCTTCGTCAGGAAGGTGTTTGCAGTAAGGCAGGCTCAGAGGTGTGCATCTGGGACCCCAGAGCTGGGAAGGGACCTCCCCTCCCCGGAAGGACCTCCAGTTTGTTGGACAGCCAGTTAGCTAAATCAGTGAGCTCCAGATTCAGTGAGAAATTCTGAAGCTGACTCTGGTGCATGCACGCATGCACACACACACACACACACACACACACACACACACACACACACTCTAGCACACACACACTCTAGCACACACACACATACATATACACACATACTATCATATTCTTATGCACACATATACACATATTAACACACTTTCTTTTTCTTTCTTTCTTTCTCTCTTCTTTTTTCTTTTTCTTTTTCTCTTTTGAGACAGGGTTTCTCTGTAGCTTTGGAGCCTGTTCTGGAACTAGCTCTTATAGATCAGGCTGGCCTCAAACTAATAGAGATCTGCTTGTTTCTGCCTTTTGAATGCTGTGATTAAAGGCGTGTGCCACCACCACCCGGCAACTAACACACACTTATACACACATATATACATATGCACATATCTACATAATCATATTAACACACATATATATATGTACTCACATACACATACTAGCACACACACATGCAAATACAATACACATATACACATATACACACATACTAAGACACACATATATACCAACACTTGCATATACACACAAAAACACATACATATATAAATACTAACACATCTATACATCGTAACACATGCATACACATACTAACACATGCTAATACATACTAACACACATACATATCCTACCACACAAATTACACATATACATACATTAACACATACATGCACATACTAACACTCATATATACATACTAACACACACAAATTACATAGTTATTATTTTTCTTGATGTATACACTTAGTTGTTAACAAAGCCACACATCTATTTCTAGTGTACTAGTTACAAGAACAGGACATTTATTTTATTTACTGCTTAATCTTAAATGGTTCGATTGGTCCTCGACAGTGTTGCCATCTAGGGGTCTTGATTGGGTTCCTTTCCTCTACCACTTAAAGAAGTGAAAGACAGGAAACATCTAGAGCTGGACAGGTAGCAGTGGAGAAATTTCAAACACAGCTGATGGGATCAGACAACACCAGCAGCTAAAAGGTTTTTATTGGGGGTGAGGAAATACACACCCAACAGGTACACAGAGGAAAAGACCCTCCACAGAGCAGAAGCCAGAAATCTAGTCTTTTCTCAAGGGCTTGAGGTTTTTTGTTGTTGTTGTTGTTGTTTGGTTTGGTTTTGTTACATCCCTAAATAGCCCCCACTCCAAGTTTGCTCTATTTGAAGAAAGACAGGATAGCCCACAACTGTACAAACATGTCCCCATCTGGTCTTAAACTTGCTGGGCCAGTCCGTCATCAAGGCCCTACTGGCAGGAGAAAAAGCCCACAGGCCTTTGTTTTAAGCTGCCAGGCTTTTGTCTCAGGGTCAGCAGGGCGAGAAAAAGCCAGGCTTTTTGGAAGTTCACCGTTTATTACCTAGCCACCTCCCCATCTGTCTGTCACGGAGTCTGTCTAACTCCTAGTTCCTCAATAGGAAGCACCCATTATACAGTTTCTAAAATGAAATTTTTAAATGAATTTTCAAAATTTGCCCTCTGTTTATCTTTTAGGAACTGAAGGTTTAATGACCTAAAAGACTCTTTCACATGAATATGTTTAAAAATAATAGAATAGGGCTGGCCAAATCGTTCAATGAGTAGAGGGGCTAACTACGAAGCCCGCTGACCTGAGCTGGATCCCTGGGCCCACCGGAAGGAGAGGACCAGCTATTGCAAGTTGTCCTCTGACTGCCACATATGCACGGTGTCACATGCATGCATGCATATCCAAGATTTATAAATAAAGCTTTTAAAAGCAATAGAGCATGTACTGAGAAGATGGAAAATTCATAAATACACTTAAGAAATTGCAGTCAAAGCACCTTCTGCATCCACTAATTTGTTTGCCCGGGAGGAGGATATGGTTTTAACAATTGCGTCAGAAAGGAACTTACCACACTGAGTTTTGAACTCTGTCTTGATGGAGGCTTAATTGCATGACAGTGTGATAGATTGGGGTACAACTATTTACACACTTATTAGTATACTTCTGCAGGCACTTTAAAGTTTCCCTGCCTCATCTGAAAAATGAATCAAAAATATCCACTATGTGCACTTTTATCTTCTGAAACTCTTAGAGTAACGTTGTGAAACAATTCTAGGTATGGGTTAGAGGAAAGAAGCTTTGAAATGTGAAGTCATATTCGAAACCAGGTCCCAAGTATCAGTATTTCACTCCAAGCGTTTCTATTACAGGTCCCGTGTTCCTTATTTGTGACCGGAAGGCTTGGATGAGAGAGGCACCTATTGAGTAATTGGCTTGCTATAGACACTACCTGGTTAATTCCCTTCCAGAATTGCTTTGATTTTATGATTTGAAATGCCTAGGTTGGAAAAGAAAGTAAAGAAAGTGTTTTGGAAAGTAAGGAAGAGCAACCGTGGCTCAAGTATTTGGTAAAAAATTTACTCACAAAGAATAATTTCAGAATAAAGTGTTCCTTCAGACTTTCTTCCCAAAGAAAAACTTCAATAACCCCCAAAAGAAGGAGAACAATTACTGCAGACAGCATAATCCTCATTTGTAAGAAGCAAAAGAAAAGTGACCCAAACTCTAAACCACAGAAGACGTGATGCCTCCCTGAACTCACCCCTAACATGGAGAGAGCCACACAGCCCAAGATGGCTGACTTATCATTCAGGTCACCGTGTGGAAACGCAGACAGAAAATGGTGGCAAGCGAGAAGAACCACACACTATGACAGCCACAGAGGAGCATAGGAACAGGGATTTCCAAAGATGGGAAAAGTTGGGGAAACAAGATGTACATATTTATTAACTTCTCATTTTCCCCAAATAAAATCCCCAGTTGCGACTCTCCAGTAAAGTTCAAAAATTCCCATGGGTTTGAGGCAGAGCTCAAGAGCTTTATCCTGACTCAGGGTGGCGTCAAATGTGAGTGCTTACATAAGACCAAGAATCTCTCCACAGAAGACGCTTCTTCAGTCCAGGCTTGCCCACGCTTGACTCTTCCCCTGACTAAATAATGATTAATGGGCTGCAGAAATAGCATGTCAGGTACCCATATTTTGTTATGCGTGGAGAAATTATTTATAGTTGCCTGAAGCCAGTGTGACTGTCTGGCACTTCTATGGCATTATCTTACAAATATATATATATATTTATGTGTATATATATTTATATATATATTTACAAATATATATGTGTGTGTGTATTCTTTATTATATATATACATATATGTATATATAAAATAAAGAATATATGTGTGGGGGGGGCATTTAGTAAGAAGCCATGGGTGTTGCTATCACCAGCTTTCATAAGGTGAAAGAAGGAACTACTTTGCAACTACTTTGTATATTAGACAAAAGACAGAAAACAAAGCACTTTGTAAGATGAATTTCTGAACTCTGTGAGAGGAATCTTCATACAAACCACAAAATGTTGGCTTTTGACTAAGGTCCCAAAAGAAAAAGTCAGTTTCCTGTTTGCTTGGGGTTGCATTTTAATTTCTGTTTGGTCGTGGTTAGATAATTTTCAAGAACATATGGAAAAAGTCTTGGCAGTCCCCCTCGTCCCCACAGGATTGCAAAAGAAGTGTGCAGATGGAAACGGGGCAGACACCACTTCAACCTAGCATGACAGAGACCCCGTAGCGCCAACAGATTCTCTGGAGGTAATTTACAGCGTACAACTCTAGAATCAGGAAAGCAATGCTAAGCGACATTTTACAAAGCCGAGGAGAGAAAGCAAAGACCTCTAAGACAGCATCATGCACACCACACACACACACACACACACACACACACACACACACACACACACACACAGTTACCTAAGATTAACTCTGACTAGGCTACTTACAGTGGAAGGGATAATAGCCCAAAGTTTTACAGCACACATCAATAGTCACACTTGAAGTTTCCTATTTGACTCGAACCATATTAGATGGTTAGAAAAATAAGGCAAAGTGTTTAAAATCCATAACTATCGGGCATTCTGACATTTGAACTCTCTGTCCATAGTCCAGAGCTCCTGGAATGTGTTGTTTAACCCTGATATTGTAATGACTGATTCTGGTTAAATGGATTGTGTTTTTACCTTGTAACTATTAGTTCATCACCTAAGTTTCCTCTATGAATAGTAAATGATCATACCATGAAATAATGGAATAATAATATGATTTTACACTCATCAGATATCTACAGAGTCCTCTAGTAGAAACCCTGCCAGCACTTAGTGCACAAGCAATTAAAGGCTTTGTAAATAATGCATTATTTACGTTCTTAACCTCCATGGTTGATAAGACTGTGGGTAGATTGGGCAAGAATGAAAAAGAGAGAACATGAATCATGATTATCAAGAACATGATTATCCAAGAAAGTTGGAATAGCAATCAAGTCTATGGCCACAAAAAAGATTTCAGAAGTTTTTTTTTTATACAATAAATTTAACAATTTAGAATTTACAAACTTACAGTACAAATTTCCTAAGCTGACACACAATAAAATGGAAAATATGAATAGCCTTATAAGAAAGGAATTGTATTTGGGGATAGTGAGAGGTCTCAACACATAAAGGTACTTGATTGCAAGCTGCACGGCCTGAGTTCAGTCCCTGCATCCCACATGAAAGATGGACAGAACTGACCTCCACATGGGCACTATGACAATCACCAAGAAAAAGCGGGGGGATGGAGATTAAATTTGTATTTATTTTTTTTTCCACAAAGGAAACTCTAGGTCCAGATAATTTGCTGGTGAATTCTATCATCAATTTATATAATTTAATCAAAGAGTGAGCAATAGCAATCTTAGATAAGTTCTCTCTAAATGCTTGTTTTACACAATTGTCATATTGATTTAAAAGAAAATCAGATGCAGACTAGGCATGGAGGCTCACACCTTGAATTTTAGCACTTTGGAGGTAGAGGCAAGAACTGTGAGTTCCAGGCCAGTCTGATCAACATAATGAGTTTCAGGCCAGCCAGAAATATATATATATATCGAAACCCCATTTCAAACAAACAAAAAATGAGAGAAAGAGAGAGAGAGAGAGAGAGAGAGAGAGAGAGAGAGAGAGAGAGAGAGAGAATAAAGTCACTAGTACCTTATATAAACTTAGGGGTCAGAGGGAATCTGAGTCAAGGCTTTGCTACATAGCTTAGGTTGACCTCAAATTTGTGGTGACTCTTTAGACTCAGCCCAGAGTGTTGGAATTATAGGCATGTACTATCATGCCCAAGCATCATGAACATTCTTAACAGAAACAGAATACCAGCAAAGGTTAACTCAGCAATACTTAAAAAAGTATCCACCGTGGTCAAGTTGAGATAATCTCAGGAACTCCAAATGGTTTTAACCATAAAAAGCCAATACAGGAGCAGGAGTAATGGCTCAGAGGTTAAAGGTATTTGCTGTTCTTGTAGAGGGCTGGAACTGGGCTTACAGCATCCATGCTAGGTATTTGAGAGTTGCCCATAACTCCAGCTCCAGGAGATCTGATACCTTCTTCTAGCCTCTGAGGGTATCCACAATCATGTATATACATGACACACACATAAACAAAATAAACCTTTAGAAAATTATATAGTTCATTATATCACATAAAGCAAATGAGAATAATCATCAATATACACAAACAAAAATATTTGGCAATTATGTCATATTCATTCATGAACAACAACAACAAAAAGATGAAGCTTTAATACTAGAAGGGAATCTGCTCAACCCCAAAAGACACAAACAGAATAACTTGCAAGTCAGTTTCGTGCCCCTGGACAGAATTCTAAGACCTTGTTCCTAATGTCAACAATAAGGCAAGAATATGTTGTCTTAAAAATGAGTGTGTGTTAGCAGAGATTAAAGACAGTGCAATGAGACAATGGAAAGAAAGAAAATAGTTCAGATTCATAAAAAAAAGGTAAGGTGGTTATATTTGCAGATGGCTTAAAAGTTTACAATCAAATCCTCAGACATGAGGAATTGGAAGTTAAGGGCCAGCCAGCTTTGGTCACAGAGCAAAGTCAACCTCAACTACATGAGATAGTATCTCGAAAAAACAAAATGACCAAATAAATAAATAAACAATAGTGCTATTATGTAGTTGAATTTTTCATCAGGACTGTCGGCTTCCCAAAAATGACATGGAGATTTATTAATTATGGAGGCTTGGCCAATAGCTTAGGCTTGTTTTTAACTAGCTCTTATAATTTAAATTAGCCCATTTCTGTTCATTTACTTTCTGACTCGTGGCTTTATTGCCTCATTTCTGTAGTGCCCATTCTGACTGCTCTGCATTTCCTCGTATCTCTCTCCTTCTTTTCCTCCTCCTCCTCCTCTTCTTTCTTTTCTTCTTCTTCTCCCCCAGCATCCTCTCTGCCTGGAAATCCTGTCTAGCTATTGGCCATTCAGAATTTTATTAAAAATCAGACACATCTTCAGTGTACAGAAGATTATTCCACAACACTAACATTTAAGAACTTTCAAAACTGTAGTGTTCGTGTGTGTGTGTGTGTGCATGCGTGCACTCTGGGCCACGCAGGAACTTGTAGAGACCAGAGGCTGGCAGTCTTGATATGTTCCTTAATCACGTCTCTTCCTTAGTGTTTTTCTGAGACATGGGCTCTCACTGAGCTGCAGGCTTGCCGTTTCTGATAAACTGCCAAGCCAGCAAGCTCCAACGACCTGCCTGTGACAGACCCTGAAGTTCTGGGATTACAGATATCTGCCATCATGCCTGATTTCTATGTGCGTGTGGAGCATCTTATTTATTAAATAAATTATTAACCTTATTAAATTCAGGTCCTCTTATTTGCACAGCAACCATTTTACTCAGATGTTAGGCATCTCTCTAGCCCAACAGTTTCGGTATACCGTGTGTGCTGTATGTTTTGTATGTACACCATACTTACTGGATGAAGGCTGCTATTGCCTTTATGCTTAATTTCCGACTGACTGGAAATAAGTAATGAAGCAAGTTCTGCAGCAAGATCAGGCTTTAAGCTACGTGACGAATTAACTCTGAGTAGCACTGTTGTGACTTTTAGCGTGGCGGTCCTTTTAGTACTGAATTGCTTCAGTTTGATTAAAAGCCATGTATGATTCTCATTTCCCCAAATGAAATCATTCTCCTTACAAAGGGAGAATGCATTAAAATAAAAAGTGATTACATTGGTGGGGCATGTTTACCAGCTGGGAGACATAAGTGGTTATTAATTAGGGAAGTCATTATTTGACACCTTCTTTATTCCGTTCCATTTGGAGCTTTAAATTTATTGCTTTTTGATTATATAATTTATAGAAGAGTGTGAGAGAGTCAGCTTTTTTGTTCCTGTTAAAATACCCAATGTGGTTTGAAAGGCAGAAGAAACCTGATGGGCTAATAGGCTACTTTGTCTTCTTGCAAATACAAGATCTGATGACTACTGTGTGAAACTAATTGTGTTTGAAAGGATGCCCCATAGCAGAAAGCAAATGGATTTTTCCTAACCTTCGCTCCCATCTTCCTGATGGGCAAGGCCATCAAAGAGGCATCATAACATCATAAAGTCATCTGACAGGCTTGATCCCTGTGAAAATACTCACCCTGTCCTGGCTGGCAATGACGAGCCTTCCCTTGGATTTCATCTGTCCATGTAATTTTGCACTGATTCTAATGAGGACAAATGCCGGGTTTCCCATGGAAAAGGAGAGGGATGAAAATAAAAGATTCTAGGGAAACTGGTAAAGTGTTGAAATAAATCAAGGTCCCGAGGGTGGGTGAAGGAAAGCTGTGGTTTGTGTTTTTGTCCCCTCTAGAGTAATTGAGACACGTGTATGTGTCCAGTGGGATCCAATAGGCCCCTGCCTCTCCTGTTGCAGCCAACAGGAACCTACTATATGGGTACGTGTGATGGGGCAGGAGAACACAAACTTCTCAGAATGGTCAAATGGACATTTGTATCAAGTCATCCTTCAATATTGTCTGAGCATTTTCCCTGAGAAGGTGAGAAACCAACAACCACAGAGGAGGGAAGCACGAGACGGGCTGTCTTCCCCAGGAATTTACCCCCTGAAAGCATAGGTAGTGCACACACATGTGGCCTACAATCTGACAGTTTGGGTACCTAGATCTATCTAACATCCTGAAAAACCGAGACAAAGACTCGACAAATGATTCCTCACAGTCCCAAATAGTGTTGGGGCAAAGTGAAATTGAGCTGTTGTGATGCTTTAGGTTATGACATCCTTTTCCCAGAACAGCTCATTCTATTAATATTAAAAACAAAACATTGATCACGAACTGGGGAGGTTCATGAACTGGTTCAAGGGAGGTCACTGAATAACAGATGCTAGAACTGGAGCAATTGAACTAAAGATTCACCTTCTCTAACAATGTTGTAAGTCTGTGATACTCCTTAGGGAGCAACAGGACCCTTTACTGGGAGTGGAGAATAAAGCTTTAAGAACCTGTTTCACAGCTTATCTGAGCTAATGGGAGGCTTTCCTGAAAGCAAGGGAACCAGCAGAGGACCAAATTAGGCCCTCTGAAAGTGGGAGACAGTTGTATGGCTGGGGCAGACTGTGGGGCTGCTGGAAGTGGGACCAGGACTTATGCTTATACTGGCTTTTGGGAACCCATTCACTTTGGAGAGATACCTTGCTCAGCCTAGATATAGGGGAGAGAACTTGGTCCTGCCTCAAAGCAATGTGCTAGATTTTGTTGACTCCCCATGGGAAGCCTTAACCTCTCTGAGCAGTGGATGGGGGTGGGTGGGATATGGGGGAAGGTGGAGGAAGTGGGTGGAAGAGAGGGAGTGGGAACTGGGATTGGTATATAAAATGAGAAAAGATAGTTTTCTTAAAATAAATAAATAAATAAAACAGCCTGTTTAAAAACTATTTTTCACATTATAACTATTGAAATTATATTTGAAAAGTATGACAACTCATTTTCACTCATTATCAATTCAAAGCTGAAATTTCTATGTTCATGGAAATAGAATGTTCATTTACTGTAATTTTCATGTAAAACCTTATTCAAAACAATGAAAAGTTCAAAAATGTATTTGCACTGTTAGAATAAGGACCTGGTAACCATCTTAGATGCCACTAAATGGTAATATCAACTACAAATGGAGAAAAGTATCTAGCATGTACAAAAACAAACGTCAGAGTCACCATCTAGGCTATGCTTGCCTTCGTCCTGTCCCTGAATCTATGTCATCTTCGTAGACTACCTAGAATAGGGCCTTCTAGCTGCTTCTCCTGGGAAGTCCATGTTCAGTGGTATGTTGTTGGAGGATGTTTGTTCGTTCCTGGCTGCCCTGACCTAAAATATTCACACAGAAACTGTATTAACTATAACACCGCTTGGCCAATGACTCTAGTGTATTCCTAGCAAGCTCTTACATCTTAAATTAACCGTCCCTATTATTTTATATTTTACCATGAGGCTCGTGGCCTACTGGCAAAGTTTTGGTGGGCTCCAATGGGCTTCAGTGGAGGTGTCTATCTCCTGCAGGCAGCTACTTGGTTTCTCCCTCACTCCACCTTCTTTCTCCCAGCATTCAGTTTAGTTTTCTCACCTAGTTCTGTTTTGCTAAGTCATTGGCCGAAAGCAGCTTCTTTACTAACCAATGACAATGAAACATATTCACAGCATGCAGAGGGGAATCCCACATCAGTGGTAGAATACCTCCTTGGACGCACTCAATGCATCCTAATGGAACTCAACAAGTCATCTCTGCTCTAGCCATCCAGCAAGAATCCTAAGGAGGCTGCCAATAGAAGGAGGTAGCCTGTCCAAGGATTACAGCAGTATGCTGAAACCAAGACGTATAGTAGCATTTCAATTGTATTTTAGTAAATAAAGCTTGCCTGAAGATCTGAGAGCTGCCCCACTGGTCAGCCTTATAGGCTACCATGTAATGGTAGCACACACTTTTAATCTCAGTAACCACGATGACACACACCTTTAATCCCAGTAACCACACTAGTTGGCATAGAAACCAGATGGTGCATGCCTTTAATCCAAGTGGTGCATGCCTTTAATCCCAGAACTAGAGAGGATTATAAAACGAGAGGAAATAGCTCTCAGACAGCCTCATTCTGAGATTCCTGGAGGCAGGATTGCCATTTCAGACTGACCCTCTGTGTATTCCAGTTTTATGTGTCTTGTTTTTTCTTTACCCCTTTAATCTATGACTGTCTGTACTCCGTCTCTTTAAAGACTTTGTTTTAATTTTTTAAAAAACCATTTACTTCTTTTTATAACTCTCTTTACTCTTTTTCTTTCTTTTTTCCTACCAAGCCTACATACATTTTTTAAACATACTGTGACCCCATTTAGAGGTTTGATTCATCTGAATTTGTCTTTATTGTGCATCTGTGATCCTTTTCTGACCAGGACTGCTTCTTAAACCGCAAAGCACAAACCATCGTGGCTAGGACTAAGACTGCTTTGCCTTTTGGCTCCGCCCAGTCCAACATGGCAGAGGTCTGTTCACTGCCTCTGAAACTGCCGGGAAGGAGCCACGCTCACCACCTCAGTTCTGGTAGCCAGTTGGCCCATGTTGCCACCAAGTAACTTGCAGCACACTGCCCACAACCCCGGTCAACTGCTTGGCTTCCTGAAAGAGCCAGAGTTCGTGCTGGCAGCATGAACCAGAAAGCCACCATTTCAAAAATATACAGTTTTTGTTTTGTTTTTGCTACGACTGAATTAGGAATAATTCTCTTAAAGGAGCCATGGCACTCCTACTTGCCACCAGCAAACAGAGTCTATCCAGAAAAAATAATGCTCTCTCTCTTTCACTCAGGTTTTATGAATGTAGGTGTGACACAAATTATCTCAATTAAAAAATTCCTCAATTATGTTTCTTATATAGACACACAGTATTCCATTCTTAATCTCATAGGGCATTTAAATTGCAAATGATGATCACAAGTGAAGATTATATTGTCTATTTAAAAAAACAAAGAAATTCATGGGGTGGGGAAATGGTTCAAAACGAAAGAGTGCTTGCTGTACAAAGATGAGGACGTGAGTTCAAATCCCCAGCATGATGCAAAAAGTTGTGCATACCCATGTGCATCTATGAGCCCAAGCACTGTGGGGGCCAGAGGTAGGGAGATTGCATGGGGCATGGTGGTTGCCAGCCAAGTTCAAGGTTCAGTAACTGACAGACATTGTCTGGAAGGAATAAGGTGAAGATGACAGAACAGGTGACCACTCCCCCCTCTGCCCTCTGCATGTATGTCCAAGCACTCGAACGAGTTGTCCCACATGCATACAGATGAGGGGATGGAGGGGAGGAGGAATCTTGGTGTAACAGATGCCCTTGGTGTCTGTCCCCTCCCCTTGGTCCAGATCTGGCTAAGCCATAGAGGTGGGGGTGCTCCCTGCAGAGTTAAGTCTTAGGTGGTGCTAAAGAAAAGCTGTAAGAAAGTTCTGGAAAACAACATCTGAATGGGCACAGATTAGAGAGCGTGAGACAGCTCACTTCCCTCCCTTCCATGTGGGAGGCAACTAGAAGAATCTGCAACCTTTGCCTGCTCAAGAGGACAGTTCAAGAAAAGTTTTCTCGACACTTCCCCAAGTTTGCGGTGTCAAGACCCCACCGCCTTTAGCAGTGACCCTGACTGTGGAGCCTTGTTTTTGTTTTTGTTTTTTTTTCTGCCATTTCCTCTCATTCTCACTACCGACTCCTACTTCCTGAGATGATCTCCCAATGAAACCTGGACCTGAGACCTTGTCCCAGCCTCGAATAAAGAATCCATACTAAGAAACTGAATATTCAAATGCATTTTATGTTACAATCTTAAAGAATCTAATAAGTGGACTTACATGCATCTACCAAAAATAAAAAATAAGCTTATGTTGGCTGATACTTATTTATTAAAATAAAAACTAAAAAGGCAGTGCTATTTGGATAGACAGCAGTAATGCAGGCTTCCCACTGAGGCTCTGATGACAGCTTCAGCCCTGCATGGTGTCTCATCAACAATGCAGGCATCCCAGAACACAGCGCCAACAGCGTTCCGAAAATACTTCGTAAATTGCCTGTTTGGAACTTGAAATGTATTTTCTGAGTGAAAATATTGCATTACTCAATAGAAAATGTCTCAAATGGCAACGTATAGCCCCATGCAGAGAATTATTCACTAGTGTTCTGATTTCCAAGATAAAATAAAATAAAATAATAATTTAAAAAAGCATGAAGTCCTGATGGTCTGGGCTCCCCAAAATTCACCCATTGCAGGTGGCAGGGCCTTGAGGCCTCTGAGATCTGGAAAGGACAGAAGCCATTGTCAGAGGACAAATCAGTACATACCAATCACAGCCTGATAGTATTGTGGGAAATTCGGCCTGTAAATAACCATATTGGGTTAGACAGGATTCTCCGATCAAAATCTGGTCACTGAGAACCTTAGACCATGACCTTATCCAGAAAGAGGGATTTTACATGTGTAGTGTTGTGAGTTCTGATAAGACCATGCTGGCCTAAAGAGGACTCAAAATCCAATGAAAACAGACAAAAAGACACACATACACTCACACATACTCATAAACTCACACACTTTTATACACATACACACGCAAACACACACACTCATACTCACACACAAATACACACACTCACACATGTACACACACTCACACACACATATACATACACTCACACACACTCAAATTCTCTCTCTCACACACACACACACACACACACACACACAGAGGAAAGAAGAGATTTGGCAGTGAAGACCAGCCATGAAAATAGAAAGATTGTGAGGAGCTCCCAGCTTGGCCGGAGACAAGGGGAGGATTTGTCCCCACAACCTGAAGGGTAGGCAGGGCCGGGCCAATGCTTGATTTTAGGTTCTACCTCCTGTAACTTGTGTTACAGTCATCAACACAATGTGGTAATTTCACATGGCAGCCTAGGAAACTAATATAACTTAAAACTTCTGGAAGCTAAGCTGGGGCTCTGGATTGATCAAATAATAAATAAATCATTAATTCTCAAATATAAGAACACCTGCCCATTTTCCTATTTTCAGGGATGCATAGTCAGTTCCTTGGTTCTGGATGCTTTCAAGATTCTGGATCACAAGAGAATTCCTCCCCTTACTTTGAAATGTAATATGATACATCAAATAGGATCTAACGTAAACCATATCTAAAACCAGGGGTCCATTCTTAAGTACGTCTAGAAATGAGAATGACTCTGGAATACTGAATGTCTAGTGAGTGACTGACCTGTGTAACTCACCTAGCTTTACAACAGTATTGAGGGTAGGCCCCATTGTCCCCAACACATCTGGGATCCTAACACCCATAGAGTGAGAAGGGAGATGGACAGGAAAAGAGTCAGCTATCCTGGAGTACCCAGCGGTGAAGCAAAAACATCTGTCTCTAGCAAAGTGAACATCAAGGATGACACCGGAGGTTGTCCTCTGGTTTCTACACACTTACATGCTATGGTGCTCTCTCTAGTTCTCTGTTGTGTAGGCGTGTCTGTCTCTCTGTCTTTCTCTGTGCATCTGTCTCTCTATCTCTGTCTATCTCTGTGTGTGTCTCTCTTTCTCTGTGTGCCTGTCTCTCTATCTCTCTCTATGTGTCTGTCTGTCTGTCCCTCTCATAAATAATAGATAGATGGATAGATGGATGGATAGATAGATAGATAGATAGATAGATAGATAGATAGATAGATAGATGTAGGAAGATGTTTGGGTGTAACATGAAGGGGCCTACTTGTTGGGGTATCTGTCCCGCCCAGTACCCCACAGCTGGCAAGCCCCAAAGAAAATCACACATAAGATTATAAACTGATTGGCCCATTATCTCAGGCTACTTATTAGCTCTTATAACTTATGTTAGCCCATTATTTTTATCTATGTTAGCCACACGGCTCAGTACCTTTCTCAGCTTGGCAGCTCACATGTTGCTTCTTCAGTCTTCCGGGCAGGACTGGGAGGAATTAGCTTCCTCCTTCCCAGAATTCTCCTGTTCTCATTGCATCATCTCTACTTCCTGTCTGGTTTTCCTGCCTATACCTCCTGACTGGCCAATCAGTGTTTATTTAAAACATGATTGACAGATTACAGACAATTCTCCCGCACCAGTTTGGGTACATAAATGTTTGCTATATAAGACTGAGGAACAGAGTTCAGGTTCTTATATAAAACTGGTCAGGTGTGACAGCCACTTGTAATCAATCCCAGTACTCAGGAAGCAGGGACCAGGGATTCCCAGACAAGCTCCTTAGTCAGACAGCTTTAGGTTCATTGAGGGACACTGCCTTAATAAGTAAAGCAAAGAGGGATCAAAACAGACACTGGACACAGATCAACTTTGGACCTCCAACACATACAAACACATGTGCATGAACACAGACAGGCACACTTGCAAACATGCAGAGGGACACATATAAGCAAGAAAAATTAAATAATAACTAAAACACCTCTCCTTTTCATTTCCTGAAATGTGGTATTAACAAGACCACTGAAATGTCAATGAGTAGATAGATAACCTTGTTTAGCAAAAATTACCCACAAGGAGATTTTTCAGCATAGAAACACAATGTCCTAATTATTATTTTTTCTTTAAAATAGTGCTGGAGCCATTGAGTACTCAAAGTCAACAGCAAAATTTAACTAATAGATTTCAGTCATAACCTAAACTTTACATCTTAAACAGAATTGTAAAGCAAGACTGTGTTTATAAGGAAATGAAATGCAGGAAGGGAATTTGCTACCTGTGATATAGTTTAGCCAAAAAAAATTATATAAAAAGATTCTTTTGGTCATATAAGAAATGTTCTATTCCCATTCTTCACCCCTGCATGAACCACTAGCAATATCTATCCTGTGCTGTCATTATTCGTTAGTTAACCCATCATTAACTGTAGCTGTGATCCCAGACAATAGACTATCTTTCAGAAGATGTCTGTGGAATACTTGTGGCAAGTCCTCTGTCTGCCATGTCACGGGACACTCATCCTGCCAGGTATGGTGTGAACGTCTCCCCAAGTGTAGATCCAAGTAAAGGCTCAATGTCACCACTGGAGACGCAGCAGCAGGTAGATTCTCTCCTTCTTCAGGTCTACAGGCTTATTTCTGTTTCCCATAGATTTGATAGCTAGCTGGCATTTTATAGTTTTCGTAGGTATTCCTTAAATCCTTGGATCTAGGAATCACAAGGTAGGGTTTAGTCATTCATGTGTTCATCCACAAGTAAGTCAATATTTGCCCAATTTCCGTATTTCCAATATAGAAATGCTGCATTTTAAAATCTAGAACTCCATGAATACTAAGGTATTCATGACTGTATAATTTCATGAAAAATGATAAGAAAATTAGTAATTATAATGGTCAGAAGGAAACTGAAAACCGTGATTTTTTTCCTTTATTGAGCTTTCTACCACAAGGAATAGAGAAAGAACATAACCTAGTGTAAGCAACAAGAACTCCGAAGTGTGATGGGCTTGCTTATAAAATGAGTGGTGGATATGCCTGTGGGCCGGGGCAGCTGAGTCATTCAGAGGTCTTCACAGTCACTCCCATGTGAATATAATCTTTATTTTAATTGATTATTTGGAAATTTCACATCATGCACTCTGATCATGCTCCCCTCCCCGTCTTCCCATGTCCTCCTTCCCCTGTGGAGCGTAGTCAATTTCTTAGTGTCCAGCTCCCCAAGGGAGGGTATCTTTTTCCTCCTGAATCTGCACCAGAAGCCATCAGCTGAGGACAGCAGCCAGAGTGGTGCCAGATACCCTACAACTCCCTCCACGAGGTGGGGCTGGCTCTCCCGTACCTACAGACAGTAACATGGCTTCAGGCAGCAGCCCAGTCTATGGGCATCCTCCTGGGCTTCGGAGGTAACACAGACCACAGACATCAACATGGGCCTTGGCCTTCTCAGAACCACTCATGGCCCTCAGTGCTTTCCTGGGCCACAAGCCTCAGCATGGTCTCTGGTGGTTACACACGCCACTTGCATCAACTTGCCTTGTTTGGGTGGCTCCCAGCCATGTGGTGGCCATGGGGCCCCAGTGGAATATAATGTTTATTAAAGTATAAGTAAGAACATTGACTCATTTGAAGTCTAGCTGTTATTACACCCAACAGTCAGCATAGCCATTGTGTAGAACTTTGGCTGATGTAAGATTGATTTTGGAAAAGAAGGTTGATATAGTATATGATTCTATAGCCCAGACTAGTCAGAAATTTACTGTGTAGCCCAGGCTGGCCCTGAAATTGCAGCAATCTGTCTGTCTCTGCTCTCTGCCTTCCAGGTTCTGAGATTACAAGCTGTGCCACTATATCCAGAAAGATATATACGCACACACGTGCATGTGTGTGTGTGTGTGTATGGAGAGAGAGAATATATATATATATATATATATATATATATATATATATATATATATATGAAAGTTGTTTTAGCTCTGACATGATGGAAGATTATGCAGAACTTGGTGATAATAAGGCAATACCTGTATTCTAGCTTATTTTTTAATTGTTTTCAACTTGTATGAGTTTTTGCCAACTTGATACAAACTGCAGTTACTTATGAAGGAACCTCAATTGATGAGCTGCCTCCATCAGATTGGCTTATGAGCCAGTCTGTGGCATTTTCTTGACTAATGATTGACACGGGAGAGCCCAGTCCACTGTGGGTGGTCCCAGGCCTGGCCAGGTGTTTAAGAAAACAAGCTAAGGAAGCCATGGAAGCAAGCCAGCAATCTGCATTCCTCCATGGTCTCTGCTTCAGTTATTGCTTCCAGGTTCCAGGTTCACTTCCCATGATGATGGACTGTGATGTGGAAGTATAGGCCAAATAAACCCTTTCCTTCTGTGGTAGCTTGAATGAAATGAGTCCACAAGCTCATCGTGAGGGGAACTATTAGGAGGTGTGGTTTGTTGGAGTGGGTGTGGCCTTGCTGAAGGATGTATGTCACTGTGTGGATAGGCTTTGAGGTTTCATATATGCTAAAGCTATGTCCAGTGTCTCAGTTCACTTCCTGTTGCCCGAGGATGTATGCTCTCAGTTCCTTTTCGAGCACCATGTCTGCCTGCACACCACCATATCCTGCCATGATGACAATGGACTAAACCTCTGAACTGTAAGCCAGCCCCAATTAAATGTTATTTTTTACAAGAGTTGCCCTGGTCATGGTGTCTCTTCACAGCCTTAGAAACCCTAACTAAGACATCTTCCCAAGTTGCTTCTGGTAAATCTTTTATCACAGCAACAGAGAAATAAGCTAGAATAAACCCCATTAAGAAATGTGCACATTATCCCTCACAGGGCACTCACGTATGTAGAGGGATGCATGTGTGCACCTCTCCCCATACACGGGACACCACCACCAGCACATAAGTAAAAAGTGGGTTAAAAGTTCATATTCTAAAATTCCCAGTTGAAAGTCCAGTGAAGGGATACCCATACCGCTTTGCTGGGACCCACTTACCTCAGACTTTGTTAAATAAACCCTCACACCACTCAGCTAAGCCTCTCCAGGTATCACAATCCCATTCACGCACAATAATGACAACAAAAATGTCTAAATCTATTTTTGTTTTCTTTCAGTCCTGGTAAACACTGGGGTCCTACACCATCAATGTTCAAGACACACACAACATTCTAGCACTCTTTTGGGGGGTAGGTATGGAGTTTATTTAGTGGGCATTGAACAGCGTAAGAGTAAGGGGTTGTGGAGGGGGAAAGAAGGGGAGAGGAGGCAGGGAACAGAAGAGAAGGAAGAGGAAGAGAGGGAAGGGGTCATTCTAGCGCTCTTAAACTCTCGTTTAACACCCGTGAAGTGCTATAGATGAAGGGGAGGATATGGACTCCTTTCAACATAACCATCTGTTCCCAAGGATCTACTATGATTCGATTAGTCATGTCATTGTGACTCACTCCAGGACAGGATCTTATCTGTTCTGTATCTGCTAACATTTTTTTCCCATTAAGAGAATCTGAATCTTCTGTCCCTGGCCCTGCCCCTCACTGACTACAGCGCTTTGGGAGAGAGGCCCTGCCCCTTACCTGGTCAGTGTGGTAAGAGTTGACCCTGATGGTGTGGGTGCAGGAGAGCTGACCCTGAGGTCATGAGAGCAGGTGAGCTGGCCCCGCCCCTCACTGGGACAGCGCTGGAGATCTGGTGTGGGTGAGGAGAGAGCTGTCGCCAACGACTTAAGTGTGGGAGAGCTGGTCCCTCACTTCGCCAGCTGCCATAGGCAGAAGCTCTGGCCCCATCACTAAGAGCTGAGGGCAGGGATGGAGAACCAGTGCCGGAGGCGCGGGTAAAGGAGAGCTGGCACAGAAGGCGTGGGTGTAGTAGCGCTGATCCTGCCCCTTTCCAGTTACCACAGGAAGGATTGCTGGCCCCACACCTCACCCGGGCAAGGCAGGAGAGCTGGCTCTGGTGTCGTAGGTACAAGAGAATGGGTGGGCTAAACAACTCAGCTACCACCCAGGTCCAGGTTTTGAGCGGTCTCACCCCAACATCCACCCCGTCCATGAGCTTAAGAAGGGGCTGGTCTGGCAGAACCAAAGCCGCAGGATCTCCATGACGTAGGGCAGAGAGGAGTCTGGTGAAGATCCAGTACTGATAGTCAGAGGCTTTGAACCAGTCCAATGCCTTATTATGCTGGACACTCGCAAACAGAGCTCTTTAGGGAAAACAGTATACTGTAAGACACGCTGCAACTTCCATGGAGAGATTTTTGCTTTGTTTTGTTTTCTTTTGTTTGGGGAAGGGAGGATGAAAGGGCAGAGGGCAGATATGGAGGGAAGAGGAGATGAGTGGATTGGGGTGCATGATGTGAAAGTCACAAAATATCAATAAAAAGCTAAAAAAAACCTGCATCAATACTCTCTTGGGTATCAACTTCCTTCTCCTGCACAAGTGAGTAACAGGCAGTCCGATAGCTTGCCTGGGTAAGCTTGGTTCCGTGTGACTGGACCAGGTACTGGAAGCAAATGAAGCCATCTCGTGTAATTTTTGCCGCTGAAGAAACTGTATTGAAGTACAAAGGTACACACCTCCACGGTCCTCTATACATGGTTCCAGTCCAACCTTCGTGTGGGTCTCACGCTCCCAAAGGCTAAAGGAGTTCAGACAATTAATATCCTCCAGAGGGATATTTAAAATTGAACTAGAAACATCTTTTGTTAGTATTGGGATGCCCTCACCCCAACCCCATGAACCCCGCCTGGTCGCCAAGCCCCTGCCTGGTAGATAAGAAGACGTGGCACGTACATACAGGATGGGCTCCTACGCCTCTCAACACATCCCGAGCGAAGCAAAGCGGAGCCATTACAAAGCAGAAAACTGACGGCGATGAATACTCCTCAGCGTCACGTCTGATATTATTAACAATTTATTTTGGCAACACCCGGGATGGATTTCATATGGTTTTCCTGAATTCAGTAGGATTCCTGCCAGCAGAATCAGGAACACTGAGAAATAATCCCGGCTGGGGGGCGGGTGGGGGAAGCCATCTTGCTGTGTTTCGCAGCCTTGCCTCTGATCTGGAGACCAGCCGTTGCTCAATCCTTCCATTTCCAACTGCTCTTCCACGGCTGTCTTGCGAGGCTGGAGTTGATGGATGGATTTATAATGAGCCTGTAGATAGCCCCGAGGACGACGCTTTGTAAGATGGGAGAGGAAGCATGCGGCAGCCAAATATTTTGCAATATACGAGAACTCTTAAAATATGGATGTTCTATCCCACTTGTCAGCTTTAAGAAGCATAAATGTTACACGCTGTGGGCTTCCAGAGTGAACTATCTAGCCAAAATTCCCTCTCAAGATGAAAGAGAGGTCCTCTCTGACTGAGGAATCCTTCTTCACCGGAGCCGGTGGTCCCTTCTATGAGGGGGGATTTCACAAACATGACATTGTTTTTCTTGTTCTTGTTTCAGCCTTCTCTCCTCGATTCCTCCTCAGGGTGAGTTTCAAAGGAGGACCTGGGCAGGCATCCCTGAATTATTCTCTCTCTTCATCTTTCTTGGGGATCTCTTCACCTGCCGAGAACAGAGGTCCCGTATGTCTTCAACACGCGAGAAGTCAGCAGAAGAGTCCTGACTGATTGTGTCTCTGTCTACTTGCTTGGGCATGTAAGATACAAGAGTTACATGCTCTCAGGAAGACACTCCCAGCTGACAGCTGCCTCTTCATCTCCCTCCTCCTCTCCCCCTTCAGCCCCTTCTCCCTCTTCCTACTCCTTCTTTTGAGATGAGAGGGAAGTCTCATTATGTTACCTCGGCTGGTTTTGAACTTCTAAACTCAAGTAATCCCTTGTCCTCAGCTCCCCAAGTCAGAGAGCACAGCATACATAGTGTGCCCAGAAGCCATACTCTTAATACTAACATCACTAATAAAGCTTCTCTACCTGCCTCCACCGATTCTTTTATCTCTCAACTAGTTCTCAGTGAGAACATTGGGTGAGGAAGAAGGGTGTTGTCTCCTGCAAGCAAATTCGATCCCATACAATATAGGAGTCCACGCTGTTTTCTTTTCAGTTAAACATTTCCTTGCCATCAGCTGCATTAAAGGAAAGCCTTTGTATGGAGCATCGGATTATCCAGCCAGCGTCCTTCCAGGCGGAGGACTGAGGTGGACACGCAGCTGATCTCCGCATGCCACTTCAGTCTCCGTACACTCTTTCCGTCACACAATTCTCGGGCCCACATTAGGGTAGATCGAAGCTCCACTATCCAGACTGCAGTTGGATGGAGTGAAAATCAGCCCATGGCTCTGTTTTTATCTTCAGTTGAGAGGTCAGTCAAGAAGGGCACAGCTGCTATTAAATTAAATGCTAATATTAGTGAGGAGGAAATGAAAGCCAACAACCAAAGCATGTCTCCCAACCCCCCATGACCTACAGCAACGGCAATTGTCAGTGGGCATTTGAGCTAAGAGTGCAGTCAAGGTGTTCTATTGTAAAAGAGATGCCAATAACTAAGGACATGTATCCGCTTCTGTAAGATGAGATCAGTAGAGGAAGGAAGGCCCTGCCATTAACCTTCCTAAAGCGCTAACTTTAATCTTTGATGTTTGCCTTGTGAAATAGATGTTATCTCCATTTTAAGACCTGGGCAAACTGAGGTCCCGGCGGATAGAGCAAAACTTGTTCAAACTTAACCCAGGCACTATATGCTAAGATCTGGTTCAAACCTATGTTCTATGACTCTTTTTGACCTCAAGTCTACATGCTTTAAAATGCAACGAAACTTGAACATATCTGTGATAAGTAAGCAAAATAGTTGGGCTTGACACATGGATTTATTGTCGTGTTTTTTTGGTACATGAGATGAGACCCAGGACCTCATACATGTTATGCAGGTAGCCTACCACACCCTCTCCATGATCTGAAATATTATTATTTTTTAGTGTATATGTGTATGGTGTGTGGGTGTGGGGATGCCCCTGCTTCACCACAATTGGGAAATCAGAGCACAGCTCTCTTGCCCTATTACGTACTTTGCGTCTGTATGTTCGTCTATGAGTGTGTACGTGGGCACACACAGGGGACATGTACAGGTCAGAAGACATATTTTGTTAGCCTGTTTTCTTCCTCTACCATATGGGTGTATGGATTGAATTCAGGTTGCCAGGCTAGGCGGCAAACACCTTTACCAGCCAAGCCATCCGAGAAGACAACTTTGGAAACTGGCTCTCACCTTCTGCCTTGCTTGAGGAAGGGTCTCTCCTGTCGTTTGTGTCACTTTGTCATACTCCAGGCTACAAGCTTCCAGACAATTCTCCTGTCTCCTTCTCCCAGGTAGCTATAGGAACATTGGGGTTACGGGTGCACGACACCCTAAAAAAGCTTTTGAGGACATTCCAGGGGTCCAGATCCAGGGTTGCTATAGTAAGTGCCTTTCCCCACTGAACCACCTCCCTTGCCCGTGACTAATGAGCTTATGATGCTATGAGACACAGTTCTGAAGACTGTTTACAGATCTCTATTGGAATAATATGGCATTATTCAGAAGATACTGCGACCCACTTCATCAATCTTTCTTTGTCTTTCAGATTTAGAAGCAACACAGATGAGGACACATCTAACTGTGCCATGCGTGGACCAGGGAAACCTGGTGTCAGTCAAGGTCCACTTCACCCATGTTCAAAGGGTTACGTACATATCGAGGAAATTCTAGCACTTCAGTTCACAGATCACAGGTGATAGTCCCGAGCACTGGTGTACCAAAAGGCAAGAATTATTTGTTTGAACCCTCATGCAAGTAACATGATGTTTCTGATGAGACTGAATGAGCAGAGGCCTGGTAAACAACTTGGTATAATGAAGCGGAGGCCCAGATAGGACCGTCCATAGCACAGGTCCGACTAATCCCATCTCTGTCCTCCGTTGTTCCTGTCCGTCTTCCCCCACTCCCCACTGTCTGGGCACTCATCTCTGCATAAGCCCCACCTTCTTGGCAAAGCCATCTGAACCATGTGTTTTTTATCATCCGTGCACCCCCCCAAAGCTGAGTCGATCCCACTGTGTCTAAACTTCACATTCCAGCAACCTTTGCAGATGGGTGTGAGGAGTGAGGCTTCTCCAGGAAGGGAAAGTCCCAGAAACACACACAGTTATAGATGCTTGGTAAAGCCCTTTCATGGAGGATATTTTATTTGATGTTCACAATTGCTTTGAGGCAAGGAAGATCCTGGCCTCATCTTGCAGATAAGGAAATTGAGGCTCTCAGCATCAGGCTGTAATAATAAAGACAAGATCAGCAAAACCACATATGTAAGGTCTGACCTTCTTAATAGCATTTCCTAGACTTCTGTACCAATGACTGTTAAGTATCCGTGGGAATAACTCCATAATGATGATAAAATAAATTCCCTTCATTGTATAGCAATTTTTTAAAAAAAAAACCCATAAAATTATATGAAGTCTGTTGAAGCTAATGTTGAATTCAAGTGCAATAAAGTAACTGTGTAAATGCTTTGCTTAAAAGGACAGCACCCTAATTAAGCAGATTGTTAAAAGGATGGAGCACATGAACGCATCTTCTACACAGGATTTACTAGGACACATTGTACCCACAACCATAAAGTGGGAGCAGCTGTTGCCTGGAACGTAGACAGAGACTCATGAAGTAGAAGGTAGGCATCACAGTAAATCTTGTTAAAGTGGGGGTGCTTCCATGTCGTCCTAACCCTGCCTTCCTTTAACCGATGGCTTCATCGCATCTTCTGGGTGGCAGATTCTGCGTTTGCAGGTAGGTTGTCCAGTTTGAGCCTTCCCCTCTGTAAATGGCAGCTTTGTTCGAGAAGTTTTTTTGTGAAGAGGGGTGTTTGGCCTATGATAGCAGGTTGTAGTCTGTCGTTGTGGGGAACGAAAGGTAAGAGCTTACAACAGACACATGGCATCCACAGACAAGAGCAATGAGAATAAATACACCCTGTTCTGTGTGTCCTCAGCTAGCTTTTGCCTTCCTTGGGTTGTTCAGGAGTCGCTGTCTAGAGAATAGTGCTTCCTTCAGAGGGCTGGATTTTCCCAGGTCAATTAATGACCAAGACAATCACCCCACGGACATGTCCACAAGCCAACCTGATCTAGTCAAAGACTCTTCCCAGGTGGGTGGAGGACGTGTCAAGTTTACAGTGGAACTGACCAGCACAACCCGCCCCTTGCCAGCTTGAAGCCCAAACACATCAATTTGAGCCATAAATTTCCATCCCATCTCCCCAAAGTCTCACGTTAATATCATAGTATAAAGTACAGTACAACTCTTATAAAATGAAAAATACAGTCTTCAAAACTTCCAACACTTTAGAAGTCCAATGTCCTTTTTATTTTGTTGGCTACGAACTCAAGTGACCTGACTTACCAAAGTCCACTGCCTTTCTTTTCTTTTCTTTTTTTTTTTTTTAAAGCATTTCTTGGGAGTAGGAATTTTAGTTTATAATGTGTTCTTCATTTGCTTACACTGCTTTTTATGCCTCTGACTTTGAGGCTTTCCGCCTCAGGCTATAATAATAAAGGCAAGACCACCAGAACCTCAGCCATCAGCAACACGTGTCTGGCATTTGGCTAGTACACCATGGTCATAAACTGTCATGGATCTCCTTACTGGAAAAGCATCTTATCAATATAGTAGGAAATAGCAAGATTCTGACGCGATTTCATGTGCGTGTCTCTGTGACATTAGGGTGTTGTTCAGGGTATCACGACACTGGGACCAAGCATTTTGGTTGTAATGGGTAGGCGTTCCATCCATACATCAAGACAAGGCTTCAAGCTCACCTGCTTTAGGAAGCAGTAACTCTCCCTGGGGACTGATCTCAGCATTCAGGGATTCAGTTTGTCTTGTGTTCATTACTGCATTGCTCTCTGGGAGAAAAACATTTTTCCCCAGTTATTTCACGTGTATGTCTAAAAAGCAGAGCAAACCCTGACTGGCTTCGCACTGGGGCCTCTGTCTCACACTCAGCACAGGAAAAGGAAAAACATCCCAAGTATTCCCATTAGAAAGACAAATCCAAGAAACCAAGTGCTTACTAAGTGTTTAGAAGGGCTGGAAGAGGAGACACGGGGCCGGGCAAGGTGGGGTTGTTCGGGGGTGGGCACCTGATCTTTTGATTTCAACATCAATCAACACAGCTGCCAGCTGGAGGCCAGAGCACCTGCTGCTAGTGCCACTTCTGCTTGAGACTGGTGACCAGGAAGTGGACCGTGGGCTACAGCTGCTGCTTGCTTTGGTTGGCACTCGCTTGTCCACTGCGCAGCTGTAGGGAAGGCCCCGCCTCTCCTCTGTGTTCCAGGCATTATTGCAATACATTTTTACTGAGAGAACTTACTTCTCAGCCAATACTCTGGCTGCCTTGTAGACCCTCCAAGGGAGCTCAAATGAGGGCAGTCCCAGGTCCCTCCCACCAGCATGTGTCATGGCTAACATCGGTTGTCAACTTGGCAGGATCGCGGCCGAGGAGACACTAGTGAAACGCAAGTGGGCCTGCCATGGGTGGGAGATTCAGACCGAATAACAAAAGGAATTGGTGAATTGAGTACCATCATTCATTACTTTCTGCTTCCTGGCTACAGATGCAATGCAGGCAACTCCTTCAAGCTCCTGCAGCCACGCTTTCCCCACCATGATGGGCTGTGCACGCATCATGAGCCACAGAACAGCCCCTTCCTTCCTTTAGCGACTCTTACAGGTGTTTTTTCTCAGTAACAAGAAAAGCAACTGATACAACAAGTAATATCTGGCACCAGGCTTCACACACTGCTTGGTGGCCTGCCCCTGCCACCCCGTGCCCTCATCGTCACAAATGGCATCACTAGATGAACGTCATTGCCCCAAATTCTAGCTAAATCGGATGAGCTGATGTATCTCAAAATTTTGTGACTGGCAGGCCAAGACTGGGAAGTGTTCACTCAGACCTGAGTTCAATCCCCAATACCACGTAAAAACCTCAGCGGGCAGCATGGGTCTGCAATCCCGGAAACAGGGAAGCAGAAACAGAAGAATGTTTGGGGCTTCCAGTCAGCTGGCCTTGACAAATTGTCACGTTACAAGTTCTGTGAGATCCTGTCTCAAAAAATAAGGTGGAAAGCAATACGGGAAGGAGCCAGATGTTGACCCCTGGCATGTTCACACCTATGTACACAAGTACACACAAACATAGACATACACATCAACACATACGCATGTAAAAGAAAAATGTGGGAAAAAAATTAAACAAGCACACCTGGCAGGTTCTATCCTGGCTTTTGGATAGCTTGCTTCTGCTTAAAATGCATTTTTTTTCTACTCTGCAATAATCCAATATGGCACAAAGAAACAAGGTCTGGAGGGACAGACAATGGCTTGAACTTCATCTCTACTTTTAGGATGGTTTGTTTAATGTTTCCGAGTCTTAACCTCTCACTCAAACTCTGAACTGGATCGTATTGCTATCAGAATCTGGGGGAAGGAGGCATAGAGTACAAACTGCAAGGCTTTTTGTAGAGGTCAGGAAAGGTGGTGGTGAACACGTTTAGCTGCGTCCCAGACCAGGAATTGCTCTCCGGCTAAGGAAGTTACCTTGTCCAGGACATGTATCTTCCTCGAGTCCATCCGTGTTTAAGGATTAAGTGGGATGTGACCATCAATATAGACTGACAACTTGATGCGATCTAAAATCACCCAGAAACTAACTTCCAGGCATGCCTCTGAGGGGTTATACAGATTAGGTTAGACTCTCAGCAAACCTGGGAGGGATTTATCTGCTCATCAATTGAGAAGACCCGATTTGGGAGGCACCATTCTGTGTACTCCTGTCCTGGACTGAATAAAGAGAAGGTGAAATGAGACAATCCTCACTCTCTGTTGCGGGATGACAGGTACCATGTAACCAGCTGCCTCAGGCGCCAGCTTCCTGGACATTCCCCGGGGCCATGGACTGTACCTTCACACTGTGAGCCAAAGCAACTGCTTTCTCTCTTAAGTTGCTTTGGTCATAAAAACAGGTAAAGAAAGCAAGACGGAACGAAGAAGTTCTGAACCCCCTTGCTGCACTCAGGGCAACTCTGAGGGACCCCAGGCTTGAGAGCTCCTGGGAGATGAGGGGAGGGGTCTCCTGGACCAGACCACAGCTCAAGTCCTCTCTTTGTCCTGTCCTGCATTCTTCGCTTTCACAGACGACTGTCCCAAGGAACTCCTCCTAAACAAAACAAACAAAACAAAACAGAAAAGCAAAGCAATAAATAAATAGATAAACAAACGCCTACACACAAATCTTCGCTGGGAGTCTGTTTCCTGGGAAACTCAAACACAGAGACTGGGCAAGCAGGAAAAAGAATTTGCTAAAACGTTAGGCGGCCCCCAGCTCCTCCCAGGAAGACTGTCAAGGCAGGTGTGGAGAACAGTGCTAAGGAAGAAGAAAGACCCCAGACTATCCTGAAGGATCTACAAAGGAAGGTGGCACTCACAAACTGGGGGAATTATTCAAATATAAATGGGAGATTAAAAGAGGTTGGACTTCAGAGCTGAACTGTTGGCACCAGAGATCAATTGGTATGTTCCTCCCTGAGGGGCAGGCCACCTCTCCTCTTCCCAGCCTTCTTCTGTTGCTTGCAGTTCTTTGTCTACGGTTGAGGATCTGTGGGCAGTTCAGCTCTGGAAACATACGGACTAGTAACATCATATGGACTCAACAGATTGGGAATCTATATGCTTATACAAATACATATGTGCATTTACTAAGAAGTGATGAGAAAAGAGATCATGGATTTGAAGAAGACTGGGGAGAGGTATATGGGAGAGTTTAGAGGGACAAAAGGGAAGGGAGAAATGTAATTAAAATACAATCACAAAAATAAACACAGAAGCTACCTTTCTTTATTAAAAAAAAAAAAAAAAAGAGGTTGGACTCACCGAGAAAGAAGCACGGCTGTGGTAATAGTAATGAAAATGTCTGGTAATGAAGCCTCGCTAACCCCACTTTAATCAGAGGGTTGCGCGGGGTCATCACCTCAGCCACCGACAGTTTCCAGGCTTCAGAGAGCAGCTGGTAGAGCCTGCAGCCCTGCCCTTGGGAACCCACCAATCTGAAGGGTCAGGCTAGGAATAGGTGATCAATAAATCCTCAGTGATCAGTCCCAACCTCTGTCCCCCTAGGGCTCACATCTAATGCTTTCTGTCCTTACAGTCAGTGGTCTTGGCTGCTCTCCAGCACCTGATGAGACATCATTTTTACAGTCACGATACGGTGCAGCAAGTGAGACGGAACCGCAAATGCAGACGGTGATTACTGGCCTTACCCCCACGGAGCTGCAAGTCCCTGTATCCAAGTGTCTCCATTTGACTCTCAAAACCAGAGTGCCAGTTGTGACCTTGCCCCCAAGTCCACCTTCCCCACCACTCTAGCACCTAAGTGACCCTTTCCCAAGTCGTCCAGGGATGGATGCTATGTTTTCTACCTGCGACCTGCCAGTTACACTAGGGAAATGGTCCCGAGTCTTTCATTTCTCTGTCTGCATTACCACCTGCTGAGTCACCGGCCACCCTTCCCACACTCCATTAACGACGACAGCTCCCCGCATGAAGCCTCCTGCTCCCACTTTCCGTACACAATCTATTCTACATGATCATAGCACACCGTTTACAGCGATCGGACTGCAGATGAAATCTGAAGTCCCTGCTCTTCACGGATTCCGCGCTCAAGCTCTGACTCAGGTGCACCCACCTCCCCACCCTCGACCTTCTGCCGTGTTCTTCCCGGGGCTCCACCACTGTATCACACCCATCCCTGGTGCCATTGGCACCTTCAGCTGTGGGTGTGCCCTCATACTGGGTGTCTGACTCCTTTTTCCAAGCTGGCCTCAGCTCAAACGTCACCTCCTTTAGACTTGCTAGGTACAGACTCTAAAGCAGTCACTTCACCCATGTGCCCTCAGCCAGCTCTGTGCTATGTTTCCTTCATAGCATTTACTGCAGCCTGAGATGCTCGGCTTGTTCTTCAATGTCCTGCTCTTCCACTGAGATACATGTGCTTGTAGGATGTTCCCACCTTGTCTGCCTCCTTCAAAACTGTTGCCCTGTGTCTAGAATACTATCTGGCATGTACTAGGTGTTCTGTAAATATTTCTTGTGTGAAATAACCTAATTTGTCAAGCTGTCTTCTTTACCTAAGTTTAGAGCGTGGATTTCCTTTCTTAAGCTTACGTGCACATGTCCTCGACAGGTCTGAGAAAGAGTTCCGGAAGTCTGTGAACGTCAAGGAAAATAATTGCATATTTACTTCACTAAAGTGTAAACGAACCCAAACCATACTAACATTAGTGGTATACATGACTTGTAGTTTTGTTTTTGAGACAGGGTTCTCTGTATAGCCCTGGCTGTCCTGGAACCCACTCTGTAGTCCAGGCTAGCCTCAAATTCACAGAGATCCTCCTGCCTCTGCCTCCCAAGTGTTGGGCTTAAAGGTGTGCACCACCACTTCTAGATGATATACATAACTTTATCATCGATATATATGAGATGTTCTCAAATGGCATTCCATTCCATCAGGTACCCCAAACATTGGTTTTGTTCACCATTACTTCAAAAATGTGATAGCTGTCAGTTTGCTGCTGAATTGATGTACAAAGTATTAATTAAAAAGTACAGGGCAGGAAGGCAGCCTAGCAGTCACAAGGCCCTGGGTTCAATCCTAACCACTGAAAATGAATAAACAAACATACAAAGCACATAGAGTATTACTCCATAAAAATAAATTGCATGATTAGTATTAAATTAAGCATTTCTATTGTAATTCCATATGTTTTATATTAAAAAAAATCAACCTGAACATTCCATGGACCTCACCAGACAACCAAGAGTTTCCCATAAAAGGTAGAGAGTTGCATTAATCAAATATCATAGCTACCATAGGAATGCCATGTGTATTGAAATTTAAATTATAAAATTTAAGTGCTTGAGAGAGGCATGTGGTTAATGACTGCCATGGTGGACAAAGTCCATTCGGAGGATGTCTATGGCTGTCATGGTGAACAGAGCCAATATGGAGGATGCACATTCTTCAGACAGCTCTGCTGGGTAGGACTGCTCTAGGATGCAATGTTCCTCATGTGACCTGGCTTTTCTCCACCCTGCCTATCCACACACCCCATCTGCAATATCAGACCACATAGTCTCTGAAATGGGAGCAAAGAGACCATCTCTCAAGAGTTTTATCAACAAACCTTTGAGGCAGTTTGAGGGTCAGTTGCATCCCCTTATACAGAGAGTTGAGTGTGCTGGGCAGCATAACAATGCAGGTGCTCCTGGACTTAGCGTGGGACGACATTCTAGTGAACCCTCCATAAGTTGACTATCAAGTGTAGAAAACACCTTCAAAACTGCATCAATCATACTGAGGCTATATTAAACACCAACTTCTCATCAGTGGACCAGCACTATGGGTTGCTTGGGGGCTGGGATGCAGTGGACTGACACTGCCCTTCGCCCTTCTTCACTAGGGTATCATAGAACACACTGCTATCTCAACAGGAGAACAAAATTCAAAACTGGCGATAGGTTTCTACTAAATGCGTATTGCTCTTGAACTACCTTAATGTTGGAAAGTTTAAGTTGAACTGTCAAGAAACAGGTGCCATTGGTATCGCCTTTACATCATTCTCAACTTTCTGTCCTGACCAAAGGAAAATAACTGAGAGTAACTAAGAGTGGGTAAAGAAATCCAGAATGGAACAACTCAAGTCCCAGGCCAGCAGCTTGAGAGAACTTCTGGTAACTAATCCCTGGGCTTTTGTGGAAAAATATGGCCAAACAGTGTACATTATAAGTACCTTGACTGTTGAGCCTGGGAAGAAGGTCTACTAGATTCCAGATAGTCCAGAGCACCAGCAAGGACTCAAAATGGGCTTGAGTCATCAAGGAGGACAGTTAGCCCCTTCCAAGTCAGGAGAGGACAGACCACAGCGGTCCAGAGAGATACCTCAGGAGTGAGCTTCCTCCATAGAGTCTGGCCTACCAGTCCAGCTACTCTGCAAATGCCAGAAGGGTCATATCTATGGGTCAGGACAGCTCAAGGGAGCTCCCTCTCTCCTAGTGCCCCAACGTTCTTGAGCCTCCCCCATAGCTAGACCCCATCTTGGAGAGTAACAGGACAGACTACTGTCGCCTGGAAAAACTGAAAAACTGACTCACCCACAAAGACAGAACTTACTGGAATAACTCAAGTACACCAGCTGGACCAAACTTCAGTCCATTGGCACCTCTGTTAGTCATCAGTGTGGGCGTCGGGGGACAGTAAAAGGCGCTGGGTCAGTTATAAGAAGTTCTGCTGTTACCATTTTATTTGTACACTTGAGTCTGACATGAGTAAGCCTGAGACTGCTCCTGTTCAAAGTCATGCAGACCCTTGAGTAGTCCAAACATGGCCTAGCTAGGTATGGTGTCATGTGGTGTCATATGCCTTTAGTCCCAGCACATTGGTAGAGGCCAGCAGATTTACATAGTGAGTTCAAGGCCAGCCTGGTCTGGATAATAAATAAGTTTTAGGCCAGCCAGGGATACAATAGTGGGACAGTTTGCAAAACAAAGCAAACATGGCTCATGGCATCTTCTGATACACGATGAAGGCAATTTTCATAACTTCTCAGCTAAAGGAACCAGGGATCTATTAAGTGCTGGACCAGTGATCGAAGGTCACCTTACCCTATGTGCCTTCTTTCATTCCTATGCCAAGGAAGCTAAGGGGCCCTGGTTTTCCCGTTCCCACCACTGCTCCTGGCCAGCCCTGCCAAATGCATTTCAGGGTCACTCTATCTGTTCGGCACTGGACACTGGTGAGGTTAGAGTCCTAGTCTCCAAACAAGAGCTAACAAAGAACCTTGTCGGTCGGCGATGAGGCACAAGTGTACAGCCTTCTCCCTTGTCCTTGCTAGGGTGCAAGAACACTTTTCCTTGAAGGAGAGGGATCACTCAGAGACCAAGGTCAACAAGAGGGAGGGCAGAGTTTGCTAGTTAAGATGAGGTGTGCCAGCTTGGAAAATCTAGAAGAATGGAGTATTTCCGATGAGTTCCCCTCCAAAGTGTAACACCCCTGGCCTTGCCTCCACGTCTCCAGCTCCTTAGAGCCTGGAGACGACATTCACCAGTTCGTTGATTTCACTGCATATGTGTGCACTTCCCTATGTCCTGCCTGTACAAGGTTAAAACCCTCCATCCCATTTACACTCAGTAGGAACCTTAGGTGAGGACCTTAATTTGAGGACAGTTTGCCCCCTCTGAAACTGATGCTGGACTTAGATTGACGGTGTGGTGGTTCTGGGATGTTGGATCCTTAAGTGACGTCTGGGTCGTGAAGGGGAATGCATGCTTGAATGTAGCCGGTTGATCCACATTCTCATGAGACGGGGTTAGTTACCATGGCAGCATGCTGTTGTAAACTCAGGCTGCCCCTGTGTTCTGTCTCTTCTGCAGTGCTTGCCATTTCACCTCCTACCATATTACAAGGCCCTTGCCAGAGGGGCCGTCACGCCTTTCCACTTCCCAGCCACCACAACTGTGTATCAAACATTTTTCTTTCCTTTAAAAGTGACCTAGTCTTGGGTATTTTATTATAGCCACAGAAAAAAAGACAGGGGTTTTGCATATTTCATTAGTTAAGGGGCATATAATTAACGTCCTAATGATAATTAAGAGGCATATAATTAACACCCAAATGATAAGAGGTGAGCACACATGTAAAAAAAACTCAAACCAAGGAAAGCCAACATCCCACAAGTTTAGCATGAAGCAAGAGAAAGGACTCAGCAGATAAACCTGTGGGGCTGTGCTCACCTAGCGTGTGTGGAACCCTAGTTAACCCCCAGTACCACTGGTGGGAGCGGAGAAGCACACGGGGCTTCACTAGTAAGGTCTTTGAGCACGCCAGGCTCGACACCCACCCCCTTGTTCCTAGCTCCTCTGCCCAGTTCCTGGCCCAAGAAACTGTCATCTAAGCTCCTTGTCTGCCCTGCTTCATTACTCTTTGTATCTCTCTAGACTAAGAGAGACACATGACCCCAAACTGTCCCACGGGCCACTCCCGACCCAGCCACCTGCTCTACCTACCTGGAGAGTCAATTCTTTTCAGGCTGATGTCAGGCTTCTTTAGAGACCCGCCATCCTGGGTGGAGAGTACAGGAGAGGGTCAAACACTTCGGGGAAATACATTGATTCGCCATCAACTTCACTTATGAGCACGCACGCACATGTCTGTGCACGCACACACATATACAAAACAACAACAAACAAAAACCCCTACTGCTTTTCCTGTGAAAGGAAATGATTTAGCTATTTAATCAGTAGCATGGAACCCATGCCATACAGGAACTTCAGTATTCACTGAGTGGCAATAGCTCCCACCTGCCATTCATCACCCTTCACAATGTTCACAGTTTGTTTGATTCTAACCTAGGTCATTTAAGAGATTTTCTTGGAAAGAAAAATGTGTGAAGAAACCTGTTCCTTTCAAGTTTCTTCTCCCCTCCTCGGGTCTGATGGAGTCTTAAGGATTTCCTGAGGAAATGTTGAACTATTAGCTACTTACAAGAAGGCAACAGTACAGAACATAAATGCTGTTGCAGTTTAAACAAGCAGATGGGAATATCAACAGGGAATTCCTACAGGGATCCCTTTTAACAACGCAACTCACACAATAACTTTTGTTGTTGTTGTTGTTTTGTTTTTGTTTTTGTTGGTTGAGACAGGGTTTCTTTGCGGAATAGCCTGACTGTCCTGGAACTCTCTCTGTAGACCAGGCTGGCCTCAAACTCATAGAGATCTGCCTGCCTCTACCTCCTGAGTGCTGGATAAAATGTATGTGCCACCACGACCACGTGGCTAATATCTTTATTACAGTTACTTACTTGGACATAAAGGATGTGCCCCCATGCATGAGTAGAGGTCACAGGGCAACTTGCAGGAGTCCATTTTCTCCTTCTATCAGTTCTAGGGACTGAACTCAGGTTGTCAGGCTTGGAGGCAATGGGCCATGTTATCAGCCCAGTACATGTTTTGAGACCAAGCGTCTTGTATCCAAGGCTAGTCTCTATTCCTCTGCACAACCAGGGAGGATGGCCTTGAAGTCCTGATCCTGCTGCTTCCACCTTTCGAGTACCAAGGATTCTGCGCGTGTGCACAGCGCCAGCTTTTATACCGTCCCGGGGAGGAACCCATGACTCCATGTGCACTAGGCTAGCAGTCTACAAACGGAGCCCCATTGCTCATTCCACCCGTGAGATCTTAAAGAACAGTTTTTACTGCCTGCTGCCAGTTGGATGTTTGAAATTTTTAAGGAGCTGTGGCGACTCAAGGCTTGGTCTTGGGGAGACATAGTAATTAAAGCATAAGAAAAGCTCATAGAATTTCACATGGAAAAATGTCTCCAGTGCGGTCATTATGACATGGGTTTGGATATGCCACCTCATTCCACGAGACAGAGCTGGGAGGAAATGACTTAGTCATTGGGGAGGTGGAACTGAGTCCCAAGAAAACGTAAACCACATGCTTGGGAGAGCACCTTGGAAGACGCCACAGTCACCTCCAGCCAAACATGTTTCCACAATGGTGTGTCATTCACCCCCACTAGAGAGAAGAGACGCGGGATGAGTACTTTTCAGTCAATGAATTTCAGATTTTACATTTTCCTGAGTCATTGGCTTTCCTGGTTATTCAGACTGGAAAAAAAAAAACCCAAACACTTTAAGGGGAGTGGCTTCTAGTTGCTTGTTATGATAAACCAGATGTTAAGGTACCCGACAATCCTTGTTCCCTGGAATGCCCCACCCTTGCATAATTCCCTCCCCTTGCGTGTAGTGGGGCCCTGTGGCTTGTTTTAGAACATGGGAAACATCTGGAATTTCACTCCGTTATGACATTATGCAAGACACAGTGTAGAGGCTCTGTTTCTCTGATCACTTTGAGAACTCTACCACGCTACACTGAAATAAGACAGAAGATGACAGCACACGGAGTTTGGAAGCACACCTCTCTGTCACCAAATGCTGAAGAGACTTAGTGAGAAGTTCATTGCGGGCCCAGAGGACCTGGCCAAGCTAGACGGGATGCCTCGTGACACAGTCGTGCGATTACCTGTTCCATCTCACGGAATACTAAATATACTTACCTCAGCCCACTTGTCGTTTTGACCTTTTCTTGCACTGGGTTTACCTCTCTGAGAGTGTGAAAACGATTGGCTGTTTTCAACATCCGGGTATATCAAGGACACTCTTTCTCTTCGGAGAGAATGGCCAGGCCACGTCATCAGAGAAGAGCCACATGTGGGCAACAGTGGTTTTTCCTTCTGCCCACAATGGAGCCAGGTTGAGAGTCTTAGCAGCAGATGGTCCTCAAGCCTGTCCTCAGAATGGAGCATAGCCTAAAACTGGGCTCAAAAATCCTACATGAATGTGAAGGTCCTGTAGATTAAGACATTGGGTGGGTAGGCTTGTAATAGGATGTCGGCACTAAACGTATGCATACTATTTGACCTAAAAATTCCTTTTCTAGAAGCCTATTCAGGAATGTAGCTAGATAAGTGTCTCAAAATGTAAAGCCAGAGTGTGTGTTGCAGCAGTGTTCCTAAGAACAAGAAATTAGAAAACAGATTGATCAAAACTCCAGGATGTTAAATAATGTAGAACCATCCAAATGGCGAAAGCCAGGCCGCCATTTAAAACTAGGCTGTCTGTAAATTTATAATTTTTGGTCACTGGATTGTGTATGCAAGAGTAAAAAGATAACATACAAGAAAATATGCAATGTCCCCTATCCATATATGTGTGTCTGAAATTTAAATACACAGTGGTTAAACATCAATAAAACTGATATGTGACTACGTGTTAGTATCGGAGTTACAATCCCATGTCTTCCGTTTTGAATGTTCATTTTCGGGCAGTATCTTCTGTATCTCTAGAACGTTTGCTTGTAACTTTTGAAATGTAATAAGTTCAGAATGTGGGCTTATTGTTGCTGTCATTTTTAAATGGTGTTGACTGCTTCTAACTTCTGATCTCCAGGTAGGCGGGGTGTTGGGGATGGTCCAGAGATCTGTGTGCATTTCTGGCTGACACTGAGAAAGCCATCTTGGCATATCAGCTCTGCCTCCTCCCACTTCAGTCCCTCTGAGAGTTTGCTACAAGAGCGGGGCTCCAGCTGACACCCCTTTTCTGCCCAAGCTCATTTCACTGACTCATATGTCAACAACCATTCTAGTTTCAAAAGATGTATTTTTACCACAACATTATGTTCTTCTCAGTCCCCAAATGCTAACCGGCAGGTCCGAACTGTGTCACCCAGCCATACCTCTCTGCTGGATGCCAGTGCAGCAAGTTCTTTTGTTTCACTCTCTCTGGACCGCTGGCCCACAAACAGTCACCTGAAGACTTATTATTAATTATGAAAGCTTGGCCTTAGCTTAGACTTTTTCCCAAATGGCTCTTCTAACCCATATTTTTTTATCCATGTTCTGCCATGTGGCTTGGTTACCTCTTCTGAGTACAGCACATCTCACTTGATCCGAGTCTGCTGGTGAAATCTTGAGCCTAGATTCCTCTTCCTGGTTTCTTTCTCTCTGCCTGGAAGCCCCGTCTAATCTCTTTCTGTATAGTTATTGGCCATACAACTTTTTATTACACCAATCACAACAATAGATCTTCACATAGTTAATAAATACCCCACAACAACCAGTGACACAGACAACTTTTTTGTCTAGGTGGCCAAGGAGTAGTAGAGACTGGGAAAATTCAACCCCGAGCCCTAAAATTACAGAAGCAGTAGAGGTGGACTTTTGAGGGTGGTTCTTGGCCCCTGGTTCTGGCCCCTGGCTCTAGTCACTCTCTGCTTCCTGTCCACCATGATGTGAACAGCTGCCGCACCGCTCCCACTGCCCAATCTGAGCTGCTCTGAAATCATGAGATAAAAGAAATCCTCCCTCCCTTTGACTGTTCCTATCAGGCCTTTTCTCACAGTGCTGCAGGTGCAACTAACACAGTTAGGATGACAAGGACGTGCTCAGTGAAAAAAATCTGAGAATTTTCACATCAAAATGCTCCTACAGCCTCCAGTCAGTTCCTCATCCATGTGCTGGAATCATATGGCCAAAGGCCATTCATTCCCCATAAATAACATGAGGTAGCTTACCCCAGCTGAGACTACTCTCCTGAGGAACCAAGTTGATGCCCAAGACAGATGATATAAGACCCTGAGGATTCAGGACGGCTCCTTACCTACAGTAACAGCAGCAGCCATCACACCAGCACCTGGCAGTTCCCTGGGTCAGCTACTTTTCTCATCACCATGCCAACATACCTGAGTATGAGGAAGGAGCTCTTTCTGGCTCACAATTTCAGAAATTTCTTTCTGTCACGACAGGGAGGGCATGGTGGAACAGAGTCATCTATACTGTGGTGGCTCAGAAGCAAAGGGAAAGGAATAAGCTGGAACACGGTACAGTATGACTCAGAAGCAAAGAGAAAGGGGATGGACTAGGGCACAGTATAGTCCCCAAGGACCTGCCGTGGTGGCCTACTTCCTCTCACTGAGCCTCACCTCCAATATTGTACCATCTTTAGTGTGTGTGTGTGTGTGTGTGTGTGTGTGTGTGTGTGTGACCGACCTGTGTGTGAGTGCCCCATGTTTGGGAAGTTAGAAGAGAGAAGAGGGTACCCTGGAACTAGATCCCCTGGAACTAGAGTTACATACAGGTAGTTGTAAGCCTTCCAACCCGGGCACTAGGAACTGAACTCAGGGTCTCTGGAAGAGCATTTAAGCACTCTTAACTGCCAAGTTGTGCCATCTTTAAAATATGCCATCGTCTATGAATCAAAGGGTTGATATATCCATTAGGTCAGGACCACCCACCCCCGCCAACTAACCATCTCTGCAAGCATCACGGCTGGCGTTAACGTGCCTTGACAATCTCCTGGGTGTGTCTCAATCTACTACTCAGTTAAGATCGACCACCTTTCTCTCCGTCCCCCATCTCTACAAGGTGAGGATAAGAATGACCCCTTCACCCACTGGAGGTTGAGACAGAAGCAGTATCTGAACTCAGAAGCTGGAGCTTCTCACAGCAACAGGGACATTTGGACCTTTGCTCCACAGTGATGGTCCACCTTTGGGTGGCAAACTGCTCTCAAAGACTCTAGCTCAGTGGTTCTCAACCTGTCTAACACTGCAACCCTTTAGTACAGTTCTTCATGTTGAGGTGACCGCCCAAACCATAAAATTATTTTCATTGCTATTTTATAACTAATTTTGCTACTGTTAGGAATTATCATATAAATATCTATGCTTTCTCATGGTCTTAGGTGACCCCTGCGAAAGAATCATTTGACCCCCAAGGAGTCTTGATCCACAGGTTGAGAACTTCTGTTCTAGAGTATCCCCTCACACAAGACACACAGACACTAGACACCTCTGGAGAGCCAGTCCCCATTGGGTCTCTGAGTCAACACACACCCGATGATTACATTGACTTGGCTTCTCAGAGTCCAGAACTCAGAGTGAAGAAAGCAGTGGAAGACATTCTTTTGCTGTTCTATTTTATGTTAGGTTACCAAGCAGCCAGCGTCCGTCTTTGGTTCCCCTTTCCCCTCACCACAGCTTTCTCAAGTGACCCTTGCCCGGATTGCTCCCTGAGTCAAGCTTCACACACCCACCTTTCCCTCCTCAGCACCCCTCAAAGCGCGCCATCTCTGAGGCCTATTCACTTTTGATTCCATCCTAACCTCTCCACATCCTTATTTATGGTTACCACTCCTACTGCTGAGTCCTCAGAACTTATTGGTATTAACTCAGGTGGAGTCTGTGACAACCCTAAAAGAAAGAAGAGCTACGCCGATTCTTCAGAGGACGATTTCTGTAGACGAGACTTCATTTACATTTTAAAGTCTGCTGCTATTATTACTGCATGTGCTTGAAGTGTAGGAGGGGTCGCCTATGCCATGACATGCATGTGGAGGTCAGAGGACAATGTTATATTGTTGGTTCCTTCTGCTTCTCCATGGCTTCAGGGAGGGAACTCAGGTTGCAAGGTTGCGCAGCAAATGCCTTCACGTAGCAAGCCATCTTGCCAGCCTGTGGCACTGATTTGAATAATACACATGTAATCTCATAGAAATGATTCTAGAAGTGTTTCAAGACTGTGGAGGAGAACGAGGACTGAGCCTAGCTACTGCAGGGGTCCTCAAGTGGTCAGCACCACAGGACAATAAAGAGCACACCCATCCTCTCCAGATACTCTCCCAGAATTCCCACATGTGGTTAGGGTGCTGGGAATTTCAAGACCTAGGCTCAGACTCACTCTGAGTGATCGGCTGGTTCTTGTCATAAAGCAGGACCCTGTCTACTCACCACTGTCTACAGCCCCAGGTCCAGCTTCTCTGGAGGAGGGAGTGTCAAAAGTGTGTTGCTGATGGGCTGCAGAGGGATGAATGGGCGGGTGGGGAACCGAGCAGTATTAAGGATCACTTAAACAGTCCAGTGTTCCTATACCACAAACAACAGGTTTATTTGGTCTTATATCCAAGAACAAATCTAAGTTTCAGCATGCCAAAGGAAGGAAGTCAACCTGGGCATCCAACCTAACAGAAGGAAACAGAATTGGATGGATTTGGGGAAAGAAGAATTGATTTTGAGTGGAAATCTACAGCAGGAGTTGGGGGGATTTGGAGGAGAAAGGGGACTTGGTCTTGAGACGACTCACCAGAAGCTCCCTGGGCCTCGGGAGTAAACCGAAGGCACAGTCAAAGGCAGCAAAGCAGCTGGAAAGGTCAGATGCCCCTCTCCGTTCCAGGAAGTGATGCGAGGAGGAAGTAGCTAGCAAGCAGAAGATGAACATCAACAGAGGAACAGTGATGATGGTCATGATGGTTGGCCACCGCATGTGGACAGCCCCGGTCCTGGCGGTATTCTCTCTGCTTCTTTTCTTTATAGTGCAACTCTGTGAATTGGATTTCATATGATTACATCACCAGTTTACAGACAATCAAGCCATGGAGTCGAGCTTCTAAGTAACTTCTCCAAGGCCATACATCTTGGAAGAGGCAAAGCTGAGTCGGAACCCAGACAGTTCGTTCTGTCCCTACCATCCACAGATTGCATGGACCACCTCCCCTACGGTTTTGATTGCTCCGGGGCAGTGGCCCTGACAAATAAATCAACCATCTCTATCTAGGCTTGTTCTGTTTTGGTCATGAAAAAGTGATCGCTCCCACTCCTCCCAGACTTCATTCCCTCTGAAGTTGCCCAGAATAGAAATTCTGGAGTCATACCTCCCCATCTTGCGAAGAGCTGACTGAGAATAGACAGAATCAGAGGAGACCCATAGGGATAGAAAACAGCTCAGCTGTCCAAAAACTAAACAAAGGAGGGGGGCGATGAAGGTAGTGTGTTCTAGTGTGTTAAAGATGACTAAAAAGCATTGCTACAAATACGACATGTGAAATATTTGCTCATATTAAAAAACAAACGAAACAAGAGAGCACCTATAGAAGAAATAACAGTTACAAAATGACTGCTGGGCCTGGGGAGACAGCTCAGTGGGTAAAGTCCTTGTTGCTCAGGCATGAGCTCTGAAGCTTGGATTCCCAGAACCCATGCCAGGGTGGACATGGTAGCTCACCTGTAATCCCAGGCTCCCTAAGGCGAGATGAGAGATGGAGACAGGACTAGCCCTGGATCTTGTGGGTCAGCTAGTTGTATATGCATCAGGGAACAGGAGACCCTGTCTCAAAGAGGTGGAAGCTGAGGACCAACCTGTGCCCCTACACTCAGACTTTCTCTCTCTCTCTCTCTCTCTCTCTCTCTCTCTCTCTCTCACACACACACACACACACACACACACACACACACACACACACACACACGGTGGGGGAGGGGCAAGGGTGCTGGGCAGACGAAATCAAGGAATGGTAGCTAATTTTCTCAGGCTTGTGATGGTAATGTGGTCACTTAGTAACATTTCTCATGTTCTTGTGAGATGTGTGATACACGCCGAAACATTCCAGGCTGAGGTATCTCTGGAACAAGCTTTCAAGTCGTCTAGGGGGAAATGGATTCATAAATTGGGACTTTAAGTATGGAACAGTGTTAACAATTATTGAGTTTGGTCAAGGCTAACAGATGTTCACCAAAACATCCTTTCAGATTTTCTGATGTAGCTTTTATGAGTTTGGGGAGAAGGAGCCTAGAGTGAAGAGACAGTGATTACTTACAGACTGTTCAGAAAAGGTCAGAAACCTGTCCAACGCAGAGGCCTGTGGGGATGACTTAAGAAGCCTGGCCATGACCACATGGGGTTGGATGCAAATACCTTCTCGATAAAACAGAAATACAGAACTGGAGGGAAGATGGACCGGGAGACTTGGCAGCCACTCCGATAGTGACAGCTGTAGAGCTAAATAAAATGCCTGAACTCGTCTGTAGAGTCTAGAAGACCAGACTCGAGGTCTTGGAACAAGTGTGGTCCTGTGATTTCTCTCAAAACAGCTGGGACCAATCTGCCACATTTGGAACCTTTACTCCGCCACTCACAAGCCATCGGACCTCGGACAAGTTTCTGCACCTTTCTGACAGAGTTTCCTCTGCTAACGACTCGTGGAATCTCTGTGGAGACTAAGGAGGACAGTTTATGTGTGTGGTGCAATGCGAGGGTCAGCCTACAGTGAACAGTTAGCAAAGGTTGGTCTGGCTTTCATGTCTCAGGGAGCAGGAAGGATAGGGAAAAGGGGGACTTGTTTGCCACCCACTACAGCAGTGAAAACCTCGTAACCCACATCTCCGGTAACTTTGTTTACAATTACATGTAGGTTCAGGGTTACTTAATTTCTCTCTTTTAAGTACAATTGTGTGGCCCCCGGTTAGCCAAGATGTTAATGAAGTTAAATGGTGAAGGCAATTATGCAGCAATATGTGGCAATATGGAAGATAAACAGAGAGGTCTCTGGGCTCCCATGATGCTGCTTCATCTTTGCCTGGGTAATTATCTCTCGACAGCAGACTCTTACCCAGCAGCAAGGGAGAATTCCATTAACATTCCCACCTAAACACTGCTTTCCGGGCTGCTCGGGGGGTCCCCAGGCCACTGGCAACATCCCAGGGTCCTCCTATCATCCTGGAATTAAAACAAGAAAAGTAAAAATTATTCAGTCACATTAATTCTTTTCCCCTGAGCAAACCCCTGCACAATCTTGACTCATTGCTCCAAATCATATTGCTGCCAAGAAAATTATCTGTAGCAACCCAGTGCTCGATTTATTACGAGTCGGAGGGTCAGAACACAGTCACCCCCGAGCTGGGATGCAACTGTCTGAGAATGAGAAATAGCGGCGGAGTGTGATGCGGCCCCTTGACGGAGGAAGTAGGAGCTATAGTTTTTGGAAAATGCAGACTGCCACGGTTGTGTTCTGGTAATGGACCCCAGGCCGTGCGTACATTCAGTAGACAGGAGAGCTGCGTAGAGCTTACCAATGGAGTGAAGTCCAGACAGTTCCGCTGAAGGGACTCTTGAACAGGCATTGTCTGCCTCAGGCTTAGTGTCCACGCAGGCCTATCACGGGGTCTGGGGCTGCTGAGTCCCGACAGAGTGACAGCCATTAGCAGTAATGTCACAGGCGTGAGGGTCCAAGAGCTCCCTGGTCCCTTCCCAAGCAGTGTTGGTGGGGACAACTTCTCTCCATCCCCATCCCTACTCCACATCACAGGTGAGAACCCTTCACCCCCAGACCTGACATCCCACATCAAATACTGTGGTGAAGAACTTGAATGGGAGTCTTCAGGAGCTGGGGACTGACTTTTGAAACATCCTTATCCATTTTCTTGCACAGAACCAGCTTCTGCATCCCCCTGGTAAATGATCTATCTCCCCAGCAGGAGGTTAGGGAATCCGGAGAACAAGTTTTCTCCAGGATCGACCCCAAGATGGCCTTTATTGTCCTCCCCGCTGCCGGATAACTTCTCAAGTCTGGGTTCTGGTTGGAGTGTGGACAGCATGAACGAATGAAGTAGGGAGGGGGGAATGAATGAACTGAGAAGATGACCCCGCCTCTCAAGAAGTCCATGCACAGTAGGCCCTCAACAATGGGTTTCTTTGAATTTAAAAACAATAGTTATTTACCGGCTCTGACAGCAGATTAATCCACCTAAGAGTCCAGTCGGAGGGTTGGCTTGAATTAGGTGTGAAGGTTGGTTGGAATTCAATTACCCATGACCCTCCAGTCTTTCCTGCCAGCCATGATTTATGGAGGCTAGCTAAGGAAGGCTGGGACTTGTAGCACGGCAATCAGCCTTTCTTTGGAGGATGAAGGCCCTGGAATTATCTAAGGAATAGTCTTAGGCCAGATGGGATTTCTTAGGTTGGAAATATCCTGGTGACTTAGCCCTATAGCAGCCAGGCTTCAACTTGGGCACAAATAACACACACAGTCAAGCCTCAGGAATCCTCACTCCTATTTTTCTTCACAATTGCCCTGACCTAGTAGCCCTGCCTGACATAGACAAATGACCTATGGACTGCAGATGGTTAGGGCCCTTGCTCATAGATACTTGGGGGTGTCTGGCTGAAAGGACCCATGGAAAAACAGGGACTTTATCAGTTACAGAAGGAAAGGAATCCACCTCATCACCACTACTTCCTGTCTCCTCTGACACAGATTTCCCCCTCTCAGTCTCACCTTAAGTCTTACTAACCTTGTTCCAGCCATGCTTAAAGGCCTTAAGTACAAGACCCAGCTACCCTGTCCCCCTTATAAAGAACCATTCTTGGGATGGGGAGGAGGCGGGAGAGATGGTTGAGTAGGTAAATTCTTTGCTGTGCAAGCTTGAGAATTTAGTTGAGATTCCCAGCACCCATGCAAAAGCTAGGTAGGTATGGCGGCACACATCTGCAATCCCGGCTCAGCGGAAGCACATGCGCCCACGTGTGCGCGCACACACACACAGAGATGGGTGGGTCCTGGGGCTTGTTGACCTACCAACCTAGCAAAATCAGTGAGGTTCAGGTTCAGCATGAGATCCTGTCTCAAAAACTAAGTTAGAAAGCAGTTAAGGAAGGCCTCTGATGTCAGCCTGTGGTCTCCACACACTCTAGAATGAGTACACACACACACACACACACACACCTGCAAGTACACATACACACTCATACACACACACGCACATGCATGCACGCACACGCACATGCATGCACGCACATTCTTTTGGAGTTAATATTTTGAAGCCATGATAACAACAGTTACCCAGTTGTAATCCCAGCACTTGAGTGGTTGAGGCAGGAGGATCTCAAGTTCAAAGCCAGGTGATTACAACAGGGGAATCTGTCTAAAAACAGAACAAAACAACAACAACAAACCCACAAAGTTACTTGTTCATTTGATTGTTGCTGCTGCTGTTGTCTGCATGCACTAACAATCTGTCTTTCGTATTTTCTAACACTTTCGCCTAGCCCGAGTACTGTCCAGTGGGTGGGGTGAGGGAAACCAAAGCAAGTCACTATCTGGACCCGGATCTCAGAGCTCTAAGCAAGTCTGTAGCAGATCCTAATTTGCAAGTCTGGTTTAAGAAGAGAGGTTAAGGAATTCAGTATCTGCCCTTTGCCCCCTCCTCAACCACATTGCTTAATGAACTTAGCTGAAAACCAGCCCGGTGGTGTTGGGAGAGTCGTAGCATCCATGTGTACTCATAATGTACCTGTGTCTACACAATAGGCCACTTCCTCCTAATAAAAAAGTAATATACATGAAACTTGACATGTAGATCTTCAGGCTTTCAGAATGAGCTCGAACTTGAAAGGGATCCAGCCTGTAACGACATTTATTATTTTTAGAGCATTACCTAGTCATTTTGATTAATTCTCTTAGAGTACATTTCCCTGAAGCTCCCGGGGAGAGGAGGGTGTGTTGCGGTGGGCGGGAGGGGGGGAGAGGGCAGTGTGAGAGTCTAAAAACGACTGTAAAAATACAAATTTAACCTCGGTGATGAGTTGACATGTTTAGAACTGTAACATGGCAAATCATTGTGAAATCTTCTAATGGGTGCCCGTCCCCAGCCAAACAAGCCCAGCACCCAAAGCACACAAAGGAATCATTGAAAGACACTGGACCATGTCCAGAAGGCCGCGGCTAATGTTTCACCTAATCTCTCTTGGTCTCTCCTGCCTACTGCCGGCCCCACCCACAGGATCCGCACTGGAGAGCTCGCTAGCAGCTGCTCCTGGGCATTTACACCCTCTCACCCCCTGGCAGCAGCAGGAAAACCATTATGAAGCCCACAGTTTAAAGGGGGAAAGATGAGCGGCTGAAGGGGGAAGGTGGGAACTGACGGGGACGTAAGCCTGTCTTCTCGTGGGGTTGCTATGCTTGGGGCGGGACTAGGGAGAAGGCCCAAAAGGGGCCAGGGGTGACTCTGGTTCATATCCCCCGGGGCACTGCAAATTGGGGTAGAAATGCCTATGAACAGGGAACAAAAAAAATATTTTTGTTGTTGCTGTTGTTTTTTTAAAGTTCAGTTTGTTTTTAATTCTTTTTATCTTGGCTCTATCACAAATCCTCAAACTCCTGAACTTCACAGGCACAGGGTCGGGTAGGGCGGGGCTGAGTGAGTCCTTTCTTTCTTTTTTCTTAAAGGGATAGTACCAGAAAGCCTCCCTGACTGCCCATGGTTTGCTCAAATAGGATCAGTCGTCAAGACGCTGAGCAGACAGGGGTTCTTTCTCTCTGAAAGTGGCACCGACAGATCGAAGAGCAAAAAGGAACTTTGCAGCAACTCAGGGAGGAATTTGGACCTGTAAGATATTCCTGACGTTAATTATTGATCAGTTCTGCTGGCCAGAGTCGGCCTTGGGCTTCTAGACTTGCTAAGCTGAATCAAAAGAAATTGCTCCTTCTAAAACTGGTCATTAGATGCGTATGTGAACCTCTTAGGAGCTATCACTTTCTGTCTGGAAAACATCACGCTTAATATAGGGGCTGTCCAGGTTTAGGAGTCACACATTCCCAGCTGGAATTCCAGCTCCACCATCTGCAGGCTTGCAATGGTGGTCAATATCTACATCTCCCCTGACCTCAGTTTCCCCATCTTTAGTGAGGGCTGTGACAGCGTCTGTCTCTGTAAGACATCCTTCGGATGCTCCAGCCCTTACAGATGCCTATGGCTTCGGGCGTACCCTCTTCCTTCCTACAACAGAGCTTCGCCAACAAGGAACAAAATAAAAGTTCAGCCCTTCCTTGCAGCTTTGTGTGGAGTGAGAGGTAGCTCCAAACGCACACAGCCCAGACAGCTTACGGCTATTTCTCGTCTCTCACGTTTATACACATATTTTTAAACAAATATTTCTGTAGCACTCAGTATGTGATAAGCACCGCCTAAGCACTTGACAAACACTGACTCATCCTGTCTTTCACCAGGAGCCTAGGAAATGTTCAGTCTTGGGAGTCTCATTTTGCGGGGAGGAAACAAACACAGCTACGGTCCAGGGACACATAACAGGGGTCTGACCAGTCAAGATTTGAACCCAGGCAACCGACACCCTTGCCTTTTGTGCGGATTGTTTGTGGGCAAGTGTTTATTTGGGAAAGCCAACTGAGACCAAAGCTTTCTGGTTGAAAAACACCCAGGCGAGTTATGCACAGTCTAGAAAAGAATAGTATTGAAATTGCAAAAGTCTCTACTGATAGGCTTTCAGAGCCCGAACCTCGAGAGACCAGATGAGGTCAACTGAGCAAACAAGCTGATTCCAGGTCCCGTGGCTTGCTGCCCATCTCTCTCCACTCCCAGTCTGGAGGAGGCTGCAGCCTCCTCTCCGGTTTCCCCCTCACCCCCTTGGCTCTGGGAATGTGAATCTGCTGATGGTTGCAGCCTGAGTAGGTGGAGGGTGGTGGGAAGGAAAAGGGATCGAAGAAGTCAAGAATAAAGGGAACGACTGGCTTTTCAATTTCAGTAATTATAAAATCAGTAGCTGTCCCTGGCAGACGGTGCAAAGGTGGCTGATTCAATCTTGTCGCCCACGCTCTGTCTCCCACCCTCTTTCCAGCTAGATAAGGTTACAGCCCCCAATCAGGTTAAGTTTGCCTTAGGATTTTTGTCCTTTTTTCTCCCTTGGGCTGTCCTTCCTGTCCACTTCTCTCTTTGAATGTATATGTAGTATTGGTTATAGAGGGACTAAAGACACATATAACTGGGGTACAGGGGTACAATGCAAATATGACTAAGGTCAAATGCATTGTGATAACTGAGATGCATTCACCCAATACATTTCTGATAGTAGGGTACAGAAGCTGCCGCATTTAGACCGTGAAGGGAAAGTCGGAACATCTCAGTTGTCAGTTCTGCAGCCCTGAGCTGTTCTACCACTGGAGTTCAGAGTTTTGCTATTTTCAGTCAAGGACGATCCTATCTACAATATCCACTATAGAAAGTTATAAAGACACAGGAAAAATTGATGGGGAATATCGCCTGTAATCCTTTTACATAACCAAAGTCGTTACTTCAACATACATTCTTTCTCTTTTATTGGTTTTCAGAAATACAGACTAGAAGCCCCCTTTGCAAGTGACTCTTCCCACTGTGCCATGGTTACCTTTCTGTAGCAGTCATGTTCATCTAGTTATCATATGGGTTTCCAAGAGTTCTTTAATTCCAGGTTTTTAACTATAGCTGCTTCCAGTTTTTAACTATAGCTAATAATAATTGGTTGGACATGTTTGTAAATTTGTCTTTGTCTGATTATTTCCTTTAGATTACTAAAACTGTTGGATCAAAGACAATGCACATGTGTGTGTGTGTGTGTGTGTGTGTGTGTGTGTGTGTGTGTGTGTGAGCACACAGGGCATCAGGTGTCTTCAGCTACCATTCCCCTCATCGCTTTCAGATAAGATCTCTCGCTGGACCAGAAGCTTGCCGTTTTAGCTATGCTTAGCTGCCCAGTGAACTCTGGAGACTTTCCTGTCTCTGCCTTCCAATGCCAAGATTACAGGCATGCATAGCTAAGTACAGCTTTCTGTGTGGGTGCTGGGGATTTGAACTCAGGTCCTCATGTTTGCAGAACAAGGGCTCTTGTCCACCAAGCCATCTCTCCAGATCTAACAAAGTATATTTTCTTAGGTTTTACATATTTGAGATAAGCCACCTTTCAGAAAGATCTCATCAGACTTAGCATGTGACTTTGCTTCACATCACTGTCCACACTTGGAATTATCACCTTTGAAGAAACATCTGTCAGCTCAGTGGATAATGTGTATGAAACTGACCTTACAATCTAGTTCCTGAGTTTGCCATCTCTTTATGACGACATTTTCCCTTTCCAACTTTACCAAGTGCTTACCATGTGCTCACACTCAGGGTATTTAGCCACCACTTTTCCATGGCTATATATTGTAGTGGTATATTTATTTGTATTTTGATAAAGAAATATTACCTGAAGACCAGAGGCAAAGCTAAAGTCACTAGAGGTCAAGCTACGGTGACACACACCTTTAATCCCAAGATTTGGGAGACGGAGTCAGATGGATCCCTGTGAGTTCAAGGCCACCGTGGGCTACACAAGATCAATGCAGAAACAAATCCAGGTGGTGGTACTCATACCTTTAATCCCAGTCCTAGGGAGTCATGCATCTTTAATCCCAGTACTAGAGGGAATATAAAATGGGAGGTGAGAGGGGTTTAGTCTGCTTAGCCTAGGTGCACCCAACATTGGTAGAGGAAAGACTTCTCTAGTGACTTGGCTGCTTTTCTTTTCTGGTTCTTGGATTGAACCCCAATTTCTTTCTCTGAGTTTTTGTTATTTGTGCTACAATGTTATTCCTTTGATCCTCACCAATCATTATCTTTTTGTTTTACATATGAATTCTCCTTGGCAAGGAGTAAGGTAAGTAACTTGCTTAAGCTCACACAACTAGTGGATGATCAGACTAGGCTTCCTAGCTAAATCTGCAGGACTCTAGAACAGAGATAAAAAGAGGGAGGAGGGAGAGAAAAGGAGAGAGAAATTCTTCATTTAGAGGGGCTGTTCTCTAGGTCCCAGTTGAATCAGCAAGGAACCCATAGCCAAGATCATTCTCCCAAGGTAACTGAAGAAATCAGTCATAGAGCAGTGAGGAGGTGAGGGGACCACCTGAGGGTGGTGCAGCACCAATGGATGCTCATAGGAAGTCACTGTCTTCCTAGGCACGAAAGGGACCCGGTGAGATTAATAGCCGTGGAAAAGTGGTGGCAACGTGACATGTACAGACCCTTGCCAAACCCCAGATCAACCTGTAACACTGTCATCCTCAGCTCTCCCTGCCATTGGTCACTTCCAACCAGAATGCAGAAGAAAGAAAAGGCTGGGACCATTATCCATGAAAATCTGGGACATACAAGAAGACAGGAAGGACTAGCGTATGGACCTATAAGGGCCATCCTGCACCAACTTCTGGCACATCTCAAACTCAGATGTTCAAAGTTGATATCAGGTTAAACACAGCCATAGGTAAAGGACCCAGTACAGTTCAGTGCACTCTATACACACACACGCACACGCACACGCACACACACACATACACACGCACAGTATTTGAGTACTAAGAGTTGCCAACAGAAGGAAGAATGAGTAGAATTTTCAGGAGTCTACATGTGTACATATACACCTGCACACACATATTTGTATGCATTTGTGACTATGTATGTATATAAATGTATATGTACACACATATGCATGGACTCTTTCCTGGAAATTCTACTCACTTTTCCTTCCACTGACAACTCTCAGCACTCAAATTACTGGCCAGGGAACAACAACAAAATACAAAAACAAAGGCAAGAAAATCCCATTTTCCTACTTGGACACACGTCTGGGAACATCCTTCTTGTCTTGAGCTGTGGCTATGCAGCTGTGGTCCAGCTGGTGAAATGTGAGCAGAAGTGATGTGGGTCTGGCCCTGAAACCCCTGGCATGCATTTGCCCAGTCTGTGCCGCCAACCAGCTGCATGCCAAGAGTACATTGTCCAACCAGAAAGCATGTGGCTGCCAGAATCCCTGTTTTGAGAAGGGCAGAAGCCCTGCCTGTCCGTGGAGAAGTGGAGCCCCCTCCTAAAAATGAATGTTTATGGGATGAGAGACAGAAGTTGCTGTTGTGAATCCATCCATAGATTAAAGCTTTGGAGTCGCAGATAGCGTTATCCTCGTTGATGGGAAGAACACACACAAGGATGCATCGCTCACAGATCAGACCAAGACCATGGAAACAAGCTAACACACAGGTCTCATCTGAAGGAGCCTTCTAGCTCTAAGGCCACTTTCCTTTCCCAGTTAGAAACGACTATTGGCTTTTTATACATCAATTATATCCCACCACGAAACTTCAAAACTTTTCAAATGAGCAAAAGCCCTGGAAGTAAGAGGCTTGGCACAGTGTCACCAGTTTGGTGAGTTTGGTTCCTACCTTCACCTGGGCTAAGGACAGGAACTATGGCACCAGTCAGCCTGGTCCCCACCCAGCCCCATGCTTTTGAAACAGTGAAGCTTGGTCAAGTGTTGACCTTCTAGAAACTCTGTGTACAGACGACTGGAAACCAAGCTGGACATACAGCAGTGCTCAGTGTAGGCTGGAAGTGGATACAGCGACAGCAGAATTTCTCCCTTTCCCTCCAAACAAGATTCTGTGACTCCTTCTGGTCCCTTCATCCCCCAGAGGAAGACAGGGAGCATATATTTGAGGGATGGAGTAGAAGTAAGAATAAGGGCTTGGATAGTTCCAGCCATTTGTCTCATTCTCTCCTCTTCTGAAGTTGACACAGATCCTTCTTTCCCTCTGTGACAATCTCTGAGGCCACTGGTGTCTCCTACAGTTCAGCTATGCCTCAGTGGCAATCCTTTCTATAAAACTGTATGTGTGCGTGTAACCTACATAATCTGTATATGTTAAATCGTCCTTAGATTTCTCATGATACCTAGTGTCGTTATATATTTTTTTAGGGGAGGAAGGCAAGAGTACATATTCAGTATAAACATGTTTTTAGAGAAGAAAATCCTTCCAGTCTCTGGCTATTTTGAGGGCCATCTGGACAGAACCGAATGTGGAAACGGAATCTGGACCAGAATACTTAGATGGGTCTGGTTACCTGCCTCCCTGCAAAACACCCAAGACCATTCCCAGCCTCTGTGGCTGCCAGAAACGTTGGTTCTCGTTAGTATTATTCTGTCTACGCTGTCAGCACAGAAAGACACGCGGGAAGAAGTCACTGTCTTCCCTCCACCACGGAAGCCAACACCAGTGTCTCCTACAAAGACGTGGCCCAAGCCATGCTCCGTCACCGCCCTATGTGATTAGATGACACTAATTCAGAAAAGGAAGGAAGGGAGGGAGGGAGGGAGGAGGAAAGGAACAGACAATGTGTGAGTCTCACAGAACAGACTGAAAGAGAAGTTGAATCTCAGATTAGTGGACAACAACCTCTGCTGTAGTCTTGTGATTGCAGTGGGGAGAGAGATGGATGGGTGATCTGGTTATACAAGGGTTCAGCTGCAGAGCAGGACCGTGCCACCAGCGGCAACTTCGCTGTTCCATAAAGAAGAGAGGTGGCATGACAGAGACAGAGGGACAGGGACAGAGGGACAGGGACAGAGGGACAGGGACAGAGATAGGGGGACAGACATAAAGGCTACAGAATATAAAAATGTACGAATTGTATGTAATTGGTGGGGCATAATTTCAACAATCTATTCCATCAGTTTATGCCCCCTAAAACCGAACATCCCCATATAATAAAATTCTGATTAAACATGGTTAACATACGCAGAAAACAATGTTACAGTTATTTTCCTGCTAGAATGAGCACAGGCTTTCCTGAGTCAAAGTGTCAATTTCTCATCAAAATACGGGGTCAGGAAAAGCAACCTAGAAAAGAAATGGATAGGCTGAGGTTGTGACAGCGTCTTTCCAGCTCTGTTGAAAGTGCTTGGTGGGCACCCCCACCATATTTAATCTTCACTAAACTTACGTGTTGCCAACAGCCTGCAGGAAGCCATTCTCTGGTCTCCTGTTGCATATCCCTAGGGAGTTAGAATTGCCCCAGAAGCAGTGTGCTTCCGGTCATGTGATATTAGAACTGATAAACAGTTTCTCCTGCTAAATAAGGAACAAAAGGACTAGTGCATGTAAGACACCTTGTGGGGAATGGTATCTAAAATCACAATTTCTGTTCCTTCCATCAATGGTTCTCTGGCTGCACACCAGGATCACTCGAGGAGATTTAACTCAGCCTTTCCTCCAGAGATTTGTATTTAATTGGCCCTGGGTGTAGCCTGGCCATGGGCAGGGGAGCTTTAAAAGCTCCCTTGGTGAATTTAAGTGTGCGGAGAAGGTTAAAGACAGCTTGTCTTAACTGAATCAGCCTGCGTCACCCAGGGAGCTAGTGAGCGGCAGCAGAGCACTGTGGGTCACGCTGGCCAGTTAGCAGAACAGGAATTCTGGGAAAGCCTTCACCCTCTGCTGCTATTGGGGGAAAGGGCACCACAGTCCGCTGAATGTCCATCAGGCTCCAAAGCACAGGCTTGGGAAGAAGAGGGAGGGAAGGTCAGACTTCTGCTGACAAAGGAAAGCATTTCAGAGAAACCAGTTCTTCAGCAAAGAAAAAAGAAAGGAAAGAAGGAAGGAAGGAAAGAGAGGAAGGAAGGAAGGAAGGAAAAAAGGAAGGAAAAGAGAGAAAGAGAAAGGAAGGAAGGAAAAAAGAAGGAAAAGAGAGAAAGAGAAAGGGAGGGAGGAAGGAAGGAAGGAAGAAAAAAAGAAAAAAGAGAGAGAGTCGAGGGACTGGAGAGATGGCCCAGTGGTTAAGAACACATGCTGCTCTTGCAGAGAACCCCGGTTCAATTCCCAGCACCCACAGGTGTTTAACAACCATCTGTACCTCTACTTCCAGGGGATCCAATGCCCTCTTCTGACTTCCTCATACATCCATACTGGCAAACAACCAAACACTGAAAAATAAAATAGATAAATCTACTTTTTAAAAAGAAAACAAGTTCAAGATTTTGCGTCTTTCTTCAAATCGAAGTATTTGTTCCAGCACCCAAACTTCCTGCTGTCCTACGGGGCTGAGATTCTGTTGGGCTGCTTGAGAAAGTTTCTAAAACTCAGCAAGTTTCAGTTTTCTCTTCAATTAGGGTCAAACTGTTGAAGAAAAGCTTCAACGTCAGAAAGTTTCGTCTCCTTTGGGCAAGAAAATGCTGTGAACATTGGCAGCCATGATGCTTAAACGTAGCCTGCTGTCTCCTTTGCTGCTATGCTTTCTAGGACTAACGGTCAACTGTGGTCTGGGAAAAAAAAAACAATTTAATCCAGAAATAAGCAATTCATTGAGTTTTAAGTCACATATGGTTCTGAATAGGGGGATGGAATTTTGCTCAGTCTTACTCCGTCCCATCTGGGATACAGATATCCCCTTTATCCAGTGTTTCCACACTCTATACATTGCCTTTCTGTTTAGTATGCATTCTTGTTTTCAAATAGACTGCTGTGCTATCACAGTGCTTATGTTCAAATGACCCTTTAATCGTTTTATTTTGGTTTATGTGTCTGAGTCTTTGTTTGTTTGTTCAAGAGCATGCCTGCTATCCACATGGGCCAGAAGAGGGCATCGAATCTCCTGGAATTGGAGGCACATATGGTTGTGAGCTGGTGTGCAGGTGCTGGGAATCAAACCCAGGTCCCATGAGAAAGCAGCATTGCTCCTAACCACGGAGCCACCTCTCCAGTCCTCAAATGACCTGGTTTTGAGAACCAAAGAGATTGCATTCTTTTACTGTGTCATTCATTCATTTTCTGTTTTGGAGTCAGACTCTCATGTACAGCAAGCTAGCCTTGAATTTACTGTGAAACCCAGGATAACCTTGAACTTCTGATCTTTTTGCGTTCATCTTCCTGGTGCTGGAACTGCAGACTTGTGACATCACCGTGGGCTTCTGCAATGCTGGATGGAACCCAGAGTTTGATCATGCAAAGTTAGTCCTCTACCAACTGAGCTGTATGCTCAACTCATGCCTTTTTTATTTTTACATTTTATTCTTGTTATATATGCACTGAAGAAAACAGCATATATAGAGTTGGGTAAACGCACATAAATTAGGAAGTTCATGGACCGGGTTAAAACTTTCTGAATTAGACCTAAGCCCCTCCTAATGCCATAAAAGTATTTTACTCCAAACCCAATCCTGTAGGTTTTGCTACGTGGGTGGGCTGCACAAGGAGGTTGCTGGAAAGGGGTGGGATTTGAGAGGTCAGCATCTGAGCCGGAAATAGAGGCAGGAGTCTCCTGAGAGGGCAGGCAGTTCAAGGACCAAGCAATCAGGCAGAAGAACTGCAGCCCTAACACGGATTTTCTCCTCTGGAAAGAGAGTCATCAAAACATTTTCAAAGTGTTCTGTAGAAAATGCTAAGTTCGTTGTTGCAGTCCCAGCAGCAAGCCCATTGAAACAGCCCTGTGGGCAGGGAGCGGGGAGCAGAACCTGCGCGCTGAAATCCCCCTCTTCAGTTGCCTTGCACCAGCGGAGACCCAGCTAGTTGCTTCACCTCTCCCTGCCCTCGCCTGTAAAATGCAGATAACAGGCTAACCTCACAGGGCTGGTATGAGGAATAGCTAATAAAATGTGATAGTGACACACCCAATTTAAATGCAAACGGCTGTAAAACAACCAAAAGCACATTTAAAGATTTCCACTGCTGGAGGGGGGTGGCAACAGGGCTTTGAGAACCGAGCATTTCTGGTCCTCGCTGGTGCGCATGTCAGTTAGTACCCTGTGCACCCACGCTGAGGTAGGCTCTGGAAAGAACAGGGAGAAATCTTGGTTCTCCTAAAATTTGCAGGCAGCCATTCCAAAACGCAGAAACACCATTGGGAAAATTTAAAGTCACAGGGTTCTTTCTTTCTATTCATAGAATAATTACTGAACTCAGTCTACCACGGACAATGCTGGGAGTATAAGGAAATCGTGCGACACACCACTAAGTCTCAACGGCTGGAGATCTCATCTTATCTCCAGCAGTGCTCGGCTTTCTTTCCTGTGTGTTTCTTTTCTATTTCCTTTTTACTCTCTAACTTTTTTCCAGGTTCATCTATGCTGTCCCAAATGGAGAAGTTCTTGGTTTTCCTCCTTTTTAAATGTTAAATTAGTATTCTATCACCTTACACACACATGAACACATACAAATATACGTATGAACACACCTACAAACACACACACGTGCACACAGAAACATACACACACACACATGAACACATGCACACATACAGACGAACACACAGGAACACATACACTAACACACACACACACACACACACACTAACACACACACACACACACACACATGTTTCCTTTATCCATTTGTCATGAAACAGACTTTTAGGTTGTTCATATTTCTTGACAACTGTAAAAAAAGTGTCTCAGTGAGCAAAGCAGTGAAGATGTGTCCTTGAGACACCGATGTCTTGTCCTTTCGATACACGCCCAGAAGTGGGTTCATTTTGAATTCTTTGAGGCGTTCTTGTATTGTTTTCCGTGATGGCTATAGTACTGTATGTCCCCAGCAGTATCTTTCAAAGGTCGCTTGTCCATACGCACCAACATTTGTCGCCTTAAGAGCAGCATTCTGTTTGTGGCATTTAATGTGTATGCTCTTTAGTGCCTGGGTTCTTTGATGTGTTATGATTTTCCATCCACTTGGCTTTATATTTCAAGCATGTATTTCTTTTCGTGGCTGAGTAGTATTTTCTTGTGTGAGTATAGGACAATTTGTTTATCCATGCATTGTGAGTGGGCATTCAGTTTGTTTCCAGGTTCTGGCTGCTATATAATTATAGAGTATAATAATGCAATTAGTATAATATTGCATATAATAATAAAGTTGATGTAAATGTTCTTATGCAAGGATTTCTGGGGAAAGGTGTCTTCCATCTCTTGGGTAAACATTTAAGAGAGGAATGATGGATCAGATTAAGGCATATTTTGACTTTTATGAGAAATGGACAGGATTTTTACACAATGGCTGTGCATCATCACATTCCATCCAATAACATACAGTGCCACCTATCCTAGTCAGTTCCTGATAAAGCCCTGGTTCTCCTCTGGCACCTCATGAATCAACCTTCACTGCCGTATTTCTCTTAGCTTCTTGTCTTACCAGCTCCCATCAGCATGGCCCATTATCCTCTGCCTATTGCATTCAAGGGTTTTTCTAGCCCAAAGTGTCAAATTCTTTCCCATTCCTGCTACAAACCAACTCTAATGACCTGAGAGCCACATGGTGAAGTTAATCACAGCACCAGCCCCACTTTTGAGTGCCTCATTTCCTGCATTAGTTACCTGTCTTGTTGCTGTGAGCAAATGCCCCCAGAAAGCCCAGCGAGAAAGGAAGAAGACTTAGGCTCTTACATCAAGAGTATGGACCGCTATAATGGTGGCAAGAGCTCGAGGTCACTGGTCATGTTATGCCTGCAGTCAAGAAGAAAGGGAGGGTGAATGCTTTCCCTCTGATCACAGTTTCCTTTTTCTGCAGACCAGAAGCCTCGTTCATGGAATGGCACTGTCCGTAGTTAGGGTGAGTCTTCTTCATGTCTGTCTCGCTTAGGTAATCCTGCATAGACATGGTGAGTGGCTTTTCCTTACAGAGCAAGCTAAAAAAAAAAAAAATAATGACCACAGTGCCTTTAGTGCCCCAGCTAAGAATACTTTTATTTCAAGATGCTCTGTGTTTTACCTTCAATTTATTTTGGTGCAATGCCTTCTCAGTCATGTTTTGGAAGACTATCTTTTCCTCATTAAATCATATTGGTGCCTTAGTCAGAATTAATTGAATGTATGTGTATAAAGTCTATTTCTGGACATGGTTGTGTCCCACTGATCTGTTTGTCAATTATGTATCAACACCACTGTCATAATTACTATTAAAAATATAAGTCTTTATATTTCTTATCTATTGCAGTACTGCAAATGACCTAAAAGCTAGTAGTGCAGAACAACACGGACTTGTCACTGCACAGAAGTTTGGGGGTTGAGGATCTCAGAACGGTTAAGCTAGGTGGTATATCCAAGGGTCTCAGATAAAGCTTTAGCCCTCTGAAGGCTGGACTAATACTGAAAGGTTCGATTCCAAGCTCACCAGTGTAACTGTGGGAAGAAGCATTTACTCTTTGCAGGCTACCTCAGGGCCTCATTTTCTTTATCAGTCTTCACAGAGCTATCCATGTCAGAGAACGTGGCTCTCCTCTCAACAGAGGGGAGAGATTCATAAAGTCACATGACTTAGTCTTTGAAACGTCCTGCCACCTCGGCCATACTCTGTTGGTAACCCAGAAGAACCCTGATACAGTGTGGGAAGGACCTATACAAGTTTACAGAAAATAAGAACTGGAAACAAACACTTCCAAATCTCTGGGCTGGCTGAGGTCAAGTGAAGAAGTGGAACCACTAGGGCCCTCTTGTTGACTCTTCACCAGGGACTTGATGTCCTGTGATGTGAGTCAACTGATCCGATTTTTCCTCTTCAAGGACAAAGGTCCTTTGTATTTTCATATATGTTTGAAAATCTTCAGGTTGATTGCGTTTTTTCAAATTCCCACTGGATTTTCATTGAGAAGGTAGACTGCATTGGGAAATACCTAGATTAATAAAGCATCTGGGAAGATGTCTGGAGTTGATAAGGGCTCTGGCCTGATGGATGCTTTAGCCCACTGATAGACTCAATATTTGAATAAACTCTTGGAAGGTGGTAGAACTATGAAAGGTGGGGCCTGGTGGGAGGAGGTAAGTCACTGTAGGCAGAGTTTTCCTGTCCTGACCACCTGCTCATAAATAACTGACACAGAAGCTTAATATTATGTATAAATGCTCAGTCAATAGCCGAGGCTTGCTTTTTCTCTGGGGCCCGTGGCGTCGGCAAGATGGGCAAGTGTCGTGGTCTCCGTACTGCCAGGAAGCTCCGCAGTCACCGACGGGACCAGAAGTGGCATGATAAACAAGAAAGCCCACTTGGGCACAGCCCTGAAAGCCAATCCTTTTGGAGGTGCCTCTCATGCCAAGGGAATCGTGCTGGAAAAAGTAGGAGTTGAAGCCAAACAGCCAAATTCTGCTATCAGGAAGTGTGTCAGGGTGCAGCTCATAAAGAACGGCAAGAAGATCACAGCTTTCGTGCCCAATGATGGTTGCTTGAACTTCATTGAGGAAAACGATGAAGTTCTGGTTGCTGGATTTGGTCAAAAGGGTCATGCTGTAGGTGATATCCCTGGAGTCCGCTTTAAGGTTGTTAAAGTAGCCAATGTGTCCCTTTTGGCCCTGTACAAAGGCAAGAAGGAAAGACCAAGATCCTAAATTTTGACAGTGGAAGCACAGTAATAAATTTTCCTATTCTGAGAATAAAAAAAAAAAATAGCCTAGGCTTGTCATTAGCTAACTCTTACACTTAAATTCACCCATATTTCTCATCTTTGTCACATGGTTTACAACTTGTCACCTCATTTTCTACACATCCTGCTTTCTCAGCAGCTGCTGGCATCTCTTTCCTGGCTCTTTTCTGCTTCACTCCAGTATCCTGTTTGATTGTCCTGCCTAATTTTACCCGGCCTTGCTACGAGCCAACCAGTCTCTTTATTAACCAATGAGAGTAATACATATTCACAGTGTACAGAAGGATTACTCCACAGCAGGCCACAGTCTCTGCTGAAACTTTTAACCCCCAGGATCCTCCACAACCTCTATCATCTTCTGGATGCATTTTACTGCTCCCACATCCCTCGATCCCTTTCTTCTTCCTCCCTCACATGTCCGTTCTGGCTTCCGACTGCTGCACACACTCCACATCAAACACACAGATCTGAAGTGTGCAGGGTGTGGTCATGTCTACATCTAGGAGTTAAGCCTCCTACATAGGAAAATCACATTAAAATATTAAAGGTGATGAAGACTTGCGCTAACAGCTCACTTTCAAAGCATGTAGGGGGGATCACTCCTTACGCTATTCTTATAAAATAAAATTATTTTGTTTTACTAAGCAAAATAGAATGAAAAGCAATAAGACGCTTCATAGCATAGAAGGATCGACTCAGAGACCTGTAAAGACATTTAGCTACCTACTCTTAAGGTGAGTTCTGGGTAGAATGTGTCTAAATGTCTCAGATTAGACTTTTTAAAAATATATTTTTTCCTCATTATTTTTATCTCTGTGAGTACTTGTATGTGTGTTAGATAACAGTTTGTAGAAGTCAGTTCTTACCTCTCACCACGTGGGAAGTGACTTGACCCCTGAGATAGCTCACCGACCCCCATGATATACTTTATCCGTGTTTTACCTTTACGGTCTGTAGTAGGAGAAGGTCCCTTTGTTTTGCCCTGGCACCTGGCTAGCTTATACCCGAAATAATCACACAGAAATTGTATTAATTAAATTACTGCCTGGTTCATTATGTCTAGCCTCTTACTGGCTAACTTTTATACATTAGTTTAACCCATCTCCATTAATATGTATCATCACTTGACTGTGGCTTACCAGCATGAGTCTAACCAGTGTTCGTCTTGGGCAGGAGAACCATGGCATCTGCCTCATTGCCCTTCTTCCCAGCATCCTGTTCTGTCTTCCCCACCTATCTAAATTCTTGCCCTATCAATAGGCCAAGGCAGTTCTTTTATTCAACCAATGAAAGCAACACATACACAGAAAAACCTCCTACATCAATGGTCACGCAGAAAGTAAGATCAGTGTCCATGCTTCATATCCCTAGGGATCCCATACATTCAAGGTGAATCATAAAATTGATAAGCGGTGCTCTGAAATAGGAAAGGGTGCTCCCATCCACAGGGTTACATCCCCACGGTCAGGAGTTAGTAAAGGTAGCCTGAGCTCTTTCTCTTAAACACAATAGACCTAATTTTGGCCCAGTACCTGTTGCCTTGGAGAGTTACCTGAAACTGTAGAATCTCTAAGAGTTAGAAAACACCTTAAAAACTGTAAGCCATCAGAGCTGGAGAGATGGCTCAGTGATTAAGAACACTGACTGTTCTTCCAGAGGACCTGGGTTCAATTCCCAGCACCCACATGACAGCTCACACCTATCTGTAACTCCAGTTTCAGGGAACCTGACACCAATGCATATACAAATAAAAAATAATACTGCATGCAATTTCCAATCAAAGAGAGTGAGGGACCAGCACATACATATAGCACAGAACAAAATGCACATGAGGCCCATGTCCTCACCTGGTACTAACAACCTGCTGAGAAGTGATGAATCAATACACAGGAAAGACATTCTCAATGTAAGTCCCAAATGGAGTAACCCACTGTTACTTCCCCTCAGGTAGGGCACCATCTCCTCACCTTTTAAAGGCAGGTCTGAGCACTCTTCTAATCACTATTCTAGGCCCTTGATAGCTCCTTTATTGAACCCTCATTTTGATTTCTAATGTAGTGATATACAGCATAAAATGTACCACTTCATCATCCCTAATGCACCATTTGGTTGCATAAGTAAGCACACACTGTACAGCCTGCACCACCATCCCTTTCTAGAATTCTCCATCTTCTCTAGAGGAAATTCTGCATTAGTTCTGCATTAATCTCTGCGGGGGGCATCCTGGCCAGCAGGAATGAGCGCCACCAAAAACGAGAATTCCTTCTCTGGTCACATCTTTATTTGGAGCATTCCCTTGAGGAAAATTGGGGGAAGGGAAGATAGAGCAGGGACGAGAGAAAGCTTAGAGAGAGAGCGTTGGGCCCCAAGGCAGCTGCTTTTAAACGGTGGAGCGGCTTGAACGCTGTCCTGATTGGTTAATGCCATTCTGCTGGTCTGAGCATGTGCAGGCAAGGGTGCTCAGCCCCACGTGGCTACCTCCAAACTGCAGGACCACCTGTGCCTCCAGGTGGCTCCCAACAAATCTCCTGCTTCCTGCTCTTCCCAACCCCTAGCGATAACTTTTTCTTCTGTGGATTTGATCACCTAGTAGAAGTGGAATCAAAATCTGTGTGTCTTTTCGTGGCCAAAAAGATAAGATACATAACATGTGTTAGAGTTCTCATACTCTCTCCTCTCTTCCTCTCCCTTCCTCTCCCTCCCCCTCTCCCCTCTTTCCCTTTGTCCCTTCCCTAGACCAAGGTTCCATATAAAGTCCAGGTAACTGGAACTTGCACCGTAGCTCAAGTTGACCTTGACCTTAAATTCAAGCTTCTCCTGCTTCAGCCTCCTAAGCCCTGGCATTGTAGGACTGGGCAATGACGGTCAGTGATTTTCTACTTTTTCAAATGTGAATAATATTCTAAGGTTTCTCTCTATCACATTCTCTTTATTCAGACCTACACTAGGGCTGACTTGATAGACACATGGGCTGCCTTTGCCTGTGGGTTATAGTAAACAGTGCTGCTCTGAACATGGGTGTGCAAGGACAGAGTCCTTGCTTGAGGATGGATAGATGATGATGACAGATAGGTAGAGAGGTAGATAGATAGATAGATAGATAGATAGATAGATAGATAGATAGGCTAAAATAGAGGTAGATAGAAATAAAGAAATATGATAGATAGATAGATAGATAAATAGATGATTGATAGATGATAGATAGATAGATAGACTAAAATAGAGGTAGATAGAAAGATAGAACTATGATAGATAGATAGAGGATTGATAGATAGATAGATAGATAGATAGATAGATAGATAGATAGGCTAAAATAGGGGTAGATAGAAAGATAGAAATATGATAGATAGATAGATAGATAGATAGATAGATAGATAGATAGATGGATAGATAGATTAAAATAGAGGCATATAGAAAGATAGAAATATGATAGATAGATAGATAGATGAGAGATATAGATAGATAAATAATAGATTGATACGAGAGAGAGAGAGAGAAAGAGAGAGAGAGAGAAGTGGAAGTGCTGGATTGACAATTTTACACTTTGTTTTTAAGTAATTACTGTACATTTCTCCACAGACACAGACCATTTTACATTCTCCCCAGCAATCTACAAGAGTACCAAACTCTTTTTGTCCTCACCAACACTTGTTCTTTATAAACAAACCCTCCCCAAAATTTCTGTTTATTGGTTTTTTGGTTTTTATTTTTTCTTAATAGCCATCCCAACAGAAAACTCAATGGAAATTTTAAATGCCACTGCTACGGGTTGAACTATTTTACTGTTCAAAAGATATATTGAAGTACTAACCCCTTGGTACCTTACTATAGAACCTTAATTGCAAATAGGGTTGTTGAGATGTAATTACTTAAGTTACAGTCATACTGGATGGAGTAAAAGGGCCCTCATCCAATATGACCAGCATCCTTACAAAAAGGTGCATCTGAAAACAGAGACACACAGGAAGTGTGGCATGTAGCAATGACGGCACACAGAGGAACTGTGTGACTGCAATTCAGGGAATGCCGAATAGAGCCAGCAAACCACCAGAGGCTGGAAAATGGCGAGAAGGAGCCTCCCATAGTTTTCAGAAAGAGCATGGCCCTGTTGATACCTTGGGTTTTGCATCTCAGCCTTCAGAACTCTCAAATGATGTATTTCTGTTGCTCTATTTGTGTGTATGGTGTACAGTATATAGGTATATGTGCACAGGTATGCACAGTTGTCTGTGTGCACATTCGGGGGCCAGAGAAGAATGTCGACTGCTCTGCTCCATCTCACCTCATCTTATTCCCTGGAGACAGGGTCTTTCACAGAAGCCGACTCCTCATTCTGGCAAGGCTGGCCGGCCAGCGGGCTCGCAAGAGCTGCCAGTCTCATACTCATGGATGGCCACTGCCTGACTTTGAAGTGGGGACTGGAGATTCAAACGTGGGTCCTTATACTTGCACAGTAAGTGCTGTTATGCATAGAGCATCTTCCCAACCCTCTGTTTCTTGAAACCACCCAGTCTGGAGTCTTTTGTTACAGCAACCCCAGGGAATGAATTTCTCTGTGTGACCCTTGAAGTCTACTCATGCTAGGTCTCCTCTCGTGGTTCTCAGAGAGCCTGCTTCCTATACCCCTGCCTTCCCTTCAGCCACTTCCCCAGCTTATGCTTGACACCTCCATCCAACAAAGATCTAGTGACATCCTCCTCTGCGCTGGCCATGTCTGGTGATGTCTGTGACTCTGTTTTCTCTTGAATCGACAAATTTGGGTGTCTCTCTTCAGTGTGGCACCTACCTACTTTGTAAGAACGTTTAAGGAAAGTGTGGCATATTTCTGCCGCTACGTTCACCCTCATTTCCAAACTCCAAACAGACCCTCCTCCGATTTTAGCTTTGCTTTAAAACTTCCTCGAAGAAAACGGCACTTTTAATTTCACAGCCTCCTTTTATCAGATGGAAATCGCAGAGTGTTAGAATTATGGAAATGGGTTCTATTATAACCCACATCTTCACCTCAAACGTGATGTGCTACAATTTCAGGCGTGCTTCGATCAGTATTTATGTGAAGTGGGGCATGAATGATTTGCAAAATTGATGCTATTAATTTTCATTTCCCTTCTTAGCTCTGGCTGGCTGCTAACCTGGGGTCAGGTGGCCCCTTGCTTGCAGATTCAAACTGCCTGCTCCCAACCTTCCCAGCTGATTATCTATCTGTTAGGAGCAGCAGTAAAACACGGAACTCGGGTAGGGTGAGCAGGACCAGCTGTACGGGGACAGCCCCCGCATACCCAGCTAAGGCTTGGATGTCTGAGCATCCCCTCTGGACACGAACCATGTGGAGAAACTGTCTGCACTGAGACTTGGTGCCAGTCTCTCAGTGCATTTTCCATGAGCCCCAAGCTGACTCTTCTGCCCACTACAATCTGAAAGTCCCTGGTGCATAGGTTCTCTATCATATTAACCCCTGCCACGGGCACAGATGTGACGGTTTTCTGACAGATCCATCAAAGCACAGCGCTCATATTGAGCTTGATTCTATTGCTGTCTAAAGATAAAGATTAATTTATGGTTGCCATGATGTAGATCCAATAAGGAAGAGAGAGGCATTTACACTTTGCAGAGGGTCTGTAGAAACCCTCCGCACACCTGAGTAAACAGAAACTCCCAGATTCTGATAGATTTGCCTAGGGTCACACATCTGGGGCAAGAAATCAGGGCCCTGACCCCTGTGCCGGACCCTTTCACCCGAAGCCTCTCTGCAGTGGAACCCATTGAACAAAGAGGACAGGTAAGACTGAGGGAAGGGGCAGGGAGATCTATTTCTCTTCACAGTCTGTTCCCAGCTCTTGGGGACAGACACTCTTCCCTCCCATCTCAGATGAGGTGTATTCCTTATTCCCAGGACCCAAACCCAAGTCCTAAGAGGTCACCCATCAGGAAAATACAGATTACTCGCAGGCCAGAGCCTCTACCAGCTGTCTTCAGGGCTAGTCGGACCTTCCAAAGGGTGCTGGATCCTTTGAAGCCAAACTAACGATTAAAACTGACTTCCTGAACTGAGAATAATTATTTTCATATGTGAACATGGGGGAAAAAATGTAGGTAGTGACGACAATGAACAAATGCAGGCTGAAAAACACGGCCTCCTCTCTGCCAAAAGGATTCTTTCAGGAACCTCTCATATTTTCCATGTATCTCTACAGCGAAAGACCTCAAGGCAAGCTAACTACAACAGAAGAAATAACACTTAAAATCTGCTAAACTGCAACTTGGATTCCAAGGCGGCATGTCCAAATGCTGTGCTTACAACCTTGGTCTCCTGGAATCTGCATTATGCTCTTTCAAGTTAAAAGTGTGTGCGTGTGCGTGTGCGTGTGCGTGTGTGTGTGTGTGTGTGTGTAGAAGATGTCAAAGTCACAGTGAGTGAGCATTTACTATTTGTGCATGCCTGTGCAATGTATATAGTTATTAATGCTTAGCTGATATAGAATCAAAGCAAGTGACTGGGCTAAGTCTGATTGCTTCCTCTATCCTAGAGGATGCTAGCTTTGACCTGGAAAGCTGCTAACCTAGAAGTCTATCCCATCTAACCGCAAGTGCCCAGGGTTGTGAGCCTGCTCCACCTTGACTGGAGGTCAGGGAGCTGGAGCTTATTTTTGCTCTCTCAAAGTTGTTGACAACAGATGTGGCCACACACGAGAAACACTGACCTAGGGTGTGGTTAATTAGTATTTTGGGTGGAGAGGTGGATCCGCTCCACCTGGACCAAAGGTTGGTGAACTCAGGTCTATTCCTCATATCATGTTAATGAATTCGCTTGCCTCCCACCCTCCCCTTTGGGAGTGAAGTATAAAAGTATGTGGAAAAAAAACGAGGGGGATTCAGAATTCACGGAATGTCCCTCCCGATGCTGTTCTGTGTTTCTGTCTCTTATTTCTCTTTTATCGCTGTTCCTTTCGCTTAATAATTCTAATCCTCATGCTTCTACCCTGGAACGCAGGAGTTTCGTCAAAGCTGGTCTTTGACACCTAACACCCTGTCCTTGTAACTGTTGTCCGGGGGTGACCAGGTCAGTTCTTTTGACAGTTTCTCACTTCTGTTCTAATAACTTTCTAAGGCTGTAGTTCCAATTTCTATAACACACTGTTGCTTACTTTTCAAAAGCCAAACACCAAGCAACAACAAAAGTCACGCACACATTCACGCAGAGTGGGGTATTCAAGAAACTTCAGCTGAGGAAAGTTTCGATACCGAGTTTCGGCTCAGAGCTATACAGCCAAGGAGGCTATGGAATTTGTAGGCGTCGCCAACAGAAGCACCTAAAAGTCAGGTAACTATTTGCACTGGCCAGGGTGAATAGTGGGGACATGGGGCTGAAAAGGCTCCGTCTAAGAGACGGACTCTGTGACAATGGCCTGTGCTGCAGACACCAGTGACATCGAGCTGTGGGGTGATTGATATGTGGCCACGGTAAATGGAGAGACTGAATTTTCAATGGAATTTTAACTGAAGGTGTCACTGTATAAGTGACTGTCCCAGGGGACAGTGAGGGACATTTAGACCCCAGCTGATGGTGGTTAGCCTCTATTATAGTCTCAGGGGGCTCAGGTCTTCTAGGCAAATCTGATTTTTTAAAATTAGAACTTTATAAATATCAAACTTTTAAACCACCAAACAAGCGCAAGCAAATGCATCAGTGGTGCTGTCTTGGACAGTTGTCATCTGGCGTTTCAGTTCAGGTCTCACCCACTCACTCCGCCCTGTAGCCTATTCCTTCTTCCCTGCCACCATCAGCCGCTTGCAGCTCAGAGACTCTTCTCCCGGCCACACAGCTGGAACATGGACTGCTCCATCCGTCTAGACTCTGACCTCTGTCTTCAGAATTTGGCTTTGACCTCACCTCAAGACTCTACCCTTCTCGACAAGAAGACCCAGTTACCTGCTCCCCTTGTAATTGATCTTTTTCAAGTCTCCACAGAAGGGTTCTCTGCTGCTCTGCAGGCCATACATATAAAGAAATTCCTACACATTTTAGAGTCTTAAGAATGATCATTTGCCTTATGGTTCAAGTTCTCAGAAGGCAGAGAGAACACCCATAGCGAATTTATTCGTGAAGTAGTGTTTTCCAGACTCCAGGACAGCCGCTCTCAACCTGTGTAGGTTGACTGACCTTTTCACAGGGGTCGCCTAAAACCATGAGAAAACACAGATATTTACATTCTGATTCATAACAGTAGCAAAATGAGAGTTATGAAGTAGCAATGAAAATGATTTGATATGGGAGGGGGTCACCACAACATGAGGGACTGCATTAAGGGGTCGCAGCATTAGGAAGTCGGAGAACCTGAAGCTCTAGACCATGAGACCTGCTAACAAATCCATTTTCCACTGTGGCTTAGTCCATACATTCTCTCGAGACATACCTTTAAAGTCCCTGAAACCACCCAGCTTTAACACATGCTGTGCTCGCTGATGGTCTCTATTCTATTTTATTTTCCTATTTCTTTCTACACCAATGTCAGGGTCCACTAGCGGAACCCAATCCATAGCCTGGAACCTTGCAACCTCTCTGACATCTGAACAGGGTTAACCACCTAACCAGAATACCCTCAGTCATTTCTTCTAAGGATTCTCTACCTCCACCTGCCTCTCCAGTCTGGCTCCGTGAGGGCAGAGACGGGGCAAGGATGATTCTCTAATCCTTCTGGAGTCTTTCTAGTCTCCACTTAGAGAACCTTGTTAGACTCAGATTCTCGTCATAGGAAATGATTTACATTTGAAACAAAAAAGATGAATGTCTATCTTCCTTGCGCGGTATATTTACTGCTTTCTGTGATTCAAAATTCTTTTACCAGTAAAGGTCACTTTCTAATTTAGGCATCTGAGTACGTTTGTTGAAAAGGGTGTGGCTCTCAAAACATGAATGGGGTTTGCAAACAGATGGAAAAATAAAGCAAAACGAAAACCCACAAAACTTAGGAAATGCTTAAAACAGGTTTGACAAGGATAACACGGTGAAAAGAGACGCAGAAAACACGAGGCTTCCCTGAACATTGACCCCGGCCCACCTGACTCTGCCTGAGAAAGTGCCCCACAGAACATCTGTGCAGGTGCAGGGCTTGGCTATTCCTGTGAGTCACAAAATGTTTTATACAAAACTTTGAGAGAGAGAGAGAGAGAGAGAGAGAGAGAGAGAGAGAGAGAGAGAAGCATCAAATCTGTTGTAAATAAAGACAAAATGTGAGGCTTGTCCTGGAGACCCCAATTGTCCTGTACAGAGAAATAAGAACTCTGGGGCCATTTTTCTTCCCTAGTGTAGTGGATAACAGCTCAGGTACAGGATCTGACTGCCTCAGTTTACCTCCACCTTCCTCACAGAGGCATGACTTTGTGGAAGGGCTGAGTCGCTTAGCTATGGTGAGTGTTCATCTGCAAATCACAGAGCTCTCGGGCAGAATTAACCATTAGGTAGTTCTGAGGCAGAATTAATGCGAGACAGCAGCGCAGCCATGTCTCACGTGTGTGTGTGTGTGTGTGTGTGTGTGCGTGTGCGTGTGCGTGTGTGTTAAGATCAATGTGAGCAATTATGAAATGAACTGCCTAAGTAATAATGAAAACAGTTCATCTGCCCTCCAGTTCGGGAAAGGAGAAATAGAAATCAACCTTAGCACAAGACCGGGCCTCTCTCTTCGCCATCTTTCTCTCCTGGGCAGCCAACCCTTACCATGACAGTTAAGCGGCGCAGTGCTAACCATACAAGATCTACCTGGATGCCGACCCCGCTACTCAGAACCTAATGGGGAGTTTTTCCAGTTTCTTATTGCAAAATGCAGGACAGCCTTCCTTTCCAAGAGCAACTCCCAACGGAAACAGGGTTGCCCTCTGCAGAAGAAAGCACAGAGGGGACAATTGGAAGCAACGCTAACTCTAAGAACTCTACAGGCAGTCAGAGTCCAGCAGGTGCATCCATTGCTGAAGTAATTGCCAAGAAGGATCAGAAACCAGAAGTAGAGAACCTGAACAAAAGCAAACCATCGGAGCTGCCAGCAGAGCAAGGAAGGCTAAGCAGACATCTAAGAACCTCAACATCACCGCTCAGGCTCCACACGCAAGCCACTAAACAGACTGCAAAGACTGTGAAGGTTTTTGCTCCCCAAGTTGGTAGAAAATGTTAATCTGGCAGATCAGATTCTTAAATAAAGATCCCTATAAAACTCTAAAATAATAATAAAAAAATTAAGAGTGTCTGGTTGCTCATCTGGACATAGATTTGATGGCCAGGGAGATGCTGCATGGTTACCATCCCTGTGAAAAATAACCAGTCACTCAAAAGGAAGCCAAGGGTGGTATCTCACGTCCTAGACTGTGGTGGGAAAAGGGAAATGTGTGAAAAACACAAACCAGAGCTGCTGCTGATACCTCAAGGCCAGACATGGCTGGAGGACCACCCAGTATCAAACTCAGAAAGAGAGGATCCCGGAGAGGCTAAAACCAGTCCCCTGGGAATCTCAGCATACCAGACAAAATCCAGGAAGAGTAGTTAAAAGCTATAGGGGCAAAAATGGTTTTGAAAAAATGGCTAGATAAAGCTGGCACAAATGAATGATTATATGTGCAAAAATCAATTGAAAGGGTTGAGATTAAAAGCAAAAGGAAGGGTCCTGTAAGTATGATCCCAGCTAGCTAATCAGCTAGGAGCTAAGTAATGCATCTTGTCCTTTCGTTTCCTGTGTAACCCAGGCTGGCCTTGAACTCATTGTCCTCCTCCCAAGTGCTGGTGACCGTGCTTTGCTATGTGGTCTGGAGAGATGGCTCGTAGTGAAGATCACTGACTGCTCTTCCAGAGGACCTGCACCAGGTCAGTTCCCAGCACCTTCATGGGAGCTCACAATGATTAAACTACAGTTCTAGGGGATATAATGCCTTTTGACCACCTTGGGCACTGTGTGCATATACACAGACATCCAAGCAGGCAAAATACCAACACACATAAAACAAAAATAATTAAATCTCTGAAAAAGTAAAAATAGAAATTAAAATGGGAATCTGGGTTTAATGAAGAGCACATTGATTCTTAGTTCCCTGGAACTCTGAATGCAGCCATATCATATCATATCATATCATATTATATCATATGTTATATTATATTATATTACATTATATTTATTATATACATCCTTGTATATATCCACATACTGGGAGCTCATATCCAACATATACAGTTCCTGTCTATATGTATTTAAGAACTTTTCTTTTTCATTAAGTCCTTTTATTTATTTCACAGTGCTGGGGGAGTTGAACCCAGAGCCTCACACACATGCTAGGCAACCATTCCCACCACGGAGCTACCCGCCTCCCTTAATTAAGTCCTTTAACAAGTGAGATCCAGAACTGAAAATGTCAACAGTACCAACTGCCTACGCACATTAAACTAGACGGCAATAACCCACACCCTGGACAACAGAGATTATCTACAAACTCGAGTCTCCGCTCTTGTTCCTGGAGATAACTGACTTAAACAATCACAAGAACAGGCCTAGGGCTGAACAGGGGCCTCCGAATTGCTGTGTGGATGTCCCCGGTTACAGGGAGCCACAGCAAGGTCAGCTGTCGTTCTGAGGCAGTGGGACAACTGCAGCGCTGACCAGGTGGAGTTCCTGCTTTCCCAACCTGCTCTCTGCCACATGTGCAGCCCCCATTGGCATGCTGCACTGTGGGGTGCAGAGAGATGGCCACAGGCCTTTCAAGGCCAGCTCTGTACTGGCCGCAGCTATGGAGGGACAGGAAGTTGGCTCACAGGCCCAGGGCTGGCTGGCTTTTGGTTCCTGTTATCCCTCCTTTGCTTCCTGGGCCTGGGCAAGTCCCACCGACTGCTCCTTCCAGCTTCCTGAGCAAGTGTGTTTTCATTTTCCAGTCTCCCTGCATCCTCCTTCCTCAGCATCTTCGGGACCACTTCTGCACTTGTTCCTTCCAGCTTCCCCTTGGCTCGGTCTGTTTTTCTTCTGATTCGGGGCCCCTTCCCAGACACTTCTCCTTCTCTCAAATGCAACTTGAGCAGTTTCAGAATCACTCAGGTTAGGGACAGCAGACGGGAACGAAGGAAGTTTCTGTGGCACAGGAGGAGTGGGGGGTGGGGAGAAGGAGGAGCTTCTGGACATTGGTGGCTGACCGCTAGGAAGAGATGTCCTAGTCCGTTGCTGTTTTCTGTGATTAAATGTCACAGAGTAGGCAACGTGTGTGTATATACAGGTGCACACACATGCGCACAGGGTCTGCAGAGGTCAGAGGTCAATCTCTGCTGGTGTTTCCCCCCGGAGCCATTTATCTTTCCCCTCCTTATTTTCATGCATGTGTGTACATGTGTGGTATGCATGTGTGATGTGCAAGCGTGTGTCTGCCTATGTGTTTATGTGGTGTGCATGTGTGTGTATGTGTTTTTGCATATGCATGCGAGGTTGGGTTTCCAAAATTGATCTCAGGAATCTCGCTCAACTCCTCTCCACCCGTGTCATTGCGGCATGGGCTCTCAACTGAAGCCAGAGCTTAACCAAATAACTAGTCTCACTAGCTAGCTTGTTTAAGGAATCCCCTGTCTCCATCTTCCAAAACTGGAATTACAAAGGAGCCACTGCTCCCACTCAGCATGTATGTAGCTTCAGGGATCTGAACTCTGGTCATTTTAACTGGGGGGCCATCTCTATCCAACCCCCACTCCCTTTTTGAGGCAGTCTCTCATTGGCCTGGAGCTCAACAATTAGACTGGGCTGTCTGGCCAGTGAACCCCAGGAGTCCGTCCCCCATTGCCTCCCCAGCTCTGTGCCAGCATAGTGACCACGCCTGGCTCTTTTTACTTGATGTCTGAGGTCTTTGTACTTACCAAGGGAACCATCTCCCCAGTTCCCAGGGTTGGTAATGTTTGATGAATGAAGCTTTATTTAGCTCAAGATACTGGGAGCTGGGAGCCAAAAGGCCACAAGCCTTCTTGTTACTGGGGACCCCACCGTGCAGGGAGCCACACAGTGAGAGGAGAGCCTGAGTGAAAAAACAGAGACTATCTGACCTTTCTGATAGACCTGAGCTAGAGATAAGTCATTAACCCTTCGCGGCCCTGCACGAATGGGTAATCCGGCGACCTAGTCACCTCCTACAGGATTTTCTCATTCCTTAGGCTGGGTGCCTCACACTGGGGATTCAGTGTCACAGAGAGTTGTGGTGAGGGCACTGGAAATGTGCAAAGAATCTCCTGACTGCCTCCCATTCGTTATACTCGGTGAGTCGGCCCTAAAGCGACTGCGTTCCCTGGCATGTTGACTCCGTCCATCCAGTCTGACCTGCCCACAATTGTTTGTGGTTTTCCTCCATTATCTATCGCCTGGCCTGATCTGGTGCTTCTGTAAAACCTGTGGCCCTGTGTGAACAACCCAGGTAAAGGTAAATATTTCTACATTAAGTCCCCCTACAAACCTTTTGGTCACGTCAAGTAACACAGAGGGTAGGAGATGCTTCTTCACCGTATTCTACGGAAATCTTTCCAGTTTCTTTAAAACCACAAGGGGGAAATTTAAGTTTTAGGTAGAAGAAAAGAGTCTAAGAATACCTGTGTATATATTTCAAAGACTTTTATTTTTATGTATGTGTATCTATGGGTATACTTGTACATGCATGCATGTGCCAATGGAGGCCAAGAGGGCGTCAGATCTCCTGGAGCTGGACTTACAGGCGGTTGAGTCCCACTGAGCTTTCCTCATCCCCAATGTATTGTATTTGTATTAACATAGAAAGATATAATTTTTAGCAACGCAGAAAGAAGGACCTTAAAGCAAGATTGCTTAGGTCTCAGTGAGGCTGTTGCGTGTTCCCGCGATGTGACTTAAGAATGTCACAGTAGGGAATAGAGAAATGGCTCAGTGGTTAAGAGCACTGGTTACTCTTCCAAGGACCGGGGTTCAATTCCCTGCACCCACATGGCTGCTCACAACTGTCTATAATTCCTGTTTCAGGGGATCCGATACCCTTGTGTGGACATACATGTACATGCATACATGAAGGCAAGTACACCAATGTACATAAAACACAAATAAATAAATTATTTGAAAAAGAAAGTTGTAGTAAAGGGTACACACTCCCCAGAAGCATAGGACCCAGGCCTGACCCTAACCTCATCATGAATATATCAATCCAGGATATGCTGGGTTGATAGAAACCCAACTGGTTAGAATTCTCTAGGGGACCACAGTAGCCAGATAATGATTGGGTTCCACCATACAGAACTGAGTTCACAGTGTAGTTCATTCATTACCAAGGTGACCATGCACACTGACCTCTGTCCTTGAATAGGATGTCTTCTGTCCCACAGGACTGTGACGCAAGGTTGATGAACTAGTCAAAGTGTCAATCACAGCAGCAAGGATACCACTCAGCAGGTGGCTGCTGTCCTGGCTGTCATTCCCACTACTTTTATTATCACTCTTATAGTTACCAGTATAATTACTGAATAATAATCATTAGAATTTGTAACTCATTATAATCCAAACTATGTAAGTTATCTGAATAATTTTCGATTTGAAGACATCACAGGTCAGTGAGGGTTCATCACTTCATGGGTTGTATTAGTTTCCACTAACAGTAACCTTGACAAAGACAAAACAAAAGTGAAAACACAGCAGCAAGCTGAATGCTAGCCACACTCTCTGGTCGATTGCCCAATCACGAGATTCCTTTTCTTTTCTTTTCTTTTCTTTTCTTTACTTTTCTTTTCTTTTCTTTTCTTTCCTTTCCTTTTCTCTCCTCTCCTCTCCTCTCCTCTCCTTTCTTTTCCTTTTCTTTTCCTTGTTGGTTTTTCAAGGCAAAATTTCTTTGTATACCCCTGGCTGTCCCAGAACTCCCTCCAGAAACCAGGCTGGCCTCAAACTCAGAGATCTCGCCTCTCGAATGCTGGGATTAAAGGTGTGGGCCACTACAGCCTGACTGTCACTAGATTCTTATCAGATCAACTGCTACTCTTGTGGAAAACAAGAGTCATTCCTCTTTCAGTTTCTCTTCTAGGGTCTAGAGTGACGCTATTTAACATAGTAGATATTATCCAGGTTTGGTTATTTAACCTTAAAATTAAAATTTATTTATTTTTATTTTATGTACATTGGTGTTTTGACATGGGTGTCAGCTCCCCTGCAACTGGAGTTTCAGACAGTTGTGGGCTGCCATGTGGGTGCTGGGAATTGAACCTGGGTCCTCTGGAAGAGCAGCTGTTAAGGTAAAAGTAAAACACTTCAGGTCCCCAAGAGGCTGCAGCAGGAGCAAGCCACATGACCACTGTGGGTCACAAAGGCAGCCAGTCCCAGGCAGGGAGCCATGTGGCAGGTGAGAGACTTCAGCAGGCAGCCAGTCCCATGAGGAGCTGCAGTCGCAGTGGGTGAGAGCCAGAGACATGCCATGCAGGGAAAGTGGGCATTTATTTAGTGGGTTATGGAGGGGAATGGGAAAGGGGAAGGGAGAAGAGCAGAGAGAGGCACAGAGAGGGGGGAGGGGGAATGGGAGAAGTGGAGAGAAGGGAGAGAGGCAGAAGCTGCCTCTTCTGGAGAGACAGAAAGGAAGGAACTCAGGATGGAAGCATAAGGAAGATCTGCTTGCCTCAGCAGTGGGTGGGAGTGGGGGGGGCTTGTCTCTTAAAGGGACAGGACAGACCATTACAGCAGCCAGTGCTCTTAACCACTGAGCCATCTCTTCAGCCCGTTAACTTTCAATTTAAATTCAAGCCCTCAGCTGTACTAACTGCATTTCAGTTAGAAATTGCATTTCAGGTAGAAAGGAACAATGATATGGTTAGTGCTTACCATATATGAAATGTGGCATGTGGCTAGTGGTTGCCTTATTGGATATGGCAGGCGGTTATTGGTTACCATATTGAATGTGGCATGTAACTGTATTTCAGTTAGAAATTGCATTTCAGGTAGAAAAGAACAATGATATGGTTAGTGCTTACCATATTAAATGTGGCATGTAGCTAGTGGTTGCCATATTGGATGTATGGATCCAAAAAGGATCTCTATCATCTCCATCATCACAGAACATTCTACCAGATACTACAGAAATACAACCGTTATTTAATATAATCTAATTTATCACAGAGAACCTATAGAACTAGATAGTTTGGTGGGTGTTTCTTAAAACATCAAGTTTTATCTCTCCTTTTATTTCAATTAGATATTTTTATTCTTTGTTATGAGTTTCTTTTGCATCTTCATATTCTTGTGTGAACATGAATTCTACAAATATACTTATATAACAAATACCTATCCCTCTCAGGTAATTTAGTGGTGATGTTAAGACATATAGGAAGCAAATATGCCTAATTAAATGCTTTTCTAATTAATCGTGACTTTTAAAGGTTTTTATGACACCTCATTTACATTTTATATCGCAATATAACACACACAAACACAACTGAGAAAATCATACAATAACACTGGCCCCTACCATAAGCAAGGAATTCTGAGTTTTCTATAAGAACTTTCTATTTCCTCTTGATTCTTTTTCTCTTCTTCCTCTCTTCTGTCTTCTCCTAGGAAAAGGAGAAGATAGATAACTACTAGAACTGTTATCTAAAGCACTGGGGTTGTTTGTTTGTTTCACAAAAGGGATTAACCACAGTTTGAATAGCTCTTAGCAGCAGCCAGGATAGTGGTTAGATAATCTCAACTGTCAACATGATTAGATGTAGGAGCACCCGGGACACCAGCCTCTGAGCTTGTAGAGAATTAGTCTGATTAGATCAAACTGAGGTGGGAAGACCTGTCTACTGTGGGTGGCACCATTCCCTGGACTAGGATTCTGGACTGAAAAAGGAGAAAGTGATCTGAGAAAAACCATCCCTTCCCTCCTGACTGTGGATGAGATGTGACTAGACCCTTCAAAGCCTGCCCCCTTGGCATTCCAGCCACGACAGACTGTCCCCTCAAACTGCAGACCTAAATAAACCGTTCTTCCGTTAGGTTGCTTTTATTGGGATATTTCATAACAACAGAAAAAGTAACTAAAACAGACAGCAAACTCAACTCTTGATAGAGACTGGGCAAAGGAATAGAGAATGCGACATGGGAACTGTGAGAAAATGGGGAGGCCATGGCCTTTGAAGGAGAGCATAGTTTTCAGCTGGTGAGCTTCTAATTGCATAAGAGGCATCAAGCATTTATTTCTGTGCAACTCTCTCATTTTAGAAGTGTGGCAACAAATTCTTAAAAATTATGAACACACACATAAATTATGAACGCATCTACTTGCCAAGCAAAGCCAAAATTCTGTCATCTGATACTGGTCTGATTAAGGGTTGAATTTCAACTTTTAGTGGTAAAACAAGGAAAAACATTTTTTTCCTGTGGAAATAAAATTAGAATCTTCCCCAAATTCATAAGGCATAATCCTCCTCTCCTCTCATGACTCAGTGGGGAAGAAAGGAGTCTCCTAAGCTGAAGGAAGAATATATTTGAATGTCAAAAGCACCAGTGTAATTATTCCGCCACAAATAAGGCACCATTTCCAGGTTCTAGAGCCGTGCATGTGCAGACAAACCCTCAGGCAATTGCCTGAATGTTTAAGGGCCCCGCATGACCCACGTGGGTGCATGCATGGTTCCATCCACATGTGACTCCTCTAAACCCTTGAGCACATGCATGAGCCCATCACCTGCGTATGACATAGTCACACCAACCCCCTGTGAACATGTGCTAGGCAGCTTTTGAAAAACTGGACACACCATCTTCCTCTCTTTCTCTGCACACCAAGTCCCCAGGCCTGTCCACACCCCCTCTAATAAACTCTTAAGCGGGTTTGTTGCGTGTTCCATGTTTCCTTCTCGCTCGCACCTGGGTAATTTCAGCCAGCTTCAAAAAAACTTGTACATTTCAGGGTAGGAGAGTGAGGATTAGAAACATTAAGCAAAAGGAACAGGCGTATAAGAGAAATAAGAGACAGAAATAGAACAGCATCAGGAGGGATATTCAGTGAATACCGAATCCTGAATTCACCTGCATTTTCATACCCCAACACAAAAGGAGGGAGGGAAGAAGGCAAAACATTGCTTTCACATGACATAAAGGACAACTAAGATAGCTACTTACTTCAAGCCAATATTTCCTGAGTAAAGTATTTGATGTCTTGCATAGGAATGTGCAGTGAACACACCCCAGACCAAGTATCCAGTAGGCAGTCACTCCCAAGGTCAAACCTTCTATTTTAAATGAAGGAGCACAGAGTATTGCTTGAATTCTCCCGACCTTTGTTTGAGGTGGAGTAGATCCATGTCTACGGGTCATCTAAATGTCCAAAACACCAAGTAACCACACCCTAGGACAGGATATCTTGTTTTGTAGCCACACCTGTTATCAACAACTTTGAAAGAGCAAAAATAAGCTCAACCTCTCTGACCTTCAGACAAGGTGGAGCAAGCTCACCTTGTGTGTGTCCCTACACGTGAACGTGGATATTTCCCCTGGAATGCAGCTGTTCCCATCCAGTTGGCCAAGGGCAGATGGAGTTGGTCATTCCAAGAACAGCATCCTCAAGAAACGGCCTCACCTCTGTCTCTTTAGAAAAGCCAGCCCTGTCAGCAGGTGTCTTGATGCAGCCTCTCAGGAATGGCCCCTGGGCTTCCCTCCTTAAAGAGAGGAAAAGCTTCACTAAGCCAGCCAGATGTTCAGGAGTAGAGCTGCCAGGGTACAAAAGTCTGTCCATCACACTGATCAATCTAAATGAAGCACCTTAAACTCCAATGATGACGACACTCACTGTTGTGTAGTGAAAAGGCATTGGCAGGCTTTGCATATCAGAGAGCTGGGGTTTTCCTAAAACATATTAAGATTGTTAATACTCACTTTTGTAAGTAATTTTTGAATTCTGAAATAATGTAAATTTTGTGGAGTTTGTAGAAAAAAATTGCAAAGAGTTCTTACATCTTTCAATCCAGTTTCTCCAGTGCGGGCATGTTACATGATCAATGTATATGTGGAAAATTTTAAGAAAGTCTCAGTACCACATAAGTCTTTAATACTTTGTTTGGATTTTTCTTCCCCAAATAATGTTTCCTTTTGGTCTAGAATGCAGGGTAGTTTGCACATTGCATTTAGTCCAATTTTTTTTTTAAACCTACACCAAACAGTTTCAGCTTGTACCTTAAGAATCAAACTAGCAACTAAAGAAGACAAATCGTATTGTAGTGGGGTTATTAAATCCTAGGGAGGCAACTGTGTTGGAGAATCCCTCATCAGCACGCATGCATGGCCGGTGTGGTAATACCACCTAGACTGTAAATATCACCATACATCTCAGCATCTGTTCATTTTCTAGCACAGTGTGAGGTGAGAGGTAAGTATACAGAATATGTAGGCTGAACAGCTACTGTTTGGCCAGGAACAAAAATTAAGAGCCAAGTGTAATGATTGTTCTGTCTCTTTAAGAGACAAGCCACACCCACTCCCTCTCCCATCCTCTGAGGCAGGCTGATCTTCAGCTTCCCGCCTGAGCTCTCTCTCTTTTTCAGTCTTCTGCCTCTCTCCCCACTTCTCCCCTTCCCCCGCTTCTGTCTCTCTCTTCTCTCTCTTCTCTCTCTCTCTCTCTCTCTCTCTCTCTCTCTCTCTCTCTCTCTCCTCTTCTCTCCTCCTCCCTTCCCCCCTCCACAACCCCTTGAATAAATATCCAACCTCACTCTGCTTGGCGTGCCTATCCATGTCTCTATCTCTTGCCCACCTGCCACATGTCTCCCTGCCTGGGACCAGGCACCGCTCAGGGATGGGCAGCTGTCTCTGCCTGGAACTGGCTGCTCTCAGAGCCTACTGCCTGCCACCACATGGCCTGCTACCACTGCTTGGGGACCTACAGCATTTTTGCTGCCTACTGCTGCCGGGGATCCTGCAGCATTTTTAATTTTTCCATTACACCAAGAAACTTGAAGAGAGTCAGAACAGCTAGCTACTTCTTGCTCAGAAATATCTGATCTATTGTCTGTTCTATTCAACACCATCTTGAAACACCACTGTTTGCAATGTTTTGCAAGATCTGCTGTAACAAATCGCCACATACAGGGTGACTCCAACAGCACAGGTTGATTCTTTTCATAGTCCCACTGGCTGGGAGTCTGAGATCAATGTGACATTACCTTAGCCTGATGCCTGTCTTCTTGGTTAGAGATGTCTGCCTTCTTGTGTCCTTACATGCTCCTTTCTCTGTACAGGTCTCTGCCCTACTTGCTGTCGTCTCTCATTCAGAAGACTAACTAGATTGTATTGAGACCTACCTAAATAAACTTTTCAAACTTAGTCACCTTTTCAAAAACTGTTAATTACATTTATTTACTTTTTTTTCTTTTGGAATGGGGAGGGTGTGTGCGCCATGGCCAACGTATGAAGATAAGAGGACAATTTTGGAGACTCTGTTCTCTTTTTCCAGTGTAAGCCCCAGAGATCCAACTCAGGTCATCAGGCTTGGTGGCAAGCACCTGTCTGCACTGAGCCATCTTGATGATCCTTAGTCACCTCAGTCACCACTTCAAAGAACCTGTCTTCAAAGAAAGTTATGTTTCTGCTTTAGAAATTCAACACAGGTCACTGGGCAATGGTGGTGCTCACCTTTAAGCCCAGTATTCAGAGGCAGAGGCAGATAGACCTTTAAGTTTGAAGCCAGCCTGGTCTACAGAGCGAGTTCCAGGACTGTCAGGGCTACACAGAGAAACCCTGCCTTTAAAAACCGAGAAAAAGGAAAAAGAAGCCCAATGCACAAATCTGGAAGAACCAGAAGTAGGTTTTTAACAATATTGAACACATTGGAAGCTTTAGAGTCAAAAATAAGAAGAAAATAGAAAGGTCAGGAGAGGTTCCCTGAGTTGAATCACCACTCAGCTTCACACACCCAACCTGCTGTCTTTTGGGGCTCCCTGTTGATCACTCATTTGTGTGTAGCCCCTGTGAGGGCTAAAGTCACATCTTAAGTTTTAATTAATGTGCTTAAACATCTATAAAACAAAAATGCCCATGTGACCGAGGACAGAGAACTTCCTGGAGGGCTGGGAACTGTTCACACAGGACAACAAGCCAGGCTTTCCCTTCAGTAAACAAGGTTGGTGGCCCCAACTACACAAGGTGTACATGATCACATATAGGTGGGAGGGGCATAGGCAGGAAGTAGATCAGGATTGGACAGAGGCAGGAAGTTTGTAGTCTGTGGGTTTTGCCTTTGTAAGCATCTAGTTACCTGAATTTGAGGCCATTCTCTGGGAGTCTGGGTATGGACCTGGCCAACATCCATCATCCCTGCAAGTAAAGCTTGCTTCAAATTTGGCTCAAAATTTGTGGTAGTGGTCTTGGTCTCACCCAGTGGGAGCCACAAGTCACCTAGAGTTGTCTCTTACTGCAATGAAGCCTCTCCCTCAGTCATGCTGGATTGCTACCTGACCTCTTGACACCTTGATACAACCCTGGAAGCTACTCAAAGTTACCTTTTCCATGTTTTGTGCCTGGGAGGGCAGAGAGGCTACCATCCCAACAAGTTACAGAACGGAAGGGCAACCATGAGAGCGCCTGTTGCTGTCAGGGCCAGTGGGCAGAGTATCAAGACTTCTGAACTATACAATTCTATGTTTCTAAGAAAACAGGGTCTGACGCACAGATCACTCTTGTTTGTAGTGTGTGTGTGTGTGTGTGTGTGTGTGTAGTTCGGCACACACTGCAGATCATAATTTCATAAAGCTGTGTGCAGACATTGTCTGAGAAGCAGGGACCAGAAGGAAAAAACAGGGTGAGGGTACGGGGGAGGGGGGGCAGGCATCTGAAACAGGACCTTCGGAGCAAACGCTTTGATAAAGAAAATGTCGCAGGAGAGGGGTGCGATTAAGGAGGAAGAAACCAGGACAGAAGGACACCCAGGCAAGGATGCTGAGGACGGGGAAAGTGAGCTGTCAGGAATGAGGATTCAGACTTTCCCTCTGGGCTAACCAGGCTGTCCTTCGCCTGGAATTATCAGGCACCTGAAACAACAAGGTCAAGAATGTGACCTGAGGATAGAGGGATATTTGTTCAGGAAACCACACGCTGAGAGAAAGGCCCCAGACTTAAACCGGGGCACTTACCTTCTCTGATGGCAGAATTATACAAGAATTCAAGCAAAGGTTACAGGAGGGAGGGCAATGTTTCTCAAATGTACTGATGGAGATGGGCAGGAGGGGCGGGGTGCAGGGAGGCAGGCTTCCCCCCCCTACTTCTCAGTGTGGAGAGCCGCAGAGGGCAGAGGAGGGACACAAGGGGCAAACTGGGCCTCAGCTTCTCCCCGGCACAGCCAGCGCCCCGCCCACCGGGGCATCCGGATTCCAGGCCTCCAGCACAAAAGGCCCTTCCCCCCACTTGTCAGCTTTCCTGTTGCCTGGATTGTGTGACCCAGCGCTTTGATCAAACCGGGGCATTATGTACAGACAACTGCTTTAAATATCAAGGTTTTGGAGTCAGTTTGGCGCTTGGTCCCCTTAGTGTGCTCTGTCAGAAGAATTATGCCCGAAACCCTTACATTTTCTGCTCTCCTCCTTGAAGAGGCTGGGTTTCTCTGCTAGGTCTGTCCCAGCTTCAAAAAGCGCTGTTTGGAGGTGAGCATGGTGTGCAAATCCTGACCATAACCCCCAGTTTATTGTTTCTGGTGGTTGGGGCCTGAGCACTGTTTTGCATGTTCCCACCACTCCTAGCCACTTGGAAAGCTCTACAAAGATGTCCTTGAAAGAATGAATGGGCTCAGAGCCAGGACCCTGAGGACTTCAGTCACTCAGTCCTTGGGTCAGTCGGCCTCCCTGGCTGAGCCTGCCTTCTGTAAAAAAGCCAGGAATTTGAGCCTACTTGTGAGACTCGGGGGGGGGGGGGGGGGCAGAGGTGCACACCTGTAATCCCAGCATGCAGGATGCAGAGGCAGAAGAATCAGGGGTTCGAATCCCGTTTGAGCTGGAGTATGAGTTCCTGGGCTCCAAGGCTAGACCTTGTCTTGCTCAGTGTGCTAGGAGAGTAGGGGCAACAAGGTTAACTATGGACGAAGGACCCTGTGGGGAAGACTGGAGAGCCCTGCTCATCAGGGCTTCTTGTAACAAAATTGAGCATCTGCCCCCTCCCCCCAGATGAGCTAGCTCTCCTGGAGGATGGGGTGTCATGCAAATTAACCTAGAAAGGGCAAGACCACAGTGCAGTGCAGCCGTTTTCAGCATCTGTCTGCTTGTCTTTCTTGCCCACCAGCTCCCTTCTGTCCTCGGAAGCGTTCTTTCCTTTCTTAACAAACTGCCTCTGTTTCTGTCGATGTGTGTCCCTGGCCCAACGCAGCACTGTTCTGGCACACAAGAAACTGGAAATTTCAACGGGGGCTCTCGGGACTCTGATTCACAAGCTATAACATTAGGAAGAAAAAAAAAACTTTAAATTTGGCAGGCTCTATATCAGCTTTTGAAATCCTGTCATTCCCTCGCTCTTCTGATTTCCCTAGAAAGAATGTGCTTGACCCGGCCATGACACTAGTATGAGGTATTTCATCAGCGTCAAGAAATAGCCAAGCCCGCAGAGGGAAAGGAAGTAGTCCTTGACAAACCTTCCTGGGTGGCAGCGTTGCTACTCGTAACTCAGCAATGTAAGGAGGACTTAAGGCCCAGGTTGGAGTATGGTTCGGAATGCATTTAGAGAAAGCATATTGGCAACTTCTATTCTATTTCTATTGTCTTGTCTTTTGACCCATAGTCACTTCTCTTCCTTAGCTGGAGGTAAAGCAAAAGAAACACAGCCGGGACACTGCTGGGAACGGGGAAGGCCTGCTGTAGAATCCATTTAGTTCCTAGAAGTCCACTCGTGGGTCTCTGCCTGAAGGAGGTTTTGCTTGGTAAGGATTGTTCTAGGGACACTGGGAACATGCTGAGGTGTCCAGTCTTTGTCACTAATTGGCAAGACCTCTCCATATCTCCTAGTAACGGAACTCAGCATGTTTGCACCGTACTAGGCTGTGTCTCCTAGATTAGGGAGACGTTTCTAGACATCGGAGGTTTGTCTAGAGGTTTGTCTTTTCTTGAGCTTTATTTTTTCATATCAATAGAATGTTGTGAGGTTGCCCAGCGTGTTAGTTGCTGCTATAACACCTGTCTGCCCAGAGTATCTGTTGTCATAAACTGGGAGGAACTGGAGTGATGCTCCAGGGCTTCTGAGGAGAGCCTCTGCCTCTACATCCCAGCATGGTCCAGAGGACCTTCAGACTCCATCCAGAATCGTCTTCCATCCATCCATTTCTTAGGAGCCCTAGCTTTAAAGACTAGTGCCTAGCTCTCTGGCCAAGTCCAGGTTTACCCATTTCCTGAGTCTCTCTTAATGTATCAGACTTTTCCTATTGCTCTCCATAGATGCTAAATTCAAACAATTAAAGAGTATCCGGTTTTTTTTTTCTTCTTCCAAAAATCAGCATCCAAGGGACTGGAGAGATGGCTCAGTGGTTAAGAGCACAATCTGGGTTCAACTCCCAGCAAGCACATGGCAGCTCACAACTGTCTGAACTCCAGTTCCAAGGGATCCCACACCCTCACAGACATACCTGCAGGCAAAATACCAATCAGTGCACATAAAATAAAAATAAATAAATCATCTGAGGAAAGAAAAGACTGCTTAAAAGAAATCAGCACCCTTGATAGTCTTTACTATAGCACTGGTGCGATTCGAACCTGCGTCTCCTGCAAAGTTCATTTTGGAGCCTAAGACCCACCGGAAGGGTGTTAGGAGGTAGATCTTGTAGGAGGTAATTAGACCTTGAGGACTTCGTCTTTGTACACAGGATTGGTGCTTTATAGAAGGACTCAGGGTGTGCCCTAGGTCCTCTTATCTTTCTGTCCCTTCTGCCGCCTGAGGATGCAATGTTCTCCACTCTGAGGATGTCATTGAGAAATCATCTTAGACCTGCAGAGACCTTCCTGACCTGGCATTGAACCCTCTAACGTACCTGTGGGTCAGGAACCTTTGGATTAAACAGCCCTTTCAGAGGGGTCAGATATCCTGCATATCAGATATTTACATTACAATTCATAACAGTATCAAAATTACAGTTATGAAGTAGCAGTGAAATTGTTTTATTGTAACATGAGGACTGGCTTGTTGGGGTATCTGTTCCTGCCCGGTACCCCACATCCGGCAAGTCCCAGAGAAAATCAGTCACACAGAGATCTCTATAAGTTATAAAGCTGATTGGCCCATTAGCTCAGGTTTCTTATAGCTTATATTAACCCATTATTCTCATCTATGTTGGCCATATGGCTTGGTACTTTTTCCAGCGGGGCAAGTTACATGCTGCCTCTTCGGTGGTCTGCGCAGGAGTGTGGAGGGAGCTTTCTGCTTCCCAGAATACTCCCAGTCTCTTTGCTCCACCCCTACTTCTTGTCTGGCTTTCCCGCCTATACTGCCTGCCTGGCAAATCAGCATTTTATTAAAATATGATTGACAGAATACAGACAATTCTCCCACACCATTTCCCTCTTTTTAAAAAAAAAAAAAAAAAAAACAAAGGAAAATACCCATAGTCCATTTGTTGGGAATGTGGGCATAGTATTTCAGGCTACTTCCCGCTGGTTGGGGGCGCTGATGATCTTATGGGGACCTAAAGAAAATTTAGAGTTATAATCAAGTCCTGACTGGAGTATCCTGTGAGTCTTGATCATCTCAGGCAGCAGTTTTGAATCTGTTCTGGATGTAGAACTCAGACATCTGGGCCATCTGTTCCTGTCGGAGATGTCTCAGGTGGCCTCCCTTGGTCAAAGATGATTTTTCTTAACTCTGAATAAATCCACAGCCTCTCATTTTCTGTGGAAACAAAAGCAAAATCTCTTCTCCAAAGTGACATACCTTTTGACTTCAGTTTTGAAGCCAAGGTATTTTCAAAATACCTATCTTGGGTTATTTCAGCAGCATTTATAAACAAAAGTCTTTTAGCAGCTGTTGCTCCTTCCTCAGCAATCAAACAATTCAAAGAGAGAATAATAGCATACAGTATCAAGATTCTCTGTTTATTTTCCATCTTTATGCAGCTTTATTTCAACCTCTATTTCTTTTATTTTTACTTTTAACTTTTGGCTTTTTGAGACACGTTCTCTGTATATATCTTTGTCCTGGAATAACTCTGCAGACCAGGCTGTCCTTGAACTCACAGAGATCCTCCTGTCTCTGCCTCCCCAGTGCTGGGATGAAAGGTATATGCTACCACACCTTGAACTCACAGAGATCTGTCTGTCTGTCCCTGCCTCCCAGGCATTGGGATTAAAGGTGTGCACTACCACACCTTGAAGTCACAGAGGTCAATCTACCTCTGCCCCTTGAAGTCACAAAGGTCAATATGCCTTTGCCTCCCAGGCATTGGGATTAAAGGTGTGTCCCACCACACCCTATGTCTCCCTTTTCTTCTTTTTTATTTTTAATGACTTTAACCTTTAGCCTGCATATATTTTTAACATACTATAAACCAGTTAGAGGTTTTCTTCCTCTTTGAATCTCTCTTTACTGTATATCTCTCTTTTTCTGACTACATAAGCCTTTAATTTGCTAAGCAATATGGAGAGCCGTGGCTTTGACGGCTAGATCCAGCCCATTCCTTAGCTTTCCAGCCTCATGGCTGAGATACCAGCCAGAGCTGCAGTTCACTGCCACAACTCTATGGCATTTCAAGGTCCTTGCTAGCAAGCAAGCTGTAGTATTCTGCTCACAGACCATACTCAGTCAGACTGCCTGCCTAAAAGAGTCAGAGTTTGCCCTGGCAGGACAGCCCAGAAAACCGGCATTTTAAAACAGTACAGCTTTTTTCCTGCTACGGCTGAAAACTGAAAAGCATGCTTTCAGCTTTTCATCAACACCGTTTAAGTGTTTCCTCTTAATGAGCTATAAAGTTTTGCAGCTAAAGCTGAGTCAGGAAGCCTCTCTTAGATGAGAGTGCTTGCTTGCCTCTAGCAGGCAGCGCAGACCCGAGAAATTGCTGCTACCAAGAAACCATGCATAATGCTGTTATTTTGTTATAGAATTACTTCCCAAGCTGTCTCAGGCTTTATGTGGATACAGTTGTCCACACCTTGACGCCATATGTAACATGAGGGCCGGCTTGTTGGGGTATCTGTTCCCGCCCAGTACCCCACAACCGGCAATTCCCAACGAAAATCACACACAGGACTCTATAAGATTATAAAGCTGATTGGCCCATTAGGTCAGGCTACTTATTAGTTCTTATGACACATATTACCCCATTATCCTTATCTACGTTAGCCATATGGCTTGGTACCTTTTCCAACGGGGCAGCTTACATCTTTCCTCTCCGGTGGTCTGGGCAGAACTGGCTGCCCTAGCCTTCTCCTATTCTCATTGCCCCACCTCTACTTCCTGTCTGGTTGACCCACCTATACTTCCTGCCTGGCCAATCAGCATTTTATTAAAATACATGATTGACAGAATACAGACAATTCTCTCACACCATTTTATGGTTGGGGTCACCACAACATGAGGAGCTGTATTAAAAGGTCACAGCACTAGGAAGGCTGAGAACCACTGATCTAGTGATACCCTACAAATTACTTCCCCATAACTTCAATCACTCAACAACTCCCTGCCGAACTCCCTGCATGTCCTCCTCAAAGTCCTCAGGAACGTACTGAATGGTCTCAATGGAATAGGACATGAGCTCTAGAAACCAAAACCCAAGCTAGTCCTCTTCCTCTCTCTCACCTCATCGTTGGTCCCCACAGTCCTCTTCCTAAACACGATCTTCACCTACTGTTTCTATTGCTGCAACAAAACACCATGACCAACAAGCAAGCTGGGGAGGAAAGGGTTTATTTGACTTACATGTCAGCAGTGCTGTTTACTACCAAAAGAAAGTCTGGGCAGGAACTCAAGCAGGCCAGGAACCTGGAGACCGGAACTGATGCAGAGGACATGAAGGGGTGCTGCTTACTGACTTGCTTCTCATGCCTTGCTCAGCCTGCTTTCTCCTAGAACCCAGGACCACCAGCCCAGAGCTGGCACCACTTACAAAGGGCCGGGCTCCCCCATCAATCACTAATTGAGAAAATGCCTTACAACTGGATCTCACAGAGGCATTTCCTTAGCTGAGATTCCTTTCTCACTGATGATGCCAGCTTGTGTCAAATTGACACACAAAACCAGCCAGTACCCCCCTTTTTCCAGATGAATAATTGTAATCAGCTTGCTTTGACAATTCTTAGAACACTCTACTGCCTCTGGGGTCCCAGCCCGGGAGCCTTTTATTTTTCCTTCACATAACATTAACCATTTCTTCTTTGACAACTATTCTTTCATTCAGTTCCTTTAACTTTGCTCTTTTTTTTTGTTTGCTTCTTAACTGGCTTCATAATTGCAAAATTGGATTACTCAGCTGGGCAAAGTGACACACACACAACTTTAACTCTAGCACTCAGAAAGCAGAGGCAGGCATGTAGAACACTAAGTTGGAGGGCATCCTTGTCTACATAGTGTGTTCCAGGCCAGCCAGTGCTATATAGTGAGACAATTATACATATGTGTGTGTATGTATGTGTGTGTATATGTGTGTATGTATGTATGTGTATGTATATTATTGTTTTCTATAGCTTCTGTCTTATTACCCCAGCTGTACTTACTGTGAGTACATTGAGAGAGAGGTGTAGTATTTGGGTGTCTGTTTATGAACCATCAGCTAATGGAATAAATGGCAAGAAAGAAGAAAATATTTACTAAGTGCCTATGGTATACCAAAGACCTTTATTTATCTATTTGTTTGTTTCCAGTATTGTATTTAATGCTCTAAATCAGTAAGGGCCAAGCTGTATCCCATGTTCCAAATCCAGCTTGTTTTCATGAATAAAGCATTTTGAAACATTGTCACATCTGTTCATTTGCTTATTATTTACGGCTAGTTTTCTGCTACAGTAGTAGAGTTGAATCATTGTGACAGAGGCTGTGTGACCAGCAAGTTACCTGGTCCTACAGATGTACAGTTTCATGACTGTGATCCATTAGACAGAAATCAAACCCAGCATTTTAATGCAATGAAATAAGACAGGTGAGCTGTGGTCTCTGTTTGGTATCTGCTGCCATGCCCAAGAGAGCTGCCCATTCACGGACGCTTCCCCTCTACAGCTCAAGGACCACGTGGGCCCGAGAGAGTTGAGCCACTGGGTGTTTACCGAACACTACTCATGCAAGGTCTTTGAAAGAACCAAGCAGTTCCTTTTTCCAAGGGGCCTAAGCCTATAGAGATCACATTTGGGGTGAAGGCTGTTCCATCACCCACCTGCTGGGGACAGATGTTGATTGGACCTGCTGGCCGACTGACACAGTGCCAAGCTCAGGCCTGGGAAGCTGGACTGCCCGGGACAGCACCCATCGCTTGTTCATCCTGCCTGAGATCTGTGGATGGGAAGGCAGTCTGCAGCCAGTGCGACTGGGCCCTGTGTGGACAAGGTATATATACCTGCTGGGGCTGTGGTGCCCTGGCCTGTTTGCTGTGTGGCCTTGCAGACTATATCCTTCTTGGCTCCCGGCCGCCTGGCTAGCTTACACCCGAAATAACAACACAGAAACTGTATTCATTTAAACACTGCCTGGCCCATTAGTTCCAACCTCTTACTGGTTAACTCTTACATATTCATTTAACCCATCTCCATTAATGTGTATCGCCACTTGACTGTGGCTTACCAACATGAGTCTAACCAGCATCGGTCTTGGAGAGGAGAGCCAGGGCGTCTGCCACACTGCCTTCTTTTTCCCAGCATCCAGTCCTGTCTTCCCTGCCTGTCTAAGTTCTGCCCTATCAATAGGCCAAGGCAGTTTCTTTATTCACTAATGGTAATCACAGCACACAGAAGGAACTCCCACATCATCACACAAAGTAGGAAAAGCAGTGAGAACCAGTGGGGAGGGACATGGGAGGAAAGGGGGAGAAGAAATAGAGGTTTCTCCTCTGCTTTCTCTTTGCGCAAACTTTCCAAAAAGCGTTTTTAATCCATTCTCAGAGTTGGGAATGGTGCTCAGTGTGGAGGCCCACAGATAGGAGCCTATTCCACCTTAATTAAAGGTCTTAATTGGAGCTTATTTTTACTCTTCTAAGTTATTGACAACAGGTGTGGCTACAAACAAGAAACCCTGACCTAGGGTGTGGTTACTTGGTGCTTTGGACATTAAGATGGCCCATAGATGTGGATCCTCTCCATTCTGACCAAAGGTCAGAGAATTCAAGCCTATTCCTTTCCTGTTCTTTCCTTTTAAAATAGGAGGTTTGACATAGGGAGTGACTACCTACAGGATACTTGGTCTAGGGTGTGTTCACTGCATATCCTGCCAGAGACATCAGAATGTTTTACTCAGGAGATAATGGCTTGATGTCTCTAGTGCTGAAGCAAGTAACTGTTCTGGTTGTCCTTTGTAAAATGTTAAAGCAGTCTTTTGCCTTCTCCCCTCCTCCCCTTTCTGTATTGGGGTATAAAAGTATATGAAAAATAAACGTGGGTGGATTCACTGAGTTGCCCTCCCGGTACTATCCTATGTCTGTATTTCTTTTGTATCTCTGTCTATTCTGCCTAACTTTTCTGACCCACATGCTTCTACCCTGGAAAGTACAAACGTATTGTGGCTGGACCATGACAAATGTCACCCCAAAATGTGGCTTCCGACAGCTCAGTTGACAGAATGCTTGCCTAGCATGTACAAAATTCTGGATTTGATTCTCACCACCACATAAAAGTTGGTATGGTAATACACACCTGTAATCCCAGCACTGGAGAAGTGGAGGCAAGAGGATCAAGAAATTCAAGGTCATCCTCACCTATATAACAGGTCTGAGCTATGCTGGGCTAACGAAAGCTATGTATTCTGCTGCATAGGTGAAAAAGACAGGAAAGAAAGGAAACTGACCCACAAATCAGTTGAGAAAATAGAATGTAAATATTAGTCCAGAGAGGAGAATAACCTTGTTTGCAAAGAAGTATGCTTAAACCACATTAATTATTGCTTGTAATAGCCAGCAATATGCACATTGGCCGCTCATTGAGATTCGTATCATTACCCTAAAGTAATTAAACCACTGTGGATATCCTGTCTCAGGCAAATCACTTCTACCTGGAACAGTGATTACAGCGATAATCATGCTCCATTTGAAGTCTTGACTTCATGAGTATGATTGAAAGCTTGTGAAATGAGGTGAGATTGGCTAGACCTTTGGGGGAGCGGAGTGATGGGCACACGAACTGATGGCAGCCATCAATCACAGGCTTCCACGTCCCCGCTCTTTCTGCTGACTTCCAGGAATCCATGAGGAGCGAGTCTCTTGTGGAGCTCTCAGCTATTCTGAGAAGCTTGCATTCAGTTGTGGTTCCCATTGATTTCCCTCTGCTCTTACTCTTCAAGCTCAGTTATAGACATCCACACTTGAGCTAACGTGTTCAAAAGACAAGAAGACAGGGAGGTGAAGATCACATCTCATACATGGCTTCCTTTTCCCTGCAGGTTTTGTTTTCCTCCAAAATACCGAGTTGTTTTTTTTTTTTTTTCCTGTGTGTACTTTACTCTTTACTCATTTGGGTTTTTTATATACTCTATGGAATGGTTATAAACAATATAAAGCAGAAGTTCTTGTTTACCTGGTTTTAAAATATCTGGTCCTTGAATTCGGAAAGCATGCATAGCCTCTAATACGGATCATGATTTCCTAAGAGCAGGCTGCCAGGAAAGGGGATCTGTCAATATGGATGTGAATTTGCACAGCAGACAATGTGAGTTCCAGAGGGATACAAAGACAGTGGCACCTCCTAGCACACACTCCCTTCTTGGGGCATTGTTCACTGGTTCCTTCCAGTAAGTCCCTGTGTTTGTATCCAGAGCCTTAATATTTAACTGTAATGTGCGTGTGTCTTTTCCAAGCATGCTAGTGCCTGATGAAGGGGAGAATGAAGTGCATCTGGGTGTCTGTTGTGGCTGTCTGGTCCAGAAGTCACAGAAACAAGCCAAGCAATGGACTTGCTTTCTGAAGACGAATTAAATGAGCCTTTGCAGGTCAGCATCATGTCTCAGTTTCTCAAAGAATGCTTGGTGTTTCTGTCACTGGAGTGGACTCTCAGAAGTCTCCCAAGAAGGAAGATTCTCTGTAAAAGTGAGACCGCAGATGGCCGGTGCATCTGCCAATCAATATCAAGAAGGTGAAAGCACATAGGTCCAGTCAAATCATCCATGACATCAACCATTGCACAGTGCTGGGCTCACAGAAAGTGGTCAGAAAATGCTACTTTAGTAATTATTCTCATAAAAATGAAAAGGGGGACAGGCTGTGGTGGCACATGCTCTTGATCCCTTTAAACTCAGGAGGCAGAGGTAGGCAGATCTCTGTGAGTTCCAGGCCAGCCTGGTTTACAAAGTAAGTCCCAGGACAGCCACGGCTGTTACACAGAAAAATGTAGAGAGCTGCATGGAGCCGCACCTAAAAGATGGCGCCGGCTTCCTCCTTCAGCGATCCCGAAAGTGAGTGCTCTCAGTGGTAAACAACACCTTATTTGGCTAAGGCCAGGATCATGCGATGCTTGCGTATAAGTGGGCCTATGGACAGTGCCCACGTGGCGATCCAGGATTGGCTGCCCAGGGCTACTTAAGGGCTGGGAGGAGCTAGCCCGGGGAGAGAAACTATTGTAACAAGGTCCTGAGTAAACTGCGTGCAAGAAGAGCTACCGTGTTGTGTCTTCCTTGCTGGTCGAGGCAGACACGACAGAAAAACCCTATCTCAAAAAACAAAAACAAAAAAGAAAAAAGAAAAAGAAAAGAAAAAAGACAAGAAAGGGGACTATCTTTCCTCCAGTAGACACAGTGTGGCTAGACGTAATTGGCACACCCAGGGTTAAAGAGAGGGAAATGGGCATGGTCTAAAGAGAAACAGACAGAACTAACCACACTGTTATTAAACCAAACCATTATTTGAAAGCCCTTCTTTCAGAAAGTGAAAAAGGAGCAAGGGCTAGATAAAGAATAGTTGTTTTCTACCCTATCTGGGAAAGAGATTATCAATGTCATAATTACCAGATAGGTTTGAGAAAGAAAGAATGTAACTGGCTTTTCTATTGTAAATGGGTCCTTTCTTTCTGAGATGATGAAGATGTGGTCAAATCTTTACCTCAATCACTGCCCCGAGGGGCTGCTCTATGCAAAACCTCTCATTCACTAAGCTCAACTACTCCATCGCAATGACAGGCTTTTAGGATTCTGGGGTTGAAGCAAAAGTGAGCTATCTATCCCAGGAGCTCTAGAGTCACACCAGAAGGTTGAAGAGGAGGCTATGGAGGGAGAACCCTGAGCATCCAGCTCCTCTAAATATCTGTCTTTTACCTAAGATCCCATTCATTTACAGAGTTTCTAGCAAATAGTACTGTAAATTACTTCTGGTTGTTTTATTATTAATTGATATTTGTATTCACTTGTGAGATGTAATATTAGAAACTGTTGCATGTGTGCAACATATGAAGATGAAATCAAAATAATCTCTCTGTCTCTGCAAGCTTTATCTCGTGTGTTGAGAACTTTTCTGATTATTCTGAAATCTATAATTAAATGTTGTAGATCATTGATAGTGTACTGTACTGTGGAAAATAGTTCCCCCATCTGTTTGTATTTTTCTACTGTGGTAGTTTGAATGGGAAACGTTCCTCATAGCCTTGGGCATTTGAATACTTGGTCCCCAGTGGGGCACTGTTTGGGGGAGTTTAGGTGGTGCGGTCTTGCTAGAGTAAGTATGTCACCACCACTGAGGGTGTTTGTCTTAGTTAGGGTTACTATTGCTGTGAAACACCATGACCAAAGCAACTTGGGGAGGAAAGGGTTTATTTGGCTTTCACTTCTACATCAAAGTTCATCATCAAAGGAAGTCAGGATAGGAACTCAAACAGGGAAGGAATCTAAGGCAGGAGCTGATGCAGAGGCCATGGAGGGGAGCTGCTTACTGGCTTGCTTTTGAAGGCATCTTGCTCAGTCTTCTTTCTTCTCTTTTGTTTTCTTTTGTTTCCTTCCTTCCTTCCTTCCTTCCTTCCTTCCTTCCTTCCTTCCTTCCTTTCTCTGTTTCTTTCTTTTTTGTCTTTTTGTGAGAGGGTTTCTCTGTAGCTTTGGAGTTTGTCCTGGAATTCATTCTGTAGACCAGGTTGGCCTTGAACTCACAGAGATCCACCTGTCTCTGCCTCCCTAGTGCTGGAATTAAAGGCACCTGCTTTCTTATAGAATTCAGGATCACCAGCCCAGGGATGGCACCACCCACAATGGGCTCGCCTCCCCTGTCAATCACTAATCAAGAAAACAACTTATGGGCTTGTCTACAGCCCATCCTACGGAGGCATTTTCTTCACTGAGATTCCCACCCCTCAGTTGATTTTAGCTTGTGTCAAGTGGACATAAAACTATCCAGTGCAGTGGGCTTTGGGGACTATAGCTTCACCCCTTCTGCTTCATGCTTACATTTGAAGATACAAGTTCTCCTGCTGCCATGCGTTCTACCATGCCCATCGCTTGCTGCCATGCCCACCGCTTGCTGCCATGCTTTCCCACCCATGATAAACTCTTAGCCTTCTGAAACCCAAAGCCAAAATAAGCCTTTTCTTCCTTAAATTGCCTTGGGCACGGCATTGAATCACAGCAGCAGAAAATTGAGTGCCCTTTCTCCAGCCTCCCTCTGCCCCTGCCCTCTTGCCCCACTTTTTTTCTCCAGTACTTTCCTTCTGTATGGAATCAACTGTTCTCACTGATATAAATGAGTACCCAGCTTATTTTAGTGAACAAACAATAAACATTCAACATCCCAGCTGTGGCTGCTATGATCCTGTTGGAGGTTTATTTGGTTGTAGCAGGTGATTGCTGGGCAATCAGCTGCCTGGATTGTGAGATTAATTCAGTTTCAGGGAGCATCAATGATCAGAAAATTCTTGATTGTGTTGAAGCCAGGGGTGCTCCTGAAAGTCCCAAACTGCTGTCTCTGTTTTCACCTGAGGAGAAGAAACAGGATGGAGGAATGAAATGAGGGAGAAAGAAAGCTAGTTGTTCCAAGCAGCGGCTCCAAAAGCAAGCAGCTCAACACTTCCTAAACTGCATTACACTTAAGAAGAAATTATTGTGGTGGCATTGGCCTATAATCTCAGCATATGGGAGGCTGAAGCAGGAGAGTTGTGAATTAGATGCCAACCTGGGCTGCAAATCTATAACATGAAGGGCTGGCTTGTTGGAGTATCTGTCCCGCCTGGTACCCCACAGCTGGCAAGCCCCAAAGAAAATCACACAGAGATCTCCATAAGTTATAAAGCTGATTGGCCCATTAGTTCAGGCTTCTTGTTAACTCTTGTAGTTTATATTAACCCATTGTTTTTATCTACGTTAGCCACATGGCTCAGTACCTTTCTCAGCTGGGCAGATTACATCTTGCTTCTTCCGTGGTCTGGGCAGGACTGGGAGAAATGGGCTTCCTCCTTCCCAGAATTCTCCTGTTCTCATCGCCCCACCTCTACTTCCTGTCTGGTTGATCCACCTATACTTCCTGCCTGGCCAATCAGCTTTTATTTAAAACAGGATTGACAGAATACAGACAATTCTCCTGCACCACAAATCTAGCCTCTGTTTATAAAAACAGAACAAGGAAAGGGAAGAAAGAGGAGGAGAAAGGGGAGGAGGAGGAGGGGGAGTTATAATTGACATATAACAAACTTCGCACGTTTAACGAGTAGAATGATGGGTTTTGATGTTCACACGCCCGTGGAACACTGCTGATTGCAGTCAAGACATGGAGCATAAGCATTCCCACAAGTTTCCTTTCACGGTAGCATCATCATTCCTCCCACTCCCCTCTGATGTCCCCTTGCAGACAGCCCACTGACCTGCTTTTCCTCTACTGATACGGTGAATTTTTACAAAAATAAACAGATAGAATCACAACAATCCTCATTTTTGTCTGCCATGCACTCTGACTGATGAACTCAGCACAGTTATTCTGAAATCCATCTAAGCTATTATTAATGCATTTCTTTTTTTTTTTGACTGGAGGTGTGTTGTTGTGTGGGCCTACACAGTGTGCTAATCCACTTGACTTTAGGATTTTATTTGATATTTAGCTACTGAACACAAAGCTGCTGTGAAGGCTTGTTCCACACTTTATATGGATGTGTGTGTGTGCATTCTTAGATATACAGTAACAGAATGGTCAAACCATAGGTTGTTTTCTTTAAGAAACTTACAAGCTAATTTCTATTTCCCTAGCAACCAATTATGTTTAGCATATTTATTATTATTTTGGTGACATTACTATTTAAATTTTTTAAATAAAAATAAAGATAAAAATAATCTTTAAAACTTTATAACTGAATTTAAGAATCGGTTTAAATCTTAAACCCAACCTTAACTACTGAGTTGACATTAATAGTTTTGAGGTTTTAATAGTTCTTCATGTATTCTGCCTGTTAGCCATTTCTCAGATATGAGATTACCAAAAATTTTCCCCAAGTTCATGACTTGTCTTTTTATTTTCTCAACTGTGCCTTTCTCGTGGCAGAAATTCTGAATTTTGTTAGCAGCACTCAATTAGTATTCTTTCATGGACTGTACCTTTTGTGTGGGAGCTGAAGGGTCTCTATCTGACTCACCTCACAAAGGTTTCCCCAACATGTTCTTCTACAAGTTTCAGTGTGTTTTCATGTGGGTCTGTGGTGAAACCTGAGTTAACAGATGCATCCAGGGTAAGATCTAGTGCAAGGGGATTTTATAGTGTTTGCTTGTGGATATGGAAGCTGTCCAGCACCCTCCTCGGAAAGACTATCATCTCTAGACATTGCTCTCTGAGATACTTTCCTCAATTGTGGAGGCACACAGATATAAGCCTGTCCCACCTTACCTAAAGGTCAGAGAGTTTGAGCTTATTTTTACTCTTTCCAAGTTGTTGACAACAGGTGTGGCTACAAACAAGAAACCCTGTCCTACAGTGTGGTTACTTGGTGCTTTGGACAGCAAGATGACCCATAGAAGTGGATCCTCTCCACCCTGACCAAATTTCAGAGAATTCAAGCCTATTCCTGCTCCTTCATTTGAAAATAGGAGGTTTGACATAGGGATTGGCTGCCTACAGGATATTTGGTCTAGGGTGTGTTCATTGCATATCCTGCCCAAAGCATCGGAATGCTTTACTCAGGAAATAGTGACTTGATGTCTCAAGTATTGAAGCAAGTAACTGTCCTGGTGTCCTTTGTGTGTTTTGTCTTCTTCCCCCCACCCCCATTTCTGTATTGGGGTAAAAAAGGATATGAAAAAATAAACACAGGCAAATTAAGTATTCAGTATTCACAGAGCTGTCCTCCCCATACTATTCTATGCCTCTGTATTTCTTTTCTACCTCTGTTCCTCTACCTAACAGTTCTTATCCACACGCCCCTACCCTGGAAAGTATGAACCCCTCATACTGGACCACAACAGATATCAACTCAACATGTGGCTTTGGACACTCAATTTTGGGTGAGCCACACCCACCACCATGTATGTACTCATCAGGGCCACCTGTCCATACCCAGAGTTTTCTAGAACATTCTCTGGTTAACTGTCCTGTCTCTATGGCCCATCAACTTCACTATTTTAGCTTTCTTAGACTCTGTAGTCAAGACTTAGCTGTTGTTGTGATAAACTACTATGCCCAGAGGCAACTGAAGGAAAAAAGTTTATTTGGTTCATGGCTACAGACTTGTCTATAAACTCCATGAAAGCATGAGGGCAGGAACTGGAATCTCATATGCAGATAGGAAACAGGAAGGAGGGAGGGAGAAGGAGGGGAGGAGAAAGAGCAGGAAGAGGTTGTGTACTCTCAAAACTCACCCCCAGGGGCATGCTTCCTCCAGCAAGAAGTTCCACAGACTCCCTTAATAGGGCTACCATCAGAGACCAAGTGCTCAAACCCATGAGCCCAAGGGTAACAGTTCTCATTCAAACCACCACTGACTTCCAGACCTGATGCTGTGACTTGCCAAAACTACCATGCACTCTTCCTGGGCCCCCATCGCAGCACCAGGCCTAGAACCTCTCCTCAGGCAGACACAGGTTCTTTTCCATTGTCTCTCAGCCACCAGGAACTTCAGTTTTCTGACTCAGCAACCACTTAGCAAGCTCCAATCCTAAGAGGGAACAGAGTCCCTATTGTTCTGCGCTTGATGTTGAATATCCTGAATACTGTAGCTCCATGTGATAAATTCTCTTATTCCCTGTTATCCCATCTTGTTTAGACATATGAATATTCTCTATTCTTTTTCTGAGTGTGGGGCGAGGGAGGGCTTTGCTGGGAATCAAACTTAGGGTTCTCACATGTTCAGCCAGTACTCTGCCATTGGCTGTATCTCCAACTCCACTTCTGTTCTTTTTAGTTTTAAACTCTCTGTCTCTCTCTGTCTCTGTCTCTCTTCTCTCTATTTGGTAGTACTGGGGATTGCCCCCTAATGCATGGCAGATGCTCTACCATCAAGCTATATCCCCAGCACTCCCTATTATTCTTTGGTTTCTTGAGACAGGGTTTTTCGGTGTAACTCTGACTGTCCTGGAACTTGCTTTGTAAATAAGACTGGCCTCAGACTCCCAGAGGTCCTCCTGCCTCTACCTCCTTAGTGCTGGTATTAAAGGTATGCACCATCACCACCACCCAGTGTCCTCCTACGATCTTTGCTTAATATCACCTTTTGAAAATTTTCCCTCTATTTGTCCTAAGCATCTATAATAATATCACAGATATTAAATCACAGATATTAAATCTGTGATATCACAGATCTGAGACATTGCTGACCCTGTCTTTATCTTACTGGACGAGCGAGAAAACAGCACAAGGCTAACAGCTTTGGCTGTCCATTAGCACACCATCCCAAATCACCACACACTTCTGTGGAACACATACCACCAGCTGGGCAAAACTAACTAGAAGTACTCAGCTGAGTTACCCCAACCCACACCCCTCCCTCCCCTGAGTCACCCCATGAGCACAGAGGATTCTGGGAAGTGGGCTCTGCTCTGTGTGCTTTCCGTGACTTTCAGGCTTTAGTGAGAACTGCTGTGTACCAGAGTCTCACAAACATCTATACAAATCCTAACCTTCGACATGTTCCAGAGTTTCCTAAGCTGGCTAACGCTCGTGGCAGCATCCTCCAGTGACTGAGTCAAGCCAGAAACCAGCCCACATGGGAGCCCAGCCTAGCAGGAAAGGCTGAGCCTTCCCCACTCCCACCTCCACCTGTGGTGCTCAGCTCCCAAGACTCCTCTGCTCTGCTGGGGGCCTGCCGACGGGAATGTCAGCCAGGCTTGCCTATGGTTCAGATGGCTGATGGGAACAGCGAGTCAAAGCTTTGGGTATGAGGAATTTTATCAGAATTTTATTTAGAATTTTAAAATTCTTTGGTGGAGTTAAAGCAGTGTGTGCAGTATCTGAGGAAGACAAACCACCACAGACTCCATTTTCCTTTCTGACACATTTTGGTTTTGTATCCTATGTTGATGTTATAGAAAAAAAAAAGGTACAGACAGAAAAGAACGGAAGTTAACGGGCACAAGCCCCTGGCAAGGAGGATCAGTTGCCACTAATAGCAACACGTCTGGGGCTTTTCTTACTGGTGCTCATGAAGGTACCGTAGCCTTCCAGAAGAATCCTGACGCCTTCCACTCATTACCCAGGAAAGGGCTAGTGGCTCCCCCTTTGTTAATCATCAACTCTTTTACTGCGACACCAGAACATGCAGGGACAAACGGCGGGGATAGTGTCAACTAAGACAATTTTTTAAAAAAGGGGATCGCCTTGGAAAACTACACCCAGAGTGTAGCTCAGCTGATAGCTCATTGGCCTAAGATGCTTGAAGCCCTAGTTCAGTCCCTAAGAGCACATAAACTAGGTGTGGTGACACCTACCTGTCACCCTAGCACAGACGCCTACTTGTTGTTTACTAGAAAGAAGGACATTGGCTCTGTGCAGATCCACAGAAGGTATAAAGTGTGAAGGTGAGTGCCCCCAGCCTCTAATAAAATTCAAGCAGTGACATTTGGAAGAAGGAACATTCTCCCTTGTATGGTAACAACATCAACCCCAATAACACTGAGGGAAAAAAATAAAATAAAACTCCAAGTGCTTGCCCTACCAAACGTAAGTCAATTAGAGAGCTTTGCTTTTTCGTAAAAAGGGTGCCATAGTCACTGAGTTTACAGGAGAGATCAAGGCTAGCTTTACCTCATGCTACATTCTGCATTATGAAATTATAGTTTCTGGTTAGTGTAATAGTGAGATGTCATGCCCAGGATCATCTGGTAGGGTGGGCTCCAGGACAAACCTAAGAGCCTGCTGAATTTGCCTAGGCAAACATTCTACTGGAATCACTTTCAGAAGAGAACAGAGGTTTCAAATCTGAAACCACACTGTTGGGTGGGAAAATCCCCGTTTTCTCAAGTGAGAAGGGCTCTATAGAAAGATGAAGGAATTTCAGAATCAATGGCAAAGCAGGGCTGGAGAAAGCTGAATTAGCATCTGTTCTACGGGATTGCCTTTGCTCCTAGGTCCCCACCCCACCCCACCCCACCCCGTCCCACCCTACCCACCCCACCCCTTCTCCGCCAACAACCGCCACCGCCAAGTAATTCTCAGCAACCTCCTTCTAGAACTGGCTTTGAAGTTCCCTGCACACCTGTGTAGATTATAAAACAAGGAGGCTGTGCTTCCACACCCAAACTCTGAATTCACAATGCCCCTCGACAGTTAAGACATGCCCTCCAGCGTCTTGTGTAAAAGTTAAACCCAAGCTTGATCTAATCTCCTGAAGTGGTTAACCCTTGCCCGGATTTAGCACACGCTCCCAGTTAGGGAGAGGGAAGTCTCTGCTTCTAGTTAGTTATAGCAGTCTTCAGAAATCATCGGGGAAACAAGCCTTTGGGATGGGTGCCCTCGGAACCCCAGCAGATGATCTGGTGGGCCCTTATTCTTATACTTCCCTGTTCTGGGGCTAGGAGTAGTTAAAGAAGTACGCCCCGCCCCAGGAGCTCCCCCACCCACCTCTTTAGCGTCTTGGATTTTGGATGAGGTTGTAAAAGAAGGACCATTCTCTGGGTTGCTCGTGGCACAGTTTTGTCCCTACTCTTACTCTGCCCAAGGATCCCCCTCAACCCTCATCCTGTAGGAGGAAGCATTCGAGGGCGGCTTTCGGCACTAGGCGAGGTCTGGGTTGGGGTGGAGTAAAGAGAGCAAGCAGCTGGAGTTGGGGCCCTCAGAAATCGGCAGTACCGGCTGGGCACAGACAAAGGGAAGTACTGGGAGGAGAGCTTGATTTGGAGCCAAAACTTTGCCTCAGGCAAGAAGTGCCTCCCAAACCTCCAGCTGGGGCGGGACCGGGTCCTGGCTCAGCCAGCCCAGGTCTTGCAGGTGCTGGCAGGGAAGTGGCTGCACCTGGCTCGGGAGGGCGTGTCAGAGGAAACCACAGCAGGCACCTGGTTCTGATCCCATGCCACACCCTGACCCTTCTGGTGAACTCGCTGCTCCTTCTGTGGAGTTCAAGGGTCTCTCTCCTCCCAGTCCACTTCTCAATCTGGCTTGGCTATGGCTCTGGACCTTCTACCCTCACCCCCAGGGTCTAAGACCAATCTAATTCAGGTCCCCGCAAGGGCTCTCTCCTCACTTCCTAAGAAACAGAATTCTTTCCTTTCTTGGCCCCAAACCTATTATTTCTCAGCCTCTAGTTTAAAACAGCAGAAATGGCAGTAGGTTCTTCCTTAACAGAAAGAATCCAAGTTTCTTCTGAAAGAACTCCTTGGTTCCTTCAGGAAGACACCCGCTGTGCACACATGAGGAGCTAGGAGGTCAAAAGAGGTGATGTATGTCAGTAACCCCAGGTCATTGGTCAGTCAGCCTAGCCAAGACAACAAGCTTGTCCAATGGTAAACGCTGTCTCAACAAACCAAGCCAGAGAACAACAGGAAGCTATGTGTTGTGGAGCTCTGCCCTCCATGGGTGTATGCACACAAGTGCTTACATACACACACATACAAGAAAATTAATATAATAAATAAAAGAACTCTTTGCCACAGTGCCTTTAGTCTTGGGTTCTGGTTTTTATGCCCAGGCAAGAATGATGATATGCCAGAGACTTGGCCAAGACCCTCGGTGAATTTTAATATCCCCAATGATAGATCCTGTGGGAATGCAAGGGACCACTTCCCATCAGTCCTTCTGCCCTTGCCTGGCCTCCACCTTTTGGGTTGACTACAGCTGTATCAACCCCCAAACAGAGAGTGCCTACGACACCACCTGAAAGTCCTTTCCCCTGATCCTGGGGAGCTCTCACACTCCTTCCCAACTATGTCCATCCTGTTGGGCATGCCTGGTGATGAAGACACAACCTGGAGATGGCCAAGGTACAAGCAAAACTGCATCAGTGCAATATTTTCTTGTAAATTGCACCCCCCATACCCTGGTTCTGTTTCTAGAAGAGTATAGTCCTATATACCCTAGCCTTTATCATATTCAGAGGTTCTGAGCGCTGTGCATGGAATTCTCCATACCAGAAAATAAAAATGATATACAGCTTGCATATACTGATAATTTCAAGGCACCCATGGAGTGCCTAAATCCCTCCAAGAATGTTGAGTTAAGACTCTGCCTTAGGGTAGTGGAATACATGTGATATGAAAGCAGAATGGGGTGCTATTTGGGAAGATAAAGGGGACCAACAAGAGCAGAGTAAGGGAGACATGAGGGCATTATAGAGAAGATAGTATAAGGATGCTGCCGTGAACCCCACTATGTTATACTAACAAACAAAAAAAAATCAATAAGGATTGATTGATTCTTTTAATTGACTTAAATTCACTGGGCATTTCCTGCCATTTTGATTCAATGCTATTTTTTAGAACGTTCTCCTGGCTTCATGCAGTTCTTCTTCCCAGACTATAACATCACCTGCATTGTCACCAGCACCATCCCCATGGCTGACATGGCTTCACCTGGGCTCCATCTTCCATCCTAGGCCCTTCTTTTAGACGAAGTCTCAGGGGAAATCTAAGTTGGTTGACCTGACATTCAAAGGAAACTTTTAAAGCAAGAGAGCATAAAGCCATCTCACCATAAAAATTTAAACATATTAAATAAACAAAGTAAATAAGTCTACATAAAGCATGTGGAAACACATCTTGAGGTCGCCCTCCATGATCATGGTCGGACCTTAGCAAAGAAAGGGGCTGAAAGTTTGGGATCATGAGCCCCTTGTGAACCTCATCTTTGCAGAGGAACTCAACAAAGCAAACCTCAAGCTGTCCTGCCCCTGAAGACCCTGCTCAGAGAGCTGCCATCTGTTTGGAAGATTCAGAGACTTACTTATTTGCTCACGTCCTCCTTTCCTTATTTATATATAAGCAACTCAGAGTTCCCAGAGCTCCAAGTTCTCAGAAAAATTGCTGCTACCGATGAGGACAGCTGCGAAAGCTTATTTTGATTAGATTTTTAATTGATGGCTCACTACTTAATTAAGAAGGATCCCTTGGAGTGAAATTCCAAGTAAATATTCTTTCTTTTATTAATCTGCCCTGCCAGATAGCACAGGAAGGGACGAGACAAGTCTGTAGGTTTTCATTCTCCGGAGAGGATACAAAGATGACTTCAGGTTCCTATCTCTTCCTGTGAGACTGTCTCGCTCTCTGGGATGTGTTGTGCCTTTTCCTCTAGGGCCTCTAGGGCCTTTTCCCCATTTTATCATTCAACTCATTTAGGTCCAGCAGCACGGGTGAGATGACCCAGCAGGACATCAAACCTGGTGACTGAGTTTGATCCCTGAACCTTTATGGTGAAACAAAAAGACACCCAAAGTTCTCTGACCTCCACACATAGGCCGTGACAAGCACAGACCCCCTCCCCTGACAAAGTGAATAAATTATAAATTTAATGCAGTGCCATTTGTCAAGCAGCTGCTGTGCACCTTTGCAGGGACTCAAAAGAAACAGATTACGACCGTCTACCGCTGACTCCCAGGGAATCTTGGACACCAGGTAAAAAGTTAGCACAAGTGAAAATAATCTAGAAAGCAAGATCCAGCGATGAGCGTTAATGCAGCTTGAAATGGGCTGTGGGGAGTTTCTCAAGGAGCATCTCAAGCGGGTTTGAGTAGTCACGGTATCAGCACAGAACTGCACAGAGCTGGGCACTTCCTGTCCCTTATCCCACTCCCCCAGTTTGGAGCAGAGGATCTTGACCACGTGACCGTGAGCCTTGTCTGTGATGCCTTCCTTTGCCTGAATCCTGTCTCATCCTCCATAGCACCTGTTGGTTACCTGTCTTCACTCACACCTTCGTAAATCCTGCTGAATGTGTCCCTGCAACAGGGACCATAAGAAAAGGGACCGTGTGCCCCTCTTCTTTGGTGATTAAATTGACATCAAGAGGGAAGAGAGAGGACTGAAAACTAGAAACTAGAGATAGAGTGATAAACACAGAAATACCACCATTCCATCTTAGGTCTGACCTTAGAAGGTACCCACCTTCTCCCCTACTACTTTGGCCTTTGTTGTGGAATATTATTTTAACATCGTAAAGATGTATTGCATTTGTTTATGCTATATTTGTTTAATTATGAAAAGATGTGTGCAAACAGAGACTGCTTATTCATTTCCTGGCCGCCCAGACCCAAATAATCACACAGAAACTATATTAAATACAACAGTGCTTGGCCAATGACTCAGGCATATTTCTAGCTAGTGCTTACATTCTTCAACTAATCTATGTATCACCACAAGGCTGTGGCCTACTGCTAAGGTTCCATTTCCTTCAGCAGCTATATGGTATCTCTTTGACTCCACCTACTCTCTCTCTCTCTCTCTCTCTCTCTCTCTCTCTCTCTCTTCCAGACTGGCCGTATTCTGCCCTTCTATAGGCCAAAGCTTCTTTATTAACCGGTGGTAATAAAACATATTCACAGCATATAGAGGGGAGTTCCACATCAGGTGTGTTGCTGTTTCACCTTGCTTGCCTAAGGTATCTGATTGGTCTAATAAAGAGCTGACCAGCCTATAACTGGACTAAGACAGGTTGTAGTTTCTCAGGAAAACTAGGAGTGGTTCCTTCCTCTAACTAAAATACTGCTAACCTCCAGAGCAGTTTTGGGGGACAAATCCCCCAGTCTGATGAGAGCTATCAGCCTACCAGAGGCTGGTCCCAGGTCCTGCTCTTGGCCCCAAGATCTCCTCTCTGGCTCTGAGCTGGGACAAGCGCTCTCATTTGTATCAAGTTCTTCTCTTTGGTGACAGATGGTGGTCATGCATGGCACTGTGCTCAGCTTGGGGTAAAGGTCCTCCAGTCATCGAAGCTTCTCTTTGGAGTTGTATTTTGCATGTGAAGGCCAGTGGAACAACAGAGAACACACAGAAAGGGAAGTGCCTCTGAGGGGCTTGCTCAGGAGCTGTTCTTGCTCCTGAAACTGCCCTGCCTCCCAGGGAATGTTCCTAACTACCTGCTTCCTTTTTCCTGGACACCTTGTGCTTGTGCGTCACCTGGTCTTCCTGCTACCATAGCTGCCCAGAGTCCACTGTTATCTTTACCCCAGAGGGAAGCAGGTGTAAATGGAGGAAGGGTTGGGAAACCAAGCACAGACTCCCTACAGCATGACAGGGCCGAGCACAGCAATAGACATCCTTGCCCCAGGCTGCCACGCCACAGCACCTGCTCTGAGCAGGTGACACAGCCTCTCACCCAGTGCTGAAGCCTGCCTGGTGCGGGTCCTGCAAAGGTTGCTGTGGTTCACGGTAGGGGTGCGGACCCGTGGAGGAGGAAGAGTGCCTCCTCAAACCCTACCTAGCCCTGCCCAGGCTATCTGGTCCAGAGGCCAGAGAGAGCGAGGGCCTGGGAACAGGTGGGCTGTACTCGCGCACTCTGAATCAAAGGGCAGATGAATGCTAAGAGCTGGCTGGCCTCTACCCTTACAAACATTCATGCGTTTCCAACATGACATCAAACAGCAAATTAAGGGGGTGAGGGTGAGGAGGCGGAGATAGCGCTGCTGGGAAAGGGCTTGTCTTGCAGGCATGAGGACGTGAGTTCAATCTGCAGAACCCGTGTGAGCAACCTGGGCGTGACAGTATTGTGGTCCCAGCTGGCACCCCAGTGTCACTGTCTGGCCAGCCTGGTCTACATGGCGAGAACGACACCCAAGGTTGTCCGCTTGCAGGGACATGCAAAGCATGCACCTTTATGTGGACACACACAGGACAGACAGACAGACAATTTAAAAACTAAAAAAAAAAGTCCCATGGCCAGCTAATAGATGTTCAAAGGAAAGAGCCTTATATTTTAATAACTCTTATATACTCTTGTCCTGCTCTTGAATGAGGTGATTTTTAGTTTACCTTGTGCCCTTAAAGTTATACAGTTGGTCCTGTTTGTTTCCCAGAGGACTTGTCGTCTGCCAGTTTGCACCGGCTCTTCACTGCTCTGAGGGAAGCCTCTAGTGGACAGTCCTTTCACAGAGAAAACATGATTGACACTCTTTCAAACAAATGAAAGGCCAAGCAAGGCCTCTCCTGAGACTGTAGCTCCACCCACTTCTCCAGTATTCTTTGCAGTCTTGGGCTCCCAGGGGAGGGCTGAATAAGGTGTTTAAATGTGTTCTAAGAGTTACCCACACTCAGAGTATATGAGCAGTGTTAATTGGATTCAACGAATTATTTTTAAAAAAAGTTGGGGGTAGAGTGAAGAAGTAGGGATAGACTGGGGCTATGATCAAACACAAATGAAATGTATGAAACTCTCAGACATTAATAAAGATATTGTTTTAAAATAAGAAATTACAGAGTTTCTGTTTTAATTATATTGGAAAAGAGAGTATGTCTTAGCAGTACTAAATGAGAAGTAAAATACATCTTCTTACACTGTTTAAAAAATTGTGGGAACAAGAAAAATGGCTCAGTGGGTAAAGGTACTTACCTGCACGCCTGAAGAGTTCAATCCCCAGGACCCACACAGCAGAAGGAAATAGCTAACTCCCGCAAATTGTTCTGTGACCTGTACATGCTGTGGTAACCCTTCCCCTAAACACAAATAAATAAGCAAATACAGTGAAGTAAAATTTTAAATTATGTGTGTATGTATTATCCACACATAAATGTTAAATACATACATAGGTATTCATACATGCAACATTTTTTACACTGTTCTGAATGTGTGTGTGTGTGTGTGTGTGTATGTGTACACTTATTCAATCACCATTGCAACTCTGTGGAATGTGGTTCCATGCTGGCTTTCTCCTTTTTTTTTTTTATAAAAAAAAGACTCTTAATTTTATATTTTTATTTATTTTTATTGTATGAATGTTTTGCCTTGTGTGGTGGTTTGAAACAAGATGGCCCCCAAAGGGAGTGGCACCATTAGCAGACACAGCCTTGTTGGAGGAAGTCAGTCTGGGCTTTGAGGTCTCTTTTGCTCAAGCTTCCCGCAGTGTGGCAATTAGTCCCCTTTCTGTTGTCTGCAGGATGTAGGACTCTCAGCCAGCACCACGTCTGTCTGCACGCCACCATGCTTCCCACCATGACGATAATGGACTGAACCTCTGAAGCTGTAAGTGAGCCACCTCCGTGAAGAGTTTCCTTTATAAGAGTTACTGGAGTCATGGTGTCTCTCCACAGCAATGGAAACCTTAACTAAGCCACCTCGCACGTCTGTCTGTTTACCCTGGGTGTGCTTGGTATCTGTGAAGGCCAGAGGAGGGTATCAGATCTCCTGGAACAGGAGTTACAGGCAGCTAAGAGTCACTGTGTGGGTTCTGGGACTCAAACCCAGGTCCTCTACAAGAGCAGCCCAGTGCCCTTAGCCCCTGAACCATCTCTCCAGAACTCTTTTTCTTCCTTTTTATTTCTTTTCTTTTTTTTTCAGACTGTCTCACATAGTCCAGATTGTCCTCAAATGTGCTAATGTACTATGTAATCGACGATGGCATTGAAATTCTGATCCTCCTGCCTCTACTTCTTCAGTGCTAGGACTTGCAGACACAGGTACTACTCCTGGTCGTGTGTGGAGGGGAGGGCGGGCTTATACTCCAAGGTAAGGAATTGAACAACTCAGTTATTCTTCCAACCTTAACAATAGATGTGAGTGTGTGTGTGTGTGTGTGTGTGTGTGTGTGTGTGTGTGTGAGAGAGAGAGAGAGAGAGAGAGTGTATGCGGTGCTGAATGTATGAACCCAGGGCCTTGTGTATGCAAAACAAGCATTTGCCCGCTCAGCTATATCCCCACCCCTGATTTCCACTTTTTCACGAGAAAACGAAAGGTATAGATCAATAAGGTGATTTGCTCAAAGTAACAGGCGTAATACGTGCTGGCGCCAGGATTCAAACTCAGATCTAGTCCCTGACTTTCACCCAAACACTTAGAGGTCTAAAAAAAAAATGCAATGGAGAAATAACTGAGAAAGGGAAGGCACGCAGGAGTGTAGTTCAGCACCCTGCCCCCACGCCCAACAGGAGGCCATGACTGGGTTTTAGAAGAAAGCAGAAAGGGCCAGCAGATTTCTGCATCAAAACCTGGGGTGGGCCCGGCCATCTGTCTCAGCACGCTATTGAGCTGCATGCTCACATTTGGGAATTCCTTCACGCAGGTCAAGGACTGGGGAATGTGCCTGACCGGCTTGTCGGTGCAGTATGTTAGCATGAACGGAGACCCTGAAGACGCTCTTCTGAGGGTCTGACCCCATCCAGGTTCTGCCCCGCTTTCCCGGAGACCCTAAGGCTTCTCCACCCTTACAGTGCAGGTCGCTGCTTTCTTGCACGCCTCGGCAGGCCGTCTGAGATCATCTCTGACCAGTTCGCCCGCCCAGCACCCAGAGGTTTTGGCCCAACTACCGAAGAGCCTGCAGTCCGCCCTGAGGCACAGCCTCCTTCATTCGGCCACACCCTTTCCATGTTCCATCTTGGCAGGGGATGTTTTCTTTGGAGCTAAGTTAGTGCTCCCCGGGGCTTTGGAGAAAATGTATTTCCCTGCCTAAACCTACTTCTAGCCCCTGCAGAGGAGCGCAGAGCCGGCATGACTCTGGCAAAACGATAAACAAAAAGCACCAATGGGAACTTAGCAAGGGCCAGGGCAAAGGCCCACTTTCTGGATCTGGTGCTTACCGTTTCCCCAGATGGGGTTAGTGCTGCAAGAACTAAGTCCCCCCACCCCCACCCCCCCCACCCCCCACCCCCCGTCACTGCTGGATGCAGGGCCAACTTCACAATCGCTGCTTTGAACTTTGAAATGTTACTGAGTTCTGACCAGAGTCCGGGACTTTAACAATGGGCTCGCAAACTACAAACAATTATAAGCTGGGCCTGAGAAGATATCTTGGTTACAGTGGAGAGCAAATTAAAGAAGTACGATTAGATTTTCGTGTCAAGATTTTCCTTAGGAGCCAGAGAGATGGCTCAGAGGATGAAGATGCTACCAAGCCTGGGGACTTGTGTTTGATGCCCAGATGCACATTGGAGAAGAAGAAACTTGACTTCAGTGAGTTGTCCTCTGACTTCCACACGCACACCACCAGAAATCCATGTCGCTCCCCCACACACAATCAATGTAATTTATACTTTAAAGAAGGTTTTCATGAATTTCCTGTTTCCAAAGCTTTCAGCTTTACCACTGTGCCCTTCAGTGGACCATGACACTTGTTAGACAGTCTCACACTTAAGCCCTAAACCCACACATATGATGAATCTCTAAGATGGAGATGTCAGTCCCCTGACTTGGTCTTTACATATTGTATCCAAGTATCAAACTATTATACTGCGTCCAATCTACGTAACCATTGTGCATTGATTCAAAATAAGGAACTGGCGAGATGGTTCAAAGGTTAAGAACACTTACTGGTCTTGCAGAGGACCTGGGTTCAGTTTCCAGTGCCCACATCAAGCGGACCATTACAGATCTAGGATATCTAACGCCCCGTTCTGAGCTCCAATGTACCTGCATGAATTTGGTGCGTGTAAAGTCATGCAGGCACAAGAGTCCACACACAGAGACATATGCATACTCTTATACACACATACATACGCACGCCACACACACACACACACACACACACACACACACACACACACACTAAAAAATAAATCTAAAAGAAATACATTTAAGAAAAATAAGAATAAGCACATTTTATTGCTTAAAAACCAGTATCCTCCCATTATCCCCCGCAGTAGGACTTCTGGTCTCAGTATTCTCAGTTGAGCTCAGTGCACTGCTAGGGAAGACTGTTGGAAAGATGCATAGTAGAGGGAGGATGCTTATGCTATACTCCCAGGAGGCTATCCGGAGAGGCAGCTCAGGAGGTGCCAGGTGTGCTGGGTGGCCACACGTCAAGTTTAGTAATGGCTTAATAGGTTATTCACCTATTAAGCCTAAGAGAGAGCCTGAGTGTACTCCTGTGTACACATGTGTCCAGATGATACAATATTTTAGAAGGCATTTTAGACATAAATACAGCCAGAATCTTATAGTACATTAGTGCTAACTAGTACCTTGACAAGAGCAAGGTAGTATTGATTTCAAAGGTATCTAGAGTCCAACATCTGGATGCTGTGGTAGTTTGAATGACATTACCCCCATAAACTCATAGGAAGTGGCATTATTAGGAGGTGTGGCTTTGTTACAATAGGTATGGCGTTGTTGAAAGAACTGTGTCATTGTGGAGGTGGGCTTTGAGGAATAATATATGATCAAGTCATACCCAGTGTCCCTAAACACTTCCAGTCGCCTGTGGGTCAGGATGTAGGACTCTTGTCTTTTCCAGGACCACATCTGCCCTGTGTGCCACCATGTCACACCATGGTGATTGGTGTAAGCCATTAAATGTTTTCCTTATAAGAGTTGCTGTAGTTATGGCGTCTCTTCATAGCAATAGAACCCCTAAGACAGATGCTAAATGGAAAAAAATACAGTAATGTTCACAGTTGGACATTTTAAAATTGTTTTTATTGAGCTATATATTTTTCTCCACTACCCTCCCTTCCTCTCCCCTCCCCTTCTACCCTCTCCCATGATCCCCACACTCCCAGTTTACTCAGGAGATCTTATCTTTTTCTACTTCCCATGTAAATTAGATCCATGTATGGTATGCCTCTCTTAAGGTTCTCTTTATTGCCTAGGTTCTCTGGGATTGTGAATAGTTTTCTTTTTTTTGTTTTGTTTTGTTTTTGCTTTATGTCTGAAAGTACTTATGAGTGAGTACATATGATAATTGTCTTTCTGTGTCTGTGTTACATCACTCAAAATGATGTTTTCTAGATCCATCCATTTGCCTGAAAGTTTCAAGATGTCATTATTTTTTTTCTGCTGTGTAGAACTCCATTGTGTAAATATGCCATATTTTCCTCATCCATTCTTCAGTTGAGGTGCATTAAGGTTGTTTCCAGGTTCTGGCTATGGCAAACAATGCTGCTATGAACATAGTTGAGCACATGTCCTTGTGGCACAATTGAGCATCCTTTGGATGTATACCCAAAAGTCGTATTGCTGGGTCTTGATGTAGGTTGTTTCCTAATTTTCTGAGAAATCACCAAAGCAACTGTACCAATTTGCACTACCACCAGAAATGGAGGAGTGTTCCCTTTACCCCACATCCTCTCCAACAAAAGTTGTCATCAGTGTTTTTGATCTTGGCCATCTTACCGGTGTAAGATGGAATTTCAGAGTTGTTTTGATTTGCATTTCTCTGATGGCTAAGGATGTTGAGCATTTCCTTTAGTGTCTTTCAGCCATTTTAGATTCCTCTGTTGAGAGTTCTCTGTTTAGGTCTGTAGCCCATTTTTTATTGAATTATTTGGTTTTTTGATAACCAATTTCTTGAGTTTTTTGTATATTTTGGAGATCAGCCCTCTGTCTGATGTGGGGTTGGTAAAGATCTTTTCCACTCTGTAGGCTGCCATTTTGTCTTGTTGACTGTGTCCTTTGCTTTACAGAAGCTTCTCAGTTTCAGGAGGTCCCATTTGTTAATGGTTTCTCTCAGTGTCTGTGCTACTGGGGTTATATTTAGAAAGTGGTCTCCTGTGTCAATGCATTCAAGGTTGCTTCCCACTTTATCTTCTGTGAGGTTCAGTGTGGTTAGTTTTATGTTGAGGTCTTTGATCCATTTGACTTGAGTTTTGTGCATGGTGATAGATATGGATCTATTTTCATTCTTCTACATGTTGATAGCCAATTATACCAACACCATTTGTTGAATACCCTTTCTTTTTTCCATTTTATGTTTTTTTGCTTTTTTGTCAAAAATCAGGTGTTTGTAAGTATGTGGATTGATATCCAGTCTTCTATCGGGTTCCATTGGTCCTCCTGTCTGTTCTTATGCCCATAACAGGCTGTTTTCAGTACTGTAGCTCTGTAGTAGAGTTTGAAGTCAGGGATTGTGATGCCTCCCAGAAGTTCCTTTATTGTACAGAACACAACTGGACATTTGTGTGATGTGGCTTCCCGGAGCTGGGATCTCAGCACTGTCAATAGAAGGTAAGTGACTCAGGGCCCACCTAGCCAAAACTCCATTCATGACCCATCCTCTCCCCACCTCCACCTGACTTTTCCCAAATGAAAATAGCTTCCCTCTGTTAGGAATTTTTCTCTTTTGGGACAAGTCCATGTAGGT